>NC_136411.1:353077092-357877092 GCF_051521515.1 Lactuca serriola
GTTAAGAAGAAGTAATAAATCTAGCATTAACGGAGGGAGAAGGGGGTGGATGTGAGGTGGTTACGAAAGGAGTCTCAGTAGAGGATGGATGAAATCAACAGATGAGAGGAGATAGGTATGTGAACTCATCAACATCAAAAGAATGATAGGTTGTGTGTGAAGGATATTGATGAAATGGAAATTGAGATTCATAATGATGACTTTACTTGTAATGATATCAAGGAATTGATACCTGTGGTGACCAGTTCTCGGACATAGATAGTTGCATGCTGAAGATCTAGGATCCAGGTTATTACGAGCAGTGGAGGAAGTGTTAGGGTAACAAAAGCACCTAAAACTCGAAGGTGAGCATAGGTCGGAGAGAAGTAAACAAAATTTGAAAAGGAGTTTTATACTAAAGAGTAGTGGTGGGGAGAAGATTAAGTGTGTGAACAACAGAGAGAATAGATTCAACCCAAAACTTTGCTGGAAGAGACGCTTGAAGAATAGAAGTACGGATGATGTTGTTAATAGTGTGAATGGAGCGCTTAAATTTTCCATTTTGTTAAGAGGTAAAGGGACATGAAAATCTTAAATACGAGAATTGAACAAGCATAACATAAAGATGACATTGAACTAGAACAAGAAATAAAATTACGAGACTTGAGAAATTGAAAGAAGGAAGAACACAGATGATCACAACGACGATGCCAAGTATCAAAAGAAACCGCAATGTGTTCAGGCGTAATAGACGATGAAATAATTGGGTAAAGGTCATGTTGATCAATATCACAACATTGAAGAACAGTACATGTGTCAAAAATCATCATAGAGAAATTAACAGATCAAACTCAACTGAAACAAAGTTGTCAATGGTAAAATAAGAAAAAGAAACAACATTTTTAGCAAAATTTCCAACAGAAGAATATCTTTAAGATTAGTCTATATTTGGAAAAAGAAAGAAAAGAATGACTAATAAATTTAGCAAGAATAACATCACCATTACCAACCATAATGTTATCTGAATTACAAGTATTTAGAGAGTTCATTATACCATGATTGAATGTCATGTGTGAGCTGGCGCCAAAGTTAATGTAGAAGTTGCTCTCTTACAGAGGTTGAGCTGAAATGGATTGAAAAATAAAGACAAGATCTACGAACTACTGTGGGCCATACTGCGACGCGGGTGCAGTAAAAGAATGAGAAGGAGAAATGTATGGTTGTAATGGAACTGAGGAAAGTTGAGGTTGTAGTATGAAGGAGAGAGGCTGTTGGGGAAGATGGAAGTGACTGAGGAGCTAGAAGACATCTGCTGATGAAGGTCAAAAGGAGCAACGAGGAGCTACATGACAATTTCAACTTCATCAGTTTTAGAGTCACAATCCGCTAGGTCCTTAGCTAAAATTTTCAAGGAGTGATAAAATTTGGTGATAGACGAGGATCCCGTCTTCATGTTGCGAAATTGCTCTTGGAGTTGGAGCATTCAGTACATTTTATTGTTTAGAAAAAATTCATTGAGCTTGTCCCAAGGTGTTTGGTAGTTAAATTGTCACTAGAAATAATCTCCAAATGATAAGCATCACAAGTAGAATAAAACCAACAGTTTATCCAGGAATAAATAGCCTCCCAATCCTCATCATCTTAACTTTGAGGAATAAATACGAGACTTGAACAAGCATAACATAAAGATGACATTGAACTAGAACAAGAAATAAAATTACGAGACTTGAGAAATTGAAAGAAGGAAGAACACAGATGATCACAACGACGATGCCAAGTATCAAAAGAAACCGCAATGTGTTCAGGCGTAATAGACGATGAAATAATTGGGTAAAGGTCATGTTGATCAATATCACAACATTGAAGAACAGTACATGTGTCAAAAATCATCATAGAGAAATTAACAGATCAAACTCAACTGAAACAAAGTTGTCAATGGTAAAATAAGAAAAAGAAACAACATTTTTAGCAAAATTTCCAACAGAAGAATATCTTTAAGATTAGTCTATATTTGGAAAAAGAAAGAAAAGAATGACTAATAAATTTAGCAAGAATAACATCACCATTACCAACCATAATGTTATCTGAATTACAAGTATTTAGAGAGTTCATTATACCATGATTGAATGTCATGTGTGAGCTGGCGCCAAAGTTAATGTAGAAGTTGCTCTCTTACAGAGGTTGAGCTGAAATGGATTGAAAAATAAAGACAAGATCTACGAACTACTGTGGGCCATACTGCGACGCGGGTGCAGTAAAAGAATGAGAAGGAGAAATGTATGGTTGTAATGGAACTAAGGAAAGTTGAGGTTGTAGTATGAAGGAGAGAGGCTGTTGGGGAAGATGGAAGTGACTGAGGAGCTAGAAGACATCTGCTGATGAAGGTCAAAAGGAGCAACGAGGAGCTACATGACAATTTCAACTTCATCAGTTTTAGAGTCACAATCCGCTAGGTCCTTAGCTAAAATTTTCAAGGAGTGATAAAATTTGGTGATAGACGAGGATCCCGTCTTCGTGTTGCGAAATTGCTCTTGGAGTTGGAGCATTCAGTACATTTTATTGTTTAGAAAAAATTCATTGAGCTTGTCCCAAGGTGTTTGGTAGTTAAATTGTCACTAGAAATAATCTCCAAATGATAAGCATCACAAGTAGAATAAAACCAACAGTTTATCCAGGAATAAATAGCCTCCCAATCCTCATCATCTTAACTTTGAGGAATAAATACGAGACTTGAACAAGCATAACATAAAGATGACATTGAACTAGAATAAGAAATAAAATTACGAGACTTGAGAAATTGAAAGAAGGAAGAACACAGATGATCACAACGACGATGCCAAGTATCAAAAGAAACCGCAATGTGTTCAGGCGTAATAGACGATGAAATAATTGGGTAAAGGTCATGTTGATCAATATCACAACATTGAAGAACAGTACATGTGTCAAAAATCATCATAGAGAAATTAACAGATCAAACTCAACTGAAACAAAGTTGTCAATGGTAAAATAAGAAAAAGAAACAACATTTTTAGCAAAATTTCCAACAGAAGAATATCTTTAAGATTAGTCTATATTTGGAAAAAGAAAGAAAAGAATGACTAATAAATTTAGCAAGAATAACATCACCATTACCAACCATAATGTTATCTGAATTACAAGTATTTAGAGAGTTCATTATACCATGATTGAATGTCATGTGTGAGCTGGCGCCAAAGTTAATGTAGAAGTTGCTCTCTTACAGAGGTTGAGCTGAAATGGATTGAAAAATAAAGACAAGATCTACGAACTACTGTGGGCCATACTGCGACGCGGGTGCAGTAAAAGAATGAGAAGGAGAAATGTATGGTTGTAATGGAACTGAGGAAAGTTGAGGTTGTAGTATGAAGGAGAGAGGCTGTTGGGGAAGATGGAAGTGACTGAGGAGCTAGAAGACATCTGCTGATGAAGGTCAAAAGGAGCAACGAGGAGCTACATGACAATTTCAACTTCATCAGTTTTAGAGTCACAATCCGCTAGGTCCTTAGCTAAAATTTTCAAGGAGTGATAAAATTTGGTGATAGACGAGGATCCCGTCTTCATGTTGCGAAATTGCTCTTGGAGTTGGAGCATTCAGTACATTTTATTGTTTAGAAAAAATTCATTGAGCTTGTCCCAAGGTGTTTGGTAGTTAAATTGTCACTAGAAATAATCTCCAAATGATAAGCATCACAAGTAGAATAAAACCAACAGTTTATCCAGGAATAAATAGCCTCCCAATCCTCATCATCTTAACTTTGAGGTTAGTATTTTTCCTGTAATATGACTATGAACTTTGGTACACGTGCACATACGATGCAATATGTAACAATTGGTTAAAATATGTGTCACACCCCAAAACCGAAGGCGGAAACATTCCGGGGCGGAGGACTTCATGAATATCACAACCAATGTAGATAGTAAGCATAGTAAACACAAAACTTTACATTAAATAGATTCATTTACATTGTCTGAAAACAAGAGTTACATGTTTTATACATATACATATCATATGATCAAAAAATACAAACGTGTCTTCTACGTACTCCGTCTTCGCCAAAAGGATCGCTGGTACCTGTCTAATGTGGACCTGAGAATACAAGCAGTTTGAAAATGAGCATAAAGCTGGTGAGTTCATAAGAGGTTTATTTTCTGAAAATGTACAAGTTTCCTTTGGTGTTTTCGAAAAGTTTGTTATCCAAGAAAATCTCATATTTTCTTATAAGTATAGTTTAGTTATCTGATTATTATACGATCTGGTTATATACATTTCGTTATCCCAGGAGAAACCCTTATTTTCCTAAAAGTAAAGTTTAGTTAAATACCACAATGTATAGTTTAATACCTAAAACTATATGTTGAAAAACCACTGGGAATTACCATCCAGTATAACAGTAGATATTTTTAATACATAAAAATATTGATTGAAAACCATGGGAATACTATCCCACACTAGATATAAATTCAAAACCATGGGAATACTATCTCACACTAGATATAAATTCAAAACCATGGGATTAAGATCCCGCACTAGATATAGATTTCAAAACCATGGGATTAATATCCCGCACTAGATATAGATTCAAAACCATGGGATTAATATCCCGCACTAGATATAACATATTTTTAATACACAAAAACTATAGACTAAAAGACATGGGACTACCATCCCGTAATAGATATAGATTGAAAACCATGGGACTAACGTCCCGCACTAGATATAGATACTATAGTTTAAAAATAGATATAAAATCAAATCCGTGAATAAACTTATATTAATACGTATTGTGAGTCGGGTAACCATGCTAATGCGACACCGAGACCTCCTTGACGTTTGTCAGACGTCGGACGATTTCCAGAATTTGTCACCCCAGGCGTGCCCCCTAACTGTAGCTAGCAGTTTAGGTGTGGGATTGTCAGTCCCGAATAGATCTATCCACAAATTCCACGCTCTCCCTCCAGGAGACTCTGGTTAGACTTCTGGGGAGGATTTATTGATAATAATGACGAACCTCACAAGCTAGTATCATGTTATTCACGATTTTCTCCGACGTTATCAGACATACAAATCGTTTTGAAACATAATACAATAGAAATAGTTAAATACAATGAAATTATCTAGCAATATATTCTAAATTAAACGGAGATAAACTGAGTCAGACATATTTTACCTATTAACTTTACATAAATCTGTACTCATTAAACAAGAACTAGATCCCAAATTATTCCCATAATAATTTGATTAATTTGATTGTTTCCTTTACTGAAATCCATGTAGTTATAATCGATAAAACATCCCTTATGCTCAGCATAATACATAAGGGGTAAAGATATCTAAAGATTAGCCAGATATTTATAGAAATATATCAGTTTTAGGTTTTGAAAACATTTATAGTTTGCTTGTATTCCCCCCTAAAAACATTGAAAAACACGGAAAAAGACGTAGGGGTATGAACTCACCAGTCGAGGAACATGTCGTCTAGGATGCTAAGTGTCAGTTTGGGGCTTGATAACATGTGAGGTTCCTATGTAATATGAAATGATATACAAATGTATCTAATTAGACTTTGAATCACTAATTAGATATGATTATACACTCCAAGACGCGAAAACACTTCAAATCAAGTGTTTGGGGTGACCCGGGTGGCATCTACGGACGTATAGGGCTCGGATAATGTGTTTGCTCTTCAAGAGTAAACTCCTTAGGGATTTTAAGGCCCTAAAATCAACTCCACATGAGTTCACGGCCGTGAACTCATGGATGAAGGGTTTTATGGTGCTAAATGGTCAAATATCACTTGAGGACAATTGCTAGGATTTAATCTAAGACATACGAATGGATTTAACCACCAAAGAGACCATCAATGGGAGTTTACGGCCGTGAACTAGGATTTTACGGCCGTAAGCTCCTAATTAACCTTTCTTTTCATGCTTTGATGGCCCTAGATTAATCATATGTGATTCAAACTAATTTTACAAGCCTTAGAATTAATTTAAAGCACCATTTGGCTAAGATATAGGAGTTTACGGCCCAGGAACCTATCGTTGGGGGGGTTTACATCCGTAAGCTCCTATAGGAGTGGTTTTAATCAAGTTTATGGCCCTAAATCGATTGTGGTTGGTTCTAGAATTTAATCCAAGGCTATTGGTGTGTTTAAGTGGCATTTAAACACTTGGAAATGAGTTTACTACCCATGAAGATGAGTTTACGGACCAAGCATGTTCTTGGGCAGTAAACTCATGTTTGCTCCTCAAAAGTTGGATTCAAGGTGTTCTAAGTCCGTTCCCTTAAGTCATTTAGCCATATCTAAGCTCCAAAGGTGGATTAGAAGGGTTTTAAGGCTCAAAAACCCCCTTTAAGTGTGTTCACGGCCCAAGAGCATTCCAGGGCCGTAAACACATGTTGATGGTCCTAAATCATGATTTAAACTCGAAATTGAAGGCTAAAGATGCTAATCTACGAGTTAGGGAAGTTACCTTGATGAATTGGAGCCTTAATTTGATGATTTTGGACCTTAAGTTTGGATTGAGGAGAGACGTTAGAGAGAGAGTAGTGAGAGAGTGTAAATCTTCAAAATGAAGTCTTTTGGGCTTTAAATATGTTCTAAGTTTTGGACACGGAGGAATTCTACCCGATACTGACGTTATACGATGCTTTTGGTCGTACCCGATTAAGTTGCCGTTACCCGATATGGTCGAAACTAAAATTTTTCTATTTGTTAGTTTGTAATATTTTCTTGAGTTATTAACGTGTTTGAGCACCCATTAAGTCATAATAAATGACTCAAATTTAATGACTTAATTAGATAATGTAAACGAAAATAATTCGAAAACGACGAATTTTTAATGACGGAACGGGTTACGACGACGGAACGAACTTCGAGTTGTCACATTATCCCCCCGTTAGATGGAATTTCGTCCCGAAATTTAAAGATTAAGATACTGTTCATGAACTGAAAAGAGATGTGGATGAATCTACTAATTCGGGTCTTCATGCTCCCAAGTGGATTCGGGTCTCCGCTTGACATTCCAGCGAAGCCTCACTATCGAGATGCGACTTTGGTTCGTACGTTTGATCTCTAGATTCATGATCTCAATTTGTTCTTCAATGGGGGTTCAGAATTTCGTTGATTTCGGTATTCTCAAAGGGATTACTAGGGTTTCGTTGGGTAGGCACTTCCAAAGATTCGAGATGTGGAAGACAGGATGGATACTACTAAGTCCTTGAGATAGTCGAAGTTTGTAGTTCACGGTTCCAATTCTGGCGCGGATTTCGAATAGTTCGATGTATCACGGGTGAAGTTTTCCACGCTTCCCAAAGCATATCATGCCTTTCTGGGATAAGACCTCCAACAGGTCATAAGCTCCAGCAAGAGGGTACATCTTTATGTGGCAGGATAGTTAAGGGTTTGATGATTCTGAAAGAAATTTCTGGGTGGGTCTGCGATAATAGCCGGCAGGACCCAAGAATTGATGGGTTTCTACGGGTATCTTCGGTGCCGACTAAGTCTCTATCGCTTTGATTTTTGGAAAGGTCCGCGGGTATAACTGCTTTGCTTACTACATGACCAGGGAAAGTGGTTTGACCGAAGGGCACCACTACTAACTTGTAGTGACCATATCGAGGCCTGTCTGCTGCCTCGGACACATCATCCTCACGGAAATTTGGCTACGAGATAGTTCCAGGGATTAGGTCGATGCGATACTCGACTAGACGTTCGGAAGGAATTCTCGGGAAATCTTTGGGAACGACATCAGGGAAAGAGGTGTAGACTCCCTATTTTCCGGATGATCACATGGACGAGGAATGCATGGCACTCCCTTCAGGGAAACTTTTTAAGTATTGATGTACGAAGTGATGCGAAGGTTGGATTTAGGTTTGTTGCCGAAGATCATGAAAATTTGGTTCAAAGGAAAGATTTAGATGGACGACCTTTTTGAAACCAAGAATAACAACATGAATGAGACCCGGTCATTACATGCCAATGATAGTATCAAAGCATTTCATGAAAAATTTGCTATTTGATCGAATGAAAAAGAATAATCGTCCGGATTAAGGATATAACCTATGGGTATGACGTTAGCGTTCTCCTTCTCACTGGTTAGCCATCTCGAGGGTACACGTTTCGGTTACTAATGAAGGATTAAGTTTAGAAAGGTGTCTGAATGGATAGTTAGCAAACTTTCTTTCAGTACAAGAATCGAAAAGGATTACAGACATAAGATTTATCGAGAAGGAATATACCTGTGGCAACGGTGGGGTCGGTGGCTGCCTCATTTTGTCCTATAGCTAGGACTTGCCCGATGTTTCCAGATGTTGCTGCCTTAGGGCAGTTTCGCTTGAAGTGTCCAACTTCACCACAATTATAGCAGGCCTGACCGACACCCGCTCCGGAAGATTGATTTGTTGATTGGGCTGGTTTTCTGGAGTTTCGAGCTAGGTGGCCCTTCTTGCCACAGTTGTTGCAGAGACGTTCTCGACATGGCCCGGGAGTACGGTGATGATAGTTGCACTTGTTGCACCAAGGAAGGGTACCAGTATATCCACTGGTAGGAGTTTGGGCTGTGGATCCGACGGCAGAGACAGCAGCAGGGACAGTAGCAGCGTGGACTGCTACCGTTTGCTGTTTCTTAGAGGATCCTTGTGTACTTTGGGCCTTTCGCTTGCTCCAGAATTCCTTTTTTACTTCCACCACTATTATTAACCAGCTCAGGAGTGGTGGTTTCCTCATCAGGGTTATCTTCATGATCGATCAGGGTTTGTGCCAGACATTTGGCGCTGTCATAGGTATCTGGCTTTGCAGCCAAGACATTTCCTTTGGTTGACTGGGTCAACCCCTAGATGAACCTCTCAATCTTTCTACTCTCCGGGGTAACCATTCCCGGACAGAGTAGCGCCAAGTCATCGAATCTAGAGGTATAGGCTACGATATCGGAACCCTGCATCTTTAGATTCCATAATTCATGTTCTAATTTCAGCATCTCGCCCCGAGGGCAGTACTCTGCAAGCAGAAGTTCTTTCATGGCCTCCCAACCCATGGCATTGGCTACGGGTAGGGTTAAGGATTTGACTCGGCCGTTCCACCAAGTCAAGGCTTTATCGGTGAAGGTACAAGCGGCGAACTTCACTTTATCAAACTCCGAACAAGCACAGATTTCAAAGATTGATTCGATTTTCTCGAACCATCGGGTGAGGGAAATGACACCTCCAGTGCCATCAAAGGATGTGGGTTTCGCGTTCATAAAATCTTTATAGGAACACTCCTTTCGGTGTCCCTGGCTATCATCTTGGTTTTGGGGCTGGGGACCACCTCCCTAACCACCGGGGTTCATTTGAGACATGGCGGTTGTCACTGCGGTAGTAACAGCTGCCTGAAGCGTTACAAGATCAATTTGAGGAGGAGATGGTGGCGGAGGGTTGTTGTTGTTCTTTGAGCTGGGTCTCTTACTTGGAGGCATCTTGATCTAAAAAGATCAGGAAAGAGAGGATCATAAGTCCTCTGAATTTAATCAAGAGATATGGAACAGGGGATATTTCATTAAGATAGATATAACATTCTTATTAAGCGATAAAACAGGAAAGAGTTATCAAAGTAGATAAACTATCGCTAAAGGAATGATTGAGGAGCAACGCTGGAATGAGGATTTGTATAACGGATTTGACTCGAGAAATACTCCCATAGTATTTCATGATTCGCTGCAGCGACGGCTCGTTGTTTGGTATTGGGTAAGTTTTAGGCATGCCGCATACCACAGTCACTCCCAAGCACATGTTGGTCGTGTCTCGAATGAATATAGTTGGCCAGGCTATATTAATCCTAGACACGACTACATAGCTGCCCAGGTTTAACCGCGGCATACAACACCCATTTACTTATGTTTTGTTCTACTTGTAGTTACAGATTTCGACGGTTAGGTATACTTGTATACTTTTGAAAATACTTATATTTTAAAGTATACTTTTAGTTCAGAGCACTTACACCCCTTAGTGTTTATAGTCTTATACCATGTAAGGTTTGGTATACTAGTTCACTATAAACAAGGGCTCTGATACCAATCTGTCACACCCCGAAACCGAAGGCGGAAACATTCCGGGGCAGAGGACTTCATGAATATCACAACCAATGTAGATAGTAAGCATAGTAAACACAAAACTTTACATTAAATAGATTCATTCACATTGTCTGAAAACAAGAGTTACATGTTTTATACATATACATATCATATGATCAAAAAATACAAACGTGTCTTCTACGTACTCCGTCTTCGCCAAAAGGATCGCTGGGACCTGTCTAATGTGGACCTGAGAATACAAGCAGTTTGAAAATGAGCATAAAGATGGTGAGTTCATAAGAGGTTTATTTTCTGAAAATGTACAAGTTTCCTTTGGTGTTTCCGAAAAGTTTGTTATCCAAGAAAATCTCATATTTTCTTATAAGTATAGTTTAGTTATCTGATTATTATACGATCTGGTTATATACATTTCGTTATCCCAGGAAAAACCCTTATTTTCCTAAAAGTAAAGTTTAGTTAAATACCACAATGTATAGTTTAATACCTAAAACTATATGTTGAAAAACCACTGGGAATTACCATCCAGTATAACAGTAGATATTTTTAATACATAAAAATATTGATTGAAAACCATGGGAATACTATCCCACACTAGATATAAATTCAAAACCATGGGAATACTATC
The DNA here is from genome assembly GCF_051521515.1 of Lactuca serriola. Classification (NCBI taxonomy): domain Eukaryota; kingdom Viridiplantae; phylum Streptophyta; class Magnoliopsida; order Asterales; family Asteraceae; genus Lactuca; species Lactuca serriola. The sequence continues at coordinate 353,087,786 of NC_136411.1, forward strand.
TCACACTAGATATAAATTCAAAACCATGGGATTAAGATCCCGCACTAGATATAGATTTCAAAACCATGGGATTAATATCCCGCACTAGATATAGATTCAAAACCATGGGATTAATATCCCGCACTAGATATAACATATTTTTAATACACAAAAACTATAGACTAAAAGACATGGGACTACCATCCCGTAATAGATATAGATTGAAAACCATGGGACTAACGTCCCGCACTAGATATAGATACTATAGTTTAAAAATAGATATAAAATCAAATCCGTGAATAAACTTATATTAATATGTATTGTGAGTCGGGTAACCATGCTAATGCGACACCGAGACCTCCTTGACGTTTGTCAGACGTCGGACGATTTCCAGAATTTGTCACCCCAGGCGTGCCCCCCTAACTGTAGCTAGCAGTTTAGGTGTGGGATTGTCAGTCCCGAATAGATCTATCCACAAATTCCACGCTCTCCCTCCAGGAGACTCTGGTTAGACTTCTGGGGAGGATTTATTGATAATAATGACGAACCTCACAAGCTAGTATCATGTTATTCACGATTTTCTCCGACGTTATCAGACATACAAATCGTTTTGAAACATAATACAATAGAAATAGTTAAATACAATGAAATTATCTAGCAATATATTCTAAATTAAACGGAGATAAACTGAGTCAGACATATTTTACCTATTAACTTTACATAAATCTGTACTCATTAAACAAGAACTAGATCCCAAATTATTCCCATAATAATTTGATTAATTTGATTGTTTCCTTTACTGAAATCCATGTAGTTATAATCGATAAAACATCCCTTATGCTCAGCATAATACATAAGGGGTAAAGATATCTAAAGATTAGCCAGATATTTATAGAAATATATCAGTTTTAGGTTTTGAAAACATTTATAGTTTGCTTGTATTCCCCCCTAAAAACATTGAAAAACACGGAAAAAGACGTAGGGGTATGAACTCACCAGTCGAGGAACATGTCGTCTAGGATGCTAAGTGTCAGTTTGGGGCTTGATAACATGTGAGGTTCCTATGTAATATGAAATGATATACAAATGTATCTAATTAGACTTTGAATCACTAATTAGATATGATTATACACTCCAAGACGCGAAAACACTTCAAATCAAGTGTTTGGGGTGACCCGGGTGGCATCTACGGACGTATAGGGCTCGGATAATGTGTTTGCTCTTCAAGAGTAAACTCCTTAGGGATTTTAAGGCCCTAAAATCAACTCCACATGAGTTCACGGCCGTGAACTCATGGATGAAGGGTTTTATGGTGCTAAATGGTCAAATATCACTTGAGGACAATTGCTAGGATTTAATCTAAGACATAGGAATGGATTTAACCACCAAAGAGACCATCAATGGGAGTTTACGGCCATGAACTAGGATTTTACGGCCGTAAGCTCCTAATTAACCTTTCTTTTCATGCTTTGATGGCCCTAGATTAATCATATGTGATTCAAACTAATTTTACAAGCCTTAGAATTAATTTAAAGCACCATTTGGCTAAGATATAGGAGTTTACGGCCCAGGAACCTATCGTTGGGGGGGTTTACATCCGTAAGCTCCTATAGGAGTGGTTTTAATCAAGTTTATGGACCTAAATCGATTGTGGTTGGTTCTAGAATTTAATCCAAGGCTATTGGTGTGTTTAAGTGGCATTTAAACACTTGGAAATGAGTTTACTACCCATGAAGATGAGTTTACGGACCAAGCATGTTCTTGGGCAGTAAACTCATGTTTGCTCCTCAAAAGTTGGATTCAAGGTGTTCTAAGTCCGTTCCCTTAAGTCATTTAGCCATATCTAAGCTCCAAAGGTGGATTGGAAGGGTTTTAAGGCTCAAAAACCCCCTTTAAGTGTGTTCACGGCCCAAGAGCATTCCAGGGCCGTAAACACATGTTGATGGTCCTAAATCATAATTTAAACTCGAAATTGAAGGCTAAAGATGCTAATCTATGAGTTAGGGAAGTTACCTTGATGAATTGGAGCCTTAATTTGATGATTTTGGACCTTAAGTTTGGATTGAGGAGAGACGTTAGAGAGAGAGTAGTGAGAGAGTGTAAATCTTCAAAATGAAGTCTTTTGGGCTTTAAATATGTTCTAAGTTTTGGACACGGAGGAATTCTACCCGATACTGACGTTATACGATGCTTTTGGTCGTACCCGATTAAGTTGCCGTTACCCGATATGGTCGAAACTAAAATTTTTCTATTTGTTAGTTTGTAATATTTTCTTGAGTTATTAACGTGTTTGAGCACCCATTAAGTCATAATAAATGACTCAAATTTAATGACTTAATTAGATAATGTAAACGAAAATAATTCGAAAACGACGAATTTTTAATGACGGAACGGGTTACGACGACGGAACGAACTTCGAGTTGTCACATTATCCCCCCGTTAGATGGAATTTCGTCCCGAAATTTAAAGATTAAGATACTGTTCATGAACTGAAAAGAGATGTGGATGAATCTACTAATTCGGGTCTTCATGCTCCCAAGTGGATTCGGGTCTCCGCTTGACATTCCAGCGAAGCCTCACTATCGAGATGCGACTTTGGTTCGTACGTTTGATCTCTAGATTCATGATCTCAATTTGTTCTTCAATGGGGGTTCAGAATTTCGTTGATTTCGGTATTCTCAAAGGGATTACTAGGGTTTCGTTGGGTAGGCACTTCCAAAGATTCGAGATGTGGAAGACAGGATGGATACTACTAAGTCCTTGAGATAGTCGAAGTTTGTAGTTCACGGTTCCAATTCTGGCGCGGATTTCGAATAGTTCGATGTATCACGGGTGAAGTTTTCCACGCTTCCCAAAGCATATCATGCCTTTCTGGGATAAGACCTCCAACAGGTCATAAGCTCCAGCAAGAGGGTACATCTTTATGTGGCAGGATAGTTAAGGGTTTGATGATTCTGAAAGAAATTTCTGGGTGGGTCTGCGATAATAGCCGGCAGGACCCAAGAATTGATGGGTTTCTACGGGTATCTTCGGTGCCGACTAAGTCTCTATCGCTTTGATTTTTGGAAAGGTCCGCGGGTATAACTGCTTTGCTTACTACATGACCAGGGAAAGTGGTTTGACCGAAGGGCACCACTACTAACTTGTAGTGACCATATCGAGGCCTGTCTGCTGCCTCGGACACATCATCCTCACGGAAATTTGGCTACGAGATAGTTCCAGGGATTAGGTCGATGCGATACTCGACTAGACGTTCGGAAGGAATTCTCGGGAAATCTTTGGGAACGACATCAGGGAAAGAGGTGTAGACTCCCTATTTTCCGGATGATCACATGGACGAGGAATGCATGGCACTCCCTTCAGGGAAACTTTTTAAGTATTGATGTACGAAGTGATGCGAAGGTTGGATTTAGGTTTGTTGCCGAAGATCATGAAAATTTGGTTCAAAGGAAAGATTTAGATGGACGACCTTTTTGAAACCAAGAATAACAACATGAATGAGACCCGGTCATTACATGCCAATGATAGTATCAAAGCATTTCATGAAAAATTTGCTATTTGATCGAATGAAAAAGAATAATCGTCCGGATTAAGGATATAACCTATGGGTATGACGTTAGCGTTCTCCTTCTCACTGGTTAGCCATCTCGAGGGTACACGTTTCGGTTACTAATGAAGGATTAAGTTTAGAAAGGTGTCTGAATGGATAGTTAGCAAACTTTCTTTCAGTACAAGAATCGAAAAGGATTACAGACATAAGATTTATCGAGAAGGAATATACCTGTGGCAACGGTGGGGTCGGTGGCTGCCTCATTTTGTCCTATAGCTAGGACTTGCCCGATGTTTCCAGATGTTGCTGCCTTAGGGCAGTTTCGCTTGAAGTGTCCAACTTCACCACAATTATAGCAGGCCTGACCGACACCCGCTCCGGAAGATTGATTTGTTGATTGGGCTGGTTTTCTGGAGTTTCGAGCTAGGTGGCCCTTCTTGCCACAGTTGTTGCAGAGACGTTCTCGACATGGCCCGGGAGTACGGTGATGATAGTTGCACTTGTTGCACCAAGGAAGGGTACCAGTATATCCACTGGTAGGAGTTTGGGCTGTGGATCCGACGGCAGAGACAGCAGCAGGGACAGTAGCAGCGTGGACTGCTACCGTTTGCTGTTTCTTAGAGGATCCTTGTGTACTTTGGGCCTTTCGCTTGCTCCAGAATTCCTTTTTTACTTCCACCACTATTATTAACCAGCTCAGGAGTGGTGGTTTCCTCATCAGGGTTATCTTCATGATCGATCAGGGTTTGTGCCAGACATTTGGCGCTGTCATAGGTATCTGGCTTTGCAGCCAAGACATTTCCTTTGGTTGGCTGGGTCAACCCCTAGATGAACCTCTCAATCTTTCTACTCTCCGGGGTAACCATTCCCGGATAGAGTAGCGCCAAGTCATCGAATCTAGAGGTATAGGCTACGATATCGGAACCCTGCATCTTTAGATTCCATAATTCATGTTCTAATTTCAGCATCTCGCCCTGAGGGCAGTACTCTGCAAGCAGAAGTTCTTTCATGGCCTCCCAACCCATGGCATTGGCTACGGGTAGGGTTAAGGATTTGACTCGGCCGTTCCACCAAGTCAAGGCTTTATCGGTGAAGGTACAAGCGGCGAACTTCACTTTATCAAACTCCGAACAAGCACATATTTCAAAGATTGATTCGATTTTCTCGAACCATCGGGTGAGGGAAATGACACCTACAGTGCCATCAAAGGATGTGGGTTTCGCGTTCATAAAATCTTTATAGGAACACTCCTTTCGGTGTCCCTGGCTATCATCTTGGTTTTGGGGCTGGGGACCACCTCCCTAACCACCGGGGTTCATTTGAGACATGGCGGTTGTCACTGCGGTAGTAACAGCTGCCTGAAGCGTTACAAGATCAATTTGAGGAGGAGGTGGTGGCGGAGGGTTGTTGTTGTTCTTTGAGCTGGGTCTCTTTCTTGGAGGCATCTTGATCTAAAAAGATCAGGAAAGAGAGGATCATAAGTCCTCTGAATTTAATCAAGAGATATGGAACAGGGGATATTTCATTAAGATAGATATAACATTCTTATTAAGCGATAAAACAGGAAAGAGTTATCAAAGTAGATAAACTATCGCTAAAGGAATGATTGAGGAGCAACGCTGGAATGAGGATTTCTATAACGAATTTGACTCGAGAAATACTCCCATAGTATTTCGTGATTCGCTGCAGCGACGGCTCGTTGTTTGGTATTGGGTAAGTTTTAGGCATGCCGCATACCACAGTCACTCCCAAGCACATGTTGGTCGTGTCTCGAATGAATATAGTTGGCCAGGCTATATTAATCCTAGACACGACTACATAGCTGCCCAGGTTTAACCGCGGCATACAACACCCATTTACTTATGTTTTGTTCTACTTGTAGTTACAGATTTCGACGGTTAGGTATACTTGTATACTTTTGAAAATACTTATATTTTAAAGTATACTTTTAGTTCAGAGCACTTACACCCCTTAGTGTTTATAGTCTTATACCATGTAAGGTTTGGTATACTAGTTCACTATAAACAAGGGCTCTGATACCAATCTGTCACACCCCGAAACCGAAGGCGGAAACATTCCGGGGCAGAGGACTTCATGAATATCACAACCAATGTAGATAGTAAGCATAGTAAACACAAAACTTTACATTAAATAGATTCATTCACATTGTCTGAAAACAAGAGTTACATGTTTTATACATATACATATCATATGATCAAAAAATACAAACGTGTCTTCTACGTACTCCGTCTTCGCCAAAAGGATCGCTGGGACCTGTCTAATGTGGACCTGAGAATACAAGCAGTTTGAAAATGAGCATAAAGATGGTGAGTTCATAAGAGGTTTATTTTCTGAAAATGTACAAGTTTCCTTTGGTGTTTCCGAAAAGTTTGTTATCCAAGAAAATCTCATATTTTCTTATAAGTATAGTTTAGTTATCTGATTATTATACGATCTGGTTATATACATTTCGTTATCCCAGGAAAAACCCTTATTTTCCTAAAAGTAAAGTTTAGTTAAATACCACAATGTATAGTTTAATACCTAAAACTATATGTTGAAAAACCACTGGGAATTACCATCCAGTATAACAGTAGATATTTTTAATACATAAAAATATTGATTGAAAACCATGGGAATACTATCCCACACTAGATATAAATTCAAAACCATGGGAATACTATCTCACACTAGATATAAATTCAAAACCATGGGATTAAGATCCCGCACTAGATATAGATTTCAAAACCATGGGATTAATATCCCGCACTAGATATAGATTCAAAACCATGGGATTAATATCCCGCACTAGATATAACATATTTTTAATACACAAAAACTATAGACTAAAAGACATGGGACTACCATCCCGTAATAGATATAGATTGAAAACCATGGGACTAACGTCCCGCACTAGATATAGATACTATAGTTTAAAAATAGATATAAAATCAAATCCGTGAATAAACTTATATTAATACGTATTGTGAGTCGGGTAACCATGCTAATGCGACACCGAGACCTCCTTGACGTTTGTCAGACGTCGGACGATTTCCAGAATTTGTCACCCCAGGCGTGCCCCCCTAACTGTAGCTAGCAGTTTAGGTGTGGGATTGTCAGTCCCGAATAGATCTATCCACAAATTCCACGCTCTCCCTCCAGGAGACTCTGGTTAGACTTCTGGGGAGGATTTATTGATAATAATGACGAACCTCACAAGCTAGTATCATGTTATTCACGATTTTCTCCGACGTTATCAGACATACAAATCGTTTTGAAACATAATACAATAGAAATAGTTAAATACAATGAAATTATCTAGCAATATATTCTAAATTAAACGGAGATAAACTGAGTCAGACATAGTTTACCTATTAACTTTACATAAATCTGTACTCATTAAACAAGAACTAGATCCCAAATTATTCCCATAATAATTTGATTAATTTGATTGTTTCCTTTACTGAAATCCATGTAGTTATAATCGATAAAACATCCCTTATGCTCAGCATAATACATAAGGGGTAAAGATATCTAAAGATTAGCCAGATATTTATAGAAATATATCAGTTTTAGGTTTTGAAAACATTTATAGTTTGCTTGTATTCCCCCCTAAAAACATTGAAAAACACGGAAAAAGGCGTAGGGGTATGAACTCACCAGTCGAGGAACATGTCGTCTAGGATGCTAAGTGTCAGTTTGGGGCTTGATAACATGTGAGGTTCCTATGTAATATGAAATGATATACAAATGTATCTAATTAGACTTTGAATCACTAATTAGATATGATTATACACTCCAAGACGTGAAAACACTTCAAATCAAGTGTTTGGGGTGACCCGGGTGGCATCTACGGACGTATAGGGCTCGGATAATGTGTTTGCTCTTCAAGAGTAAACTCCTTAGGGATTTTACGGCCCTAAGATCAACTCCACATGAGTTCACGGCCGTGAACTCATGGATGAAGGGTTTTATGGTGCTAAATGGTCAAATATCACTTGAGGACAATTGCTAGGATTTAATCTAAGACATAGGAATGGATTTAACCACCAAAGAGACCATCAATGGGAGTTTACGGCCGTGAACTAGGATTTTACGGCCGTAAGCTCCTAATTACCCTTTCTTTTCATGCTTTGATGGCCCTAGATTAATCATATGTGATTCAAACTAATTTTACAAGCCTTAGAATGAATTTAGAGCACCATTTGGCTAAGATATAGGAGTTTACGGCCCAGGAACCTATCGTTGGGGGGGTTTACAGCCGTAAGCTCCTATAGGAGTGGTTTTAATCAAGTTTATGGCCCTAAATCGATTGTGGTTGGTTCTAGAATTTAATCCAAGGCTATTGGTGTGTTTAAGTGGCATTTAAACACTTGGAAATGAGTTTACTACCCATGAAGATGAGTTTACGGCCCAAGCATGTTCTTGGGCAGTAAACTCATGTTTGCTCCTCAAAAGTTGGATTCAAGGTGTTCTAAGTCCGTTCCCTTAAGTCATTTAGCCATATCTAAGCTCCAAAGGTGGATTGGAAGGGTTTTAAGGCTCAAAAACTCCCTTTAAGTGTGTTCACGGCCCAAGAGCATTCCAGGGCCGTAAACACATGTTGATGGTCCTAAATCTATGAGTTAGGGAAGTTACCTTGATGAATTGGAGCCTTAATTTGATGATTTTGGACCTTAAGTTTGGATTGAGGAGAGAGGTTAGAGAGAGAGTAGTGAGAGAGTGTAAATCTTCAAAATGAAGTCTTTTGGTCTTTAAATATGTTCTAAGTTTTGGACACGGAGGAATTCTACCCGATACTGACGTTATATGATGCTTTTGGTCGTACCCGATTAAGTTGCCGTTACCCGATATGGTCGAAACTAAAATTTTTCTATTTGTTAGTTTGTAACATTTTCTTGAGTTATTAACGTGTTTGAGCACCCATTAAGTCATAATAAATGACTCAAATTTAATGACTTAATTAGATAACGTAAACGTAAATAATTCGAAAACGACGAATTTTTAATGACGGAACGGGTTACGACGACGGAACGAACTTCAGGTTGTCACAATATGTCAAGGTTTACCAGTCAAACCACCACAAAACCACACTATAGTAGGATCTATTGTAAGTTTGTTATGTATTTGAATGCAATGGAATTTGTGTTAATCATAATTGCATTCAGATTACTCAAAGTCCACAGTCGTTAACAAATAGATAACAATTCATAAAAAGAAGTATTATTTAATGCCCTAAAAATATTGTTTTTGATGAAGTATACTTGGGATCTATTATGTTTTCAACTTTGTGTGGATATAAATAATGTCCAAAATGAAGACCATATATGGAAGTTACATTCTGTTTAATATATATATATATATATATATATATATATATATATATATATATATATATATATATATATATATATATATATAATCAGTATTTATCTGATTTTCCTGAAACGAACACTACACTGTTTTGTTTGGAATAGCTATGAATTTCATAAATTCTTTTTAAGAATGTTTTTGAACTTACACTATGGTCTATTATTTTTTTTCATTCTTATGATATTTTTTAACTCGGAGGGAATTCAAATTCGTAAAATACATCGAATCGGAGCTATTTAGACGGAAAACTTCAAATGACATTTCGTGTAGTACCATACATCGAAATTGAATTCCGTTTGAATTTTTTGAAATCACCATGTCCGAGACTAGTAGTAGGAACATTCAGGATATTTTTTATGAGATTGGACGAGTTCACAAAAATCGAGAGAATGAATGACAATATTTTCACTAAAATTTCAAACTACAATGTATAAACCTAGCAACCCTAAGGAATCTTCCTATATTCTTCAGATACACCAAAAAAATCACTAATATATGAAAGTACAATGCATATACTTTAAACCTTAAGGAATCTTCCGATATCCTTCGATTACACAAAAAAATGTATTCTAAATCTGATTTCAAAAGTCTAAACCACAATAACTCATGCAATCTCTCCAAAAATATTACAAATACAAGCATGCATGTGTATATCATATAAAATCCTTCATTATATCTAACCTAAATCACCTATGTACCTTCCATATCAAATAAAATCTTAACAGTTAAAAAACAAGAAAACACGAGTCGGGTCCCGATTATCAAAATGATCACATTTCACACATCTAGGTTGAGTTCTAAGACACCTGTTACCTTTTCTAAAAATGACTCTGTTGTGTGTACCTATGTTTTATGATACAAAGTCTCATAAGCGCGCGCATACACACACACACACACACACACACACACACACATATATATATATATATATATATATATATATATATATATAACCGGAAAATGATGTCGATTGTTTTTATAAATAAAATAAGTATACACATCTATAAACATACACAAAAACAGTTATACATATGTACATGTCATTTGTCACATAAATGATTGCAAAATATACATATATATATATATATATATATATATATATATATATATATATATATATAATAAAGGAATGTAAAAATAAATATTGTAGGTATTCTATATAATATTAGCTTTGTTTATGTACACGTTAAAATTTCTCTATTTTTATACATTTAAATTGATCAACTTAGATAGATTTCACATTGGTCGAGATCTAGTTTTGTTCAAAATGTAGCCATTATGATGCCCGGACTTTGTTAGAAATCCTTGTATCGCTTTTGAACTGCTAAATCTGGAAAATTTCGTAATTTATGACTTAGGACATAGAACTTTTGCTTGGACCGCAAAGAACAAATATTAGTTTAATAAACATTTAAATTAGAAATCTGGAAATTAAATTTACTCACACAATTTAGGTCGATTAAACGCGGGAAACCCTATATGAGTTAAACTCTTCATCCGCTAAGAAAACTTAGTATAAACCCTATGTGCTATAACCGTTAATCCGAAAAGAGTGTGAACCTTCATTGATGTAGATCTCTACGTGTTGACTGATGGGTTTTGGACATAAGAACTTTCCCTATGTGCACATACAACCCTATAGCTTAGATCTAAGTTTCTCTAATTGAACATGCAATATATCCAAGGCTTTCGTGGCTAGATCTAATGTAAACAAACAATCAAAATCATGTGAAAACAGATCTAGAATAATACCTTGAGTTACTTGCTCGAAACCTTCTTCTTCTTGGAGCTTAGAGTCACAATTGTCACTCCTCTAATGGCTTACAAACACCAACTAGCAAGAAGATGATTTGAGAGAAGGAGAGAGGTGAGAAATCGGCTCTAGGGTTTCCTCAAACATGGAGTGGCCGATTTCTTGAACCCTAAGGGCCTATTTATACTGTGAGCTCCTAGGGTTTCACCTTAAAACCCTAATTGGATAAATTAGCCTCAAAGCAATCCAATTCCCCTCTTGATAAGGCCTTGGACGATTTCTAGGTGATCCACATCCCTAAAATCGTCCAACCCATATCCATAAGGGTTATTAGCTCAAAATACAAGTTTCACACATTTGACAGTTTATGCCCCTTTATTCAATTAATCTCTTTAAGTCACCAAATTAATTCCTAATTAATTTATGACTTATATTATGTAACACCGTAAATTTCAAAACAATTTTTCGCATTTTATAAAAACATAATTCATTTAATATTCATAAAAACATCGATGTTTGAAACTCAATCCATACCATATAGAAAAAATCCCAAGATCTTATAACATAAAAATCTCGTGTGTGTGTGTGTACTGATCAAGCCAGTGCCTTCCCACGGTGATCACTAGTACCTGAAACAAATAACACCAAACATTGTAAGCACAAAACTTAGTGAGTTCCTCAAAATACTACACATAACACATATTAGCCACTCGAGGCTATAACTCTGTGGGTCCGTGGACCCTACTCTGTGAACCCTCTAGTTCTATCTCTATGAACCTTCCGGTTCCAACTCTATAATCATGCACAGCATAAATCACATAGAAATAATGCAGTACAACACATAACATACATATAGCATACAAATACTCTGTCACATAACTCTGATTACCTACTCAAGGTAAAGTATAGTGAGAAGACTCACCTCGCGTATCTCGATAACTCGCAAATCCCGGAAATCACTCGCGCTCGATCCCCCCGGGCTATAATCCTCCTATAACACAATATATCTCTAATTAACACTTTCACAACTAAGGTTGACTAACCCTTTCAAGTCAACACTGGTCAACTCTGGTCAATGGTCAACGGTCAACTTTGACCGGACTCGGCGAGTGCACTAGAGCGACTCGGCGAGTCTATACGTGTTCACTGACTCCCTCGGATCCTTTCTTGAAACGTCGAGTACTTCCCTAACTCGACGAGTTCCACCTGGCATGAATCGCGGGGCCACCACGACTCAACTCGCCGAGTCTCAAGAGCAACTTGGTGAGTTCCGGCTTGACTCAGCCCCCTATTGACTCTCCCTGACTCACCGGGTCATCCCCCAACCCGGCGAGTCTACTCGCTGAACAATTTACGTGAAACCCCAACCCTACTCGCCGAGTCTCAAGAACAACTCGGCGAGTTCATGCCATGCACAAACTCTATTGACCTTCTGAGGTCAGATCTGCTTCCCTAAACCATAGATCTGGCCTTCCCAAGCATGAATGTCATGTAAAGTTCGAAACTTGATGCTTGTATAAACCCCACAAGGCATCAAAAGGAGATTTGGTCCCAAAAATGACAACCTAGGTCCAATAACTCCATAATAACCCAAAAAGCTCCAAGGGTTAGGGTATCTGGACCTCTTTGAGTCCAGATCCAAGGCATAAACTCGAAGAGGGACCATTTGCTTCACATAATCACTCTCCAAAGGGGTTAGAAAACCCTAACTCTAAAGATCAACCCTAAAACTGAAGGAGGTTCGAACTATTACCTCAAAATGAAGCCTCTGGACTCTGGATCTGCTGGAATCTCACCTCCTCCTTGCTCTTGCCACCTTCTTCTTGCTAAACAAGGAATACAAAGGCCCAAAAGTGACTTTCTCTCTCCCGAAATGCTTTAGCTCTCTTAGGGTTCTCTCAAGGGACTGGTAGCCGCAATGGGAGGCTATAAGTGCCCTTAAATAGGCTCCAAACCTAGGGAATTAGGGTTTCATTAAACAGCGTGGACTCGCCGAGTCCACTTTTGGACTCGCCGAGTCCAGACGCGAACCCATGCCCATAGCCGCGATCATACTTGGCGAGTTTGAGCTCCAACTCGCCGAGTCTCCTCACAAATCACCAAAATTATAAGAATGAATAATACCTGGTAATCCGAGCTGTTACAATTCTCCCCCACTAGAACTAGACTTCGCCCTTGAAGTCTCGCTCTGCAAATAACTCTGGATGCTGCTCACGCATCTCACACTCCGGCTCCCAAGTCATCTCGGACCCCTTCCGATGCTGCCACTGAACCAAAACCAATGGTACCTCCTTGTTCCTCAGAACCTTGATTTTCCGATCTCTGATTGCCACTGGTCTCTCAACATAATTCAGGCTTGCATCCACCTGAATATCCTCTAATGGAACCATTGCCGACTCATCGGCTATACAATTCCGCAATTGCGACACGTGGAAAGTGTCGTGAATCTGCCCCAACTCTGCTGGCAATTCCAACCGATAGGCTACCCTGCCTACCCTCGCGATCACCCAGAATGGACCAATATATCGGGGCCCCAACTTGCCCCTCTTCCTGAATCGAATCACTCCTTTCCAAGGAGAGACCTTCAGGAGCACAAAGTCGCCGACCTGAAACTCAAGCTCGGACCGGCGTCTGTCCGCATAACTCTTCTGACGACTCTGAGCGGTCAACAACCTCTATCTGACCAGCTGGATCTGCTCTGTCGTCTGAAGCACGATCTCTGTACCGCCCATCACACGCTGTCCGACCTCTCCCCTGCAAATGGGGGTCCGACACCTCCTCCCATACAACAGCTCAAAGGGCGGCATACGAATGCTCGAGTGATGGCTGTTGTTGTAGGAAAACTCTGCCAAGGGCAAGTACGTATCCCAACTCCCCCCGAAATCCAACACACATGCCCGGAGCATGTCCTCGAGCGTCTGAATCGTCCGCTCATGCTGTCCGTCTGTCTGGGGGTGATATGCGGTACTAAAATGCAGCCTAGTACCTAACTCCTCATGAAACTTCTTCCAGAATCTAGAAGTGAAACGTACATCCCGATCTGAGACAATCGAGATCGGCACCCCATGCTGAGATACCACTTCCCTCACGTACATCTCTGCTAACTTCTCTACGGAGGAGCTCTCACTAATAGCAAGGAAGTGGGCGCTCTTCGTCAACCTGTCCACAATCACCCAAATTGCATCGACTCCCCTAGCAGTCCTTGGCAATTTGGTGATAAAATCCATGGTGATCTGTTCCCACTTCCATTAGGGAACCTCCAATGGCTGCAACTTACCATGCGGTCTCTGGTGCTCGGCCTTAACCCTACGGCAGGTTAAGCACCTCTCAACAAACCACGCAACATCCCTCTTCATACAGGGCCACCAATACTCCCTCCTCAGGTCGAAATACATCTTAGTGGCCCCAAGATGGATCGAGAATTTCAACCGATGAGCCGCTTCCATCAAAATGGTACGCGCCCCTCCCACAAACGGTACCCATATACGCCCCTGAAAAGTCATAAGCCCCCGACCATCTGTAACGAACTCCGATACCAACCCAACAACTCGCTCTCTCTTCTGGTTCTCTGATCTCATGGCCTCAACCTGTGCTCCACGAATGGTGTCCAACACCGGAGCCATCACGGTCAATCGCAAACATACACCTCGCAATGGGGTGCTCTCCGCCCTGCGTCTCAGGGCGTCGGCTACCACATTAGCCTTGCCCGGATGGTACAGAATCTCACAATCATAATCCTTGACCACATCCAACCACCTCCTCTGCCGCATATTTAGGTTGGGATGATCCATCAAATACTTCAGGCTCTTATGGTCCGTGTATATCGTACACCGAACCCCATACAGATAGTGACGCCAAATCTTGAGGGCGAACACCACTGCCCCCAACTCTAGATCATGGGTGGGATACCTCGTCTCATGAGGTTTCAGCTGCCTCAATGTGTATGCTGTCACATGCCCTCTCTGCATCAGCACTGCTCCCAACCCCAAGATCGATGCATCCTAGTATACCACAAAGTCCTCCATCCCCTCCGGGAGGGTTAACACCGGGGCTTCGCATAACCTTTGGCGAAGCGTCTCAAAGGAGGCCTGCTGCTCGGGGCCCCATGAAAAAGCAACACCCTTCCGGGTCAACCTGGTGAGTGGCACTGCGATTTTAGAGAAATCCTTGATAAATCTCCGATAATAACCTGCCAACCCTAGGAGACTCCTGATCTCGGAGGGTGACCTCGGCACCTCCCAACTCATCACCGCCTCAACTTTGGCCGGGTCGACCAATATCCCTTTCTGGTTAACGAGATGACCCAGGAACTGGACCTCTCGCAACCAAAAATCACACTTGGAGGATTTGGCATAAAGCCTCTCCGATCTCAGAACTCTGAGCATCTCCCTCAAATGCTCCTCATGCTGCTCTCTAGATCTCGAATATACCAAAATGTCGTCGATGAATACAATCACCGACCGATCCAGCATCGGCCTGCACACTCGGTTCATGAGATCCATGAACACTGCCGGGGCATTGGTGAGCCCGAAAGGCATCACCACAAACTCGTAATGCCCATAACGCGTCCTGAACGTTGTCTTCTGGATGTCCTCATCTCGCCCCCTCACCTGATGATATCCAGACCTCAAATCGATCTTGGAGAACCAAGATGCTCCCTGTAACTGATCGAACAAATCGTTGATCCTCGGCAACGGGTAACGGTTCTTGACCGTCAGCTTGTTCAACTCCCGGTAATCAATGCATATCCGGTGTGAACCATCCTTCTTCTTGACAAACAGGATAGGCGCTCCCAACGGCGAGCTGCTCAGCCGAATAAACCCCTTTCCCAGCAGCTCCTGAAGCTGCGAGGATAACACTTGCATCTCTGGAGGTGCAAGGCGATAAGGCACCTTAGCGATAGCCGCGGCCCCCGGAACCAAATCGATACTGAACTCCACTTGCCTCACAGGAGGCACACCCGACAACTCCTCTAGAAATACATCCGGGAACTCACGCACTATCGGAACCTCCTCAACTGACCTCGGCCTCTCGGAATCCACTCGCGTATACATCACATACGCCACAAAACCCTTACAGCCCTGCTGAAGACACTGCCTCACCCTAGTGGCCGAACAAAATGCTGACTCAGAACGTGTACCCTCGCCGTACACCGTAAGGACTCCCCCACTAGGGTCTCGTATGGTCACCAGCTGTCGCTCGCAGTCGATAACCGCACCGAATCTGCTCAACCAGTCCATGCCCACAATGACACAGACATCACCCATCGCAATAGGAACCAAATCAATCAGGAACTCAACACCGAAAATCTCGAACACGCACCCCCGGAGAAGCTCCGTGGCATATATCACCCTCTCGTCAGCTATGGAAACTCTCAGAGGCCGACTCAATGCCTCACGACTAACACTGATATGCTGACTAAAAGCCAAGGATACAAAATACCGACTCGCACCCGAGTCAAATAACACCAAGGCAGGTACAATCTATATTTTCATGTATATCAAACTATCTTGTATCTAGTACGGGATGTTAGTCCCATGGTTTTCGAACTACTTTCCATCTACAATTCACGTATATCAAAGTATTTTATATCTAATTCGGGATAGTAATCCCATGATTCTCAATATATAGTTTTCTGTATTAAACTATACTCTGTGATATTCAATCGGTCTTGTATTTAAGAGAATATGGGATTTTCTTGGTTAACCACTTTTTCAGGAAACTAAAGGAAGTCGTTCTTTTCACAAAACAAACCGCTTATGAACTCACCAACTTTATGCTGATTTTTAAATTGCTTGTATTCTAAGGTTCTCCTTAGACAGGTATCCCGCGTTCTTTTGCAGAAGACAGAGCATATGGAGTCACGTCTTTCTTTTGTTTAACTTATGTATCTATGAAACTTGTATTACTCTACTTTTGAACAAATGTAATGAATACTATGTAATGTAATGCTTTGTGTTTTACTTCACTTACTATGTACATTGGTTATGATATTCTCATGAAGTCACCTCCGCCCCGAGACGTTTCCGCCTTCGGTTTTGGGGTGTGACAGATTGGTATCAAAGCCCTTATTTATAGTGAACTAAGTATACCAAACTTTACATGGTATAAGACTATAAACACTAAGGGGCCTAAGTGCTCTGAATTAAAAGTATACCTCAAAATATAAGTATTTTCAAAAAGTATACAAGTATACCTAACCGTCGAGAATCGTATCTATAAGTAGAACATAGCATAAGTAAATGGGTGTTGTATGTTGCAGTTAAACCTGGGCAGTTATGTAGTCATGTCTAGGATCAATATAGCCTGATCAACTATATTCATTCGAGACACGGACAACATGTGCTTGGGAGTGACTGTAGAATGCGGCATACCTAAAACTTACCCAAATACCACAAACAACGAGTCGTCGTCGCGGTGAATCATGAAATACTATGTGAGTATTTTTAGATCCAACTTTGTTGTAGAAAATCCTCATTCAAGCGTTGCCTCTCGATCATTCCTTTAGCGATAGATGTCTTCTTTGATAATTCATTCCTGCTTATTCGCTTAAAGAACTATATGTCTGTCATAAAGAGATATCCTTTGTTTCATATCTCTTGATTCAATTCAGAGGATTTATCATCCTCTTTTTCCTAATCTTTTTAGATCAAGATGTCTTCAAAGAAAGAACCCAACTCAAGGAAGAACGACTCTCCGCCGTCCTACTGTCCTTCGCTCGACTTCGTCCTGATTCGAACAGTTGTTACTGCTGCAGTGACGGCTGCAATGACGATTTTGAACCGTGGCAAGTCCAGTGGTTCAGGAAGTGACATGTACCCTCAAAACCACGAAGATAATCTAGGACACCAAAACGAGAGTAATCAGAGAAAGAAGAAAGTTTTCTGGAGAAAGCGAAGGGTCAGAGTTCCCAAGGACCCTCCAAGAAGCTCAAAACTCTGGCAGTCCAAGTTGCCACCAATCCTGCCGCTGTTCCTATAGTTCAAGCTACCACTGCTCCTATTGCTGTGTCTACAGCTCCAGCACCTACCACTAGGTATGCTGGTAATCTCCCTTGGTGCAACAGGTGTAGTTATCATCATCGTATTCCCGGCCCATGCCGTGAGAAGGTTTGCATCAGATGTGGCATGAAGGGCCACCTCGCTCGAAACTGCAAAACGCCAATTCAAACAATCGGTCAAGTTTCCGGATCGAGTGTCGTGCAGGCATGTTATAGTTGTGGAGAAATCGGGCATTTCAAGAGAAACTTCCCAAAAGCCGTAACCGCCAACAACGTCAACAACACCGAAATGGTTTTAGCTATGAAGCAAGGGGAGGCAGCCACTGATCCTACCAACGTCGTGGGTACATTTCTTTTCGACAATCCTTATGCTCGCATCCTTTTCGAATCTAGTGTCAAGAAAGTTCTGTTAGTTGTTCATTCCAATATCCTCGTAAACATAATCCTCATCTAATGACTGAAGCATTTACCGTCTAAATAGTTATCGACAAGAATGAGTGCACAAACGACTCATCTCTACGTTGTGTCCTTACCTTGAGTAATCATTCATTTCTCATTAACCTGATGTCAGTTTCAATAAAGAGCTTTGATGTTATCTTTAGTATGTATCGATTGAGCCCCGATTGTGCTGATATACCTCGTTATGGAAAGCTATTCGTCTCAATCTCCCCTCTGAACGGACCCTCATGATTTTTGGTGGCAAGTTTAACCCAGATTTTCATATCATTCCCTACATTATAGCTCGAAAGTTTGCTGCAAAAGGAGTGTCAGGTATTCCTAGTTCATGTAATCAGCGAGAAACAAGAAAATAAAGACCCCGAGAGCGTCTCCGAAGACTGTAATATTCCGGATATCTTTCCGAACAGATTCCGAGAACTCCTCCCGAATGACAAGTTGAGTCTCGTATCAACTTAATCCCTGAAAACTACCCCCGTAGCTAAACCTCCGTATCGTTTTTGCCCCAGCGGAAATGCAGGAGTTATTCAATCGGCTTAATGAGTTGACCGTCAAAACCTATATCCTCTTTCCTTAATTAGATGACTTCTTCAATAACTTCAGGGAGCCAGCTACTCCTCGAAAATATACCTTTGGTCAAGACACCACCAGCTACGAATTCATGTTTCAAACACACCATTAAGGACTCGATATAATCACTAAGAGTTCTTATTGATACCCTTCGGTTAAACCATTTTCCTCCGGTCATGTAGTAGGGGATGAAGACATACACGTGGATCCTCTTAAGATCGAAACAATAGAGAATTGTTCGGCACCGAAGATACCCATAGAAAGCTTCACTAGATCGATAGAAGAGTTACGCCTATATACAACATAAACCTCTGGAATTCCACGCCGGAGATTGTCTCCTGTTAATGGTCTCACACTGGAAAGACATGATGCACTTTGTGTAGCACGAAAAACTTAACTCATGATACATTAGACCCTTCGAGATTCCCGTTAGTATTGATTCCATAGCCTTCAAACTCCGAGTACTTTTAGTACTTAACAACGTTCACCCTATACCTAGCGCCTCAATTCTTAATGAATACCTGTCTGATAAAACCATAGAAATCCCTTTTAGTGTGACCGAGAACCATGATATACCCAAACTTTCTGGACGAACAAACTGAGATCATAGACCAAGTAATCAAGCATATGAAACCGAGCCGCATCCCGTTAGTGAAGGTTCCAAGCGAGAATCCGAATTCACTTGGGAGCGCGAAGACCCGATACAGCAGACTCATCTGCATCCTTTCCCATAACTTGTATCTTAATTCTTGAATTTTGGGACGAAATTCCCTCTAACGGGGGGATAATGTAACAACCCGAAATTTTGTTCCCTCGCCGTAACTGTTTCTTTAATAAAGCTCGTCTTATGCAAATTGTTTCGATTTCGTCTTTGAATTAGGTCAATTAACTTAAAACTTTTATTTTGACCTTGTAAGTATCCAAACATGTTGGAAACATGTGAAAACGTCCCAAACTAGTAATTAGAAAAATTATAGTTTCGACCATATCGGGTAACGACAACTTAATCGGGTGCGACCCAAAGCATCGGTTAACGTCGGTATCGAGTAGAATTCCACCGTGTATCCAATTCAAACCATATTTAAAGTGAATTAAGACTCATTTGGAGCCTTTTCACTCTCTCTCTAACCTCTCTCCTCAAATCCAAATTGTTGATCCAAAATCATCCATTTCAAGCCTCAAAACACCAAGGTAATCATCCTAGCTCCTAGTATAATATCCTTAGCCTTCATTTTCGTGTTCAACTCATGGAATAAGACCATAAACATGTGTTTACAGCCCTGGAACAGCCTTAGGCCGTGAACACATGTAAATGGGGTTTTTGAGCCTTAAAACCCATCCAAATCACCATAGGAGCTTAGATATGGGTTAAGGACTTATTGGATTGGACTTAGAACACCTTGAATATCATTTTTGAGGACTAAACATGAGTTTACTGCCCAAGAACAAGCTTGGGCCGTAAACACCATTTCATGGGGAGTAAACTCCTTTTTGGGTGTTAAAATGCAACTTACACACCTCATAAGCCTTGGAATAAATCCTAGAACCAACCAAAAGTTATTTGGGGGCCTTAAATATAACCAAAACCCTTCATTTGAGAGTTTACGGCAATAACATATGCTCTAGGGCCGTAAACTCCTAAATATGTGTCATTTGATGCCCTAAACTCACCCCCTTGGCTTGTAAAATTGAGTAGAATCATTTGTGATAAATCATTGGCCTTCAAAACACTTAAGAATGATGTGGGTGAGAGTTTACGGCCGTAAACACTTAGTTTACTGCAGTAAACTCATCTATTAGTCCATGTGTTTGATTTAGCCCCTTTCAAATGCCCTAGAACCAAACCTAGCAACACCCCTCATTTGATTTAAGGCCATTTAGCTCATAAGAACACCCACCATGAGTTTACGGCCGTAAACTCATGGGGATGGGTGTATAGGGCCGTGAACACTCCTTAGAGTTTACTCTTGAAGAGTAAACTCCATATCCTAGCCATTCATGTCCAGAAACGTCACCCGGGTCACTCCAAACACTCGATATGGAGTGTTTTCGCGTCTTGGAATGTTTAAGTGTAACTAATTAGTGAATTTAAATCTAATTAGATATATTTGTGTATCATTTAATATTACATAGGAACCTCACTCGTATTCAAGCCTCGATTTGACGTTTAGCATCCTAGTCGTCACATTCCGCGTTCGGTGAGTTCATACCCCTACCCTTTTTCAATTGTTTTTCAATGCTTTCAGGGGGGAATACAAGAAAAAAGTACAAGAATATCTTGTACTTAAACTCATGATTTCATTTAAATGGTTTCATAATTCATATCCTTTTTAAGAATTAAAAACCTATTTACAAACAGTTTTAACTTGCAGAGTTGTTTGTTCAAACCGATTTTCAATTCTTATTATATATTGTTATGTTGTATACTTCACAATTGATTGTTCACACTTATATTGATAGATATCATGAAACATTGTAATGTCTGTAATAAAACACCCTAGGCTCCAGTGTAAAGGATAGACACCATTAGAAAACATGAAACATTTGTAATGTCCTTAATAAAATACCTAGGCTCGAGTGTAAAGGATAGGCACCATTAGAACTTAGTTAGTCATAGATACTAATTCCCTTAGGCACGAGAAGTAATGAGTAACCTTAAAGATTGGAGACACGTCCTCTGTAATACTTCCTTGGCATCAGAGAGTGGAGGACTAACCCTGTAACCAGAATCTCCGGGAGGGAGAACGTGACTTGAGTGTATAGATCTATACGGGACTGACAGTCCCACACCTGGCTGCTAGCTACTGCCGAACAGAAAGGTTCAAGGGTGACGAAAGTCATAAAAAGGATACTGGCCCTGGCCCGAGTCATATCTAGTCTGAAGTATGGTTAAGGACTCGCAATCAAGATTAGGAACACTTTGCACTTAATTATTAGTTTTATGTACGTAATAAAACTAATATATGTACATTTAAGGATAATCAGACTTTCAGGAGACAATTCACACACACACACAAGTAGGAAAACATAGGATTTTCCTGGGTAACAGTAGTATATAACCATAAACAGGTAACAATTCAGATAGCTAAACTTTACAATTCACAAGAACAATCATGGTTTTCAATCTATATTTTCATGTATATCAAACTATCTTGTATCTAGTTCGGGATGGTAGTCCCATGGTATTCAATCTATATTTTCATGTATATCAAACTATCTTGTATCTAGTATGGGATGTTAGTCCCATGGTTTTCAAACTACTTTCCATCTACAATTCATTCTTTTCACAAAACAAACCGCTTATGAACTCACCAGCTTTATGCTGATTTTTAAACTGCTTGTATTCTTAGGTTCTCCTTAGACAGGTATCCCACGTTCTTTTGCAAAAGACGGAGCATATGGAGTCACGTCTTTCTTTTGTTTAACTTATGTATCTATGAAACTTGTATTAATCTACTTTTGAATAAATGTAATGAAAACTATGTAATGTAATGCTTTGTGTTTTACTTCGCTTACTATGTACATTGGTTATGATATTCCCATGAAGTCACCTCCGCCCCGAGACGTTTCCGCCTTCGGTTTCGGGGTGTGACAATATGCCCAAGAATGGTTGTGGCGTTGCAACAAGTCTAAAAACTTACTAATTCTATCTACAAACAAACATTGAAAAGCACAAATCAAACATTAAAATACTATAGGAGTATTTTGTAATACTATAACCAACTTATGTGAAAACTAAAGACCCCGATAAGTAATTAATTATAGAGTTAGACGCCTAGTAGTTATCTCTTCCACTCCTATTCTCGCACGTACAACATAGCAAGATCCTACTTACCATGCGACCCCTACTTTCCCAACCAGAGAAATGGTGGATGGTTTATAGAAGAATCAGAAGCGGAATCGGAGGTAATCAATCCTCCCTGCATAGCAAGGGTTCCCGCAAACCGTTTCGACTACATCGAACTTGTACCCCATTGGGCAACCGTGATCGAGGGTTGAATGTCGACAACAATGCCAACAACCATCATGTGGGGGCCAATGAGGGTGCTATGAACTCAACCACGGGGGATCGACTGACAGAGCCCTCCCAGCGAAGAGCCGGCAGATGCGAACATCGGGGATTAAAACAGGAAGACTACAACTCGAGTTCAGAAAATTGCGCGCTACTACAGACCCTACCGTCTTACGTACCCGAGACTCGGAAAGAGACTACTATTTCAGAGGCCAACATTCTTTTTAGGACCTTATCGCCGCTCGTGAAGAGGAAAGAGAGTGACAGGGTAGACACACGACATTCAAAGAGAGGATGATCGCAGCCAAGCATCGATTGGCAAAGCTGCAAGATGCATCGACTTTGCCTCAGGCATCACAAGGGATGAACTGTCATGAGTAGAGTTCATACCGCTCACAAGACTTGGTGAATTAAGTTTTTGAGTATGCGTTGGTGCTACTCTTTTCTAGGTGTAGGCACGTCACTGCAATTTAAGTGGTCATACTAATCGAGAGATTTAGTTGTTATCAAAACTTTTCCTTGCATGGAGGTGAGACAGACCTGCATCGAGGTCAAATATGTTCGTTGAAACCACAATTACTAGAATCATATTAACAAGATGGGCTTAGGACATACCTAACAGACTCGAAGGTCTATTTAGTCTTAATTATATAACTAAGCATACATCAATTGGTCATAATAAGGACCTAGCTTGGGTCAAATTACAAGGTTTCACTGCGATACAGAATTACTAAAACACATGAGTTTATCATAGAAGGACTCTCGTTATGAACTGTTTACAGAACACCCTTAACAACCGAATTACGTTACAAATTGAACTAAGATAAACTTAGTGAGAAAACTCATGACATAGCCATTCTAAAAACTCATTATCATCTCCCCTTTGAACATTTTGGTTGAGAGGTGCCTTCTTCGTAGACCTATAAGGTGCGATCTTTCCAGCACTAATGCACCGGATCCCATCAAAACTCCTCAGCCAAGTGTGTTTGAACAAACATGATCCCAAGATGAGTAAATCTTAAAACGCCGTACGAAACCTACTCCTACCCACTGCCATAACTCCATCTCAGGAACGTTAGCAGAAACACTATGAATAGTACAGTAGTGTGCAAAAATTTATATGTGTGAATATAAATCGTAAGGATGCACTTGAGATAATTATTCCCACTCACGAATTTGTTTTCATCGTGAAACATAGCTATGTCTTCACCAAGAGGCAACCAACCAACTAGCAAGGCGCCAACCCTGCAAATAGACTCTGCTACTTTTCAAGCTGCAGTCATGGCAGCCGTGGCAGCCGTCATGTCGCAGCTAAATGCTACCCACGCCAGCAGACGCAGAGACGATGTCAGAAATACTAACTACAATAGCAATCAAGAACACCAGCGGGCGTCTACCAACGAAAATGCCTCAGACCACAAACCTACGAACAAGAAGCGGAAGTTTTGGAACAAAAAGGAGCGCAACCAATCTCAGAAATCCACTAAAAGACAACAACCCATGGCCACCCCTACAATTACGACAACAGTCACAACACATGCCTCAACATCAGCCACAACATCTATCGCCCAAGCATCAAACAAGAAATATATGGGAGCACTCCCAAAGTGTAACAAGTGTAACTACCATCACACAGGAGCTTGCCGGATTTTACACTGTAACAACTGCAACAGGAAAGGACATACCATCTGTTTCTGCAATGCCCCGACCCAACATCTCCCTTCAATCACCAGCACCAAGGTAGGCCTAGTATGCTACTTATGCGGTGAAACGGGACACTTCAAGAGAGAGTGTCCAACTAAGAAGAATGGCGGAGGAGCAGGAGGAGTGTGATGAACACACCAACAGGAGCAGCAAGGAAACCTATTGGGACTTTTGTAATGTTTCCAACGACAAAAAAGTTTAAGTACCATATGTTGTAATGAATTTGGTATGCTTGCTAAAATCTCCGTCCTTCTAAAAAGTAATTAACATACTCTATCGTTCAAATCAAACCAAAGACACTCATATATGACCCTAGGATCATTACCTGTAAGCTGTGATGACTTTGTACATACATCAGGGTTAAATATAATCAAAATACTAAAGTCTTGAAACAAATAATTCCATCCTGACTCCTATTCCATGTCTAGTGGTAGGAATTGAGTGGGGCCAGCCACTCGACGATTTCACCAACATCAAATTACATACGACGTTCATATACCGCTCGATCACAAAATGATCTGTCAGGGATCATGATATCAAATATCATTACTAGCTACCGAAACACACCCACTATCAGTGATAAACACTGTGGTATGAACCATCCGCGGTAATAATAACATCGAACAAAACGGAACACACTGAAAAGAAACACAAGATACTCTGTCACTCTAATGAGCACTTCTTACGAATACAACTTAACACATGTTTTACCTAAAGAGATACTGTTGTCACCATTCAATTTTGATTGGTATAGCCCTCATCTTCCCGGTTTAACGACTACGAAAAGACCCTTCACCTAACCCACCGAATATCGAAACCTTTGTCTCCCATAAACACATCCCGCACGGACCTCCGGGTCATTTCTCGCTGTGAAACCCCAAAACACGCACCAAAAGAGTGTTATACCTCCCGAAACCTTATCACAAGTATTTCCAGGAGACACTTCGGGAATGTCATGCATATACTAGACAAGGTTCAAGCACATAAGCTTGGGACGGATATGGTTAGTCTACCACTAGTACGTGTATATGCGAGGACAACGTGTAATTAAGATTCTACGGACATTGGATGTGTGCTTCCGCCCTATTTCCTGTTCCATGTCTGGTTGTGGACTTGGGGCAGAGTTGTGACATCCCCAATTTCACGGCCAGAAAAGACCGATTTGTTTATGCTTTGTTTTTAAAATCAGAGTAATCTTTTAAAGAAAACAGTTGCAAAATTTGTTCCCAAAACAAAATATGATAAAAATTATCAAAGCATTTCTTTAAAGAAATGTATTTTCATTTTATAACAAAATCTCGGGATGTCATGTTCAATACAAACCAAAAGCCTAAACAGAACAAAATAGACCTTACAACAGTTATTCATAACTACTTGCCTATAATCCAAAATATATCGTTAAGTCCACCAACTTATACTCTTATGCCATTACCTGTAATGCAAAGAAAACTGAATGGGTAAGGCTTGGGAGCCTGGTGAGCATATAGGGTTTTCAACCCACAATAATATAATTATTATATTTAATTATCAAACAATCAATCCAATTACCCACCCCCATTATCTTCCTCTATTTCATAAAGATTTACCCTAAGAACCAATTACCCTTCTCCCATTTATTCCTAAGAATTGCCCTAAGGAATTGGCACAAAGTCTAGTGCTGCCGTGGTTCTTAGATTACCTCTGGTGAACACGCAGTTCAAAATAATTAATAAACACCTAGTTCAAGAACACCCATTGAACACACTTCGTTCAATAATACCTAATGAACACCTAGTTCAAAACACTTAATGAATACTTAGTTCCAATATTATCCAATGAACACCTAGTTCACAAACACTTAATGAACACTTAGTTCAAATATCCCTGGTGAACTCAATCACCTAAGGAACACAGAGTACGAAAGCTCTTAGTTCAAACCACGTGATAATAATGTATATCTCGATCCTACGAAACCACTAATATTATTAACACATATAAATCATATTTCTAAAACAATCTATCCCATCCCGTCGATCCCCACATACTGACCGTATACAATGATCTTACGAGATCTAGCCTAAGGAAATCAATATGAACAACAACTGACGAAGCTGCTTTGGAAATTCCCTAGCAGCAAACGAGGATCAATAAAGACATCAAATGAGGGGAATGGAATAAGTTTCACCATGAACCTTTGTTCGTAAAAGAAAGAACCACAAGACGTTTTAAGTCAGGGGTAGTTATCAATGCCTAGGCTTTGGTCTGAATATCGTGAGGTATATAACCCCCGATGCACCCTATTCGGCAATGGAAACGCTGACTAATGCCTAGGTTGTGGTCTGAACCCCCAGACTCACCCTATCCGACATTGGAAACATTGACTAATGCCTAGGTTGTGGTCTGAACCCCCAGACTCACCATATCCGGCATTGGAAATAGAAACACCGACTAATGCCTAGGTTGAGGTCTGAATACATGAGGTATTTCACCCCCAGACTCTCCCTATCCAACATCGAACTTTGCCTAGCAGTGGCCTGAATACATGAGGTATTTCACCTCCAGACGCACCCTATCCAGCAATATAACACCAGACATACCTAGTAGTGGTCTATTACGGACAAACTTTATTAGGCAGTCTACAAAGTTCCCTTAATTACTTCGTGAAAGAAAACACTGACATATGAAGCTCGGTCGATCACTTCGTAAAAGAAACGCTGACTCCAAAGCTCTTTCAAAATAAAAGTATGGGGAAATACTACTAGAGTACTCCCGTACGCTCTCGTAACCGACACACAAATCTGTCAAAAAGACTTTGTACATGATAGTACTTCTGGCACATTATAGTACTTTGGTATGCGAAAGAATCGTACCCGAGAACATAATAGTACCCTGACACAAGCAGCACCCAAGACACAGATCTTTGAAAAATACTTCATACATAAAATGTACTTCTGTACGTAGGACGTACTCCACCGATCATCAATCTCACAACACACGTACTCTTAATATGAGGCTACCCAATGTCCAAACTTAATGGAACTAAACATCCCTATTTAAGTCTTAACCCATCACTAGGCAAACCTACAATACTTATAATCAATTTCCTATACTATCTCCGTTTTGGAAAAAGCTAACTAATGTATACTTAACACAAATTTTTAAGTAATAATATCATATATATACATCTTAATGTTGGATTAGTGTCTAAGTCCATAACTATTTTGGTATGTACTTGACCCGATGGTGCATGGTCCTTTTTGGGTTGCCTTCACCAAAGCAACTTGATAGGATGAATTATGGAGAGAAAGGATTAAATATGATTAATTCATATATTATGGTAATAATATATTAAAGGAAAAATCATATTGTTTAATTAATATTAGTCAAGAATTAATTGGTAATTAGTTTTGTGACTAAAAGAGTTTAATTAAACTTAAGGGACTGGAATTGTAATTACAGGATAATTGCAATTTGGGCTATGGATTGCCTTATATTAAGGAGTGGACGAATTATATGGGGAAACCCATTAGAAATCGTCCAAGGCCCTTAAGAAAAGGAGTCCATGGGTTGCTTAGGGCTTAAGCATCCAAATTAGGGTTTCCTTGTTAGATAACCCTAATAGCCTCCTATATATATAGATCCCTTATGACCCAAAAACGTGGCCAAGCATCCTTCTAGGGTTAGTACACGTTTTAGGGCAGCCTCCATCCTCTCTCCTCTTCATCCTCTTGCTCTTGGTGTTTGTGAACCATTAGAGGAGTGACATTTGTGACTCTAAGCTTTCTAAAGTCAATACAAGAAGGATTTGGGATTGTTATTGCTACATAACAATCAAGGTATGATCTAAACCCTAATTATATGTTATATTGATTATCATAGGCTAGATCTAGGGTTCATAGTCTTGGATAATTTGCATGTACAATAGAGAAACCTAAATCCAAGCATTAGGGTTTGTATGAGCACATAGGATGTTCTTTTGACTAAAACCCATCAGTGGTATCAGAGCCAGGTTGGTTTCTATTGTATTGATGCCTTGTTAATTTGTTCATGCTTGAAAAAATCGTTTTTTGCCTCCTGCCTGATGTACTCGGCGAGTCCCATTGTGGACTCGGCGAGTAGGCCCCTACTCGGCGAGTCCATATGGGGACTCGGCGAGTTTAGCTGTCAGACAGGCGGATTTTTGGGATTTTTACCTATTTTGACTTAGGATAATTGTCATAATTGTTTAAACTTAATAAAATTTGAATTTTGTTAATCCCTTATGATTATCGTTGTCAAAATAAAAGATTTTGGTCATCTAATTAGATAATTGTTTCCTTATTTGATATATGTTAAGTTACGGAAATTATTTGATCATTATCTTGCAAGAATTTGAACTAGATCTAATTAGATAACCACCAATTATAGTTAATTGCCTTATTTGAATTATGTGATCTAGAATATTCTTGACAAAGTTTGGAATAGTTTCAAATTAATCCCTTTAGGTTTTATAGTTTAAATTTAAACCCAAAAGTTTTGTTGTTTTGAAATTTAAATAGTTGAAACCCTAATGTTTTGAAAAAGGTTTCAAAACTTGCCCTCAAGTTTTGGAATTTAAATTTTGAATTAATAGTTTAATTTTGATGTATATTTAAATTCTAAACCCTAATGTTTTGAAATGTTTCAAAACTTGCCCTCAAGTTTTGGAATTTAAAAGTTGATTAAAAGTTTAATTAGGAATGTTAAATTCTAAAACCCTAGTAATGTTTTGAAAAGTTCAAATCACTCCCTGATGGTTTTATTAATTAATTAAGGTGTATAATTAAAAGAGGTTTAATAAATCCATAAAAGTTTAGGTTAACAATTTAATTGAATTAAAAGTATAATTGTTAAATTAAATCACCTAGTATTTTAAAAGTGTAAAATACACCCTATACTATATATATAACATTAAAAGTCTAACATTATATATGTATGAGTAAAAGTCAGTCTTACCGTTAGTAGGCCTCATTCACGAAGCTGGTCTATAAGGGGTGTTTAAGGAAATTGCCTATAAAATGGCGATTGAATGGGTATCCACTCTTACCCACCGCACTCTTGACTAGTGGAGGGTTGTTAGCCGAACGGGTAGGATATGACGAAACCTTCAATTATAAATATAATGAATTATTAAAGTAACTAAATTTTTTCATAAAATTCCCAATCTTAGTTACTTAGGCAAAAGTGAATTGATGCAATTCCATGAAATTACACTTTGTGCCCTTGCAAACACGTTAGTGGAGCGTGTGTGGTTTACCGGCACACTAAATGGTTCTAAGAAAAGGTAGCAAAGGGTGACACAATATTTGTCATAGTTCGGTGGAGCGTGTGTGGTTTACCGGCACATCGAATAGGTGACTGTAACATGTGAGGGCACCATGTAAGTTTGCATGGTTATTCACACCCGCTTTGTGATCCTCGGCATCCCAGTCACAAACAAGAGGGGCATATCGAGATTTAAACATGCCATTGAAAGTTTAATGAATCTCAAAGGATCTAGGAGTCTTCATAGATTTAAAACTTAAAATTTCTTTTTCGTTTTTCATGGTGGAAATTAGTGAATCGTCATTCACTTACCTTCAAATGCTCTGCAATTTGGGTTACGGCATCGCTCTCCCGAGTTGTAGAATATTGTGTTGGGTCCTAGCCTTAGTATCTCATTTGGGTGATTTACTAAGGACTCAATCAATCAACTAACTTGAATTCATTTTCTCCCGTTTTGTAGATGTCAAAGTTTGACACATATGGTCTTCTCAAATCTCGTGGAACAAGCATTCCACATGAAGATGATATTCCACGATTCGATCGAGGAACAAGAGATTGTCATAGTTCGGTGGAGCGTGTGTGGTTTACCGGCACATCGAATAGGTGACTGTAACATGTGAGGGCACCATGTAAGTTTGCATGGTTATTCACACCCGCTTTGTGATCCTCGGCATCCCAGTCACAAACAAGAGGGGCATATCGAGATTTAAACATGCCATTGAAAGTTTAATGAATCTCAAAGGATCTAGGAGTTTTCATAGATTTAAAACTTAAAATTTCTTTTTCATTTTTCATGGTGGAAATTAGTGAATCGTCATTCACTTACCTTCAAATGCTCTGCAATTTGGGTTACGACATCGCTCTCCCGAGTTGTAGAATATTGTGTTGGGTCCTAGCCTTAGTATCTCATTTGGGTGATTTACTAAGGACTCAATCAATCAACTAACTTGAATTCATTTTCTCCCGTTTTGTAGATGTTAAAGTTTGACACATATGGTCTTCTCAAATCCCGTGGAACAAGCATTCCACATGAAGATGATATTCCACGATTCGATCGAGGAACAAGAGATCATACTTCACTTCCTCCTCCTCCTCCAATAATTCTCCCTAACCCACAAGTTCAAAGGCTTGAAAAGTTCAAGATCACTCAAGCCCTTTTGGCAAGTAAACAAAAAGAAGGAAAGTCGGTGTGTGCACACGTCCTAGGGATGAAGTCACACATTGATAGGTTAAGAATGTTGGGATCCGTTGTCTGTGAGGAAATGGCTGTTGATTGGGTTCTTCAGTCACTTCCTAACTCATATAGTGAGTTCGTAAGAGAGTACTATATGATAAACCGCGACATGACCCTTATAGATCTCACCTATATGCTTATTGCTGCTGAATCAGCAATGGTTTGGCGCAATAGAAAAGCAAAGTTGATTGGTGAATCTGCCTTCAAGACCTCTATGGATATGGACAATGGCAACGAAAAAACATGCTATGATCGAAAAGTTTGATCATAAGAGAAAGGAAATGTCTAAAGTAGTTCCATGTCATGTTCCAAAAGAGTCAATTTGCTTTTATTGCCAAGAGAAAAGGCATTCGAGACGAAGCTGACCCATTTACCTAAGAGATCTAAGAGATGGGAGAGTCGAAACGTATGGCTCTAATATAGGTAAAATCCATTAACTAACTCTTTTAAGCTTCTATTCTAGATTTTTAATACATAATGTGATAAGATTGCAATTGATGTTTTGTAGGATCAAAGAAAAGAAAGGAAGCTTAAGGGAAGAAGTGAGCAGAATCTAACCATGAAGGAATGGATTTCAATCGCATTTCTCGAAGATTAGATTCTTGAGCTACTACTTAGAGTTAGAATTAGATTGCTAAGAAAGATGTATTAGCATAGTTTTTCAACGAATTACATTGTAAGGACAAAATTTTTCCGCAATAAAATAAATTTTGATTTTATATTATTTATTTATCCTTGCAATGGCGTATATGAAAAATTGATTTGAATGTTTCTATTATTAGCAATAATGGATTTGGTTCTTATTATGTTATTTATGGAAAGTTGAGAGTTTACCAAATAGGGAGAGTTTCTCATCGCCCAAGTTTCAATTAGACAGAAACTTGGAATCATGCAACTTGGTTGCATGATGAATGAGAAATTTCATATTTGGAAATTAGACTAATTCATTGACAAAGTGTCAAGTGAAGGACTAGGAGATCGAGCACACAAAGTTGCGTGTTAATCAAGTCCACCATAAGAGTAACAATGATATTCGTCATGATTTACTAAAGGTTTAGTAAATATGATTATAATTACAAGATTAAGTGTAATTATGAATTGATTGAAAAACTTTAAATCAATAGCAGAACGAATAAGAAGAATCAAGTAGGCAGAAAGATAAAAGTTTCTCCAATCTAAGAAGAAGGGAGAGTAGCTTTTATGCGTTATGATAGGTCTTAATGTTTAAGAACCATATCTTAATTGATCCTCTAAGTGAGTCTTAGTACAATTGTATGTTTAAGAAGAGGAATCAAGGATTGAAGAAATGGTTAAATCAAGAAGTCTATCGTACATCGTTCCAATAACAAGTCTTAAAGTTAAGATTGTGATAATGCGTGACAAGTATTAAAAAGGTTTATAACATTCATCAAATGTGGAAAGTTGTGATGTCTTGGATAAGACAAAGACCAACTAGGACCAATTTATGAAGTGTTTTGATAAAAGCTACACTAACTCTTGAATATTTGTTTGTCAAGAAATGGTTATTGACAAGAGAATCTTATATGTCAAGGAGTCAGTGGGAGTCTTAATGGTCTTGAAAGGTTTCAAGAACAAATCAAATAAACCTTATCAATCATCACTAGCACACAAGTTGAGGTTTACAACCTATCGTGTTGACATTATTTTGTTTCTATGTTGTTCCAATTGAGTTAATTATGCATGTGAGTCCTATGAGTTCGCATTTGAATGCATAAAAGGCAAGGCACCTAAATCAATGAAAGGTACATTGATAGGGAAGGGTGAGCTGCTTAACTACTTGGAAGACATGGTGGGCAGCTGTGCTACCATAAGGCAAGAAATCAAGATTAAGAAAGTTCGGTCCATATGAGTTTGAATTTGTCGTAAACTTTGGTTTTCAAATTCACATGGATAGGAACAAATACACCATTTAAATCTAAGTATCATAAGATTTCCTCCTTCATGAAAATGATTGTGAGGAAATACTTTCACTAAGAAAGATTTTAAGAAGATAGTGATTGTAAAATTGCATTCTTGAATTCGATTATGGTTACGGTATCCCTTTCCATAATTTGAATTGTGAGGTTTGGCAATTAGTCTTAATTGTTTAGACACACATATGAACTATCTAAGGCAAAGGTGTATAAGTTCAAGAAGCCTTGATAAAATATTATCAAAGCATTAAGTATTAGAACATGGACTTAAGAAATTCAATAGGTATTGTTTTTCTAAAAGTTAAGATATTTATGAATACATGTCGAAGCTAGTGGGAGCATAAGTGTTATGTTTTATAGTAATCATCATGATAGTGGGAGCATAAAAGTTATGATTGTATGATTATTATGGAAAGTATTGCAAGTTAGCAATATTAATTATAGAAAACAAGAGTTATACCTTGCAAAGTCGTAAGGGTTGTAAAGTTGTTTTGCTATAATTAAGGGAGAGAATATTATGCTTCATTTCAAATCTAAAGGATTAGGTTGAGAAACGTTTATAAATTTAGTCAAAGGTACATAGTGTGTTCTTAAAATTTCGATTATAATTACGGCATTCCTCTTCACAATTCGAATTTTGAGAACATAGCAAATAAAACATTATGCGTCGTGTCCCATACGCTTCGGGTATACGATCGATTGCAAATGCTTTAATGTTTGACCATTCTAAAATTTTCCAAATGTCTAGCGCATTTAGAGGGAAAAGGGACTAGAATCGGTTTTGACTAAAATAATTAAACAACTATCAAAGGACAATCCAAAGTTCGACGAGGATTGGTTGCTTGTGAGTAGTTGGAAGCATGGTATTGAATGGACTATATCGAACTTATTAAGAATGATTTGTCATATGGAAAATATGGAAATGTTTCCATATTGGATGGACCATATCGACATCATTACGAATAGATAAAATTCTATTAAGAATGAGTTGTCATATGGAAAATATGGAACCGTGTCCATATTGGGAATTGAATATTGAAAATCTATGACTAGATTAGAAACTTTTATGCAAAAGGATGTTCAAAGGAAAGTACTTTGAGTGAGAGACATCATATCTAAGGAATTGACTTGTAACAATCTCCGATAGAGGACTTTGTAATATCATTGGCAATAGTCTTTGTGACTTTGGTGTAGTGGCATTACGAAAGGATCATTGCATAAAGTGTTAGAATCTAGCATATTCTATAAGTAGCAAGAATTTGATATTCTTTCACTTATGAAAAGGGATTAGGAGTTGTGAAATGAGAATGGTTGGAAATGTGTTCAATTTGATTTATTTCACAAAGTAAGAACCAGAGGTAAACATTTTGTGCATGCTAAGAGCATGGGACAAGTGTAATAATTCAAGTAAGAAGTTGATTACCCGAAACAACAAATAATGAGTAATCCATATGGTGATAAATAAAAGGAGTTTTATTTATACTCAAAGGTTTGAGGCCATATGGGATTAGTATTATTCTTGTGTTTCACTTTGCATGTTTTGACTTCCAGAATAATTGAGTTTATTAAGAATAATCGAATCATTCGAACGGGCCACAGTCGTTCATATGTTGGAAGTAGGTATGAATGAAGACTGTCGTGAATTGGTGTGTGGATTGTCTAAAAAGTATTAGACGTAAGCAAATGTTTGCTGCAAAGTTCATGAGTGCTTATGAATATGAATTTGAGCATTGGATTAAACCCACGCTCACTTGGATCACTCCATGGATTGTGTCACGAGTGATTGGTGAGACGATAACATCTTATATTCTTGAAACCGAGATGAGTGAGTTGTATCTTGCAAATTGGTTGCACATTGATAATATGTAAACGCACTAGTAACTTGGTGTCATAAAACATATTGTTGTGTGTAATTCGGTGCGTGAGTGCAGGCGAGCATTGCATCAAAGTTTATGCATTCCTTTTATCCAAAGTAGGATAAAAGCGATATCTTTGGGCCCCTCGATGATTTAGTGATGACAAACGTAAATGCTCGGCTGGGCTAGGGCTAATTTGATTTGTTCAATTAGTCAGTCGTCATAAATCGGGAATCGAGATATAGTACAAAGAGAATGATTTGAAATCATATCTCATATGATATCTAGAATGGAGGAATATATGATCCCTTATCTAAATGACACGCGTATCTGATAAGATCAGAGTTGACAGCGGCTTTAGAAAGTTACGATTGCAGATCAGGATCTGAAGTCAGACGCATAATAGTTATTAGACTTATCCAAGTGGGAGAATGTTGGATTAGTGTCTAAGTCCATAACTATTTTGGTATGTACTTGACCCGATGGTGCATGGTCCTTTTTGGGTTGCCTTCACCAAAGCAACTTGATAGGATGAATTATGGAGAGAAAGGATTAAATATGATTTATAAATATGTTATGGTAATAATATATTAAAGGAGAAATCATATTGTTTAATTAATATTAGTCAAGAATTAATTGGTAATTAGTTTTGTGACTAAAAGAGTTTAATTAAACTTAAGAGATTGGAATTGTAATTACAGGATAATTGCAATTTGGGCTATGGATTGCCTTATATTAAGGAGTGGACGAATTCTATGGGGAAACCCATTAGAAATCGTCCAAGGCCCTTAAGAAAAGGAGTCCATGGGTTGCTTAGGGCTTAAGCATCCAAATTAGGGTTTCCTTGTTAGATAACCCTAATAGCCTCCTATATATATATAGATCCCTTATGACCCAAAAACGTGGCCAAGCATCCTTCTAGGGTTAGTACACGTTTTAGGGCAGCCTCCATCCTCTCTCCTCTTCATCCTCTTGCTCTTGGTGTTTGTGAACCATTAGAGGAGTGACATTTGTGACTCTAAGCTTTCTAAAGTCAATACAAGAAGGATTTGGGATTGTTATTGCTACATAACAATCAAGGTATGATCTAAACCCTAATTATATGTTATATTGATTATCATAGGCTAAATCTAGGGTTTATAGTCTTGGATAACTTGCATGTACAATAGAGAAACCTAGATCCAAGCATTAGGGTTTGTATGAGCACATAGGATGTTCTTTTGACTAAAACCCATCACTTAACACATATTGAACCATATCCGATTGGTACGTTATATATCATCAAATATATCTAACACGTATTTCGGACAATAACAAATACTTCACATACATATGTATATTTCATACTTTAATCAATTCTTGTATTAAAATCACGTTCCTAAAAGGGACTATACACATGATACCTTATCGAATGAACACGTAATTCAAAAATACATAATCCATACTCCCGGATCTAAAATTAACCTCTTGATCTGATCCCTACTCTTGGATCTAAAACTAATCTCTTGATCTGATCCATACTCTCAGATCTAAAACTAACCTCCTGATCTGATCCATACATCCAGATCTAACACAAGTTTATCTCTTTATCCTTTTATGTCATGCTCCAACCCATATTTTATCACCTACCAACAACCTCATCTACTCATTTTCTACCCAACATATTTTTAGATACAAATTACATATATAGTTTAACTCATTAAAACTTATATAATTCATCCATTCCACAATCATCTCAAATAAACAACAATATATTATACACATAGCATGTATTTCATAGAAAATACTTAATATTTATGTGTTAGAAGAAAGTGACCACACACTCACTTGATCAGAAGATGATCGGATAGCACTACGGCTTGTAGAAGTAGTATTCTTCGGTGAAACCGGGATCACTTCACACACCGGGTTTCTCGCGGGCAGAGCTTCGGCTCGGAAACTCTTTTCTTCTCGGGATCTTCGGGCTTCGGGACTTGCTTCGGGTCTCGGGGTTGATATCGGGGCTTCGGGGGGTTAAAATTGCACGTAAAACGATGTAATATGGGCTAGAGAAGAGAGATTTGGCAACCACAAACGGCTGCCCCTTCAAATCTATTTATAGGGCTGTTTTCTCATTTTCCACGTCGTAGGCACTTCTCCCACGTTGTGGGCTTGAACGTCATTGCATGCGTCATCGCAAGTTGCATCTGGGGGACTCCCGGAGGTGTCAGAAGACTTGCCACGTTGTGGCACTGCTTGCCACGTCGTGGTCTCTGACACAACTTTGGGATTCGCGCTCCAAACTTCAGAAATTCATAACTTTCGCATACGAACTCCGTTTTCGAAGTTCTTTATATCGACGCGAAGGTGTGATTATGCTCTACAACTCTCGTTTAGACTGCATTGGATAATTTTGATTTATTTTTAATATATTATAAGTATATTACTTATATATTATCTTTAGTAGGCCGGGACAGGAAAACTCCGTTCGAAATTCATAACTCCTTCATCTGAACTCCGTTTTCGTCTGTCTTTTTATCGTTGGACTACTATAGAAGACATCTTCGAATCTCGTTTAGATCACTAAGGATAGATATCTATCTACCTTAAATTCACTATTTACATCGCGTTGGGTCGCGCTAGTTTTGTCGCGTAACTTCGACATGTCATAACTTCTTCGTTATAACTCGGATTTTGGCGTTCTTTATATGCACGGAAACCTTGTGACATATACTAAAACTTGGTTAAGATTAATCCTTATAAATAATATTTCATCGAAAATTCATTTTTGACGCCTATCATCTCTAAATTGACTAGCCCGGAACTACGGGTGTTACAAGAGTCACCCATTTAACTATCTTCCCAATCTTAAGTACATACGACCTATATGAGCAAGTTAATGATAGATAGACCAGGTACGAGTCCTGCCATGCACATCGGACTAGGTTACCTAGGAGTGCAAGTGAACGCCCTATCATCCGAATAAGTCTAGTCGCGTAAACCAAACCCACATGCTTCCTACCGAGCTAAGAAATCGAGGAACACTTCAGCAGGCCCTAAGCAGCGCTCCGAGGAGAAGTCATTACTTATGGCTTAAGACAGTGTAACAACGCAAATTTTCAAAACAATCTTTTTCATTTTAAAAATAAGTATTTCCATCCAAAACAAGGCATAAATAGTTTAAGTATTATGTCAAAACAAATAGTCTAAATCCCAAGATCATAAAAATATTCTACAGTGTGTATCGATCACGCCGGCGCCTTCCCACGGTCCTCGCTAGTACCTGAAACACATGCATAACAATTGTAAGCATAAATGCTTAGTGAGTTCCCCAATATACAACTTACGCACATACGCCTTTCCAGGCCCTGACCTTCCGGTCCATGTGTCTCAGGGGACTTCCGTCCCTGCTGGGTAAACCTTCCGGTCCTACCCACGCCGACCTTCCGGTCCATCACACAACATATCGCCTTCCGGCCCATAATATAATCGCCTTCCGGCCCATGACATACATACCACACATATAGCAAATAACTTACCACATATAGCATACATATCACATATCATATCCGACCTTCCGGTCACACAGTCAAACCCTTCCGGGTGCAGTATAGTGAGAAAACTCACCTCGTGAATGCTGAAAGCTAGCAAATCCAGAAATCACTCGTGCACACTTCGACGAGCTACAATCTCCCTATAACAACACATATCTCCCATTAACACTTATATCTTATGAGTGTGACTATCCCTAAGAAGACAGACTTAGGTCAACTCTGGTCAACGGTCAACGGTCAACTCGACCGGACTCGGCGAGTGCCATGGCGACTCGGCGAGTCTAGACGTCCTCCCCAACTTCCCCTAATGTTCCCTTTCTACTCGTCGAGTATCCCTCTTGGCTCGACGAGATCCTCGTGGAAGAATCGCGGGGCCACCCCGACTCCACTCGCCGAGTCTGAAGAACAGCTCGACGAGTTCCAGCAAATCTCCAAGCTACTCGCCGAGTCTGTTCATCGGACTCGGCGAGTCCATGCCATGCAGTCAATCAAACTGCTTCCTGAGATAAGTTTTGTCCCGAAATACACAAGCATGGGACCTTCTGGACCTCTAAAGGTCCTAATACAGGGTTATAGTCGTTTGGGTAACAATGTATTAATTCATCTAATCACCAAATGGGTTCCATAAACCCTAAATCCATGCACACATCAACAAGACAGAAAGAATCCGAGATATTACCTGAATAACGCACTCCGTGTGTCCCCAAACCGCAGAACTCGAATCCCTTGCTGTTCCTTTAGCCAAAACTCTTCCCCTCCTTGCACAACAATTTCTTCAAAAGCCCTAATACCCTTCAATCTTGCTCTAGATGCCCACAGCCGTTTAGGGTTCTTCTCAGTCGACTAAAGACGAAAAATGACGGCCTATAAGTGCCTTATATACGTTCCAAAACCAAGCGGTTAGGGTTTCCGCTGAACAGCGTCGACTCGCCGAGTCCATATCTGGACTCGTCGAGTCCAGTCGCGATCCCGCGACCAAGTCTGCGATTCTACTCGGCGAGTCTAGGCTCCAACTCGCCGAGTCCCTTCTTAAATTACCCTAAAAATATAATTTAATAATACCTGAGATTTCGGGCTGTTACAACTCTCCCCCACTAGGATTTGACTTCGCCCTCGAAGTCTCACTCTGCAAATAGATCCGGATGCTGCTCCCGCATCTCACGTTCCGGCTCCCAAGTCATTTCCGAACCTTTCCGGTGTTGCCACTGGACCAACACCAGAGGTACCTCCTTGTTCCTCAGAACCTTGATCTTCCGATCCCAGATGGCCACTGGTCTCTCAGCATAATTCAGGCTCGCATCCACCTGAATATCCTCTAATGGAACCACTGCCGACTCATCGGCTATGCACTTCCTCAATTGCGACACATGAAAGGTGTCGTGGATCTGTCCCAACTCCGCTGGCAACTCCAACCGATAGGCTACCCGGCCTATCCTTGCAATCACCCGAAATGGCCCAATATACCGGGGCCCCAACTTGCCTCTCTTCCTGAATCGAATCACTCCTTTCCAAGGAGAGACCTTCAGGAGAACGAAGTCGCCGACTTGAAATTCAAGCTCGGATCGGCGCCTGTCTGCATAACTCTTCTGTCGGCTCTGGGCGGTCAATAACCTCTGTGTAACTTGCTGAATCTGCTCTGTCGTCTGAAGCACGATCTCTGTGCTACCCATCACTCTCTGTCCCACCTCTCCCCAACAAATGGGGGTCCGACACCTCCTACCATACAACAGCTCAAAAGGTGGCATACCAATGCTCGAATGATGGCTGTTGTTGTAGGAAAACTCTGCTAAGGGTAAATATGCATCCCAGCTACCCCCGAAGTCTAACACACACGCTCGAAGCATGTCCTCCAGCGTCTGAATCGTCCGCTCACTCTGACCGTCTGTCTGGGGATGGTATGCGGTACTAAAATGCAATTTAGTACCCAGCTCCTCATGAAATTTCTTCCAGAACCTGGAAGTGAAACGCACATCACAGTCTGAAACAATCGTGATCGGTACCCCATGCCGAGATACCACCTCTCTCACATATATCTCTGCCAACTTCTCCGCTGAAGAACTCTCACTGATGGCAAGGAAGTGTGCACTCTTCGTCAACCTATCCACAATCACCCAAATTGCATCAACTCCCCTGGCAGTCCTCGGCAATTTGGTGATGAAATCCATAGTGATCTGTTCCCACTTCCACTCGGGAATCTCCAATGGCTGTAATTTTCCATGCGGTCTCTGGTGCTCGGCCTTAACCCTACGGCAGGTCAAGCACCTCTCAACGAACCATGCGACGTCCCTCTTCATACAGGGCCACCAATACTCCTTCCTCAAATCCAAATACATCTTCGTAGCACCGGGATGGATCGAGAATTTTGATCTATGAGCCTCTTCCATCAAGGTAATACGTGTACCGCCCACGAACGGTACCCAAATCCGACCCTGAAACGTCATAAGCCCTCGACTATCCTTAACAAACTCTGAAATTAACCCCACAACCCGCTCTTTCTTCTGCATTCCTGATCCCGAAATCGATGCGTCGCAATATACCACAAAATCTTCCATCCCTTCTGGGAGAGTTAATACCGGGGCTTCGCACAACCTCTGGCGAAGTGTCTCAAAGGAGGTCTGCTGCTCGGGCCCCCATGAGAATGCAACACCCTTCCGGGTCAATCTGGTGAGCGGCACTGCGATCTTGGAGAAATCCTTAATGAATCTCCGATAATATCCTGCCAACCCAAGGAAGCTCCTGATCTCAGAGGATGACTTCGGCACTTCCCAACTCATCACTGCCTCAACCTTGGCCGGATCGACCAATATCCCCTTCTGATTAACAACATGTCCTAGAAATTGGACCTCCCGCAACCAGAAGTCACATTTGGAGAACTTTGCATAAAGCTTCTCCGACCTCAATACCCCAAGGACTTCCCTCAAATGTTCCTCATGCTGCTCTCTAGATCTCGAATATACCAGAATGTCGTCAATAAATACAATCACTGACCGATCCAACATCGGCCTGCATACCCTGTTCATGAGATCCATGAACACAGCCGGGGCATTGGTGAGCCCGAAAGGCATCACCACAAACTCATAATGCCCATATCGCGTCCTAAACGCTGTCTTCTAGACGTCCCCATCCCGTACTCTCACCTGATGGTACCCTGACCTCAGATCGATCTTGGAAAATCAAGACGCTCCCTGCAACTGATCGAATAAATCATCGATCCTCGGTAACGGGTAACGGTTCTTGACCGTCAACTTGTTCAACTCCCGGTAATCAATGCACATCCGGTGTGAACCATCCTTCTTCTTGACGAACAGAATAGGTGCTCCCCACGGCGAACTGCTCGGCCGAATGAATCCCTTCCCCAGCAACTCCTGGAGCTGCGAGGACAACTCTTGCATCTCTGGAGGTGCAAGACGATAGGGCACCTTAGCAATAGGCGCGGCCCCCGGAACCAGGTCAATACCAAACTCTACTTGTCTCACAGGAGGTACTCCCGGCAGCTCCTCGGGGAAAACATCTGGAAACTCACGCACCACTGGGACCTCCTCCACTGACCTCGGTCTCTCGGAAACCTCCCGCGTATCCATCACATACGCCACAAAACCCTTACAGCCCTGCTGTAGACACTGCCTCGCCCTAGCGGCCGAACAAAAAGCAGATCCCGAACGGGTACCCTCGCCGTACACCGAAAGAACTCCCCCACAATGGTCTCGTATAGTCACCAGCTGACGCTCACAGTCGATGACGGCGCCGAATCGGCTCAACCAGTCCATGCCCACGATGACACAGACGTCACCCATCGCAATAGGAATCAGGTCTATCGGGAACTCAACCCCGAAAATCCCTAGCACGCATCCCCGAAGAACCTCCGTGGCACAAATCACTTTCTCGTCAGCTATAGAAACTCTCAAAGGTCGACTCAACGACTCGCGACTAACGCTGATATGCTGACAAAAGGCTAAGGACACAAAGGACCTACTCGCACCCGAGTCAAATAACACTAAGGCAGGCACAGAGTTCACAAGGAAAGTACCTACGCATATAATAACATAAGCATAACATTTTGACATTAAAATAAATACATGAATTACAACATACCTGCCACGACATCGGGCGCAGCGCGGACCTCCTCCGCAGTCAGCTGAAAGGCTCTTCCCCGAGCCCTCGGGGCCTCGGCCTTCACCGGTCGAGTCGCAACAGCTCCGGCAGCAGGTGCAGATCCCTGAAGAAGCTGAGGGCATTCGGCCTTCCTATGGCCTGTCTGATTGCAATGAAAGCAAACCGTGAATCCCTTGGGGCACTCCCTAGCAATGTGCCCCTCCTTGCCACACTTGTAGCAAGCACCAGATCGACACGCCCCCTCATGACCCTTGCCGCACTTTCCGCAAGTGCGGCCCTTCGAACCTCCTTTGCTCGCATCGGCGGACTTTATCCGCTTGGCTGCCGGCTGGAACTGAGCTGGTCGCCGGTCCACCCGCTGAGACTCGGCCTCCTCCTTGGCTTGGGTCTCCAACTCGATCTCGCACTTCCTGGCATTCGCCTGAAGCTCAGCAAAAGTATGGTAAGTGGAGTTTGACACAAACTCCCGGATATCCCTCCTCAACACTCCCAAGTACCGGCTCATCCGAGCCTGATCAGTGGACACCAGTTTGGGGCAGAACATCGCCCTCTCATGAAACTTCCGCGTGATCACCGCAACAGAATCAGTACCCTGCTTGAGGGTTAAGAACTCCTGAACCAATCGTTCCCTCTCCACCGGGGGAACGTACTCATCTCTGAACATGGCAATAAACCCCTCCCATGTTACTGCTGTAGTCTCTGCCAAAGTGAAGTTCGCCGTCACGAACTTCCACCAGTCCTTTGCTCCCAGCCGGAGCTGGTTCAATGCGAACCGTACCCTCAGGTGCTCCGGGCATGAACAAGTATAGAAGCACCCCTCTATATCCGCGATCCACCTCATCGCAGCAATCGGATCCTGCGTCCCATCGAACTCTGGTGGCTTCGTGTTGCTGAACTCTCGGAACAGCAACGAGTCACCCCCCTATGGCCTAGCAGCGGCCACAGCTGCGGTAGCTGCAGCTGTTGCAGCCTCAGTCAATGCGGCGTACCGCTCATCGAACGTCTCCATCAGGGTGGTCTTAATAGACCCAAACATCTCCGAGATCTCAGCCTGGATCGCCGCCGCTACCTCCTCGTGAATCATCTGACGAATCTCCTCGTCACTCACACCGCTCGAACTCGCTCCGTGGCGCGGTCTAACCATGATGTCTCTGAAATACAACATAAACTATCAGAGACTCCACCGAGTATAATCGCACTCGATAACGCAACCCTACTCAGTCTCCGATATCCAGGGATTCTTACTTGGGCCTCCCACTGACCCGGTGTCTTCGGTAGTACGGGCCCAATACTACCGACCACACCGCATCAGCAGTCATCCCAAATCTTCCTCCCCAAACCCCGGATAGTGAGTACTCTACTGCTGTTATGCACTATCTACTCGCACACTAACAAAGCATCTCATATGGGCAAACTTCCCTAGACTAAGGCATCACAAATCAGGCCACTCTAGTCCTATCATGAATACCTAGTCTTCTAGCATGCATAACAATTCATATCATATAATATTGTAAGGTATTTTGGGGATCTTTACCGTTCGGGCGCTGACTGATCGTACACACTGCTTCTTTCTTACTTACCACAAAACCATTTACAAAAGTTTATGGCTTTATTTAAAAAAAATTTCCTCAAATCCTCGGTTTGAGTTCAGTTACCCCCGAAGGTGCACCCGAATCCCTCAAACCTAGGCTCTGATACCAATTGTAACAACGAAAATTTTCAAAACAATCTTTTTCATTTTAAAAATAAGTATTTCCATCCAAAACAAGGCATAAATAGTTTAAGTATTATGTCAAAACAAATAGTCTAAATCCTAAGATCATAAAAATATTCTACAGTGTGTATCGATCACGCCGGCGCCTTCCCACGGTCCTCGCTAGTACCTGAAACACATGCATAACAACTGTAAGCATAAATGCTTAGTGAGTTCCCCAATATACAACTTACGCACATACGCCTTTCCAGGCCCTGACCTTCCGGTCCATGTGTCTCAGGGGACTTCCGTCCCTGCTGGGTAAACCTTCCGGTCCTACCCACGCCGACCTTCCGGTCCATCACACAACATATCGCCTTCCGGCCCATAATATAATCGCCTTCCGGCCCATGACATACATACCACACATATAGCAATTAACTTACCACATATAGCATACATATCACATATCATATCCGACCTTCCGGTCACACAGTCAAACCCTTCCGGGTGCAGTATAGTGAGAAAACTCACCTCGTGAATGCTGAAAGCTAGCAAATCCTG
Organism: Lactuca serriola; assembly: GCF_051521515.1. Lineage (NCBI taxonomy): Eukaryota > Viridiplantae > Streptophyta > Magnoliopsida > Asterales > Asteraceae > Lactuca > Lactuca serriola. Next base: position 353,132,372 of record NC_136411.1, read on the forward strand.
AAATCCCTCGTGCACACTTCGACAAGCTACAATCTCCCTATAACAACACATATCTCCCATTAACACTTATATCTTATGAGTGTGACTATCCCTAAGAAGACAGACTTAGGTCAACTCTGGTCAACGGTCAACGGTCAACTCGACCGGACTCGGCGAGTGCCATGGCGACTCGGCGAGTCTAGACGTCCTCCCCAACTTCCCCTGATGTTCCCTTTCTACTCGTCGAGTATCCCTCTTGGCTCGACGAGATCCTCGTGGAAGAATCGCGGGGCCACCACGACTCCACTCGCCGAGTCTGAAGAACAGCTCGACGAGTTCCAGCAAATCTCCAAGCTACTCGCCGAGTCTGTTCATCGGACTCGGCGAGTCCATGCCATGCAGTCGATCAAACTGCTTCCTGAGATAAGTTTTGTCCCGAAATACACAAGCATGGGACCTTCTGGACCTCTAAAGGTCCTAATACAGGGTTATAGTCGTTTGGGTAACAATGTATTAATTCATCTAATCACCAAATGGGTTCCATAAACCCTAAATCCATGCACACATCAACAAGACAGAAAGAATCCGAGATATTACCTGAATAATGCACTCCCTGTGTCCCCAAACCGCAGAACTCGAATCCCTTGCTGTTCCTTTAGCCAAAACTCTTCCCCTCCTTGCACAACAATTTCTTCAAAAGCCCTAATACCCTTCAATCTTGCTCTAGATGCCCACAGCCGTTTAGGGTTCTTATCAGTCGACTAAAGACGAACAATGACGGCCTATAAGTGCCTTATATACGTTCCAAAACCAAGCGGTTAGGGTTTCCGCTGAACAGCGTCGACTCGCCGAGTCCATATCTGGACTCGTCGAGTCCAGTCGCGATCCCGCGACCAAGTCTACGATCCTACTCGGCGAGTCTAGGCTCCAACTCGCCGAGTCCCCTCTTAAATTACCCTAAAAACATAATTTAATAATACCTGAGATTTCGGGCTGTTACAGACAGCTAAAGACGTTTAAGGTCGGCTAGGTCACGCATGACCTTGAAACTATAAGTAGTAGTGTACGTCCTAGAGGTCTGGAGGCACTATCTCCACGACACGAAGCATATAATCTTCATCGATCATAAGAACCTAGAAGGCACGGACGGCAGGGAATGCTATCCCATGAACCGGATCTGGACACCGAGGTTGATGGCTTCAGAAATAATGTCATGAACGAAGCATACGAAAACTCGCTACTCCCCTCCATCCAGGCTCGGACAAAATATGTCCGGACCTCAAAAAGTACCCTCAGTGGGTGAATAGGAAAGCAGACATCGTTACACATGTGGGCAAGTATCGGACTTGTGCCAATGAAAATAGGGAATAATGGAAGCCTTCGCGTCTCCTACAACAACTAGTGATACCTGAAAGGAAGTGGGAACGACTAACCAGGGGCTTCATAACCAAGCTACCCAAGACAATGGACCATTTGGGGAACCGTCGACAGACTGACCGAAAACGCACACTCCCTACTAATCAGAGAAACCGACAGGATGGAGGAATCGATTAAAACATACATCAAAGAGATTATGCGACCACAAGGTCTACTAATATCTGTTATCCATATCAGAGATAGTAAATTCGTTTCGTGAGCCTGGCGACCCTTGCAGGGAACTAGGTTAGACTTGAGCATGACCTACCAACAGCAAACCAACGGGCAAAACAGAAGGGATTGTTCAAAACTTGGGCGACATGTTAATAGCTTGGGTGATTAACTTCGGTAAAACGTGGGTGTGCTCACTTACCACTTGGCGAAATCGAAATGAACGAGAGTCTTCACTTTGTAGTGGGGAGCATAAAGGCACACATAGAATACACTATCATTTCAAAACAATAACTCCTTTAAACTAACTTAGCTCAAGTTACAATAAGAAATTCCAAGGCGTCATTTAACATCAGGCGGATTGGTCCCCGACATATCAATTTCTTATACGACGAGAAGTTTTCCCCATCTTTTCTCCAAATTCATGAAGTCCCGGTCAAAGTGCTAATTTCGGGACGAAATTCCCTCTAACGGGGGGATGATGTGACAACCGTCAAATTCCAGTCAAGTCAAAGTCAACTAAAGTCAACAAGTCAAACCGATTAACTAAACTAATCCTTATGTACTAGGGCTTACGTTAGGTAATTACTATACAACTCGCTATGCTAATGAGAAATCATCAATCGAAAAGTCCGTACATCTAGATTCCCTTAACCAAAAATTGTGGTAAGTAACGAACCAAACCGATCAAACAATGTTGCATACGCATCGGGAGTGTGTATGGTCCTTAAACATGGCTTAACGGGGCTTACGGACCTTGCGTTGCGGAGCCAAACACTTGCAAATGTCACACACGAAACCTCTCTCAATCGTATTCACTCTATCTCTCTTTATCTAGAAATCTCTCCAAGAATGTGAAATCTCTCCCAAATATCTCTCTATATGCCAAATCTCTCCAAGAATGTCAAATCTCTCTTTGTATGAGAATTCTCTCCAAGTATGTGAAATCTCTCCCAAATCTCTCTCTGTATGAGAAATCTCTCTCTCTCTCTCTGTATGAGAAATCTCTCCAAGTATGTGAAATCTCTCCCAAATCTCTCTCTATATGAGAAATCTCTCCAAGTATGTGAAATCTCTCCCAAATCTCTCTCTGTATGCCAAATCTCTCCAAGAATGTCAAATCTCTCCCAAATCTCTCTATGTATGAGAATTCTCTCCAAGTATGTGAAATCTCTCCTAAATCTCTCTCTATATGAGAAATCTCTCCAAGTATGTGAAATCTCTCCCAAATCTCTCTCTGTATGCCAAATCTCTCAAAGTATGTCGAATCTCTCCAAAATCTCTCTCAACTTCTTGAAATCACTCAGGGCATGCAAACTCTTAATTTAGTCGAAAACCGCTCAAAAACGGAAGTCTACGCGAAAAACGACCTTAAGGAGCCGAAACCCCTCTTAGGGGAGCCGAAACTCCTCTTAGGAACCGAACCTCTTAGAGCCGAACCTCCTGAGAACCGAAACCCTCTCAACGGAAATGGACCGAGCACTTGGTCTATTTCGGTCCCCTGATCATTTCGAATCGACACTTTGCCCTTCCCACCTTCGCCCCGAGAAGGCTTGACCTTCGGTCCGAGGACCAGACTCTCGGTCCCTTCTGATGAGCACGTCTGCGAGACCTCTCGGTTCCCATGCATCCGAGCCCCACCTTCGGTCCGAGAGGCGATCCGTGCAGCCAAACCCTCCTCTCTCGCTTTCTTCTCCTGTTCTTGGTTCCAAGTTCCTAAGGAGCCGAACCTTACCATCCTCGGCCCAAATTTCGGAATTTGGCAGTTTTTGCCCGGTTTTCAATATTTTTAGTGTTTTGAGCCCGTTTTTCGAGATTTTAACGCGGGATTTTCACCCAAACTCGTATTTTAACATAATAAACCCCAAATATTCATATTTTAATTATATTTTGGGGGAAAATCCTTGTCTAAGAATAAAATCTAGTAGGTAATATTTATGGGTGGAGTGTTGACTTTGCCTTAGTGTATGACACAAGCAACCTCCCCATACCTTCATAGTATAACCCCTAGTCACTATTCACCCATACCTAGTCAATCATTGTCCTTTTCCCACTCTTTTTCAGCCATAATGTTGAACAAAAGCTGGAAAACCCTCCTCTCTCCTCACATTACTCCATTTTTCCACCAAGTGACAACTTCAATTTCTCTCACTCCCTCTCTCTAAGATTTCGAGATTCAAGGCTTGTTTCCAAGCTTTTCTTCTACATTTGGTAAGTACTTACCAAATGTAGTTATAGTCTTAGACACTAATCCAACATTGACAGCCCTGCCCATGCTTGCTAGCTACAATCTACATCTAACAAGTCAATCGGGCGTAATGGTTCATTCTTTACAGTTTTCACGATATTAGTGAAGCGCTAATGATTGTCTCGACACCTTCTCGTAGTGCTGGTTCAGAGGTATTCTCGTATGTAGTTCGGTTATAGGCTCATTATAGACCCGATCTTCACTCTTAAAATATGCAATCATGAAACTGAACTACTAGTTATTTAGTCTAGCTACTCTTATGAGTGAAAGTGGGACCATATATCTTATAGATGTTTAACTCAAAAATAGGATAAGTGTCAGTTGCCTAATTAAGTTATGTAAACTTAATGATTGTTTTATCACGTTTCTCTCTGGCTCATAAACTTATTAACCAATAAGCCATTTATACAAAATAAACCTTTTTACTTGTATGATATTAGAATTTCACAAATGGTTCACTTTTATACTTTTAATTAGAAAAGTAAAGCTTTCCTAAATGTCGTTTTTATCTCAAACTTCTTTGTTTAGAAAAGTACATGGTGACTAAACCTATGGAACTCACCAACATTTTTTTGTCATATCTTTCAATGCATGTATTCTCAAGCAACTAGGTGTTGCAGAACAAGCCTCGTGAGTTATGGAATAATCTATATTTTCTTGTCTTTTGTTATTGGCCAATTGATTTTGCTATATTTATACATACGTTTATGCATTATTTATATATTTGAGCTTTAAAATTTTACATTTTTAGATATATGATACTTAATATGCTTGAAAATTTTCAAATACAATTAAAATAGAAGCTGAGATGAAAATGAAGGAGAATGGAGCTAAAAAAACAAAACAATACGCTTGACCCCTCATCAGTGTTTTGGCCATATCTCATGACTCGTAACTTAGATTGACGAGATTAAAGATGTTACAGTAATTAGAAAAAACTTTGGACGAATTTCTTTTTTGTGAAAAACTCTGATTTTGAGTTCCTACGTCGTGGTAAATCCATTTCCACGACATGGCAAAACGAAAAATTCTATGGATGTGAAGATTCCATCTCCCACGGGGTGGCAAGTTGTTTTCCACGCCGTGGAGCCGGAAAAATCTATAAAAGCATGAGATTTCCAACCCTAATCGGTGGGTAGCCTTTGGGTGGCTAATTTTACTTTGTTTTGAAGTCTAGAAACCCTCCAAGGTCGATTTTGAAGCTAGATATTCAATTGGAGCAAGGATTTAAAGATTTAATCACCAATGTATTGAGACTTCACTTCGGGTTTGCTTGATGATCATGTCTAGCAATCTTTTGGTGATCTTTTTCTTATTTAGTTTACTGATTATGGTGTAAAAGCCTGTAGTTTCACTAGATCTTGATGAACCTAGTTGAATATATTTTGATTTTTTTAGTTGGATTATGTGAGTTTGGTTAGTACTTGTGTTTGATTGAATGCCTTACCTTTCTAGTTAAAGTTATGATTTTTATTGCCTATTCCTGGGTTATATGTAGTTGAGATGATCAATCTAATTATATTAACTTGAATCTTAATTAGATTATGAACATTAAACTGTTAGGACTAGAGATTGACCATATCCTAAGGTTTTGTAAATATTAATTGGTGACTTTGACTGTGTTAGAGAGTATTAGATATCCATGCTATGCTTTGTCTGATTCTCATAACCATTGATAAGAAATAACCAGATCATATCATTTAAAGTTTAGATATATTTAATTGATTATGTTTTCACTAATTTCATGATCATTGTGTTAGTTGTTCATTAATTATTAGTACTAGGAGATATGACCAAAATAACTAGTTATATTACAATTCGATAATCAACTCATTAATCCACTGCACTTCTAATAAATCAAGCATAGAAACTTGGGGGATTTGTAGGATGTACTTCTTATCTTTTGTTTTAATTTAGTTCATTACTTTCGTTTGTTTTAGTTAAATCAAGTTTAGTTTATTTGAACAAAAGAACTTCTTTTACTTTACTGTTATTAGTTTAATTAACATTTGAAGTATTTGATCAAAACCATGTCGTTTCTTGAGTTCGATACCCTTTCTTATCTTAAACTATATTATTTCACGACTAGGTACACTGCCTATTTGTGTTTCATACTAGTTGAGATTTGATAGAATTTTATAAATAAAATACCAGTGCATAAAAAACACATCAAGTTTTTGGCGTCGTTGCCTTGAAACAGTTGTGTTCAGTTTAGATTATTTATTTGTTGATTAAATTGTAGTTTTTAGTTTTATTTAAATGGATACTCTAAGCTATTCTAGAGCACGACTTGTAAGAACTTGATGATCTATTTGATCCAAAAAAATATTTGGAGGAGCTAGAAAGATTGCTAGTAGAGAGGTCAGACAAAGAACAAGAACAAGCTGAATTGCAGGAAACCCGTCGTAGTTTGACCATTACGACGATGTGGACCCCTATTTGTCTAGATTGTATTTCAGAGAATGTGCTGATGATTCCAACTTTGGAGAAAGTTTTGATATGTGATCTACTTCTGATGAGTGTCCAACCGGTTCCAACAATTGTCACGATTCTTGGATTTTATAGTTTCACGTTCGATTGGCCGACTTTCGAAACAAAAAGTAAAATCTTATGAATAGGTCCAAAAAGAATATTAAATGCAATAGATGGATTGACATTGATTTTATTAGAAGTTTATTAGTTTTGGAGCCCAACTTAAGAGTCGTACAAAAAGAAGCGCTTATCGGGAGGCAACCCGACCTTTTAAATTAGTTTGCATTTTCTTTTAATTTTTGTTTTTATTTTTATTTTTATTTTTAGTTTTATTTTGAATAAAAGTGCTTACGATGATTCTTATTTTTGTTGCAAGTGAATTTTTAGCTAAGAAATTGATGATGAGAAAAAATGCAAGAGTGATTATTCAAAGAGAAATTGAAACTTTGATGTGTCTATATCATAAGGCTGGCATTTCTCCATTCTTTTCAAAGACCCATGATGAAGGTGACATTGAACTTCATTGTACACCTTATTACACCATATCTGTTACACATGAAGATGAGCTCATTCAAACGATCATAATAAGAATCAATAAATTCTCCTTCCTTTTGCTTAAATTCTCCAAGCTGCAGCAGACATTGTTTGACTGAACTTATCTTTTTTTTTTTCTCACTTCCTTGATATTTTTCCTGCAGTATATCCCAAATCTCCTTGGAGGTTTCACAGGTGCACACATAAGTGTATACGATTGGTGGAAGGGCACCACGAAGTTCTCGCATACATTTCTTTTTATTTTTCTGCAATCTCTCAGCCTGTTCTTGGACATTTTGATTATTAGAAGAAGTTCCAATTTTTTGAACATGTGGAGTATGAACATCACCGATTATGTATTTCCAGAGCTCCTCCTCAATCCCATTCAAGTAGTCCTCTATACGATTTACCCATTGTCATAAAACTCAAGAATTAACATTGGAATCTTCGTAGAAGAACCAAGAAGATGAGAGTAATATGTCATGGTGTTCATATTAATGTTCTCCATTATTATACGAAAGATTTTTGAAGAAAGCTTCAAAAAATGAGATCTAACAATGAAAACTATCAGAAATTGACAACGTTTACTCGATTCAAACAACAAAATGCAGAATTGAATCAAGACAGATGATCTACAACGATATTCAGATTCAAAAGAGCGGAAAATTCTGAATCTGGAACGAGACTCTAAATACTTTTGAAAACAAACGAAAATCAGAACGTAAACTCTTTGATTCCTACTCTGATGCCAATTGTAGTGGTGTTGATTATGATGACATGTGCAAAATAAGAAAAAATCTAGTGAATCATCATACAAACTCAAGAACACATGAAATAAATAAATCTTTCTAAGCTCATATTGGATCTAGAAATAGGGATGTCAAAATGTCCCGTGGGGGCCCCGTTATCTTTGGGGATTTTTTTTTAAAAAAAATCAGGGGCGGGGACGGGGGCGGGGGCAAGGTTAACCCCCCTTTTAATTTCGGGGGCGGGGTCGGGGGTAGGCAATCCCGTCCCGAAATCCCCATGGGGACCCCGTTAATAAATTACACGTATAATTACATATATTAATTATATAAATATAATAAACAATAACATGATTTTGAGCTTCCAAAATTCATCAAAAAACATGTTTTTAAGTTGTTAGTATAATTTTTTAAAATGCCATAACTTTTTTATTTTTAACATGTAAAATTCTGCTATAAATAATTATTTGTTATCTAAAAAATAGCTTCTTTTAGCCTAAATAACAACTTTTTTTAGCCAAAAAAAAAGTAGCCCAAAATCAATCGGGGGCGGGGGAACGGGGAGGGGGTGGGGGTAGGAAGGCTGAACATTCCGGGGGCGGGGGCGGGGGCGGGGTAACGGTGAAATTTCAGGGGCGGGAGATGCCCTCCCCGCCCCGTTTTCCCCCGTTGACATCCCTATCTAGAAAGAACATACAAAGTGGGTCTTGTACAAATTCTCTGTCTAGTCTAACACTCCAAATGGTTCCTTACATAATAGGAGTCACCCACTTCCAAATTATAGGAAAAAACTCAACCCATTTACACATACAAAAGGGTAAGCCTAACAATCCACATCCAAGCGTGACTTTGCACCCTAATAGGGTGGAGTATTACGAGAAGTAAAAGAAGAGGTGTGACACAAAAATAAGTGTAGGGTATAAATTCGACATGGAGCAAACAAAGGATTCTATTGAGCTTTCAGTGCTACATATGTGCAGAAACTGATTCTAGCGACCGGTTGAAAAATTAGCTACATCTAGACCAGTCGATTCATTCAATAGATGAAGATGTTATACTTTTCATGAGGACGAGACATGATCCTAGCTACCTCAACACACAATTTAGTATTACATCGTTAATACTTTCTTGAAATCTGAAAGACCGAGAGGTGCCAATTGTGACAATCGTCAAATTCCAGTCAAGTCAAAGACAACTAAAGTCAACAAGTCAAACCGATTGACTCAACTAACCTTGTGTACTAGGGCTTACGTTAGGTAATTACTATACAACTCGCTATGCTAATGAGAAATCATCAATCGAAAAGTCCTTACATCTAGATTCCCTTAACCTAAAACTGTGGTTAGTAACGAACCAACTCGATAAAACAATGTTGCATACGCATCGGGAGTGTGTAAGGTCCTTAAACATGGCTTAACAGGGCTTACGGACCTTGCGTTGCGGAGCCAAACACTCACAAATGTCACACACGAAACCTCTCTCAATCGTTTTCACTCTATCTCTCTTTATCTAGAAATCTCTCCAAGAATGTGAAATCTCTCCCAAATCTGTCTCTGTATGCCAAATATCTCCAAGAATGTCAAATCTCTCCCAAATCTCTCTTTGTATGAGAATTCTCTCCAAGTATGTGAAATCTCTCCCAAATCTCTCTCTATATGAGAAATCTCTCCAAGTATATGTGAAATCTCTCCCAAATATCTCTCTGTATGAGAAATCTCTCCAAGTATGTGAAATCTCTCCCAAATCTCTCTCTGTATGCCAAATCTCTCCAAGAATGTCAAATCTCTCCCAAATCTCTCTCTGTATGAGAATTCTCTCCAAGTATGTGAAATCTCTCCCAAATCTCTCTCTATATGAGAAATCTCTCGAAGTATGTGAAATTTCTCCCAAATCTCTCTCTATATGCCAACTCTCTCCAAGTATGTCGAATCTCTCCCAAATCTCTCTCAACTTCTTGAAATCACTCGGGGCATCCCGACTCTTAATTTAGTCGAAAACCGCTCGAAAACGGAAGTCTACGCGAAAAACGGCCTTAAGGAGCCGAAACCCCTCTTAGGAGCCGAAACCCCTCTTAGGAACCGAACCTCTTAGAGCCAAACCTCCTGAGAACCGAAACCCTCTCAACCGAAATGGACCGAACACTCGGTCTATTTCGGTCCCCTGATCATTTCGAATATTTTTAGCGTTTTGAGCCCTTTTTCGATATTTTTAGCGTTTTGAGCCCGTTTTTCGAGATTTTAATGCGGTATTTTCACCCAAACTTGTATTTTAACATAATAAACCCCAAATATTCATATTTTAATTATATTTTGGGGGAAAATCCTTGTCTAAGAATAAAATATAGTAGGTAAGATTTATGGGTGGAGTGTTGACTTTGCCTTAGTGTATGACACAAACAACCTCCCCATACCTTCATAGTATAACCCCTAGTCACTATTCACCCATACCTAGTCAATCGTTGTCCTTTTTCCACTCTTTTTCAGCCATAATGTTGAACAAAAGCTGGAAAACCCTCCTCTCTCCTCACATTACTCCATTTTTCCACCAGGTGACAACTTCAATTTCTCTCACTCCCTCTCTCTAAGATTTCGAGATTCAAGGCTTGTTTCCAAGGTTTTCTTCTACATTTGGTAAATATCTTCCTCCTACACTTAGATATTCTACTATCTTTCATCCAAATCATCGATTGCTTACTCAAACATCGTCATATTTGTGTTAGATCTTCAAATCTTCAAGCACCTCTCAAGTGTTCTTGAGTTGAACACTTCTTTTCTCCAACATTCATTTACTAAAATCACATAAGGTGAGTTCATACCCCTGTATTTTCATGTTTTCTTAAGTTTTAAGGGGGGGGGGGGGGGGGGGAATACAAGTTAAAACACCAAAAACATAACTAAACTTTTCTAACAGCCTTCATCAGAAAAGTTGGACTCCATTCACGGACTGTTTTGGACAACCTAAGCATTTTAGTTTTCAAAACTGTTTTAGATGCAAGTAGTTCCGGTTCTTATCATTAAAATGACTACTTGCACAACTCCATACGATTTTTCTACAATTTATGGTGACCTTTACAAAACTGCCTATCATTTCAAACATCAATCCGGACCAGTCTGTGATTATGGACTTTTTTACACAAGTTGGAGGTCAATAAAATTCATAATAAAAATTATGAACAAACTAGACTCATTTCCCAAACTCTCAGAATTTACGGATTCAGATTTGGACCTTTGATGAATTTTCTATAAATTTTATAAGAACAGTAAATGAAAATATTAACAACAGAAAAATGCTATCAATTTCATTTCACCTTGTAACATGTTGAGCAAGGTGTATATCTTATGTGAAAATATGTTCTTACAAATAGATGACATTTTGACTTAGTATATAGTCATACATCATAAAACAAATGGATTTTTACCTACAAAAGTATGGTAATCAATTAGTTGTTATAATGCATGTTGCTTCACTTTGGTAAAAAAGTACATATACATACCGGTAAACAAAAGGGTTTTCACCTTCACAAATATAGTAGTTAACCATAATAAACAAAGTTATAACTATTACATTTAAAATTTTTGATAAACTATAATAGGTATGGTTTATGTTTCCATTAACACATCAAACACATTTCGGAAGGTTTTATTCCCACAGAAAAAGGTTTTACACTCACGCACACCACACGTAAACTTGTTAACTTAAATTGTGAGACATTCTCTTTCCGTACGTCCGAGTGCGGGATCCAAATTCCTGCTAGTTATAACCAGAGTATCTTATAGGGAGAACGTGATAGTTTTGTATAGATCTATAGTGGGTTAGACACCCCACACCTGAGCTGCATGCAACAGCTAGAACGACAGGTCTGTGGTGACAAATATCATATCAGTTTCGCGACGCCTGAGAAACGTCGTGGCAGGTTCATTCAATCATAGTATGGTTATAGCGACTCACATAGAAAGTTAACAACTCATAAAGTTTACGGGAATTTTCATAATCAAAAGGGGTTTTATGTCAATTTAAAATCACTTTCTACCTCTATACGTACGGATATTACTTTACACTTTTGGTCTTGGTATTTAAGACTACACGTCATTCATTACGGGAGCTCAAATCAAAAAGGGTTTTATGCCGATTTAAAACCACAGATAATTCATTAAGTATGGAAAATACTTGTTTACTCTTGGTCCTGGGATTTAGGACCACATAACTTTTAAAAGGAAAATATTGGATTTTTCTTGGTGACACACAACACATTACAAAGAACGGTTTCCAAACTCCTTATCTCAAAAACTTATGAACTCACCAACTTAATTGTTGACACTTTTTCAAAACTACTTGTATTCTCAGGAATTCAGTGAAACAGGAAATCAACAACGTTTTGAGGATGGGATGATAAATTGTTAAACAGTTCATTTTGTCATAATAATGTAATTGATTTGAATCATGTAAACATATACTTTGGTGTAACTTTTTCAATTATATTTATGATGGTTGTATTTACTTTGAGCACTATTATACTCGTTGTTGTGATACTATACATGAAGTCCTCCACCTCCGGACGTTTTCGCTATCCTTGGTTTAAGGGTGTGACACCAATTTTCACCGTGCTTCGTCAGAATGACTTTCTGTTGATTGAAGTTCCAAATTATAATTTTATATGATGTTGTGGTTTAGTACTTTCCAACCACAAAGCAAACTATTTCCTCGCGACTGAAGTTCCAGAAACCACGTTGTGGCCCATTATTTGCCATGATGTGGCAACAACCTAAGCATATTTTTGAGGTATGAATATTAACTGTCCACCTCTTTTTTTGTTATGATTCCATTATAATTAGCATGGATGTTCAAATTCCAGAGTGTTCTAGTTGACAAATTCAAGTTAGTATCAATAAATGACCCAATACAATCATCCGATCTTGCGACTACATAACCAATGCGAGTTTGTTCCTCTACTACCTCTTTTATTTTATAAGTTTTTAATTGTTTATATACAATGAGGGCATTGTATAACTTATGTATAGGGTAGGGGATCGAATTAAAGGAAACGAAAATTCTACAAAAAATATATATGCTAGATTAAAAAAATGGAAATATAAAGACTTGAAAAATGGTCTAAATTAGAAAAATCTAGAAACCTTAAAACTTTTGTGTTAGGGTGCGAAGCTCTCATTGGATGCGGCTTACCCTCCTTGATTTGTAATGGGTTGAGCTTTTTCCTTTAAATAGGAAGTGAGTAGCTCCCATTTAAGTAAGAACCCATTTGAAAGATTAGTCTAGTGAGAGAATTATTACCTAACCCACTTTGTAATATCTTGCTATATTAATGAAAGCTTAAAACCATTTTATTTACTTATTTTGTTGTTGATATGATTTGATTCACTTTATCATTACAATTCTACATTAGTCATCATAATCAGGTCACTACAATTGGTATTAGAGCAGGTAGTTGAAGTTTTTAATAAATTGATCCATGATGACAACATGATTTGGTGAATCATAAATTGTTGTAACTTCTTTGTTTTTTAGAGTATTTTTGTTTCTAGAAATCAAATCGTCCTTTGATATTGATTCAAATTCAATTTTCCCTCTCCAAAATTCATGTGATTTTCTCTTTCTCTCTAGAATTCGTGTCGAAATCACTTTCTCTCTCTAGAATTTTGATCAATGTTGCTTTCTCTTTCTAGAAGTTCACTCAAATTCACTTTGTCTGTCTAGAAATATTAAAGTTCTTCTGATCTTGTTTTTGGATTGGAAATGAAAAAAATAATATTGTCAAAGATGGTTTGTATTTCTTGGAGATGATCCATATTCATATAGTTTTGAAGGACTTATCAATAACTTTACAACCCGACATTTTAAACAAACTTCACTCATCTCTTATGGAAAAAGAGATGAATGTGGAAAGATGGTTGGTTATCCTATTGATCATGATAATCATACGATGTTTCTTAATCATTTGGTTACATTTTATCATGAGAGAAGAATGAAAAAGAAATAAGATGATATCATTAACGGAATTCGTCTTGATGAATGCAAATATGGTGTCAATGTTCTTGAACTTTACCAGGATGCTCATGATTCACATGAAGTTATGAAAGTTTTTTGGTAAACTAGAGTTCAAACCGATGATTGTTTGTATTCTTGTGATTTTTTTGAAGGAATGGTGTCTTATAGAAAGCCTTCAATCAAAGATGTTCATATGTATCAAACTCCAAAACATTTGATTCAAATATGAAAAGTTGAAGTTGTGAAAAATGATGATGTTTTTGGATTCAAATCTTCAAGATCCAAAAATTGAAGAAGATAAAAAAAAAATTTGGGATTCTAAAAAAAAATTTCAAATGTTATTTTGATACCGAAATCAATGAAGAAAATTTGGGTTCCAAGGAAAAAATCATCAATTTCTATTATTGAATCGAATTCCTAAACCAAAATTGTTGAAGATTCTGAAATTCAAAATGATGATGAAGTTAGATCTTGGAAAAAAGAGAAAAAGTTTCATAGATGGTACAATGTGCATCATGGATGGTACAATGTACAATTTCGAAATTTTCTAATTTCAACAATGGAACACAAATTTTCCATGATTCATGCATTGCAAATGGAAAAAGGATGTTCAAGGAGTTTTATCAAATTCTCAAATGGATTCCAAAAAGATTTTGTTGATATCGATACCTTGTTTTTGAAGATCTGAAAATGAAGGATCCATGTTTGCTCAAAATTCAAAACCAATTTCATTTTCTTTTAATCTTCAAGCCCAATCAAATATTCTATTCATTAGATCCATAAAATTTGAGTCCATTACTTTTAATTCGGATACTGTTCATCAATTAAGCCCAACTGGGAATCGATTTCTCCACTTACTCTTTTCTCTCCCATCATTAGGTAAATCGATTATTACAGTCGAAAGGAAAATCAAAGTTTAAGGAAAAATCATAGTTTTTGTTTTGTGTGTTAATTATGATTGGAAATATGAATTGGAACGAAAGTGTGATGTTGTGCTTGATAATTGAAGTCGATTCGATTGAAGTGATAGTTACAAATGATTTCTATGAATAAATATGGAGTAATCGGTTTTGCTATTCAATTTAATTATGGAACTCGTTTTTGGTTTTGATAATGAATTCGAATTCAGAAAAAATGGGATTCGAAATCAAGGTTGAAAGATTGTGGAGTTGGGTTCGAACAATTCTGCTTGTGAAGATGAATTTTCGATTTTGATGGTTGAATGATTGAAGGAGATTTTCACATCTGGAACTTGTCGATTCCTAATATCGATTTAGCGTATCGAGTGCTCAAGTTCGTTTCTTGTATCTAAAATGGAGGTTGAAGATAGTATGTTTGATGTTGGGATTTAGTGAGCTCGAAACATTGAATACTCAATAGTCAATATTTGATATAGAATCGAAAGATGAAGGTTTGGAAGATATCAATTGTGGAATCATTGAATTCGAAATTGGATGGTTGATTCAAAGTGAGATACGAAAGCAAATCTGTGAAGGTTCGAAATTGATTTTATAATTGTCAGTCGAAAGCCACATAGTTGATCGAAAACGAAAGCTTTGATTTAGAATCGAGAGTTGAAGTTTCGATTTTGTGGAGAATGAGAGTTCAACTGTTATGGGAGCTAATTTGAGAATGATACTTTATGTTTCAATTAGGAACGAAAGTCAATGCTTGGTGAATGTTTAGTCGAATGGTCAATTTCAACAGGAAATCAAAAGGAGACGATAGATTCGAAATTATGTTGAGATCAACAGACAAAAACCAAAAGCTTCATTGAATTGAAAGTTAACTGCGTTTGATTCACATGTGAAGGTTTCGAATCGAGAGTTGGGATCTCGATTTTTTGTTGTTGTTCATTCAATTGTTACAGAAAGGTTTTATCTTGTAGTCGAAAATGCAATTTTGCTAGATAGTTGAGAGTGTGTTTGATTAGAGTTAGCTTGTAAGTCGAACGTAAATGAGTCGAGTGTTGAAGTTTCGATTGTATAGGTCATGCTTTCATGTTTAGAAGGAATTGGAGAAGAAGATAGGAATTTTCGTATGTGGTCCCTGGAGTTTTAGTGAATATGCAGTTTATACCTAATTTTGATATTAAGAGGTGTTTTTGCAATTGGAGAAAAGAGGAAAGATATTTCGTATATGATCCTTGTAGTTTATATAAAACTTATTCTTTATACCCACTTTCTTATTTGGGGTAAAGGTTCGCATTTGAAGCTATTTTTTTGCAATTTGTCCTTGAAGTTCTTGCGAAAATAGTTGTTTGTACTATTTTTTAGAAATTCTTGCAAATATCACCCAAAAGTCGAAATTTTAACAACTCTTGAAATTTTTTCTTGGCTTTTTGTGATTGTTTTTGGTGCAAGATTTTTTGTCGTATATGAACAATGTGTGTTCATTTTCAAGTTTGGGAAGTCAAAATTTTGAAGACATCGAGGGTGAGCTTCATATGGATTAGTCCTCAAGCGTTTCTCATACCCTTATGGGTTTTATAATCATTTGTTGATTATAAAAAGGGGGAGAAATTTGAAATGGGTAATCAAAGATTATTGCATATTGTTTTTCAAAGCTGATTTGACGACTAGTATTACTTCGAGGGGGAGTTAGTCTTTATAACTTGGAGCTCGTTTGGATATTGAAGTCGGGTCATCCAATTGAGGGGAGAATGTTAGGGTGCAAAGTTCTCCTTGGAAGTGGCTTACCCTTTTTGATTGTGTAATGGGTTGAGATTTTCCTATAAATAGGAAATAAGTAGCTTCCATATAGGTAAGAACCCATTTGATAGAATAATCTAGTGAAAGGATTATTACATAGCCCACTTTGTAACATCTTACTAGATTAATGAGAGCTTTAAACCATTTTATTTACTTCTGGTGTTCTTGATATGATTTGATTCAAATTATCATTATAATCCACATTCGTCATCATAATCGGGTCACTACATTTTGATGTGTTAGAACTAGATTTGCTACTATTATGTGGGATAATTTGATGTGAATTTAAAGGTTTGGTTTAGCTAATTTGGTATAGTATATTTGTGGCTTCTCAGTTCTAGTGAAATCATGAGACAAAAATATGTACTTGTGTTGTTTGAGAGACATAAAATGTTGTGCATTGTGTACTTGAAATGTATCAAGGAAAATTATGTAGTCATTGCACTCTAGACTAATAACTTTAACCAATAAATGTTGACGTTAAGTTCCATTTCTTAAGCATATATTTTTGTTTAAGATTTTTAGTTGAGCGAAAAAGTGAGTTATGAAAAAAAGGAAAAAGAAAGTGAAAAAGAAAAAAAATAGAAAAAATAGAAAAGAAAAGAAAAATTGTCAAATGTTGTTGAGTGAATAAGCGCTATCAAAACGTGAAGATATTAAAGAAGTGAAGAAATAAGGCAAAAATTGCAAAAATCAGAAGACGTATTATTCAAAGTTGTAATTTTGCTTTCTAGGTTATTTTGTCATATGCATTCTTGGGAACTTAAAAAAAATTACCTTGAGGTTAAAAAAGTCTTTTGAGGATGTATTCAAAGGGATATAGAAATGAGTGTAGTTCAAAATAACCAGGTAAAATTTATGTGGATTGTGAGTACTTAGGACTTGGGAGGTACTTAGGATCTTGACACAAATATATGTATTGATGCCAGACATAGTTAGTGAATTCAAATTGGATTGTAATGACCTACTTTTTCAAAGAAAATTTTCATTTTCAGATAAGCAAACCCATTTCCATAGTTTAAGAAATCCAATCGTAATTGTTTTCAAAACATATATCAAATACAGTTTTCATTCCAAATATTAGAGTGTCAATAAAAACGCCAGGGAGAGAGTGCACGCTGCGCCATCACGCCTTGCCTTTTCCCTTAGAGTCTGAGGTACCTAAAACAAATCCACAACCTATAAGCTAAATGCTTAGTGAGTTTCCCAGAGCATACCACACAAAATACTCATATCGCATATCCTACTAGCTCTAAAAGCTACATATAACACATAAGCCAAGCATACATAAACCTGTAAGGATGCCATGGGCTACAACACATGGTATTTACCTAGGAATGCCATGGGCTACCCCACATGGTCTTTACCAAGGAATGCCATGGGCTGCCCCACATGGTCTTACATCCAATGCCATGGGCTACCCACATGGTCTTTACCTAGGAATGTCATGGGCTACACCACATGGTCTTACATTCAATGCCATGGGCTCCCCATGGGATCTTCTATGCAATAACACAAAATCACATAGCATATCAAATCACATAAAACACTAACACGTATACCATAATCACATAATGGGCTGGCCTTGGTGCCTTAGACTCATGGGTATGGTGAGAAGACTCACCTCTCGAATAATGAACTAGTATGTTGAAGTCAAATATACCCCACACGCTGCTCCTTCTTAACTGCCTATAATTATCAAGTGATTAACCTAGAACCATCTCATAAATACTCTCAGGTCATCCCTGGTCAAAGTTAAGGTCCATACTCAACGTCGACAGTCTATGTTGACTTCGACTCGTCGAGTTCCTTAATTAACTCGTCAACTCGCCGTGTCAATTGAGTGACTCACCGGGCTGCTTAATGTTCGCGGCTTCAAAATCTCAACCGAAAACCCCTAGCCGTAAATTCTTTGTCCGTAAACTCCTTGGCCGCAAACTCCTTGGCCGACTCATCGAGTATATTAAAGGACTCGGTGAGTTCCTTTAGTCCTTCTTGTTTTCGGCCTTTTTCCAGTGGAATCTAGAGTCCCAAACTTCAGATCTAACCTTCCCTAGTGTAGGTATCACATAAAGTTGCAAAATTTTTGTGCATGCAAGGTCTCACATGCCCATAACACCAAAACTAGTCTTCATACATGGTTTTAATGCATGGAAAGGGTATATGCTACATAAAGGAAGCAACTTTATGACATTGGGAACCTAAGGAGGTTCGAATCTAGAACCATATCCTTGATATATGTCCATATCTCAATTTGGACTCCATTTGTCCCAAAATGGTCATGTACTTGAAATAGGAAAGACCTAAGAATCTATAGTACAAGGTAACGACTTTTTACCTTAAAATGGTGACCCATAGAGTGAAGATGCCGGATCCACTGCTTCCCTTCTTGTTCCTGTTGGGTTATGAGCATTCTAACACTCCTAAGTGTACATGCAACCCTAAATACCTTGGATCTATGTTTTCTCTATTATACATGCAATATAAGAACTTTCCAAGGTATTATCCTAATCTAGCATACAAAACAATGAATATAACAAGATAGAATACACATGAAGCTTGAGTGCCAAGTGCCACAAGTGTGACACCTCAAATGGTTCACACAGCACCAAATACACTTGGAATAACTTGAGAGAATTCTACACTTCATGAAAATCGGCTAGCCCTGATTTTACACACACTAGTGGCCGATTTTGGTGAATAATATGATGCTTATATAGTGTGTTACAATTAGGGTTACACCATGTAAGCCCTATTTGTCATGACCTTTCATTTCCATGACCCATGGGTTACGTAACCTCCATGGTGCATTCATGGCGCATCCTATGGGTTTAACCCAACTTGATTATCCATGGAGCTTTGGCCCCTATATAAGTTATGGATGATTTGCACAATCAACCCATATATTTTATTACTCTTCTTTTGATCACATAATTAATTCTAAATTAATTCTTGATCAATACTAATTAAATATTATTATTCTTATTATTAATATACTAGAACTTATAATATATTAATAACCATAAGTGTCTTATTTCTCTCATTTAGTCTATCCAAATGCATGATGCCATGCAACCCAAATGGACCATGCCGGGTCGGGTCAAGTCTTACCAAATATAGTTATGTACTTAGACATTAATCCAACAGTCTCCCACTTGGATAAGTCTAAAACTATTATTGCGTATGACTTCAAGAACCGACTGGCAATCGTATCTCTCAAAAGCTTCTGTCGAACTTTGACCATGTAGATGAACTCTGACCTTTGTCAATGACTTGTCCATTAGATAAGGGATCATATATTCCTCCATTCCAGATATCATATGGAATGAGACATGGATTATAATCATTCTCTCTGTCCATTTGTTGTTTCCCGATTTCCGATTTATGACGACTGACTAATTGAACAAATCAAATTAGTCCTGGCCCGACCGAGCACTTCCATTTGTCATCATCAAATCATCGAGGGGCCCAAAAATATCGCTTTTATCCCGAAGGTAAAAGGAATGGATAAACTTCGACTCATATGGCTTGTTCTACTACTTGTTGAATCATACACAAAGGCACGTTTTATAACATCGAGTTACCAATGCATTTTCGTGCAATCAAAGTACTATCAACTCATAGTAACAACTCATATCTCTAGTTTTGAAGAATATAAGATATTATCGTCTCATGATCACTCGTGATGAAATCCATGAAGTGATTCCAATGAGCGCGGGTTGAATCCAATACTCAAAACTTATGAGCACTCATGAGTGTTGTAGCCCTTTGTCCAACACCTTAGACCTCTACAAGCCAACCCATGACAGTTTTAATTCATATCTACTTCCAACATATGACCGACTGTGGATGGTTTAAATAACTTAGTCATTCAGGAAGAACAACCTAGTTATTCTGGAAGTCAAAAACATCCAAAATGAAACACAATAATAATCGAATCCAATATGGTCTCAGAACTTATGAATATAAATAAAACACCCTTTATTTATCACCATATGATTACACATTATTCATTGTATACTGTTTCAGCTATCAACTTTATTCTTGAATTTAAAACTATAGTTGTCCCATGCTCCAAGCATGTACATTATGTTTTGTAAACACTAGTCATGCCACACACCAAGTATGCATATTATGTTTGTCTATGATCTTTACTTTGTGAAATAGATCAACTGAACATAACTCCAATGATCCTCTTTTCACAGTCCCAAATCCTTACTGCAAATGCAAGAATTCCAAATTCATGCCATTTACTAAAATCTGTTAGATTCTAAACTTATATGCATTGATTATCTTGTAATTATTATGCACAAAGTTAGAAAGACTTGACAACAACCATTACAGAGCATTCCAAAGGAGATCAGCTCCTTAGGAACATCCTTCTTGCATTAAGTTTCCTAATCTTACACAGATTAAATAATTTCTAACTTTGAAACATTTCCAGATTCCTGTTTGACTATCACTTCTGAACAAGAGTTGCCTCCTTACAGATTATGTCAATATGGTCCTTCTAGAATTATCATTATACTTCCAACTGTCCTTGAGCAACCAATCATTGGTAAACCTTAGATTGTCCTCGACAATTGTTTAATCCTTTTAGTCATATCCAGTTGTAAACCGTTTCCCTTCTTAATGCCCCAGGCATTTGGAAAATTTTAGAAAGGATGAATATAGCACATGTAATTGATCCTATATCCGAAGCATATGGGACACGATTCATGATGTCTCACATAAAGACTAAACCAGTGTTTTGCTATAATATTTCCATTTCAATTTGCCAAGTTCTCATAATTCAGATTATGAAAAGGGATGCCGTAATCATAATCGAATTTTAGAACGCAAATAATGGACCCATATATAGAATTTCCTTATGTTGAGCCATTCCAACATGAAATTCATATATATATCCTTGACTAAATACGATTAAAACCTAAATCTAAGCTTTTAGATTTAAGATGAAGTATACTTTCCTCTCCCTTAATTATAGCAAAACAACTCTTTCACAGTTGAAACTTTTGTTTTCTATAATTAACACTGGTAACTTTCAATCTTTATCATAATTATCATGCTCCCACTAACATGCTGATTATTAGCATAACACTTATGCTCCCACTAGCATTGACATGTACTCAGAAATCAGCTCGACTTCTAGAAATCAATACTTTATTGGCTTTCTTACCAAAGTTCAGATTTCTGATACTAGATTGCTTTGATAAAACTTTATCATAATCATACACCTTATCTTAGATAGCTCACAGGTGTGTCTAAACAATTTTTAAGAACTATGAAAAGGGATGCCGTGATCATAGTCTCAATTGTTTAGACCTTTGCCACTTTTCACAAGTCCATGTTAGTGTGTCGGTAAACCACACACGCTCCACTAACGACTTTGAAAATGCAAATATCACAATTGCTATCTAGCTAAAATCTACTTAGTGAAAGTGTTTCCACACCATCATTTTCATGAATCGGAGAGAAACCTTATGACACTTAGATTTAATGGTGTATGTGTTCTTATCCATGTGAATTGTCAAAACCATAGTCACAAGACAAGGATAATGACACACCCAAAGTCATATGGATTGAACTCAATCTTAATTTCCTGCCGTCTGGCAGCTCAAGGGCCTGCCATTGCTTCCAAGTTGTTATACAACCAATTGAGAACTCTAAGAACTCATATGCAAAGCCAACCTTAATTGGAATGGGCACAGAATATGTCAACACGATAGATTATAAACCTCAAGTTGTGTGCTAGTGAATAACTTTAGGTTTTATTCTTGATTAGTTCTTGAGACTTTCAATACTTTTAAGACTCCCACTGTCCTCTTGACATATAAGACTTTCTTGTCAGATATTCAAGAGACATTGTGGATTCTAATCAAGACAAAAACTTCACAAAATTGGCCTAAGTTGGTCTTTGTTTTATCCAAAACATCACAACTTACCAATTTCAAATGTACAAGAGTAGAAAACTTTTACTCTTACATTTGACAAGTGTTTTAAACCTTCTTTAGGACATGTCACTTAAGTTACAATCTTGGAGTATGACTCTAAGAATTGTTTTTGGAACGAAGTATGAATCATCTTCTTGATTTAACCACTTCAACGATTCATAGCTCCTCTTCTTAGCTCTATGAAGGCACTTAGAGGATGAATTGTCATAAGGTCTCTAAATCATGAAGATGATCATTAAAACTGATACTAAAGTACTCTCCCATCTTTTCAGATTTGAGAAACTTTTATCCTTCTGCCTAATTTGATTCTTCTTATTCACTCTGCCTTACATTGGAACCATTTCCAATGTCTTAGATTTACACTTAAGCTTGTAAGTATAACCATATTTACTGAGCTTTAGTAAACTATTACGAATAGTCTTATCGATCTTTTGTGGTGCACTTGACCAGTGCACAAGAATGTGTACTCGATCCCTTAGTCCTTCACTTGACTTACACATCCATGTGAACAAGTAATTAGTCATAATTTTCCAATACTTGAAAGTTCTCATTCATCATGCTATACAACTTGCATGATTCCAAGTTCCGGTCCAATTGAAACTTGGGTGATGAGAATCTTTCCTTATTTGGTAAATTTAGACATTACCACAAATGAAAAGAATCAAATTCATATTTCCACTATTGCTATTAATGGAATCATATAAGCAACAATTTTTCCTCAAATGCCATTGTAAGGATATTTTAAAATAAATAAAATCATCATTTTTCCTTTTATTTTAAAAACTTTGCGGAAAAACTATCCTTACAATCCATATGAAAACTTGTTGTTATCTATTCCTAAGCAATAGCTCATAACTCCTAAGAAGTAGCTCAAGAATCTGATCTTCAAACTATGCGATAGAAATCCATCTACGCGATCAGATTCAACATATTCTTTCCTTAAGTTTCTTTATTTTTCTTTGATTCTTAAAACATCAACATGTGACCCAGTCACATCATATATCAAGAATCTAAAAATAGAAACTTAGCAGAGTTAGATAGTGGACTTTACCTGAAGTAGAGTCAAACTTATTGACTTTAACACCCTTAGGTAAATTGGCAGCTTCTCAACCAATGCCCCTTCCTTTGGCAATTTAACATATGGACGCTTTGGTAATGGAACATGGGACTATCACAGACTTAGCTTTTCTCTTTACCGTTTGGTCAACCCAATTGACTATGGCCGATCCCTTTCCATTTGGGAAAAGAGAGCTTTACAGGATATCCAATGTCATCATTGTCAATGTCCATAAAGTTTTAGGAAGTTGATCTTAGCAAATAGATAAGATCATTAAGGG
Organism: Lactuca serriola; assembly: GCF_051521515.1. Taxonomy (NCBI): domain Eukaryota; kingdom Viridiplantae; phylum Streptophyta; class Magnoliopsida; order Asterales; family Asteraceae; genus Lactuca; species Lactuca serriola. The sequence goes on from NC_136411.1 coordinate 353,155,943, forward strand.
TCTTGTCATAGTCTGGTTCATAGGTGTCCCAAAGGAGCACACTATGTCACTTAGAAAGTGATTGAACTACCAAATTTCTCAAGACTTTGACACCCAACTCTCCCGACTTGTCAATATGTGACTACATCTCCAAGATGTGATCACACCTAGACCTTGCCTTACCAATAGGGCTTGAGTGACCTTAAACTTTTTAGGAACTTGTGGGTTAGGGAGAATAATTGGAGGAGGTGAAAGAAGTATGATATCCATGGGACATCATCTTCATTTAGGAAAGCTTGTTTCAAGAGATTTGGGAAGATCATAGATGTCTAAACCAGACATCTTTTGGGAGATATTCAAGATAGTTGATTTTAAGTCCTTAATATAACACCCAATATGAAATATTAAGGCTAGGACCCAACAAACTATTTTATAACTAAGAAGAGGGATGCCGTAATCCAAGCTATAAAATATTTGAAGGTAGGTGAATGACGATTCACCAATTTCCACCAAGATAAACGAAATGTATTATTAGGTTTTAATTGGATTTAAAACTCCTAGATCTTTTGAGATCCATTGAACTTTTCAATGGCATGTTTTAATCTCGAGTGTGCCCTTCAGGTTTTGTGACTGGGATGCCGAGGATCACAAAACAAGGTGTGAAGTAACCATGCAAATTACTTGGTACCCTTAAGTGTATACCCCTCAATCGATGTGCCGGTTAACCACAAACACTCCATCGATACTATGATAAACATTAAGTTACCCTTTGCCTACCTTGTTAAATACGAGTTAGTGTGCCGGTTAACCACACACGCTCCACTAACCGACTTAAACAAAGTGCAAAGTGTAATTTCATGGATTAGCACCTTATTCACATTTTCCTAAGTAACTAAGATTGGTTATTTATAAGAGTTTAGTTACTTAATATTTATCATTAATACTTTTAATGAAGGGAGAATTATAGTCCTTGTCCTACCCGTTCGACTAACGATCCTCCACCGGTCAAGGAAGCGGTGGGTGAGAGTGGACACCCATTAAACTGCCATTTTATAGGCAGTAACCTTATACCCCCCTTATAGACCGGCTTCGTGAATGAGGCCTACTAACGGTAAGACCGACTTTACTCTTATACATATATATATATAAATATTATTAACTTACAATATTATAAAGTATAAGGGTTGAATTTTAACTTTTAGAATTCTAAGGGCTAACTTGGAATTAAAGTATTCATGGGGAAAACTTTACAAATTTCAAAACTTGAGGGCAAGTTTTGAAACTATTCAAAACTCTTGGAAAATCATAACTTATGAGTTTAGTTAAAGTTTTAAAAACTTTAATGAAGTGACTCTTGAACATCCATAACTTGAGGACAAGTTATGGAGTCATAAAACCATTTAATGAGGAAAAAGACTCTTCATTTTGTAACCTATGACAACTTTTATGAGTTTTAAGATTCATAAATGTGACTTATAAGTTACATAAACACATTTTATGAACTTCTTTTAGATTAATTTGGAGTAAAACCAACTATCACATAATTTTATTTATTAATCTAAATTCACTCATAAAACAAGGTAACACAAAAAACTTTTGGTGATCCATAACTTATTCTTAAGTTATGGAATCCCTTAAAACATTAACACCAAATTTTGTAACTGCATAAAAACTTTGAATCAATTTTTTTTTAAAACCTTTTCATATCCATAACTTATGGAGGTTTCAAAAAATAAAACTCTTTAGATCAAACTTTTAAAACTAATAAAATAATCATATCATTTTAGCTTTTATTAAATTTGACCTAATTCAACTCATAAAGCAAATTATTCAAATTTTACAAATAATTAGTTTTTCACAAGAACAAGTAATTATCTTAAAATCTGACAAACTTCAAGTTTTTTTCCTTTTTTTTCAACTTTGAAAATAAAATATTTGCATCAATATAACAGAAAACAACCCGTGGCACTGATACCACTGTTGGGTTATGAGCATTCTAACACTCCTAAGTGTACATGCAACCCTAAATACCTTGGATCTATGTTTTCTCTATTATACATGCAAATAAGAACTTTCCAAGGTATTATCCTAATCTAGCATACAAAACAATGAATATAACAAGATAGAATACATACCTCTTTCATGTAGAAAGTCTTCATGAAGCTTGAGTGCCAAGTGCCTCAAGTGTGACACCTCAAATGGTTCACACAACACCAAATACACTTGGAATAACTTGAGAGAATTCTACACTTCATGAAAATCGGCTAGCCCTTATTTTACACACACTAATGGCCGATTTTGGTGAATAATATGATGCTTATATAGTGAGTTACAATTAGGGTTACACCATGTAAGCCCTATTTGTCATGACCTTTTATTTCCATGACCCATGGGTTATGTAACCTCCATGGTGCATTCATGGAGCATCCTATGGGTTTAACCCAACTTGATTATCCATGGAGCTTTGGCCCACTATATGAGTTATGGATGATTTGCACAATCAACCCATTTATTTAATTAGTCTTCTTTTGATCACATAATTAATTCTAAATTAATTCTTGATCAATACTAATTAAATATTATTATTCTTATTATTAATATACTAGAACTTATAATATATTAATAACCATAAGTGTCTTATTTCTCTCATTTAGTCTATCCAAATGCATGATGCCATGCAACCCAAATGGACCATGCCGGGTCGGGTCAAGTCTTACCAATTATAGTTATGGACTTAGACATTAATCCAACAGTTCCCTCTTCTAAATCCCTTCTTCAACACTCCAAGTTTGCTAACCCAAGCTCTTCCTCTCACTCAAAGGGGGTTTACAGCCGAAAACAGTTCTCTCTAGGACGATAAGGTGCTAGGGGAGGCTGCAAGGGTAGATTATGACCCTTATATATGCTGCAATCCCTAAAATTAGGGTTTTCTTTTTACAGCTCCAACTCACCGAGTTGGTCCCGATCCGTGTCCAATATTAAATGCTCCTACTCGACGAGTTGAAATCCTAACTCGTCAAGTCGACGCACCAACCCCCCTCCCCTCCGAATTGCCGACCCAAACAATTCTGGGTAGAGCTCTCACATCTCCTCTTCCGGCTCCCAAGTCCATTCGGAACCCCATCGGTGCTGGCATTTCACCTTTACTAGTCTTACTTCCTTATTCTGAAGAACATTGGTTTTCCTATCAAGGATCACAACGTGGCTTCTCGATATAGTTCAGTCTCTCATCCACCTGAATATCGCCCAAAGAAATGACTGCGGACTCATCAGTGACACACTTCCGAAGCTGAGAGACGTGGAAGGTGTTGTGATTCTGGCTCTGCTCCTCCGGCAGATCCAGGCGATATGCCACCTTGCCTACCCAGGTCGTAATCCTGAACGAGCCTATGAACCAAGGCCCTAGCTTGCCCCTCTTCCAAAACCTAATAATTCCTTTCCAGGGCGACACCTTCAACAACACAAAATCCCCCACCTGGAACTCAAGATCCGATCGCCGTCGGTCATCATAAATTTTCTGACGGCTCTGCGCAACCCGTAGCCGGTTGCACACCTGATGAATTAGTCTGGTTGTCTTGAGCACTACCTCAGTGCTCCCCATGACCTGGTGCCCAACTTCGTCCCAACACACCGTGGTCCTGCACCTCCACCCATATAACATCTCGAATGGAGCTCGATCGATACTGGCATGATAGTTGTTATTGTACGAGAACACTGGCAGTTGGAGGTACGTGTCCCCAATCCCTCCAAAATTCAGCACGTAATCTCTAAGAATGTCCTCCAGTGTCTGGATCGTGCTCTCTCTCTGGCCGTCAGTCTGGGGGTGGTACGCCGTACCAAAATGCAACTGAGTACTTAGTTCCTCGTGGAACTTCTTCCAGAACCTGGACGTAAACCGGACATCCCTGTTAGAGACTACCAACACTGGCACCCCATGCCTAGCCACCACCTCTCGTACATAAATGTCCGCTAATTTCTTTGCGGATATACTCTCAGCAATCGGAATGAAGCGGTCACTCTTCGTTAGTCTTTCTACGATCACCCATATGGCGTCCACACCCCTCGTCGTCCTAGGTAACTTCATGATGAAGTCCATAGTGATCTCTTCCCACTTCCTCATGGGAATGGGTAATGGCTGAACCGTGCCATGAGCCCGCTAATGCTCGACCTTGACCTTCATGCAGGTCAAGCACCGCTCTACGAACCAGGTGATCTCCTGCTTCATGTAGGGCCACCAATAACTCAGTATAAAGTCCCTATACATTTTCGTAGCCCCTGGGTGTATAGAGAACTTGGACATATACGCTTAGTCTAATAGCCTCTGTCTCACTCCCCCTCTCACGGGTACCCATACCCGACTACACTACGTCAAGAGGCCACGACTATCCTTGACAAATTAAGGATATTGTCCATGTATTTTCACTATATTCCAATTCTCTTTCTTTGATCCCTCGACTGTCATCCTCATACAAATGTTCTCAATCGGGGGCCCGACCGTCTTGCGGATCAACGCATCGGTCACTATGTTGGCCTTCCCTAGATGGTATAGGATCTCACAATCATAATCCTTTAGCACATCCAACCACCTCCTCTGTTTCATCTTGAGGTTCTGCTGGTCCGTCAAATACTTTAAAATCTTGTGACCAGTATAAATAGTGCACTACACTCCATACAAATAGTGCCTCCAAATCTTGAGGGCAGACACCACTGCCCCCAGCTCCAAATCATGAGTGGGGTAATTTGCCTCATGAGGCTTCAACTGCCTTGAGGCGTAAGGTATCACGTGCCCTCTCTTCATCAGTACAAAACCTAACCCTGAAATCGATGCGTCACAGTACACCACCAAATCATCTAACCCCTCAGGTAGTACTATGATCGGAACCTCGCATAACCTCCATATCAAGGTCTCAAAAGCCATCTGTTGATCTGTGCCCTACCAAAAAGTCACATTCTTCTTGGTCACGCGGGTCAATGGCACAACAATCTTAGAGAAATCCCGAATAAATCTCCGATAATAGCCCGCTAAACCCAAGAAGCTATGAATCTCTAATGCATTCTTCAGTACTTTCCACCGCATTACAACCCCAAACTTAGCTGGATCAACCGAAATTCCCTACACACCCTGTTCAAGAGATCCATGAATGCTGCTAGGGAATTGGTGAGGCCAAACAACATCACCACAAACTCATAATGCTCATACCGAGTCCTGGAAGCCGTCTTTGGTATATCCTCGTCCCGAATTCTCATCTAGTGGTATCGTAACCGAAGATCAATCTTGGAAAACCAAGACGCACCCTACAGCTGATCAAATAAATCATCGATCCTTGGCAACGGATAACGGTTCTTCATCGTTAGTTTATTCAGCTTCCTGTAATTGATGTAAATCCTGTGTGAGCCATCCTTCGTTTTCACAAATAGGATCGGTGCTCCCCATGGGGAACTGCTCGGACGTTTGAAACCTCAGTCTAACAGCTCTTGAAGGTGCACAAATAACTCCTGCATCTCAGGTGGTGCCAACCTGTATGGTACCTTCGCAATCAGAGCGGCACCAGGCATCAAGGCAATATGAAACTCCACCTGCCCCTCCGGAGGCACTCTTGGTAAATCTTCGGGTAAAACATCCTGGAATTCCTATACAACTGGAACACTACCCACCTCCGTCGTGGTCTCTACCCTCATATCTGAGATATAAGCCAAAAATCCCGTACATACCTGTTGCTGGAATCTCGTAGTCCTCGCAGCGGAAATGAGAGTTGGCCCCTACGATGCCCTCTCACCATGTATAACTAGTTCCCCCACTTAGGGTTCGAACCTGCACTAACTGGTGTTCACAATCTATCATGGCCCTATTGGCCGCCAACCAGTCCATCCCAACAATCACATTCAGTCCTCGCAGCGGTATTGGGACTAGGTCAGCTCGAAACCTCCTAACACATTCTGGACGCAATCTTGATATACCCTCCAAGCACTCACAATGCGGTCATCTATAATCTCTACCTCGAGTGGGAAATCAAAAGTTCATGGCGCGTCCTGACAGTTCTTGCTAAGCGCAAGTGATAGGAACGATCGGCTAGCACCCGAATCGATCAAGACATAAGCAGACATACCATCGACCAAAAAGGTCCCTAAACAAGCATAACGTAACCATAAGGCATAAAAATAATAAGAATAGAGAATAATATACACGTACCAGCCATAATGTTTGGCACTGCCCAACCCTCCTCGGTAGTCAGCATAAATGTGCGGCTCTTCATCGCCCGGGCATCCCCCTTAGCAGGGCGGCCATCGATGATCCTCAGTGTGGCAGGCGCAGGCGCTGCCACTGCTACCCCCTCCCTGCAAATTCTGAAAGTCGTCCTTTTTATGGCCAGTCTGGTTGCAGTGGAAACATAACAAGCCCTTCCTGGGGCAATCCCTGCTCATACGGCCCTGCTGACCACAAGAGCAACATCCCGATATCCTGGCTGTCCAACAAGCCTCACTGTGAAATCTCCCGCACTTGGCGCACCGGCCCTGATCCTGTTGGCTCCTGCTGGAAGTGTTTGAAGTCTTATGCTTCTTAGCCTGACCCATTGTTGCATGTGCCTGCTCCGGCTTCCACTTGGCGCGTAAGTCTAACTCTATCTCCCGTTCCCGGACCTTCTCCACCATCTCACTCAAGGTCTTACACCCTGCGAAGCTCACGAAATCTCGGATATCATCGCTCAGCATGGAATGATATCTCGTCCTGTGCATCTCCTCATCAGTGGCATACTGTGGGATCAACAACGCTCACTCCCGAAACATGGCACTGATCTCCGCCATAGTCTCAGTGATTTGCTGAAGGTCATGAAACTCCCTCACAACTCGTTTCATCTCAATGGTCGTTGCAAACTCCAAATCAAATCGCCGAACAAACTAGGCACAGGCCATCTCAGCCACACCGGTTGTTCCCACCTGACTCGTAACCTCACCCCACTAATCCTAGGCCTTGTCTCTCAACATACAAGAAGCATACCCCACCTTTTCCGCATCCGAGCATGAACTCGTACACTGGGCATTCTCGATATCCGCCACCCAACGTCGGCTAACAATGGGCTCCTTGACCCTGAAAAATTATGACGATCCACATGCCTTAAACTCCCAGAAAGAAAGATTACGGGCCCCAACCTGACCTGTAACAATCTCAGCCCTGAATGACCTGTGTCTTTCCTCCATGATCTCTATCATGCCCTCCTTGACCGTCCCAAAAATTACTGGGGTAGCTTCAAGGATGCCCCTGGTAACCTGGGCTGCAATAAGCTCACGCAACCTCTCATGAATGATACTGGTAGTGTCGCCTGATTCAGCCCCGGATCCTGATCCCAATCCTGATCCCCCTGCTCCAATGCATGTCACCACCATGCTGAACTATAATGTCATAAATCATGATGATCAGGATTTCCATATAAGGAATCTCCCCATACTGGTCCTTCTTGAAGTCGTCAGATCTAACACTAGTTCGGGTACAGGTCCTGTGCCTTCAATAGTACCAGCCCAATACTACCTTCTACACCTACCTATACCTTTCCCCAATGCTTTACCTGATAACTCCAATTCGTCCCAAAACTAAACCATATCCACAAACTACTGCATACAACAATCTCAGGCTGTCCTAGGATTTGTCCTACTCGTATCGATTAGACCAATCATAACAGGTTGCCTTTATGCATGCAAATTGTACACAAAAAAGGATTAAATAGACTTTCAAATAAAAGATTCTACCCTAGGACCACTACTAAACAAGGAACATGAAATAAGGCCAAATCAATCATTCTGATGCTATAAGCTCCTAACCATATACAAGTTTAATAGCATACATATAGCAATTCGATATGATCAACAAAACTCAAGTATCAGAATAACATGCCTAACACATTGGGGAAATCATTTACTTGGCTCGGCTGATCACGCACATTGCACTCTCATCTTTTCCTTTCGTTTAAAAGCTTTTTCATTTTATTTTTGAAAACAATGTTACCATTTCCTTAGTTTGAGTCCTGACACACCCGAAAATGTGCTCGAATCCCTCAAACCAAGGCTCTGATACCAACTTATAATGACCCAATTTTTCAAAGATTTTTTTCATTTTCAGATAAGCAAACCTGTTTCAATAGTTTAAGAAATCCGATGGTAATTGTTTTCAAAACATATATCAAATACAATTTTCATTCCAAATATCAGAATGTCAGTAAAAATGCGTAGGAGAGAGTGCAAGCCGCGCCATCATGCCTTGCCTTTGCCCTTGGAGTCAAAGGTACCTAAAACAAATCCACAACATGTATGCTAAATGCTTAGTGAGTTTCCCAGAGCATACCACACACAATATGCATATCAAATATCATGTTAGCTATAAAAGCTACATATAACACATAAGCCAAGCATACATAAACCTGTAAGGATGCCATGGGCTACCCCGCATGGTCTTTACCTAGGAATGCCATGAGCTATCCCACATGGTCTTACATTTAATTTCATTGGCTAACCCACATGGTATTTTCCTAGGAATGCCATGGGATACCCCACATGGTCTTACATCCAATGTCATGGGCTATCCCACATGGTCTTTACCTAGGAATGCCATGGGCTACCCCACATGGTCTTACATCCAATGTCACAGGCTCCCCCGGGGTCTTCCATGCAATAACACAAAATCACATAGCATATCAAATCATAGAAATGACTAACACATATATCATAATCACATAATGGGCCAACCTTGGCACCTTAGACCATGGTTGCAGAAATCGGGATCAATCGGCGATTAATCATGGATTAATCTCTTGGCGTTCTCCAACCGTCGAGGATTATGGTATTTGTCGGAAATTTTGGATTAATCGGGTTTGGCGGGATTAATCGGTCAACAAAAGTCAAAAAAGTAAAAAAAAAGTCAAAAAATGTCATAAAAAATTTAAAAAGTAAAAAAAAATTCAAAGAATCAACATTTTTTAACTCCTAAATTTCAAATTTTCAAAATTTCAAATATTATACCAAAACGTTCATATTTTTGTATTTTCAAAATTTCAAACTACAAACTTTCTTATTTTCTAATTTTGAAGTACTTCTTTTTCTTAAGATATATTAATATTTGATTAATTTTAATATTTTATTAATAATCTATGGTCACTGATTAATCCCTGATTAATCCCCGCAAAGTCCGAGTAATCCTTTAACACCAGTCGACCGTCGAGCTACCGCCGAACGATTTTTACAACGTTGCCTTAGACCCATGGGTATGTTGAGAAGACTCATCTCTTGAATACTGAACTCTGGTAAGCTGAAGTCAAATATATCCCACACACTGCTCCTTCTTAACTGCCTATAATCATCCCAAAAATATATTAACTTAGCACCATCCCAAAAATACTCTCTGGTCAACCAATGGTCAAAGTCAAAGTCCGTAGTCTATGTCAACAGTCCATGTTGACTTCGAGTCGTCGAGTATAAGCAGGCACTCGTCGAGTTCCTTTCTTGACTCGTCAACTCGCCGAGTCACCCGAGTGACTTGCTGAGTTCCTTAATGTTCACGACTTTAAACTGTCAACCGCAAATCCCTGCCCATAAATTCTTTGGCCGTAAACTCCTTGGCCAACTCGTCAAGTCAATTGAAGGACTCGGCGAGTTCCTTTAGTCCTTCTCATTTTCAACCTTTTCCAGTGGAATCTGGAGTCCCAAACTTCATATCTAACCTTGCCTAGTGTAGATATCACGTAAAGTTGCAAACTTTATGTGCATGCAAGGTCTTACATGGCCATAATACCAAAACTAGTCTTCATACAAGGTTTTAATGCATGGAGAGGGGTTAAGCTACATAAAGGAAGTAACTTTATGACATTGGGAACCTAAGGAGGACCAGATCTGGAACCATATCCTTGTGATACATCCAGATCTCAATTTGGACTCCATTTTCCCTAAAACGGTCGTGTACTTGAAAGAGGGGAGATCTATGAATCTACAGTTCAAGGTAATAACTTTTTACCTTAAAATGGTGACCAATACAGTGAAGATGTCATATCCACTGCTTCCCTTCTTGTTCCTTCTTCTAAATCCCTTCTATAACACTCCAAATTTGCTAAACCATGCTCTTCCTCTCACTCAAGGGGGTTCCCAGCCGAACACAGTTCTCTTTGGGATGACAAGGTGCTAGGGGAGGCTACAAGGGCAGATTATGACCTTTATATATGCTGAAACCGCCAAAATTAGGGTTTTCTCTATACAGCTCCAACACACTGAGTTGGTCCTGATCCGTGTCCAAGAATACCCTTACTCGACGAGTTGAACTCCCAACTCGTTGAGTCCATGCACCACCCCCACCCCCTGAAATTAACTAAATCAATTAACACCTAAAATAGATGTTACATGGATTATTCTATGTGATGTTGGTGAGAAAAATTTTTATATGACCTAATAAGAATCTATTTTGCTTGAAGATGAGCAAAAGAAAAGCGTGGAGTATTTTGATATTGCTATATTTATGTATTATTTTAATACATTTGAGCTATAAAATGTTATATTTTTATATATATGATACTTAATATTCTTGAAAATGTTCAAATACAGTTAACATGGAAGCTAAGATGCAAAATAAGTAGAACGAAGCTCAATAAGACACAAAAATACACAAAAAGGATGTTGTTGTCAGCTTGACCCCTCATGAGTGTTTTGACCATATCTCATTACTCGTAACTTCGATTGATGATATTCAAGATGTTTCGAAAACTAGAAAAAAGTTTGGATGACTTTCATATTTGTGAAAAAGTCTTATTCCAAGTTCCCATGTCGTGAGAAAGCCATTTCTATGGCGTGGAAAAACAAAAAATTCCATGGCGGGAAGATTCCATCTCCCATGGGGTAGCAAGTTGTTTTCAACACCGTGGAGCCGAAAAATATAAAAAACATGAGATATCCAATCTTAATCAGTGTGAAGAATTTGGGGGGATATGGGTGCGACTTTTAGTTCATTTTGAACTCCAGAAACCATCCAAGGGTCGATTTTTAATCTAGAGATTCAATTGACGCAAGGATTTTGTGACAGCTTGAAAAATTCTAGAACAAACTACGTTTAAACTTCAACCATGATACATTAGTTTTTTCCATGTAACATTGATGCAATAAAGAGCTTTTTATGCATAAGGACATGTTTATATAAATTTATTATGCAAATTGCTCTTATATATAAGATACAATAAATTACAAAGTTATAGTCTGTCGAAATTCACGACAAAACCAACACGATATTAGGAATCATAAAAAGTGAGTTTTCGATAAACTACTTTTTAGGGTAAGTGACCTAAATAATAGTTGTAGAGTACGTCTCCACCTACGAGTAGATATAAAGATCGTCAAAAAGGGAGCTCGTATGCAAATGTTATGACCTACTGATGTTTCAGCTATCTAAGGGTTTGACACATGTCAGAAACCCTAGTCTGACCAAGATCACGACGTGAGGAACCAAATCGACACCTTTCAAGCCTAGTACCCATATGGAAAGTCTACAGAGTGATTCATCAATAACATACGATGTGAACAATAAATCCTCACGGTGTGAAGAGTTAATGGGACACCTTCCGATGCTAGGGATGCAGATGGCGGGTCTACGAGCTGATCAGGACCAAACTCACGACGTGAGTCATGCATGCTCACGACGTGAGAGTCAAAATATTGTACTATAAATAGAGAGCTCTCCCTCTTTGTTTTGGTTACACAAATACACTACTCTCTCTCTCTCTCTCTCTCTCTCTCGTATTGCTGAACTCGATCCGTTTTCCCGATCGACGATTGCTAACTGCTATATGTGTCTAGCAAGATTCTACCTGCAATCAAACTTAAAGTGACTTTATACCCCTACATTTTCATGTCTTTTCCTACGTTTTAGGGGGAGGGGGGTACAAGTAAACACACAGAAACTCGTGTTAATCTACAAACTATTGTTATTGTTTTCTTACAGTTTATATAAGTATTACATGAAAACATTTGCATACAGTACATCTTATGACACAACAGATAACAATTCAAAAGAAACATACATTGTAAACTATAATAGGTATAGTTTGGAAACATTCATTCTATTTTACCCTTTCAGGGCAAAGAAACGATTATATAAAAATATGATTATTTTTATATATTACAAAGATTACAAGAAGGGTAACAATTACATATATGAATATTTTCAGTACAAAAACATGTATTTCGTTGGAAATTTGTGAGTCATCATCTTCATCGTACCTACTAAGGTATACACGGAAGTCTTGTTTTATAACCAGAGTCTCCTTCCGGAGAGCGTGATACTTGAATATAGATCTATACGGGACTGATGATCATGCACCATCGCTGTTAGCTACAACATGACCGGCAAGTTATGGGTGACAAATTTCATAACTCTTCAATGCCTGAAAAACATCGAGGCAGGCAATTCATTGATAGAACGGTTATGAAAACTCACATGATAAACGATAATACGTTATTTTACGTGAAATTGACAATACACTTATTTTACGTAAAAACACATCTCTTCTAAACAGTTTTATTTACGAATAAAACTAAATATACAAAACTAAGTATGGAAAATATACTTATACTCTTCGGTCTTGGACCAATTAAGACTATAATTCAGTTTTGTTTTATGGAAAATATAGGATTTTCCGGGATAAACACTACTATTTTTCAAACAAATGGCTTACAATACAGTACATTTAAGGAAAATATTGGATTTTTCTGGAAACAAACACGATTTCTTTGCAATGAATGGGATACAATTATTCATTTAAATACTTATGAACTCACCGAATTAATTATTGACACTTTTTCAAATAACATGTATTCTTAGGGAATCAGTGAAACAGGTAAATATCAGGTTTTGAAGATAGAGCGCTAAGGCGTTTAATAAATCTCTTGACATCATATTGTAATTGACTTTTGCAAAACATGTAATACTTAGAATGATGTAACTTTTCAATTATGTATATGATGGTTGTGTTTAATTTCATTACTATTCAATTGTATTGATAATGCATATGACGTCCTCCGCCCCCGAACGTTTCCGCCCTTCCGGTTTGTGGGTGTGACATATTTGAAGATTCACGTGCTATTTTATTGAGATTTCACATCGTGTTTACTTGATGATCATGTCTAGAAATCTTTTGGTGATGTTTTTCTACTTTAGTTTAATGCTAATGGTGTAAAAACCTTTACTTTCACTAGATCTTGATGAATCCTAGTTGAATATGTTTTGATTTCATTAGTTGGATTATGTGAGTTTGGTTAATACTTGTGTTCGGTTGATTGCCTTACCTTTAATTTTAATGTTATGACTTTTATTGCCTGTTGTTGATTTATATGTAGTTGAGAGGACCAATCTATTTACATTAATTTGAATCTTAATTAGTTTATGACCATTAAGCTTTTAGGACTAGAGATTTACCATATCCTAGGGTTAGGTAAATATTAATCAGTGATGTTAACTGTGTTAGAGAGTATTAGATATCCATTCTATACTTTAATTGATTGTCATGACCATTGACAAGAAATCATTAGATCATATCGTTTATAGTTCGAATATATTTGATTAATTATATGTTCACTAATTGCATGATCATCGTGTTAGTTGTTCATTAATCAAAAGTACTAGGAGATTGGACCAAGATAAATAATCATATTACAATTCGATAATCAACTCATTTATCTATTGCACTTCGAATAAATCAAGCATAGAAAGGGGGCACATTCGTATTCTAGAGGAAGTACTAGTTCTTTACTTTCGTTTGTTTTGGTTAAATAGATTTTAGTTGTTTTGAACAAAAACCTTCTTTTACTTTACTGTTAATAGTTTAATTAACATTTGAATGATTTGATCAAAGCCATCCAGTTCCCTGAGTTCGACATTCCTTCTTACCTTAAACTATATTATTTTATGACTTATTTTACTACCTATTTTTGTTTAAGAGTAGTTGAGAATCGATAGGACTTTATAAATAAAACACTATTGCATAAAAAACACATCACCAATTTGTTAAAGCCTTGTTTTATGTTATCTTACACTTTGTTGAACTTGTTCTTTAAATGTCGCATTTTTGGATTTGAACAATGTAATCTTCATATGAAATTATTGAAAGAATGTAATATTATTATAACTCTTTGTACTGTTCAATATATGTTTTTTAACTGTGATCCAACGCTGGCGTTACAAGCCCTGTAGTGGTGTTGATTATGATGGCATGTGCGAAATATGAAAGATCTAGTGAATCATCATGTAAAATCAAGAACACAAGGACTAAATAAATCTTTGTAAGCTCTTATTAGATCTAGAAAGAATATACAAATGAGTTTGTACAGATTTCTCTCTCTAGTCTAACACTCCAAATGGATTCACTTACATAATGGGAGTCACTCACTTCCTACTTATAGGAAAGACCCATCCCATTTACACATACAAGAGGGTAAGCATAAAACACTACATCCACGAGTGACTTTGCACCCTAACATTCTCCCCCTCAAAGTTAGGATTGGATGTCCGAATTCAATCTCCAACGAGCTAGTGCGATCAAGACCAAACTCCCCCTCGAAGTAACACCGGTCTTGAAAACCGCTAATGAATATTCGACAAACCCGAGAAGCTTCGAATACCCTTCATTCTCACTCTTTTTATATTTAAAAAATGATTATAAAACCCATTAAGGTGAGAAGCGCTCGACGAATAGTCTTCACGAAACTCCCCCTTGATGTGTACCAAAAATGAATCACCAAAAATCTTGCACGGAAAAACAATCATGAAAAAGCCACAAAAAAATTCCAATTTATGAAAATTTTTGACTTTTTGGGTGAAAGTTGCAAGATATTTTGAAAATACGGGTAAAAATCGTCACTTTCTGAATTCTGCAGGGTCCCGTTGCGCCAAAAACAGTCAAATATACGAAACTTTATTCCATTTGCGAAACCGGGCATAAAGCGTAAATTCGCACAAACTGCAGGGACCAGAACTGAAAATTCTGCAATTTCTCAGCTTTTATTACCCATTTGCGAAGTTGGGTATAAACTTCTAGCATTTTGAAACTACATGGACTCTTTTCGAAACTTCTACATTCTTCATAATTTTTGCTCAATATTCGAAACTGGACCACTTTTGCCATATCTTCAGAACATTAGGGGCCTAATTTCGAAAACTGTTTTTCTTCTTCCCATTCATTAACCAGTGAAATGCTTCGCACGTTCCAGTCAAATCCTTCGCACGTTGATATACAACTATTCGCATACTAATCTTCGCACATCGACTTCAAAAAACAGATGCAGAACATTCTTGACCTTTAAATGCGAACTGATTTTGACCTCAAAATTGACCAAATCACATTCTCAGATGCAAACCCGATTTTGATCTCTAAATTGATTAACCAAATGCGAAGTGAGTTTGACATCCAGACCCAAATTCACGATCTCGTGACCATCGAAATTGTTCGTAACACTACAACAACGATTCTTTGAACAATATCAAATCAAACGCCCATTTTCAAAGAAAAATTGCAACCGTTCTTCATCTTCCAAAATCGAATTTGAAATTATATTTCCATTCATTATCAAACACGAACATCATGATGGTTTCGAAATAAAAATCAATTTCATCAATTTCAGTTTTAAGATCTCAAGAACACTGATTTTGACTCCGAAAAGTCAACGCACACCAAATCAACAATATCGATCTCAGATTTGATTTCAATCATGAGCTTTCTTGACATGAATCAAATCATCACCATCGAATTTGATCATGTCGATTCAAACTTAAATCAATGTTCAATTCCAAATTGTATAGAATCAAAAATGACATTTGTTGAAATCAAAATCAAGTTTCCAGATGCACATTCACAAACATCAACCATCGATTATTAGAAAAATTGAAGAGAAACCGAGAGAATGAGAACAAAAACGCAATCCGATCATGAACTGATGAATCAATCGAAAAAAAATGATTAAGAATTGAGTTTGATAGTACAGTCAGATGCAACATATGTACAAGTCAATTGGCAATCAATACTTGTAGAGAATCATACGACATTTGGACTTAATCAATGAACTGATCGACATATTTTTGGGCTAAAACAAATCATGAACAGTAACAAGCATTGGATTGAAGATTGGGCTTAAATCGGACTTATAAACAGTGAAATTAAACAAAAATGAGTTTAATTTTGTTTTGATCTGGACAAAAATAATTAGATCAATCAACAGGGTTGAAACGGATTTGATCCAATGAGACAAATTGATCAAAAACAAAAAACGAAAAACGTAAAACACGAATCGAAATCATGGACGTTTTGGAATCCATTTGAGAATTTGTGATACCTTTTTGAAGAATCGAGATCCATTTGCAACGAACGAATCAAATTTGGAAGATCTTGGTTCTTTTGTTGGAACAAGAAAATCCCCAAATCGAACATAGTACCACCTACCATGCGAGATGTACAACTCGTTCTTCGAGTTCTTCGTGTTCTTCATCAAACTAAAAACATCTTCAAAAGAACCACCAACACATTTGGGTTTTGACTTCAAATTCAATACAACATTTGGAGATTGTTGCTTTGGAACCCAAATTTGCTTCATGGATTTCAGTTTCACAACAACATTTCATGATTTTTGTGAATAAACCCACTTGTTCTTGCGATTGATCTTCTTCTTCTTTTTCTTTCTCATCTTTTTGCTTCTTGAATACTCGACTCCATGATCAAACCCACTTTCCACAACATCAACTTTGTGAATTGGAATCAAATCTTTTGGAGTTTGATACTTGTGATATTCTTGGATCACCGGCTTCCGATAAGGAATCATTCCTTCAAACGAATCACAAGAACACAAAATATCATCGGTTTGAACTCCAATTGAGCAAAAAACTTTTTCATCATGATAATCAACTTGAACTCCTTTTTCTTGAACATCAAGAACAACACATTGAACTCCATTGTCTTGAACTTCTTTTCCTTGAACATCATGAACATCAAGAACACGATGAACATCATCAAGAACATGTTCTTGAGCTTCACGACAATTTGCATAATATTCAAGTCTATTTCTCTCCGGTTTACAATTAGCAAGAAAAATATCTTTTATGACTTCACCATTCCTCTTATTTCTTCGTCTTTCATGATATGTTGTAATCAATCGATCAAACAAATCTTTGTTTTGATAATTTGGATAACCAATGAAATCTCCCTTTTCATCCCTTTCTCCATTTGAAATAAGTGCATCTTCACTTTGCAATCCAACAGTCATTCGATAAAGAATGCATTCAAAAGAAGTGTATACGTATAGAAAACTTTCATTCCAAATCAACCAGTGCTCCATAATTGCTTTTTTCTTTTGAATCAAATGTTATGAACTTGGGTTTTCTGGAGAGAGAAAGAGACACAACAAGTATGCTAGAGAGAGAAAGTCGAATTATTGATCAAATCAAGGAAAAATTCGATTTCTAGAACACAAAACACTCTCTAAACACGAAGATCAATAAGAACATGAAAAATCACCAAATCAAGATAGCCATCAAGGATCAATTCTTGATCAAATCAAGAACACCCGCTCTGATACCAATTGTAGTGGTGTTGATTATGATGGCATGTGCGGAATATGAAAGATCTAGTGAATCATCATGTAAAATCAAGAACACAAAGAGTAAATAAATCTTTTAAGCTCTTATTAGATCTAGAAAGAATATACAAATGGGTTTGTACAAATTTCTCTCTCTAGTCTAACACTCCAAATGGATTCACTTACATAATGGGAGTCACTCACTTCCTACTTATAGGAAAGACTCAAACCATTTACACATACAAGAGGTTAAGCCTAAAACACTACATCCAAGACTGACTTTGCACCCTAACAAGCCCAACATTTCCACTGCCAATCGGGGTGTGACACCATAGTTTATATTTAGCGCCATCTACTTCGTAACACCCATTTCTGTTATGCGTCAACTCATTTAATTTTGCATAACTTTATTCTCGGGCAGCCACGATGTGGTGGGGATTTACCGCGCCATGATGTTATTGTCTTGACTGCGGATTTAAATGACCCGTCACGTCGTGGCAGCTATTTTTTGAGAAACCCTAGTACTTGAGATTAAGGCCATGTATAAAGGACATTATCACTTGGGTTTCATGATGTTTCAGCCTCATCACCATCTCAAGACCAGAAACCCTAACGCTAGCCTTCCTTGTTTGATATTGAGATTTTTGTGGTGTTTGATTGCATTTTGAAGGGAGAAGAAGAATATGCTAGCCCAATGATCAAGCAACAACTCCTCCCCATCCTTGGTCTCACTATTTGGACCATTTGTAAGTCTTCAAGCTTCCATCTTGATGATTCTTTGGTTATAGATGTAGCTTTATTAGCTTATTTTGGTATGTAAGTGATGTTTGGTTGGTTTGATGTGATAAAGGTTTCAACTTTATGAATCTTTTTAGTCATATGTGCAATATATATATATATATATATATATATATATATATATATATATATATATATATATTGTAGATCTAGACTTTGGTTGGGATTCATATCCTTTTATAGTTTTGGTCACTTTATTGCTCATTTTGAAGTAAAATGGAATCTAGACATGCAGTGAACATGCATGTCTATAAAGCGCCCAACTTTTTGTTAGATCTGATGTTAGAAACTATTTCGGAGTTGGTTGGACTAAGGACTTTGAGGAAAACTACTTATTGGTTTAGCCAATGTGATGATTATGCCTTTATTACACCTTTGATTAGAGATATTGTCTTATTGAAGTGTCTTAATGGATAAAGTTGGAAACTTTATCCATTAAGGCATTGAGAAGGAGTAGATATGCATTTTTGAGCCTTTAGTTTTGAATTAAAATCAACTTAACTTGATTAACCTGATTAGACTGTTCCCCACAACGTGGCACTAGGCCACCACGACTTGGTGAGTAGGGACCAGCCGACTGTTTTCTCGTCTTATTCCCATGGCGTGGCCAAGGAAGGCCACGATGTGGAGGATTTGTTGATGGCTTGTTGACTTCTTTGACTTGGATCTAGATCGTGTTTAGACTTGTGGGCCACAACGTGGCCAAGGTTGGCCACGACGTGGAGGTCTACATAGTTTGACTTGATTTGTCTTTTGGCCAACCCTTAGCTTATGAAGGTAGATTTAGGATTACCTTGTACGACTATCTGGATGTGGGGTAGCACTGATAATTTTTGGAAATTAGAGTAGTATCACTTGATTATCCTCTGAGAGGTGAGTCTCTTCAATATTCTAATGGGTCGAAGGCACCAATGCGACCCGCTCGATTATCTTGTATGATTCTAGTTTTTATGTAATACTTTCTTGGTTTTATGTTTGGCGGGGCCCATTATGCGAGTTAGGATGAGGCCCATTTTACTCATTAGGTAGGGCCCGTTATACTTATTAGGCGGGACCCATTATGCGAGTTAGGGAAAGTCCCTTTATACTCATTGGGCGGGGCCCCTTACTTGTTTGGTATGTTGTATTTAGGGGGGGGGCTCACTAACCTTCATTCTTACAGTGTCATGTGCATGGTTTTAGGTATATGTAGTTTCAAAAGGAAGAGTTGGCTTGATCACATTGCACCCCGTGAAGATTTTATTTCGCAGTGATTGTTTATGATCTTACTCTGATGTTTTGAGAACACTTTTACTCTAATAGTCTTTTGGGATAATGAATGAATGGTTTTGACTTATTTAAACGAAAATTTTTGCTCGTTATTTTTGGGACATTACAAGTTGGTATTAGAGCCTTGGTTTAAGAAATTTAGGCAAACTCTCAGGTGTGGCTAAATTGAAACTGAGGAGTTAACAAAATATTTCAAAGAAAATGAGTTTTTCCAAAAAGGTTTTTAAGAAAAGGGGTGCGATGCATGCAATCAGCCGAACTAAAGTATGTATTTCCTAAAACACACATACATGTGTTATGCTTAACGTTTTGGTATGAGTATATGAGAATTACATACTAGATTAGTGCTGAGGATTTGCTCAGGATTTGCATAATAGAATCTTAGGAGAGATGCCTTTATATGCCTATTGATCGAGCTTTTGGAACTACATGCTAGTGTGGATTTCAGATTATTGGATAGAATGCCATGATTAGGTGAGGCATTGGTTTAGATTACTCGATGGTCGAATGCTTCTTGCTTTTTTGCTTCTAGGGACCTCCAATAGTATTTGCTAACTATTAAGAAATTATGTTAGGTTACATGTTGTATGGCTTAGATAATTTAGAAGCTTAGGTTTAAATCTATTGCATAACTCTTGTTTGAGCCCAACCGTTATAGTGTGAGACCTGGTAATCGAAGAATTATCGAGTGCTTGTGGCATGTGATAGTATTCGCGAGGTCTGAAGGGAACCCTCAGACTGCCTAGGAAGAATGTTTGAATGTGCTTGTGTGAGCATTTTTGGAAAACAGATACTAGAAAGAGAATCTAAGAAGATTAGCAACATGTACCCGGTTGAGGGTGGGTATATGTGATTGGATCAGTAGGTAGTAGACATGAGTAGTTACTCAGAGGATCCAAAATAATTGTTAAGTAAAGTACGGATAGGTATGGAAGGTAATATTGTGCCCAAACTATTAAAAGCATAGGATATATACTCAAATAAGGGAAATTTATGGGGATTCTAAGGATCTGATTAAGGGTAAATTGTATGGTTTGGCACCATGATTCATTGCAATTTGTTTCCATAATATTCAGTTTATTATGGTTGGTCGGTCGGAAAATGAGTCTGGTGATTGTTAGGGCCCTAGTAGCGATGTCAGTTAGGTTTGAATGGTGTAGACCTAGGTGAGTTATTTGATTTTAAGGTCTGGCCTTGCTCGAGGTAATAACAGTTGAGTCGTAGGACTCAAGAAGGGAGAGATAATGCTAATCGACTCAAGGATTGCAGCCAGAGGCTAAGTGATTGGCAGATGGTTTGGGATGTTTTCGTCTGTGATAGGGGTTAAGTTCTTCCATCTTTCTGTGTTCAAAGGGAAAGAATGCAGACATGAGATTTTAAGAGTTAGGATGTATACCCAACATGGGGCTAGATGGTTGTGGTTTTGGTGGCAAATATGGTAGTATGGGAATGAACAAGAAGATTCGTGTGGTATGGTTGCTTTGAGATGAGATCAAGAGTCTACTTTCTATGAATGTAGCTCGATCAGGTGCTAATTAATTGTTCCAGGTGATTAAGGGAAGTGGATTGGGATAACAACCTTGTTGTCTCTAATGACTCCTAACTATGAGAATGATGCCTGTTGTATTTATAATTGATTCTTGCGATGAATTGATGGTTAGGGATTTGCAGGCAAGTAGTGTGGTAGTCAATTTGTTTTTAGACATGAAGTCGGTGTTGTGAATACACTGTCATAGTTATTGCTTGTGCATCTGCATGAGATTCTTGATGTTAGAGGTAGTATGATTGGAAGTTTCTAGGTCTCCATATGAGATTTAGAATCTCTTTGAGTTTTCTTGGTCTTTATCTTGAAGATCATCTGGCGTTGTGTTATACATTCAAAGTACGAAGAACACAATGTATCTTGTTGATCCAGTTTGATTTTTGGTTTGATTGTAATGTCATTTGGTGGTAGTTAAAACTCTAAGTGGGGGAGAACTGAGTATTCAGATTGGAGGATCATCTACCTGTTCAATATTATGGTTTCAGAAGAATAGGTCATAGGAACTGGTGGTTTGAATATGCGAGACTTTGGTTTAAAATTTGGACAAGTTGGGGATGTAGATCAAGTTTCCATCAGATGTATATACTCATGAATGTAGGAGTTCTCTTTGTAGTAGGAGGATGTTGGTCAGGGAGCTTATTGTAGCCAGTGG
This sequence comes from Lactuca serriola, assembly GCF_051521515.1. Classification (NCBI taxonomy): domain Eukaryota; kingdom Viridiplantae; phylum Streptophyta; class Magnoliopsida; order Asterales; family Asteraceae; genus Lactuca; species Lactuca serriola. The sequence continues at coordinate 353,177,767 of NC_136411.1, forward strand.
CTCCTTTTGAGATGTCGATGAATAGATCAAGAGGAATTTGTGTCGCTCAGGTTGAGTTTCAGTTGGTGAGAGATTCGTCAACTTGTTGTATAGATTGTTATGTATAGTCTTGGACGGTCAGTTATTGATCGTTAAATTAGCTTCATAGTTTGGGATGTTTATTTCTACATGGGTTTTGGTTCTGTAGTGTATTGAGTAGTGTTGTAAAACTCACTGAGTTGTCCAATTACTCCTCCGAGTACTTGCTACTCGGCCCCTTACCGATGCGAGATGCAAAATCGCAAGTACTTGCCGGTTGTTCCCTTACCGAACGATCAGTGTTGTAAAACCCAGTCAACTCGGTGATTAATATGTATAATATATTGAATGCTTTATTATTTAACACACACGCATGTGATTAATACTACAAATATATCTTAAATTTTCAGCAATTACTCACGAAGTGAGACCATTATACGATTTTTATGTTTCTAAGTATTCACATATATCTAATTTTGTTATATATTTCAATCAAATTTTGATTTTAACTTATGATTTTGAAATATATATAATTTCCCTAAAAATATTTGTACATTAATTACCGAATCCGAGTACTCCTAGAGTACTCGCTACTTGTTATTCGACCGCACAAGTACTGAGTAAGTTATGCAACCTTAGTATTGGGTAATTGGATTAGATGTTAACGCATTCTCGATCGTCGGTCATTTCGTTCAATGTAAATAGCTGAGGCTCTTAAAAAGTTTCAGGCTTTATCAGTTGATGTTCAATGGATGCATCAACCTATCGTCAAAATCTATACATTGTACATTTTGGTTTCTAGCTATGGGTACCCTCAGTTGTTGGTTGTGGAATTATTGATCATAGAAGGCTCGAGTTGTGCAGGCGTCCTTGGTTATTGGAATTTTGGTTGTTGGGGTGGGGGTTTTTAGTTTTCAAGTGTGGCTTTGGATCTATGATGAATCCGTTTTTGACAGGTCGCGTCAGCAGGGATGGTATCTAGATTCACCCGACCTGGGTTTTCACAACATTAATGAATAATTTTTGAAGTTTTATAGAGCTGAATTATTTATTCATAGGAGTTGTTCAGTTTCAATCAAGGTATGGGATCTTTGTTTCGACCATTCATGAGGAAGTTCCTGTTAGTGGTTGAGGTTCATCATTTAGGTTAGATCTACTAGTACCACACCCTCTGGGTAAGGTTGTATGGAAGAATACAATAGATCTAGGGTTGGTTATGGGGTCCCATGAGGATGTATATTGTGGTAGTTTATCAAGTATGGTTATGTGGGAGGTGTATGCAGATTGAGTATGATATCATGAGAAATCTTGGTCCAAATTTATTGTTATGGTTCTTTGTTGGTTTGTAGCCTTTAAATTGGGGCAACAATATAACCATCTATCTCAATTCTTGGTTTTGCGCAACCATGATTTCATATGATTTTGCGATGGTAAGCGGCTTGTACTATGAAAGAAATTGTGCGTTATAGAAGGTATGCCCCGTGTTGTGACGTGAGGGATATTGATTGGGATATTGTAAGTCAGTGGGTTGACGGTTGAATAGCTTAAAGCCCATGTGGTGTTAGTCACGAGTTTTCAGGACAATGATGGAATGACGACAAGATTGGTGTAGTACGATGATCATACAGTTCTAGCGGTTAGAGGGCGTCACGATGTATCGTGAACCAAGGGGTGTATGACTCATATGGGTGGGATCTGATAGTCATTTGATTGAGACTCTTAGGTCTCAGATCATTAGTATTATTTTCATGATGGGGGTGTTAGTGCATTTCAGGGAGTCAGGAGGCCTAATAACCAACTGGTTTGGATCATAAGGATAGTAGAAATTTGTTTTGGTTGATGTATTAGTTGTGCATTGGAAGTTGCTTAGTGAATGTTTCCAATTTTGGACCCTGTTTTCTTGAGGGCGGTTTATTAGGGGTTAGGTTACCAACATTGGGTATTAGTACTAAAATCTCTAGTCATAAAGTCCGTTGTAAATGTCTCGGGTGGTTTGTCAGGTTGATGTACACTTGAGCTAATAATAGATTTGGATGCAACGTGAAATTAATGGAAGGACCATCATTATGCTCTTGGGAGCAGTGGGTTGGTGATGACTCGTCAAGACGTCAAGTGTGTATTTATGGTTTTTGGACATAACTTCCGGATTTGGGATTAGTTGAAATTCACGACTTGTGTGTTTTGAAGTATTCTTTCTGCATGTTTTGGTGGTGTTCCTAGTCAGAGACTAGGGGTAGGTACACCGAATGGGTGATTATCAGTCTTAGAGTATGGCTTCTGGACTTTAAACTGATGGGTTTCATGTTTTGAGAGTTTATTGATGGAGTTAGTTATAGTTCTAGTTTTTCAAAAGTTTTCCGATTTGAGTGGTTTTCACTGGAAGTTGGGTCTTACAGTTTGGTAGAAAGCGATAGTTGTTACAGCCGATTACTTTCAAGTTATTGGATTGTTGTTGGTAGTTATGGGTTTCTGAGTGGTCTCTCGAGTTTTCTACACAAGATGCCTTGATTTCGGAGTGGTTAGAGGGAGCTTGTAGAATATTTTGGCATTGTTTTCAGAGATCTAACCAAGACGTATTTCGATGATAAAATCTACTTTAAGTGGGGGAGAGTTGTAACACTCATTTCTGGTATGCATAGTTTCATTTATTTTTCAGAATTTTATTCTTACGCAGCCACCGCGTAGTGGGGCTTCTCCACGGTGTCGCTTTATTTTCTTGTCCACAAATTTAATTGACCCGCCACGACGTGTCAATGGGTGCCATGGTGTGGAAGTTGATTTTTTGAGAAACATTAATCCTTGGACATTGGGACCAAGATAAAGGACATTATGGCTAGGGTTTCGTAATCTTTAAGCCTGCATCATCCTATCAAGATAAGAAACCCTAATCCTAGCATCCCTTGTGTGATACTGAGCGTTTTGTGGTGTTTGGTTTCATTTTGAAGGAATAAGAAGAAGGTGCTAGCCCAAATATCAAGCAACAACTCCTCTCTATCCTTGGAATCACTCTCTGGACCATTTGTAAGTCCTCAAGTTTCCATCTTGATGAATCTTTGATTGTAGATGTAACTTTATTAGCTCATTTTGGTCCATAAGTGATGTTTGGTTGGTTTGATGTGATATAGGTTGTAACTTTATGACTTTCCTGAGTCCCATGAGCAATATATCTTGTAGATTTAGACTTTGGTTGGGATTCTTAGCCTTGCATGAGTTTTTTGCACCTTTTTTCCCATTTTGAACTAAAATCAAATCTAGACATGTAATAGGCATGCATGTCTATAAAGCAACCAACTTTATGTTAGATATCGGGTTAGAATCTCTTCAGGAGTTGGTTCGACTAAGGAATTTGAGGAAAAGTGCTTAGTGGTTAAGCCCATGCCATGATTTTGCCTTTATTAATCTTTTATTGGAGATCTTGTCTTATTGAAGTGTTTTAATGGATAAAGTTGGAACCTTTATCCATTAAGGTGTTGAGAAGAAGTAGATCTATGTTTTTGAGCCTTTGGTTTTGAGTTAAAAGTAGCTTTACTCGATTAAGTTGATCAGATTGTTCCCTACGGCGTTGCACTAAGCCGCCACAACGTGGCAAATAGGGACCAATTGACTATTTTGTCATCTTATGGCTATGGAGTAGAGGATTTTTTGATGTCTTGTTGACTTCTTTCACTTGGATAAAGATCATGTTTAGACCCATGTGCCATGGTGCGGCCAAGGTTGGCCACGACGAGGTCAACTGAGTTTGACGTTGATTTTAACGTTAGTTGTCTTTTGGCCTGACCTTAGCTTTTGATGGTAGACTAAGGATTTACCTTATATGACTATCGTAGTGTGGGGTATCACTTTTATTGTTGTTAGTGAGAGTAGAAGTTATTGATTATCGTCTGCGAGAAGAGTCTTTTCACTATACTCGTGGGTCGAAGCCACCAATGTCGGTCCATTGGATTATGTTGTATGACAGTAGTTTTCTATTTGTTTGTGTGATTGTAACATCCCAAAATTCAAGACTAAAAATTTCTTTAATAAAACATTACTTAAAGCATAATCATCAATCCAAACATAATCAGAGTATTAATTCCCAAAACATATGATCATTATCAGAGTAAAACATTCCCAGGCTGACTAATCTATGGTGTGTGCCATGCGATCACCCCGAGCTCTTCCCTCCGCTACCGGAAATACCTGAAACCAAAACTGAAAACCGTAAGCACGAAGCTTAGTGACTTCCCCAACCTACCACATACCATGCATAACCACATACTACACATACTGGGACACGCCCGCTATTCTGGGCCTCGCCCCCTACCTCGGGCCACACCCGCTACAACGGCCCCGCCGCTCCAGGCCTCGCCTGGCTTCGAGCTTCGCTCGAATACATATCTGTTTCACTTAGGCCTCGCCTATCACAGGGCCTCGTCCGCTAACATATAATAGCACATAAACATATCACAACACATAAGCTAAACACATACTAACGGATCCTGTCTTAAGTCCTCATTAATCCTGGGCCTCGCCCTTGTCCTGTTATTGATGGTTCATGGAACCCCGTCCATGCTCCTACTGACAGTGAGATACAGGCCCAACCCGCACTCACTCTTTCCCTAAATTGGGCCTCGCCCCTGATCTGCTGCTAATGAGATCTGGAACACCATCCACACTCTGCTATTGGTGAGATACGGGACCTCGCCCACACTCACCTCCCTACCAGACACATACAAGTCTCACACAGACAACAAGTATAAACTATCACATAAAGCATTCCTTGGGCACCCGCCCGCTATCATTGGACCTCGGCCTGAATATCATACTAGCATACTGTGCCTAGGGCTAACCCCCGGGTCTTCTACTCATAACTACATGGGCTGACATTGTGGCCATAGACCCATTCACACAAAGGGAAACTCACCTGCACTTGCTGAATTTGCTGATAACCCCTCTAGTTGCTGCCCGACAACTCTCTGAACTCCTGCTCCACTAGCTACCCGAGCTACCAATATCAATGCAACGCTTAGTCTAATTGTCCCCGAAACTCAACTAAGTCAACACTGGTCAAAGTCAAAGTCCTGGTCAAATTCAACCTTCCAGGTCAACCCTACTCGCCGAGTCTGCCTATTGACTTGCCGAGTTCATATGCTCCGAGTCCTTCCATTCATGACTCGACTCGCCAAGTCCACCGATTTCCGAGTCCTGACCTGTCCAACTCACCGAGTCACCAATTCGAGTCTCAACTTGAAGGGTTTGGGGTTTCGCGACTTGACTTGCCGAGTCCAAGAACAGACCCGCCGAGTCCAAAGCAATCTTCAACAGACTCGCCAAGTTGTTCTTCAGACTCACCGAGTTCCTGCCCAACTTCATCCAGCTCGCCGAGTCCACCCATGTGATTCGCTGAGTCGCTCCAATTCTTAATCCATACAGTGGCTTTTCGAGCCATGTAGGGGCTCCAAATCATAGATCCATACTTCCAAAGCTCAATCCTTACGTAAAGTTGCAAAATTTACGTATAACTAAAGAGATCTAGGCTCAAAACACCCTAGGGCTAGGTTTTAGGACAAAAGGGCTTCACCAACTACTCAATATCTGATGCTTTATGACATATTGGACCATCCCAACACTAGATCTGAAGTGGCAGCCACATATCTAAGCCCCAAACCCGAATTGGGTCTCAAACAACTATAAAACCCCCAAATCTCATAACAAAAATAGATCTAGATGCAAAGGAGGGAAGATAGCAACTTATTACCTCTAAGATGAACACTAACTGAAGTAGATCTCAGATCTACAACTCCCCTTTGAAGCAACCTTCTTGGTCTTCAAGTTCCTTTCCAAGGTTTCCCCCCCTCCAAGGTTATTTCTCTCAAATGATGGAAGCTCACACGAAATCTAGGGTTTACAGGCTCTCAAGGATGATATGGAGGCTGAGGAACGGACATAACACCCTTTATATAGGATACAACTCCCGAGATTAGGGTTTTCCTTGTTCAGACCAGACTCGCCGAGTCACCTTATCCATCTCGCCGAGTCGGTCACTTACTCCTCAACTTGGATCCCGCTCGGACTCGCCGAGTTCCTCTTTGGACTCGATGAGTCGGCCCTTTAACTTAGGGTTTCCTTTCCTTTCTTGGCCTTCCTGATTTTGGGTGTTATAGTGATACTACCATGTTTTATGTTGGGTGGGGCCAGTTATGTGAGTTAGGGTGAGGCTTGTTGTACTCATTGGACGAGGGCCATTATGTGAGTTAGGGTGAGGCCCTTTATACCAATTGGGCGGGGCCAGTTGCTTGTATTGTATGTGGTATTTTTTTGGCGGGTTGGGGGGGACGTCGGTGTAGGGAACTCTTTAAGCTTCGTGCTAATGGTTTCAGGTACATCTAGTTTCAAAAAGAAGAGTTGGCTTGATCGCACTACATCCCTTAAAGATTTTATTATGCAATGATTGTCTATGATGTTACTCTGATGTTTTGAGAATACTTTTACTTTAATCCTCTTTTGGGATAATGAATGAATGGTTTTGACTTGTTTAAACAAAAGTGTTTACTCAGTATTTTTGGGACGTTACCAACTTGTAGTATAAAACTAAATTGCAAATACGTTATCATAAAACCAACAGTATAAGAAAAACATCTACACACTGCTATAAAAACAACCTTTTACGACGTGCAATGTGTGTCGTAAAACGCTTAGACGACGTGCAAATGCGTTTCAAGGAAGGCCCTGTCATAACGAGAGACGACACGCTTTTGCGCATTGTCTATTTACGACGTGCATTTACGACAAGCATTTATGAAACGCATTTACGGCACGCATTTATGACACATAATGCGTATCAAGGAAGGCCCTGTCATAAAGGAAGACGACACGCATTTGCGTGTCGTAACCTTACGACGCGCGTGTTTATGACACACAATGCGTATCAAGGATGCCCCTGTCATAAAGGAAGAAGACACGCATTTTTGCGTGTCATAATTTTTAATATTTTTAAAATTATATATTTTTGATAGATTTACTAATTTTGAAATTAAATTACACACATTAAAAGTCTCATAATAGAAAATAAAATACCATAAACAATAAAGATAATTCGTTGCATTAATATGTCATACATTTAAATCATTCCAATAACAATTAAATGTTGCTAATATTTCATAATATTTATTATAGAAATCAAAACATGTACAACATTAAAAGAAACCCATGACTAAATATGTATTGCTTGAATTATGTTATACTAAATCAATGTGAACCTTTTGCTGATGAGAATACTTTTGGCAAATAGACTTCAGTCTTGGAGGTCTTGCTTTTCCTTTCTAAACAGATAGCCCCTCCATCTCAGCTTCAAAGCAATCGATTTGAGATTCCAGCTCAGACACCTAACCAATAATAAGCATTGTCATATATAATGTCTAAATGATGATCCACATATGTAAATAATAAAACAAAGGGAGGCCTTTAAAGTACTAGTATAATGCTATAAAGGCAGTAGTATAGTGCACTGTTATACTGTATTGTTCAACCAATCTCTAGTCTCTCACTTGGCTTTCTCCTTTGTATCCTACAAAATATCATCAACAAAGAAACTTCACTATACAGTGACTAAAGGTTATTTCCATGTATCATATGCAAAAAAACGCAAAGCAATAGATACCGTTTTAGGCTGTTGTCCTAGGCCTTCTTTGGAGAAAGCTTTTATCTTTGTCTCTTTTTCACAAATCTTAAACTATTCCATTTTTTGCTCAATAAGCTTGCGGGCATCTATCAGAGCCTGCTCATAAGAGGCACTAACCTACGTCAACAGGTATCAGAAAGAAGAACCAGATGTCAACAAGGAAGTAAATGAAACAAGATATAGGCATCTAATTCTTAGCATATAAGCTAAAACCATATTAAATTTGAGATAGTGTGGCAGCAATACAAAGTTTTTTTTTTACTATTTTGCCCCTTGTTACATAAAAGGAATATTCACAATTTCCAAAGAACGAATAGAATACTCACAAGCACATTTATATGCATGCCAAGGTGGAAGCATGCTTAAAAATCTGTCCCCGGGCCCCGCAGGAACAATGTCCTGCAAATTATTAACCTAAGAGAGTATAAAAACATAATCATATGTATCATTTGTAGTCTCATGAATTCAATGTATTTACCTTGATCAGCAACAAGACATCTGCATGAATTGTCAGCAAAGAGTGCAACTTTTTCACATGGTTTGATTCCAATAACTCTTAAACCTTGAGAGAAATTCAAAATATCCTCCTCTACCTACAAATAAGGTTCAAATTAAACTAATTAGAGTTTTTATTATCGAATCACATTTCATTTCCTGCCAGCTAAATGCGTGAAATTTTTTAATCTTTAAAGATTAAAAGGGAAGACCTGGTTGTATGTCATATATGTAGGTAGGTCATGATGTGGACCCACCAATGCAACCCGATCACCAAATCTTTTTGCTGAAGATCTCCAAATATCAGGAATTTCTTCGTCTTCATCATTTCCACTTCCACCTTCCTCAGAAGTACAATTGTCCACCCTAGAAAGGAGGTTAGCCGTGCTTAGGGACACACTCTTATCTTCTGAATAATTTTCTCGAGTTTGAAATCGTTTGTAACGGTGTAGACTATAAATAATTATACATAAAATAATTATTTAGCATGATACTCTAGTTTTGTATTCGTAGTAATGTATAAAATAAATCCGCCATAGTTTATATGTTTGACTTTGCATGAAGTTTGAATCCGGAAGACTGGTAATGAAATCCCAAACTATACCTATTATAGTTTGAATGGTTGTTAAGTTCGTGTAAGGTTTTGAAACCATGCAATTATAAATTCAAAACATCCCTTATGCTCCGCATAATACAAAAGGGATAATTATATCTAAATGTGTGATAGAAAATCGTTGTAATTGCATCAAATTGTAAGTTATGAAAACCTTTTATGTTTAGCTTGTATTCCCCCCCTGAAAACATGAAAAACTCAGAAAAGTGTAGGGGTATGAACTCACAGTTTAACGTATGATTCGAGTGTTCAATTGGTTATGAGCACCGAGTGTCAACCGATGTTTTGTATGCGTGTGGACCCTATTAACATATATTGCACATATATGGATTAGATTGGGTATCTCCTGACATATCATGATGGAAAACCACCCTAAAGACTTGGAATCACTAGAACTAAGTGTCCCATGTTCCATACTTAGTGATCTTTACAAGTTTAAGGCCAAATATGAGCATTAGAGTGGGTGTATGGCCATAAAAGTGGGTGTATGACCTGGGAGTGCGGCCGGACTTGTGTGTGCGGCTGCACATAGGAGTGTGCGGCCGTACAGCGGGTGTGTGCGGCCGTACACAGGAGTGTGCGGCCGTACACTTTTCATTTGTGCCTGAAATGTCGATTTTTGAGATGTTTCAAGTTCTAAACTAAGTCTTAATTCAATTATAGAGGCCATACTCTCACTTTGGTGGGTATTTGAGTGTGTGCGGCCACCTTATGAAGGTGTGCAGCCGCACTCTTTCAATGGACGAAGAACACGAAGAACACTATGAGTTTTAGGCTTAGATTTAGGTCTCTTACCACTATAACAAGCAGAATGGTGAAGTGGTTCACATTTTTGAGACCTTAAGAGTGTTCTTGGATGAGGTTTTTAGAGAGAGAAGTAGAGAGAGAGAGAGAGAGAGTAGTGTGTAGCCAAAGAAGAAAAGGTGACTGAAAGAGGGTTCTCTACTATATATAGGGTCGGGTGTGTGGCTGGGGGAGTGTGTGCGGCTGGCTGGCCGCACACGTGGAAGTGCGGCCGCACACACCTTCTTTGGTGTGTTTGGCCTGATTTTGCGATGCTACACACTTTCTAACCCTTCTTAAGACTCATATCTAGGTTATGCTAATCCTAAAGCACTCATATGGACCCAAAATTTCGCTAAGAGATGATAAGTTCAAGTGTAATATTGATATACAGATTAATTGTACAGGATTAAAAGTTTCGGGTTGTCACATCATCCCCCTGTTAGAGGGAATTTCGTCCCGAAATTCAAGAATATGGATATAAATCATGGATTTGGAAAAAGATGAGGGTACTTCTATTTCATTGAATCCTCTCGCTCCCAAGTGAATTCAGGTCCCCGCTTAGCATTCCAGCGAACCTTCACTATCGGTATGCGACTTTGTTTTGTTCGTTTGACCTCCCGGTCCATGATTTCGATTGGTTCTTCCACGAAGTTCAGATTTTTGTTGATTTTGATTTCATCAAGAGGGACCACACGGTCTCCGACCTGGAATTCCAAGGGTTTTCGTCGTTTATCAACATAGCTCTTTTGTCGATCTTGTGAAGCTTTCAGTCGTTCCCGGATTTGTACGATCTTTTCAGTGGTTTCGCGGATGATTTCTGGACCAGTGAGAGTGCTATCAAGGACTTGTCCTTTGGCTAGCTGCGTGTCGCCCACCTCAACCCAACATAGAGGGGATCGACACTTGTGGCCATAGAGGGCTTCGAAAGGTGCAGCCTTGATACTGGTATGATAACTATTGTTGTAAGAGAATTTAACCAAGGGCAAATGGGTGTCCCATGATTTACCGAAGTCAATGACACATGCTCTCAACATGTCTTCCAAGGTCTGGATGGTTCTCTCACTCTGTCCATCTGTCTGAGGATGATAAGCTGTACTCATATCCAGCTTATTTCCAAGAGCTTTCTGTAGGGACTGCCAAAATCTCGAAGTGAACCTGCTATCTCAATCGGAGATAATGGATGGAGGCACACCGTGCAGTCGAACTATCTCTTGGATGTAGATTCGTGTGAGTCTTTCTATCTTGAAGGTTTCTTTGATTGGCAAGAAGTGAGCGGATTTCGTCAATCGGACGACTATTACCCAGATGGTGTTGTACCCACTCGGAGATTTGGGTAATTTAGTAATGAAATCCATGGTAATTCTCTCCCACTTCCAATCAGGTATCTCGGGCTACTGTAGTAGACCTGAGGGCTTCTGATATTCAACCTTCACTTTGGCACAAGTCAGAAACTTGCCCACGAAGGTAGCGATCTCAGCTTTCATGTTTGGCCACCAATGTAACTTCTTGAGATCAAGGTACATCTTATCTGATCCTGGGTGGACGGAGTATCTAGTCTTGTGAGCTTCGTTCATCACGACCCCTTTGTAACCACCAAACTTTGGGGTCCAGATCCAATCCTTGAAATAGTAGACTCCATCTCCCTTGATCTCTAAGTCCTTTTCCATTCCTCTCAAGGCTTTCTCCACCACGTTCTCTGATTTCAAGGCTTCCAACTGAGCTTTTGTGCGGATAGATGGTAACGGCTGGTCATGGTAAGTGCTTTCACACTGCGACCTGAGTACTCTTTTTGGTTGAGGGCATCTGCTAACACATTCTCCTTGCCGGGATGGTAGCATATTTCACACTCATAATCACAGAGTAGTTCTACCCATCGCCGTTGTCTCATGTTTAAGTCTTTTTGGTCGAAGATGTGTTGCAGGCTTTTATGGTCAGTGAAGATCGTGCACTTTGTTCCATAGAGGTAATGTCTCAAAATCTTCAATGCGAAGACAACTGCTCCCAACTCCAGGACGTGAGTTGTATAATTGATTTTGTGTGCTTTCAATTGTCTCGAGGCATAAGCAATAACTTTTCCTCGTTGCATAAGTACACATCCTAAGCCCTGGTTGGATGCATCGCAGTAGACAACGAAATCCTCCGTCCCTTCAGGCCGAGACAGGATAGGTGCACAGCACAAGGCTCGATTCAATGTTTGGAATGCAATGTCTTGCTTTTCACTCAAACAAAAGGGTACACCTTTTTGAGTCTGAGTGGTTAGGGGTTTGGCAATTCTGGAGAAATTCTGGATTAATCTACGATAATAGCCAGCAAGACCCAAGAATTAACGGATTTCTGTGGGTGTCTTCGGTGCTGACCAATTCTCTATCGCTTTGATTTTGGACGGATCCACGTGTATGCCTTCCTTGCTCACCACGTGACCTAAGAAAGTCACTTTCCGAATCCAGAATTCACATTTGGAAAATTCCACGTATAGCCTTTCTGTTCTTAGAGTTTCCAACACTAATCTCAAGTGTTGTTTATGATCTTCCTCGCTTCTGGAATAGACAAGTATATCGTCTATGAATACGATAACAAACTTGTCCAGGAAAGGACGACACACCCGGTTCATCAGGACCATGAGCACTGTCGGTGCGTTGGTTAGACCGAAGGGCATTACTACGAATTCGTAGTGACCATATTAAGTTCGGAATGTTGTTTTAGGGGCATCACCCTCGTGGATTCGTAGCTGATGGTACCCTGATCTGAGGTCTATTTTGGAGAAATAGCTGGCTCCTTGAAGTTGGTCGAAAAGTTCATCGATCCGAGGAAGAGGATAACGGTTTTTGATGGTGAGCTTTGTAAGTCCCTAATCTGCCTGTGTATCAATCAGATCCGTTTGATGGTGCGGAATCCCAATCAAACGGATGATGTCAGATCAAATAGAAGAGAAAGAGAAGAAGAATAATATGAATCTTCGTATGAATTGATATGAACTAAAGTTCCAGATACAAAAGATTCACACAAAATGCTCTCTGACCGTAAACTCTCTTCTCTCTGGCCGTAAACTCCTTAGGGTTCATCAATCTATTCCTCACACCCTAATACCTATATTCATACTAGGGGAACATGGGCCGGAAACAAATGGGCCATAAATGAGCTTACGGGCGTAAACTCAGCCGTAAACTAGACCATAAATTCATAAATATTACAGAAAAATACAATTGCCCAGAAAAGTAAAGTGTAAACCATATTTTGACCCAACAATCTCCCCCTTGGTTTATAGATTTCTTTTCTTAATTGACCCAACAAGCTCCCCCTAAAAAGTAGCTAGCTCTTCTTGTCAATCTTCAATGAGAGCTTGGCTTCAGCTTTAAGCTTCAATTTCTTCACAGCATCAAGATGAACACATGAATCATCAATGAATGACTTCATCTTGAGCACTTGAGGTTTTCTTCAGAATTTGGCATTGAACGCACATTGGGTGAAGAGGCTTGACGTACTGATTCTTGAAAGATGGTGCTTTCAGCTTGAGAATCTTCAGAGAGAACATCAGAGAGAACAAATCTTCTGGATCACTTCAGCAGGTACAAAGATAGCAGCAGACTGATTGAGGAGGCTTCAATGCAATCCGTCACATATTCTTCAATTTCAGCTTCACCTTGCTTCTGGGGTTGAAAGATTGAATGTCGAAAGAATAATCTTCATTTCTTGCTCCTTCGAATGAGAATTCTTTGATGCTCACGGACGAATCCTTTGGCTCAGAAATCTTCAACACAAACTCCATGAGTCTTATCTATACCTGAAATCACTTTTCAAGACAAAACAAAACTAAAAGAAAACTTAGCACACAAAATAAAACAAAAACAAAAATATTTTTGGATTTTTGATTTTTCTAAACAAGAAATAAAACAGAAATAACAGTATTTTTTTTAATTCTCCCCTAATATTTAAATTACAAGAAACTATGAAAAATTTAACAAAAATAAAAATGATATCTAACTTTAAGAGTGATTTGGGATCAAAGTTTTTAGACAGCCTTTATCCACTTGTCGGTACCTTCTATCTTCACGTCTTTGTCTGGTCGATCGCCGGTATTGTTGTCCACTTAAACAAGAAAAATTGTGACTGATTTAGGACATACTATTTGATACAAGACAAGGTGAACTTAAGTTCCTAAAAATTATATCTGATCCTAACTCCTTAGATACTATATCTTAAGGACCATTCATCTGACGACGACCAGGAATATTGTTGTCCACCTAAATTGAGCAGCGAGATCTATAGACAATCTGTAAGTGTTCAATTTTAAGTGTACTAGAACGTGTTTCCCGCTTCCTGATATGCCCCAGCCATCAAGAACTTCCAGAGTACTCCTTACACCGGGTGAGCAGACAACCATTCAGAGAGAGGATAGATTCAGAATTCTATTACTTATTACTTCAGAGGGCTTGAGAAGTAGAAGGTTGCATATGCTGTGTACCAGGTCGGATTAGAAGTCGCGCAAAGGAGACAGCATATGGCTAACAGATAAGAAGTATGTCACATATATATATATATATATATATATATATATATATATATATATATATATATATATATGTATATATCCTGTAGAGAAATAGAGTTGCATATGTTGTGTACCAGGTCGGATTGGAGGTCACGCAAAGGAGACAACATATGACTAACAGACGAAAAGAAAGAAAATGATATTCTACAGACCTAATTTATCGGAATTTAGCAGTCGCCCCATCCAACCGGAATTAAGGACAGAATCCGCACATCGAGGAAAAGTTAAACTACGGTTCCAAGTACGGGTTCATTTAATGTGACGAGTAGATTCCCATATATATCTCCCTGCTCAACCTATCCGAGCGTCGTATTGTCAAGTTGAACGTATTTAACTAGGTCAAGATTTGTCATGTCTATAAATTTCCTAAGTTCAAATCTCCCTATTCAAGTCCGTTTAAAAATTTTCGTGCCTACCGACGCATCAAACCAGAGCATAGACCCTTCAACTTTGGGTACGTTACGCAAACTCAGATTGCCTGTTATCACTTGATAATATCACTTCCCAAAACATCTCCCTCAAGCACACTTCATAACCAACATTTTTGTTTTTTTTATTTTCTGATTTTCTAATCTTTTTGGATTTTTTTTAAATTTTCTAATTTTTGTTTTGTTTTTATTTCTCCCCCTAAATTTGTGCATAGGAGAGAAACGAAAATAAATGCGCAAATTTAAACTATCCTAAAACAAAAAAATGTCTTTAAAACAAATCAGAGTAAGATAAACCCAAGAGTATAGAGAAGAAGACGCAAACCGTAAGTCACCGATTGAATTTGCATCTAGAAGGTCTGAGAATAGCACGCGTAAACTCATAACAGATCCGAAAATTCTTCATGTCATTAAGCACAAACCCCGTGATTGATCACTTCTTTTCTTCCCTTCCCGTAAAGGACACATACTCTCAAACAATGTTTTGAGTGTTGTACAATTGAGAGATGTATCATATCATGTGCCTGGAACAGCCACTACCAATAAACCGAAGTTTGATGATATGCCTCCATAGCTGCTCCGACACAGAGCGGGATTAGTTGGTCTTTGGAACCCAGTCCATTTTAAAACTGGGTCGACCTTTGTCATCCTTGCACGTTACTCTCTCCCATGACATGTCATGTTTATCACAAACAGAATACATAGAAATATTAGAATCGTTAGTTGATTTGGGAGATTGAGCCTTCGGAACCCATTTGTAGTTGAGTTTAACCCATTTATTTTTCAATCCGATGGGTTGCTCAGTACTTGAATTGGAACTTGAAGTCGGCTGCCGAGATGACTTTGACCTAACCGGTCTTGGCTTCACAGGAGCATCTCTTGGATTGGGCTTCTGGGCCAACATTTCCTTCTTGTTCTTGGGAGTTTGATGCTTGACCTTGGAAGATTGATTCTTGGACTTGTGCGCATTCCAGTCAACATTATCTGAACGTGACCTGGGAGGGTTTCTTTTGAAGTATCTCCCACTTGGTGCGTTTTTCCATCCTTGTGTGCACTAGGGAACGTATGCGCGATTTGGACAGTTTCTGGCAATGTGTCCAGGTGTTCCACAGTGAAAACAAGTCTTTTTCTTCACTGTGAAGTTATCTATTCCTGCCCCTGGTTGCGTATCCTTGCCTTGTCTCTGATTTTTCCCACACGCACAGTTGTAACAGGCACTCTGTTTAGCTTGAAATGGTGCCCTGTATTTACCAACGACAGATTGATTAGAAGCAGTTGAGTTCGAAGGAACAAATTCAGAGTTCAAGGAGTTATTGGTTTGTTCAGAAGAGCTCTCTTTGTTCTCATCCTCTCCTACTTTACCTGCACATGTAACAGAAACATCAGTATTTTCAGCATTGATAACTCCTCCTTACACAAATCCAGCTCGTTTGCCATATCAAAGATGTGGCTCCCTGTCAGTTTCGTCCTGTGTCATAGGGATGGATGTGTAGTTATGATTATAAGGAGGAGGTACACTATCATACCCTAGACCCTTGTTTTGATTTTCTTTAAATTTTAATTGGGTTTCATATAAGGACTCGACTGTCTGACTTGATGCAATATAATTTTTGAAACTGACATCAGTTTTTCCACACTTAATTTTTAAAGCGTCAAGTTCTTCAGTTACAGCAGCAAGTTGTCTCTTAACATAATTATAATTTTCACACTTGTTGCTATACTCTTCCTGAAGTTTCCTAAAGTCCTTGGTTTTTGCTTCTAACTCAGCCTTCAAGGGTTTCTGTCGTTTCCTGAGTTGATATCCTTCATATCTCAGGTCCTCAACTTCTCTTTTTAATAAATCAATTTGTTCCCGAAGAAATTTAATCGTATCTTCACTAGATAGTGTACATGAAGCTTCACATGATTGAGAACCTGAAACTTCATTGACCAAGATGTTTGCAGAACTCATTGTATTTCCACACTTCAAAGCATCAAGTTCTTCAATTACATCAGCAAGACTAAGACGATTGAGATCTTTTGTCTTCTTGATGATAGCCACGTCCATATCCCACGATTTTGGAAGTGAATTCAATAGCTTTTTGTTTATCTCAGATTTAGACAAGAAGATCCCAGCTATATCAATCTCGGTAATAAGTGTAGTAAATCGCTGCAACTAAGTTTTGAGGGTTTCTCCAGGGATATAATCGAAAATGTTGAAATTTTGTCATAAGATATCCTGACGACTCTCTTTCATATTTTCAACTCCCTCGTAGACCTTAAAATCAATTAAAAAAGCACAACTAAAAACCAAAATCAAACTTAAAAGTCAAATCCTTTGATTATAAACCTCAAAAGTCAACCTTAAAAGTCAAATTTAAAAAGTTAAACTCAAAAGTCAAACTTGAAAAGTCAAATTTAAAAAGTTAAAGTCAAAAGTCAAACTTAAAAGTCAAATTTAAAAAGTTAAACTCAAAAGTCAAACTTGAAAAGTCAAACTTAAAAACTAAATTTGAAAATTTAAAAATTAAACGAAAAAGTCCAAGTTTAAAGTCAAAGGTCAAACTTGGAAGTCAAAGTCAAAATTTAAGGTTAAAAGTTAAAAAAATAAAAGTAAAAAATTAAAATATAATTTTATTTATTAATTTTAATTTAATTTATTTATTATTATTATTTTTAATTTTATTTTGGATGAAAAAGAAGTTTAAAATTAAAAGGAATTGAGTTTTGGGGTTAAAAGTGTCAAAATTGCAAAACTTGAATCGAAAAACACGGGCTAGCTTTTAAATTTCGGAGGAATAAAACAAGAAACTTGCTAGTTGAGATGGTAAGGCGCTGTGTTTGGGAGTTGGAGGTCGCGGGTTCGATCCCCAGCTCCTCCAAAGTCGCGTCCTCTTTTTTATTGAACCACTGATGCGAGCTGCTGCTTAGTCGGCCACTGAGCCGAGCCGCAAACTCTGAGCCGTGATCCGAGCCGATCCAAGGCCGCAAACCTCCGGTGACCGTGAACAGTTTCCGGCCGCAAACTCCGGCCATGAACTGTTTCCGGCAGTAAGCTCCGGCCGTGAACTCCGAAACCCTATCCGCCGGCCGCAAACTCCGATCAAAAACACCGATTTTTCGACTTTGAAGCTCCAAAACTCGATCAAAAACCTTTTTTATGAAAAACACGAAGAACAAACCCCCCTTATTTTTGCAAGATCTATCCAAAAAGGAAAAAATATTTCGAAAATAAGATCAAATAATGCCCCAAATCTGACAAAATTGATTGATACAACTTGGCTCTGATACCAATTGTAAGTCCCTAATCTGCCTGTGTATCAATCAGATCCATTTGATAGTGCCGAATCCCAATCAAACGGATGATGTCAGATCAAATGGAAGAGAAAGAGAAGAAGAATAATATGAATCTTCGTATGAATTGATATGAATTAAAGTTCCAGATACAAAAGATTCACACAAAATGCTCTCTGGCCGTAAACTCCTTAGGGTTCATCAATCTATTCCTCACACCCTAATACCTATATTTATACTAAGGGAACATGGGTCGTAAATGAGTTTACGGCCGTAAGGTGTTTACGGCCGTAAACTCAGCCGTAAACTAGACCATAAATTCATAAATATTACAGAAAAATACAATTGCCTAGAAAAGTAAAGTATAAACCATATTTTGACCCTAAAAGCTTGTTCAGATCTCGATAGTCAATGCACATCCGAAAAGATCCATCCTTCTTTTTCACAAATAAAATCGGGGCTCCCCAGGGTGAGGAACCCGATCTGATGAATCCTTTGCTGAGCAGCTCATTGAGCAGGCTGGACAACTCTTACATTTCTGCTGGCGCTAGGCGATATGGGGACTTAGCTACGGGGGTAGCTCCGAGGATTAAGTCGATACGAAACTCGACTTGGCGCTCAGGAGGAATTCCCGGAAGCTCTTCAGGAAAGACATCAGGAAATTTGCAGACTTCGGGGATGCTCTCGATGTCCTTAACTTCCTGTTTCTCATTTATCACATAAGCTAGGAATGCATGGCACTCCTTTCGCAGAAGTTTCTGGGCTTTGATGCACGAGATGATTCGAAGGCTGGATCTAAGTTTATCACCATAGATCATGAGGGTTTTGTTAGAGAGGAGGTTGAGACGGATAGCTTTCTCGTAACAAAGGATATCAGCACGATTGGGACTCAACCAATCCATGCCAATGATGACATTGAAACTCTTTATGGAAACTGGCATAAGATCGATAGGAAAGGAATGATCGCTTAGGGTAAGGGTACAGCCACAAAATATAGCATTAGTGCTCTCCTTCTCACCGTTAGTCATTTCGACAGTAAATGTTTTGGTTAAAGATTAAGGTTTATGTTTGAGAAGATGTTTGAATGCATGACTGACAAAACTTCTCTCCGCACCAAAATCAAAAAGCATGCATGCATAAGAGTTGTCGAGGAGGATCGTACCCGTGACAACGGTAGGATCAGCAACTGCTTCCTCTTGCCCCATTTCTAGAACTCTCCTAGTGTTGCTGCCTTGGGGCAATTTCGCTTGTAGTGCACGACCTTGCCACAACCATAGCAGGCCTGACCGACACCTGCTCCGGATATCTGATTGGTTGGTTGCGCTAGTGTTATGCAAAATCGAGCTGTATGCCCCTTCTTGTCACAGCTTTTGCACAACATCTTGCGACACTGCCCATGATGATGAAAATTACACTTGTCGCACCTAGGAAGAATACCAGTGTACCCGCTGGTAGGTGCTTGAGTTGCAGGAGTAGCAGCAAGAGTAGTGGCAGCGTGGATTGCCATTGTATGTTGTTTCTTGGATGGGTCCTGCGAAGACTGGCCCTTTCGGTGCTTCCAGAACTTCCTCTTCTCAGCACTCCCTTTGATTGGTTTGGGAGCAGCTGTCACTTTGTCAAGATCAACACCATCGTCTATAAGAGTCTGCGCCAGGCATTTGGTGCTATCAAAAGTAATTGGCCTGGCAGTCAAGACATTCCCTTGAGTTGGGGGCATCAATCCCCAAATGTATCTCTCTATCTTCTTGCTTTCCGGGGTGACCATTCCTGGGCAAGGAAGTGCTAGGTCGTCGAACCTAGAAGTGTAGGCAGCAATATCGAAACCCTTCATCTTTAGGTTCCAGAGTTCGTGCTCCAGTTTCTGCATTTCGCCCCGCGGGCAGTACTCAGCAAGCATGAGCTCTTTCAAGCTCTCCCAACCCATGGCGTTTGCTACTGGTAGGGTTAGGGATTTGACCCGACTATTCCACCAGGTTAATGCTCTGTTCGAGAAAGTGCAGGCGGCAAATTTCACCTTGTCGGCTTCTGAACAAGAACAAATTTCGAAGATGGACTCGATCTTCTTGAACCATCGAGTCAAGGCAATGACACCTCTAGTGCCGTCGAAGGATGTGGGTTTTGCTTTCATGAAGTATTTACAGGAACACTCCTTCTGGTGCCCCTGACCACCTTCCTGATTTTGGGGATGGGTACCACCTCCTGGCCCGCCAGAGCCACCGCGGCAGCCACAGCTGTGATATGGCGGCAGCCACAGCGGCAGTAACAGCTGCCTGGAACATAGAGGGATCAAATTGGGGAGGTGGTGGTGGAGGATTTTTGTTATTTGAGCTGGGTCTTTTCTTGGGAGGCATCTCGTTCAAAAATGATCAGGAAGGAGAGGATGATAAGTCCACTGAATTGAATCAAGAGATATGAAACAAGATATATCTCTATGTGATAGATAAGGTGTTCTACTAAGCGAAAAACAAAAAGGAGTTACTAAAGCAAGTAAACTATCGCTAGGAAAGAATGAGTAGCAACACTTGGAATGAATTTCTACAACATATCATGCTTTGACTAAAATACCCGTTTATTATTTTATGTTGAAGGTTTTGTTCTATCCATTTCTTTTGGCAGAAATGTTTGGTAAGCTTTAGGTCTGTTGCAACATCACAGTCACTCCCAAGCACATGTTGGTCATGTCTCGAATGAATATAGTTGATCAGGATATATTGACCCTAGACATGATTACATAACTGCCCATGTTTAACCACAGTGTTCAACATTCAAATATTTTTGTTCGGTTCTTTTCACGATACCGATTCTGCTATGTAGGTATACTTGTATACTTGGAGTAAAAATACTTATATTTGTAAAGTATACTTTTAGTTCAGAGCACTTCGGGCCCTTAGTGTTTATAGTTGTATACCATGTAAGGTTCGGTATACTTAGTTCACTATAAACAATAGCTCTAATACCAATCTGTCACACCTCCGAACCGTCAGAAAAACAACGGCAGAAACGTCTGGGGGCGGCGACGTCATTCGTAGTATCACAACAATCGTATCATAGTTTGTACATAACATTATATAACAAAAGATAAAGACGAGACTCCAAAAATTCTCCGTCTTCTCCAAAAGCTGGTATGGTACCTGTCTATCGTTGCCTTGAGAATACAAACGGTTTTGAAAACGTATAAGCATAAAGCTGGTGAGTTCATAAGCATGTTTTTGTATTGAAAACTAGTCTCCGAATTTTTATAAATAGTTTCTTTCCATTATAAGTAAATATCGTTTGTATCGAAAACCGTTGTTACCGAGTTCTGGAATATGTTTACATGCTTACCAAGAAAATTCAATATTTTCTAACATGTTTGTTGCTTTCTGTATGGAAAGTACGTTCTGTTTGAAAACCCTGGCTACCACCAGTATGTAATGAATGATCGTTCGGAAACCTTGGTTACCACCAGTAAGTATAGTAGTTTTATTACTAAAAATAAAACTATTGAAGGAAATCCTATGAACAATGATTAGTTTATACTTATTGTGAGTCGTATAACCATACTAATATGACTGATGACCTCCTTGACGTTTCTTCAGGCATCGCACGATTTCAAAATTTGTCACCCCAAGCGTGCCCGCCTAACTGTAGCTAACAGTTCAGGTGTGGGATTGTCAGTCCCGAATAGATCTATTCAAAAATTTCACGCTCTCCCTATAGGAGACTCTGGTTATACTACCGGTGAGGATTTATTGGTACCCCGAGGGGCAAAACGAAGATAGTCTCACAATCCTGTATTAACTAGTTTACGTGTTTGTTCGGTTGCTCTCGAGTTCGAAATCGTTTGTAACGGTGTAGAGTATAAATAATTATACATAAAATAATTATTTAGCATGATACGCTAGTTTTGTATTCGTAGTAATGGATAAGCTAAATCCAACATAGTTTATATGTTTTTCTTTGCATGAAGTTTGAATCCATAAGACTGGTAATAAAATCCCAAACTATACCTATTATAGTTTGAATGGTTGTTAAGTTTGTGTAAGGTTTTGAAACCATGCAATTATAAATTGAAAACATCCCTTATGCTCCGCATAATACAAAAGGGATAATTGTATCTAAATGTTTGATAGAAAATCATTGTAATTGCATCATTTTGTAAGTTATGAAAACCTTTTATGTTTAGCTTGCATCCCCCCCCCCCTCCCCTGAAAACATGAAAAGATCGGAAAAGTGTAGGGGTATGAACTCACAGTTTAACGTAGGATTCGAGTTTTCAATTGGTTATGAGCGCCGAGTGTCAACTGATGGTTTGTACGCGTGTCGACCCTATTAACATATATTGCACATATATGTATTAGATTGGGTATCTCATGACAAATCATTATGGAAAACCACCCTAAAGACTTGGAATCATTAGAACTAAGTGTCCCATGTTCCATACTTAGTGGTCTTTACAAGTTTAAGGCCAAATTTGTACGCGTGTCGACCCTATTAACATATATTGCACATATATGTATTAGATTGGGTATCTCATGACAAATCATTATGGAAAACCACCCTAAAGACTTGGAATCGTTAGAACTAAGTGTCCCATGTTCCATACTTAGTGGTCTTTACAAGTTTAAGGCTAAATAAGAGCATTAGAGTGGGTGTATGGCCATAAAAGTGGGTGTGCGGCCAGGGAGTGCGGCCGAACTTGTGTGTGCGGCTGCACACAGGAGTGTGCAGCTGTATAGGGGGTGTGTGTGGCCGTACATAGGAGTGTGCAGCCGTACACTCCTCATTTGTGCCCGAAATGTCGATTTTTGAGGTGTTTCAAGTTCCAAACTAAGTCTTAATTCGATTATAGAGGCCATACTCTCACTTTGGAGGGTATTTGAGTGTGTGCGGTCACCTTATGAAGGTGTGCGGCCGCACTCCTTCAATGGATGAAGAACACAAACAAAACTATGAGTTTTAGGCTTAGATTTAGGTCTTTTACCACTATAACAATCTGAATGGTGAAGTAGTTCACATTTTTGAGACCTTAAGAGTGTTCTTGGATGAAGTTTTTAGAGAGAGAGAGAGAGAGAGAGACTAGTGCGCAGCCAAAGAAGAAAAAGTGACTGAAAGGGGGTTCTATACTATATATAGGGTCGGGTGTGTGGCTGGGGGAGTGTGTGCGGCTGGCTGGCCGCACACGCGAAAGTGCGGCCGCACACACCTTCTTTGGTGTGTTTGGCCTGATTTTGCGATGCTACACACTTTCTAACCCTTCTTAAGACTCATATCTAGGTTATACTAAGCCTAAAGCACTCATATGGACCCAAAATTTCGCTAAGAGATGATAAGTTTGAGTGTAATATTGATATACAAATTAATTGTACAGGATTAAAAGTTTCGGGTTGTCACATGCACAAACTGCTCATTGGATAGTAATGAAGTAACTCAATGAGTTGACCACAATAACAACTAACAACCAATGAGACTTCATATCTAATCAATCAAAGTAGGACCACGATTGTTAAGACAAATTAACATGTTGTTTATGAAATACCTAGAAGATTGGTATGTATACCTATTAAAAATATCCACAATAAATAATATGAACTTTTGAAGCTTCTCTTTTCCATGTTTTCTTACTAGTTCGCTCACAAAGTCCATTGCTGCGGTCCTAGGACTGTATAGGTCTTCAGTAATATCTGCAGAAAATTATGGGAAGTATGGTTCATAAATAGATATATATCTCATGATGGGTGCACCGGTTGAACATATGAAATGTATGGACATAGATGAGTACCAGATGATACAGCTGCATGTTCAGTATATATCGCATGTTGTCCAAACATACAGCTAAGGGCAAAATTGTTATTCTTAAAATAGACATGAAATATAGCACACTAATTTGGGAACTTTAACTCTTTTATTTTATTCAACCATGTTTACATTTTTGTTAAGTGCAAAACGCAACACTATATTGTAATTGATATAGTAAAAAATGTACAACAGAAAAGCAAAATATCATTGAGATATTTATTGCATGGTATTTTAGTGAAGGGGTATTTTAGTACTTTTGACATTATGGCAGGTTTTTTATGTTAGTGGTAGACATGGTTAGTGGGACAACACCTGTGTGAGTTTAGTATTTAGGAGCGGTTCCTCTTCAGAATCACAAGGCTAATAGTTCATGGATTCATTCCATTTTCATGTCATTAATATTTTTGGTTCTTCTTTTGAATTGTATACATATCCATATACTTCATATCATCCAACACTGCATACAAATTAAAAAATAAAGTATAACAACATATCATCCATATTTTTTATATTTAAAAAAACATGGTAGAGTTGGTTATTTACCTTTCAAGAGGATAGACATCAACAGAGTTACCAAGAAACTTGGTCTTCACCTTTGAAGTTATATCATATACAAAATGCTCATTTTCAGCATGTGCAACGCTTATTGGAGGGTGATGACTCACCTAATATTTTACATTAAAATATTATCAAATTAATCAACTCTTAAAACTATGAAAGATCTTTAAAGTTTTTTTTTCTGCTCTGCAATATATGTAATGTAACAATGATTACCCATTTCATATGTTTCACCAAGAATTGGATTGAAAGGCTTCCAGGTTCGTTGTAGAGCATAATATACTGATATAAACCATGATGTTGTAATAAAAAAGATTTCATGGTTTTGAAAATTTATATAGAAATAGGAGTGTATCAGTGTAGTGTGTGTCTATGTGTGTAAGGAATTAAGGGTAATGATTCTTACCTGTATATACTAATCGCACGTACGGATCCTCACAATTATCTGCTTGCTCTAAAAGATGCGTGTATTTCATCAACTAAAAAAACAATAAAAGTCTCTTACTCATTACTAATTTACTATGAACAATTATAGAAGCAGAAGAAGAAGATATAGATTATAGAAACATATTGGTGTTGGGAAATACCTCTGCCATTTTCCGCAGCATTTTCATGGGTTCAAAAATGAGTACTGGTAAAGTCACCATTGATGTGATATAAGCACCTACATACTTCTGCATTCACTTCCAGTAACTATCACGGTCCTGTAAAAACACAAAAGAAAACAATGAATGACGATAATAGAACATAGATGTTATATGTAATAAGTACCCAAAATAGAGCAAAATGATGAGACTGTGAAAGAAACAGATAAGAGAAATAAGTTATTGTACCTCTCCCTTCCATCTGCCTCTTTGTGCTTCAACTTCAGCATCATTATTTTTAGTTATGTCTTATATGTGTAAGATAAACGTACTTGATCGGTTCCAGTGGGTAGAAGTAAGTGAGGCGAGTCCGATCGAGTTGGAGTAAGGTAGAGGGGAATTAGATTTGCTGATCAGGTGAGGAATGAGGATACTGAATGACGAATAAGGAAGGTATTGTTTCTGAGCAGATATTATTCAAGAATAAGTTGGTTCTGAAACCTCACTGAGGATGGCAAATAACATATTTCAATAGCTTTAATTACACACCATAAACTCTCTCTCTAGCTCCTCTATTGTGTGTCGTTGGTGTAAAGGTTAAAGAGCGCACGAAACCATCCTCTATTGCGTGTCGATGAGGGTAGCAACTTAATGAATGAACCTGCAAGAAAACACAATTTGGGTGGGAATCAAGAAAGCACCACATATGATTCTCAAAGTTCTTTTGCCGGATGCTATTAATTTGAGAGAAGAAGCAGCAGATAGACAATCCATGTTGAATAACTTACCTGAAGTGGATTTCAAGAGTCTTTCCATGCCAAGTTTTGAGATTACGTCTAAATTTTGCTACTGATTAATCGAATTGATCCCTAGGATGATGCTATGTTATTGACCTATGACGTTGGTATCCTGTTATATAGGATGATGCTACGATTAGTGACCTGTTAAATCGGTTTGATTGTGTATTCATGCTAGCTAGCGTATGATATTTATGTGATGATTGTATAAGTATGGTTGGGTTGAGGCGGACCTGCTTTATGCTCTAGGCCAACAAACCCAGGGCAAACCGGATAGACTGTAGACTCATTAACGCGCATCAGTCAGGACAAAGGCCTGGAGAACGGTCCAGATAGGTTGAAGGAACGGGAGGGCGGACCAGACATGTTGAAGGTTCTGAGATTAGGCCAGATAGACTAAAGGCCCAATAAGGGCTGTCCAGTCATACTGCAGACACTATATGCATATTGTTTATTTGTTATGATATCGTTATGATTTGTATGGCGTTGGTATTTTGGGGGAACTCACTAAGCTTCGGGCTTATAGTTTTTGGATTTTGTTTCAGATGATCACGAGAATGTGAAGGATTGATCGTGCACCTCCTTGCATTTTATGATTTTGATTTATTGGATACGTTGATATGAAACTATTTTGAAAACATTCTGTAATTTAATGGTGTTTTTGTATATTTGAAGAAGTTTTAAATTTTCATGAACTTTATGGATGTTACATTTTGGTTACAACTTATCATTACAGAAGAAGGAAGAAGAAAGAAGCTGAAATAATTACAGGAATTCATCTTTATGAATGCAAATATAGTGTCAATGTTCTTGAATTTTACTTATATTTAAATGATATTCAAGATAAAGGAATTCAATATTATTCTCATGAAGTTGTGAAAGTTTTTTTCGTTTAATTGGAGTTCAAACCAATGATTATTTGTATTCTTTTGATTCGTTTCAAGGAAAGGTGCCATATAGAAAGCCTTCAATCCAACAAGTTCAAATGTATCAAACTCCAAATGATTTGATTCAAAGATGTATAACTGAAGTTGTGAAGAATGATGTTGTTTTTGGATTCAAATGTTCAAGATCCAATAAGATGAAGAAGAATATCAAAAACAAGAAAATTTAGGTTTCTAAACAAAATTCTTCAAATGTTTTTTTGATATCGAAATCTATGAAGAAAAAATGGGTTCCAAAACACAAATCATCAAATTCCGTTATGAATTCGAATTCCAAACCCAAAATTGTTGAAGATTATCAAATTTTTTATGAAGATGAAGTTAGATCTTTGAGAAATGAGAAGAAGTTCCATGGATGGTACAATGTGCATCATGGATGGTATAATGTGAGATTTGGTAATTTTCTAATTCCAACCAAGGAACCTAGATATTCCACGTTTGATTCATGCATTGCAAATTGAAAAAGGATGTTCAAGGAGGTTTCACAAATTCTTAAATGGATTCTGAAAACTTCATGTTGAAATTGATACCTTGTTTATTGAATAATAGATGATAAAATGAAAATGATGATGAAAAATTAGTCCAAAAGTCAAAATACTACTATTCATCATGAGTTGAATAATTGATACAAAATTTGAGCCCAAACATATCTCGATCTTCCACTATATATTTGATGCATTCTATTTTTGAGCCACATCTTCCATTAACTTCAGCCCAAAAGTTAGTTTGGATACTGTTCATTATTTTAAGCCTATCTCGAAATCTATTTCATCATCTACTTTTTTTTCTTGCATCAATCGAGTATATTGAGTCTATTAATCGAAGTCAACAATTGGAATATCGATTTCTGATTCAACTCATGAGTCGATTGTCGATTTGGAAGTATTGGTTACAAATATCAATAATTCAAAACCTTTGCTTCGTTCGCTTTTCATTGAAGAGAGAAGGTGATGAATTGGAATGATTGTCATGATATTGGTATTTCCTGCAAATGGTGTTGATAATATTCGAATTGGAATGAAAATCGAAGATGAGAGAAGCGATTTTCAAAAATGAATGTTTTGGAAATCGAAATGGATTTGAAAGTTCTTGTATCAGATTATTAATTTTGTGTTGAAAAATTTTTATGTGACGCCGAAAATTTCAAAACAATTTTTCATTTAAAAATAATCATTTAATTCTTATAAACACTTTGCTTAAAATCTCATTCATAATCAAATTACAAAACATAACTCCATTTTCACTTGCATAATAAACCAGGATCCTCAAAACATGACTCTTTCTCTGGTGTGTACAATCGAGCCGGTGCCGTCCCGTGATCCTGAGAGAAACCTGAAACACATAACACAAAACACTGTAAGCACGAAGCTTAGTGAGTTCCCCAAAATACCACACATAACACATATTAGCCATTCGAGGCTATAACTATGTGGGTCTGTGGACCCTACTCTATGAACCCTCTGGTTCTAACTCTGTGAACCTTCCGATTCTAACTCTGGGAACCTTCCGGTTCTAACTCTGTAAACATGCACAGCATAAATCACATAGAAATAATGTAGTACAACACATAGCATACACATACTCTGTCACATAACTCTGGTTACCTACTCAAGGTAAAGTATAGTGAGAAGACTCACCTCGCGTATCTCGACAACTCGCAAATCCCGGAAATCACTCGCGCTCGATCCTCCGAGCTATAATCCTCCTATAACACAATATATCTTTAATTAACACTTTCACAACTAAGGTTGACTACCTGTATCAAGTCAACACTGGTCAACTTTGGTCAACGGTCAACGGTCAACTTTGACCAGACTCGGCGAGCGCACTAGAGCGACACGGCGAGTCTATACGTGTTCACTGACTCCCTAGGATCCTCTCTTGACACGTCGAGTACTTCCCTGACTCGACGAGTTCCACCTGGCATGAATCACGGGGCCACCACGCCTCAACTCGCCGACTCTCAAGAACAACTTGGCGAGTTCCAGCTTGACTCAGTCCACCTGTCAACCCTCTCTGACTCTCCCTGAATCACTGAGTCAACCCTTAACTCGGTAAGACCACTCGCTGAGTGGTTATGGACAATCTTCATGCTACTCGCCGAGTCTGTTCCTCGGACTCGGCGAGTCTAAGCCATGCATGAACTCAAACTCGCTTCTGAGGTCAGATCCGTTCCAGTAACTCATAGATCCAGTCCTTCCAAGCACATTTATCACGTAAAGTTACAATCTTGGTGCTCATGCAAAGGTCCAAAGGCCTTATTTGATGATATGGTCCCTAGAATGCTATTCTAAGCTCATGGCCTCCATTAACACTCATAAAGCTTGAGGGAATATAGTCTCTAGACCTCTTTGGGTCCAGATCTAAAGCATCAACACAAAAAGAGGCCAATTACTCCATGAATCATTCCACAAAGAAGCCCTAACTCTAAGATTTACACCAAGGGCTGAGAAAGGAACGAATGGTTACCTCAAATGAAGTCTCTGGACTCAGGAATCACTGGATTAGCAACTCCTTTGGTCTCCTCTTGCCTTGATCCTCTTCTATATGCAAAATCACCCACAAAGAAGAGGAATCGTGAATTGTTAGAATGGATAAATCAAGAAGATGCGTCATACTTCTTTCCAAAATAAGTCTTAGAGTCCTACTCCAAGATTGTAACTCGAGTGATATAATCTTATGAAAAGTTTATAACACTTGTCAAATATAGATTAAAATACTTTCTACTCTTGTACATTTGAAATTGGTAAGTTGTGATTTTTTGGATAAAACAAAGACCAACGAAGACCAATAGTGTGAAGTGTTTTTCTTGATAATAATCCGCACTAACTCTTGAATATTTGTTTGTCAAGGAATGGTTCTTGATAGGAGAATCTCATATGTCTTGGAGTCAGTGGGAGTCTTAATGATCTTGAAAAGGGTCTCAATAAATAATCAAGAATAAAACATGTTCCTTATCACTAGTACACGACTTGAGGTTTGTAACCTATTGTGTTGACATATTCTTATTTCTATGCTCATTCCAGTTTAAAAGTTGACTATTCATGTGAGTTCTTTGAGTTCTCAAATGTTTTCATAACAACTTGGAAGACATGGTAGGCCCTTGTGCTTCCAGGTGGCAAAAATTGAGATTGAACAAGTTCAGTCCATATGAGTTTTGATTTGTCACTAACCTTGTCTTATGATTATGGTTTGAAAAATTCCCAATAGGAACATACTGTTGGGTTTTGAGCATTCTAACACTTCCTAAGTGTACATGCAAGCCTAATAACCTTGGATCTATGTTTGTTTAATTATCATGCAAAGTTGATTTCCAAGGCTATGATCCTATCTAGCATACATGGGGAACAATTTTAACTTGAATAATAGATAGAACTACATACCTTGTTGTTGTAAGTGTTCCTTGAAACCTTGTGATCCTAGCACTTCAAGTGTGATGCCTCAAATGCTTCATACAACACCAAATGTAAAGTATAAACTTGAGAGAATACTCTAACACACTCAAAATCGGCCAAGCCCTCTTGTTTCTCTAGTGTAACTAGTGTAGCCGATTCTGGGGAGACACATGGTCCTTATATAGTGTGTTGCATTAGGTAAAACCCTAATGTAACATGACTCTTCATTTCTCAATCCATGGGTTAACTCCATGGAGCATCCATGGAGCATCCTATGGGTGGAACCCAACTTGATAATCCATGGAGCCTTTTAGCCCACTATATAATATATGGAAGATTTACATAATCTACCCATATATTTAATTAGTTATTCTTTTGATCACTTAATTAATTCTAAATTAATTCTTGATCAAAACTAATTAAATAATATTATTAATATATTAGAACTTATAATATATTAATAAACCATATGTGTTATTTCTCTCATTTAGTTTATCCAATTGCATGCTGCCATGCAACCCAAATGGACCATGTCGGGTCGAGTCAAGTATTTACCAGAAATAGTTATGGACTTAGACACCTTATCCCACAGTCTCCCACTTGGATAAGTCAAATAACTATAACTGCAATACTTCAGGAACCGATCGACAATCGTAGCTCTTTCAAGGTCTCTCGGAACTGAGAAGATGTTGATACGACATTTAAGATTAGTGATCATATAATCCTCTGTTATAGATATCAGCCGGACAAATACATGGAACAATGTCTTACTCATTGTCCAGCAGTTTATTTCCCGATTTCCGATTTGCGTGACAAAGAACTTAATTGAACACATCAACTTAGTTCTGACCGGGCCCGGTACATAGGTCAAAACAAAATCATCGAGGGGCCCAGATATCAGCTTCTAATCCAAGAAGGAACAGATAAACTTTGACTCATATGTTTGTTCTACCACTCATTGAATTACACACAAAAGCACGTTTTATAACATCGAGTTACCAATGCGTTTTCGTACAATCAATGCATAACCAATTCGTAAGTAACAAATCATATCTCTAGGTTTAAAGACTTATGTGATATTACCGTCTCACGATCACTCGAGATAAAATTCCATGAAGTGATTCCAGTGAGCGTGGGTTGATTCCAATACTCAGAACTTATGAGCACTCATGAAGTGTTGTCTTATATCCTAACACCTACAACCAACTTCATGACAGTCTTACTTCATATCTACTTCCAACATATTACTGACTATGGAAAGTTTGAATAATATGTGAAACCACAACATACTATTCTGGAAGTCAAAACATGCGAAAGAAATTATAGTAAATGATTGACAAAAGATAGTAACACTTTACTCATAAATAAACACAACTTTTATTCATCATCAAATGTCAATTACACTTTACAAATTTCATAATTTATCTAACTACTAAAACTTATATCATCCTTCAGCCCTATGCTCCGAGCATGCTGGAGATGCTTAACCCTACTAAGTCCCTTCGTGAGAGGATCTGCTGGGTTCTCATCTGATGACACCCTCTTTGTCACGAGGATTCCTTCTTCTATGCGATGTCTGATAAAATGATATTTTCTGTCGATGTGTCTGGATCTCCCGTGATCCCTTGGTTCCTTGGCTAAGGCAACAACACTTTCACTATCAAAGAGAATTTCCATGGCCTCCTTTATAGCTGGTACTGTTGGAATAGTGTCTAAGCCCGTAACTATATTTGGTATGTACTTGACCCGATTGTGCATGGTCCTTTTGGGTTGCCTTCTCCAAAGCAACTTGACAAGGTAATTTAAGGAGAAAGAGAGAGTATTATGATTTATTAATAGATTATAAGAATAATATATTAAAGGAGAAATCATATTTATTTATTGGTCATAAATTAATTAGGAATTAATTTGGTGGTCAAAAGAGACTAATTGAATAAAGGGGTATAAACTGTCAAATGTATGATAGTTGAGTTTTAGGTTAAGGAAACTTAATGGGCTTAAGGGGGAACGAAATTATGATGGGTATCCATCATATTTTCATCCAAGGCCTTATTCAAGAAGGTTCCATGGGCTGCTTGGTGACTAAGCTGTCCATTAGGGTTTAGACTGAAACCCTAGTAACCTGTAACTATAAATATGACCCCTAGGGCATTGAATTCGGCTACCACTTGATTCTAAGAGATCCCTAGGCCGATTTCTAGCCTCTCTCTCCCTCTCTCATATTGCCTTCTTGCTTGTGGGGTTTGTGAACCATTAGAGGAGTTGCATTTGTGACTCTAAGCTCAAGAAAAGAAGAAAGAGAAGATCTAAGCCAACAATTGAAGAGGTAAACATCTAGATCTGATTATATATGTTAATTTAGTTGTTTATATGCTAGATTAGGGATTCTTTGTCTTGGAATCAAAGCATGTTCAATAGTGAAACCTAGATCCAAGCATTAGGGTTTGCATGAGCACATAGGAATGTTTCTTATGCTTAAAACCCATCAGGTACAACTCCAAGGTCTCCAATGAAGTTCTTTAGCCATATTGCCTCATTTGCTGCCTCGCTCGCTGCTATATACTCTGATTCACAAGTGGAATCATCCACTGTCTCCTGCTTGGAACTCTTCCAAGTGATTTCTCCTCCGTTTAAGGTAAAGACCCAGCCCGACTGAGAGCAGAAATTATCCCTATCAGTCTGGAAGCTAGCATCACTATAACCTACAACTCTTAAGTCATCACTCCCACCGAGGGTAAGGACCCAGTCCTTCGTCCTCCGTAGGTACTTGAGGATATTCTTTACCACAGTCCAGTGAGCCTTGCCAGGGTTCCCCTGATACCTGCTAACCATGCTCAAGGCAAAGGCTACATCAGGTCGATTACACGTCATAGCATACATGATCGAGCCTACTGCCGAAGCATAAGGTACTTGACTCATTTCTGCTATCTCAGCCTCGGTACTTGGGCTTTGTGTCTTACTCAATCTGGCGTTAATACGGATGGGTAACTCTCCTTTCTTGGAGTTCTGCATGCTGAATCTCTTCAACACCTTGTCCAAGTATGTACTTTGACTTAGTCCAATTAGTCTTTTACTCCGGTTTCTCAAAATCCTTATTCCTAGAATATAGGCAGCTTCTCCTAGGTCCTTCATATAGAAACACTTCCCAAGCCAGGACTTAACTTCCTGCAGAGTTGGGATGTCATTTCCTATGAGTAGTATGCCATCCACATACAATACCAAAAAGCTAACTATACTCCCACTAGCCTTGACATACACACAAGATTCATCTTCACTCCTAGAAAAGCCAAATTCCTTGACCTTTTCATCAAAGCAAAGATTTCATCTATGAGGTGCTTGCTTTAATCCATAAATGGATTTAGCAAGATTACACACTCTATTAGGGTACTCGTTGCTAACAAAACCTTCTGGCTGACTCATGTAAACATCTTCAGTCAACTTTCCATTAAGGAAAGCGGTTTTGACATCCATTTGCCAAATTTCATAGTCATGAAATGCAACTATGGCTAACATAACCCTAATAGACTTAATCTTGGCTACTAGAGAAAAGGTCTCATCATAGTCCACTCCAGGAATTTGATAGAAGCCCTTTGCAACCAGTCGAGCCTTATAAGTGTGTACATTACCATCCATGTCGGTCTTCTTCTTGAAGATCCATTTGCACCCTGCAGTCTTACGACCTGGTACATTCTCAACCAAGTTCCAAACTTGATTGTCATACATGGATTGTATCTCTCTATCCATAGCCTATTTCCATTTAGCAGACTCAGGGCCTGCCATGGCTTCGGTGTAGCTGTTAGGTTCATCCAGACCTACTAGTGTCTCATCACTAATAAGCGTCTCACCTTCCGCAGTAATATGGAAACCATAGTAATGCTCAGGTGCATTCCTAACTCTCGTGGAATTCCTCAGAGGTACAGACTCGTCAATTGGCTCAACAGGAGTTTCCTCCTCAAGTTAGGGTTTGAAGTTCCTTCACCACTTGACTCTTGAATTTCATCAAGGTCAATTTGCCTCCCACTGTCTCCTTGGCTTATAAATTCTCTCTCTCGAAAGACTCCTCTTCTTGCTACAAAGACCACATTAGCACTAGGTCTGTAGAAGAGTTAACCAAAGGATCTTTGTGGGTAGCCAATGAAAATACACCTTTTGCTTCGGGGTTCTAGCTTATCATGAGACTCGCACCTCACAAAAGCCTCGCAACCCCAAATCTTTATGTGGTCTAGTTTACGTACTTTACCAGTCCACATCTAGTGAGGAGTTTTGGCAACTTCCTTTGTAGGGACTAGATTACGAATATGGGCGGCAGTCTCTAAGGCATACCCCCAGAATGAGATTGGTAGCGAAGCTCGACTCATCATGGAACGAACCATATCCAACAAGGTTCGATTACGCCTCTCAGCCACACCATTCAACTGCGGTGTCCTGGGAGATGTCAATTGTGAGACAATCCCACATTCCCTAAGATAGTCGAGGAACTCTGAACTAAGATACTCACCACCTCGATCGGATCAAAGCATCTTAATGTTCCTGCCTAATTGATTCTCGACTTCCTGTTTAAATTCCTTAAACCTTTCGAAAGTCTCTGACTTATGCTTGATTAAGTAGACATATCCATATCTACTGTAATCATCAGTAAAAGTCAAATAATAACGATTAGCATCCCTTGCGGCATGTTTGAATGGTCCACACACATCCGCGTGTAAAAGTTCCAACAAACCTTCACCCCTCTCACAAGAACCTGTGAAGGGTGACTTTGTCATTTTTCCAAGTAAGCATGATTCGCAACTATCATCAGACTTTAGGTCAAATGACTCCAAGACTCCATCCTTTTGGAGTTGGCCTATGCGTTTCTTGCTTATATGTCCAAGACGGCAATGCCATAATGATGCTTTATCCAAGTTATTATTATTAACAGAATCAACAAACAATACATTATTTCCTAAGTTATCAACAACATATACAGTTTCATACACGCCGTCACAAGGTAATGCTTTAAAATAAAGAACATTATTAAAGAAAGCATTAATCGAACCAACTTCATTATCAAATGAAAAGGTGAAACCTTGTTTATACAATGCATGAAAGGAAATAATATTTCTTGCCATTTCTGGCGAATAACAACATTTATTCAAATCTAAACTAAACCCACTACTTAGCGATAAAGTATAAACTCCAATCTTGGTGACAGGTGAAGCTTTCCTGTTTCCCATGATCAAGTTTATTCTTCCTTGATCCACATTCTCACTTCTTCTTGGTCCCTATAAATCAGAGCAGATATGAATACCACAACCGGTATCAAGGACCCAAGAATTAGAATGGGGTGAGTTATTAGATATGATAGTGTAAATACCTGCATGGTTGGGTTTAACTTTCCCATCCTTCACATCTTGCTGGTACTTTAGGCAGTTCCGCTTCCAATGTGCCCTTTCATGGCAATAGAAGCATTCAACCTCTTTTGGGTCAGAAGAAGGAGTGATGAAACCTTTCTTGGTTCCACTTAAAGAAGAGCCATCAAGGGTCCTAAACTTGGTACCCTTCGAAGAACTCTTTCTCTTCTTCCCTCGTCCTTTCCCGATTGCCAAGACAGAGGCAGAGTTTGTAGGAGTAGGAGTAGGAGTAGTAACAACCGCCTTACCCTTAAGACCACTTTCCGCGGTCTTTAAGAGTCCTTGAAGTTTGCTGAGAGTGAACTATTCCTTGTTCATGTGGTATGTCATACGGAATTGATCATAACATGAAGGTAAGGAGTGCAAAATAATATCTATTGCTAGCTCCTCGGGGAAGTTCACATTAAGCTTCAGCAAGCGGTCCACAAATCTTTGCATTTTCTGCATGTGGCCCGTGATGGGTTCTCCATCCTTCACTCGGGTTGTTATCATGGAGGAAATGATTTCATACCTCTCTTGTCGTGCACTTTGATGGTATCTTTCCATCAAATCTTGGTGCATTTCAAAAGGGTAGTAGTCCTCGTAAGACTTTTGGAGATCGGTTGTCATAGTGGCCATCATGATGCATGCCACCTTGGTGGCATCCCTTTCATGTGCCCTAAAGTCAGCGATTTCTTGAAGAGTAGCAACTGTCTCATCAATCTCCTTAAGCTCCTTATCGAGGACATATTCTTTGTCTTCGTAGCGGGTAATCATTCGGATGTTTTTAATCCATTCATTAAAGTTGGATCCATCAAAAGTGACTTTCCCACACAAGTTCATAAGAGAAAAGGAGCCATTAGGATTAGAGCCAGAAGCAGGAGTGTTTGCAGACATCTGAAGAGAAGAAAAGTTTAGTTAGAAATAGAGATAGTCCTTAATAAAACACCCAAATGTAGTATTAAGGCTAGGACCCAATCACAATATATTATACTTAGAAGAGGTATGCCGTAATCTAAGTAATAACATATTTGAAAGGTAGGTGAATGACGATTCACCAATTTCCACCAAAGTCGAAATATTAAAATATTTAATCTGGTTCTTTGAAACTCCTAGATTCTTTTGAGATTCAATGAAATTTTCAAAGGCATGTTTCAATCTCGAGTGTGCCCTCCAAGTTTTGTGACTGGGATGTCGAGGATCACAAAACGAGGTGTGAAGTAACCATGCAAATTACTTGGTACCCTTAATAAATTACCCCTCAATCGATGTGTCAGTTAACCACACACGCTCCATCGATACTATGATAAATATTAAGTCACCCTTTACCTACCTTGTTAAGTCCAAGTTAGTGTGCCGGTTAACCACACACACTCCACTAACGACTTAGACAAAGTGTAAAGTGTAATTTCATGGATTAGCACCTTATTCACATTTTTCCTAAAGTAACTAAGATTGGGAATTTAATAAAACATTTAGTTACTTTATAATATTCATCATACTTTTAATGAGAATTTATAGGTCCTTGTCTTACCCGTTGGGCTAACGACCCTCCACTAGTCAAGCAAGCGGTGGGTGAGAGTGGACACCCATTAAGTTGCCATTTTATAGGCAACAACCTTATACCCACCTTATTGACCGGCTTCGTGAATGAAGCGTACTAGCGGTAAGACGACTTTAATCTTATATATATATATATATATATATATATATATATATATATATATATATATATATATATATATATATATATATTAACTTATAATATTATAAGTATAAGGGTTGAATTTTAACTTTTAAAATTCTAAGGGTTGGAACTAAAGTTTTAATCAAGACTTTGCTTGTTCCAAATCTTGAGGGCAAGTTTTGTAACCTTTCAAAACTTTTCATTTCTTGTAACTTATGAGTTTATTAGGGTATTAAAAATGAAGACTCTTCATTTTATAACCCATGTGCTCTTTTAATGGTTTTTAAACAAAGTGACTTTTGGTTTTCCATAACTTGAGGACAAGTTATGGACTCCATTAAAACACATAATGATCAAGAATTAATCTACCACATAGGTTACAAATAATTCCTATGATCATCTAAACATCATAAGATCAAGAACATGAATATGAACACTTTCATGAATCAAAAATTACATTTAAAACTTTGTAATTTTGATAACTTGTTGTTGTAAATGGATTAGCAAAGACATTACACCATCTAAAATAGGTTTTCAAGTACCAAAACCGTTTAGGGTAATGTTTCTAGTCCATTTCCAGCAACTAAAGTCGAAAATCTGCATTCTGAGGCTCCTACTCGCCGAGTAGGTTGAAGATTCACATGAACTCGGCGAGTCCCCCCATGGACTCGGCAAGTTCATCAGTCAGATTGCAAAAATATCGACTTTTTCAACTATTTAGCACAAATAACAAACAAAAAAGCCCAGGCTCTGATACCACTGTTGGGTTTTTAGCATTCTAACACTTCTTAAGTGTACATGCAACCCTAATAACCTTGGATCTATGTTTGTCTAATTATCATGCAAAGTTGATTTCCAAGGCTATGATCTTATCTAGCATACATGGGGAACAATTTTAACTTGAATAATAGATAGAACTACATACCTTGTTGTTGTAAGTGTTCCTTGAAACCTTGTGAGCCTAGCACCTTAAGGTTGATGCCTCAAATGCTTCACACAGCACCAAATGCAAAGTATAAACTTGAGAGAATACTTTAACACACTCAAAATTGGCCAAACCCTCTTGTTTCTCTAGTGTAACTAGTGTAGCCGATTTTGGGGAGAGACATGGTCCTTATATAGTGTGATGCATTAGGTAAAACCCTAATGTAACATGACTCTTCATTTCTCAATCCATGGGTTAACTCCATGGAGCATCCTATGGGTGGAAACCAACTTGATAATCCATGGAGCCTTTTAGCCCACTATATAAGATATGGAAGATTTACATAATCTACCCATATATTTAAGTAGTTATTCTTTTGATCACTTAATTAATTCTAAATTAATTCTTGATCAAAACTAATTAAATAATATTATTAATATATTAAAACTTATAATATATTAATAAACCATATGTGTTATTTCTCTCATTTAGTTTATCCAATTGCATGGTGTCATGCAACCCAAATGGACCATGACGGGTAGGGTCAAGTATTTACTAGAAATAGTTATGGACTTAGACATCTTATCCAACACATACACACCACAAAATCTAAATGTCATAAGGTTTCTCTCCAATTCATGAAAATGATTATGTGGAAATGCTTTCACTAAGTAGATTTTAAAGAGATAACAATTGTCGAATTTGCATTCTCAAATTCAATTATGATTACGACATCCCTCTTCATAATTCGAATTGTGAGTAGGGCAAAAAGGTCTAAACACTACGATTATGGTATTCCTCTTCATAATTGTTTAGACACACATGTAAGCTATCTAAGGAAAGGTGTATGATTTTGATAAGGTCTTATCAACGAATCTCGTATAAGAAATCTGAACTTTGGTAAGAAAGTCAATATGGTATTGATTTCTAGAAGTCCAGTTCATTTCTAGGTAAATGTCAAAGCTAGTAGGAGCATAAGTGTTATGCTAGTAAAGTAATTATTATGCTAGTGGGAACATAATCAATTATAGTAAGTGTTGCAAGTTAGAAATATTAAATATAGAAAACAAAGGTTTCAATTCGCCAAGTTGCAGGGTTCGAAAAGATTTTTTTGCTATAATTAAGGGAGAGGGATTCATACTTCATTTCAATTCTAAAAGCTTAGATTGGGATTTTAATCAAGTATATATATGAATGTTATGTTGTAATGGTTCAATATAAGGAAATTCTATATATGGAAATATTATTTGCGTTCTAAAATTCGATTATGATTATGGCATCCCTTTTCATAATTCGAATTATGAGAACATGGAAAATAGAAATAGAAATATTATAGCAAAAAACTGGTCTAGCATGATGTCTTTATGTGAGACATCATGAATCGTGTCCCATATGCTTCGGATATAGGATCGATTATATGTGTTGTAGTAATCATCCGTTCTGAATCTTCCAAATGCCTAGGGAATTAAGAGGGAAAAGGACCCAGAACTGGATATGAATAAAATGATTAAGCAATTGTCGAGGACAATCTGAGGTTTACCAAAGATTGGCTGCTCATGGACACTTGAAAGTATGGTGTAAATTTTGGAAAGGACCATATTGACATATTCTGAAAATAGGCAACTCTTGTTTAGAAGTGATATTCAAAATGGGAATATGGAAATGTTTCCATAAGTGGAAGTCAATCTTTAAATCTATGTATTATTAGAAAACTTAATGCAAGAAGGATGTTCAAAGGAATGTACTTTGAATGTGAGACTTTGTTTCCATGGAATCGCTCTACATTGGAACACTTTGTAATGTCTGTTGCCAAGTCTCTTTGACTTTTATTTATAGTAATTACAAAAGGATCATTAGATATAAGTTTAGAATGTAAACAAATTATAGTAAATGGAAAGAATTTGATATTCTTACATTTACAGTAAGGATTTGGGATTTTGAAATGAGCATCATTGAAATATTGTCAATTGATCTATTTCACAAAGTAAGGACCATACACAAACATAGTGTGGATGCTTGGAGCATGGCATGAATATTGTTTTTTAATTCAAGTATTAAGTTGATTATTCAAAATATTATACAATGAATAATGATTAATCAATATGGCACTCAAAGTTTTGGGGCCATATAGGATTAGTATTATTATTTTGTTTCACATTTCTTGTTGTGACTTCCCGAATAACTAGGTTATTCAAATCGTCAACAGTCAATCATACTTTGGAAGTAGGTATTGAGGCAATACTTTCATGAATGAGTCTGTAGTTTGTCTAGATATTTTAGACTTAGCTGCAATGTTCATGAGTGCTCCTGGAATAAGATTCAAGTATTGGATTAAATTCATCCTCATTTGAAGAACTTCATGGATTTTATCACGAGTGATCATGAGATGATAATATCTTATATTCTTGAAACTAAGAGATATGAGTTGCACTTTACAAGTCCGTTGCACATTGATGATGTGAAAATTCACCAGTAACTTGGTGTTATAAAACACATCATTGTGTGTGATTTGATGAGTAAATAGATCAAGTATACGAGTCGAAGTTTATCCAATGATTTTATCTTTAGAGGGATAAAAGTGATATCTGTGGGCCCCTCGATGATTTAGTGATGACAACCCTAAGTGCTCGGTCGGGCTTGGACTGATTTAATTTGTTCAATTAGTCAGTCGTCATAAATCGGAAATCGGGAAACAACAAATGGACATAGAGAGTGACTATAATCCATGTCTCAGTCCACATGAGATCTAGAATGGAGGAATATATATGATCCCTTATCTAATGGACGCACCATTGGCTAGATTAGAGTTCGACAGTGGCTTTTAAGAGCTACGATTGCTAGTTGGGATTTTGGAGTGGTACGTTCAATAATAGTTATTAGACTTATCCAAGTGGAGACTGTTGGATTAGGTGTCTAAGCCCATAACTATAATCGGTATATACTTGATCCGAGAGTAGCATGGTCAATTTGCGTTGCATATCATCAGGACAATTTGTTAGGATGGACTTTTGAGAAGAGGTTATTTATGATTTATTAATATATTATAAGTTCTAATATATTAATATGAAATCATATGATTTAATTAGTATTGATCAAAAATTAGTTTGGAATTAATTTTGTGATCAAAAGAGACTAATTAAATCAATGGGGACTAATTCTGTAAATTAGTTATATTCATCTGTGTTGGGCTTAAGATCCATGTTGGACTAATTTTATGTATAGATACATAAAGAGTTGGGCCACATGAACCATGGATCATAAACCCAAGGGTATGGATTAGGGATAACCCATGACCCTTGGAATCCTACATATAAATATGTCACTCTATAGCCAAAATCACAACTACTAGTTCTTGGAGTTCATGGAGTTGATTTTGGTGTGCAAGATTCTCTCTGAAAAGTCACCTTTGTCCTAGGTGTGTTATGATTCCATTTGAGGCATTCATACTATTGGTGCTAAGTTCTTAAAGGCCAAATACAACAAGATCTACAAGCTACATAAAGAGGTAAACTCCTAACTAGTATTTTGTGTTATTTATATCATTTGTATGCTAGTTGTAGGCTGAAAGCTTTGGAAACAATATTGCATGTATATTTAGAGAAAACATAGATCCAAAGCTTTTAGGGTTGTATGTGCACCATAGGATTTTGTAGTATACAAAACCCAACAGATTGATTATTTGGTCCTCCTAGAAACATAACTGTACTGCTCTTTCAACGGCCGAAACAGAATCCATTGCTGATGCAAGCTGCACTTTGCCAATTAGTTGGATAAAATCTTACCTTCTGGACTATGGTTATCGATTTTCAACAGATCTAAATCTATTGTGACTCTCAAAGTGCAATTGCGAGTTCTCACAATCCAATTCAGCACTCCATGACCAAGCACATTGACATTCAGTACCATTTTACTAAAGATCATGTTTTAAAAGGAAACATTAAGCTCATTTTTGTTCCATATGATGATGAAATTGTTGATGTCTTTACCAAGGCATTATATGAGACCAAATTTAATGGGTTTCTGAATAAAATGGAATAATGATGTCTGATCCATAATTCTTCCATGATGCTTGTACTCTATAATGGAATCATTAGAAAGTAAAGAAATTCCAAAGTCAAATTCCTCTCCTTGGAATTGTTTCCTTTCGGAAAATATAGGATCATTATATGTATCTTTTTGTCTAACCTCTTCTTCTAGTTTTATTTTGTTTTAGTCTTCCTAATCACTTGAAGTTTTGACTAATATTGTTACATCAAATTACTTGAGAAACCCTTTTTGGAGTATATGTCAACAACAAGCATATGTTATGAAGTTCATCCCTGAATTCAAATTTGAAATGGTAATGTGAGTTAATCTCTTATCTTCTTTCGAGCTCTGTTCCTTCAATTCTCAGAATCTCAAATCTTTTGAAACTGATCCTCAGATCTTCATACATTTTTACCTCTTATATTCAGTTGGATTTTGTGTCATCTTTGTGACATCCCCATTTTCACGCCAAGAAAAGACCGATTTCGTTTATGCTTTTATAATAAAATCAGAGTAATCTTTCAAATAAAAGTAATGTAGAATTTGCCCCAAAACTGAATAAGATAAAAATTTATCAAAGCATTTCGTAA
The DNA here is from genome assembly GCF_051521515.1 of Lactuca serriola. Lineage (NCBI taxonomy): Eukaryota > Viridiplantae > Streptophyta > Magnoliopsida > Asterales > Asteraceae > Lactuca > Lactuca serriola. Next base: position 353,220,242 of record NC_136411.1, read on the forward strand.
AGAAATGTATTTTTCATTTCATTACAAAACTCGGGATGTCCACATCGATACAGACCAAAAGCATAAACAGTACAATATATGCCTTAAAACAGTTATTTACATCTACTAGCCTATAATCTAAAATCTATCGTCATCATCCAACTATGCTCTGGTTCCACTACCTGTAATATAGAAAGCTGAGTGGGTCAGGCTTGGCAACCTAGTGAGCATATAGGGTTTTCAACCCACAAATAATAAATTTATTAATTTCATTAAGTAACAATGAATTTATTAATTTCATCAACCAACAATAACTATGATTAATAGTTCCCGTTATCCTCACTTTACGTCCCTAAACACCTATCACAAGGGACCTAGCCTAAGGATCATCAGCGGGATTGACTTTACTGCTAAGGGGATTCCTCAGACATATATGTTCGTAAAGCACCCATGAGGGGGATGGAGTACACTGGTGAACACATCGTTCACAAATACCTACATGTTGCGAGCCTGCCAGCATTCCACTGGACTGTCTAGAAAGGTCTGTGGTCGGCATCTATACTCCGCTAGATGACTGGAACAACAACACAATCGAGGCCTCTCATCATTTTATCACACATCAACTATTTCATCTACCCATGCTTTACCCAACATATTTATAGATAAAAAAAATACATATACAGTCTAAAACCTATATAAAACATCCATTCAACACCCATCTCAAATAAACAAACAATATATATATATACATATATATATATATATATATATATATATATATATATATACACACACACATAACACATATTTTATTGCGAATACTTCATATCTATGTGTACTACACATTCACTTGATTTGACGGTGATTGGACAACACTTCGTCCCTTAAAACAATCATTTTTGATAAAACCAGGATGTTTTCGCAAAAACTGGGCTTTACGCGGGCAGAGTTTCGACTCAAAAAACTCTTTTTCTTGGAGACTTCAGGCTCTCCGGGACTTTCTTATGATGCTGGGAAGGTAATCTAGGATTGGGGTTATTTAGTTTAGTTTAGAAGAGAGAAAAAGGGTGAAAGATGAAAATTTTGTAAACAAAATCGGGATGCCTTGGACTTGTATTTATAGTGGCCGAAGCTTGGCATTACGCGGGGCGTAATTTCCTGGTATGCGGGGCGTACTACCTTACAACCCAATACGTTGGGCCTACATCGAGTATGCTCAGTGTAGGAAAGGATCAATTTGGATGCATCATAGCTACGAGCACCTGTGCACCAGGCGAAGGAGTGGGCGACGTGGCCAACTTAGGACCATGTACACAACTACGCCGGGCGTACTCCTATTTGCTGGGCATACTCCCCCGATTTTTATTTTTTAAACTTCATAAATTCATAACTTTGGCATACGAGCTCCATTTTCGATGCTCTTTATGTGCACGCGTAGGTACAACAGTGCTTTACAACTTCCCTTTAGACTCCGTCGGCTAATTTTGACTTTATTTTTAAAGTTATATTTTTAACAGGCCAGGACAGGAAAAGTCCGTTAAAAGTAATAATTTCTTCATCGGACGTCCTTTTTCGTCTGTCTTTATACCGATAAACTACTATCAACAAGATCTTCGATTCTCGTTTAGGTTGTGTCGGCTAAAAATCGCTCGATCTATAATTCGAGTTCCAGGATGCATATTGCTATGCTAAATCTTAGAAAATTCAAAACTTCCTCATACGTAGTCAGATTTGGACATTCTTTTTATGCACGCTCTCGGTTTAAAATATACTACGACTTTCATTTAGATTTCTAAGGATAAAAAGCACTTTATCGTAAAATCACTTTTTACATCATACAGTGTCGTGCCGGTTCTGTCGTGAAACTTCGACAGGTCATAACTTCTTCGTTATAACTTAGATTTCGGTATTCTTTATATCTCCTGAATCGTTTTTTCGACCTCTACATCTTTCTTCATAGATATCGGGTTTATATAACGCTTATTTAAATCATAAAAATTTTAAAACACATAATTTCAAATAATTCATTCTTATTGCTTCAAAACGAGTTACAAAGGTTGGCCTAGACTATTACATCATCATTAATGACTAGCCTAGAAACAACGACATTACAATTCTCTCCCCCTTAGGATGATTCCATCCTCAGAATCATACATCAGCAAACAAATGTGGATGGCAACTCATCATGTCACTATCCATTTCGCAAGTGAGATTTAGCCTATTCGTATGTTTCCATCGCATAAGCACTAAATCGACCATCTTCCGTGGCAACTTCTTATTCTTACGGTCAACGATTGCTTCTGGTTATTCAATTAATCTCTTGCTTTCATCCAATCCTAACTCAAAAATTGGAATTATGTCGGGAACTTCTCCCATTAACTTCCCTAAATAACACACGTGGAAAGTGTTATGAATACCATCTAGTTCTTCTGGTAGTTCTAGCTTGTTAGCTTGGTTCCCAATCCTCTGAAGAACTTTAAACGGTCCAATAAACGTTGGACTCAACTTTCCTCTTTTACCAAATCTTATAAGTCCCTTCCTCGACGAGACTTTAAGTAAAATCGAATCTCCAACTTCGAATGTTATCGTTTATCTTTTCTTATCAGCATAGCTCTTTTTGACAATTTTGAGCTCCTAACATCCTTTCCTTAATTCCTTTCTACTTTTCAGCAGTCTAATGAACTATATCGGGTCCCATAAACGGTTGTTCTCCAGCTTCAAGTCAACATGACAGCGTTCGACACTTGTGTCGATACAAAGCTTGGTAAGGTTCCATCTTGATACTTGAGTGGAAACTATTATTGTAGTAAAATTCTACCAAAGGTAAATGTTCCTCCTAGTTACCTTGGAATTCCAGGGTACATGCTCTTAGCATATCCTCCAATGTTTGAATTGTTCATTTGCTCTTACCATCAGTTTGTGGATGGTAAGCTGTACTTAGACACAATTTGTTGGATTAGGTGTCTAAGCCTATAACTATAATTGTTATGTACTTGAATTGATAGTAGCAATGTCCTTTTGGGTTGCCTTCAAACCTGGCAATTGAATAAGATAATTGTTAGAGAGAGAAGAATGAACTATTAATTTATTGCTTGGTTAATAAATTAATAATCAAGATAAATGATTTATTGATGTATTATGGATATAATATATTAATTAGAAATCATATTGTTTAATTAATATTTAATTAGAAATTAATTTGGAAATCATTTTGGGATTAAAGGAATTAATTGAAACTACAGGGATTAAAGGTGACAATGTTCAAAATTTGTGCATTCTAGAACCTCCCTTAGAGGTGGGGAACGAAATCTAGAGTTTACTAGGGTTTCCTTGGACTCTAAGGGTGCCTTGGAAGCCTTAGGGAGGAAGTTAAGGGATTAGGGTTATCTAAGATACACCTGCCTTATCCTAAACCTTCCTTATCAACTATATAAACCCCTATAGGGTTGGATTTCGTGGATGGCACTCCAAGAAAGGCTAAGGGCCAAAATTCTACTCTACTTCTCTCTCTCTCCATAGTAATCCTTGGTTGCTAGGTTTGTTTGTGAGCCATTAGAGGCGCGACACCAATGGCGATTCCTACCAAAGTTCAAGATCTTCAAGGATTTGATTGTTATTACAATATAACAATCAAGGTATCTATCATAACCCTAATTATATGTTAATTTCGAACATTAGATGCGCCTCCTAGGGTTTCTAGTTTTTGTGTTCAATGCTTGTATGTCTAATAGTGAAAACATAGATCCTCAAATCTAGGGTTGCATGCATACATAGGATTGTTTGTTTTTATAAAACCCATCAGTGGTATCAGAGCGTATGGTTTTTGTTTTCAATTAGATTTGGTACAATTGATTGAACTAGACAAAATTAGGGTTTATGGCTATTAAACCGTAAGGCCTTTAAATTTTCGCAAATTAGGGTTTAAGAACCCTATTTTTCGAAAATCCCTAAGGGTTTCAAAACCCTTTCCTTTGGCCACCTTGGAGTCGAAATCTAGGGTTTCCTAACCCTAGGGTTTTTGATTTTTAGGCAAGTTTGAAAGCCTTGCCTTCCACTCCAAGCAGAAGATTTCGAAATCTAAGGAATTTGTTAGTAGGTTGTTATTTTTGGTAATTATCTTGTTAATTGTTTAATTGGATAATTAACGATATCCCTGCCTAAATTTCGAAATCCATGGATATAGGATTAAATTAAGTTAATATATTTAATTTAAATTGGTAATCCTTATTTGATTAAATAATTTAATTAATTGTTTAATTTTTGAATAATTATTAAATCAAAATAGTTCAAATTGCACCCTTATGGTTTTATTAAATTAATTAAGTGTATAATTAAAAGAGAGTTAATAAATCCATAGTGATATGGTTTACATTTAATTAAATTAAAAGTCTAATTTATTAAATTAGACCACCTAGTATTTTAAAAGTGTAAAATACACCCTTATACTATATATAACATTAAAAGTCTAATATTATATATGTATAACTTAAACTGCTAGTCTTACTGTTAGTAGGCCTCATTCACGAAGCCGATCTATAAGGGGGCTATAAGGTTATGGCCTATAAAATGGTTGTTTAATGGGTTCCCACTCTCACGCACCACTTCCTTGATTGGTGGAGGGTCGTTAGCCGAACGGGTAGGATAGGGCAAACCCTTTCCATTAAAAGTATAATGAAGTATAAAGTAACTAAATGTTTTATACAAAATTCCCAATCTTAGTTACTTTAGGAAAAAGTGAATTTGATGCAATTCCATGAAATTACACTTTGTACCCTTGCAAAGACGTTAGTGGAGCATGTGCACACTAAATGGTTCTAAGCAAAGGTAGCAAAGGGTGACTAAATGTTTGTCATAGTTCGGTGAAGCGTGTGTAGTTAACCGACACATCGAGTAGGTGACTGTAACATTAGCGGCACCATGTAAGTTTGCATGGTTATTCACACTCTGTTTTGTGATCCTCGGCATCCCAATCACAAATCGAGGGGCATATCAAGATTTAAACATGCCATTGAAAAGTTCAATGAATCTCAAAATATCTAGGAGTTTTCAATACATTTGAAACTTAATCTCCTTTTCGTTTTTCATGGTGGAAAATTAGTGAATTGTCATTCACTTACCTTCAAATGTTCTGCAAGTTGGATTACGGCATCCCTTTTCCAAATTGTAGAATATTGTGTTGGGTCCTAGACTTAATATCTCATTTGGGTGTTTTATTAAGGACTCAATCAACTAACTTGAATTTTCTCCCGTTTTATAGATGTCAAAGTCTGACAACTATGGTCTTCCTAAATCCATTGGAAAAAGTTTTCCACATGAAGATGATCGTCCATGATTGTATTGTGGAAATAGAAATCATGTTTCATTTCCTCCACCTCCTCCAATAATTCTCCCTGGCCGACATATTCGAAGACTTGAACAGTTCAAGGTTACTCAAGCCCTATTGGCAAAAGATACGAAAATGGAAAGTCTATATGTGCTCATATCTTGGATAAAAGGTTACCTATTGATAAATTGGGATTGTTGGGTGTCGATGTTTAAAGAAAGTTCGTTGTTGACTTAGTTCTTCAGTCACTTCCCAAATCATATGGTAAGTTCGTTAGAGAGTACTATATGATGGACCACGACATGACCCTTATTGATTTGACTTATTTGCTTATTGTTGTTGAATCAGAAATGATTTGGCGCACTGGTCAGCATATTTGTCTGGTAAATCAATATGCCAACCCTCTATGGGAAATGGTAACATTGGAAGTCCATAAAAGTTTTCTCTACACAAGAGAAAGGCTGAGTCTGAGATAGTCTCGTGTGCCATTCCAGAGAGTCCATAAGTTTCTACTGCCAAAAAGAAGGGCCATTGGTTACGAAGCTGCCCTGACTACCTGAGAGATCTAAGAGATGGGAGAGTCAAGATGTATGACTCTGCTTCAGGTAAAAATCCATTATCTAACTCTATTAAGTTCCTATTTGGAGATTCTTAATACATTATGTGATAAGATTACATTTTGATGTTTTGAACGATCGAAAAAAGGAAAGGAAGCTTAAAGGAAGGAGCAAGCTGAGTCTGATCGCAACGAAATGGATTTCTATCGCATGATTCAAGGATCAGATATTTAAGCTACTACTTTAGAGTTAGGATAGATTGCTAAGCAATATTTACATAGTTTTCATTAGTAATCGCATTGTAAGGACAATATTTTTCCGCAATAAAATAAATTTTGATTTTGTCTTTGCAATGGTGTGTATGAAAAATTGATGTTTGATTGTTTCTATTGTTAGCTATAATGGATTTGATTCTTAATTATGTTATTTGTGGAAATGTCGAGAATTTGCCAAATAAGGGAAGATTCTCATCGCCCAAGTTTCAATTGGATAGAAACTTGGAGTCATGCAACTTGGTTGCGTGATGAATGAGAAACTTCATAGTTGGAAATTAGACTAATTCTTTGACAAAGTGTCAAGAGAAGGACTAGGAGATCGAGTACATTAGGTTGTGCATTGATCAAGTCCACCACAAGAGTGATAAAGATATTCGTCATGATTTACTAAAGTTTAGTAAATATGGTTATACCTATAAGATTAAGTATAATTATAAGTTGATTGAAAGAGTTTTAATCAATAGCAGAACGAATAAGAAGAATCAAGTAGGCAGAAAGATAAAAGTTTCTCTATTCTAAGAAGAAGGGAGAGTACCATTTATTGTTTTTTATGATAAGTCTTAATGATTAAGAACCATATCTCAATTGATCCTCCAAGTGAGTCTTAGTGCATTTGTATGTCTAAGAAGAGGAATCGAGAATTGTAGAAATGGTTAAAATCAAGAAGTCAATCATACTTCGTTCCAGTATCAAGTCATAGAGTTATATTCCAAGATTGTGAATTGAGTGACAAGTCTTAAGTAGGTTTATAACACTCATCAAATGTGGGGTTTGGAAAAGGCTTTCTTATTCTTGCACATTTGAAAATTGGTAAGTTGTGTTGTCTTGGATAAGACAAAGACCAACTAGGAGCAATTATGTGAAGTGTTTTGTCTTGATAAGAACTACACTAACTCTTGAATATTTGTTTTGTCTAGGAAAGGTTCCTGACAAGAGAATCATATATGTCAAGAGGTTAGTGGAATCTAAATTGTCTTGAAAAATTTCAAGAACAAATCAAGAAGTAAACCTATTAAACACTAGCACACGACTTGAGGATTATAACCTATCGTGTTGACAAAATTGTATTTCTGTGCCAATCCAGTTGAGTGATTATGCATATGAGTTCTACGAGTTCTCAATTGAATGCATAAGGGCAAACACCTTGATCAATGAAAGTACATTGACTGGCATAGGTGAGCAGCCAAATAACTAGGAAGCAATGGTGGGACCCTTGATGACAAGAAATTAAGAATGAACAAGTTCTATCCATAAGAGTTTGAATTTGTCACAAACATTATCTTTCGATTATAGTTATGGCAAATTCACATGGATAGGAACACATACACCATAAAATCTAAGTGTCATAAGGTTTCTCTCCTTCATGAAAATGATTGTGAGGAAACGCTTTCACTAAGAGAGATTTCAAGAAGATAGTGATTATGTAAATTGCATTCTCAAATTTGATTATGATTACGGCATCCCTCTTCATAGTTCGAATTGTGAGATTTGGCAATTAGTCTGAACATTTGGGACTTAGTAAAATAAGTTCTGAATTAGTTTAGACACACATGTGAGCTATCTAAGGAAAGGTGTGTGATTTTGAGAAGCTTAGATAAAGGCTTATCGAAGCATTAGGTATTAGAAATATGAACTTAAGGAATTCAATAAGCATTGTTTTCTAGAAGTTCAAATGTTTTCTGAATACATGTCAAAGCTAGTGGGAGCATAAGTGTTATGCTTGTATAGAAATAATCATTGTGTTAGTGGGAGCATGATTATTATTTCAAGTATTGGGAGTTAGCAATATTAATTATAGAAAACAAAGATTAACTTTGCAAAGTTGTAGGGGTTGAAAGTTGTTTTTCTATAATCAAGGGAGAGAATATTATACTTCGTTTCAAAATCTAAAAGTTTAGATCAAGAAATGTTAATAAAATTTAGTCAAGGATACATAGCACGTTCTCAAAATTCGATTATGATTACGGCATCCCTCTTCATAGTTCGAATTGTGAGAACATGGCTAACAAAATATTATGGCAAAAGACTGATAAAGTCTCATGTCTTTATATGAGACATTATGCATCGTGTCCAATACGCTTCGGGTATAGGATCGATTGCATATGCTGTAATATTTGACCATTCTAAAATTTTCCAAATGCCTAGGGCATTATAGGTTGACTTAGACACTAATCCAACAATTCAAACATCCACAGTCGCTCATACATTGGGAGTAGGTATGAAGCAAGACTGTCATGAGTCCGTCTGTAGATTGTCTAAAGTGTTTAGACATAGCAAAAGTTTGTTGCAGAGTTCATGAGTGCTTTAATAAGATTAGAGTATTGGATTAAACCCACACTCACTTGAATCACTTCATGGATTTTATCACGAGTGATTGTGAGATGATAATATCTTATATTCTTGAAACAAAGAGATATGAGTTACAGTTTGCAAATCGGTTGCACATTGATAATACGTAAACGCACCAGTAACTTGGTGTTATAAAATGTATTGTTGTGTGATTTGATGAGTAAATAGAGCACGCATATGAGTCGATGTTTATCCGTTCCTTTTACCCAAAGTTGGATAAAAGCGATATTTGTGGGCCCCTCGATGATTTAGTGATGACCCCATAAAGTGCTTGACCAAGCCAGGACTGATTTGATTTGTTCAATTAGTCAGTTGTCATAAATCGGAAATCGGGAAACAGAACATAGACAGAGAGAATGATTAAGATCCATGTCTTATGTCTATACGATATCTAGAATGGAGGAATATAAGATCTCTTATCTAAGGACACGTCACTGACTAGGTCAGAGTTCGACAACGGGTTTTGGTAGCTAAAATTTGCTTGTCAAATTTTGAAGTTATACTTGCAATTATAGTTATTAGACTTATCCAAGTGGGAGACTGTTGGATTAGGTGTCTAAGCCCATAACTATAATTGTTATATACTTGAATTGATAGTAGCAATGTCCTTTTGGGTTGCCTTCAAACCTGGCAATTGAATAGGATAATTGTTAGAGAGAGAAGAATGATCTATTAATTTATTGCTTGGTTAATAAATTAATAATCAAGATAAATGATTTATTAATATATTATGGATATAATAGATTAATTAGAAATCATATTGTTTAATTAATATTTAATCAGAAATTAATTTGGAAATAATTTTGGGATTAAAGGAATTAATTGAAACTACAGGGACTAAAGGTGACAATGTTCAAAAGTTGTGCATTCTAGAACCTCCCTTAGAGGTGGGGAACGAAATCTAGAGTGTCATAGGGTTTCCTTGGACTCTAAGGGTGCCTTGGAAGCCTTAGGGAGGAAGTTAAGGGATTAGGGTTATCTAAGATACACCTGTCTTATCCTAAACCTTCCTTATCACCTATATAAACCCCTATAGGGTTGGATTTCGTGGATGGCACTCCAAGAAAAGCTAAGGGCCGAAATTCTGCTCTACTGCTCTCTCTCCATAGTAATTCTTGGTTACTAGGCTTGTTTGTGAGCCATTAGAGGTGCGATACTTGTGGCGCTTGCTACCAAAGTTCAAGATCTTCAAGGATTTGATTGTTATTACAATATAACAATCAAGGTATGTATCCTAACCGGGCCCGACACATAAGTCAAACCAAATCATCAAGTGGCCGAGATATCGCTTTTATCCTCATAGAATAAAAGGAACAGAAAAACGTTGACTAATATGCCTTTATCATTTACTAGTTAAACCACACACAATAATACGTTTTATAACATCAAGTTACTGATGCGTTTTCGCATTATCAATGTATAATCAACTAGCAAACAATAACCATATCTCTAGGTTTAAAGATTATATGATATTATCATCTTGCGATCACTTGTGATAACATTCATGAAGTAATACCAGCAAGTGTGGGTCTATTTCAATGCTCAATATAAATTTCATAAGCACTCATAAACTTTGCAGCAAACCTTTTCTATGTCTAAAACTTTTCAGACAATCTACAAACAAATTTATGACAATCTTCCTTCATATCTACTTCCAACATATGAGCGATTGTGAACTGTTCGAATAATCTTATTATTCAGGAAGTCAAAACATGCAAAATCGACACAATAGATAAATAATCAACACAAGATAGAAACTTTCTTATAAATAACACACCTTTATTTAATCATCATTTGTTGAATATGACATTATCTATTACAAGTTTCCTACCTATCTAATCTAAACTAATATCGTCCTTCAGCCCTACGCTCCTAGCGTGCTGCAAATGCTTGACCCTACTCAGTTCCTTAGTAAGGGGATCTGCTGGGTTATCTTCTGACGACACCCTCTTCACAACGAGGAGTCCCTCTTCTACCCGATGTCTAATAAAGTGGTATTTCCTGTCGATATGTCGAGATCTGCCATGATCCCTTGGTTCCTTGGTTAAGGCAACCGCTCCTTCATTATCATAGAAAATTTCCACGGGCTCCTTTATGGATGGCACAACTCCAAGGTCTCTAATGAAGTTCTTCAACCATATAGCCTCCTTTGACGCTTCGCTCGCCGCAATATACTCTGATTCGCACGTTGAATCAGCTACGGTCTCTTGCTTGGAACTTTTCCAAGTTACTGCTCCTCCATTTAGGGTAAAGACCCAGCCCGACTGCGATCGGAAGTTATCCCGATCCGTCTGAAAACTAGCATCACTGTACCCTCGTACCCTTAAGTCATCACTCCCACCGAGAACTAGAAACCATTCCTTGGTCCTCCGAAGGTACTTAAGAATATTCTTAACCGCAATCCAATGTGCTCTACCAGGATTCCCTTGATATCTGCTGACCATGCTTAAAGCGAAGGCCACATCAGGGCGAGTACAAGTCATAGCGTACATGATAGAGCCTACTGCGGAAGCGTAAGGTACTCGGCTCATATCAGCTATCTCTGTCTCTGTACTCGGGCTCTGAGTCTTACTCAGCTTGGTATTGCTTTGGATTGGCAACTCCCCTTTCTTGGAATTTTCCATACTAAAACGCTTTAGCACTTTTTCCAAGTATGTATCCTGACTGAGTCCTATCAGTCTCCTTTCCCTGTTTCTTACTATTCTTATTCCCAGAATATAAGCGGCTTCTCCGAGGTCCTTCATAGCGAAACATTTCCCAAGCCAGGACTTGACTTCCTGCAAGGTTGGGACATCGTTTCCTATGAGTAGTATGTCGTCGACATACAATACGAGAAAGCTTACTATACTCCCACTGGCTTTGACATACACACAAGATTCGTCTTCGCTTCGCAGAAAGCCAAACTCTTTAACCTTCTCATCAAAACAAAGATTCCATCTACGAGATGCTTGTTTCAATCCATAAATAGATTTCTCAAGCTTGCATACTCTATTGGGATGCTTCACATCGACAAAACCCTCTGGCTGATTCATGTAGACATCCTCAGCCAACTTTCCATTAAGGAAAGCGGTTTTCACGTCCATCTGCCATATTTCATAATCATGAAACGCAGCTATGGCAAGCATCACCCTAATAGACTTTATCTTCGCAACTGGTGAGAAGGTCTCATCATAGTCAACTCCGGGAGTTTGAGTAAAGCCCTTCGCAACCAATCGCGCTTTATAAGTATGCACTTTCCCATCCATGTCCGTCTTCTTCTTGAAGATCCACTTGCACCCGACTGTCTTACGACCCGGTACATTATCAACCAAATTCCAAACTTGGTTGTCGTACATGGACTGAATCTCGCTGTCCATAGCCTCTTTCCATTTTGCAGACTCCGGGCCTGCCATGGCTTCCTTATAGCTGCTAGGTTCATCCAAATTTACCAGTGTACTATCACTAATAAATGTATCCCCTTCAGTAGTAATATGAAAACCATAAAACTGGGGTGGAACACTAGCCTAGTGGAACGTCGAAGAGGTAAGGACACGTCAACAGGTTCAACAGGAGTTTCCTCCTCAAGTTGAGTGCCAGTGTCAGAGGTTCCTTCATCGCTTTGATCTTGAATTTCTTCAAGTTCAATTTGCCTCCCACTGTCTTCTTGGCCTATCAATTCCTTTTCTCGGAAAACTCCTCTTCTAGCAACGAAGACAACATTGTCACTCGGTCTATAGAAAAGGTAGCCAAAAGACTTCTGCGGATAGCCGATGAAATAACACTTCTCACTACGAGGTTCTAGTTTGTCGTGAGTCTCTCGTCTTACGAAAGCCTCACAACCCCAAACCTTGATATGCGCCAACGAGGGAGCCTTCCCTGTCCACATCTCGTGAGGAGTCTTGGAAACCTTCTTAGTGGGAACTAAGTTAAGTATATGGGCGGCAGTCTCTAAGGCATACCCCCAGAAAGCTATTGGTAACGAAGTCCGACTCATCATAGAACGAACCATGTCCAACAAGGTCCGATTACGTCTCTCAGCCACACCATTCAATTGTGGCGTTCTCGGAGGCGTCAATTGCGAAACGATTCAACATTCTTTTAGATAGTCGTGAAACTCAAGACTTAGGTATTCTCCTCCTCGGTCTGACCGAAGCATCTTGATTTTCCTGCCCAGCTGATTCTCCACTTCATTCTTAAACTCTTTGAACTTTTCAAAGGTTTCCGACTTTTGCTTGATCAAGTAGATATATCCATATCTGCTATAATCATCTGTAAAAGTCACGTAGAAGCGGAAAGTATCCCTTGTGGTGGATCTAAAGGGCCCACACACATCGGTGTGTATGAGATCCAATAAACCCTCACCCCTTTCACAAGTGCCAGCAAAGGGTGACTTGGTCATCTTCCCAAGTAAACAAGACTCACACGTGTCATCGTCCCTAAGGTCGAATGACTCCAACACTCCATCCTTTTGGAGTTGGGCTATGCGTTTCTTGTTGACATGGCCAAGGCGACAATGCCACAAGCATGCTTTGTCTAGACTAGTAGACGAATCAATATTCAAAACATTATTTCCAAAATTATCAACAATCATCACTGATTCATAAATCCCATTACAAGGTAATACATTGAAATAAAAGACACCATTCAAATAAACATTAATAGAACCATTACTATTATCAAAAGAATATCTGAAACCTTGTCTAAACAATCCATGAAAAGAAATAATGTTTCTTGCCATATCTGGCGAATAACAGCAATTCTCTAAATCTATTCCTAACCCATTACTTAACACTAAAGAATAAACACCAACTTTGGTCACAGGCGACGATCTTCTGTTTCCCATAATCAGGTTCATCTTCCCATGCTCCATCTCCCTACTTCTTTTTAGGCCCTGCAAATCAGAACAAATGTGGTAACCACATCCTGTATCAAGAACCCATGAAGTAGCAAATGATGAGTTATTAGATTTAATAGAATACATACCTGCAAATGTGGGCTTGATCTTCCCATCTCTTATGTCCTGCAGATATTGTGGGCAGCTTCGCTTCCAGTGGCCCTTTTGGTGGCAGTCGAAGCACTCTGCTTCTTTAGGGTCGGAAGAGGGTTTAATGGGGCCAGCTTTGGTCCCACTTGAGGACGAACCATCACGGGGTTTCCCCTTATGGTGGCTCTTACATGGAGCCTTCCTCTTTTTACCCTTTCCTTGACCTATCGCCATCACAGGAGCGGCCACAGCAGGCGACGGTGCAACGGATTTGTCTTTGAGGTTGCTTTCAGCAGTCCTCAAGAGTCCTTGGAGCTTGCTCAAGGAGACCTCCTCTTTGTTCATATGGTAGGTCATCCTAAACTGATTGTAGCAGGAGGGCAAGGAGTGGAGGATTATGTCAATAGCCAAATCCTCATCAAACTTAACATTAAGTTTGAGAAGACGATCAACATACCTCTGCATTTTCTGCAAATGAGAGGTTAGGGATTCTCCACTCCCCATCTTAGCGGTGATCATGCTAGTAATGATCTCATAGCGCTCTTGCCTCGCGCTCTGGTGATACCTGTCCAGCAAATCCTGATGCATTTCATATGGATACATGTCCTCATAGGACTTTTGGAGTTCGAGGTTCATGGTGGCCAGCATGATGCAGTGAACTTTCGTGGCATCACGCTCGTGGGCCTCAAAGGCGGCCAGTTCCTCAGGAGTAGCAACATCTGGGATGATCTTCTCAAGCTTTTCATCGAGGACATATTCTTTGTCCTCGTAGCGTGTGATCATGCGAATGTACCTCATCCACTTGTTGAAGTTTGAACCATCAAATGTCACTTTCTGACACAAGTTCATCAACGAGAATGACCCAGAAGCGTTGTTGTTGTTGTTAGCAGACATCTGAAAAAGAAAGGGACAAAGCTTGATTAGAAATGAATCCCTAATTAAACACCCAAATGAGAAATTAGGGCTAGGATCCAACAACATTATTTACAACTTACAAAAGGGATGCCGTACTCTAAAAGTAAATAACTTGAAGGTAAGTGAATGACGATTCACTAATTCTCACCATGAAAAACGAAAAAGCAATTTAGGTTTTAAATGTATTGAAAACTCCTAGATCTTTGAGATTCATTGAACTTTTCAATGGCATGTTTAAATCTCGATATGCATTTCACATTTGCGACTGGGATGCCGAGGATCGCAAACAAATTTGTGAATAACCATGCGAATTAACGTGGTGCACTCAACGTCACTATCACCTAATCAATGTGCCGGTAAACCACACACGCTCCATTGATCTATGACAAACATCGAGTCACCCTTCGCTACCTATGTCATCCCCAAATTGATGTGCCGGTTAACCACACGTGCTCCATCAATGTTTGACAAGGGTACGAAGTGTAATTCCATGGATTAGCATCATTTTCACATTTTACCCTAAAGTAACTAAGAGTGGGAATTTGTAAAATAATGTAGTTACTTTAATATTTTCATTATACTTTTAATGAGGAATTAAGTGCCCTATCCTATCCGTTCGGCTAACGACCCTCCACCAGTCAAGCAAGCGGTAGATGTGAGTGTACATCCATTAAGCGTCATTTTATAGGCAGCAACCTTATACCCACCTTACAGACCGGCTTCGTGAATGAGGCCTACTAGCGATAAGACTAGCTTATTCTTATACATATATAATAATTAATCTTATAATATCATAATTGTATAAGGGTGTATTTTAAAGCATTTCAAAATACTAGTATCTTAATGTGTATTTAAAATTTTCGAATATTAAGGCTATTTAATTTAAAAATTTTAAACACCAAGAAAACTTTGATTTAATAATTATCAAAATTAAACAATTAATTTGAACTATTAAATCTTTAAGGTTTATCATAAAATTAAATTATTAATTTAATTAATCCTTTTATCCCCTAGATTTTTAAATATATGGAAAGGATAATACAAGATCTTCAATTATCTAGTTTAAACAATTAAATGGATAATCATAAAGATAGCAATATCCAAATCCCTAAAATCTTGGGATCTTATCTTGGGGGGCAAGGGATTTTCGAAATCCTTAGGGTTTCTTAACCCTAATTTTCGAAATATGGAGGCTAGGCAAAAGAGTTTTAAGAACCCTATCAAAAATCGCCAACTAGGGTTTTGCAACCCTAATTTGCGAAAATCACCAAGCCTTAGGGTTTACTTGCCATAAACCCTAATTTGTCAAATTCATAATATGCATCAAATCCAATTGAAAACAAAAAACCAATGGCTCTGATACCACTGATAGGTTTAATACAAACAATCCTATGTGTGCATGCAACCCTAGTTGGATCTATGTTTTCACTATGAGACATACAACTTTATGAACACAAAATAAACCCTGACATGCTTCTATAATTTTCGAAAATTACATAGAAGTGTAGTAGACATACCTTTGTTGTTATATAGCAATAACAACTAGTTTCCTTGATCTCTTGAACTCTCTTGATCTCTTGAAAGCAAGCACCACAATTGTAGTGCCTCTAATGGCTCACAAACACCTTGAAGCAAGAAGGCAACTAAGAGAGAGAAGGGAATGATGCTAATTTCGGCCCTAGGGTTCCCTTGGAATCAAGTGACCTTAAATTGAAGCATAGGGCATGTATTTATACTATAGGGTGCTAGGGTTTTAGTCTAAACCCTAATGGACAGCTTAGCCACCAAGCAGCCCAAGGAACCTTATGGAATAAGGCCTTGGACGAAAATATGATGATCCTTCATCATAATTTCGTTCCCCCTTAGTCCATTAGGTTTCCTAGCCCAAAACTCAACTATCACACATTTGACAGTTTATACCCCTTTATTTAATTAATCTCTTTTAGTCACCAAATTAATTCCTAATTAATTTATGACTAATACTAATCAAATAAATATGATTTCTCCTTTAATATATTATTCTTATAATATATAAATAAATCATAATATCTCCTCTCTCTTATCAAATTACCATGTCAAGTTGCTTTGGTGAAGGCAACCCAAAAGGACCATGCACACTCGGGTCAAGTATATACCAAATATGGTTACTGACTTAGACACTAATCCAACAATTCAAACATCCACAGTCGCTCATACATTGGGAGTAGGTATGAAGCAAGACTGTCATGAGTCCGTCTGTAGATTGTCTAAAGTGTTTAGACATAGCAAAAGTTTGTTGCAGAGTTCATGAGTGCTTTAATAAGATTAGAGTATTGGATTAAACCCACACTCACTTGAATCACTTCATGGATTTTATCACGAGTGATTGTGAGATGATAATATCTTATATTCTTGAAACAAAGAGATATGAGTTACAGTTTGCAAATCGGTTGCACATTGATAATACGTAAACGCACCAGTAACTTGGTGTTATAAAATGTATTGTTGTGTGATTTGATGAGTAAATAGAGCACGCATATGAGTCGATGTTTATCCGTTCCTTTTACCCAAAGTTGGATAAAAGCGATATTTGTGGGCCCCTCGATGATTTAGTGATGACCCCATAAAGTGCTTGACCAAGCCAGGACTGATTTGATTTGTTCAATTAGTCAGTTGTCATAAATCGGAAATCGGGAAACAGAACATAGACAGAGAGAATGATTAAGATCCATGTCTTATGTCTATACGATATCTAGAATGGAGGAATATAAGATCTCTTATCTAAGGACACGTCACTGACTAGGTCAGAGTTCGACAACGGGTTTTGGTAGCTAAAATTTGCTTGTCAAATTTTGAAGTTATACTTGCAATTATAGTTATTAGACTTATCCAAGTGGGAGACTGTTGGATTAGGTGTCTAAGCCCATAACTATAATTGTTATATACTTGAATTGATAGTAGCAATGTCCTTTTGGGTTGCCTTCAAACCTGGCAATTGAATAGGATAATTGTTAGAGAGAGAAGAATGATCTATTAATTTATTGCTTGGTTAATAAATTAATAATCAAGATAAATGATTTATTAATATATTATGGATATAATAGATTAATTAGAAATCATATTGTTTAATTAATATTTAATCAGAAATTAATTTGGAAATAATTTTGGGATTAAAGGAATTAATTGAAACTACAGGGACTAAAGGTGACAATGTTCAAAAGTTGTGCATTCTAGAACCTCCCTTAGAGGTGGGGAACGAAATCTAGAGTGTCATAGGGTTTCCTTGGACTCTAAGGGTGCCTTGGAAGCCTTAGGGAGGAAGTTAAGGGATTAGGGTTATCTAAGATACACCTGTCTTATCCTAAACCTTCCTTATCACCTATATAAACCCCTATAGGGTTGGATTTCGTGGATGGCACTCCAAGAAAAGCTAAGGGCCGAAATTCTGCTCTACTGCTCTCTCTCCATAGTAATTCTTGGTTACTAGGCTTGTTTGTGAGCCATTAGAGGTGCGATACTTGTGGCGCTTGCTACCAAAGTTCAAGATCTTCAAGGATTTGATTGTTATTACAATATAACAATCAAGGTATGTATCCTAACCCTAATTATATGTTAATTTCGAAAATTAGATGTGCCTCCTAGGGTTTCTAGTTTTTGTGTTTAATGCTTGTATGTCTAATAGTGAAAACATAGATCCTTAAATCTAGGGTTGCATGCACACATAGAATTGTTTGTTTGTATAAAACTCATCACAATTTTGTACCCAATTCCTCTTATAGACTTCTCCAAAACCTTGACGTGAAACGACTATCATGATATGATACAATCGTTAAAGGAACATTGTGAAGTCTTAATATCTCCTTCATGTAGGAATTTGCAAGTTCATCTATAGATTATTTTTCATCGGCTACTATGAAGTGTGCACTTTTATTAAATCGATCAACGACCACCCAAATCATGTCTTGATTGCTTTTCGTTATGGGTAGTTTAGTCACAAAATCCGTTGTGATGTCTTCCCATTTACTCATATGTACAAGTAAAGGTTCTAAACTCCCACATGGTTTCTAATGTTGTGCCTTAACCTCACATATGTCACACACTCGGCCACATACTTTGTAACATCGAGCTTCATCATCATTCACTAGTAGTAGGGATTTAGATCACTATACATTTTCGTGCTGCCGAGATGAAACGAGTACATGGTTTTATGAGCTTCCACCGTCAGAAGATCTCTTATTCCTCCCGTTTTAGGTACCAGATCCTATCTTGGAATACCTTCATTCCTTGACCATTTGTATCGAACACTAACGTTTTGCCCAAACGTTCTTCCTTTCGGCAATTTTCTCTAAAGCTTCTTCTTGAGCTTTCTTGATGCTTTCTACAATCGTTGATACAACTTCAATTCTTAATGCTCTTGGTCTTTTCTTTTCAAGGCTCAGTTTTCTACTTAAAGCGTCAGCTACAACATTTGCTTTACTAGGGTGGTAATGTATTTCATAGTTGTAATCCTTAAGCAACTCTAGCCTGCGTCCTTATCTCATATTCAATTCCTTCTGATTAACGATATACTGAAGACTCTTATGATTAGTGAAAAGTATGCATTTTGTGCCATAAAGATAATGCCTCCATATCTTAAGGGCGAATACTACCGATGTCAACTCCAAATCATGATTTGAGTAGTTCTTTTCATGTTTTTTTAATTGTCTCGATGCATATGCTATCATCTTATCCCTTTGGGTCAGAACACAACCTAACCCAATTTCAGATGCATCGCTATAAACTGTGAAGTATTCAACTCCTTCGGGTAAAGAAAGAATCGGTGCTTCACACAACTTCTTCTTTAGCTTCTCGAATGCTTCCTCATGCTTCTTATTCCAAGTATAAGTAGCTCCTTTGTTGGCCAAAGCTGTCAATGGAGCAACTATCAGAGAAAATCATTGGATAAATCTTCGGTAATATCCAACTAATCCTAGAAAGCTTAGGATCTCTATGGGACTCTTTGGTTGTTCCTACTTTATTATAGCTTCAATCTTAGTTGGGTCAACCATAATCCCTTGGTTAACCACATGACCCAAAAATTTGACTTCTTGAATCCAAAAACCATATTTGGAGAACTTCACATACAACTTCTTCTTTTTCAGAACCTCTAACACTTCTCGCAAATGCTTGCTTTTTGAATAAATCAAAATTTCATCTATGAACACTATTACAGATTTATTGAGAAACGGTTGACAAACCACGTTCATCAAATCCATGAACGTTGTAATCCTTTTTCATCTTGTTATCATTTTGCTAACTTTTTAATTGGAACCGTTGCGCTCTAATTTCTATTGAGTATTATATGAATATCAAGATTTGCACTCATAATACCCGAACAAGGGAAGGTCAAATGAGATCAAAAATCTTTTACCGTTCTCGCTTTCTGGCTTTGCATGGACTCTTTCCGATTAAATGTTAATTATTTGTTTTAAGCGAACAAACAAATAACCTTTTAGACATAACGATCTGTTTGCAATGGAAAACGAAATACATTGAATGAATCTCGTCTAGACACCTGTCAATAAAAAAACGAATGATCATTATTGATTATGAAATACAAAAAATGCTAATGATTTTTTAATTTCGAAATATACTCTGGAGTATTGGTCGTATGCTGGATTAAATATAGGGTTTGTAAGCATATTCAAGGAATCTACCAATTAGGTATCAGATTCCACAGGGGTATGACGTCGATAATGGAGAGAGATATGTCCACCACCAACCATCTCTCCTCTAACATTTATTTTATTAGTAATACCAACGATTTTATTATGCAAAAATATTCAACTTCTTATAAAATGTCATAGAAGTCACACGTAAAGCAAACTTTTAATCGGTCAACTTGAACTAGTTTGACTATCAAACATTATATTATTATTATTATTATTATTATTATTATTATTATTATTATTATTATTATTATTATTATTATTATTGTCAACATATTATTTATAATTACTATTAATTGTTAAAGCATCTCTATTACTAATATTAATATTATTGCTATTATTCTTATTATTATTTATTTTATAGTTTTATTATGCCATTTCTAAATAAAGGAGAGCTCAACCTTGAGAGTCATTGATTCGCTCATGATGCTAATTAAAGAGATTTTCTTATGGGTGTGAAGTGTGAACTCCATCCCCTATGCATGTGATGTCTATGTGGTGTGGTCTCCACGAACGCACTCTCGTCCGGCCATTGCCATATATTGTTTTTTTTTTCTTTTAAATAAGTTTAATAAATACCAATACAGTCAACCAATTGTATTTACATTTCATCTAACTTCGTTATCTTAAACTTAATATCATCCTCTTAAGGTGTTACTCTCACGATATGGATTCAAACTTGAACATTATAACATAAAATTGTTCAACAAATTCAGCAATCCAAAGATTCAATAATTATTTCGAATTAAACAACATATAACCATCTTTCTATCTGTATGATCCTAATTTTTTCTTCACATAGATTTACCATTTACCAAATTCACCCTCTCAAGCAACACTACGTACAAAAAAAATAAGTTAGTAATAAATCTTTATAATTTTGGTATTTTTATTATGTAATTTTTGGTTTTTATGAATTAATGATTTTTTATTACATTAATGTTATATTTAAATTTGTATTTATTTAATATGTATTATATATTAATAAATTTGGAGTGAACGAGATTGGTGACCACAACCTTAGTTATGTAGTGATAGAATATAAAGTACACTAATATAACCACACACAAGGTAGCCTAAGTGGGGACAAAGTTTTGAAAACCGGACCGGTATTGTACCGGACATCATGCGTCTCAAAAATAAGAAAAACTAGATAATCGTAATTATATTATTATTAATTTTAGTTATATAAAAAATACAAGAAAATTAAAACAAATATTATTGAAAATTCCCTATGAAGATAATGGGGGCGGGGAATACCTATGAAAGAAATATAGGTGTTGTTTGTTTTGGAAGTGGTTATATGTCTTTTGTTTTTTTCCAAGTTTACGGAAGAAGACGTGCACTTGCAAAACGTCTCCCCGCCAAAAGGGAAAAGTGCTCAAAAAGTATTTTTATAGAAAAACAAACGAGACCATAATATCGATACGAAAAGACATAATTAAAGAGCAACATATAATTGTAACTGCGGTGTAGTAGAATACTGGCAACTCCAATTCCTATCATCATCTTGAATCCTAATTCAATTTTTGTCATCATCCTTATCTCCATCGGAGAATATAAATAAACCTGCTTCCCCATCCCCAACGGAGACAGGATTCCAGCATAGAATCAGATATTTCTTTTTCTATTTTAATATGAAACTTTTACATAAAAACATAACTCTAAATCTTAATTTTACCAACATAAGTTTAAAGATTTTACAAAATATAAAAATATTCATAGATTGCATAAAATCTATAAATAAATTTTCTACGAAATTGAAATACATATATTAAAAATCAAGTAGAAAAAAAATTATCGCATTGATATTTGAGGTAAATAGATAAAATAAAAAGAAGAAATATAATTTCAACATATTAATTAATAACGAGTTAAGTTACTTGGATTAAATTCGATGTATTTTAAATTATACTATAAATATATGTTTTATATTATTTTTATATATTAATATATATTGGGGATGTGTCCACCCCACTTTTTTATTCGGGAATTCCCCACATCGGTCTCTATCCCCGGTTAATTTGAGGATTCCCCACTTTTTTTTTGCCATCCTAAGTGTAACAACCGAAGGATTTGATTGAATACTGTGATCAAGGTTACAAGGAAATCTCAAATCTTACAGTTGAGAATGCAAAAGACTCTATACCTAAACATCACATGCGCATACCTAGTTATAGGAAGGATAAACTTAAGACATGTTACCCAATCAAATGACATGTAAAAGTCTAACAAACAACTCACACAAACGTACACCAACAATTAGGAGAACACTAGAAGTGATAAGTATCATTTTGGAAATACAATAGGCAGAATAATAAATCTCTATTACAAAACAAGACGCAGAATAATAAATGTCTTTGGAAGCTTCATACTTGTCACAACAAATATAGAACTCTACAATCTCCTTTTTATGACAAAGTCTCCAATAAACTTGTCATCTTCGACACAATAGACTAGGCAATTCGAAAATCACCTTCCTTACTAGAAACTACCATTACGATATCATTTCCATTTTCTTTTTATCTTCTTCAAAATTCTCAACATGAAATGGGATTCACCAAATAATTCCCTTTAGTTATGGTGAAAGAAAATTTTATTTGTAATCTTTTCAAAGGCTTTCTTTAGAATCCTATTTTGATGATTCAACATTGTATCCACCACTCCCCAAAAATTAACTTTTAAATAATAGGTCCTTCCTTAAACTTCAATGATCCGTCAATATTCACAAAAGGAGGTTCATGATTAATGTTCAAGTTATTTGCAACATTAATATTTGTTCTTCCAGTCTTATTATAGTAAGGAACTATATAGAAATTTCTAAATCAGAAGAAGAGTTTGACGTTAGATATGAAGACTTATCATATGATATAAATTTTTTTGGGCGAGCCAATTTTTTCAGAGTTTTTTTTTAATTATTTTTTCAATTGAGCTTGGCCTTCTAGATGTTTAGGTCAAATCTTGTCATGTATATATTTATCAACGACTGTATATGTAACATGGTAGCATAAAAGCGTGTGCAAAATAAAATCTTTCTCTCTCTGGTTCGGTAGTGGACATAACCTATTGTAAAATAGTACGAACCACTTAAGTCCTTGTGTTCTGTGTTCTTTGATTTCATTTTTGATTTCTCGTATTTCTCAGATATATTTTTTCCTTTATCATTGGTCTTTACCTAACAACTAGTATCATAGCTATGGATGAAGACGGGAAGGTGAAGATCAATAAATTTGAGGGCCATGATTTTGGATTCTGGAAGATGTAGATTGAGGATCACTTATATCAAAAGAAATTACACTTACCGTTATCTGAACATAAACCTAAGACGATGGACTTAGCAGAATGGAACTTCATGGACCGACAGGACCTTGGCATTGTCAGGAGCAGAGATGTCACTTTTAATGAAGATGACCTCTATAAAAACAATCTAGTTATAGCTCCAAGCAAAAGCAAACAAATTCAGAAGGTGGTGTTTGAAGAATTGATAGATATAGATGTTTTACAAGCTGAAACAGGTGAAGGTTCACAAAATAGTTGGAGTGCTGAAGAGACAGTAAATACTAAAGTCAATGGGAGTTCTAAAGAAGATAAGAACTTAGAAATTTAAATATTAGATCAGTCAGAAACTTAATCCCCAAATTAGATACGTATTGAAACTCCTAATCCCAAAAGATCGACCAGAGATCGCAGATCCACTAGTAAATATTCTCCATCAGTTAATTATATGTTACTGACAGAGAACGGAGACTTAGAGTCTTGTGTTGATGTCTTGAAACTAAAAGACTCTATAAAATGTAAGAAATCCATGAAGGTGGAGTTGGATTTACTTGAAAGGAACCTTACATGGTCCTTAGTTAAATTACCAGTAGGAAAGAGAACTTTTCAAAATAAATGGGAGTTCAAAATCAAGGATGAAGCTGATCGCAGCAAGAGGTATAAAGGCAGACCAGTTGTAAATGGTTTCCAACAGAAGGAGGGGGTTGATTACAATGAAACCTTCTTACCACTTCTGAAGATGAATACTATTGGACTAGTCTTGAGTATTGTGGTTGCGGAAAATTTACATCTAGAACAACTTAATGTTAAGACTACATACTTACATGGTGACCTTGAGGAAGATATCTACATGTCCCAACCATAAGGTTTACTGGTGAATGGTAAGGAGAATCTGTTGTGTAAACTGAGGAACAATTTATATAGACTGAAACAAGCTCTAAGGCAGTGGTATTTAAAATTCGAAAACTTCATGAAGAAAAATGGGTACAAGAGATGTAAGATGGACCATTTCTTTTATTTGAATAATTCCAGGTCCTCATACATTATTCTTTTACTATATTTTGATAAGATTTTTTAGTTGTTAGAATAGACATACATGAAATCAACAGACTAAAGCAGCATCTCTCCATAGAGTTCTAGATGAAGGGCTTGGTAGTTGCGAAACAAATTCTCAACATGATCATAGTCAGATATAAAGTTTCTGGAACATTGAAGCTTTCACAGCAGAAGTATATCGACTGATGCAAAACCAAGAAGTACAACTTTGGGTAGTCAAATAAAACTTTCCAAAAATAGTCCCCAAAGACGAATGAATACAAAGAAGAAATGGCCAAAATCCTGTATATATTAGCAGTTGGCAGCTTGATGTATGTCATGATGTGAACTAGAGTAGACATTACACATGAGGTGGGATTTTGAGTATATTTATGTCAAATCCGGGTAAAGAGCATTAGGAATGGGTCAAGTGGCTACTGTGTTACTTGATAGGTGCTTCTGAAGTTGCTATGTGTTTTAGCATAAATAAATTGGTTTTGGAAGGATTCGTTGATGTTGATTTAGGGGATGTGTAGATTCTAGAAAAAGCACTACTGTATATGTTTTCACTATTGGAGGCACAATAGTGAGTTGGACATCCAGACTTTAGAAAAGTGTTTCTCTTTCAAATAGGCAGGTATAATATATGGACATTGCAAAAGAAAGCAAAGAGTTGATATTGTTGAATAATTTTTTGTTAGAACTAGGAATAAAACAAGAAAATTGTGTTCTTCACTGTGACAATCAAAGTGAAAACATCTCACAAAAAATCTGGTGTTTAATAGCCAAATGAAACACATAAAGATGAGATATCATTTCATAAGAGAACTGATAATTGATGGAACACTTAATTTGATGAAAATCCTTGGTATGAAGAATTATCCCGATTTGTTTACTAAGTTGGTACCAACTGATAACTCAAAGTTGTGTATGTCTTCCACTGGGCTTCTAGGAACTTGAATAAGAGGTAGAGACTAGAGAGAGATACGATTGTTATAGAGGATGCATACTTGGTTAGCAGCTTAATGATGGCCAGACTTCTAAATAGGAGATTGTTAGATATGGAGACTTATCATCTTATCTAAAAAAATTTTGGGGTGAGCAAAATTTTTAGGGCTTTGTTTTTCTTTTTCAATTGGGCTTGTCCTCTTATATGTTTAGGCCCAATCTTGTCATTTATATATTTATGAACGCCTGTATCTGTAACACGGTAGCAGAAAAGCGTGTGTGGAATAAAATCTCTCTCTGGCTTGATAGTGGACGTAGTCTATCGCAAGATAGTGTGAACCACTTAAATCCCCCGTGTTCTATGTGCTTCGATTTCGTTTATGATTTTTCGTATTTCTTAGATATGTTTTTTCATTTATCGTTGTTCTTTACCTAACATTTGATAGCTGATAAATTTTCCTTTTCAAAATCATGTCAAGAATTATCGAATCATGTGGATTTAACAATGGGAAATTTGCATTTGAGTATTGATATTTTTCGCCATTTTCCCCTATCTCTCCAAACATATAATTCTTGAGTTTATCTTTAAATTTTAACCGAGCCTTTATAGATAAAAATTCTTTAACTCTAGACAAGATCCACACATCTTCTTGATTTTTTATCATTCATTGCATAAATCCTTATTAATACATTGTTTTGTTCTTTAACATACATATTCCCAACTAATTTGGTGAAAAAAATCTTGAATGTAAAAGCTTTGGTTGTGGTTGGGAAATCCAACTAATTAGTTTCAATGTTTTTCAGTGGAATAACTGCACCAAAGAAGTCCGGTGAACATATATTCGACCTTGAAAGTAAAATATCTGATAATCTCTTCTATCCATGTCTTCTTAGCAAACTTGAAGTTTGCATCTACTTGGATTCGACTTCTTTGGTGGGACATTTATTGCCTCATAAACTCAAACATTTATTGTTCTTGTTTATTTCTCAACTCCTTAGACAAAAGAGTATCATATATTCCTTTACCTTTGTCCCCAACTTTAGAACCTTGATCAAATTTTGTGACAATTAATTTAGTAGGAGTTGTAAAAATATAACTAAATCGATGTTTATTCTCTTATTCATTACAAACGAAGCTTCCAAAATGTTTATAGTTTGTAAGAGACTAAGAGATAGAAGTAGATTCATCTTTTCTAGAAGATCCTTCATGTAACACTCGTGTTACTGATAGGTTAAGCTTACTTTTATCAAGGACCAAAGCTGGAGTTTTGGAGAAAACTTTATGCCATGACGTGGTGGAAGGATGCCCACGATTTGGTAATGATTAAATGGAACACATGTTTTTAATGAGTGTCATGACATGACAATAGTTTGGCCACAGTGTGGCAGTTGTTTTGGCCCAAGCCTAAGATCTTTTAGGGTTTCCTTCATATTTAAAACCTATTAGCTTGAATTCAGGTTGAGTTCCTTATCATCCTCCATCAACCTCAAATCCCAAAAAACCCTAACCCTAAACCCTTTTGGTGATTCTTGGCTTATTGTGGTGATTTTGGTAGCTTGAAGAAGAATAAGGTGTCTAGTATATTGACTCAGTAAGCACACATGGTCATTGATCTCTTGAGAATTCTTTAGACACCTGTAAGTGATCAAGTTCCCATCTTTTGGTACTTTTCTCTCTAGATCTACATTTATTTCATATTTTGGTCCTTTTCATATGGTTTGTTTGTTTGAAAGAGATAAAGGTTTCAACTTTATGGGTTCTCTAAGTCCCAAGAGTATTTTATCTTATATATCTAGGAAGTGGTGGTCAATTCGGAACCTTGCATGAAATCTAAGTCATATTGGATCATTTGACCTAGATTTGGGAAAGGACATGCATGGGTATGCATTTCCATAAAGTTTAAATTTGTAGGGTTCATTAGGATCCCTAGACTGCTTCTGGAAGTTTTGAAATGAATATTTCTTGGATTACGTGGTTAATGGTCAAGTCCTATGCTTAAATTTTCCTTTTTGGACCTTGGAATTTAGATCTAGACTTAAAGGGATGTCTTAAGGGATAAAACTGAAAACTTTATCCATTAAGACCTTGGAAAGGACCAGATCTGAGCTTTAGATCTCTTAAAATCATAAGAAATTGCACCAAGCTCGATCGAGCTGTTTAGACTAGCCCCCACAATGTAGCCCTATGATACCACGACGTGGGGACTGGAGAATCAATGACTGTTTTGGCATTTTGTGCCCATGATGTGGGCAAGGAAGGTCGTGATGTCGAGGGCAACTGTTGGCAAATTTCATTTATCTTTGATGGTTGACTTTTGTCTAGGGTTGACTTTGGTCTTATTGGATGGTTTGAGTGTGTGGTCTAAGGTTGGAACCTATATGTTTTGGTTGGAGTATTCTAGCATTTTTTTTGTGGAGCTTTGAGTTGTGGTATAGCTAATTTTGTGAGTTATGTAAGTCTTCTCACTATACTATGTAGGACGCTCGCTGTCTTCGTGATGCTTGCATTGTGTGTTGGGCTAGGCCCATTGTTGGAATAATATTCCTTAATGATCGATGTCGAATGATTAAACTTTAACACCCCTGAAGAGCTCGATGAAGAACTTCGTCTTTAGAGGTGTTTAGGGTTACAATGCAAAAGATAATCAAATTTCTAGCGTATTTAAGGCATACATGCATGCACTACATATAATACTACATAACCCTAATCACGGTTGGACTGGCCCAAACTGGATATACAAAATACTGGCCCATGACGCAACACATAATACCCAACAATCTCCCTTTTGCGTCAATGGATCCGAAAGCTCAGTGCGGTTGAGCTATCACTGACTTCTTCACAGTCTTGAAGACACCCAGTATAATGGCCAGAAGAGTTTGTCTGAAAGTAATATACCACCGGATCATGTCTGTGAAGTTCTTCTTATCTGACTCGGAATTCGCCTTGCACCGATGAATGATATTGATGATGTGTTCTAGGCAGTCAGTAGAGAACAAATGTTTGTCCACCAGAGCAAACGAGAACCTTTCCCCTCTGGCCCTTGTAAACATGACCGTGAGGTGAGCATAATCTATTTGACTGAGATTCATTTTGTTGACATCTCCTGGCTTTGCAGTTGGCTTCATCGTCGGTTTCTTTCTCAAGACATTAGCCACTTCCTGATCCATTTTCGCAACCTCGTGGATATAACAAGCTATCATTCGTTTTAGATGTTTCAAAATTGGTCCATACTCCTTTGCATTAGTAAGCAAAATGTTGACGAGCATGATCCAATCATGAGGATTCAGGTTGTGAAGGTCTGCTAGGGAAATGACAGAAACCGAGTTATCCGAACCTTGGTTTATCTTGATAGAGACATTGATAAACTTCCCTGCAGGCGACGGCTTCAGCACCTTGACAGTAGTAATCTTTTGAGCACTCCAGGTCAAATACTGAGGTGGACCGAACTTGAGGTAAAAATCAATCAGTTCACGGTCTACCTGAGGATGAGGAGAAGAAACTTTGACAGTTGAATCAAAGTAGTGAAAAATGACTGCCTTTCGTGTTAGAGGCATATCAAACTGTGAATCCTTTGTATTATCACAGTCAAACGAAGTCACAGGTTCCAACCATAGTGAGCTTGGAGACTATATGGCTTCTTTGATCAGTGTCTCCTTAGTCCAAGGAGGGAACAACATCTTCTTGCAACTTAATGCATCATCCTCTTCTTTCTTCTTCTTTTCTCTTTCCTCGGCTTCCCTAGCGATTCAAAGACTTTCATCTATCTCTTCATCCCTTTTCTTTCATTTCAGGATTTCGGAAATAGTTTCTTGATCTTCAACATCTTCATCATCTTCTCCAACAACATGCTTTTTCTTTCCTTTTATACAAGAACTCGAAGCTAAATTATCCTTCGGTTCGGCTTTGACCTTCGAGTTAATTGGAATAGGTTGTGGCTTCTCTTCTTCTCCCCCTTGTTGCGGAGGAACAATTCTCTCGGAAACACCCTTCATTTCTCGTAAGAGTTCAAGTGATGGAAGGATTTTGGAGTTTAGATGATTGTGAATAGTGAGCATGAGAATAGGATTATGAGCCTGAAGCACATTGTGTAACTGAGACAAAACATCTCCAACACAGCTGCGAAAAACAGCTCGTTCTGTTTTTAACAAGGAAATCTCATGTTCAACATGGGCAAGTGCTAATTTATGCACTACATTTAGTGCAGTCTGTTGAGCAAGATCATCTCTGAGTTGCCTTCCATGAGAAGATCAGCAGTGAGCTTTTCGAATCGAGAGTCAATAGAAGACATGAAGGTCTTGTTGTCAGCAGAGATGTCGGAACGGACAGTCTCAAACATGGTCTGCTCGGCTTGAAGGGATTGAGAAAGTGAATCGATGGACTTTGTGACCTTGGCAGCAATTGAATCAGCATGACCCTTGATAGAGTCAAGAAAAACCTGGGAGTCATGGATAAGATCTTTAACATCGGAGGTGGCTCGTTTGCACATGGAAGTAGAATCATCCATAGCCGCAGTACATTTGTTGATGGATTGTGTATATTGGTTCAGGGGTGTATCTATGAATGCTTTAAGAGTAACATCATTATACTTCTTTGTTGAATCGAGCAGTGTATTGAGATTTTCGTGAACACTGTCGATTTGTTGCTTGGTTACAGGAGCATATTTATCTTCCTCACTGGGGATTCGGTAGGGACTGTAGTACGTAGAATAAAACTCAAACTCATCTCCTCCAAGAAGTGGATTAGAATCATCAGAAAGAGTTTTGAAAATTAGCTCGGTTGTGACTTTAGGGGGTTCTTCAGTCTTCACCCCCACATTAGATGTGTTGACATTAACAGAAGAATCTGTAGTAGAGGTGATGATAGGTGTAGTGGTGAAGGTTGCTTTGAAGAAAATAGGAGGTGGTATTGGAGCGGTGATGATAGGAGGAGAAGTAACAGGTGGTGGTGGAGCAATTGTAGAACCAGGGGGTGAGGAGGATGGGGGTGTAGGAGCAACGGTAACCTGAATTGTTGTCTCGGGTGGAGATGAAGGGGGTGTAGGAACAGAATCATTGACAATTTCCACCGGAGTTGGAGGCCGAGGAAGTGTATTACCCCTAGGTGAACCTTCATGTTGCTCTACCTCTTCTTCACCTGCAGACTGCTCATGTTACTGTTCTGAATGAGAAGGTGAAGGAGTTTGTCTTCTACGAGCCATTTTCTTGACTTTCTTTGGTGCAGAGGAATCACCCTTGTCAGCTTTCCATTTCTTTGACTTAGTTGGTTTGGAAGAGGGTTCTTCGGTTGCTTCTTTCTTAACAACAGCTTTCTTCCCTCATTTTACAGGTTTCTCCACCTCGTCTAATACAGCTTGCATATCTGGAGTTAATTGACGAGGACTCTTGGGAGGAAGCAGTTTGTAATCAGAGATGAGTTTACTTTCTGGAATAGAGCCGTTGTGCAAAAACCTGGTTGGATCAGCCACAATGATCTTTTTGGTATGAAAGGAGGAAACAGAGAAGAGCAGAGAATCCTTCATAACTGGTACAATGAAGGAGGTTATAGCTCGTTGAGCGACGATGGTCCAAAAACGACCACAGGAAATTTCAGAATGCTTGGTTCAGGAGGACAGAATCTGTACCAGTTGGGACCAGATTAATGACTCGTAGTTCAGGTTGATTCCATTGTAGATACCGTACAGGATCGTTATGAAGCATTTGTTTGACCCATCAGATCCGCCAACATGCTCAGCCAATCCCTTGTGAAGAAGGGTGAGCAGCCCATTCGATTGTGGAGGTAGGCAAGACCTCTTGAACTTGGTGAAGATGGTAAGGACCTCTATGTATCCCATATAGTAGAACATTGAGAACAATTGAGTTGTGGTGATGAAGTTTGGTGAGATGATGGAGGTGTCGACTGTAAGCCCTAGAAGAGAGCAAAATCGTCCTTTTGAAATCGAAGCTTTGTGAGAATGAATCTAAAAGTAGATGCGCTCTTTGATTTTGTCATAAGATGTTGTGGAGTATACTTGAGACAGGAGTGACATGGGAATGGATTCCACTTGAGTTAGAGAAATTACGAGAGGGGAATACTTGAGACATTTTACTACTTAAAGCATGTAATGATCATACAAGAATGGAGTCATCTGAATGATCATATTCTGGTTGGACTTGATCGAAAGCAAGGATGACGATGCAGTTTGATCGTGAAGAGATGAAGAATCCGCCATTGTTGAGCTTTGTGAAGAAGAGTGGTAAAAGGTACAGTAGAGCAAGAACTCCTTTATATACGATTGCCATGAGAGAGAAAGAATCTTCCATAATGATGAAACGATCTCTGAAAAAGGCGCCTGTAAAAGCGGGATTTGACAGCTTGGTTTTGCCCAGATACATATCATACGGCGAAGGTTTAGGAGCCGTTTCAACTTCACGCGCCCAATTTTGAGCTTATCCATAGACACGTTGGAATTTCGTATCCATTCAACTTCTTTAATCCAATACTCATTCAGGATACAGAATCCCTTATCATGTTCATAAGACTGTTTAATTTTTAGAGCCAAAAGTAAAAACCACTCTCAAGTGTCACGAACCAGAGTTTTGGAAAATTAGAAAGATTTTCGTGCAATAGTGTGCCAACTGATAAGAAATAAAGCAAACAGGTGTTTGGGATGTGAGTGATGTCAAATATGACATAAAGCTGAGGATCCCAAGCACGAATCTCTTCCTTCAAAGTCAAGAGAGACTTGAAGTGCTTGTGTGGTTTCTCGTGAGAATACGATCAAATGTTTGTTAAGAAACATTGAAAGACTTCTTTTTAATCATAGGCTTTAGAGTGTGGCTTAGCTTCAACCGAACCTCGATGCTTAACATAAGACCGAACATTGGAAGAAGTACTTGTGAGACCGATGTGGTATGTTGAACAAGTAGGTTGGATAGGTTTGAAGTAACAGAATTTAGAATAGAAATCTCAAAAACAAAAACTAAACTAGATATTTTGGGAAGAAATGTCTTGGTGTTAGACAATTTCATAAAGATCACATAAGAAAATAAAATGAGACTTCTTTAGGTAACACGTTAAAGCTTGAATATTAAAATTCACCGTCAATTCTATAAAGGTGTTGGATTTTGGGTTTAACTTAGCACGTGGTGTACGCATCCAAGATCATAAACACAGAGTTTGTGTAACCATAAACCTCAGTGGTAATTCCTGAGAGTCTCAAGGGTTACATTGATGAACCAAAAGTAGATGGAGAATATAGATGAGATGGTTAAAGAGCTGAATGTACCCCTGCTTTTAAAAGAGTGACATAGCAAAAAACTCTTGACTCATTTGAGAAGAGTGGGGTAGCTCAGGACTTGACTGAATGGTACAGCCTAATTGGGAAGAAACGATGGGTACAAATCGAATCATTAAGGCCTCACTCAAAGTTTTAAGAGGCTTTAGTCTACATGCAGTAGCATGCTTCTAGGGACACCTAGCTAGTTCATAGTTAAAATTGACATACCGGCCCCTCCACAAGTTCATAAGATGTCTTGGCACTTGATACCTAGTAAGGAAGAAGAGAGAAACAAACCACACACAAAACAAATAATAAAGCAAAATCTTTTTGAAATGTTGTATTTTCTGACAAATAACGAAGATAATAAAAATAAAAATAAAAACTTTAAAACATCTTAGAAATAAAGAAAAAAAAAAAAAAGAACGGACGAGAAAAAAATAGAGTATAAAAAGATACAGTCGAACCTACACCTTAAATAATTTAAGCTAAATAAACTGAGCGATCAATTCATTTCAGTTCCCCAAAAAAAATTAAGGAGCCGAAATAAGCAGAGTGTTCGGTTCATTTCGGTTCTCTAAAATTCCGGAGCCGAAATAGACTGAGCGATCGGTTCATTTCGCTTCCCAAAAATTAAGGAACCGAAATAAGCAGGCCGTTCGGTTCATTTCGATTCCCTAAAATTAAGGACCCGAAACAGACTGAGCGATCAGTTAATTTCGCTTACCTAATTTTTCAGAGAGAGGTTTGAGGATTCGGTACCAACTCTGCTTCCATCATTCCCAAACCTTGCAAAATTCTATTAAAGCTTGCTTCTAGTAATGCTTTAGTGAAAATATCTGCAAGTTGATCTGAGGACCTTATGAAATGGACTTCCACGTTGCCATCTTCAAGATGGTCCTTGATGAAGTGATACCTGAGTGCAATATGCTTAGTCTTTGATTGCTGCACCAGATTGTGACAAATTCTTATCGCGCTTTCAGAGTCATAGTAAAGAGGAATCTTCTTCATACTCAGTCCATAGTCTCTAAGTTGACTTTGTATCTAGACTACTTGTGAAGTACACGAAGCAGCAGCTATGTATTCTGCTTCGGCTGTTGAGAAAGACACACAGGTTTGCTTCTTGGACTGCCAGCTAACTAGATTGCCATCAAGGAACTGGTATCCTCCAGTTGTGTTCTTTCTATCTAGACCACATCCACCTAGATCAGCATCAGAAAAGGCTTGAACAAAGAATTTGGATTTTGCTGGATACCAGAGACCGAGCGACAAGGTTCGCTTCAAATATCGAAAAATATTCTTCACTGCCACCATGTGAGGTTCTCTAGGATTAGCTTGAAACATGGCACAATAACAGGCAGAAAACATAATGTCTGGTCTACTTGCAGTTAGATACATGAGATATCCTATCATTTGACGATAGAGAGTCATATCTACAGCAGGCTTTTCCAGAGATGGTGTTAACTTGATGCCAAACGCCATAGCACCTTCACCTTTGAGTCTCCCATCATACCAAATTTTGCCAATAAATTCTTCATGTAAGCCTTCTGGTTAATAAAAATGTCTTCTGGTCCCTGCCTTATATTCAACCCAAGAAAAAAGTTAATTGGACACATTGTGCTCATTTCAAATTTAGTCTCCATCAGCTTCCTGAATTCAGCTGTTAAGTTGGGATTCGTGGAGCTGAAGATGATATCATCGACATAAATTTGAACTATCATTAGATGTTCACCTTCTTTCTTGGAAAAGAAGGTTGGGTCAACTGAACCTTGCTTGAATTTAGACATTTTTAGAAAGCGAGTTAGTGTTTCATACCAGGCCCTTGGTGCTTGTTTCAGTCCATACACAGCTTTATCTAACACATAGCAATGATCAGGGTATTTCTCATTCACTAACCCAGGTGGTTTCTCAACATACACCATTTCTTCTAGTTCTCCATTCAGGAAGGCACATTTCACATCCATTTGAAAAACTTCAAAGTTTTTATGAGTAGCATATGCTAGAAAGATTCGAACCGATTCCAATCTAGCTACAGGAGCCAAGGTCTCCTCATAGTCTATTCCTTCTTCTTGGCAATATCCCTTTACCACCAGTCGACCCTTATTCCTAATAACATTGCCTTCTTTATCCATCTTTTTCCTGAAGACCCACTTCAATCCAACCACAGAAGCATCCTTTGGTGTGGGTATTAGTCTCCAAACTTGATTGTGTTCAAACTCATGAAGTTCATCTTGCATTGCCTGTACCCAATTAGCATGATCAAGTGCAGTGTTGACTGTCTTTAGTTCGATTTTAGAGACAAAAGAATTAAACATGCATAATTCAACTTGAGAGAATAATGCAATTTGCTTCACTTTCAACTAAGGCAGTGTGAGAACCCGTTCGGATGATTCACCAATTATCTGTGTTTTAGGATAATCCTTAGTCCATTTTGTGAGAAGAGGGTAGTTCGGGTCATAAACATGATCCAACTCTGCATTAATCTCTTCTTCAAATTCTGATTGATCGTCTTCATCATTTGTATTTGCATTCTCCCACTCAAATGGCGAAGTGTGTTCCTTGTCAAGTTCATGATCCTCCCCCTCAGTTGGAGTTGGATTTTCTTGTTTGGTTGGAGTTGGATTCTCTCCTTTGGTTGTATGAGAAAAAGATGAGCCCTCCTCCTCGAATATTGCGCTATTATTTGGAGGTTCATTTGAGGGTTGATCATCAGCTTGGTTTGAAGGATCTGTTGCCATGTCTTTCGCAGCATCATCGATGATCCTTTTCAGATGGTCGATTTTGTTGTCTGCTGCATTCGTCTCTGAGTGTATAGCTTTTTCTAGTTCATCAAATAACCTCATATATTCTTAAAACAAATTTGAAATAGGAACCGATACTTGTCCTGATTCAAGAAATATTTCACCCATGGCACTTTCTTTTGCTTGAGCTTTCTTTATGTAACAGTCATCAAAGATTACATAATAGGTTTCTTCAATACGTTTGGAGTGTTTATTCAAAACCCTATAAGTCTTTGAAGTGAGTGAATAGCCTAGAAAGATTCCCTCATCCGCTTTAACATCGAACTTGTTTCGGTTCTCTTCAGAGTTGAAAATGAAGCGCCTAGAACTGAACATGTGAAAGAAATTGACATTGGGTTTTCGGTTGTTCAGAATGTCATACAGAGTGATTGAGAATCGCTTGTTAAGTAAGGATTTGTTTTGAGTATAACAGGCGGTAGCAAAAGCATCAGCCCAGAAGTATAATGGGAGAGAGGCGAAGCTCAGCATGGTACTAGCTGCTTCACATAAGGAACAGTTACGTCTTTCAATGATTCCATTCTTTTGTGGAGTGTAGGGAGCAGAGAAGTTATGGGATACTCCCTTGTCGGCTAGAAAGTCTTCAAACTCTTTATTCTTGAATTCAAGCCCCTTGCCACTTCTGATGTTCCTTACCACTTTTCGTAGCTACAGCTCAACTTGCTTGATGAACATCTTTAACTTGGGAGTCGCTTCTGATTTCTGTTTAAGAAAGAATACCCAGGTGAAACGTGAAAAATCATCTACTATAACAAGAATGAACTTACTGCCACCGATGCTTTCAATAGCTGAAGGTCCACATAAGTCAATATATAAAAGTTCAAGTGCTTCAACGAGCTTGGTATTGATACATGATGGATGGCTCTTTCTGCTTTGTTTACCCATCTCACATGTTGCACGTAGGTGTTCCTTATCAAACTTGAGAATTGGAAGTCCTCGAACATGATCACCAAGCACCAACTTATTGATATCTTTAAAGTTTAGGTGTGAGAGACGTCGGTGCCATAGCCAGATTTCATTCGAATTCGCCTTAGACAGCAGGCAAATAGCTGGTTTTCTTTTAATTGGACTGAGGTTTAGGGGGTACATCTCTCCTTTTCGTTCAGATTTTAACAAGACTCTTTTGGATTGCTTTTCGACAATTTCTGATCCTTCATCATCAAATGAGACTTTCATTCCCGTATCCACAACCAATTGAGATACACTAATGAGATTGTGCTGCAATCCTTCCACGTACGCCACTTTTCGAATTGTGAACTCTCCGTTGGTTATCATTACATATCCTTTGATTGTTCCATAAGATTTGTTGCCATACTTCACACATCCACCATCCTTAAGGGACCGAAACTCCCTTAGCTCTTCCTTTCTCCCTGTCATGTGACATGAGTAGCCACTGTCTATGTACCATTCGTCGTCGAACTGCTCGTCACTTATAACATGCAAATTTAAGCAGATTTAGGAGCCCAAAGTCTCTTGGGCCCTGGTGAGTTTTTCACAAAAAAAGGAACAACAATAGATATATCGACAACATAGGTTCTTTTTATGAGTGTGTTTTCATCTTTTCTTTTGATGGTGTACACTTTTATTTTATTTTTATCTTGTTTAAATTGCAATGTACTACATGGTGTTTTGACAGTTGAAGTCCTCCTTGGATCTCTAGGGTTAGCTTCCTTTTTATTATGATTGACATTTGCTTTAGAATCAAGTTTTCCTTTCCCTTTAACATCCTTTATTGAGTTAGGTTTCTGTTATGAACGAAAACTTGACCTTTGGTTCTCATTTTTGGTGTTGGAACCGAACCATGAAATTCGGTTCTGAACTCTGTTATTGAAACTGAAACTGGATGTTTAGGTCTGTCCTTTGGAGTCGGAACAGAGACTAGATGTTTGGTTTTGAGATTTGGAATAGTAAGAACTGGGACTAAATTTTTTCTTTCTTTTGATCTCTGGTTTGTCATTTTCTACAACATTTGCTTCTTTCTTCGAGGGAACATGGTTAGGGTTTTGAGATTGCCAAAACCTTTTTCGCTCATTCAGATTCTTCATGTACCTCTTATTTCTTTGGCGTTTCTGTTCAGCCAACTCCTTCTGAGATTTATGAATGTTGAAGTTTGATTTCTGCTTCTCCTTTTGAGCTTCGGTTGAATTGGAAGATATATTCGAAGTCTTCTTTGATTCTTCCAGTTTCTTTCCCAGTTCTTCCGGTATCTCTTTGGTTCCACTTGTGCTTGGTTTGTCAAAGCTTGAGGGTTTGTTGATTGGTTCGGCAACATATATTCCCTTTACCCTCCATGAGGTTTGCTCTGACAGACCCACTGTCTTGTCTGCATTAACGATAGGAGCAGAACAAAAATAGTTGTCACACCCTTCAGCATTGTCTTTGTCAACCAGGATTTTTAGTTCAGCTGTTTGTTTTCCAGTGACCCCTGTGACAGTGTAAACCTGATTTGGCACAATTTGAACCTTCTGGTAAACCACTGCTTTCTCTTTGAGTTTCTTTGACTTATCCCTTGACAAATGTGCATATTCAACGGAATTTTCGGTTATTAGGGGTTTCTTGTTTTCGATTTTCATGAACTCAGAGCAATCAACTTCGTCTTCCACCGAAATTTAACTCATCTCACTTTCCTCATGAAATTCAGGCGTATTTTCTACATTCATTTTATGTTTGGTCATTAATTTTGAGTTTGAGTCAAATGATTGTAGGTTCCTTGTCTTAATTTCCAGCTTATCATTTTCGTCTAAGAGCCTTTTAAGCATGCATTTGTGTTCTTTTGAGTCAATGAAAGACTCAATTTTGTCCAGACCGATTTTATAAGTGGCAGAAGTCTCTTTTGAGGACATTATGGATTCACATTCAGCAATGACCTCATCCACCTTAAACTAAAGGAAGGGTAAGATCATCTTATGAATGTTTTTCCCTATTTCACAATCTAAATGCAATTGAGTAATATTTGTATATAATCATTTAGCAACTAAGCAAAAAATGTTTCTTTGTTTTAAAATTTTCAAATTGTCTCTCTGCAAATGGATAATCTCATCCCTAGCCCTAATTAACTCTGTCTCCTTCAGCTCAATCCACATGCGTCTCTCCTCACTCTTCGATGACTCCCTGCTGAGTTTGTCAGTTAGGTTAGAGTTCGTTAAGCGAGTTTGCATGAGACTACTACTGAGATTAGCAAATTTAAATTTAAGTTCATTTAATTCTTCTTTGTAATTTGTGATGGGAACTTTAACAAATTCGAGGATGGATTGTACCTTTTTGATCAACTGATCGAAGTCGTTAATCTTTTCACTCGTGGGCTTTGATGCGAAACATTTGTCCTCCTTCAAGTTCGGCTCCTTACGCTCATCTTCTGTTGGTACACTTGCAGCCACCATCAAGCACTTCCCAGCCGAACAGTTAACTTCCTCTCTTGCCACTATGCTCTGCCATGCATAGGCTTCCTCACTTCTTCATCCTCAGAGTCTGTTGATCAGACTTCAACGCCTCCAAACTCATCATCGACCATCTTCTCCTGCACAATCAAGACATTCATAGAATTGTTATTTGACTTCCTTTTCTTTAGCTCCTCAAGTTTTCGCTCATGATAAGCCTCGTCATCTTCACCATCCCTTTTCTCTGTCGTCTTTCGTAACATGCAATCTTTGGAAAAGTGATTCTTGACGTGACAATAATTGCAGTCGTATCCAGAATCTCCTACTAGGTTGCTTTCTTTCTTGTCATCATCCTTTTGAGAGACGTTCTTTGATTCTTCTTTCACCTTCTCAGAGCTGTAACTTCCTTTCCAGTTTCGGTTTTTATTGGTAGGAAATTTCCTTCTTGCACACTTCTTAGTATTGGAGACCATCATTGAATATTCTTCACCAGTGAGGTCACAATCAGACAGATTTGAGTCATCTTCTTCTTCTGTCGTATTCTTCCCTTTTGAGATAAGGGCTAAAGAGCCCATGCCAGACACCATCTTTGCTTGTTTTGTAACCGTGCTTTCATGAGATTTTAAAATTCCCATCAGTTTTGCCAGCGAGTAAAACTTGAATTGTTCATGAGCCTTTATAGTTGAGATCACTGCCATCCACTCAGGTCTCAGGCCATTCATAAACGTGACCTTCTGCTTAATCTCCTTTCTTTCAATACCATGCTTCATCATCTTGCTAAGCAGATGATTGTAGCGATCAAATGTCTGAAGAAGAGTCTCGTCAGGTTTTTGGGCGAAAGCACCGAACTCAGAGAGTAGCAAGGTTTGTATCGAGTGCTCCAGATCTTCATCAGTCGAATACAATTCTTTCAGCCTGTCCCATATTTCCTTTTGCGGTAATGCATGAACTCACCAGACGGAAGGTATTGGCTTGTAGGGAAAATCTAATCATCCTCAAGGCTTTAAGATTGCACTGCTACTTTTCTTTTTCATCTTGTGCAATCTTCTCTACGTCCACTAAAAGCTCATTATACTCCTTTTGAGTCTTCACTGTCCTACTTGTTCCAGCATGAACAAACGGACCGATTGTAATTGCTTCCCAGATGAGATACCCATTGTCTTCAGATCCGACCACGTAATCTTCAAAGTGATGCGCCCACACTTCATAGTCTTGAGTGTAAAGAATGCGAACTCTTGTGGATGATCCAATGCTATTCGAGATGTTGATGGGATTGCTTTGAGAGTCTTCGTGCGACATGATGATCTTGTGTTATGGATCTGCTAGAATCAGACTTGTAAACTTGACATTAGGGTTTTATCAAACACTAAAGTTACCGTCGACAAGTAGAAGACGGCCTTTATATATTAGATAAAAGCGGAAACCCTAATGAATTCTTCCCACAGAAGGAATGCATATGAGTAACATAGTCTCCTGCTCTGATACCAATTGTTTGAATAATATTCCTTAATGATCGATAGATTCAAGCAGAAAAGCAATAAACGAAACAATAAGAACACAAGAATGGTTTGAACGATATCAAATGATTAAACTTTAACACCTCAGAAGAGCCTAATGAAGAACTTTGATTGTACAGGTGTTTAGGGTTACAATGGAAAAGATAATCAAATTTCTAGTGTATTTAAGGCATAAATGCATGCACCATATATAATACTACATAACCCTAATCACGATTGGACAGGCCCAAATCGGATATACAAAATACTGGCCCATGACGCAACACATAATACCAATGTGATTATACTGCATCCCCTAGAGCTTACTCCGTATTGGATAGATGTGATTTTGACTTTGATGTTTTGAGAAAACTATTACTTTTATTATCCTTGGGGCTAATGAATGAATAAATTGAGTGGTTAAAAATGAAATTTTTACTTGGTATTTTGCGACATTACAACTTTGTATCATAGCCTTGGTTTCAGGGATCTAGGTACACTCTCAGGTGTGTCTGAACTCAAACTGAGGAATTGGTAATCTTTTCTTAAGAACATAAGTTATCTGAAAGTTTTTTATATAGAAAAAAGGGTGTGATGCGTGCAATCAACCAAGTTCAAGCAAGTGAACTCCAAAATACCCAAAAGTATTGATAACTTATATGATATGGAATGTTTTCATGCGAGGAATAAGCTAAGGGTACATTCATGAATAATATGATAGAATGGTCTGATTTGTGATGCCTTGTATCCTAGGAAGAATGTGATACTATGTTAGTTTTGGAATCTATATTGGTGGAATCGATTGATAAGTGTACGTTTGAAAATTATATACGGTAGGATCATATATCCTAAGAATGAATGATTTAGCCTTATTTCCTGTTCCTCGTCTGGTTTTTGGTCTTAGGATAGAATCATTTATTCAACAATATATTTGATCTCGTATTGTGTATAATTTGCATGCATAAGGAAACCGACAATATGAGTGGAGATTCCTGCAATTGTAGTAACAAGTGACTTTGGGATGTTCTTTGATTGTTTTGTAGCTTTTGAGTGTTACTGCATACATGTTGTTAGATTTGTTCTTTGTGTGACTCCTATTGATGTGAGCTAACTATTAATTGAATATGTCGAGTTACATGTTGAGAAGATTAAATAATTTTAGAATGATTGATTTTCCTTATTGTACATCTCTCGTTTGAGTCTGACCGTTGTAGGGTTGGGTACTCTAGTCAAAATATTATTTAAGTTTTCTTGCATGTAATTGTACTAATGATGTAGTTAGCTGACCTTGGTAGGAGTTCTTTAGTAGTTGATGGCAGGATGAGATCGGGGATCCTAGGAGAGCCTCGAAAGTATTTTTAGTGGAATTAGTGAGCTGTTTAGCAGGTATTTGGAGTATCAATATGACAAAGTGACTTAGAGCATTCTGGATAATTCATAAGGAAAGTATGAATAGGTGTGGAAGGTAGTATTGGGCCCCTACTACTAAAATTACATGATCGATACTTAAATCTAGGAAATTTACTGGGATTTTATGAAGCCTATAGAATGAGGATTCGTTGGGTATATTTTGACCATTTGTATAGTTACATTGCAGTATGATGAAGAGCATTCATGGAGGAGGTTCTGGTTGACGTTCAGGTTCAAGCTCTAGCGCTAAGCCGATTGATGAGAGGATTCACGAGTTTGTTTCGTTTGAGATCAATCGCAGTATTTTATATGCGACTCCTATAATGTCTGGTACCATCAAGGAAGCAATCTGAAAGATCTAATATACTCGAGAGTCATATTAGAATGATATTGCTAATTAACATATGATCCCAAGAGTCATACTAACAACAACTTGATACAATTGATTATCTATTAGAAGTTGATTTAAATAAATATTCATAAAATCTTATAACAAACTAGAAAAATATTTATTTCATGGAAATAATTGGTTTACAATTACAAGAAACACATTATTTCATATGGTAAGAATTAACATGTCATGTACAACATTTTGGTCTAGATAAATCATTTTGTCATTTACTAAAAAGTCTAACTTTATATCTTATAAAAGAGTTTATAAAATTGGAAAGTTTGTATTCTTTTTTCTTGCCAAACCCATGGGTTTTCTAAGGGACATAGGTAAGGTCTTTTGATTTGTTTAATCAAAAGACCATCCCTTAATAATGCATGCATGGACATGATAAGTAGCTATGGACATGATGACAAAAAAGTGTTATGAGCTCTTGGTTAAGGACCTTTCTTTAGGACCTTAAGAGAGGATTTTGTTTTTGGTCATTCTCGCATGTATTTAGACACAATTATAAGCTCCATATCACTTGTCTATTGCCTTTTGAAGATAAGGAGTATGGGTTTGTGACATCCTGAAATTTATGGCTAATATTGTAGACGATCAATTCATCGCGAATCTCATTGTAAATTGACTTATTGAGTTTTAGTGCATCATAAGTAAAATAAATAAGTTCATTTCAACTATTATGAAATATCAGATTATATCATACTTCCAAATGTAGAAACTAACAACCAAATCAAACCGCTCAAAGTTTGCATTAAGCAGTTTTGAGCAAAGCAAACATTAACATATTTTAGTACATGTTCCATTGTATCCGAAAATCTAAAGGATGTCCAAAACGGAGTTTGTGTTTAAAGGATACGACAGTTTTAAGAAAATAGATAGTAAAACACTGTTTTTCTTTAGTCGCATAAAATCGAATCGATTCGTTGCGACAGCTACGCATTGCTGATGGGATTTTCGAGAACGTTTTTGGAATAAGACTATAGTCTCTTATTTAACTCCGTACTCAAAATATTTTTAGCAAAAATATTCAAAAAAGTCGCGAAAACGGACATTGTGATTCGTTTAGACGCAAAACTTCAAACGCAATTTCCCAGAGTTTTATAACTCCAAATATTATCCCGTTTGATGTTCCACAATCCTTGAATTAAAATCTATCTATTGGTACTTTCAAAAAAAATCTCGACTTTCGGATCCCGATGCACCTGCTTTGGAGTGTGTTTGAGCATTAAAGGAGGGTATAACCCCATGTGGGGCTCACATATGACCCAATAAGCTTAAAAATTAGATTTTTCTCCTTTGTTTTTTTTTACCCCTTCCTCCCTCTCATTTTGTTGCTTGCACTCCTTACACAACAAGTAAAATGCATTAAATGAAGTATGGCCTTCTACGGTTGTGTATACACTCTTCCACTATAAATAGAGGGCCTTGGTGACCCTCATAACTAACTCAATCATCAGACACTTCTACCCTCCCTCTCTAGTTCTTGACCTCTCTCAACATCTCTCTTTCTATATCTCTCTTAATCTCTCCCTATATACCTCTCTTACTGACTCTCGGCTACACCCAACACCACCACCTAAACCTACCCAAACACCTCCTTATAACTCTCTTTGATCATCAAACATCACCTTAGCCCTTCCCCCATCGTTTTCCAACCACAAAAAGGAAGAAAGACCGAGGGCAGCCACCACCGGCCAACCCCCTGCCACCTCTTTTATTTCCATCGGAAAAGAACCATCACCGCCTGCTGCTGCAATGTTCCTTCCTTGCAAGCTTCCTCCACCTCTAAACTCCCTTCCCCTCTCTTCATATTCAACAAAAAACAGCAAACCGACAACATGGGCTGCCAGATTTCTTCCATCATCATAGCTTCACCTTCTGTCGCCCTCCACTGCAGTGTGCCACCGCCATCTGGCAGCTCCTTCAATCTCCATCTCCACCAATAGTACCTATGCACCACCATTCGTTTGATTTTTTGGTTGTTTGTTTCAAATAAAAAATTGCAAGACCAGTTTTTCTTTCCTTTTACTATTATTATTATTATTATTATTATTATTATTATTATTATTATTATTATTATTATTATTATTATTTGTCATGAGTGCATGGAATTCAAACACAGGGGGTATTTAACCTCCTGTGTAAATTAAATCACACTATTCAAAGTGACTTTTAAATTTTTAAGAAACTACCCTACCTCGAAAATTTTATTTAATATAAGCCCTAACTAGTTAAACTCTCTTTTCTTTTATTTACTTTACACCTTCCAAGGAATTTCATTACTACTTGTACTATATATGCCTAAATGCTTTGTTTATACAAAGAACATCATCAATTTTTATGTGATATAAATCATACAAAAGTATTATTTACGACTCTACTACCTATGATACGGGTAATCTGGTTTGAAGGGCTGCATCAGGTGGTTGGATTTTAGAATGACTTAATTGTTAAAATGATCTTGCCCTTCGGTATTTCATGTATGGCCCTCGTTTGTACATGTTAGTAGATGTACAAATTAATATTTATCATATAAAATACACATAAAATATCATTATTTTGTGTAAATATATTACTAGTTTGTGATATATTTTTTTACACGCTTATATGTTATAAGTAAACAAGCTAGTTTTAATCCTCAATATCAATAAATGTTTTGTTATTAAAGTGCCATAACTATATAGATGGTTATCAACTTCATAGATGGTTATCAACTA
Organism: Lactuca serriola; assembly: GCF_051521515.1. Lineage (NCBI taxonomy): Eukaryota > Viridiplantae > Streptophyta > Magnoliopsida > Asterales > Asteraceae > Lactuca > Lactuca serriola. Next base: position 353,265,000 of record NC_136411.1, read on the forward strand.
TATAGATGGTTATCAACTTCATAGATGGTTATCAACAATAAAAATAACATATGTTTTCCGACAGCTAAAGTGCTAAAACTATATAGATGGTTATCAACTTCATAGTTTCAACATACATCATATATACTCACACACACATACACACACACACACACTTATCCGTATCTGCGGTTGTTGAATACAACCCTGGCAGACATTTTTATCCGTATATCCGTATATCCGCTTATCTTTTATCCGTACAACTTTGTCACTATAAACTTTAACTAGAGTTCATTCTAGAAACCACAGTTTAGATTTCTATCTTTATCAAACATTTCCAAAGACAGTTTTACTTACAAAGGCAATACTTTTTGGATCATATTAAAAGTATCATTATTTTCAGAAAACATGTGACTCTCACTAAACTTTGCGTTGACCCTCAAAGTTACATGTATTCTCAAGAGATCATTAAGCAAGCGTTTAGACAGAAGAATGGCCATGGATTACAGACGACCTAGATATCTAGTTTTTGTTATCTGCTTACCTATTTAAGGAAAATATTGTACTATTATTATCTGTAAGAACCTTGTATTCAAACTTAGTGATGGAATATGAATGTTGTTTTTCTATCGTTGTACTTTTGCTATATATTCAGTATACCTATGATCCAAGAACTTAGTTGCACAGTTTGGCATGTTCCGCCTCGGCCGAGGGTGTGACAAGGTTACTTGTATCTTTGCTCTCTTGAAAATACTACCTTGGTTCTTACTTTCAAGCTTAAGAGCTAACAGAAGAACTAGTATTCTCATCAAGTCGATACATTGATGGTGTCTCATTAGTTCCATATTCTTCATCAAAACTCAAGCCTCCTAAGAGGACTGATGGACGAATAAAGCTTGTTATCATCTTTCTCCTTCTATGGTTGTGTTTTTATCTTTCCATTACTTGCAAGATGATCCTTGTTGGGTTGTAAATTGTTTATTATGTTTGAATTTTTCTAAGTCTCCCTTTTGCCATTTTTGAGTTTTTGAAACTATTTTTGAACTAAAACCCAACAATTGCTATCAAGAACCAGCTTGCAAGTTTATCAACTTCTTAATTGTTATTTTTATGTAACAAAAACTTACATGCATTTTTTTCACTTAAAGTTATCTTATAAAAACAAATGTTGTTTTATGTTTATATGTATTTTAGAGTGCGTAAACAAGCATTGGAGCATTTGTGTGATTTGTTTAAAAATTGTTTGTATTATTCTTTTATGCATAAAATATGTAATTAAAGTAGCTAGTGTTATTTTTGTTACTTTTATGTAATAGATTAGTTTTAGACTTGATTTATTTTATGAAAAATGTAACAAGATGAAGATGGAGGCCTTTTCCAAGATATCAAAAAGAGGCCACGGTTTTATAAAGATTTTATAAAAGTTCATAACTTTTATAAAGCAGAAACAAAGTTGGTTATGATTGCAAGTGGGAGCTTGGATATTACATGAAGAACATATTGTTATATTTGGTCTCATTGTCCCTTAGGAATGGCGTAACACTTTTGTGTTGGCTGACAAAAGTGTTATCAAGGTTAAGATTTGTTTATGTCAAATGTATGCTTGTGTTATTTATTTATATGCAAATATTTTGTGTGGTTGATAAATTAGATTTTCACAAACCGAAACTATTTTTTGAAAAAAATAAATGTCACAAGGAGTTTGTTTTTCAATTTGCAAAATGAGAACATTAGATGATACAAGTTATAAGTTTAATATAAAAATCAGTTTTATTAAATCGTTAATAACAACAAATTTGAAATTGTAAAATTACAAGTCTAAAATGGTGATTTTATAACTTACTCAAACTTTGACATATCAATAATAAAAGAAAGTTTGATTATTTAATAAATAAGGTTCGATTAGGCTCAAACTTAAACTTAGTATTGGATATTATCATTAAAATTGAACCACATCAAACTATAAAAATCGGGTTTTATATTTGAACATTGAATGTGATTTTTTGAAAATACATACCGTGATTAATTGGATGCATGTAATTATCTTGATATAACATATTTTAAAATAGAATAATAAAACAATAACATCCCTTTTCAAAAGGCAAGTCTATGTCATCCAACTTTAGAAACATTTGCAGGCCATTTGTATAATGTTTGTGGGTACAAGTCACCTAACTACTTGTGTTATCTTTTGGTGGCCAAAGTATTTTTTCGAATTCTATAACCAAGTTATAGACGAATTATACAAGTTTATTTACTTGGATGACTTGATTGGAAACCTCTTGTGATAAAGGTCACCTAAGCAAGAGTGTTCCAAGGCATATATGAGACCAAACATGTCAAATTAACAAATGGATTGTGAAGGGTCTCATACATCTAAGAATTACAATTGGTGTAATTAATAAAAGCCATTTACCTTATTAATATTGAGGAAGGGGGATAAAGGTCACCTAACCGTTTATTTAATTTGTAACTTGGATCATAGACTTTAAAATTAGTATTGTTTTTAGAAACAAACACTACTAGAAATATAGCCTTTTACGACGCGCGAACAACGACACGCGCTGTTTTATGATACGCAATAGTGTGTGCCCTAAAAATAATGTCGGATCTCCAAAAATTAGAAGGATTTAGGGCACGCATTTTTGCGCGCCCTAAAATAAGTGTTACATTAAAAAAAAAAAACACGGAGGGCACATAACATAAAATATGCGTCCACTAAGTATGTCGCTTTATATTTTTTAAATGAAACGCGGGTGACTTTTTTTTGGGGAAAACGAAATTCCAAAAAGTTTGAAAGGCCCGCCATGTTCCTACCTTCTTTCCACCGTTCTTCTCTCCCTTACTCAAAATACCCAAAAAAACCCTAATATACTCATCGCTCCTCTTTTCTCCCACAGCAAACTCGCACCATCACCAAATCTCTGATATCCCACCAGCAAAAGGTCTCTTACCGATGTCTCCACCTACTCTCTGCCCTCTCACTATTTCTCTCAATTAAAAACGCAAGATCCCTCAATCAGAGAACCATGGCTACTTCTCCTTTGTCCCACACCAGTTGGCAAAAACGCAAGATACTAGGGCTTTGAACCGGACCTCACATAATTCTAAGAGCTCACAACAACTTCTCATGCTTACAAGAGATTGTAAAAATGGTATGTTCAAACCCTTCCTGCATCTCGTTCTTCTCTTTCTTAATTATCGATCAACAACCACCGTCTCCAAAATGCATTCCTTCCTTCTCCCTTCAATCGATCAGATGTCTTCTTCCCTCTTCACACTTCGATCGACAAACCAGGCCACCAAAAATCACCGATTATCTTTTTCCTTTCTCAAAATCAATCGCACCTCCAAGAACCACAAGTATTATTTTTTTCCCTTTCTGGTTCGATTACATCCCTTTCTTCTCCCTTCTTTTTATTTTTATTTTTTTCGATTTGAATGTGAGGTTGTGAGGTGGCGCTTCAAGGTTGTAAATGGGTGTTGAGGATAAGATGTTTTGTGATTGTTTTGTGATGGAGAAATAAGGGTGTGTTTGTACGACTATTTAACAGGTTTCAGTGGTGTTGAATGCTTTTATGTATTTATAAGGCTTCATGTTTCCCAGTTCCTCCCATCGTATTCATGTTAAGTTGTGTTCATTTTTTAGCTGTTGGTTTTCAAGCCTTTAGAATGTAGAGGAATTTTACTTTTATGTGGATTTTGGTTGTGCACACCAACTGTTTGTTGAAATTTCCCCAATTTTACTGTCCTTTTTTAGATATCGTTTATAGACAACACTTAATGCAGGTCTTTCTTTTTTACTTAAGGCTGAATGTAAAAAAAGTAAAATTGTTACAAATTTTCTTTCATTATTTATTCCTTGTATTTCTGGTAGTTTACAATGAAAAATAGGGCCTTAAATATAGAGGTGTTCCTTTCTGACTTTGTGCAGGAAGAACAAGTTAACAGAGAAAGTCGTAATCATGATTTATGTTTTTCTTCAATTCCCCAAGTTTGCCATATCATTTTTGATATGTTTTTGAAACATGAAGGGGGAGCTGAATTTCTTTCCATATCCTTGTCTGATATGATGTAAGTTTATATAATTTCTATCTCTCATATTTTAAATATTTCCTTTCAGGGGCGTTGTTTGGTTTTTGGCATTGATAGTGACGTATGTGGTGAAGGGAGAGCTGAATTTCTTCCAAGTTCTTTTCAAAATATCATTATATAATTAATGTTATTTATTTTTGTTACAAACATGAAACATTTACCAAAAAACCCTCCCCCACTAACTTTTTTATATTTTCATGCGAATTTGCTAGTTACAATCTAATCCCACACTAATTGCATTGCATTACATTACATGTTGATTGTTATGATTTTGATACACAATATTTCCATATTATAATAATCATTGAATAATGTTTCATAGAGTAGTTGATCATTTTATAGTCAAGAAATGGCAACGTAGTTTCTTTGCTGTGTTTATTATAACATTTCTTCTTTACATCACTGTACTTTGAAACACCCGAATATAAAGCAAAGCTATTGTTGGGTGGAAATTCTAAATTATAATGTTCTAATAAGAACAAGAATACTTAAGAAACTTCTGTAAATGTATTCCTATAGATGTTGACTTACCTGGGATTTTATACTAATCTCTAAATATAAACCTACATACATATATTATATATATATGTTTTTCATTTTTGTTAAATTTTTAAATGAAAAATGTTATTTTTCAGGTTGATTGTGACAAACTAACTGATGGCACAAAATGTTCTTTCCAGGTATATACTAATCTCTAAATATAAACCTACATACATATATTACATCTTATTTTGCTAAAATTACTTATTTTCCCTTAGCCTTGATCTTATCTTTTTTTAATTTGTTGTTACAAGCTTTGGATATTTAGAGAAGCCTTAACCCAAATATGGATATTTAGATAAGCTTTGATGTTATCTTTTTTGTTGTTACAAGCTTTGGTGCCACTATTTTTGAAAATTCTTGTGTCTGCCCCTCAAGTTATACTTGGATGCTATCTTATTTAGCATATATAGATGTAACCGTTGTCCATTTAATGTGTTAAGAACCAAGTTATACTTGGATGCTATCTTTTTTTTAATTTTTCTTGTTTCTGCTGTTCTAATTCCTCTATTCTTCTCCCTAGTTCTTCTGTTTTTCCTTGGTGAACAAGGTACAGGTACAACTGCGAATATCACTGATTACATATTCAACAAAAGTACTGCTATTACAATTGAGAAACTTTTTACAGATGCTGAAAAGAGTCATAAAATCTTGAAACTCCTTATAAACTCGTTATTGAAGAATAGTTGTTAATAATCGAAGGTAAACTTCATCGCCTCTAGTACATATAGTAGCAGGTAGGTGTGGGCTTCTTTCTCTTTAATTTTGTTGGTCTTTGTCAAATACCAATTTCATTCTAGTTAAACAACATATGTGTTACTTTTTCAACATGTTTGTAGTTTATATGAATCTGTTGTAGGGTTGGGAAGACGTCTCTGATGAACCAATAAGCTCTTCGCAATGTTGGTGAGATGAAGCTTCCAATACAATTCCATTTGCTATTACTGTTGGAATATAATCTAGACTTAAGGGTATTTTGGTAATTATGTTAGAATTCTGGAAATTATATCACTATTTAATAAGTTAGCGATTAGATATAAGCAACTGTTATAGAAGTTAAGGTTTTAGGAAGTCAATGATTGAACTGTGGTCATTGAAGAGTTGCAATGTTAGGAATAAAAGTCACAATGGTTTGACTTGTATTTGTATGTCTTATGTAACTTTGTAACTGATCTTCCTTGAAGTCTATAATAAAATTTTGGTTTTGTGTTTTAGAATTCTTCTTCTCTCCCCATCGTGTAATAATGTTCTTTCATGCTCTTTTGTGATTATGAGACATTTAATGCAAATTTAATTTGAAAATTAGTAAATCAATAAATAATATTTTTTTAAACATTTAAAATTATGATACGCAAAAATGTGTGTCATCTTCATTTATGACATGGCCTTTCTTGACAGGGGCTTTCTTGATATGCATTGCGAGTCATTAACATGAGCGTCGTAAGGTTACGACACGCGAATAAGTGTCGTCTTCCTTTATGACAGGGCCTTTCTTGATACGAATTGCGTGTCGTAAACGCGCGTCGTAAATGTGCGTCGTCTCTCTTTATGACAGGGCCTTCCTTGACGTGCATTTGCGCGTCGTCTGAGCCTTTTACGACACGCAATGAGCGTCGTAAAAGGCTGTTTTCTAGTAGTGAAAAGGGTATTACTTTGTAAAGAATTAAATACTAAATAAGACTTTGTGAAAATTTTGTAGATGGTCCACCAACGACGGTAACACACCACCACCCAATGAAAATCCGATCAATGCTTGACAAATAAAATATGGGCCACTCCAACTTTTTGGATTGGCACAGTAGTTTTAAAGCAAGAAAAGAAAGAGCATGTCCTTGAATCACAAGTCTCTGAAGAACCACCTTCCGTCTCAAAGTGTGACAACCCGAAATTTCCATTCTGAACAAACCATATCAAGTCAATAGAAGTTAGAACAGTTACAGTGAATTTCCAGACTTTTTGGTATAAGTTTGAGTATTTCAGGATTTACACTTAAAGAGATATCAGGAGAGAGGATGCACTAGGGTTTTGTGCAACTCTGTTATTCCAAAACTCTATGATATTAGAGTTCATTTCGTGAATAAAATATTTTCTGCCAAAAATCCCAGGACTATATATAGGATTCTGAACTATATTTAGTCATTAATTACATTTCCAACTAGAGAAAAGCCGAATTCTCTCTCACGGGTCTTCAGGTTTTCATCCCAAATCGTGAGTACTTCTATCTAGTTGTATTATATAGCTTAGATTGTGCCTAATAACATCAAAATCATAACAAAATAGCAAGATTTGAGAGTTTACCGCCCAAGAACACTTGGAGAGTAAACTCTTTTATAAAGGCCAACTGGTGCCTAGTCCTTCCTTAAGCAATGAAACTAGTTTGGACTTGTACACTAATGAGTTTAGGGATAGAAAACAACCTCAAAACACCAAGGAAATGGTGTTCACGGCCCAATACCTTTACATAGATATATTTACCTGTATACACTTACATGAATACTTGTATCTCGATTCACTAGAATGATTTATTCGTACCATCTATGTAAATTGTCCTGCCTATCCTAGTTCAACGGGATATCTAGACGGGACTAACCATTCCGAAACCCACCTGTTAGCACCAGTGGTAGATGAACATCTACGGATGCCTACGGATGTTACTTATATTAGGGGTACCTTTATGGGACTAACCATTCCTTTAGCCTACTGTTCTCTACAGAGGTAAATGACCATCTACGGATGCCTACGGTTAATACTTATATTAGGTGTACCTTTACGGGACTAACCCTTCCTTAAACCTGTTGTAGCTACAGATGAAAATTGAACCATCTATGGATGTTCAAAGGTTATACATGTCGCTATTCGCGGTGTTGTGTTAATCCTAATACAAAAGGATAGCACTTACATAGTTACATTTTCCTATTACTTTATTTTGTGATACATTCACATAAACGATGAGTTAGACTAAGTACTGTTAGTGATAGTCAAAAGGAAGGAAAAACTATCATTTTTATAGCGTGTTAATCCTAATACAAAAGGATAACACTTACATGATTATATTTTCCTATTACTTTATTTTGTGCTACATTCACATAAACGATGAGTTAGACTAAGTACTGTTAGTAATAGTCAAAAAGAAGGAAAACCATCTTTGTTTTAGCAAAACACACGAGTCTTGGTAGAAGACTACTTACAAAACACATGAGTCTTAGTAGAAGACTACTTACATAACACACGAGTCTTGGTATAAGAGTACTTACATAATATTTAAGTCTTGGTAGAAGGCTACTCGTTATATTAATAGAAATCATAGGGATTTGCTAGAGTATTCAAACATTTTCCACTGTTTTCAAACAATTCACACTTATACAGTTTTTTTCCAAAGGTTTCCAAGTCATTACCTTACAGTTTTAAAAAATCAAAGACGCATTAATACTTATGAATTCACCAGCTTTACGCTGATACTCTCTTTCAAAATAACTTGTATTCTCAGGTCACCAGTTAGACAGGTACGATGACCAGGTTTTGAGAAGACGGAGCACAGACAAGACTCGGATTTTATTTTGATTACATATATTGATGTCTTATTACAATGAAAGAACACACATGTATTAAAACTTTAGTTTTAATGCAATGGATGATTTTGTTTCTTGTTTACTACTTTACACTGTTATGATACTTCACATGACGTCCTCCACCCCAGAACGTTTCCGCCGTTCTTGGTTTTGGGGTGTGACAGATTGGTATCAGAGCATTGTTTATAGTGAATATAGTATATCAACCCATAAAAGATATACTAACTATAAATACATTGGGATTAAAACACTCTGTCTAAGAGTATATACTTTTAAATAATAAAATATTTAACAAAGTATACGTGCCTGCATTCATACTAAAATCCGTGTCACAACAACAAGAACAAAAGTATTATGATTGTTGAATATCACAAGTAAGCCTGGGGATGTATGGTCAGTCTTGGGAGTAGGATAGCCTGATCAACTATGTTGGTCCGAGGAGTGATTAGCATATGCCCAAGAATGGTTGTGATATGGCAACAAGTCTAAAAACTTACCAACATTACCACAATGAGAACATTATAACAGAACCTAACTCTAAAATACCATAAGGGTGTTTTGTGTTACCATAATTACTTATTTGAGAACTAAAAAGGGTCTTCATTACTAAGTTGATAATTGCTAAGTGGATACACTAAGGCTATATGTAACTAGGATGTTATAGACTTAGAATCGGTGAAATTTTTGCTTTACCCCTATTCCTTGTGAATATGGAGTTAAGGTCACTTATTTGAAGGCCTATCCTGTGTTGATTACATATAACTGGTATCACTACTAGAAAAACAGCCTTTTACAACGCTCATTGCGCGTCGTAAAACGCTCAGACGACGCGCAAATGCGCGTCAAGGAAGGCCCTGTCATAAAGAGAGACGACGCGCATTTATGACGCGCATTTACGACGCGCGGTTATGACACGCAATGCGTATCAAGGAACGCCCTGTCATAAAGGAGGACGACACGCATTTGTGTGTCGTAACCTTACGACGCGCGTATTTATGACACGCAACGCGTATCAAGGAAGCCCCTGTCAAGAAAGGGCATGTCATAAATGAAGATGACACACATTTTTGCATATCATAATGTTAAATGTTAAAAAAATATTATTTACAGATTTGCTAATTTTCAAATTCGTAACAGAAAATAAAATACCATATACAAAAAATACAATCCATTGCATAAAATTTATGTTCATACAAATAATCATTCAAATAGTAGACATTTATTTATACATTATTATTAAGAGGTTTTCCCTAACTATATAACCTAGTACTACATTGCTATTTCCTTAGTTAATTTGTGTACATTGTTGTAAGCAAGTGTGTATTGAAGCACCTTCCATGTAATAGTACCCCCTTGACCAATGCTAGTATCAGAACATAAAGCACCTTTATGCACAAAAAACAACAATCAGTCAACAAAGAGTCAACATTCTTTAAAATCCTATATGAACCATCTCAAGTGATGCACATGGACCAAGAATATCCTAAATTACAATTTAAAATTTACAACAAAAACAAGAACTGATTGAGTGAACCTAGAAGAACAAAAAGCTAAGTATTGAATCCATATGTAATGAATACAATCACAAATGCAAGTGATTAATGTCATTAATGATATAATTTGTTGCCCTTGTCTTACCTTTATTAGCACCATATATCTTGTCTCATTTCACCTCCAAAATCAACAAATTCAAATATCCATTATTTGGACCTAAGAACATGGGAATACAAAGATACAAATAATATTTAATAACATTGTCCCAAATATAAACACTAACAGATGGTGATAGAAGAGAGCGAAAAATGTTATCATATCTCATGAGGGATGTCTTTCTTCCAACATGTCTTTGTTGTTCAACTTGTAACTCATTTGTATGCGCATAATGATTGCTTTCTGCCATAACAATCAACATTCATCATGTAAACGATATTTAAAAAAAACACACAAACATTTCATTACATGATGATTTATTTATAGTTACCTTGACATGTTGAGTGTTGGTAACTCATAATTTTTGTGTTATTGAGCCATTACCATTTGCAGGAAGAGAGTTACTGCTAGTAGGTTCCAAATGAAACCAAAGAATTTAAAAAATAATTTTTTTTACCAAAATTTATTATAAAATTATAAATAAGTAAACATACTAGGTGGTGGAGGGGTAGGACCAAATATGTCTAATAAATCCTCATAGCTAAAGGTGATGAAAGGTTGCCTAATGGAGTAACTGAAGTTTTCATATTATTATTATTATCTTGATTTATTGATAATATATCATCATGTGGTGTACATGAACCATTTTGATGAGTAGCTAAATAAACATACCTCTGGGTTCCAGGTTTCATGTCAAATTAAAAAGACTTCACCAACCCATGACCCAACAATAGTCAAATTAAGTCTTTGATAAATCTGCATGTATATTACACTAAGTCAAATTAAGTCATACATCAGAAACTAAGACAACAGTTGTATTTTTGAGTAACTTTTACATATTTCTATGTGAACAAGGGTGCATTCCATTAAATTTGTGGTATTTCATCTGAATCTTGATAAAACTTCATACAATTACCATAAAAGGTAATGATTTGGTTGTACTTAATTATGTAGTTGAACAAACTGTATAATGTTAAGGGGCACTACTTCTCAAGTAATGCAGTGGATAGTCAACAAGCTGTTGGCATTATAGATGCACCTTTAGCACAAACTGGTGAAGGTACTGCAGAATGTGAACTCCTCAAATGGTTTGTCCAAGATTCTACATGCTCCTGGTGACATTATAAATTTCTGTTTCATTTAGAAGAAAAAAAACTAAATAGAAAAAGTCACGAAAAGCTATGTCCTAACTTTTTACAGTTCCATTTCCCTAAATGAGCCATCATTTTTTTGAAACATCATTTATCTAGTCCAGACAAAAAACAACACTTAATAATGGCGAAAACATAATAAAATTAAACTGGCCTTACGGTATCCGCGTATATTACACTTGCACCACCTCTAGCCACCATTTTCCGTATCCGTCCTTTAGGATTCAACACAGCGGAGCTTCTGGAGCAAGCGACAAGTCCACAGGAGTGTCTTCCATGGGTGGGTACAGAGGATAAAAGCTGTTGTCACAAACGTAAAAATAATAAATTAAGAAAAAATAAAAAATAAAAATATTATTTGAATTTTGAAAACATGTCTGCGTTGACTCAGCAGATGGTTTCTTAGTGTATTCATGCGATTCTTGATCCCACGTGACACCACATCCATACTAAGTTGTTTCGGGACATCCACACTACAACATCCTACTTTCACCTATATTTTTTTCACTTAATTATTAAAATTTCTCAACTCACATTTTTAAATATCATCCAAATAACAACACTTACCTTATTTGCTGAGATCATTCATGGATTTGTAATGCAAGTTATCTGTCGATCCTGATCAGCTATACTCATATCAAAAGCAGGCTGCACAATCAAAAGATACAGTTCTAAAACGTCTTAGTCATCCAATACTTAGAGTAATTTTATCAAAAGCAGGTTGCACAATCAAAAGCTACACTCAGGGACCAACATGTAACTTACTGTAATATTTATAAATATTTCTTTCATTCATGATAAAATGATAAATTTACCTGAGGAAATACATAGTCATGATGTGCATTGTGTATAGATGTCACAAGAATCACACGTGCAGGAGAGCCCATATATTCCACATAATCTTGAAGCTGAGGAACAATTGATATATAAAAAATCAAGGGAAAAGGTGGAAATAAAAGTGTTACACGTAAAACTAAAGGAGTCGTTTAGACGATTATACCCTCCTAAGGATTTCAAGACATAATAAATCATCATAAGTCCTGTTTAAAGCTCCTTTCTTGATCTCGGGGTGCTCCGAATCAATGAAAGGCCCTAACTGTAAATGAGTTAAATACAATGTTTGTTAGTTTAGAGTGGTTTTGATTTTTGAACAGTTACATGGTTAAAATTGTAAATTCTCACCAGAGAGTGGCTCAAAGAATAAGTTGTCAGTCGTGGTGTAAGGGCCTGAAGCAATAATCTGCTCAAAGATGACATGGATAGAATCAGAGAGAATCCAGATACTAAAAAAACAAATGAAGAAAGTAAGGAATAAATACAATAAAAAAAACATACCTGAACTCTTGTAAACTAAAACGTTTCTTCTTCTTCAGGTCGTGCCCCACGTATCCAAACCCTCTGCTTGTAACAATTCTAAATCCCAAAATATAGAATTATAAAAGAATTTGTTGATAAAAATATGGTCAGTGTAAAATGACGAAACTAACCTCCTAAGCATTTAAAGTGTTTCTCTCCTTGTGATTTAGTAAAACGCGATATGTTAAATGGTGGAAAATTCATCTGGATCACTCAAACTGCATGAACATGAACATTAATAGAAAATAATTCGATTAATGATAGTAAGATACAGAGATTTTGAAGAAAAAAAAGTTTTATGTTAATTACTAACCTGTCCCAAATCAAAAGAAGGACTGAAATACAAAGATCTTTCAAAAGCATCAAATCCAGCAAACTGCAATTCATGTTAAGGTCAAAAATCATTTAGAAAAAAGAAGAATTGGATTCAAGAAATAGGAGGTAATTACCCTGTACATGATTTCGACCCCATAATCTGGACGTGGTTGATCATTGAACATCAATGCATCAAGTTGGTAATGAACAGATTCTTCTGTACTAAACTACATTGTGAATAAGAAGGGGGTACAAATGCCTCTCATTTCGTTCCTATAAGTGATAATAGAATGAGTATTTGGAAGAAACAGAAAATAGGATGAATGATATAAACTTGTGAAAAATGATTACAGAAAGTCAAAGGAAAATTCAATAAAGTTTCAGTCAAAGGTACTTACCTGCAAATCGCTAATGAAGACTAGTTAGTCGCAAATCGCAAATCAACGGTGGTATACATGTCGAACCCTATAATGGTCTGAGTAATTGATCATGTCGAACCCTCAATCAAACAAATTAAGGTATCATTAAGAAAGACATAGTAATTGAAGATGGAGAAAAAAACATCAACTTTCCCAATATTCCATAGTTGAACAACAAATCGGTTTAGAAAAAAATTAAGGGAACGACGAAATAATGATTACCTAAAGTCAAATTCCAAGTTTCTCTTTCTTTTTCTCCCACTCTATTGTTTGTGTTTCTCTTGTTGTCAGCTATCTTCGTCTGCTGATTCATGGTGACCGGCAGAGGAGGTGACATCGAGGGTGGATGGGCGGTTGGTTTTGATCGGAGTTGACAGAGGACAGCGGGTACAGACCTGAAACTGAAACCAAGCGAGTAGCATCAAGGCAACTATGAAACCGAGAAGCTTGTTTCACCGTAATTAGTATCGCCATGATTTTGGGGGTAGAAGAGGGGTGGCGAAGGCGAGTATGAAACCGATTTTAGGGTTTCACATAGAACAAGAAAGAGGTGGTGATGGAGAAGATGGTAGGGTGGCGATGGATGGTAGGAATGGTGGTGATGGTCGATTGTGTTGAGGTTACAGGTGGTGAGATGTAGCTACGATGACCATGGCGGTGGTATGGAGGGGAACTGTCGAGAGAGAGAGAGATGGTGGTGAGTCTGATGAGGTGAGCGTTACCGTTAAAGGAGGAGACGCAAGCGAGGTTTTTAATTTTTTGGATTTCATTCCCCTCAAAAAATGAAAACGCGCGCTCAGAGACTAAAATTATAAAGCGACAGGGTAACACGACGTGCTTTTTAGGATAGGTGCCCTCCATGTTTTTAATTTTTTTTTGTTGGACACTAATTTTAGGGCGCACATAAATGCGTGCCCTCTATCCTTCAAATTTTCCATAACTGACATTATTTTTTAGGGCACGCACAAATGCGCGTCCTCTATCAGTGCGCGTCATTGTTTGCGCGTCATTAAAGGGTTGTTTTCTAGTAGTATGCACTTTACAAATAGCGATGTAACTAATGAAGATTTTCTAATAATTATCTAGATAGTTCGTCTAATAATTATTTCCTTACCCAAATTCTCGCGTATATAACATGGCTGGACTCCATCCCCACGCAACCCATACCTTCCGAACGAGGTCATTGTTGGATGGTTTGGAGAAGAACCGGAGAATGATCATCCTATCCTTTTGAATGATCACCATGACGAAGACCTTTCAGACGGTGCTAACTCCGAACCCGAGGTTGAGAACCTACCCCAGACAGCTCCCTTTCCAAATCCTAACCCTCGTCCGACTTTCCATGGCTCAACGCCTGAGTGGGTGGAATGTTTGGAAACATGGAGCCAAGGACAAGATCAGCCCATACCATTTAATGGTGACCGAAGCTTCTATGACCTAAGCAATGGGGGCTCAGTAGACAGAATCTTGCCAATCTTGGTCCAAAGAGTGGCCCGAAATGAGATTCAAGGCAGGACAGCCCTACATCATATCACTGAAGTTGTCGCCGATGCGAGAATGCATACCCTCCGCACCATTCGTCTAGAACATACTCGTGAGAGATCTGAGAGAAACCATGAAACCCTGCTGCAAGTATTGGCTGAATCACGAGCTGAAGTCATAGCACTTCGAGTACGCCAACGGGTGTACGAAAGACACCTAATTGATGTGGAACGCCAACTGGCTGAACCGAGAGTTCACCAGAGGGATGACCATCGCCAGTAGTAGATGCGTTACTTTATTTTTCCTTGTTAGAAAGGAATTGTTTTCTGTCTATGCCCGATGTGGCATTTTCTATGAAACTATCTTGTAATGTAAATACTTTAGTTAGGTCTTTATGCTGTCAAGAACTATCTTCCCTGGATATGATGTAAGACCTTTTACAAGGTCATTTTCCCGAACTTTTACGTCATGAATATCAAAGATATTGACAGTCGGCTAACTTCTATGGCATTTTCTTTATTCAAGTACTCTTATCATACTTCCATTAGAGTTTACCTGAAACATGCTCTAGTCAAGTAATTGGACTATAGCAATTTAACTCCGGAGACATCCCCAAGTCTCTTTTAATGGTTGGATCATGTTATTCACCAACCAACAATACCTCATCTAGAACGACAAACATCTTGAGACCATCATACGAACTTACGTCCGATCTTTGCCAGGACTGCATCATAGGGATGTAGGTCAAACCTTCGTGAACATACTTCCATTCCGTACTAGGACTGCATCATAGGGATGTAGGTCAAACCTTAGAGAGCACACTTCTATTCTTTACATGAGCGATCGAACTACGTCTAGGTTCAACCATTCTCGCTCACAAATTCATTTTTCTTTCCATGTAACAGAATCATGTCGCCAAACAAAAAACGATCAACCCCTCAACCAAACACCAACTCTTCAGATTGATGCAGCAACCTTTCAAGCTGCAGTCTCGGCTGCCGTGTCAGCTATCCTGGCCCACCTTAACGCCAACAACGCAAATGTTAGCGGTATTGTTGAAAACAATTCCAATCCGAGTAACAATCAAGCACCCCAACAAGCAGCAAACTACCATGACACCCTGAGTCCCAAGACCAAGAGTAACAAACAGAAGTCTTAGGCTAAATCTAAGGACAAATCACTTCGAAAGGCGAGCAGGAAACAACCACCAATAGCAACCCTCACAGCCACGACATCGGTACCTCCTACTACCATCCCTTCGGGTATCCCAATTGTCCCTAACCCAGCCATACAATATGCTGGAAATCTCCCAAAATGCATCAAATGCAGTTATCACCACCATGGACCTTGTCGGGAGATGCAGTGCTCAAACTGCAATAGAAAGGGGCACACCATACATTACTGCAAGAGCCTAACAAGGCCGATCAACCAAGTGCCCAGCACCGGTGTGAACCAGGCTTGCTACGGTTGTGGCAAGGTGGGTCACTACAAAAGGAACTGCCCTGAGGCAGCAAATGTTGGCATAGACGGAAGTATACTACCGACCACCGCCGCAGGAGAAACTACTCCGGAACCACGTTAAATTAATTTAGGCGTTTCGTTGTAACAGACTTATAAACTATCCAAAACTAGTGCAACCAGAGTCTTATCTTTTGCGAGATCTCGTCCGTTAAGGGATGCTCATGTTGTGTATACTTGTCTTTTGTAGTATACCTTGTTCGCAGCAATAGTCTTGTAGTAAATCTTAAGTACAGTAACTCTGTTAAAGGTTGCACTGTTGTGTTTTGTCTGTAACGCCTTATGTTCAAATCTAATGTCTTTAGTTTCCATATAATTCTGACTTTATCATACGACTCGAGTAAATTCGATCCTCGCAATACCAGCTTCATAAGTACATCTCCTTCTTAGTAAACGTCTTTTAGTGAAACCGTCATACCAGAACACCAAAGTACTCATGCATGGAGTACCTTATAGTTCTTTTCCTTTCCGAAGGAATCCCCGCAGCATCACTCGTACAGTACGTCAAGTTCAATCCAAAGATTCATACGGTTGATCTATCACTGAAGAATGTATACATAAGGGTGATATATAATCAAGGTCCTACAATTTTAGAATTGATGATTCCACTTTAACTTCTTTTCTCTCAAGGGGATGTGAGCTTATAGAAGAATCAGTTATTCGACTACCTTTTCAATCTTAATTATATACGACTCGTATACACGAAATTGTGATCGTTGAACTATGTATGAATTCTAATATGAACTTCAGGACGGAGAATGCCCAAGACTACGAGTAATTGCATTGGCATGTGAACAAACTTAGAACCCAGTATGACTCTTATAACCAGATCGCCTTACAGTCTAAACACCTACGGAGATACAAGAACAACCCGGACAACTCAGCGAACTACTCAGCAATAGAATTGGAAGACCAGGCTTCTCATCCTTGAGAGCTCCGGTCTTATTCTTCCAGAAGTCGACGGATTGTAGTATATGTACCTCGATGATCGGGGACTCCATTAAGATTTCCTTTAGAAATCGTTATCTCTGCCTCGCATAGATGAGTTGATTAAGCAAACGCAGGGAAAGAATTACTTTCATAAATGGACCTGAGATCCGAATATCACCAGTTCGAGTGTTAGGGAATGATGTCCTGAAGACTACTCTCCGAACTCGATGCGGACACTTCGAGTCCGTAGTGATACCCCTCGGATAGGACCAATACGCCCGTAGCATTCATGAGTTTAATGAATTGAGTATGCCATTCTTACTTAGATCAGCTCGTCATCCTCCTTGTAATGACTTACTTATCTACCCTCGAAGTAAGAAGTAACCCATGGAAACTTTACCTTCAGAGGAACTTTCGCGATGTTCTCTAAACACGACTTTTGAAATTGCAGAGCCAGATTCCTAAGATACACTGTTAGTGATGTGGGAATTTTTGAGTACTCTTTCAATTTGTCAAAACCGTTGAGAATTTGTCAACACCAGAGACACTGGCAGAAATTCGCCAAATTCTAGGTCGTGCAGACCTACTATCGTAGTCCATTCAGAACTCCTCGCAAATCACAGAAACCCTTTTCGACTTTGATCCGGCAAGGGGTGGCCCTTGACTGGGAAGTTAAGCAAGAGAAAGAACCATTGGAATTCCAAGTGGGAGACCAAATTCTTTAGCAAGTCTCACTCTGGGAATGGCTTAATATGCTTCGTAAAGTGTGGAAAGCTAAATCCAATATAGTTAGGACCTCCGAGATTCTTACCAGAATCGGTCCTGTATCTCACAAACTAGACCTACTCCGCGAACTCAGTAACGTACATTTTACTCTTCGCGCCTCAATCTTGAAAACGTACCTTTCCGTTAGGACTCGCGTAAGCCCAATCGATGAGATCGAGATTAACTAGATCCTCGTCTTCGTATTAGAACCGTAGTGACCCTCGACCGAGTGGTCAAGCGGACGAAGCAACGCCGTCGCCCGTTAGTGAAGGTTCTTTGGAATACCAACCGAGGACCCGGATTCACTTATGAGCGCGAGAACCAATCGATTAGGAAGTTTCCACCTCACGGCTCGATCACTTCTACCTACTTCCTTACATAGATTCTAATTTCGGGACGAAATTCCCTCTAACAGGGGGATGATGTGACAACCCGAAATTTCCATTCTGAACAAACCATATCAAGTCAATAGAAGTTACAACAGTTACAGTGAATTTCTAGACTTTTGGGTATAAGTTTGAGTATTTCAGGATTTAAACTTAAAGAGATATCAGGAGAGAGGATGCACTAGGGTTTTGTGCAACTTTGTTATTCCAAAACTCTATGATATTAGAATTCATTTCATGAATAAAATATTTTCTGCCAAAAATCCCAGGACTATATATAGGATTCTGAACCATATTTATTCATTAGTTACATTTCCAACTAGAGAAAAGCCGAATTCTCTCTCACGGATCTTCTGGTTTTCATCCCAAATCGAGAGTACTTCTATCTAGTTGTATTATATAGCTTAGATTGTGCCTAATAACATCAAAATCATAACAAAACAACAATATTTGAGAGTTTACCGCCCAAGAACACTTGGAGAGTAAACTCTTTTATAAAGGCCAACTGGTGCCTAGTCCTTCCTTAAGCAATGAAACAAGTTTGGACTTGTACACTAATGAGTTTAGGGATAGAAAACAACCTCAAAACACCAAGGAAATGGTGTTCACGGCCCAAGATCTTCTTGGACCGTGAACACTAAATTTAGGGCCAAAGAGTACCCAATGTCCCTCCAAACTTTGGAACTAAACCTAGAGACTAACCATGGCTTGTTTAGAGATCAAAAACATTAAGAATCAAGGGCTAAAAGTGAGTTCGCGGCCAAGGATGTTCTTGGAACGTGAACTCCATTTTAAGTTGCCAAAATGCCCTAAATGCCTTCATTAAGCCAAGAGACTAGCATAGCACTTTACCTTGATATGTCTAGGACCCAAAACAATCAAAATACCAACACCCATGAGTGTTTACGACCGCAAACACATGACCAAATGGTCCATGGGCCGTAAACTCAAGTTAGGGGTGTTTTGATGCCACAAACACTTCCTAAGGCTTAGGCTTGAAGTTAGAATGCTTCCTTATGACCTTTAGGACCCTCATAAGCATAAATGGCCATGAGTTTACGGTAGTAAACTCATTAGGGCTGTGATCTCCTCAAAAACTCCAAGGAAGGTGGTCTTTTTCATCCTAGGTTAGAGCTAATGTCCCTAAATCATTCCCTAGCCTTCAAACTTGCATTCCCACATGATTAGCCATGAGTTTACGACCGTAAACTCCCTTGGGCCGTGAAATCATGGTAGTAAACTCATGTGAGTGCCTTTATACCTTCCTATGTTGAATCACATGTGATTCCAACACTTGGTCAAGGTGTTTCCTAGTCCCGGAAGGTGTTTCCTTTCATATAGATGTTATAAACACTATATTCATGTCAATATGTGTCTTTATATGTCATTTAGGACTTATTGTGTCTCGGGACTTCATTCGTGGAACTTCTCATCCCTACACGCATACCCGTTAGAACCAATCATAACAGGTGAGTTCATACCCCTTAATCAATGTTTTAAATGATTTTAAATTCTTTAATGGGGGGGGGGGGGGGGGAATACAGGTAGAAAACAGTATGTTATTAAATCACTCGTATGTATTTTATAACTGTGTTTTCATCCAGCAGATTTCACATACTTCAAAATGTGATGCATGAAATGGTTTTATATCTTAAAAATACCTTGATAGCAAAAGTATTACGTTTGAAATGTTTATTAAAATGACATCAAGTCATTGTTAATTATTGTTCAAAACTCTTAGATGTCTTATAAAACCATTTTTACCTTCTTAAACCAAACTATATCTATACACTTATGTTCTTATATATGTATTGATGTTATAGTTTTCATCCTTCAGTCAGTTTCCCACACTCTTGTGTAGCAAGGGTGTATAAACCTGTTTGGGAAATCAATTACCTTCCTGTTAACTATTATAGGGACAGTTAGGAGATTTAAAACAATATTCCTATTACAAGGAATTACACCAGAGTCACTTCATTCATGAGTCTATACTATACATTATATGTTACATGAATACGTCTACATAGATACGCTTACATGAATACCTTAGATGAATACCTTTACATAGATACATTTACCTGTATACACTTACATGAGTACTTGTATCTCGATTCACTAGGATGATTTATTCGTACCTTCTGTGTAAATTGTCCTGCCTATCCCAGTTCAACGAGATATCTAGACGGGACTAACCATTCCGAAACCCACCTGTTAGCTCCAGTGGTAGATGAACATCTACGGATGCCTACGGTTGTTACTTATATTAGGGGTACCTTTACGGGACTTACCAATCCTTTAGCCTATTGTTCGCTACAGAGGTAAATGACCATCTTTGGATGCCTACGGTTAATACTTATATTAGGTGTACCTTTACGGGACTAACCCTTCCTTAAACCTGTTGTAGCTACAGATCCATCTACGGATGTTCAAAGGTTATACATGTCGCTATTCGTGATGTCGTGTTAATCCTAATACAAAAGGATAGCACTTACATAGTTATATTTTCCTATTACTTTATTTTGTGATACATTCACATAAACGATGAGTTAGACTAAGTACTGTTAGTAATAGTCAAAAGGAAGGAAAAACTATCATTTTTATAGCGTGTTAATCCTAATACAAAAGGATAACACTTACATGATTATATTTTCCTATTACTTTATTTTGTGATACATTCACATAAACGATGAGTTAGACTAAGTACTGTTAGTAATAGTCAAAAAGAAGGAAAACCATCTTTGTTTTAGCAATACACACGAGTCTTGGTAGAAGACTACTTACAAAACACACGAGTCTTGGTAGAAGACTGCTTACATAACACACGAGTCTTGGTATAAGACTACTTACATAATATTTAAGTCTTGGTAGAAGGCTACTCGTTATATTAATAGAAATCATAGGGATTTGCTAGAGTATTCAAACATTTTCCACTGTTTTCAAACAATTCACACTTATACAGTTTTTTTTCCAAAGGTTTTCAAGCCATTACCTTACAGTTTTTACAAATCAAAGACACATTAATACTTATGAATTCACCAACTTTACGCTGATACTCTCTTTCAAAATAACTTATATTCTCAGGTCACCAGTTAGACAGGTACGATGACCAGGTTTTGAGAAGACGGAGCACAGACAAGACTCGTATTTTATTTTGATTACATATATTGATGTCTTATTACAATGAAAGAACACACATGTATTAAAACTTTACTTTTAATGCAATGGATGATGTTGTTGCTTGTTTACTACTTTACACTATTATGATACTTTACATGACGTCCTCCACCCCGGAACGTTTCCGCCGTTCTTGGTTTTGGGGTGTGACACAAAGGTTGTATATGATGCTTGGATTAAGAATGTGGATGATTCAACTGATGTTTCGTGTATTATACTTGCCATATTGATTACTTGTCTTCAGCGGGATCTGGAACTCTTCACTGCCTTTGACATGATTGAACATCTTAAGAAGATGTTTGATCAGCAAGCTAGGATTAAAAGATTTGAAACTGTTCGAGCGCTTTATGCCTGTAGGATAGAGGAAACCGAGAATGTAAGCAATCATATTCTCAAGATGAAAATCCTTATGGATCAATTGGATATATTGGGATCTTCGTATCAACTAGACTTGGCCACTGACTTAATTATGAACTCATTTCCCAAGTCTTAGGACACTTTCATCATGGACTACATCATGGATAGGATGGATAAAACTATCTATAAGTTACACGGGATGCTAAAAATGCAAAGAAAAATATCCTAAGGAAAACCCCCCAAGTGCTCATGATCTAGGTGGGACAAGTCCAAAAGAGGAAACAAGGCAAGAAATCCAAAGGGAAGCCACAATTTGGCAAGGGAAAGGGGAGGAAATCTACCCAAAACCCACCACTGAATAATTAGGAAACGGTTTCTAAATATGACACATGCTTTGAGTGTAGTATCGTGGGGCATTGGAAAAAGAATTATTCTAAGTACCTTGTTGAGTTGAAGAACAAGAAGGTCAGGACAGGGCACCTCAGGTATATCTGTTTATATGATTGAAATGGGATTAATACTTGGGTATTTGATACTTGTTATGGAACTCATATAATTAAGTTATTGTTTGGGTTTCAAAAGAGTAGAGAACTGATGACAGGTGATATGGTTTTTCATGTTGGCAATGGAGGATGTGTTGCAGTCCAAGCAGTAGGATATCTAGTTTTATGCTTACCATCTGTTTGTAATTGACAATAAACAATGTGTTTTTGATTACTTCTATCACTAGAAACATTATTTCAGTTTCACGTTTAAGGAAATCTGGTTATGACTTCAAATTTGTTGATGATAATATTCATTCCTTCTTGAAAGGAATGACACTTCAAAAGACAAGTCCCTGTGTCATGCTAACACCAGAAGGATTAAACAAGGTTTGAAACAAACATATCTTTGGCATTGTCTCCTTGGACAAATAAACAAGAAGCACATATCACAATTCCAAAAGAATGGACTTTTAGGGAAAAATGACAATGAGTCATTTGACATATGTGAGTCTTGCTTATATGGTAAGATGACAAAGTCACCTTTTTGTGGCACTAGTTAAAGGGTAAGTGTTTTATTAGGCATCATACATACCGATGTATGTGGTACTTTCAAAACAATATCAAAATATGGTGAAAGATATTATATCTCCTACACTGACGACTTCAGTCAATTTGGTTATGTGTATTTGATGAAACATAAATATGAAGCATTTGAAAAGTTTGAATTGTTTCAAAGTGAGGTTGAGAATCAACTCGATAAAATAATTAAAATCCTTCATTTATATCACCTACACTGACAGCTTCAATCAATTAGGAGTTATGGGATTATATCACAACTTTATCCACCTAGAACACCACAACTTAATGGTCTGATCCTTGATGAGCAGGAGTACTCTCCCTTTATCCTTTTGGAATTATGCCTTACTCGGTACAACCTGTATCTTGAATATGGAACAAAATAAGAAAGTAGACAAGAAAGCTTATGAGATGTGGTATGGAAAAGTTCCATCCCTATCATATATGAAACTTTCGGGTTGTCAATCCTATGTTACACAAGAGGCTTCTAGCAAAATCGAGTCTACGTCTACCAAGTACATATTTGTAGGATATCCGAAAGATTATATATGATATTACTTCTACATCCCTAGTGAGAATAAGATCTTCATCTCATGAAAAATTGAATTCTTGGAAAGAAAGTTTCTAATGGATGAAGCAAGTGGGAAGTGATGGTGGAACTTGGAGAAGATTAAGAACAATAGCCTAATGTTACTCAAGTTAGCACTAGTACCGAACAAGAGGTTCTTGAAGATGAAGAGATAAATACTCTTCAACATGTTGAAACACAAGGTGTTTGTAGATCCAGTAGAATTCATCAAGAACCTGAGAGATATAGATTTTCATTGATGAATGCTTTTTTATGATGAATTCTGATGAGCCCATGACCTATCGTAATGCAATGGTAGATGTTAAATCTGACAAACAGCTTGAATCCATGAACACGTAGATGCAATACATGAGAGATAACCAAGTATGGGATTTGGTTGAACTTCCTCCCCAGTCTAAGACTATAAGGAGTAAGTGGGTCTTCAAGAAGAAGACTGACATGGATCGAAATTTACCCACATTCAAAGAAAGACTAATTTCTCTCAAACCCAATGGGTTAATTATGATGAAACCTTTTCACCAGTTGCTATCATTAAATCTATTAGGATACTACTAGCCATAGCTGCATATCATGCCTATGAGATATGGAAAATGGATGTCAAAGCCGCTCTTCTAAATGGAAAATTATAAGAAGATGTATATATGATTCAAGTTGAAAGTTTTGTTGACCAAAAGCATCCTAATAAAGTGTGTAAGATCAATAGATGCATTTACGGGTTAAAGCAAGCATCTCCATATTGGAATAATTGTTTTAATGATAAAATAAATTATTATGGTTTTATTAAAAATGAAGATGAATCTTGTGTTTACATGAATACTAGTGGAAGCTCGGTGACCTTCTTAGTTTTGTATGTAGATGACATACTTATCATGATAAATCACATTCCAAGTTTACAATGTGTAAAATCTTGGTTAGGAAAGTGATTCTCAATGAAGGATCTAGGTGAGGCTCAAACTTCTAATAGTCGACCGATTGACTAAGAGTGCACATTTCTCGCCATGCGTGAAACATCTCCGATAGAGAATAACGTACATGTATACTTGGATGAAATGTAAATTAGGATCTTGAGTTGCTCCTAGTACAACTTACCATCCCCAGACAGATGATCAAAAGAAAAGAACAATCCAAACAGTATAAAATATACTGAAGGTATGAAGTACTCTATGAGCGTAAATGTTAGACTCCAATATGTTGTCGTGATGTAGGACAGAAAGTCCTCAGTGGCTCTAAAATGATTCAAGACACCACTGACAAGATACAAATTGTCCGAGAAAGAATGAAATCGGCCTAGGATCGACAGAGGTCCTATATAGAAAAGAGGAGATGACCCGTAAAATTCCAGGTGAGTGATTTTCTAATACTGAAGGTATCTCCATCGAAAGGTTTTATTCGATTTAGGAAGAAACAACGATTAGTAAGCAAGCATACCGCTTGTAATTGCCTGAAGATTTAGTAGGTATTTATGATGTATTTCATGTGAGTTATCTACGCAAATGCTTCAGCATACATGATGAAACGGCCCCGTTATCCGAGGTGAAAATTGATAACAAATTAAGATACATAGAAGAGCTTGAAGAAATTGTAAATGAAAGAATGACTAAACTACGTAATAAAGAAGTAGATTTGGTTCTTGTCAAATGGAAACACCATCGAGGCCCAAATTATACTTGGTAAAAATAAGAGTGAGATAAAAGCAAAACATCCTGATTTGTTAAAAAGAAGTTATGAATTTTTAACGGATTTTTCCTGTCCCGGTCTGTTAAAAATAATAATATTAAAAATAAAGTCAAAATTAGTTGGCGAAGTCTAAACTAAAGTTGTAGAGCATAATTTTACCTACGTGTGCATATAAAGAACGTCAAAAACGGAGCTCGTATGCAAAAGTTATGGATTTTAGAAGTTTTGGGTTCAATTTCCAAGAATTTCGCATGGCTGGTGATCGGCCACGTCACCCTCGCCCGGAACTCGTCGTGTGTCCGACGCCGATGACTCGGCCGAAGACCATCCGAAACGTGTGCACCCCCGTGTCCGAAGCAGTTGCGTCATTCGAGACGCTGGACCACTCGCGAAGCGACGCGTGTCGGCGCGTGTCCAAGCCTCGCACGAGCATTTAGCCTCCCTCGCATGCACGCCACCTGCCTTCACCTGCTGCTGCCACGTGTCTCTCCGGCCAGCAAACCCTTGCATCTCACCCCTATAAATAGAAGGTTGTGAGCCTTCTCGGGTATTTTTTGGGATTTTGCCATTTTCACCCCTAATTTCATATTTTACCTATTTTACTTCCCCCGAAGCCCCGGTCTCAATTTTAACACCTAAAATACTTTACGAAGAGCCCGAAAAATTTATCTTTTCGGTTTGAAGCTCAACCTTCGTAAAGTCCGGTTTTCAATAAATCTCTCGGTTTTCAACGACAAAACTTTATTATTATAATGAAGTGCTGCACAAATTACTATTTTAACCCCCGGTTATTTCAAGGTGAGTTCAATATATAGGAACAATTGTATGTTATGTGTTATATGTGCTATGTGCTTTTCAGTGTTATCATTCCGTGTTATTTTATTTCTGCTATTTATGATAGCAAAGCTATACCTTTGACCATGTGATCAGTGAAAAAACTTAGATTCACGGTGGTACTGGTACGTAACCTCTGGCCATGTAGAACATGTCTCCGTAAGAGAATGACTTCTAATCTATAGCATTGGCAGATAGTTAGATAGGGCTATAAGTTTGAAATCTACCAAAATGTTAATCAGAAATTTTATGTCTTTTGTGCCATTTGGGCCGGAGCTTTATTGATGTATATCAAGTATGGAAACTGTTATGTCTCATTAAATGTATATATCTTTGAATCAAATCATTGATTGATACGGAATGCTTGTCACATGATTCACATATGCATTTGTTGTTCCTTGTGTCCTCTTTGCTTCTGCCATATTGAAGTATATATATGGCATAACGTTATATTGTAGCTATTATTGAACTCACTAAGCGTCACCGCATACCCTCTCAATGTTTAACAATTGCAGGAGATAAGTAACCAGTATAGCTATATTCTGATAGAAGATTTTGAATAGTTTGAAACTATTGTATTTTGTACTCATGTATGTATATAACTATAGTATCCTGGGAAGTTATGTAATATATAACATAAAACTTTGAAATAGTTGTTTTGTATCCTGTAAAATATTATATTTTGTACTCATGTATTTTGTACTCATGTATGTATATAACTTATGTAAACAAGTTATCAATGTAAAATATTATTAATAAATATGCACGTAGCACGTTTTGGAGTAACAATTGTCAAGTAAGAAAGTTTGGGTCTTTCAGAAATATGAAAGTGTGAGCCTTTCATATATATATATATATATATATATATATATATATATATATATATATATATATATATATATATATATATATATATATACACACACACACACACATACGGGAGGGTTCAGCTCAGATGATGTATTATATATAAATAGTCAAAACATTGGTGCATATATACTAGTATATATGCACCGAAGGTTTGACTATTATATATATTGGTGGCGGAAGCAGGTGGTGTATTATATATGAATAGAGTTATAATTATATTCATATATGAATATTACTCATCCTCTAGTCGGCCTGGTACACCGGAGCGTTTTGCGTCAAAAATAAATGATTGACTTAAAATGATTTCTCATTCTCAACTTTTTCTTTCTCAATTGAACATATATATATATATATATATATATATATATATATATATATATATATATATATATATATATAGTTTTTGTTCTATGGAAAATAAAAAAAAAACCCTAAAAATCATAAAAATGCACAAAAAATACAAAAAAATACAAAAAAAAAAAAAAAAAAAAAAAAAAAAAAAAAAACTTAGAAATCACAAAACTTTTTTTTGACTTTATAAATGAAAAAATCGCAACTTTTTCTTCAAATTCGCTGAAAAAAAAATTTGAAATAAAACCAAAAAAAATCGATTTTTTAACAGTGAATTTGTAAAAATACCTGCGATTTTTTGATAAAAACACATTTGTGATCTATAAGTATTTTTTTATGCATTATTATGATTTTTAGGGTTTTTTTTATGGTTTTCTTGTTTTCCAAAAAACCATTCCATATCTGTGTGTGTGTGTATATATATATATATATATATATATATATATATATATATATATATATATATATTTATATAGTGAGGTTCAATTGAGAATCATAATTAACCAATGAACCAATATTTTTTCAATGTTTAGAACGTATTATTTATAAAAAAAAAACTAAAAATACAGAAATTCATAATTTTTTATCCTTTTTCTAATGATATCAAATTCAATAAAAAATCGTCAAATTCACAATGTGAATCCAAAAAATATATTTAACATTCACAATGTTAATTTATGAATTTAAATATTTTTAGGATTTTTTTTGCGATAAAAAATAAGTTCTAGAACTTGATAAAAATATTTGGTTCCTTGAAAAATCAATAATTATGGTTCTTTATTGATTTATATATATATATATATATATATATATATATATATATATATATATATATATATATATATATATATATATATAAGTTCAATTGAGAAGATAAAAAAAAGTTGAGAATTGGTGACTCATTCTCAGCCACTCATTTATTTTTGACACAAAAGTCTCCGTTGCACCAGCGAAAATGGATAACGAATACACATGTGTTTCCAACAAAACATGTTTTCTTAAACTATACTAATCATTACCTTAATATATATACAAAAACATCGTTTTTGTTTTTCGTTTTTTTAATTTTTAAGAAGGCATTTTTATCGAAAAATTATTTTAAATATACCAAAATTCGTAATTTTTTATTATCTATAAATATACATCCATATTGATATACTTTTAAGATAAAATAATTTTTTTTTAATATTTTCAGCTATCATTATTAATAATTGAATAAAAATATAATATGACGAAAGATGATATAAAAAATATATTTTAAATAAGAAAATTTTATTACGTGTCATATTCATATATGAACGACACTTAAACTATTAAAAAAAAAAGTTAAACATATGTTTTAGTCATAAGTGAATAACAAATGTACTGTAATAAAAATCTGATACATTTTTATTTACTTATGAATAACGAGAGCCGAAACTCTAAAAAAATAAATTTTTTATTTTTCTTAAAACTATATCAATATAGATGTCTATTTGTAGAAAATAAAAAATTATGAATCTTGATGTATTTAAAATAATTTTTCAATCAAAATGACTTTCTAAAAATCAAAAAAACAAAAAAAAAAAAAAAAAAAAAAAAACATGTTTTTGTGTATATTAATGTATTATGATTAGCATAGTTTAATGAAACATGTTTATCCGCTATCCATTTCTCTCATTCTCAACCTTTTTTTTTTCTGAATTGAACTCTCCCTATACTAATAAAAGAGTAGTTCTTTTGTCATGTGTCATCATATTAGACATTTTAATTAATGTGTTGTCACTTGTCAATTTATTAGTTTTCCATTTTAAATTTATTAGACCTCCTCATTAATATGATTCTATTTTAAATTTTAAAATTTAAATTATTGTTTTCATTAATTCACAAATAAAAAATATCTAATATATATTAAAAATCAATTTTACATATTTATTTGAATCAACGATTATAATTTCATATAACTAATAAAAATATCTTTTAAATTAATAATTTATTTAAAATAACTGATTAATAATTTTAAGTTTTTACTATAAAAATTTGATTAATTTTATAACTGTGGTTCTCACGGGTTATAAACTAGTATATATATATATATATATATATATATATATATATATATATATATATATATATATATATATATATATATATATATATATATATATATATATATATATATTGAGAGAGACAAAAGACGGAGCGTATTTTATTAAACTAATTTGGTGCTCTTATTGTCGTTTTGCTCTTGGACATGCTAAAATGATTTGAGTAATAAATAATTGATTTGATTTGAACATATTAGCGTTTTCGTAATCATATAAAATATATGGATGCAACCTGGACGGAAACATTCTATTGGACTGATATTTTCATAATCATCAGAAAAATTATTTAGTAATCATTCTCTTACTTTCTATTTCTCTCTCAATATATAATAGTCAAAACATCGGTGCATATATACTAGTCGAAAATCCGTATGTTGCCTATTAAATATATGTTATTAAATATAAAAAAGTGGTTTATTATAAGGTTTAATTAAAATTAATATTAGTTTGTGAATGACCATTGGATTCTTCATTTCTCTCATAACTCCCCATCATTATTTAGCATTAGTAACAACAATTTCAATATGTTTTATGAATGTAATAATACACCATCATAATGTGCATTCATATTATAACTTATCTTTCATCTTATTCGGATAGTATAAATAGTGAGTCATATGTATTAGAAACTTGATGATTTCATCGCAAGTATTGGAATAAAAGTTCTTTATACTCTCATTTCTTTCTTTACTTTATAAATCATATTTTATAACACGTTATCAGCACGAGGCTCTACCATAGAGTTCAACTTCTTGCCGTTCTTGTCGTTGTCAGGTATATATATAATTTTTTTTAGGGATAAGCATTAGAACCGCCGGAACCGGACCGGAACCGAACCGGAACCGGAATTGGTAATAGGTCCGGTTACCGGTTCTCCATTTTTATGAAAACTGGTCCCAGTTCTAAGAACCGGAACCGGTTTGACATTTTTTTCATTTTTTAAAATGCACATAACTCGCTCATATAAAGTCGAAATTATTTGATTTTTTTTCCAACATGTAATTTGGAGTTTGTAATTCATTTTTTACGGTACAAACATATGTTTTGGTTAGATATTGAATCAGACACATGCCCCGAAAGAAAGCATATCGATGTTGCGTTTTTTTATTTCAGCATTATTTTTTTTATTTTTTTGAATATGTCCCATTTTTTAAATGTGTATAACTCATTCATATGACGTCGGAATTACTTAATTTTTTTTTCCAGCATGTAATTTGATGTTTGTAGTTCATTTTAGACTATAAAAACACATATTTTGGTTAGATATTGAATCAGTTATAGACCCCGGAAGGCAACATATCAATGCTGTGTTTTTTCTGTTTCAGCATTTTTTATTTTTTTGGAATCTGTCCCCGCTTTTAAAATGCGCATAACTCACTCATATGAAGTCGGAATTACTTGATTCTTTTTTCATCATGTAATTTAGTGTTTGTACTTCAATTTAGAATGCAAAAAGTCATAATTTGGTTAAATATTGAATCATTTACAAGTTCCAGAAGATAGCATATAATCTATAGTATTTCAACCGGTTCTACTTTGAAAAATAACTAAAAAACCGGGACCGAAACCGGAACCGGTGCTAGAACCAGCGGTCCGGTTCCCGGTTCTTATAATATACGAAAACCGGTTCCGGTTCCAAAGCTCATCCCTAATTTTTTTTTCAAAGTTCATATGTATAGTGCTCACAAGTAATTTTATGATACTTCTTAACTAACAATCCTCTAATATACAACTCTTTATTTTGATTAATACTTTCACTATGGTAAATCTTAGCAAACTTGAGTTTATTACTCTTGACATTAGTGGAAAAAATTATTTATCATGGATCCTTGATGCTAAAATCCACCTTGATGCTATAGGTCTTGGAAACACAATAAAGGATGTAAATCCTTTAAATGAAGCATCAAGCCAAGAAAAGGATAAGGCGATGATTTTCCTTCGCCACCATCTCGATGAACGATTAAAAGTTGAATACCTTACTGTCAAAGATCCAGCTGATCTTTGGAATAATCTGAAAGAGAGGTATGATCATCAAAAAACAGCGATATTTCCTAGAGCTCGTTTTGATTGGTTACACCTTCGGCTACAAGATTTTAAATCTGTGAGTGAGTATAATTCAGCCATGTTTAAAATTACTTCCCAACTAAGACTATGTGGTGAGACTATAACTGATGAAGACATGCTAGAGAAAACCTTCTCTACTTTTCATGCCACTAACATGCTCCTGCAGCAACAATATCGTGAGAAAGGGTTTAAAAAATATTGTGAATTAATCTCATGTCTTCTTGTGGCTGAACAAAATAATGAGCTCTTAATGAAAAATCACCAATCCCGTCCGACCGGTTCTAGTCCATTCCCTGAAGTGAATGTGACATCATCTAATTATAACGGTCGTGGGTCTAACCGTGGTTGTGGCCGTGGTCGTGGTCGAGGTTGTGGACGTGGTGGAGGCCGTCATAATAATCGTCCCAATAATAATAATAATAATAATATAAGTAACCACCAAAAGTGGGAAAGTAACAAAAACCCACATGCTAATGATAAAAGTGGCCAAGGCAAAAAGAAAGTTGAAAATGTTTGTCACCGATGTGGAATGACCGGTCATTGGTCGCGTACATGTCGCACTCCAAAGCATTTTTTTGATCTTTATCAAGCTTCTCTAAAATATAAAGAAGGAAAAAATACGGAAACAAATTTCGTTCAAAATTATTTTTCCGAAGATCAACTAGAAATGGGACATTTGGATGTCGCCAATTATCTTGCCAACACGGAAGAGACAAACGGTGTTATGGATGGTGATGGAAGTACCCAATTTTTCCCATAAAAGGAGATGGATATGCCATATCATGAAATTGTTGGTTTTCTAGTATCATTTTATTTTTGCATTATGTTTGTTTAGAGTCATTGTCATGCTCAAGAATAATATGTAGTTTTGTTTAATGTCTTTTATGATTTTTATGTCATAGTCGTTTCATGAGAAGAGATCTCGATGATTCTTCTCAAAATAATAATATATGACTTTATTTCTCTAAGTTGAATATTTCTTATTTCTTATTATTTTTATTATATATTTTTAATTTGAAGAGAAATATGGATAATTCGCAAAATAAATGAGGAAGATATATGTCTTGCAGACAGTGCAACAACACATAGCATTTTTAATAATGAAAAATATTTTGCTTACATATCAATTGGAGAAGCAAATGTTAATACAATAACGGGTAGTGCAAAAATGATTGAAGGCTCTGGAAGAGCGAATATCATATTACCACAAGGGACAATAATTACAATTGGAGATGCATTATTTTCATCAAAATCACCAAGAAATTTATTAAGTTTTAAGGATATTCGGTCCAACGGGTATCATGTTGAAACAACCAATGATTGTGATAAAGAGTATCTCAATATTACAAAAATGATATCGGGTAAGAAAAGTCTTTTGGAAAAATTACACGTATTGTCCTCCGGATTGTATTATACAAATATTAGAATGATTGAATCGCATGCTATTGAAAATAAAAAGTATGATAACATCTACAAAGTTTGGCATGACTGGTTGGGCCATCCCGGATCAATTATGATGTGCAAAATAATTGTAAGTTCAAGTGGTCATTCCTTGAAAAACCAGAAGATTTTTCAAGCTAATGAATTGTCTTGTGTTGCATGTTCTCAAGGAAAATTAATTTCCCGTCCATCATTGAATAAAGTTGGGTATGAAAGTCATAGTTTTTTAGAAAGAATTCAAGGGGATATATGTGGACCAATTCATCCACCATATGGACCATTTAGATATTTTATGGTCTTGATTGACGCGTCAACTAGATGGTCACACGTGTGCTTGTTATCTAGCCGTAATCTCGCTTTCGCAAGATTACTAGCACAAATAATCCACCTAAGGGCACATTTTCCCGATTACCCAATTAAGAAAATTCGACTTGACAATGCTGGAGAATTTACATCACAAGCTTTTAATGACTATTGCATGTCGATTGGGATAACTATTGAACATCATGTTGCATATGTTCATACACAAAATGGTTTAGCTGATTCGTTAATCAAACGGCTTAAATTAATTGCAAGACCATTACTAATGCATTCTAAACTTCCTACATCGACATGGGGGCATGCAATTTTACATGCGACATCACTTATACGAATCAGGCCAACTAGTTATCATAAGTTCACCCCTATTCAACTGGTTTGCGGCCATGTACCAAATATTTCCCATCTAAGGACGTTTGGATTTGCAATTTATGTACCCATTTCTCCACCTCACCGCACAAAAATGGGTCCTCAAAGAAGAATGAGAATTTATGGTGGATACAAATCTCCATCTATAGTAAAATATTTAGAACCATTAACTGGAGATTTATTTACAGCTAGATTTGACGATTGTCATTTTGATGAATCATTTTTTCCAACATTAGGGTGAGAAATAAAGAAACCGGAGAATAAAATCTCTTGGAATGAATTATCACTTTCAGTTTTAGATCCTCGTTCAAGTCAATGTGAACTTGAAGTGAAAAAGATAATTCATTTACAAAATATAGCAAATCAATTGCCAGATGCATTTACTGACCCTAAGAGAGTAACAAAGTCTCATTTACCAGTTGTAAATGCTCCAGTTAGAATTGATATCCCAGAAAGAAAAAATACAACTACAAATGAATCAAAGGCACGCCTGAAGCGTGGAAGACCAACCGGTTCCAAAGATAAAAATCCTCGAAAACGAAAGGGAGAAAATATAATTGATGGTCCAAAAGAGAAAACAGAATCTTTTGAAAAGACTAATGAAGCTCCAGAAGAGCCAATGGCATAAAAAAAGAAACCGGGGTACCTGAAAATTATGAAAATGAAGAGATCTCAATAAATTATGTCATGATAGGAATAAGATGGAACCGAAATAAGATAGACGTCGACGATAATTTTTCATATCATGTTGCGTGCGAGATTATAGAAGAAAATGAGGATCTTGAACCTAAATCTATAGATGAATGTAGAAATAGAAAAGATTGGCCAAAATGGAAAGATGCAATCAACAAAGAGCTTAATTCTCTTATTCAACGAAAAGTTTTTGGACCTGTAGTCCATACACCAAATGGAGTAAGACCAGTGGGACACAAATGGGTATTTGTGCGCAAAAGAAACGAGAAGAATGAAGTTGTGAGATATAAAGCAAGACTTGTTGCACAAGGTTTTACCCAAAGGCCCGGAATTGATTATGAAGAAACATACTCTCCTGTGGTTGATGCAATCACATTCCGTTTTTCTAATAAGTCTGGTAACGCATGAAAAATTGGAGATACGTCTGATGGATGTAGTTACCGCCTATTTATATGGTTCACTTGAGAATGATATTTATATAAAAATCCCAGAAGGGTTTAAGGTGCCAGAAGCACAAACTCCTAATTCTCGTGAAGTATATTCGATAAAATTAAATAGATCTTTGTATGGATTGAAACAATCTGGTCGTATGTGGTTCAATTGTTTAAGTGCATTTCTTTTAAAAGAGGGCTATAAAAATGGTCCATTAAGCCCATGTGTATTCATAAAAAGATCCGGATCAAAATTTGTGATAATTGTTGTTTACGTAAATGATTTGAACATAATTGGAACTCCTGGAGAATTGGAAAATGCCACTTCTTGTTTGAAAGAAAAATTTGAAATGAAAGATCTTGGTAAAACGAAATTTTGTTTGGGTCTTCAAATTGAGCACACCAAAAATGGAGTTTTTGTACATCAATCTAGTTATCCATAAAAGGTGCTTAAAAGTTTTTATATGGATAACTCACATCCATTGAGTACCCCGATGGTGGTAAGGCATTTAGATGCCGAAAAGGACCAATTTCGGCCTTGTGAAAAACATGAAAAACTTCTTGGTCCCGAAGTACCATATCTTAGTGCTATTGGCATCCTAATGTATCTTGCTAATAATACGAGACCTGATATATCTTTTGCTGTAAACTTATTAGCAAGATATAGTTCTTGCCCAACAAGAAGACATTGGAATGGAGTCAAACACATTGTTCGATATCTTCGAGGTACAATGGATATGGGATTATATTATTTAAATTCATGAAATGCGGAGTTAACTAGTTATGCAGATGTTGGATATTTGTCTGATCCACACAAAGCTCGATGCCAAACAGGTTATTTATTCACTTGTGGAGGTACCGCAATTTCTTGGCGTTCTGTTAACCAAACTTTAGTTGCTTCTTCTTCTAACCATGCAGAGATTATAGCAATTCATGAGGCAAGCCGTGAATGTATTTGGTTAAGAAATTTAACTCATCACATTCGTGAGAGTTGTGGTCTAACTTCTAAGATGAACGTTCCATCCATACTATATGAAGATAATGCGGCTTTTATAGCCCAATTCAAGGAAGGGTTTATCAAAGGAGACAGAACCAAACATATATCACCAAAGTTTTTTTTACTCATGATCTTCAAAAAGAGCGTGACATCAACATCCAGAAAATTCAATCAAGTAACAACTTGGCAGATTTGTTCACTAAAGCGCTCCCTACATCCAAATTTGAAAACATGGTACGAAATATTGGAATGCGACGCTTTAAGGAAATCAAGTGATGTGATGATCAGGGAGAGTTGGAAACATATTGTACTCTTTTCCTTAGCTATATTTTTCCCACTGGCTTTTCTTAGCAAGGTTTTTAACGAGGCAATTGTTCCAAATATCTATTATTAATCATGTACTCTTTTTCCTTAATAAATGGTTTTTCCCATGAGGTTTTACTTATTAAGGTTTTAACGAGGCATGATACAATCGTCATTCAAGGGGGAGTGTTATGAAATATTAGTTTGTGAATGACCATTGGATTCTCCATTTCTTCCATAACTCCCTATCATTATTTAGCATTAGTAACAACCATGTTTTATGAATGTAATAATACACCATCATAATGTGCATTCATATTATAGCTCATCTTTCATCTTATTTGGATAGTATAAATAGTGAGCCATATGTATTAGAAACTTGATGATTTCATCACAAGTTTTGGAATAAAAGTTCTCTATACTCTCATTTCTTTCTTTACTTTATAATTTATCTTGTTATTTAATCATATTTTATAACAGAAAACTTATTTTATTGATATTTATATTGAATCATATGAGGTTTAGGTTGAACACAAATAAAAGTTTTGTTGAACTTTTAATTTAAATAATTTTTAAGTGTTGTTAACTTCCAATAATTTTAAAACTATTCATTTGTTTCGATATATATATATATATATATATATATATATATATATATATATATATATATAGAGAGAGAGAGAGAGAGAGACAGAGAGTGAGAGTGAGAGAGAGATAATGGTTCAAATTAGAAATACAAAAGATTAAGGACTCTAAGAACCCTATTAATTAGTAAATATGTACATAATACTCTTATTAAACATGTAAAAATCCCAATTTTTTGTCTTTTTGATACGAAAATAACAAATTTATAATTTTTAAAGTCTAATATTTTCATTTGTATATGCTTTCTTATTTTAACACAAAACTTATACAAAATACAATTTTACACAGTCAATTTAAAGTTTAATGCAAAAAATTCATAACATAATACAAACCATTTTAGAATAATTCACTAATTAAAAAAATATCAAAAACTCAAACTCTACCACCACACACCGTGACCAACCACCAGTATCAGCATTGTAACCATCATTTCTTTCAAATTAGATCTATAAATAAAGTTATGTATTAACTTAAATACTACATTCACAGTCTAATAAAACATATTAATTCATTCGTTTTGAATTTAATGCAAAATAATTATAAAAGCTAGTAGATTCTTACAAATTTATACAGCAAAAAAAAATTCACAACAAAATTAACACAAAAATTTATACATAAATCATTAATATTTTAATACAAATTATAAAAAAAATCATAACAAAATGCCGTCAATTCACAGTTTAAACACAAAATTCACCTTTTAATGCAGTCAAATCACATTTTTAAACACAAAAAATCATTGTTTAATTCAAAAAATTCATAGTTTAATATAGAAAATTCACAATTTAAATAAAAAATCCACACCTTAATGCAGTTTATTCAAAGTTTAGAAAACAAAAATCATAGCTTAATACATAAAAACCACATCCTATTACAATAAATTTACATTTTAATACAAAAAAAAATATAAATTCACAACCATATTTAATATGGTTGTGAGTTATATATATATATATATATATATATATATATATATATATATATATATATATATTGTATTAAACTATAAATTTATTGTAATAGGATGTGATTTTTATGTATTAAGCTATGATTTTTGTTTTTTAAACTTTGAAATAACTGCATTAAGGTGTGAATTTTTTATTTAAATTGTGAATTGACTATATTAAACTATGAATTTTTTGTATTAAACAATGATTTTTGTGTTTAAAAATGTTAATATGGCATATTATCAATTTGAAATTCTTAATACAGTCAATTCACAGTTTAATAAGAAAATTAACAACTTATTATAGACAATTCACATTTTTAAACACAAAAATCATTGTTTAATACAAAAAATTCACAGTTTAATATAGTCACTTCACAATTTAAATAAAAAAATCCACATCTTATTACAACTTAATACATAAAAATCACATCTTATTAAAATAAATTTACAGTTTAATACAAAAATTATAAATTCACAACCAATAATCGTTTTGAAATTTTTAATACAGTCAATTCACAGTTTAATAAGAAAATTCACATCTTATTACTGTCAAGATACAGTTTAAATAAGAAACTTACAGTTTATTGAAGTCAATTCACAGTTTAAAACACAAAAGTCATATCTTAATACACAAATCATTTATATTTGAACACAAAATCTATATTAGATTCACAACTTAATATAACCGATTCACAACTTAATACTGTCTATTTATAGGTTAATCACAAAATTCATTAGGAGTAAACTACAACATTTAAGTATTTGTATCTTTAATTCTTTACCCATTGGGTTACTCGGTTTGTTTTTTTATAAAAATTTATATATAATCACACTATAAAAAATTCCAACCTTATTAAACAAAAATAAGGATCCGTATTACATATGTTATTAATCTTCGTGTCTAGTTTATTTTAATTATAAACATGAATATTCTTTTAAATACAAAATTATCTTATTTTCTATTCGTAAGAGCTTTATACTCATTTATTTAACAAATTACAAATTTATAAATGGACTAATAATAAAAAAGAATAAAACATTGTTGCAACCTTTTATTATTTTAATAATAGTTTAGTATTTTAATAAGGAAACTATGAAACTATCATATCTAACTAGATTTGAGCAAAAAACACATTCAAAAAGACTAGTTTAGAATTTGTTCACAACTTAATATAATAGTCATTCACAACTTAACAGATACATTCTTTTCATTGAGGCGTTTTATCAAACACCTTTTATGCATCTGATTTAAAAACTTTTATATCTAAGCATTATCATCATAAATCGAACCATAGAAAAAAAAATACACAAAGAATAAAAAATGAGGAGGTACAAAAAATCTGATATGGTGGTAGAACCATCATCGACCACCTAGAAGTGTGCAACAACCACCAGATCTACAACTAAAATACACCAAACAAATCATATCTGATGCAAATCTAATGGTATCACGAATATCATAGATAAGAGATGAAGGCATACCTGTTGGAGTTTCACCGGAGCGACTAGCAGCAGAAGTGGTGGTGATTGATGACGTTAGTGTCGTTCTTCGGTGTTAGAGCTAAAAAACGTTAGATCTGATGCATATCTATGTGTTTTTCACCGAAAATCATGGAGAAAGAGATATAGGAAAGCTTGTCGTGTTTAACCGGAGCTGAGAGGAAGCAACTATGGTGGCGGCTGATGGCGGTGGTGTGGTTTGTCGGTTTTAGAGCTCAAATACATTAGATCTAGTGTAGATCTACGTTTTTTGTCATAGATCATGAAGAATGTTGGGGTACAAAGTTCTTCATGTATGACTTTGTAGATGGTTTGACTTTTGTAAACCTACTTGCATGTGGTGCATTAACCTTATGACTAATGAGTATTAGAGAATGAAAGAGAGACATGTAAACACCTCTATATAATGTGGGTTCATACCACTTGTAGAGGTGTGCTTGAGAGATGTAGTTCATAGTGATTAGTGAGTGAGATATTTATGAAGTTCTAAACTAGATCCCTTTTTGTACTCATTTACTATGATCGAATATATCTTTTAGCACCCAAATCACCATGTTCATTGTGAAAACTTTAATTCTGCATGCCAAACCATGTTCTTATGTCACTACAAAGAAAGAAATGGAGACGAGTTTTTTGTATTTCACCAGAGTGAAGAGCAGTAACGGTGGTTATCAGTGATGGCTTTCACCGACAACGTGGTTTTTGACTCTGGATTTGATGTCAGTAGCGGTCAATGGTGGATTTGATGTGAAAACTTTGGAAACTTAACATTCCGATTAGGGAAGGTGGTAGGTGACAAACGCGGTAGGCAGCAGGTGGCAG
The DNA here is from genome assembly GCF_051521515.1 of Lactuca serriola. NCBI lineage: Eukaryota > Viridiplantae > Streptophyta > Magnoliopsida > Asterales > Asteraceae > Lactuca > Lactuca serriola. Next base: position 353,304,686 of record NC_136411.1, read on the forward strand.
CGGCAAGTGACAGACGTAGGTGGTAGAACTAATGTTAGGGTTTAAGTTGTTGGGAGAGTTTGAGAGAGTTTCTTGCAAAAAAGATTTGTAAATGTTTGAAATGTTATCAGATTGTTAGATATTTGTTGTTAAAGTTGAAAATGAATATTAGAATAGTTAAAAATGAGTGGTTCTTAAAGTTTTTAATCTTTTTATGTTCTCATTTGAACCTTTACCTATATATATATATATATATATATATATATATATATATATATATATATATATATATATATATATATCGAACACAAATAAAAATTTTGATGAATTTTAATTTAATTACTTTTTTAAGTGTTGTCAAATAATTTTAAAACTATTCATTTGTTTCAATTTCTTTATATATATATATATATATATATATATATATATATATATATATATATATAGGTTCAGGTTCATTTGAGACCATTCTAATTTTGTGAGACCGTGAGACCAAATCTAAAAATAATTTTAAAATGCAAAATAAATGGAAAAATCCAAAAATTCTTTTTTTAAATATTATTTTCGGAACTTGAATTAACTAAAAAAAATAAAAAAAAAATTCCGTTTTTTTTTTTAAATACGTGAAATATTTTAATAGAATATTACACTGACATATTCTAAAAAATAATTTTAAAATGCAGAATAAATGGAAAAATCTAAAAATTCTTTTTTAAAATATTATTTTCGAAACTTGAATTAACTAAAAAAAATAAAAAAAAATTTCATTTTTTTGAAAAATACGTGAAATATTCTAATAGAATATTACACTGACATATTCTAAAAAACAATTTTAAAATGCAGAATAAATGGAAAAATCTAAAAATTCTTTTTTTAAATATTATTTTCGAAACATGAATTAACTAAAAAAATAAAAATATATAAAAATAAATTCCATTTTTTTTTGAAAAATACGTGAAATATTCTAATAGAATATTACACTGTACATATTCTAAAAAATAATTTTAAAATGCAAAATAAATGGAAAAATCCAAAAATTATTTTTTTAAATATTATTTTCGGAACTTGAATTAACTAAAAAAAATAAAAAAAATGCGTCCCACGGTCTTACAAAATATAGGTGGTCTCAAATGAATCTAACCCTATATATATATATATATATATATATATATATATATATATATATATATAGTTAGGATCATATATAACCTTTAATTATTGTGTGAATGTATGGCTAATTGTGGACCAATCATTTTTTAAGGATAATTTTATACTTTTATTATTTAAATTAATTATTATCCAATATAAATTCCTTAGAATTCTGGTAAGTGATTGTTAATTGCCTATACTTACGGTGCTAAAAAACCTACACATCGGCCAAACCTTTCTTGTCACCCATTGCTACCTTCTGTACCTTTACCGATAGATCTACATCACAACCAACATTATCATCAGACGAACATCTTACCCTCGATTTAACTTGCAACGATATTGACAATGGAGAAAGCGTTGTATATAATCGATACTCTTAGGGGTGGTCTCTCCGTTCTTCCTTCTTCCATTTTGATTTCAAAGAAAAAAGAATCGAACTCACGGGATGGGTCTTGATTGAGACCTGCAAATTGACCGATTCTCGATTTTTTAAAAGGTTATTGATCCACTTGACCTGCAACTTAATTGATAGATTCGTGTGTTTGTGTTTTTTTTTTTTTTTTGATTGATTATTTAGATTAGGGTTTAGAGAACCGTGAAAAGGTTTAAATATAAAAAAAAAAAAAAAAAAAAAAAAAAAAAAAAAAAAACATTGTAGATTCGTCGTAACACCGAACGATGATGATTTATTGATTTTCCTGAAGGTTTATTTTTCTCTTATTCTTGAAGAATGCAATTATGACTCACGTAATCTACTAGGATTTTTCTTATTTTCAATTGAATGTTAATTTGTTTTAATAAACTTCAAGGATAGGATCTCATTCTTTCATAATTATGATTTTTAAAACTTGAAATGTGGAGAATTTGAACGGCTTTATTCGTTAAGAATAAAGTCGTCAAAATCAATTGAATTTAGAATATTCTTTAAGAATGTTTTCGATTTTATAAGAATTAGGTGGATATATTCTTTAAAACAGATACTACGTAAAATCTCATTCTTTATTAGTATTGTTCAAATTTTTAGTAAGTTTGTATTATATTTTAAAATAACTGAAGTTGTATGTTTGTTGGTGATGCACTATTGTTGATCTTCTTGTCTTATGTGTTTGCTTAACACATCTGACAAATTATAAAAAACGCCAATTAATCCAAGCAAAATTCTTTAAGAATAAAGTTGTTGTGATTGTTTAAGATTAACTAATTTAACATTTATGTTGTTGCCATTGATTCAGTCTGAAGGAAACTGGTGGTAAATATGGGGCAGAAGTGTTGATACATCATATCTATGTTGCAGGTTATATTAACTACTCATCTAGCTTCAAATCTTTGTTTTTTGGTGCTGCTCCCTTACTATTTTTTGTTTGCTTGTTGATGCCCTCTTTACACTCTATTTCTTATGGTTTCACACTATTTCAAGGGAGGAACTTATGTTGACATTTTTCCCCTAGTGTTTCTTAAGCATTTTTACAAGTTCATTTGCTTCTTTTTCAATTTTTTCCATTCATGGTTTACCTTTGATTTGTTTTTGTTACTTTTTCTCCTAATAGCTTTTTGATATTTAGAGGCATTATTTCTAAACCGAATCTACTAAGTATTTTGCTTTTATTATGTTATTTGAGCTTCGTTTTCATTGACATTTAAGTACCATGCAATTGAATCTTTAGATATTTATGTATCTTTTTTTTTTTCACTTCTGTACATGATAAAAACAGGAAAAAGAGATGTTGGTTGTAATGTAGGGTATTCTTTAAGAAGGAATACTAAAAGCGGTGTATTCGTTAAGAATGAAAGGCTAAAAGAAGAGGAATGATGGTTCAACAATGTTGCAGATGGTGTTGGCTCGTCGAAGATGAACAAAGATGATAAAAATGATGAACATAGCAGAAGAATATAGGGTTTTGACAAAAAAAATATATAGTAGATATTATAAATTTTTGTATATTCTTCAAGAATAATGATAAATTCTTGAAGAATTTAGTATAGAAGGTTTATATACTCTTCAAAATGTTGTATATATTCTTGTTTTATGTTAAAAAAATTATAGTTTATGTTATAAGAATTGGTCGTTTTTATAAAGTACATATTATTGATTATATTAAAGAATGATATGTTGTTGTCTGATGTGTATCTTTTGAAAATGTTACATCTCAAAAAATTACATTCTTATACAATGAAACAATAAAAAACAATTGAATGAACTCATATTCTTTAAGAATAAATGAATCAAATATGTGTTCATACGTGTTAAATGAATACGTATTCTCAAAAAATAAGTTTTAATTTAAATGTGTTGAATAAAATGTGAAAAATTTTATTAATTAATTTCATTTAGTTGCCTAAAATATAGATAATTTTCAATTTTCTCACTTTAGTTGCCTTTTTTAATTAATAACAGAAATTATATGGTACAGTCCGTGTTAATAACATGTACCTTAAGATCATATCCATTCATTTTTTTAATCCAATGATTAGAATTTGGTCACACATTCACACAATACTTATGATTCACATTTGATCCTAACCCTATATATATATATATATATATATATATATATATATATATATATATATATATATATATATGGAAGAGTTATATGGAAAATGAATGATTAGGGCAACACATATTTGAACCAATGAAAACATGACAACACATCACTTCCACAATACATTACTTGTGAAGAAAGAAATGGACACGTGTCATTTGATTATTGGTTCCGGTAGATGTTGCCCTAGTTATTTGTTTTCTATAGAACTCATTCCTATATATATATATATATATATATATATATATATATATATATATATATATATATATATATATATATATATATATATATATGCGCGCGCGTGTATGTTTATGTGTGTGACACATCCGTGTGTTTATTTCAAATTCCTATATTGTTTTGAAGATAACATGATTATTACTTTTATTTAATAGAACATTCACTTTATTGTTATATTTTTAATTTATTTAAATTGTAATTCCTTGAGTCTATTTTTTTTATTTAAAAATATTTTTAACCTTTTAAATAACAAATAAACTATTATGATTAATTTGCGCATAAACAATATTTTCTGAAGTTACAACGTACGTATCTTTTTTGAAGAATATTTTTATGTTAAAATATTATATAACCTCATAGAATGTTCATATCACTTCTTTTATTGTTATATATAAACACTCTTAAAATATAAAATATGTTATGTTCTAATGATGTATAGTCGACGTAAAAATATTTTGGATGTTAGAAAAAAGAAAATAACATTTTTTTATACAACAAAAAATATAACATAATCCTACATCTAGACACTGTGACAAATTAACTGAAAACATTAGTTTCTTTTGGTTCTAACTTTACATTCATAAACTTTTTCTTGAAAGTTAATGAAAGAAGAAATCAAAAGAATATATATATATATATATATATATATATATATATATATATATATATATATATATATATATATACTAGTTTATAATTCGTGGGAACCACGGTGACAAAATTAATTAAACTTTCATTGAGAATTCAAAATTATTAATCAGTTATTTCAAATAAATTATTAATTAAGAGCAATTTTTCTAGTTATAAAAAATTATAATCGTTAATTTAAATAAATATGTGAAATTATATCATCTTATAATTTGTAATAATTTTATTTTAATTTTTATTCTAATGTTATTAATTTAATTTAATTAGAGTGAAAATTTTAAAATTTGAAATTTGAAATTTGAAATTAAGAATTAATATGTTGACAAGTGGCATGTATTAATTAGGAGGCTTGATAGGGTGACACTTGACAAAAAAAAAAGAATAAAATATGTATTAATTAGGAGGCCTAGTATGATGACACATGTCAAAAGGAGATTAAAACTATTTTTTTATTAGAATAGGGATATATATATATATATATATATATATATATATATATATATATATATATATATATATATATAAGATACGTTCAAATATTCTAACTAATTATTGTGTGGATGTAGGAATGATTGTGAATCAATCAATTTAAAATAATGGATAACTGTAATTTAGTCATTTGAATTGAAGGTAAAATAAATTCCATAATTAATCTCCTATAATCATGGTGCCATCCTCCTGTCTCTTTAAAACAGTCAACAACATCGTATTTCCCCATTTGAAATCCCTAACCTCCTGCGATCGAAAAAATATGGCCAACTCTGGCAGCGATATTGCTGCCAATGAATGTCTACTATATGAACAATCCTCAGTGATGTAGAGATTATGAATTGTAAAAGTCGAAATGTTTGTTTCTTTAGTTTCGCATTTTTAGTTATTTTACTAACTCACAGTTTTATGCGAAGCGTATTGTAATAGACTTAGTATATTTTTTGTACACTCAGGTTTCCTATAAATAGGGACTGAGGATAGAAGTAGAAAGAACTTTTGCTCTCGAGTATTCTTTCTCCTTAAAAGCTTTGTAATCAGTCTTCATCAATATATGATCTGATTAATATTTACTCGTAGTGTTCATACTTTTCAATCATTCAATCATAATTGTTTTCTTAATCTCGATAACAATTCTCTTCAATTGGCATCAGAGCAAGATTCAAACTGCATCGATCTGATTTTCGTGTTAGAATCATTTGCTTTTTGAGTAGTAACTTTACTCAAAATTTTCCACGCATTTTGGTTTTGAAAATCACATTTGATCTTCAGATTTGAATTGATTCTGTCTGTGAATTGTTTAGTCGAGTGATCGATTAGTAATTTGTGATCATTTCAGTTGATCAATTCTCAAATTCATCAAGTTTTTCAAGCTTTCTGAAAATTTCCGTGTTCATCAATGGCGAACTTCAACATGAATACAATGACTTCTTTCTCTCACTTACTTGGTTCCTCAACCAAAATTCCTATGTTAATCCCTGAATACTATGATCAGTGGGCTGATAGAATGGAGGATTACTTAAATGGAATTGATGAAGAACTTTGGAATTGTATCAATGGAACAGTGCAAGCTCCTACTAATGTTCAAGCAATTGGACCGTCTACTACTTCTGCTAAAGTTGCTGAACAACAAAACCGTTTGAAGAAGAATGAAAAGAGATGCATGAGGGAACTAAGAGGTGCTCTACCTCCTATGGTTTACAATTACATCCGTAGTTGTAAAACAGCCAAGGAGATCTGGATCACTCTAAAAGAGAAGTATCAAGGTAGCGAAAAGACGAAGATCAACTCTGTGAAGCAATGTCAAGTTGAACTGAAGGAATTCAGATAAAAGGATGCTAAAACTCTTGAAAATTACTATGATCGTCTGAATGAGCTTGTGTATCGCTGCAATAGGTATGGAATCACTAGGTCTCTCATGGAGTTCAATTTAACATTCATTATGGGCCTTCACAAGGAATGACAAAGTGTGAGTATGATGATTAAGAATCAACAGAGTTTTGATACAACCAGCTTGAATGATCTCTACAATCAGCTGAAAACACACGAAAGTGAAGTTTCAGAAATGTATGAAGAATCAAAACAAAGTATAGGAGGACCTTTGGCTCTTGTTTCAAAGGTATCAGAAGTCGAAATTAATGAAACAGATGGTTCAGACAATGAAGGCTTCTTAATGAACTCAGATGATGAAGCTGTAGCATTCTACTCAAACAACAGAGTTAAGAAAATTTTCAAAAAGCCTTTTAATCCAAAAGGAAAGGCAAATGATGCGAAGAGTGGAGTCTCAAAAGCTGGAGGAGAGGAGAATAAGAAAATGGAAAAAGTTGATGAAAAGCAAAAAGATGATAAAGATGTGAAGAAACTGAAAGGTGATTCTGGAATCTATTGTCACTACTGCAATGGTGCGAATCACTTCGCAACTGATTGCATGTTGAGAAAGAAAGAGGAGAAAAAGAACAAAGTGAAAGATGAAGCTTACTATTCGGAAAAGATTGGAGAGTTGCGTGCAAAGACAAAAGGAATGTCACTTGTTGTGAAGGGTGAGTCTGATGAGGAAGAAAGTGGAACATATCAGATATGGTCTTCAGGATCCGATGACGAAGAAATGAGACATCCAACTCATGGAGCAATGTTCGCAAGCTTTGAAGAAAATTGCGAAGAGAATGTTTCAGGTACGTGCTTCGTATCCAAATCCACAGAAAAATCACCAATGACCACCAAGGTACGTGCTATTCTTGAATCTTTCAATATTCCTTTATCTGCTTATGATACTGAAATTACTTCTTTTGATGATACTGTTGCTTATTTTGATTCTGTTATTGTGTCTGCTAGTACTGAAGCTCAAAATTTAAATATGCAACTAGTTGAGACACGAAGAGAGTTAGAAATAAAACGAAGCAGAGTAGACAAACTTGAATTGCAAATCAAAAATGTAAATTGTGATAGGGACAATCTTGGAAATGAAGTTAGGTTGTTGCTAGCACAAAGAAATATATACTGTAACTCTGCTAAGTGTTTGTATGCAAAATTAACTGCTTTACATCATTCATTTGACATTAGCAAAGAACAACATAGGAAACTTTTACCTTTTCTTGAATATGATCGTGAAAAAGTTGATGTTGTGTCTTATGATTGCGAAAACACAATTGCTCAATTTGACAAAATACCTGATGATAGATTCGCATATGGTATTGTCAAAATTGATGAATTTTTGAATGTTGATGAGTTGGTTAGTATTGTCAATGAAAGTTTGACAAAGAATGAACAAGTGAAAATCTTAAAGAAAACTGAAATCTCAAATCTTGATTCTCAACTCAATTATGCCGATATTGATGACTATTCAGATAATGTGAGTGAAATCAGTGAAATTGAAGAGGAAGAAGAGGTTGATTGTTCTCAATTGTCAATCATTAATATCACATCTAAGATCAAAGGTAAAGAAATTATAGTTGATTCGATAGTCAAAGATGACATTGAAAAACCCTCTACTTCACAACATTGTAATTTTGATAATGTGGAAGTTGAAAGCTAGAAATCTGATGACACTGATGAAAACAAAGAAGATCTGAAGAGTTCACATGAAATACCTCCACGAGTTGTGGTTGATCAAGTGTTTAAAAATACAAAAGAATTTGACAAAATTTTAAATGACAAAGGTGCACATTATTTGGAAACCAACACGGTGGTATATCCAAATTTTGTATGCACTGATAACACCATTTTTCCAAATCAAATTTGTGTCACTACTGGGAATGTTGAGAAAATTCACCCTGAATTCAATAAAATGGTTGAAAAAGATAATCAAAGGTCAACTACTGAAGGTTTTTTCGCAAATCAAAACACAGAAGAAAACAATTTAACTCAAAATCCTTATGTGTTTCAAAGACAAAAATCATCACAAAAATGGGTAGTTAAAGGTGAAAAAGCAAACAAAGTTTTTGAAAAAGTTGAAAAACCAAAGGTTGAAGTGAAATTAAATTCTCATGAATTTAAATTGATGGTTGGAAATTATTCAACAGAAAATAATGTTTCAAAAAGAAAAGCAAGAAAAACAATTTTTTGGCAAGTTGTGTCCAATGATAAATCAAAAGTTGAAAAAGAACAAATTTTAAAGTCAAAATTGTCAAAATTTCAAAGCATAAATAAGCAAAAGGATACAAGTTTTCATAAACCAATATATTCTATTGACAAGATTCCAATGAAAAATAATGATAAACTTGTTCGCAAATATGACAACAATCGAAAATTTGAGAATTCGCAAAAATTTGTGAAAAATCAAAAGATTCAAAAAGTTGGCAAATTCACGAATGATTCATCATCTTTGAATGTCACAACTCAAACAAAAATGAAGTTTTCTCCTAAACAACCAAATTTTCCAAATCCTTCAGTCTCAAAACTGACCAAAGTTTCGTATACAAAAGGAAAATCTGATGTATGTATGATCAATCGTTGGCTTGAAGGGAAAGGAAGACAATATCAAAATGGGAAGTTTTTAGAGCAACAAATAAAAAATGCATTTGATAAGTTCGCAAATAACTCTTCCACTGGTAGTTCATCATCTTATAATTCGCAAGTTCCAGCACAAAAATGGAAACCAGTTATCAAAGTTGCGAATGTTGTGAAAGATGAGATGAAACTCAATGAAAATCCAAAACTGTTGAACAACTATATTTCAATATCTCGATCTGATGATGTTGATATAATTGATAGTGTCACAGACAAAGTGAAAACATGGTTTTTAAATTCAAAGCATTTGTTCAAAAATACTAATGGAGGACCCAATAAGTCTTGGGTTCATAAATTTTTTCAATAAATGCAGGTGATGTGTGAAGACCAATATGATGTGAAATGGTATATTTATAGTGGTTGCTCTCGTCACATGACTGGAAGAAAGGAAAACTTGCGAGATTATCGAAGCTTGGAAAATGAAGGAGTAGTCAAATTCGAAAATAATCACAAATGTCAAGTGAAAGACTATGGGAAAGTAACAAATGGACAATTCACTGTTAACAGGGTTGCTTATGTTGAAGGTCTTCAACATAACTTGATTAGTGTTTCGCAGCTTGTTGTGGGTACTGGAAACCAGGTTGTGTTTAATGAAGAAGGAAGTATCATTTCAAATGCGAAGACAAATGAAGTACTTCTCAAATCCAAAAGATATGGTGATATGTTTACACTGGACATCAAACCAATCGTGGGCAAACCTGCTGTGTGTTTACTATCAAAGGCATCTAATGATGTCAGCTGGCTTTGGCATAGAAGATTGTCACATTTGAACTTTCGCAATATTAACAAACTTGACACTGAAGAATAGTTCGAGGTTTACCTGTACTAAAATTTGAAAATGATTTTCTGTGTGCAGCTTCCGAACAAGGAAAACAACATAGAAAAGGTCATCCAATTGTGATAGATTCAAAAATCGTAGAACCATTGAAACTTCTTCACATTGACTTATGTGGACCGTCGAGTGTTGCTACAATCAATAAAAAGCGGTACATTTTAGTTATTGTTGATGATTTTTCTCGATTCACATGGGTATTTTTTCTCAGGTTAAAATCTGAAGTTGCTCAGACGATGATTAATTTTATCAAAATGATTGAGATTAGCCTTAAAAAGAATGTTCGCAAAATTAAAAGTGATAATGGTTCTGAGTTTAAAAACCAAACTCTTGATTCATTTCTCATAGGCAAAGGAATTTCGCATAATTTCTCATTACCATATACTCCACAACAAAATGGTGTTGTTGAAAGAAGAAATCGATCTCTATGCGAAGCAGCCAGAACCATGTTAACATATGCGAATCTACCTCAATATTTGTGGGCTGAAGCAGTTTCAACTGCGTGCTTTACTCAGAATCGATCATTCATTCATCGAAGATTCAATATCACTCCATATGAAATACTCAACAATCGAAAACCTAATGTCAAATTTTTTTTCATGTTTTTGGTTGTAGGTGTTTCATAATGAATCTCAAAGATAATTTGACAAAGTTCCAAGCTAAAGTTGATGAAGGCATATTCTTAGGATATTCACAAAATTCAGTAGCATACAGGGTGCTAAACAAGCGAACAAGAAAAGTTGAAGAAACTTTCAACTTAACTTTTGATGATTACTATCTTAAACAAACGGATAGTAAATTTGAAAATAAATCAATTCTTGTTAATTCAGAAACACAAATTGATAATTCTGAAATAAATGATTTTGATTATGACTTAATTTTTGGAATTCCTGACAGGGCAATTAATACGGAAAACAATGCTCATGATAATCAATCATCAGAATCCTCAAAACATATTGATGATTCAACAATCACTACAAGTTCAATATCTTGCGAAAGTGTGCCTGAAGTTCGTATGGAGGGGGGGCATACAATTAAAAATGAACACAGAAAGCAAACTTTCGAGGGGGAGAATGAAAATTTGAATCATCAAGTTGAGGGGGAGCCTTCGCAAATTCAACAGGATCATCATTTTGAGGGGGCGCATCAAGATGAACATCATGTTGAGGGGGAGCATGATGAAACAGAGACAATTAATCTTGATGAAAATGATGAGTTTCATGAACTAAATGATAATTTTTCTGTTGCAAGATCTGAAAATGAAGATATGTATGAAGATGCTCCATTGGAATTTAATCCTGATTTTCCACCACTTGAGAAATGGACAAGAAATCATCCCAAAGAACAGGTAATTGGCAATCCACAAGATAGTGTGTTGACAAGAGCTCAAATTCGTGCGAAAAATGAGGTACTGAATGCGAACCAAGAACTGTGTATGTTTAATGTCTTTATTTCGAAAATAGAGCCAAAGACAGTAAAGGATGCTATGGAACACTCAGGTTGGGTTGTTGCTATGCAATCTGAACTGGATGAATTTGAACGAAACAAGGTTTGGAGATTAATTCCTAAACCTTCTGATGTTTCAATTGTCGGATTAAAATGGATTTTTAAAAATAAAACCGACAAAGATGACAATATTATTCGAAATAAAGCTAGACTAGTTGTTAAAGGTTATTCGCAACAAGAAGGAATAGACTATGAAGAAACATTTGCTCCTGTTGCAAGACTCGAAGCAGTTCGCATATTTTTAGCTTATGCAGCTCACAAAGACTTTGATGTTTTTCAAATGTATGTTAAGTGTGCATTCTTAAATGGAGAACTTGAAGAAACAGTCTATGTTGAACAACCACCAGGATTTACAAATGATGAACATCCTGATCATGTCTACATTCTAGACAAAGCAGTGTATGGATTAAAACAAGCACCAAGAGCCTGGTACGCAACACTTACAAACTTCTTGAAACAATCTAAATTTAAACAAGGATTAGTTGACCCCACATTATTTCGCAAGAAAGTTGGGAATCATCTAATGCTTGTTCAAATTTATGTTAATGATGTTATTTTTGGCTCAACTGACCCATCATTGTCAATTGAATTTGAAAATCTAATGAAGAGTCAATTTGAAATGAGTATGATGATAAAAATTAATAATTTTCTTGGATTGAACGTAAGACAGAACAGGGATGGAATTTTAATCAATCAAGAAAAATACACAAGAACTTGCTTGAAAAGTTTGGAATGACCAACATCACGAAACTGAGAGTACCAATGGCAGTGGGAACAAGATTAACTCCTTCGTTAGATGCTCCTGCTGTTGACTTAACACTTTATCGAATCATGATAGGGTCTTTATTGTACTTAACTGCAAGTAGACCTGATATTATGTTTTCGGTAAGTAATTGTGCTAGATATCAAGCTAATCCCAGAGAACCTCGTTTGACTGCAATGAAAAATATTTTTCGCTATCTTAAGGGAATAGTTTCGTTAGGACTTTGGTATCCTTCGAAATCGGGATTTTTCATTCAAGCTTTTTCAGATTCTAATCTAGGAGGATGTACTTTGGATAGGAAAAGTACGAGTGGTGGATGTCAACTATTGGATGGGAAGTTGGTAAGTTGGCAATCAGAGAAGCAAACTTGTGTGGCTATATCAACTGTTGAGGCTGAATACATTGCAGCTGCTTGCACTTCGCAAATTATTTGGATTCAGAGTCAACTTCGTGACTATGCAATAAACATGAAAAAGATTCCCTTGTATTGTGATTCGCAAAGTGCAATTCGCATTTGTCATAATCCAGTACAACATTCAAAGACAAAACACATTGCTCTTCGATATCATTTTATCAAAGATCATGTGGAAGATGGGAATATTGAAATTCATTTTGTTAAAACAACTGAATAACTTGCTGATATTTTTACTAAACCTCTTGATGAAAAATCATTTGTAAGAATTTTAGCAGGTTTGGGGATGATTGATGTGAATTCAATTTCAAAATATCAGGCATGAAAGGTTCATTCAGCAGTGATGAGTCAGAATTGTTCAGATGTTACTGTTCATCCAGAGGCTTCGCATCCACATTTCTTCGCATTTGCACTCATGACAACTAAGGTTAGGTTTACGATTCATTTTGTATTTTTTTTTTTGAAAAACTTGAAAAATCCAAAAAGATTTTATGTTTATTCATTTTCGTTTTTGAAAAATCAAAAATCCAAAAAGATTTTATTTTGTTATGTTTTTATTTTTGAAAAATTTAAAAATCACAAAAATATTTTTTAGTGTGTTTTGAGTTTAGTCCAGGGCTTAATACGAAGAGGTCATGCTTATATGTTTCTATGGGAAGGTATAATTTTTTTTAAATTTGAACTAGTTAGGATGTCCCTAGAAGCATGCTGCAGCATGTTGACTCAAGCCTCATATGACTCTATGTGTGAGAAAATAAAGCCTTAATGAAATTATCACATGAAAATTTCTTCCCAAAAGGCTTGTATTCGCATAAGTCAAAAGAGCTACCTTACTCTTCTCATATGAGTTAAGAGTTTTCTGTTTGGTCCACAAATAACAGAGGTACATTCGATCTTATAACCAATCTTTTTCATCTCAAAATTCTTCACACAAATCACACACAAAGACGTATGTCCGAGAGGTCTCTGATCAAACCCATCGAGACCTAGATATACAAAAATTCTGTGTTTATGATCTGACATCATGATTCCGTGATGAAAGTGAAACCCAAACATCATAAACTTTGAGGAATTGACGGGGAACATAGTTCCAGATTTTAACGAAACTTTTGTTTCAGTACCAAAATTTCGAAACTCCAAATCATATTCAATTAGCATGTGTGGTCTTCATCAAACATTCGCAACCCACGATGTTTGTTACCCAACAAGATCCAGTACAAAAATTTTTATGAATATGATTTCTGTGTGAGTTTCATTCGCAAATCATAGTCATGATAAATATTTTCAAAAGCCAACTTGTCACTGACTACACTGGTCATACAAGTAATTTCAGTTACAATTTCTCACCTTATGTTAAGGTTGATATGTAATGAAATTTGAAACCAACCCAAATGTATCTTTCAAAAGAAGCCCTTTGATACTTATCAAAAAGTATTCGATTGTAATTCACGGGAAACTACACAAGTTTTTGATCATCTCTCTTGACAATTAACGAAGCAACCTTTGCCTGGGGTTTAACTGCCTTCGTGTCAAATTGAATTTTTGACATCACAGAATTCCAAATTTTTTTTTATTGTTTCTCATCTTATTTCTTTGGAACACTGCACTCATGAAATCCTTGAGGTTCTGAGTAATACCAACTCAGGCTGATGATTTCGCAAATCTGGCAGATGACTTCACTTTACATCCCAAAAGTGAAAGAGCCTTGCCTCTATGCGAAGGGTTTTAACGGTTCAAATTCTATAACGGGAAAATTGACAGGCTGTGTACTCAAGATGGTTGGTATTCTGTCCGGTTTTCTAGGAGATGTGACAGTTACTTTTTGCACCATGGCTATCTTTTACAGTCATGGTCCGATTTTCAAGGTGCCACATCGGATAACATTAAATGTATCCCGCTTTAATTTCAAATCGATTTGGGTAACCTATAAAAGGGGGATCAAGATCATTATATATGGTTACGCGAACAAAACTCTCACAATCCTAAAGTTCTTCAAAATTCTTCAACTTCATCTCGTTCAAATCCTATCAATGGTCGGTACTCAATCAAACACTGATGAAGTTCTCTCACAATCACTCATGAAGATCCAAAGCACCAACTATCTGGTTGATCCCAATGTCTCATCATACCCAGAAGGATTGAAGATGTTAATAGTTGCCTTGAAAAGATCTCCTCTGTCTACTGCAATGTTCAATTCTTTCTCAGTTCCGATGACTTGGTTGTCACTGGCAGCATCATCAGCTACATACAACTATGCCACTGATGTTATTACCTTCAATCTGATGAACAACAAAAGGGTTAAACTCACCAAGAAAATGTTCATCGAATTCTTGAACATTCCTAACAACCCTCCTTTTTTCAAACCTCTCAATTCCCAAATAATCTTTATGTTCAATGAGATGGGTCATCAGCCAGCACTTGAGAAGATTAGTGATTTCAGAAAGTCTGGATTACCCTGTATGTGGAATTTTCTATTTGGAATTTTCCTCAGATGTTTGATAGGAAGAACAGTAGGTCTTGACAGGGGGCGTATGGAAGTCTACGCGATGGTGATGGGCTTATATTATGATATTAGTGTTGATTATGGAACTCAGTTGTGGAAGGAGTTCGTAAAAAGTTTGGAAAACACTAATTCTGAGAAAGGTATTTCATGTGTAAGGTATTGGAGCCTTATTCTGGAAAAAGTGTATGAAAAAGAGGGAATTCAAGTTCCAGAGGGTGCTGAGGTTGCGGAATTTTCATTGTATCAATTTCCAAAGGAGGTGGAGGATGATGAAAACATTTTTACTCATGTTGCTCGCATTCCAGATGCGATGCTTCGTAAAGTATCATCCACTCACAAAGTGTTGATACGATACATGAAGACATTTGATCCAGCTGTGCAGACTGGGATCTTATTGGAAGCCACTACCAAAACCCCAAAGAAGAAGAAGGCCACCAAGAAGGATGAAAACGTTCAATCTTCGAAACAAAGTCAAGAAGAAGAGGTTCAGATAGAAGAGACCTCGTCAAAATTGAAGAAGGAAACAATACCCTCAAAATCAGGGGTATTGAAAAAGATTCGCAAAACAGAAGTAAGCAGTAAGGGGGTGACAGTTCGTAGTATTCCAGCTCCTGTTTCTCCAGGATCAAAGAGGCAACGAGCTCAGGATGTTGCGAAACAGATGCAAAAAACTTTATTGAAGAAGCGAAAGTTAATTATTCGCAATGAGTCTTCTGATGAAGAGGTCGTTCCAGACACTCCATCTGTTTCTACACCGGTAACCGTTTCTCTTCCACCTGTTTCCATTACAAATGTTTCGCAAATTTTCACACAACCCATTCCACTTGAAATAGTCACTACCAAATCAGTTTACGAGGAGGTACCTATTTTTGATACGGTTGTCAACGTATCTGATACGGGGGCACCTATCACAAGTGTTGAAACCACTCTGCCCATTAGCCTACCAGCTACATTACCCATTTCATTACCACCGGTATCACTTCCAATTTCTACACTTTCTACCTCATCCATTTTTTACCATCCTCTACAAAATCCATTCACAACCTTATTTCCATCACAATCACCTGAAACTCCTCAACCTTCGCAACCCATGTCTGATAATGAAACCGAAGGAGGAGCTTTTGGAGGAGTATTTGAAGATATACACTTTGATTCAGAGGAGGAGGATATACCTGATCATATGCTTATGACAGGAAAGCAATTCAAAGTCCTGAATCAAAAGTTGAATGCCATTATTCAGTCACAAGCTGATTCTGGCAGAATGTCATCTATCTCAGGATTGGAGGTTGATGTAATGATCAAGGCTGCTGAGAAAAGAATACTTGATAAGGTTGATCAAACAGACAAGAACAATGAGCTTCGCATTAAAGCTCAAGGAAGTTCATTTAATGGAGTTGTTAAGGATTTACAAACTGTTGCAAAAGAATGCCATGTTCTGTTTGTGCAGGATGTAAAGAAGGTTCGGGAGGATGTGAACTTCAAGATTGAAGAATTAAAGACTGAACTTGCGAATGAGCTTCAAGCTATTAATTCTCAACAGATTGAAGTACAGAAGAGGGTTGATGTAGTTGTCTCAGACATCAACAAAGTTATTGTTGCTCCTATCTTTGAAGCGAATCACAAAGAAAACATGGAGAAGTTTGATCAGTTGATTCAAATGGTGACTGAGTTGAAAGCCTTAGTTTCACAATCTTCATCTCCGTCTATTCTCACTCCTGAATTCTTGTCTCTCAAAGTCAATACTTTGGAACAAGCAATTCAGAAGGTACTTGCTCCGATTGCGAACTTTACCTCTTTACTACCGAAGAGTGCCCCACCTGCTTTCACAGGGATGCAAGGGGGAGAGACAAACTCAAGTAAAGAGGATGATGCGAAGACCGTGGGGAAAGTCATATCTACTCAGCTCAAATCTACTCTTCCAATATTCACTATGCCGATTTCCTCAACAACAATAACCACAAGACCAATAGCCAAAGGAATAACTATTGGGTCAAAAGAAGGAAGTTCTAGTGCGAAACCTCCAACTGATAATGTGGGAAAAGGAAAAGGGATTTTGTATGAGAAGTCGAAGGAGGAGAAGAAAGCTGAAGCAGAGGATGAGTTGGAAAAGATGAGGCAAGTTCAAAGCATAATGAGGCAAAGGGCAAGTGATCCTCCCACAATGAATAAAGGAGATCCTGCAAAGTTATACTCTTATGAAACTATAGAGTCGAAAGTGGTGGGAAGAGAGATGTATGAATTTGAGAAAAAGCCAAAGAGAAGCTATGATATTGCGAATTCGGACAAATGCCAGTTGGATTTTCCGATAAATGAAATGCTTTTCATCACAGCTCAGTACAAGATTAGCGAGAAGTTTAATAATGCTGATGACTACATACACATGAAAATCAGATTTCATGCTGTATTGGGAAAGAATCCAGATGAAGTATGGTCTTTAATGAAGATCAAAAAGGTGTTGACGATCAAGAAGGATACGATGTTTGAAGACATGCTTCAGAATTTTCGTTATTTTGTTATTCGAGCTGATAACAAGCAGTATGATTTCACAATAGCTGACTTCCCTCTGATGAATTGCAATGATCTTATTCAAGTGGCTCTTATTTTGAAACATATGGAAGAAAATAAGCTCAAAGGATCTGAAACTGAAGTGTTTAGAATCGGGTTCGCACATGTCAAGACTTTTATCGATAATTACTTCGATTGTTTGGCATTAACTGATGAAGAACTCGCAACTACTTTGGGAAGAGAAGTGAATGTTCCTTGGGAAGATACCTTGACCCAGTCAGCATTATCTAAGTATGTTGTTGGGGAAATATGCCTGAAACCTTTTGGCATGGTATTTTCAGGAAGAGATACGAAGGGGAAGCCCAAGAAATTTTTGTTCAAGGTCTCGGAGGTTGAAAGATATACTTCTTCGCAATATACAAACTTTATTGTTCGTATAAACAACTGCAAGAAGAATAATGAAGGAGACAAGAGGGAGCTTAAGAAGGTGATTTCTTGGTATGGAGAAGTGCGAAAGACAATTCACTCAGCTGTTCAGAGGCTTATGAACTGAATAGCTTCGACTATTTACAAAAGGGGAGATTGTAGAGGTTATGAATTGTAAAAGTCGAAATGTTTGTTTCTGTAGTTTCGCATTTTTAGTTATTTTACTAAGTCACAGTTTTATGCGAAACGTATTGTAATACACTTTAGTATATTTTTTGTACACTCAGGTTTCCTATAAATAGGGACTGAGGATAGAAGTAGAAAGAACTTTTGCTCTCGAGTATTCTTTCTGCTTAAAAGCTTTGTAATCAGTCTTCATCAATATATGATCTGATTAATATTTACTCATAGTGTTCTTACTTTTCAATCATTCAATCATAATTGTTTTCTTAATCTCGATAACAATTCTCTTCAAGTGAAAATTGAGACAAAGAATTGGATACTATATAGCATCGCCCTCTTCCACCTCCTTCTTTTCTATTTCCATTTTGCTCAAATAACGGGAAATCAAAGGTATTTTTTTTTCGAATTGGCGGCTTTCGAGTGTGTTAATCATTTCTTGTACGGATTATGATGTGAAACTAAGGTGGTGTTATGTTTCATTTTGCGTGTTTTACTTCTCGAATAATTAGATTATTCAAACATCCAAAGTCAATCATACTTTTGGAAGTAAGTAGTGAATTAAGACTGTCATGAATCAGACTATAGATTGTCTAAGAGTTTAGACATAACAATAGTTTGTTGCAGTATTCATGAATACTTTTTGAAATAGAGAATTTGAGTATTGGATTAACCTGTGCTCATAGAATTACTTCATGAAATTTATCACAAGTAATTCTGAGAAAATAATATCATATAATCTTGAAACGGAGATATATGAGTTATTGTTTACAAGTTGGTTGTGCATTGATAATGCGTAAATGCATCAGTAACTTGATGTTATAAAACATGTTGTTTTACATGATTTGATGAGTAAATAGTACAAGTGTATAAATCAAAGTTTATATGTTCCTTTCGCCCTAGCGGCAAAAGCGATATCTTGGGCCCCTTGATGATTTGGTGTTGACTTATAGTGTCGGTCCCGGCTAGGACTAAATTGATGTATTCGATTAGTAGTTCTTTGTCATTACAAATCAGAAATTAGGAAACAAAATTTGTCCCATAACCTACTTCATAGTTGGCCATATCTCAACAATCAATTACCCACAACTCAAACCCCAAGAAAACTAAGAATTTAATCCAATAGGTTGAGGCAATACTTTGATGCAATCGGCATAGTTAACTGCATTGTTCATTGCATATCTGATTATAATTTATGAAATTCCCGCCTTATCTTCTACTTAATTTCACTTGTTCACCTCTACTACATATCAGTAAACTTTTTGACCTACAAGACAACCAAAATACCCTATCATTGCTTAATAAAAAAAAATTATCACAAAAAATGATAATGCACTCTTATATCTCCTATAATATACACAAACATATTACATTGGTTTACAACAAGGACCTCATTATTGCTTAGAATTTTAGTTGTTTTTTGCAGATTTATAACAAGACATTCTTGGTTTATAGCAATGGCCTCTTATTCCACTCTAGTTTGGATGTAAATCACAAATTTATATTGTATACAAATACATATTTTCTTTTTGAAATATTATTACATTCTTATGGCATCTATGTACAATAAAATTACATAGATTGAGCCATCGCCATCCAATGACCTTATATCTCCAACGAACTGCCATCAATGCAAACTTTAGTTGCCACCATTGTAGATCTAGAGACTTTACATGTATGTGAGTTGATTTCAGGTTATGGGTGCCAATTTCTAGATATGTTGTGTGTATCGATTTCCAAGTATATGTGTAAACTATCGTTTAATCAAAATTAGTAATAACATATAATAGTTATCATCATACAACGAGTGAGATGAAAAACGGGCAACAAGCTACGCTGCTAAGCCTTTTTGTATGGTAAAGCTAATTCTTTTGACGACTACATCCATAGATCTAAGAGATATAACATTGTTATGCATGGCCCGTTATACACTAAACCTTTTCTCTATGTGTATGTTTGAAAATTTTCTAATTTGGTTGTGGTGGTGGTGGTGGTGGCGGACGATGATGGTAGACGATAGTAGCAAACGATGGTGAGAGTGGTGTGTGATCATGAGTGTGTGCTCTTAAGTGTGTGTACATGTGTCTTTATGAAGACGTTCTCATAGTGAGTATGTGTATATGTATGTGTTCATGAAGAATAACCAAGATGAGAGAGATAGAGGGAGAGAGAGAATCTTTTTATTTTTTAATCGAAAAAATAAATGAATAATATAACAACAATGTAAAAAGAATTTAAAAAAAAGATACAAAAAGAATTAAAAAAAAAGATAGAAAAATCATTTTAGATGCAATAAGGACCAACCATGCATAAAAAACAAAATGATAAAGACCAAACACGTAGACAATTTGATAATTTTATTTAATTAGTCTTTTTTGACAAACCACATTGACCAAAGAAGTAACTTTGTCTTAATTTTACTTATTGGTATTACAATAAACAACTTTTAAGCCAATTTGACAATTCATATGGAAATTAGAATAGAAATATATAAATATCCTTCAACAATATGAATGACAAAGATAATTAATATCAATCTTAGATACTTTTATTATTGATGAAAACCATAATTTAAAATAATTTTTTGAAAGAAATATTAATCACGTCTTTATGTAACTCGGCAATTTTATTGAAATAGAAATGAAACATTATACTTCTTTTTTAGAACATATGATGTTATATGATGTTTATGTTACATCTGATTATTTGCGACTGTTTTGTATTTTTATATTTAACATTTCATCGAAGCCCAAATCAAGTTTTCAAGTGTTACATAAATTTAATGGAAATATAAAGCCCAAATCAAATTTCAAATGGACTGTTACATGATCTCAATGGGCCATAACCATAGTAAAGATCCAAAAGAACACATTAACAACAAAGAAAATTAACGATTTAAAAATTAAAATTTATCTTTCCACAGCCCACAAAGAAGCCTTACGAATCCAATTTCTAATTCACAATACATTAAGTAAAGATTACATTCACCTAACATTTTGATCTTAAAGTTTGCGTTCGATAAAGTAAATTAACGATTACGTCTTGTATTCGGAATATAAATTTGGGGTCGCCATTAATTAAACGTATCAATTATTTTATTTTCTGCATGTATATGTGACACCCATTTTTCTTTTTTACAACAAATAAATATCACATTCACCACATTTTAATCTTTTACACCTATCTATTCATTCTCTTTTACTTTTTTTCTTATTCCCAAATTTTTTTTTGGCTTGATTTACCGCTATATTACCTACAATATTGACATCCACTTTCACATGTGCATGTGTTTGGATCGACATTTCCAAAGACAATGAAACCGATAACTGGCAAACATTGGTAAAAATCTGGAACTGTATTATGTAATATGTTCACATTGGAATGCAACGACAACCCTATCGTTCACAACATCAACTCAACTCTAAGGGGAGGGATTTAGAATGAAAGGTGATGAAATTTAATGGCTTTTATAGACAACCCTATCGTTCACAAGAACCACAACACCCGTGTGGAGGAGATAAAGGGAACCGAGCAACATAGTCAAATTTATCATGTGAATATATACAATATTTAGTGAGCAAATTTGACAAGTTTAACACCACTTACCAAAACATATAAAAAGAACAAATATGGATGATGGAAAAGGCATCCAAAGAAGAGCAAATATGGATGATGGAAAAGGCATTCGACGATGCAAACGAGAGGAAAGATTTTAAAATCTAGACGACTTTTGAGAGGCCAAGATATTGAAAGAAAAATTTGCCAAAAAGATATGGTACCTCCTAAATGTAATTATAAAACTAATAATACTTACCAAGCAACCAAATGATATATAAGGAATTCAAGCCGATCATCATCATTTGTGTCACCGCAAATGAATCCTCTTTAGTAACCCCTTAATAATAAAAGTGCATGTTGTTTCGCCCACAAAGTCTGTTGGTTTGTGATATTAGTTTCGTACTTTGATTTCATATTCCTAACAATTTCACATCCCCGATAGGCTCTATTATAATTTCCA
This sequence comes from Lactuca serriola, assembly GCF_051521515.1. NCBI lineage: Eukaryota > Viridiplantae > Streptophyta > Magnoliopsida > Asterales > Asteraceae > Lactuca > Lactuca serriola. The sequence continues at coordinate 353,326,887 of NC_136411.1, forward strand.
GCCATAACCTCAGCAATCAAGTGCCCATTATTTTTTTTGTTTGTTTGTCAATGCTTAGAGTGCAATTGGGTTGAAGAACATGTGTGTTTTTACCCTTATCAAACAAGAACATTTTTTTCTCGTAACAAACAACCTCAGACCTTTCCTTTGTTGATCTAGTTATCTGGCATTGAAAACACCCTCAAAACATTTTCATCCAACAACCACTTTAAGAGCTTTTTTGCTTGAGAATATTTATAGAAGTTCAATCTTTTGATTAGGGTTTAGCCTATGCAATGAAATCTTAACTTTACCAAAGCTTGGATATGACGATAAAGGGTGCATATCAACAATAGGGTATTTGAATACCTATTTCTAGGTTCATCATTCGATTTTTCTCCTTTATAATTACTTTCTGATGTATCTAAACGAATATCTAGAGGATCAATATAACCATCTAGATTGATATCATTTAGAAACGGAACTTCTTGATTTTAAGTTTCATCTACCTTCAAGATCTTGTTAACTTGAAATTGTTGTTCGTGTTTAGTATTATCATATAAATACATTTCATTAAGATATGTACTAACATACTTATAATTTGCAAGATCCACCAAAGTAATCTTCTTGGTTTTAAGTTTTATCTACTTTCAAGATCTTAAAAACTAGTTTCACTTTTCACCAAATATAAAAATTTACTAGAATTAATATATTTCAAAAATATTACACAGAATTAAATATTCTAGAAATCCCCCTGGTGGCCAAACGTATCTTAGTTGAGAATCAACTATTCCCCCCCCCCCCCCCCCCCACCCACCCACCCACCCACACACACACACGAACGCACGCACAATAGTTATAACCACATTAAAATACTCGATAGAACTCATTTTAAGTAAAAATAAATATAATACGAAAAAAAAAATAATAACACTGATATTCTAATTTGTTTCATTAATTTTTATACATAGACTAGCAAAAATGTAGGAAATCATAGAAAAAAAATGATGCTCAAAGTGTATTAAAGCGTAGTCAAACTTATATTTATTGAGAACAAATAAAAAAGTGTCTAAAATGGCATGTCATACAAAGGAAATTACATTTGGCTCTTAATCATTTATAATTTAATAAAAATATACGAAAAATCGGTATTTATATCTACACACTATTGGCCTCATCATAGGCCAAAAATGGATCCAAATCGCAGTTAAGGTGTAAATAAGACAAGACAGTTCAGGTGAAACATGAGTCCGACTCGGAAAATAGTCAAAATCAACTCGATTTTAAGCGAGTCGAGCTCAAGCTCGAGTACCTCGAGTAGTAAAATATTCGGCTTATAAAGCTACCGAGCTTAATCGAGTATCTATAATATTATTTTTTTTTTATCTATTTTTAAATTAATAAGACATTTCTATACTTTTACCTTTTAGGCATCGGTCAAGGAGTGAGGAATTAAACTGCATTTCAAAACTTTTGAGGATGTTTCTTTTTGGTGTTTTGGATGTATTTAAAATACAATGAAATGGATGATTTTTTTTTGTACGGTAGAGTTAGTGGTTAACAATTAGTACACGAAAACAATTAGTATCACGAATCCGTCAACGCCTGGAATAGAATTTGGGATCTTAAATTTACATTAGATTATTTATTTTGATTTTTTTGTTAATTTGAACAATGTAAAAGCATGTGGAATGTTTTTTATTTTTTATGCTTTTAACTTTTTTATTTTTTATTTTTAAATTTTAGTCGAGTTGAATCGAGGTCGCAAGCCGAGCTCAATAGTATCAAGTATTTCACGAGTCGAGTCTGAGCTTCAAATTTAGGCTCGAGGCGAGTTCGAGTCGGGCTTCGAGCTCGAGAATTTTAGACGAGTCGAGCTTCGAGCTTGGCAATACTCGGCTCAACTAGACTCGTTTACACCTCTAATCGTAGTGCACAAAGACAAAATCGGAGGTTAGGATGACCACCTTCATTTGTCTGGTTATTTTTGGATAATGAGTATTTTTTTGGTTAGTTTTTATAAGATGATTAAGAAAAATGGCTATTTTGTAAATTCATGGATATAACAAAATATGAAATGTGAGTATTGAGATGTTCTAACTTATTTTAGTAAATTTGTAGATATAACAAAATATGAAATGTGAGTATACGAGATGTTCTAGCTTTTATAAATTTATAAATAATTAAATTAAATAAATAAATAAAAACTCATTTTTTACCTAGTTTCTGCTTAAGTCATTGTTTAATGTTCATATATTGTCCGTAAACTTTTATCATTAAAATAAATAAATAAATAAAAGCTCTTTTTTACGATGACGGTCATTTCCACAATTACAATTGTGTTTTTGAACTTGTAAAATTTATGAAAAAAGGTATCAATTCTAAAAATGTAGGTTGTGTACAAGAAAAACAACCAATTGGGTGCTAAAGCAAGGTGCTGAGAATATTATTAATCATAAAAAATAGAATAAATATATAAAAAAAAAAGTTGCTTAAGATTAATACGATCCAAGTCTGCAAAAGCCAGCAATTTTGTGGCAAAAAGATCTTTACTTTGAGCCTTTGCTTTGCTTTAGAACCTATAACATGATACTTGCAAGTTACATCTCCAACTCTTAAATAATTATATATAAAAAAAAAAGATAATCATAACCAGGATTCATTCCCCCAAATGATTGGGTTTCTTAAAATGATTTAATTATGATAAATATGAATCTTCATCATCGGGATTTCTTGATTAATCATGAGATGTGTTTAGTAGGATTGAGTTTCAATTTAATCTTAAATTGTGATGCTTAGTGACATGTTAGCTAACATGAAAGAATGTTTTTTTTTTGTCAAGTATATTACTAAGGTGGAGTGCTCTTTAAGTTTATAAAAGAACTTCTAAGTTTTGGTGAGTGAGTATCCGATGATGGTGACTTATGGTGGCCGGCCGGTGGGTATCGCGTGCGATGGTAAGAAATTACTAAATTATAAGATTGGTCCTTGTGGTTGATATATTTTACAGTTTTAGTCCTAGTTTCTCATTTTTGTCAAAAAAGGTCCTTATTGTTGGTTTGGGTATCATATTCAGTCCTTTCCTTTGTTACCATTTTGGAAGGCTCCGTTAATTATCATCATGTGCCCCTCACATTAAGGCATTTCAGTCATTTCAATGCCATCTAATATAAAGACTTGAGATTGAAAAAATACGTATTACAATTGAAACAATTAGAAATCAAATACAACAAAAGATTTAATCATTTAACATTTAACAAAAGTGGTGCATTACATTTTGTCATGGCTATATAACCAATTAACACCAAAAGTTAACATATGTTGTTTCATAGTTACATACGTAAAATAAAACAACATGCCAATTATTAAATCATTGTACTAAAATACTAACTTAGACCACTTTTACAAAACACTACCTTAAACCAACATACCAAAATAAACAAAATATTTTCACCAAAATATATGGAAATTATTATGTTAATAAAAATCTGGAATTAAATGATCATAAAAATATGGGACATATTGTAATACATGTGTATAGTGCTTGGGAGCAGTTAAAGTAGTTACATCGTTTGTTTTGAGATAAGTTAAATCATAATGTAACACATTTCCACTATGATTCTCCTTACCATAGGTTGCATATTCAGTTTCAAAGTTCATTTCATAGTCCTCTCTAAGGTTTCCCTTATAATGTAATCTATTATCTCCTAAATCAAATAAAGGAACATGAAAAATCACTTCATCTCAATCGAACATTAGGAAGGGATTATGGTTTTCTCATGTGTCCTCTTACAAAACAAGGGCATAACATGACTATTATTGCAAACCTTTCTCACCACTACCTACTTCTTCCACATTAAGGACATTTACAAGTATGTATTTTTTTACAAGTATGTCTTGTGGCAAACCTCTTATTATATAGTACTACAAAATAAGTATTGTTAGTAGTAGGGGTGAGCATGGGTCGGTTTGGGTCGGTTTTGACCTAAAACCGAACCCAACCCAATAAAATCGGTTTTCAAAAAAATAAAAACCGAACCATGAACCCAAACCGTCGGTTCGGTTTGTCGGTTTTCAGTTTCTTCATGGGTCGGTTCCGGGTTTAAACCCGAACCCAATGATAATCCCAATTAAACTGATTTGAGGCTTGATAGAGGTTAACGATTCCTTATATTAAGGGTGAAACATGCGCAACTTTGATACACCCATCGATGTGGGATAGATCAAATTGCAAATTAAAATAGAAAACTTAGGGAAAACTTTGGATGGCAGCAAGATTCAAACCCTTGACATCATGTTCAAGGGGAAGGTGCTCAACCGCTGGGCCAAGAGCGTGTTTGTATATCTAATTCGCGCCTCAGATATATATATATATATATATATATATATATATATATATATATTCTTATGATTACATATAAAAAAACATGGCACTCAACCATTGAGTCGGTTCCTCGGGTTGGGTGGGTCGGTTTCTAAGCAAAAACCGAAACCGAACCCGATTTTTCGGTTTTTAAAAATTTGAAACCCTAACCGTCGGTTTTGCTTCGGTTTCGGTTTTTTCGGTTTCAGTTTCATCGGTTTTGATCGGTTTTCCGGTTTCTTGGTTCGGGTTTGCTCACCCCTAGTTAGTAGGTATATCAACATTTATCACTTGAGAAGTGCCATGTTAACATCAAAGTCTAGCTTCTTACCAGTTTCTCCAGTTATTGTTCTTCGCTCAGTTCCTAATGTATTCACGGGAGTTGTCTTCCTTAACTTCACGTAGTACAAATTTAAAACGGACATAAAGTATGTTTCTAGCTTAGTTTTCCTATATTCTATATAAACCTTAATCCCTTTGAAATATTTTACGCCCAATAAACATATTGATCACATGTTAGCCGTTGGCCAAGTGGTAATAGAACATAGTCCAAAGATACCTTAGGGATAAGAAAATTGTAATGCACATGTATTTGTTTAACATACCCTATCTCATGCATCATCGCATTGAGCTCATGGACTAAAAACTCATCAATGTCTACATAGTCAACGTATGCCTCTTTACCCCTATGGTATTTTCTTCCTAGAAATTTTGAAAATGTTCACTATAAATGATTTGGATTACGAACAAATTTTTAAACCACTCTAAAAAAAAGCAAAGATATTTGTTACTATTATAATCTGCTACCTAGAATACTTGATCGGGAGTAAAGCACAATTACTTTAAGCTTCTACATCACATGTTGAGCTTAAAACTCATAGGTTCCATATGGTTGGTTGCATCATCGTATTTATGTATCTGTAAATCCTCTTCCTTGCAAGACAACGAGGAATTAAAGGTATTGTAAGAGAATGGTTTTCTTGGGCTATGGTAGCTATAGTACCATATTGATGGTTTATGAAGTACATATGTATAATTACTCTCTTTATCGAGGAAATACATTTCAATGAGAGATGAATGACATGAAATGATCAAAATGCCCCTCGTGTAACAGACACGCGATGAGCATTGACGAAGCCTTCTAAATGATAACATATGGAGGGACCGGATATGTTATCTAAACATACAATAGAGACCTGTTTTTAACAAAAACGAAAAACTAGGACTCAAACTGAAAAATCATGCCAAACACAAGCACCATTTATGTAATTTACTCTAGATATTATAAAAAGGAGAGGTGGAATGCTTTTTTTTTTTCATGTTCAATTGATCTCTCTTCTCTATATCTTTCTAGCTCTTGCTTGATTTTATAAATTTTAATATCTTTTTGATAAAAACTATTAATTGATTATTTTTCATATTTATAATATTTGTTCCAAGTATGTTCCGAAAATAATTTATGCTTTCCTAGATGAAATGTTGTATCTTTCGATGATGGAAATGCCTATCATTTCCAAGGGTATAGTTCTCATATATTGATTGAGTTTCATTGGTTAGGATCAACCATCTCGTTCATTGCATTACTTCAAATATTCTATTCCTTTATCAATCATTTCCATCCAAAAAAAACCCTAAATATTAAAAAAAAAAAAAAATGATAAACGAAGATAATTGGGATTGGAATTTGTGTAGAGCCAATAAAATATGTGAATGAAGTCATATACTAACAAAATCAAGTGTATGTACACTTTGTATATCTTTCTCTATATTTACAAGTTGATGTCTAAAATATCATCAATTACTACTCCAACTATAAATTAATAAAAAAATCATTGTCAAAATTGTAAAATAATAAAAGTTCCCATTCTTTGAATCTGCTTCTGCTGGCATCATCTTACTTTTACCCAACTGTTTGAAACGGACCAATTGGGTTTCTGATCTGTCAGCAGCTGCCCTAATCTCGTCGCCGGCGGAATTGACGGTGACCCAGATTGAAATTCGTCTTGTTCTCCGAACCAACAGTTGAACTCCGGCGATGATTCCGGTGTCACTAAACACGATTGCTCCGATTCCCAATCAGGGAAATCAAATGGGTCTCTCGGAGAGATTTGATTCTCTGTTTCTTCTTTGAATGATACAGTGTTGACGAATGGATGATTTAGAAGCATCTCAGCCGTCCATCTTTTTCTTGGGTCTTTCAAGAAACATTTCCCGATGAAATCTTTTCCCTCTTCGGATAATTTCCCGGGAATCTCTGGAATTTCAGCGCCAACGCCGATTTTCATCAAAAGATTTCCGATATCGGAGCAATTCCAAACTGGGTTTCCGGTGATCATCTCCGTTACTAAACATCCAAGTGCCCATATATCAGAAGCTGATTCCTGCTCACCACCGACAACCGTCTCCGGCGCCATATACATCGGCGAACCTCTAATTTCGAATTTTGAATTCAACTCACCGGAGCCGGTTGTCTTCTTCGCTAGCCCAAAATCGGCGATCTTTACAGCGTCTTTTCCACCATCACAAAATAACAGAACATTTTGAAGCTTGATGTCGCAGTGTACATACCCATTCTGATGAATAAAATGAAGCCCCTTTAGAATAGAATTCGTGTATCTCCGAATTTCATTTTCCGACAACCGTAAACCACCGGAATTCTTCACCTTCTCCGATAAAGCACCACCGGAAGCATACTCCAACGCCACATTATACAACCTCTGACCGTTTTCAATTGTCATTGAATCGCCGTAACATCCAATGATCTCCGGGCAATCTTTAAGCTCTTCCAAGATCATACGCTCGTTGATTAACGAATCACAGTGAGACACTCCACAAGACTTCACCGCCATTAATGGCGGAAAATCTGAACTCTGGTTTATGGGTTTAGCTAAGCTAACAGCAGCAAAGCTTCCATGGCCGATCGTCTTACCTCTAACCCACTCCATGGGCGCACAATTGAGGTTTTTTACAGAATCTTCTTTGATCTTTGAATGGCTGGAATTTGTTTTTCCTTTTCTTACTCAAGAACAGAGCATGTGAAGTTGATGATTGTTGGGGAGATCTGATCATTCTTTATATATATATAAGGCGTGTGGAGATCGGAGTGCAAGTTGGATTTGGAATTACGTAGGAAATTAAAATATTTTATATATTTATATATATTATACTATTTAAAGGAAAATATATAGAGAACACGTGATAATTAAGGATATTTATTCTTGGAAATTTGGCTGCGGAAATAGCGTACACCAGTTTGGAATGTGGTTGACATGGTTGGGGTAAAATAGGTATTTCACACTATTAACTAATCGTCAGTCTTCACGTCAACTTGCTAAAGACTATCGAGATCTTTTCAATGCAACAGAACTTCCGTGAGGTTTCTTTTATATTTTTTATTATTTAAAAATATATACAAAACTTCCAATTTTTAGTTGTACAAAAACATTTTTGGGTCAAGTTTGATGATTGAAGTTTATTTTCTACAGTCGTTTAAAATGTGTAAAATATTTAAAACTATTTAGATTCTCTTATCTAAAATAACACTTTATCATTTTTAATCATTCAACCTTTATATACATATTTAACATGCCAAAAAACGTTTTTAAAAGAACACGGTAAGTATAAATAAGCAAGTTGAATCCAACTCGTTTTAAAAAGCATCAACTCGTTTATTATCTAAATAAATCATTGGTAATTTAACAAAGTGTTCAATTGTTCATCATCCTATATATTTCTCCATGGTTAATTTTATTAAAAGTATTTTGTAATGAATTATAAGAAGTATGTTAACAAACAAATATGACAATTCTTATCCATGTAAACATGACTTCTCACGTCTTAAATGTCATAAAAATAATGGTATTGAATTCTAAAAAGTCATGCAAGTGATGGTATTAAATTCAAACTGAACCTAATATGAAAAGTAGAAAGATCACTAACATGAGATTTGGAAAGTAATTAATTGAAAGATCATGCATGATGGCTTATTGTAATTATTAATTAAGTAATTAGTTAATGAAAACGACATGCATAACCCTAGTTCAAAGAATCAAAGGAAACGTTGATTCGATGGATAAAGTCATAAACTAACCCTCGAGAGGTGTATATCCCAACTTGCTTTACAAGTGACAATTTATGGCCGTTCGTACCCTACACGGTCACGGGATAAGTTTTAATTACAAACATCCCTTGCTTCTCATCAATGGTTGCTAGCTAGTTGCTGGTTGCTACAAAATCTCAAGAATATATATTTTGGGTGATTGATCATGTCAAAATCGATGTTTCTATTGGTTGGTTTTATTATACGATAATAAAAAGTAGAACAGTAGATATTTTATTATAAAATAAGCTAGCAAGTATCTATGCCACAAAATTACATGATGAGAATAACAATAATAAGGTTTTGAATCCAACATATTTAAGAAGAGATAAATTACGATAATCCTTAATCAACATCATCTATATATGTTTCTGACGAATGCCGTCCTTTGTTTTCTATTCAAGATGTTTCGGTTGGTATTATAGATCAATTGTCTATTGAATCCAACGGGATCAACTCAAACAGTTTTTTTTTGGAACGGCAGAAGATTTTATTAAAAACTAGCAAGAAGCTAGAAAAAGAAACATTACAACATAATAGAAGCTAAAGCAAGATTATGGAGCCAAGCAGTCCAAACAAGCTTTTAGTTTTTCTACACCTTTTGGAAATCCAAAAGCTTTCAACAATATCATCAAAAATAAGAGATTTCCTAGGCAACACCGTTCCAAAAATAATGAAATTTCGAAAATTCCAAAGGCACCAAAAGGCTGATATCACATCCGCATCAAAAGCCTTGCGTTGACCGTCTCTCAATTGAAGGGAATCAGACCACGAAAGGATATCAGAAACCGTAAGATGCTCGGGTAATTGAACATCCCACCAAATTGCAATCCTGCTTCATATATCAATCAGCTCCCTACAACCTGTAAAAATGTGATCAATGGTCTCAACAGATGTGTGGCAAACCGAACATAACATCGACTCCACCTCAACCCTGCGGTATGATAATCTCTCTCTAGTCGGAATACTCTCCAATCTGATACTCCAAGTAAGAATATTAAGCTTAATAAGAGCTCAATTATTCCACCCAGCACCACGGACTAGAAGTAAGCTAGAATCAATAATAGAGTGAGCTGCAGAAACAGAAAAAACGTCTGAGGTATCAGCTATCCAACCCAATCTGTCCTTCCTATCATTTAAGTGATGGTTTTGCACGGGACCCAAAAACAACAGCCCATTGACTTTGCTTTATCCCTCCCCTAGGAATACGACGAAGATTTCCCAGGTCCCAACCAATGCCAACTCGATCTCTAACAATAGCAGATTTATGGTTATCCAAAGCGTAGATTTTATGGAAAGAAGTAGCAAGGGGGTTGTCAAGTAACCATTTGTCATGCCAAAAACTCATAGCAGCACCATCTACAACCCTAATGCGGCATAAAGAAAGAAGATCAACTCCACGGTCCATAAGATTAACAAGCATACAAATAAGATTATTCCAGATCCCCAAACAAGAGCCACACAGAGAATGAGAAGAAAGACCACCATCGACCCCGTAAATTGTTTTGACGACCCACACCTATAAAAGCTCATAATGATGTAAAAATCTCCACCCCTACTTAAACATCATAGCTCTGTTACAAGCAAAGATATTATCAACTCCAAGACCCCCCACTCCTTTTGAAGCCATAATTTTATTCCACATTATCCAATGCATCCTTCTATCATCAAGATCGGCTCCCCAAAAAAATCTTGCCCTCAAAAATTCCAATTAACGAATAACAGTAACAAGAGCCGGGAACATCGAAAAGTAATAGCTACCCAAAGAGCCCTACACAGATTTGATGAGAGTAAGCCGACCACCAAAAGAGAGACATTTGGCCTTCATATTTGCAAGCCTATTATGAAATTTGTCCATAATAGGAGACCAAGAATTCAACCGATTCATGTTTTGCCCTACCGGAACCCCAAGATGAATAAAAGGAAGAGACTTAGAAACACAACCCATGAAGTTAGCCATATCCGCCACCTGGGAAGAAGGAATTCCCACACCGATCAATCTACTTTTAAGCACGTTGATTTTGAGACCCGAAGCAAGAAAGAAACATCTAAGGATACGAATACCATAAGAAGCATCATCTAGACTCCAAGGCGAGAGAATAACAACATCGTCAACATAAAAAAGATGAGATATTTCTATATCACCAATAGAAACATCCCTAAATACACCAACCAACCGGACTCTATAAAGCGCCACATGAAGACCTTCCATAACCCAAATGAATAGAAAAGGCGAAAAAGGATCTTCTTGCCTTAATCCTCTTTGAATCTGGAATTCCTGAGTAGGAGACCCGTTAACCAGAACCGAGGCTCTAGCAGTTTTCAACATCTCCATGATCCACCCACACCACTTAGATCCAAAACCCATAATACTCATAATTTTAACAAGATAATCCCAAGAAAGAGAATCAAAATCTTTCTCAAAATCCACTTTAAAAATCAAAAGAGGATTTTTAGAAGCTTTACACCACGAGACAATTTCATTAAGGAGGAAAAGACCATCTAAAATCTGCCTACCTTATATAAAAGCATAATGCTCCGGACTAACCACATAACCAATAACAAGCGCCAACCTATTAGCTAAAAGTTTACCAATTATTTTATATTGGCAACCAATTAAGCTAATAGGTCTATAATCACGAACAAACTTCGGGTCTCTAAGTTTAAGGATGACAGTAATGAAAGAAGCATTGCAACCTTTTGGGATAGACGAATTAGAATGAAAGTGCGTAACAAAAGCCACTAAATCATCTTCAAGAATGTCCCAGTATCTTTTTATGACGCCAAAAATAAAACCATCTGGACCCGGAGCTTTAGAAGAACCACAATCCCACACCGCTCTTTTGATTTCGTCTCTAGTAAAAGGAGCCTGAATGGAATGCAACTGAGACTCCGAAATGGAAGAGAAAAAGGCTGCATCAACTCAAACATATTTTATTTTAGAAAAAATAATAATAATATCCGATAATTAATATTATGAACTAATTATTAAACAATCAAAATATTAAACAAATTAATAATTAATATTGACGATTAAATATACAATTGTTATAATCAACACTAACAAGCCAACTATTTAATAATGAGAAATAAACGACAAGCCATCGTAGATAATAAATCTAAGAATTATTATTTAATTACCATGTTTTGTTTAGAAATCTCACAACTGATCGTAAGCAATCTGATGTGATCATAAGAAATGTAGAAAGAGACCGTCGCATTGTTAAACACTATTACATTCTGTGGATGGATTAAAATACAAGGCAAAAAATATAAAACAAAACTAAAGATCGATGATTCTTGATTGTTGAAATTTGCTTGAAAGTATTCATGTCTTTCGAGGATTGTTGTGTTGCTCGATAATTGTAACTTTCAATGTAAAAGCCAAAATTGTAACGCCCCGATCCTCAGGTTTTTATTTATTAAGAATTTTTGGATAAAAGCTCTACTCGACAAGTTGGTCGACCTACTCGTCGAGTAGCAGCGGGGTAAGAACGCGTGTTTAGTGACCTACTCGGCGAGTCCACTTTTGGGACTCAGCGAGTAGGAGCTGGCAGATGAAACCCTAAATCCTGGGGTTTGCACCCCTATTTAAAGGAGCCTCAGCCTCCTTTGGGCTTCCTTACAGTCTTTGAGAGCCCTTATAAACCCTAATTCGTGTGTGTGTGCCTTGGAGTGGTTTTGAAGCTTGGAAGAGAGGATTTTGGAGGAAGGGAGTTAAGAGTGCAAAGGAAATTGAAGCAAGAAAGGAGGGGGAAACGGGTTTTGCCTCAGCTAGCATCTTTTGAAGGTATCAAAGTGCCATTCTTACTTCCTTTTCTTTCCTCTTGTTGAGTTCTAGGGCTTTTTATGGATTTTCAAGTTGGGATGTTGAGCTATAGGCTAGATCTGAAGTTGTAACTTCAGATCTGGACCATCCTTGGGTGCTAGAGTCATAAAGTTGTTGTATTGGTTGTAGATGAAGTCCCTCTTGGACTAGAAGCTCCATTAAGAACTTAAAATAGACATTTGGAGCTTTTATAACCATGCATGTACGTAAAGTTTGCAACTTTACGTGGTAAGTATGCCCTAGAAGCTTGGATTTGTGATTTGGAGCCGCTACATGGCTCAAAAGAAGTCTGTATAGAGAGAGGACTGGATGGACTCGGCGAGTCACAAGGATGACTCGGCGAGTCACATGAAGATGGTCATTGAACTCGGTGAGTTGTATGAACAACTCGACGAGTCCGATGAAGATCACCATAAAACTTGACGAGTTGAAGAACAACTCGGCGAGTCGGATGGTTTTTCCTTTGATTAGGCATGTGTGTGTACCCGTCGAGTTGTAAGGAGGAAACTCGACAGGTGGCCCTTAAGGATTTATCAGGATTCAAAGGAACTCGACGAGTCACTCCGATGACTCGGCGAGTTGGAATGTGCTCCATGGACTCGGCGAGTGGTCGAGTGCACTCGGCGAGTTGAGGTCAACATGGACTGTTGACCTTGACTGAGGACTCTGACCTCGATCAGGAATTACTAAGTGATTATGGGGTGTCTCATAAGAGTAAGAACTTATGAGTATATTTAGTTATGGTTATAGGTTATGGAGCCGGTGTCAAGTGATCTGATAGTTGGAGTTTGCATTTCTATTGACATCTGCGAGGTGATTTATCCTCACTATATCGATAGGGTCTACGGCACCAAGGCCGACCCTTTATGATTTACATCCTGGGTTAGGATGGTTGCTTTGTTATTGCCATGTTAGTTTTCATCCTGGTTTAGGATGGGTGTTATGTTATTGCTTTGATAGAATTTATCCTGTTTAGGATGGTTGTTATACTAGATATCGGTAGTGATGGTATGATGCATAAGATTCTGATCTATTGGATCGGAATCAGGATAGATAGTATGTTATGCTTTTATGATCCGTGAGGATTGGTATGTTAGTGACCTGTTAGTTCGATACTCTAGCTATGGGTGAAACTCTATGATTGATGGTCAATGAGATTGATATGTTTGCTAAGTGTACATGCCAGTATATGATAGTATGCGTACATGCTTAGTTGCTTGTTGGTTGGGTTGAGGCGGTCCTGCTTTGTGCTGAAGGCCAACACACCCTCTGAGCGATCCGGGGAGACTGTAGGCCCACGCGGCGGACCAGTCATGCCGAAGGCTCGGGATAGATTCAGATAGACTGTAGGCCCAGTAGGGCGGACCAGTCTGGCCGATGTCCCAGTATATATGTTGTTTGCTTGATCGTTATGGCTATGGTTTCTGCCAGTGTGGTATTGGTATTTTGGGGGTAGCTCGCTAAGCCCTCAGGCTTACAGTTTTCAGTTTATTGTTTCAGGTATTTCAGGAGAGAAAGGGAAGGCGAATGCGTGACCGTACCGCTCCTCATCCTCATGATCTATTTTGGGACACTCTGATGATAAATGAATTGGAAATGTTTTGTAAAAAAAATTACTATTTGACTCTTTTGTTAGCATTAAAAGTTTAAATTTGGCATAAATTTTATAGGTGTTACAAGTTGGTATCAGAGCCTTGGTTTGAGCAAATTGGAGGAACACTCGTTTGAATCCAGTCTCAAACCGAGGAGATTTTTGGGAAATAAGTTTTAAAAATGGTTTTCAAAATAAAGGATGGAGGATGCAGAAGGTACGATTAATCGGAGCCTGTAAGTAAGCCCCAAAATACCATACAGTTATTTGATATTCTGCTATGATTAGAACAACATGCTAATGCTAGGCTAGGTATTTTCAGGAATCGCATGATAGATTGGCCTGATTGTATGATACCTATTAGCCTAGGGTTTCTTGTATATGGGATTGACATTATAACTGTAGATGTTTAGTGTATGCACCACGGCTGTGGATAGTCAAAATCTTATAGCCTGAGAATGTCCGATTCGACCTTCGTGTAGGATCGGATATTCGAAAGTCTATCGGGTCCAGCACTATGTGCAACCAGTGTACACTAGCGCTGCAGGGGATGATGGAAGTTTCATGGATATGTGAGTGGTGCGGAACTGCAGGATCAGTTACTAGTTAGGCGATGTCCCCTGTTAGTGAGGGTTGAGCGCAAATTATGTTAAATACAATTTAGGGCGTTGTGGTGATACTCGAGACAAATATGGGTAGGTGTGGAAGGTAGTAGGGGCCTATACTACTGAAAGAACAGGACCCATACGCGTATCAAGGAAGTCACAACCCCTAGGATTTGAGGGTAACTGGTTTTCCGTCATTATATGATCTGTCTGAGACATTGAGTTTGTTTGCAGTATGGTGGTGACGAGATGTGTTGCTTCGGGATCCGGATCAGGATCAAGACCAGGACCAGGGTCGGGAGACAGAGGATTGGAGGTGCTGGTGGCACCTGAGCCCGTGGTTCAGATAGAGACTGAGGAGTTGGATGCCCGGATTCAGGAGATCATGCACGATGAGATTGTTGTTGCGTTCCAAGCGCAGCTGCCAGAGATGTTTGGATCGATTAAGACCGCGATGGTCGAGTATTTTGATGAGCGGTATGCCGCTCTAGCAGAGACTGCTGCCGCTGCAGCCACTTCGGCTGTAACAGCTGCAGGGGTTGGAGGAGGAGAAGCCGGAAGGGCTTTCCAGTACCGGGACTTCGACAATACGAATCCCCCGACATTTGATGGTACACAGGATGCTATTCGGGCAATGAGGTGGTTATCTGTCGTGGAGGGATGTTTCTTCACGTGTTCGTGTCCTGCTGACCAGAAGGTCAGGTGTGCCCTGAACCTGCTGAGGCTTGGGGCGAAGGACTGGTGGAGGCTGACTACTGGGTTGTATACCGATGATCAGAGGGCTGCTATTACCTGGGAGCAGTTCCGGGATATGTTTCGCACCCACTACGTTCCGCATGTGGAACGGGAGCGACTTGCTTAGGAGTTTTTGACCTTGAGACAGGATAGAGAGTATGTGATGGAGATTACCCATATGTTCACAGAGAGGGCTATGTTTTACCCGAATTTTTCTTCAAATTAGTCTCAGATGACTCGTTATCTGAGTATGCTCAAGACGGATATTCGACAGTTTGTGTCTACTCAGTGATGTGATACTCTCCTGGACCTACAGGAAGCCGCGCGGCGGCGTGGGTTAGAGATAGAGCTGCAGCTGAAGGAGCAGCGTCAGGCACCGACACAGTCTTAGCCGGCGCCTAAGCGGTCTAAAACCGCTGATACACAGTCCGGGGGTCATCAGAGCCGCACTTGTGGAAAGTGTGGCAAGGCTCCTTTAGGGGTTTGTCGAGCAGGAGGTGGGTGCCACAGGTGTGGCAAGGAGGGGAACTATGCTAGGGACTGTCATCAGTCCACCCCTCCAGCAGATATGAGGATTTGTTTCCATTGTCATCAGGTTGGTCATGTAAAGACCAACTGTCCGCAGCTTGCCGCCAAGCCGGCACAGGGTTTCGCGCCAGCTACTGTGAGGATTGGAGATAGGAGGCCAGTCAAGATGGAGCCTCCGAAGGCTCAGGGTCGCGCCTTCCAGCTCACGGCCGAGGAGGCCAAGGCAGCACCAGATGTGGTTTCTGGTATGATTCTATTTTCTATCTCAATTATTGTATTTGTGCCATGCTTATTGGTTGTACCTATGATCAGGTACGTTTTTAGTAAATTCCTTGCCTGCTTTGGTTTTATTTGACTCGGGGGCGAGTCGTTCGTTCGTATCTCAGACCTTCTCTAGAGGGTTCAGTGTGCTGATAGATGATCTTTAGTGCCTGTTGCGAGTTTCGATCGCCAACGAGCACGGGATTTCTGCTTCTTCGGTCTACCGAGGATGCAAGTTGGAGATTTTCGGAGTGTCTTTCCCGATAGATTTGATTCTTATTCCTATGGGGGATGTATGCATGATTGTGGGAATGGATTGGCTTAGCAGTGTTGGCACCATGATCGACTGTGAGGGTCAGCAGGTGGTGGTTCGAACCCCAAGTGGGGGAGAACTGGTGGTATATGGTGAGGGCACCAAGTCGGGATCACGGTTCTGTTCGGCGGCCAGGGCTCGACAGTATATTCAGCACGGGGTGTGCCGGTTATTTGGCATATGTGGTAGATACGCGAGTTAGAGAGAAGCTCTCTGTATCAGAGGTCCCGATGGTTAGAGAGTTTGCTGATGTATTTCCGGAGGAATTACCCGGAGTACCTCCGGTGAGGCAGGTTGAGTTTAGGATTGATCTAGTGCTAGGTGCGGCCCCTATCGCCAAGGCGCCATACCGTTTGGCACCGCCAGAGATGCAGGAGCTGTCATCTCAGTTGCAGGAACTGCTAGGTAAGCAGTTTATTCGTCCGAGTAGCTCACCCTGGGGAGCACCGATCCTCTTCGTCAGGAAGAAGGATGGTTCTCACAGGATGTGCATTGACTATAGGGAGTTGAATAGGTTAACGGTAAAGAACCGTTATCCGCTCTCGAGGATAGATGATCTCTTCGACCAGCTACAGGGTGCCGCTTGGTTTTCCAAGATTGATTTGAGATCAGGTTACCACCAGGTCAGGGTGAGGGAGGAAGATGTGGAGAAGACTGCGTTCCAGACTCGTTATGGTCATTACGAGTTCGTGGTGATGCCATTTGGACTCACCAACGCACCAGAAGTGTTCATGGATCTGATGAACCGAGTCTGCAGACCGATGCTTGATCGCTCGGTCATTGTGTTTATAGATGATATCTTGGTGTATTCCAAGACCCGAGAGCAGCATGAGGAGCACCTCAGGGAGCTGTTGGAGGTGCTGCGACGAGAACGGCTTTATGCCAAGTTCTTGAAGTGTGAGTTCTGGTTACGGGAGGTTCAGTTCCTTGGACATCTCGTTAACCAGGATGGGGTTTTGGTCGATCCGGCCAAGGTGGAGGCGGTTATGCAGTGGGAGACTCCGAGATCTCCCTCATACATCAGGAGTTTTTTGGGCTTAGCAGGGTATTATCGGAGATTCATTCGTGATTTCTCCAAGGTTGTTGTACCCCTCACTCGTCTAACGAGAAAGGAAGTGGATTTTCTGTGGGGCCCGGAGCAGCAGAGGGCATTTGAGACCCTCCGGCAGCGGTTATGCGAGGCGCCAGTGTTGACACTCCCCGAGGGAGTGGAGGATTTCGTGGTATATTGTGATGCGTCTATCGCAGGCTTAGGGGCAGTCCTCATGCAGAGGGGGCGGGTGATAGCTTATGCATCACGGCAGTTGAAGCCGCTTGAGACGAGGTACCCCACACATGATCTTGAGTTGGGAGCGGTGGTCTTCGCTCTCAAGATACGGAGGCACTATATATGGGGTCCGTTGTACCATATACACAAATCACAAGAGTTTGAGGCACATTATGGATCAACCGAACCTGAATATGAGGCAGTGCAGGTGGCTGGATGTAGTTAAAGACTATGATTGTGAGATCCTTCACCATCCTGATAAAGCTAATGTGGTCACGTACGCCCTGAGCCGCAAGTCAGCTGGGTCTTCTACCCCAGCCAGGTGTATGAGGATAGCGGTGGATTCCCCACTGGTGGGTTTGGTTAGAGATGCTCAGATCGAGGGTATGAAACCGGAGAACGGGAAATTGGAAAGGATTAAAGGCGAAAGCGCCCGGTTTGTTCAGGATAGTCGCGGGCTACTGACCCGATATGGTCGAGTCTGGGTTCTGATGACCGGAGGAGTTAGACGGACAGTGATGGAGGAGGCTCATAAGTCTCGTTTTTCTATTCACCCGGGGGCTACCAAGATGTACCGAGATTTGAGTTTGAGTTATTGGTGGCCTGGTATGAAGCGAGATATCGCTTGGTACATTGAGAGGTGCTTAACCTGCAGAATGGTCAAGGCCGAGCACCAGAGGCCGCATGGTAAGTTGCAGCCCCTGGAGATACCCATGTGGAAATGGGAACGGATTACGATGGATTTCGTCACAAAGTTGCCGAAGACGGCAAAGGGATTCGACGCTATATGGGTCATCGTGGATCGATTGACCAAGAGTGCCCATTTCGTAGCTATTCGGGAGAGTTCATCGGCAGAGAAATTGGCCGACCTATACATCTGCGAGATTGTCTCTCACTATGGGGTTCCAGTTTCCATAGTTTCCAATCGGGATGTCTGATTTACTTCCCGTTTTTGGCAGAAGTTCCACGAGGAACTAGGTACGAGACTGCATTTCAGTACAGCGTTCCGTCCGCAGACTGATGGGCAGAGTGAGCGGACCATTCAGACCCTTGAAGATATGTTGAGGGCGTGCATCATCGATTTCGGTGGGAGTTGGGATTCCCAACTACCGCTTGTGGAGTTCGCCTACAACAACAACTATCATTCCTGTATTGGTGCCCCGTCGTTCAAGCTGTTGTATGGGCGGAAGTGTAGGACCCTAGTCTGTTGGGGTGAGGTTGGGCACAGGGTGATGATTCGGACAGAGGTAGTTCTGCAAACTACCGAGATAATACATCAGATTAGACAGCGGCTGCAGATCGTTCAGAGTCGACAAAAGATTTATGTCGATCGACGCCGATCTGAGTTGGAATTTCAGGTGGGTGACATGGTTCTCTTGAAGGTCTCACCCTCGAAGGGTGTGATCCGCTTCAGGAAGAGGGGAAAATTGGGTCCCCGATTCATTGGGCCGTTCAGGATTGTTGCCAGGTTTGGCAAGGTGGCTTATAGGCTAGATCTTCCGGAGGAACTTAGCCGGATCCACAGCACATTTCATGTTTCGCAATTACGAAAGTGCGTCATGGACCAGGAGGCAGTGGTATCGTTGGATGACATTCAGGTCGATGAGCACCTGAACTATGTGGAGAGGCCTATAGCTATCTTGGAAAAGAAGAAGAAGATTCTGCGAAACAAGGAAATACCTTTAGTAAAGGTGCAGTGGGAGCATCGGAGGGGATCCGAGTGGACGTGGGAGCTGGAAGCGGAAATGAGCGAGCATTACCCGACATTGTTTTCTTCAGCGGACTTCGAGGACGAAGTCTAGTTCAAGTGGGGGAGAATTGTAACGCCCCGATCCTCAGGTATTTATTTATTAAGAATTTCTGGATAAAAGCTCTAGTCGACGAGTTGGTCGACCTACTCGCCGAGTAGCAGCGGGGTAAGAACGCGTGTTTAATGACCTACTCGACGAGTCCACTTTTGGAATCGGCGAGTAGGAGCTGGCAGATGAATCCCTAAATCCCAGGATTTGCACCCCTATTTAAAGGAGCCTCAGCCTCCTTGGGGCTTCCTTACAGTCTTTGAGAGCCCTTATAAACCCTAATTCATGTGTGTGTGCCTTGGAGTGGTTTTGAAGCTTGGAAGAGAGGATTTTGGAGGAAGGGAGTTAAGAGTGCAAAGGAAATTGAAGCAAGAAAGGAGGGGGAAACGGGTTTTGCCTCAGCTAGCATCTTTTGAAGGTATCAAAGTGCTATTCTTACTTCCTTTTCTTTCCTCTTGTTGAGTTCTAGGGATTTTATGGATTTTCAAGTTGGGATGCTGAGCTATAGGCTAGATCTAAAGTTGTAACTTCACATCTGGACCCTCCTTGGGTGCTAGAGTCATAATGTTGTTGTATTGGTTGTAGATGAAGTCCCTCTTGGACTAGAAGCTCCATTAAGAACTTAAAATAGACATTTGGAGCCTTTATAACCATGCATGTACGTAAAGTTTGTAACTTTACGTGGTAAATATGCCCTAGAAGCTTGGATATGTGATTTGGAGCTACTGCATGGCTCAAAACAAGTCTGTATGGTCATTGAACTCGGCGAGTTGGATGAACAACTCGGCTAGTCCGATGAAAATCACTATAAAACTCGACGAGTTAAAGAACAACTCAGCGAGTCGGATGGTTTTTCCTTTGATTAGGCATGTGTGTGTACCCGTCGAGTTGCAAGGAGGAAACTCGACGGGTTGTCCTTAAGGATTTATCAGGATTTGAAGGAACTCGACGAGTCACTCCGATGACTCAGCGAGTTGGAATGTGCTCCATGGACTCGGCGAGTGGTCGAGTGCACTCGGCGAGTTGAGGTCAACATAGATTGTTGACCTTGACTGAGGACTCTGACCTCGATCAGGAATTACTAAGTGATTATGGGGTGTCTCATAAGAGTAAGAACTTATGAGTATATTGTGCTATGGTTATAGGTTGTGGAGCCGGTGTCAAGTGATCCGATTGTTGGAGTTTGCATTTCTATCGACATCTGCAAGGTGAGTATCCTCACTATATCGATAGGGTCTACGGCACCAAGGCCGGCCCTTTATGATTTACATCTTGGGTTAGGATGGTTGCTTTGTTATTGCCATGTTAGTTTTCATCCTGGTTTAGGATGGGTGCTATGTTATTGCTTTGATAGAATTTATCCTGTTTAGGATGGTTGTTATACTAGAGATCGGTAGTTATGGTATGATGCATAAGATTCTGATCTATTGGATCGGAATCAGGATAGATAGTATGTTATGCTTTTATGATCCGTGAGGATTGGTATGTTAGTGACCTGTTAGGTCGATACTATAGCTATGGGTTTAACTCTATGATTGGTGGTCAATGAGATAGATATGTTTGCTAAGTGTACATGTCAGTATATGATAGTATGCGTACATAGTTAGTTGCTTGTTGGTTGGGTTGAGGCGGTCCTGCTTTGTGCTGAAGGCCAACACACCCTCTGAGTTGTCCGTGGAGACTATAGGCCCACGTGGCGGACCAGTCATGCCGAAGGCTCGGGATAGATTCAGGTAGACTGTATGTATGTTGTTTGCTTGATCGTTATGGATATGGTTTCTGCCAGTGTGGTATTGGTATTTTGGGGGTAGCTCACTAAGCCCTCGGGCTTACAGTTTTCAGTTTATTGTTTCAGGTACTTCAGGAGAGCGAGGGAAGGCGAAGGCATGACCGTACCGCTCCTCATCCTCATGATCTATTTTGGGACATTGTGATGATAAATGAATTGGAAATGTTTTGTAAAACAATTACTATTTGACTCTTTTGTTAGTATTAAAAGTTTAAATTTGGCGTAAATTTTATGGGTGTTACAAAAATTTAGAGTGGATTATCATTCTTTCCATCAACTATGCAATAACCAATAAATGCAAAACTAATACTCGAAAACTAGAATAATTCATAGGCGCCAAAAGAGGAGAAACATAGGATATCTTGCTTTTTTAGGGTGTGAAATACGGCTCACGAAAGATGCATTTGTAGTCGCAAAAACCTTAGGAGTCTGCCAAAAAAACGCAAGGTATGATGAAGGTAAACATATCATGACTCACCACATGTTATGCGGATTTGACTAAGTTAAACTACAATTGCAATGCCTTACTTTCCAAACAACGTGTTTTCTGGATGCTTCTAGGAAGCTTCCATTAGTTTATCCACAAAGTCAACCCTGGTCAAGTCGGTCCAACCGATCTGACTCAAACATTGCTAAATATGAAATCTCTTCAACTCCAAGCTATCGATGTGGGGTGAAAAGGTGCAAAATAAGCGTAAATTGCACAAATTCATGAACCTCGTGTCTTGGATCCATAGTTTGACTAGGTGCTCGTGTGGGCTTAACATGTCCCTTAATCTCCAGTAAATCCTTTGAAGGCTTAAAATATGAGACTATGGGATAAATTATGTCACGTGAGTGTCACGAAGTTAAACACTCTTTAATATGGAGAAACAATAAGAGATCAATTCAACAATATCCAATGGGATTAAACGAAAAACCTCGTGACCTTTCTAGTTTATCCCATACATTACCTGCAATTTTGTGTTCTCACTAAGCATGCATATGGTATACATGATAAACCCTTTCCATGAACCTCTAGAAGATAAACCACTAATCTTTAGTTGAGATGGCACCACCTCTAGATCATATAGTTAAGTTTTACAACGCCTTTGTTGCTTATATACCACAAAACTTGTTAAAAGCCTTAAATCAACCTTATTCTTGGCAACAACTTACTATCTTTGTAACGTTCCAAAATTTTCAATAAATTTTAAATTTAAAAAACATTACTTATTAAGACAAAATTATTAACTTTATTATTGAAAAGTTACAAAACCAATCCCATGATCAACATAATTATGTAAACTGATTTGTAAGACATAAATTCCAAAACCAAATGATAGCATGGATCAAATGTATCATAAAATCTCCATCATAACTAAACCAAGCTAGTATACGGTCACGTCCTTCCATCTTTCGTACCTAAGGATCCTAAAACATTAGTTTTAAGGGAAAAGGTAAGCATAATGCTTAGTGAATTTCACATACACACATAATAACATTACACATGCTCTACCCCTAACATGAGGATATAATCAACACATAACCACATAACTACACATACAAGTTTAAAAACAAATCATAAACAAGCATACACTAACTCAGGACATGCCGACTAATCTTGATCCCATTGATCAGTATGTCGATCCATCTTGTATTGCTCAGTTCGTCGACCCAATATCATACACATATTCCTTAGTACATTGACCAAGTACCGTATCCCTTGGTATGTTAACTGAATACCATACACATATTTGTAATATCCAGTTTCATGACATTTCTAATTTCAGAATAACATACCGTAATTTGATCGAGTAAAGGTCTTGGGCTTCAGTGGAATAAATTTTAGGCCTTATTGGATGTTGATTATTTTAGTTAAGTGAATTAAGCCCTTGAACTGATCTTTGGAAGCAAAGGGGCAAAATAGGAAAAAAGTAATATTTTGTACATTTGTATGTATTAATAAATTAATTTATGTATGATTTCAATAAAAAATAATTGGACTTAATTGTGGGGATTGTCAATACCTTTGTGTGCATATTAAGATCACTAAAAAAGAGTTAGAATGAAGACGTTATAATTGTTTGAAGCTGAAACTAAAAACCAAAAAATCAGGAATTTTTCTATGGAGTACAGAGCAACCTTTAAGAACGTGGGGATCCCCCGACCGAGTGGGATGTGCATTTTTTTAGGGTTTTGGGGGTATTTAATGGCCATTAACCTTAAGGACTATGTCATTTTCAGCCTCCACTTCCTTTAGAAAACCTCGAATGTAACCCTAACCTCTATTGAAGTGTTTGGAACTCATCCTCTATCCTAAATAAATTTTAGTACTCTCTTAATGTCCATTTGGTGCTTTATTTTGGTGGTATTATGCTCTAGAAGGAAGAAGAACAAGAAAGATTGGTCGTTGAAGTTATGCATCTGAAGTATTCAGTCTCCATTCACCTTTAGATTAAGTCATTTTACCCTTTAGATTAAGCCATGGCATGATGTGTCCTTCCTTAGCAAGACGTGCTTTAGGATTTTCATATGTGCACTTGATTTTCAGTTGGATCTTGTCTATGTTTTTTTTTCATGCAATGGGTGTTGGGCGCCTATGAGAGGGCACGGTGCGCCTGTTGATCAAAGTTTTAACTTTTTACCATTGACCGTTGACTTTTTGGCCCGTTTGACTTTTGGTCAAACTTTGGTAGAACTAAGTATTTAAAAAGGGCTAGTCTCAGTTTGGAATTAGGTAGCTCGGGCTAGTTGTTCTATTGTGGAGGTTGGTGTTGAGATTCTACTGTTTAGTTCATGTGACTCTTCTTTGTATACTATGTAGGACATTATATGTCATATGTGCTTGTTGTCCTTATGAGTCTTGTTGTTATATTTGCATGAAAGACCATGGGGGAGCCCATGGCAACTGCAAAAGTGTTATATGACTATGATTTGGCATGTAGAATTCACTTGGGTTGAAATAGACCCGTTAGCTTAAATAGTTCGTTGCAGGAGTGTTGTAATACTATGATTTGGTGCGCAACATTCGCTTCGGATGAAATAGGCACATTGGCCAAGAAATAATCCTTTGCAGAAGTGATTATAAGACTATGATTTGGCCCATAGCATATTACTTGGGATGAAATAGGCTTATTGGGTGAAATAGGTCATATTGTATGTATATGGTAATGTATGGCATTTAGTATTTTGGGGAACTCAATAAGTTTTGTACTTATGGTTTTAAGTTTAAATGTCACAGGTCTTTCTGGCCATAGTGGAAGAGCACGACATGATTGCATCACATTTGTTGTTATGTTTTGAAGATATTTTGCATTATAATCTGATTTATGTTTTCGAAACAATTGAATATTTAC
Source organism: Lactuca serriola (assembly GCF_051521515.1). Taxonomy (NCBI): domain Eukaryota; kingdom Viridiplantae; phylum Streptophyta; class Magnoliopsida; order Asterales; family Asteraceae; genus Lactuca; species Lactuca serriola. Next base: position 353,351,383 of record NC_136411.1, read on the forward strand.
TTTTATGAATAAATGACATGGTTTTCTTTGATTTTAAAATGAAAATTTTGGTTTGAAAATTGAGATGTTGCAATATCCCCCGGTACATTATGCCGATATCCTACACATACTAGAGAATAACATAGCTCAGTACTATTCACATACATCCTATAACCACACCGAGCAAAGAAAATGATGTATAATATTCATACAATGTAGTGAGAAACTCACCTCAACAACAACATGAACCTCAAACAAAACCTCTAGGAAAACAATGAGATCAATACACCTCACAACCTCCCTATAACATCATTAAAAGTAATTTAATACCGATCCCTTAGTAGTTAACAAACATATATGCTCGTTTGGTTATTTCCCCAAAAAACAGCTTGTTCAAGACTATCTTTTCCCTACTTTAGGTTAAAGAGAATTATGGTATTACCTGTGATTTCTTAGATATAGTCGAGTATGGAACTATTGATTATAGGTGGGGATGCACTGTTGTTTGAGTGACGACTTCGATGTGTTGTTGCTGCTGGACTATCGACAGTGTCGTCGATTGTAGCCTTCTAGTTCCAAAATTCGTAGAGAGACAGAGTGTTGTCGTCAACTACGATTTATGCGAGTCGTGAGGGTGAAACTTGAATGAACAAGCGGGAATGGCAATTAAGGAATCAAGTTTTGACGATTTGAATTTCGTGAGTGCTACCTTGAAGCCTTGAACTGATCAAGTTTAACCGAACGTAAAATAGTCAATGGGTTAAAACAATTTTTACTTTATAATTAATATTTTTATTTAATATATAAATATATAATATATTTTTAAATTGATTAATTTATAAAATTCGATTTTTCGTTTTGGTTTGGTTTAAACTTCATAAGACCGAAACTTGAAACAAAAACCAAATTCATAATTCGGTTTGGTCTCAGACCAAATCAAAAACCAAATTTGAATATGTTGTGGTCTGAAATCGATTTGGTTTTCGAGTTTTCTGGTTTCGGACAAAATAATTCCCACCCCTAACCTTATGTATACTAGCATGGTTTTTTTTATAGGTTATGGAAAGAGGTTTATTGGTTTTTTAATGAACACTTTCAATTTTTCACTATAGTTTTTTGTATTAAATTTCAATATGAATACCTAGAGATAGATGGTAAAATATTGTTATACATGGTTTGTGGTGCAAAATTGAATTTAAAGAACTCCATACAAATATATACAAAGTCTAGTATAATTTCTAATAAAGGATGTAAGAAAGATGGTAGAGAGATTTGATTGCATTTTGTTAAAAAGTAAAAAGTTTTTTTTTTATAGTTTTATACCTACTATTAGGTATATAAGAGTCACATACTTTTAAAACCATATATATAATTATTTTTTTATGGAAACTAATTAATTTCGTTATTAATATTAGTAATAATATTTTTTCAGAATGAATTCGCATCTAAGTTTTTATATATGGGTTCGTATTTTGTTTCATGACCTACTTACTCAAAATACAACAAAGTTGTATGAAATATGGAAAACGGGAGTTTATTATAACAGAATGAAAGTTTATTTTAGAAGAATAAGAGTGTATTTCAGCAGAATAAGAATGTATTATGGTAGAATACACTCTCGTTCTTCATGTTCCATGCAACCTTGTTGTATTTTAAATGAGTAAGTGCTGGAAAAAAAACATGAACTCTTAAATGAAAACTTAAATGAAAATACATTCTAAAAGAATGTGATTGCTGACAGTAATAACGAATTTAATTACTTTCCATAAAAAAGAATTATAATTATTGATATCATTTAATATACATATAATTGTGAAAATTATTTAATCTCTACCTTTATTTGATTAAATAATTATTTAATTTTATTAAATTGTATTGATAATAGATGTAAATGAACACAATCTCTCTCTCTCTCTCTCTCTCTCTCTATATATATATATATATATATATATATATATATATATATATATATTCCTATTCTAATAAAAGAATAGTTTTATTCTCCTTTTAACATGTGTCATCTTATTAAACCTCTTAATTAATGCATGTTTTTTTTTTTTTTTTGTCATGTGTCACCATATTATGTCTACTAATTAATACTTGTCACATGTCAACCTATTGATTATTATTTTAAATTTTAAATTTTCCACTCTATCTACATTAAATTAATATCATTAAAATAAAATTAATACAAATTATAAAGTGATATAATTTCACATATTTATTTAAAATCAATAATTATAGTTTTATATAACTAAAAAATCTCCTAATTAATAATTTATTTAAAATAATTGATTAATAACTTTGAATTTTCACTCAAAAAACTTAATTAATTTTGTAACCGTGGTTCCCACGGGATATAAACTAATATATATATATATATATATATATATATATATATATATATATATATATATATATATATATATATATATATATATATATATATATATACTTTGCATAATTAATGGTCTAAAGATTGAAAACAAGGTGCGAAACCAAAACCAAAACCATGGAAGGGAGGCAGGGCGAGTTGTATATGGAAGGAAAGCATATATTAATACGAGGAAAACAACATGGAATTGTGTGATTTTAAAGCATTACATCCCCCTTCCTTTCTCATGTGAAGCTCTGTTGGTAATCGTAATGACTTTTTGGTGAAGAAATTATTAAAATAATCCTCGAAATTCATAAACTGTAAAAGTGCAGATTGGTTGGTAAATTACCAAAAAGATAGGGGCATCCATGTGCAGATTGCAAATTGGAGGTATGGTCCCACCAACTTGGAACTACACATGCCTACTAGACTCTTCTTCTACTGCTTACCCATGATTCCCTCCCTTAAAATTTGGATACACCTTACTATTTACTCATTGACCTCCCATAAATCCTTGGACAAACATTGGCTTCGTTGACAAACAATCTATCACCAACACAACTTATCAATTTTTACAAATTATGATACATTATTTTTATAATTTTACTATTCGTTAAATTACAAATTTAATCTTATAAGCTCTTTTATCTTTGTCAGACAATATCTAAATCTACGTTTTCGTTAACTATAAATGAAATAATAATTGTTGTTATTGAAACATTATCGTTGTGTACTATGCTATCAATAGCAGCGCTATAACGTTTTCCGGAGGTACTGAACCGATATTTTGAAATAGCGTTTACGAATATCGGTGACGTTATTATCTTCGTTATTGACCACTATTTACCGCGAACCCCATCAACGCTATAGTGATACTACACCCGCTTTTACAATTTCGTACACAATGGACTACTTTGACAAAAAAAAAACTGATTGCGGACTATTTCAATATTAAATATGTATTTTTTTTTTAATTCGTCCACTACACATTTTGTTTTAATAAGTCTAAATAAGATAAAACTGCAAAAATGTTTTATGTGGTATGCATTTTTTGTGAGGTTTAGTCTAAACCTCAATTTTTTTTGGATTCATGGTCTTTTTGAGATATTTTCGTTTCGGATTTGATATCTCAATAAACTGAAATGACCGTAATACCTTTGGGGTATTTATTTTTCATTTTTTTAAAAATTTAATAGTTATTAGTTATTTATTTATTTTAATAATTAAAAAAAGGTCCACATCTCTCTCGCCCTCTCTCCCAATTACCCCACCCATCTTCTTTCTTCTTGTTTCTCACCTGCATGCACGATCACAAAAAAACCCTTAATTTTTTTAGTTCTCCTAAATTCGAAGTATTCATCTATGCACCATTTTTGAGTTCCAATTGTCGGAGGTTCCCATGTTCTGTATGAAGTTGAAGGATGATAATGAAGGCTATCAGTATGTAAAGATGATGGTGTCGGTCTGTTAAGATGATGGTGGCTTTCGCTGGATTTCCCGTTGTTGACTTCAGGTATGTATCACATCGAAACTACTTTACAAAACCTTTCTTATTGTTTATTCTCTTCTAAAACGATCTCGGTATTTATTATCACATCTTTCTCTGTTCAATATTTTGTCAAGTTGTAGGTTCTTCATTATGTGATATCATCATTTCATGTATGCTCTGTATTTCTTTTTTTTTTCTTTATTCAAGATTGTAAATGGAGTTCCTTAAAATGAAATGGGGGAAGGGACACCCACATTAGGTATTGTTCCATGAGAGATTTGGGAATTTCATCGGTTTTGTACACCATATGCATCGAAGAAAACCTCATTTGAATTCCGAAAAAGGTGAAGCTGAAAGAGGGAGAAAATGCTATTGAACCTAAACAGTGAAGAGTAGCGGGGTGTGTTGGTAATTGGTATGTGCATTTTGGTATCATGAGAGGCTTTAATGAATCCTCATCACCAAATACTCAAAATTGACCCTTCAAAGATACCTTCAAATATCCTTTTAGAAATGAAAAAAAAAACATTCAAAAATATGTTATTGTTATGGGAGCATGTACAATTACAGGGGGAAGTTTAGTACCGATTCTGTAACACCCTATTTATTTATTAGATAAATAAATAAATTAATGAACGAATAGAAGCCTTAAAATAAATAATTATATATCAATTGATGGTCTCGTAGAGATAATTGTCACAACTTTAGAGATTGGGGGTTAAAAGTGTAAAATCCGGATTTAGGTTGTAAACATTTAGGAAGGTCAGGGGCTCCGCAGTAATTATTAGAATTTAAGTTGGAAAGGTTTTGGTAGATGAGTGGCCATTTGGTAACATAAGGACTTCATCAAAAATAATTTGTTGAGGGAGGGGCTGTTTGGAAAATATTGGGACTCAAGTTATAGGGTTTTTGGAAGGTTGGGGTTAAAAAGGTAATTATTGGATTTAAATTGAAGAAGATTTCCAAATCCAGGGTAAAAAGGGTGAATATTGGATTAAATGTGAAGAAATCTTATGGGGAGGGACCAATTCTGCCATTATGGCAACTTGGTTATGGAGTCGGGTATATAACTGTAAGGAACCCTAACCCAAAAGGAAGGAATCAGCCGTCACCCACCTTATGCCTCCCTCACTGGCCCCCACTCCTGTTTCTTCACCTCCGGTCGTCGCCACCTCCCATTCCCATCCTCCCTCCGCCACAGCAACCCAATCGTTGCTAGGTGCCGCCACATCACTGTTGCTAGAAGCGAATGGGAAGCCGGAAAGTTGCTGAGAGAGGCCGAGATCGTCGCAGCCGCCGCCCCTGACCGTCAGATCCTGATGTCGTTACTCCTTCGTCATCGAGGAACCACGACGTCGCTGCTGTTGGGTTCTAGTCGGAGGCTAGGCGCATTTCGCTGTCGTCGTTTGTTGTTGCCGTTCAAAAATCGCTACATCCCGCCAACGCCTCCATAAGCCACCTGCCATCGTGAAAATGGTGGCTGGGTTGGTGGTCTCGTGAAGCTGGGTTCGTATTAGAGTGTTGGAGGCGTATGTTTCGATGGTCAGGACTGCAAGAGGGTCCTTTGGCTGGAGTTATAAAGAAAACCCCACTGCCACCACCATGAGGTGGTGGCTGTTGTCCTTAACCGTCGGCGACCGCTAGGTCATTGCTTATGCGTGTTTGTATTGGTGTGTGTGTGTGTGTTTGATTATTTTAGTTAGCATTGTAAAATGTATCTAGAAAGACAGATAATGAAATGAAATTGAAAACCAACACCTTAGGGTGGTGGCTGCCACCACCGGCCGCTGTGTAGGGTGGCGGCGTGCTTGCCTTGTGAGTTTGATTCGTTTGGGGTGATTGAAACCCTAATAGGCCTTGCAAACCCTAATGGGATCAATGTATCCTAATAGGCTTAAATAAAACCCTAATGTGCTTAATAATATTCTAGTGGGTTTAAGAGGCCTAATAAAGCCCTAATGGACCTAAAAGCCCAACAAATTAATAAATAGACTAGTATCTAGGTTGGAAACTCTAATGACGATAAAACCCTAATTTTGAGAATTAATCGGGACACACACACACGGGAATTATTTAGTAGTTTGAAATATTAAAATAATAATAATTGGCAAAGATTAATCTAAGCAATATTGGACTTAATGGATTAAGTCCTTAGTGGGTTAAGTCCTTAATGGGTTAAGTGAGAAACACTTAACCCTAATCGTACGCTAATTTCACTTGGGTTTATTGTTGGGCCTTTTAATTGGGCCTTGATGATTGGGTTATTAATGGGCCATCCAAAGTCAAGCAATTGGACTAGAATAATTAATGGGCTATGAGGTAAGGCCCATATGAGGAGTTGAGCCCAATTTGGAAAAGTGGACCATAGATTTGCCAAAGGTTAGGCCTCAATAACTATATGATGTTGGGCCTTAATATAGGACCGTGTAAAGGCTTGGGCCCAATTTGGAAAATTGGGCCATATGTTGGGCTTTGATTCTCAGTTGACTTTAGGCCTTTGGATTGGACTTTGGGATAGAATAAGCCAAGCTTGGGGTAATGTATTAATTATCCAAGTATGTATTATGGTTATGTGATGAGACCCAATTATTAATTGGGTGTTATTTTGGTGTTGACAGTTCGGGAACCTGACATCCAACAGCTGAGGTTGAGTCTGTGGGACTTCAGCAGCGTAGGATTGAGTCTGCGGGACTTCAGTAGTGTGAGGTGAGTTACCTTCTAGTAGCGGTGGGTCTACGGCCACAATGCCGGCCCACCAGTAGGAGTTGTATGTTAGATGATTGTCTTTGTGATATTCATCTAGGTTTTCTACTACCTGATATGTTATGTGCTAGTATGATATGATGTTATATGCCATAGTAGTAGTAGGGGAGATAGTCCCCAAGATTTCCGGTCGATAGGGCCAAAGAGGGGTAGTCATACCCAGTCATACTAGATAGAATATGATTATGTGATACATGTTATGTGGTAGTACTAGAGGGGTGAAATAGTCCCCAGTATCCAGTCGATAGGACCGAAGGGGTAGGCCAGCACCTATATATTCTAGGCAGTATCTGGTCGACAAGACCGAAGGGGTAGGCCAGCAACCAGATATGCTAGGTAGTATCCGGTCGACAAGACCGAAGGGGTAGGCCAGCACCCAGATATGCTAGGCAGTATCCGGTCGACAGGACCGAAGGGGTAGGCCAGCACCCAGATATGCTAGGCAGTATCCGGTCAACAGGACCGAAGGGGTAGGCCAGCACCCAGATATGCTAGGCAGTATCCGGTTGACAGAACCGAAGGGGTAGGTCGGGCAACCAGATATGCCTGACAGTATATGTATGTTATGTGATTGTATGGTATGTGGTACGATGGGGGGACTTACTAAGCTTCGTGCTTACAGTTTACGGTTTTGGTTTCAGGTACTTCGTTTTCAAAGGAAAGGAGCCGGCTCGATCGCAGCGCATCACACTATGTTTTCCGCACATGAGATCTTTGGGATTATACTCTGATATGATTTTATGATGACATGTTTTGATTATTGACAAACTGGTTTTGGCGTGATATGTTACTATGGATGTTTTCTTATACTGCTGGTTTTATAATAACTCATATAAAAATGAAATTTTTGGCCTTGAATTTTGGGATGTTACAAGTTGGTATCAGAGCCATGGTTTGAGGGATTCGGACACACCCTCGGGTGTGTCTGGACTCAAACCAAGGGATTAAAAGATTTTTACAAGGAAATGGGTTTCTAAAAGATAATTTAAAAGAGTATTGAGAAAGAACGAAGTGTGTGATGTGCACGATCGGCCGAGCTCAAGTAAGTTTTCCCCAAGATACCCATATATGTTATGATATGTTATGATATGATATGATTATGAGAACTGCATGCTAGATTAGGGCTGAGGATCTAGGAGGATGCCTTATATTCCTATTATACGTGCTCGTAGACTTGCATGCTAGTACTGATCAATCAGTGATAGGATAGCCTGTTTAGGTTATGCCTGATTGTATGATCCTTTGAATTACATGCTAGTATAGATTCATGGTAAGAGGATTGAATGGCTTGTTTGGTTAGATTTTCCGTTTGTCTGAATGCTGCTTGCATTGTGCTTTGTGGGACTTCGAATGATGGGAGTTAACTACTAGATAAATACGTTAAGTCACATGTGACCAGACTTGAATAATCTCAGAGTGCTGGATTTGACCCTATTGTGCAGCTCTCATTTGAGTCTAACCGTTGTAGGGATGAGTCCTTTACTCAAAGGATTATCCGATCCTCATCACATGTGATGATATTTATGTAGTGGTTAATTGGCATCATGAAGGGTTTTTCAGCATCTGAGGACTGGGTGGGTACGGGAACCTAGGGAAGCCTAGGAAATGATTTACTGGACTTGGTTGCGCTTTTAGCGAGCATTCAGGGTACCAGTTTGAGGAAGTGACTTAGAGGATTCAGGAGGATTGCTGAGGAAAGTATGGATAGGTGTGGAAGGTAGTATTGGGCCCGTACTACTGAAAGCACAAGATCCATACTCGAATCAGTGAGATTCTTGGAGAATATGAGAAGCTTTAGGGAAGAGTTTATAACCCAGTTTGGGGACAGAGGATGTTCCAGTTGTTGCAGCTTAACCACTGGCAAGTGAGTTAGTGAGCGTGGCAAGGTGTCAGACCCTAAAGGATATGATTTCCAGGAAGTTGCAGATGCGAGATCGATTTGGAGCACCTTGGAAAGAGAGGATTGTGCCAGGTGCGTATAGTAGAGGGTCCCGGGAAGAGACCCATGACTTCTGATCATCAGGTGAAAGGCCAACCGGGCCTGATTCGGTGCAGCATGTACAGGACAGTGCACGCAGGAGTTTGTCGCTCCGAGGGTTTAGGCTGCTACAGGGTAGCGGGGTTGGTCATGTCAACAGAAGGTGTTTAGTATTCCTCAAGATGTTGTGTGTTTGTCATCTTCTATTGCTACTAGATGGATGTTGGGGATACGTATCGCGTTGGATTTATGAATGAGTTTGGATAAGTTAGATCTCGGGTCGGTTTCCTGCTAGTGTTTGGGTTATCAAGGACCATATATGCCATCCTGCATGCGAAAAGTTCCTTGATGAACCCACAGAGGGACGCATCTTGCGGAGTGGGTTCCGTGTGTACTGTTATCATTCCGGATCTTTGTATCGGTGCAGGAGTATTATTTAGGGGATACTCGGTCAGGAGTAGAACGATAGTTCTTCAGTGAAGTCAGCGTTCAGTGGTTCTATCATGGTTCAGGTGTGGTCGACAATTGGCTATGGATGAACTTTGGAGTTCAAGGATTTACCGTTGCTAGGACAGGACTGGTAACATGAAGAGGGTAGTGTCAGTTGCGAGTGTTAGATGCATAAGTGATTGGTCATTGGGTGTTCAAGAGAATTGTATTTCCGCATGGGCTGTGTTCGGTTAGAGTTCGGTGGTGCTGCAAGATTGGAAGTGGGAACGAGGGTTCGTCAGCCAGAATGAAGATTAAGGCCTTCAGTTGACAGCATGGTAGGTGGATTGAGGTGTCAGACTGGACCAGATTTCAAGAGTACTCATCAAGATTTCCGAGTATGGGCGATCTTAAGGTTTCACCGGTGATTCATCGCTAGCATGGGTAAGCAAAGGTTGTCGTCAGTGGGATACTAGAAAGCGAGAAGGATTGGGAATCCCTTAATTCTCGCATGCCGAGAAGACTTAGTTGAATATAAGTGGGGGAGAGACTTTTATAAAGTTCTCCAAATGTGAGTTCTGGTTGTGCAGGGTGAAATCTCTTGGGCACCTTGTCAACCAAAATGGGTATTCTAGTTGATCTGGCCAAGATAGAGGCCGTGATAAAGTGGGAGATTCCGAGGTCTCCATCTGAGATTCGGAGTTTCCTGGGTCTAGCAGGTTATTATCGGAGATTTACATGGGACTTCTCCGAGATTGCGGTTCCTTTGACCCGACTGACCAAGAAATCGGTGGTGTTTCGTTGGGGGCCTAAGCAACAAACAACCTTCGAGACTCTCAGACAGTGGTTGTGCGAGACACTGATTCTCACCTTGCCAGAGGGTGTAGATGATTTCGTGGTTTACTGTGACGCTTTGATCACGGGCATGGGTACAGTACTGATACAGTGGGGTCACGTGATAGCAGGTTTCGGGAACCAGGTTAGAGTTCCGGTTAGGACTCTAGTTCAGTGATGTGTTAGGTCGAGTGCATGTTCGACCCGGTATGGAAAGTGTTGTAAGAATACGGGGGTAGCTGTAGCATTCACTAGTTGCCAGATGGTATGGAAAGTGTTGTAAGACTACGAGGGTAGCCGTAGCATTCACTAGTGGCCAGTTAGTATGGGAAGTGTTGTAAGACTGCGAGGGTAGCCGTAGCATTCACTAGTGGTCAGTTAGCATGGGAAGTGTTGTAAGACTACGAGGGTAGCCGTACTAGCGGTCAGATAGTGATGGAGTGGCGTGAGAGGGTAGCCGTAGCATTTACTAGGTTGGTAGATAGCTTGAGCATGTTGTTAGAACGCGGAAGGAACAGTAGTACGCACTAGTTCGAGTGTAGTAATGAAGATACGGAAATCCACGGATAGGATTTCAGAATTACCCAGATGGATTAGATCTGGTTGAGCCAGTGATAAGATTGTAGGGACGCCAATATAGTTATGAAATCAGGGAAGCAATGGATCATATGAGGCCGTTTGTGATATGAGTCTACCATTGGTCAGGTAGCAATCGCTTTTAGTCTTGAATTTGATGATGACACGATTCGACGCATGGACTCGATCGGTTGGACCAGGAGGTTGTTAGAACCACAGTGGCATGATAACTAGTCACATCTAGCTCCAAAGAAGGATTTCGTTCAGAAAGTCGTGTGAGATGACTAAGTGGGAGTCCTTTGGCTCCGCAGCCGGGCGGAAACCCGATATTTCAAAGGATTAGCAAGCGAATTAAGACACAGGAGGTCTCGGTAGATTTTGGAAGCAGCTATGTAGCAGCATACTGCTTCAGGCAGTTCAGTATTCAGACAATTCCAGCATTTGGGCAGTGTTAGTATTTACGTTTTAGGTTGCTAGTACGGACGGGATAACAGATTGCTTGGGTTACGCTAAGTGACTTGCGTTGATAGTTAGGTCTATGAACCTGTTTTGAAGTGGGAACCTCGAGCTATTAGATGTCGAGTAGTCAGTTGGGGGATAAACGGACTGGATCCGACGATAATGTTTCAATATAGGTGGGTTGTCAGGAAATCAGACCATCTCAAGACAACAGATTTCAGGCAGGTAGATGTGAATAGTTGCGAGGAATTCATTCCTCTGTGGATTTTAGGGCTTGCAAAGATTGGTCACGGCTACCCTGGAAAGGCCAGGGTATGCCCAGGATGGTTACCATGTTACTAGAGTTGTGGGTAAGTAAGGGATGGTAAGGAATGATTTCGAGGACGAAATCTAATTTAAGTGGGGGAGAGTTGTAACACCCCATTTATTTATTAGATAAATAAATAAATTAATGAAAGAATAGAATCCCTAAAATAAATAATTATATATCAATTGATGGTCTCGTAGAGATAATTGTCACAACTTTAGAGATTGGGGGTTAAAAGTGTAAAATCCGGATTTAGGTTGTAAACATTTAGGAAGTCAGGGGCTCCGCGGTAATTATTAGAATTTAAGTTGGAAAGGTTTTGGTAGATGAGTGTGATGGGTTTTGAGCATTCTAACACTCCTAAGTGTACATGCAACCCTAAATACCTTGGATCTATGTTTTCTCTATTATACATGCAAATATGAATTTTCCAAGGTATTACCCTATCTAGCATACAATACTTGATACTTGTATAATCAAATGGATATAATACATACCTTTGTTTGATGTAACTTGTATTCATGAAGCTTGAGTGCCTAGTGCCCCAAGTGTGACACCTCAAATGGTTCACACAACACCAAATGCACATGGAATGACTTGAGAGAAAATGAAACACTCCTTGAAATCGTCTAGCCCTCATACACACACTAGTGCATGATTTCTTGAGCCATGGGATTCTTTTATATGGTGGCTATTAGGGTTACACCATGTAACTCATAACTTTACCCATTCCTTATGCTCCATGGATTATCCATGGGTCACCCCATGGACTTAGTCCAACATAAGGAATCTTGGATCACAAGCCCACATATATAAGAATGAATGATTTACACAATCAACCCATATATTTAATTAGTCTCCTTTTGATCACTTAATTAATTCCAAACTAATTCTTGATCAGTACTAATTAAATAACCTTATTAATATATTAGAACTTATAATATATTAATAAACCTTAAGTGTTATTTCTCTCATTGTAGTCTATCCAAATGCATGATGCCATGCAACCCAAATGGACCATGCCGGGTCGGGTCAAGTCTTACCAATTATAGTTATGGACTTAGACATTAATCCAACAGAGTGGCCATTTGGTAACATAAGGACTTCATCGAAAATAATTTGTTGAGGGAGGGCCTGTTTGGAAAATATTGGGACTCAAGTTGTAGGGTTTTTGGAAGGATGGGGTTAAAAAGGTAATTATTGGATTTAAATTGAACAAGATTTCCAAATCCAGGGTAAAAAGGGTAAATATTTGATAAAATGTGAAGAAATCTTATGTTGAGGGACCAATTCTGCCATTATGGCAACTTGGTTATGGAGTCGGGTATATAAGTGTTAGGAACCCTAACCCTAAAGGAAGGAATCAACCATCACCCTCAGTATGCCTCCCTCGCCGGCTGCCACTCCCGTTTCTTCACGTTCGGTCGCCGCCACCTCCCAGTCCCATCCTCCCTCAGCCACAGCAACCCAATCGTCACTAGGTGCCGCCACATCGCTGTTGATGGAAGCGAATGGGAAGCCGGAAAGCTGCTGAGAGAGGCCGAGATCGTCGCAGCCGCCGCCCCCGGCCGTCAGATTCTACTGTCGTTACTCCTTCGTCATCGAGGAACCACGACGTCGCTGCTGTTAGGTTCTAGTCGAAGGCTAGGCACATTTCACTGTCGTCGTTTGCTGCTGCCGTTCGGAATACGCTACATCCCGCCGATGCCTCCATAAGCCACCTGCCATCGTGGAATGGTGGCTGGGTTGGTGGTCTCATGAAGCTGGGTTCATATTAGCGTGTTGGAGGAGTGTGTTTCGATGGTTAGGACTGCAACAGGGTCCTTTGGCCGGAGTTATAAGGAAAACGCCACTGCCACCACCATGAGATGGTGGCTGTTGTCCTTAACCGCCGGCCACCGCTAGGTCATTGCTTATGTGTGTTTGTATTGGTGTGTGTGTGTGTGTTTGATTATTTTAGTTAGCATTGTAAAATGTATCTAGAAAGAAGGATAATGAATTGAAATTGAAAACTACCACCTTAGGATGGTGGCTGCCATCACTGGCCGCTGTGTCGGGTGGCGATGTGCTTGGCTTATGAGTTTGATTCGTTTGGGGTGATTGAAACCCTAATTGGCCTTGCAAACCATAATGGGCTCAATGTAGCCTAATGGGCTTAAATAAAACCCTAATATGCTTAATAATATTCTGGTGGGCTTAAGAGGCCTAATAAAGCCCTAAAGGACCTAAAAGCCCAACAAATTGATAAATAGACTAGTATCTGGGTTGGAAACCCTAATGACGATAAAACCCTAATTTTGAGAATTATTCAGGACACACACACAAGAATTATTTAGTAGTTTGAAATATTAAAATAATAATCATTGGCAAAGATTAATCTAAGCAATATTGGACTTAATGGATTAAGTCCTTAGTAGGTTAAGTCCTTAATGGGTTAAGTGAGAAACACTTAACCCTAATCGTCATTTTTTGTGAAACCCTAATTTCACTTGGGTTTATTGTTGGGCCTTGACGATTGGGTTATTAATGGTCCATCTAAAGTCAAGCAATTGGACTAGAATAATTAATGGGCTATGAGGTAAGGCCCATATGAGGAGTTGGGCCCAATTTGGAAAAGTGGGCCATAGATTTGCCAAAGGTTGGGCCTCAATAACTATATGATGTTGGGCCTTAATATAGGACCATGTAAAGGCTTGGGCGAAATTTGGAAAATTGGGTCATATGTTGGGCTTTGATTCTCAGTTGACTTTGGGCCTATGGTTTGGGCATTGGGATTGAATAAGCCAAGCTTGGGGTAATGTAGTAATTATCCAAGTATGTATTATGGTTATGTGATGGGACCCAATTATTAATTGGGTGTTATTTTGGTGTTGACAGTTCGGGAACCTGTCATCCAGCAGCTGGGGTTGAGTCTGCGGGACTTCATCAGCGTGGGATTGAGTCTGCGGGACTTCAGCAGTGTGAGGTGAGTTACCTTCCAGTAGCGGTGGGTCTACGACCACAATGCCGGTCCACCAGTAGGAGTTGTATGTTAGATGATTGTCTTTGTGATATTCATCTAGGTTTGCTACTACCTGATATGTTATGTGCTAGTATGATATGATGTTATATGCCAGTAGCAGTAGGGGAGATAGTCCCCAAGATTCTGGTCGATAGGGCCAAAGTGGGGTAGTCATACCCAGTCACACTAGATAGAATATGATTATGTGATACATGTTATGTGGTAGTAGTAGAGGGGTGAAATAGTCCCTAATATTTGGTCGACAGAACCGAAGGGGTAGGCCATCACCCAGATATGCTAGGCAGTATCCGATCGATAAGACCGAAGGGGTAGGCCAACACCCAGATATGCTAGGCAGTATCCGGTCGACAAGACCAAAGGGGTAGGCCAACATCCAGATATGCTAGGCAGTATCCGGTCGACAGGGCCGAAGGGGTAGGCCATCACCTAGATATGTTAGGTTGTATCCGGTCAACAGGACTGAAGGGGTTGGCCAGCACCCAGATATGCTAGGCGGTATCCGGTCGTCAGGACCGAAGGGGTAGGTCGGACACCCAGATATGCCTGACAGTATATGTATGTTATGTGATTGTATGGTATGTGGTACGATGAGTGAACTCACTAAGCTTTGTGCTTACAGTTTACCGTTTTGGTTTCAGGTACTTCGTTTTCAAAGGAAAGGAGTCGGCTCGATCGCAGCGCATCACACTATGTTTTCCGCACATGAGATCTTTGGGATTATACTATGGATGTTTTCTTATACTGTTGGTTTTATAATAACTCATTTAAAAATGAAAATTTTGGCCTTGAATTTTGGGATGTTACAGATTCTTATAGTACTGTTCGTGGAGTCGATAAGCTAATTCATGTGGATGTATATTTGTCGGGTTGTCCACCTAAACCAGAAATAAAATGAAAGAATAAAAAAAGGCTACCTTGTTAGGTTTCAGAATCGAAACATGTGTATGTTAATCAGTATGTGTGTGTTATGAGTTAGGAAGAACCTGATGAAGATGAATAATGTTTTTGTTTTGTTTGTGTGTATGTATTTTTTTCAAGTGAAAAACTAAACGAGAGAGAGGGGAGAGAGAGAGGGAGAGAGAGAGAGAAATGAGAGAGAGTACGTGGGCCCTCTTTTATATTTTTAGTTATTAAATTATTAAAACAAATATTAACAATGTAAAAATAAAATTAAGGGTAAAATAATCATTTTAATTTTTGGAGAGACCAAAACCATATACAAACTACGCCAAAAAGACCATGAAACCAAAAAAGTCGCGGTTTTGACTAAACCTAAAATAAATGCATACCACAGAGACAATTTTTGCAGTTTTGTCTCCAAATAATAAATAATTAATTACAAACTATAAAACAATAAATGACAACTTTTCTTTTAATATTTAAAAACCACGAACAACTTGAGCTGCGATACTTTGACACTTTTTAATATCCATATTAATATATTAGAATATTATATATATATATATATATATATATATATATATATATATATATATATTTATATAGCTTATGTTATGTTTAAATGACTTCTTATGATATTAATTCTATATAGTATTAATACACTAATATATAAAATTTGTATAAAGATATAATATAAATTATACATAATATTAAATAACCGCTATATCACCGCGATTTCAAATAGCGACATGTAACCGCTATTGAAATTTCGACCGCAGTAGCTGCTTAGGTTGTATATGAAGAAAAAATTATTATGTACAAACCTTCTTTCGTCTAAAATGTATACTTTAGCCCTATAAATTATTGATTTTGTTTTATTTTGTCTATGAAATGTTTTTCTAAAGTATTTTTGATCTTTAAAGTTTAAAAAATCAAGTTGATAAAAACATTATTAGAAAACGATCATTCGGTTGCTATGCCTATGTAGGATGATATGAGGTGTTAACATTTACCGAACTAATCCATATGGCACTCACTAATGTGGTATTTTTTATTTAATTATATACTAGTTGTGAGATTCATGTAATACATGAGTTAATTTAAAAAATAATTATATATAAATGTCAAAATATTTGAAAATTTTGAATTTATAAGAAAATAAGAAAAATAATGAATTATTATAATTGAAATGTTTTTTTATCTTTTAAATTTAAACAAATAATTTAAACAAATAAACAAAAGAAACTACCGAGCCTTAATTTGAGAATTTTGAAATTAAAAGGTAAGTTCATTAATGAAATTGATATCTATTTATTACTACATTTATTGCAATTATTACTTTAAAATATTATATAGAATTTAATAAAATAGAAAAAACTCATATAATGACATGCAGAAAAATATTCAAAATAACCATAAAATGACATTTGATAAATTGAATTAGAATGTGTCATGTGTCAAAAAAACCTTCATTTATTAGAGTTAATTGTTCACAAATCTTAAAATAATAATAAGTAGACAAAATTTCACAAATCCTCTAAATGGTTTTCATTTTTTTTACCTAAAATAGTTATTATGAATTTTTTTTTCATGAACGATCCCTTTAGAGTTAATATTGCACAATAGTGCTCCTTAGTTTGATTGGTGAAGCTGAAACAATTTTGGATAAGAACTATTTTTTCTATTTTATGAAACTTCATGAAATTTTAGACAAGTCTATTAAATATTATATTAATTACCATAAATAAAATAAAATGACAAAAAACTAAAACATAAAATAGAATTAAAAGTTACAAAATTTAATCTTCAATGCAAACATGTTCTATTTAATATATAAATAATTTATGTCGTTTAAGTTTTATCTAAAATGTTCAAACTATAATATGTCGCCAAATATTTTTATTTTTTATGTTTTACTTTTTTTTTTTAATTTTTACGTGATGTAATTTTCAAAATTTATCTTTATTTTTTTATAATGAAATATATATTTTTATAAAAAATATGATGTTTTATTATTAAAAAAATATGTTTTTCTAAAAATAATAGTATGCTATTCTTTTTGTTTAAAATATAAAAATACAATGTTAAAGGTATAAATATGTTTCGGTTTCGGTTTAATAAAATATGTATGTTAATTTTTATTGGTTGGATATAAACTTTTGATATTTATTTATTTATTTTTAAATATTTGTTTTATCAAATTTTGATATATTCTTTAATAAAGGTATAAAATTTTCAAATCAAAATTAAAAAATGTCTGTTAATTATGAATAATTGTTTTAGCATGTATAGTAGCGTAGTTAATTTTGAATTGAAAAGTTTATGTCTTTATATCGAACCAATACAAAATTTACCGCACTTATATTATGAAACTAAACCGAAATATATTTTTACATTTACGCATACTAATATTTTTAAAATAAAGAAGTAGCATATTATTATTTTTAATAATAACGTATTTTTATATATTTTTTTAAAGAAAAATAAAGATAAATTTCACATCACAAAAAATTTAAAAAGTAACAAAATTATGTTTCTTATATTTCAATATTTTAGAAAAAATTTAAAAAATGAAAAAATTTAATGTTGAATTGTAGTTTGAATATTTAGATAAAGTTTAGATAATAAAAAATATATATATATATATATATATATATATATATATATATATATATATATATATATATATATATATTAAATAAATGGATAATGTCTTGAAAGAGTAACTAACTATATTCATTGTATATATTTGGTCACTTAACTATGTTTGGTGCACTCTTACCCCTTAAGTTATTATTATTTGTTTAAAACATACCGTTATGACCGGTAATAAAGGGTTTTCCCAGTTTCCGACGTCTTTTCCGACAAAGAGTCATCTTCTATGGCCAAAATATTCATTCCGGCGAGATGAGTTCTTGACACATTTTTCAGATTTCTTGTTTCTCTTTTTCTTTCTCTTTCTTACCTTCTGTAGAGTTCTAGGATTTGGAACATGAACAAAAACAAATTTCGAGCTTTAGATTTTTAAATTCCTTTTATAGATTTCAAAGCTTCATTTCATATTTTGAACAAGAACAAAAAAACCCTAAATGATTTCAAAAATCAAGCTTTTTTTGGAGCTTCATTTTGTTTGTTCAGATATATATTCGATTTTGTAAAACAAGAACCCACTTGCAATCATTGTTCTTCCCCCACACAAATACGCATATGAAGAGCACGTTGATTTAGATTCAATTTTGGGGTTTTCAGTAAAAGGAAACCATCGATTTAGATTCAATTTTGGGGTTTTCAGTAAAAGGAAACTTTGATTTAGGGCTTTTCTGAGTTATATGCACACATACACACACGATGAACATAAGAACAAGTTCTGGGTTTGTCTTCCGTATTCGAGTTTCTTCATATTCAAGTTTTGAGTTTTTTTATTTTATTTTATTATTTTGTTTGTTTTTTTTAATTTTTTTCTTCTTTATGTTATAGATGCAGCTTCGATTTTTCTATTAAGTGTGTGTATATGGGTTTACCTACAAGCTTAGCACAACTGAAGTAAAAAAAAAATTGATCTTAAAAACTTTAAAAACCATTGAAACCCTTGAATTTCAGAACTCAAAAATTTCTTGAAACCTTGGAAGTCTGATATGGGTTTCGATTTATTGGACTCGCGATGCACAAACAATTTTAGAATTAGAGTTGTGTTAAGAGAGTTTATGTGTTTTCAAGGATTTTTTAGGTTTGTTCTTACAAATAGAAGTTTTCCTGAAAATTCATGTTTGACCGAAGAATGTGGCCGGAAAACTTATGTTTGCTGGAAAAGACGACA
Organism: Lactuca serriola; assembly: GCF_051521515.1. Lineage (NCBI taxonomy): Eukaryota > Viridiplantae > Streptophyta > Magnoliopsida > Asterales > Asteraceae > Lactuca > Lactuca serriola. The sequence continues at coordinate 353,370,313 of NC_136411.1, forward strand.
GAAACAGGCAAAAATGCACTATACCCAGTCATACTTGTATAATGTTACATATTTCAACAAGTTCAAGCGTTAATAAAGCACTAAAAATAATTTTAGTGATCAAATATGACAAACTAATAAAGTACTTTACCCTCTTAAGTTACCCTTAAATAAAATATATTTGCATGATTATTACAATCTGTAAGTTTTAATATTTTTATTTATATAAATATTATTTTTTCTATGTTTTAGTTTTTTGCTTTTTTATTTGATTTATGGAATTAATACAATATTTACTAGACTTCTTTAAAATTGCACAAATGGTCATTGGAGGAAATTTCACAAACGGTTCTTAGGCGATGTTCCACAAAATGAGAGAAATTGTCCTTATCTAGAATTCCTTCAGCTTAACGACATCTATTAGAAGGACCATTGGTGTGCAAGGTTTTCTCTAGCAGGACCATTAATGCAAAAAAATGTTCCATAAGGACTATTTTTGGGGAAAAATGAAAACCATGAGGACCATTTGTGAAATTTTGTCTAATAAGTATTATCTTGTGGTTTGCTAAAACTCACATATTAAGTATAACTATCAAAACCACTACATGCTTGATTCCCATGGTTACATTTTTTGTTGTTTGAGATAATTAGCATCAAGTACACATCAAACGGTAGTAGAAATAATAAGAAGATTTACCTAAGTGCATATGCATCATAAAATCTAGGTTTTACTAGTTTTAGAAGCATACTTTAAAAATAAACAAAAGAAAGAACTACTAACCTTCTTATTAATTAATTGTGATCTCGTAACTACCAATTTGTTTCTATGGATGAAGGATCCAACGTAACATCCCTCTAATGGAATCGAAGCCACAATACCAAAAGCAAAAAGAAGAAACCCAAACTAAGTTTACGCAAAAATCTCCAACCCTTAAAAAAGAGGTTAAGATTTTCTTCAAGGAGAGAGAGAGAGAGAGAGAGAGAGAGAGAGAGAGAGATAGAGATTATGCATGGGTTTAGTGAGGGAATAAGCAACTCTAGGGTTTACCCCTAACAATCTATTTATAGGCTACAGATAGAATCCTGAAAAGATTCAAACTTTAGGGTTAATCATTATTTGATTTAAATCAGCATTATCCTTATCCAGGGACAAACAAAAACCATCCACTCTATAGGCTCTAGAGGCTTCTAGAATATTCCAATTAATCCTATTGATTAATTAATATACAAGCCTTCTAATTAATTAAAACTTTTTAATTAATTAAAACCTTTTAATTAATTACCAATCTAATTTCTAGTTAATTTTTTAATTCCTTAATAAGTTAACAACTCATTTATCTCCATTTCCTTATGTTATATGGGCCATGAGGCCAACCCAAAATATTACCAAAATAGTTAATAACATATGACACTATTTCCAATAGTCTCCCACTGGGATAAGTTGTTAAATTTCAGGATCAAAATATTTCACTAACAATCAACAAATAATAGTCATCCATTACAACCACCAAACTTGGATCTAAATCTAAATTTGGTCCTTAGACAAGTGATCAACTTATTCCTTTATTCTAGATATCTCTATTTACATGAGCCATATATATGGGTCAATCTCAATGTTCAACATTCTGTTTCCCAATTAATGATTTCTGACATTACATCTGACTACTAAATCAAACACATCATGTCACACCCCAAAACCAGATGGCGGAAACATTATAGGGTGGAGGACGTCATGTATAGCATCACCACCAATAAATAATAGCAATCATAGCAACACAACCATTATAGTGAATACTTAAATGAAAATGATTACATCGGTTTGGAACTTTGTCTGAAACTTGTTTGGATTACATCAAATAGTATGTAAAAATATAAACATAAGACTCTTATTGCTCCAGCTTCTCAGAAATCCAACAGGTACCTGTCTACTGATTTCCTGAGCATACAAGCAGTTTGAAAATATCAGCATAAAGCTAGTGAGTTCATAAGCGGTATTTTAAAATGAAGACTTGTTGATGAATTTGTAAAATCGTTCGTACAATTGCAAAAAATCCGATATTTTCTTTAATGAGAATGTAGCGTTATCAATTCTGTATGAAACAATGAATGTTCCTTACTAAAAACTATAGTGATATACGAAAATACTACTTCATGTGACCAGCTAATGCTAATCATGATGTATAAGTATTTCGTACGTGATACCATTGTATAGTCGGTTCTGTTTGAAAACCCTGTCTATAGCCAATATACGTACTGTGTTTTGTTACTTAAAATAAAACCATGTAGAGAAATCCCTGGAAATTCTTCGGTTGTAGTGCGTATTAGTTTTATTTAGTAAAAATAAAACTGTTGAAGAGTGCCAACTTGTAAACCAAAGGTGATTTATACATATTGTCAGTCGTATAACCATACTTGATATGACTAGAGACCTTTCCAACTTTCTTCAGGCGTTGAGTTAAATGACATTTGTCACCCCAGGCATGCCTGCCTAACTGTAGCTAGCAGTTCGGGTGTGGGATTCTCAGTCCCGAATAGATCTATTCACAAATTTAACGCTCTCCCTCTAGGAGTCTCTGGTTATACTATGATAGGATTTATCCCTGTACACCTAAGGGTGCAGCGTTGAAGTAGTGCCTCACAGTATCATGTAATCTAGTTTACATATAGTGTGCTAGTGTTATATCGTAGTGAAATCCTTATGTATACCTTATGTAGTGACAATTATAGTTATGAATGCCATGATCATGTAGTGATGTAAACTGTAAACTATATATGTCATAGTGTATATGTTTAGTAGTGAAATTTTCTGTACTTTTTACGTTTCGAAATCCCAAACTATACTGATTATAGTTTGCCTGTATAGCGTAGTGAATATCGAGTCCGAAAAAAAACAATGGAATTTAGTGATAAGTTGTAAAACTTCCCTTATACTCAACATAGTATAAAAGGGGTTAAAGTATGGAATTGCATGAATTTTATACTTGTTAAAAGCTCTTTGTATTAATTTACAAAAGCACTTATGGTTTGGTTTGTATTCTCCCCTTGAAAACATAAGAAAAACACGGAAAATGTAGGGGTATGAACTCACCTTGAGCGAGTGGTTTGAACGAAAGACTGTGTAACATCCAGATTCCCAGGTATCCTATTTTGTTCTTTTATTTTTGGGAATTGTGAGGAGAATCGGTGAGTTGGTGTCTAAACTCGCCGAGTATGGTTGCGGATTCATGTACGAGTTCACAGCTGGACTCGACGAGTTCATGAGTGGACTCGACGAGTCCACGCTGTTTAATGAAACCCTAATTTCCTGGGTTTGGGACCTATTTAAAGGCCCTTAGGGCCCTCATTTGCGGCTACCAAACCCAAAAGAAAAACCCTAAGAGATCTAGAGCGTTTGTGAGAAAGGAGAGGCCATTCTTGATCCTTTTATTGGTGTATTTGCAAGAAGGAGGTGACCAAGGCAAGAGGAGGCTGAAGGAGGTGCGATTTTGGTGACTTCTGAGTTCATAGAGATCATATTGAGGTATTTTGCTCGGACCTTCTTCAGTTTTGATATTGATTGTTAGTGTTAGGGTTTTCTAACCCTCTTAGAGGATGAATAAGTGGAGCTTTTGGTCCCTTCTCGAGTCTATGTTCTGGATCTAGACCCAAAGAGGTCCAAAGACCTTAACCCTTGGAGCTTTATGAGTCATTTTGGGAGCCACGAGCTTGGGATGTCATTTTTGGGGATAAATCACCAAGTTAGACCATTTTGATGTTGTATGAGTGTCAAGGTCTGAACTTTACGTGATTATCATGCTTGGGAAGGCCAGATCTATGAATGTACGGGACAGATCTGACCTCAGGAGGCCTGTGGAGTTTGTGCATCGCATGAACTCGCCGAGTCCGAAGAACAGAATCGGCGAGTAGGATGAGGGTTTCCCGTAAATCACTCGGTGAGTGGACTTGCCGAGTTGGGGAATAACTCGGTGAGTCAGGGAGAGTCAGGGGGACTGGAGTTCAAGGCGGAACTCGCCGAGTTGTTCTTGAGACTCGGCAAGTTGAGTCGGGGTGGCCCCGCGATTCATGCCAGGTGGAACTCGTCGAGTCAGGGGAAGTACTCGACGTGCCAAGAGAGGGACTAAGAGAGTCAGTGGACACGTGTAGACTCGCCGAGTCGGGTCAAAGTTTAACTGTTGACCTTGTTGACTTTTAGGGTTGAGTACAATTGTATTTATGAGAGTATTACTTTATGTGATTAGTCAGAGGCTAGATCACATTTCTTCCGAGTCAGATATTTATCGAGACACCGAGGCGACTCTTCTCACTATACGTTACCTAGAGTGGTATTATGTGTTGACCAGAGGGTCTTATGTGTTACGTATGAGATTATGTGCTATGTGATATATGTATGTTGTATGATGTTATAGACCGGACCGGAGGGTCCAACGAGCTATGACTGGACCAGAGGGTCCAACGAGCTACGGGACTGGAGGGTCCCGCTGAGACACATCGACCGGATGGTCGTATTATAGCCTCGAGTGACGTATGTGTTGTATGCGGTATTTTGGGGAACTCACTAAGCATTTATGCTTACAGTTGTTGTGTTATGTGTTTCAGGTACCAGTGATGAGCGCGGGAAGGCGCCGGCATGATTCGTACACACATAGATTGGAGTTTATATATATATTCTGATCTTAGGGTTTTGTACTGATAAAATGTTGATACAATGTTTTTAAAATGAATGTGAATGATATTTTATGGTTTTCAAAAGTGAAAAATTGTTTCAAATTTTTACGGTGTTACAAGTTGGTATCAGAGCCTTGGTTTGAGGGATTCAGATGCATCTTCGGGCGTATCTGAACTCAAACTGAGGATTTGAGGAAAATTTTGATAATGAAGTAAAATTTTAGAAAAGCTTAAAAAGAGTTTTGAGACAAACAGAGCAGATCCGTGTGTACGATCAGCCAGCGCCCGAACGGTGAATCCCCAAAAGTACCCTTACATTATGTGTTATGAGATATGTTATGTTACATTATGCATGCTAGAGTAGGCTAGGTATACATATTAGGACTAGAGTGGCCTGATTTGTGATGCCTTAGCATAGGAGATTTCTACTGCTGAGATGCTTTGAGAGCGAGTAGATAGCAGTTAGGAGCTCATGAGACTAGAGTACGTGTAATCTAGGATCCAAGGAGGAGGACTTGGAGTGAATGCTGATGCGGTGTGGTCAGTAGTATTGGGCTCGTACTATTGAAGACACCGGATCAGTGGGCATTCCAAGTAAGAACTTTTTGGACAACGGAGGACGAGTAGGGTTGCGTTACCGGGTATGAGTATGCTCGATCGGTCTCTGATAATTATTGTTGTATTTTAGAGGCATCATGGTTGGGACTCGACACACACCTAAGAGCAGTGGTGTCAGCGACGAGGAGATCCGTCGATTGATTCACGAGGAGGTGGTTGTTGCCATCCGGGCTGAGATTCCTGAGATGTTTGGGGACATCAAGACCACATTGATTGAGACTTTTGATGAGCGGTATGAAGCGCTGACTGAGGCTGCTGCAGCTGCAGCTACTGCTGCTGTTGTTGCTGCCAGACCTCAGGGAGGTGACTCGTTGTTGTTTCGGGAGTTCAGCAACACAAAGCCACCAGAGTTCGACGGGACGCAGGACCCGATTGCCGCTATGAGATGGATATCTGACATCGAGGGATGTTTCTATACGTGTTCTTGTCCAGAGCACTTGAGGGTTTGGTTCGCCTTGAACCAGCTCCGCTTGGGAGCGAAGGATTGGTGGAAGTTCGTGACGGTGAACTTCACTTTGGCTGAGATTTCCGAGGTGACCTGGGAGAGGTTCACCGCTATGTGCAGAGAGGAGTATGTTCCCCTGGTGGAGAGGGAACGGTTGATTCAGGAGTTCTTGACCCTCAAACAGGGTACAACTTCTATGGCAGTGATCACCAGGAAGTTTCATGAGAGGGCGATGTTTTGCCCTGAGCAGGTGTCATCTGAGCAGGCTCGTATGAGCCGTTATTTGAGTGTGCTGAGGAGAGACATTCGGGAGTTCGTGGTGAACTCGACTTACCGGACATTTTCTGAGCTCCAGGAAAATGCTCGGAAGAGGGCGAATCGGCGACCGGCTCAGTCTCAGCCGGCAGCCAAGCGGGCTAGACCCGCTGATTTGAGATCTGGGGGCACGAAGGGCCGCACTTGTGGGAAGTGCGGCAAGAGTCATGAGGGGTCGTGCCGGGCTGGAGTATGTTACAAGTGCGGGAAGGAGGGACATATCGCGAGGGATTTCCCTAAGGGATTTTCGGTTTGCTTTCATTGCAACCAGACCGGCCATCGGAAGGCTGAGTGCCCTCAGCTACTTCAGGGATCTGCGCCTGCTGCTAGGGCTACCGAGGTTCGGCCGGTGAAGGCCGAGGCACCGAAGGCTCGTGGGAGAGCATTCCAGTTGACTGCGGAAGAGGTCCGTGCGGCGCCCGATGTTGTGGCTGGTACGTATTCTATATTCAACTTTTATTTGAGTTGAGTTATTATGCTTATATGATAATGTGCGTAGGTAATTTTCTTGTGAGTTCTGTGCCTGCTCTGTTATTGTTTGACTCGGGTGCGAGTCGGTCGTTTGTTTCCGTAGCATTTAGTCAGCACATTAGTATCCGTCGAGAGGCGTTGGGTCGGCCTCTGCGAGTTTCCATAACTGATGAGCGAGCAGTGTATGCTTCAGATGTGAATCGAGGATGTGTCCTTGAGATCTTCGGTGTGGAGTTTCCGATAGATCTGGTTCCGATTGCGTTGGTCAGTAGCATTTGGTCCCTTCTCGAGTCTATGTTCTGGATCTGGACCCAAAGAGGTCCAGAGACCTTAACCCTTGGAGCTTTATGAGTCATTTTGGGAGCCACGAGCTTGGGATGTCATTTTTGGGGATAAATCACCAAGTTAGACCATTTTGATGTTGTATGAGTGTCAAGATCTGAACTTTACGTGATTATCATGCTTGGGAAGGCCAGATCTATGAATGTACGGGACAGATCTGACCTCAAGAGGCCTGTGGAGTTTGTGCATCGCATGAACTTGCCGAGTCCGAAGAACAGAATCGGCGAGTAGGATGAGGGTTTCCTTTAAATCACTCGGTGAGTGGACTTGCCGAGTTGGGGAATAACTCGGTGAGTCAGGGAGAGTCAGGGGGACTGGAGTTTAAGGCGGAACTCGCCGAGTTGTTCTTGAGACTCGGCAAGTTGAGTTGGGGTGGCCCCGCGATTCATGCCAGGAGGAACTCGTCGAGTTAGGGGAAGTACTCGACGTGCCAAGAGAGGGACTAAGAGAGTCAGTGGACACGTGTAGACTCGCCGAGTCGCCCTAGTGCACTCGACGAGTCGGGTCAAAGTTTGACTGTTGACCTTGTTGACTTTTAGGGTTGAGTACAATTGTATTTATGAGAGTATTACTTTATGTGATTTGTCGGAGGCTAGATCACATTTCTTCCGAGTCAGATATTTATCGAGACACCGAGGTGACTCTTCTCACTATACGTTACCTAGAGTGGTATTATGTGTTGACCAGAGGGTCTTATGTGTTACGTATGAGATTATGTGCTATGTGATATATGTATGTTGTATGATGTTATAGACCGGACTGGAGGGTCCAACAAGCTATGACTGGACCAGAGGGTCCAATGAGCTACGGGACTGGAGGGTCCCGCTGAGACACATCGACCGGATGGTCGTATTATAGCCTCGAGTGGCGTATGTGTTGTATGCGGTATTTTGGGGAACTCACTAAGCATTTTTGCTTACAGTTGTTGTGTTATGTGTTTCAGGTACCAGTGATGAGCGCGGGAAGGCGCCGGCATGATTCGTACACACTTAAATTGGAGTTTATATATATTCTGATCTTAGGGTTTTGTACTGATACAATGTTGATACAATGTTTTTAAAATGAATGTGAATGATATTTTATGGTTTTCAAAAGTGAAAAATTGTTTCAAATTTTTACGGTGTTACAAGTTGGTATCAGAGCCTTGGTTTGAGGGATTCAGATGCATCTTCGGGCGTATCTGAACTCAAACTGAGGATTTGAGGAAAATTTTGATAATGAAGTAAAATTTTAGAAAAGCGTAAAAAGAGTTTTGAGACAAACAGAGCAGAGCCGTGTGTACGATCAGCCAGCGCCCGAATGGTGAATCCCCAAAAAAACCCTTACATTATGTGTTATGAGATATGTTATGTTACATTATGCATGCTAGAGTAGGCTAGGTATACATATTAGGACTAGAGTGGCCTGATTTGTGATGCCTTAGCCTAGGAGATTTCTGCTGCTGAGATGCTTTGAGAGCGAGTAGATAGCAGTTAGGAGCTCATGAGACTAGAGTACTCGTAATCTAGGATCCAAGGAGGAGGACTTGGAGTGAATGCTGATGCGGTGTGGTCAGTAGTATTGGGCCCGTACTATTGAAGACACCGGATCAGTGGGCATTCCAAGTAAGAATCGTTTGGACAGTGGAGGACGAGTAGGGTTGCGTTACCGGGTATGAGTATGCTCGATCGGTCTCTGATAATTATTGTTGTATTTTAGAGGCATCATGGTTGGGACTCGACACACACCTAAGAGCAGTGGTGTCAGCGACGAGGAGATCCGTCGATTGATTCACGAGGAGGTGGTTGCTGCCATCCGGGCTGAGATTCCTGAGATGTTTGGGGACATCAAGACCACATTGATTGAGACTTTTGATGAGCGGTATGAAGCGCTGACTGAGGCTGCTGCAGCTGCAGCTACTGCTGCTGTTGCTGCTGCCAGACCTCAGGGAGGTGACTCGTTGTTGTTTCGGGAGTTCAGCAACACAAAGCCACTAGAGTTCGACGGGACGCAGGACCCGATTGCCGTTATGAGATGGATATCTGACATCGAGGGATGTTTCTATACGTGTTCTTGTCCAGAGCACTTGAGGGTTTGGTTCGCCTTGAACCAGCTCCGCTTGGGAGCGAAGGATTGGTGGAAGTTCGTGACGGCGAACTTCACTTTGGCTGAGATTTCCGAGGTGACCTGGGAGAGGTTCACCGCTATGTGCAGAGAGGAGTATGTTCCCTTGCTGGAGAGGGAACGGTTGATTCAGGAGTTCTTGACCCTCAAATAGGGTACTGATTCTATGGCAGTGATCACCAGGAAGTTTCATGAGAGGGCGATGTTTTGCCCTGAGCAGGTGTCATCTGAGCAGGCTCGTATGAGCCGTTATTTGAGTGTGCTGAGGAGAGACATTCGGGAGTTCGTGGTGAACTCGACTTACCGGACATTTTCTGAGCTCCAGGAAAATGCTCGGAAGAGGGCGAATCGGCGACCGGCTCAGTCTCAGCCGGCAGCCAAGCGGGCTAGACCCACTGATTCGAGATCAGGGGGCACGAAGAGCCGCACTTGTGGGAAGTGCGGCAAGAGTCATGAGGGGTCGTGCCGGGCTGGAGTATGTTACAAGTGCGGGAAGGAGGGGCATATCGCGAGGGATTTCCCTAAGGGATTTTCGGTTTGCTTTCATTGCAACCAGACCGGCCATCGGAAGGCTGAGTGCCCTCAGCTACTTCAGGGATCTGCGCCTGCTGCTAGGGCTACCGAGGTTCGGCCGGTGAAGGCCGAGGCACCGAAGGCTCGTGGGAGAGCATTCCAGTTGACTGCAGAGGAGGTCCGTGCGGCGCCCGATGTTGTGGCTGGTACGTATTCTATATTTAACTTTTATTTGAGTTGAGTTATTATGCTTATATGATAATGTGCGTAGGTACTTTTCTTGTGAGTTCTGTGCCTGCTCTGTTATTGTTTGACTCGGGTGTGAGTCGGTCGTTTTTTCCGTAGCATTTAGTCAGCACATTAGTATCCGTCGAGAGGCGTTGGATCGGCCTCTGCGAGTTTCCATAACTGATGAGCGAGCAGTGTATGCTTCAGATGTGATTCGAGGATGTGTCCTTGAGATCTTCGGTGTGGAGTTTCCGATAGATCTGGTTCCGATTGCGATGGTCAGTAGCATTTGGTCCCTTCTTGAGTCTATGTTCTGGATCTGGACCCAAAAAGGTCCAGAGACCTTAACCCTTGGAGCTTTATGAGTCATTTTGGGAGCCATGAGCTTGGGATGTCATTTTTGGGGCTAAATCACCAAGTTAGACCATTTTGATGTTTTATGAGTGTCAAGGTCTAACTTTATGTGATTATCGTGCTTGGGAAGGCCAGATCTATGAATGTATGGGACAAATCTGACCTCAGGAGGCTTGTGGAGTTTTTGCATGGCATGAACTCGCTGAGTCCGAAGAACAGACTCGGCGAGTAGGATGAGGGTTTCCCGTAAATCACTCGGTGAGTGGACTTGCCGACTTGGGGAATAACTCGGTTCGCCAGGGGGAGTCAGGGGGACTGGAGTTCAAGGCGGAACTCACCGAGTTGTTCTTGAGACTCGGCGAGTTGAGTCGGGGTGGCCCCGCGATTCATGCCAGGTGGAACTCTTCGATTCTGGGGAAGTACTCGACATGCCAAGAGAGGGACTAAAAGAGTCAGTGGACACGTGTAGACTCGCCGAGTCGCCCTAGTGCACTCGACGAGTCGGGTAAAAGTCCGTTGACCTTGTTGACTTTTAAGGTTGAGTATAGTTGTATTTATGAAAGTATTACTTTATGTGATTAGGCGGAGGCTAGATCACATTTCTTCCGAGTCAGATATTTACCGAGACACCGAGGTGAGTCTTCTCACTATACGTTACCTAGAGTGGTATTATGTGTTGACCAGAGGGTCTTATGTGTTACGTATGAGATTATGTGCTATGTGATATATGTATGTTGTATGATGTTATAGACCGGACCGGAGGGCCCAACGAGCTATGACCGGACCAGAGGGTCCAACGAGCTACGAGACTGGAGGGTCCTGCTGAGACACATCGATCGGAGGGTCGTATTATAGCCTCGAGTGGCGTATGTGTTGTATGCGGTATTTTGGGGAACTCACTAAGCATTTATGTTTACAATTGTTGTGTTATGTGTTTCAGGTACTGGTGATGAGCGCGGGAAGGCGCCGATATGATTCGTACACACACACATTGGAGTTTATATATATTCTGATCTTGGGGTTTTGTACTGATACAATGTTGATACAATGCTTTTAAAATGAATGTGAATGATATTTTATGGTTTTCAAAAGTGAAAAATTGTTTCAAATTTTTACGGTGTTACAGACCGGTACGGGATGTTGAGTGTCAAGTGAAACCTCAAACTCAACTTGACCCTAATAACATGTAATGACACACATAGGAGTCAAATGAAGGTATTTCACCACTAGATACGATAGAGAATCACTCTAGGGACTTGGAACTACTTGCACCAAGTGATAGAACCTTGTAGGATTGAGTAAAGGGAGTGTATGGCCACCTTGAGTGTGTGTGCGGCCATGGGTGTGCGGCCATAAACTCATGAAATAAGGTGCCTTTGAAGTGTTCTCAAGGTCCATCCTTGCATCCACGAAGTGTTCTAGGTCTTTACTCAATTGTATTGCAAGTTAAGGGTCCTAGAAGTGGGTTTGCGGCCCTAGGATGTGTGTGTGGTTGCACAAGGGTGTGTGCGGCCGTACACAGGTGTGTGCAGTTGTACACCTCACAAGATGATGTCTAAAATGTCCATTCCAAGGTGCAGTAAGGCCAGCGGCATGTCTATCTTGAATATGGAAGTCAAACTCTCACTTTGGAGATTGTTTTAAGGGTGTGCGGCCGCACTCTCTTCCAAACACGAAGAACATGTCGATTATTGCACACTTAGGGCTTAGATAGAGTCGTCTTTCATGGTTTGCAAGTTAGAGGATGAAGTACTCACGTTCTTGAAGCTATGGAGGGTTTAAGGTTGGAGAAACTTGAGAGAATAGTGTAGTGTGCTGCCAAGGATTGAAAAGAATGAAGGGGCAAGGAGTCTACCATTTATATAGGGGATAGAGTGTTGCCAAAAAGTGAGTTTGTGGCCAAGGAGTGGGTGTGCGGCCGCACACCCATGTGTACGGTTGTACACTCCTCCTAGAGGTGTGTATGGCCCGGTTTTCCCACTATACGACATGCTGACTCATTCCTAACCTCAACCCTGGTCATACTCAAGCTTAGAACACTTAAATGAACCCTTAAACAGTACAAGAAATCAACAAAACACGTTGAATATTGATTTATTTGACTAAGTGCATAAGAGAGAAGTTTCGGGTTGTCAAATCATCCCCCCCCCCCCCCCCCCCCCCGTTTTCAAGAATGGAGTTCAATCATGAACTTGGAAAGAGATGAGGGTACTTATGCCTCATTGAATCCTCGCACTGCCACGTGAATTTAGGACCTCGCTTGGCATTCCAGTGAACCCTCACTATCGGGATGCGGCTCTGCTTCGTACGCTTGGCTTCCCGGTCCATGATTTCAACAGGTTCCTCCACAAAGTGTAGACCTTCGCCCATATCGATCTCGTCGAGAGGAATCACAAGTTTCTCATCGGACAGAAACTTCTTTAGGATCGACACATGGAAGACAGGATGGATGTTGTTGAGCTCTTGTGGTAACTGGAGTTTGTATGCCACGGGACCGATCCTAGCAAGGATCTCGAATGGTCCAATGAACCTTGGGTTTAGCTTTCCACGTTTTCCGAAACATATCATGCCTTTCCCAGGTGAGACCTTCAGAAGAAGCGGTTACCAACCTGGAATTCCAAGGGTTTTCGTCTCTTATCGGCGTAACTCTTTTGTCTATCCCGCGAGGCTTTCAATCGTTCTCGGATTTGTACGACCTTTTCAGTCGTTTCTCGGATGATTTCAGGACCAGTGAGAGTGCTGTCAGGGACTTGACCCTTGGCTAGTTGTGTGTCACCCATTTCATCCCAGCACAGAGGGGATCTGCACTTGCGGCCATAAAGGGCTTCAAACGGCGCAACCTTGATGCTGGTATGGTAGCTGTTGTTGTAAGAAAACTCAACCAGAGGAAGATGAGTGTCCCATGAAGTGCCGAAGTCAATGACACAGACTCTCAACATATCTTCTAATGTCTGAATTGTCCTCTCACTCTGTCCATCTATTTGTGGATGATAAGCCATGCTCTTATCCAACATAGTTCCAAGAGCCTTCTATAGCGTTTGCCAAAATCTCGAGGTGAACCTACTATATCGGTCGGAGATAACGGATACAGGTACCCCGTGAAGGCGAACTATCTCTCGAATGTAGATCTGCATGAGTCTTTCCATTTTGAAGTTTTCTTTGATTGGCAGGAAGTGGGCAAATTTTGTCAACCGATCAACAATTACCCAGATGGTGTCGTGCCCACTCGAAGATCTGAGTAACTTAGTGATAAAATCCATTGTTATCCTCTCCCACTTCCACTCAGGTATTTCTGGCTGCTGAAGTAAACCTGAGGGATTTTGATACTCCACCTTCACCTTGGTGCAAGTTAAGCACCTGCCCACGAAGGTTGCAATTTCCGCTTCGATGTTTGGCCACCAATAGAGTTGTTTGAGATTCAGATACATCTTATCTGAACCTGGGTGAACGGAGTATCTTGTCTTGTGAGCCTCATTCATGACAACCTCTATGTACCCGCCACACTTTGGGGTCCAGATCCGATTCATGAAATAGTACGCTCTGTCTCCCGTGACCTCTAAGTTCTTGTCCATTCCCCGCAATGCTTCATCCTCCACTTTCTCTGTTCAAGGCTTCCAACTGAGCCTCTTTGATTTGCGCGAATAGATGGGAATGAATGGTCATTGTTAGCGCTTTCACCTTACCCCCTTGATGTGTGTAAAACGAACTAGTTTTAATCCTAACAAACTCAAACACAAAGACAAACACACGAAAGGCAGTGTACCTATCGATTAGCAGTTTAGTTCAGGTAAGTAGGGTATCGAACACAGGGAATGGTAAACAATTAAAATAAATGCTAATATTATCTAATTAAAACAATTAATAAAAGTAGGGGGTTTCTCGAGTTTTGCAAGACTAGAAACTTAAACAATCAATTAATACTTAAACAAAGACAATTAACAACTAAGAAGAACAATAAAAGACAACTAGATTCAATGATAAAAGAGACTTTTGTTTAGATTCGATTCACTTATTCCTATGGTTGATTTCGTGGCAAGTGTAATGAATTAATACATCAATGGTTACCGATTCCTAATATGATTGGGTTCATGTTCATTATTACCAATCCTTTAGTAGACAAGTTAATTCAAACAGTGATCAAGTGATTAAATTAACAAGTTTCCTAGTGTTCAATTCGTATCAAGCAAGACTTATAATAATAGTTAATCAAATTTGTTCAATTCAATCAACTCATGTATAGATGTTCATCACACATGCTCACACATTGATTTACATATTTTATAGTTAACCCTAGTTTCATATTCACTATTCCTAGGCATACAATCTTATATTCATAAAACTATATGAATCAAGTAATCAAGAAGATATTCATGCAACTCAATCACTTATTTGTTAACTAAAAACATTTATCATCAATACATAAGGATCTTTAATAAGCTTAACAAGATGAATAACCAAATTAATATCAATTCAACCACTCAATCAAACCATGTTCATAAGATTATCTCATCCAAACAGAAGTAAAAAGCTTTTAGCTCATATCTACAACAAGTAATAACCTAAAATCAAAATCTAATGATTCAAACATGGTTCAAAACAAAGATTAAGAAAAGAAGAATGATTATTTGCCTTTGATTCTCTTCTAAATTGTCTCTTATGTTGCAATCTCGAAAATAGCAGCTCCAAGAACCCTTCTGGTCTTCAAAAGTCGCAGCTAGCCTCCACAAAAACTTAGGGTTCAAATGAGAAGAGTTTCTATATATAAATTCTGAAAACAGCGTCAACTCGACGAGTTTTCACCAAAAACTCGTCGAGTTTTTTCGATAATCCGCGTATACAACGTGTACGGCAAGGCATCTTCGAATCTAGAATATTCTAATAAACTCTTCGAGTTTGTGCTAAAAACTCGTCGAGTTTCTTTTGGAACCAACATTTTTGTAAAACACGAAAGTCGTCCGAAATTGTGTCTAGTTTTCAGAACATTTTGAACTCGTCAATCGGAGTTACGGTTCATGAGATATGGCCAAAACACTGACGATGGGTCAAACTGTCCAGCAACATCCTTCTTTCTTCAGTCTTCAATCTCGAAGCTTCCAATCACTCAAATCCTCTTCCTTTTCACCCGAGCATGTCTTTTATTGCTGAAATTGAAATATTAAGCTAATTAAGTACCTTTTATCCATAAAATGATATAAAATCAACAATAATTAATAAAATAATGAATGATTTCTATGACTAAATAAGCCCATATCAAAATACCCCACGCTTGACTTTTGCTTGCCCCCAAGCAAAACCGAATTTTAGCACGCTAATATCACATAAGACAATCCCAATTGAACCCAGCCATTATGCCAAGACCGTAACGCATGCATTTGTGTCTAAAATTTTTTCTAAGGACCCCCCTCAATTCTAAATACTTACAATCCTCATAAACACTCGCCCACTTCTTTTGAACAAGGCTCATTTTATGCATCCGTCCGAATCCATCCTCAGAAAACTTTCTTAACCTCAAGTCATTTTTGGTTAAATCCCCAAGCATACATACGATAAAATAACCTAGAAAAGAAAATTACAAATAAAAGACAAATACAACTTTTGATTGAATCTTTTATACTTTGTAGCTTTTCTTCATGATACTCTTCTTTGTCTTCATAGCTTTGAAGATTCTTTATTTAAACATTTCATCACTCTTTTTTTTGCAACTTTTTTTTCTTTTCTTTTCTTCTCTCTTTTTTTTTTCTTTTTTCAACACACTTTTTCCACTCAAAACTAAAAACCTAGAAAAACATATGCTTAAGCAAGGGAATTTAACTTCATCCTTTATTGGTTAAAGGCATTAGTCTCGTGTGCAATGACTACTTGAGCTTTCCTGGATACATTTCAAGTACACGATGCTAAACATATTGCGATCCTCAAACTAAGCGAGGTTGTGTTTTTGTCCCATGATTTCACTAGAATAAAGGGGGCCACAAATGCACTATAACGTATATTAGCTCAACTAAACACTTGGGTCCTCATAAAATCATCAAACACAATACTAGCATGGAATCCTAATTGCTTTTACCATAATTTTCTAAATTAACCCTAGTACTTTTTATGCATTTTTTTTTCAAACCAAGCAAGGATTCTAATTTGACTAAATGTAATCAACCCCCTACCCCACACTTAAGTTATGCAATGTCCCCGTTGCATGTTAAAACAATTAAAGAACACAAAAGTAAAGAGAGAATTGGAACAGACTCCCCTGGGATAGAAGTTGCGAGATTGATATTCTTCAATTTAGCTCCATCTTCAGCTGACTTTAGACATGGGAACAACTCATCCATGTCTTGGGTGTCAATTCTCATGTGGTTATGCTCCAAAATATAGAAGAAAAAGATCTTGGAAATGTTCGGAAAATGATCTCCTTATACTCTTCAGTGACGAAACTCCTTTTTAACCATTTTAAGCATCAGACTCACACAATCACTCAAATCTTCAAATCTTTTCGTCTAGACTCAACCCCTCACTTTATTTCTCTCGCGCTTTTAATTAATTCATCAACTCTCAACCTAACTTCTGCAAGATCAAAAACAAATACCAAGTAATAATAATAATAAAAACATCTAAAAAAATCCTAAATTACCCCTAAATACTAGAAGTTTAGAAAGAAAAAGAAAAACAAACTCTAATGACGGGTTGCCTCCCGCAAGCGCTTCTTTTTGTGCGAGTCTTTAGCTGGACTCTCAACTTAATAAAATTCCAATAAACTCAATGCCAATCCATTTGTTGCATTGAATATCTTCTTTGGTGGACCAATTTGTAAAATTTGGCTCTTTGCTTCTATAATTGGCCAAACGAGCTTGAATATATAAAACCCAAGAATCTTGATAAGGGTTGGGACCGGTTGGATACTAATCAGAAATGGATCGCGTTTCAGAACTTTCTCAAAAGTTGGAATCGTCACCCCATCCTTCGAAACACAAACTGGAAATACAGGGGGCCATGTCGTGGTAATGGTCAAACCACAGCTTGGTTCCTGCAATTCAGCTTGTTCTCGTTCTTCATCTGACCCTTCTGCTAGCAATCTTTCCAACTCCTCCAAATCTCTTTTTGGATTAAATTCTTCATCTTTTAACTCTAGCTCTTGTAACTCAGATTGCTCTTTTTCATTAGGCAAGATGTTATCTAACCATCTTCCAAATTCCTTCAAATCATCATCTGAGTCATATTCCTCATCTTCTTGCTCAATTTCCTGTACTACTTCCTCAAGAAAAGCATCAAAAGCATCGACATTTGGAAAATACATAATATGATAATAAAAAATTAAAACAGAAAACGTGTAACTTTATATGAGATTAAAATCACACAAAGGATCGATAACACTAGCAAATAAAATTACCCGACAACGGCGCCAAAAACTTGATGTGTGTAAAACGAACTAGTTTTAATCCTAAAAAACTCAAACACAAAGACAAACACACGAAAGGCAGTGTACCTATCGATTAGCAGTTTAGTTCAGGTAAGTAGGGTATCGAACACAGGGAACGGTAAACAATTAAAATAAATGCTAATATTATCTAATTAAAACAATTAATAAAAGTAGGGGGTTTCTCTAGTCTTGCAAGACTAGAAACGTAAACAATCAATTAATACTTAAACAAAGACAATTAACAACTAAGAAGAACAAGAAAAGACAACTAGATTCAATGATAAAAGAGACTTCTGTTTAGATTCGATTCACTTATTCCTATGGTTGATTTCGTGGCAAGTGCAATGAAGTAATACATCAATGGTTACCGATTCCTAATATGATTGGGTTCATGTTCATTATTACCAATCCTTTAGTAGACAAGTTAATTCAAACAGTGATCAAGTGATTAAATTAACAAGTTTCCTAGTGTTCAATTCGTATCAAGCAAGACTTATAATAATAGTTAATCAAATTTGTTCAATTCAATCAACTCATGTATAGATGTTCATCACACATGCTCACACATTGATTTACATATTTTATAGTTAACCCTAGTTTCATATTCACTATTCCTAGGCATACAATCTTATATTCATAAAACTATATGAATCAAGTAATCAAGAAGATATTCATGCAACTCAATCACTTATTTGTTAACTAAAAACCTTTATCATCAATACATAAGGATCTTTAATAAGCTTAACAAGATGAATAACCAAATTAATATCAATTCAACCACTCAATCAAACCATGTTCATAAGATTATCTCATCCAAACAGAAGTAAAAAGCTTTTAGCTCATATCTACAGCAAGTAATAACCTAAAATCAAAATCTAATGATTCAAACATGGTTCAAAACAAAGATTAAGAAAAGAAGAATGATTATTTGCCTTTGATTCTCTTCTAAATTGTCTCTTATGTTGCAATCTCGAAAATAGCAGCTCCAAGAACCCTTCTGGTCTTCAAAAGTCGCAGCTAGCCTCCACAAAAAGTTAGGGTTCGAATGAGAAGAGTTTCTATATATAAATTCTGAAAACAGCGTCAACTCGATGAGTTTTCACCAAAAACTCGTCGAGTTTTTTCGATAATCCGCGTATACAACGTGTACGGCAAGGCATCTTCGAATCTAGAATATTCTAATAAACTCGTCGAGTTTGTGCTAAAAACTCGTCGAGTTTCTTTTGGAATCAACATTTTTGCAAAACACGAAAGTCGTCTGAAATTGTGTGTAGTTTTCAGAACATTTTGAATCTCGTCAATCGGAGTTACGGTTCATGAGATATGGCCAAAACACTGACAATGGGTCAAACTGTCCAACAACATCCTTCTTTCTTCAGTCTTCAATCTCCAAGCTTCCAATCACTCAAATCCTCTTCCTTTTCACCCGAGCATGTCTTTTATTGCTGAAATTGAAATATTAAGCTAATTAAGTACCTTTTGCCCATAAAATCATATAAAATCAACAATAATTAATAAAATAATGAATGATTTCTATGACTAAATAAGGCCATATCACCCCTAAATACTCCTTTCAGATGAAGGCGTCTGCTACCACATTCGCCTTGCCGGGATGGTAGCGAATTTTGCACTCGTAATAACTGAGCAAGTCTACCCATCGCCGTTATCTCATGTTTAACTCCTTCTCATCAAAGATGTGCTGCAAGCTCTTATGGTCGGTGAAGATAGTGCTCTTGGTTCCATAAAGGTAGTGTCTCCAGATATTTAATGGAAAGACCACTGCTCCTAACTCTAGATCGTGAGTTGTGTTATTTACCTCGTGTGTTTTCAACTGCCTCGAGGCATAAGCGATAACCTTTCCCCGTTGCATGAGCACACAGCTTAGGCCCTGATTGGATGCATCACAATAGACAACGAAATCTTCCGTCCCTTCGGGAAGGGACAAAATAGGTGCGCTGCACAGGGCCTGCTTCTATGTTTGAAATGCGGTGTCTTGCTTGGCTCCATAACTAAAGGTTACACCTTTCTGTGTTAGGGTAGTTAAAGGCTTAGTGATTCTGGAGAAGTTTTGGATGAACCTGCGATAATAGCCCGCGAGACCCAAGAATTGCGGGATTTCTGTGGGTGTCTTTGGTGCAGACCAATTCTCAATCGCCTTGATTTTGGAAGGGTCCATGTGTATGCCTTCCTCGCAAACCATGTGACCGAGAAAATTTACCTTCCTTATCCAGAATGCACACTTTGAAAATTTTGCATATAGCTTCTCCGCCCATAATGTTTCCAGCACCTGCCTCAAGTGCTGTTTATGATCATTCTCACTTCGCGAATAGACAAGTATAGCATCGACGAACACAATCATGAACTTGTCTAAGAAAAGGCGGCACACCCGATTCATCAGGTCCATGAATACTGCCGGTGCGTTGGTCACATCATTCTCGTGAACCCGCAACTGATGGTACCCTGATCTTAGATCTATCTTTGAAAAGTAACTGTCTCCCAGAAGTTGGTCGAAGAGATCGTCGATTATGGGTAAAGGATAACGGTTCTTGATGGTCAGCTTGTTCAACACTCGATAGTCAATGCACATCCGAAAGGATCGACCTTTCTTCTTCACGAATAAGATCGGAGCTCCCCAGGGTGAGGAACTCAGCCTTATGAATCCTTTACTGATTAGCTCATTGAGCTGGCTAGATAACTTTTGCATTTCCGCCGTGCTAAATGATAAGGGGATTTGGTTACTGGAGTAGCTCCGGGGATTAAGTCGATACGAAACTCGACTTGACGCTCGGTAGGAATTCCTGGGAGGTCTTCGGGGAAGACATCAGGAAAATTGCAGACTTTGGGGAGACTCTCAAGGTTTTTAACTTTTTGCGTCCCATCAACAACGTGAGCTAGGAATGCATGACATTCCTTCCGCAGATACTTCTGGGCCTTGATGCATGAAAGGATATGAAGGTTTGAGCTAAGCTTATCTCCGTCGATCATGAGGGTTTCACCAGAGGGAAGATTGAGACGGATAGCTTTTTCGAAATAGAGAATATCAACACGATTTGAGCTCAACCAGTCCATGCCGATAACGACATCGAAACTCTTGATGGACACGGGCATAAGGTCGATGGGAAAGGAGTAATTGTCTAGGGTAAGAGTACAGCCTATGAATATGTCATTAGCGCTCTCTTTCTTTCCGTTAGCCATATCGATGGTGAACGTCTTGGTTAAATGTTGCGGTTTACGATTGATTTAATGTTTGAACACATGACTAAAAAAACTCCTCTCCGCACCAGAATCGAAAAGAATGCATGCACAAGAGTTGTCAAGGAGGAACGTACCCGTAACAACCGTAGGAGCAGTGATCGCTTCCTCCTGGCCCATCGCCAGAACTCTGGCTGTATTGCCACCAGCTGTTGCCTTGCGGCAGTTTCTCCTGAAGTGTCCAGCCTCTCCACATCCATAACAAGCTTGACCAGCGCCCGCTCCCGGAGCCTGGTTGGTTGGTTGGGCCGGTGTCTTGCAGTATCGAGCGGTGTGTCCTTTCCTTCCACAGTTGTTGCAAATCAACTCACGACAGGGTCCGTGATGAAAGTTACACTTGTTGCACAGAGGTAGCTTCCCAGAATAAGCACCAGTAGGAGCTTGGCATGGCTCCAAATCACAAATACAATCTTCTAGGGCATGTTTATCATGTAAAGTTGCAAACTTTACGTGCATGCATGGCTTTAAAGGCTTCAAATATCAAAACTAAGCTCTTAATGGGGTTCTAAGCTCAAGAGGGACCTCAATCACGACCCTAACTGAAACTTTACACTTCTAGAATGCAATGAAACTCAAGATCTGAAGTTTCCATCCCAAGAAGAGTCCATATCTCAAATTTTGAATCATAAGAGGCTCCAAAGAAGGCATAATAAGCATAAATGAGGTTTTAATGGAGGAATGCACAAGGTCATAGCTTCATTACCTGAATGAGAAATAGATGGAAGCTAACTCCTAGATCTCCCTTCTTTCCTATGGACCTTCTTTCCTTCTTCTTCTTCCCAAAGCTTCCAAGCTAGCACACACACACTCAAACTCAACAATGGGGCTAGGGTTTACAGGGGAAATGTTCTGAGAGTGATATCGGCAAGGTTGGGTGCATATAAGTGTGTTTAAATAGGGTGAAAACCCTTAAAATTAGGGCTTCATCTAGATAGGCTAACTCGCCGAGTCCAGAGTATAGACTCGTCGAGTAGCCAACTCAAAACGCGTGATCGTCCCGTCTCTACTCGACGAGTCGGGCCACAGACTCGTCGAGTACCCTTTCAAAAATGAAATTACTTTATTTGAATTACATACCAAAAATGGGGCGTTACAACTCCCCCCCCCCCCAACTTATCTTAGACTTCGTCCTCGAAGTCTGCTGCTGTTGAATCTGAAAATAACTCTGGATAATGCTCCCTCATCTCCCCCTCGGACTCCCACGTCCAATCTGAACCCTTTCGGTGCTTCCACTACACCTTCACTAACTGAACCACCTTGTTCCTCAAGGTCTTCGTCTTCCGATCTAAGATCGCAACTGGTATCTCGATATAATTCAGGCTGCTATCGACCTGAATATCTTCCAAGGGTACAACCACTGACTCGTCCACCAAACACTATCGCAACTGAGAAACATGGAAGGTGTTGTGAATCTGGATAAGCTCTGCCGGAAGATCCAACCGATAGGCAACTCGACCCACCCGGGCCAAAACCCTAAAAGGACCAATCAACCTGGGACCCAGCTTGCCTTTTTTCCGAAACCTGATAACACCCTTCCAGGGTGATACCTTAAGGAGGACCTTATCGCCCACCTGAAACTCCAAGTCCGAACGCCTCCTGTCGGCGTCACTCTTCTGCCTACTCTGTTCAGTCTGCAATCTGCTACGAACCTGCTGAATCAACTTTGTGGTCTTGAGCACCACCTCAGTGCTCCTGATGACTCGCTGACTGACCTCGCCCCAACAAATCGGGGTCCTGCACTTCCTCCCGTAGATCATCTCGAAAGGAGAGCGGTTAATGCTAGCGTGGTAACTGTTCTTATACGAAAATTCTGCTAGTGGAAGATACGTATCCTAACTACCACCGAAGTCTAGAACACATGCTTGGAGCATGTCCTCAAGAGTCTGAATTGTCCTATCGCTCTTCCAATCCGTTTGGAGGTGGAAAGCATTGCTAAAATGAAGACGATTCCCCATCTCGTGATGAAACCGCTTCCAAAATCTGGAAGTAAAACGAACGTCTTGGTCTGACACTACCGAAACAGGCACTCCGTGTCATGCTACTACCTCGCGCACATAGATGTCGGCTAGCTTCTCAGCCGATATGCTCTCCTCGATCGGTATAAAATGTACGCTCTTGGTCAGCCGATCCACTATGAACCAAAACGAATCCACTCCCCGTGCGGTCCTGGGAAGCTTAGTGATAAAATCCATGGTAATGTCCTCCCATTTCCATATGGGAATGTCTAACGGCTGCATCTTGCCATGGGGCCTCTGGTGCTCTGCCTTGACCTTCCTGCAGGTCAGGCATCTCTCCACATACCAGGTGACATCCCGCTTCATGCAGGGCCACCAATAGTTGGGTCGAAAATCTTTGTACATCTTCGTCGCCCCTGGGTGGATGGAAAACCGAGACTTATGATGCTCGTCCATCAGCACCTGTCGTACTCCGCCCCAGTACGGTACCCAAACCCTCCCATGAAGGGTTAACAATCCCCGACTGTCATAATCAAAGGAAGCTACTCGACCCACGATCCTCTCACACTTCTGCCTCTCCTCCTTGAGGCCCTCAACCTGTGCCTCCCTGAGCTGCTCCAATAATGGAGTAATCACTGTCATCCTTAGACATATATCCCTGATCGGGGCCGCTGCCGCCTTGCGGCTCAGGGCGTCAGCCACTACATTGGCCTTCCCCAGGTGATAAAGGATCTCACAGCCATAATCCTTCACCACATCTAACCACCGATGCTGCCTCATGTTAATATTCGGCTGGTCCTTGAGGTACCTCAGACTCTTGTGATCCGTGTAGATGGTACAACGGACCCCATAGAGGTAGTGTCTCCAAATCTTGAGGGCGAACACCACTTCCCCCAACTCCAAATCATGCGTCAGATAGTTAGCCTCGTGAGGTTTCAACTGTCTGGAAGCGTAAGCTATCACATGCCCCCGCTGCATCAACATTGCACCCAAACCTGTGATCGAGGCATCGCAGTAGACTACAAAATCCTCCACTCCCTCTGGCAGGGTCAGAATCGGTGCCTCACACAATCGCTGTCGGAGAGTCTCGAAAGTCGGCTGCTGCTCAGGCCCCCAACAGAACACCACCGACTTCTTGGTTAGTCAGGTGAGTGGAACTGCTATCTTGGAGAAATCCTGAATGAATCTCCTGTAGTACCCTGCCAAACCTAGGAAGCTCCGAATCTCTGATGGAGACTTCGGGACCTCCCACCGCATCACAGCCTCTATCTTGGCCGGATCGACCAATATACCCTTCTGGTTGACGAGATGCCCAAGGAACTGCACTTCGCGCAACCAGAACTCGCACTTGGAGAACTTTGCGAAAAGTCTCTCCCTCCTCAAGACTTCTAGCACATCCCTCAGGTGCTCCTCGTGCTGCTCCTGAGTCTTGGAATAAACCAAGATGTCATCGATGAATAACATCACAGACCGATCCAACATCGACCTGCACACGCGGTTCATGAGGTCCATGAATGCGGATGGAGCATTGGTGAGCCCAAACGGCATCACCACAAACTCATAATGACCATAACGGGTCTTAAAAGTTGTCTTCTGAACATCCTCACCCCTGACCCGCATCTGAGGATAACCAGAGCGCAGATCAATCTTGGAAAACCAGGATGCTCCCTGAAGCTGATCGAACAAGTCATTTATCCTCGTGAGTGGGTAACAGTTCTTCACCGTTACCTTGTTCACCTCCCGGTAGTCTATGCACCTACGGTGCGACCCATCATTCTTCTTCACAAACAAGATCGGGGATCCCTATGGCGAACTACTCGGTTTGATGAAACCCTTGTCTAGCAGCTCCTGCAGCTGCGTAGACAGCTCCTGCATCTCTGGAGGAGCCAACCGATACGGTTCCTTCGCTATCGGAGTCGCACCAGGAACCAGGTCAATCTAGAACTTAAACTGTCTCTCCGGAGGTATCCCAGGCAATTCCTCTGGAAATACGTCCGGGTACTCTCGCACCACTGATACATCATCTACTGTCATCGTACCCTTATCCCGGGTATCCATCACATATGCGACATACCTTGTGCAATCCTGCTGGAAGTAGCGACTTTCTATCGCTGCTGAACAAAGAATTGGTCCGCGCTGTGGCCTCTCGCCCTGAATCACTTACTCTCCCCGCTAGGAGTGCGAACCCTCACTAGCTGCAACTCGCAATCAATCACCGCCCCATTGGGGCTCAACCAATCCTTGCCTACCATGATCTTATTCCCTCGCAAAGGAATAAGGACCAGGTCCACCGAAAACTTCTCATCGACTAACTGCAGCGAGCATGCCCTATGCACCCTCGCGACCCTGACGGTCCAATCATCGGCTATCTCCACCTCGAGTGGACAATCCAGCTCCCTTGGAGCTCTGCTAAACCTCTTGCTAAGCGCAAGAGAGACAAACGATCGGGTAGCCCCCGAATCAAGTAACACTGTAGCTGAAATGCCGTTCATTAAGAACGACCCTATACGCAAACATATATCATTAGAAACAATCAATAATAAATGCAGAGATAAAAGGAAAATATATACCCGCTACCACGTCAGGAGTCGGTCGCGCCTCCTCTGTTGTCATCTAAAAAGCTCTACTCTTCGCCACTGGTGCCTCGGCCTAGCCCTGACGACCGTCCGTAATCCTCAATGTAGCAGGGGCAGGTGCCAACACCTTCCGTGCTGCTGCTAAGCTCGGGTACTGGGACTTTTTATGTCCCTTCTGATTGCAATGGAAGCAAATCAAATTTGATGTTGCGGTGGCGGTGGTAGAAACTGTACAATTGCTGCTCATATGCCCAGACCGACCGCACTTGTAGCAGCCAGAACTCCTTGCCTTCCATGCCCCATCGTGTAATCTCCCACACTTGCCACACTGACTGTGGCTCTGCTGACCTCTGAACCTATGATCCGAAACCTTGGGCTTCTTGCCCAAACTCCCTATACCCGAAGCCACCTCCGACTTTCTCTTCTTCTCCATCTCAAGATCATTCTCTCTCTCTCTCTCTCGAGCCCTCGCAATCATATCATCCAACGTCTTACAGTTGGATCGACTCACAAACTGGCGGATATCACTCCGCAACATCTCATGATAACAGGCCTTCTTCATTTCCTCGTCAGTTGCGTACTGAGGAACAAGAAGAGCCCTCTCCCTAAACTTGGTGGTAATCTCCGCCACTGACTCTGTAGTCTAAGTAAGGTCCTGAAACTCTCTGGCTAACTGTTGCACCTCAATAACCGGTGCGAAATCGACTCTGAACCTGGTGGTAAAATCGGCCCAAGTCATAGTTTCAAGTGTTGTGGCATCCCCGATACCATGCCCAACCTCCTCCCACCAGTCTCGTGTCTTGTCCTTCAGAAGACAGGATGCCAATCTGACCTTGTCCCCCTCGGGACATCTGCTAGTGCAGAACGCATTGGCAACATCTACCAACCACCTAGTACTCGCAATGGGGTCCCACGCCCCATGGTAGTCTGGAGCTCCACAAGCCCGGAACTCCCTGAAGGTGAGTGTGCACGACCCCATCGTGGCCGCCATCTCAGCACGAAATGTGCTCACCTTCTCATCCATCAACTCCAAGATACCCTCCTTGATCGAACTGAAGATCACACGAGTCTGCTCAAGTATGATATGGGTAACCTCTAAAGTGAAAAACTCCCTAGTCTGCTCATCCAACTGCTCGGCCCCCGAGCCTAATCCTGATCCCTCCCCGGTACCTGAGCTGCCGACTACTGGCCTAGGGCATAGAACCACCATTCCGAAAATACATCATGATAAACGTCAGAAACACCGACATATCTCGAGGGATAATTACTATTACATGTTTCCTGGTCTCGCCTCAGCCTTCCTTGATTCAACTACAGATCCTCTACTTCCAGTAGTATATGCCCCTACTACCTTCCACATCTATCCGTACCCTCCTCAAGAACTGCCTTGACTCCACCAAGTCACTACTACTGCTACTGATCTCTGCTACCCTCATATTAGGCTTCCCCTAGGGGAAATCTCTGACCCAACAAAGACCAATCTTCAGCTGCTGAAGGCCTCCTTGTGATGCCAATTAGTCATCACCTGAATACCATCACATGTGACGAGGCTCAGATAATCCTTCAAGTAAAAGACTCATTCCTACAATGGTTGGACTCAAACAAGAGCTGCGTAGTAGGGCCAAATCCAGCACTCTGAGATTATTCAACCCTGATCTCATGTGATGTGTCGTATTCACCTAATGGCTAACTCCCATTGATCGGAGTCCCACAAAGCACAAAGCAAGCAGCATTCAGACACAGGAAACTAATCAAGCAACTCTATTCTCATAATGAGAAACTATACTAGCATACAATACTAAACTCGTACTGTCAAGCATAACCTAAACATGCTATCCTACTGCTGTCTACTCTATACTAGCATGCAATTCTCATAAGGCTGAAACACATAAAACATACACATAAGGCATCTTCCTAGATCCTTAGTCCTATTCTAGCATGTTGTTCTATTGAAACTAAAACAGATGATCATAATATAAACTTGTATGGGTAATTTGAGAGTACTTACATGAGCTCGGATGATCGCATGCACCACACCCTTTTCTCGTTTTCAAACTCTTTTCTTTTTAAGCCTCTTTCTCAAAAATTCTTTTGAAAACATTTTTCTTTCAAAAATCATTTTACTATTTCCTTAGTTTGAGTTCAATCACACCTGTGAGTGCGCCCGAATCCCTCAAACCAAGGCTCTGATACCAACTTGTAACGACCCATAATACGACCCAATTTTTTTTGTTAAAATAATACTAAAGATATCAACCATCATAATATGTCATGAAATCGTACGTCATAAATCCCAAAAAGTTGTAATAGATGTGTCATGACAAAAGAACTGTATCAGCATAACATAGTATCTGAAATGAACTCCCGGGACAAAAGCTGAAACTGTGGTGTGTAATGTCATCATCCCGAGCTCTTCTCTTTGCTTGCGGAAGTACCTGAAACCAAAACTAAAATTGTAAGCACAAAGCTTAGTGAGCTCCCCCAAACTACCACATACCATACAATAACATATAAACACATATTGGGCCTTGCCTACTGCATCAGACCGAGATCCGGACTAACTGGGGCCTTGCCCCTGCATCTGATGGAAGTCCGACTAACTGCATCGGACCGAAGTCCGGACTAACCGGGGCCTTGCCCCCTGCATCGGACCGAAGTCCGGAAACTGAATGAGCATAACATATCAACTAGCATAAGCACATATACTACATACTGCATCGGACCGAAGTCCGGAACACATAGTACAAAGACATGCTTGAATTACAAAGACATCAAGCACACTAAACTACTACATCGGATCGAAGTCCGGATCTACTACTAACTAGACGGGTCGGAATTGTGGCCGTAGACCCGTTCCTATTGGAACGAAACTCACCTCGTAATGCTGGCTGCTGAGACGCTAACTCTAAAAGTGGGTGACTGCTGCTCCGGAACTGTCCGGCTACAAATCCCAAAAACACTAGATTAGTTACTTGCAAATACCCTCAAGGTAAGATGACTATTTTACCCCTGGTCAAAGTCAACTTCCAGTTAACCGGACTCGCCGAGTCAGGGCGCAGACTCGCCGAGTCCCTTCTCTACTAATAGTGACTTTAACTCACCGAGTCCTTTTCCCACTCACTGACTCTCCCTGAACCCACAAGCCAAAGGAGAAACAGGGACTCGCGACTCGACTCATCGAGTCCGAAGAACAACTCGCCGAGTCCTGTCGTGCAGATTCCAAACAGTTGAATTTTAAACCATTCCAGAGCATCTAACTTGTAGATCTAAGCCCCTGGAACCATCTGAACACGTAAAGTTGCTAACTTAACATGTTACTAAGAAGGAATGAAGCTATTTCACTCAAACACTACTTTTATTGGGAAAACTCATCCGACTCGCCGAGTTGTATGAACAACTCGTCGACTCTAAGGCAATCTTCATCGGACTCGCCGAGTTGCTCATCCAACTCGTCGAGTCCGATGAAGATTGCCTTAGAGTCGACGAGTTGTTCATACAACTCGGCGAGTCGGATGAGTTTGCTCATCCAACTCGTCGAGTCCACGACTATCTTCATATGACTCGCCGAGTCAAGCTTGCGACTCGTCGAATCCATTCAGTCCCTTTTCCATACAGACCTGATTTGAGCCATGCAGCGGCTCCAAATCACAAATACAATCTTCTAGGGCATGTTTATCATGTAAAGTTGCAAACTTTACGTGCATGCATGGATTTAAAGGCTTCAAATGTCAAAACTAAGCTCTTAATGGGGTTCTAAGCTCAAGAGGGACCTCAATCACGACCCTAACTGAAACTTTACACTTCTAGAATGCAATGAAAGTCCAGATCTGAAGTTTCCATCCCAAGAAGAGTCCATATCTCAAATTTTGAATCATAAGAGGCTCCAAAGAAGCCATAACAAGCATAAAGGAGGTTTTAATGGAGGAATGCACAAGGTCATAGCTTCATTACCTGAATGAGAAACAGATGGAAGCTAACTCTTGGATCTCCCTTATTTCCTTCTTCTTCTTCCCAAATCTTCCAAGCTAGCACAAATACACTCAAACTCAACAATGGGGCTAGGGTTTACAGGGGAAATGTTCTGAGAGTGATAGAGGTGAGGTTGGGGGCATATAAGTGTGTTTAAATAGGGTGAAAACCCTTAAAATTAGGGCTTCATCCAGACAGGCTGACTCGCTGAGTCCAGAGTATGGACTCATCGAGTAGCCAGCTCAAAACGCGTGATCATCCCGTCTCTACTCGACGAGTCGGGCCACAGACTCGTCGAGTACCCTTTCAAAAATGAAATTACTTTATTTGAATTACATACCAAAAATGGGGCGTTACAGAGTTCACCAACTCATGCTCTATAGATCGACATAGATAGGTGCTTACACCCACCCAAGTTATGCACCACCACTCCGGATGTAAGTTCTTGCAGGCAAGGCACTAGTCTCAACACAGGTATACCATTAGACCGTCTCACTCCGGTGACAATTAACTGATGGGTTCCCACTGGAACAAAATCACTCGGGTACCTTGGTACATCATCACAACATCTCACGATGTCTTGCCTCAACCACCAATAACTCAGGTCTCATGTGCCCGCACCGCAGATCTCCATAACCAGTTGCACTTGAACGAATTGCTGATATTCTCAATAAAATACCCAGTTCTCCCCCAACTAGCGTTTGAACCATCACCAATTGGCATACCAACAATCTACTCCATAGACTATTTCACTAGGTACATCACACTTGACTCTTGGAACGTACCACACAAACACTCAATGATCTTCCTGATGGAAACCAAGAAACTCCAAATTTCCCGTAACTCAGATAAAAATCTCAGAATCCTCCCAAATTGACTACCTCTGGTAATCTCGAAACCTCCGACTAACACACCGCCGGATACCTCAACTGTTCCGAAATAACCCTGACTCTCGGTCTGGGAATAATGCACTATCACGCACCTCGTCTCTGATTCCTCGACCAGCCTCCCACTGCGGTAATCATCATAAAGCAAGAGACCTTACTCTCATAGAATATACAGAACGTAAACAACGAGGGCCACCGCCACGATATACTCCTCTTGATCACCTGGAACTGCTGCAAAAGTATGCTTCCCTCCATAAGGCAACTTCTTGTTCTCTTCCATCTTAGTCCCACTAACGACTCTCTCGTGGTATAAAAATACCTCGCGGCAAACAAACTACCCAAATACTCTTATGAAAAGGTCAGCACCATATGTTACCCCACGGGGTTTATCTCCAAACTCTGAAACCGGAAACTCGATATCTCCTTCACTTCTCCTAGAAACGTGAACAACAAATCTCTTGACGCAGAAGGTGACGTCTAATCCATCAGTCGATGGCTCGACTTGGACCTCGATCCTCTAATAAGCATCATTTCTACTCATCCCTGAGCCTTGCGGCTCCAACTATCATCTCACCAATAAGATCCCTCGGAAACGAACTCGATTTCCCTTTCAAGGTATACGCCATTAAAACTTGCTCGACAGGGCCCTCTAGCCCCACACTCTATCAGCTGATCTCAGACTAATCAACCACCACGGGGCAACAGGTAAAACCAGAAGCACTAACCGCCATGAATCATGGTACTCAGACCATGTGATCGCCTCTCAATCTGCTATGAATCATGGTACCCAAACCATGTTATCTCCACTCAATCTGCTACTTAGAACTTCTGGAATTTTCCTTGTATTGAGTATAGGTCATCTACTTTCAGTAGTACAGGCCCATACTACCTGCCACATCTACCCATACTTTCCACATAGATTATTCCAGATTTCCGAAGTAGCTGCTCAACCTCCTCAATCACCAATCC
Organism: Lactuca serriola; assembly: GCF_051521515.1. NCBI lineage: Eukaryota > Viridiplantae > Streptophyta > Magnoliopsida > Asterales > Asteraceae > Lactuca > Lactuca serriola. The sequence goes on from NC_136411.1 coordinate 353,401,365, forward strand.
CGTCATACCTGTTCGCTCTCCTGCGAATACTCTCCTCTATCAGCGTGCTCATCTGACAAAGGTCACTCCATAGGCTCTTCCTAGGTTCTCACACTTCTCTGCCATCAGCTGCTGAAGAACTCCTTATGATGCTAACCATCTACCTCCTGAATATCGTCATATTCACTTAGTAGTTGACTCCTATGATCAAGAGTTCCACAAAGCATGAAGCAAGCAACATTCAAGCATCGAATAATCTCTACCAACACGTAAAACCACTCTAGGTTACCACTCCACTTATTCTACTCACACTCAAAAGGTATCACCGAACTCAAGCAACTCTACCCCTTGCGGGTATCTAATTACTCTCTCAGTAGGCTCATTTGATTCTCTTCTAGGTATCTCTCCTAGATTAATCCTCTACTCAAGTTCTCTCTAAAAGATCCCTGCTGGATACTCTTACTCCGCACATACTCAAAGCACATCACAGATAGCAAAATTCCTAGGCTAATGCATCACAAATCAGGTAACTATAGCCCTGAAATATGAAATACCTAGCCTACCTTCTAGCATGAATCACTAATATCTTAATAATAACTCATAACACAAATAAGTAAGGGTATTTTGGGAAATCACTGTTCGGGCTTTGGGTGATTGTACACACTGCTCCTTCTCGTTTTTATCTTAGAAACTCTTGCTCGTTTTAGAAAAATCATTTATTTTTGAAATGTTTTCTCAAACCCTCAGTTTGAGTCCAGATATACCCGAAGGTGCATCCGAATCCCTCAAACCATGGCTCTGATACCAACTTGTAACAACGTAAATTTTCAAACAAAATTTTCATTTTAAAATCATATAATTCTCGTAACACATTTCACAAAAATCTCCTTGATTTAATTTACAAAACACAACTCCATAATTGTTTAATTCGTACTCCAGGATCCTTAAAACATAACTTCTGCTCTGGTGTGTACAATCAAGCCGGTGCCTTCCCGCAATCCTGAGAAAACCTGAAACACATATCACATAACACGGTAAGTAGGATGCTTAGTGAGTTCCCCAAAATACCACACATATCTTAGTAGCCTCTCATGGCTATACTCAGATAAAACCCTCCGGTCGATATGTCTCAGTGGGATTCTCCGGTCCCAAAACTCGGGTGGACCCTCCGGCCCCAACTCAATAAACTCATAATAATAATAATAATAATAATAATAATAATAATAATAATAATAATAATAATAATAATAATAATAATAATAATAATAATAATCAACATAAATCACAAAGACATAATGCGGAATATCACAATACACAGATAAGCACATAAGACATCTCAGTCACATAAGGATACAACTCATGGTAAGTATAGGGACAAGACTCACCTCGGATAATGCCCTAAAAACGTTGGTGCTGCGCACTGACCTCTATCTCTGAGCCAAACCCACAATTCAACCAATTAGGAACTAAGTCCAAACTCTCTCTCATTAGGTATAAAGGTAGCCCACTTACTAGCCCATCAATAATCTAAACCGACTGGGCCCACCAAGGCCCAATAATAAATGGACTCTCCTAAGGCCCAAATTCTCAAATCTAAATGGGAAGCCCACTCAAGGGCCTAAAGCACACACACACACACACACACACACACACATATATATATATATATATATATATATACATATTCCTCTGGTCCAAAACTCTATTGAAACCGGTCCAAACTCCAGGCCCAACACTCATGGCCTAAAATGAGACTTAGCCCAAAAGTCCACAGTGAGGTTATGTGGGGCGTACCTCCCTTGGTACGCTCAGCATACTCACGAATTCAGATTGGCCATCAGGGACATTTGGTCAGTACGCGGGGCGTACTGGAATTACGCTCAGCATACGTCCAAGATTGTTATCTCCACTCCCTTGGTATTAATCCGTTAAGACCATAGCTATACTCTTAGATCTGATCTCCATAAAGGCTCATACACAATAAAGCTCGTGACTTTAAGCCTTTTCATGGCATATCAAGTCCCAAACATAGAAACTCTTACTCTTTACTCCAAAAAATGCTCATATCTTATGCATGAGGTGGTTCCAACGTCCAAAGCCTCATTTTTATGAATCCTCTCAGCTAGAAACACTTAAAGGGACATATATTAGGCTCTGGAGTTCAACAGCTCATAAAGCTTTAAGCTGTGGGACCAAAAACCCAAAAATGGACCCAAAACAAAAACTAGCACAACAATAAGCAAGTTTCAAACTTGATACCTCTAGAAGATGCACCAAAGAGAGAAGAACATAGATCCAAAAGCTAGATGCTCAAGCTATTCTCTTTCAAAGCTCCTTCTTCTTCAAAAGCCAAACATAACAAGTCATCACCCCACTAGAACCACATGAGAAAGCCACCAAGATTCAAACTTTATGATTTCTGGAGCAAGATCAACCAGATTAGGGCTTGGATCCACAAGCTCCAAGCCAAGCAATGCTTCCTCAAGGAACTCCTTCTTCCACAATATGCACCAAAAACTCACTAAATCACCAAAATGCTCAAGAACCACTCAAATGGAGGCTAAGGGTCGATTTCTAGGGTTTAGAGGGATGATGGCTGAAGATATTAGGGTTAGGTTATGAGATAAGGAGCTTAAATAGAGTCCAATACCCTAAAATAGGGTTCAGGTCTGATCAGCGTACGCCCAGCACACATATGCTACGCCCAACGTACTCTGAAGAATACTCGCGACCTCCCCTAGTCAGTACGCCCAGCGTACTCCAAAGTACGCCCAACGTACTTCCTTCTTCACTAGTACGCCCAACGTACTCGGTTAACCCTGAAACCACAAAACTTCTGAAGACCATAACATCTTCGTTATAAATGCGTTTCCGACGATCCGTATACCCACGAAAAGGTAAAAAAAAAGCCCTACACTTCTATCAACTTTATTCCTCCTGAAGCCCTCTCGAACTCAGATCCAAAATTCATGAAAATCCCGAACCAATGCCTTTAACAATACATTTGGGCTCTAAAGCACAAACCAAATTCTTTTATCACACAACCTACCTTACCCACATCCCAAAAGGACCTAAACCTTTCTCTTTCAAAGCCTCAAAACCTTTTCATAATCAGATTATGGCCCATGGGCCTTAAATCACAAAACAATCCAGAATAGGATGTTACAAAAAATTGACCAAGGCTACTAAATTGAACATTCCACTTCGAAAAATTCTAGAACCAATACTATAGTACCGGTAACTGATAATGGTAACGCTCTTATTTTCGAACCAGCAAATCATAACGGACACTATGTTGCCAATATCCTTCTTGTATGGCTTTAACTACTCTAACTACATCATAACATAACTAACATTCGAGTAAATCGCACATACATGTGTTTACGATACGTTGTGACACGATCCAACAATAACGACTACAATACAAGATTGTTCTTTTCGTCATTCCCCATCGGGCCTAAAGACTCACGATAAACACCTCAGTAGGCTTGAAGGCTCATGGACATCATCCCACTAACTTGAAAAAACCCATCCATCCTTGACATTTACCAATTATAATAGGCCTCCACTACTTAACCTCTTGAGGCTAAAATCGAATCAAGGCCCTTAATCTATGCAACATAGATTCTAAAGTGTAATCATCCTTGTATATTGACTTACGAGTATTAAAGATTGACTATAGCCTTATTTCAGCTCACACTCGCTCCTATTAACAGAAGAAACAAGAAAACCAAGAACATAGCCTACCCCAAAGTCCAAGATAATAATAACGCAGCACTATATGAATATGTAGTCGCACTTAGTTAGGAAACAGATAGACAGTTGGACACTAGTTCCTACTCGAAAGAAATTAATCAGACAAGAAACATGCGATTAAGATGGACCAAAAGTTCTCACGCTATCTCATCCTGATCTCATGCAACCCTTAAGATGCTCACTTGATGATCAACCAACCTAGCATAACCCTTAACTAAGTGAATGTATCTAAGAAACTTGCTCTAGTTTCATATGATCCATTGTGTTCTCTATCACACCAACTGAAATCTTTCATCCAAAAACTTGAAAAGTTTGAATAGATCTATGATAATACTCTATCGTCTTACTACAAATCTAAATCCTAGAGGGAGTCCTTAGATTATCTTACTACATTATTGGTTGAACCCTTAATGACATCACCACAACACCATTTTAACTGACGAGACATCTCCAAAGCTGAATTTCTAGTAACCACAATCGCACACGCACGTTTTAATGAGGAGTCGTTCCTATATCTGAACGTTACCACTTCAGGGTAGCAAACCTATACCAACTTCTTCTACTAATGATAACATCTAGACCGGTTCATTGAACATGGATCAATGACTTAATTCACCCCTCCTATGTATGTTACCGGTACATTCACAAATGTTGGAAGGTCTTACTGCCTCTCTTAATGGACATACTCCATCCTAAATGATGCCCTTTTAGGCGTCTATTATTCTACGTATACGCATATCAGATGAAGACTTGAAAAGATCATACGCAGAAAACTGTTGGATAAGGTGTCTTAGTCCATAACTATATTTGGTATGTACTTGACCTGACCCAGGATGGTCCATTTGGGTTGCACTTCACCGGAACAATTTGTATGGGTAGTCTTTTGAGAATAGTATATTTATGATTTATTAATATATTATAAGCTATAATATATTAATATGAAATCATATTATTTAATTAGTATTGATCAAGAATTAATTTAGTGATAAAAAAGAAACTAATTAAATATGGACTCTTATATGTATATATATATATATATATATATATATATATATATATATATATATATATATATATATATATAATAGGCCAATGTTCATTTAGGATGGGCTAAACTTGCATGGAAGTCCATGGATAGTCCATGGAGCTTTTAACCCATGGACCCTATGGAAATGAAAGGTCACGGGTATTAGGGTTTACATGGATGTAACCCTAATCCACCATACTATATAAAGACGTCTTTGGCACTTGAAATGGCACTGGTGTGTGAGATAACAAGGGTGGGCCGATTTCAAGAGAGCATCATATTCTCTAAAAGTCTTCCAAGTTGTTTTGGTGATTTGTGATTCCACTTGAGGCATTCACATTATTGGTGATAGGCTCTTGAAGCTCCAAGCAATAAACCACAAGAAAATGTATGTCATCCTACTAGTTTTTATATTACATGTACCCCCAATCTCATGCTGATTAGGATGAAACCTTGGAAAAATCAAACTTTGCATGTATAATAGATAAAACATAGATCTAAGGTTTCTAGGGTTGCATGCACACCATAGGAGTGTTAGAAAGCTCCAAACCCACCAGTGGTATCAGAGCCTAGGCTTGTTTTCATTATACTTGATGCAAATTGCTGAAAAAAGTCGAAAATCTGCTTACTGTTTAGTGAACTCACCGAGTCCATGGGGGGATTCGACGAGTCCAAGTGAAAGTTCATCCTCCTCGTCGAGTAGTGTCATACACTCGACGAGTAGGAGGTCCAGAGTGCAGAATTTCAAGTTTTAATGTTGGAATTAGACTTGAATCATTACCCTAAACTGTTTTGGACTTATAAAATCTATTTTTGATGTGGCAAGGACTGTGCTAATCCGTTTTCAAAGGTTATTATCAAAGTTTCAAGTTTTATATATGTTTATATGATTCTTGAAAATTGTTGATATGAATGTTCATGCTTATGAGTTTTGGCAGATCATAGGAATTATTTGCAAAATGTTTGTTAGTGTAATTATTGATCTAAATGCCAATTAATCGACTCCAAAACTTGTCCTCAAGTTATGGAATCCCAAAAGTCTTTTCTTGAAAACCATTAAAACTCATAAGTTATAGAAATGAAAGGTTTTGAATAGTTTCAAAACTTGCCCTCAAGTTTGGAATTTGTAAAGTCTCACACATATTAATTCCAATCCCTAGAATTTTAAAAGTTTAAAATTCAACCCTTATACTTTATAATATTATAAGTTAATAATATATATGTATAAGATTAAGTCTGTCTTACCATTAGTGGGTCTCATTCATGAAGCCGGTCTATAAGGGGGTATAAGGTTGTTGCCTATAAAATGGCAGCTTAATGGGTGTCTACTCTCACCCACGGCTTTCTTGACTGGTGGAGGGTTGTTAGTCGAACGGGTAGGACAGAGACTATAATTCTCATTAAAAGTATATTGATTATAAAGTAACTAAATGTTTTATAAATTCCCAATCTTAGTTACTTTAGGAAAATGTGAATTTGGTGCTAACCCATGAAATTACACTTTGTACCTTACCAAGTCGTCAGTGGAGCGTGTGTGGTTAACCGGCACACTAATATGGACTAGTAAGTGTGGCAAAGGGTAACTTAATGTTTTTCATAGATTGGTGGAGTGCGTGTGGTTAACCGACACATTGAATAGGTGATAAAATTAAGGGCACGAAGTTAATTTGCATGGTTATTCACACCTTGTTTGTGATCATTGGCATCCCAGTCATAAACTTGAGAGGACACAATCGAGATTTAAACATGCCATTGAAAAGTTTAATGAATCTCAAAAGAATCTAGGAGTTTTAGTCCAATTAAAACCTAATAATTTATTTTGTTTTTCATGGTGGAAATTGGTTAATCGTCATTCGCCTACCTTCAAATATTTTATAGCTTGGATTACGGCATCCTTCTTCCAAGTTATAAAGTATTGTGTTGGGTCCTAGCTTTAATATTACATTTGGGTATCTTATTAAGGACTCTTTATCTAATCTAAACCTGTCTTTCTTCTTTTCATATGTCTTCCAACAATGCTTCTGACTCAAACCCTACCGGCTCCTTCTCTTTCATGAATCTTTTTGGGAGAGTCATCTTTGATGGTTCAAACTTTAATGATTGGATCAGGAACATCAGGATGGTCACACGTTACATGGACAAGGAGTATGTCCTCAACAAGGAGCTGAAGGAAATTGATGAGTCTTCTGCTACTCCATAGGAGATCCCTGACTTTAGGACACATGAGAGAGATGCCACCAAGGTGGCATGTATCATGTTGGCCACAATGACAGTTGAACTCCAAAAGTCCTATGAGGACTTTTACCTTTTTGAGATGCACATGGACCTGATGGATAGATACTATTAGAGTGATTGTCAAGAGAGGTATGAAATCATCTGTTCCATGATAACAACCCAAATGAAGGATGGTGAACCAAACACGGGCCACATGTAGAAAATGCAAACGTTTGTGGACTGTTTGCTGCAGTTAAATGTGAACTTCCCCGACGAGCTGGCTATTTACATCATACCGCACTCATTACCTCCATGTTATGATCAGTTCCGAATGGCCTATCATATGAACAAGGAGGAGGTCACACTCAGCAAGCTTCAAGGACTTTTGAAGACCACCGAAAGTGGTCTCAAAGGTAAATCTGTTGTTACCACTTCTGGTCCTTCCACCGCCCCTGATCTGGCAATCGGGCAAGGTAAAGGGAAAAAAAGGAAGATCCCTTCGAAGGGTACCAACGAAAAGTCTCTTGATGGCTCTTCTTCGAGTGGAACCAAAGGTGGTTCTGCCACTCCCTCTGCCAAACCTAAAGAAGCTGAATGCTTCTATTGTCATGATAATGGGCACTAGAAGCAAAACTGCCCAATGTACTTGTAGGATGTTAAGAATGGGAAAGTAAAACCCATTCATGTAGGTATATACTCTATATTGTCTATTAACTCACCACATACTAATTCTTGGGTACTTGATACATGTTGTGGTATTCACATATGTTTTAATTTGCAGGCCCTAAGAAGAAGTGAGGATGTGGAGCACTGGAAGATAAACTTGATCATAGGGAATAGGAAAGTTTCACCTATCACCAAGATTGAAGTTTATTCTTTATTGTTGAGTAGTTGGTTAATGTTAGATTTGAATAAATGTCGTTACTCGTCTGAAATGGCGAGAAATATTATTTCTTTTCACGGTTTGTACAAAGAAGTATTTACCTTTTCATTTTATCATGAATGTGGTGGTATTAATTCTTTTTATAATGGTGTTCTTTATTTTAAAGCATTACCTTGTGATGGTGTATATGAAACCATGTAGGTTGTAGATAACATAGGAAATAATGTATTGCATATCGATTCTTCCACTAGTTTGGACAAAGCATCCTTGTGGCATTGTCGTCTTGGACATGTTAACAAGAAGCGTATATGCCAACTCCAAAAGGATGGAGTCTTGGAATCATTTGACTTAAAGTCGGATGATAGTTGCGAGTCTTGTTTACTTGGTAAAATGACAAAGTCACCCTTCACTAGTACTTGTGCTAGGCGTGAAGGTTTGTTGGACCTCATACACAGAGATGTGTGTGGACCCTTCAGAACTGCCACAAGGGATGCTAGTCGCTTGTATGTTTTAACTGATGATTATAGTAGATATGGCAATATTTACTTAATCAAGCATAAGTCAGAAAGCTTTGAAAAGTTCAAAGAGCTTAAACAGGAAGTGGAGAATCAGCTGGGTAGGAACATTAAGATGCTTCGATCCGATCGAGGTGGAGAGTATCTTAGTACAAAGTTCCTTGACTATCTTAAGGAATGTGGAATTGTTTAACAATTGACACCTCCCAGGACACCACAGCTTAATGGTGTGGCTGAGAGGCGCAATCGAACCATGTTGGACATGGTTCGTTCCATGATGAGTTAAGCTTCGTTACCAATCTCATTATAGGGGTATGCCTTAGAGATTGCTGCCCATATCCTTAATCTAGTCCCAACTAAAAAGGTTACCAAAACTTGTCATGAAATGTGGACTGGGAAAGCTCCCACATTATACATGCAAAGTTTGATTTTTCCAAGGTTCTCATCCTAAGTAGCATATCATGAATTGTAATATAAAACTAGTAGAATGACATACCTTTTTCTTGTGGTTGATTTCTTGGAGCTTCAAGAGCCTAACACCAATAATGTTAAAGCCTCAAGTGGAATCACAAATCACCAAAAAAAACTTGGAAGACTTTGAGAGAATATGAAACACTCTAGAATCGGCCCACTCTTGTTATCTGACACACTAGTCCCATTTCAAGTTCCAAATACCTCTTTATATAGTTTGGTGGATTAGGGTTACAACCATGTAAACCCTCATACCCATAACCTTTCATTTCCATAGGATCCATGGGTTAAAAGCTCCATGGACTTCTATGCAAGCTTAGCCCATCCTAAATGAACATTGGCCCATTTTATATATATAAGAGTCCATATTTAATTAGTTTCCTTTTGATCACTAAATTAATTCCAAATTAATTCTTGATCAATACTAATTAAATAATATGATTTCATATTAATTTATTATAACTTATAATATATTAATAAATCATAAATATACTATTCTTAAAAGACTATCCATACAAATTGTTCTGGTGAAGTGCAACCCAAATGGACCATGCCGGGTCGGGTCAACTACATACCAAATATAGTTATGGACTTAGACACCTTATCCAACAGTCTCCCACTTGGATAAGTCTGATAACTATAGTTGCAAGTATGACTTCAGTAATCGACCAGTAATCGTAGCTCTTACAACTCTGTTGAACTTTGAAGTGCCATTTTAGATAACTGATCATATAATCCTCTATTCTCAAGATATCAGCTGTACAAATACATGGAACAACGTCGTACTTATTGTCTAGCAGTTTGTTCCCCGATTTCCGATTTGTTTGACATAGAACTAAACTGAACACATCAATTTGGTTCTGACCATGCCTGACACATAGGTCAAAACAAAATCATCTAGGGGCCCAAATATCACTTTTAATCCTCCAAGGACTAAAAGGAACAGATAAACTTCGACTCATATGCTTGTATGTGACAACCCAAAATTTCTATCTTGTACACTTATTCAATTCAATGAAAGTTAGACTCATTTTGCTATCTTTTAGCACTGTTTAGCGTCTATTTGAGTGTTCTAAACCTAGTACAATCAAGGTAGGAGCCTAGAAATGGGTTAACTCAATTCGTAGAAAGCAAATTTGGACCAAACACTCCAACATGTGGAGTGTGCGGCCGCACACATGAGTGTATGGCCGTACACCCATTCCCGCCACACAGTTCCACCTATATATATATATATATATATATATATATATATATATATATATATATATATATATAAAACCCTTAGTCATTTTTGAAAAAAATTTCACTTCTTCAACGCTAGAATTCGAAATCCTCTCAAGTATCATCCAAATTTTCACTCCAATCTTCAAGCAAGTAAGTGATTCATCCTTTGATTAGCTAATACATGACCTTAACTACCCTTCCCCTTTGATTTGATCCATGAAAACACCTATTTGGTGTTAGATCTTCAAAAAAAAAACAAGAACACCTACTAAACGTTTTGGACTTTAGTTAATAGATGACCTTAACTAGCCTTCCCCTTTGATTTGATCCATGAAAACACCTATTTGCTTGTCCGAGTGTCGTTTGATCCTTAGTTATATTATATATATATATATATATATATATATATATATATATGTGTGTGTGTGTGTGTGTGTAGATATAAAGCTTTTACCTCAGTTCCAACACGTTTGGGTAACAAAGGTGTATAAACTTACCAAGTTATCCATCAACTTTATTAGTAAACTATAATAGGTATAGTTTAGAGATATACTACTTACTATTTCTAGTACAATGAAACATACAAAGAGTCAGTTCATCCATGAGTCAATACACACTATACATATACAATAGAACATACTATGAAGAGAAATAAAGGAAACTTACACGATACTATACATGAGATCATACTATACAAACATTAGAATACGATAACTAGAATGTGACATATTATTTCCGGATACAACAACACATTGTTGTATCATATTGTAACCAGAGTCTCCTGGAGGGAGAGCGGGCATCGTCTGTATATATCTATATGGGACAGACACTCCCACGCCCCGACTGCTAGCTACAGTCCCAGCCGATAAGGCCAAGGGGTGACAAAATGTCACCTTCCTATTTTATGACCCCGGAAGGTCACCGGTTATTCAACAATCAATCGGCATGGTTACAAACGAGTTCACTTCTAAACCTTTAATTAACCAACTAGGAATTAAAGGAAATAAGACTCCCTGAGGGGTATAGTACATTCAATACAACCTGGAGTCTTTATTTTATTACTTTAAAATCGGTAGTATCACTACTGAGATAAAATCATTGTTTTTCCTATTACATTTATTTTGGGATTTTCTCACCTAAATGGCAACGTAAACTATATTCTTATAACAATAGCTTCACTTGGGAAAACTCACTCATTTTACAAAAGAATAAACATACAAACTGTTGGGTCTTGGTAGAAGACTACATTTTAGTAGAAAATATAGGGTTTTCTAGGAAGTACAAATACTTACATTACACTGATACAAATATTTTATATAAACAATGACACTAAAATACTTATGAACTCACCAGCTTTAAAGCTGATAAACTCTTTTAAAATAACTTGTATTCTCAGGTCATCAGTAGACAGGTACCGAGGCCAGCTTTTGAGAAGATGGAGCACATTCAAGACTCATCTTTTATTTTGATTCATGTTTTTGGTGTCTTATAAACTATATAGAACACACTTGTATTAAAGTATATTATTAATGCAATGGATGATGTTGTTTGCTTGTTTACTATTACGCTTTGTTGTGATATTGTACATGACGTCCTCCACCCCAGAACGTTTCCGCCGTTCCGGTTTTAGGGTGTGACATTGTAGTAACTACTTGTTGAATCATACACAAAGGCATGTTTTATAACATCAAGTTATTGATGCGTTTTCGTACAATCAATGTACAACCAACTCATAGTCAACAACTAATATCTCTAGGTTTGAAGACTTATACGATATTACCGTCTCACGATCACTCGAGATAAATTCCATGAAGTGATACAAGTGAGCGTGAGTTTAATCCAATACTCAGGACTTATGAGCACTCATGAATGTTGTAGCAACTTTTGCTATGTCTAACACCTTAGACATCTACAAGCCCAATTCATGACAGTCTTGATTCATACCTACTTCCAAAGTATGATTGACTGTGGAGAGTTTGAATAAAGTAATTATTATGGAAGTCAAAACATGCAAAGTTGAAACAATAGTAAACGATTGACACAAGATAGTAACACCTTCCTCATAAACAAACAACAACTTTTATTTAATCATCAAATGTCAATTACATTTTACAGGTTTCAAAAATAGCTATCTAATCAGTAAAACTAATATTGTCCTTCAGCCCGATGCGCTTCGCATGCTGCAAATGCCTAACCCTAGTCAGTCCCTTCTTGAGGGGATCTGATGGGTTCTCTTCTGACGATACCCTCTTTGCCACGAGTAGTCCTTCTTCTATCTTGTGTCTAATGAATTGATATTTTATGTTAATGTGTCTGGGTCTCCTATGATCTCTCGGTTCCTTGGCTAAGGCAACTGCACTATTGCTGTCACAGAAAATCTCCATAGGCTCCTTTATAGCTGGAACAACTCCAAGGTCTCTGATGAAGTTCCTCAGCCATATCACCTCCTTCGCCGCTTCACTCGCTGCAATGTACTCTAATTCACATGTCGAATCAACTACTGTCTCCTGCTTGGAACTTTTCCAAGTAATTGCTCCTCCATTTAGGGTAGAGACCCAGCCCGAATGAGAGCAGAAATTATCTCTGTCGGTTTGAAAGCTAGCGTCACTATAACCCACTACTCTCAAGTCATCACTCCCACCAAGAGTAAGGATCCAATCCTTAGTCCTTAGAGAAGCTGCCTATATCCTAGGGATAAGGATATTGAGATATAGGAGTAAAAGACTAAATGGATTTAGGCCTTGTTTGGTAGCCTCTTAATTGGAAAATTAAGAGGTAATCTCTTAATTTTTTAGATCCAGACTGTTTAGTAACATCTGAATTTATGGCTCTTAATTTGTAAGATGCCTCTTAATATCTCAGATCTTGAGATGTGTCTGAATTATAAAAAAAGTCTTCCTCTTTTGCCCTGTATTCCACTCCTTTCCCCCTTCTCTTTCTTACAAACGTCGACCCATCCTTCCCACTGCATATCAAATTGTACAATATTTGATCATTTGTTGCTTCCTATAACTGATCAAAGCCAAAGCTGTCTCTTCCTATGTGGTTTGTAGATCCCTTTTAACTAGGAAGAGATTGCCATATCAATGACTTTGATGCTCCCATCATATCATTATTTCTTGTGCTTCGAACACATGATCTTCTTGTATAACATGACCAAAAACCGAACACTATCACGGCAACACGAATTCGTCTAGAAAAACACCAATGTACATGTATAAGAAAATGGTATAAAAGGATATTATTAACGTAGTATAAATACTAGCAACAACGATGATTGTTGAATTCCATCCATATTTTTTGCTTCTCTAGGACAATCAACCTTGTTGCATTCCAACTGATCCTCTTGCAATGATCATCCTAACCACATCACGCACTAAATACACTTGCATGTGCCTTCCCATACTAGCTAAAATGATCACAACTTCCCTATTCTCCTGAGTGAGAATCAATAGGTTTGACCTATTAGTCGATGGTGGTGCCTGAACATGCACATGTTCTTTTATCCTTTACTAGACCTTCAGTCCTAACTCTTGATTCTCACACTCGAATATCAATGAAGACACCCGTTCCTTCCTAACTGATCCCATGATGCGTTATCTATCTCGGTAGCGGTAATAGACTGGGCGATCATACCCCGATAACCTTTCATTGTAAAAAGGTCCACAAGGAACTGAACCTTTGCCTCTATGAGACATACACTAACATGGAAGACACATTACATCTCTTTTATCCTTCTTGGGCTAACAACCCCATCCTTCGTCCTTTGAACATGGGAGGTCGACATACAAGCACATCACATCGTGTAGCAGCTCTATCCATTGGTTATTCAGCCCCAACAAATGTTGCAGTCCTTTTATCAATCACCTCCTTCTTAAATATCACAAATAAAGTTGGTTACTACATCAGATAAGGCTCTCAGAATCAATCAAATCAATTACACAAATCTACATTACCTGGACTCGATCCTTCATGGCCACTTACGCCCAAACTAGAGCCCCGCTCCTAGACATCACCATACCGTAGGTAATGACGGAAACATGTAAAATGAATTCATATTGCTATCCACATTTATCTAACCAATTACCAGTGCCTTAGTAACTTTGTGACTCCTCTTGATACACTCATGGATCATGTGCTTCTAGTAGTACAATCATATACTACCTTTCACACCTATTCGGACTCGTCCCAAGAATAACCCTGAAGTTTCCAAATTAATGTCATTACACATGACTACCACCAAACATACATATGTCTGTCCAAACGAGCACATAAAACAAATCTTCCCAGACTATACTAGGATTTGTGTGTTTGTACCAGGCACCCTAACCCATAACCATGTTCTTTACCAAGAAAAAACTGAATTTCCTAGGCTCTCCTTCTAGTATTCTTCCCATGCATATGTATATACTAGCATAATCTAAAACTTTTCCTAGGTCACTAGGAATCCTACCTCACCTTGCTATCAACCGAGGAAGAAACTTCTACCAATATTAACTAATTATATGACGAATACAATTACAGGCCGCTAAAATTAAGCATTTTAAAACTATTTAATTCTAGGAGCATGCAACATAATGTATCCATCCAATAGTTAATAAACATCAATATAGGTTCCAAGAAACACATAACAAGCATATACTAGGCTACCAGGCATCTTAAGTATCAAGCAATTCTAACCAGAAATTCTTGAAAATATCCTTAGTCTACATACTAGCCAATATTTCTAACAGTTCATAAATCAGCGGATATAACAAATATGGATATTTTGGGAATCATTTTCCTTTTTGAGCTCTGGCTGACTGTATGCACCACATCCTTTCCCTTTTGTATAAACTTCTTTTTGAAAAGGTTTGTAAATTTTTTTAAAATGATATATATAAAAGCCTTTTCTAAAAAGTTTTGTAAACTCTTTCTTTTGTATATAAACATTTTCCAAAATCTTTGTAAGCATTCTTAGATCCTAAGTTTGAGTTTGGAATCACACGAGTGTTCATCCAAATACCTTAAAGTTGGGCTCTGAGACCAACTTGTAACATCTCGATTTCCATAAGAAATTTTTCATTTTTAAAGTAGAGTATATTACAACGAATACCGATGAAATGTGTTGTAATGCTAAACATCAAAAAAATCATAACTAACTCATATAAAATCAGATTTTGGTACTCTTTATACTCATATATTTGTATTTTCGTCTACTACAACTTTCGTGTAGAAAACATTGGCTAAAACAAAATATATTCACACTTTGAATTCTGTAAATAGATGCTTATCCTAAATTATACTATAAAGTAAAACTAGGGTGTTACAATATATCACTCCTTAAATTAAGACTCCCGGTCTCAAGCATCGTTATTTTATCCACTATGCCAATTTTCTCTAAGTATAGTGAAGCAACTTAAGGACACAAAATCTATATCTCTTAATGCTCATACTGCTACTCTACTAAGACATAAAACATAAAAAAAGAAGAATAAGATACCTCTTATGTTGCCAATGATCTCCATGCTTGAAATCTTGCGCTTCTTAAGGTTGCTTGGATAAGAGGACCCAAACTATAATCCATTTAATGGTATCACACCTAATGACACCAAAGACAACATAAATAACTAGGAGAAGAGTCAATTTCACAAACCCTAAGAGTGTTAGAAATCGTCCCATATAAAATGAGGAAGCAGATTAGCGAATTTTTCAAGCCAAGGTGCAAGGAATTATGAAATCCCTGAAACCCTATTGTCACAATTGGGAAATTTTAGACTCAGCAAAATCTAACCCCTAACCTAGTACTAGTAAAAACTACATTGCAATCCTTCTTGCATTGTATTCTCTATAGCCTTAGGGATTGTTTGTATAGAGCTAACAAAGAAGTATGGATTGAAACCTAAGCTAAATTAGGAAGGTATAATCTAACACTTGGCAAAAGGTTAAGGCTTAAAACATAAATAACACACCAAAGATGTGCTTACGACCCAAAATAATTAAAGGGAAAAGGGTTCACAGATTTGGAATAAAGATCAAAGTAGTTTACGGCCAAACAAATAAGTATAAAGGGTGTTCACGGCCTAGGAAATTAAAGGTCAAGGAGTTCACGGCCAAACACAAAGAAGTATAAAAGTGGTTCGCGGTTAGAATTGGGAATCAAATGGTGTTCACGGCCAAGTGTGACCATAAACTCATTCTTTGAAAGGCTTGGCCATATACCCAGTCTTCTTGACTTTAAGGATTGAAAACTCCATTTCCTTTTTGATTTAAAACCGTAAACACTTCATTTTTAAAAGTATAGGACCATAAACCCTTCAAATATCTTCATATCTTATCCAAAGTTAACTTCCTAATGTGTTTTCTACTGTAAACCTCACATTCACTGCCTCATGAGTTTCCTTCATACTTAAGATACAAATGAGTTTATTTGACACATACAGTAAACTCATTTCACTCATATGCTCTCAAAACACATATCAAATCCTCCGCATCTACAAACAGTTACCCATAAATCTTCAAACTTCCATAAGAACTTCTCTTCAATTAAGTAAGTAATCTATACAAACAAGTGTTAATTAATACATTATATTATTAGATTAACTAATTTGAGCACAATATTATGTGTTTAAATATTATTTGGATTTCTGAAATTATACGTGTTCTAACCCGGCAATCTTCGCAACCACATCGTATCTAGCCAAAAATACGCACACAAGGTGAGTTTATAACCTACATTTTCACAAATTTTAAATTGTTTTAGGAGGGAATACAAGTAAAACACAAGAAATCTTGTGTTTAAAAATATAAATTTCTGATTATGTTTTCTTACCGTTAATAAGAAATTAAACATGAAATTTACTTAATATGAAAAATATCTTTACTATTGAATTTACAAACGATTTACAAAACACGTTAAGACACAACGGTTTTTACACCTACACGGAAACAAACTTATAATCTATAATAGATATAGTTTATGGAACAAAGATACTATTTTTACAAGATTCAGGCTATAACACGAAAACAAACTTATAAACTATAATAGGTATAGTTTATGGAACAATTGATCTATTTTACAAAGTACAAGTTAACATATAAACAGAAAGGGATTTCAGATAACAGACAAACAGAAAGGGATTGCAGATAACAGATAAACAGAAAAGGGTTTTAAGTTATTATTCCTAAAAACCCTGAAGCAATTTGTGAGATGTTTTCGTGTAGTTATCTAAGTATTGGTAAAAGTCCTGATTTTATAACCAAAGTCTCTTGTTGGGAGAGCGAGATATTTGTGTATAGATCTATTTGGGACTGACCATCACACATCCCGACTGTTAGCTACAGTCAGGTCGGCAGGCCTGGGATGACAAATGTCTTTAACGCTCCGACGCCTGAAAAATGTCGTAATCAGGCTTACTGGGTCAGTATGGTTATAAAAACTCACCAAAAAAAACAACGACATACTTACGAATGATATATTATCAAATAATCTTAATTGATTATTAACCTTACATACGGATTTCAGAGCAAATATACTTTCAAATGTTTTATTTAAATACAAAACTATATAAAATTATTTTGCTAGTACATAAGTTCTAGATTTACACGCAGTTACATGAAAAACAAAACTTTATACTATTTATCGATATGGTACAAACAGAAGTTCAAAATAACATATATCAAGTATTCTTATTACTAAAGTCTATGATCACTTAATGTATACATTAGGATTCTATATAATAAAGATCCGATAGGCAGTGGAATGTGTGATTTCCACCTTACTTCCTGTTCTTTGTTTGGTTGTGGACCTAGGGCATAATCACTCAATCGACTGTCCGTTCGATGTTGTTTATATATAATTTGTATACATTAAGTAATGATAGGAGGTAACAGTACGGGTCATACTAATTACAAGAATCAGAACCTCGAACCACAAGTTATAAACATAAGAAACTTATACTTTTTAGTCTCAAAGTACTAAGATTACGATTTATTTACTAAGAAAATATTGTATTTTCTGGCAGAATACTTTAACCTTTTCAATAACAAAGATCATCTCTTTTCCAGCAAAATACTTATAAACTCACTAACTTTAATGTTGACACTTTTTTTCAAATCACTTGTATTCTCAGGAAAGTTAATAGACAGGTACTCTCTTAGGCGTTACGAAGACGGAGCATCGTAGTATTACGTCTTATCTTTTGCTATAATATTAATGTTAAACAAGTAATGTTTTGAATACAATGTAAATACTATATTATCAAGACAATGGTTGTTGTTGCTTTGATTACTATTATTCAATTATTATGATGTTGTACATGACTTCATCCGCCCCGAATGTTTCCGTTGTTCCGATTTAGGGTGTGACACCTATTTATTGCCTTGAATCCATTCTTTATATTTTTCTCCCATCCCATGTAGGATAGAGGCCAAATTCCAATTTCACATCCAATCCCATGTCGGATAGAGTGAATTTCATTAAACCCAATTTCCTTAAAATTCCAATTTCACATCCAATCCCATGTCGGATAGAGTGAATTTCGTTAAACCCAATTTCCTTAAGAATTGTGGCATATTCCAATTCACCAACAATTGATTAATTAATATTCAACCTTTTTAATTAATTAAACTATAATAATTAATAAACCAATTTCTTCTTTATTTATTGTAATCAATTTGGTTTATGAAGGTAACACAAAATGACCATATTATCATTACAAATATTACAAAAGTTAATAACCTTAGATACTCTTTCCAACACAAATGACTAACACCATACCATAAGCCATGGGTTATATATATATATATATATATATATATATATATATATATATATATATATATATATATATATATATATATATATGGTCCGGATTCGATAGGAACCCAAAAATTGTAAGGAACCACGATGACTCTTATCCACCAATCATTTCGTCAATGACAAAAAACGTCAAACTCATTTACTTGGTCGTGGCGCGTTCACACGTGACGCACGTGCATGGAACATAATACAGTCTCGAGAGAATAATCATGTGCGATGAACGTTCATGGAACATCACTTAAATAAGTTTTCCTTTTCTTTTTCATTTCTTTTTTGTTTTTTTTTTCGCGAAAAAAATTCAATTTTTTTTTAACTTAAATAATCATGTGCGATGAACGTTCATGGAACGTCACTTATATATGCTTGGTTTTAACGCTTTTTTTTTTTTATTTTTTAAAAAAACGTAATTTTTTTCTTTTTTTTCATTTTTTATAAAATATTTTTACTCCATACTTGAAGATAGTATGGTTTCTTCCTGTTCTTTTGTTTTTATTTTTTGATTTTTTTCGGCTTTTTATTTTTTGATTTTTTTAAACTAAATATCAGTTTGAGTTTTTAACGTTTAACAATTATAAAATTTTAAATTAGAAGAATATTAAGGATCATAATATTTTCCTTTCATACTTTTTTTTGAATCATATTACTTTTGGATCACAAAATTTTAAATCATAGTATTTTGAATCATAACGATATTATGCATCATGTATTTTTGGATCATATTAATTTGGATCATAATATATTAAATTAAATAATATTTTTGTTTAGTACAATATATAGATCATCATATTTTTAGAATCGTAAAAAATATAATAATTAAGGATCATTAAATATTTGAATCAAAATATTTTTAGGTCATAACAAGTTAAAGATCATTAACATATTGAATTATAATATTTTTGAGTCATAAATATTTTGAATATCTCTATTTGGATCATATTTGTTCATCATTTTTTAAGAAACTTTTAATCTTTTAAAATCAAGTTTGGTATCTAAAAAAACTTATTTTTTAAAAATTCTTTTTACAAAGTCATTAGAATAATGCGTAGAAGTATTCCTTAAATTTTATAATTCTAGGTGAATTTCTTTTCTGGGTATTTTCATAAATATAAAAGATTTTTTTATATAAATTTTCATGATTGTGTTCATTTTGTAGATAACTAAATTTTAAGAACTTTGGTTTTTTTCAGATTTTTTTTCAAAGAAAAAAAAAACGTTACGGCCGAAAAATTAAGTTTTTGGAAAAAAAAAACCCACCAGCCAATAAGGGCAGGACACTTGTCATGCTTGAGTGGGGGACACGTGTCAGCTCCTGGAGAGGCCACGTGACCGAATTCTCCTTTTGTTTTTTTCTTTTTTTATTTTAATATTTTTGCTTTTGTCATTTATACCTCCAAACAATTAGTTTTTCTCAAAAATTATCAAATCTCGCAATTAATTATGAAAATGTCTTATCATCTCGCGAGATTTTTTTGATGATAAATAAAATAAAATCTAGACCATTTATTTTCTTAAGGCCAAAAATTGTCTTCGCGGTTTCTATATTTTTTAAGTTCCTAGTATATATATATATATATATATATATATATATATATATATATATATATATATATATATATATATATATATATATATATATATATATATAATCTCACTTTATTTTTTTTGGAAGAAAAAATTAATTAATAATATTATATTCCATGACTATATGAATCACTTAATGACCCATGATTTTTTTATGTTAGGAAATTACATTTATAAGTATTGATTGATAGAGAATTATTCTTGTATTTTTAAATTTTTTGGTATTCTCAATTGAAATATATATATATATATATATATATATATATATATATATATATATATATATATATATATATATAATTGTGTTTATTAACAAGTGATTATTCATATATAAATATGACGGTTGGTGGAAAGTTGGTGGTGGTCAAAAGAGTAGCGGTGACTATAATGGTTGTGGTGCTGGTTGTAGTGGCAGCGATGGTGAAGATGGTGGTTGTGGTTATGGTGCCGATGGTGGTGGTGGTGGTAGTTGCGGTGGTGGTGTCGTTGGGTGGTAGAGGTGTTGGTGAAAATGACAGTGGTGATGACGATGGCCGCGGCGACGATGTTAATGGTAGAGGGGGCAGTTGGTGGCGGAGGTGATGGTGGTGTTAATGACATGACAAAGGTGTTGGTAGAGGTATGAGAGGTGATGGTGGCGGTGGAGTGGAGAGGTGGTGAATTCTATTTATATTCACATATTAATATTACATATCACCCCTCGCGCCGATACGACGTAACGTTTTGTTGTAAAAATAAACGATTGACTTACAATGATTTCTTTATTATCTGCATTTTTTTTCTTAATTGAACTTTTATATATATATATATATATATATATATATATATATATATATATATGATGCAACACAGCCTATGATAGGATAACAAATGATAATTCATCTCCCTAGGATACAACATATATATATATATATATATATATATATATATATATATATATATATATATATATATATATATATATATATATATATATATATATATATATATATGATGCAACACAGCCTATGATAGGATAACAAATGATAATTCATCTCCCTAGGATACAACTTGTTCAAGTTGCCCACTTTTTACCGTTCGTTTTCTCACAACTTTTAGTTTTCCAAGCTTACTATATTGAGCCATACAATTCCATTTGGATAACTCACCCCTACCCAATTTGCATTTTAGATATTGTAAACAAATCAACGGAAGGGTAACCATTGTTGAAACTTGAAATTCTAGAAATAAAGAAAATAGCATATCTTTTTTCTTTTCTATGATATTTATTTTTCGAGTATCTTTTCCTCGTTGACCCTCGTCAATTCAGCAAGAGATTAAACGAATGCACAACAGGGAAATTTCTAAATTAATTATTACATTAGTTTTGCATAAAAGTTGTTTATTAAAGTCACTAATATACAAGTCATTTAATAGTACTGAGAGTTTTTATTTTTTTTTGATGCGGTCCTTTCTGAAAACCGTCTTATTAAATATTTACAACATCAAAAAAATAAGAGAACCACACCATAACATAACTTTGTTAGTACGGTTTCCAAAATTGCATCATTAAAGCATTTTCTGATGTGATTTCCCAAAACAACACCAAAAAATATGTGAAAACCGCACCAAAAAATAATTCGCCTAAAAAACATTGAACCACACCAAAAAATAATTCGCACCGAAAAACATTGAGCCGCAACATTAATCTTTCTTCTAAAATTTTCATTCAAGTTGTTCATTTCACGCGAGATCCCCCGAAATCTAGTTCAAAATTTTCATGTTTTTCAAAATTTTCATTCAATCTTTCCTCTTTTATATAAAGTTTGAGATGCAACCTCTTCTTATAATTATGGATTTGTCGATTACATACTTGAAAACACATGCGAGGTATGTTAATTATTTATCTTCTTTTCATTAATAACATTTGAGACTCAATTTTTCTCTTATTAATTGTAAATGGATGTCCTATTTTAAGTTTTAACGATGTTTTCTTGTTCTGAATCTCTAAAGATGCTTCTTCTAAGGTGATATATCTCAAAGAAAGGATCCAAAGACTTATGATGTTGCTTTACTAACTTTAAATCAATGGGTATGAAGCTAGTTTTTGCAGAATGAGTTTTAAGTTGCTGTCGATAAAGAAATTGAAAACAACGTCCTTGAAATGTGATTTCTAAAGAACAAATTTTCAATTGGTAGAGAAAAAATGTTTGCAGAGATTGAAATCACTCTGTTAGGAGAGATTAATATCAAAGAATGAGCAATTGGAACCTCTAATGGACCTGCAATTGAGGAAAACGAAGTTGATGGGATCATAGATAGAAAGTCCAAAAATATTACGACTGAACAACTGATTGAAAATTACTCACCGAACATGCCTAAATCCAAGAAAATGAAGCTTCATAATTAGCATGTGTGCATAAATGGTGAACCTATTAATTGGTGCACTTTTGACAATTTTTTGGTGCGATATTGACTATTTTTTGGTGCGGTTTTGGAACACCACCATTAAATAACGGTATTTTTTGAGGCAATATTTTTTGGTGTAGTTCAATACCTGCATCAATTAATCATTTTAACCGCATTAACAAATATCTTCTGTAGTAGTGTGTGTATCTAGTTTTAGAGAACTGTTCGATGCAAATATAAATTAGGGAATCACTTCTTTCTATTCAAACTAGGGACGGATCCATAATTTCATAGCAAAGATGACACGAGAAATTTAATTAGTTGTACAATAGTTTAAAAATAAATTGGATTGTTTTGCATTGTGTGCTGATTCTAATAAAATCACCCCTTATTCTAATAAAATAATCAAATTTTGACATATAACATCTTTATCAAATTAAATTATCATTTTACCCTTCGTCTTTGTTATATATATCCTATAAAATATTATAAATTTATCTTAAAGATTTTTTCAACTTAATAATAATAAATCAGAAATGTACAAACTTCTTTTAATTCTTTCGTCTTAGTTTTGGAAACGGTTCAATTTTGAAGTACTCAAATTGAATCAAATCCTTCAAATATATGTTTCTCATTTGTTTTGGAATTTTAATTAGAAAAAGGGAAATAATACTATTATATTGGCATAAAATTGCCTTCATTTGTTTCCATATTTTCAAAAGTTTTCTTCTCTTCCTTTGTAATGTAGGTTCAAATATTTTCCATGACGTTTATATCCCATGGTTTTAGTTAATACTTGATTAACTTGAATTATTTTTAAATCTGATAACTTGATGATAATTTGATACAAACAGTTGTATGATAATATATCATCTCATTGTATCCTAATGACTTGGCCTTTAAGCGAGTTTTAATTAATTTTACATGTGAATGTGATCACTTAATCAAGGAATTTGCGGTATTTATTGGAAAAAGCCGTGGACAATATAATTCTTTTTCTTCCCAGTAACATGCCATTAGTTTGTTGGATAATTATGGGAGTACTTCATAAATATGTATGATACATCATTAAATCCAATTATTATGGTAAGAATATAAATTGTTGATGGACCGATTTATACAATATTTACTTACCATGTGGGTTGAGTTCCCGGTTTGACTCAAGATCCTCAAGATCCTTTTCATCTCTCACATTAGGGTTTATATCCATCTATAAATACATGTGATGATGAGCAAATCAAGACACACGAAAATACACTAAGAAATTTGTATGGTTCATTGCTGAGGAATTTTAGAGAGAGTTCTTGAGATCAACTGGAAAACTCTTTCTAGTCTCTAGATCCGAAAATCTCAATGACAAAGGTATGTAATCATTCTTTCATGTTTAAGTTTTCTTTTAATTAGATTCGAGATTAAAGATCTTCATATTATGCTTCCGCGTTTTACGTTTTGGTCATGAAAATAACCAACAATTGGTATCAGAGCCAACTTGAATCTTTTATCAGAAACTTGGATTGGTTTAGTTCTTTTGATTTTTCAAACTACAACATACATTTAAGATATATGTTATTTTACTCTTCTCGATCTTGCCGACATTTTATTTCTTAAAATCAGACAACATAATATCGTGATTTGTATGTATTCCTTTGTGTGTATATATCACGAACATTAGTGATTTAGCAATCATGGGATATAGCTTGACGTATTTTATGTTTTGGTTTTGGCAATATTAGCTTGAAATATTTTCTTTTATTGTGTGTTCTCATAATATGAGACCATACAAATTATGAAGCAGCCAAGCCATGATATAATTTTATCATAATGAAATATAATAACACATGGTTTGGAAACAAATAAACTATAGTTTACTCAAGATTATTCATGTGTTCTATTTGTAATTATGATATTTGCAAAAGTTACGAAATCAGTAACTTTAGTACCATTAAATTTATGTATGGAAAAGGCTTTTAGCATATTCCTTTTATCTCTGAAACAAATCTCTTGTAGTTTTGTAAAGATTGATTTATTATTATTATTATTATTATTATTATTATTATTATATGTGTTAAAAGCCTGGAACAGATTTGAGAATTGATATATATTAAGTAGCTATATCCCATGCACTTAAACCCCATTTTTGGCATTTTATGAGGTTTATTGGAGTAATTCCTCAATATGGTATTTTTTTTCTTAAAAATAACATTTGAAAAGATAAAATAATTTGTCTAAAGAGTTTTGGGGTGTTTAAAGAAATGGCTGGACCTGATCAATTTCTATCAGGTGATAGATTAATTTGATAATAATATATGAAAATTAATATACATTAAAATATATGGTTTCATAAAAAGAAACCATATATTTTTGATGGACTACTTGAATCTTTTGGCTTATGAACATCATTTTTTTGTTAGTGATTGACATAATATTGTTACCAAAGTAACCTCTTTTATTTTAATCAATTTGGTTATACGATATTGCTTATGTGAATTGTGTTCCACCTAAAGGTATACCTTATACATAATGTCACACATTGGCAAATATTTTAGGTTGTCAATAAACTACAATTATGACATGTTTATTTATTTTCATAGTAAATTAATTAACACAATATATCGCCAAAGTGATCTCTTTTTTGAAAATTAATTTACAAAGAACTTAAATTTTATGGTTTGTGTTTATTAATGCGAATATTAATCGACCCAAATGTGGGTTAATATTTGGCCGGATAAACACATGTTTGATGATAAATATGCGACAATTTTTTAGGTTACATGTCATTAATAAGCCAATCCAAAGAGAGACTTATTAGTTGACATGATATATTGTCAATTCTTATTATCAAAATTTTATAGTTTATGTGTTTATTAATGCGGGTATTAGTCGACCCAAAGGTAGACTAATATTTGGTCGAATAAACACATATGTGGTGATAAACATGTGATGATTTTTTGGTTCCATGTGATTAATAAGTCAATCCAAAGAGGAGCTTGTTAATTGACATGATTTATTGTCAATGTTTATCTCTAAAATAAGGATATCTCTTGCAAGTTAGTATTACTGTCCAAAGACTTGATATTAATGTTGTGTTGATACCTTGTAAAGATGTCATAAATTGAAATTATTGATTACAGTTTATGGATTAATGAGCATAAAAGTAGATTTGCATATATTCTCAAAACATAAATTTGAATTATGGTATTATACCTGTTAACATTGATCACATTTATGATTCTTACTCAATGAGATTAACTTTAAGGAATGCAATGAGGACATTATGTTAGTTCTCAATTGCATGGATATTGACCATTCATTTTGGATAGAGCAACATTCTTTGAGGATGTTGAGTTTGGGGGAGAAACAAGGCTAAAACATTGGCCTTAAGGAGGAATCAATCTTGATTCCTATTAATGCTTTTGGTAGTATGCAGATTATGAATCAGTGATCAACAATGTTATTCAATCTCCTATTCATAATACATAAACTCAACAACCTCAACTTTGGATATCCTATACGTGGTACCACATTTTTCATCAATTTATTATCTCTTTTGGTTTTGAGGTAAATATAATAGATGATTTTGTGTATCACAAATTAAGTGGGAGTAAATTTATATGTCTGGTCTTGGGCAGATATCTACACAACTCAAGTTTGGATCATAAGAAATGGATTTTGATATATCTATATATAACAAAAGGCCATATGCTCAACTATAGGAAATTCAGATGTTTTGGAGATCATTTTTATTAAGAATATGATTTATTAGATGCCAAAATGGTTACTGATCCATATCAAGATACTTTTACATTTTAGCATGATGAGCCATTTCATGGAATAGACTTAGGTAGCTTCTTCCATAATGGCAGCATAATTTGTAGCATGGAATATGGTTGCAGAAATTTGTCATGAGGGTACACATTATTGGTATTGAAAGACCACTAAAGTTGTGATAATAAGTCAGCCAAGTTATATTCCAATAACCGAAGTTCTATTAAGTCAAAGCATATTGACATCATGTTTCCTTCTGTTAATATAATAGTGCAAAATGGAAATATATATATATAGCACATATGAACAAACTCTATGAAAGCAGATCCGCTCATAAAGGGATTACCTCCCTAGGTCTTTCATGAGCATACTACACACGTTGGTGTGATATTTGGTTTTAGTGGGAGTTTGATGGTGTTTTATGTTTTGTTTAAAACAATTATGTTTTTGTGTACAGAGTTAAGAATTCGGTTAACTCCATTATTAGTTGCACTTATTTGAAGTTTGATCTCACTTCAATCTCAAGAGGAACTCATTGTAAATCTATTTAGATTTTCAAACCACACATCATGTTTAATCTATGTCGTTAGTTCTATATGTATATGTGACCATTGATAGGTTTAGTTACGTAAATTGTAACGAAGGCCGCTTTGATCCTATACTATTATGATTAGTGGACGAGATTGTTTAAGGGTACCAATGTTATAATAACATTAATTAAAGCGCTTATACAATTATACGTACATTTATATATTCGTGGTCCAGTGGGAGATTGTTGGATAATTATGGGAGCACTTCATAAATATGTACGATATATCATTAAATCCAATTATTATGGTAAGAATATAAATTGTTGATGGACCGATTTATAAAATATTTACTTACCATGTGGGTTGAGTTCCCGGTTTGACTCAAGATCCTCAAGATCCTTTCCATCTCTCACATTAGGGTTTATATCCATCTATAAATACATGTGATGAGGAGCAAATCAAGACACACAAAAATACACTAAGAAATTCGTATGGTTCACTGCTGAGGGATTTTAGAGAGAGTTCTTGAGATTAACTGGAAAGCTCTTTCTAGTCTCTAGATCCGAAAATCTCAATGGAAAAGGTATGTAATCATTCTTTCATGTTTAAGTTTTCTTTTAATTAGATTCGAGATTAAAGATCTTCATATTATGCTTCCACGTTTTACGTTTTGGTCATGAAAATAACCAACATAGTTAACTCATGCACAAAATCATAATTTATTTTCTTATTACTTAGTTTATGGGAAATAAAAATATTTTCCGTTTTACATGAAAAAAACTATTGTTTTACAAAAAATATTGTTTTACCAAATATTTTATAAAATGGTAAATTTGAAAATTGGCTTGGTTTTGCAGAAAGATTTGAAAGACAATGTTTGAAATTCAAATGTTTAATGGCTTTTAAATGTTAAATGTTTTAGAAAAAAGTTCTCTAGAAAGGATTTCAATACGAAAAAAACCTGCAACCATTGTTCTTTTTAACAATATTTCTTTGTTATTTTGAACAAGATTTTATTTTTGGGTTGGTGTTATTTGGGAGAATGCATGAAATAGCAACATAGTTTCTTTGGTTTATTTATTACAACATCATACTTTCATTTCTTTCTATCACAAGTTTACCACATTAACTTTGAAAAATCTAACCCACATACAGAAACATCATCCAAATGTAAAACAATTTCGACAGTTAGATAGATTTTTAAAAGTATATATCCAAAAATATAAATAAATGATACTAGAATGCTAGAAATGGATGTATTTTTCTATGTATAATGTCTTAATAAAAGAATATTCAATACTCGAAGCAAGCCGAACCCTTACGTGACAAATTGATTCAATGCAGCAGTTGGATGTGTCGAATGGAGTAATTGAGTTATTGGTTTAACAAATGGGAACGCAAACCATGCCATAATCATCACCAAAATTTTGATTACAATTCTCAAACTATGTATATCTTTTGCTCAATTACTAAATTTAAAAGGTTTATTCAAATTACAAAAGTTTTCCTTTTATGATATTGACCTAAGTTTTTCATCACGAAACTGATTCGTATATAATTATTTGGGTAAATTACACCAATCGTCCCTCATGCATATGCCAGAAAGCGTGTTTAGTCCCTATTTTTAAAAATTAACTCGGACTGTCCTTCGTATCGTTAAAAGTTGCACGTTTGATCCCTCGTTAGTTTAAATTTGCACGTTTAATCCCTTATGACACATAAAAAGACTAAAATGCCCTTTTCCTTTACCTTTTCATTTTTAACATTTTTGACATTTTTAATTATTAAATTTTATTTTAATTATTTTTCTGTTTTGTTGAAGACATGACCACCACCACCACATGTAATCTACACCACCTTCGGAAATTATAGCACCATCACTAACCCTCACCGGGAAATAGAGTATCACTGCCACCCCTCACTTCATCCCATCCACTCCTCCGTTCAAAGCAAGTGTTTCACTCAAACCACCATTGACCCATCCACATTTACTGTTAACACCACCAGCAGCCTCCATCGGTAAATCCATCAACAAATTAGGAAAGAATAATCAAGGCAGATCAAGAAGGAAGAATTAGGGTACGACAATGTTAAATTCAAAATCAGGAAAGGATTTAGGGTTCTTAACCTGAAAGCAGGTGGCGGCAGAGATGGAGGAGGAGGAGGAGATGAGCGACAGTGATGCAAATCTGATTACTGCTGGATTGTCTCTGGTAAGGCTTCAACGAGACCTTCTTTGTTGCCACCATCATCATCTTCTTCCCTATCGATATATGTATATGCCACCACCGTCTTAAACGAGTTTGAATAAAAGAACCATACGCTCCTTTCTTTGATTTCAAATGACTCAATCTCGATTTCTGAAATACCCCCATCAATGTGAGATAAAGAATCGCGACATAGGGTGTTAGAACCACCGTCTATGTAAAATTGGAGCTCTATTTGGGGATTTCATGTATGATGGTACGAGAGAGAAGGAAAAAGAGACGGAAATTAAGGTTGGTGGTTGTTAGAAGATTGACGGAGATGAAGTCGTCATTGCCACTTGTGTGCTCTCATCTACACTCCTCCTGGTGGCCGGCAAATGTGAAAGGGGATGTCGGGAAACTGAAGGGAAAAGTAGGGTTGAACGTGTAATTAAGGGGGGGGGGTATTTATTTTATTATATTCCTTTTTCAATTCTAAAAAATGATAAACAAATAATAAAAATATAAAAAAAGAAATTACTAAGGGTAAAATAGTCATTTTATGTCTTCAGGGACTGCCCGAGTGAAAAAAACATAATACAGGGACGATCCGAGTTAATTTTTGAAAATAGGGACTAAACACGCTTTTTGGCATATACACGAGGGACGATTGGCGTAATTTACCCTAATTATTTTCCTGTCTCACACCACCACGATGTTGCTACTGCTAAGTGAAAAATCTTACCTATACATAGAAGACTGAGGATCTTGATCCCGATGATGTTGTAAATAAGATAAATCTTCCACATCCATATAAAATCAAGATTGAAGGCTACATAGCAATACAAATATTTAATAATTTACTAACTACAATACAAAATGACAAAAACACCCCCACAACCAACATTGGGGATGATGGAAAATCACAAGTGTTCCAAGAGAAAGGAAGATGATGCATGAGAAATTTTGGAATAAAGTAAGTAATAAAAAGTTTTTCATATAAACATACCTAATTTTCTGTAGCTCTCAATAAGACCAATCTTTGATAAAACATTGACATGTTGGAGATCCATATGTAACATTGTTGCTGGTGAGAGGAGTAATGCACTCACGTATTTCCTAGGGTTACTACATAGGTGGGCATCTCTTAAGTGGTCATCTGTCAACTATAGTATGCTTAGGCAACCCAATAGGTCTAGGGTGTCGAAGGCACCAATGTCGACCCACGGTTTATATGTTTGGATGCTAGATTCCTACGTGACTCTTGCGTGTGTTGTGTGATGGTATGCTTACCAGGAAAGACCAATGCCAGGAGGGGTCTGATGAGTAGATTGTATGCTAGTCATTAGTATCTGTTTTTATGCTTATCGGGCGAGGCTCGATGCCGGGAGGGGCCCCGATGACTGTATGGTATGCTATAAGCTTTTGTGATATTGCATGTGCTAGTAATGTTATATGTTTATATGATTATGTGTGTATCGGGTGGGGCCTAATGACAGGCGGGGCCTAGTGCTTGACAAATCTGTAATCCGAGCGGGGCTCAATGCCTGGCGGGGCCCGAGGTCGAGTAGGAATCGAGACCGGGCGAGGCCCAATGGAGGGCGGGGACCCAATATATGATGTATGTATGTGTTGTATGTGGTATCTTGGGGAACTCACTAAGCTTTATGCTTACGTTTTTTTAGTTTATGTTTCAGGTACTTCGGTTTTTAAATGGAAGAGCTTGGGATGATTGCAGAGCACACACCACATGTTTCCGCGTTCTGTGATTTACTCTTATTTGATGATGTTTTGATAAATCTTCATTACCTTGTTTTTTTATGGAAATGTTATGTATTAACGATTTATTAATCTAAAAACAAAAATTTATGTCATTATTTTTGGGACGTTACAAGTTGGTATCAGAGCCTTGGTTTGAGGGATTCAGACATACTCTCGGGTGTGTCTGAACTCAAACTGAGGATTTGCTAAATTTTGTCAAAAATGAAATAAAAATGATTTAAAAAGGGAAAAACAAGTTTTCTAATACAAGAAAGGGTGTGGTGCATGCAATTGACCGAGCTCAAGTAAGTTTCTCCTAAAATACCCATACATGTTATCTAGTGTGATTTGATTTTTGTATCTGTGAATCGCATGCTAGTTAGGAGTAAGGATCTGCTTAGTTTTTTCATAATAGAATGCTAGGAAATATGCCTTGTATGCCTATTGTATGAGCTCATATACTTGTATGCTAGTTCTAATTAGCCAATGATAGGTTGGCCTGATATGTGATGCCTTGTAGCCTAGGAAGCATGGGATGCTAGATTGGATATATATTGTATGCGTAAGGCAATTCTTAGTGGGAGTGGGAGCTCCTAGTATGGGTTTCAGTATGTGGGATTGGATGCTTGTGATTATTCTATGGATTGGAGTGCTACTACATGAATGATGCTTGCTTTGTGCTTTGTGGAACTCTTAGGTGATGGGAGTTAGCAACTAAGTGAATATGTCTAGTCACATGTAACAAAGGTTGAATAATCCCAGAGTGATGGATTTGATTCTATTGCACAGCTCTTATCTGAGTCAAACCGTTGTAGGTATGAGTCTGTTACTTATCTAAGCTTTGTTGCATGTGATTGTCTTCATGAGGCAGGTGACTGGCATTATGGGGAGTTCTTCAACAGCTGATGGCAGAGTGAGGTCGGGAACCTAGGAAAGCCTAGGGATTGCCTTGGAAGGTTTTGTTACGCTGGGTAGCAAGTGTTTGGTGTATGGATTTGACAAGGTGACTTAGAGGATTCAGGAGGATTCTTGAGGAGAGTATGGATATGTGTGGAAGGTAGTATTGGGCCCGTACTACTGAAAGCACATGATCCATACATAAACCGAGAAGAGTCTTGGAGAATCTAGGAAGTCTGTGGGATGAGGATTCTTGGGTATATTCAGATCTTTTGCATATTATTTACGGTATGGTGTTGAGAACCCATGAATGAGGTTTAGGTTCTGGTTCCAACTCAGGAGCAGGTATTGAGCTAATCGATACGCGAATGCAGGAGTTCATATCATCGGAGATTACTCGCGGTATTTTGGAATGGACCCCAGTGGTCTTTGGTTCAGTCAAGGAAGGGATTTTGGAGCTCTTGGATGGTCATCTTGGGGCCTTTCGGGCAGAGGTTGTAGTAGGGTAGTTTAGGGCTCATCTGGAGCTTAAAGATTATGGATCCCTAGAATCCTTAAGGCAGGAGGATCCTATTGTTAGTTCTTGTCGTTGGGATCGGAAGGGAGTTTTGCACCATGTCCTCAGGATGGTCGGGGTAACTCAGGGGGAGGAGGTCAGGATTCCTTCAGATGATTTTGCGGGTATGTTATCTTCTGTTTTCTTCTGGGTTGATATCGGGAATTTGTATTACGTTGGAATTTTGTATGGGTTTGGGTAAGCAATATCTCGGTTTGATTTTTTGCTATTTTCTGGGGTTATATTATCAAGGATTATGATATGCCATTCTGCATATCGAGAGTCTTCAATGAATCTTTTGTGGGTCGTATCTTGTTGAGCTGGTTTCAATGTGTTCAATTGTTGATTCAGGTCTTTGTCGGGATCAATTTAGGGGTATTGCTTGGAGGATCTTTGGTTAGGGTTAGCGGGTTAGTTCTCCAGTGAAGTCAGGGTTCAGTGGTTTTATCATCTGCTCTGGTATGATCGTTGGTTTCCTATGGAAGAACTTTTGGGTTCAAATACTACCATTTCTAGGAGAGGAGCGGTATCAGGAAGATGGTGGTGTCAGTTGCATGAGTTGTTTGGTAATTGGAAATTTCAGAGGATTTTTATATTCGCACATGTTGTAATCGATTAGGATTCGATGATTCTTTGAGAATGGAAGTTTGGGTGAATATTCGTCAGTTCAAGGCAAGGGTTATGGTTTTTAGTCGCCAGCATAAGAACTCAAGAATTGGTATGGTATCATGGGAGGTGATTTGGAATATCAGAATATTTAAGATTTCAAGAGTATTCTTCAGGATTTCAGGATTTGGGCGATCATTGAGTGTGGCTAGCAATGGAACGCTAGTATTGATTAGCGCATGTCATAGGACGTTCATGCTATATGAGGTTGATGGGTCTGGAATCCATCAGAGATAAGGAATGAAAGATGTTTGTCAAATCCAAGTGGTGGAGAATCGATCAGGATTTCCGGGAGTTAGGAAGGGTGTGGAACTAGGGAAAGTTTCACATCCTGGCCAGGGGGAGAGACGACCCAAGTGGCTGTTTAGATTGAGGTTTTGTAAATGGGATTTTAGGAAACTTCCAACCGCTGGTCGGAGTCTCCTTTATATCGCATAGCAAGCTTGGGGTTGTGTCCAGGTTGAGGGATTTGGAATTCGAAGTATGAACATAACACCTGATTAGATGCAGTTGGATGCAGGTTTCAGCTCAGGATGTGTGGGATTGTGATAGTTAGGGTGTGATAAGGCCATGGGTGGTAACCATGGTTGGTTAGAAGTGTTGTAAGACTGCGATAGGATCGTAGCATTCACCAGTTCGAGGTAGACTATCGTTGGAGGTGGTCATGAGCATAAAGGGGGAATCAGTTTGTGCCTTGGGCATGCCGTTTAGGATTGTCGAGGAGTATTTCTCTATTTTAATTTGAGCACCATTGGGGTCCGAGGCTGAGTCAAGCCGTGGAGCTCTAGATGGGTGGGACTCGTGGGCGAGGTCGCTCCGTGGTATAGTTGGGTAGGACCCGTGGGTGAGGCCCGTGTGATTATGGTAATACAAGTGGGACCAGGTAGAGACCGTTGGGTCAATGTTTTGGATCTTGAGTCGCAAAATTAAGTGGGTGGTTAGTGTGTGACGCAACAAGGTTTATAGGTCGGGTAGCCTTGTTATTTGGACTCTTGGGGACCTGGTGGTTGGACCAGGTGTGATATTGGTTGTCTCAGCAACGGTTTGAGAACCTTTATATCCTGGTCTAGTGAGGGGCTGTCATGAATTAGAAGGTTTTGGGTGAAATGCAAGTACAGATTCGTGGATCTTGGGTAATGAGTTGAAAATCAGGTTGATTTTTGGGTGAGATCTCGAGTTGGGAATCGCAAGTGTTTATGTGCAGGATTTTCCTTTCAGTGGGATAAGAATTGGGATATCTATATGTTGGGTTTTAAGCACTATAACACTCCTACGGTGCACATGCAACCCTAGATGCTTTGGATCTAAGTTTTCTCTAATTATACATGCAGTTTCAATTTTCCAAAGCATACATCATAACTAGCATACAATAGAGGATATACAACATAAAAACCAAGTTAGATGAATACCTCTTGTTGTAGTTTTTAGTTCTTGTCCTTAGAAAGCTTTAGCACCTCAAGTGTGATGCCTCTAATGTGTCACAAACACCAAATGCAAGAGGAGGCTTGAGACAATAGGCTAGTTAGCTCAAAATCGGTTATCACTCTTTTAGAATGAATGGGCAACCGATTTTAGGGCTAGGGGGTTGCTTTTATAGTGTTACAAAGGCTAGGGTTTCATCCATTCAAACCCTAATGCACCATGACCCTTCATATTTCTTAGGCTCCATGGGTTAAATCTCCATGGACAATCATATTGGTTTAGCCCATCCTAATCAACAATGGATCATTGACCCATACTATAAGAATCAATGATTTACTTAATCAGTCCCGATATATTTAATCAGTCTCTTTTGATCACTAAAATAATTCCAAATTAATTCTTGATCAATAGTAATTAAATAATCTGATTTCTCAATTAATATATTATACTTATAATATATTAATAAATCACAAATAACATCCTTCTCAAAAGGCCATCCTATCAAATTGCTCTGGTGAAGGCAACCTAAAAGGACCATGCTACTATCGGGTCAAGTACATACCAATTATAGTTATGGGTTTAGACACCTAATCTAACAGTCTCCCACTTGGATAAGTCTAACTATAGCTGCCAATGTAACTTAAAAATCCGATTAGCAATCTTAACTCTCAAAAGCCGTTGTCGAACTCCGACCTAGTTAGTGACGCATCCTTTAGATAAGGCATCATATATTCCTCTGTTCTTCAAGATATCATGCGGTCAAATACATGGAACATAGTTATACTTATTGTCATGCAGTTTGTTTCCCGATTTCCGATTTGTCTGACACGGAACATAATTGAACACATTAATTTTGTCCTGACCGGGTTGGGTACATAAGCCAAAACAAAATAATCGAAGGTCCCAAGATATCGCTTTTAATCCTGTTAGGATAAAAGGAACAAATAAACTTCGACTTATATGCTTGTACTAACTACTTGTTAAATCTTGCACAACGATACGTTTTATAACATCAAGTTACTGATGCGTTTTCATATCATCAATGCACTACCAACTCGTAGTCAACAACTCATATATCTTGGTTTGAAGACTATATGATATTATCATCTCACAATCACTCGTGATAAATTCCATGAAGTGATTCATGTGAGTATGGGTTAAATCCAATACTCAAATCTTATTTCGAGAGCACTCATGAACGTTGTAGTATACTTTTGCTATGTCTAACACCTTAGACAATCTACAAGCAATAATGAATTTCTAGTTTCTTACATTCTTTAAAAGCCCAATCTCTAAGACAAACAAGTACTTCAGCGGTTTCTGCCTTTAATGAGCTCCGATAAGCATCAAGAACTCTTCCTCCTATACTAAAAACAGATTCAGAAGCAACAATGGAGATTGGAATGGCCAACATATCTCTAGCCATTTGAGAAACAATGGGAAACCGTCCTTGAAGGGGTTTCCAATATTTCAACACATTCAAATCACCAATTCGAGGTAGTTTTGGCTCTTCTAAATACGATTCCAATTCATATTTACCATCGGTGGTAAACTCGCAACTAGAAAATTCATCAAAATCATAATAGAAAGATTAAAGTTAGACAACAAAAATAATAAAAAAAAACAATTAAAAGTTGAAAAAAAGAAGAACATTTTTTACCGTCATATACGTGTCAGACAAGTTTTCATTAACCTTAGGAGAGGGATGTGAGCTTTCACTTGCCTTGGACTTGGTTTAATGGCTACATACTCATCAAACAAGGAAAATAACTTTTTTTAAACAAATCTAACTCGAGATCGGAAGTTTCGCCATATACCTTTTTGAAAGCCCACTCAATAACTTGAAACTTGTAACAAGGATCAAAAATAACAGCAATACCCATGATAGTACTAAACTCAGACCAATATTTGTCAAATTTCAAGTTCATCCTAGTTGCCATGGTCTTTATAAAGTCATCGTTACTTACCACCTCCTCTTTCAAAAGCAATCTTATCTTGAGAACATTAGGAAAATAAAGATTGGCTGTTGGATACTTGGAACCCGAGAAGGCTAAAGTCACTTCATGAAAAACTTGCAAAAACTTACAAATTTTTGCAATCTTGGACCACTCTTGAGAATTAGGACAATGAACAAAATTAGCATCGGTGTTTGCCATTTGAAGAAGTGCTTTTTTGTAAAACAATGCATTATCTAGCATGAGAAATGTAGAATTCCAACGAGTAGAGACATCTTGTCTTAACCCTCTAGAGGACTCAAGACCAACATGTTGAACGACACGTAAAAACGCATTTTCCTATTTTGAGAACCCTTGCAATACTTAGCACATTCTGTCACTTTTTTGACAGCTTCATCTAATTCCTTTAAACCATCTTGTACTATCAAGTTGAGAATGTGAGTACAACAACGAACATGGAAATAATCGCCATCACACAACAAATCCAAATCCAATTTCAAAGCATCAGCCATAGAATCATTCGAAGATGCATTGTCTAAGGTTATAGATACTACTTTATTATGAATTCCCCATTCTTTTAGCAACCCATAAACCTTTTCAGCTAATGCAACACCAGTATGGGGAGGAGGCATCAGAGTAAAAGCAAGAACTTTCTTTTGCAAACACCAATTTTGATCAACAAAGTGAGCAGTTAATGAAATATAACCATCGGTGGTCACAGAAGTCCAACAATCAGAAGTTAATGCTACTCTACCAGGAATAGACTACAACACATCACAAAGCTTATTTTTTTCAACCAAATACATGTTTTTTATCTCACTTTTTGTGACAACCCAAAATTTTCCATCCTGTTCAGTCTAACACTTCATTGAAAGTCAAACTCATTCTTGCTATCTTTTAGCACAATTTGGAGCCTGTTTGAGTGTTCTGAGCCTTGTACACTTAAGGGATAAGTGTCAGGGTTTATCTGGTGAAGCTATAGCACAAAGAGCGAGCCTTAATCACCTTGACTAGGAGTTCACGGCCACTACATGGGAGTTTACGGCCGTAAACTCCATGTGGGCCGTAAACTCCCCCTATATGATGAAGGGTTGGCCATTTTGTTCATTCCTTTCTTTCCCTTGGCTGAAATCCTCTCAACTATCATCCCGATCTTCGTCCCCGATCTTCAAAACTCATCTTCAAGTTTCACCAAGAACACCAAAAACACACACTAGTGTTCTTGGCCAAAACCGACCATTCAAGCTGCTAGATCGATCTTTGTGTGTGTTCAAGTCTTCACTTGACACCTAGAACTTGTCCGACACTTCCATACGATCCACTCACAACAGGGGGAATACAAGTTGAATCATACTAGTTATTATATCAATCACATGTGATTAATAACTAGCATATAAATGGATTTACTACAATTTTAGCTGTTTTACTCAGTATACTACTTCGAAATGACTTTCTCAAACGTTTTTACATGTTAAACTCTTTTTCAAACTGTCTTACATACTGTATCTTTTCTTTCCAACTCTGTTACAAATGTGTTTCACATAAAGGTTTTTAGGTATTTGAAACTATGTTTCAAACAAAGGATTTCTTATACTTAAAACTGTCTTATCAAACAAACTACTTTCAAATCATTTTATAAACTGACATCAAATCATCATTTCTTAGTTTTTAAACTTTTCAAAGGTTTTACAAAACTTCTTTTATACTTTTATATTGTCAAATGCATGCCTATATATGTATAGTTATGTAAGTAATGTTTAAAGGACGTAGGACGGCTAGCTCGCTTTAATTCCTTTTCCTCGTTTGGATGTGGCCTTAGGGTATCGGTTATTTGTCCGAATGTCGTCTAACTATTAGTTATATGTCATGTATACACATATAGACATAAAAGTTACATCAATCAGTTCAGTACCTTTGGGTAGCAAAAGCATGCTTTCGGTTATACACGTACATTACTAGTAACTATAATAGGTATAGTTAGGAGATACTACTTACTATTCCTAGTACAAGGAATCACACAAGAGTCAGTTCATTCATGAGTCTATGCAAATATACTATTACATATTAGGCAGAGAATACTATAACAAAGAATACTATAACAGAGAATACTATAACAGGGAATACTAGACAGAGAATACTATAACAAAGAATACTAGACAGAGAATACTATAACAGAGAATACTAGACAGAGCATACTATAACAGAGAATACTAGATACTAATGCATTCTATAGGAAGAGATATTATTCATAATATATGAATAGATATTTATACTTACTATACGGAACTTACCATTCCACACCCGACTGATAGCTACAGTGGGAAAATGCACGTCGACGGATGTCTATGGTTGTACTGTTCGGCGAGTTTCCACGCCATGAATATCCTAGTACAAAAGGATACAATTACAATAATTATATTATTTCCTTATTACCTTTATTTTGTGTCACATTCACATAATCGATGAGGTAGACTAGATTTGAATAATAATAATTATTACTTCAGTAATTAATACAAATAATACAGTAGCACACATATACGTTTTCCCATTATATTCAAATTGTGATCTTCTCACATAAACGGTAATATAAAACTGTATTTTGGTAATGATAGTCATACTTGGGGAAAGTTTTCATTTTTACAAAGAGACAAACATACAGAACAGTCGAGTCTTGGTAGAAAACTACTTTTTATACTAGTTGAAAATATAGGATTTTCTAGGAGTTTTCAATCATATACAAAACTTTACATTGTTCAAATACAAACTTTTTCACCAAACATTTACTAGTCTTTTCTTTACAATTTTACAAAGCAATGACACCTAAAATACTTATGAATTCACCAGCTTAAATGCTGATCTACGCTTTCAAAATAACTTGTATTCAGAGGTCACCAATAGACTGGTACGGCGACCAGGTGTTGTGAAGACGGAGCAGTCAAGACTCGTCTTTTATCATGATTGTTTATTATGTTGTTTTATTCTATGAAAGAACACACTTGTATTTAAAATTATACTATTAATGCAATGGATGAAGTTGTTGCTTGTTTACTACTTTGCATTGTTGTGATACTCTACATGACGTCCTCTGCCCCAAAACGTTTCCGTCGTTCTCGGTTTTAGGGTGTGATAGATTGGTATCAGAGCATTGTTTATAGTGAATTAAGTATATCAACCCATAAAAGATATACTATCTATAAATACAATGGGATTAAAATACTCTGACCAAGAGTTTATACTTTTAAATAATAAAATATTTAACTAAGTATACATACCTGCATTCATACTAAAATCAATGTCACAATGACAAGAACAAAAGTATTACGATTGTTGAATATCACAAGTAAGCTCGGGGATGTATTGTCAGTCCTAGGAGTGGCATAGCCTGATCAACTATGCTGGTCCGAGGAGTGATTAGCATATGCCCAATAATGGTTGTGATATGGAAACAAGTCTAAAAACTTACCAACACTACTACAATGAGAACACTAGAATAGAACATAAGTCTAAAATACTATAGGAGTATTTTATGTTACTATAATTACTTACTTGAGAACTAAAAAGATCTTCATTACTAGGCCAATAGTTGCTAAGTGGATACACTAATATTATATGTAACTAGGATGTCATAGGCTTAGAATCAGTGAATTTTTTCTTTACCCCTGTTCCTTGTGAATTTGGAGTTAAGGTCACTTATTCGAAGGCCTATCCTGTTTTGATTACATATAACTGGTATGCACTTTAAAAATAGTGATGTAACTAATGAAGATTATCTAATAACTATCTAGTTAGTACGTCTAATAATTAGTTATTTACCTCAATTCTCGCGTAGATA
Source organism: Lactuca serriola (assembly GCF_051521515.1). Taxonomy (NCBI): domain Eukaryota; kingdom Viridiplantae; phylum Streptophyta; class Magnoliopsida; order Asterales; family Asteraceae; genus Lactuca; species Lactuca serriola. The sequence continues at coordinate 353,441,776 of NC_136411.1, forward strand.
ACATGGCTGGACTCCATCCCCACGGAGACTCGTACCTTCCGAACGAAGGCAATGCTGGATGGTTTGGAGAAGAACCAGAGGATGATCATCCAATCCCTTTGAATGATCACCATGTTGAAGACCTTTCGGATGTCTCTAACTCCGAACCCGAAGTTGAGAACCTACCCTTGGTAGCTCCCATTCCAAATCCTAACCCTCGTCCGACTTTTCATGGCCCGACGCCTCCTTGGGTAGAATGCTTGGAAACATGGAGCGAAGAGCAGAATCAACCTATGCCATTCAATGGAGACCGAAGTTTCTATAGCATAAGCGAAGGAAGCTCAGCAGACAAAGTTCTGCCAATCCTTGTCTGTAGAGTTGCCCGAAATGAGATTCAGGGCAGGACAACTCTCCATCGTATCGCAGAGGTTGATGCCAATGTAGGAATGCATACCATTCGCACCAATCGCCTTGAACATTCTCGTGAGAGATCTGAGAGAGACCATGAAACCCTGCTGCAAGCACTAGCTGAAACACGAGCCGAAGTCATAGAACTCCGAGTACGCCAGAGGGTGTACAAAAGACACCTGCTTGATATGGAACGTCAACTGGCTGAACTGAGAGTTCACCAGAGGAATGACCGTCACCAGTAGGAGATACTTTATTTTCCTTCCTTGTTTTAAGGAACCGTTTTCCTGTCTATGTCCTAGGTAGCACTTTCTATGAAACTATCTTGTACTGTAAGTACTTTTAGTTAGGCCTTTATGCTGTCAAAACTTTTCTACTCCGGATGTGATGTAAGACCTACTACAAGGTCAATTTTCCCAAACTTATTACGACATGAATATCAATGATATTGACAATCGGCTAATTTCTATGTCACAATTTGTTCAAATACTTTCATCATACTATCATTGGAGTCTATCTGAAACCCACTCTAGTCAAGTTATTGGACTAGGGTAATTTCGCTAAGGGATCATTCCCAATACTCTTTCGAAGGTTGGATCATGTTATCCACCAACCAATGGAACCCTGGTCTGGACGACAAACGTCTTGTATCCATTCTATGAACTTACCTCTATTCTTTACTAGGACTGCATCATAGGGATGTAGGTCAAACCCTCGTGAACATACTTCTACTCTTTTCATGAACGATCGAAATACATCTAGGTTCAACCATAATCGCTCACGAACACATTTTCTTATCGTTTAACAGAATCATGCCGTCGAAGAAAACTAAACAACCCATCAACCAAACACCAACTCTTTAGATTGATGCATCTACCTTTCAAGCTGCAGTCTCAACTGCCGTGACAACTGTCATGACTCACCTAAATGCTAACAATGAAAATGTTAGCGGGATGGTTATTAATAATTCCAATCAAAGTAACAACCAAGTACATCAATAAGTACCAAACCACCACGACACCTCGAACCTCAAACCCAAGGGTAACAAACGGAAGTTCTAGGGTAGATTTAAAGGCAAGTCACCCCAAGGGACGAACAAGAGACAACAACCTGTGGCAGCCTTCGCGGCCACGACATCTGTAAATCCTACTACCATCCCTACTAGCATCCCGGATATCCCTCACCCAGCCAGACAGTATGCTGAAAACCTACCAAAGTGCAATAAGTGAAGCTTCCATCATCTAGGTAACTGTCGTCTGTTGCACTGCAAGAACTGCAACAAGGACAGACACACTACCCGCTTCTGCAGAACTCGGATCCAACACATTACTTCAACCACCAATGTCTAAATTTCTCGGGTATGCCATCTATGTGGCGTAATGGGACATTTCAAAAAGGGACTGCCCAACAAAAAAGGGTGAGGGGGGAACAGGAGGAGTTTGACCCAAGAACAACAAAAGACAGCTAAGGACCCTACTATAATATAGGAACACTTCCAATCGGCAGTATTTTGTATGATTTCAAACTATTTAAAACTAGTGCAAATCGAGTCTTATCCTTTGCGAGATCCCGTCAGTAAAGGGACTCTCGTGCTGTGTATACTTGTCTTTGGTAGTATACCTTGTACACAGCAGTAGCCTTATAGTTAATCTAAAGTATTGTAACTCTGTTAAAAGTTGCACTATTGTGTTTTGCTGTAACGCCGTTACAATCTAATCTAATGCCTTTATTTTCCAAGTGAGACCGATGCTATCAGATAACTTGAGTCAATTCGACCCTCACAATACCAATTCGTGCGTACATCTCTTTCTCCGTAATCGCCTTCTAGTGAAGCCGTCATTCCAGAACTTAGAGGTACCCATGCATAGAGTACCTTATGCTTTGTATCCTTCCCAAAGAAACCTCAACAAACCTCTCCAGAATACCACTCATACAGTACGTCAAGTTCAATACAAAGACCCTTACGGTTGATCTATCTCTGAAAAATGTATACACAGGGGTGGTAGATAATAAAGGTTCTACAGGTTTAGAATTGATGATTCCGCTTTAACTTATTTTCCTTGTCTGGATGTGAGCTTAAAGGAGAATCATTTATTCGACTACCTTTTTAATCTTAATTATACACGACTCGTATACACGAGACAGTGATTGATGAACCATATATGACTTCTAGTATGAACTTCAGGAGGGAGACTGCTCAAGACTACGAGTGATCGTGATGTCATGCGAATAAACTTAAAATCCAGTCAAAGGATACCCCTGTAACTAAATCGACCTATAGTTTATCACCTACGGAGATGCAAGAACCGTCTAGGCAACTTAACGAACTACTCAGCAATGGAATTGAAAGACCAAGCTCGTCAATCTAGAGAGCTTCAGTCTTGTTCTTTAAGAAGAAAGACGAATTGTTTCGTAGGTCCATCGACTACGAAGACCTCGTGCCTCGCACATATGAATTGGTTGACCAACCACTAGGAACGATTTACCTTTCGGAGATGGACCTGAGATCTGAATATCACCAGTTACGAGTGTTAGAGAAGTACGTCCCAAGGACGATCTTCCGAACTCGATGCGGACGCTACGAGTCCGTAGTGATACCCCTTGGATAAGACCAATGCGCCCGTAGTATTCATGAACTTAATGAATAAGGTATGCCATCCTTACTTGGACCAGTTAGTCATTATCCTTGTAAATGACCTACTTATCTACTCTCGTAGTACGGAAAGAGCATAGAAACATCCACGAATCAACATACCCCGCGAACTCAATAGCGTACATTTTACCCTCCACGTCTCGAACTTGAAAAAGTATCTGTACGAAGAGACTCTTGTAATCTCACTCGATGGGATCAGGTCCAACGAGACCCTCACCTTCGTGAAAGAACCGTAGTGACCATGGACCTAAAGGTCAAGCGGATGAAGCAACACCGCATCCCATTAATGAAGGTTCGATGGAATGCCCGACAAGGACCTGAATTCACTTGGGAACACGAGAATCAATCGAATAGGAAATATCCCCACCTCTTTACTCGATTATTCATACCTACTCCTTTACCTAAATTTAATTTCGGGACGAAATTCCCTCTAACGGGGGGATGATGTGACAACCCAAAATTTTCCATCTTGTTCAGTCTGACACTTCATTAAAAGTCAAACTCATTCTTGCTATCTTTTAGCACAATTTGGAGCCTGTTTGAGTGTTCTGAGCCTTGTACACTTAAAGGATAAGTGTCGGGGTTTATCTGCTGAAGCAATAGCACAAAGAGCGAGCCTTAATCACCTTGACCAGGAGTTCACGGACACTACATGGGAGTTTACGGCCGTAAACTCCATGTGGGCCGTAAACTCCCCCTATATGATGAAGGGCTGGCCAGTTTGTTCATTCCTTTCTTTCCCTTGGCTGAAATCCTCTCAAATATCATCCCGATCTTCGTCCCCGATCTTCAAAACTCATCTTCAAGTTTCACCAAGAACACCAAGAACATACACTAGTGTTCTTGGCCAAAACCGACCATTCAAGCTGCTAGATCGATCTTTGTGTGTGTTCAAGTCTTCAGTTGACACCTAGCACTTGTCCGACACTTCCATACGATCCACTCACAACAGGGGGGAATACAAGTTGAATCATACTAGTTATTATATCAATCACATGTGATTAATAACTAGCATATAAATGGATTTACTACACTTTTAGCTGTTTTACTCAGTATACTACTTCGAAATGACTTTCTCAAACGTTTTTACATGTTAAACTCTTTATCAAACTGTCTTACATACTGTATCTTTTCTTTCCAACTCTGTTACAAATGTGTTTCACACAAAGGTTTTCAGGTATTTCAAACTATGTTTCAAACAAAGGATTTCTTATACTTAAAATTGTCTTATCAAACAAACTACTTTCAAATCATTTTATAAACTGACATCAAGTCATCATTTCTTGGTTATTAAACTTTTCAAAGGTTTTACAAAACTTCTTTTATACTTTTATATTGTCAAATGCATGCCTATATATGTATAGTTATGTAAGTAATGTTTAAAGGACGTAGGACGGCTAGCTCGCTTTAATTCCTTTTCCTCGTTTGGATGTGGCCATAGGGTATCGGTTATTTGTCCGAATGTCGTCTAACTATTAGTTATATATCACGTATACATATATAGACATAAAAGTTACATCAGTCAGTTCAGTACCTTTGGATAGCAAAGGCATGCTTTCGGTTAAACACGTACATTACTAGTAACTATAATAGGTATAGTTAGGAGATACTGCTTACTATTCCTAGTACAAGGAATCACACAAGAGTCAGTTCATTCATGAGTCTATGCAAATATACTATTACATATTAGGCAGAGAATACTATAACAAAGAATACTATAACAGAGAATACTATAATAGGGAATACTAGACAGAGAATACTATAATAGAGAATCTTAGACAGAGAATGCTATAACAGAGAATACTAGACAGAGCATACTATAACAGAGAATACTAGAAAGAGCATACTATAACAGAGCATACTAGATACTAATGCATTCTATAGGAAGAGATACTATTCATAATATATGAATAGATATTTATACTTACTATACGGGACTTACCATTCCACACCCGGCTGATAGCTACAGTGGGAAAATGCACGTCGACGGATGTCTACGGTTGTACTGTTCGGCGAGTTTCCACGCCGTGAATATCCTAGTACAAAAGGATACAATTACAATAATTATATTATTTCCTGATTACCTTTATTTTGTGTCACATTCACATAATCGATGAGGTAGACTAGATTTGAATAATAATAATTATTACTTCAGTATTTAATACAAATAATACAGTAGCACACATATACATTTTCGCATTATATTCATTTTTGGTAATGATAGTTATACTTGGGAAAAGCTTTCAGTTTTACAAAGAGACAAACATACAAAACAGTCGAGTCTTGGTAGAAGACTACTTTTTATACTAGTTGAAAATATAGGATTTTCTAGGAGTTTTCAATCATATACAAAACTTTACATTGTTCAAATACAAACTTTTTCACCAAACATTTACTAGTCTTTTCTTTATAGTTTTACAAAGCAATGACACCTAAAATACTTATGAATTCACCAGCTTAAATGCTGATCTACGCTTTCAAAATAACTTGTATTCTCAGGTCACCAATAGACAGGTACGACAACCAGGTGTTGTGAAGACGGAGCAGTCAAGACTCGTCTTTTATCATGATTGTTTATTATGTTGTTTTATTCTATGAAAGAACACACTTATATTTAAAATTATACTGTTAATGAAATGGATGATGTTGTTGCTTGTTTATTACTTTTCATTGTTGTGATACTCTACATGACGTCCTCCGCCCAAGAACGTTTCCGCCGTTCTAGGTTTTGTGGCGTGACACTTTTTATGGTGTTTCTACAAAAGGTTTTCACTTCCGGGTTCAAGTAAGCAAAACAGTTCCTAATACCTTCATATTCAACAAATTGAAGAGGAAGATTGTGTCTAGTAATTGCAATTGCAACTAATTCACGAAATTCATCATGCTTATACGTGATATAACGAGTTCCCAATGAACCATTCATGTTGGTTTTTATCAAAAGTTGACCAACATCAACATAATTGTTTGTGTTACATGACCTATCATGTCAAAGCATATTCCCTGTCCCATGACTACTTTCAGCAATGTATTTATTCCCACATTTCTTGCATTTACACGGAAGATTTCCATTTTCATCTAAATCATCAATCATTTCAAAATGTTTCCAAACAGGGGAAGTAAGCTTGCATTGGCATTTCACAGGGTTACCAGATAAGTTTGGTTTCAGTTTCTTTGCTTTCACCTTAGTAGCTTTAGCAGCTTTAGAAGCTTTAGAAGCTTATGGAACTTCTACTTTATTTGGAACGCTTCCAACCTCCTCTTCACCTTCATCACCAGACAGGTTAATAGCTTCATCCATTGTAGTAAGCTGTAATAAAGATAAATAACAGAAAATGGGTTATCATCGTGTATACTATATAGTTTGCTACTTGGTTGTAAATTTTAATAAAGATAAATAACCTACCTAAGAGGCTGAGAGGCGACAAAGTTGTGAAGGACAACTGGCGAGGCTGGGATGCGCTTCGTAAAGGAGAGTTAGGGACTCGAGAGGGGTGAACCGGTGAAGTCGTGATTCATGAACAATGAACGAAACAGAACAATAAACTGGAGAGGCTGAGATGCTGATTGTTGAAGTCGAAGGTCTGAACTCGGAACAGATTTGAATGAGCCAAGAGGGATCGGCCGATCGAGGGAGGCAGAGAGAGTAGTCGACAGTATACGAGACTTGAGACTTATGAAATGTGAATAGAAAATTAGATTAGGTTTTTGAACATCTTGTGTATCCTAAACCCTAATGGACCCGTCAATTGTTTTTACTTGTTAGCAGCCCAAATATTAACAAGCCCAAAATTGTTTTTATTATAATTTTAACTATATATAATATATTTATAAAATATAAAAATTTTAAAATATTATATATAATTAAACGGGTCATCATCGAGTCATCTTTATGTTGAAAATCTTGACCCTAACCCTACCCTTTTATTTTATGCGTCGTGTCGTGTCAACCCGTATCCATAAACGGGTCGAAATCTCTGACCCTAACCTGCTAACTTCGTGTCGGGTTATCGTGTCGTGCCAGCTTTTTCCAGGCCTAAACCAGCCCGACTGAGAGCGCAAATTATCTCTGTCGGTTAGAAAACCAGCGTCACAATACCCAGTCACTCTCAACTCATCACTCCCACTAAGGGTAAGGACCCAGTCCTTAGTCCTCCGTAGGTACTTAAGAATGTTCTTTACTGTAGTCCAGTGAGTTTTACTAGGATTCCCTTGATATACGCTGACCATGCTCAAAGTAAAGGCAACATCAGGGTGAGTACAAGTCATAGCATACATGATCGAGCCAATTGCGGAACCATATGGTACTCGACTCATCTCTGCTATCTCGGCCTCTGTACTCGGGCTCTGAGTGTTACTCAGCTTGGTATTGATTTGGATAGGTAAGTCACCTTTCTTGGAATTCTCCATGCTGAAACCCTTCAACACCTAGTCCAAGTAGGTACTTTGACTGAGTCCTATTATTCTTCTACTCCTATTTCTTAATATCCTTATCCCTAGAATATAGGTAGCTTCTCCAAGGTCCATCATAGCGAAACACTTCACAAGCCAGGACTTCACTTCCCGCAAGGTTGGGATGTCGTTTCCTATGAGTAGTATCTCATCCACATACAACACCAGAAAGCTAACTATACTCCCACTAGCTTTGACATATACACATGACTCATCCTCCCTTCTCGAAAATCCAAACTCTTTTACTTTCTCATCAAAACAAAGATTCCATATGTGAGATGCTTGTTTCAATCCATAGATGGATTTCTCAAGCTTACACACTCTATTAGGGTAATTTTCATTGACAAAACCCTCAGGCTGACACATGTAAACATCTTCAGCCAACTTTGCATTAAGGAATGTTGTTTTGACATCCATTAGTCATATTTCATAGTCATGAAATGTAGTTATGGCTAACAGAACCCTTATAGATTTAATCTTCACTACTGGTGAGAAGGTCCCATCATAGTCAACTCCCTGAGTTTGAGTAAAGCCCTTCGCAACCAGTCGCGCCTTATATGTGTGTACTTTCCCATCCATTTCGGTCTTCTTCTTAAAGATGCATTTGCACCCGACTGTCTTGCGACCTGGTACATTGTCAACCAAGTTCCAAACTTGATTGTCTACATGGACTGAATCTCACTGTCCATTGCCTCTTTCCATTTAGCAGACTTAGGGCCTGCCATGGCTTTCTTGTATTTTTAGGTTCATCCCAATTTATCAATGTACTATCACTGATAAATGTATCACCTTCAGCTATTAGATTAAAACCATATAGCACAGGTGGAACACTAACTCTACTGAGACATATCAGAGGCACGAACTTGTCAATCAGTTCAACAGGAGTTTCCTCCTCGGGTTGAGTGCCAATGAGTTTCCTTCATCATTTAACTCTTGAATCTCTTCAAGGTCAATTTTCCTCCCACTGTCCTCTTGGAATACGAGTTCTATCTCTCTCGGAAAAATCATCTCCTCGCAATGAAGATAACATTGTCACTCAGTCTATAGAAGAGATATCCAAAGGATTTTTGTGTGTAGCCGATGAAAATACATCGCTCACTATGAGGTTCAAGCTTGTCGTGAGTCCCTCGTCTTACGAAAACCTCGCAACCTCAAACTTTGATGTGATCCAACGAGGGAACCTTCCCTATCCACATCTTGTTAGGTGTTTTGGCAACCTTCTTAGTAGGGACTAAATTAAGGATATGGGCGACAGTCTCTAAGGCATATTCCCATAATGAGATAGGTAACGAAGCTCGACTCATCATGGAACGAACCATGTCCAACAAGGTTTGATTATGCCTCTCAGCCATACCATTCAACTGCGGTGTCCTAGGTGGCGTCAACTGTGAAACAATTCCACATTCGTTAAGATAGTCGTGAAACTCGATACTAAGATACTCACCACCCCGATCAGATCGGAGCATATTTATCCTCCTGCCCAATTGATTCTCCACTTCTTTCTTAAACTCTTTGAACTTTTCAAAGCTTTCTAACTTATGACTGACTAAGTTGATATAGCCATATCTGCTGTAATCATCAATAAAAGTCACATAGAAGTGGTTAACATCCCTTGTGGTAGTTCTGAAGGGTCCACACACATCAGTGTGTATGAGATCCAACAAAACTTCACCCCTTTCACAAGTACCAGTGAAGGGTGATTTGGTCATCTTTCCAAGAAAACAAGATTCGCTAGTATCATCCGACTTCAAGTCGAATGACTCCAAGACTCCATCCTTTTGGAGTTGGGCTATGCGCTTCATGTTTACATGTCTAAGACGACAATGCCACAAGCATGCCTTGTCCAAAACATTGGATGAATCAATATTCAACACATTATTTCCTAGCTTATCTACAACCATCATAGTTACATATATACCATTACAAGGTAATGCTTCAAAATAAAAGGTACCATTATAATAAGCATTAATACTACCAATTTCATTATTAAAAGAAAAAGGTAAAACCTTGTTTATATAAACTATGAAAGCAAATAATATTTCTCGCCATATCCGACGTGTAACAACAATTATTCAATTCTAAATTTAACCCACTACTAAGCAATAAAGAATAAACTCCAATCTTGGTGACATGCAACATTTTCCTATTTCCCATGATTAAGTTTATCTTCACGTGCTCCACATCCCAACTTCTTTTTAGTCCCTGCAAATCAGAACAAATGTGAAATCCACAACCTGTACCAAGGACCCAAGAATTAGCATGTGATGAGTTATTAGAAAGAATAGTGTAAATACATGCGAAGGTGGGCTTTATCTTCCCATCCTTCATGTCCTGCAAGTATTCGGTTTAGCTTCGTTTCCAATGCCCTTTTTCATGACAATGGAAGCACTCTGCTTCTTTTGGATTGGTAGAGGGATTATCAGAACCAGCTTTGGTCCCATGGGAAGCGGATCCATCAAGAGACTTTCCATTGCGGCTCTTAGAAGGAGCCTTCCTTTTCTTCCCTTTCCCATGTCCAATTGCCAAAACAGGGGCAACAGCAGTAGGAGTAGGTACAACACCCTTGCCTTTCAAATTGCTTTCTGCAGTTCTTAGAAGGCCTTGAAGCTTGCTAAGAGTGACTTCCTCTTTGTTCATATGATAAGTCATTCTGAACTGATCATAACAAGGAGGCAACGAATGTAGGATGATGTCAATAGCCAACTCTTCATCAAAGTTCACATTCAACTTTTGCAAGCGGTCCACATATCTCTACATCTTTTGCAAGTGGGCCGTGATGGACTCTCCATCCTTCATTTTGGTTGTGATCATGGAGGCAATGATCTCATACCTTTCCTACCGAGCACTTTGATGATACCTTTCCATCAAATCTTGGTGCTTTTTATAGGGCCAGAAGTCCTCATAGGACTTTTGAAGCTTAGCAGTCATGGTAGCAATCATAATGCACGACACCTTTGTCGCGTCCCTCTCATGAACCCTGTATTCCTCGATTTGTTCGGGAGTAGCAGTTTGTTCATCAATATCCTTCAACTCTTTATGGAGAACATATTATTTGTCCTCGTAACGAAGGGCCATATGAATTTTTCTAATCCAATCGTTAAAGTTTGACCCATCGAATATAGTTCTCCCAACCAAGTTCATGAAGGAGAATGAGCTAGAAGGGTTGGAGCCTGAAGCATTATTTGGAATAGTTATCTAAAAAGAAAAGAACAAAGTTTAGATCAGATGAGAATCCTTAATATGACACTCATATGAAACATTAAGGCTAGGACCCAACACAATATTTTACAATTCGGAAGAGGGATGCCGTAATCCAGTTGCAAAATAATTGATGGTAGGTAAATGACAATTTACCAATTTCCAACATGAAAAATGAAATTGATTATTAAGTTTTAAATTGGATTGAAATTCCTAGATTGTTTTGAGATTCATTGATCTTTTCAATGGCATGTTTAAATCTCGATTATGCCCTTCAAGCTTGTAACTGGGATGCCGAGGATCACAAACAAGGTGTAAATAACCATGCAAATGTGCTTGGTACTCTTAATGTTACAAATCACTTAATCAATGTTCCCGTTAACCACACATGCTCCATTGATCTATGATTAACATCAAGCTACCGTTTACCACCCTTGCAAGTCCCAAATTAGTGTGTCAGTTAACCACACAGGCTCCACTAATGACTTAGCAAGGTTCAAATTCTTGGAATAGCACCATTTTCACATTTTTCCTGAAGTAAATAAGATTAGGAATTTGATAAAACATTTAGTTACTTATATAATCACCATTATACTTATAACGAGAATTTATGTCTTATCCTACCCGTTCGGCTAATGACCCTCCACCAGTCAAGAAAGCGATGGGTGAGAGTGGATACCCATTAAACCACCATTTTATAGGCAGTAACCTTATATCCCCCCCCTTTATAGACCGACTTCGTGAATGAGCCCTACTAACGGTAAGGCTGACTTGTCTTATACGTATATATATATATATATATATATATATATATATATATATATATATATATATATATATAAGTAGTAACTTTTAATATTATAATAATATAAGGGTTGAATTTTAACTTTTAAAACTCTAGGGTTTGGAATTAAATGTTTCATAAGTGAGACTTTACAAATTCTAAAACTTGAGGGCAATTTTTGAAACTCTTCAAAACTCTTCATTTCCATAGCTTATGAGTTTAGTGTTATTTTAATGGATGAGACTTTTCATGTTCCATAACTTGAGGAAAAGTTATGGTACTCATTAAAACATTTAGATCAATTCCAACAAATAAAATTATCATATAATTCATGATTGATCTAACAAAACTCATAAAGCAAGATAATATCAAATCAACAATTTACAAGTAACTTTGTTTATCAAATAACCAACAATTAACTTAAAACTTTGACAATTATCTTTTAATTGGATGAGGATCATCATTACCAAATCAGAAAATACGATTTTTATGATACAAAACAGTTTCTGGTAATGATCTTAATCCAATTCTGGCCAAAAACTCAAAATTCTGCAAACAGAAGCCTCTACTCGACGAGTACATGAACTGGACTCATCGAGTTGCCCTTTTAGTGAGTGAGCTCCTCGAGTCATATCAAAGGACTCGGCGAGTTCATCAGTCAGAGGCCAAAAAATCAAATTTTTCAGCATTGAAAAATAACCAAGCATCAAATATAATAGAAAACAATCCTAGGCTCTGATGCCACTGTTGGGTTTTAAGCACTATAACACTCCTATGGTGCACATGCAACCCTAGATGCTTTGGATCTATGTTTTCTCTAATTATACATGCAGTTTCAATTGTCCAAAGCATGCATCCTAAGTAGCATACAATAGAGGATATATGACATAAAAACCAAGTTAGATGAATACCTCTTGATGTAGTTAGTATTTCTTGGCCTTAGAAAGCTTTAACACCTCAAGTGTGATGCCTCTAATGTGTCACAAACACCAAATGCATGAGGAGGCTTGAGAGAATCGGCTAGTTAGCTAAAAATCGGTTATCACTCTCTTAAAATGAATGGGCAACCGATTTTAGGGCTAGGGGGTTGCTTTTATAGTGTTACAAAGGCTAGGGTTTCATCCATGCAAACCCTAATGCACCATGACCCTTCATATTTCTTAGGCTCCATGGGTTAAACCTCCATGGACTATCATATTGGTTTAGCCCATCCTAATCAACCATGGATCATTGGCCCACATTGTAAGAATCATTGATTTACTTAATCAGTTCCCGTATATTTAATCAGTCTCTTTTGATCACTAAATTAATTCCAAATTAACTCTTGATCAATACTAATTAAATAATATGATTTCTCAATTAATATATTATACTTATAATATATTAATAAATCACAAATAACCTCTTTCTCAAAAGTCCATCCTATCAAATTGTTATGGTGAAGGCAACCAAAAAGGACCATGCTACTATCAAGTCAAGTGCATACTAATTATAGTTATGGGCTTAGACACCTAATCCAACACTATATGTTGAGGGCATCCAACGAAGGGTTCAAGGGTAAGGAATGGATCTAGTTTTGATAATATATCAAGCCCTTGTGATTGTGTCTTGGATTGGTTCTATTTGTTAAGGACATCAAGATAAGTCAAGGCGGTATTATTGATTTGGAACTCATGTGTGGAGTCGCTTGTTATTCGGAGAATATGTTAGGTCACTTGTAGTTGTGTTGAATAATCTCAGAGTAAAAGATTTGACCTTGTTGTGTACCTCTCATCTGAGTCTAACCATTGCAGGGATAAGTCTTCTACTCGAAGGATTATCAGATCCTTCTGTCAAGTATAAGTGTTCTACAGCAATAACTGGTCTATGATTTTGTTTTCTACATATACTGCTTATTTTAACAGACGTATGCTAAAGGCTAGATACCAATCTTACGATATCTTGCGATATCATTCACTATCGTAAGCCTTCTTATTTCCTCCATTTGCTCTGTCTCCCATGAGTCATGACCATGACATTTTGTTAACTAAAGTAGGCATTTAGCGTATCGAGATAAGAATATAAATAGAGAAAGTTTAGACATGTAATCCTCCTTATTTCTCTGAAACGTTGTATGCCAGTTCTAATATCATAAATAAACGTTTCGAAACCTAAGTAGATAAAATTTCCAGATTCGGTCGTCAATAGGCCATAAATCCGATCAAACGATCGCATCATAAAGCATATAAGTCATCTTTTAGCATAATTCATTTAACACGTAAAAGCAATTTAGGCGTCGTCCCTAAATAAGCTAGTGCACGAATCTATTTAGGCATACTTCCTAAATATAGTAGACACTCATCTCACAATCATCGCCTAGCATTTTAAGTTTAAGTCTAGAAATAAATCTTTACTCCTAGTTCGCTTACACCAATGTTCTAATACCAACTCTGACATCCCCAAATTCACGGTCATTTTAAATTTTTTATTTATGCTTATCTTAAAATCAGAGTATCGTTTTTGAAGAATAGTGTTGTGGAATTTGTTCCTAGAAAACATGATAATGATATTATCAAAGCATTTATGAAGAAATGCATTTTATTTATATTAAAAAATCGAGATGTCATCATCAATACAAAAAAAATAAGCATAAACAGACATTACATTAATTTACACTAATGATCTACATCTCCTTGAATCCCTCAGCAGAATGCGACTCATCGAGTTTCTCCTGTTCTCAAAAAATCGAGAAAAGTCTAACTCAACTCGTTGGGTTGTCTCACCAACTCGTCGAGTTTGCACCGCATCCAGGTTAGTTGGGGAAACCCTAACCAACTCGTCGAGTTCCTTCAGCCCAATCACTCATTCAGACGGTTTTTAGCGAGACTAAAACCCCAAACTCTAGATCTAGCCTTCTAAGGCTGAAATACCACGTATAGTTGCAAGCTTTACGTCCATGCATTCCATCTAGGGCTAAGTTTTCCAAAACAAAGCTCAACAAAGGGTTTAAGGCATGGAAGTTGGCCAAAGCTTGCTAAAGCTTGAGTCTTTAGGCCTAAAGGGGCTAAAAATGTCCAGATCTAAAGTCTTAGCTTCGTGGTAAGCTCATAACCATTAATGACTCAAGAAATACTAAAAAAAAGTCCATAAACTCCGTAATGGAGAGATCTAGCAAACAAGTGATCATGGTAATAGTTTTTTACCTCCAAATGGTCGTAAACACTGAAGGGATGCAAGATCCAAAGTCTCTTTCTCGTTCCAAGCCTTTTTCTCCTCAAGTTCCTTCAAAGAATGCACGAAAACACACACTCTTAGCCTCACTCTCTCTCATAGTGGAAAATAGCTCGGTTAGGGTTTCTCTTAGGGTGAGAAGGTGATGAGGGAGGCAGGGTAAAGGACTTAAGGTCCTTTAAAAAGGGTGCAAACCATGAAAATTAGGGTTTTCACGCTCAGCTCCTACTCGTCGAGTTTGGTCCTCCAACTCGTCGAGTTGACTCTAAAATCCACGCGACTATCTCAATCTTGACTTGACGAGTTGGGGCCTCCAACTCATCAAGCTACCCTGTCAAAATGAATATAAAATAATTTAAAATATACCTGGGAGTCGGGATGTTACAACTCTCCCTCACTAGAATCAGACTTCGCCCTCGAAGTCATTCTCCGGAAACAGCTCTGGGTACTGCTCACGCATCTCGAAATCCGACTCCCAAGTCCACTCGGATCCCCTCCGATGCTGCCACTGAACCTGAACCAAGGGCACCTCTTTATTCCTCTGGACCTTCACTTTATTATCCAAAATCGCTACTGGCTTCTCAATGTAGTTCAGGCGATCATCAACCTGAATGTCCTCAAAAGGGACCATTCGTCTCGTCAGCTACACACTTCCTCAGCTGGGACACATGGAAGGTGTTATGGATCTGGCTCAACTCTCCAGGCAGCTCTAACTGATAATCTACCTTACCTACTCGAGCAACCACTCTGAATGAACCAATGTATCTAGGGCATAGCTTTCCCTGCTTCCTGAATCGTATCACCCCTTCCATGGGGATACCATTAGGAGGACAAAATCGCCAACCTGGAACTCTAGATCGGAACGTCTCCGGTCTGCGTAACTCTTATGATGACTCTAGGTCATCAGTAACCTCTATCTGACCTGGTGGATTTGCTTTGTCGTCTTGAGCACTCTCTCAATGTTCCCCATCACTCTCTGCCCGACCTCCCCCTAACAGATGGGAGTCTAGCACCTCCTCCAGTATAAAAGCTCAAAGGGAGGCATATCGATACTGGAGTGATGGTTGTTGTTGTATGAAAACTCAGCCAAGGGAAAGTAAGTGTCCCAAATCCCACCAAAATCCATAACACATTTGCGTAGCATGTCCTTGAGCGTTTGAATCATCTGCTCGCTCTACCCATCTGTCTGTGGGTGGTATGCGATGCTGAAATGCAGCTAGGTGCCCAAATCCTCATGAAATTTCTTCTAGAACCTAGAAGTAAAATGTAAATCACAATCTGACACTATCGATGTTGGCACCCCATGTCGTGCCACCACCTCTCGAACGTAGACCTCGGCCAATTTCTCTGCAGAAGAGCTCTCACTTATAGCTAGGAAGTGAGCACTCTTGGTCAAATGATCTACAATCACCCATATCGCGTGGACACCCCACGCAGTCCTCGGTAACTTGGTAATAAAATACATGAAGATCTGTTACCATTTCCATAGGGGAATCTCCAAAGGCTGCAACTGGCCATTGGGAACGTTGGTGCTCTGCCTTGACATGATGACAGGTCAAGCATCTCTCGACCTACCATGCGACATCTCTCTTCATACAAGGCCACCAATAATCCTTTTTCAAGTCCAAATACATCTTGGTGAGAGGAACGAAAATCTTGGAGAAATCTCTGATAAACCTCTGATCGTAACCTGCCAGACCCAAAAAACTCCTGATCTCGGATGGGGATCTTGGCACCTCCCATTGCATAATTTCCTCAATCTTGACCGGGTCGACCAAAATTGCATTCTGGTTAACGAGGTGTCCCAGAAATTAGACCTCTCGTAACCAGAAATCACACTTGGAGAATTTGACATAAATCCTCTCCATCCTCAACACTCCAAGAATCTCCAGCAGATGCTCCTCGTGTTGTTCCCTAGACCTCGAGTATAGAAAAATGTCATTGATGAACATGATCATCGACTGATCCAACATGGGCCTATACACCCGGTTCATGAGGTCCATGAACACTGTCGGTGCATTGGTGAGCCCGAAAGGCATCACTACAAACTCGTAATTCCCTTAATGAGTTCGAAAGGTTGTCTTCTGGATATCCTCTTCGCAAAACCTTATCTGATGATACCCAGATCTTAAATCAATTTTGGAAAACCAAGATGCCCCCTACAACTGATCAAACAAATCATCGATCCTCAGCAGTGGATAATGGTTCTTGACCGTCAGCTTGTTCATCTCTCAGTAGTCGATGCACATCTGGTGTGTACCAACCTTTTTCTTGACAAAAAAGGATCGGCGCTCCCCACGGCGAGCTACTCAGTCTAATGAATCACTTCCCCAACAACTCTTGGAGCTGCGAGGATAACTCCCGCATCTCGAGCGGTGCAAGGCGATAAGGTGCCTTGGAAATAGGCATCGCCCCCAGAATCAGATCGATCCAAAACTCCACCTATATCTCAGGAGGCACCCGATAATTCCATGCGGAAAACATCCGGGAACTCACATACTATGGGAACATTGGAAACAGAACTCGACCTCTCAGTGGCAACCCGTGTATCCATCACATATGCTAAAAAGCCCATGCATCCGTACTATAGACTCTGTCTTGCCCTGGCGGCAGAGCAGAAAGATGATCCTGATCTAGTTCCCTTGCCATAAACAGTAAGTACTCCCCTACTAGGGTCTTGTATGGTCACTATCTGACGCTCACAGTCAATCACGGCTCCAAACCCGCTCAACCAATCCATGCCCACTATGACACATACATCACCCATCGCTATCGGCACCAGATCTATCGGAAATTCAACAATTAAAATCTCTAAAACACATCCCCAGAATACATTAGTGGCAAAAACTGCATGCTCATCGGCTATAGAAACCCTCGGCGGTCGACTCCACGCCTCGCGTCTAACACTAATGTGACGAGTAAAGGATAAAGACACGAAAGATCGACTCGCACCCGTGTCAAATAACACCAAGGCAGGCACATAACTCACAAGAAAAGTACCTATATGAAACATGGTATAAGCATAAACAAATCTCAAAATAACATAATTAAGTAGATAAGTACCAGCAACAACATCAGGTGCTGTGCGAACCTCCTCCGCAGTAAGCTGGAAAGCTCTCCCACGAGCTCTCGGAGCCTCGGCCTTCCCCGGCCGGCCATCAGTAACGTGCAAAGCAACAGGAGCAGAAGCCTAGGATGATCCCTGAGTGAGCTGAGGACACTCAGCCTTCCGGTGGCCAGTCTGGTTGCAATGAAAGCAAACCGAAAATCCATTGGGGCTATCCTTCGCCATATGCCCCTCCTTGCCACATTTGTAGCAAATTCATGCTCGACAAGATCCCTCATGACTATTTGCTGCACTTTCCACAAGTTTGGCCCTTCTGGCTTTCTGCCCTCGTATCAGCAGGCTTAGCCCGCCTCATCACCGGCTGTGACTGCACTGTTCTCCAGTCTCTTCCCTGAGACTCTCCCTCATCTCTGGTCTGAATCTCCAACTCAATCTCTCTCCTCCTGTCATTGGTTTGTAACCCAGTCAATGTCCGATACGATGAGTTTGCCACGAACTCCCGAATATCTCTCCTCAAACTGCTTAAATACCGACTCACACGTGCCTGCTCCGTATACACGTGCTCAGGGCAAAATAATGCCCTTTCATGAAACATCCTCGTAATCTCTGTCACTGTTTCTGTCTTCTGCTTGAGAGATAGAAAATCTTGGGCCAATCATTCCCTCTCCACCTAGGGAACGTAATCATCTCGGAATAACTGGGTGAACCTCGCCCAAGACACTGTTGCATGGTATGCAGGAGAATAATCAGTCGTCACAAACCTCCACCAGTCTTTCGATCCCAAGCGAAGCTGGTTCAGCGCAAACCGAACCTTTAGGTCCTTATAGCATGCACAGGTATAGAAACATCCCTCGATATCAGAAATCTATCTCATTGTAGCAATCGGTTCTTGGGTCCCGTCGAACTCTGGTGGCTTCGTGTTGTTGAACTCTCTGAGCAACAACGAATCACCCCTTATAGCCTCGCAGCTGCAAGGGCAGCGGCGGCTGCGGCCTCTGTGGCAGTAGCATATCGCTCGTCAAAAGTCTCAATCAATGTGATCTTAATAGACCCGAACATCTCTGGTTTCGCCTCTCTGATAGATGACACCACCTCCTAGGCAATGATCCTGCGAATCTACTTGTCACTAGTACCACCACCCCTGGGGTCGTTGCGGGTAATCACCATAGTCTCTCTGAAACACAAACACAAAATCATCAGGGACTGGCTAAAGCACACACTCAATTACCCACCCCTACATGCTCCTTAGCATCCTAAGGTTCTTACTTGGGTCGCATACAGATCCGGTGCTTTCATTAGTATAAGCTCAATACTACCTTCCACACCAACCCATAGTCGCCCCAACTCCTCCTCCTAGGATCCTAATTCACAAGTACTCTATCCCTCACGGATATCAAACTACTCTCTCAGTAGATTCCTTAAATGCACATCTAGGTATCTCTCCTAAAAATTACTCATTGACTCAAACTCTCTCTAAAAGATTCCTGCCATATACCCCTACTCAGCACACACACAAAGCAAATAGAAGATATTGTCAATCAATAGCATCCCCCTAGGCTAAGGCATCACGAATCAGACAACTCAAGCTCTAAATTCCTGAAATACCTAGCCTATCATCTAGCATGCAGCTCTAATATCTCATAAGTATCTCATCTCATAATATAAACAAGTAAGGGTATTTTGGGAAATCACCATTCGGGCTCTGGCTGATTGTACACACTGCTTCATCTCGTTTCCTCTTAGAAATTTACTTGTTTAGAAAATCATTTATTTTTAAAAAATTCCTCAAATCCACAATTTGAGTCCAAACATATCCGAGGGTGCATCTGAATCCCTCAAACCAAGCCTCTGATACCAACTTGTAACACTCTAAATTTTCAAATAAATTTTTCATTTTTAAATTCACACAAAACACAGTTAACTCTTCTCAAAAACCAATTTTTTAAATTGTTCCAAACACAAAACAATAAACTTGTAACACTCTAATTTTTCAAATAAAATTTTGATTTTTAAATTCATACAAAAAACAGTTAACACTTCTCAAAACCCAGTTTTTTAAATTGCTCCAAACACAAAACAATAAATTGTTTAACATTATCCCAGAATCCTCCAAAAACACAATCATCTAGTTGGTATGTACAATCATGCTGACGCCTTCCCGCGATCCTAAGATGTACCTGAAACACATTCCACACAACACTGTAAGCACAAAGCTTAGTGAGTACCCCAAAATACCACACACACACAATTAGCCTCTCATGGCTATATCTCAACAAGGACCCTCCGGTCATGTGTCTCAATGCAGACCTTTCAGTCTCACAGCTCGGGTTGGACCCTCCAGTCATGTATCTTAGTGAAGACCCTCCGGTCTCACAACTCGGTTTGGACCCTATGGTCCTAACACAATAAGGCACATAATAATATACAACATAAATCACAAAGACGTAATGCATAATATCATATAACTTAGTAAGCACATAAGACCCTTCGGTCAATAACTCAGATAAGACCCTCCGGTCGCACAGTAATTACCACTTAGGTAAGTATAGTGAGAAGACTCACCTCGTTGGTAAAGCAAGTATGTCTCGTACTCAACGGTCGGTCTAGACTCCGCCTACATATATCATAATCATCTCTAATTAACAATTTATAACAACAACTCTAGAGATGTTAAGCTAACCCCCTTTACTAATTCTCAAAAAAGGTAAAAGAGCATTTTACCCTTCCATGGCCTCCAAAGTCCACAACTTGACCAAACCCCAAAAGTCAACGGAAGTCAACGCTCAAGTCAACAGTCCATGTTGACTTAACTCGTCGAGTGCATCTATGCGACTCGTCGAGTTTCTCCTGTTCTCAAAAAAATCAGGAAAAGTCCAACTCAACTCGCCGGGTTGTCTCACCAACTCGTCGAGTTTGCACTGCATCCAAGTTAATGGGGGAAACCCTAACCAACTCGTCGAGTTGGCTAACCAACTCGTCGAGTTCCTTCAGCCCAATCACTCATTCAGACGCTTTTTAGCGACAATAAAGCCCCAAACTCTAGATCCAACCTTTTAAGGCTGAAATACCACGTAAAGCTGCAAGCTTTACGTCCATGCATGACATCTAGGGCTAAGTTTGCCAAAAACAAAGATCAACAAAGGGTTTAAGGCATGGAAGTTGGCCAAAGCTTGCTAAAGCTTAAGTCTTTAGGCCTAAAGGGCCTAATAATGTCCATAACTAAAGTCTTAGCTTTGTGGTAAGCTCATAACCGTTAATGACTCAAGACATGCTAAAAATGTCCATAAACTCCCAAATGGAGAGATCTAGCAAACAAGTGATCAAGGTAATAACTTTTTACTGCCAAATGGTCGTAAACACCGAATGGATGCCAGATCCAAAGACTCCTTCTCGTTCCAAGCCTTTTGCTCCTCAAGGTCCTTCAAAGAATGCACCAAAACACACACTCTTAGCCTCACTCTCTCTCACAGTGGAAAATAGCTCAATTAGGGTTTCTCTCACGGTGATAAGGTGATGAGGGAGGCGGGGTAAAGGACTTAAGGTCCTTTAAATAGGGTGCAAACTCGTCGAGTTGACTTTAAAATCCACACGGATATCTCAATCTCTACTCGATGAGTTAGGGCCTCCAACTCATCGAGTTGCCCTGTCAAAATGAATATAAAATAATTTAAACTATACCTGGGAGTCGGGATGTTATAGAGGACGAAGCCTAGTTCAAGTGGGGGAGAATTGTAACATCTCGATGATGATGTATTTTCAGTTTTACCCTATGTATGAAGAAATATTCTATTTTAACCCTTGGGTTGAGAAAGATTGCAAGAATGGCCCATAGTGGCATTTTGGTGGTTTTGGCCATAAGTTAGTACGTTGGGTGTACGTTGTGTACCTAGGCGTACTGGGGCGAACCCTAGTACGTTGGGCGTACACCGCGTACGCAAGGCGGACCCTAGGTTTTTTCTTGTAGTGCAAAGACACATTTTGGTTTTCAAGGTTTATTCAAAGACTCTTTACAAACACGGTTTTAAGTATGGTTTTACTTACAAAAAAATACTTTTTGAATGTTTTTAAAAGTATCACTGTCGTTAGCAGAAAACCTGTAATTCTCACCAACCTTGTGTTAACCCTCAAAACTACATGTATTCATAGGGAATTAGTAGTCAAGCAATTCAGACAACAGAATAGTCATGGATTTCTGGCAACCTAGTTTACTAGTTTTTATTATGTCTGCCTACCTATTTAAGGCAATTCATGTACTATACTATTATCTGTAAGAACCTTGTACTCAAACATCAAAATGGAACACAAATGATATTTTGTTTATTCTTGTATTTGTGCTATATATTCAGTTTGCTTGTAATCCATGAACTAAGTCGCATAGTCCGACATGTTCCGCCGCCTCGGCTGGGGGTGTGACAAATTCCCAAGAAGATAAATCCTTGAAGGGTCATATATACTTCGTGTTGATCAATGTTGATTAAAATATCGAGTAACCCTGTTATATATTTAATCTCTCCCATATATTTTTCCAAATGACATAAATGTATTTTCAACATAGTTACATCTCTTCTCAAAAAATAGTTGAGTCCCATGTAATCTGTGCAGTTCTCAAGTCTCTAAACTTACGAAGTCAATTTTATGTAGTGGAGCAATTCGTTAACATACCACCATGTCGTGTTTTATTAATATAACGACACTGAGCCCTTATTATAGCCCATGCTACTAAATTAGCTTCTTTATTTTTAGTGCCAATGATTCAGAATTTTTTCCCCTACCTGCTACATTAAAAACCAAGTCACAAGCTTATGTAAAAAAACAACAGTAGTTCTAGTATGACTTGTAATATGAATATTTTTACGTTTTGAAAGTTATAAGGTACCATTTTATGATTTCATTTTCTAGTACTATGATCAAAATGAATTCATGCTTCCATTATCTCTTCTAAATTAATGTTCCAATATTTTCTTGTCATCGACATGAAACCTATTGATTGAACCTACCACATATATTTATTGGAGGTTGTTGAAGGTGTAATTTATGGTATTGCGATGTTGTTGGAGATGATTTTGAAGAATGAGAGTGGTTGTTATATGAGGAATTTGCACGCATGTATAAAAAACTTCACAATAGCTATGGACGATGAGAGTAGCGATTACTACTACAACACTTGTTTTGTTTATTTGCAAGTCTTGAGAAAGATTCCATACATCTCTATAATTAAGTGTTTTAATGAAAAATAATTGTAGATTGAATATATATGTTGAATGAAGAGTAACATAGTTTGTGTTTGATGTAGATGAAACTTCTATTTACTCTTAATTGAACAACCTAATTGGTGTTGTGTGGTTTATTTTGTTGTTGATTCTTGGTGGATTTTGTGATATTGTGAAATTGTGTGATTGTAAATGATTTATATATGTCTGATTAAGGTGATTTGATGGAATGAATTTAAATTGTTTGTACAAAATATCGATATAAATACAATATTTGTCCTTTTCTCAAAATAACAAATATCAAGAAAAACCTGTGGTGTGTGATAATAAATTTTAAAAATAAAAATAAAATTAATTGAAAAAAGGAAGAAAATATGGAGAATGTGAAAAATGTTGAAGATGAAGAGAAGCCCACGAAAGAGAGAGCCGACGGTGGGAAGCGAAACTTTCCAAATGGAGAGTCAAAATCAAAATAAAATTAGTAATTTATTTATCGAACAAAAAAAACATTAAAAAACCATCACTATCATAATAAGTCAAAGGGTACCACTATATTACATACGTATCTTTACATATATTATATATATTCAGAAAAGAAAATTCGTATTTTCTTAAAGTATTCCTAACCATTTTTGAAATCGAAAGAGCCAATTTATTTGCGGTATAATTCCTCAAAGTTTCTACAAAAATCCAAATGTATAGTTTACGTTCTATGTTGTAACACGTTAACCTATGATATTGTTAATAATTTTTATTATATTCTAACAAAACTATATTAATGGTCTCTACGATTTATTAACAGTCTCAGCTTTAGTACTGCTAATCTTTTTTGACGAATATAGACTATGGTTTTCAAGACTTGCATTGTTAGTTCGTGAGCCACATGACTTCTTTGCTTTTTATAATTTCTTTTATATTTTCTCTTAATTAAATATAGCTTAAAAAGGATAAAAGAAAATACAAAGCAACCTACCACTACTCTTACCCCTCTCATCCACTCCTCTACCTCAAATTCCATCTTAAAAGCTTACGATTTTCACAGAAGAGAGACTCCCTTTGCTCATGTATAGATATATGAGCATATATCCTCCATTTTCTACATAATATCCTATAAAATTTACAAGGTTCCTATGATGTAATCTTCCCATTAACATAACCTCTATATGAAACTCTTTCTTGTCTTGTTGTTATGAATCAATCACAAGAATACTCGAGGATTCTTAAAGCTATAACCACATGAGACTTTCTTCGTCTAGTAACAAAATTGAAACATTGTTGTGCGTAGATGTTCTTGACAATGAGTATGTACCCATTGATAAATTGGTTAAAATTGTACAATAATTTACACCATTTGTGCATATGGTGATCGTTACCGCTCTTATGGAACTGATGTTACTTATTTGAGAATGTTTCATGTGAAACGCCAAGCGGAGTAGTCCAACTATAGCTAAATTGCTCTAATTACCACCCACATTTAAATACCAACGATTAGAACTGATGGCTCTCATCTCTCTGATGTTTCCTATGCTAGCAAAGCAAATGTATTTAATTTTAGCAAACATAAGCATATACACATTAAGAAAGACAAGATCTGAGAGATGAAGTCATAATCTGTGAGACTAAGCCATGAAAAAAATCAATAAACACCTGTTTTAATTATCCAATACAATAAAACCCCTAAAGTTGAGGATCATGTTTTCAAAGATACCCAAACAAGAAAACCCCTAAAGTTAAGGATAATGTTTTTAAAGATACCCAATTATTGAAGATTAAAAAAAATATTTATGAAAACAATGGACGGTGGAGGGCAAATGTCATGGTGGAGGACAACGATGTAGATGAGTATTATGTGTAGAAATTAGAGATCCAATTTCATTTTCATCTCTCTCCCTCTGTGTGTGTGTGCGCGCTATGATTTTGTTTAGACCTTATCTGAATAGTGTTGGTGATTTAATATCATCAATATTATTTAAGTGTAATATGATTAAATTTTTTGACCAAAAGTGATCTTGTTGAATATTAAACAAGTTAGGATGGTGTAGGAGTGCATACTTGTTCAAGTTTTCAAGATTCAAAGTACACTATTATTTAGGGGCGAAGCCCCTAAACGAACAGGGGTCCGGGGGCAGCACCCCTGGGAGCGGGGTCTAAGGGGTAGAAGCCCCTAGCGGGGTCCAAGGGGCAGAGCTCCTAGCTAGGGTCGAAAATCCAATTGGGTTATGTTGCTATATTAAAAAAAAATGCATCAAAAATCTGAATTTTTAGAAAATTGACCCTTTTTCCTTGAGATCTGTTTTATGACAGGTTTGGTAGTTTTTATGACAGTTTGTAACTGTCTAGTGGCATTTTCAAATAGAAATCATATAGCCCTTTTGTGGTCATTTTCTGGTACACCACTTGAATAACATTTCACATACATTCTCTAATTTCATATCTCTGAATTTCATCCAATTGAGTGTTCGATCTGTACCATCGAAATACTTCAATTCGATAGTGACTCACGACTTTCAAAGAATCCAAGCAATCTGTTCATCCCCTATTTCTAACAAAAACTGAATTATTTTGTGATCATGGCAAGTGGTGATTCTGTGAAGGATATGACAAGCAAGTTTGACAAATTGAACAAGTTTGAAGGGAAAGATTTTCATAGATTGAAGAAGAAGATGCACTTTCTCCTTACCACTCTGAAAGTGGTGTATGTTCTAAGTACACCCATGCCAATCGTACTAGAATCTGTTGAAGATGAACCTTTTGAGGCAACAAAAAGGATATCAAAGTGGGAAAATGATGATTACATATGTCGTGGTCATATTCTGAATGATATGTCTGACTTTCTGTTTGATATCTATCAAAATTTCAAATTTGCAAAAGAACTGTGGGATTTTCTTGAATCCAAGTACATGGCTGAAGATGCTTCTAACAAGAAGTTTCTTGTTTGTAACTTTATGGGTTACAGGATGATTGACTCCAGGCCAGTTATAGAACAATTCCATGAAATGTTAAGGATTTGGGGACAGTTTGCTCAAAATAATCTGAAAATGGATGAAGCCATTTATGTGGCTGTGATCATTGACAAACTACCCCATTCATGGAAGAATTTTAAACACAATCTAAAACATAACAAAAAGAGGAATTGACTTTGACTCATCTTGGAAGTCATTTACGGATTAAAGACTCCTTAAGGACTCAAGAACTTGATAACAATCCTAAAGGCAAGAACCAAGTTGGTTCCTCTTCTATGAACATGGTGGAAGGAGAAAGTTCAAAGAATCCCAAGAAGTCTAATGGAAAAAAGGAAGTTTAAAGGAAAGGATGGCAAGTCTTCCAACAAGAAGGCTAGGTTGGTTTGCTGGAATTATAATAATCGGGTCACTTCAAGAAAGATTGTCTTCTTTATAAAGTGAACAAGCATTGTGTTGGACCAAGTGGATCCAAGGATCCAGAAAAGCAACAAGGTCATATTTATGTTTTCATGCAGAATTCTAAATATGTTCAGAATTATATTTTTATGATTTCTAAAACATTTTATGTGCAGGATGATGATGTTTCATGGCCGGTTGATTCGGGAGCAACAAGCCATATATGTAAAGATCTTCGTTGGTTCAAGGAATGTGAAACAATTGAAGACGGATCTATGGTGAAAATGGGAAATGTTGCAACTAAACCAATCAAGGGTTTAGGATCTGTTTTACTTTACTTTACTTCTGGAAAGTATTTGTGTATGAACAATGTTTTATATGTACCGGTGATTCGAAATAATCGTGTGTCTGAAATTGTTTTAAATAATTGTGGTTACCAACAAGTATTAGAAAGTGACAAGAATATCTTGTCAAGACATGGTTCTTTTATGGGTTTCGGATATGTATGTAATGGAATGATTAGACTTAATATTAATTATCCTAGTTATGATAATTATTTTTTCATAGCTTCTTCTAGTACTAGCAATAGCTTTAATAAATCTGATTTATGACATTCTAAACTAGGACACATTCATTACAAGAAATTAAAAGACATGTCAAAAATGAGTTTAATTCCTGCTTTTGATATAAACAATGAAAAATGTAAAACATGCATGTTAACTAAAATCACAAGACAACCTTTCAAAGATTTTGGTAGGGAAAGCAAGGTGTTAGAACTTATAAATAGTGATTTATGTGATTTCCATGCAATACCTTCCCTTGGAAACAAAAAGTATGTTGTTACTTTTATTGATGATGCATCTAGATATTGTTATGTCTATTTGCTACATTTTAAGGATGAAGCACTTGATAAATTAAGATTTTATAAACAACTAGTTGAGCTTCATAAAAATAAATTAATAAAAGTATTGCATACTGATAGAGGTGGTGAGTATTATTATCTAGTTTACTTTGAATCAATTGGAATAATACATCAAACCATAGCTCCTTATACATCGCCACAAAATGGTGTAACTGAAAGGAAGAATAGGACTTTGAAAGACATGGTTAATTTCATGTCGTCCTATTCTGGATTAAGTGGAGGGTTTTGGGGTGAGGCAATGTTAACTGCATGTTATATTTTGAATAGAACTCCAAACAAAAGGTGTAAGAATACTCCTTATGAACTTTGGTGTAAAAAGGTATCAAATTTGAGTTATCTCAAAGTTTGGGGTTGTCGAGTAGTTGTGAAGCACACCGAACCCAAAAGGAAAACTTTGGGTGAAAGAGGTATGAATTGTATCTTTATTGGATACGTTGAGCATTCCAACGCTTATAGATTCTATGTTTTAGAATCTAATAACTTTGTGTCTGTAAACACTATTATAGAGCCAAGTGATGATATTTTTGATGAAGAAAGATTTACATATATACCTAGACCAAGGGACATGATTCAAGAATCTTTCAGCAAGAACACAACTCAAGCTGAAGATGCTTCTGGTGGTACAACTTCTATGCCTAAACTTAGATAGAGTGCTAGAGCTAGAAAAACTAAATCTTTTAGATCTGATTTTCAACTATCTTTAGTTGAAGGAACAAGGGATGAGACTGTGTCTCAACATCAATATTGTTTTAATATTGAGGAGGATCCAAATAATTTCAGTGAAGCTATGGATTCTAGGGATATTTATTTCTGGAAAAAGGTAATTCAGGATGAGATTGATTCTATCATGCATAGCAATACTTGGGTATTGTCTGATTTACCTCCTGGTTGTATGGCATTAGGATGTAAATGGATCCTCAAAAGAAAATTGAAGGTGGGTGGCACAATTGATAAGTATAAATCCAAATTGGTTATCCAAGGCTTTAAACAAAAGGAAGACGTTGATTTCTTTGATACTTATGCTCCTGTTGCCAGAATTTCTACTATTAGAATATTATTAGCTTTTGTAGCTATACATAATCTTGTGATTCACCAAATGGATGTGAAATCTGCATTCTTGAATGGTGACTTGGATGAGGAAATATACATGAAACAACCTAAAGGGTTTGTGATGCCTGGAAATGAACACAAAGTGTGCAAGTTAAAGAAATCATTATATGGTTTGAAACAAACACCAAAGCAATGGCATCAAAAGTTTGATGATGTTGTCTTGTCTAATGGTTTTGCATTAAACCAAGCTGACAAGTGTGTATATAGAAAATTTGATACTTCTAGTAAAGGAGTCATGATTTGTTTATATGTGAATGATATGTTGATTTATGGTACTGATTTAGAAGAAGTTGATAAAACCAAGAAATTCTTATCATCTGGTTTTGAAATGAAAGAGTTGGGGGAGGCTGAGGTAATTCTTGGTATAAGAATTAAACAAGGAAACAATGGGATTTCAAATTCTCAATCTCATTACATTGAGAAGATATTAAAAAAGTTTAACTTTGAGAATTGTTTTCCTGTTAGCACTCCTATAGATCCTACTCTTAATCTTCTACCTAATAAAGGATCTCTGGTGTCTTGACTTGAATACTCAAGGGATATTGGTTGTCTAATGTATGACGTGATTAGTACTAGGCCTGAAAAAGCATATGTGTGGGAAGGCTTAGTAGATATACTAGTAATCCTAGTACACATCATTGGCAAGCAGTGAGTAGAGTATTCAAGTATTTGAAAGGCACCATGAATTATGGTTTAACTTATAATGGATATCCTTCTTTTTTTGGAAGGTTATTCAGATGCCTGCTAGATTAAAAACTTAGAGTATCACTCCTCTACTAGTGGTTAGGTGTTTCTTCTTAGAGGAAGTGCCAATTCATGGGCATCCAAGAAAAAGACTTGTATTACTAACTCAACCATGGAATATGAGTTTGTTGCATTGTCTGCTGCTGGTAAAGAAGATGAGCGGATACGGAATTTGATGTATGAAATTCCATTATGTCGCAAATTGATATCCACCATTTTTATCAGATGTGATAGTGTTTCAACCTTGGCTAATGCTTATAGTCAAGTGTACAATGATAAGTCTAGACATTTAGGTGTTAGACATACCATGATTCATGAGCTCATCATAACTGTTGTGATATGTGTGGAGTTTGTAAGAACTTAGTTGAATTTGGCCGATCATCTAACCAAAGGGTTAGCAAGAGATCTTGTGCACAAGGTGGTTGTAGGGATGAGTTTAAAGTCCACTTAAAATCTTTTATATTGAAATACCCAATTCCCATCTAATTTAATATTAGATGTTGAATTCAATGTGGAACACTTGATATTTGAATATTGAAACACATTATAATCATCATCCCAAGGTATGTGGTCGATAGTGCGAGTTAAAGAGGTTAAAATTTTATTTCTTAATAATTCATTAAAAAAATTTATTTGCAGGTGCAAGAACAAAAGAACTACCTATATAAGCATGAAGTTTAGCTGCTTCAAGAAGTTGGGACTTGACTTTGATATGCTTATTGAAGGATGGACACAAGCTAGTAAAATATAGTGTCGTGTTTGAAATTATGAGAATGTAAATTGGTGTGTGTATTATCTTCATGTATTCACTTTGAATAGAAAGGGTTCAATCCTTAGTGACACTCTTATATTCGAATATTTGGATTGAGTAATAAGCTAATGTGAAAATAAATCGTCACGACATTTCATTTATGCATTGGTTTGTTGTTGTTTATGTTTTGCTTTAAGTTTAATCAAGATTACACTTAAATGGGGGAGGTTTGTTGGTGATTTAATATCATCAATATTATTTAAGTGTAATAGGATTAAATTTGTTGACCAAAAGTGATCTTGTTGAATATTGAACAAGTTAGGATGGTGTAGGAGTGCACACGTATTCAAGTTTTTTAGATTCAAAGTACACTGTTATTTAGGGGCGAAGCCACTAAACGAACGGGGGTCTGAGGGTGGCGCCCCTGGGAGTGGGGTCCAAGGGGTGGCAGCCCCTGACGGGGTCATGGGGCAGAGCCCTTGGTTGGGGTCGAAAATCCAATTGGGTTATGTTGCTATATAAAAAAATGCATCAAAATTTTGATTTTTTAGAAAATTGATCATTTTTCCTAAGATCCATTTTATGAAGGTTTGGTAGTTTTGATGACAGGTTGTAATTGTCTAGTGGCAGTCTTCAGACAGTAATCATATAGTCGTTTTTGGGTCATTTTCTGGTACACTACTTGAAGAACATTTCACATACATTCTCTGATTTCGTATCTCTGAATTTGATCCAATTGAGCGTTTGATCTGTACCATCGAAATACTTCAATTTGATAGTAAATCACGACTTTCAGAGAATCCAAGCAATCTGTTCATCCCCTATTTCTAACAAATAGTTTGGTTATGTCATGGTTTTCTAATGAAGGTTGTCAATGCCATTCATGTTGAAATTCCTACAATTGTGGCATGACGTAAGCGGAGTCGGTGTTAAGGGGATGGTCTTGAAGACGATAGCGGGAAAAAGGATGGAAACAATGGAGTGTAGGGTTTTAATAGGCCATATAGAGGGGGAATTTTTTTATTGTTTAAATTAAATGAGTTTAATGAAATAAAAAAATAAAATAAAATAAAAAATGGAAAAGAAGTCATGTGACTCGAAGACCAACCATATAAGAAAATACAGGTAAAAAATAATTAACATAGATGAAGTTGTGACCTTTTATAAAAAATAATGACCTTATATGTAATTTTGTCTTATATTTATTACATTATTGTAATTAATTTTGTAAAACGTTTTCTAATAAAAATATGTATCAATTTAATTGTTAAACAAATACGAAATGTTATTTACGTAGCTTATTACTAAACATTGTTATAACAAATGAGAAATTATATAGGTACCCCATCAATTGCTTTGTGTATCACTTCCTTTTATGTGACTTTAATAGTGTTTTTTTTATCTCCATAATGTAACAATTATGTGAGTAAGAGACCATACATATAGTAGTACCCCTAATAAATACTTTTATCGTTCGTTTAGTTAAACTTTTGTTATCTAATTCAATGACTTAAAAGTATATATATATATATATATATATATATATATATATATATATATATATATATATATATATATATATATATATATGGAGTATTTCAAAAAGGTGAAGAATACTTTTTTTTTTAATTGATATAATATTTAATTAATTAGTGCTTCACTTGTTGTGAAAGGGTGGGCCGGCAAAACCGGGTTCAACTAGAGGCCATAAGCCATGAGCCACCTCCGGTCAATTTAGTGGAGTCACCGCCATTTAAGTATTACGAAGGGGTGGAAAACGTAGGACCCGGTTCACCTCCGATTCAGTTCACATGGACCGCCATAGGTCAAAATCCTACCCCACTAAGAGTTGTCAAACCAGCAGATGATCACCATTTTTATTAAATAAACTTAACACACCACAATCACCACCATGTGATTCGCATTTCAAAATTGGGTGTACCTTCGACGAATAAACATGAAAAATGAATTGGGTGTCTTGTACCTACCCTTTGTCAACATCTACATGCAAAATATCGTTTATCTAATGTTTCAACCTAACATAGATGCATGAACTGGTGCCTACTCGTTTGGAGACAGTAGCAAAATCGCTTGTAAGACGTGTGGATGTAGCTATTCGATGAGTGTTGTAATACGTTTCTCCTTGTGTAATAGTTTGCACATAATTAGATTATTGGGTATCATTACCTTTTATGTATTAAGCTAGATAAATTAGCTCATAAATAGAGAAATTTCTAAATATCACCAAAAATCAAACTCAAGTATTAAAAATAACCAAAAATACCAAATTTTTCCAAAAATGACAATATACTTCGGAGATGGGTTTCTACTAGGGGTGAACAAAAACCACACCGCAACTGAAATTAACTGCAAAAATCGCATAAACCGCAACTGCAATAAAAACCCATGGTGAGGTTTTATGTTTTTCAAAAACCGCAAATTTGCGGTGCGGTGCGGTTATTAGTTTTCAAAACCCACAAAAAAACCACACCATACCATATATGTTATATACAATTTTTTTATTAATTATTAATATATTAAATATTAAAACAAGACAAATTCTATAGATGAAAGCAAGATAACTTCTAGAAGTTAAAAGTGTTGGTTTTTTGTTATGTTTAACATTGAAAAATGATGAAAATTTACAATTATAAGATATTTATTATTAATAACTAATGATTTCAAGATATTAGTTGTTTGTGATTTAAGTTAATTGTCTTATACCCTATTCTTTTTTATTATTACATGTAATATCTTTGAACTTTTAAAATAGTTTGAAATCTAAATAGCGGTTAAAAATCATACAAAATAACCGCACCAAATACATGCGGTTAATAACCGAAACACAAAAAAAACAAAACCGCACCGTAAAAATAATCGTCTAACCGCACCGTAAAAATAACCGCATCAAGCTGTTTTGAAAATGTATTCACCGCATTTGCGGTTAGTGGTGAGGTTTTGACCAATAACCGCACGGAACCGCACCACGCTCACCCCTAGTTTTTACGGACCAGGCATGTTGTCAACTAGCTCTTGTCTATGCAAACTAATCGAATACACAAAACCTAAAATTTCCATTTACCATTTTTTTTCTCCTTTTCTTCTTTCTACGAACTAAAAAAAACGCTCTTTAAGATTTTTTTTCTTCTAAAAATACACTGAAAGATTCTACAAAAAATGGTCAACAATCATCAACTCTTACAAGAAACTTTTATGTTTTACAATTCGTGTACTAGTTTATATATATGATTTTTTGTTGAATAGTGAAAAATGATTCCGCAGAGCTCAAGAACAAAATTGTTGAAGGCACTGTGAGGGCCTTCGGCAATTTTGCTTTGCGGATTCATTCTTCGTCGTTCAAATGTAAGATTTTATGTCGTACTCGTCATTATCAACATTGATTTGTAACCTTAGTCATTATCAACATTGATTTGTAACCTTATGCATATTCAACACTGAAAATAAGATGGATTATACAAAGCAGTGGAGCAAATCTTCAGAAGGTGTTGTGACTGCCTTCTGCAAACTCATCCTTCTGCTTTACAAATTTACTCTTCATTAATGTTCAACCAAAAAAATATGAGAAAATGACAAAAATAGCCAATTATACTAATTGCATTACAAAAATAGCCAAAAAAAATCGGGATTACAAAAATAGCCACCCATTTCGCAGGTGAGAAGGCCCCATCTGCGAAATGGGCATCTCATCTGCGAAAGTACAAGTGCCTGAAGCACAGTTGTGCTTCAGGCACTTGTACTTTCGCAGATGAGAATTTTTTTTTTTTTTAAATTTTTTCGGTATAAATAGGGGTAATTTCGCAGATGGAATAGGTCCCATCTACGAAATCCTCTGATCCTATCTGCGAAATGATGAATTTTTTTTTTTTTTTTTTTTTTTTAAGGTTGACTACGAAATGAATTGGTTTGACTACGAAATGGCCTTTGCTATATAAAAATTTTTGTAGAAAAAATATCATTTTGGTTGTTATTTGGTTTGTGAAATACTCTCTATCTCTACAATTTGCTCAAAAAATGATTGAATATTTGGTTTGTCTTGTAACCGGTGGGAGATGGCAAGTTAATGGAACTAATCTGGAATACATATGTCCACAGGGAGGTATTTCTGAATTTGCTTTGATATTTTCTGAGTATATTAGTTATAGTGATTTTGTATCTATGGTAAGAAGCAAAATTGGTTTGTTAGACAAATATAGAATTAGTCTTCGTTTCCACCATCCTGAATTAAATTATTATATAGCTATAGTTGAAGACGTGGATGTTAGAATGTTGATAAACGTAATCAAATGTAGTGGAGGAAGGGCTGTGAAAGTGTTTGTGGTGGTTGATGAAGTTGAGGAGGTTAATGGGGGCGGTGAAATTGGAAACGAAGTTGTTGGTAATTTATGCAGTTTTAAAGGGAGCAACGATCCGATAAGTACTTTCAATACTCCTAGTGTACCTCAGTTTCACAGTGTTGCTGAAAATGTTAATGTTAGTTATTCACCTATTCAATATGTGGATCCCGAGAATTACAAGTATGTTGGTGATGATGATGTTGGTACATATCTTAATCATGTTGGTGGTCGTTGTGATGATGTTGCCGAACAAGAAGTTAAACTTATGAATAGGCGTGTGGTAGATAAAACTAAAAAGAAAAAAAATTCAACTCAAAAAAATGAAAAAAATCATGTTTACGAGCATTATGTTGATGTTGGTGATGTATGTTTAGATATAACCGAGCTACAAAGTAATTCTGATAGAGATGAGTTGGGTGATGAAGTTAAAGCTAAGTATCCCGATAACCTTTTTTACGGTATGCCCCCTGTACCAGCATGGCCAGTTGATAATAATGAAGATATCCCAACACAGATGGTAGACATTAATCTTCAAAAGATTCAATGTGAGAGTATATTTAAAAACAAAGAACTTTTAAAGCGGTGTATTGGTAAAAAATGTCTTCGAGAAGGTTTCCAGACGAGGACAAGTAGATCCACCAAATCAAGGTATGAAGCTGTGTGTGTTTCGAAAAATTGTTCTTGGTTACTAAGAGCAAAAGCAATTAAAAATACTGATGGACTTTTCCAAGTGAATAAATTTGTTGATGTACACACATGTTCTTCAACATTGTTGCAACCTAATCATCGACAAGCAAACAAATATGTTTTGGGTGAATATGTTGCTGATGTTTTGGCTGAAGACTATAGTAGAGTTTATCGGGGAAAAGAAATTGTTAATGATATGAATGCTCAATTGAATATCAATATCTCATACCATCAGGCATGGCGTGCGAAGCAATATGCATTGTTGTCGTTAAGGGGTACGAAAGAGGATTCTTTTACCAAACTTCCGGCGTATTGTCACAACTTGGCCAAACATAATCCGGGTACTGTCACACATATTAAAACAGATGCTGATGATCGGTTTGAGTTTTTGTACGTCGCACTCGGTTGCTCGGTTAGTATTATCATGTCCTAATTTTTTTTTAATATTTATTTTGGTGTATTTGAATAGATATACAATGTATTGTAGGTACGAGCTTTTGTCAATTTTTGTAAGCCGACCCTAGTAGTAGATGGAGCTCACCTAAAGGGCGAGTTCAAAGGTACCATGCTACTTGCAGTTACTAAGGACGGACAAAATCAAATATTACCGGTTGCATATGGTATATGCAAAAATGAGTGTACTGATTCTTGGACATGGTTTTTTCAAAAACTACGTGATTGCATAGGAAATATGCAGGAGCTTACAATTATATCCGATAGGTCTCCATCTATAGCAACATCCGTTGCCAACATTTTTCCTCACGCTCATCATGGAATATGTGGTGTCCATTTGTATTTCAACATAGTATCTAGATTCGGCAAAAGTAAGACGGTTAAAGGAATTTTTTGGGAGGCGTGTAGGGCGTACACAGTTGATGCTTTTGATGCTGCCATGGATGTTATGAAAAAGACAAAAGAACCAGTATGGGAGTACTTAAAAAGTATAAATCCAGAAACCTGGTCAAGGGCACATTTTAAAGGGAACCGATACAATCTTATGTCGTCCAACAGTGCGGAGTCTATAAATGCATTATCTAGACACGCACGTAAGGTGCCAATACTTATGTTGATTGATTTTTTTCGTGCTACAATGCAACAATGGTGGTTTCAAAGACGTAACTTTGCAGGTATTACGTAAATTTGTAATATTAATGTTTTATTAGTTTCGATGTTATTGATTTTAACTTCTTCATTTTGGCTGTTTTTTTAGCGGAAGCAACAACAACCCTTACCCCTTGGGCGGATGAAGTTGTAAAAGAAAACAAGAAAATTTTTACCAAATGGGATGTTCGCATGATCTCAAATACGAAATGCGAGGTCAAAAAGGGGGCACAAAATGTGATTGTTGATTTTCAACATATGACATGTACATGTAGGCATTGGCAACTTGATGGGATACCTTGTGGTCATGTCATAAGATGTTTAACAGTGAACAATTACCAAGACTGCTCGAGGTTTGCATTAAATGCTTACTTTACCGAAACACTGAGGAAAACATATGAGGAATCAATAAACCCTCTGCCGAAGCCATCCGAATGGGAGATCCCCGATGATTTGATGATTGTTAAGCCACCTATAATGGATAAACGTCAGCCAGGCAGGCCAAGAAACACAGACCGCATTCCATCCCAAGGCGAGGGTCCAATTATAAAAGAGTGTTCTACATGTGGTCAACTAGGACACACGAGAAATAATTGTACTGGAAGGGCGTCTGGTAGCAGAGCAGGTCACATAATTTCTACTGCAGAAATGGCATATAATATTGGTGGTTCAGCGGGTTGCTCACAAACCCATAACGCTGATTTTGATATAAAACAACCTTGAAATTAAGAGTAATGACGAGTTGTTAGCTTATTATGTATTGTAATATTTTTATTAACTCTTACAAGACATTGCTATGCTTTCATATTTTAGTTAAGTTTGTTGATTATAACAATGAATTAAGAGTAATGACGAGAAGTCGGGATGACTCTTTGTCCTCTTCTTGTTGTGCTTCAGCCTTCTTTAATTCTTCAAAATTTTCATGTGACATATATGACCCGGCTGAAGAGGGTGTAAAAAAAGGGTCTACCGAATCACAGTAGTAACAATCTACTTCGTTGCATGAGCAAATTTCGAATTTGTGTGAGGAACTCATAATAAAATCGATGTTGTATTAAACTGGAGCAATAAGTGGTATTTATACATACTAGACAGTAATGAGAAGTCCAACTTTGAAATGACTAGACAGTAATGACAAGTCACTGTAGTAACCTGCACATCCCAGTGGGTCCCTTAAGTGACAAGAGATAAATGACAGTTTGACATGACAAAACACTGCATAAAGCTGAAATTCGTAGTCCAAATATAACCATTTCGTAGTCAAAGTATTATTTCATAGTCTATTTATTTATATAAATAGATGTTTAAGATCTATAAACCAAACACCCAAATCACCTAAACGAAACGAATTCCCATTATTAGAAATGTCGTCGAATGCAGCAAGTTCTTCGAATGAATTACCTGGTTCCAATTCTGAAAGGCCATGGACGACAAACGAGGTGTTACTTCTAACACGGTGCTGGCTAAGTGTTAAGGATGGTGAACCGTTACTTGCTCCCCCGCATTGCCTAATTGGTGATGAATGGAGTCGCATCACATCTTTGTTTAACCATGAGATGGGAGAAGGGCAAAAAAGAGAAAAATCAGATGTTGTTACTAAGTGGACGGATGTAAAGGAGGAAGTGACATGGTTCAATCGAGCATGTAGTTATGCGAAACGTAACAATGTTCGTTGTCGTGACGAAGAAGAGTTCTTGGAAGTTGTTACAGAGTTTTACATCTTTGAGCATGAAGGCAGAGACTTCGAATATGAGGAAGTTTGGAAGGTTGTTAGAGATAAACAGTATTTCAAGTAGACCGCTCTAATTTGTGTTAAGAATAAGCCATGGACTTGTGTTTTACGTTAATGCTTTGTTCGTATTATGTTGTTTTTTTCATGTAATTGTTGTGATGTTTTAATGGTTCATGGAATCTTGTTACTAATGTATTCTAATATATTTTGATAACTAATGCAATGGCCATTTATTAACTCAAGTTAATCATACGAGTTTCTCACATAATAAACTAAAATATATATATATATATATTAACTCAACTTAATCATACGAGTTTCTCACATACTAAACTAAAATATATTTTAAACATATGAAACACATACGAATTACATACGAAATACATGAAAATAACCTAGTACTCACATAATAAACTAAAATAGATTTTAAACAAACGAAATACATACGAAATACATAAGAAATACATGAAAATAACCTAGTACATGAAAATAACCTAGTACTGAAATAATAAACTAAAATAGATTTTAAACAAACGGGATATATTTCAAAATATTCCAAGGGGCTTCAAACTGGAATTCCAACCCGTTACTTAATGACTTGTATTCCTCCTTAGCAGCTTCCAAGATGACATCCTCAGTAGCATTTAGACGGGCGTCGTCAATTTTGGTATAAAGATCGTTGAATAATAGAACTTCGGTTTTCATTTCATACCATCTTGCTAAGATGTCTAGTTCGTCACGATCGTTTCTTGTAGCCATTCGGTTTGCAGCATTGAAAATATTTGTTAGACGGCTCCAAAACATTGGATCATTCAACTTGCTTGTCTCGTACACATGAATATAAGCATGTGTAAGAACCAAGAACTCTTCATTGCTCCATGATATAGAAGTCATTTGGATTGAAACAAAGAGGGTAGAATCTAAAAAACAATATTTGAACAACTATATTGATTAATTTAATAACGTTTTGCGTGTAACTTAGGGTCAATTTATAGTAGTTTCTACACAAAATCGCAGTTCAAACTTCTAATATGTCTGCAATTCATAGTCAAAATTAACTGACGAATGCAGTGTACTATACTTATAACACAACAGATCACTGTTCGAGTTGACAATTCATCCCCAGTTGAATGACAACACAATACATTGCTGTTTGAGTTGACAACTCATTGCACCAGGAAAGTAAGGAGTCGTTATAAATAGATTTCAATATCCATTGTAATTGTATTCTATTACTTCCCTCCTTGCAATTATGGACTCACCACATATATGGAGGAACGCAGAGGAGGTCGCTTTGGTTCAAGCTTGGATTACAACTGTAGAGGTGGATTTTCCACCGGGTCCCCCACAAGTTCGTGCTGGATCATTTTGGTCTCGTGTCTGTCATTTGTTTCACCATTTAATGAACCGCACTCAATATCGAAGAAGAAGAGATCTCAAAGCGAAGTTTCTGAATATGAAAATGAAGGTGAAACAATTTCAACGTATTTATAACGAGTTGGATAACGAACATGCAAATACGGATGAAGACATTCTACGGCAGGTGGCTTTGGAACTATACCGCTTTCAATACGATGGTAGCGAGTTTACCCACTTAGATGCATGGAATGTTTTAAAGAATGTCCCTTATTTTTAATATGCATGTTGGTTAAGTTAATTGTTTTTCGTTATTTAAGTTGCTTTTTGTTGTATGTGTCTAGTCGTTACTATTTAATAAACGTCCATTTCTTTTAATGTATGTTGTTCCCTCAATAGCCAATATTTAGAAAGCAATAAAATAAAACCGGGGTACATAAATAACTAACACATAATACGACATAAAAAATAAACTGGGTACATGGATAACTAATACGTAACACAGCAGTAAAATAAAAACGGAGTACATAAAAAACTAATACATAATACTACATAAAACATAAATGTGCTACATGAATAACTACTGCATTGAGGGAGGTAACAGGACCACCGTTTCATTTGGTATTTCCCAATGCTCATATGATGGTATACCATTCACCAACTCAGATCCATATGCAACTCGATACACATAATTAGTGAACTTGTATTCAACCATTCTCTGAATGGACTCAGATGTACGGGTTCTTAGACATGTTATAGCGTGGCCACATGGTATACCGCTTTTTTGCCATTTACCACAACTACATACCCTTCGTTCAAGTTGTACGTTGTTGGTGGCAAAAGTGTCATGGACTTCAAATGTATCCCCATACAAACGTTTTGCATTACAATTGTAAGACTTGCTGAGACTTTTTTGAACCTTACTCTCAACGTAAGGGGTCAACCCACCAGACAACCTCCCTGTAAAATTTGATATTTTAATAAAAATAGCAGCACAATAAAAAAAACAAAACATAACAATCTCCTTTACCAGCCAGTTCGGCCCGCTCAGCATACTTTGATTTTATCGACGTGGTGGTTAACTCAATTATCGTTGTTATAGGAAACTCACGTGAGGATATAATTTGTAAAATTTCAGGGACGTCAATCGATTTAACATTGTAACGTATTTTTGGGAAAAATGCTCTTGTCCATTTTGAAATCGGTATATCGTCAAGCCAGTAAATTGGACTCATAAGCAAGGTGCAGAAAGGTGGTTGCCTACATGTACTTTGCAACCTTTCGAAACACAAGTAAAAATCATCAACGCTATATGCATTGCATGACTTCCAAAACAACGATTCGACTTCCGTATTGTTATGTCCGATAGACTCACGTATCTTTCGAGCTATATCTTTAGGACAATATCCATGATATGAATCCGGGTAGGCACTGTCAACACCAAAGTCTATGTTATCACACATGTTGCTTATGAAACCAACCTCTGTGTCCTCACCTAAACAATCTCTTAACCTCATCATGAACCATCTCCATGATTCTTCACACTGTAAGGTTCCCAAACCAAGTGCTAAGAGTAGGGGCTCATGATTTCCATCTAAAGCCACTGCGAAGTACATTGTTGTCAGAAAGCTCCCAAGAAGGGGTAAATAACCTACATATATCAGCGGTATCATGCACTTGTACTTTCGCAGATAAGATGCCCATTTCGCAGATGGGGCCTTCTCACCTGCGAAATGGGTGTTTTTTAGGTATAAAAACGTTTTTTTTTTTTTTTCATTTTCACCATTCTCTACACAAAAACTCTCTCTAACTTTGGGCTTCTCTCGGAATTTTGGCTAGTTTTTGAAGAAAATGGAGGATTATGTCAACAATCCCGCAAATATGGTTAGATTTTAACTCTTTTAATGTTTAAAGTTATTTTTTTTATCAATTGTTGTATTATTTAGTGTTAAAAAAGGGTAATTTTGTTGTGTTTGATAGTTTTAGTATATTTTTAGTATACTTGAAGTTTAAATGCAAGTAGAGACAAGTAGAGACTGCGTGGATAATGTTTACAATTTGTTATTTTTGTAGTTTTTTTAGTTGTTGTATAACCTGAAATCTTGTAAATTTTTATCCTATAATTGTTTATATAAACTGTATATATATTTGTCGTATAACATTTATAAGTTGAAAATTTGTCGTATATATATTGTTAGAAATTGTTTTTATTTGTCGTATAAGTTGAAAAATTTGTATAAAGTAGTCGTATAACTTGCAAAATTGTTAGTTTGGTTGTCGTTTTATTTTTAAATTTTTTTGTTTATATGGTTATGGTTATATAATGTTAGTTTTAATTAGAAAGATAAAAATTGTTTATATATTTGTCGTTTAAGTTGAAAATTTGTTTAAGTTGAAAATATGTTTAAGTTGAAAATATTTATATAATTATGTATGATATTGTGATCTATCGTAAATATATTTGTTGTATAACTTGGAAAATTGTTTATATATGTGTATGTTATTGTTTTTTATCGGAAATATATATATATATTAGTAATTAAGAAAGTATTTGCAGTTCGTAATATATTTAAAAAAAAGTATATTTTTTAGTTATCTAATTTGTTTTTGTATTTTTTTTTGCAGCATGATTTTAGTTTAATGAATACGAAAGCCTTTGCGAACCTAAAAGGCTCTGGCGGTAACATATGGGAAGTCTTTGAAGTTTTAGATGATGTCCGACGTGCTATTTTCAGAAATACCGTCTTTGGCTATTTTATTGATGTCCCTCGTTTACAAGGGGACGCTTTATTGTTTCATAAAATGTTCCTTCATCAGATCCGGCCGGACCCTGTTTTATCTCCAGATGGAATAAAACGTTTATATTTTCGAGTAGGCAATACCAAAATGGTTTATGGGCCGGAAGAGTTTTGTTTGATTACCGGCTTCAATTTTGGGGAGTATCCAAAAAACATTGGGAGAAAAGGGTCGGAAAAATTAATAAGCAGTAAAAAAAGATGTTTACTGCGTGAACGGCTATTTCCGGACCATACTAATAGTTCGGTGAAAATCGGCGACCTGAAAAGTTTAATTTTAAATCAAACATTCCTAGCACTTGACGACCTTGATGCAGTTAGAGTATGTTTGATATACATTTTGTGTGAAGGTTTTTTGGGCAAAGAAGTTAACGATCGGGTGCCACAAGATTGGTTTTTTTTGGCTGAGAATTTGGATCTCTGGAATAGGTATATTTTCTTTACGTTAAAAGTTCTATTTTATTAAAGTTATAATTTATATAATAATGAATTTTGTTTTTTTTGTTTTGTTAGCTTCGCTTGGGGTAGCTATCTATGGGATTTTACTTATGTTGACCTTGAGGATACGTGGAGTAAGATACATCATTATTTATCACTT
Source organism: Lactuca serriola (assembly GCF_051521515.1). Lineage (NCBI taxonomy): Eukaryota > Viridiplantae > Streptophyta > Magnoliopsida > Asterales > Asteraceae > Lactuca > Lactuca serriola. The sequence goes on from NC_136411.1 coordinate 353,484,244, forward strand.
CCTCAGCGTGGTCAAACTTTAAAGTATTCCGTCTCAGGATTTACGGCTCCAATTAGGGTATAAAAATTTTCTTATATTTATATTGTTTTATTGTTATCTTTTTTATTTTAATTTTAACTTTTATTACTGTTATTGTACAAAATTGTAGATATGGATATATGAGATGATTCCGGCTGTTCGTGCATGTGGATTTGCATTGAGAAAAAATAAAGACTTGCCTCGGATGAAAAGATGGAGCGGAACAAAAAAATTGAAATGGGTTGACGTGAACAAGATTTGGTCAAAGATGCAGGTTTAAAAATATTTCGTTTATTATTAATAAAGTTGATTATTATAGTTTTATATGCATTTTTAATATGTTTAATTTTTTAGGAGGGGCTACCACCAAGACAAAACATGTTACCGGGTGATGGTGAGATGACATCTTGTTATTATATGTCATTTCAAGAGTATGTATATGGTGAAGGGAAAGCAGTTCCATCCCCAGTACGAGACCATTTTAGGAGACAAGACGAATCTTCGTCTAGTATGTCGTCCAGTGGTCGCTCTCATGGTAGAGGTCGGGGCAGTGGGAAACACAAGTTAGACGAGTTGTTGAAACGGGTACATGCACTGGAGCAGCATGTGTTTATGAACCGACATCCTACAGAGGTTTTTGTTGAAGAAGTGAATAATGACCAATTTTGAAACGACATTTTTTTGATGATACGACAGTGTCACAAAGAAATTATGATGAACAGGTTAGTTACACGCTACATTATTTATTAAATTTTATTAACATATATGAATACCTGTGTTCATATTTTATATTTGAAAATATAGGTTGTGCAAGATGAAGTGATGAATAAAAACAATACAACTCAAAATGTTTTTGGTGATACTCAAGACGACAAGGTTGTTATAGATGTTACCTTTACGATTTTAATAATTACTTTTTAATAAAGCGTCTTTCGTTATTAAGTAAAAAGTTATATTTTTAATGTAGGTGTTGGAGGAGAGTAATCAGTATGCGGGGAACAAATTTGATGATGATGTGTTTGATGTAAACGATTATAGTGAAGTTAAAGAGGTTATTATAGTTACATTAATATTATATTAATATTTTGTTTATTTAGATATTATTGCTTATTAAATTATGTGTATTTCGTTATTAAGTATAAAGTATTATCTTTAATGTAGGAGTGGGAGGAGAGGAATGACAATGCAGGGAACAAATTTGATGATGATGTGCCGGATGAAGACGAACTAATAATAACGGGAAATGTAGATTATTTTCATGATGATGATGATGACAAAGAAGTTACACCCGATAAACCTAGGAGTCGAAAACCATCACAATTTTTATGCACTCCTTACACCGAGGTATTCGTTTTATTTATAAACTGATGATTTTATGTTTATGTGAATTATCTGAAAGATATACATTTAAACATATGAATATTGTTTTTAGTTGCACACGACACCGAAACAAAAAAGAAGAACAAAAAAGAAGGTTGGTACGAAATCAACATGCCCCGTTCCTCCTCCAGTTTTTGGTGTTGCTCATGACTTCTCCATGTTGCGCCTGCAACCTTACGTAGCAGGCGGTGAGGATGTCATCCAAAATTATGTATTGCATTCATACGATGTGCAGCATCGTTTGTTTAATTTCGTGTTAGATAGAGATTTTTGGAGCTCATTGTTTGGGCATACACACGACGGATGGTTGGAGTCAGCGGTAAATAAATTGTTAATTAATTCTTTTAAAAGTTAATTGTTTTTTAGTCAATAACAAAAGTATCATGTGTGCAGCATATAACCATTTGGTACCGACTTTTGATGGAGAGACGGTTTGAGAGCGACCGACATACAATAATGCCTCCAAATTTTTTTGTTTCTCATGCTTTGGAAGAAGGACAGGACTGGAGGGCGTTTATGGCTGGTATTGCTACATACCCTAACTTCATGGTTGCTTGGTGGGATGTTGATACGGTAAACTTAATAGTTTATATTGAAAATAATATCGTTTTTTTGTTATGTTTTTGTATTGTGATGTTTTTGTATTGTGATGTAAATAAACATAATTTTATTTTCTGATCCTTATACAGGTCTTATTGCCGATTCATTCATCCCCTAATCATTGGCTATTTGGGGAACTACGATTAGCGTCAATGGAAGTGCATATTTATGACAGTCTTGGTAGAGGTGCTTATGAAAAATTCCAATCCGAAGGAATCTTTTCCAAATTTGAACGTCGGGTGGCAAATTATTTGGACAAGATTAAGTATTGGGCGCGGAGGAACATCCCAAGGATTCCATTGAATATGCAATTCATTTATGAAGAAAACGTTCCCCAACAAAGTAGTCATTTGGGAGATTGCGGTGTTTTTCTTTGTATGTTTATGGAGCAATTGGTTTCAGGTCAACCAATACGTGTTCTTATTGACCCAAAGAACGCAGCTTTAGAGTTCCGTCTCCGGATGGCAAAAATTATTTGGGGGTCTAGTCTTGCTCCTCTGTAGTTGGATTATATAAATGTATATACAAATTAATGTTGGATTTCATTATTAGTTTATCTTTAGAGTTTACTCAACGGATGACAAAAAATATAACGTTACGACAATTACCACAATTTAATGACCTACTAATTACTTATCAATAAATTCAAAACATAAGAACGACCACAACATTTGTTTTAACGTTACAAATACAACAATTTATTGACCTAACAACTTCAAAACCATAAAAACAATATTGAAAAGCTTACAACTTGTAAACAAGAACTGCCAAGAACAACACCCAACTACAAACCAACGCTATCTTTAACTTCTTATTTTCTGATTGAAAGAGCTTATTAGAGTTAGCTACTTTAGCTATTACCATAGAAGATTGGTCCTTCTCTTCATCAACCCAACTGATAAACCCGCATTTTGGTCCCTGTTAAATTTAATATCCACAGTAAGAAAATTAATTTGTGTCATGTAAACACGAGGGTTTAAATTTGAATGACGGTAAGAACATGATACCAAATACGGGCAAGCGTAGAACAATCTTCCTGGGTTTTTAGCTGTACCCGAAATCCTAACGATACGTTCTCCTCCACAATTGAAGTATGCCATTAGCCTTCTTATTCTTTTAAATCGGAGTTACTTTCTCAGTTAAATTTTTTCATAATGAGTGACACCCATTTATAGAATAAATCATATTACGGACAATTCTTTTTGACTATGAAATAAACTGGTTTGACTATGAATTCATAAAAGTTCAACTATGAAATGCAGACAAGTACATTCTGTAGTATTGTCATGTCGGTCAGTGAAATTTGACTATGAAATGAACTGGTTTGACTATGAATTCAAAATGTTCAACTACGAATTTAAAGGGTTAAACTATGAATTTTGATCAGTAGAGATACAATATCTTCTATTTATAATTCCATTTGTGTGATCATTGTAGAGCACAATTATCGGTATTGAAAATGAGTAGTCACAGCCAAAGAACCTTTTCTCAACTACCAATTTTCTTGCATAACCTTCAAAGAACAAATCCTAATACCTTCACAGCCATTAAGAAAACCGATAACAACCGCTTTCAATTCTGTTTTGTGGCTTTAGGTTGCGTGGTATAACATACTTCTTTTATTGAGTTATACAATATTTCATGGTAATCTATGTCGATTAGTTCTTACATAACACTAATATGTCTTCGTTTTTATGTAGATTCGTACCTTCCTTAGGTGCATGATACCGCTGATATATGTAGGTTATTTACCCCTTCTTGGGAGCTTTCTGACAACAATGTACTTCGCAGTGGCTTTAGATGGAAATCATGAGCCACTACTCTTAGCACTTGGTTTGGGAACCTTACAGTGTGAAGAATCATGGAGATGGTTCATGATGAGGTTAAGAGATTGTTTAGGTGAGGACACAGAGGTTGGTTTCATAAGCAACATGTGTGATAACATAGACTTTGGTGTTGACAGTGCCTACCCGGATTCATATCATGGATATTGTCCTAAAGATATAGCTCGAAAGATACGTGAGTCTATCGGACATAACAATACGGAAGTCGAATCGTTGTTTTGGAAGTCATGCAATGCATATAGCATTGATGATTTTTACTTGTGTTTCGAAAGGTTGCAAAGTACATGTAGGCAACCACCTTTCCGCACCTTGCTTATGAGTCCAATTTACTGGCTTGACGATATACCGATTTCAAAATGGACAAGAGCATTTTTCCCAAAAATACGTTACAATGTTAAATCGATTGACGTCCCTGAATTTTACAAATTATATCCTCACGTGAGTTTCCTATAACAACGATAATTGAGTTAACCACCACGTCGATAAAATCAAAGTATGCTGAGCGGGCCGAACTGGCTGGTAAAGGAGATTGTTATGTTTTGTTTTTTTTATTGTGCTGCTATTTTTATTAAAATATCAAATTTTACAGGGAGGTTGTCTGGTGGGTTGACCCCTTACGTTGAGAGTAAGGTTCAAAAAAGTCTCAGCAAGTCTTACAATTGTAATGCAAAACGTTTGTATGGGGATACATTTGAAGTCCATGACACTTTTGCCACCAACAACGTACAACTTGAACGAAGGGTATGTAGTTGTGGTAAATGGCAAAAAAGCGGTATACCATGTGGCCACGCTATAGCATGTCTAAGAACCCGTACATCTGAGTCCATTCAGAGAATGGTTGAATACAAGTTCACTAATTATGTGTATCGAGTTGCATATGGATCTGAGTTGGTGAATGGTATACCATCATATGAGCATTGGGAAATACCAAATGAAACGGTGGTCCTGTTACCTCCCTCAATGCAGTAGTTATTCATGTAGCACATTTATGTTTTATGTAGTATTATGTATTAGTTTTTTATGTACTCCGTTTTTATTTTACTGCTGTGTTACGTATTAGTTATCCATGTACCCAGTTTATTTTTTATGTCGTATTATGTGTTAGTTATTTATGTACCCCGGTTTTATTTTATTGCTTTCTAAATATTGGCTATTGAGGGAACAACATACATTAAAAGAAATGGACGTTTATTAAATAGTAACGACTAGACACATACAACAAAAAGCAACTTAAATAACGAAAAACAATTAACTTAACCAACATGCATATTAAAAATAAGGGACATTCTTTAAAACATTCCATGCATCTAAGTGGGTAAACTCGCTACCATCGTATTGAAAGCGGTATAGTTCCAAAGCCACCTGCCGTAGAATGTCTTCATCCGTATTTGCATGTTCGTTATCCAACTCGTTATAAATACGTTGAAATTGTTTCACCTTCATTTTCATATTCAGAAACTTCGCTTTGAGATCTCTTCTTCTTCGATATTGAGTGCGGTTCATTAAATGGTGAAACAAATGACAGACACGAGACCAAAATGATCCAGCACGAACTTGTGGGGGACCCGGTGGAAAATCCACCTCTACAGTTGTAATCCAAGCTTGAACCAAAGCGACCTCCTCTGCGTTCCTCCATATATGTGGTGAGTCCATAATTGCAAGGAGGGAAGTAATAGAATACAATTACAATGGATATTGAAATCTATTTATAACGACTCCTTACTTTCCTGGTGCAATGAGTTGTCAACTCAAACAGCAATGTATTGTGTTGTCATTCAACTGGGGATGAATTGTCAACTCGAACAGTGATCTGTTGTGTTATAAGTATAGTACACTGCATTCGTCAGTTAATTTTGACTATGAATTGCAGACATATTAGAAGTTTGAACTGCGATTTTGTGTAGAAACTACTATAAATTGACCCTAAGTTACACGCAAAACGTTATTAAATTAATCAATATAGTTGTTCAAATATTGTTTTTTAGATTCTACCCTCTTTGTTTCAATCCAAATGACTTCTATATCATGGAGCAATGAAGAGTTCTTGGTTCTTACACATGCTTATATTCATGTGTACGAGACAAGCAAGTTGAATGATCCAATGTTTTGGAGCCGTCTAACAAATATTTTCAATGCTGCAAACCGAATGGCTACAAGAAACGATCGTGACGAACTAGACATCTTAGCAAGATGGTATGAAATGAAAACCGAAGTTCTATTATTCAACGATCTTTATACCAAAATTGACGACGCCCGTCTAAATGCTACTGAGGATGTCATCTTGGAAGCTGCTAAGGAGGAATACAAGTCATTAAGTAACGGGTTGGAATTCCAGTTTGAAGCCCCTTGGAATATTTTGAAATATATCCCGTTTGTTTAAAATCTATTTTAGTTTATTATTTCAGTACTAGGTTATTTTCATGTACTAGGTTATTTTCATGTATTTCTTATGTATTTCGTATGTATTTCGTTTGTTTAAAATCTATTTTAGTTTATTATGTGAGTACTAGGTTATTTTCATGTATTTCGTATGTAATTCGTATGTGTTTCATATGTTTAAAATATATTTTAGTTTAGTATGTGAGAAACTCGTATGATTAAGTTGAGTTAATATATATATATATATATATTTTAGTTTATTATGTGAGAAACTCGTATGATTAACTTGAGTTAATAAATGGCCATTGCATTAGTTATCAAAATATATTAGAATACATTAGTAACAAGATTCCATGAACCATTAAAACATCACAACAATTACATGAAAAAAACAACATAATACGAACAAAGCATTAACGTAAAACACAAGTCCATGGCTTATTCTTAACACAAATTAGAGCGGTCTACTTGAAATACTGTTTATCTCTAACAACCTTCCAAACTTCCTCATATTCGAAGTCTCTGCCTTCATGCTCAAAGATGTAAAACTCTGTAACAACTTCCAAGAACTCTTCTTCGTCACGACAACGAACATTGTTACGTTTCGCATAACTACATGCTCGATTGAACCATGTCACTTCCTCCTTTACATCCGTCCACTTAGTAACAACATCTGATTTTTCTCTTTTTTGCCCTTCTCCCATCTCATGGTTAAACAAAGATGTGATGCGACTCCATTCATCACCAATTAGGCAATGCGGGGGAGCAAGTAACGGTTCACCATCCTTAACACTTAGCCAGCACCGTGTTAGAAGTAACACCTCGTTTGTCGTCCATGGCCTTTCAGAATTGGAACCAGGTAATTCATTCGAAGAACTTGCTGCATTCGACGACATTTCTAATAATGGGAATTCGTTTCGTTTAGGTGATTTGGGTGTTTGGTTTATAGATCTTAAACATCTATTTATATAAATAAATAGACTATGAAATAATACTTTGACTACGAAATGGTTATATTTGGACTACGAATTTCAGCTTTATGCAGTGTTTTGTCATGTCAAACTGTCATTTATCTCTTGTCACTTAAGGGACCCACTGGGATGTGCAGGTTACTACAGTGACTTGTCATTACTGTCTAGTCATTTCAAAGTTGGACTTCTCATTACTGTCTAGTATGTATAAATACCACTTATTGCTCCAGTTTAATACAACATCGATTTTATTATGAGTTCCTCACACAAATTCGAAATTTGCTCATGCAACGAAGTAGATTGTTACTACTGTGATTCGGTAGACCCTTTTTTTACACCCTCTTCAGCCGGGTCATATATGTCACATGAAAATTTTGAAGAATTAAAGAAGGCTGAAGCACAACAAGAAGAGGACAAAGAGTCATCCCGACTTCTCACTCAACTTGCTAATGATATAGGTTCGGAATGCAAACAAGCTGAAGAATGGATTGACCTCAATAAAAACAAAATCAAAGAGCATAAAGATTGGATAAAAAAGAGTAAGAAGGCAATCAAAACGACTGAAAAACGGCTTGCTGAGAAGGATGAGCAGTTGATACACATTATGGTAAAAAAGGATCGTTTCGAAGACAAAATGAGAATTAGGGATGACTATATAACGATGGAGAAAGAGAAGTACCCGTTGCAGTTCCCTGAGTTTAAAAATTAGTTATAAAGTTGTTGTAATATTATCATGAAACAGATTAGCTTGCCAAAGGATCGTTTGTTGTTTTTTTTTAAATAACATGTTGTAACTGTTAAAATAAATCTGCAAACTATATTTTATAATATAAAGGCTTCATTCATTGTTATAATCAACAAACTTAACTAAAATATGAAAGCATAGCAATGTCTTGTAAGAGTTAATAAAAATATTACAATACATAATAAGCTAACAACTCGTCATTACTCTTAATTTCAAGGTTGTTTTATATCAAAATCAGCGTTATGGGTTTGTGAGCAACCCGCTGAACCACCAATATTATATGCCATTTCTGCAGTAGAAATTATGTGACCTGCTCTGCTACCAGACGCCCTTCCAGTACAATTATTTCTCGTGTGTCCTAGTTGACCACATGTAGAACACTCTTTTATAATTGGACCCTCGCCTTGGGATGGAATGCGGTCTGTGTTTCTTGGCCTGCCTGGCTGACGTTTATCCATTATAGGTGGCTTAACAATCATCAAATCATCGGGGATCTCCCATTCGGATGGCTTCGGCAGAGGGTTTATTGATTCCTCATATGTTTTCCTCAGTGTTTCGGTAAAGTAAGCATTTAATGCAAACCTCGAGCAGTCTTGGTAATTGTTCACTGTTAAACATCTTATGACATGACCACAAGGTATCCCATCAAGTTGCCAATGCCTACATGTACATGTCATATGTTGAAAATCAACAATCACATTTTGTGCCCCCTTTTTGACCTCGCATTTCGTATTTGAGATCATGCGAACATCCCATTTGGTAAAAAATTTCTTGTTTTCTTTTACAACTTCATCCGCCCAAGGGGTAAGGGTTGTTGTTGCTTCCGCTAAAAAAACAGCCAAAATGAAGAAGTTAAAATCAATAACATCGAAACTAATAAAACATTAATATTACAAATTTATGTAATACCTGCAAAGTTACGTCTTTGAAACCACCATTGTTGCATTGTAGCACGAAAAAAATCAATCAACATAAGTATTGGCACCTTACGTGCGTGTTTAGATAATGCATTTATAGACTCCGCACTGTTGGACGACATAAGATTGTATCGGTTCCCTTTAAAATGTGCCCTTGACCAGGTTTCTGGATTTATACTTTTTAAGTACTCCCATACTGGTTCTTTTGTCTTTTTCATAACATCCATGGCAGCATCAAAAGCATCAACTGTGTACGCCCTACACGCCTCCCAAAAAATTCCTTTAACCGTCTTACTTTTGCCGAATCTAGATACTATGTTGAAATACAAATGGACACCACATATTCCATGATGAGCGTGAGGAAAAATGTTGGCAACGGATGTTGCTATAGATGGAGACCTATCGGATATAATTGTAAGCTCCTGCATATTTCCTATGCAATCACGTAGTTTTTGAAAAAACCATGTCCAAGAATCAGTACACTCATTTTTGCATATACCATATGCAACCGGTAATATTTGATTTTGTCCGTCCTTAGTAACTGCAAGTAGCATGGTACCTTTGAACTCGCCCTTTAGGTGAGCTCCATCTACTACTAGGGTCGGCTTACAAAAATTGACAAAAGCTCGTACCTACAATACATTGTATATCTATTCAAATACACCAAAATAAATATTAAAAAAAAATTAGGACATGATAATACTAACCGAGCAACCGAGTGCGACGTACAAAAACTCAAACCGATCATCAGCATCTGTTTTAATATGTGTGACAGTACCCGGATTATGTTTGGCCAAGTTGTGACAATACGCCGGAAGTTTGGTAAAAGAATCCTCTTTCGTACCCCTTAACGACAACAATGCATATTGCTTCGCACGCCATGCCTGATGGTATGAGATATTGATATTCAATTGAGCATTCATATCATTAACAATTTCTTTTCCCCGATAAACTCTACTATAGTCTTCAGCCAAAACATCAGCAACATATTCACCCAAAACATATTTGTTTGCTTGTCGATGATTAGGTTGCAACAATGTTGAAGAACATGTGTGTACATCAACAAATTTATTCACTTGGAAAAGTCCATCAGTATTTTTAATTGCTTTTGCTCTTAGTAACCAAGAACAATTTTTCGAAACACACACAGCTTCATACCTTGATTTGGTGGATCTACTTGTCCTCGTCTGGAAACCTTCTCGAAGACATTTTTTACCAATACACCGCTTTAAAAGTTCTTTGTTTTTAAATATACTCTCACATTGAATCTTTTGAAGATTAATGTCTACCATCTGTGTTGGGATATCTTCATTATTATCAACTGGCCATGCTGGTACAGGGGGCATACCGTAAAAAAGGTTATCGGGATACTTAGCTTTAACTTCATCACCCAACTCATCTCTATCGGAATTACTTTGTAGCTCGGTTATATCTAAACATACATCACCAACATCAACATAATGCCCGTAAACATGATTTTTTTCATTTTTTTGAGTTGAATTTTTTTTCTTTTTAGTTTTATCTACCACACGCCTATTCATAAGTTTAACTTCTTGTTCGGCAACATCATCACAACGACCACCAACATGATTAAGATATGTACCAACATCATCATCACCAACATACTTGTAATTCTCGGGATCCACATATTGAATAGGTGAATAACTAACATTAACATTTTCAGCAACACTGTGAAACTGAGGTACACTAGGAGTATTGAAAGTACCTATCGGATCGTTGCTCCCTTTAAAACTGCATAAATTACCAACAACTTCGTTTCCAATTTCACCGCCCCCATTAACCTCCTCAACTTCATCAACCACCACAAACACTTTCACAGCCCTTCCTCCACTACATTTGATTACGTTTATCAACATTCTAACATCCACGTCTTCAACTATAGCTATATAATAATTTAATTCAGGATGGTGGAAACGAAGACTAATTCTATATTTGTCTAACAAACCAATTTTGCTTCTTACCATAGATACAAAATCACTATAACTAATATACTCAGAAAATATCAAAGCAAATTCAGAAATACCTCCCTGTGGACATATGTATTCCAGATTAGTTCCATTAACTTGCCATCTCCCACCGGTTACAAGACAAACCAAATATTCAATCATTTTTTGAGCAAATTGTAGAGATAGAGAGTATTTCACAAACCAAATAACAACCAAAATGATATTTTTTCTACAAAAATTTTTATATAGCAAAGGCCATTTCGTAGTCAAACCAATTCATTTCGTAGTCAACCTTAAAAAAAAAAAAAAAAAAAAAAAAAAAAATTCATCATTTCGCAGATAGGATCAGAGGATTTCGCAGATGGGACCTATTCCATCTGCGAAATTACCCCTATTTATACCGAAAAAATTTAAAAAAAAAAAAAAAAATTCTCATCTGCGAAAGTACAAGTGCCTGAAGCACAACTGTGCTTCAGGCACTTGTACTTTCGCAGATGAGATGCCCATTTCGTAGATGGGGCCTTCTCACCTGCGAAATGGGTGGCTATTTTTGTAATCCCGATTTTTTTTGGCTATTTTTGTAATGCAATTAGTATAATTGGCTATTTTTGTCATTTTCTCAAAAAATATTACCCTCTCCTTATTAATTAGGGTGTACTCTCCTAATTTAATATTCCGAATAATTAATTATGTTTAAAATACTTTTTATTTTAGTACTTGAATTTAACTCTAAAACGAGAGTTAAAAGCAATATGTGTTGCTAAATGTGTATCAACCATACAGAGACGTCTAATAATCGAATTTCAGTTAGTTTTAAGATGATCACATTTCAATTATTTATTAGGCGTGCCTCCTCCTCATTGAAGATGTGTTATTGATGTAGTTATATATATATGTGGGTTCAACGTATAACCAAATAATATCATTTAACCGCAATTATATAATGACGGTTAGATTAGGCCCACTGGTATACAGACCACGGTGGGTCTCGTGGTCTAGCTGGCCACGACCGTGGTCCGTGCACACTAGCCCGAACCACCATGGTTCTCCGTGCTCGTGGTCTTCAGTGGTGGGCATCACGAATCAAAACGACCAATGAGATTGGATTGCTCATTTAAAGAACTGAAACTGTGAAAAAATAAGTCTGTGAGCTGGGTATTTTGGTTGGGGAAGAAGACATAGTTTGTATGTCTTAGCAACTTTTATCCCTGAGATATAATAAATTGATAGAAAATACCCTTGATCAGAAATCCTTTAACATAAATAGTTTCTAAAATGACAAAATAAACCTTAGATTTATATTTCCTAATTATTTAAGTAATATGATTTAATTAAAATATTATTCTTATTATTATTATTAAATAACTTATTTTTATAATTAGTATTTTAATATATATATATATATATATATATATATATATATATATATATATATGTGTGTGTGTGTGTGTGTGTGTTTTAATGTATTTTTGAATTAAATTTAATTAAAAAAAATGAGGTGGAATGGTGTGTTAGTGGTAGGTATCACATATTAGTGGTAGAGGAATGTAGTGTTGATGTGACACCCACCACAAATATGGTATGTGGTAGGTATAACGGATGGTCTTAAGACGAAGGCAAAATATATGATGGTCACGAAAAACTTTAATGTTCATTTATGAACATATATTCGTATATGATAATATTTTTACATTAAGTTAGTAACTCTATATTTAAAGTAACTTCATATTTACATAAGATTAAAGATCGATAATCTGGGAAATCATGAAAATAGAAAAAAGAAATATATTAATAAACATAATTCTTAAATGAGAAGATATAGCAAAATTCGTACAATAATATGAATTCTTCTTAATTTCTATCCTATCTATAAACTTATGTTTATCAATGAACATATGTTCAAATATGAACATAAGTGTATACACGGAATAAAAACGAAAAAGAAGATTAAAGTTGAAGAGGAAGATAAAATTACACGTCTTGCATTTTAACATAAGTTTACATGAACATATGTCCATAAATGAACATATGTTCAAAACTATTTTATAGACTAACGAATGATCAACTTTAAGATTCATCGTAAAATAACATGTGGGCAAACTAACTTCTTCAACTTGATTCAAAGAATAATTAAATAAGGGAGTTTGATAGAACATTTTAGACAAATATGAATAAATTAGTTAATTTTTTATTAAAAAAACTATTAGAAGAGATTAACCATTAGATTGATTATTTAATTATAGGTTAAATGTAACGCCTGGTTTCTAGTACACATTTAATTATAATTTATTCACTTTTGTAGAGCAACTAGATGAGTTGGGAGCCCCAAACTCGTCGCGTAGAAACCAGAATGGACGCGGGATTTTAAGTCACCTACTCGACGAGTTGAGAGCCTCGACGCGACGAGTAGGGCTGCTAGGATGAAAACCTAATTTTGGGGTTTTGTACCCTATTTAAGCATCTTAACCCCCTTATGTCGGCCTCATTCACAGCCTCCAAGTCCCAAAACCCTAGAACCTTGTGTGAGCTTGTGAGACCTTTTGAGAGAAAACTTGTGTTTTTGAAGCTTGTGGAAGAAGAGGAAGCTAGAGGACACAAGAAGAAGAGAGTAGATCCAAAAACTTCACTCCTTTTGTAGCATTTTCGGGTAAGCAAGTCTCAAACTTGCTCAATAATTTCTTAGATCTCTTCATTTCACTTTTATGGGGGGTTTTTGGTCCAAGAATGTTAGCTTTTTGGAAATGGACGACCCAAGTGGGTATTCTCCCAAATCTAGGACCTTGAAGGGATGTTATGGCATAAAGGTGCAAACTTTATGGCCATTGGAGCCCCCATGCAAGCTCTAGGATGACATTTTGGCCTTTTAATCCCCAAAAGGCCATGCATGGAGTGAAAGGTGGAAACTTTACGTATTCAAATGATGTCTAAGGCCTAGATCTCTGTTTGTATGCTTTAGTTTGGAGTATGGATGACTTATAGACTAAGATCTACGTCCTAAAGAGTTAGGGTTTGAGCCAAACCCATCAAATGAGAGTATTAACGGGTAAAGTTGGAAACTTTACCCTTAAAAGGACGTTTTCAGTGTGTATGAGAAGCAGGAAGCAAAGATCTAAAGTGTAGGGGCTTAATCCATTAAGATGGCCCAAACAGATAGAGGAACTCGTTGAGTCCATAGAGGAACTTGACTAGTTGAGTCGATTTGTCCCGATTCTGAACATGGTTGAACTCAATGTCGCGGAGTCGTTGGAGCAGCCGTTAGAGATTCCTCACACGAGATTTCATAGTTAGCTTTGCGAGATGAGTTTTCCTCCAGTAGGAACGGGTCGAAGGCACCAATGTCAGTCCGTTTATGTATGTTAGTATATGTCGGGTTGTGCCCGATGTAGGTTAAAGTTTTTTCGGACTTCGGTCCGATGCGGGGGCAAGCCTGAGTAATGTTTGTATGCTTGGTGTCTTCGTGATTCTTGCATTTTTCTGTTAGAATGTTCCGGATTTCAGTCCGATGTCGGGGCAAGCCTAATGAGTGTTTATATGTATGCTAGATGAATATGTTTTATGTATTGTTGATAGGCTTATGTATACCGAGCTTTGCTCGATGCCAGGTGGGGCCCGATTCTGGATTTCGGTCCGATGCCGGGTGAGGCCCGATGAAGGGCGGGGCCCAATGTCGAACTATGGTTCGATGTCGGGGGGCCCGATGTAGTAGGCTACACCCAAGTTATGATGTTATGTGATTATGTGATATGTGTATGGTATGTGGTAGTTTGGGGAGACTCACTAAGCTTCGTGCTTACAGTTTTCAGTTTTGGTTTCGGGTACTGCCGCTAGCAAGGGGAAGAGCTCGGGATGACTGAATTGCACACACCACAACATTTAGCCTGGGATGATTTACTCTGAGATTTAGACATGTGATTTTGATACATTATTTTGAGATACAAAAATATACGTTTTTATGAGATGTTTTGGGTTATCATGGTCTTATGTATAAATTAAAAATGAAATTTTTGGACTGTATTTTTGTGATGTTTCAAGTTGGTATCAGAGCCTTGGTTTGAGGGATTCAGACACATTCTCGGATGTGTCTGGACTCGAACTAAGGACTGTTGGGTTTTGAGCATTCTAACACTCCTAAGTGTACATGCAACCCTAAATACCTTGGATCTATGTTTTCTCTATTATACATGCAAATAAGAACTTCCAAGGTGTTATCCTAATCTAGCATACAAAACAATGAGAGTAACAAGATAGAATACATACCTCTTTGATGTAGAAAGTCTTCATGAAGCTTGAGTGCCTAGTGCCCCAAGTGTGACACCTCAAATGGTTCACACAACACCAAATACACTTGGAATAACTTGAGAGAAATCTACACTTCATGAAATCGGCTAGCCCTTATTTTTACACACTCTAGTGCCGATTTTTGTCAAGAATAAGATCTTTATATAGTGTTACAATTAGGGTAAACCCTAATTGTCATGAATTTCCATTTCCTTGGATCCATGGGTTCAAATACACCATGGAGCATCCATGGACCATCCTATGGGTTTTAGCCCAACTTGATTATCCATGGAGCATTAGCCCACTATATAAGTATGGATGATTTACACAATCAACCCATATATTTAATTAGTCTTCTTTTGATCACTTAATTAATCCTAGATTAATTCTTGATCAATACTAATTAAATAATCTTATTATTCTTATTATTAATATACTAGAACTTATAATATATTAATAACCATAAGTGTCTTATTTCTCTCATTATAGTCTATCCAAGTGCATGATGCCATGCAACCCAAATGGACCATGCCGGGTCGGGTCAAGTCTTACCAATTATAGTTATGGACTTAGACATTAATCCAAAAAGAACTTGGTATGAAAATTTTCAAAAGAAAAGTATTTTTAGAAAAATAATTTTGAAAAGAGAAAAGGACTTTGAAAAGAGAAAAGGATGTGGTGCATGCAATCAGCCGAGCTCAAGTAGGTACTCCCAAATTACCCATACGAGTTTATATTATGATATGTTTATGAGAACTGCATGCTAGACTATGGCTAAGAATCCAGGAATTATGCCTTGTATGCATGTTATATGTGTATGAGAACCATATGCTAGTTTAGGGCTAAGGATCTAGGAAGGATGCCTTATGTGCCTGCTATATGAGCTTACCGAACTGTATGATAGTACTTATTAGTCAGTAATATGATGGACTGAGTAGAATATGCTTGATTATGTTTACTCAAAGCTTGAATGTTGCTCGCTTTGTGCTTTTAGGAGTTCTAGTTATCTTCAACTAACTAGTAAACGAATATGTTAAGTTACATATTGCGAGGACTAAATAATTTTAGAAGGTTGTGTTTAGCTCTATTTCGCAGCTCTTCTTTAAGTCCAACCGTTGTAGGGTAGAACCTCTCATTCGAAGAATTATCTAGTCTTAGTGATATGTAATAGTATTCTCGAGCTAGTTATGGGGAGATAGCAGGGACTTCTTATGCAGCTGATGGCGGAGAGTGGGTTGGTGGATACCTTAGGGCAAGCCTAAGATGAGATTAGCACGTGAAGCAGTAGCAGTAGAAGGGACTTGGTTGAGTCGAGCCAGTTCTTGAGGAAAGTACGGATAGATGTGGAAGGTAGTATGGGCCCGTACTACTGAAATCAGAGGATCTGTACTCGAATCAAGGAAGGAAGAGATGAATCCACGGAACTTGTAGTGTGTATGATCCCTCGATGTATAATGAGTATTCTAATGTTTGTTATGGTGTATTTTCAGTATGGTGATGCTACGCAGTAGACCAGTTGGCACTTCAGGCGCGGGTGAGGGAGCAAGCTTGGGCTCTAGAGCCGGGCAATTAGACGAGTAGACGAGAGAGTTCATCTCATATGAGGTCACGTGCAGCATTTTAGACCAGACTCCTGTGATCTTCGGTATGATCAAGGAGGTTATCTTGGAGATTTTGGATGAGAGACTGAGTGCATTCCCACTGAGGTGGCGGCCATGATGGGATCGCGCACGCTGACATTCTGGGAGTTTAGAGCCTGTGGAGCTCCCGACTATCATGGGGATCGAGACCCCATTGCTAGCAGTAGGTTGTTGGCTGGTGTTGCCAACACCTTCCGTACGAGTCGATGTCCCGAAGGGGACAAGGTCCGACTTGCTTCATATCTTCTGAAGGACAGGGCACGTGACTTGTGGGAGGAGGTCGGACATGTCGTTGGAGATGATGCAACTCTTGATGCGATGACTTGGAGTGACTTTTCGGCCAGGTTGCGGGCCGAGTTTGCACCTGTGATTGAGGTGCAACAACTTGCTCGGGAGTTCCAAGATCTCCGACAGACGACTGAGACAGTGATTGAGATCACCGCTATGTTCCGAGAGAGGGACCTTCTCGTTCCGCAGTACGTGGAAGACAAGGAGATAAAAAAGGATTGATATCATGCGATGTTGAGGAGCGATATCCGGCAGTTCATGAGCCGATCCAGCTGCAAGACGCTGGAGGATATGATTGCTAGAGAGAGGGGGAGAGAGAGAGAGAGAAAGAGAGATAGAGAGATAGATCTAAAGATGGAGAGGAAGAAGAAACCAGATGAGACATTTGGTATGGAGGGTTCAGGAAAGAAGCCCAAGGTGTCAGATCACAGATCTAAGAGCCAGCAGGGCCACAACTGTTGTGGCAAATGCGGCAAGTTTCACGAGGGGACGTGAAAGGCAGGGAGTTTGGGCTGCTTCAAGTGCGGTCGAACTGGTCATATGAACAGAGACTGCACAGCCACCACTACCACCACCACCACCGTAATTTCATATATGATTTGCTTTCAGTGCAATCAGAGGGGCCACAAAAAGGCCTAGTCTAAGAGTTTAGCAGCATCAGGACAGGTAATGGTGTCTTCTCCTGCTACGTTGAGGACTACAGACGGTAGGCAGGTCCTGGCTGAAGCACCTGTGGTGAGGAACAGGGCCTTACAATTGACAACAGAGGAGGCACGTGCAACATCCGACGTGGTGACGAGTATGTATCTTCTCCTTATATCTTTATTTATATTGATTATTGCTTATGTTTATGTGTTTCATTATAGGATCGTTCCTTGTGAACGATATATCTGCTATGGATTGTTTGATTTGGGGGCTACCCGATCTTTTGTGTCACTCGTACCCAACAAGCGATTCGTCTAGGCTCCGAAGGAGCTCGATCGCCCATTTGATGTGGAGACAGTAGATGACAGGACCGTTAGGGTTGCGAGGGTTCACCGAGGATGTACACTGTAGTTGTTCGATGAGCAGTTTTCCGTGGATTTGGTCCTTATTCCCCTACGAGGGAATAAGGTTATAGTTGGTATGGACTTGTTGAGCCCCAATGGGGCAGTGATCGACTGCGAGCAGCAGCCAGTGAGGGTTCGAACTCCTAGTGGGAGAGGGTTAATGATTCAAGGCGAGAGGCCGCAAGGTGGACCGACTCTACGTTCAGCAGCGAGAGTGAGGCGCTACCTACAGCAGGGTTGTGCAGGTTATGTCGGCTATGTCATGGATACCCGGGAGAAGGGTAAGGAGACAATTATATATGTATCGATCGTGTGAGAGTACCCGAATGTATTCCCGAAGGATTTTCCTAGGGTACCTCCGGAGAGACAGGTTGAGTTCAGGATTGACCTAGTCCCTGGTGCGGTTCTGATAGCCAAGGCACCTGTAACGCCCGTGTTTCCAGGCTAGGCATTTATGACGATGTAATAGTCTCGGTTAGCCTTTGTAACCCATTTTGAAATAATAAGAATGTATTATTTGAGTATTATGTGTTTTATGCTTAATTTCTTAATTATGTGGCTTAAATGAATTAAGAATAAGAATAAGCGTGAAAATGAAATGTTATATAAGACCGATATCAATGCGGGATGACGTAGTGGTCGTGGCAAGGTTTTCGAATATATATAAAGAATGCCGAAATCCGAGTTATAACAAAGAAGTTATGACGTGTCGAAGTTTCGCGACAGAACCCGTACGACATGGCGCGGCGTAAATAGTGAATTTACGATAGAGCGATATCTAGCCTTAGTGATCTAAACTAAAGTCGTAGAATATGTTAAACCGAGAGCGTGCATGAAAATAACGCCCAAATATGACTTCGTATGAGGAAGTTATGATTTTTCAAAGTTTCAGCTTAGCAGTAGACAGCCCGAAGTTCGAATATGAGATCGAGCGATATTTAGCCAAAACTTTCTAAATGAGAATCGAATATCTCATCGATAGTAGTCCAACGGTGAAAAGACAGACGAAAACGGACGTCAGACGAAGGAGTTATGATTTTCTAACGGAGTTTTCCTGTCCCAGCCTACTAAAAATAATATAATAAAAATATAATAAAAATTAAGTTCAAAATTAGCCGATGAAGTCTAAATGAAAGTAGATCTTGTTTTTACCTACGCGTCGATATAAAGAACGTCGAAAATGGAGTTCGTATGCGAAAGTTATGAATTTCTGAAGTTTGGGGCGCGAAACCCCAAAACTGTCAGAGACCACGACGTGAAAACAGTGCTCACGACGTGGACTGGCTTCTGACGCCTTCTAGAGCTTGACAGAGCAAGTGGACGATGACGCATGCAATGAAGTTCAAGCCCACGATGTGAAAACACTTTTCACGACGTGAAAATCGAAAAATCAGCCCTATAAATAGAATCGAAGGGCAGTTGGGTTTTGGTTGCTAATTCCTTCACTCTCTCACTCCCTATACCCTATCTAGCTGTCTTGAAGTACCCCCGAAGCCCTGGTATCATTCCCGAGACCCAAAGCGAGTCCCGAAGCCCGAAGATCACGAGAAGAAAAGAGTTTCTAAGCCGAAGCTCTGCCTGCGAGATGCCCGGTGTGTGAAGATCTTCCAGATTTACCGAAGAATACTACTCTTAGAGCCGTAGTGCTATCCAATCATCTTCTGATCAAGTGAGTGTGTAGTTACTTTCTTCTAACATATAAATACGAAGTATTCTCTATAAAATACGTGTTGTGTGTTTATATGTTATGTGTTATTTGAAATGAGAATTGATTGAATGTTTTATACATGTTTTATGTTGTATATATACATAATTTTATCTACAAAGATGTTGGGTAGAACATGGGTAGATATGGATGTGTGATGAAATAAAATGATGAGAGGCCTCGATGTTGTTGTTGATCTAGTCATCTAGCGGAGTATGGATGATGACCACGGACTCTTTCTAGACAGTCCAGTGGAACGTTGGTAGGTTCATAACCTCCGGTGTTGTGAACGATGTGTTCACCGGTGTACCCTATCCCCCTCATGGTTGCCTTTAGGACATCTATTGTTAAGGAAACCCCATTGCAGTAATGTCCGTCCCGATGAAAATCCTAGATTAGGTCCCTTGTAATAGTCGTTGTCATAGGGACGTAAAGTGAGGATAATGAGAATGGGTAATCGGGTTATTGTTGGTTGATGAACTAAATATAATTATTTGTTGTGGGTTGAAAACCCTATATGCTCACCAGGCTCCCAAGCTTGACCCACTCAGTCTTATTTGCGTTACAGGTAGTGGCGCGAGGGCATAAGATGGATGAATCATCAAGTTGTTTTGTTTATAGGCCTATAGTTGTATATAACTATTGTAAGGCTTATAATATGTCGTTTATGCTTTGTGTCTGTATCGGAACATGACATCCCGAGTTTTGATTATATAATGAAAATACATTTCTTTATGAAATGCTTTGGTAAATATTATTTTATCATATTTTGTTTTGGGGAACAAATTATGCAACTCTTTTAAATCAAAAGGATATACTCTGAAATTATTTTAAAAGCATAAATGAAACCGGTCTTTTCTGGACGTGATTTTGGGGATGTCACAGCTGATGGTTTTTATGCATAAGAACAATCATATGTGCTCATACAAACCCTAATGCTTGGATCTAGGTTTCTCTATTGTACATGCTTTGAATCCAAGACTTACAAATCTAGATCTATCATATATAATTCGAAATTATCATAAAGAAAAAAATCTAAGTGTTTTACCTCTTTTAAATGGCTTGAATCCTTGTAATCTTCTTGATCTTGAGCTTAGAGTCACAATTGTAACTCCTCTAATGGTTCACAAACCCCACAAGCAAGAAGGAAATATGAGAGAGGATGAGAGAGGTGCTGAAATCGGCCTAGGGTTCTCTTAGAATCAAGGGTAGCCGATTTCCATAGCCTAGGGGTCTTATTTATACTGCTGGCTGCTAGGGTTTCAGCCTAAACCCTAATGGACAGCTTAATCACCAAGCAGCCCATAGAGCCTTCTAGATTAGGGCCTTTGGACGAAAATATGATGGATCCCCATCATAATTTCGTTCCCCCTTAGTCCATTAGGTTATCCAGCCCAAAACTCAACTATCATGCATTTGACAGTTTATACCCCTTTATTTAATTAATCTCTTTTAGTCACCAAATTAATTCCTAATTAATTTATGACCAATACTAATTAAATAAATATGATTTCTCCTTTAATATATTATTCTTATAATATATTAATAAACCATAATATTCTCTCTCTCTCTATCTCCCTAAATTACCTTGTCAAGTTGCTTTGGAGAAGGCAACCCAAAAGGACCATGCACAACCGGGTCAAGTACATACCAAATATAGTTACGGGCTTAGACACTATTCCAACAGTCTGCCACTTGGATAAGTCTAGTAACTATATCTCACATATGACTTCAGAATTCGATTAGCAATCGTAGCTCTTATACTTTGCTGTAGACTTTGATCAACTTGTCCTTCAGATAAGCGATTGTATAATCCTCTGTTCTGGATATCATGATGACAATGCTTATTGTCTAACATTTGTGTGACGCCCTATTCTAAAAGTATTCGTTTGTGGATTTCAGAAACCAAAGCTAGGGGCGTTTTGGTCATTTTTGGGATGGGAGTTTATTTTGAGAAGGTTGTGGGCTGAGTTGTGCTGCTAGAAGCGTAGGGCTTCTCGCCACCTTTCTGTGGATATAAATTTCATTAGAAATGGATCTAGATTGAAGGAGTTGTTATACTTTAAAGATATTGACATAATGGACCTTATGGAGAAAAGTTAGCATGGAAGGTCATGCATGCATGCTTGGAACATGCGTGGGTACGCCCAACGTAAGATGGGTTACGCCCAACGTACGCTAAAAGTTATGAAACCCTAATTTTTGGATTGAGCACTATATAAAGGACATAATGGTTTCAACCTTAGCTCCCATATGAGCCTCCCCAACCTCAGAAGAAACCCTAGAACGTTCATACCCTCATTTGGTGAGATCTTGACCTTGGAGAACCCATTTTTTGTGGTTTAAATCTTGGAAGAGAAAAGAAGAAGGTTGGCAAGGAGGAACCTTGGAAGCTAGAGTTTGTAGGTCATTCTGAACAAGGTAATGCATTGAAGTAAAAGACACCATTCAAATAAACATTAATATAACCATTACTATTATCAAAAGAATATCTAAAACCTTGTCTAAACAATCCATCAAATGAAATAATGTTTCTTGCCATATCTGGAGAATAACATCAATTTTTTAAATCTGTCCCTAACCCATTACTCAACACTAAAGAATAAACACTGACTTTGGTCACATGTGACGATCTTTTGTTTCCCATAATCAGGTTCATCTTTCCATGTTCCACCTCCCTACTTCTATTTAGGCCCTGCATATCAGAAAAATGTGGTAACCACACCCTGTATCAAGAACCCATGAAGTAGCAAATGATGAGTTATTAGATTTAATAGAATACATACCTGCAAAGGTGGGCTTAATCTTCCCATCCTTTATATCCTGCAAATACTAAGGGCAGCTTCGTTTCCAGTGGCCCTTTTGGTGGTAGTAGAAGCACCTTGTTTCTTTGGGATCGGAGGAGGGTTTAGCAGGGCCAGCTTTGGTCCCACTTGAGGATGAATCATCTCGGGGCTTTCCCTTTTGGTTGCTCTTACATGGAGCCTTCCTCTTTTTACCCTTTCCTTGACCAATTGCCATCACAGGAGCGGCCACAGCAGGGGAAGATGCAACAGATTTGTCTTTGAGGTTGCTCTGAGCAGTCTTCAAAAGTCCTTGGAGCATGCTCAAGGATACCTCCTCTTTGTTCATGTGGTAGGTCATTCTGAACTGGTTGTAACTGGTTGATTTGAATATGCATAAGATAAAAATTTCGGATTGTCACAACCTTGGAAGCTAGAGTTTGTAGATCTGGGATAAGTGCCTCATTCCGTACCTCTTCAAAGTAAAAAGTTTTGAGCTTGATGATTAATCTCTTAGATCTCCTTTAGTTCAATTTTATGGACTTTTGGTCCCAAGATTGGGTCTTTGAGACTTAAGCATGTTTCTAAGACCAGGGTTACCTCCCTTAGAGTCATATGAGTCCCAGAAGCAGTAAAGTTCCAACCTTTATGGTCCTATTAAGTCCATGCATGAGATCTAGTCCCCTTTATGGAAGTAGAATAGTGTTTTGGGAGTTTGGGTTGGTTTGGGCCTTATAAAGTCACCAAGTCAGTGACTTTATGGCTTAATACATGGAATAAGGCTTGGATCTGAGTTTGCAGCTTCTGAATCGGGGTATTAACCACTTATTAGCAAGTTGACTTAGTAAGGTTGTACGCTAGGCGTACAAGGAGGTACGCACGGCGTACAAGCCATCAGCCAGTACGCTCAGTGTACCTAGGAGTACGCCCCGCGTACGTTGTCAGATTTGGGCCTTGAGTTTTTGGGCCTCGGTGTGGGCTGTGTTTGAATTATAGGTCTTTGGGCCTTAGTGGGCCATCAGGAGTCAGTGTTTATGGGCCATGTATATGTAATGGGCTTAAGGTAAGGCCTAATAATGGGGTTGGTCCCAATGTAGCAAATTGGGCCATTTATGGGTCAATAGTGGGCTTGGGAAGCCTACTTAATGTTGGACCTTTTATAGTATGTTTTGGGCCCTAGTTATGGACCATTATGGGGTAGGGGTAAAATGGTAATTTTACCCTGAGAGTGATTATGATATTGGGCTAAGTGATATTGTGATCTTGGTAGCTCGGAGAGCCGAAGAAGCAGCAATCGGGAAATTCCAGTCAGCAACCGGAAGGTTATCAGCAAAGTTCAGCAGTGCATGTGAGTTTCCTTTTGTGTGAATGGGTCTACGGCCACAATGCCGGCCCATGTAGTTATGAGTAGGAAGAACCGGGGGTTAGCCCTAGGCACTGTTTGCTAGTATGATATGCAGGACCAAGGTCCGATGTCGGGCGGTTGCCCAAGGAATGATTTGCATGATAGTTTATACTTGTTGTCTGTGTGATACATGTATGTGCCTGGTAGGGAGGTGAGTATGGGCGAGGTCCCGTATCTCACCAATTGCAGAGTGTGGACGGTGTTCCATATCTCATTAGCAGCCGAGCAGGGGCGAGGCCCATGGTAAGAAGGGAGTGTGTGTGGGCTAGGCCCGCATCTCACTATCAGTAGGAGCGTGGATGGGGTTCCATGACTCATCAGTAATAGGACAGGGGCGGGGCCCAAGATAGGCGAGGCCTTAGAACAGGAATCCAGTAGTATATGTCCAGTTTATGTGTTATGATATTATTGTATGTTAGTATATGTTAGCGGGATGGACCCAGAGACAGGCGAGGCCTAAGAGAAACAGATATGTACACTGAGCGGGGCTCGAAGCCAGGCGGGGCCTGTTGTAGCGGGTGAGGCCTGAAGTAGTGGGCAAGGCCCAATATTTGCAGTATGTGTATGTGTATGGTATGTGGTAGGTTGAAGAACTCACTAAGCTTCGTACTTACGGTTTTCAGTTTTGGTTTCAGGTACTTCCGGTAGCGGAGGGAAGAGCTCGGGGTGATCGCATGGCACACACCATTGATTAGTAAGCCTGAGATGTTTTACTCTGATAATGAAAATATGTTTTGGAAATTAATACTCTAAATTATGTTATGCTTCATGATATGTTTTTATGAATATGGTTTTAGTAATAATTTAAAGAAAAATTTTAGTAGTGATTTTTGGGACGTTACAATTTATTCCTCGATTTCCGATTTGTTTGACATAGAATTTAGTTGAACACATCAACTTCATTCTGACCGGGCCCGACACATAAGTCAAACCAAATCATCAAGTGGCCAAGCTATCACTTTTATTCTCATAGAATAAAAGGAACAGATCAACTTCGACTCATACGCATCCATTGTTTACTAATTGAATTATGCACAATAATGTGTTTTATAACATCGAGTTACTGATGCGTTTACACATCATCAATGCATAACCAACCAGCAAACAACAACAATATCTCTAAGTTTTAAGACTATATGATATTATCTCTTTGCGATCACTTAAGGAAAAACACCACGAAGTGATACCAGCAAACTCGGGTTTATTCCAATGCTCAAATCATATTCATAAGCACTCATGAACTTTACAGCAAACCTTTGCTATGCCCAAAACCTTTCGGACTATCTACAAACAATTCATGACAATCTTCATTCATATCTACTTCCAAAATATGAACGACTGTGGACTGTTTGAATAATCCTATCATTCATGAAGTCAAAACATGCAAAATTTGAAACAATAGATAAATAACCAACACAAGATAGTAGCTTTACTCATAAATAACACAATTTTATTTATTCATCAAATGTCAAGTACAAAATATCTATTACACGTTTCCTCTCTAATCCAAACTTATATCATCCTTCAGCCCAATGCTCCTAGCATGCGGCATATATTTGACTCTACTCAGTCCCTTCGTAAGGGGATCTGTTGGGTTTTCTTCTGATGATACCCTCTTCACTACGAGGAGTCCCTCTTCTACCCGATGTCTGATAAAATGGTATTTTCTGTCGATATGTCGAGATCTACCATGATCTCTCGGTTCCTTGGTCAAGGCAACTGCTCCTTCATTATCACAGAAAATTTCCATCGGCTCCTTTATGGATGGCACAACTCCAAGGTCTCCAATGAAGTTCTTCAACCATATAGCCACCTTTGACGCTTCGCTCGCCGCAATGTACTCTGATTCGCATGTTGAATCAGCTACGGTCTCTTGCTTAGAACTTTTCCAAGTCACTGCTCCTCCATTTAGGGTAAAGACCCAGCCCGACTGTGATCGGTAATTATCCCGATCCGTCTGAAAACTATCGTCAGTGTACCCTCGTACCCTTAAGTCATCACTCCCACCGAGGACTAGAAACCATTCCTTAGTCCTCCGAAGGTACTTAAGAATATTCTTAACTGCAATCCAATGAGCTCTACCAGGGTTCCCTTGATATCTGCTTACCATGCTCAAAGCGAAGGCCAAATCAGGGCGAGTACAAGTCATAGTGTATATGATAGGGTCTACTGCGGAAGCGTAAGGAACTCGACTCATATCAACTATCTCTGCCTCTGTACTCGGGCTTTGCATCTTACTCAGCTTGGTATTGCTTTGGATTGGCAACTCCCCTTTCTTGGAATTTTCCATACTAAAACGCTTTAGTACCTTATCCAAGTATGTATCCTAACTAAGTTCTATCAGTTTCTTTTCCTTGTTTCTTACTATTCTTATTCCCAGAATATAAGCAGCCTCTCTGAGGTCCTTCATAGCGAAACATTTCCCAAGCCAGGACTTGACCTCCTGCGAGGTTGGGACATCATTTCCTATGAGGAGTATGTCGTCAACATACAATACGAGGAAGCTCACTATACTCCCACTGGCCTTGACATATACACAAGATTCGTCTTCGCTTCGCAGAAATCCAAACTCTTTAACTTTCTCGTCAAAACAAAGATTCCATCTGCGAGATGCTTGTTTCAATCCATAAATGGATTTCTCAAGCTTGCATACTCTATTTGGATGCTTCGCATCGACAAAACCCGCTGGCTGATTCATGTAAACATCCTCAGCCAACTTTCCATTAAGGAACGCAGTTTTCACGTCCATCTGCCATATTTCATAATCATGAAACGCAGCTATTGCAAGCATTACCCTAATAGATTTTATCTTCGCAACTGGTGAGAAGGTCTCATCATAGTCAACTCCAGGAGTTTGAGTAGAGCACTTCGCAACCAATCGCACTTTATAAGTATGCACTTTCCCATCCATGTCCGTCTTCTTCTAGAAGATCCACTTGCACCCGACTGTCTTTCGACCCGGTACATTATCAACCAAATTCCAAACTTGGTTGTCGTACATGGACTGAATCTCGCTGTCCATCGCCTCTTTCCATTTTGCAGACTCCGGGCCTGCTATGGCTTCCTTGTACTGCTAGGTTCGTCCAAATTTACTAGTGTACTATCACTAGTAAATGTATCCCCTTCAGTAGTAATATGTAATCCATATAACTGGGATGGAACACTAGCCCTAGTGGAGCGTCGAAGAGGTAAGGACCCGTCAACAGGTTCAACAGGAGTTTCCTCCTCAGGTTGAGTGCCAGTGTCAGAGGTTCCTTCATCGCCTTGATCTTGAATCTCTTCAAGTTCAATTTGCCTCCCACTGTGTTCTTGTCTTATCAATTCCCTTTCTCGGAAAACTCCTCTTCTAACAAAGAAGGCAACATTTTCACTCGGTCTATAGAAAAGATAGCCAAAAGACTTATGTGGATAGCCGATGAAATAACACTTCTCACTACGAGGTTATAGCTTGTCGTGAGTCTCTCGTCTTCCGAAAGCCTCGCAACCCCAAACCTTGATATGTGCCAACGAGGGAGCCTTCCCTGTCCATATTTCGTGAGAAGTCCGACTCATCATAGAACGAACCATGTCCAACAAGGTCCGATTACATCTCTCAGCCACAACATTCAATTGTGGCGTCCTCGGAGGCATCAATTGCGAAACAATTCCGCATTCTTTTAGATAGTCATGAAACTCAAGACTTAGGTACTCTCTTCCTCGGTCTGACCGAAGCATCTTGATTTTCCTGCCCAGCTGATTCTCCACTTCATTCTTAAACTCTTTGAACTTTTCAAAGGTTTCTGACTTTTGCTTGATTAAGTAGATATATCCATATCTGCTATAATCATCCATAAAAGTCACGTAGAAGCGGCAAGCATCCCTTGTGGTGGATCTAAAGGTCCTGCACACATCGGTGTGTATGAGATCCAGTAGACCCTCACCCCTTTCACAAGTGTCAGTAAAGGGTGACTTGGTCATCTTCCCAAGTAAACAAGATTCACACGTGTCATTGTCCCTAAGGTCAAATGACTCCAACACTCCACCCTTTTGGAGTTGGGCCATGCGTTTCTTGTTGACATGGTCAAGGCGACAATGCCACAAGCATGCTTTGTCTAGACTATCAATATTCAAAACATTATTTCCTAAATTATCAACAACCATCACAGATTCATAAACCCATTACAAGGTAATGCATTGAAGTAAAAGACACCATTCAAATAAACATTAATAGAACCATTACTATTATCAAAAGAATATCTGAAACCTTGTCTAAACAACCCATGAAATGAAATAATGTTTCTTGCCATATCTGGCGAATAACAACAATTGTTTAAATCTATCCCTAGCCCATTACTCAACACTAAAGAATAAACACCGACTTTGGTCACAGGCAACGATCTTCTGTTTCCCATAATCAAGTTCATCTTTCCATGTTACACCTCCCTACTTCTATTTAGGCCCTGCATATCAGAACAAATGTGGTAACCACACCTTGTATCAAGAACCCATGAAGTAGCAAATGATGAGTTATTAGATTTAATAGAATACATACCTGCAAAGGTGGGCTTAATCTTCCCATCCTTTATATCCTGCAGATACTGAGGGCAGCTTCATTTCCAGTGGCCCTTTTGGTGGTAGCAGAAGCACTCTACTTCTTTGGGATCGGAGGAGGGTTTAGCAGGGCCAGCTTTAGTCCCTCTTGAGGATGAACCATCACGGGGCTTTCCCTTTTGGTGGCTCTTACATGGAGCCTTCCTCCTTTTACCCTTTCCTTGACCTATTGCCATCACATGAATGGCCACAGCAGGGGAAGATGCAACAGATTTGTCTTTGAGGTTGCTCTCAGCAGTCCTCAAAAGTCCTTGAAGATTGCTCAAGGACACCTCTTCTTTGTTCATGTGGTAGGTCATCCTAAACTGGTTGTACAAGGAGAGCAAGGAGTGGAGGATTATGTCGATAGCCAAATCCTCATCAAACTAAACATTAAGTTTGAGAAGACAATCAACATACCTATGCATTTTCTGCAAATGAGAGGTTAGGGATTCTCCACTACCCATCTTAGCGGTGATCATGTTAGTAATGATCTCATAGCGCTCTTGCCTCGCGCTCTGGTGATACATGTCCAGCAAATCCTGATGCATTTCATATGGATACATGTCCTCATAGGACTTTTGGAGTTCGAGGTTCATGGTGGCCAGCATGATGCAGTGAACTTTCATAGCATCACGCTCGTGGGCCTCGAAGGCGGCCAACTCTTCAGGAGTAGCAACATCTGGGATGATCTTTTCCATCTTTTCATCGAGGACATATTCTTTGTCCTCGTAGCGTGTGATCATGCGAATATACCTCATCCATTCATTGAAGTTTGAACCATCAAATGTCACTTTCTGACACAAGTTCATCAACGAGAATGACACAGAAGCGTAGTTGTTGTTGTGTGCAGACATCTGAAAAAGAAAGGAACAAAGTTTGATTAGAAATGAATCCTTAATTAAACACCCAAATGAGAAATTAGGGCTAGGATCCAACAACATGATTTACAACTTAGAAAGGGATGTCGTACTCTAAAAGTAAATAATTTGAAGGTAAGTGACTGACGATTCACTAATTCTCACCATGAAAAACGAAAAAGAGATTTAGGTTTTAAATGTATTGAAAACTCCTAGATCTTTGAGATTCATTGGACTTTTCAACGGAATGTTTAAAAATCGATATGCACTTCAAATTTGTGACTGGGATACCGAGGATTGCAAACAAGTTGTGAATAACCATGCGAATCAACATGGTGCACTCAATGTCTCTATCACCTAATCAATGTGCCAATAAACTACACACGCTCCATTGATCTATGACAAACATCGAGTCACCCTTTGCAACCAATGTCATCCGCAAATTGATGTGCTGGTTAACCACACGCGCTCCATCAACGTTTGACAAGGGTACAAAGTGTAATTCCATGGATTAGCATCATTTTCACATTTTACCCTAAAGTAACTAAGATTGAGAATTTGTAAAACATGTAGTTACTTTGTATCTTACATTATACTTTTAATGAGGAGAGGGTTGCCCTATCCTACCCGTTCGGCTAACGACCCTCCACCAGTCAAGCAAGCGGTGGGTGTGAGTATACACCCATTAAGCGCCATTTTATAGGCAGCAACCTTATACCCGCCTTATAGACTGGCTTCGTGAATGAGGCCTACTAACGGTAAGACTAGCAGTTTAAGTTGTATATATATATATATATATATATATATATATATATATATATATATATATATATATATATATATAAAGCTTGTAATAATATATAATAGTATAGCGTTGAATTTTAAACCTGTTAAATTCTAAGGGCTTGAAATTTAAATTATTCAAAATTAAACTTTTAATCACAAAATTCAAATTTCAAAACTTGAGGGCAAGTTTTGAACTTTTCAAAACATAAGGGATCAAATAACAAATAATTTAAATTAAACAATTAATTTCATAATTATCTATATTTGACCTAATCTTATTTTACTTATTAGATAATTACCAAATAATTTTAAATAATCCATATTTATCATATAAACAACCAATATTCAAAAGCTTTGAAATTATCTATTGTTTTGGCAAGGATAATCATTTAATTAAGATAAAATTCGGATTTTAACTTCAAAAAACGATTTAGGCATCAAATCCAAGTCAAAACAGCAACTAAATCCCGAAGTACCCTCTGTCTGACGCACAAACTCGCCGAGTCAGCTTTGAACTCGCCGAGTAGGGGCCAACTCGCCAAGTCCAGATACTGACTCGCCGAGTTGAGTCGGACAGAGGCAAAAAAATCGATTTTCAGCAAGCAAAACAGTTAAGCATCACATACAATTGAAACCAATCAAGGCTCTGATACCACTGATGGTTTTTATGCATAAGAACAATCCTATGTGCTCATACAAACCATAATGCTTGGATCTAGGTTTCTCTATTGTACATGCTTTGAATCCAAGTCTTAAAAATCAAGATCTATCATATATAATTCGAAATTATCATAAAGAAAACAGATCTAAGTGTTTTACCTCTTTTAAATGGATTGAATCCTTGAAGTCTTCTTGATCTTGAGCTTAGAGTCACAATTGTAGCTCCTCTAATGGTTCACAAACCCCACAAGCAAGAAGGCAATATGAGAGAGGTGCTGAAATAGGCCTAGGGTTCTCTTAGAATCAAGGGTATCCGATTTCCATAGCCAAGGGGTCTTATTTATAGTGCTGGCTGCTAGGGTTTCAGCCTAAACCCTAATGGAGAGCTTAATCACCAAGCAGCCCATAGAACCTTCTAGATTAGGGCCTTTGGACGAAAATATGATGGATCCCCATCATAATTTCGTTCCCCCCTTGTTCCATTAGGTTATCCAGCCCAAAACTCAACTATCATGCATTTGACATTTTATACCCCTTTATTTAATTAATCTCTTTTAGTCACCAAATTAATTCCTAATTAATTTATGACCAATAGTAATTAAATAAATACGATTTCTCCTTTAATATATTATTCTTATAATATATTAATAAACCATAATATTCTCTCTCCTTCTCCTTAAATTACCTTGTCAAGTTGCTTTGGAGAAGGCAACCCAAAAGGACCATGCACAACCGGGTCAAGTACATACCAAATATAGTTATGGGCTTAGACACTATTCCAACAACAGCACCATATTGGTTGGGTCCTCCCGAGATGCAGCAGTTGTCTACATAGCTGTAGGAGATGTTAGACAAGGGATTTTTCAGACCGATCAGTTCACCATGGGGAGCCCCGATCCTGTTTGTGAAGAAGAAGGACGGGTCACATCGGATGTGCATAGACTACCAAGACTTGAATAAGGTAATGGTAAAGAAATGTTATCTCCTTCTGAGGATCGATGATTTGTTTGACCACCTATAGGGTGCATCTTGGTTCTCCAAGATTAATCTACGATCGGGTTATCACCAGATGTGAGTCAGGGACGACGACGTGCCGTAGACAGCCCTTCAAACTCGCTATAGTCAGTATGAGTTGGTGGTGATGCCGTTTGGGCTCACCAATGCTCATGTCGCGTTCATGGACCTCATGAACTGTGTGTGCAAAACGATGTTGGACCGGTCTGTGATAGTATTCATCGAGGATATCTTGGTTTACTCCAAGACTCAGGAGCAAAATGAGGAGCACCTAAGGGAGATACTGGAGACACTAAGGATGGAGAGACTTTTCGCAAACTTCTCCAAGTGTTATTTATGGTTGCACGTGGTGCAGTTTCTGGGGCATCTTGTCAACCAGAAGGGTATTTTGGTCGATCCAGCCAAGATTGAGGTCGTGATGCGGTGGGAGGTTCCAAGGTCTCCGTCTGAGATTCAGAGTTTTCTTGGTCTAGCGGGTTACTATTGGAGATTCGTACAGGATTTCTCCAAGATCGTTGTTCCTTTGACCCGACTGACCAAGAACTCGGTGACATTCTGTTGGGGGCCTGCGCAACAGGCAGCCTTCGAGACTCTCAGACAGCGGTTATGTGAGGCGTCGATTCTGACTTTGCCAGAGAGCGTCAACAACTTCATAATTTATTGTGATACTTCGATCACAGGCATGGGTGCGATATTAATGTAGCGGGGTAACGTGATAGCTTACGCTTCGAGGCAGTTGAAGCCTCATGAGGTGAACTATCCGACACATGATTTAGAGATGGGGTTGTGCTTTTCGCCCTCAAGATTTGGCGACATTACCTCTATGGGGTTTGTTGTACCATTTACGCAGACCACAAGAGTTTGAGGTACCTCATGGATCAGCCGTATATGAACATGAGGCAACGTCCTTGGTTAGATGTGGTGAAGGATTACGATTGTGAGATCCTTTAACACCCGGGAAAGGCCAATGTTGTGGCCGATGATCTAAGCCGCAAGGTAGTGGCAGCTCCAATTCAAGATATATGTCTGAGTATGACAGTGATCACTCCGTTGCTCGAGCAGATCCATGAGGAACATGTCGAGGGCCTGAAGGAGGAGCGCCAGAAGTGCGAGCGGATCATAGGCCATGTGGCCTCATTTAATTATGACAATATTAGGTTGTTGACCCTGCATGGGAGGGTCTAGTTTCCGTACTGGAGCAGAGTATGACATGATCTGATGGATGAGGCCAACAAGTCGAGGTTCTTCATCCATCCTGGGGTGACGAAGATGTATCGGGATCTTCGCCTTGATTATTGGTGGCCCTACATGAAGCGGGACGTAGCATGGTATGTGGAGCAGTGCTTGACCTGCAGAAAGGTCAAGGCCAAGCACCAGCGACCACACGGCAAGATGCAGCCGTTGAACATTCCTGTGTGGAAATGGGAAGATGTCACTATGGATTTCATCACCAAGCTTCCAGGACCGCACATGGAGTAGATTCGATATGGGTCATCATGGATCGGTTGACCAAGAGTGCTCATTTTATCCCGATCCAGGAGAGTATATCGGCTGAGAAGCTATCTGAGATCTACGTTCGTGAGGTGGTGGAACGTCATGGAGTGCCCATTTCGGTAGTGTCAGACCGAGATGTCTGTTTCACTTCCAGATTTTGGAACTAGTTTCACGAAGAGATGAGTACTCGTCTCCACTTCAGCACCGCTTTCCACCCCCAGGCGGATGGACAGAGCAAGAGGACGATTCAGACTCTCGAGGACATGCTAGCGCATGTGTTTTTGATTTCGGTGGCAGTTGGGATACGTATCTTCCGTTGCCGAAATTTTCATATAACAACCGTTACTACGCCATCATAGACCGACCTCCCTTCGAGATGCTCTACGGGAGGAAATGCAGGACCCCAATTTATTGGAGCGATGTTTGTTAGAGAGTCATGGGGAGTACTGAGGTAGTACTTAAGACCACTGAGAGGATCCAACAGGTCTGGAATAGGCTCCAGACTGCTCAGAATAGGCAGAAAAGCTATGTCGACAAGCGCCATTTAGATTTGGAGTTTCAAGTTGGCGACATGGTCCTCCTGAAGGTGTCACCTTGGAAAGGTGTCATCCGATTCAGGAAGCGAGGCAAGTTGGGCCCCAGGTACATCGTTCCTTTCGAGGTTGTAGCCCAGGTGGGTAAGGTGGCGTATCGATTAGATCTTCTGTTGGATTTGGTGTCTAATCCCATAACTATAATCGGGATGTACTTGACCCGATTGTAGCATGGTCCTTTTGGGTTGCCTTCACCAGTGCAATTGGATAGGATGGACTTTTGAGAATAAGGTTATTTATGATTTATTAATATATTATAATTGTATGAAATCAGATTATTTAATTAGTATTGATCAAGAATTAATTTGCAATTAATTTTGTGGTCAAAAGAGACTAATTAAATATATGGGGATTGATTATGTAAATCAATGATTCTTATAGTGTGGGCCAATGATCCATGATTATTTGGATGGGCTAAACCAATGAGATAATCCATGGATAGTCCATGGAGGTTAAACCCATGGAGCATAAGAATGTGAAAGGTCATGGAGCATTAGGGTTTGCATGAATGTAACCGTAGCTTAGCAACACTATAAAAACATACCCCTAGTCCCAAAATCGGACCCATTCATTTCTAAGAGAGTGAAGTTGATTTTGCGCTAAGTAACCTATTCTCTCAAGCCTCCTCTTGCATATTGGTGTTTGGGATCCATTAGAGGCATCACACTTGGGGTGCTCAATCTTTCAAATGTCAAGAACTACAAGTCCTTCTAAGAGGTAAGTCATCTAACTAGTTGTATTGTTCATTTGACAATTTGTATGCTAGTTAGGACAATGCTTTGGAAAAATTGAAAATGCATGTATAATTAGAGAAAAATAGATCCAAAGAATTTAGGGTTGCATGTGCACCATAGGAGTGTTATAGTGCTCGAAACCCAACATCTTCCAACCGAGCTCAGCCAGATCCATAACACTTTTCATGTTTCCCATCTGCGAAAGTGCCTTGTGGATGACTCCGCAGTTGTGCCTCTAGAGGATATACAAGTTAATGACAGCCTAAACTACATTGAGAGACTAGTAGCTATTCTCGACAAGAAGACGAAGGAGCTGAGGAACAAGAGGGTTGAGCTGGTGAAGGTGTAGTGGCAACACCGCAAGGGTTCAGGGTGGACTTTGGAACCCGAGGAGGAGATGAGGGAGCACTACCCGGAGTTGTTTCCCGACATTGCAGACTTCGAGGACGAAGTCTAAGACAAGTGGGGGATAATTGTAACGTATGGTCCCTGGTACGCATTTAATTATAATTTATTCACTTTTGTATAGCAACTCGACGAATTGGGATCCCCAAACTCGTCGAGTAGAAACCAGAATGGACGTGGGATTTTAAGTCACCTACTCGACGAGTTAAGAGCCTCGACTCGACAAGTAGGGCTTCAAGGATGAAACCCTAATTTTAGGATTTTGTACCCTATTTAAGCATCTTAACCCCCTTATGCCAGCCTCATTTATAGCCTCCTAGTCCCAAAACCCTAGCCACGAAACCCTAGAGCCTTGTGTGAGCTTGTGAGACATTTTTGAGAGAAAACTTGTGTTTTTGAAGCGTGTGGAAGAAGAGGAAGCTAGAGGACTAAAGAAAAAGATAATAGATCCAGAAACTTCACTCCTTTTGCAGCATTTTCGGGTAAGCAAGTCTCAAACTTGCTCAATAATTTCTTAGATCTCTTCATTTCACTTTTAGGGGGGGTGGTCCAAGAATGTTAGCTTTTTGGAAATGGACAACCCAAGTGGGTATTCTCCCAAATCTAGGACCTTGAAGGGCTGTTATGGCATATAGGTGCAAACTTTATGGCCATTGGAGACCCTATGCAAGCTCTAGGATGACATTTTGGCCTTTTAAGCCCCAAAAGGCCATGCACGGAGTGAAAGGTGGAAACTTTATGTGTTCAAATGATATCTAAGGCCTAAATCTTAGTTTGTATGCTTTAGTTTGTAGTATGGATGACTTGTGGACCAAGATCTAGGTCCTAAAGAGTTAGGGTTTGAGCCAAACCCATCAAATGAGAGTATTAACGAGTAAAGTTGGAAACTTTACCCTTAAAAGGATGTTTTCAGTGTGTATGAGAAGCAGGAAGCTTAGAGGAACTCATCGAGTCCTTAGAGGAACTTGACGAGTTGAGTTGATTTGTCTCGATTTTGAACATGGTATAACTTGACGAGTCTGAGGATGACTCGACGAGTTGACTCGCCTAATCGCGACTATGAGTAGCCAGGGAACTCGACGAGTCAGGGGGATTACTCGAAATGTTGGATCGTGATTTCAGGGTTTTTGATTTATGGAACTCGACAAGTTGATGGGTCAACTCGGTGAGTTGAGTCAACCCAGAACATTGACCTTGACCAGAATGTTGAATTTGACTAGGGGTAAAATGGTCATTTTACCCTAAGAAGTATTATCAGATTTTGACTAAGTGTTATTGTGATAATGATATTCAGGGATTTGTTGGAGCAGTCGTCAGAGATTCCTCACACGAGATTTCACTTAGCTTTGCGAGGTGAGTTTTCCTCCCATAGGAACGGGTCGAAGGCACCAATGTCGACCCGTTTATGTATGTTAGTATATAACGGGCTAGGGTCTGATGTTGGGTTGTGCCCAATGTAGGTTTATGTGTCTCCGGACTTTGGTCCGATGTCGGGGCAAGCCCGAGGAATGTTTGTATGCTTGGTGTCTTCGTGATTCTTGCATGTGTCTGTTAGAATGTTCTAGATTTCGGTCCGATGTCGGGGCAAGCT
This sequence comes from Lactuca serriola, assembly GCF_051521515.1. Lineage (NCBI taxonomy): Eukaryota > Viridiplantae > Streptophyta > Magnoliopsida > Asterales > Asteraceae > Lactuca > Lactuca serriola. The sequence continues at coordinate 353,520,919 of NC_136411.1, forward strand.
CAAGGAGAGTTTATATGTAAGCTAGATGATTATGTTATATGTATTGTTGATAGGCTTATGTATACCAAGCTTTTCTCGATGTCGGGCGGGTCCTGATGCCATATTTTGGTCCGATGTCGGGCGGGGCCTAATGCCGGACTATGGTTCGATGCCAGGTGGGGTCTGATGTAGTGGGCTAGGCCAAATTTATTGTGTTATGTGATTATGTGATATGTGTATGGTATGTGGTAGTTTGGGGAGACTCACTAAGCTTCGTGCTTACAGTTTTTAGTTTTGGTTTCAGGTACTTCCGCTAGTAAGGGGAAGAGCTCGGGATGACTGCATTGCACACACCGTAACATTTAGCCTGGGATGATTTACTCTGAGATTTAGACATGTGTTTTTGATACAGTGTTTTGATATGATGTTTTGAGATACTATCATATATGTTTTGGATTATCATGGTGTTATTTATATATTAAAAATGAAATTTTTGGACTGTATTTTTGGGATGTTTCATTAAGTTATTTGAATAATGATGTGACAATAGTTTTAAGTCTTAGGATAAATTCACTACTGGAGATGCTCTTAGCTTCTTTGATTCTAGGATTTGTTTGACTGTGATTGAAATTGTTTGATCCTTCTATGGAAAAAAATTAAAGCAAAAACAAATTAAATCATGCATATGATTCTTGGTTTAGTTAACTATGTATGTGTGCACTTGGTTAAGGATCGTAAAGGAGCATTGGAAGTGACGTTTTCCCAAAGTAGTGGCGAGTTTTGTTCGGTGAGGTAAGAATAGTCGTTTTTCTGATGAACCTAGTGGAGGGTGATAGGATGAGGAAGGGATAAGTCGTCATAATCTAGTGCAATTTCAAAACGTTATTGACCAAACTTACAATAAAATTCTTATTTTGGACCACTGGTGCAATTTCAAAACTTTTTGGACGAAAGTCTTAAGTTTTAACAAACCACATAGACCTGATTTGCAGTTTGTCCTTTTATATCTCTATTGTTACGAAAATAAGTTTTACCAAGTGACTATTTGCATAATTTAAATCCCTATTATATCTCTCAGTAGTAATCATATAAACACGTCACAATATAACAACTATGGGTACTCAATAACCTTGGGGACTATCAGCAGTCCTAGTGGGCTAACAACATGCCTTGTGGTTTAACAACATACCTCACGGTTTATTAGCAACCCTGAAGACTACCAGCAGTCTCATGGGCTTACAGCAGCCCAAGAGTTATTAAAAAATCAGTTCACATATAACAACAATCAATAGCTATGACCCAGCTGATAAACGTATACTACCACACAGACAAGTATAGTGAGATGACTCACCTCGCGAATAGCAGCTAATGCCCAACAACTCACACTTCGGGTAGACGGGTACAGTGAGACACTTAACAAAATTAAAAAGTACCATCTCAGTCTACACTCCAAAACCCCTAAATTGACCAAAAGTCAACCTCATCAGGTCTCCACGTCGTGGCCACCCATAAGCCACGTCCTGGGCACTAAAGAAAAAAAAAAGTTGGCCAATTAGTCGATTCCCACGCCGTGGCCATCGATTAGCCACATCGTGACAATATTTCGGCAAAACAATCGTGGAAACACCAGTTGCCACGTTGCGACAACAGGTAGCCACGTCGTGGAAATTGGGCACCAATAACTTAATGGATTAAGCTGTTATTCCTCAATCCCAAATGCTCTAAAGCTCAAATCTTGTTTCCTTCATGGCCTTGATGGATAAAGTTTCCAACTTTATCCATTAAGTCATCCCATTAAGACAAGATCTAAATTTCTAAGTTCTTAATGACAACACCAAGGTATGTACTCACTCTATAAGCCATGCAAGCCATAAAATGGGACCAAAAGCTCATAAAATGACCTAGAACTAGATCTAGAGAAATAATGAGAAAGGTAGAGACTTTTTACCTCCAATAAGTCAGAAATAAGATGAAGATGATGGATCTAAACTGAAACCACACTCACAAGCAACACCAAGGACTGCTTCTTCCTTCAACCTTCTCAAGAATGAAGCACATGCACTCAAAATACACAAATAGAGGCTAGGGTTTGGATGGGGGTTCAATCTCAAAGGGCGGAGGCTACCAAATGAGTCAACCTTAGGAGATAGTGCCCTTAAATAGAGCAACAATCCAAGAATTAAGTTTTTACGCCCAAAACGACTGTCACGCCATGCCAAATATAACGCCACGTCGTGGCCTTTCGTGAATGCACATTTCTCAATCAACGAGTGCCACGTCGTGACACTCCCAATGTCATGTCGTGGCACTCCCAATGTCACGTTGTGCATAGATTAAAATAATAAAAATTAATTAATTAAGTATCATAAAGGAATACCTAGAAATAAGATGTTACACTCTTGTCATTATAATCCTTTTCTCATTGAGATCATATAGTTTATAAGCCTTTTGTCCTGGATTATACCCAATGAAACAGCACATGGTAGTTCTTGAATCAAATTTAGTTTTGTATGACAGAACATTAGCAGCAAAGGAAAAGCATCCAAAGACTTTGAGATTTGAATAATCTGGATCTTTCTTGTAAAGATGTTTAAAAGGAGTTTCCCACTTTTTAGAGAGGTATGGGAAGAAGATTGATAATGTGAGTAGACATCAAGATAAGATGACCCCAAAAATTAATTGGTAATCCAGATTGTGAAAGTAATGTGTGTGCTATCTACAAAAGTTGTTGATGCTTTCTTTTGACTCTCTCCTTTTCTTGTGGAGTGTATGCAACTCTCTTATGATGTATTATTCCAAAAGTCAAAAAAAGATTTTGACACTTATTGTTTACTGGTTCACTTCCATTGTCTGTTCTGATGTTCTTAACACATGTTTGAACTGACTTTTAACATATCCAAGAAAATTTGAAATTGTTTGGAAGACTTGAGTTTTATCTACTAAGAGAAAAGTCCAAAACTGCCCTTGAATGATCATCAATAATTGTAAGGAAGTATGATGCACCCGTAATTGTTTTTGATTTATAAGGTCCCCATAAATCAACATGGATTAATTGAAAGATAGCATCATCATGTGAATCATTATTCTCAAATGGAAATATCTTTTGTTTAGCTTCATGAAAAGGAGTACAAGGCATCAATTCATTCTCTCTAATTTAAGGAATGAATGAAATATGATTCAATACAGACTGAGATGAATAGCCTAATCTTTGATGCCACAAAGAAAAAGAACTATTATTTAAGTCTCTAACAGCATTACATATTTGTTTTTCATTTTTCTTACAAGAATTGGCTAAATGATCAAACAAGTTGTTATTATTCAGTACAAATAGAATTACAACTATCTCCCCTTGAGCCACGACCTTAGAATTTCTAGGTCCTGCAAGATACAAAATGTAGGATAAAAGCTGAAGATAATTTGAGTAGAGATAACAAAAGATTTTACTGATATTTGATTGCATTTGAACTCAGGCACATGTAAATCATTCTTGAGAATTAACCTTGAGTTTAATTCTATAACTCTTGTATGAGTTACAGATTTGATAAAACCACCCGGTAAGAAGATAGGGGTACTATCAACAGTCTTCAAACTTTCCATATAAGATGTATTGGAACACATGTAAGTAGTATCTCTGGTGTCCAATATCCATACATCTTTGTAAAATTGATTGATCTTTAATAAGTTTAAAAAAGAGATATTCATACTTGTAAAGTCTCCAAGATGAGAGAAATTTGAAAATGTGGATCAATCTTTTGATCTATCTTCATAAACTGCCTGAATTGTTGAAATAGAGCATTCATGGGATCATTGCTGTCTAGATTGTAAAAAGAAGATGGTTCTTGGAACAAAGGATTGTCTTCTTGTTGATGTGTATTCACTATATTTGCATAATTGAAGTTATTTTTCTTCTTATCTTTATATTCATTATACCCATCAGGATAGCCAATCAATTTGAAACAAACATCTCTGCTATAACCATTTACCTTGCAGAAATTACAATATATGTCCCTATTTTTCTTATTTTTGGTCTTTGGTTTATATGCAATAAGTTATTATTATGATGATTTGAAGCTTTCACATACATGGAAGATGCTTCATTTGGGACATAAAAGTTAATTTGCACTTCCTTTTGTTTTTCAACACTCAAGGACATAGAATAAGCTTTGTGAACTGAAGGAAGAGGATCGAGAACAAGAATTTGATTCCTTAGATTTTCATAAGTCAGTTAGCCCCATTAAGAATTGCATAAGACAAATAGATGAAGTGAATTCTGAAATTACCATCCACATTTGCAATTAGGAATTTCAATTAGACAACTCAATTGATCCCATAATTGTTTCAATTTTGTATAGTACTAGGATAGAGACGAATCATGTTGATTAATGGAAGCAATTTGTCACTATAATTGATAGATTAGTGGACCATTGTTTTCACTTAAATGTTCTTCAAGTTCAAGCCACAATACTTAAGCAGTAGTTGCAAGAATGAATGCTCCAACGATCTCCTTTGAAAAGCATTCGGCAACCACAAACGTACCATACAATCATTGGTGATCCAATCCTTATTTAGGTTTCTTTGTTGTTCCATCGATAAATCCAATTTTCTTCTTCGCTCCTAAAGCGATGCAAAAGGAAAATTTCCATTGCATGTAATTTTCATTGCCAAGAAGATGTGTAGAAACTAAGAAAATGTTTGGATCATTATTCTTAGCATTAGATACAATATTGGTAGAAGAAGAAGATGATGAATTGAGATTGAATTCATTCTCATTTTGAGAATTCATTTTTGTAGAATTAGGTAAGGTAAATTGATATGTTGCTCTGATACCATCCATGGAATCAAGAACACATAGAGAGAGAAAGTATCGAGTTAAATGTTTCATCTTATTTCACCTTGAATTGAACACCGTAAATACATGAATATATACAACGTAAACAAGGAAGAGAAAGCTTCTAACTAACTTAACAGGCAACTATCTATTTACAGATAAATCCCTGATCTATTCTATATTTACAATTGAACCCTTCAACTCCATTGATAATGTTGATAATCTCCAATGGATACGGGTGAAAGAAGGTTGGGACTCGCTCATGATTTTGCTGGAGTTCTACGGCTACAACCAAAAACCAACCTCGGTGCAGAAAAAAGAATATAAGGCACGAGCATTTGTTTTTTTTTTCCAGCCATCTATGTAAATTATGTGTGTGTGATTCTTCACCCATGTTGTCCATTATTTGTATATTCATAAAATAATGATATTGTCCATTTTTTTTAATTCATAAGGAGAATAGTCGTTAGCTTCATGCATACAGTTCAATCATTATCTTAATATTCTACAGTGAATTAATATCGTTTTTTTTTCTTTCTTTTTTTTCTTCTTTTTTTTTGTAAATGATCAAACACTTTCATCAAAATTTAAACATGAATATTTACTATTTTTATTGTGAAATATGTGAATAATCACGAGATTATGATTCATATCATAATATTAAGATAATAATGTACTATTTAATATTCCTATCTAGAAATTTAAAATAATACTGCACAAGTTTAATATTCATATCAGAATTTTAAATCTATATTTATCAGACCATGTTTTGTTATCTCTTGTAATAAATCTTTTTCTTGAGAATCATTTACAGAAATATTTGTTAATCGCTCCATAGATCCACAGTTTACCAACAACTCAAGTTTTGTCCATTGCGGATTTGGGGTGCTATGCACTGGCGTCTAGTGTGACTGGAACGTAGGCTTTGATGTTTGTTATTCCAAAGCTGGGAAAAACAAATACTTCTTTAATACCATGAAATATTCGGATGATTGTACTAGGGTTCAACTTTTCATTCCTCAAAATATATACAATCAAAATATATACAATGATGATTATGTGGGCTGTATTTGGGCTTAAAGATACAACAATCTATGAAAATATTTACAGTTCAATATGCACTAATAGCACATCTGTTTAAATGAAAAAAAGTAATAAAATTTAAAGATATGCCAAAAAATAAAAATAAAAACACAATGCAAAACAAAGTCAAAAAGGTACCCTAAAAAATCCTTTTTCTTTTACACCGATTTATCAAATATAACCGAAATGTGGGATGAAAAAAGGTAAAAAAAAATTCTAATAAATGAAAGTTTTTTTTTTTTTTTGTCACATATCATCTTTTTTTTTCATTTTGATACTTGTTATTTTGTGAGAGTTTTATAATTTTTATTTTCCACTTGTTATTTTTTAGGGATTTCAATTTTCTTAAAATAAAATTCCATAAATTGTAATGGGTTCTATAAGGAAATAAAACCATCCTATTAATTTGATAATAAATTCTTATAAATACTCCAAAGGATTTAATTTCTTTTGCAAATGTTCCAAAAGATAACTATTACTTTATAAAATATTTCATGTTTATATATTATTATATATAGGGAAAACTACAATAAAGTCCCTACATATTAGTCTCATAATCGATTTAGTCCCTATATGTTTTTTTTATTCAATTAAGTCATAAATACTGGTAATCATAATCAATTTAACCCTTTGAGCCGGTCAACAGGTCATCCAACTTTCAAAAATTACATTTTTGGCCCAGATTTCAAAATTTATTACAAATTTGATCCAAAATTTACACTTTTGGCCCAGATTTTAAATTTTTTTACAAATTTCGTCCAAACCTTACATTTTTTGCCCAAATTTTAAAATTTTATTATGAATTTATCCTAACTTTAGTTTTATTTACAACTTTTTTTCTCAAAGAGTTGTTTCTAACATGTTTTTTTTATAAAATCATATTTATACAAAAAAAAAATGTATTTTCATTTAAAAATCTTATATTTTCTATATAAAAACTTTTTTTAAAAGTTTTTTGTATATGAAATATCTAATTATAAAAATAAATATTTATCAAGTATATAAATATATACAAATCGGTTTTTATAAAAAATGTATAAAGAAACATATTTTATAAGAAAATGAATACAAACACCTGTTTTATCTATATTTTTTTTATAGAATTGTGTTTGCTTATATTTTTTTTATAAAAACATGTTTGAATAATTTTTATATAATACGTCTTTGTATACATTTTATAAAATGTATACAAACACGATTTTATAAAATATATACAAACATGTATTATATAAAAATTATTGAAACACGTTTTTTTAAGATGCATACAAACACGATTTTATAAAAAAAATATAGATAAACACCTATTTGTGTGCATATATATATATATATATATATATATATATATATATATATATATATATATATGTATATATATATATATAAAGGTGATAGGCGTTTGTATACATTTTTTATAAAAACGGTTTTGTATATATTTATATACTTAATAAATATATATATTTTATAACTAGATATTTCATATACAAAAACTTTTTAAAAAATGTTTATATATAGAAATTATAAGATTTTTATGTCAAAATATGTTTTTTTTGTATAAATATGATTTTATAAAGAAAAAACATATTAGATACAATTCTTTGAGAAAAAAAGTTGTAAAGAAAACTAAAGTTAGGATGAATTCATAATAAAATTCTAAAATTTGGGCAAAAAGGGTAAAGTTTGGACCAAATTTGTAAAAAAAAATTAAAATCTGGGCCAAAAGTGTAAATTTTGGGCCAAATTTGTAATATATTTTGAAATCTGGGCCAAAAATGTAATTTTTGAAAGTTGGGTGACCTGTTGACCCAGTCAAAGGGTTAAATTGAATACGATTACTGGTATTTGGGACTTAATTGAATAAAAAATATATATAGGGACTAAATCGATTATGAGGCCAATATGTAGGGACATTATTGCAGTTTTCCCTTATATATATATATATATATATATATATATATATATATATATATATATATATATATATATATATATATATTAAAGTTCTAAACAAAAGGAATATTAAACTTATCATTTTTTTGGCAAAATTGGTCCCTGCACTTTGCTCCTTATTTTTTTATTTATTTTGACACTTTTGGTCATTGCAATCGATATTTTTACACTTTTTAGGAACCTTTTAATATTTAAAGTTTGGCCACAAAACTTTAACGGTTTCACAACTTTGATCCATTTTCTAAAAATTTGCTAATTCCTACCTCTTTAATTTTTTATCCGTTTTGACACTTCTGATCCTTGCAGTCAAAACTTTTATATTTTTTCATAAAAACATGAAAAAAACGGTCCGGGGCAAAGCCCGACTTTTCATTCTTGCACTTTCTACGTCTTTCATATTTATCGATTTGGAAACAACATTGAAAACTTTTGGCCCCCGCGTCGCGAGGGTAACCTTTCTAGTTGATATTAGAATTTTATTTTTAATAAATTCGTATAATATACGGGCTCACACCTAGTAACTAATATACCTCCGATTCAATTCTATAATCGGAAAAATATTAAATGAAACGTGATTTAAAGTTTAGTGGTCTATCGAACTTAAAAAAAAAAATTCGTACATACTAATTTTTCTCCATATATAATAACTTATTTCAAATATTAGTTTTAAAATAAGAAAAGAAATATAAAGTCCTTTTTTTAAACTAGGATATATAAAGTTCTAATATTTTCGGCGATTTTACAAAAAAGTCATAAACATTAGTTTCTGACAACATTAAAGTCTTAACTACAAAAAAAATTCGATACATTTACCATTTTTTGCTGATTAGCCGGTAATTAGGATTTTACTGACAAAATAAATAAATAAATAAATAAAGTTTATGATTTTATTGTCAAATTGTTGAAATTTTTTTGGACTTTAGTGTATAATCTTGGTTTCCCTAGAAATAAATAATTGTATTTGCCTTGTGAGACCCAATTCGTAGCCCAAAAACATTTAATTGTGATTTTCATCGCAGCACCACTGTTTTTTTTAACATCATCATCTTTACCCTGCTACAATCACAATCAGGGGAAACATATGCAAAAGAAAGAGCGAGAGAGGGTGTAAGAGTTGTAAAGCTCTCTTCTTGGTTCACCTTCAAATCTTGAACTGAACACAAACAATACACGCCTAGTCAAAAGGGTGTGAATGTAGACAATGAGTAAGAAGAACAGTTTCATTATTTTTTGTTTCTTAGTTCTCTATTTTTAGGACTACAAAAAGTCAACACAACCCTGATTCTTTATTTTTTTTTCTTGATTATCACCATTTTTTCAATTTCGGTTTGTTGAGAGTAAAGTGTTAATTACTAGTTAACCGGCAAAAAATGATAAACATGTCAAAAATTGCCGGTAGGTAGAAAAAATAAAATTTAAGACTTTCTTGTCAAATCGTTGAAAATATTGAGACTTTAGTATATATATATATATATATATATATATATATATATATATATATATATATATATATATATATATATATATATCACTTTTTAAATATATTAAAATATTAATCTACACTTAATTTTAAAATTTAAAATTCAGAATTGTATATTCTTTAATCATCAAACTTTAATTCTTTAATGCTTTGACTATCGAACACTTTGTAATATGGGTGTTATAGTTTTCTAAGGTATTTTAGCCGAATTTGGTGTAAATTAAGCAAAATTTAATATTAGCCTACCTCCTTTAAGAAGTTATTTATTACTTTGTTGGTTTAAATTGTAAATATTTAAAGTGATTTAATTATTACAGTAAAAAAATATTACAATATTTATATTTTAATACAATAATCATGGAGTTTTGTACAAAAGGTTAGTACTTTAAAACAGTATTTACCAATATATCGTAGCTTCAAATTTAATTACCAAAATATAATATTTATTTTTTAGTGAATTTCAAATAATTCTTTTAATCTTTAAAGTTTCAAAATAATATAGCAACAAAAACTGCAGTTATATATGTTAGGTCCAGTTTAGTGTTGCGTCCTTGGGCTCGTTAGCTAGTCCAGTTTTGTCTCCAGTATGAGTCTGTCCATCCGTGAGTATGTTGTAGGGTTTATTATATATAGATGCTTGCATGCATTCTTAAACACAATGATTTTGATAGAGATTTAATAGCATTTACGTTCTAATCTTTTGTAACCCTAGAATCCTCTACAGCGGAAGTTCTTCATCGAGCTCTGCTGAGGATTGGTTTTAATCATTCGAATCATTCAGATCCACACTTGTGTTTTTATCTCACTGTTTTTTACTTTATTTGTTTGACTGTTATAAAGATCTAATCGATCAAAGAGTTTTATAAACTCATCAATTGGTATCAGAGCAGGAGGCTATGTAATTCATACACATCTCTTTTGTGAAAGAAGTGATTAGGGTTATTCCGCATTAACTAATATTTATTGAGCCGTCACTCCATAATTGACGTATCTCATTATTTATTCGTTTGCCCTAATACTGCATATTACAAGTCTGATCTTTCAAACAGGTTAAACAATCAAGCATGGACGATTCTCAATCTAATCCTATCAACATCTCAAACGGTATTGGATCAACGACGAAGATTCCTATTCTATACACCCAGGATTACGAAGTTTGGGCTCATCATTTTGAAGACTATGTCATCGGATCTGAAGATAATGGGTATCTTATTTGGGAAGCCATTGTGTCTGGACCATTTGCTCACTCAGGAACATCCAAGATCATTAAAACTCGGAAAGAATATAATGATCTGTTAAAAGATGTAAAAGACGTTGCTCAAGACGAAAAGGAGAAGTTTCAGTGCAATATCAAAGCATTGAGACTGATCCGATTCGCTCTTCAATCTGACACGTTTAGGTTGGTGAGTTCCTGCAGTACCGCTAAAGAAATCTGGGATAAGTTGCGAGAGTTGTATTCCACAGATGAAGATTTGGAGCACTCTATTCAGACGTTGCTTTTGTCTGAGTTTGGAGAATTCAAGCAAAATTCTGATGAGACCGTCACACAGACTTTTGATCGCTTCAATCATCTTCTTAGCAAAATGATCAAACATGATATCGAAAGGAAGCTGATTGAATAGAAGGTCACCTTTTTGAATAGCTTACGACCTGAATGGAGAGCTGTTGTGTCCACAGTTAAAGCTCATGAGCAGTTCAAGTCATATTCATTGGCTAAACTGGTGGGGATTCTAAAATCCCAAGAAAAGATTGTGATGCAAGAGAAGAATGTGGTCTCAAGTTTGGGGTCCTTGGCCCTCCTGTCCAAAAGCAAGAATGTAGTAGAAGATGAAGATCTAAATATGGAGGACTACGATCTTACCTAAGAAGATTATGCTATGATGGTGTCCAATCCAAAAAGGTTCATCAAGAAGAGATTTCCTACCAATAAAAACCGAAATTGGCAGAGAAGCTACAGTTCAAAAAAGGTAAGGGAGGAGCCGAAGACTGAGGAACCAAAGAAAGAGGCGAAGGTTGAAGGAGATTCTGGTGTCAACTGCTACAACTGTGGAGGAAAGAACCATTATGCCAAAGATTGTGTTCTGAAGAAAATGCAGAGAAGGATGAGGAGAAAGATGAAAAGGCTGTCTTGATGAAAAAGCTGGAAGAGATCAAGAGGAAGAAAGCTGCTACTAACCCTTCTATGAATGCTCTTATTGTACAGGGTTCGGCAGAGGATGACGAGTTCGGTGGCATGCAGGTGTGGTCAACCGACTCAGAAGATGATGAGGTGAGAAAGCCTTCGCATGGAAAGGCGTATGTGGCAAGAGGTGGTGAAAGCGGCGGAAAGTGTTTGATGGTGATTGACGTATCTCACATGAGGGGATACAATACAGATGGTGGAAATGAGGACACCAAGGAGCGAGAGGACTTATGCTTCATAGCAAAACCTCTCAGTGTGCAGATCAATGAACTTGACGAATTGATCAAGAAGGTACAATCTATTTTTATCTCGTTCAAAGTTCCACAGAAATCATATGAAAAGGAATTAAATAATTTAAATTCAAGAATCTCAAATCTAGATAGTTGTTTAACTCAAACACGGGTCACCAATTCTAACCTAACTGACCAAATAAGCAGGGTGTCATCCAAGAGTGAAGAGCGAAGGATGTGGATTGAGCAGAAGGAGTCAGATCTGATTAAGTTTAAGGATGAAAACATTTATTTACAAAGAGACAATTTAAAACTTTTAAAACAGAGAAATGTTTTTTGTTTGATTGCTAAAAGACTTTATGCTAACATTACTCAACTGCATCTGAATTGTGAAATAGGGCAGAAAATACATCGCATAATTTTACCCTTCCTTGAGTTTAAGGAGGATGAAATCGATGCTGAGGCATACAACTGTGAAAGTGTTGTATCGTCTGATGATGTGAATCCCACTTACATGTATGGTCTGGACAAAATAGAATCTTTTATAAAGTCCAAATACCATAAGGACATGCTGAAAAATCTTTTGGATGAAAACGATAAACTGAAACTAAGGACCGAAACCATACAAAAATTCGACTCATTGAATGCTAATTTAAGTTCAGAAAATAAAATTGATGTTGAAAACGCATCTGAACTTAATGAGGACGATGATATGAGTGAAATTTATGTAGAGGATGTAGTCGACTGTTCTGAGTTTGTCAAGAGCGAACCCGAAAACCACAAAAATCTGATTTCTGAAAACTCTGTGGAGTTCGCTCGTTTGTCCCAAAATAAGTCCCCGATTCTTGAAGAAAAGGCTGTTGTGTACCAAAAGGTGAGAACAACACCAAATCAGGTGTATAAGGTCACAGGAGTAACCGAGCATCAAACAGCTGAACTCACTGCCATAGTGAATGAAGATAACGCAGATGGCTGTGATGAGTTCTTCTGGTCAGCTCCTATAGATAATGCCGATGAAACAGTTGGTTTGTCAGAGCGAACGTCCTGGAAAACAAAAGGAAGATATGTACCAGAGCCGCTAAACAAGCCTGACAACTTTGACGTACCAAGCACAAGTGGCACAAAAGAAATACCTGTAGAAGAAGTCACTTCCACAAGCGAAACATCATCTGTGAAAAGTGAACCGGCTGACAAGAAGCTGAAACAAAAGGCTAACATCCACAGACAGCCGAAACAAGTGAAAAATCAAAAGCAGCAAAGGAATCTGAGATACAAAAAGAATCTCTCAGAGCGAAAGCAGTTTTGGCGATCTCAAAACGCCCATTTCTCCTATCATGATAAAGATTAAAAGCCAGAGATAAAGACCTTCAGGCCGCATGAGGAACAGAACCGAAAGGACAGGTTCGGTCCCGAGAGCAACAGCTACCGAACGTCCAGGTTCGGTCCCTCCAATGACCATAAACAAAAGGGTCATTTCGAACCTCAAGTCAGAAGAAATTCCCATTCTAATTCTTCTCGTTCTCAATTCCCTTCTAAACCCAATTATGTTCCTGTACAAAACTCTAAATCGTCAACGAACCTGAAAGGAAAATCGAAGATTTCCTCTGTCCAGGAAAACCGAAAGCAGTCTAAGGCCCAAACACCAAAACCTGAAACCAAACCAACTGTTGCTAACCCTAACAAAATCAAAGTGTTTACCATTAAAAGAAAAGATGAAACAACATTAATAAAAAGAACATATCTTGTTGATGTTTCTCTTACTATTCCTGTTCCTGTGAAAGGCTCACGTGGACCCAAGAAACTTTGGGTTCCTAAATCTGCTTAATTTTTGCAGGTTATAAGTGACGAGCAGTTTGACGGAGAATGGTATATTGACAGTGGCTGCTCACGTCACATGACAGGAAGGAAGGAAGAGCTAAGGGAGTTTCGATCTCTTCAGAATGGTGGGAATGTCAAGTTCGGCAACAACTCTTATGGAATGATAAAGGGTTATGGGATGATAACCAATGGAGACTTCTCAATAAGAAAGGTGGCGTACGTTGAAGGGCTACAACACAATCTCATCAGTGTGTCTCAACTGGTGGGAGGTACCGGTCTCAAAGTTTCGTTTGACGATGAAGGTTCAGAAATCATAGAGAAGAAATCAAAAAGGGTGATTCTCAAATCAGAACGCAAAGGCGAAATGTTTCCTCTCAATCTAAAACCAATCAAAGGAAATCCAGTTGTATGTCTTTTATCCAAAGCACATTCTGACGAAAGCTGGTTGTGGCACCGAAGGCTCTCACATCTCAACTTCAAAGACATCAACAAGCTTGTCACAGGAGGTCATGTTTGGGGTCTCCCATTGCTCAAGTTTGATCGAGAACATTTGTGCGCTGCATGTGAAATGGGGAAGCAAAGTCGTCAAAGTCACCCATCCATTATAAACACAAAAGTTGTTGAACCACTTGAGTTGCTTCACATTGACTTGTGTGGTCCATCATCAATCGAAAGCATTGGCGGTAGCAAGTATATTCTTGTTATTGTTGATGATTTCTCACGTTTTACATGGGTGTTGTAACATCCAAGATCAGAAAGGCCAAGAAAAGGAAAGAAACCTTAAGTCAAGGAGTGGACTCGTCGAGCCCAGGGAGGAACTCGACGAGTCGGAGCGGGATCCGGGGGATCGAGTTAGTGACCAACTCGGCGAGTCGGCTCGTGAACTCGGCGAGTTGGGTCTGAACGAGGAAGCCCTAATTTCGGGACTTGGTACCCTATTTAAGCATCTTAATCTCTTCCCTAGGGCTCATTTGCGGCCCTATAGTCCAGAACCAGAAACCCTAAGCCTCCATTGTTGCTCAATCAAGCTTTCTTGCCATTTTGGGTGATTTGAAGGAAGAAGGAAGAAGGCACACATTGGGGATTCAAGTATTGGCAGTAGATCCAGAGTTTGTGAGGTCTTCCAGAGCTTTTGAAGGTAATGAGTCGCTACCTTCCCTCTTTTGCATATAGATCAACCTTTATCATGGGATTTGGGGCTTTTAGGACAAGTTTATGAACCATTTCGAGTTAGAAGCCCAGATCTGAAGTTGCTACTTCAGACCTATGTGTATCTTGGCCTAGAGAATCATAAAGCATCAGTCTATGGGTTGATTGTTGAGCCCCTTTGTCTCAAACCCTAGTTTATAGTGATTTGAGCCTAGATCTCGTTAGCTACACGTAAAGTTTGCCACTTTACATAAGGAATAGGCTTTAGAAGAGTGGATCTACAGTTTGGAGTCCATGCATGACTCAAAAGTCCTCTGCATGTATGTAGATCTGAATGGACTCGGCGAGTCCTTCGAGTGGACTCAGCGAGTAGCATGAAGATGAGGAGGAACTCGACGAGTGGGATGAACAACTCGTCGAGTCGGATGAAGTTAGGCATGAACTCGGCAAGTTGGAAGAACAACTCGACGAGTTGGTTGAAGATTGCCTTGGGCTCGGCAAGTCTACTATTGGACTCGGCGAGTCAGGTCGCGAAACCCCAAACCCTTCGAGTTGAGACTCGAATCAGTGAGTCGGGTGGTGACTCAGCGAGTTGGACAGAACAGGACGCGGAAATAGTTGGACTCGGCGAGTCGAGTCGCGAATAGAAAGACCCTGAGCATATGAACTCAGCGAGTCATTAGGAGGACTCGGCGAGTAAGGTTGACCTGGAAGGTTGACTTTGACCAGGATTTTGACTTTGACCAGAGTTGACTTAGTTGACTGTCAGACTAAGTGTCATATTGATATTGGTAGCTCGGAGAGCTAGAGGAGCAGCGGCTCAGGAGATTGTCGAGTAGCAGCCAGAGGATTATCGGCAGAGCTCAGCAGTTCAGGTGAGTTTCCTTCCAGTAGGAACGGGTCTAAGGCCACAATGCCGACCCGTTTAGCTAGCAGTAGTTTCCGGATTTTGATCCGATGCAGTAGTTAGTATGTTTGATGCCTTCGTGGCTCAGACAGGATTTATGTGTTATGTATTCCAGGCTACGGCCCGATGTAGTATGCAGTATATGTGTGTCCATGCTAGTTGATATGTTTATGTTATGCGATGTTCAGTTAGTTCCGGACTTTAGTCCGATGCAGGGGGCAAGGCCCAGTTAGTCTGGACTTCGGTCCGATGCAGGGGACAAGGTCCCAGTCAGTTTCCGGACTTCGGTCCGATGCAGGGGGCAAGGCCCCAGTTAGTCCGGACTTCGGTCCGATGCAGGGGACAAGGTCCCAGTCAGTTAGTCCAGACTTCGGTCCGATGCAGGGGACAAGGTCCCAGTCAGTTAGTCCGGACTTCGGTCCGATGCAGGGGACAAGGTCCCAGTCAGTTTCCGGACTTTGGTCCGATGCAGGGGGCAAGGCCCCAGTTAGTCCGGACTTCGGTCCGATGCAGTGGGCAAGGCCCGGTATGTGCTTTATATGTTATTGTATGGTATGTGGTATATTGGGGGAGCTCACTAAGCTTCGTGCTTACGGTTTTCAGTTTTGGTTTCAGGTACTCAGTTTTCAAAAAAGGAGCTCGGGAAGATTGCAGTGCTCACACCATAGTCAGTTAGCCTGGGAATGTTTGACTCTGATAATGAGATTATGTTTTGAATTTAATACTCGAAAGTTATGTTTTGACTTATGATACGTTTTTATAAATCTGGTTTTAGTAATGTTTTTAAAGAAATTATTAGTCGTGATTTTTGGTTCGTTACAGGTGTTCTTTCTGAAGCACAAATCTGAGGCTACTCCTAGGCTAAAGATGTTCATCAAGCAGGTTGAAGTGCAACTGAGAAAAGACGTTCGCAACATCAGGAGCGACAATGGACTGGAATTCAAGAACAAAGAATTTGAAGACTTTTTGGCAGAAAAAGGAACCAGTCACAACTTCTCATCCCCCTACACGACTCAACATAACGGAATTGTCGAAAGACGAAACCGATCCTTGTGTGAGGCGGCCCGAACAATGCTAAGTTTCGCTTCTCTTCCTTTATATTTATGGGCTGATGCTATTGCTGCGGCTTGTTTTACGCAGAACAGGTCCTATCTCAACAACCGCTTCTCTCTTACTCCTTATGAGATCATCAATAACGGGAAGCCGAGCGTAAAATTTTCCATGTGTTCGGCTCACGATGCTTCGTCTTCAACTCCAAAGAACATCGTAACAAGTTTGACGTTAAAGCTGATGAAGGAATTTTTCTGGGATATTCTCTTACTTCAAAAGCTTACCGGGTCTTAAATAAGCGCTCTAGGAAGATCGAAGAAACATATTATGTGACTTTCGATGATAACTACATCAAAAAGCTAAAATCTACTGAAGAAACAATTGGAGTGATTTTCACTCAAATAGGTCAAGTCACGGCCTCGATTGCTAATCTGTTCGATCGGTTTGTGGAATTATTCGATGAACCTGAGAAAGCTACTCTCTTGGAAGCCAAGGCATCAGACAACAAAGTCGACCATCTGAAGCACATTGTCGAAGATGCCGCCAAACGAATGGGTGAAGGAGAACAAGTTCCAAACGAACCTCCTCAGCAAGGCGCTTCAGTTGAGGGGGAGAATCCACCTTCTTCAAAACAACCGAGCTCACAACTTGAGGGGGAGATTTCTATTCTAGTTCCACCCGAAAGCTCAACAGCACCCGAAAGACCTTCAGCACCCGAAAGCTCGACAACACCCAAAAGTCCTATAGCACCAGAAAGTCCAGCTACACCTGAAAGCTCATCAGTCGAGGGGGAGAACTCCGATATTTTCTACGACGACGATAGTCAATCTGAATTGGAAGAAATGGTCAATCCTGAATTGGATCCCTCCTATGATCCAAATTACCCTCCTCTTGTTAAATGGACCAGAGATCATCCTGTATCTCAGATAGTGGGTAATGTCTCTGAAAAGGTCCTGACCCAATCTCAATTGAAGGCAAAGCAAACATCTCTATTCTCCAAAGTAGTTCTGCATGTATAATTCTTTCGTATCAAAAGTTAAACCGAAGACAGTAAATACTGCTCTTGATCATTCTGACTGGGTTCAAGCTATGCAAGATGAACTCAACGAGTTCGAAAGAAACAAGGTATGGCGCCTCATTCCAACTCCTAAAGATGCCTCGGTTGTTGGTCTCAAATGGGTATTCAGAAATAAAATGGACAAGGAAGGCAATGTGATTCGAAACAAAGCTCATACCGTGGTGAAAGGATACTGCCAGGAAGAGGGAATTGATTATGAGGAAACTTTTGCTCCGGTAGCGAGGCTGGAATATGTTCGAATATTTCTAGCCTATGCTGCACACAACAACTTCGAGGTCTATCAAATGGACGTGAAATGCGCCTTTCTGAATGGAGAACTTGAAGAAACATTTTACATGGAGCAACCTCCTAGTTTTGTCAATGAAAAGTACCCAAATCATTGTTATATTCTGGACAAGGCAGTTTATGGTCTGAAACAAGCACCTAGGGCATGGTATGAAACGCTAACCAAGTTTTTAAAGATGTCAAAATTCAAACAAGGTTCGGTTGACCCAACCTTCTTTCGTAAGAAGGAAGGTAACCACCTTATGATTGTTCAAATCTATGTCGATGATATCATCTTTGGCTCAACGAATCCTAGCTTAACAGCTGAATTCAGAAAGCTGATGGAGACTAAATTTGAAATGAGCTCAATGGGTCCGATTAACTTTTTCCTTGGTTTAAATATTAGACAGGGACCCAAAGGCATCTTTATCAACCAGGAAGCATACACCAAGACTCTTCTTGCTAAATTCAGCATGATGGGAGACTCAAATGTTAAAGTTCCAATGGCGTTCGACACCAAGCTCACACCATCCTTGGAAAAACTGGCAGTCGATATTACGCTATACCACCAGATGATTGGGTCTTTAATGTACCTCACTGCTAGCAGGCCTGATATAATGTTTTTTGTGTGTTACTGTGCTAGGTTTCAGGCGAATCCTCGTGAACCACATATGCTTGCAGTGAAAAACATACTTCGGTATCTGAAACGAACCACCTCCCTCGGTCTATGGTATCCATCAAACTCAGGTTTCTTCATTCAAGCCTATTCAGATGCAGACCTTGGAGGATGTGGTTTAGATAGGAAAAGCACCACTGGCGGTTGCCAATTCCTAGACGGGAAGTTGGTTAGCTGGCAATCAAAGAAACAGACATGTGTTTCTCTGTCTACAGCCGAAGTAGAGTACATCGCAGCTGCCTCCTGTACATCTCAAGTGATTTGGATCCAAAGCCAGCTCCGGGACTATGGACTCAATATGAAAAAGATCCCACTATATTGCGATTCAGAAAGTGCAATTAGGATCTGTCATAACTCAGTGCAACATTCCAAGACAAAGCATATAGCACTGAGGTATCACTTTATTAAGGATCATGTGGAAGATGGGAACGTCGAAATTCACTTTGTTCGAACCACTGATCAACTGGCTGACATCTTCACCAAAGCTCTTCCTGAAGCATCTTTCAATAAAATTCTACAAGGGCTTCGAATGATGGAATCGGATTCAGTACCAAAGACTACTTCTCAAAATTAAAAGTCGGAAGCAAAATGTACCGAACGTTCAGGTTCGGATCACATGTGTGCCGATATGAACCGCACGCTCGGGTTCGGTCCTGTTCTGGTATGCCGAAATGAACCGAACGCTCGGGTTCGGTCCTATCATCTGATCTTCGCTCATCACTCAAAGGTAGTTTCTTTGGTTGTAAACCTTTTGTATCATTTTCTTAAATTCTTCTTTCTTATTTTCAAAGTTCTTTTCTTTTTCAAACTTATTTTTCTTTGCAACCGAAATCCACCGAATGCTCGGGTTCGGTTCCAAATTTTTTTTTAGCCAAAATAGACCAAACGCTCGGGTTCGGTTCCAAATTTTTTTTTTTTGTGTCTAATTTTTTTTTTCAAAAACTCCAAAAACATTTTTTTGTACGATATTTCTTTTATCTCTTATTTTTGTGTGGCTATTTGTGTGAAAAATCTTTCATTAGTTAAGTGTCCCTAGAAGCATGCTGCTGTATGTGTCCAAAGCCTCACTTGATTCTGAATAATAGCCTTACTGACTTGGTACATACAAACCTTGTCTTCCCAATTAGGTTTTCATATTTATTCTAATCATGAGCTACCTAACTCTCTTCTCACATGAGATAAGAGTTTTCTGCTTGGTCCTTATTTTAACAGCAGAGGTACTTTGGTTTTTCTTTACACCATCTACACTACTTTTCTCCATCTCATTCGCTTCATAAACGTAACCCTTGAGACTCTCAGAAATTACCACTGAAGTTTATGGTTACACAATTTCTATGTTTATGATCTTAGCTTCGTGTCACTACGTACTAAGTGAAACCCACAATTCAATACCTACTATGCATTAACGGTGAACAATCAATTTTGCTCTAGCTTTCACTAACGAATTGACGGACTTATCAATGAGGATGGAAAGTTAAATCTCTGATTTTCTTTTGTGTGATTCCTATGAAATTGTTAAATTCCATAACATTTCTTCCCTTGGAATCTAGTTTTAATTTTTTGAGATTTTACATAAATTATTTTTCATTGCCACTTAAATTATTTCAAACCTACTTGTTCAACAGACTGCATTGGTCTCACAAGTACTTCGTTCGATTGCTGTCTTATATCAAGATCAGGAATTCTGAACTGAAGCGAAAGCCATCCAAATTAGCCTAATTAAAAGAAGCCTTTAAACACTTCTCAATAAGTGTCTGATCGTTATTCAACGGGAAACCACACAAACACTTTAAAGTCTCTCTTGACTTTGAAGGAAGAGATTCGTGCCCGGGATCTTTTGTTTCGTGTCTTTACTGACATCACAAATTCCCTCATATGTGTTGCTTTATTTCTTTTTCTTTTACACACTAAGCACGAAAATCTTTTTGATTTTCCAAAATTCTGGTTTCATTAGTTACAAGGCATAATTTTTTAAAATGAGATTTAAAGTCATAAACGAGTTGTGGCTCACATTGATCCACGTGGTCAATTTTGCTTTAAGATGACGTTTAATCTACAAGGATAAGATGCTGACTCAGGCGGGAGTCCAATCGATTTGATTTTCAAATGGCGCATGAAGGCCAGGTGTGCGAAGTGGAACCGTTTCGTTTAAAAACGGCGCCTGATGGGAAGGCGTGTGAATCGGGAATGCCATTCTCTCTCATGCGTAATCATCGGTGCTACCAACTGTCACGCATCAATCACTTCCGAAAAACTCTTTGTATTTCCTTCGAAGATTTGGGACAGATTCTTCTCTCTCCTCTACCCACAGTATAAAAGGTAACTTCATCCATTGTTTACCTCTTTACTGCACCCAAATTTCAGAGAGCAAGAAATTCTTCACGTATTCTACTGTTCATCATCTCTCCCAACTTCTTCACAACAATGGCAGATTCATCATCAGTTCATGCCACTTCCCACATCCTGCCGATTCGTCCCCAACAGAGTTTGATCATCGATCTTACTCCTCAGGTCTACGATGCTTTCATGTTCCCGATCATCGAGTGCCTCAAATACTCGCCACTTGCTCCTGCACTCACCAAAGCTGAAGCAGTTCCTATGGAGTTCTTATCTCAGATTTTCACCACTACTCATTACGACAAGTCAGTCGACAGGATCTTCTTTGATGTGCTTGATCACAAGGTATCAATCTCCAAGCAACGATTTTGCTCAATTTTAGGGTTTGAACCTGATTCATCTAGGGTTAACCCTGAATCGATTCCGGTGGGTCACATGTTCTCTATGTTCTACAACATGGGGTATACTGAGGTGCTAACAATGGTCATGAAGTTCAAGAAATCATGCCTGCCTCCTCAGTGGAATGGGTTGTTTACAGTACTGTTCAAAGGGTTGTCTGAACGCAGTGCTGGATCAGACAGAGCGAGTCGTCTGTTCATCACGATTCTATATGGGGTCTACAACGGTATCAACCTGGATTATGGGTCGGTGCTATGGCAACAACTCATTCAGAGTCCGGCTTCTACTTCTCGGCATTCCGAGATTTCCTATGTTCGTTTTGGACTCTTGTCACAAAATGGGTGATGGACAAGTACCACGTCCCCATTGTTGCTGGTTCTCCAATGTCTTCGATTGGTACTTTCCATACCACGAAGATCATTGTCTCCGACGCATCCAAGTTTCAATTCATTGGCTCTATCCCTGAGTCGATGTATGGAGATGTTCCTGCAGACAACCGGATTATCCGAACCTACAGGGAGTTTCGTCGCTTTGGTCTGAGAGAGCTCACTCCCGAGATGATCAAGTCCATCCATGAAGCTGACAAGCCTGCCCCAAGGGGAAAGAAGAATGAAAAAGGCAAAGACAAGCAGATTGGCAAGGGAGTGAAAGGCCCTTCTCCCAAGAAACGCAAAACTACCAAAGCTGCCCAATCCCCTCCGCTGAAAAAGAGAAAAACCCAACCAAGGAGAAAGCTGATCTTAGCTTCCTCCTCAAGCGAATCTGAGGAAGATAATTCAGACTCTGATGAGTCTCCTCGTGGTAACACTCCTCCACGATCGCCTACCCCATAAATTCACTTTTCCACTTCACCTATCTCTTCTCCACCAGTTATCATTCCTATTTCCATTCCCCCCATAACCTCCACCACTCAAATACCATCTACCTCCATACCCGTACCCCCTCCCATTTTTACAGACGCTACCACAACCACTGCTGAAGTAAGAACCAACGTATCTGATACGGGGGCTCCTACTAAAGCACCCGAACCCACTCCAACTACCGAACCTACTACAACTACCGAGACTGCACCTTCACCTCCACCCTCATCTCCTGCTCAGGCAGCAGAGGACAAAGAACCATTCCTCGGCGGGGAGGATATGACATTTGATTCGGTCTATTACAGTCCGTTTCAGGTACAGAGTGACGACGATGATGATGCTCCCGTTACCAAGAAGCATCTTAAGAAGCTTCACGAAAAGATAGATTCGCTCATCGCCTCCTCTTCTTCATCACAATCCTCCATCTCTGAAGCTGCTATTTAGAGAATAGTTGACGCTTTTACTAAGGCTCATGAAGCCTCAGTTAGCTCAGCTACTGCCGCCATTGCTGCATCCACCAAAGCCTGTGAGGCTGCGACCGAAAAAGTCGAAAAACTATTTACTAATGCTTCCTCTCTATTGAAGTCTTTACAGGAAACTGTCGAAGCCGCCAGAACAAAGCTTGACCCTATCGTCAACACGCTGGCTACCTCAGTTGTCTCAGAACTGAAGTCTTTTGGCACTCTTCGTCAAACTCTCTCAAACGACAACTCATCCTTTAAGGTGACGATTGAGGAGCGTCTTACTAAGCTCCAAGAAGATCTTGCTGCTGAAAATTCTCTTATGGATGCTCTTGCCAGAAAGACCACTGCTCTAAAGGTCAAGAGTCTTCAACTCTCCAATTCTCAAAAGGAGATTGAGTCTCTTCGATCTGAAAGAGAGATTGTGTCTTCGTGTGTTTCGGATGTCCATGCTGCCATTTCAAACATCCTGGAAGCACATGACCCGATTTTAAACTACTCTGTGAGGCGAACTCTCGCAGAAAAGCTTGCTCCTGCCCTTTCTCTCCTGAGCAAGATTGAAGGGCTCCTTGATTTCGTGTCCATTCCGAAACAAGGGGGAGAAAATGAAAATGTGTCTCAACCGCCTCCTACTTCTACAGCAACCAAAACAACCGAACCTCCTCCAGCAGGACAAGCCTCAGGTTCGGGTGTCAAAGACAAGGGCAAGAAAATTGTTGAAGATAGTGACGATGAAGATAAAGAGACCATTTCCGATCTTTTGAAAAAGCAAGGCCGAGACAAGGACGCTGACATTAGTGCTCGGGTTGCTAGAGAGGCTGAAGAAGCTGAACGAAAACAGAAAGAAGCTCATGACCTTCTCGAGAGTAGGAAAACTCTTTTTCCTCCTTGGACTCTTGAGAAGTTGCTGAAAGAAGCCATCGAAACTCCAAGCATCTTGTGGCTAGAACCAGTGATCTCACTTGATCGTGATAATTCTGTCGATTCTCAGTTAGACATGCCACTGACCCGAAATGCGTTCGTCTTTCATGCCTTTGACAACATTTCTGAGTTCCCACATCCTCATCCAAAGGTTGACAGGGATTTGGTAGAATTCTATCTGAGGGCCGCTCAACCACAGTATCAAACATGGAGCGCTCAGAAGATAGTCAATGTTCGGGTCCTCAAGCCGTATCTGGAAGGAAACTTCACCAACGTTCGGTTTAAGGTGCTGAGAGGATCTGCCAAGACCGAACATGCCATCTCGCTTGCTGATCTTCCCAACTTGAATCCACACGACTGGATTATTTTGCACAACATCCTTCTTACTAATGAAATAGAATATGGTCCGATCATTGACCACTTCAAGAGGATGCTTGTTTGTTACATCATGGAAGTCGCAAAGATGGATCAGGAGATAGCGAGTGTCTTCAAGAAAAAGCCTACTATTTCTCCTGTTGGCTCAGCAAGTGATCTCAACATGATGCAGATGGGGAAGATAGACTCGAAGAGAAATTTCGTTATGTTTACCAGAAACGGAGGCCAAAAATGCCTGTTCGCTTTGGCAGACAAACATCTCTATACCACTGCATGTCTGGAACACGTCTTAGGGATCATTCATCGGTGCAAGCAGAATTCAGCGGATGACAAGAAGTACTTTGATGATATGATTCAATGGTACATTCGCTTCAGACAGACAATTCTCGCACTTATCTCTCGTCTGTTTGATACCACCAAGAAGGTTCCGGCAGCTGGTCCAAGCAAGAAGAAATGATAGTCTCGCTCCAAATTAACGCAAAGGGGGAGATTGTTAGGTCCAGTTTGGTGTTGCGTCCTTGGGCTCGTTAGCTAGTCCAGTTTTGTCTCCGGTATGGGCCTGTCCATCCGTGAGTACGTTGTAGGGTTTATTATATATAGATGCTTGCATGCATTCTTAAACGCAATGATTTTGATAGATATTTAATAGCATTTACGTTCTAATCTTTTGTAACCCTAGAATCCTCTACAGCGGAAGTTCTTCATCGAGCTCTGCTGATGATTGGTTTTAATCATTCGAATCATTCAGATCCACACTTGTGTTTTTATGTCACTGTTTTTTACTTTATTTGTTTGACTGTTATAAAGATCTAATCGATCAAAGAGTTTTATAAACTCATCAATATACTTTTTTTTTGAACAACAAATTTTATAAAAACACACAATTAGCAAATTGTTAGGAAAAATTACAAGGGATTCTTCGACCAATCATTTCAGCAATTACAGTTGGAACGTCTATACTTAGAGGGTGTTTGGCTTGTCTTTTTGAAAGACGAAAGTCCTTTTTGGAAAAGATAAAGGGCAAAAGATGTTTGATAAAAACATTTTAAAAGTGACTTTTATATTTTAGATAGAAGGAAAAGTGACTTTTTGGAAAAGTTAGGAAAACCTGACTTTTTGTAACGTTTCCAAAAAGACTTTTTGCCTCTTAAAAAGACAAGCCAAACACCTCCTTAAACCGCAAAAACAAATAAAGAACTACACTATCAAAAATATTGTATTTGTGCATTTTGCAGGAATCAAAGACAATATTATTTCTAAATTTCCAAATAAACCACGAAGTTTTTAAAACTACCACTTCCACTCTTTATTTCTTCTCCTTGGAGCAACGTAAATCATCAATTCACGATAATCATTCAGTAATCAACATAGAAGTCGGAAATGAAATATTACACCACATGGAAACAAGACGCCACACATTTGAAGCCACTTCACATGAAAACAAAACATACTTGGCCGATTCTACACCAAGGTTACAAACCGGGCAAGCAATGGTTTGCAACTCCAATCCCTTCTTTGAGAGATTCTATCTATGAGGAAAACGGTCATCTAGCTAGCCAAATAAAGACATTTACCTTTTTTGGGATGGCTCGACACCAACATGTAGAAACATAGTTGGTCGGAGAACAAGATCATCGATGTGACTCCTAGTTATGCTAACCGAGTAATTGCCTACACAATATAAGTTCCATCACCATGGATCTGGAGTTGAAGATAAAGAAACTTGTTGCAATTCCATCATAAAATCATTGAGTTGTTCTTGTAACAAACCTCTCTTATACCTCATTTTTGCTTTGTTAAAATTCATTGTTCTAAAATACAACTACAAACACTAATAACTTATTTTCTTTAATTTCTAATTCATAGATTTTATTAATTTACAAAATATTGCATCTAATGTGTACTTTACATAGTTTACATGGTGAAATAATTACAGAACCGTGACAAAAAAAAAAAAAAAAAAAAAAAAAAAAAAAAAGTTAAAAGTTAACTATGACAAAAAAAAAATTATAATATATCCTCTAACATAAACCGAGCAAATATATCCAAATAAACAAAATAGAACATTGTAAATACAAGATGATAAACTAAAAATAGAATACAAAAAGTTGATCAAATATTATTCCATCAAACACCATTATGTATCAACAAGCCTTGTCATCTAATTATGACTAGATTGCTACAATTAGTTTTTTTCCCCTATGTTATTCCATTATGAAAACTTGTCGAAAGAGGATAATAGTCTTTTTACTTTTTGTTTTAACTCTGAATTTAAAAGCATTACTCGAATAGATGCATCGGACCAATATGCTTTACGAGGAATTAGGGAAAATCAGATGTCCAAGTAGCAGAATACTCAAAAATTGAATAATATTGTGTATCTACAAATTTCTAATGAGCATCCGCAAGTTACTTTTATATAATATCGTTGCTTATCAATCAATGTCGCAATACGGGTTTGGTTGATCGAGTCACTGAATTAACAAAAATCAATTATGGTGACGCACCGACAGAAACAACCAAATTAATATATAAAATAAATATGAAGTCAACACTAAATGTGCAAATTCAACGAAGAAAAACATCGCAAAAATGGAACCAAGAAGCCAATGAGAAGTGATTAATGACGAAGTTGGAAAATTGTAAGAAATACAACATACAAATACAACCCATAGTTTATTGGGCCAAGAAACAAATATTTTTCCCAACTACTCCTAAATAGTTAGCCCAATAATCCAACTCCAGTACCAATATTTTTGCATCCCTTTATTCAAATACTCTATTAGAGTATACATGCAAAAATAATAATTTTGCAGATTATTGGTCCTTGTATACTTATAGTTATCAACTGATATATAGTAGTTTTTCTTTATCTTTATTATTGTAGCTATTCTTTATATATTTTCTTTGGCGTTTTCAAAACAAAACGAAGATGGCTAAGGCCATGCTTTTCTTTCTTGAAAGTAGATGTCCACAAAGCAAACCGGTTTTCTTTAACCGGCCCAAAAAAATAGAGCCAAATTTTCAATAACGGATTCAACTAAAATTGAACCTCCGGTTAGGAAATAGGTTTTAATAAAAGTCGATTTTTTTTGAGTAAATTACACGAATGGTCCCTATGGTTTAGGGTAATTTACACGTTTGGTCCCTAACTTATTTTTTTAACTCGGAAGGTCCTTACTGTTTGTTTTTGTTACGCGCTTGGTCCCTATCTTACCTAAAAAGACTATTATGCCCTTGATTTTTTTTAATTTATTTAAATAAACACACCCCTAATCCCACCCCTCACCTTACCTCACCTACCCCATCATTTTTTCCTTTTTAAATAATAGTTTTTTTAGATAAGACAGGGACCAAACGCGTAACAAAAATAAACAGTAGGGACCAAATGCGTAACAAAAACAAACCATAGGGACCTTCCGAGTTAAAAAAACAAGTTAGGGACCAAACACGCAAATTACCCCAAACCATAGGGACTATTCGTGTAATTTACTCATTTTTTTTTCTTCCCTTTTTTAAGAAATCGAACCAAATCCGTTTTTAACCACAAAACCAGTTTTTAACACAATTTCATTTCCAAAAATCAAACTGATTATAATCGAAACCATTTTAGAGAAAACCGGTTTTTAAATAGCTAAAACCAGTTAAAAACCGGTATTTTTGCACCTCTACTTGAAGGTGGAGGGTTGTAGAACCAAATCAAAATGCAAGATGTTGATATTGACGTTGCTTTAGAGTCACATACTACCTCGACGATCCAAGTATTTTATCATTATACTTATTTAACTTCAATTTTTTTATATAGAGGTTTTTTTGAGCAGTTTCATATTTTCCATTTTATTCAATATGGACCGGGTAAAATGCAAGAATTAACATCAATTCGAGTAATGCTTTTAAATCCAGAGTTAAAACAAAAATAAAAAAGATCGTCTTCTTTCGACAAGTTTGTAGAATCAAATGAACATCAATGTTTTAAGTGGAGCGGATCGACAATGATCCGTAGCCGCCCATTTTATTAAAAAGTTAAACGAGTATGGATCGTAAATGTATAAATGAATTGAAAATTAAAATCCAAACTCGTAAAATTCTTACAGATTTGAAACAGATCAGGGTCAAAACTCACTCCACTGACAAGTCTACATACAAAGACACATAAAATCCAAACTCGTAAAATTTTTACAGATTTGAAGCAAATCAGGGTCAAAACTCACCCCACCGACACACAATGTTCCAAAGAGGCACCATTGGTGATGTGGAATAGTGTGTCAAAGAAAGAAAAAGTGTTTGATATGGACTACAAGTTAAAATGCCTCTATATGAATAAAGGACCATGAATCCTATAATTTATATATAGTTACACTTCTAGTTTGAAACAAACCAATCCCACCAAAACTTAGTTCTCAAAATCTTTGTTAATATACAAAATTCCAAAGAAACACTATTAGTGGTGTGGAACACTTGGTTAAAGAGAAAGAAAAAGTGTTTAATATGGCCTACAAAAATGCCTCTATGAATAAAGGACCATGAATCCCATCATTTATGTGTAGTTTTATACTTTAATTTGTTTAAAAAATCACATCTTTTGACTTCTTGTATGCATCAATCAAGCTTTCAACTTGTCCAAAAGATACCCTTTGCCAATCTTGACACAAAAATATGAACTTTACCTCTTTACTATAAACATACTTTCGATCATTCATTCACCCAAAAATGTTCTTTATTCAATAATAAAGTCATTAGATCGATGAGATACGTTCATATGCACACAAAAGTTTAGAGTTTCTCAAGAGCAAAATCATAATACATTATACAAGGTTCTTCATCCAACAATGGAGTCATTCAAGTTTCATAAACACAATTAAGTTGATACAGATTCGATCAACATGATAGTAAGGGAAAAACCGAAACATAATTAAACCATCTCCGTAATAATAATTAGAGACGTAGATTCAACTTTAGCAAACGCTAACCTAGTAATTTCAGGCGGCGGATTTCACCGGCGGCAACGAGTGATGGCGGAGCAACCTCTAGTGTAAGGATGAACAGGACCTCTGGCTCTCCAACATTCATGAGTGTAGTATGATCGGCCGGATCGCGGCGGACATGGGACTCTGTTAGCGGAGAGAGCGCCGTAGGAAATGTAGTATCCAAACCTCTTCCAGAACAGAGATCTCCGACCGGCGACGGTGGAGGCATCTTCGTCGTTTACGCCATCGATCTCGTCAATTCCGTCGTACATCGACGATGTCGGCCAGTCAAGCTCGTCGGTGATGAGACGTAGCGAGTGCTCCTTCACGGCGTTTGATACATCGGCGCCTGAGGAGTGTATAAGCGCGAGTAACACCAGACATAGTGCGATTTGGGTGTTTAGAAGAACAGATGACGCCATAGATGTAGTTTTAGGGGAAATTTGAGTTGGAGAGATGAGGAAGGTAAGGGATTTGGAGGTTTATGGTGAGTGGGAGTGGAAGTGGGGACGCAGAGTCACATGGCGGGAGTTCGGCGTACAGCTGGAGAATTTAATGAGTGCCTCTGCGACCATGGACATAAAGCCTGAAAACTGTCTCGATAATGGTGAAATACGCATACTCTCGCTCTAAATTGCGGAATATTTTAGTGGTGAAGCCAATCATAAGGGCGGTGATTAGTGGTTGATACGGCGGAAGACGGTGGCGATAGTTTAATTGATTTTGTAAAGGCACGAATTAATCACGATTCACGCGCTTTGATTATGGAGCAATAAAAGTGTACTTTGTGATAATTTTTAAAGACAAACGGCTTTTAATCATGAATTTTGTTTGTATTGTTTAATAACCAAATAAATTCTTATTTGACTGAACACTTTTTATACTATGAAATATATTTAAATACCCTGAAATTTATTATAATATTGTTTGGAATGTTGATGATATTTATTAGGGAGCTATTAAACATATATGTATTTATATATTTTTATGTTATATTTTAATAGTTGTTATGTCTAATCATTTTATGCTTACCACCCTATTACCGTTCACAATATAATATAAAAGGGTCCTGATTTTTCCACTGAAAATTTTGATCATTCCACTGAAAAATTAAGATTTTGACATTTATACCCTTCGTCTTTAATATGTAAATATGTACGAAAAAGAAAGACGGGTCCTTATGGCTATAGTTTCGATTACTTGAGAATCACGCGACTTCCATATAAACCAAATTACTACATAACACAAAGAACCCACTAATTCAACTTTTCTCCATTACGAGAACGTGAACAACAAAACCAACAAATCAGCCATGGATGGAGGAGACTTCAACACTAGCTTGCACCGGAAACAAAACCAATACCACAATTATGAAGAGAAATAACAGCCGAAGAACAACTAAGAACAACTGATCAATAATGTTTGTCACTTGATTACACAAAACATACAAATCCCAGTGAAAAACTATCCCTATTTTTACTAATAACTTCAAGCAGCTCAGTATAAGGAACCCATTTGAACTACCAAAGCTCCATTTGATCATCAATAAATACTCTCCAAATTGACTATAATGCTTCTCAAGGATCCTAGCGATTCATCTAAAACGAACATGAAAAACCATTTGTTTCCTTGTATCCACTTTTAACATTCAATAGAACAAAAGGCATGAGAAGAACATAATGATGGGTTTTAGCCATAAGAACTTTCCTATGTGCGCATGCAAAACCCTAATGCTCAGGATCTAGGCTTTCTAATCAAACATGCTTTGAATCCAAGACTTCTAATGACTATTTAGGAATAATAACAACATTGAAACAGATCTAGAATCATACCTTTGAATTCCTTGTTGATCTTGTTGTCTTGGAGCTTCTAGAGTCACAATTGTCACTCCTCTAATGGATTACAAACACCAAATAGCAAGGAGGATGATTTGGGAGAAAGGAGAGGGGAGGAAATCGGCCAGGGTTTTCTTACTTTTGATGAAGTGCCGATTTCCCTTTGCCATAGGGTCTATTTATACTTGTAGACTCCTTAAGGGTTACAACCTAAACCCTAACTGGATAATCTTCTCTTAAGGCTATCCAAATCCATTCCTTAGATAAGCAATGGACGATTTAAGCTATCCTTTAGCTTCTAGAATCCGTCCAATCCATATCTATATGGATTTACAGTCTAAAGTTTAACTATCAAACAATT
This sequence comes from Lactuca serriola, assembly GCF_051521515.1. Taxonomy (NCBI): domain Eukaryota; kingdom Viridiplantae; phylum Streptophyta; class Magnoliopsida; order Asterales; family Asteraceae; genus Lactuca; species Lactuca serriola. Next base: position 353,552,106 of record NC_136411.1, read on the forward strand.
GACAGTTTATACCCTCTTATTTAATTAATCTCTTTAAGTCACCAAATTATTTCCAATTAATTCTATGACTTATATTAATCAAATAACAATATATTATTCTTTATATTATTCTCATAATATACTAATAATATTTACTCTCTCTTAATAAATCATCCTATCAAGTTGCTATGGTGAAGGCAACCCAAAAGGACCATGCACAACCGGGTCAATTACTTGCCTAATATAGTTGCAGCCTTAGACACTATTCCAACAGTCTCCCACTTGGATAATTCTAGTAACTATATGCACAAGTACAATTCGGTTTGCAATCGTAGCTCTCAAAGACGCTGTCAAACTCTGATCTAATCAATCTTGTCCTTTAGATAAGGGATCGTACAGTCCTCTGTTAGATATCATGCTGACAATTCTATGGAATGGTTAGTCAAGCATTTAGGTTTCTCGATCTCTGATTTATTCGACATAGAACTTAATTGAACACATCAATTCAGTTCTGACCGGGCCCAGCACATAAGTCAAATCAAATCATCGAGCGGCCGAGATATCGCTTTTACCTTCTTAGATAAAAGTTAAAGATAAACTTCGACTTATATGTATTTACTTATTCAATAATCAACTATACATAACAATGCGTTTTATAACATTGAGTTACCAATGTGTTTTCGCATTATCAATGTACAATCAATTAGCAAATAACAAACCATATATCTAGGTTTTAAGACTATATGATATTATCATCTCGCGATCACCTTTTTATATCATATTCCATAAGGTGATTCCAGCAAGCGCGGATTTGTTCCAATGCTCAAAACCAATTCATAAGCACTCATGAATGTCGCAGCAACCCTTTGCTATGTCTAATACCATTTAGACAATCTACGCACCGATTCATGACAAAATTCATTCATATCTACTTCCAACATATGAACGATTGTGGACAATTTGAACAATTCAATTATTCCTAATAAACTCAATTATTTTGGAAGTCAAAACATGCAAAGTGAAACAATAGCTAAACAATTAACATAAGATAGTAACATTACTCATAAATAAAACTCCTTTATTTAATCATCAAATGTTAATTACATTTATCTATTACACGTTTCTAATACTATCTAATCTATGTTATTATCATCCTTCAGCCCAATACTCCTAGCATGCTGCAAGTGCTTAACCCTACTTAGTCCTTTCGTAAGCGGATCTGCTGAGTTATCTTCTGATGATATCCTCTTCACTACGAGTTGTCCTTCTTCTACATGATGTCTAATGAAGTGATATTTTCTGTCGATATGTCGTGATCTACCATGATCCCTCGATTCCTTGGTCAAGGCAACCGCTCCTTCGTTATCACAGAAAATCTCCATGAGCTCCTTTATGGCAGGTACAACTCCAAGATCACCGATGAAGTTCTTCAGCCATATTGCCTCCTTCGACGCTTCGCTCGCTGCAATGTACTCTAATTCGCACGTTGAATCAGCTACGGTTTCCTGCTTGGAACTTTTCCATGTCACTGCTCCTCCATTCAGGGTAAAGACCCAGTCCGACTGCGAACGGTAGTTGTCCCTGTCGGTTTGAAAGCTGGCGTCACTATACCCTCGCACCTTCAAGTCATCACTCCCTCCGAGGACTAAGAACCATTCCTTTGTCCTCCGAAGGTACTTAAGGATATTCTTCACCGCAATCCAATGTGCTCTGCCAGGATTCCCTTGATATCTGCTAACCATTCTCAAAGAAAAGGCTACATCAGGGCGAGTACAAGTCATAGCGTACATGATTGAGCCAACTGCAGAAGCGTATGGAACTCGGCTCATTTCTGCTATCTCAGCTTCGGTACTCGGACTTTGAGTCTTACTCAACTTGGCATTACTTTGTATCGGTAATTATCCCTTCTTTGAGTTTTCCATACTAAAACGTTTTAGTACCTTCTCCAAGTAAGTGTTTTGACTAAGTCCAATTAGTCTCTTACTATCCTTATTCCCAAAATGTAAGAAGCCTCTCCGAGGTCCTTCATAGCGAAGCACTTCCCGAGCCAGGACTTAACCTCCTGCAGAGTCGGGATGTCGTTTCCTATGAGTAATATGTCATCAACATATAGAACGAGGAAGCTAACTATACTCCCACTGGCTTTGACATATACACATGATTCATCTTCGCTTCGTACAAATCCAAACTCTTTGACTTTCTCATCGAAGCAAAGATTCCATCTGCGAGACGCTTGCTTAAGTCCATAAATGGACTTCTCAAGTTTACACACTCTATTCGGATGCTTCGGATCCACAAACCCCTCTGGCTGAGCCATGTAAACATCCTCAGCCAACTTTCCATTAAGGAAAGCGGTCTTGACATCCATTTGCCAAATCTCATAATCATGAAATGCGGCAATTGCTAGCATCACTCTAATAGATTTTATCTTCGCAACTGGTGAGAAGGTCTCATCATAGTCAACTCCGGGAGTTTGAGTAAAGCCCTTCGCAACCAATCGCGCCTTATATGTGTGTACGTTTCCATCCACGTCGGTCTTTTTCTTGAAGATCCATTTGCACCCAACGGTCTTACGTCCGGGCACATAATCAACCAAATTCCAAACTTGGTTATCATACATGGATTGGATCTCGCTATCCATTGCCTCTTTCCATTTCGCAGACTCCGGGCCTGCCATGGCTTTCTTATAGCTATTAGGTTCATCAAGATTTATTAGTGTACCATCACTAATATACGTGTCCCCTTCGGTAGTAATATGAAAACCATAAAACTGGGGAGAACTCTAACTCTATCGGAACGTCTAAGAGGTAAGGATTCGTCAATCGGTTCAACCGGAGTTTCCTCCTCCGGTTGAGTGCCAGCGGTAGAGGTTCCTTCATCTATCGAATCTTGAATCTCTTCAAGCTCGATTTGCCTCCCACGGTCTCCTTGGCCTATGAGTTCTCGCTCTCGGAAAACTCCTCTCCTCGCAACAAAGACAACATTTTCCTTCAGTCTATAGAAGAGATATCCAAAGGATGTCTACGGGTAGCCGATGAAAATACATCGCTCACTTCGGGGTTCGAACTTGTCGTGAGTATCTCGTCTTACGAAAGCCTCGCAACCCCAAACCTTGATATGTGCCAACGAGGGAGCTTTCCCTATCCACATCTCGTGAGGTGTTTTGGCAACCTTCTTAGTAGGGACTCGGTTAAGGATATGGGCGACAGTCTCTAAGGCATACCCCCAAAAAGAGATAGGTAGTGAAGCACGACTCATCATAGAGCGAACCATATCCAATAAGGGTCGATTACGCCTTTCTGCCACACCATTCAACTGCGGTGTCCTAGGAGGCGTCAATTGCGAAACTATTCCACACTCCTTGAGATAATCGTGGAATTCAAGACTTAGGTACTCTCCTCCTCGATCGGATCGAAGCATCTTGATTTTCCTGCCCAATTGATTCTCCACTTCATTCTTGAACTCTTTGAACTTTTCAAAAGTTTCTAACTTTTGCTTGATTAAATAGATATACCCATATCTACTATAATCATCGGTAAAAGTCACATAGAAGCGGTTCCCATCCTTCGTGGTTGATCTAAATGGTCCACACACATCGGTATGTATTAGGTCCAATAGGCCCTCACCCCTTTCACACGTACTCGTGAAGGGTGACTTAGTCATCTTTCCAAGTAAACAAGACTCGCATGTGTCATCTTCCCTAAGGTCGAATGACTCCAACACTCCATCCTTTTGGAGTTGGGCTATGCGTTTCTTGTTGACATGTCCAGGACGACAATGCCACAAGGATGCTTTATCGATACTAGTGGAAGAATCTATATTCAAAACATCATTTCCTAAGTTATCAACAATCATAACAGTTTCATAAATTCCATTACATGGTATAGCTTCAAAGTAAAAGACACCATTTAGATAAGCCAAAATAGCAACAATTGTTCAAATCTAAACATAAATTATTCCTAAGCACTAAAGAATACACTCCAATCTTGGTCACATGCGACGATCTTTTGTTCCCCATGATTAGATTGATTCTTTCTTGCTCCACATCCCTACTTCTTTTTAGTCCCTGCACATTATAAAAAATGTGGTAACCACAACAGATATCAAGAACCCAAGAAATAGCATGATTAGAATCGTTAGATTTAATTGTATATATACCTGCGAAAGATGGCTTGATTTTTCCTTCCTTGATGGCTTGCAGGTATTCCGGGCAGCTTCTCTTCCAATGTCCTATCTTGTGGCAGTGGTGGCACTCTGCCTCCTTCGGGTTAGGGCAGGGCTTAGCGAGATCAACTTTGGTCCCACTAGAAGAGGCACCATCTCAGGCTTTAACCTTGCGATAGTTCTTAGATGAAGCCTTCCTCTTCTTTCCCTTTCCTTGACCAATAGCCAAGACAGGAGCAGCGGGTGGATTGGGAGTTGGTGCAACAGACTTGTCTTTGAAGTTGCTCTCAGCGACCCTTAAGAGACCTTGGAGTTTGCTTAGGGTGACCTCCTCTTTGTTCATGTGGTAGGTTATCCTAAATTGATTGTACATCGGAGGCAAAGAGTGAAGCACCATGTCGATCGCCAAGTCTTCCCCAAAGTCAACATTTAACTCGCGAAGGCGGTCGACATACCTTTGCATCTTTTGCAGGTGCACGGTAAGAGATTCTCCATGACCCATCTTAGCGGAAATCATGTTAGTGAAAATCTCATAACGCTCTTGTCTCGCGTTTTGGTGGTATCTCTCCAATAAGTCTTGATGCATCTCGTACGGGTACATGTCCTCGTAGGACTTTTGGAATTCGGAGTTCATGGTGGCTATCATGATGCAATGTACCTTCATTGCATCTCGCTCATGAGTTTCAAAAGCGGTAATTTCAGCCGGAGTAGCAATTTCAGGGTTGATTTTCTCGAGCTTCTCATCGAGGACATACTCCTTATCCTCATACCGAGCAATGGTGCGAATGTATCTTATCCATTCGCTAAAGTTCGTTCCATCGAAGGTGACCTTTTGGCAAAGGCTCATCAACGTGAAAGAACTAGCAGCAGCGTTGTTTGCGTTTGACATCTACAAATAGAAAGGACAAAGATAGATTAGAATATGAATCCCTAATTATCACCCAATAAGAAAAATTAGGGCTAGGATCCAACAACAACATTTACATATTAGAAAAGGGATGCCGTAATCTAACATGCAAATAAATTGAAGGTAAGTGAATGACGATTCACTAATTCTCCACCATAAAACCTAACTATTAGTTCTAAATGTATTGAGAATTCCTAGGTTCGGATGAGATTCTTTGAAACTATTCAATGGCATGTTTAAATCTCGATATGCCCCTCTAGTTTGTGAATGGGATACCGAGGATCACAAAGCGGGTGTGAATTACCATGCAAATTCACATGGTGCCTTCATTGTAACGATCACTTATTCGATGTACCGGTAAACCACACACGCTCCATCGAACTATGATAAACAATGAATCACCCTTTGCCACCTTTGCTTAGAACCAATTAGTGTGCCGGTAAACCACACACGCTCCACTAACTTCTTAGCAAGGGTGCAAAGTGTAATTTCATGGGATTGCATCAATTCACTTTTCCTAAAGTAACTAAGTTTGGGAAATTTTAAAATATGTGTAGTTACTTTGTATTTCCTATTATACTTTTAATGAGAGGATGAGGTTGCCCTATCCTACCCGTTCGGCTAACGACCCTCCACCGATCAAGCAAGCGGTGGGTGTGAGTGTACACCCATTAAGCGCCATTTTATAGGCCGCAATCTTATACCCACCTTATAGATCGGCTTCGTGAATGAGGCCTACTGACGGTAAGACTAGCATTTTAGTTATACATATATATATATATATATATATATATATATATATATATATATATATATATATATTAATCTTGTAATATTATATTAGTATAGGGTTGTATTTTAAACCTTTTAAAATCTAGGGTTTGAAATTTAAATTGTCCAAATTAAAACTTTTAATCACAAAATATAAATTTCAAAACTTGAGGACAAGTTTTAAACATTTAAAACATAGAGGATCAAATAACAAATAATTTTAATTAACAATTAATTTCCTAATTATCTATATTTGATTTATTCAAGATTTCTTTCAAGATAATTACCAAAATAATCAAAATAATTAATTAATTATCATATAAGGAAATTAAATATTTTATTAGTTGATACACATCTTTAATTAGATCAAGATAATAGTCATATATATCAAAAAATCGGATTAGGGTTGATCTAATATGATTAAGGTAAGTTTCCATAAGATAATCATGAAGAAATCCTAAATCTGGCCATTCCTGACGCTTGGACTCGCCGAGTGCACCAAGTGACTCGCCGAGTCCACTATGGAACTCGCCGAGTCCATGACTCAGAAACACAAAAATCGAATTTTGCAGTTTAGTTTCAGACAATTAAGCAACAATTTAACGAAAATCAAGCTAGACTCTAATACCACTGATGGGTTTTAGCCATAAGAACTTTCCTATGTGCGCATGCAAAACCCTAATGCTCGGATCTAGGCTTTCTAATCAAACATGCTTTGAATCCAAGATTTCTAATGACTATTTAGGAATAATAACAATATTGAAACAGATCTAGAATCATACCTTTGAATTCCTTGTTGATCTTGTTGTCTTGGAGCTTCTAGAGTCACAATTGTCATTCCTCTAATGGCTTACAAACACCAAATAACAAGGAGGATGATTTGGGAGAGAGGAGAGGGGAGGAAATCGGCCAGGGTTTTCTTACTTTTGATGAAGTGCCGATTTCCCTTTGCCATAGGGTCTATTTATACTTGTAGACTCCTTAAGGGTTACAACCTAAACCCTAATGGGATAATCTTCTCTTAAGGCTATCCAAATCCATTCCTTAGATAAGCAATGGACGATTTAATCTATCATTTAGCTTCTAGAATCCGTCCAATCCATATCTATATGGATTTACAGTCTAAAGTTTAACTATCAAACAATTGACAGTTTATACCCTCTTATTTAATTAATCTCTTTAAGTCACCAAATTATTTCCAATTAATTCTATGACTTATATTAATCAAATAACAATATATTATTCTTTATATTATTCTCATAATATACTAATAATATTTACTCTCTCTTAATAAATCATCCTATCAAGTTGCTATGGTGAAGGCAACCCAAAAGGACCATGCACAACCGGGTCAATTACTTGCCTAATATAGTTGCATCCTTAGACACCATTCCAACACATAAGTCATATAGGACCAAAAAACACATGAACATACACGAATACATGGTGAAAGAAAGCGCACAAAGAGGAAAAACACATGAAGAAATCTCATACCCATAAAACATACTGTATAATCGCACAGAGAAAAAAAATAAAGGATGAAATCAGACACTATAAAAAACTAATCTTACAGTTGATTGAGCTCTGATTCAAATAGACTTGATTTCACACCTTCGATGCAAATTTGTCGATTCAAGCCCTAGTTTAATCGATTGAAAGCAGATGGGGTATATATAATCGAGTGCATCCATGGTTTGTAGAAATCAAATTTGAGATGATTGCGTTTTCCCATTTCAAAGGAAGTCGCACCTGATTAAAAATCTGAAGAAGCAAAAGAAGTGAAGAAGGAAGAAGGAAGGAGGAAGGAAAAAGAAATAAGGAAGGGGTCTTGTGTGATTTGGAAACAAATTCAACGGATTTTTCCTTCTCTCTTTAAATTAAAATAAGGGTATTATTGTCAATATCTTATTTATTCCGTGGATAGATAAAAAGGCTAAGTGGCAAAATCAGCACCCAATATAAAAGTGGGAGATATGTAAAAGACTCTCTTTAACAACCTTTTTTTAAATTTAATATTATTATTATTATTATTATTTTAAATTTAACATTGGAGTCAGCTATTTCTTGTAATTTGGCTTAATTTGCAGGTTACCACAAAGAATAATAAGTTTCGATGATTAAATTGTAAATAAAATCTTGATGTCCTTTTTTGTCAATAGGTTAAAATATAAGTATATTTTTTTCAAAACATAATAATTTTTAACTTTAAGTTTTATCTATTTTAAGATTATATTATAATCTATTTTTGCTAAACAAACATTACAATTTGTTTGATTTTTAATATATGATAATAAACAAATACAAATTTTTATTACAATTCTATTAATAGAACATATAGACCGATTATAATGTAAAAATATATTGTTATGAAATGTATTATCAATTTTTTATGATGAAAATAAATCAAAAATTGATATCAAATATATCTATATATCAAGTGAAACCTGTATGACATTTGTTGTTTGGATTTGAAAATAATAGGCATATTGATATCAACATGGTATATTATAATCTATATTCTATATAAATTAAGAATATTTATTGTTGAGTTATCACAATAATATAACTTCTATGTCATGCGAACAAGACTATTTTGCATCTTTTCTATCAATCTATGGATAAACTACTGCATTGTTTTCAACCAAGTACTTGATATTTGGATGTATATTTCGTATCAAATATTGATTTAGTTCCATCATCAAAAAGTGATAGGTAAATTTCATGACGATGTATTTATACATTTTAATCGGTTTTTATATTTTATTAAATAGAAGTATAATTTATTTATTAGTATATATTAAAAATCAAACAAATTGTAATGACTGTTTCAACAAAAATGGATTATAATTTAGAGGGTGTTTCAATAAAAGAAATAAAATTCACTAAGTTAGTATTTGAGTAAATTACACGAATCGTCCCTCTTCCAAGTGTCAAATTGCGCGTTTAGTTCATATTTTCAAAATTTAACTCAGACCGTCCCTTTAACTCGGACCGTCCCTAGTGAACATATAATGACTATTTAACATTGCCATTTATTTTATATTTTATTTATCGTTTGTTTTTTCAATTTATTAAAAAATTAAAGAAATAATCCACCATCCCCATCTCCTTCCACTTCCACCATCGCCCACCCACCCACCCTCTTGTTTACTTTATCTGGTTCTTGAAGAAATCAAGCAGTACACGTTTGCAAAATGAATCTGGTACCTCCTGAAACCACCATCAGACCCTCCTGTAGCCACCACTGGCAACCCTTGTAACCCCTAAATCTGATACTATTAGCATATATTGAAACTTGATACTAAAACCATAATCTAAAACACAACTCAGATGAAATCAACATCAATTTTTTGAAATCTAAAACCAAAACAACCCAAAACCTGAAACTGAAATCAACACTAAATCTGTAAAAGAAGTTGGGGATGAAGTAGATTGTTGGGGAAATCAAAGAAGTCAGGGAATGAAACTTCAAATTTGGAAATCTTGAATATAAAGTTGGAAGTCAATTGTGTTGAGTAGCTTCAAAAACGATTTCGGAAACGAGTTTGTTGGAAAATCTCGAAGTTAGGGTTCTTAGTACAGTCCAGATCTATGGCGTCGCAGTGTAAATGGCAATGGTTTCAAGAGTACATGGTGATGGTTTTCTTGTGGAGATGGTGGTGGTTTCTAGTGAGTTCACATAGATAAGAGAAGAAAGAAAGTGGGAGATAATGGATGGTGATAGAGAGAAGGAAGATGGTGGCTGCTTCCAATGAGCAAATTTATTCAAATCTTCTTTGTCTTTTCTAGCGGTGGTTTCCGATGATGTTCTTGACATGAGAGAGGAGGGTGAAGAGAAGCTTGACATGAGAGAGACGACTTATGAGTTTGGGACATTTCCTTTGGGTGGAGAACATGAAGCCACCTCTTACAACCACTAGATCTATGAACAAGTGGCGATGGCAGCTCCATCTCCATCTCTCTCTCTCTCTCTCTCTCTCTTAATTTCTTTATTTATTTCATTCATTCTCTCTCTCTCTCTCTCTCTCATTCTCTCATTCTCTCATTCTCTCTCTCTCTCTCTCTCTCTATATATATATATATATATATATATATATATATATATATATATATATTGCATCATCTTCATCAATGGTTTCTTTAAAGAAAAAGTAGTGGTGGTATGCGGTGGTCCGACGATTTTGTGCGGTGATTTGATGGTATTTCGTGGTGGCCGGAGGAAGAAGATGAGCTGAAAAAAATAATTTGATGAATGATTGAAGGATATGGGTGTGGGTGTGGTTAGGGTAGGAGATAAGTGTTGGTTAGGGTAGGAGATAAGTGTTGGTGGAGGTGAGCCCAAAGTTTGTTTTTCTTTATTTTTATATTTTTCTTTTAAATTGTTAATAACAAGAAAATCAAAAATTACATCAAAAAAGAAACAGAAAGGGTAAAATAGTAATTTCATGTTCGTCATGGATGGTTCGAGTGAGAAAAAAACGTTACAGGGACAGCCCGAGTTAATTTTTAAAAATAGGGACTAAACGCACAATTTGACATTTAGACAATGGACGAATCACACGGACGAGATTGTTTTATATCTTTTCTTTCGATCTATTGATGGATTAATTCATTGTTTTCAACTAAGTACTTGATATATGGATGTATATTTCGTATCAAATTTTGATTTAGTTTCATCATAAAATTGTGACAGATAAATTTCATAACAATATATTTTTACATCCTAATCGGTTTTTACATTTTATTAAATAGAAGTATAATTTTTTTATTAACATATATTAAAAATCAAACAAATTTTAATGTCTGTTTCAACAAAAATGGATTATAATTTAGAGGGTGTTTAAAAAAAAGATTTAAGTAAGTTAGTATTTCTAATTTTTTAAAACTCATTATAACTTTTATGGTTGTAAAAGTCAAATACCCTTAAATTAAGACAAACACTTTTTAAAAAATTTAACTTATTGACTTACTGACTTTTTTTACCAACATAAACTAATCCAAACATTTTGTAAAAAAATTATTTTTTCTCACCACCACCATAATTCAGTAAGTCATTTTGCCTAAAAATATTTTTGAGGTTCAAAATGAAATCCCAAACACCCTCTTAATCTTAATATATATATATATATATATATATATATATATATATATATATATATATATATATATATATAAGACTTAAGGTTAAAAGTTATTATGCATTGAAGAAAAATATACACACACATATATATATATATATATATATATATATATATATATATATATATATATATATATATATATATATATATATATATTTTGGCATATTGACAAAAAAAAGTTATCATTGATATTTTGTTTACAATTTAACCGTTGAAACCTACTATTGTAAAAAAAAAGTTATCATTGATATTTTGTTTACAATTTAACCGTTGAAACCTACTATTATAAAAAAAAAGTTATCATTGATATTTTGTTTACAATTTAACCGTTGAAACCTACTATTGTTTTCAATAACCTAAAAATTAAGCCACATTGCAAATAATAACTGGTTACGGTGGTTAAATTACAAAATAATAATAATAATAATAATAATAATAATAATAAATAATCTGATGTGATTTTTTTTGTTAATATATAACCAAAATAAAATGAGGTTTTTTTCTTTTTGCATTTTTCCTTTTTAATAAATAGTAATAATAAGTAAAATTTTATTTTGATAACAATAAAAAATTTGAAGTGAAGCATCATCGACTGTAGTGAAAAATGGTTGGTACACGTTAGCAAGCAAACATGCTACGATTTTCATTTTATTCTCCCTTGCAAACAGCCAAGATGTTTTCAGTATTTAACTTGAACGTATTCAAGTGTAAAAAATATGTTATCGAGACTCTTGTCTTCGAATATCTAATATGATCCAAAACTGATATTTAATTATTACTAAATTAAGCAAATATAAAATGTTCCTATATAGTTATTTTTTATCATATGTTATGTTATTATGTCTCCAAATTAATATCATGATACTTGTGAATCTATTGATTTTCCATTCTAAATTTCAATATTTAAATTTGTTGTTTTAATTACATTAAATTAATAAAATTAGAATAAAAAACAAAATAAAATTAATATAGATTATAAGATGATATAATTTCATTTATTTATTTAACAAAACTATTATAATTTTATATAATTATAAAAATATTCCTTAATTAGTAGACTATTTAAAATAATTAATTAATAATTTAAAATTTTTACTATAAAAGTTTAATTAATCGTGTAATCGTGGTTCCCACAAATTATAAACTAGTTTATGTATAACAAAATGATTACATTTTGAATTCGTAGGAAAGCATTTCGAATATGTAAATTTGTTTTTTCTAATAATATATTTTATAAATATAACTGAAATAAAATTCGCCAAAAAAAATGCACACATATTTTTTGATTTATTCTGAACTAACATCAATTCGTTAAATAAATTTCATTTTGGCAAAAGTCTAAAATTAGTTTAACATCATATCAAAACCCCTTTTATACACAAAAGTTGAACAATAGAATTAAACTAGTATTTTGGTATATGCTTTGTTGTGGGTTGTTATATTTTTTTGTTGCACATGAATAGTTATAGATGACTAGGTGATATAACATATCACAACTCCTTGTATTGTAATACATACAAGATTATCCATTGCATTTTTACAATGGGAGAGTAGCTCGTATAACATTAACTGATCTGTGTCAAAAGTGATAAGTCAGTCCAAAACATGGTTAGTAAATTGCTATCCCTCTTGTTAGGAAAAAGTCAACGTTCATCATAGTCAAAACGTAGATGTATCTAGTTAACCTTCAATAAGATTTACTATATAAATTTTGATTACTCATGTAGTGTTGTTTGATTTGAAGGAGAGACTTACAAAATGGTGGTCTTGGTGAAACTATGATTTTTATGCCATTATTCCTTATTGTCTACAGTTAATTTTGGTGTTTTGTAATAAGAAGAGAATTTTTATGTTGACTTTTTACCCTTCATCATGTGTGATGATCTTATGTTGACTTTTTACCTTTCATCATGTGTGATGAACTTTTTGCTAGTGTTGTTGGTGTGATGGTGATTGGTCGTGGTTTTGTGGTGTGTGAGAGACTTATGCTTAATGGGTTGGCGACCGTGTTGACTACTATGACATCATGTTTGAGTGTCATTGTCATCAATTTGGGTACGTCGATGGTGGAAGAGATCAATTATGGTAATTGATGTTGAGTGTAGAAGCCCCGTGTTGTTACCAGTTCTTTGCATGTGATATTGACCAGGTTTCTCATGGCCTCATCAAAGAACATAACTGTTGGATTTATATGCTCAAGAATCATTATTAAGCGGTATTGCTAATAACATATGATCATATAGGGTCACACCTTTATCAAGTTGACATATTTTGTATATTTATTATTAATATGATTATTAATAAATAATATCATTCTTGTATACAATTAGAGAATAATTATTGTTTTGTGAAAATAATAATTAAAGAGAGTATAACTAGTCATTATATCATATGGTATGATTTAATAAGTTGTGTACAAAGTTTTGGGCACTTTAGGTTACCATGACTTAGCTATTATTTGACGCATGTGATTAAACAAGTTAGAGGATAAATAGTGTGTTCTTTTGGCACCATGGCCGAAATCCCATAGGGCATGGGAGTTTGCTTGTGTATCTTCACCACTCTTGTCTCCCTGTGCTTTATACTTTACATTACTTTAGATTATTATAATGTATAGTCCTTACTTTACATGTGAGTATAAAATAAGAGCTTTTTGCATGGAATTCGACTAGTTTTTTGTTCTTGTTTTTCGTCTTTTATACTTTACATTACTTTAGATTATTATAATGTATAGCCCTTACTTTGCATGTGAGTATAAAATAAGAGCTTTTTGCATGGAATTCGACTAGTTTTTTGTTCTTGTTTTTCCTCTTAATTATCGTGAGTTTCTACACCATAGACTCTCTCTTTTGAAGTTTGGTGCTTAGCTTTTTGGTGCTTCACTTTGTGTCTTCCTTTAGTTTTTATTTTGCTAAGCACTTCAATTATTAGAGAACAAAGTATTACAAGAAGGAACTAGCATTCCAAGTGTCATAATCTTGATGGTGGATACTTGTTGAGAATATCATGTTTTTTGATATTTTTATCTTCATCAAAAGCTAAAACTAAGTGGCTTCAAAGGCTCCAAAATTTGTCATTCTAAAACACTATATGGTTGTTTTATTATCATTCTAACCTCTATAAGTGGATTCTTGGTGATTTGGTTTTGTTATAAACTCAAAAAATAATATTGTTATTTTGAAAGCTTTTGTTGCCTGGTTTTTATAAAAAAACACACTTATTCTTTGTATCAAAACTCATCAGTGGTATTAGAGAAATCTTTTATATGTTAGATTGATTTTTATGTTTGATAATGTTTTGTTTTTGGAAAACAAGCATATATTTCTTTTGGTTAAGAAATGTCTATATTTATCTTCTTCAACAACTTGTTTAAAATTGTTTATTTTTATATATAACAATTTTTTATGTATTTTGGTTATATAAAGTTGTCTTAGAAAAAACAAAGAGTTGTTTGTGATTATATTTGATATGTTGTTGTGTATAAACAAACCATTTGGACATTTGTGTTGTGTATGGTTGATATTTATTTATTTATAAGATGTAATAGTAAATAAGTATTTTTTTCATTTGTTTACTTTATGTAATAATTAGTTAGATTAGTTGTATTTCTTTTTAAATGTAACAAGACAAAGAAATGACCTTTTGAAGATGAGTTAAACACTTGAGACCATAATCCTAACCATGAGCTTCTCCTTATTGGTTTTGGGCTTAATTTTAGTTTTAATAGTTTAAATGTTACAGCCTTTACAACATGAATATGTGAAGTTCTTTTTCAAGCAAGTGTTGTCTTGAAAAGTGGGAGCGTGAAAACCTTTTGAAGTGTCCCTTAAGTAAAGACTTAATAATGCTTGTGATGGGTCACAAAAATTATTACTAGATATAGATTTGTTTATACACATTTTAATGCATGCATGTGATGTTTATTTTATGATTGTTGTATGTTATGTTTGATGTATGAAAATGGTTTTTATAAGATAAATAACATTTTATCATAAAATAATATCACTTGGAGTTTGAGTAAAAATATATCTAAAAAGTAACATAAGATGTTTATAAATGACTATTTAATAAAACCGTTTTATCGGTTACAAGTTAAAAATCGATTTTTTTTGTTAAAAATAGTTTTATAGTGAAACTTTTAAATAACCAACTTAAAATATTTAAAATGGTTTAAAATGTGTTTAAACATTATATAAACTATATGTCTTTATAATAAACAAAGAGCTTTCATTAAAGAGACTAAAATCGGTTTATAACGTTATAATGACAAATAATAAAACTAATGATTATTTTTTTACGTCAAAATTTAATATATGATATTAGTTTTTTTTAACTTAACACAACATGTTGATATTATCTTTTATGCATGCCAAATTAGATTTAAAACATAAGTATCATCACCTAATTTTTGTCTGTTTTGGTTTGTCAAAATATGACTTTTATCATAAGATGCATAAAATTGAGTTTATTAAATAAAATGAGTTTTATTCTAAAAATTTATAAAGTCATAAGATTTTGACTATTAAAATCATATTTAAAATAGTGATTTTAGAACTCATCCAAAACTCTAAGTCTTAAGTATAAAATGAAATTTTATTATAGACTATAGCGGTTCTTAAGCGCTCTACAACTAAACTTTAAAATATCAGATTTTAGTTTATATTTGATCGTGGCTAATGGTAACTAAAATGAAGTTTTATTTGGTACCTAAAGTATCTTATAACAAGTGATATTAATTTTATAAAAGGATACGTGAATTCTTGGATGCAGACAATATTAATGAGACTATGTTTTTTATAACTATATTTGTAAAACATATATAAAACATTTTCTTAAAATGCAAGTCATTGATATCCTTTTGAAGAACACTTAGACATCGTTTGTATGGTCTTAGTAGGCGATGGGTCACCTAACCACTAAGATTATCTTATGATGTTTGGGGTAGTTTGCTTTTTCTAGTGACATAAAGATCACTTAGTCACTAGTTAGTTGCAATGCTACAAGTTGTTTCAAGTAGGAAGACTTGATCGGAATCTTGTTTGATAAAGGTCACCTAAGCATGAGGGGTCTGAGGCATAGATGTGATCAAACATGCCAACATAAGAAATAGTTGCTTTAGGATCCCATTATCTAGGAATTATATATTTTCTGCAACTGGTAGTCGCTACCTACTGAGTTTGATTAAGTGGATGGGATAAAGGTCAGATAACCATTTACTTGTTTCGTTACTTGGATCCTGGACTTTAATAAATTAATGTTTTTAGAAATAATAAAAGGTTTTAATTTTTTAAAGACTTAATATTGAAAATACTAAATGGAATTTGGTTAAATTCTATAAAATAACTATTAATACTCTTATGCCCATGTAAAACCTTTTCTCTTGATGAGTTTCAAGAGATAATAACATTTTATGGCTATAATTTCTATAACTGGTATAATACCTTGAGGTTCTTCCTTAAAGATGAATAGAAATTATATATACTAAAAGATCCCATACCCAAAAATCATCTGCAAACCAGTCAGCTTGATCATGATGCTTTGATGGAAGTATTATTATAATGATGTTGATGTGTCTCACATCATACTGGAATAATTGCCTTAGACTTGTAAAAAGTATTGGATAATTATAAAAAATATCATATGTCTTATGAAGCAAAGAAGATATTTATGGACATTAGAATGTGCTTCAAACCCATTCAACCATTATATAAAGGAAGTCTAAGAGATTGTGTACTCTAATAAAGTTATAGTTCAGTTAAGGGAAATACAACATAAACCCATAAATTAACAAAGGACCTAAATGATTAGTATTGTTTCTATTGTGGAAGAAACCCTACGCTGAAAGAGGAACTACTCTTCTAATCTCAGCAAGCTGAGGAAGTCTGAATTTACCAAGACTTCAGATATCTATATGATATAACTATTTATTTTTCCATCATTCACTTGAGTGTGTTATACTTCAGGTGACACTAATAACTGATATTATGTGCGAATGTTTTGGAAGAAATAATCAACTGATTACATACAAATGGTATTTCGTGCTAACGATAGAACAAGTGTTGTTATAGTTTTTAAACAATAGATGTTTTGTACCTATTCTTATAGCAACATGTAACAATTTTAAATTTATGAATAATTGTAGGTTTATTTATCATATAATGAATGCTTACATAGTTACATTCATGTTCTGAAACGATGTACTCTTTTTTAAAATATTTTATCATAATGTTATTTATGAAGTAAATCTATAAGTTTTCATTAAATTAACAGTTCTAAAGATAACACCTGTAAAATCAAAT
Organism: Lactuca serriola; assembly: GCF_051521515.1. Classification (NCBI taxonomy): domain Eukaryota; kingdom Viridiplantae; phylum Streptophyta; class Magnoliopsida; order Asterales; family Asteraceae; genus Lactuca; species Lactuca serriola. The sequence goes on from NC_136411.1 coordinate 353,569,367, forward strand.
GATGTTTGATTCAAACTTATTTGCGTCATAATCATCATAAGTATATAAATATGGAACATATATACCATCTTCAAAAGGATGGAATGTTTGAAGACAAACTCATTTGATATATGTGAATCATATTTATATGGGAAGATGATTCGCAAGCGTCTTTATCTATTAGTAGTTAAAGAATGAAAGGCTTGAAAAAGAATTATACATAAGTGATGTATTTAATCTTTTCAATCCATAAATAGATTTAGTGATATATATTAGTCAATTTCGCCGACGACTTTTATTCGTTATTGTTGAAACTTTTGATTTGCTTAAATTGTTTCATAGTGAAGATTGAAATACAACTTAATGAGACCATCATTAACCTTGTTTTTCTATAAAGAAAATGATTTTTGTAAACCAAGTCTTTTTGGAACATCTTAAGAGTTGTTGAATCGATCCACAACTCATTTCGTTAAAAACACTCACTCGTCATTTGTATGATTCTTGTGGCACAGGATCACCTGGTCGCTTGGATTTATCTTTCGATGTTCGAGGTAGATTTGGTATTCTCTAGTGGGATAGGATCACTTGGCCACCGGTTGAATTTTGATAGTACAACTTTTTAAATAGCATAACACAAACTTGTAGTCTATTATATGACGTTTTTAAAAAACTATTTACTTTATAAAATTTTGGAGTTATGCTCATTGCAGCAAATATATATATATATATATATATATATATATATATATATATATATATATATATATATATATATATATATATTTCTAACCATACAAGTAAATTAAATACTTTGATTAGACTAAGGATGAAAAGTTCTATCCTTATCTAAAAGATATAAAGTTATGGAGGTTATGTTAGACAATAATCTTGACACACTCTAACATCTACTAATTGCATTTATATGAACTATCCTAAATTATTGTTTAAGATAAGTTTCTACTGATCCCTCTAATTGTCATTCGAAAAGACACATACTTAGAAAGTTCTTTTTCTAAGTGGGAGCAATATGGAACTATAAGAGCTAAAGAGACATAAATTAAATGTATCATAGTTTGGAATTAGCAAGTTTTTCAACTGTTGTTGAACCTGTTCAATAGTTGATGAAAAACTAATAAAAAACATAGAGATGCATTTATGTATGATAATCAAGTATGAGCTTGATTAATCTTCTTCGATATATTAAGAACATAAAGAGTAAGTGAGTTTTCAAAGGAAAAAACAAACACGAATGAAAATCTATTTAGATTTAAGTTAAAACCTCAAAGTAAGATTTTTTTTTCTTATAAGATAATTATATAGCGTGACAACCCGAAATTTATATCTTGTACAAACCATTCACTTCAATCAAAGTCATACTTGTTTCTGTTAACTTTTAGCATTGTTTAGAGTCTGTTTGAGCATTCTGAGCCTAGTACACCAAAGGAATGAGTGAAAGGAAGTGTCAATTGAAGTTGTAAACCATGAAACAAGCGACAAACCCTCAAATGAGGAGTTTACGGCCAAAACCCATTAGTTTACGGCCGTAAACTCATGGTGGCCGTAAACTCCATCCTATAAGCATGAACCTTGGCCATTTTTCTTCACTTTTACCAATTCCAAGTTTAGAAATCGGTTTTGCTCTCAACTATCTTCCAGAGTTCTTCATTTTTCTTCAAGAATGTAAGTGATTTACTTCCTTTGGGAGATTATACTCCTCTTATCCTTGATAATCCATTGATTCATACATGGATTTCATCTTTAAGACTAGATCTTCAAAGATTCTCAAGAACACTTAAGTGTTTTAGACCGAAAACACCCTCCTTTTTCCTTTAAATCGTAAATATCTACCTCATATACTTGTTAGTTAGTTAGGATGTTGGATTAAGGCCTTGAAAACAAACCTTTCCAAGAACAGGAGGTGTTTACGGCCAAGAGCATCTCCCTTGGCCGTAAACCCTAATTGTTGGTGCATAAGGACCATAACTTCCTCCTCAGGCTTGGACATGAACCTAGAAGCATTCCTCAGTGCTTGAAAGCCCTTTAAAACACCATTTGGCACCTTTCATCATGAGTTTACAGCCGTAAACTCATGTGGACGTTAACTCATGGCCGTAAACTCCCGTGGAGCATACCACTTGGCCGTAAACACAAGTGTGTGGCCCTACACCCGTTATATGCAACCCTATGTGGTTTAACACTTCATAACAAGTGTTTCCTAGTCCCTAAGGTTGTTTTAATTCAAGATTAGATGTTATAAACACTAACTAGATGCATATATGTATCATTATATGATAAATAGGATCCGTGTGTGTGCTCAAATCTTCACTTTGACTTAGCATCCTATGCCACTCGTTCATCCAAACCACTAACTATAGGTGAGTTTATACCCCTTAATCTATCTTTTAAATGATTTTAAATGCTTTTATAGGGGGGGGGGGGGATACAAGTAGAAAACATATTAGTTATATAATCAATCACATGTGATTTATAACTGTGTTTAAAACAAAGGATTTCATATACTTCAAACTGTGTTTGAAACAAAGGATTTCTTATACTTTAAAACCGTCTTATCAAACAAACTACTTTTAAATCGTTTTATAAACTGACATCAATTCATTAATATTTATTGTTAAACTCTTCAAATGTATTTAAAAACCTCTTTTTAACTTATATATTGTAGAATTTCAAGCTGCTACTGCTCCGATAGCTGCTTTAGAATGAAATCGGCATCTAATTTCATTTCTTAGGTAAATGCATGTCTATATATGTATAGTTATATAAGTAATGTTTAAAGGACTTAGGACTGATAACTCGCTTTATTTCCTTTTCCTTATTTGGATGAGGCCTGAGAGTATCGGTTATTTGTCCGAATGTCATTTAGATATCAGTTATATCTTAGGTATACATATGTAGGTATAAAAGTACTATCAATCAATTCAGTACCTTTGAGTAGCAAAGGCATACCTTCATTCATTCAAACTACAGAAATTACTAGTAAACTATAATAGGTATAGTTTAGGAGAACTCTATCATATACAAATACTAGACAGAGAATACTATAACAGAGAATACTAGACAGAGAATACTATAACAGAGAATACTATACATGAAATACTATACATAGAATACTATTACTATATCAAGTATACTATAACAAGGTTCAAAGATAACATAATGTGAGATACTACTTCATGACACAGCGAGCATTTCGTTGTGTCACGTTTTGTGACCAGATTCTCCTTGTAAAAACCCGTAATTTATTCCGTCACTGTAACCCGCCTTCGTTAATAAAGCTGATACGTTCCAAATTTTCCATTAACTTGTTTTAAATTAATTTAATTGCAACTTCTATTTAGGTTTCATAAGTTTTGGGATACATTTTAAAACATTAAAATATTTTCTATTTTCATTTAGAAAATATTTAGTTTCATCTAAGTTGCAATTACGGTAACTTAATCGGGTGTGACCAAAAGCCTCTTCTAACGTCAGTATCGGGTAGAACTCCACCATGTCTTAAACTTTGAGCATATATAAAGTTGAGAGAGCCTCATTTGAAGCCTTTTCCACTCTCTCTCTACTTTCTCTCTCTAAAACTCGAAATTGAGCCAAAATCACCCAAATCAAGCTCCAAATCATCAAGGTAACTATCCTAGCTCCTAGTATAACACCTTTATCCTTCAAATTCGTGATTTGTATGAGAAATAGGAGCATAAACATGTTTTTACGGTCCTGGAACCTCATTAGGCCGTGAACACATGTAATAAGGGGTTTTGAGCCTTAAAACCCTTCCAAACCTCATTTGGAGCTTAGATATGACTAAGGGACTTATTTGCATGGACTTAAAACACCTTTAACTCATCATTTAGGGTACAAAATATTGAGTTTACGTCCCAAGCACATGCTTGGACTGTAAACACCTATTCATGGGGAGTAAACTCATTTTAAGGTGTTAGTTTTCCCCTAAACACCTCCAACAAGCTTCCATGAGAGTATAGAACCTTATAATCCTTCAAGAAATGCACCAAAACTTACACAAATGGGAAAAGCTTAAGTTTACAGCCCAAGAACATTCTTGGACCGTAAACTCATCTCCTTAGACCTTAAACTCATCCAATGGGTGTTAAAGTGCCCTTAACACCTTGTATGGATTAGAAATGGGTCTAGAACTTAGTATGCTTAACTTTCAACCACTAAAACCCATGAATCTTGGAAAAACATGAGTTTACGGTTGTAAAATCATGTGTTTAAGGTAGTAAACTCCCAAGAACATCTTCATAGACCGTAAACTACTTTTCCAAGGTCAATTCAAGTCCCAATCACTTCCTAAGCCATGGAATCAACCCTAGAACCTTCCTTTGTGCATTGTAATAACCTAGGACCACCAAAACATCAAAGGATTGAGTGTGGGGGAATTTACGGCCGTAAACTCCGAGTTTACTACAGTAAACTCCATTAGATGGTCCATATGGGGGTTTAATCCATTCCTATGCCCTAGAATTGATCCTAGCTAATTTTCCCAAGTGATATAAGGCCATTTAGCATCATAGAACACCCCACCATGAGTTTGCGGCTGTAAACTCATGGGGAGTGGGTCTTTAGGGCCGTAAACTCTCTTATGAGTTTACTCTTGAAGAGTAAACTCCATTTCCAAGCCATATACGTCCTTAGATGTCACCCGGGTCACTCCAAACACTTATTTTGAAGTGTTTTCGCGTCTAGAAGTGTTTACTCTTATCTAATTAGTGGTTTGAAGTCTAATTAGATACAATTATGTATCATTTCATATTACATAGGAACCTCGCGCGTTATCAAGCCCCGATCTAACACTTAGCATCCTAGACGACACGTTCCTCGATTGGTGAGTTCATACCTCTACGCCTTTTTTCGTGTTTTTCAATGTTTTCAGGGGGGGAATACAAGCAAACTATAAATGTTTTCAAAACCTAAAACTGATGTATTTCTATAAATATCTGGCTAACTTTTAGATATCTTTACCCCTTATGTATTATGCTGAGCATAAGGGATGTTTTATTGATTATAACTACACGTATTTTAGTAAAGGAAACAATCAAATCAATCAAATTATTATTGGAATAATTTGGGATCTTTAGTTCTTATTTAACAAGCACAGATTTATGTAAAGCTTTTAGATAAACTATGTCTGATTCGGTTTATCTCTGTTTAATTTAGAGTATTTTGCCAGATAATTACATTGTATTTAACTGTTTTCACTGTATTATGTTTCAAAACGATTAGTATGTTTGATAACGTCTGAAAACACCATGAGTAATTTAATACTAGCTTGCGAGATTCATCATTACCCTTTGGGTTATCAGTAAATCCTCCCCGGAAGTATAACCAGAGTCTCCAAAAGGGAGAGCGTGGAATTTTTGAATAGATCTATTCAGGACTGACAATCCCACACCTAAACTGCTAGCTACAGTTAGGCGGGCACGCCTGGGGTGACAAGTTCTGGAAATCGTCCGACGTCTGACGAACGTCAAGGAGGTCTCCGTGTCGTATCAGCATGGTTACCTGACTCACAATACGTATTAATATAAGTTTATTCACGGATTTGATTTTATATCTATCTTCAACCTATAGTATCTATATCTTGTACGGGATGTTAATCCCATGGTTTTGAATATATATCTAGTATAGGATGTTAATCCCATGGTTTTGAATCTATATCTAATACGGGATATTAATCCCATGGTTTTGAATCTATATCTAGTACGGGATGTTAATCCCATGGTTTTGAATCTATATCTAGTACGGGATGTTAATCCCATGGTTTTGAATCTATATCTAGTACTGGATGGTATTCCCAGTGGTTTTGAATCTATATCTTCTCTAATCTATGGTTTTACTAGATGGTATTCCTAGTGGTTTTAAATCTATATCTTCTCTAATCTATGGTTTTACTGGATGGTATTCCCATTGGTTTTAAATCTATATCTTCTTTAATCTATGGTTTTACTGGATGGTATTCCTAGTGATTTTAAATATGTATCTTCTATTAATCTATAGTTTTACTGGATGGTATTCCCAGTGGATTTTTCAAATATATATAGTTTTACGTATTAAACTATCTACTGTTGTATCGAATGGAAATATAGAACTTTAACTAAACTTTTCTTTTAGGAAAATAAGGGTTTTTCATAGGATAACTGAACTGTTCTTAACTAGACCGTGTAACTAATGGATAACTAAACTACACTTATAAGAAAATATGGGATTTTCTTGGATAACAAACTTTTTTGGAAAACCAAAGGAAACTTGTACATTTTCAGAAAACAAACCTCTTATGAACTCACCAGCTTTATGCTAATTTTGAAACTGCTTGTATTCTCAGGTCCACATTAGACAGGTACCCAACGATCCTTTTGGCGAAGACGGAGTACATAGAAGACACGTCTTTACTTTTGTTCATATGATATATATGTATGACACTTGTAACACTTTGATTTCAAACAGATGTAATAACTTTATGTAATGTATTGTTTTGTGTTTACTATGCTTACTATGTACATTAGTTGCGATATACATGATGTCCTCCGCCCCGGAACGTTTCCGCCTTAGGTTTCGGGGTGTGACAGATTGGTATTAGAGCCCTTGTTTATAGTGAACTAGTATACCAAACCTTACATGGTATAAGACTATAAACACTAAGGGGCCTAAGTGCTCTGAACTAAAAGTATACCTTAAAATATAAGTATTTTCAAGAGTATACAAGTATACCTAACCGTCGAAATCTGTAAATACAAGTAGAACAAAACATAAGTAAATGGGTGTTGTACGCTGCTGTTAAACCTGGGCAGTTATGTAGTCGTGTGTAGGATCAATATAGCCTGGCCAACTATATTCATTCGAGACATGGCCAACATGTGCTTGGGAGTGACTGTGGTATGTAGCATGCCTAAAACTTACCCAATACCCAAACGACGAGCCGTCGTCACAGCGAATCATGAAATACTATGGGAGTATTTCTCGAGCCAAATCCGTTATAGAAATTCTCATTCCAGCGTTGCTCCTCAATCATTCCTTTAGCGATAGTTTATCTGCTTTGATAACTCTTTCCTGCTTTATCGCTTAATAGAATTCTATATCTGTCTTAATGAGATATCCCCTGTTCCATATCTCTTGATTCAATTCAGAGGACTTATGATCCTCTCTTTCCTGATCTTTTTAGATCAATATGCCTACAAGAAAGAGACCCAGCTCAAAGAACAACAACAATCCTCCTCCGCTACCACCTCCTCCCCAATTTGATCCTGTGATGTTCCAGGCAGCCGTTACTGCCGCAGTGGCAGCTGCCATGTCTCAAATGAACCCCGGTGGTTCAAGAGGTGGTCCCCAGCCCCAAAACCAAGATGATAGCCAAGGACACCGGAAGGAGTGTTCCTATAAAGATTTTATGAACGCGAAACCCACATCCTTCGATGGCACTAGAGGTGTCATCTCCCTAACCCGATGGTTCGAGAAAATCGAATCTATCTTTGAAATTTGTGCCTGTTCGGAATCTGATAAAGTGAAGTTCGCTGCTTGTACCTTCACCGATAAAGACTTGACTTGGTGGAACGGTCGAGGCAAATCCCTGACCCTACCCGTAGCCAATGCCATGGGCTGGGAGGCCATGAATGAACTTCTGCTTGTAGAGTACTGCCCATGGGGCGAGATGCAGAAATTAGAACATGAACTATGGAATCTAAAGATGCAGGGTTCTGACATAGTCGCTTATACTTCAAGATTCGATGACTTGGCGCTACTCTGTCCGGGAATGGTTACCCCGAAGAGTAAAAAGATTGAGAGATTCATCTGGGGGGTTAACCCAGCCAACCAAAGGAAATGTCTTGGCTGTGAAGCCAGACACCTATGATCGATCACAGAGATAACCCTGATGAGGAGACCACCACTCCTGAGCTAGTTAAAAGTAGTGGAGGAAGTAAAAAGAAATTCTGGAACAAGCGGAAGGCCCAAAGTACACAAGGATCCTCTAACAAACAGCAAACGGTAGCAGTCCACGCTGCTACTGTCCCTGCTGCTATCTCTGCCGTCGGATCCACAGCTCAAACTCCTACCAGTGGATATACCGGTGCCCTTCCTTGGTGCGACAAGTGCAGCTACCATCATCGTACTCCCGGGCCATGCTATGAAAGACTTTGCAACAACTATGGCAAGAAGGGCCACCTTGCTAGAAACTGCAGAAAACCAACCCAATCAACCAATCAAGCTTCCAGAGCAGGAATCAGTCCGGCCTGCTACGTTTGCGGCGAAGCCGGGCATTTCAAGCGAAACTGCCCCAAGGCAGCAACAACTGGCAACACCGGGAGAGTCCTAGCTATGGGACAAGTTGAGGCAGCCGCCGATCCCACCGTTTCCATAGGTATATATTCTTCCTCGACAACCCTTATACTTGCAAACCTTTTCGATTATATTGTTGAAAGAGAATCTGTTATCTATTCAATCAAACAATGTCTTAACTTTAGTCCTCTATTAGTAACCGAAATGCCTACTGTCGAGATGTCTAACAACAAGAAAGAGGACGTTAGCAATATATTCATAGGTTGAACCCTTACCCTCGGCGATCATCCTTTTCCCATCGATCTTATACCGTTTTTTCAATTAAGAGCTTGGAAGTATTCATTGGCATGGATTGATTGAGTCTAAATCGTGCTGACATCCTTTGCTTCGAAAAATCTATCCATCTCAACCTTCCCCGATCAAACTCTTATAATCTGCGACAATAAACTTAGTTTCAGCTGTTGCATCATTTCATACATCAAAGCTCAAAAGGCTTCTCCGAAGAGAGTGCCATAAATTCCTAGCCTACGTGACCATCGAGAAATAGGAAGTTGCATCCCAGAAGTCTGCAACTTTCCTGGTGTCTTTTCCCGAAGAGCTTCCAGGAATTTCTCCCGAGTGTCGAGTCGAGTTTCACATTGACCAAATTCCTGGAGCTATCCTCGTAACCAAGCCCCGTATCGATTAGCGCCAGCAGTAATGCAAGAGTTTTCTAGGCAGCTACGAGATCACAGGAATGATGTTTTCAAAACAGCATTTCAGGACTCGATATGGTCACTACGAAAATGTAGTGATGCCCTTCGGTCCATCCATTTTCTTTGATCATGTAGTAATCAAAGAAGGCATGTTACATTCTAAAACGCGTATCCCGAGGTACATGGAACTTTTCAAAATTCTCATTAGGATCGATCCTGTAGCCTACAAACTCTGACTACCTTCAGAACTTAGCAACATTCATCCTGTATTCCATGTCTCTATTCTTAAGAAGTGCCTACCCGATGGAACCCTAGTGATCCCTTTGATGAAACCGAAATCAACGAAAACTTGAACTTCATGAGAGAACCAATCGAAACCATAGAGCGAGAGATTAAAAGTACAAAACAAGCCGTATCCTGATAAGTGAAAGGTTCCTTGGAATGTCACGCGAGGATCCGAATTCACTTAGGAATGCGTATTTCGATAAAACAAAAGTATCCGTATTCTCTTTCCAAATCCGCGAGTCGCATCTAAAGTTTGAATTTCGGGATGAAATTCCCTCTAACGGGGGGATAATGTGACAATCTGTAATTTATTCCGTCATTGTAACCCGCCTCCGTTAATAAAGCCGTTACGTTCAAAATTTTCCGTTAACTTGTTTTAAATTAATTTAATTGAGACTTCTATTTAGGTTTCATAAGTGTTGGGATACATTTTAAAACATTAAAATATTTTCTATTTTCATTTAGAAAATATTTAGTTTCATCTAAGTTGCAATTAAGGTAACTTAATCGGGTGTGACCAAAAGCCTCGTCTAACGTCAGTATCGGGTAGAACTCCACCGTGTCCCAAACTTTGAGCATATATAAAGTTGAGAGAGTCTCATTTGAAGCCTTTTCCACCCTCTCTCTACTCTCACTCTACTTTCTCTCTCTAAAACTCGAAATTGATCCAAAATCACCCAAATCAAGCTCCAAATCATCAAGGTAACTATCCTAGCTCCTAGTATAACACCTTTATCCTTCAAATTCTTGATTTGTAAGAGAAATAGGACCATAAACATGTGTTTACGGTCCTGGAACCTCATTAGGCCGTGAACACATGTAATAAGGGGTTTTGAGCCTTAAAACCCTTCCAAACCTCATCTGGAGCTTAGATATGACTAAGGGACTTATTTGCATGGACTTAGAACACCTTTAACTCATCATTTAGGGTACAAACATGAGTTTACGGCCCAAGCACATGCTTGGACTGTAAACACCTATTCATGGGGAGTAAACTTATTTTAAGGTGTTAGTTTGCCCCTAAAGACCTCCAACAAGCTTCCATGAGAGTATAGAACCTTATAATCCTTCAAGAAATGCACCAAAACTTACAAAAATGGGACAAGCTTAAGTTTACAGCCCAAGAACATTCTTGGACCGTAAAATCATCTCCTTAGACCTTAAACTCATCCAATGGGTGTTAAAGTGCCCTTAACACCTTGTATGGCTTAGAAATGGGTCTAGAACTTAGTATGCTTAACTTTCAACCACTAAAACCCATGAATCTTGGACAAACATGAGTTTACGGTTGTAAACTCATGTTTTTAAGGTAGTAAACTCCCAAGAACATCTTCATAGACCATAAACTACTTTTCCAAGGTCAATTCAAGTCCCAATCACTTCCTAAGCCATGGAATCAACCCTAGAACCTTCCTTTGTGCATTGTAATGACCTAGGACCACCAAAACATCAAAGGATTGAGTGTGGGGGAATTTACGGCCGTAAACTCCGAGTTTACTGCAGTAAACTCCATTAGATGGTCCATATGGGGGTTTAATCCATTCCTATGCCCTAGAATTGATCCTAGCTAATTTTCCCAAGTGATATAAGGCCATTTAGCACCATAGAACACCCCACCATGAGTTTACGGCCGTAAAGTCATGGGGAGTGGGTCTTTAGGGCCGTAAACTCTCTTATGAGTTTACTCTTGAAGAGTAAACTCCATTTCCAAGCCATATACGTCCTTAGATGTCACCCGGGTCACTCCAAACACTTATTTTGAAGTGTTTTCGTGTCTAGAAGTGTTTACTCTTATCTAATTAGTGGTTTGGAAGTCTAATTAGATACAATTATGTATCATTTCATATTACATAGGAACCTCGTGCGTTATCAAGCCCCAATCCGACACTTAGCATCCTAGACGACACGTTCCTCGACTGGTGAGTTCATACCCCTACGCCTTTTTTCGTGTTTTTCAATGTTTTCAGGGGGGGGGGGGGGAATACAAGCAAACTATAAATCTTTTGAAAACCTAACATTGATGTATTTCTATAAATATCTGGCTAACTTTTAGATATCTTTACCCCTTATGTATTATGCTGAGCATAAGGGATGTTTTATTGATTATAACTACATGGATTTCAGTAAAGGAAACAATCAAATCAATCAAATTATTATTGGAATAATTTGGGATCTTTAGTTCTTATTTAACAAGCACAAATTTATGTAAAGCTTTTAGATAAAATATGTCTGATTCAGTTTATCTCTGTTTAATTTAGAGTATTTTGCCAGATAATTCCATTGTATTTAACTGTTTTCACTGTATTATGTTTAAAAACGATTAGTATGTTTGATAACGTCTGAAAACACCGTGAGTAATTTAATACTAGTTTGTGAGATTCTTCATTACCCTTTGGGTTATCTGTAAGTCCTCCCCGGAAGTGTAACCAGAGTCTCCAGATGGGAGAGCGTGGAATTTGTGAATAGATTTATTCGGGACTGACAATCCCACACCTAAACTGCTAGCTACAGTTAGGCGGGCACGCCTGGGGTGACAAGTTCTGGAAATCGTCCCACGTCTGATGAACGTCAAGGAGGTCTCGGTGTCGTATCAGCATGGTTACCTGACTCACAATACGTATTAATATAAGTTTATTCATGGATTTGATTTTATATCTATCTTCAAACTATAGTATCTATATCTGGTACGGGATGTTAATCGCATGGTTTTGAATCTATATCTAGTACAGGATGTTAATCCCATGGTTTTGAATCTATATCTAGTACTGGATATTAATCCCATTGTTTTGAATCTATATCTAGTACGGGATGTTAATCCCATGGTTTTGAATCTATATCTAGTACGGGATGTTAATCCCATGGTTTTGAATCTATATCTAGTACGGGATGTTAATCCCATGGTTTTGAATCTATATCTAGTACTGGATGGTATTCCCAGTGGTTTTGAATCTATATCTTCTCTAATCTATGGTTTTACTAGATGGTATTCCTAGTGGTTTTAAATCTATATCTTCTCTAATCTATGGTTTTACTGGATGGTATTCCCATTGGTTTTAAATCTATATCTTCTTTAATCTATGGTTTTACTGGATGGTATTCCTAGTGATTTTAAATATGTATCTTCTATTAATCTATAGTTTTACTGGATGGTATTCCCAGTGGATTTTTCAAATATATATAGTTTTACGTATTAAACTATCTACTGTTGTATCGAATGGAAATATAGAACTTTAACTAAACTTTTCTTTTAGGAAAATAAGGGTTTTTCATAGGATAACTGAACTGTTCTTAACTAGACCGTGTAACTAATGGATAACTAAACTACACTTATAAGAAAATATGGGATTTTCTTGGATAACAAACTTTTTCGGAAAACCAAAGGAAACTTGTACATTTTCAGAAAACAAACCTCTTATGAACTCACCAGCTTTATGCTAATTTTGAAACTGCTTGTATTCTCAGGTCCACATTAGACAGGTACCCAGCGATCCTTTTGGCGAAGACGGAGTACATAGAAGACACGTCTTTACTTTTGTTCATATGATATATATGTATGACACTTGTAACACTTTGATTTCAAACAGATGTAATAACTTTATGTAATGTATTGTTTTGTGTTTACTATGCTTACTATGTACATTAGTTGCGATATACATGATGTCCTCCGCCCCGGAACGTTTCCGCCTTAGGTTTCGGGGTGTGACACTCCTGGAGGGAGAGCATGAGTTTGCGTATAGATCTATACTAGATTGACTATCCTACACCTTGCTGTTCGCTACAGTAGGACTTGCAAGTCTACGGGTGCCAAATGTCATTTCTTCCGACATCTTTCATCATCGTATTTTAGTCGGTTTAGTATGGTAACAGCCTCATCACATTTTACCTTATATAAGCCATTTGGATTAAGGTAGTTATTACTACAGTAGTTATTACATGTAATATTGCAGTACACATACAGTTTCCCATTATATTCAAATTGTGATCTTCTCACATAAAGGGTAATACAAAACTATATTTTAGTAATGTTATTTATACTTGGAAAAAACATCCACATTTATAGAGAAACAAACATACAAAACAGTTGGGTCTTGGTAGTAGACTACTTTTTATACTAGTGGAAAATATAGGATTTTCTAGGAGTTTTCTAACATATACAAACATTTACATTGAACATTTACAAACATTTTTCATCAAACTTATACAAACGTTGACACTAAATACTTATGAACTCACTAGCTTAAATGTTGATGTACACTTTCAAAATAACTTGTATTCTCAGGTCATCAGTAGACAGGTACAGACGACCAGGTTTTGAGAAGACGGAGCATGTTCAAGAGTCGTCTTTTATTTTGATTATTCATTTTTGGTGTCTTACTACTTTTAAAGAACACACTTGTATTAAATTATACTATTAATGCAATGGATGATGTTGTTGCTCGTTTACTACTTTGCATTGTTATGATACTGTACATGACGTCCTACGCCCCCGAACGTTTCCGCCGTTCTGGTTTTGGGGTGTGATAGATTGGTATCAGAGCATTGTTTATAGTGAATCGAGTATATCAACCCATAAAATATATACAAACTATAAACACAACGGGATTAAAATACTCTGAACAAGAGTTTATACTTTTAAATAATAAAATATTTAACGAAGTATACATACCTGCATTCATACTAAAATCAGTGTCACTAGGACAAAACAAAAGTATTACAATTGTTGAACAACACAATTAGGCTTTGGGACATATAGTCAAATATGGGAGTGATATAGCCTGATCAACTATATATTTCCGAGAAGTGATTAGCATGTGCCTAAGAATGGTTGTGAGGTTGCAACAAGTCTAAAAACATACCAACACTACTACAATGAGAACATTAGAATAGAACATAAAACTAAAATACTATAAGAGTATTTTGTGTTACTATAATTACTTATTTGAGAACTAAAGATCTTTTTTAGTAGGTCAATAGTCGTTAAGTGGATACGCTAAGTTTATATGTGATTAAGGTGTCATAGACTTAGAATCTATGATCTTTGCTTTACTTCTTGTTCCTTGTTTGGTTGTGGATTTGGAGTTAGGGTCATTTATTCGAAGGTCTATCCTGTTTTGATTTCATATAACTGGTATGCACAATTCAAGTATTGAAGTAACTAATAAAGATCATCCTATAATTATCTAAATTAGTATGTCTATTAATTATTTCTTTTATCCCTATTCTCGCATAGATAAGATGGCTGGATTCCATCCCCACGGCGGCCCGTACTTCCCTAACGAAGGTAACGGAGGATGGCTCGATGCAGAGCCAGAAGAGAATCATCCAATCCCTATGGATAACGACTTCGCTGAGAACTATTGGGAGGATTTTGACACCGAGCCCGAAGTCAATAACCTACCCCCAGTGGATCAAATCCCAAACCCTAACCGTCGTCCATCATTTCAAGGCCCCACACTCCTGTAGGCAAAAAACTTGAATAGATGGAGCCACGAACAGGGTCAACCCTTACCTTACAACGGATACCGAAGCTTTTACAATCTAAACGAGGGAGGCACAGCTGACCAAGTCCTACCCATTATGGTCTGCAGGATTGGTCGAAATGATGAGCAAGGTCGGGCAACCATCGACCGAGTTATGGAAGTTGACGCCAATTCGGGCATTAACACAGTCCGCATTCGCCATCTCAAAGAAGTTATGGAAGGGACCAGGAGAGCCAATAGGGCTCTGCAGCAACAGCTAGCTGCATCCCGAGCAGAAGTCATAGAACTTTGAGTGCGTCAAAGGGAACATGAGAGACATCTTCAAAACGTAGTATATCAATTGGCAGAACTAAGGGTTCGCCCGAGGAGTACCCATCACCGGTAGAAGATTCTTGGCTCATCTTTTCTTTTGGTTTAAGGAATAGCCTCTTATTTATGCTCCATGAAGCACTTTTCCCGTAAAATATTCCTGTCTTTCAAGTACTATAACTAGACTCCGTTGCTGTCAAAATTTTACTACTTCTGATATGATGTAAGACCTACTCTTAGGTCAATTTTTCCCAAACTTATTACATCCTTAATATCAATGATATTGGCAGTCAACTAATCTTCTATGGAATCTTTGTTCAAATAATTTCATTCTTCTAATTCTAGAACTCTATGGAACTTGTATTCTCATTTAGTTGTTGAACTATGGCGATTTAGTTCATGGGACTCATTCATTAACTTCACTATTGAATTCTTATCATTGTACTCATCTTTTAAGCTTATATTTTAAATATGCCTCCTCGATAGTCAACAAGGTGTAATCCTCCGATTATTCCAACTCAAACACCACCTCCTCCACAATTTGATACGACAGCTCTTGATGTTGCGGTGGTTACGGCTGTTGCGACGACCATGGATCAATACACTAACAACCAAGGTACTAGTGGAGGTGGAACAATCATTCATTCCACTCATAGTGATGTCGTTGTGCACTCACGAGAGTGCTCTTATAAAGACTTCACCAACTGTAAACCCTGGGTCTTTAATGGAATTGGTGGAATCATTGCTCTGTCGCAATGGTTCGAGAAAACGGAATGGATCTTTGAGATCTGTTCCTATACTAAAGGAAGCAAAGTCAAATTTGTTGCATGCACCTTCAGTGATAGAGCCCTGACATGGTGGAATAGCCATGTCAAGTCACTAACTCTCATAGTGGAAAATGCTATGGGCTGGACAACTCTTAAAGGACTTATGATTGAAGAATACTGCCTGAGGGGTGAGGTTTAGAAGTTAGAACAAGAACTCTGGAGTCTGACCATGAAGGGCTCCAACATAGTGGCTACACTGCCAGATTCAGCGATCTAGTGGCACGATGTCCCAATATGGTTCCTACTGAAGAGAAGAAGATCGAGAGGTATATTTGGGGACTGGTGCCTCCATTTCAGGGGAATGTCCTAGCATCAAACCCCACTACCTTCGATAGTGCCGATCGATTGGCACAATGACTCATCGATCATGGAGTCCCTACCCCGACAACGACAACAACACTAGCTATCTCAAAACCCTCCAAAGCCGCCGACAACAAGTGGAAGTTCTGAGATAACAAGAAGGGAAAATCGGCGCAAAACTCTGCCAAGAAGCATCAAGTTGTGGCTGTTCATGCCGTGATTGCGCCTACTGTTACTGCACCGAGGAAGCAGTATACGGGGAATTTTCCCAAGTGTAACAAATGGACTTTCCATCATAATGGTGCCTGCCGGGAAATGCAATGCGCTCAGTGCAACAGGAAAGGTCACACTGCCCAATTCTGCAAGGCTCCGACGAGGCCAATAAACCAAGTCCCCGAAATTGTTGTGGGCCAGGCTTGCTACGGTTGTGGCGAGGTGGTTCATTTCAAGAGAGACTGCCCGAAGGCAGGAAATGCTGGCGGAGTGGGAAGAATTCTGGCGATAGGCCATGAGGAAGCCGTAGCTGATCCTACGGTAGTAACTGGTATGTTTCTCCTCGATAATTCATATGCTTGCATAGTATTTGATAGTTGAGCGGAAAGGAGATTCGTGAATCAGAAATTTTCTCACTTACTTAAACGAAAATCACATGCACTAGAGGAATCATTAACTGTAGAAATGGAAAACAGGAAAACGGAAAGCACTAACTACATATACATAGGTTGTACTTTAACACTAGATGGTCATTCTTTCCAAATCGACCTCATGCCGGTCTTAATTAAAAGTTTCGACGTTATAATCGGAATGGATTGGTTGAGTTTTCTTCGCGCCGAAATCACATGCTTTGAGAAAGCAGTTCGTCTTAACCTCCCTAACAACGAATCACTAGTTATCTACGACAACAAATCAAGTACGAACCTTCACATCATTTCGTGTATTCAAGCTCAGAAGTGCTTACGAAAGGAATATCATGCATTCCTTGCATACATCGTCGATATGATTCAAGAAGTGAAAGACATTCAGAATATTCCAGAAGTACGCGAATTTGCCGACATCTTTCCAGAAGAACTACCAGGATTACCACCACAGCGTCAAGTCGAGTTCCGAATCGACTTAGTTCCAGGGGTTACCCCAATAGCCAAATCGCCTTACCGTCTAGATCCAGTAGAGATGCAGGAACTTTCCAATCAGCTTAACAAACTTCTCAGGAAGGGATTCATTAGGCCAAACTTCTCACCATGGGGAGCACCGGTCTTGTTCGTGAAGAAGAAAGACGGATTGTTTTGTATGTGCATCGACTACAGAGAGCTGAACAAACTTACCGTCAAGAATCGTTATCCTCTACCCTGCATTGACAACTGATTTGATCAACTTCAAGGAGTGAACTACTTCTTGAAGATAGATCTAAGATCCAGGTATCACCAGTTACGAGTGCTAGAGGAGGATGTCCCTAAGACATCCTTCCGAACTTGTTATGGACACTACGAGTTTGTAGTGATGCCGTTCGGATTAACCAACGCACAAACTGTATTCATGGATCTAATGAATAGGGTGTGCCGGCCTTACTTGGATCAGTTTTTCATTGACTTCATTGATGATATACTTATCTACTCTCGAAGTAAGGAGGAGCATAGTCAACACCTACGAAGAGTCTTAGAAACATTACGATTAGAGAAGCTCTATGCGAAGTTCTCTAAGTGCGATTTTTGGATTCGAAGTGTTGAATTCTTGGGCCACGTTGTTAGCGAAAAGGGAATTCACGTGGACCCTTCCAAAATCAAGGCCATTGAGAACTGGTCAGCACCGAAGACACCTACAGAAATTCGACAATTTCTAGGTCTCGCTGGCTACTATCGCAGGTTCATACAGAACTTCTCTAGCATTGCTAAATCGCTTACTACACTGACCCGGAAAGGCGTGGCCTTTGACTGGGAAGAGAAACAAGAGAAGGCGTTCCAAACACTGAAACAAGCCTTGTGCACCACACCGATATTATCCCTCCTAGAATGGATAGAAGATTTCGTTGTGTATTGCGATACATCCAACCAAGGGCTTGGTTGTGTTCTTATGCAAAGAGGAAAGGTCATTGCCTATGCCTCCCATCAGCTTAAGACACACGAAGTCAACTATACAACACACGATCTTGAGTTAGGAGCAGTGGTATTTGCTCTGAAGATCTGGAGACACTACCTGTATGGTACAAAGAGCACTATCTTCACAAACCACAAGAGCCTACAACATATATTCGACCAGAAGGAACTGAACATGAGACAACGACGGTGGGTCGAGCTACTCAGTGATTACGAATACGAAATTCATTATCATCCCGACAAGGCCAACATAGTAGCTGACGCCCTAAGTTGGAAAGAATACTATGGTCTTAGAGTCAAATCATTGACTATGACTATCCATTCACACTTTTCCACACAAATTAAGGAGGCTCAGCTCGAAGCTTTGAAACCTGAAAATGTGACGAGTGAATCCCAGAGAGGGATGGATAAGGACTTGGAAGTCAAGGGTGGCAGAGCCTTATATTTCATGGTTCGGATCTAGACACCGAAACACGGTGGTTTTAGAGGCTTGTCCATGACCGAAGCACACAACACTTGTTATTCCTTCCACCCAAGTTCAGATAAGATGTATCTAGATCTTAAAAAGTTATACTGGTGGCCTAACATGAAAGCAGAGATTGCTACCTTCGTGAGTAAATGCCTTACTTGCGCAAAGGTTAAGGTCGAATACCAGAAACCATCAGGTTTACTTCAACATCCGGAGATACCTGAATATAAGTGGGAGCAGATCACGATGGACTTCATAACCAAGTTGCCCAAGACAACTAGTGGTCTCAATACCATTTTGGTGATCGTAGACAGGTTAACAAAGTCCGCACACTTCCTGCCTATCAAAGAAACTGACAAAATGGAGAAGCTCACTAGAACATACATTAGAGAGATAGTACGGCTGCACGGTGTTCCAATATCCATTATCTATGATAGAGATAGTAGATTCACTTCGAGGTTCTGGCAGTCGCTACAAAGTTCCTTAGGAACTAGGTTGGACATGAGTACAGCCTGTCATCCTCAAACCGACGGACAAAGTGAGAGAACTATCTAAACCTTGGAAGATATGTTGCGAGCCTGTGTGATCAACTTTGGGAAGGCATGAGATACTCATTTACCCCTTGTCGAGTTTTCCTACAACAACAGTTATCACACGTGAATAAAGGCTGCTCCATTTAAAGCCCTCTATGGCCATAAGTGCAGATCGCCTCTGTGCTGGGCTAAGGTGGGTGACACACAGTCAGCTAAAGGACGCGTTCCTGATAGCACTCTCACGGGTCTGGAAATCATTCGGGAAACGACAGAGAAGATCATTCAAATCGGTGAACGATGGAAAGCCTCTAGAGACCGACAGAAAAGCTATGCAACAAGAGAAGGAAACCTTTGGAATTCCAGGTTAGCGACCGTGTTCTATTGAAGGTCTCACCCTGGAAGGGCTAGATACGTTTCGGAAAGCATGGAAAGCTAAATCCAAGATACGTAGGGCCCTTCGAGATTCTTGCTAGAATCGGCCCTGTAGCTTACAAACTCAATCTACCTCACGAACTCAGTAACGTACATTCTACTTTCCACGTCTCGAACTTGAAAAAGTGTCTGTCAGACAAGACTCTTGTAATCCCACTCGACAAGATAGAGATCAACAAGAGCATCAACTTCGTGGAAGAACCTGTAGAGATCATGGACCGAGAGGTCAAGCAAACGAAGCAAAGCCGTATCCCGATAGTGAAGGTTGGCTGGAGTGCCAAGCGAGGACCTGAATTCACTTGGGAGCGCGAGGATCAGATGAAACTGAAATATCCTCATCTTTTTACTTAGTTATTTGTAACTACTTATTTGCTTAAACTCTAATTTCGGGACGAAATTCTCTCTAACGGGGGGATGATGTGACAACCCGAAATTTCTATCTTGTACAAACCATTCACTTTAATCAAAGTCAGACTTGTTTCTGCTAAATTTTAGCATTGTTTAGAGTCTGTTTGAGCATTCTGAGCCTAGTACACCAAAGGAATGACTAAAAGGAAGTGTCAATTGAAGTTATAAACCATCAAACAAGCCATAAACCATCAAATGAGGAGTTTATGGCCAACACCCATGAGTTAAACTCATGGTCGCTGTAAACTCCATCCTATAAGTATGAACCTTGGCCATTTAATTTTCTTCACTTTTACCAATTCCAAGTCTAGAAATCAGTTTTGCTCTCAAGTATCTTCAAGAGTTCTTCATTTTTCTTCAAGAATATAAGTGATTTGCTTCCTTTGTGAGATTATACTCCTCTTATCCTTGATAACCCATTGATTCATACCTGGATTTCGTCTTTAAGACTAGATTTTCAAAGATTCTTAAGAACATTAGGAACACTTAAGTGTTTTGGGCTGAAAACACCCTCCTTTTGCCTTCAAATCGTAAGTATCTACCTCCTATACTTGTTAGTTAGTTATGATGTTGGATTAAGGCCTTGAAAACAAACTTTTCCAAGAACATGAGGTGTTTACGGCCAAGAGCATCTCCTGTGACAACCCAAAATTTCCATTCTGAACAAACCATATCAAGCCAATAGAAGTTAGAACAGTTACAGAGAAAATCCAGATTTTGGGTATAAGTTTGAGTATTTCAGGTTTAACACTTAAGGAGATATCAGGAGAGTGGATGCACTAGGGTTTTGTGCAACACTGTTATTCCAATACTTTATGATATTAGAGATCATTCCGGGAATAAAATATTTTCTGCCAAAAAATCTTAGGACTATAAATAGAAATCTGAACCATATTCATTCATTAGTTACATTTCCAACTAGAGAAAAGCCATTTTCTCTCTCACGGATCTTCGGTTTTTCATCCCAAATCGTGAGTACCTCTCTCTAGTAGTGTTATATAGCTTATAATGTGGTTATAACATAGATATCTGTAACACCATAAATTTCAAAACAAATTTTCATTTAAAAATAATCATTTAATTCTTAAAAACACTTTTCTTAAAATCTCATTCATAATCGAATTACAAAAACATAACTCCATTTTCACTTTCATAATAAACCAAGATCCTCAAAACATGACTCTTTCTCTGGTGTGTACAATCGAGCCGGTGCCGTCCCATGATTCTGAGAGAAACCTGAAACACATAACACAAAACACTGTAAGCACGAAGCTTAGTGAGTTCCCCAAAATACCACACATAACACATATTAGCCACTCGAGGCTATAACTTTGTGGGTCCGTGGACCCTACTCTGTGAACCTTCCGGTTCTAAATCTGTAAACATGCACAGCATAAATCACATAAAAATAATGCAGTACAACACATAACATACATAGCGTACAAATACTCTGTCACATAACTCTGGTTACCTACTCAAGGTAAAGTATAGTGAGAAGACTCACCTGGCAAGCAGGAAGCAGATATCCTCACGCTTGCATCTCGAACTCGCCACCATCTATCACATAAGGCAAATGCTCTCTTGAACATAACTCTCGAGACTAGACTCAATCCTCTCTTTCCACCCTCTTAAGGGTAAAAGACCATTTTACCCCCTTCTTGGCCCAAAGGCCACATTGCTGACCAAACCCTAAAAGTTAACAAAAAGTTAACGGTCAAACTTTGACCCAACTCGCCGAGTGCACTCTGGTGACTCGGCGAGAACACACATGTCCACTAACTCTTTGTCCTGCTTGGTACGTCGAGTCCCTCCCTATGCTCGACGAGTCATACCAGACAGGAATTGCGGGGCCACCCCGACTCAACTCGCCGAGTCTCAAGAACAACTCGGCGAGTACCACCTTGATCTCCAATCCTCTAACCCCCTCCTGACTCACTGAGTCATCCCCCAATTCGGCAAGTCTATTCACTGAGCAATTTACGTGAAACCCTAACCCTACTCGCCGAGTCTCAAGAACAACTTGGCGAGTTCATGCCATGCACAAACTCTACTGACCTCCTGAGGTCAGATCTGTTTCCCCAAACCATAGATCTGGCCTCCCCAAGCATGAATGTCACGTAAAGTTCGAAACTTGATGCTTGTAGAACGACAACAAGGCATCAAAAGGAGATTTAGTCCCAAAAATGGCAACCAAAGGCCAATAACCCCAAACTGGTCCATAAAGCTCCAAGGGTCAAGGTCTCTGGACCTCTTTGAGTCCAGATCCAAGGCACAAACTCGAAGAGGGACCATTTGCTTCACATAATCACTATCCAAAGGGGTTAGAAAACCCTAAATCTAATGATCAACACCAAAACTAAAGGAGGTTTGAACCATTACCTCAAAATGATGTCTCTGAACTCTGGAACTGCTTGAATCACACCTCCTCTTTGCTCTTGTCACCTTCTTCTTGCTAAACAAAGGGTTCAAGGATCAAGAGCGACCTCTTCTCCCTCACAACGATTTGGCTCACTTAGGGTTCTCTCCAGGGACTGGTAGCCGCAACGGGAGGCTATAAGCGCCTTTAAATAGGCTCCAAACCCAGGGGATTAGGGTTTCACTAAACAGCGTGGACTCGCCGAGTCCACTAATGGACTCGTCGAGTCTGGACGTGAACCCGGATGAGCATCTGCGACCCTACTCGGCGAGTCTTGGCTCCAACTCGCCGAGTTCCTCCTCAAACTCCAAAATAATTAAATAAAATAATATACCTGGGAAATCAGGATGTTACAATATCATAGCTAAACAACTAGATTTAGGAGTTTACTCCCCAAGGTGTTCTTGGGCGGTAAACTCCCGAAACAATGCCTAGCCTTTCCCCCGTGATATATTATGTAACACCGAAAATTTCAAAACAATTTTTCATTTAAAAATAATCGTTTAATTCTTAAAAACACTTTGCTTAAAATCTCATTCATAATCGAATTACAAAACATAACTCCATTTTCACTTGCATAATAAACCAGGATCCTCAAAACATGACTCTTTCTCTGGTGTGTACAATCGAGCCGGTGCCGTCCCGTGATCCTGAGAAAAACCTGAAACACATAACACAAAACACTGTAAGCACGAAGCTTAGTGAGTTCCCCAAAATACCACACATAACACATATTAGCCACTCGAGGCTAGAACTCTGTGGGTCCATGGACCCTACTCTGTGAACCTTCCGGTTCTAACTATGTGAACCTTCCGGTTCTAACTCTGGGAACCTTCCGGTTCTAACTCTGTAAACATGCACAACATAAATCACATCGAAATAATGCAGTACAACACGTAACATACACAACATACAAATACTCTGTCACATAACTCTGGTTACCTACTCAAGGTAAAGTATAGTGAGAAGACTCACCTGGAAATCAGAATGCAATTATCTGCACATGCGAACCTCGGACTCGCCACTGCCTAACACATAAGGAAAATATCTCTAATTAGTAATCGAAGTCCCAACTCTAATTAACCGGCGATTACTCTTTCCCTCTCTAGTCAGGTAATGGGTAAAAGACCATTTTACCCCTCCCTGACCTCTATTACCTCTGTTGACCAAAACTCCCAAAGTCAACATAAGACAACTCAAGTCAACGGTCAACACTGACCAGACTCGGCGAGTACCCAAGAGTGACTCGACGAGTCCATGCAGGTTCTCTAAATCCATTTTAAACCACTTAGACATGACAAGTTCCCTCTCCACTCGTAGAGTTACTCGACAACTAAACGCGGGGCAACCCCGACTCGACTCGTCGAGTTTGCCTATGGACTCGGCGAGTTGCTCCCATAACAACCTTCATCTGACCTTCTGAGGTCAGATCCGCTTCACCAAACCATAGATCTAACTCCCTCAAAGCCAATAACCACGAAAAGGTCGAACCTTGGGTACTCATGCAAGGTTCCACAAGCTCATTTGGGTGAAACCCTCCATTATATAACAACCCTAGCTCAAAACTCCAAATAGAATGCATAAAGCAGGATGGAAGGGACTCTCTGGACCTCTTTGGGTCCAGATCTTTGGCTTCACACTCAATGGGACACTATTACTCAACAAATCAAGCCATAAAAGAAGCTAGAAAACCCTAAAATCACCAATCTTACCCAAAACAGAAAAGGGAGAACGATTTGATACCTACCTCAATAGTGAAGATGCAAGCTCAGAAGCTCTGAATCGACACCCCCTTGACCTCCCTTTGCTGGAAATGACTACTCCATTGCACAACCACCTCAAGAATGCTCCAAAATGGCTCTTCTTCACTCTCTCAGCTCTCTGGTTCGATAGGAGTCTCTCAAAGGTGTAGGTGGCCGCCACTGAAGGCCATAAGGGCCTTTAAATAGGTCCCAAACCCGGACACTTAGGGTTTTCCTTGACAGCGCCGACTCGACGAGTCCAAATACCCGACTCGTCGAGTCCCTTCATTAAACGAGTCCCCAAAATGCGATCCTACTCGACGAGTTGAGGCGTCAACTCGCCGAGTCTCCTCATTCCCCAATATAAAATACTCAAATTCCCATACCTGGATATCCGGATGTTACATATTACTACCTTAGGCTTGTATATAGGTGTAATTGGGACAGGAAAACAACAAAGAAACACCAAAGATTAGGTGTTCACGGCCCAAGAGGATCTTGGACCGTGAACTTCAAAAACTTGGACCAAATTGTGCTTTTAATGCACCTAAAGCCTTGGACTATCACATATAATTACTTCCACTTAAATCAAGGACTCTAACACATTAAAAACCCCTCTTTTTGAGAGATTACGACCCTAATAAGGCTCTTGGGCCGTAAACATGAAAG
Source organism: Lactuca serriola (assembly GCF_051521515.1). NCBI lineage: Eukaryota > Viridiplantae > Streptophyta > Magnoliopsida > Asterales > Asteraceae > Lactuca > Lactuca serriola. The sequence continues at coordinate 353,594,305 of NC_136411.1, forward strand.
AAGGGCACCAAAGTGTGCCTAAGACCTTCATTTGCCTTAGGTAAAAGTCTAGAACCTATCCTACATGTGTATGAGACTTGAAAGCATCAAAAATACCCTTCCATGTGAGTTTACGACAGTAAACTCCAAAGGAATTGGCCTTGGGGCCGTAAACTCCTCAAAAGAGGTTATTAGTGCCTTAAACCCTTCCATGAATTAAACCACCAAGTTGGAATACTTCTAGGGATCATTTAGAACTTCAAAACACAAAATGACACCAAGCTTAGGAGTTCACGGCCGTAAAAACAAGGGTTTACGACCGTAAACTCCTTGTGTGGGGTTTATGGAAGAGTAAACTCATGTATAGGGTCCTTTGGAACCCTAAACCTAATTGCCTTGTCCCATAACAACTTAGGTGAAATCCTTAGGGCTTATAACACTTATATAAAGTGTTTATTAGGTTCTAGGATGTCTTAAAATTTTCAAGTAGTAATTTAAGACTAATTGCTTACATATATGTGTGATTATATGTTCATTAGGATCATAGTGTGTGTACAAGTCCTCACTTGACACCTAACAACCCGACACCGTTCAGTTCATCCAAACCACCATCTACAGGTGAGTTCATACCCCTAAATGAATATTTTAAATGTATTTAAATGCTTTAATGGAGGGGGGGGGGGAATACAAGTAGAAAACAATATGTTATTAAATCACTCTTATGTATTTTATAACTGTGTTTTCATCCAGTAGATTTCACATACTTCAAAATTTAATACATGAAATGGTTTTCTATCTTAAAATACCTTGATAACAAAAGTATTAGTTTTGAAGTGTTTATTAAAATGACATCAAGTCACTCTTACTTATTGTCAAAACTCTTAGATGTCTTGCAAAACCATTCTTTTTACCTTCTTGAGCAAAACTACACTTATACGCATATGTTCTTATATATGTATTGATGTTATAGTTTTCATCTTTCGTTCAGTTTCCCACACCCTGGTGTAACGAGGGTGCATAAATCTTCTTGAACAACCAATTACTTTCCAGTTAATTGTCATAGGGATAGTTAGAAGAAACAAAATATTATTCATATTACAAGGAATCACACTAGAGTCAGTTCATTCATGAGTCTATACCAGTACCATACATGATACATGAGTACACTTACATATGCTTACATGATAGATGAGCACATTTACCTAGGATTACATGATACATGAGTACGTTTACATAGATACATCTATCTGAATACGCTTACATGAATACCATAATGATTATTGTTACATAGATACATTATCCTGTATTCACTTACCTGGATACTTGTACCTAGAGTTATGAGGAAGATTTATTCGTACCTTCTGTGTAAATTTTTCCTGCCCATCCCAGTTTAAGGGGATGTCTAGATGAGACTAACTATTCCGGAGCCCAACTGTTAGCACTAGTGGGTGATGAACATCTACGGATGCCTACGGTTACTACTTATATTAGGAGTTGTTACGGGACTAACCCTTCCTCCACCCTGCTGCTGCTACAGAGGACAATTGGACAATCTTCGGATGTTCATTAGGTTATACATTTCGCTTTACGTGATGGCGTGTTAGCCCTAGTACCTAGGGATAACACTTATATTAGTACTTTTTCTTGTTTACTTTATTTTGTGATATATTCACATAAACGAAGAGTTAGACTAAGTACTTTTTGTACTAGTCAATAGAAAGGAAAAACCATCATTTTAACTAGCAAAACATTCGGGTCTTGGCAGAAGACTACATTTCATACCAGTAGGAAATAAGGAATTTTCTAGGTTTTTCATACTTATGTCAACTGTTTCATTTAAAGATTTACATGGCATTCATAACAGCTTTCCAAAACAAGGCAATGACACTTAAATACTTATGAATTCACCAGCTTTAGGCTGATACTCGCTTTCAAAATAACTTGTATTCTCAGGTCATCAGTTAGACAGGTACGATGGCCAGGTCTTGAGAAGACGGAGCACAGTCAAGACTCGACTTATTTTGATTATTCATTTTATTGTTGTACATTAAAAGAACACACATGTATTAAAACTTTACTTTTAATGCAATAGATGATGTTGTTGCTTGTTTACTACTTTACACTGTTATGATACTTCACATGACGTCCTCCACCCCGGAACGTTTCCGCCGTTCTTGGTTTTGGGGTGTGACATCTCCCTTGGCCATAAACCTTAATTGTTGGTGCATAAGGACCGTAACTTCCTCCTTAGGAATGGACATTAACCTAGAAGCCTTCCTCAATGCTTGAAATCCATTTAAAACACCATCTGGCACCTTTCATCATGAGTTTACAGTCGTAAAATCACGTGGCCTTAAACTCCCATGGAGCATACCACTTGGCCGTTAACACTAATGTGTGGCCCTACACCCCTTATATTAAACCCTATGTGGTTTAACACTTCATAACAAGTGTTTCCTAGTCCCTAAGGTTGTTCCAATTCAAGATTAGATGTTATAAACACTAATTAGATGCATATATGTATCATTATATGATAAATAGGATCCGTGTGTGTGCTCAAATCTTCACTTTGACTTAGCATCCTATGCCACTCGTTCATCCAAACCAATCACTACAGGTGAGTTTATACCCCTTAATCTATCTTTTAAATGATTATAAATGCTTTTATAGGGGGGGGGGAACACAAGTAGAAAACATATTAGTTATATAATCAATCACATGTGATTTATAAGTGTGTTTCAAACAAAGGATTTCATACACTTCAAACTGTGTTTCAAACAAAGGATTTCTTATACTTTAAAACTGTCTTATCAAACAAACTGCTTTTAAATCATTTTATAAACTAACACCAAGTCATTAATATTTATTGTTAAACTCTTCAAATGTATTTCAAAACCTCTTTTTAACTTATATATTGTCAAATGCATGTCTATATATGTATAGTTATACAAGTAATGTTTAAAGGACTTAAGACTGATAACTCGCTTTATTTCCTTTTCCTTGTTTGGATGTGGCTTGAGAGTATAGGTTATTTGTCCGAATGTCGTTTAAATATCAGTTATGTATTAGGTATACATATGTGGGTATAAAAGTACTATCAATCAATTCAGTACCTTTGAGTAGCAAAGGCATACCTTCATTCATTCAAACTATAGAAATTACTAGTAAACTATAATAGGTATAGTTTAGGAGAACACTATCATATACAAATACTAGAAAGACAATACTATAACAGAGAATACTAGACAGAGAATACTATAACATAGAATACTATAATAGAGAATACTATACATGAAATACTATACATAGAATACTATTACTATATCAAGTATACTATAACAAGGTTAAGAGATAACATAATGTGAGATACTACTTCATGACACAGCGAGCATTTCGTTGTGTCACGTTTTGTGACCAGAATCTCCTGGAGGGAGAGCATGAGTTTGTCTATAGATCTATATTGGATTGACTATCCTACACCTTGCTGTTCGCTACTGTAGGACTTGCAAGTCTACGGGTGCCAAATGTCATTTCTTCCGATGTCTTTCATCGTCGTGTTTTAGTCGGTTTAGTATGGTAACAACCTCATCACATTTTACCTTATATAAGCCATTTGGATTAAGGTAGTTATTACTACATGTAATATTGTTGTACACATATAGTTTCCCATTATATTTAAATTGTGATCTTCTCACATAAAGGGTAATATAAAACTATATTTTAGTAATGTTATTTATACTTGGGAAAAACATCCACTTTTATAGAGAAACAAACATACAAAATAGTCGGGTCTTGGTAGTAGACTACTTTTTATACTAGTAGAAAATATAGAATTTTCTACGAGTTTTCAAACATATACAAACATTTACATTTAACATTTACAAAAGTTTTTCATCAAACTTATACAGATATTGACACTAAATAGTTATGAACTCACCAGCTTAAATGCTGATCTACGCTTTCAAAATAACTTGTATTCTCAGGTCATCAGTAGACAGGTACATTCGACCAGGTTTTGAGAAGACGGAGCATGTTCAAGACTTGTCTTTTATTTTGATTATTCATTTTTGGTGTCTTACTACTTTCAAAGAACACACTTGTATTAAATTATACTATTAATGCAATGGAAGATGTTGTTGCTTGTTTACTTCTTTGCATTGTTATGATACTGTACATGACGTCATACGCCCCCGAACGTTTCCGCTATTCCGGTTTTGGGGTGTGACACATAGTGTAATTAAATTATAAATCAGGATGAATCTTTTGTTTTCTATAAAGCTAATGGGAGCGCAGTAAAATTCCTAGTCTTATATGTGATTGACATGCTAATTCTTGGAATAAAGATCTATATAGATAGATCATGGCAACTTAAAAGATTAAGTAAAATTGCATTAATTGTCGAGAATCTTAAAGAGCTTCAGATATATGACTATAAGAAAGTTTATCTTTTCAATACCATATGACATAATTTTGAGCATCCCTCAAAATCCTAGTACAAATTCTTGAACTAGATAATATGATTATATTCCATACATTGTTCAACTGGATTAATCATATATGTCTTGGTTATGAATGAAAGACGGGAAAATCGTATGCTTAAAGCATGTAGAATAAATACTAGTAGATTGAGGTGATTCTCAGTCACAATCGAGCATGTCCTCATTTCAAATGAAGGAGAAGGTTACATGGATCGTGGTTCCATATCGATTTTAATTACAGTTACACATCAGAGTTAGAATACATTATTATTTAGGGAACCACATATGAAGATACTTAAATGGTTAGTTCATTTATGATTGTGAGTAATCCCATTACGGAAGTATTGGTATCTAAGTTATATTTAAGCATCTAGAGCATTATCAATAGTTCTCTCTGTCTCTCTCTAACTAAAAATGTTTGTCGAATCTACTTATACAAATCAAGTTTTTCGAATCTACTTAAAAAAATTCCTTCATTGGCTAAAGCATGAAAGGCACATTGGTGCTATAGGACCTTGTTGACCTAACTGGATGTACTTGATTGAAATTTAGGAAATAACGATTGTTGAGTTGGCCGGAAAGTGATTCCAACTGTGTTTTCCCTATTTTTGGTTAATGTTATTTGTTTAGAGATTTTTTGAGTCTTATTTTAGGGTTCAAATATGGAGTACTATCTGATATCTTTGATTTTGATTTTCCTGAGCCTTTGTCCTCACTTTGTTAACGTTTGGCTGTTGTTTTCCATGCGGCCGATATAGTCTACGAATGTTAAAGTTAATGATGAGGAACATGGCATATGTTTTTTTGTTTATATGACGGATGCGGTTGTTATGTTTACCTGTTAGCATCTTTGGCGGCCTCTCTCTTTCTGGTAGTTCACAGTAGCTTGCAAAGTTGCAGTAATGATCTGAAATCTTGTTGTTTGATATAGAAACAAAGGTTTCTTGCTTTCCGAGTCTTAGATTTTATTTGTGTGGTACTATAGGATTTTGAGGCTTATGTGGAAATCCTATATACTTGTCTATAATGAAGCATGATTGAACGGTGATGATGGTGTATAATGAAGGTTGTTCATCCATAGATGTTGTGGCTTGAATAGCATCACCCTACATGTATTAAAAAGTAGTTAGTCATCCTTCATCAAAATTTTATGTCGTGTTGTTGTGTAGAGGTGGGGTGCATTGACGTCTATAAATAGGTATCAGAATTCAACACTTTGTTGTGGTGGTGTCCATTTTTTATTACTCGGATCTCAATAGGTTTTGATTCCTTGTTTTCTTTGATGATAGAGATTGGCATGTAGGACACCTTGTTTATTGGTGTTTGTAACACAAGCCAAAATAGGTCAATAACAATCACATGTGATTATGTTAATCATGTAATGTGATAAATGTACTATGTATTTCATGATAAATTCTAATACAAATATGAACTTCCTTTATGATACAACTCATAGTATACGTCTATACGATTCCAAAAATATAGAGAACGTCTAAATATGACTTCGCATGAAGAAGTTATGATAAACCGAACACTATAAATCTCTATAATAAGAGGAATTTAAAATAGACTTAGAATTAGCTATTTAAGTCTAAAAGAGAGTTGTAGTACTCGTAATTAACTACGCGTTCATATAAAGAACGTCAAAAACGGAGTTAGTATGCAAAAGTTATGACCTTCCGAAGATTCAGCTTTTAGAAACCCTAAGCTAGCTAAACTCACGACGTGAACAAGGGTTTATTCACGATATGAGGAGTTATTTTGCCACATTTCAGAATCTAGAAGGTGTGACAAGGCTGCGAGGGGATAGGATCCAAACTCACGACATGAACAAGGAGTTTTCATGACGTTAGGAGTCACATGGCCACCTTCCGAAGCTAGGGACGCAAATGGAAAGTCTACGGGGTGATCATGCAAGACTCACGACGTGAGCCTTATGACACTCACGACATGAGTGTCTAAAAACCTTACTATAAATTGCAGGTCCGACTTCAGCCATTCTTACACCAAAACTTCTTCCCTTTCTCTCCTTTGCTGAGGCCATTTTGCATCCCGAGCCCCGACGATCTCGCACAATGACCGTTTTGCTTAGATAACATAAAATCACGCTACTAGTGTGAGTTTCACAGCCCCACTTTCTAATATTTCGGGGGAAAACGCATGCTAGTTATTATATATATATATATATATATATATATATATATATATATATATATATATGTTATTATTATATCTATATGATAGTATATAGTTATGATAACCGGGATATGATTGTTCTAAATAAAACATTTTGAATACATACAACTATTATTAACTTATCAGTATGTTAATTTATTAATGTAGATCTTGAGTTATACTTAGGATTTTATATATATATATATATATATATATATATATATATATATGTTGTGTGCGATATAATATCGAAGTTATATTCGAAAGTTCTAAATGTTAAGTTATATAGTATGTTGCTATTAATAGTTTTATGTCAAGATAAAACTGGATGTGTTATATGTTGTTATTATTAGTTTTATGTCAAGATAAAACTAGATATGTTATATGTTGTTATTGTTAGTTTTATGTCAAGATAAAACTTGGTATTGTTATTAATAGTTTTATGTCAAGGTAAAACTAGAAACGTTATATGTTGTTATTATTGGTTTTAGGTCAAGATAAAACCTGGCTTTACTTCAAGATTTAGCTGTTATACTGCCTACATATTATGAAGTTAGGAGTAATGTTTAAAAGAATAGTCTAGTAACTTAGGGTTTTAGACATGAAGATGCTTTTGTTGTTAGAGCTATAAGAATCCGTCAAAGTCTACATGAGTAATTATATTCATCAACTAAGATTGGGGATCTTAGCGGAAATCCTCTAAACTGTATCCGTTAATCCCGTGTGAGCGAGGAAGTCGTGTATAATTAGTATACGAGTTGACCACCCACTTGTGATTGTTAGCTACAGTCAACCAAAAGCAAGTGATGAACTATCATTTTATTTGTTATTATTCCGGCGTCGATGAAGTGTACGGTGTTGATTATCATGGTAAATCATGAGTGTGTTTGTTTCTCATGGTAAATCATGAGTGTGTTCTATCAGAGGTATTATATCATAGCAGCGGTTACAGGCTCTTGGTAGTAAATTGTTAGAAACATTATACCTTGTCGTATACAAGTATTAATGTTAAGTATAAGTTTTCCCCTACTTATACCTTAAGATTAAGAAATTTTTATGTATAACACTTAATTGATAAGTATACTATTATACCTAATATGCATACTAAAAGTTGGAGAGTCAAAATGATACTTTCAAAACTATACTTTTGAATCTGTGAAAATGTATTATTTTGTGGAGTCAAAACCTATGGACTCACCAACTTTATGTTGACGTATTTTTAAAATGCATGTGTTTTCAGGAACTTGAAAAGTTGGTATGTATTCGAACAAAAGAAGTTTTGTTATTATCTTTCTGTTAATTATGAAGTATGTCATAGTCGGATATTATGTAATAAATATTAGGAAAACAATAATGTAACTTTCAATCATCAATAAAGGTATGTATTTTCTTTAGTATTGTTCAATGTATGTTATATAACTGTGATACGAAAAATGACGTTACACTACCCGGTGTTTCCGCCGACAGCCGGGGTGTGACAGATTGGTATTAGAGCTATTAACTATAGTGAACTGGTACTTTCTTAGGAAAGCACATCTATAGTTTAGGGCTTACTCTATTAGGTTTAGGTATATCCCTTAGCCTATAAATAAAAAGTATTATTTATTATTCTACTGAAGGACTACTTACGGGAGCGGTGAAAAGGATAGACATGTCGATTTGGGTTGCTGGATTTCAGAACGGCTATATGCTAAAATGATCCTGCCCTTTCGAAAGTCCTGACTGGCCGGAGCCTTATAAGATAGACCTGAAGTAACAAACAATAGTAAAAGCGTGAATACAATAAATAAGAATATAGACTCATATACAAAGACTCAGACCCGCGATGAGAATACACCATAATACCCAGAATGTTTTTGATCTCAAGGATTTAGATCAAATATTCCAACTAAAGTTTATATGTGCATAGATCCTATCACAACTAGGTGTAGGTGCGCAACTACATTTTATTATGATCAGATCATATGAACTATTTAATTTGGGAGAAATATTTGATAGACTAAACTCTTGGAGATCCAAAATGTATAGGAATCCGACATGGCACATTCACGAGAATGGATAACCATCGAGGATACGGACGAAGAAGAGGAACTTTCATTCCCTCTGATGATAGGTGATCCTTACTACCCTGTAACTCCAACCACCTTTCATCCAATACCTTCTTACGATGAAGAACCTTTACCCTCCAACGAATGGGAAGAGAGTGAACCAATGGAAGAAAGCGAATCCATGGAGGAGATAGAGTCGGTGGCATCATCTCTACCACCACTGAACACTCTTTACCGAAAAGTTCCAGGAGGAGTAAAAATGAAACGCACTGCACGTAAATCTATGCCGATATGGCAAAAGCTTAAGAAGAGTCAGAAGGCAACATTTTCAGGAAGTCATAGAGTTCAAGATGAAACTGCATGGATCGCACAAATAGTTGATAGATGGGTGGCGGAAGAAAAAGCTGCCAAGATGTATGAGATTGGTCAGTCGTCTCGACCACATCTCCCACATTCTTTTGAAGATAACACTTTATCTCAATTTTTTGAGAAAAGTGTGAAAATTGAAGATAAGATGGAAATTATCGAAGGAAGGACTACTCATCTCTCTGGAAGAGTGCGAAGGCTAGAAGGACAAAGTACACGAGATCAGGAATCGATGATGGATGTCCATCATCGTATAAATTTTTCTTATAATGACATGATTACTCACAATGCCAGGATTGCAGAGTTAGAGCTCAACAATCAAACCTCAAGAAATGAAGAACGCACGGGAAGTCTTGAGTAGAGAACTCAAGCAATTGAAGAGCAAGTGGTTAATGTCACTGACGTGCTGGGTTATCACTTAGGTTTCTGGTAGATAAGCTACAACTAGTGGTTATGTAAATAGAGAAGATCAGACTAGTTAAGGTGAAAAGAGGAAAGTTTATAGCAAGGATGTAGAAAACCTTGCAAATTTTGCAATGTTTATAGAAACTATTCTCTTATAAACCTAAATAAACTGATGTAACCACTGGTAATAATATGAAGCATACGTTACAATAATCACAATGTTGTATTACGTTGTGAATAATAACTGGAATATTTAGTACTCGTGTATTAAATGATTAACATAACTCATAAAAATCCTTATTATTTATAATAGGAACTAAAAAAATTCCTAGAAGGAGTAATCGGCTAAACCCTAACCGACCATCAGCACCACAACAACAACAACCACAACCACCACCAGAAATAAACCCCTCAATAAGTACAGTACAACTTGAAGAAACCATAGCTTAAAGAATTGCTGCGGCTCTATCTAATGTCACAAGAGATGGAGTTAGAAATGAAGGCCATGTAGGGACCACTAGAACATGTACCTACAAAGATTTTATGAATTCCAGACCAAAAATCTTTCATGGAAATGAAGGGGTAGTAAATTTGACAAGGTGGATAGAAAAGACAGAATCCATCTTTCAAATAAGCTTTTGTTCAGATGATTTTAAAGTACGATTTGCAGCATGTACTTTCGCTGACACAGCCCTTAGATGGTGGAATAGCCATGTCAATACAATGGGAGTTGATACTGCAAATTCCATGAAATGGGAGGAGCTAAAAATGATGCTAGTGGAGGAGTATTGTCCTAGGGAGGAGATACATAAACTGGAACAAGAACTGTGGACCCTAACCATGAAGGGTTCAGAGATAAAAGCTTATACCACTAGATTTAATGATCTTGCTGTAATGTGTCCAACACTTGTAACCCCTGAATATAAAAAGATTGAGCGATATATCTGGGGTTTAGCATCGCAAATCAAAGGCATGGTAATCGCATCAAAGCCTACGACTTATGACAGCACCAAGAGGATAGCTCATCAGCTAACCCTCACAGAGATCCAAGGAACATAAGTGGTCTCAAAGGTTGAGTCTCCCAAATCTAGAACAAACAAGCACAATTTTAATAAGAAGAATCCCAAACAATCATCTGAGAAAAGACAAGAAGTGGCAACCAACTATGCAGCCACAACAACAGTACCTACTCAACCAAAATCTTCATGGTGCAATCAGTGCAACCGTCATCATCCAGGTGACTGTTTTGTCTGCATGAAGGGCAAGAAAAAGGGACATACTGCTAGTTACTGTAGGAGCACAAAACCTGCAACAGTCAATCATCAAAAAAAATACTGGAACAGGTCGTGGTGAAGAAAGAAAGTGTTATGAGTGTGGAGAGGTTGAACACATCAAGAAAGAATGTCCAAAGTTAAGGAGTCAAGGAGGCATAGGGCATGGCAGGGAATTTGTGATCGGAAGCAGAGAGGCTATCCAGGACCCTTCAGTCGTATCTGGTACGTTTCTTATAGATAATTTATATGCTTCTATACTCTTTGACTCTGGAGCAGATCGAAGTTTTATAGCTCCGACATTTAGAAAATTGTTAAGTCATAAGTCTAGCATATTAAGAGAAATCTATGAAGTAGAAATCGCTAATGGTCAAACTGAGAAAACACATGAAATCCTAGAAAACTGTCTGTTAACTCTTAATAACTACCTTTTTCATGTCAACCTCATGCCAATGCCTATCGGTAGTTTTAATGTTATAATTGGCATGGATTGGTTATCTTCACACCGCACCGAAATTCTATGTCATGAGAAAGCCATACGACTACCCTTACCAAACGGCGAAGCCCTGATTATCTACGGTGATAAGTCTAGGAAAAACCTCAAAGTCATCTCTTGTACCAAGACACATAAATATCTACATAAGAAATGTAGCGCATTCTTAGTCCACATTGTAGATAAGAGAATAAAGATAAAAGAAATCAAGGACATACCTCAAGTATGTGATTTCCCTGACGTATTTCCTGAATATCTACCTGGAATACCTCCCGTCCGATAAGTCGAGTTTCGAATTGACTTAATTCCAGGAGCAGCACCAGTAGCGAAATCTCCTTATCGGTTGGCTCCATCTGAAATGCAAGAATTATCTAGCCAACTACAAGAACTTCTTGACAAAGGCTTTATCAGACCAAGTTTTTCACCTTGGGGAGCACCAATCTTGTTTGTCAAGAAAAAGGACGGACCCTTTCGAATGTGTATTGATTATCGGGAGCTGAACAAGCTAACGATCAAGAATCGTTATCCGCTTCCAAGAATTGATGATTTATTCGATCAACTACAAGGATCTAGCTACTACTCAAAGATAGATCTTAGATCAGGATACCATCAACTCAGAGTACAAGAAGAAGACATTCCAAAAACATCGTTTAGAACTCGTTATGGTCATTATGAGTTCTTAGTTATCTCTTTTGGACTAACCAATGCCCCAGCAGTGTTTGTGGATCTCATGAATCGCGTGTGCAAACCATACTTGGATAAATGCGTGATTGTATTTATCGATGATATATTGATATGTTCACGAACCAAGGAAGAACATGGTCAACACCTGCAAATAATCTTGGAACTACTAAGAAAAGAAAAGTTGTACGCTAAATTCTCCAAATGTGAGTTTTGGATTAGACAAGTACAATTTTTAGGTCATTTCGTTAGCAACGAAGGGATTCATGTTGACCCATCCAAAGTTGAAGCAATTAGGAGTTGGGAAGCACTAAAGACGCCAACAAAGGTGCGTCAATTCCTAGGACTTGCTGGCTATTACCGAAGATTCATAGAGAATTTCTCTAAAATAGCCAAGCCGCTTACAACACTAACCCAGAAAAATACAAAGTTCAACTGGGAAGACAAACAAGAAGTTGCTTTTCCGAAAATGAAGAAAATGTTGTGTAGTGTACCAATCCTATCCCTTCCAGAGGGGACAGAAGATTTCATCGTATACTGCGATGCATCAAATCAAGGATTGGGATGTGTGTTGATGCAAAGAGGAAAGGTTATCGCGTACGCATAATGATAAATTAAGGTGCATGAGAATAATTACACTACCCATGATTTTGAATTGGGAGCTGTAGTTTTTGCACTAAAAATCTGGAGACATTACCTATACGGTACTAAGTGTACTATTTTTACCGACCACAAGAGTGTCCAGCACATCTTCGACCAAAAAGATCTTAATATGAGACAACGAAGATGGGTTGAATTCTTGAATGATTACGAATGTGAGATTCGTTATCTTCCTGGAAAGGAAAACATGGTAGCAAATGCCTTGAGTCAGAAAGAATATATTAAACCCCGTCGGGTACGAGCATTAACTATAACTATCCATTCTAACCTTACTGTACAAATTAGAAAAGCTCAGCTTGAGGCTCTAAAAGAAGAAAACATCAAGAACGAAGCTTTGCGAGGAATGGAAAAGCAACTTATACAAAAAGATGACGGAACGCGACACTTTATGAACTGAATTTGGGCGCCTAAGTTCGGTGGAGTCAGGGACTTGGTCTTAGAAGAGGCCCACAAGTCCAGATGTTCCGTGCATCCAGGCTCTGACAAAATGTACTTAAACATAAAAGTACATTATTAGTGGCCAAACATGAAGGTAGAAATTGCTACTTATGTGAGCAAATGTTTGACTTGTTCTAGAGTGAAGGCAGAACATTAAAAGCCTTCAGGTTTACTTCAACAACCGGAAGTACCTGAATGGAAATGGGAGCAGATATCAATGGACTTCATCACGAAGTTATTTAAAACTCCTAGTGGGTTCGACACTATTTGGGTAATAGTCGATAGATTAACTAAGTCTGCCCATTTCTTACCAATTAAGGAGAACGAAAAGATGGAGAAGCTGACTAGAGTTTATCATAAGGAAATTGTTAGATTGCATGGAGTTCCAAATTCTATTATTTCCGACCGAGATAGTAGATTCACTTCACGATTTTGGCAATCTCTACAAAAATCCTTAGGAACATGTCTAGACATGAGTACAACTTACCATCCACAGACTGATGGTCAGAGTGAGAGAACCATTCAGACTTTAGAAGATATGCTCCGAGCCTGTGTAACAGACTTTGGAAATGCGTGGGATACTCATTTACCATTAATTGAGATTTCCTACAAAAATAGTCATCACACCAGCATCAAGGCTGCACCGTTTGAGGCTCTTTATGGAAGAAAATGTCGTTCCCCAGTATGTTGGGCAGAAGTTGGAGATACACAGATGGCCAGAGAACGTACAGGCAATACCTTACGTACTGGACCAGAAATAATCCACGAGACAACTGAAAAGATCGTGCAAATTAAGGATCGATTAAAGGTTGCACATGATCGTCAAACGTGCTATGCTGACGTAAGACGTAAGCCTTTATAATTCCAAGTTGGAGATAAAGTAATGTTGAAAGTCTCTCCTTGGAAAGGTGTAATTTGATTCGGGAAACGAGGCAAACTAAACCCACGATATATAGGACCTTTTGAAATTCTGGCAAGAATTGGTTCTGTCGCATACCAACTCAAGTTGCCTCAAGAGCTAAGTAATGTACACGATGTTTTTCACGTATAAAATCTCAAAATATGTCTATCCGATGACACTCTTGTTGTACCTCTCGACGAAATACAAGTCAATAAGAAACTCAACTTTGTAGAAGAACCTATTGAGATCATGGATCGAGAAGTCAAACGATTAAAGCAAAGTCGTATTCCCAAAGTGAAAGTTTGATGGAACTCTTTACGAGGACCTGAATTTACTTGGGAACGTGATGATCAAATGAAAGAAAAATACCCCCAACTATTTGACAAAACCTTACCCATAAGATAAATTTTGGGACGAAATTGTTCTAACGGGGGGAGAATGTAACACTAGCCAAAATAGGTCAATAACAATCACATCTGATTATGCTAATCATGTATTGTGATAAGTGTACTAAGTATTTCATGATAAATTCTAATACAAATATGAACTTTCTTTATGATACAACTCAAAGTATACGTCCATACGATTAAAAAAAATAGAGAACATCTGAATATGACCTCGCATGAAGAAGTTATGATAAACCGAACACTATAAATCTCTATAATAAGAGGAATTTAAAATAGACTTATAATTAGCTATTTAAGTCTAAAAGAGAGTTGTAGTACTCGTAAATACCTACGCGTGCATATAAAGAAGATCAAAAACGGAGTTCGTATGCAAAAGTTATGGCCTTCCGAAGATTCAGCTTTCAGAAACCCTAAGTTAACTAAACTCACGACGTGAACAAGGGTTTATTCATGACGTGAGGAGTCATTTTGACACATTTCAGAATCTTGAAGGTGTGACGAGGCTGCGAGGGGATATGATCCAAACTCACGACGTGAACAAGGAGTTTTTCACGACGTGAGGAGTCACATGGCCACCTTCCGAAGCTAGGGACGCAAATGGCAAGTCTACGGGGTGATCATGCAAGACTCACGACGTGAGCCTTATGACACTCACAATGTGAGTTTCTAAAAACCTTACTATAAATAGCAGGTCCGACTTCAGCTATTCTTACACCAAAACTTCTTCCCTTTCTCTCCTTTGCTGAGGCCATTTTGCATCCCGAGCCCCGACGATCTCGCACGCTGACCGTTTTGCTTAGATAACATAAAATCACGCTACTAGGGTGAGTTTCACGGCCCCACTTTCTAATATTTCGGGGGAAAATGAATGCTAGTTATTCTCTCTCTCTCTCTCTCTCTCTATATATATATATATATATATATATATATATATATATATATATATATATATATACATGTTATTATTATGTCTATATGATAGTATATAGTTATGATAATCGGGATATGATTGTTCTAAATAAAACATTTTGAATACATACAACTATTATTAACTTATCAGTATGTTAATTTATTAATGTAGATCTTGAGTTATACTTAGGATTCTATATATATGTTGTGTGCGATATAATACCGAAGTTATATTCGAAAGTTCTAAATGTTAAGTTATATAGTATGTTGCTATTAATAGTTTTATGTCAAGATAAAATTGGATGTGTTATATGTTGTTATTATTAGTTTTATGTCAAGATAAAACTAGATATGTTATATGTTGTTATTGTTAGTTTTAAAAGCATAGTCTAGTAACTTAGGGTTTTAGACATGAAGAGGCTTTTGTTGTTAGAGCTATAGGAAGCCGTCAAAGTCTACATGAGTAATTGTATTCATTAACTAAGATTGGGGATCTTAGCGGAAATCCTCTGAACTGTAACCGTTAATCCCGTGTGAGCGAGGAAGTCGTGTATAATTAGTATACGGGTTAACCACCTCACTTGTGATTCTTATCTATAGTTAACCAAAAGCATGTGATGAACTATCCTTTTATTTGTTATTATTCCGGCGTCGATGAAGCGTACGGTGTTGTTTCTCATGGTAAATCATGAGTGTGTTTGTTTCTCATGGTAAATCATGAGTGTGTTCTATCAGAGGTATTATGTCGTAGCAGCGGTTACAGGCTCATGGTAGCAAATTGTTAGAAACATTATACCTTGTCGTATACAAGTATTAATGTTAAGTATAAGTTTTCCCCTACTTATACCTTAAGATTAAGAAATGTTTAGGTATAATACTTAATTGATAAGTATATTATTATACCTAATATACATACTAAATGTTGGAGAGTCAAAATGATACTTTCAAAACTATACTTTTGAATGTGTGAAAAAATATTATTTTGTGGAGTCAAAACCTGTGGATTCACCAACTTTATGTTGACGTATTTTTAAAATGCATGTGTTTTTAGGAACTTGACAAGCTGGTATGTATTCGAACAAGAGAAGTTTTACTATTATCTTTCTGTTTATTAAGAAGTATGCCATAGTCGGATATTATGTAATAAATACTAGGAAAACAATAATGTAACTTTCAATCATCAATAAATGTATGTATTTTCTTTAGTATTGTTCAATTTATGTTATATGACTGTGATACGAAAAATGACGTTACACTACCCGGTGTTTCCACTGACGGTCGGGGTGTGAGAGTGTTGATTGTACCTATATGTTAATGGAATAAAAGAGTTTGTGAGGAAAATTTTCTTGGTTATAATAATATGTAAAGGGAAGCAACATTTCATGCTTTTCGTGTGTGTATAATTCGAGAATTCTATTTTTGAATCCATCAATTATTAATATTGTAGTTTCCAACAAATTTTCTTCCACATATATTTTTGGTTTATCATAAACAATGCCAATTTCTTCCCTTGAATAGAACGTATGACCAATGCTTCATTCATGCATTTCTTTACATTGAATGCAGCCTTGTGATTTACATGACAAAAATTAATTTGTGTTGATATGGTACTACTCAAATGAACTGTAATTAAAATAAAAATTATTTTTTTCTAAGGAGATTATGAAGAAAACTTACATGCCTCATTTTTTCACTTAGAAAAAGATTATCAAAGAAGATCCATTTGTTACTTCTACTGTTGAAGTATAAAATGAATGTAGTAAACCATATATTATGATGAAACAAAAGTCATATAGTAGCACTGCTTTTTAAAACATACTATTTTCCATGGTTGAAGAAATGTTGTAAAAGTGATATTATGAGGTTACTTTATTTTTATTGTTTTCACACCTTCAACAATTGTTGTCCTTATAAAAATGAAACAAATCATGAAAATGAAGACCCATAAGTTGTATGACCCATAAGTTGTATGTCAGTTACGCAGAAATAAAGAAAATGATGGTTGATAATGTTATTGGATATATACTGTTTCCACAGCAACACTCTTAATTTCGAGTTACCAAGTCTAAATGGAAACACCTTTACAAAAATGAAGAAGCGAAATTAGCTTTTTTTTAAAAGTGAAAAGGATAAAAATAATCGTCTTTAATTTTTTTTTAAAGGAAGAAGCATTTCATACCTTTTTGTGTGTATATAACAGTGAAGATAAGGAGGTGGGCCTATGTGTTAATGATTAAGTTTAAGAAGTCAGAGTATATTATATTTTTGGTTTCAAGTTTGTTTTTTCGTTGGATGTAACTATTAGCTCTCTTAATGCAACATGTGTTATTTCTCTTGACATAGCCATATATAACTGAACATGACCGAAGAAAGGTTGAGGGAGGAAAATGCCTATTTTGTCTGAAGACTGAACTTGGATTTTGTTTATAGTCATAACATAGCACAACTTAATTGGAAATTGTTTTCATTTAAACGTAAATAGTAATTCATCATATGTGTAGGAAAGGTTGATTCATGGTATATACACATGATGGCCTATCATTGTACCGGTGGTTATTTGTACTTCTATAACACATGGTAATAATTATGTAATGGTTAGCCTTGTACCATTACAAAGACTAGTACTAGAGTTTATATATATCTAAGTAGTATAACTCGTGCATTAACTTTCAATTCTAGACAATGTGGTGGTGACTCGTTAAAGTGTATCAAATTCAAGTACTCTATGGGATACAACAACTCAATATCGCCGTGATTGCTGACATAGTGTAGGAAAAAGACTAAGCTTTTGTATATCTTACTTGTTCCTGGGCACATGTTTAAAATTTTTAGGTTAATTTCATTTTCTATTTCTTTTTAGGACAAACAATTGCCTTTCTAAAAAATACGATTGTAAATGGGCATTTCAGAGTGTTTGTGTCATATATAAAGCATATTACTTTACTTAGCACATTGTTTTCAAATGATATTTGGTATTGTCTTGTTATTTTTAAATTTCTTGTATTTTTAGGATCTACTTTTTCTAGTGTTCGTTGTTTACCATCGCCTAATGCAAGGAGCCATGAACAGAACTCATAAATTGTCTTTGTTTGGATAAAATTATTCCTTCTTTTCTTAATCGCATGTTTTTGGTTAGTTTCTAGATCTTGAAGTGTTTGCACAGGTGGGATTTTAGTAATGTTGGCGCTAAGATTGCTGCTTTTGAATCATTTGGAATTATAGGTAATGTTTGTCGGAAGTCATAATCTAATAATATTGATTTTCTGCCGAAAGGTGTGTTAGTGTTGTTGAATAGATCACACAAGGATGTGTCTAATGATTCGAAGCATCTATGGTTGTAACATCCATGTTGCAAGTAATTATTTTCTAAGTTTAATATAATTTTTGAGGATTTTGGGTGGGCCACGACGTGGGGGCTGAGGCCCCACAATGTAGCATCCTCTAATTAATGAATGCCAAGCCGTGAAGTGCCACGACGTGCCAAAGCCTATGCCACGTTGTGGAGGCTATTTTGGTGCAAAACCCTAGATCTCTGAGTTTGTACCCTATTTAAGGGCACTAACTCCTAAGATTGCCTCATTTGTTAGCCTCCACCCTTTATGACCAGACACCATCAAAACCATATCGTACATATGTGTGTTTTGAGTGTCTGAAGCCACTTTTATGAAGGTTGAAGGAAGAAGGAGCCCATTTTGGTGCTTTTGTGTTTGGTTCCAGCTTAAATCTTGGATCTTCATCACATTTATGGTCTTTTAGAGGTATAAAATCTTCACCTTGCTTATTAGTTCTCTAGATCTAGTTCTAGGTCATTTTTTGAGCTTTTCGGTCCGTATCTTCTTGTTCTTGGAGTTTGAATCAACTCTAGAACCCTTGTGTACCTAATTCGACTTCTGGACCATAGTGGTAGTTAGAAAGGGGACTTCCATGGCTTAGTTTGGTTCCATGCAATGAGTGAAACAATTAAGAGCTTAGGATTTGAGATCTTGGCTGATTAGGATGTATCAATGGATAAAACTGGAAATTTTATCCATCAAGACCTTAGGAAGGTTCAGATATGACATTTTTCGCTCATGGGGTTAAGGGTTAAGAACTTAATCCATTAAGTAGTGAGAGACCAGTTCCCATGACGCGGAAGTCTTCTTTCCATGACATGGCAGCTAGTGTCACCACGACTGTATGGTGTTGTAGCTATCATGACGTTACATATAGGTGGCCATGATGTGGAGGTCAGCTGGGGCTGACTTTGACCATTGACTTTTTTACCAGCTTAACTTTTGGCCAACTTGAGGGTTATAGGGTGTATTCTATATTGATTATTAGGTGATTCATAGTACCAATCTTCATTGTCAAGGAGCTGTATGTTAGTCTGTTACTTGTGAGGTGATTCTTCTCACTATATTAACTACGTCATAGTGGTGTGCATGCTAGACTAGCTGAGTCTTACTTGTTGATTGTTGTTATGTGTATTATTGAGTTACTGATAAATCTAGGACAACTAGTACTCCTCAGGGTTTCTGATAGCCTGTAGGGTTATTGATAAGCCATAGTGCTCTTGTGAGCCCGTAAGACTGCTGATAGTGCTCAAGATTGCTGAGAGTCCCAGGGTTGTTGATAACCTATAATTGTTTATTATGCTGTGATGTATGTGATATTTTGGGAACTTATTAAGCTTCGCGCTTACAATTATGAATTTAAATGTGTTTTAGGTACTTGCCATAATCCTGGGAAGGCCAAGGGTTGACTGTATACACTTATCCTAGCTTTTGTGATTCCGCATTATTATGATACTCTGATTTTGGGATGACTATATTTTGATACTCATGGTTTTTCCTGACTTGGTTTTATGGAAACCTTGGTTTTACCTAATTTAAAAATGAAAATTTTGGTTGTGAAAATGAGACATTACAATGGTCGTTCATGGGCTCCTCATCCCAAACAATTAAGGAAGCATTTGTTAATAATTGTGCTAGATGCGTTTTTTTATATCACAAAGCGATTTATTTGTGAAGTCTAATAGAATTTTGAACCGAGAATGAGCTATTCTACCAAATGGTAACAATAAAGAATCCATACCACATGCAACTACTACCAGGATGATATTGCCTTCAGAATGCAATGCCAAAATTAATGTATTCCATAGGAATGTCTTGCCTGTGACACCGTGACCATATACAAAACCCAATATATGTTTGTTACTTGTTATTGATGTTAAGACATCTTCGTATATAAGTTGTTGTTGAGGATTTATCTTGGCTTTGCATGATTCTTGCTCAATTATTTGATGTTCTCTCATAGTTTTTTCTTCCATTAGGATTCTATTCTTTATACGTCCCATCTGCATTTGATGTTCGTTAATCAAAAGTTGAAGTTCATACAAAATGGATTGCATTTGGTCATCAGTATTAAATGTATTGTATCTATTAGGGGTGACAAGTCTCGACCCAACCCGTAACGCGACACTGACCCAACCCGAAAATAGACGGGTTTGGGTTGAAATTTTTGACCCACCAACCCGTCAACCCGCCAACCCGTTTATTTTATGGGTTGGGTTGGGTTATCTGTTTGGGTTCGCGGGTCAACTCGTCAACCCGTATATATATATATATATATATATATATATATATATATATATATATATATTACGTTTAAAAATGATATATTTAATTATTAATGAAATTTGATTTCCATCTGTATTCGTAATATTTTGTATCATTGTATTTCTTCCGTATTCGTATGCATCTAATCTGCATTTGATGTTCGTTAATCAAAAAAAGAAAAAATACATGTCGTTATTTTCACGAGTCACGCATGAAAAACACATCCACTTAATTTCTATGAATGTTTTCATTTTTTTTATTTGGTTGTTATTGACTTTATGAATTTATGTTGAAAACTTTTTTTTATGTTAATTACTTTAATCATTTTATGAATTTATGTTAAAAAAACCTCAGTTTTTAAAATGTGTTGCTTATTTATTAAATGGGTTATATGGGTTGGGTTTTACCCATTAACTTGTGAACCTGCTAATCCATATACTTAAACGGGTTATATGGGATGGGTTGGATTGAAGTTTCCAACCCACCAACCCGTGACCCGCCAACCCATCAACCCATATATTATATGGGTTGGGTTGAGTTTATATTTTCTGAGCCGCCAACCCGTGACCCGCAAACCCAAACCCAACCTAATTGCCAGGCCTAGTAGCTATATGTCATGTCATATTTTGTGCCATTGTTAGTTCCATAATTATATAGGATTTGATATTTCATAATACAAAAAGCATGTGGCTGAACAATGTACACAATGCCAAGGGAGTGGCCCATACCACAACCTCATTGAATGTGGCCCATACTACAACCTCATTGAATGTGCAAAACCATTCATGATCATTGTCAAGTAAGCCTAGTTTTTCACATTCAGAACGATATGTTTGACACAATTCTCCGTGTACTGTTCTTATGGATTCAAAGACTAGAGATCCTTTTTTTATTAATGAGTAGCATTTGCAAGAAAAAATTTCACCACAACTTAGGTGTATGTATATAAGTCTACCAATAGCTGCTGCTTTCTTTGATGCTCTTCGACTCCATCTTTTGGCAAAGGGATCCCATTTATATTCAGTAAGATAGTCAACATATCTTAAGTGATGTGATGTGGTATCATATTGGTTATTACATAATCACTCGGTAAGTGTCGTCCGTTTAGCGTATGAGTTATGTACCACATTCTGAAGACGGTCATTGTCTTTAAAAGTGATGTTTTGCATGTTCATCGGATGAAAAAATAATACATGAATAGGTGGGTTTCTATCATGTAGTGGGAAGTTAAAAATTCTCAAGGAAGCCTCATGCGGACATATGAAGCGTGCATCAAGAAAGTTATGAATTTCATCGATGTTAGGCTAATTATCTTGTGAAGTTCTTGGGGTACTTGTAGGTTTTTGGATCGTCTAAAGGATACGATCTTCTCCTTTGGAGATTTACTTATATAAGTATTTGATGAGCATGCTCCCGTAGTATCTGAAATTTTTGTGAGCCATGAAATCTACACACAAACTTTCATTATGTAGGACCACATATAATACCTTTTTTGTTTACAGTAAATCCATTACTTTTACACTTGCAATGAACATAACTGTCTTTATTAAAGAATGTTGTTTACTCGTAGATTTTTGGAAGTTCTTACTGAAAGAACCTTTTGACATGCAAGATGAATTGGGTTTCACTAAACCACATGGACCATGAATCATAAAATCGGCCACTACCTTATAAAGAATATGTTCCCTAACATGATATGGTATTTCAGCACATATGTATCCATCAACTTCCTCTGCATTCTTTATCTTGCATGACTGCGTTACCCAAAGCAACAAGTGACAATGAGGTAACCCTCTTTTCTAGAATTCAATGGAATACAAATCTACATTTTGTAGACTAAAAGATGAGTGTTAATGAAGGAGGAAGTCTATTTGTATATCTAAAAAAGAAGGTGAGGTAGAAATAAAACCTACAACCACCTTTTCGAATGTGTTTTTTTTTGTCTTTAGGACGACAATGAATGATTTGAATTTGATTTGTAAGACTCTTGCTATTATGACAGGATGGTCTTGGGGTTTAACATATGCATACTAATATATATATCTTTGAATTTAAGGCCATTTTACATTACCTGTGAATGTGATGAAGTATTGATGATCCCCATGATGTCTGCAAATAGCCAATGCATCTAAATAGTGTTTATACATATAACGTGGACCACTAGTAAATGGTGAGGGTAATGTTGTTCTTTTTCTTATAGAATTTCCCTTAGTTTCACCTCGTTCTACATTGTCATGTATACCCTATAGGAATTCCATGTAGAATGTCTTTTGGTTTTGCCTAACGTACTCTATGAAAGACTATACACAGAAGAGAAGACAATACAGAAAGCGTGTGGAGAAGAAATATAACAGTGAAGAGAAAACCCCACCTTGGGTGTCTCAATCAATATACTGCAGAATATATACAGAGTAATTACAAGGGTAAAATAGGAAATACACTCAATTATAAGGCAAAGATTCTGCCTTAATTACAGGGCATAAATGCTTGATTACCAATCCTAAAAACCATAATAAAAATATATAAAACAAATTATCTTGTTACAATATTTACGCTTACACCCCCACCTCAAGTAAGACGTCCGTAAGGGAGGCGTAACTTGATAGATAAAGCATTAAACCTGACTTTAGAGAGGCCCTTTGTGAACAAATCTGCTAACTGATCATCGGTGGATATATAGTGTAGCTTTAAAAATCCACGAGTGACCAGTTCTCGTATGAAATGATAGTCTATCTCAATGTGACGTGTACGTGCATGAAATACTGGATTGCGAGCCATATGTAAAGCTGATAAATTGTCACAAAAAGAGAGGGGGGATGAAGAAAGATATCCAACTCACGAAACAAGTAAGAGAACCATCTAAGTTTCGCTGTAGTAGTAGCAAGAGCATGATATTCAGCTTCACTGCTTGATCGTGAGACAGTCGGCTGTTTCTTGGCGGTCCAAGATACAAGATTTGGGCCAACATAGATACAAGTACCTATTGTAGATCGACGATCATTCGGATCTCTTGCCCAATCTGAGTCAGAGTTGGCTCGAATGTGGAAAGATGTTGACACGTAGAATGACAAACTTTCCTGTAGTGTGGCTTTAATGAACAATAGGATACATTTAGCGGCCTATAGATGAGAGGTACGAGGTTGGTGCATGAATTGACATACTTGATTGACTGAAAATGCAGTGTCTGGTCTCGTAAGTGTGAGATATGGTAGGCCACCAACCATACTGCGATACTCAGTAGCATCTGGAAGTAGTTCACCCTCATGTAACGACAATCGAGAATTGGGAGCAGTAGGAGTAGTAGCCGGCTTGCATCCTATCTTGTTGAATCTTTCCAAGAGATCGAGAGCATATCTAGTCTGTCTTAGCTGCAAAGTGTGACAATTTCGAGTAGCCTCAATGCCAAGGAAATAATGTAAGTTGCCAAGACGACGATTGTCAATAGTGTTGCATATCACATCAATGATAGAGGAAACAGTGGAAGGAGAGGATCCGGTGATAATTATATCATCGGCATAGATTAGAAGAATGGTAGTAGACTTATTCGTGTGTTTTATGAATAAAGAGGAATCAGATTGGCTATTAAAGAATCCTTGGTGTAATAGAAAATCATGAAGTCGTTGAAACCATGCCCGTGGACTTCGTTTGAGACCATAAAGGGCACGGTCTAGTTTGCACACATGATTTGGGAAGGATTTAAAGATGAAGCCCGGTGGTTGCTTCATATAAACATCTTCATGGAGAATGCCATTGAGAAAGGCATTTTTGACATCCAATTGTTTGATATCCCATTATTGAGCATGGGCTAAGGAGAGAACAGTACAGATTGTTGACGGTTTAACCACCGGGCTGAATGTTTCTGCATAATGAAGTCCTTCCTGTTGGGTGAACCCTTGTGCCATGTCACACCCCCAAACCAAGGATGGCGGAAACGTCCGGGGGTGGAGGACTTCATGTATAGTATCATAACAACCAATGTAATAGTGATTAAAGTAAACACAACCAACATAAATATAATTGAATGAGTTACATCATTGTATGAGTTTACATGTTTCCAAATCAATTACATTATGTTGACAAAAATGAAATGTTTGACGCCTTAACGTCCCATCCTCAAAAAGCACTTGGTTACCTGTTTATGGATTCCCTGAGAATACAAGTAGTTTTGAAAATGTGTCAACACAAGGTTGGTGAGTTCATAAGCTTTTGAAGGTGATACTAAAATCATTTCCTTGTAAAAGGAATGTTTGTTCAAGAAAAATCCCATATTTTCTTACGTAATGCAATGAAATCTTAAAAGTCAAGAACGAAATGTACAAGTATTTTACCATACTTAAGGAAATTTGTGCAAGTTTAAATCGACATAAACTCATTAAATTTAAAATTAAAACCCGTAAATCTTATGTTTGTTAATACCACATGTGAGTTATTATAACCATACTATGACTCGGACGGCCTCGTAATACGACGTTCTTCAGGCGTCGCAAGTTAAATGACACTTGTCATCTCAGACCTGCCGGTCTAGCTGTTGCAAGCAGCTCAGGTGTGGGTTTGTCAGACCCAATATAGATCTATACACAACTATCACGTTCTCCCTACAAGAGATTCTGGTTACAATTTACAGGACTTTTGATTTTGTTACATGGATGTAACACGAAGCGAATGTCTCACAAATTTATTCATTAACAGATTTACGTGAATTGAGAACCTTTGGTAAAGAGTTTGATACATAAAGAAACATAAACTATACCTATTATAGTCTATCATAATCGTTTGTAATGTGAATGCAACATAAACTATATTTCCATAGTTTATCAAATATTTGTATGCCATTGTTGTAAGCTTTGTTTACAACATTAAACTAATTTACCATTATTGAGGTGGTAAAAATCTATTTGTATACTGCTACATGTCTAATTACCATGGAAAAATAGCATACAATGTTATAATATATGATCACATAATGATATACACCTTGCTCAACAATTTACAAGGTGGAATGAAATTGATAGTATTTTTCTGTTGTTAACATTTTCTATTGCTGTTCTTAGAAAATTTATAGAAAAATTATCACAGGTCCAAATCAAAATCCGTAAATTCTGGAAGTTTTGAAATTGAGTCTAGTTTGTTCATAAATTTTATTATGATTTTTAGTGACCTCTAACTTGTGTGAAAAAGTCCATAATCAGAGACTGGTCCAAATTTGTTCTTGAAATAGTACAGGTTTGAAAAATAAAATGTTTAAGTTGCCCAAAACAGTCCGTGAATGGAGTCCAACTTTTCTGATGAAAGCTGTTGGAAGAGTTTAGTTGTGTTCTTGTTGTTTTAACTTGTATTCTCCCCCTTAAAACTTAAGAAAACGTGAAAAGATAGGGGTATGAACTCATATTATGTGATTTCAGTGGATGGATGTTGAAGAAGAGAAGTGTTCAACTCAAGAACACTTAAAAGATGCCTTGAAGAACCAAGAACCTAACATGAAGGTGACAATGTTTGTGTAAGGTTCTTATGATTTTGAGTAGAAGGATGTGTAATATAAGGAGAATGAATTATACTTACCAAGAATGGAAGAAAGCTTGATGATCAGCCTTGGAAGTCTCGAAATTTGGAGAGAATTGTGAGAGAATTTGGAGTGTGATCGTTGGAGGAAAATGAGAGAATGAGGGGAGTGTGAGGTGAGAGGGTAGATGTTCCAGCTCTAAGAACATGAGTATGGCTGAGAAATGAGTGGGAAAGTACTCTTCAATGACCATGTATGGTGGGGAGGGGTGTGGGTTAGTCATGGAGTGGGTTGCTTGTGTCTAACACTATGGCAAAGTCAACACTCCACCACAAGATCTTAATTAATAGATTTTATTCTTAAATAAGGTTTTCCTTAAAAATATGTTGAATTTATGAATATATGGGACCTTATATGTCAAAATATGAATTTGGGTGAAAATTCCCGTTAAAATAGTTAAAAATGGGCTTAAAACGGAGTCGTGGTCGAAAACCGGATGTGTATTGATTACCAAGAGTTAAAGAAGTTGACGGTCAAGAACTGGTATCCGTTGCCAAGGATCGATGATCTGTTCGATCAGTTACAGGGGGCATCTCGGTTCTTCAAGATAGACTTGAGGTCGGGTTATCATCAGATGAGGGTTCGAGATGAAGATATCCAGAAGACAGCATTCAGAACTCGTTATGGGCATTACGAGTTTGTGGTGATGCCTTTTGGGTTGACCAATGCACCAACTGCGTTCATGGATCTTATGAACAGGGTGTGCAGGCCGATGCTGGATCGGTTGGTGATCGTATTCATTGATGATATTTTGGTATATTCGAGGTCCAGAGAACAACATGAGGAGCATTTGAGGGAGATCCTTGGAGTTCTAAGATCGGAGAGGCTGTATGCCAAATTCTCCAAGTGTGAGTTCTGGTTACGGGAGGTTCAGTTCTTGGGACATCTCGTCAACCAGAATGGGATATTGGTCGATCCGGCCAAGATTGAGGCAGTCATGAGGTGGGAGGCGCCGAGATCAGGAGCTTTCTGGGATTGGCCGGCTATTATCGGAGATTTATTAAGGGTTTTTCCAAGATCGCTGTGCCACTCACCAAGATGACCCGGAAGGGTGTTGCATTTTCATGGGGTCCGGAGTAGCAAACCTCATTTGAGACACTTCGCCAGAAGTTATGCGAAGCCCCAGTATTAGCCCTTCTGGAAGGGATGGAGGATTTTGTGGTATATTGTGATGCATCGATATCCGGATTGGGAGCGTTGCTTATGCAGAGGGGGCATGTGATAGCGTATGCATCAAGGCAGCTTAAGCCTCATGAGTCGAGATATCCCACTCATGATTTGGAACTGGGAGCGGTAGTGTTCGCCCTTAAGATCTGGCGACATTATCTTTATGGGGTTCGGTGTACGATATGCACGGACCACAAGAGCTTGAAGTATTTGATGGATCAGCACAACCTGAATATGCACCAGAGGAGGTGGTTGGACGTGGTCAAGGATTATGATTGTGAGAACCTGTACCACTCGGGCAAGGCTAATGTTGTAGCCGATGCTCTGCGCCGAAGGGCGGAGGGCGCCCCATTGCGGGATGTTTGTTTGAGATTGACAGTGATGACCCCGATGTTGGATGCTAGCCGTGGGGCCTAGGTTGAGGCTGTGAGGTCAGAAAGCCATAAGAGAGAGCGAGTTGTCGGGCTGGTATCGAAATTCATTACCGATAGTCGGGGGCTTATGACTTTTCAGGGTCGGATATGGGTACCGTCCGTGGGCGGAAAGCGTACCATTTTGATGGAACAGGCTTATCTATTGAAATTCTCGATCCATCTGGGGGCCACTAAGATGTATTTGGACTTGAAAATGGATTATTGGTGGCCCTCTATAAAGAGGGATGTTGCATGGTTTGTAGAGAGATGCTTGACCTGTCGCAGGGTTAAGGCCGAACACTAGCGTCCACATGGTAAGCTGCAGCCATTAGAGATTCCCGAGTGGAAATGGGAACAGATTACCATGGATTTCATCACCAAATTGCCAAGGACCGCAAGGGGTGTCGATGCAATTTGGGTGATTGTGGACAGGTTGACGAAGAGCGCTCAGTTTCATGCTATCAGTGAGAGCTCTTCTACTGAGAGGCTGGCAGAGTTGTTTGTGAGGGAGGTGGTATCGTGGCATGGATTTCCGATCTCGATTGTTTCAGATCGAGATGTGCGATTTACTTCTAGATTTTGGAAGAAGTTTCATGTGGAGTTGGGTATGAGGTTGCATTTCAGTACCACATACCACCTACAGACGGACGGGCAGAGTGAGCAGACGATTCAGACACTCGAGGATATGCTTCGGGCATGTGTATTGGATTTCAGAGGGAGTTGGGACACGTATTTGCCCTTGGCGGAGTTTTCTTATAACAACAACCATCATTCGAGCATTGGCATGCCGCCCTTTGAGCTGTTGTATGGGAGGAGGTGTCGAACCCCCATTTGCTGGGGAGAAGTAGGGCAGCGTGTGATGGGCAGCACCGAGATTGTGCTTCAGACGACAGAGCAGATTCAACAGGTCAGACAGAGGTTTTTGACCGCTCAGAGTCGGCAGAAGAGTTATGCGGACAGATGCCGGTCCGATTGAGTTCCAGGTTGGTGATTTCTTGCTCATGAAGGTATCTCGTTGGAAAGGAGTGATCCGATTCAGGAAGAGGGGAAAGCTGGGGCCCCGGTTTATTGGGCCGTTTAGAGTGGTTGCGAGAGTAGGCAGAGTAGCATATCGTCTGGAGCTACCTGCAGATTTGAGCCAGATTCATGATACCTTCCATGTGTCTCAGTTGAGGAAGTGTATAGCCGACGAGTCGGCGGTAGTGCCTCTGGAGGATATTCAGGTGGATGCGGGCCTGAATTATGCTGAGAGACCAATTGCGATTCGGGATCGGAAAATTAAGGTTCTGAGGAACAAGGAGGTGCCATTGGTGCAGGTTCAGTGGCAGCATCGGAAGGGGTCTGAGCTAACGTGGGAGTCCGAGGCAGAGATGCGAGAACAACATCCGGAGTTGTTTTTGGTATAAGACTTCGGGGACGAAGTCTGGTTATAGTGGGGGAGAATTGTAACACCCGGATTTCTAGGTATGAGATTTTTTTCCTTTATTTTTGGGTTTTGTGGGGGAACTCATCGAGTTAGCGTATAGACTCACCGAGTGTGGTTGCGGATTCGTATGCGAGTTCACAGCTGGACTCGGTGAGTTCATGAGTGGACTCGGTGAGTCCACGCTGTTTAATGAAACCCTAATTTACAGGGTTTGAGACCTATTTAAAGGCCCTTATGGCCGTCCATTACGGCTACCACACCCCAAAGAGAGTCCTAGATCGCTTGTGAGGTGAAGAGAGGACATTGTTGATCATTTGTTGGTGAACTTTGAAGGAGAAGTTGACCAAGGGAAAAGAAGGCTGAAGGAAGTGTAAATCTAGTGTCTTTAGAGATCAAAGGCTTCATATTAAGGTATTCCTTCGGACCTTCTCCAGTTTTGGGTGTTGATTCATAGAGTTAGGGTTTTTAAACCCTTTAGAAGAAGAATATGTAGAGTATTTTGTCCCCTCTCGAGTTTATGCTTTGGATCTGGACTCAAAGAGGTCCAGAGACTTTATCCCATGGAGCTTTATTAGTCATTTTGGGATTATTGGACTTAGGTTGCCACTTTTGGGACTAAATCACCATTGGATGCCATTATGTTGATATGTAAGCATCAAATATCAAGCTTTACGTGACTTTCGTGCTTGGGAAGGCCAAATCTGTGGATTAGGGGCACAGATCTGACCCCAGCAGGTCAATAGAGATGGTGAATGGCATGAACTCGCCGAGTTGTTCTTGAGACTCGGCGAGTAGGGTTAGGGTTTCACATGAATAACTCTGTGAGTAGAATTTCCGAGTTGGGGGATAACTCAGTGAGTCAGAAAGGGGTTAGAGGATTGGGGTTCAAGGCGGTACTCGCCGAGTTGTTCTTGAGACTCGGCGAGTTGAGTCGAGGTGGCCCCGCGATTCATGCCAGGTGTGACTCGTCGAGTAAAGAGAAGGACTCGACGTGCCAAGAAAGGGACTAAGAGGGTCAATGGACACGTGTAGACTCGCCGAGTCGTCCAAGTGCACTCGATGAGTCGGGTCAAAGTTTGACAGTTGACTTTTGTTGACTTTAGGGTTTGGTCAACAATAAGGCCTTTGAGCCAGGAGAGGGGTAAAATGGTATTTTATCCTTCTGAGGATGTTAAGAAAAGTTGGAGTATTTGCTTTATGTGATTAGGCGGAGGCTAGATCACGTTTCTACCAAGACAGAGACTTACCGAGATATCATAGGTGAGTCTTCTCACTATACTGTACCTGGAAAGGTACCTACGTGTGACCGGAAGGTCTCGTATGTTATGAGATGCATGTTTTGTATGATATGCGTTGCAAGTTCTGTATGCGTTATGTATGTGATATGTATGCTGTGTATGCTATGGGCCGGAAGGCATTATGACGTGGACCGGATGGTCGATATGAGTAGGACCGGAAGGCCTACTGGGACTGGGACGGAAGTCCCCTGAGACACATGGACCGGAAGGTCGTGTAGAGTATGGCCTGGAAAGGCTTATGTGTGTACGGGTATTTTGGGGAACTCACTAAGCATTTATGCTTACAGTTGTTGTGTTATGTGTTTCAGGTACTAGCGAGGACCGTGGAAAGGCGCCGGCGTGACTCGTACAAACTAGAGAGAGGATTTGATTTTTGTGATCTTGGGAAACAATATGTTTTGATAACTAATGCTGGATATTTTATAAAACATTTTATATGAAAATGGTTGAGACAAAAAAATGAAAATTTTGCTTTGAAATTTACGTTGTTACAGAGGGTATGATCCTGGAACATAACAGGATCATACTGGGGAGGCAGCGGGGGTGAATTTATTTGCGTTCTCTCAGTACGTCTAGCAGATCTACGAGGTGGCATCTTTCTGTCATAGAATTTTCAAAGATGAAAGGGGTATAAGTCTTTTAGTAATTGGATATAAGTCGAGTGTCGCGAAATTAGTTCATTGGTTTTCAAGTATAGTATTTCCCAACTTCCATATGTTTGGAACAAATATATAGTAAAAATCTATTTGAATAAACTTATGAATTCAGTAGTGAGATTTAGTGCCAAACATCCAATGAAATAAAATCCATGCCAAATTCATTGATAAACTTTTAGTACATATTGTTTTGGGCGAAAATTTGACCTCACAGGGGTCCACATTACATCAATGTAAAGGATAATTTTTGGCAGCACAAAACCCCTTTGACTAGTGTAATCACTTAATCGTGGGGTCAACCTATTCGCAAGAAACAGTAGCACCAACGCATACTCGAAATCCTAGTTTCATAACAAAACATGAGCAGTGCGAACACTACTCGCGGCGGGTGGCATCTGGTCCCTGGCGGCCCTGAGATGAGGTCGAGGCTCCCTGAAGCTCCGCAATCCGGCGTTCGACCGCGATCA
The DNA here is from genome assembly GCF_051521515.1 of Lactuca serriola. NCBI lineage: Eukaryota > Viridiplantae > Streptophyta > Magnoliopsida > Asterales > Asteraceae > Lactuca > Lactuca serriola. Next base: position 353,626,100 of record NC_136411.1, read on the forward strand.
CTCTTTCCTCGAGAGTTGCGTGCCTCTCCTGCTACTCCCTTACCTCCGCTCGAGCAGTGGTAAGGTCCTCGATAAGTTGGTCCACTGGATAGAAGTCTCTTTCCAAATCCCTGGTGCGTGCATCGGTGGTTTCCGTAATAGCGTTGAAATTTTGAACTTGATCTGCCATTTCCCTACTTTGGTTCCCCAAATTCGTGATATGTTGGACCATGAAGGGGAGGGCTCTGTCAGCCGGTCCCCCGTGGTTGAGGTCGTAGTAACCACATTGGTCGCCATATGGTGACCGTTGGCATTGTTGTCGGCTCCACCTCTCGATCATTGCTGCCCAACGGGGCTCAGGCCCGTTGTGGCCAAAGTGGTTCGCAGGCACCCTGGCGATGTAGGGAGGGTTGAAGACTTCCTCTTCCGGTTCCTCTTCTTCTTCTTCCTCTTCCGATTCTTCTTCTTCATCCTCCGTTTCCTCTTCCTCCTCAGGTTCTTCTTCTTCGTCAATCTCCTCCGGCTCCTCCTCAGGATCCTCCTCGATCATCTCTTCGGGTTCTGCCTCGAGCCATCCGACGTTTCCCTCATTAGGGAAGTAAGGGTCTCAAGGTAGGTGAAATCCGGCCATGTCGTCTACGCGAGAAATGGGGGTGTAAGAAGCATGTAACGGATAATAATAATAATAATACTGTGCTATAGCAAAATAAAATACTCCCATAGTATTTTAAGTGTTTAGGTTTTGTTTTTAGAGCATTCTTTGTAGAGTGAAGTTAGGTCAGTAGATTTGTTGCCCATTACGACTATCCCCCAGTATGTGCAAGTCACTTCTCGAACAGATATAGTTGATCGGGCTATATCCTTCCCAAAACTAATTACACATACCAAGGCATACTCATAGTGTTCAACTCCTCTTCTTTTACTTTATGTTCTCCCTGGTTATGACACTATGCGAGCATGTAAGTATACTTTAAAAAAGAAAAACTATCTATTTTCTAAAAGTATAACCAATTGAAAAATGTTCAAATAAGAGACTTTTAGTCCCAATTGTGTTTATAGTTTGTATATCTTACGTGGTTTGATATACTTAATTCACTATAAACCGTGCTCTGATACCAATCTATCACACCCCCAAACAAAGGATGGCGGAAACGTCCGGGGGTGGAGGACTTCATGTATAGTATCATAACAACCATTATAATAGTGATTAAAGTAAACACAATCAACATAAATATAATTGAAAGAGTTACATCATTGTATGAGTTTACATGTTTCCAAATCAATTACATTATGTTGACAAAAATGAAATGTTTGACGCCTTAACGTCCCATCCTCAAAAAGCACTTGGTTACCTGTTTATGGATTCCCTGAGAATACAAGTAGTTTTGAAAAAGTGTCAACACAAGGTTGGCAAGTTCATAAGCTTTTGAAGGTGACACTAAAATCCTTTCCTTGTAAAAGGAATGTTTGTTCACGAAAAATCCCATATTTTCTTACGTAATGCAATGAAATTTTAAAAGTCAAGAACGAAATGTACAAGTATTTTACCATACTTAAGGAAATTTGTGCAAGTTTAAATCGACATAAACTCATTAAATTTAAAACCAAAACCCGTATATATTATGTTTGTTAATACCACATGTGAGTTATTATAACCATACTATGACTCGGACGACCTCGTAATACGACGTTCTTCAGGCGTCGCAAGTTAAATGACACTTGTCACCTCAGACGTGCTGGTCTAGCTGTTGCAAGCAGCTCAGGTGTGGGTTTGTAATACCCAATATAGATTTATACACAACTATCACGTTTTCCCTACAAGAGATTCTGGTAAAGAGTTTGATACGTAATGAAACATAAACTATACCTATTATAGTCTATCGTAATCGTTTGTAATGTGAATGCAACATAAACTATATTTCCATAGTTTATCAAATATTTGTATGTCATGGTTGTAAGCTTTGTTTACAACATTAAACTAATTTACCATTATTGAGGAGGTAAAAATCTATTTGTTTACTACTACATGTCTAATTACAATGGCAAAATAGCATACAATGTAATAATATATGATCACATAATGATATACACCTTGCTCAATAATTTACAAGGTGGAATGAAATTGATAGTATTTTTCTGTTGTTAACATTTTCTATTGCTGTTCTTAGAAAATTTATAGAAAAATTATCACAGGTCCAAATCAAAATCTGTAAATTCTGTAAGTTTTGAAATTGAGTCTAGTTTGTTCATAAATTTTATTATGATTTTTAGTGACCTCTAACTTGTGTGAAAAAGTCAATAATCAGAGACCGGTCCAGATTCATTCTTGAAATGATAGTCAGTTTTGTAAAAATCACCATAAATTGTAGAAAGATCGTATGGAGATGTGCAAGTAGTCATTTTAAAGATAAGAACCTGAACTATTTGCACATAGTACAGGTTTGAAAAATAAAATGGTTAAGTTGCCCAAAACAGTCCGTGAATGGAGTCCAACTTTTCTGATGAAAGCTGTTGGAAGAGTTTAGTTGTGTTCTTGTTGTTTTAACTTGTATTCTGCCCCTTAAAACTTAAGAAAACGTGAAAATATAGGGGTATGAACTCATATTATGTGATTTCAGTGGATGGATGTTGAAGAAGAGAAGTGTTCAACTCAAGAACACTTAAAAGATGCCCTGAAGAACCAAGAACCTAACATGAAGGTGACAATGTTTGTGTAAGGTTCTTATGATTTTGAGTAGAAGGATGTGTAATATAAGGAGAATGAATTATACTTACCAAGAATGGAAGAAAGCTTGATGATCAGCCTTGGAAGTCTCGAAATTTGGAGAGAATTGTGAGAGAATTTGGAGTGTGATCGTTGGAGGAAAATGAGAGAATGAGGGGAGTGTGAGGTGAGAGGGTAGATGTTCCAGCTCTAAGAACATGAGTATGGCTGAGAAATGAGTGGGAAAGTACTCTTCAATGACCATGTATGGTGGGGAGGGGTGTGGGTTAGTCATGGAGTGGGTATGGGGGTGGTTGCTTGTGTCTAACACTATGACAAAGTCAACACTCCACCACAAGATCTTACTTAATAGATTTTATTCTTAAATAAGGATTTCCTTAAAAGTATGTTGAATATATGAATATATGGGACCTTATATGTCAAAATATGAATTTGGGTGAAAATCCCCCGTTAAAATAGTTAAAAACGGGCTTAAAACGGAGTCGTGGTAAAAAACCGGGTGAAAAATGGGGAAATTCGAAGTCAGGAGGGTGATTCCGGTCTTAACAGCCTTAGGTCCGAAGTGGGGGTTAGGCTGCTGAAGTCGATCCGAAGGGAAAAGGGGTTGCGGTCCGAGGAGGCACCGCGGGCGGTTCGACAGCAGGTCCGGAGCAAAGTCGGATGCGGCTTGGTAACTGCGGCTCGGAGGCTTCGGCTTGGTGGCTGCGGTCAGACGGCTGCGGCTGCTCAAGAGGACTTCAGACTCGGTTCATGTGCCGTCGGTTCGAAGAGGGTTTGGCCCCTAAAGAGAGGGTTCGACCCTAAGAGGCTAATTTCCAATGTATCTTCCCGCTTCGAGTGGTTTTTCACCAAGTCAAGTGTCGGGATGCCCCAAATGATTAAAATAAATCAAAAGGGGTTTTGAGAGAGATTTGGGAGAGATTCCACATTCTTGGAGAGATTTGGGAGAGATTCCATATTCTTAGAGAGATTTCGGAGAGATTTGACATACTTGGAGAGATTTCACATACAGAGAGAGATTTGTGAGAGATTTGACATACTTGGAGAGATTTCACATACGGAGAGAGATTTGGGAGAGATTTCAAATATATATAGATAGAGTGAAAGCGATTAAGAGAGGTTCCCTTTATGACCTTTTTGAGTATCCGACTTCGCAACGCAATGTCCGTAAACCTCGTTAAGCCATGTTTTAGTGTCCTACACACTCCCGATGAGTGTGCAATAGTGTTTTATCGCTTTGATTCATTGTTTAGGCTAAGGAAAATTAAACACACGAATTTTCCAAATCATGTTTTCTCATTAAAATAGCTAGTTGTACAATAATTACATAACGTAAACCTTAATATACAAGGGTTAATTGAGTTAACCGGTCTGACTCATTGACTTTGTTTGACTTTGACTTGACCCGAAAGTGACTATTGTCACATCATCCCCCCGTTAGAGGGAATTTCGTCCCGAAATTTACATTCTGACTGGGACTTCAAGAGTTTTGAGAAAAGATGCGGGTATTTTTGTTTCATTTGATCCTCGCATTCCAAGGTGAACTCGGGTCCTCGTTTTGCATTCCAACGAACCTTCACAATGGGAATACGACTTTGCTTTGTTCTTTTGATTTCCCGATCCATGATCTCGACCGCTTCTTCCACGAAGTGGAGATTCTCGTTAACTTCGATTTCCTCAAGTGGTATTACGAGCACTACAAGAAAAAGGCCCTTTTACGACGCGCTAACCACGACACTCATTGATTTATGTTACGTAAAAGAGAGTGACATTAAAAAATGTCATCTCTTCAAAAAAATTAAGGATTTACGTCACGCACTATTGTGCGCCCTTAAATTAGTGTCTCAAGAAAAGAAATTAAAAACACGGAGGGCGCTTTATTTTAAAGGCGCGTCCTTTATACCTGTTGCTTTATAATTTTAATGAAAACGCGCGTTTAGTAGAGGGGGAAAGAAATCCCCAAAATTTTGAAAACCTATCTTCTACCTTCTTTCTATCTTTCATCTTCTCCCCTCTCCTCCTTCTCTCTCCTCTCCGATCCGCTTCTCCGCCACTCCTGACCTCCTTATCGGTCTCATCAAACATCGTGTCCCCTCCTTAATACCTTGCGGGAATCTAAAAATTAGAAAACCCCGTCCTCACAAAGTCTAAGAAACTAGGGTTTTTTTCATCCCTCAAAGAACGACCCACATCCTCCATAGATTTATCTCTATCTCTTCATTTCTCACAAGAAATCGAACACTTTACATTCATAGGGCCACAATTGCAAGGATCCTCACTTACATTTCTAGAGAATACCTTCTCATATATAACACGATCATCTTCACGAAAATGGCTGCCACCATTGCTTCAGTTGGCTCAAGCTACGATCGAAAATCGGAGCTCAAAGCTTTCGACCAAACAAAAACCAACGTCAAAGGCCTCGTCGATGTCGGAATCCGGAAAATCCCTCCCATCTTCTTCCACCCACGGGACACCACTCCCAAAATATCCACCACTATTGTCAAGATTCCGGTCATAGACCTTCAATCGACCCATAGAGCATCGATGGTGGAGATGATTCGTGAAGCGTCCGTGAACCTAGGTATTTTTCAGGTGGTGAATCATGGGATTCCTGTGGGTGTGATGGATGAGGCGGTTCAAGGAGTTCGTAGATTTCATGAACAAGATGACGAGGTGAAGAAAGGGTTTTACACAAGGGATCTTTCGAGTACATTAGTGTATAACAACAATTACGATATGTATAGTTCCCCCGCCTTGAACTGGAGAGACACCTTCTTTTCATTTATGGCTTCGTCATCTCCGCCGCCTGAGGAATCATAGGAGATTTGTAGAGACGTTTAAATCGAGTACTCAAATCAAGTCATGAAATTCTGAGGCATACTTTTCATATTATTCTCAGAGGCATTGGGGTTGAACGTGAATCACCTTGGAGATCTCGATTGTGGCAAGGGGCTTTTATTCTCTTGCCATTATTACCTTGCTTGTCCACAACTAGAGCTAACCATGGGCACAAGCGATCATACAGACGACGGATTCCTAGTTGTGCTTTTACAAGAACAAACCGAAGGTCTGGAAATCCGCCATCAAAATCCAAAGTGTAAGTAAAATCTTGAATCTTTGTTGTTAAATTCAAAATTTCAATTCCAACTTTTTTTTTCTAACTTTTTATTCTTTTTGGGTTTTGCTTTCAAGTAAAATCTTGAATTCGTGTTAGAAATTGAGGGAATCAGGTCAAAATCTTGAGGACATTCGAATTTACTGTCTGATTGTTAATCTACTCCATCCTGGAAGTCATTTCTTATAGATTGTTGTCTCACTTCATGCAACCAGGTCAAAATATGTTCTTGAGTACAACAAGGAAATAAATTCCCTTTTAGGAAACAGGAAGTCCAGCCCTAGCTCGTTAATTAAAGATCCAAAGATAGTATTAAAGGTATTTGTTTTCGTTAATTGTTTCCTTTTATCATATTGTTAATCTTTATGTTTTCTTTATAAAATCTTCACAATAGATTGATGAGGAGCCAAGCTCTCTGAAAGCTGCATGGGAGCTCCTTGAAATATTCTATGCCAACAAACAATCTCAGTCTTGGGTCCTTGAACAACTTGTTGATTGGTTAACTGTAAGTATACTTGTCTAAAGTCTAAACTTTTATGTGAATTTAATCGTCTTTTTATTTATTATGAATAATACATTAATACTTCACTGATTCTCTCAAAGGTCGATTGATGACGATGTAACATACACGTTTTAAAATCGTGTTTTAAGTAAATAATATTATGAAATATTAAGTGAAATTGAATGTTGAGTTCTAACAAATAGTTTTTACTAGAAATGAAGTAAAACTATGTTTAGAATCACTCATAAAATATTGGAAGTCTTATGAGATTCCAATTAAAAGCCAAATAGTGAAATTTAGCGAAAATATAAAATTTGGAATAAGTAAAATTTTATTATTGAAAGTTGTAGATAATCTCGTTAGAAACATTTGGGCGAAGACCTCATCGAAATCTGAGTTATAACGAAGAAGTTATGACCAAACGAAGATCCGTGATAAATCCGGAAAATACTTTGTCGTGTAAAAATTTAGTTTTCGATAAACTAATTTTTAGCCTTAGTAATCTAAATGAAAGTTGTAGAACTCGTAAAAATAATCAACTTTCATATAAAGACCGTTTGAATCTGACTTCGTATGAGCAAGTTATGATTTTTCGAAGTTTCAGCTTAGCAGTAGACAACTAAAAACTTGAATTTTAGATCGAGTGAGTTTTAGCCGACACAACCTAAACGAGAATTGAAGGTCTCGTCATTAGTAGTGCAACGGTAAAAAGTCTGACGAAAACGGATGTCGGATGAAGAAGTTATAAATTTTTAACGGATTTTTCTGTCCCGGTTTGTTAAAAATAATAATATTAAAATTAAAGTCAAAATTAGACGACGAAGTCTAAACGAAAGTTGTAGAGCATAATTTTAGCTACGCGTGCATATAAAGAACGTCAAAAACGGAGCTCATATGTGAAAGTTATGGCTTTTAGAAGTTTTTGCACAAAAACCGAGAAATCTCGTATATGTGGACTTCGGCCACGTCACCCTCGCTTAAAACACGCCACGTATCCAAAATTTGGTGAGTCACCGAAGCCAGCTAGCGAGACGTGTCGCCTGCCCTCGCATCCGAAGTCCGGTCCACTAAGAATCGGGCGCGTGCCCTTTATCACGTGTCCGAGCCTCGCAGGGGTGCCACGTCCGAAGCCTCAGACTAGACCTTGGTCCAATCAGAGGCCGACACCGAGCCCCTCGCATGCGCAAACCACGTGCGAGCCACCTGCGCACCCTCGCCCTGCTGATGCCGCGTGCCCTCGCTGCTGACTCCCCTTCCTTAGCCGACTTCGGACCTCCCTATAAATACGAGGGCCTGCGAGACCTCTCGGGTAATTTTGGAAAATTGCCACTTTCACCCCCCCCCCCCCTTTTTGATATTTTTACTATTCTGACTTCCCCCGAAGCCCCGATACTGATTCCCAAGCCCGAAACACGCCCCGAGACTCCCGAGAAGCCCGTAAAATTTATCTTTTTGGTTTCGAAGCTCTACCTTCGCAGAGCCCGATTTTCAAGAAAACTCCCGGTTTTCAACGACGAAAGTTATATTTAGAGCCGAAGTGCTGCCCAAATTAATATTTTAGCCCTCGGTTATTTCACGGTGAGTTTAATATATAGGAACAATTGTATGTTATGTGCTATATGTGCTACGTGCTTTTCAGTGTTATTATTCCGGGTTATTTTTATTCGCTATTTTTAATAGCAAAGAAATACCTTTGACCATGTGATCAGTGAAAGGACATAGATTCACGTTGGTACTGGTATGTAGCCTCTGGCCATGTGGAACATGTCTCCGTAAGAGAATGAATTCTATTCTATGGTAGTGGCAGAAGGTTAGACAGGGCTATAAGCCTAAAATCTACCAAAATGTAAATCCGAAGTTGTATATCTTCTGTGCCGTTTGGGCCAAAGCTTTATTGATGTATATCAAGCATGGAAATTGTTATGTCTCATTGATTGTATATCTTTAAATCAAGTCAATGATTGATATGGAATGTTGATCACATGATTCACATATGCCCTTGTTGTTCCCTGTTTCTCTTTGCTTTAGCGATATTGAAGTATATATATGACATAACGTTATATTGTATCTATTATTAAACTCACTAAGCGTCACCGCTTACCCTCTCAATGTTTAACAAATTTGCAGGAGATAAGCATCCAGTATAGTTATATACTGGTAGAAGATTTTTGAATAGTTTGAAACTATTGTATCGATAGAAGTTTATGAATAGTTTGAAACTATTGTATTTTGCACTCCCATATGTATAAAACTATAAAATCCTGGGAAGATATGTAATATATAACACTTTAAAATTGTCGGTTTGTATCCAGTAGTTTGTAACCTCTTTATCAATGTAAAATATTGTTTTTATGAATATGCAAGTAGCATGTTTTGGAGTAACTATATTGTCGTGTATGAAAGTTTGGGTCTTTCATAAATACAAAAGTTAGGGTCTTTCAGACGAACAGGAATCGAATGCCACTGTTCGCATCTGGGAAGTGAAGTATGTGATTTTGAGTATTCGATTTGGGTTGATGACTGAAAAACAAAGAATTCGATTTTGGTGGTCTTATGTGTTCGATTTTGCGTTATTCAATGTCAATGGTTTGTAAATGCGAAGGTTATGGCTGGTTGAATGAAAAGAGAAGGACGGTGGTCGATGGTCAAATGGCTATTGGTAATTGATAATCGACACTTGATGATCTAATTTGAGTCTTCGCATCTAGCATAAACGAATTTGGTGTCTCACTGTTTTAATGTCGAAGGGTTGATATAGAAGGATTCGTTAGCAATGGGATGGAATGAGACGTCGACTTGATGTCAAGTAGCGAAGGAAAGGACTCGAGATTCCTTAGCTTTGATATTGATGAACGGAGGCTTGATATTGAATAGCGAAGGGTTGGAGATGTTTCGATTTTGACTTCGATTTGGTCAAATCTTCCCATTCGTGTTCAGTGTAACGAAGTGAAGAAGAAAAGGAATAGTTTGGATTGACACCCGTACTTTACATTGGGTTCCATTTGTTCACTTTCTAAATTATCTATGAAGACTCAAAGATATACACTTCATGGACATTGGCTCCAAACTTCAACAACAACAGGAAGGTTATCCATGGAAGATCCCAATCTTCAGGTTAATATCTTCTCTTCTTCTTATTTTCATCCTTTTTCTTTTTTGGTTTTCTTATAAATATTTCTTCTAGTGGGTCAAGCATATGGTTGAATTCAAGATAGATAGCAATGAAAAAGAAGGCGATGATTCAGACATGGAACTCTACAAAATAAATCCTCGTGATTTCTTCATTCTAACCCAGGTGTGTGAATTATCAAAATGAATAGAATATATTCAATTCGTTAATTTCATAGGTTTGAAATATGTGAATTTCTTATCGATTTGTTTATTCTTAATGAAGAAGTTGAAGTTTCCCAGGTTAGAATTTTACAGATATTTTCATGTTCCTTGTTTTTATATGAGAAGGTTTTCAGATTAAACTAATGTTTGTTGCATTTGGTAGTCCTCATCTATCATAATTTGTACATCTTTAAGTCATTATAGTTATATTTTTCAAAAATGGTGTACAAAATCTATAGTGATTTGCATTTTTGTGCTTTGATTTTCAGGTTTTGAGAGGTGGTGGACGAGGCTATCAGAAAGATGAGACTGATTTTGGCTTCTTCTTTAAATGTGGACAACACAATTTATAAAAGAACCTGTCTGCACTTAATAAGTTCAGCAAGGTAAACTACCAAGTTTAAATGAGTCATTTTATGTTGTCTATTTGTGGTTTTAAACTTAAACTGTTGAGCATTCTTGTTTTTATGAGTAGTTTCATATTATGTTATGTACTTGTTAATCTTGAATCCTATTCTATAATTATTATATGTGTTAATTAAATGCTTTTGTACATTTGTAGATACCTCCCTGGACCAGATGACATGTCAGTTTTGGACATTGCATACACAATCTACACAAAGTTTGAAGAATGTCGAAGTGTAATGTCCTGATTTGTAAAACTTTGTAAGTGTAAATGTGTAATGCTATACAATGTCATGAGATTATCAATGTAGCCCTACACTACACTTTTCTGAGGAAGTTGATCCTCAATTACTTTTTTACCACTGGCAAATTCTCAAGTCACTAGTAAACGACCTCTTTATTCTCAACTGCAGGTAAACCACATTTTACATGTCATATTTTAATTAACAGGATATACTATTAAGTGTTATGTGTTAATATCCTATATAATGTTTTCATGCAGTTTTGAAACTTTATGGAACTTGGATCTGTCATATGGTATCATTAAAGAAGTGGTCAAAGGTTTGACTTCTATTATCTAGATGATGATCTTTATATTTTCATGCTGCTTTTTATTCCTTCTTTCCTACATAGTCCTCCTTGCAGATTTCTGTAAACCCTAGAGGAATTCTGTCACCACTTCCTTCACAATCCTTCCACGATTTCCAAAATTGTTATCCTTCTAATTCAAAAGGCACTAACATGGATCTTCCAAGTCTAGCTGTTGTTCTACAAACAACACTTAGTCCCAATCCTGTTGAAAGAAAACCCGCTGAAGAGAGCCTCAATAAGGTATTACTTCTCATTTGGAGCGAAGTTACATTGGAAATCGTATTCAATCACGGATCATCCAAGTCTAGCTGTAGGTGTATATTTTTTAATGAATAATGAAATCATATGTTTGAATATGAAATAAAGTTTGTTATGTAGTATGTAATAATCATGTATAGGGAGAAAACAACTTCTATTGATTTGTTTTATCTTTCCATGGACCGATTATTTCTTTGATATTAAATTTTATGCAATGGATTGTATTTTTTGTATATAATATTTTATTTTTTGTTATGAGACATTAAATGCAAATTTAATTTGAAAATTAGTAACCCTATAAATAATATTTTTTTAACATTTAAAATTACGAAACGCAAAAATGTGTGTCATCTTCATTTATGACATGGACTTTCTTGACAGTGGCTTCCTTGATATGCATTCCGTGTCATTAACATGCGCGTTGTAAGGTTACGGCGCGCGAATGTTGTCGTCTTCCTTTATGACATGACCTTCCTTGATACGCATTGCGTGTCGTAAATGAGCGTTGTAAAAGCGCGTCGTCTGTCTTTATGACAGGGCCTTCCTTGACGCGCATTTGCGCGTTGTCTGAGCCGTTTACGACGCGCGATGAGCGTCATAAAAGGCTATTTTTCTAGTAGTGGAGGGTCTCGTCGGATAAGCACTTTTTCAAGTGTTATACGTGGAAGGTAGGGTCTACGTTATTAAGTTCTTGTGGTAGTCGGAGTTTGTACGCCATGGGGCCAATCCTGGAAAGGATTTCAAACGGTCCGATGTACCTTGGGTTTAGTTTCCCACGTTTACCAAAATGTATCATTCCTTTCCAAGGGGAAACTTTTAGTAGTGCCCAATCACCGACCTAGAATTCCAAGGGTTTGCGTCGTTTATCTGCGTAACACTTTTGTCGATCTCGGGATGCTTTCATTCTTTCCCGAATTTGAACAATCTTTTCTGTGGTCTCTCTTATGATTTTAGGACCAGTGAGGGTGCTATTAGGGACTTTCCCCCTAGCTAGTTGAGTGTCCCCCACTTCTGCCCAACACAAGGATGATCGGCACTTGCAACCATAAAGAGCTTCGAATGGGGCGACTTTGATGCTAGTGTGATAGCTGTTATTGTAGGAGAATTCGATAAGTGGTAAATGGGTATCCCATTCTTTACCAAAATCTATCACACAGGCTCTCAACATATCTTCTAGCATTTGAATGCTTCGCTCGCTCTGTCTTTTGGTTTGTGGGTGGTAAGTTGTACTCATGTCCAGCCTAGTTCCCAAGGATTTCTAAAGTGATTTCTAGAATCGTGAGGTAAATCGACTATCCCAATCTAAGATAACGGACTTTGGTACCCCATGCAATGTCACGATTTCCTTGATGTACAACTTTGTCAGTTTCTCCATCTTTTCGGTCTCTTTCATTGGTAGAAAGTGGGCTGACTTGGTTAGTCTGTCAACGATTACCCATATGGTATCGAGTCCGCCTGATGTTTTAGGCAGCTTGGTTATGAAGTCCATGGTTATTCGGTCCCACTTCCATTCTGGTATATCAGGATGTGGTAGTAGTCCTGAGGGTTTCTGGTATTCAACCTTGACCTTGGCACAAGTCAGACACTTGCCCACATAAGTAGGAATCTTAGCTTTCATGTTCGGCCACCAGTATGACTTCTTGAGGTCTAGATACATCTTATCCGAACCTGGATGGATGAAATATCGAGACTTGTGTGCTTCCTTCATGACAACGTCTCGGAACCCACCAAACTTCGGTGTCCAGATCCGGTTCATGAGGTAACGAGCTCCATCTCCCATAACTTCTAGGTTTTTATCCATCCCTCTCAATGCCTCACCTGTCACATTTTCTGGTTTCATGTCTTCAAGCTGCGCTTCCTTGATTTGTGTGAACAGGTGTGAATGGATTGTCATTGTTAATGACTTCACCCGACGACCCGAATATTCCTTTATGTTTAGGGCATCGGCTACAACATTTGCCTTGCCCGGATGATAGCGAATTTCACACTCGTAGTCGTTCAGCAGCTCTACCCATCTTCTTTGCCGCATGTTGAGCTCTTTTTGATTGAGGATATGATGAAGATTTTTGTGATCGATGAAGATAATGCACTTTGTGCCGTAGAGGTAGTGCCTCCAGATCTTTAGGGCGAACACTACTGCTCCCAGTTCAAGGTCGTGGGTAGTATAATTAATGTCGTGTGTCTTAAGTTGCCTTGACGTGTAAGCGATGACCTTGCCTCTCTGCATGAGCACACATCCGAGACCTTGATTTGAAGCATCGTAATACACCACGAAGTCATCGGTTTCTTCTGGGAGAGACAAGACCGGTGCGCTGCGTAGGGCTTGTTTTAACGTTTGGAAGGCGGCTTCTTGTTTTAATTTCTCCCACTTAAACATCACACCTTTTTGAGTCAGGATGGTGAGTGGTTTAGCGATCTTGGAGAAGTTTTGGATGAATCTTCGGTAGTATCCAACGAGTCCTAAAAATTGTCGGATTTCTGTCAGTGTTGTAGGTGCTGACCAGCTTTCGATCGCTTTGAATTTTGAGGGATCCACATGTATCCCTTTCTCGCTAACTACGTGGCCAATGAATCCCACTTCTCGGAGCCAAAATTCGCACTTTGAAAATTTAGCATAAAGCTTCTCAGTTCTTAGAGTCTCCAATACTAGTCGTAGATGTTGGCTGTGCTCTTCTTTGCTTTGCGAATAGACCAAGATATCGTCAATGGATACGATCATGAATTTGTCTAAGAAAGGTCGACACACTCGGTTCATCAGGTCCATGAATACTGCAGGTGCGTTTGTTAGTCCAAAGGGCATCACCACAAATTCGTAATGGGCGTAGCGCGTTCTGAAATTTGTCTTAGGAATATCATCCTCTTGAACTCGCAGTTGATGGTAACCCGACCTCAAGTCGATTTTTGAAATGTTGCTTGCTCCCTGAAGTTGGTCGAAGAGGTCGTCGATTTGGGGTAGGGGATATCGATTCTTGACGGTATGTTTGTTTAACTCCCGATAGTCCATGCACATGCGAAAGGATCCATCCTTCTTTTTCACAAATAGGACTGGTGCTCCCCAGGGTGAAAAGCTCGGTTTGATGAACCCCTTGCTTAATAGTTCGTTCAATTGACTAGACAGTTCTTGCATTTCTTCCGGTGCGAGGCGATACGGAGCTTTGGCTACGGGGGTAGCACCGGGAACCAAGTCGATTCGGAATTCGACTTGTCGTGCGAGCGGTACACCTGAGAGATCTTCTAGGAATACGCCAGGGAAGTTGCACACTTCCGGAATGTCTTTGATATCCTTCACCCCTTGTTTCTTATCTACGACGTGGGCTAGGAAGGCGTGGTATTACTTTTGGAGGTACTTGTGAGCCTTGACGCAAGAAATGATTTGTATATTTGTACTGGGTTTATCGCCGTAGATGAGGAAGGTCTCGCCATTTGGCAGATTAAGGCGGACGGTCACTTCGTAACATAAAATGTCGGCACGATTAGAACTTAACCAATCCATAACAATGATGATGTAAAACTTTTTATTGTGACCGAAATTAGATCGATTTTGAACGAATGGTTGTCTAGAGTGAGGGTGTAACACCCGAATTTCTAGGTATGAGATTTTGTTCCTTTATTTTTGGGTTTTGTGGGGGAACTCAGCGAGTTGGCGTATAGACTCTCCGAGTATGGTCGCGGATTCGTATGCGAGTTCACAGCTGGACTCGGCGAGTTCATGAGTGGACTCGGCGAGTGCACGGTGTTTAATGAAACCCTAATTTCTAGGGTTTGAGACCTATTTAAAGGCCCTTATGGCCGTCCATTACGGCTACCACACCCCAGAGAGAGTCCTAAATCTCTTGTGAGGTGAAGAGAGGCCATTGTTGATCATTTGTTGGTGAAATTTGAAGGAGAAGGTGACCAAGGCAAAAGCAGGCTGAAGGAAGTGAAAATCTAGTTTCTTCAGAGATCAAAGGCTTCATATTAAGGTATTCCTTCGGACCTTCTCCAGTTTTGGGTGTTGATTCATAGAGTTAGGGTTTTTAAACCCTTTAGAAGAAGAATATGTAGAGTATTTAGTCCCCTCTCGAGTTTATGCTTTGGATCTGGACTCAAAGAGGTCCATAGACTTTATCCCATGGAGCTTTATGAGTCATTTTGGGATTATTGGACATAGGTTGCCACTTTTGGGACTAAATCACCATTGGATGCCATTATGTTGATATGTAAGCATCAAGTTTCGAGCTTTACGTGACTTTCGTGCTTGGGTAGGCCAGATCTATGGATTAGGGGAACCGATCTGACCCCAGGAGGTCAATAGAGATGGTGAATGGCATGAACTCGCCGAGTTGTTCTTGAGACTCGGCGAGTAGGGTTAGGGTTTCATGTGAATAGCTCTATGAGTAGACTTGCCGAGTTGGGGGATAACTCAGTGAGTCAGAAACGGGTTAGAGGATTGGGGTTCAAGGCGGTACTCGCAGAGTTGTTCTTGAGACTCGGTGAGTTGAGTCGAGGTGGCCCCACGATTCATGCCAGGTGTGACTCGTCGAGTAAAGAGAAGGACTCGACGTGCCAAGAAAGGGACTAAGAGGGTCAGTGGACACATGTAGACTCACCGAGTCGCCCAAGTGCACTCGACGAGTCGGGTCAAAGTTTGACAGTTGACTTTTGTTCACTTTAGGGTTTGGTCAACAATAAGGCCTTTGAGCCAGGAGAGGGGTAAAATGGTCTTTTACCCTTCTGAGGATGTTAAGAAAGGTTGGAGTATAGTTATATTTATGGGAGTATGTGCTTTATGTGATTAGGCGGAGGCTAGATCACGTTTCTACTGAGACAGAGACTTACCGAGATATCAGAGGTGAGTCTTCTCACTATACTGTACCTGGAAAGGTACCTATGTGTGACCGGAAGGTCTCGTATGTTATGAGATGCATGTTTTCTATGATATGCATTGCATGTTCTGTATGCGTTATGTATGTGATATGTATGCTATGTATGATATGGGCCGGAAGACATTATGACGTGGACCGGTTGGTCGATACGAGTAGGACCAGAAGGTCTACTGGGACTGGGAAGGAAGTCCCCTAAGACACATGGACCGGAAGGTCATGTAGAGTATGGCCTGGAAAGGCGTATGTGTGTAAGGGTATTCTGAGGAACTCACTAAACATTTATGCTTACAATTGTTGTGTTATGTGTTTCAGGTACTAGCGAGGACCGTGGAAAGGCGCCGACGTGACTCGTACACACTAGAGGGAGGATTTGATTTTTGAGATCTTGGGAAACGATATGTTTTGATAACTAATGTTGGATATTTTATAAAACATTTTATATGAAAATGGTTGAGACAAAAAAAATGAAAATTTTTCTTTGAAATTTACGTTGTTACAAGTTGGTATCAGAGCCTTGGTTTGAGAGATTCGGATGCACCTTCAGGCGTATCTGAACTCAAACTGAGGATTTGAGGAAAATTTTGATAATGAAGTAAAATTTTTGAAAAGAGTAAAAAGAGTTTTGAGACAAACAGAGCAGACCCGTGTGTACGATCAGCCAGCGCCCGAACGGTGAATTCCTAAAAGTACCCTTACATTATGTGTTATGAGATATGTTATGTTACATTATGCATGCTAGAGTAGGCTAGGTATACATATTAGGACTAGAGTGGCCTGATTTGTGATGTCTTAGCCTAGGAGATTTCTACTGTTGAGATGATTTGAGAGCGAGTAGATAGCAGTTAGGAGCTCATGAGAGTAGAGTACTCGTAATCCAGGATCCAAGGAGGAGGACTTGGAGTGAATGCTTGTGACATCCCCAAAATCTTGGCCAGAAAAGACCGATTTCATTTATGCTTTTTAAAACATTTTCAGAGTAAATCCGTTTGATTTTAAAAGAGATGCGAAATTTGTTCCCAAAAACAAAACATGATAAAATAGATATTTATCAAAACATTTCATATAGAAATATGATTTCATTTCATAATCAAAAGTCGGGATGTCATGTTCCGATATAGATCATAAAGCATAAACGATGATATTACAAGTCGTTCAACAAATATATACATATGCAGACTTGTAAACAAAAATGACTTGATGATTCGCCCATCTTAAGCTCTTGCGCCACTTCCTGTAATACAAATCAACTGAGTGGGTCAGGCTTGGGAGCCTGGTGAGCATATAGGGTTTTCAAACCCACAATAATTATATTTAATTTCATCAATCAACAATAAACCCGATTACCCATTCCCGTTATCCTCACCTTACGTTCCTAAAAATAACGTCTATTATAAGGAACTTATTTCAGGATTTTCATCGGGACGGACATTACTGCAGAGGGGCTTCCTCAACAATAAGTGTCCTAAAGGCAACCATGTGGGGGATAGAGTACACCGGTGAACACGTCGTTCACAACACCTATAGGTAATGAGCCTGCTAGTGTTCCACAGGACAGTCTAGAATAGTCCGTGGTCGTCATCCATACTCTGCTGAATGACTAGAATAACACCAATAACACCGAGGCCTCTCATCTGTTTATTACACACCAATTATCTACCCATGTTCTACCTAACATATTAGTAGATAAAAATATACATTTTTATACATTGTTTTAAAAACCTGTATAGCATGCTTTAATCAATACATATTCCACATAACAGATGAGGCATACACACATAACACGTATTTCATAGAGAATATACATTCAAACATATTACCACAAAATATATACACGTAGCACGTATTTTATATTAAATACTTCATAATATTGCGTTGGAGAGAAAATAACTACACACTCACTTGATCAGAAGATGATCCGACAGCACTACGGCTTATAGAAGTAGTATACTTTGATAGATCTGGAAGATCTTCACCAAAATCGAACTCCTCGCGGGCAGAGCTTCGCCTCGGGAATAACGCTCTTCGGGATCCTCGGGGCTTCGGATCTTGCTTCGGGGCTCGGGAATGATACTGGGGCTTCGGGATATGATTGGCACGCAAATCGAGGCAAAACTTAGAGAGAGGGAAGAGTTTGAACAAGAGAAAATGGCTGATTTCGAGTTATATTTATAGGCTGAGGGTCTGGGATTACGCGGGGCGTAATCTCAAATTACGCAGGGCGTACTCAGTACGCGGGGCGTACTCGGTTACGCGGGGCGTACTTTGACGTCACTGCATGCGTCGATCTGTGGCACTCGAGTATTGGTCAGACAAGTTGCATCCGGCTAAGTACGCGGGGCGTACTCAATTACGCGGGGCGTAATTGACTCGTCGAACTTCTAAATTGCGTAACTTTCGCATACGAGCTCCGTTTTCGACGTTCTTTATATCCACGCGAAGGTCAGACCATACTCTACAACTTTCATTTAGACTCCATCGGCTAATTTTGACTTTTATTTTTATTATTTATTTTTAGAAGGCCGGGACAGAAAAACTTCGTTATAAATTCAAAACTTCTTCGTTTGACGTCCGTTCTCGCCTAACTTTTCATCGTTTCGCTACTAACAACGAGATCTTCGATTCTCATTTAGATTGTTTCGGCTAAAAACCGCTCGATCTTAAATCGAGTATTCGGGCTGCATACCGCTAAGTCGAAACTTAGAAAAATCATAACTTCCTCATACGAAGTCAGATTTGGGCGTTCCTTTTATGCACGCTCTCGGTTTAACAAAATCTACGACTTTCATTTAGATCGCTAAGGCTAAATATCGCTCTATCTTAAATTCATATTTTTACGTCACTCAGCGTCGTGCTGGTCCCGTCGCGAAACTTCGACAGGTCATAACTTCTTCGTTATAACTCGGATTTTGGCATTCCTTATATCTCCGGAATGCTTGTTTCAACCACTACAACTTTATACAAAGATATTGGACTTAGCTCACACTTTAAATTTGACGCTTATTTTATTCTTAATTTAATTACATCACATAATTAAGCAAATAAACACATAACTCATATAATACACAAATTCACAAATAATACATTTTATTATTTCAAATTGGGGTTACAATGGCTAACCTAGACTATTACATTGCTAAAAATGGCAAGCCTAGAAACACGGGCGTTACAATTGTCTCCACCTTAGAATGATTCCGTCCCCGGAATCACACACCAGCAAAC
The DNA here is from genome assembly GCF_051521515.1 of Lactuca serriola. Classification (NCBI taxonomy): domain Eukaryota; kingdom Viridiplantae; phylum Streptophyta; class Magnoliopsida; order Asterales; family Asteraceae; genus Lactuca; species Lactuca serriola. The sequence continues at coordinate 353,645,095 of NC_136411.1, forward strand.
AAATGCGGATAGCGACTCATCATGTCTCTCTCCGTTTCCCAGGTGAGATTCGGCCCATTCGTGTGTTTTCATTGGACAAGCACTAACTCAACCATCTTACGTCGCAATTTCTTAGTCTTTCGGTCAACGATTGCCTCCGGTTCCTCAATCAACCTTTTGTTCTCATCGATCCTCAACTCCGAAAGTGGAATTATGTCAGGAACTTCTCCCGTGAACTTCCTCAAGTAACACACATGAAAAGTGTTATGAATTCCATTCAGTTCTTCTGGTAGTTCGAGCTTGTAAGCTTGGTTCCCAATCCTATGAAGAACTTTAAACGGTCCAATAAACCTTGGACTTAACTTTCCCCTTTTACCAAATCTTATAAGTCCCTTCCACGGCGAGACTTTAAGTAAAACCGAATCTCCAACTTCAAAAGTCATCGGTCTTCGCTTTTTGTCAGCATAGCTCTTTTGACGGTCCTGAGCTGCTAACATTCTTTCCCTAATTATTCTCAACTTTTCAGCAGTTTGATGGACTATCTCCGGCCCCATAAACTGCTTTTCCCCAGCCTCAAGCCAACAAGACGGCGTACGACACTTCTGTCCATACAATGCTTGATAAGGTGCCATCTTTATGCTCGAGTGAAAACTATTATTATAGGAAAATTCTACCAAAGGTAAATGTTCATCCCAATTACCTAGGAATTCCAAGGTACACGCTCTCAGCATATCTTCAAGTGTTTGTATCGTCCGTTCGCTCTGACCATCAGTCTGCGGATGGTAAGCTGTACTTAAACACAACTTGGTACCCAATTCCTCTTGTAGACTTTTCCAAAATCGTGAGGTGAAACGACTGTCACGATCCGACACAATCGTTAACGGAACACCGTGAAGCCTCACAATTTCCTTCACGTAAGAATTCGCAAGCTTTTCCATAGACCATTTCTCGTTGGCTGCTATGAAATGCGCACTCTTAGTGAATCGATCAACGACCACCCAAATCATGTCGTGACCACTTTTTGTTCTGGGTAGTTTAGTGACAAAATCCATAGCAATGTCTTCCCACTTACCCATAGGCACAGGTAATGGTTCTAAACTCCCGTATGGTTTCTGATGTTGTGCCTTGACTCTTGCACAGGTTACACACTCGGCCACATACTTCGCAATGTCGAGCTTCATTGTCGGCCACCAATAATAGGGTTTCAGGTCCCTATACATTTTTGTGCTACCGGGATGAATCGAGTACATGGTTTTGTGAACTTCTTCCATCAGAAGATCCCTGACTCCTCCTGTCTTCGGTATCCAAATCCGATCTTGGAATACCTTCAGTCCGTGACTGTTTATGCCGAACACCAACGTTTTGCCCAAACGTTCCTCCTTTCGGTTATTCTTCTCAGAAGCTTCGCTTTGAGCTTTCTTTATACTTTCCAAAATAGTCGAGACAACTTCAATTCTCAACGCTCTTGGCCTTTTCTTTTCAAGGTTGACCTTCCGACTGAGAGCATCAGCAACAATATTGGCCTTACCGGGGTGGTAAAGTATCTCACAGTCGTAGTCTTTAAGTAATTCCAGCCAGCGTCGTTGCCTCATATTCAATTCTTTATGACTAAAGAGATATTGGAGACTCTTATGATCAGTGAAAAGTTTGCACTTCGTGCCATAGAGGTAATGCCTCCATATTTTCAGTGCGAAAACTACCGCTGCCAACTCCAAATCATGAGTCGAGTAGTTCTTTTCGTGCTCTTTTAGCTGTCGAGACGCATATGCGATCACCTTATCTCTTTGGGTCAAAACGCAACCCAATCCAACCCCAGACGCATCGCTATAAACAGCGAAGTCTTCAACCCCATCGGGTAGAGAAAGTATCGGTGCCTCGCATAGTTTCTTCTTTAGTCTCTCGAATGCTTCTTTATGCTTATCACTCCAAGCATAAGTAGCTCCTTTGTGGGTCAAAGCTGTTAATGGACTAGCGATCGAAGAAAAGCCTTGGATAAACCTTCGGTAATATCCGGCTAATCCCAAAAAGCTTCGGATCTCCGTGGGACTTTTCGGTTGTTCCCACTTCATCACAGCTTCGATCTTCGCTGGATCAACCATTATCCCTTCTTGGTTGACCACGTGACCCAAAAATTGGACTTCTCGAATCCAAAAATCACATTTGGAGAACTTCGCATACAACTTCTCCTTCTTCAAGACTTCTAACACTTCTCGTAAGTGTCTGCCATGCTCCTCTTGGCTTTTTGAATAAATCAGAATGTCATCTATGAACACTATCACAGATTTATCAAGGAACGGATTACAAACTCTGTTCATCAAATCCATGAATGCTGCTGGAGCATTGGTTAGTCCAAACGACATAACCAAAAACTCATAGTGTCCATATCGCGTTCTGAATGCGGTCTTCTCTATATCCTGCTCCCTTACTTTCAGCTGATGATATCCTGACCTCAGGTCGATCTTTGAAAAATAACTGGAACCTTGTAGCTGATCGAATAGGTCATCAATCCTCGGCAACGAATATCTATTCTTTATTGTTGCCTTATTCAGCTCTCGGTAATCAATGCACATCCTCATGCTTCCATCTTTCTTCTTTACGAATAACACCGGAGCTCCCCAGGGTGATGAACTAGGTTTAATGAAACCTTTGTCCAATAACTCCTGAAGTTGCATCATTAGCTCCTTCATCTCCGTTGGTGCTAATCGATAAGGTGCTTTTGCAATTGGCGTTGTTTCGAGCAACAAGTCGATACGAAATTCTACTTGTCGATCGGGCGGTAATCCAGGAAGATCTTCGGGAAATACTTCCGGATAATCACACACAACAGGAATATTTTGCATCACCTTCTTTTCCTTCTTAGCGTCGATCACGAATGCTAAGTATGATGTACACCCCTTGGTCAAACATTTTCTGGCTTTCATTAGAGAAATGATTCCAGAGTTTACTCTACGTTTATCTCCGTACACCATAAACGATTCCTTCCCAGGTGGATTCACTTTCACTATTTTCTTCTTGCATAAAATTTCAGCATCATTGGCGCTAAGCCAATCCATTCCCAAAACGATGTCGAAACCGTTAAGTTCGATAGGCAATAATTCCTCGTTGAACTTATTTCCATTCAGATCAATTAAGATGTTTTTCATACGATGGCTAACAGGTACAAACTTGCCACTAGCAACTTCGACTAATAAAGCATTATCTAGTCTATCAACAGGCAAAGCTAGTTTTCTACCAAATTCATGCGATATAAAGGAGTAGTTGGCTCCAGAATCAAATAAAATTTGGGCAAGCAATTTTTTAACGAGAAAGGTACCTGAAGCGACATCAGCTTCATCTTTAGCAGCTTCCAGTGTCATCTGGAATGCTCTCGCCTTTGGCTTTGGCGGAATGTTGGGTCTTGCTGCTTCCTTTTTCTTCGGACAATCCCTTGAGATGTGCCCCTCTTCACCACAACCATAACAAACATTCTTGGTGAAGGTGCAGTCGTTGGCATAATGCCCTAGCTTTCCACATTTGAAGCATGTGGTTTCCCCGACACACTTCCCATAATGCTTCTTCTTGCACTTGTCACACCATTTCGCTTCTACCTTTCCTCCACTTCCCCTCGAACTAGACTTCGAGAATTTACTTTTCTTGCTGGACCCTGAAAATCCATCGATTTTCCTTTTCTCGCCAACCTCTGACCTTTCCAGACCCTTTTCCGTGATCTGGGTCTCAACATTTCTAGCAGCCCAGATGGCGGCTTTCAATGTGGTTGCTTGCTTAACCATTGGACCATAGTCCGCTGGTAGTCCAAGGGCAAACTTGTTGACCTTAAAGAGTTCTGTAGGCACCAAATATGGGATAAACTTCATCTTTTCTGTGAAACTTGCAGCGTATTCAGTAACGCTCAATTTCCCTTTCTTCAAATTCTGAAACTCATTACTGATTTCCAGAAGGTCCTGCTCGGAGCAGTATTGCATTTTCAGTTGTTCCACGAAGTCTTCCCAAGACATTTTGCTTGCTTCTCCCTTGGGCATAGAGTCAGCTAACAGCTTCCACCAACTCAACACCCCAGATTTTAGCAGAGGGATCGCAAGAGCGGTCTTCTGCCTGTTGCTACATTCGCAACTTTCAAACATAGTCTCCATTTCGGAGACCCAGTCCATAACTTGCACCGGCGTCGGGCTTCCGGATAGACATGGTGGTTTGGATGCCATGAAATCCTTATACTTGCACCCACGACCATCATTTCCTCCATACTGGTTATTGTGTCTAACCACTGGTTGTTCGTCTTGACCAATGATCCCACTAAATTTTTCTCCTTCAGACTGCCCTCCATTCTCCTCGAGCTCTTCCACTTGAATTGACGGTTCTTCATGATTCTGCCTAAGCAGGCGTCTTGTTTCTTCCATCTGACGATCCAACATCATTTGAATCATCATTTGTACACCAGCCATTGTTATCGGCTCAGGTGCATCAGCTACGACAGGTACTTGTTGATTTACAGGCGGTTGATTCCTGTTTTCATCGGCATTTCCAACTCCGCTTCTTGTTCTCACCATTTTTTTTATCTACACACCGAATAATTTCACCTTATTACTCCAAACGATTACATGCTAGTTCTAATATCGTATACATACGCTTAGAATCCTAAACACATAAACCTTCAGATCCGGTTGGCAACAAACCGTAGATCCGAACAAATAATATCATATATGGCAACATAAAACATTTAGCACATAAAAGCATTTTAGGCAACCTTCCTAAAATAAACTAGTGCTCGTGTCTAAAATTTATCAGACACACGTCTCACAATCTCCACTTAGCATACTAAGTTTAAGTCTAGAAATCCTACAAATTCCTAGTTCGCTTAAACTAATGCTCTGATACCAACTGTGACATCCCCAAAATCTCGGCCAGAAAAGACCGATTTCATTTATGCTTTTTAAAACATTTTCAGAGTAAATCCGTTTGATTTTAAAAGAGATGCGGAATTTGTTCCCAAAAACAAAACATGATAAAATAGATATTTATCAAAACATTTCATATAGAAATATGATTTCATTTCATAATCAAAAGTCGGGATGTCATGTTCCGATATAGATCATAAAGCATAAACGATGATATTACAAGTCGTTCAACAAATATATACATATGCAGACTTGTAAACAAAAATGACTTGATGATTCGCCCATCTTAAGCTCTTGCGCCACTTCTTGTAATACAAATCAACTGAGTGGGTCAGGCTTGGGAGCCTGGTGAGCATATAGGGTTTTCAAACCCACAATAATTATATTTAATTTCATCAATCAACAATAAACCCGATTACCCATTCCCGTTATCCTCACCTTACGTTCCTAAAAATAACGTCTATTATAAGGAACTTATTTCAGGATTTTCATCGGGACGGATATTACTGCAGAGGGGCTTCCTCAACAATAAGTGTCCTAAAGGCAACCATGTGGGGGATAGAGTACACCGGTGAACACGTCGTTCACAACACCTACAGGTAATGAGCCTGCTAGTGTTCCACAGGACAGTCTAGAATAGTCTGTGGTCGTCATCCATACTCTGCTGAATGACTAGAATAACACCAATAACACCGAGGCCTCTTATCTGTTTATTACACACCAATTATCTACCCATGTTCTACCCAACATATTAGTAGATAAAAATATACATTTTTATACATTGTTTTAAAAACCTGTATAACATGCTTTAATCAATACATATTCCACATAACAGATGAGGCATACACACATAACACGTATTTCATAGAGAATATACATTCACACATATTACCACAAAATATATACACGTAGCACGTATTTTATATTAAATACTTCATAATATTGCGTTGGAGAGAAAATAACTACACACTCACTTGATCAGAAGATGATCCGACAGCACTACGGCTTATAGAAGTAGTATACTTTGATAGATCTGGAAGATCTTCACCAAAATCGAACTCCTCGCGGGCAGAGCTTCGCCTCGGGAATAACGCTCTTCGGGATCCTCGGGGCTTCGGATCTTGCTTCGGGGCTCGGGAATGATACCGGGGCTTCGGGATATGATTGGCACGCAAATCGAGGCAAAACTTAGAGAGAGGGAAGAGTTTGAACAAGAGAAAATGGCTGATTTCGAGTTCTATTTATACGCTGAGGGTCTGGGATTACGCGGGGCGTAATCTCAAATTACGCAGGGCGTACTCAGTACGCGGGGCTTACTCGGTTACGCGGGGCGTACTTTGACGTCACTGCATGCGTCGATCTGTGGCACTCGAGTATTGGTCAGACAAGTTGCATCCGGCTGAGTACGCGGGGCGTACTCAATTACGCGGGGCGTAATTGACTCGTCGAACTTCTAAATTGCGTAACTTTCGCATACGAGCTCCGTTTTCGATGTTCTTTATATCCACGCGATGGTCAGACCATACTCTACAACTTTCATTTAGACTCCGTCGGCTAATTTTGACTTTTATTTTTATTATTTATTTTTAGAAGGCCGGGACAGAAAAACTTCGTTATAAATTCATAACTTCTTCGTTTGACGTCCGTTCTCGCCTAACTTTTCATCGTTTCGCTACTAACAACGAGATATTCGATTCTCATTTAGATTGTTTCGGCTAAACACCGCTCGATCTTAAATCGAGTATTCGGGCTGCATACCGCTAAGTCGAAACTTAGAAAAATCATAACTTCCTCATACGAAGTCAGATTTGGGCGTTCCTTTTATGCACGCTCTCGGTTTAACGAAATCTATGACTTTCGTTTAGATCGCTAAGGCTAAATATCGCTCTATCTTAAATTCGTATTTTTACGTCACTCAGCGTCGTGCCGGTCCCGTCGCGAAACTTCGACAGGTCATAACTTCTTCGTTATAACTCGGATTTTGGCATTCCTTATATCTCCGGAATCCTTGTTTCAACCACTAAAACTTTATGCAAAGATATCGGACGTATCTCACACTTTAATTTTGATGCTTATTTTATTCTTAATTTAATTACATCACATAATTAAGCAAATAAACACATAACTCATATAATACACAAATTCACAAATAATACATTTTATTATTTCAAATTGGGGTTACAATGGCTAACCTAGACTATTACATTGCTAAAAATGGCAAGCCTAGAAACACGGGCGTTACAATGCTGATGCGGTGTGGTCAGTAGTATTGGGCCCGTACCACTGAAGACACCGGATCAGTGGAAATTCCAAGTAAGAATCTTTTGGACAACGGAGGACGAGTAGGGTGGCGTCATCGAGTATGTTTATGCTTGATGGAGTCTCTGATAATTTTGTTGTATTTCAGAGGCATCATGGTTGGGACACGCCACAGACCTAAGGCGAGCGATGTAAGTGACGAGGAGCTTCGTCAGATGATCCACGATGAGGTGGATGCGGCGATCAGGGCCCAGATTCCGGAGATGTTTGGGTCTATCAAGACCACACTGTTGGAGACTTTTGATGAGCGGTACGCTGCGGTGACTGAGGCCGCAGTCGCTGCAGTTACGGCAGCTGTGGCTGCTGCCAGGCCTTAGGGAGGCGACTCGTTGTTGTTCTGGGAGTTCAGCAACACGAAGCCACCTGAGTTTGATGGGACGCAGGATCCGATCACTGTGATGTGATGGATTGCTGACATTGAGGGATGCTTGTATACGTGTTCATGTCCGGAGCATCTGAGGTTACAGTTCGCTTTGAACCAGCTTCGCTTGGGAGCGAAGGACTGGTGGAAGTTCGTGACAGCGAACTTCACTCTTGTAGAGATTTCAGCGGTGACCTGGGAGAGGTTTACCACCATGTTTAGAGACGAGTATGTTCCCCCGGTGGAGAGGGAATGGATGGTTCAGGAGTTCTTGACCCTCAAGCAGGGTAATGATTCGGTTGCTGTGGTCACCTGGAAGTTTCATGAGAGGGCGATGTTCTGCCCTGAGCAGGTGTCTACTGAGCAGGCACGGATGAGCCGGTATTTGGGTATTCTGAGGAGGGACATTCGGGAGTTCGTGTCGAACTTGACGTACCGGACATTTGCTGAGTTCCAGGAAAATGCCTGGAAGAGGGAGATTGAGTTAGAGACTCAGGCCAGGGAGGAGGCCGAGTCTCAGAGGATGGATCGGCGGCCGGCTCAGTCTTAGCTGGAAGCCAAGCGGAACAAGTTCGTTGATTCGAGGACTGTAGGCCAGAAGGGCCGCACTTGCGGGAAGTGCGGCAAGGGTCATGAGGGGGCCTGTCGATCGGGTGCTTGCTACAAATGTGGCAAGGAGGGGCATATCGTCAGGGATTGCCCCAAGGGAGTTATGGTTTGCTTCCATTGCAACCAGACCGACCATCGGAAGGCCGAGTGCCCTCAACTACACCAGGGATCATCATAGGGATCTGCGCCTACTGCTAGGGTTACCGAGGTTCGACCGGTGAAGGCCGAGGCTCCGAAGGCTCATGAGAGAGCTCTTCAGTTGACTGTAGAGGAGGTCCGCGCCGCGCCCAATGCTGTGGCTGGTATGTATTCTGTATTTTATCTTTTGTTTATGATATTGTGCTTATATGATGATATGCGTAGGTACTTTTCTTGTGAGTTCTGTACCTGCTTTTGTATTATTTGACTCGGTTGTGAGTCGCTCATTTGTTTCCTTGGCATTTAGTCAGCACATTAGTATCCATCGAGAGGCGTTGAGTCGTCCACTGTGAGTTTCCATAGCTGATGAGCGAGCAGTGTGTGCTTCGGAGGTGATTCGAGGGTGTATCCTTGAGATCTTCGGTGTGGAGTTCCCGATAGATCTAGTCCCGATTGCGATGGGGGACGTGTGTGTTATAGTGGGCATGGATTGGTTGAGCCGAATTGGAGTTGTTATAGACTGCGAGCATCAGTTGGTGACGATACGAGATCTTAGTGGGGGAGTGCTTACGGTGTATGGCGAGGGGACCGGGTGTGGGTCAGCGTTTTGTTTGGCTGCCAGGGTGAGACAAAGTTTGCAGCAAGGTTGCAGTGGATTCGTAGCCTACGTGATGGACACACGAGTGGCCGCGGGGAGGCCAAGATCGATTGATAAGGTTCCGATAATGTGTGAGTTTCCGAATGTTTTTCCCGAGGAACTACCGGGCATGCCTCCGGAGAGGCAAGTGGAGTTCTGTATCGATTTGGTTCCGGGAGCAGCACCTCTGGCCAAGGCGCCTTATCGCCTCGCACCGCCAGAGATGCAGGAGTTATCCTCGCAGCTTCAGGAGCTGTTAGGGAAGGGGTTTATTTGACCGAGTGTCTCACCTTGGGGAGCGCCGATCCTTTTTGTCAAGAAGAAGGATGGTTCACACCAGATGTGTATTGATTACCAAGAGTTAAATAAGTTGACGGTCAAGAACCGGTATCCGTTGCCAAGGATCAATGATCTGTTCGATCAGTTACAGGGGGCATCTCAGTTCTCTAAGATAGACTTGAGGTCGGGTTATCATCAGATGAGGGTTCGAGATGAAGATATCCAGAAGACAACATTCAGAACTTGTTATGGGCATTACGAGTTTGTGGTGATGCCTTTTGGGCTGACCAATGCACCAACTCCGTTCATTGATCTCATGAACAGGGTGTGCAGGCCGATGCTGGATCGGTCGGTGATCGTATTCATTGATGATATTTTGGTATATTCGAGGTCCAGAGAACAACATGAGGAGCATTTGAGGGAGATCCTTGGAGTTCTAAGATCGGAGAGGCTGTATGCCAAATTCTCCAAGTGTGAGTTCTGGTTACGGGAGGTTCAGTTCTTGGGACATCTCGTCAACCAGGAAAGGGATATTGGTCGATCCGGCCAAGATTGAGGCAGTCATGAGGTGGGAGGTGCCGAGATCAGGAGCTTTCTGGGATTGGCCGGCTATTATCGGAGATTTATTAAGGATTTCTCCAAGATCGCTGTGCCACTCACCAAGATGACCCGGAAGGGTGTTGCATTTTCATGGGGTCCGGAGCAGCAGACCTCATTTGAGACACTTCGCCAGAAGTTATGAGAGGCCCCAGTATTAGCCCTTCCGGAAGGGATGGAGGATTTTGTGGTATATTGTGATGCATCGATATCCGGATTGGGAGCGTTGCTTATGCAGAGGGGGCATGTGATAGCGTATGCATCAAGGCAGCTTAAGCCTCATGAGTCGAGATATCCCACTCATGATTTGGAACTGGGAGCGGTAGTGTTCGCCCTTAAGATCTGGCGACATTATCTTTATGGGGTTCGGTGTACGATATGCATGGACCACAAGAGCTTGAAGTATTTGATGGATCAGCACAACCTGAATATGCACCAGAGGAGGTGGTTGGACGTGGTCAAGGATTATGATTATGAGAACCTGTACCACTCGGGCAAGGCTAATGTTGTAGTCGATGCTCTGCGCCAAAGGGCGGAGGGCGCCCCATTGCGGGATGTTTGTTTGAGATTGACAGTGATGACCCCGATGTTGGATGCTATCCATGGGGCCTAGGTTGAGGCTGTGAGGTCAGAAAGCCAGAAGAGAGAGCGAGTTGTCGGGATGGTATCGAAATTCATTACCGATAGTCGGGGGCTTATGACTTTTCGGGGTCGGATATGGGTACCGTCCGTGGGCGGAACGTGTACCATTTTGATGGAACAGGATTATCTATTGAACTTCTCGATCCATCCGGGGGCCACTAAGATGTACTTGGACCTGAAAAAGGATTATTGGTGGCCCTGTATAAAGAGGGATGTTGCATGGTTTGTAAAGAGATGCTTGACCTGTCGCAGGGTTAAGGCCGAACACTAGCGTCCACATGGTAAGCTGCAGCCATTAGAGATTCCCGAGTGGAAATGGGAACATATTACCATGGATTTCATCACCAAATTGCCAAGGACCGCAAGGGGTGTCGATGCAATTTGGGTGATTGTGGACAGGTTGACGAAGAGCGCTCACTTTCATGCTATTAGTGAGAGCTCTTCTACTGAGAGGCTGGCAGAGTTGTTTGTGAGGGAGGTGGTATCATGGCATGGATTTCCGATCTCGATTGTTTCAGATCGAGATGTGTGATTTACTTCCAGATTTTGGAAGAAGTTTCATGTGGAGTAGGGTATGAGGTTGCATTTCAGTACCGCATACCACCTACAGACGGACGGGCAGAGTGAGCGGACGATTCAGACACTCGAGGATATGCTTCGGGCATGTGTATTGGATTTCGGAGGGAGTTGGGACACATATTTGCCCTTGGCGAAGTTTTCTTATAACAACAACCATCATTCGAGCATTGGCATGCCGCCCTTTGAGCTGTTGTATGGGAGGAGGTGTCGAACCCCCATTTGCTGGGGAGAAGTAGGGCAGCGTGTGATGGGCAGCACCGAGATTGTGCTTCAGACGACAGAGCAGATTCAGCAGGTCAAACAGAGGTTTTTGACCGCTCAGAGTCGGCAGAAGAGTTATGCGGACAGATGCCAGTCTGATTGAGTTCCAGGTTGGTGATTTCGTGCTCCTGAAGGTATCTCTTTGGAAAGGAGTGATCCGATTCAGGAAGAGGGGAAAGTTGGGGGCCCGGTTTATTAGGCCGTTTAGAGTGGTTGCGAGAGTAGGCAGAGTAGCATATCGTCTGGAGCTACCTGCAGAGTTGAGCCAAATTCATGATACCTTCCATGTGTCTCAGTTGAGGAAGTGTATAGCCGACGAGTCGGCGGTAGTTCCTCTGGAGGATATTCTGGTGGATGCGGGCCTGAATTATGCTGAGAGACCAATTGCGATTCGGGATCGGAAAATTAAGGTTCCGAGGAACAAGGAGGTGCCATTGGTGCAGGTTCAGTGGCAGCATCGGAAGGGGTCCGAGCTGACGTGGGAGTCTGAGGCAGAGATGCGAGAACAACATCCGGAGTTGTTTTTGGTATAAGACTTTGGGGACGAAGTCTGGTTCTAGTGGGGGAGAATTGTAACACCCGGATTTCTAGGTATGAGATTTTGTTCCTTTATTTTTGGGTTTTGTGGGGGAACTCGGCGAGTTAGCGTATAGACTCGCCGAGTATGGTCGCGGATTCGTATGCGAGTTCACAGCTGGACTCGGCGAGTTCATGAGTGGACTCGGTGAGTCCACGCTGTTTAATGAAACCCTAATTTCCAGGGTTTGAGACCTATTTAAAGGCCCTTATGGCCGTCCATTACGGCTACCACACCCCAAAGAGAGTCCTAGATCGCTTGTGAGGTGAAGAGAGGACATTGTTGATAATTTTTTGATGAACTTTGAAGGAGAAGGTGACCAAGGGAAAAGAAGGCTGAAGGAAGTGTAAATCTAGTGTCTTCAGAGATCAAAGGCTTCATATTAAGGTATTCCTTCGGACCTTCTCCAGTTTTGGGTGTTGATTCATAGAGTTAGGGTTTTTAAACCCTTTAGAAGAAGAATATGTAGAGTATCTTGTCCCCTCTCGAGTTTATGCTTTGGATCTGGACTCAAAGAGGTCCAGAGACTTTATCCCATGGAGCTTTATTAGTCATTTTGGGATTATTGGACTTAGGTTGCCACTTTTGGGACCAAATCACCATTGGATGCCATTATCTTGATATGTAAGAATCAAGTTTCGAGCTTTACGTGACTTTCGTGCTTGGGAAGGCCAAATCTTTGGATTAGGGGCACAGATCTGACCCCAAGAGGTCAATAGAGATGCTGCATGGGATGAACTCGACGAGTTGTTCTTGAGACTCGGCGAGTAGGGTTAGGGTTTCACGTGAATAGCTCTGTGAGTAGACTTTCCGAGTTGGGGGATAACTCAGTGAGTCAGAAAGGGGTTAGAGGATTGGGGTTCAAGGCGGTACTCACCGAGTTGTTCTTGAGACTCGGCGAGTTGAGTCGAGGTGGCCCCGCGATTCATGCCAGGTGTGACTCGTCGAGTAAAGAGAAGGACTCGACGTGCCAAGAAAGGGACTAAGAGGGTCAATGGACACGTGTAGACTCGCCGAGTCGCCCAAGTCCACTTGATGAGTCGGGTCAAAGTTTGACAGTTGACTTTTGTTGACTTTAGGGTTTGGTCAACAATAAGGCCTTTGAGCCAGGAGAGGGGTAAAATGGTATTTTACCCTTCTGAGGATGTTAAGAAAGGTTGGAGTATAGTTATATTTATGGGAGTATTTGCTTTATGTGATTAGGCGGAGGCTAGATCACGTTTCTACCGAGACAGAGACTTACCGAGATATCATAGGTGAGTCTTCTCACTATACTGTACCTGGAAAGGTACCTATGTGTGACCGGAAGGTCTCGTATGTTATGAGATGCATGTTTTGTATGATATGCGTTGCATGTTCTGTATGCGTTATGTATGTGATATGTATGCTATGTATGCTATGGGCCGGAAGGCATTATGACGTGGACCGGATGGTCGATACGAGTAGGACCGGAAGGCCTACTGGGACTGGGACGGAAGTCCCCTGAGACACATGGACCGGAAGGTCGTCTAGAGTGTGGCCTGGAAAGGCTTATGTGTGTACGGGTATTTTGGGGAACTCACTAAGCATTTATGCTTACAGTTGTTGTGTTATGTGTTTCAGGTACTAGCAAGGACCGTGGAAAGGCGCCGGCGTGACTCGTACATACTAGAGAGAGGATTTGATTTTTGTGATCTTGGGAAACAATATGTTTTGATAACTAATGTTGGATATTTTATAAAACATTTTATATGAAAATGGTTGAGACAAAAAAATGAAAATTTTGCTTTGAAATTTACGTTGTTACAGAGTTATTGAGGAGGAACGTACTGGTAAACACCGTGTGGTCCTTGACTGCTTCTCCATGCCCTAAAGCTAGGACTCTTCCTGCGCCTCCAACATTGGTGTTTTGTGCTTTTGGGCAGTTTCTTTTGAAGTGCCCTGCCTCTCCACAGTCGTAACAGGTTTGGCTTGCTCCGGTGTTGGCGGCTGGGGCGACTTGAGGGGCAGATTGGGCTGGCACTTTACAGAATCGATCAGTGTGCCCCTTCCTGTTGCAATTATTGCAGTGCATTTCCCAACAAGTACCGGTGTGGTGGAAGTTTCACTTGTTGCACTTGGGAAGAGTTCCATCGTATTGCTTCGTGGGGCTGGAGTGGAGGGAGTAGTGGCAGCATGGATGGCAACAGTTTGCTGTTTCTTTGCGGGGTCCTGTGCCAGTTGTTTCTTTTTATTGTTCCAGAACTTCCTCTTGTTGTTCCCTCCCTTTGCTTGATCGGAGGTGGTTGGCACCGTGACATGGTTGGCCTGATGATCAATGAGTTGCTGTGCCAGCTCCTTGGCACTGTCAAAAGTGGTTGGCCTTGAGGCCAGCATACTTTCTTGATTCTGGGGTGATAGGCCCTAGAGATATCATTGCACCTTCTTGTTTTCCGGTGTTACCATCGTCGGACAGAGGAGTGCTAGATCATTGAATCGGGCGGTGTAAGCTGCAAGATCAGAGCCCGTCATCTTGAGGTTCCACAGTTCCTATTCTAATTTTTGAACGTCACCCCTTGTGCAATATTCCTTCAGCATCATAGTTTTCAAGTCTTCACAACTTAACGAGTTAGCCACGGAGAGTGTCAGCGATTTTACGTGGCCGTTCCACTAAGTGAGGGCCCTGCCGGAGAAAGTGCAAGCTGCGAATTTGACTTTGTCTGTTTCGGGGCATGTGCAGATCTCGAAGACGGATTCAGTCTTCTCGAACCACTGCATCAATGCGATGACGCCCCCGCTTCCATTGAAAGAATCGGGTTTGCCGTTTGTGAAGTCTTTATAAGAACATTCTTTCGAACGCCCTTGGCTATCCCCATGAGTAGAGATGTTAATACCGCTCCCTATCCTCCTGGCACCGTCAGTGCTGATTTGGGACATAACAGCTGCCACTGCGGCCGTAACCGCAACATGGAACATAATAGGATCATACTGGGGAGGCGGCGGGGGTGAATTTGTTTGCGTTCTCTCAGTACGTCTAGCAGATCTACGAGGTTGCATCTTTCTGTCATAGAATTTTCAAAGATGAAAGGGGTATAAGTCTTTTAGTAATTGGATATAAGTCGAGTGTCGCGAAATTAGTTCATTGGTTTTCAAGTATAGTATTTCCCAACTTCCATATGTCTGGAACAAATTCATAGTAAAAATCTATTTGAATAAACTTATGAATTCAGTAGTGAGATTTAGTGCCAAACATGCAATGAAATAAAATGCATGCGAAATTCATTGATAAACTTTTAGTTCATATTGTTTTGGGGGAAAATTTGACCTCACAGGGGTCCACATTACATCAATGTAAAGGATAATTTTTGGCAGCACAAAACCCCTTTGACTAGTGTAATCACTTAATCGTGGGGTCAACCTATTCGCAAGAAACAGTAGCACCAACACATACTCGAAATCCTAGTTTCATAACAAAACATGAGCAGTGCGAACACTACTCGCGGCGGGTGGCATCTGGTCCCTGGCGGCCCTGAGATGAGGTCGAGGCTCCCTGAAGCTCCGCAATCCGGCGTTCGACCGCGATCACTCTCTCCTCGAGAGCTGCGTGCCTCTCCTGCTACTCCCTTACCTCCGCTCGAGCAGTGGTAAGGTCCTCGATAAGTTGGTCCACTGGATAAAAGTCCCTTTCTGTCACACCCCCGAACCAGACGGCGGAAACGTCCGGGGGCTGTCGTGACTCAATTGCATACCATAACATTGAATATATATGAAGCATAACAACATTCGTCACCATTCATCAATACAGTACAACCAGTAGCGTTTACATGAAATTCATTGGTTAAACATTACATTCCCAAAAATTAAATTGTTCAATTCATACAAAAATAAACTGCAACCGTCACTGAATATGATTTCCCTTGATTCACTGGTTCCCTGAGAATACAAGTATTTTGAAAAACGTCAACATATGAAATGTTGGTGAGTTCATAAGTAATGTTTGAAATCCAATGTTTGTATTGTTTGAAAACCACCAGAAAATCCGATATTTTCTTAAATGAAAAACTTTCGAAAATGTTTGTGAAGATCCATAGGTATGCCTGTTTGTTTCTGTACTTATGAAAATTGCTTATAAAAATTATATGCGTTTCGAGTCCGATATGTTTGAAAAACCTAGGAAAACCCGATGTTTTCCTAATCCTTTGAAAACCGTTATGTTACGTTGAAACCATTACAAAGATAGGAGTGTCATTCCCAGGCGACGTTGGATTGAGCATGATTATTTACTACAAACCCGCATTACACAAACGCCCAGTTCATAGTAGTACTAACGATCCCGAAGGCGTCGTTCGTACCAATCACGTTATCTAGCCGCCCTGACTATGTGTCATCCCACATCCGAAGAGTAAGAGGACACGAAGGCCTCGATAACTCTATTAACCGGTTGGGGATAATATGCGTGCAAGGGGTCCTCGACCCGCCTCGTAAAATATGCAGACTTTTCTAGCAATACCAAAGGACCCTTGGGGACCAGTGGTATACAATCCATTGAAAGTCCCTCTACGTTGTGCCGAGTCGGTGAAACTCAACACTTCGTAGAAAATATGCGCCTTCGGGCCTTAAGATCAGGTCATTGGGCTAGCTAGGCCCAACAAACAAGATTTTACACTTTTGGGGCCCGAAGATGGTGCGTAGACGTCTGTGCACACTCGTATGTAAGCTAAGTTCCCAAACATTATTTATATGAGCCGTAGTGTCGTAGAGTTAGTAGTTGTAGATTTCTATTGGCTCGAGACCGAGCCAATTCGTTTAACAACGACTTTTGGTATTGTAATGTGTTGTATTTCGTCGATAGTAGCGGTGCCATTATTTAATCAAATCGTGTGTATTGAATTAGTCTTGAAATATTTCTGTTTTCAGCCCCTCATTGTTTGTAAAATTTACATTTTCAACCCTTTTATTAAATACTTCCCGGTTTGGTCCCTAAACAAATTTTCTTGACATTTTAACACTAAAAATTATTGAAATTAATATTTTTCAGCATATTTTTCATAGAAAACAGTTTAGGTCCCTGAAAATGCAGTTTTCTCGGTTTTAATCCCTTCTTTTCGCAACTTTGACAATTTTGGCCCAAATTGGAAATTTTTTGCAACTTTGGTCCTTTTTAAATTTAAAAAGCATTTTAAACCTTTGAAAAGGATTTGGAACACTTATAGTCCACTGTTTTACAGAAAATCACAGTTTTGGCCCTCCAAAACAGAAAAATTCGCATAATGGGCCTTGTTGGGCCGAAAATGTCATTTTTAGCCCATTAAGCTTGGAATTTATGTTTTTAATCCCCTAAATAAGTATATTTCCAGAAATTGATTTATAGAAACTGTTTTGGCACACTTCATCCAGTAGAATTCGTGATATGCCAATTTGGACCCTTAATTTTGTATTTTTCACATTTTAGGCCCAAAATTTGTGTTTTTAATCCAAAGAAAATTGTTACTAAGCCATTTAACCATTTTTCTTTAAACACTTTGTATGTAGAAATATATTTGAAGCTAAAATCATTTTTCACAAGATATATCTCGGTTTTGAGGGGTATTATGGCTAGATCCAACATTATAACACACAAAAACATACATATAAGCATGGAAATCATACAAGGCATACAAAACACATATAGATCTACACTTTCACTTGTATTCCCCCCCCCCCCCCCCCCACAAAACTCATAAAAACAGAAAATAGGGGGTATGAAGCTCACCTTGGGTGTTGATTCGGTTTTTGAAGAAAGAAATGAAGTGATTTTTGGCCTTTGCACTCCTTGATGTACTTTTCGAGTTTATGGGGTTTCTAGAGTGCAAGATCATGATTTTTGCATGTATTAGGAAGAGATTTTTGATAAATAAGGAATACAAGTCATAGATCCAAGCAAAACCTTACCTTATATGATGATTTTGTGGAAGAACTTCCTTGAATGCTTCCTAATTTTTGAGATTTTGGATGGAGAAGAGGAAGAAGTCTTGAATGAATTTTAGAGAGAGTTTGTGAGTGTTTTGTGTGTGTGTGGTGATGCTCTCGGCCGAGTTCAAGAAGAGAGAGAGAGATATAGACATGAAGTGATGTGCATGGATACATGGAATGGATTTGCATGGAGATCCACAAGACAATAAGGAGGTGGCACACTAAGGTCAACCCTCTTCTTGGGCTTGAGCTTTTGGGCAGAAAATAATGGAGGAAATGAGGGTGTTTGAGCCTTAAATACTTAAGCCCAATTTTCATGGTTAAGTTGAGTGATTTTTGGTCCAATTAAATTTAAATGTGATTTTTATGACTTGTTAGGGTCAAATTAGGTTAATTATGGTTCATAGTCATTAATTTATTTCATTCTAGGTCCAACATGGCTCACAATATTGAAATAAATAGATGTGAGTCCAATTAGAGCCCAATTAGGGTTCTAAGCCCAGGATAGTCCAATTGGAAGCTTATTGGTCCATTTGGATCCAATAAGGAAGTTCTAGTCCAAAATAGACTTAGCAAGAACTTCTAGGGTTTTCCAATTGTTTGATGACTACTTGTAGTATTTGTATGATGTATTTGATTGAAGTTTTTGATTCACATTAACTTGAATGTATAGATTACATGGCTCAAACTTTCCAGTTGTGACACTTTCCAAATCCCTGGTGCGTGCATCGGTGGTTTCCGTAATAGCGTTGAAATTTTGAACTTGATCTGCCATTTCCCTACTATGGTTCCCCAAATTCGTGATATGCTGGACCATGAAGGGAGGGATCTGTCAGCCGGTCCCCCATGGTTGAGGTCGTAGTAACCACGTTGGTCGCCATATGGTGACCATTGGCGTTGTTGTCGGCTCCACCTCTCGATCATTGCTGCCCAACGGGGCTCAGGCCCGTTGTAGCCAAAGTGGTTCGCAGGCACCCTGGCGATGTAGGGAGGGTTGAAGACTTCCTCTTCCGGTTCCTTTTCTTCTTCTTCCTCTTCCGATTCTTCTTCTTCATTCTCCGTTTCCTCTTCCTCCTCAGGTTCTTCTTCTTCGTCAATCTCCTCCGTCTCCTTCTCAGGATCCTCCTCGATCATCTCCTCGGGTTCTGCCTCGAGCCATCCGGCGTTTCCCTCATTAGGGAAGTAAGGGTCTCGAGGTAGGTGAAATCCGGCCATGTCGTCTACGCGAGAAATGGGGGTGTAAGAAGCATGTAACGGATAATAATAATAATAATACTGTGCTATAGCAAAATAAAATACTCCTATAGTATTTTAAGTGTTTAGGTTTTGTTTTTAGAGCATTCTTTGTAGAGTGAAGTTAGGTAAGTAGATTTGTTGCCCATTACGACTTTCCCCCAGTATGTGCAAGTCACTTCTCGAACGGATATAGTTGATCAGGCTATATCCTTCCCAAAACTAATTACACATACCAAGGCATACTCATAGTGTTCAACTCCTCTTCTTTTACTTTATGTTCTCCCTGGTTATGACACTATGCGAGCATGTAAGTATACTTTAAAAAAGAAAAACTATCTATTTTCTAAAAGTATAACCAATTGAAAAATGTTCAAATAAGAGACTTTTAGTCCCAATTGTGTTTATAGTTTGTATATCTTACGTGGTTTGATATACTTAATTCACTATAAACCGTGCTCTGATACCAATCTATCACACCCCCAAACAAAGGATGGCGGAAACGTCCGGGGGTGGAGGACTACATGTATAGTATCATAACAACCATTGTAATAGTGATTAAAGTAAACACAATCAACATAAATATAATTGAAAGAGTTACATCATTGTATGAGTTTACATGTTTCCAAATCAATTACATTATGTTGATAAAAATGAAATGTTTGACGCCTTAACGTCCCATCCTCAAAAAGCACTTGGTTAACTGTTTATGGATTCCCTGAGAATACAAGTAGTTTTGAAAAAGTGTCAACACAAGGTTGGCGAGTTCATAAGCTTTTGAAGGTGACACTAAAATCCTTTCCTTGTAAAAGGAATGTTTGTTCTAGAAAAATCCCATATTTTCTTACGTAATGCAATGAAATCTTAAAAGTCAAGAACGAAATGTACAAGTATTTTACCATACTTAAGGAAATTTGTGCAAGTTTAAATCGACATAAACTCATTAAATTTAAAAACAAAACCCGTAAATATTATGTTTGTTAATACCACATGTGAGTTATTATAACCATACGATGACTCGGACGGCCTCGTAATACGACGTTCTTCAGGCGTCGCAAGTTAAATGACACTTGTCACCTCAGACTTGCCGATCTAGCTGTTGCAAGCAGCTCAGGTGTGGGTTTGTCAGACCCAATATAGATTTATACACAACTATCACGTTTTCCCTACAAGAGATTCTGGTAAAGAGTTTGATACATAATGAAACATAAACTATACCTATTATAGTCTATCATAATCGTTTGTAATGTGAATGCAACATAAACTATATTTCCATAGTTTATCAAATATTTGTATGTCATGGTTGTAAGCTTTGTTTACAACATTAAACTAATTTACCATTATTGAGGAGGTAAAAATCTATTTGTTTACTACTACATGTCTAATTACCATGGCAAAATAGCATACAATGTAATAATATATGATCACGTAATGATATACACCTTACTCAACAATTTACAAGGTGGAATGAAAGTGATAGTATTTTTCTGTTGTTAACATTTTCTGTTGCTGTTCTTAGAAAATTTATAGAAAAATTATCACAGGTCCAAATCAAAATCCGTAAATTCTGGAAGTTTTGAAATTGAGTCTAGTTTGTTCCTAAATTTTTTTATGATTTTTAGTGACCTCTAACTTGTGTGAAAAAGTCAATAATCAGAGACTGGTCCAGATTCGTTCTTGAAATGATAGTCAGTTTTGTAAAAATCACCATAAATTGTAGAAAGATCGTATGGAGATGTGCAAGTAGTAATTTTAAAGCTAAGAACTTGAACTATTTTCACATAGTACAGGTTTGAAAAATAAAATGGTTAAGTTGCCCAAAATAGTCCGTGAATGGAGTCCAACTTTTCTGATGAAAGCTGTTGGAAGAGTTTAGTTGTGTTCTTGTTGTTTTAACTTGTATTCTCCCCCTTAAAACTTAAGAAAACGTGAAAAGATAGGGGTATGAACTCATATTATGTGATTTCAGTGGATGGATGTTGAAGAAGAGAAGTGTTCAACTCAAGAACACTTAAAAGATGCCTTGAAGAAACAAGAACCTAACATGAAGGTGACAATGTTTGTGTAAGGTTCTTATGATTTTGAGTAGAAGGATGTGTAATATAAGGAGAATGAATTATACTTACCAAGAATGGAAGAAAGCTTGATGATCAGCCTTGGAAGTCTCGAAATTTGGAGAGAATTGTGAGAGAATTTGGAGTGTGATCGTTGGAGGAAAATGAGAGAATGAGGGGAGTGTGAGGTGAGAGGGTAGATGTTCCAGCTCTAAGAACATGAGTATGGCTGAGAAATGAGTGGGAAAGTACTCTTGAATGACCATGTTTGGTGGGGAGGGGTGTGGGTTAGTCATGGAGTGGGTTGCTTGTGTCTAACACTATGGCAAAGTCAACACTCCACCACAAGATCTTACTTAATAGATTTTATTCTTAAATAAGGATTTCCTTAAAAATATGTTGAATTTATGAATAGATGGGACCTTATATGTCAAAATATGAATTTGGGTGAAAATCCCCGTTAAAATAGTTAAAAACGGGCTTAAAACGGAGTCGTGGTCGAAAACCGGGTGAAAAATGGGGAAATCCGAAGTCAGGAGGGTGATTCCGGTCTTAACAGCCTTAGGTCCGAAGTGGGGGTTAGGCTGCTGAAGTGGATCCGAAGGGAAAAGGGGTTGCGGTCTGAGGAGGCACCATTGGGGGGTTCGACAGCAGGGTCCGGAGCGAAGTCGGATGCGGCTTCGTGACTGCGGCTTGGAGGCTTCGGCTTGGTGGCTGCGGTCAAACGGCTGCGGCTGCTCAAGGGGACTTTGGACTCAGTTCATGTGGCCTCGGTTCCAAGAGGGTTTGGCCCCTAAAGAGTGGCTTCGACCCTAAGAGGCTAATTTCCAATGTATCTTCCTGCTTCGAGTGGTTTTTCACCAAGTCAAGTGTCGGGATGCCCCAAATGATTAAAATAAATCAAAAGGGGTTTTGAGAGAGATTTGGGAGAGATTCCACATTCTTGGAGAAATTTGGGAGAGATTCCACATTCTTAGAGAGATTTCAGAGAGATTTGACATACTTTTGAGAGATTTCACATATAGAGAGAGATTTGTGAGAGGTTTGACATACTTGGAGAGATTTCACATACAGAGAGAGATTTACGAGAGATTTCTATTATAGAGAGATAGAGTGAAAGAGATTAAGAGAGGTTCCCTTTATTACCTTTTTTAGTATCCGGCTTCGCAACGTAATGTCTGTAAACCCCGTTAAGCCATGTTTTAGTGTCCTACACACTCCCGATGAGTGTGCAATAGTGTTTTATCGCTTTGGTTCATTGTTTAGCATTATCAAGGCTAAAGAAATTAAACACACGAATTTTCCAAATGATGTTTTCTCATTAAAATAGTGAGTTGTACAGTAATTACATAATGTAAACCCTAATATACAAGGGTTAATTGAGTCGACCGGTTTGACTCGTTGACTTTGTTTGACTTTGACTTGACCCGAAATTGACTATTGTCACATGCCACCAATCGAGCCTTGTGGTGTTCAAGGGATCCATCAGCGTTTCTTTTGACCTTAAAAATCCATCTGCATCCCACAACATTCATACCTTGCTGAGAAGGAACAAGGTGCCAAGTCTTGTTTTTGTGTAGTGTAGTAATTTCCTCTTGCATTGCATGTTGCCAATGATGAAATTTTGATGCTTGTTTAAAAGTTCGAGGTTCAGAAAACACGTCATCTGATTTGGTGGCTATCAGACCATGTGGCAATGGATGGGGTGATGTTTTCTGGTAGATATCAACAAGAGACCTGATTTTGAGGGTTGGGTTTAAACTATCTGGACTTTCAGGGGTTGGATGTGTAATATTTGAAGATGCAAGTATGGCAGGTGAGGGAGTGCAAACCTCAGGAGTGAATTTTTGAACTTTTGGTGAAGATGATGCAGAGGTGGCTGGTGAACAAGATGCATCTGGAGTGAAGTTTACTTGTGATGTTTGCCCAACGCCTGTATGTTGATGGTCACCTGGTATTGTTGTAGGCGTGGTTGGTATTGGAGTATCGGGTGTTGGAATTGGGCTTTGTGTGGGAGTTGTTTGCTCCATATTTGGATTGTGTATTTATGTAGAGTTTTGAGCTACTGCAATGTTGGGTTGTGAAGTGGCAGGTGAGTTTGAGTTTGAAAACGGGTGCTGCATATTTTCAGCCATATGGTTGGTCCTCAGTTGTTGGTGTGTTGGACCAAGTAAAGACCCTGCACTTTTATTTCTTAAAGGAAAATCCAATTCATCAAAAACAACATGTCGTGAAATATAAACACAACCATTTTTTAATTCCAACCATTTATAGCCTTTGCGAGTATTATCATAGCCAAGAAAAATACAGTGAGTTGATTTTGGCATAAGCTTGTGAGAATTATACGACTGAATGTAAGGAAAACACGAACATCCAAAGACTTTAAGAAAACGATAATCAGGGTGGCGCAAGAGAAGTTTTTGGTTGGGAGAGAAATAATCTAATTGACGCATCGGGAGTCTATTGATAAGGTACACATCAATGTTAAATGCTTCAAGCCAAAACTTAAATGGAACGTGTGATTTTGTCATAAGGCACATACCCATTTGGACTATGTGTCTATGTTTTCGTTCTATGACACCGTTTTGTTGAGGTGTATAGGGACAAGTGAGTTGATGTTTAATTCCCCATTTTGACAAAGAAGCTTTAAATTGCCTACTAGTGAATTCACCACCACCATCGGTTTGTAAAGTCTTAACTAAATGAACTGCTGTGATTTTTCTAGATAACTGCTTTTCAATTTGTGTTTTAAAAGTGGCAAAAACATTAGTAACATCAGATTTATGAAACAATGGAAAAATCCACACATAACAAGAGAAGTCAACAATTATTGATAAGTAAAAATGATGACTATTCATAGAAAGAACTGGGGAAGGGCCCCAAACATCAAGGTGAAGCAAGTCAAGAGGATGAGAAGCATTAAAATTCCTAGGAACAATGGCTAATTTAGTTTATTTTCCCATGGGGCATACATGACAACACTGTGTTTCTGAAAGTTTGCCATTTATTGGTAATTTAAACTTCCTACAAATGACTTTAAGAATATTAGAAGAGGGATGTCCTGAGCGATCATGCCAGATTTTGGGAGTTGAGCGTTCGCCTAAGAGAGCAACCGGACTGTGAGGTGTATTTGGATTGAATGATAGCTGATATAGACCTCCAAATCTATGACCAGAAAGAAGGATCTCCCGCGTCTGAATGTCCTTAACACGAAAACCACACCAATCAAGTTCAAAGAAACAATTGTTATCTTTAGAAAATTGGCGAATGGATAATAGAGGTTTGTGTAAATTTGAAATAAACAAAACATTATTCAACTTAAAGAAACGATTTTTATGAAGGAAAGTAGATTTACCAATACGAGAGATAGGTAAGCTTGTGCCATTACCAAAAGTCACTAAATTTTTACCTGTATAATGAGAATACTCGGACATACAAGAGGGATCCGGTGTCATGTGGTTTGTATCACCCGAGTCCAAGACATAAGGTTCAGATTGTGAGAAGTATGCAGCATTGTTGCGTCGTGCACAAAATCTTGCATCATGACCATACTGATAGAAAAGTTGGCATGGAGAATCGTGGTCAGGAAAGTGCCCCAGGTGAGATGGAGTGGGTAAAATTCCCCTGCCATGAGAACTTCCTCCTCTGAATGATCCTCTTGTGCGACCACCACCATGTCCACCTCTATAATTTCGAACATAACTGTTGCTCCATTGTTGTCCAACCCAGTTATTTCTTCCTTGATTGCTGCCTCTACCAGAATTAGGGTTACCACGACCATAATTCCCCCTATTACCATTCCCGTTGTTATTGGGACGAGATGATGACTGAGGTTGAAAAGAGGAGGTTTTAGTTGCAACTAGGGTTGTAGCCTGCTCAACTGGAATTGTAAATTTTTGTTGTAACATTTCTTCTTTAAGAAGCAATTCCACCAGTTCATCAAGATTGAGTGACTGTCGAATATGTGATGAGGACATAGAGGTGACAAATTCTTTGAACTTAGCACCAAGACCACTAATAAGTTCATAGTCTTCAAGAGGTTTTCCTACAGTAGTGAGGGAATCAGATATAGTTTTAGCTTGGAGAAGATAATCTGAAACAGAGAGATCAGTTGGTTTCTTTTGGTTGTGGAGATGGTCCTGCAAGTTTTCAATTTGTATAGCCGATGTGGAGCCAAAACGCTTCGCTAGAACACTCCACGCCACTGGCACAGTTTCACACGAGTTTAGGTAAGGTTGGATGGCAGGGGTAACGGTGCCTTTTATCCAACAACAGATCAAGTCAGCCACATTCTTCCATTTGTGGTGATCTGGGTTTTCATTACCATCAACTAGGGTTTTTGGGGGTGGGTTTGGGTCAATAACAAATAATAGTTGGTGGGCTCGTAGAAGGGTTTTAAAGAGGGTACTCTAGTTTACATGGTTCTCTTTGGTAAGATGAGTGTGAGCCATGATGGCATTAGGGTTGTAGAAAATGGGAAGAGATTGAGAATTAGTCATTCCTGATGAACCAGAATCGTTAGTCATGGTTGATTCAGAATCCATGACCAGATACCATGAAAGACTATACAGGGGAGAGAAGACAATACATAAAGCGTGTGGAGAAGAAATATAACAGTGAAGGAAAAAACCCCACCTTGGGTGTCTCAATCAATATACTGCAGAATATATATACAGAGTAATTACAAGGGTAAAATAGGAAATACACTCAATTATAAGGCAAATATTCTGCCTTAATTACAGGGCATAAATGCTTAATTACCAAGCCTAACAACCATACTAAAAATATATAAAACTAATTATCTTGTTACAATATTTACGCTTACACTCTAGCCGATCTTTCTTGATACAAAATTATGCATCGACTATAAACTACTATAAAAGCCTATCGCCGTGCAATAGTAAAGTGTATATATAACAACGATCATGTAGTAGGTAACTATAATACATATTCAAATTTAGCTTTGTGTCCATGGTGGATGTACCATCACGAAGTCATATATCGAGAGACCATCCACCTTCACCATGTGTAAGAAGTGGGTAATGAAGTGCCATGTATAATGGATGGAGTTTATTTATGCATTGTGGATGTCCATCTTTATGAAGAATAATAATATCAAAGTTTATACATGAGGATTAACCTTCGGATACTATATCCCCAAGAGAAGAAAGGAGTGTTTGTCATAAGATAGTGCATCATGTGATGTAAAGATGCATACATAATTCTGGAACATCAGATAAGGAACATATGTCGCTAGCAATTATAAAGAGCTTGACCAATTCATTTGAACTTTAGTGGACATTACTAAGGAATCAAACAGTTTCAGACCGTAGTCGCGATTGAGTAGCCGTGGAAAAAAATTCTTAGACGGTTAAAGACCTCATTATCCATGTCATATATGTACATTTGTAAAAAAAAAGTAGCTGTTATTTTGGCGGGGGACATATACTGCCTGGGAAGTGATGGATTTGACCAATGATCTTGAATATGTACGGACCAATGCCATCATTTATAATTATTACGGATCAATCCATATCTTAAGCAAAAGGAAAGTGAAATGTACATTCAAATTTCATTTAATATGTAGTTTTATATTTAGTTGATTGTTATCACAGTACGTAACTTTAGGCAATTGTTTATTATTTCCAAATGTTGTATCCCCTGTATAAAACCTCGATTGCTGCTCAATAATAATGTAATCCTTTGGTTCTCATATTCTCTATACCATTGTATGGTATCAGAGGTTTTAATTTGCTCTCATGAGAAATCGATCCCACTTCCAAGAAATGTCAAACACTATCATTCAAATTAACTTGACTACCCACTTCCCCATCAAACTCAATGCAAACAATTTCTCCATTTGGAGAAAACATATCCAATCAACCCTCATCGGTTTGGATCTTGACAACTTTATCAGCGGGGAATAGGAACCTCCATGAAAATTCATCAGCGACAAAGATTCAACCAAACCCAACCCAAAATATAGACAATGGTTTCAGCAAGACCAAATTATCCTAAGTGCCATTCTTAGCAGTTGCATTGATACAATCCAGCGCACCGTGTCCTCAGCTGAAACATCTCGCGAAGCATGGAAACGGCTAACCACCAGTTATGTCAGTGCTTCTCGCTCCAAAATTATCTCCGTAAAATCCAAACTTGTGAAAAACCCCAAAGGAAACTGATCTATCACTGAATATGTCCACGATATGAAGTCGATTGCTGATGAACTCACACTTGTCCAAAGTCTCGTTGATGTGGAAGACCTGCTGATTTATATCCTTGGCCAACTAGGTGATGAGTACAACAACATTACTGCTGCCCTAAAGGCTCATGATACACCAATATCCTACCCGAAACTGTTCAATAAGCCAGTTGACTTTGAAAGACAACTAGGGGACATAGTGACTTCATCTCCTCCAATTATAAGAACTGTCAACTACACCCAACTAAGAAATGGTAGACCCAATTCTAGAAATCCACAAGACATGCAAAACCGACGATCGAAGTCTAACTCTCTGGGACGCCAACAGTGGTCAAGTTCCACTAATAATTCTGGTGGAAACCGCCCACATCGCAGATCAGCCCATTGCCAATTCTGTAATATACCAGGCCATAAAACCAAATATTGTCGAAAGCTTGCTCGGTTTTTACGTGACAACAATGTTACCACAACACCATTTTCCAATGCCACCACCTCTCTCCCTGCTTCTTCATCCATAACATGGATGTTCGATACTGGAGTTTCACATCACATCACTTCTGACAAATCCTCTCTTCACACACTCTCTGAGTACGGGGGACCAAATGAAGTTATTCTTGGTGATGGTAAGCCTCTATCAATGTTACACACCGGTAATGAACACTTGTACACTTCCTCACGCCCACTCTCTTTACCTGGTGTCTTATATGTTCCAAAACTACGCAATAACCTCATCTCGGTTGCTAAACTCTGTCAAACAAACCATGTTTCTATTGAATTTTTTCCCATCATTTATTTGTGAAGGATCTCCGCACGGGGCGCATCTAATGCGGAGGGAGAATCATCTTGATACCTACTATGCCAATCTTCCCTCAAAGCCACAACTCAACTCCACTTTAATCGTCTTACGTCTTGATTGGCACCACAAACTCAACCATCCATCCATTAGGATTTTTAAATTTCTTGCATAATCTATAGGCCTTAAGTCAAAGCTTCAAGATTTTCATTGTCATTCTTATTCCATTAATAAAAGCCATAAAAGGCGTTTTGGTTTGAGTTCATTTACTACTTCAAAACCATTTGACCTTTTTATACTCTCATGTGTGGGGACCAAGTACAAAATCCATTGATAGTTTCAATTACTATGTAATTTTTGTGGATTTTTACACCAAATATGTATGGTTATTTTCGATGAAACACAAATCAAATATCAAAACACTTTTCCGATAGTTTAAAAAGTTAGTTGAAAGGTACTTCCAAACTCCTTTGATCTCTATCTTCACTGATAATGGTGGTGAATATATAAGTTTCATTCCTTATCTACAAGTGTTGGAGTAGGTGTCTAAGCCCATAACTATAATTGATATGTACTTGACCCGAGAGTAGCATGGTCCATTTCAGGTTGCATATCATCAGGACAATTTGATAGGATGAACTTTTGAGAAGAGGTTATTTAGGGTTTATTAATATATTATAAGTTATAATATATTAATATGAAATCATATGATTTAGTTAGTATTGATCAAGAGTTAATTTGTAATTAATTTAGTGATCAAAAGAGACTAATTAAATCAATGTGATCTAATTGTGTAAATTAGTCATATATATATATATATATATGTATATATATATATATATGTGTATATATGTATATATATATATATATATATATATATATATATATATATATATATATATATATATATATATATATATAGTTTGGGCTTATGATACATGATGGACTAAGTTTATGGAAAAATCCATAAAGAGTTAGCCCACTTGATTCATGGATCATGGATAATCAGCCCAAGGGTATGGATTAGGGTTTACCATGAATCCTATATATATATATATATATATATATATATATATATATATATATATATATATATATATGATGTATCATGACCTAAAATCGGCCCTAACATGTTGTAGGAGTTCATAGAACAGATTTCTTGTGCAAGAAAACTCTCTCTCAAGTCCTCCTTTGTCCAAGGGCGTGTTGTGAACCATTTGAGGCATCACACTTGGGGCGCTAAGTTCTTAAAGGCCAAAGCTACAAGCTACAAAAAACAGGTAACTCTATAACTCATTTTCATGTTGATTATGTCAGTAGTATTCTAGTTGAAGGCTTAATGCTTTGGAAAACATATTGCATGTACAAATAGAGAAAACATTGATACAAATCATTTAGGGTTGTATGTGCACCATAGGATGTTTTAGTATACACAACCCATCAGTGGTATCAGAGACTAGGAATGTTTTCTATTATATTTGATGCATGGCTTAATTTTCAAAGTTGAAAAAAATCGATTTTCTGGCCTCTGACTGATGAACTCGCCAAGTCCACTAGTTGACTTGATGAGTCCACTCAGTATAAGGTCAACTCGGCGAATCATGTTCATGCACCTGACGAGTTGATGCTTCTCATGGCAGATTTTCTAGATTTTTGGGCTGTTTTGGATTAGGATCATCACCACAAAATGTTTTAGTTCATAAAGTTTGATTTTTTTGATATGGTAGTGATCATGCTTATCCAATTAAAAGATAATTGTCAAAATTTCAAGATTTGTATTTGTTTATATAATTAGGCTAATTTCTTGCAAATTGTTGATATGAATTATCTTGACTTATGAGTTTAACTTGATCATAGATAAATTATTTGATTATTTTGTTAATTGAAATATTTGATTTTAAATGTTTTTTAAAGTCCTCCATAACTTGTCCTCAAGTTAAGGAAGATGAAATTTTTTTCCATAAAAACCACATTAAACTCATAAGTTATGGAAATCAAAGGTTTTTCAAGAATTAAAAAACTTGCTCTCAAGTTTTTGTATTTGAAAAGTCTCAAATTAAGAAACTCTTGTAATTAAAAATGTGTAACTCTTGGGGTTCATAAATTAAAAAATTAATTAAATTGTTTTAATTTTGATTTTTTTTATATTTAAAACCTTGAAGTATTTGAGTAGCTTAAATTGCACTTTATGGACTTTATTCAATTAATTAAAGTGTTTATTTAAAAGAGAATTAATAATTCCATAATGACATGGTTTAAGTTTAATTAAACTAAGAGTGTAATTTATTAATAGATTAAACCATCTACTATTTTAAAAGTTTAAAATACACCCTTATACTATATAAAATTAAAAGTGTAATTATTATATATATGTATAAGATAAGTCAGTCTTACCGTTAGTAGGCCTCATTTACGAAGCCGGTCTATAAGGGGGGTATAAGGTTACTGCCTATAAAATGGTGGTTTAATGGGTGTCCACTCTCACCCACCGCTTCCTTGACTGGTGGAGGGTCGTTAGCCGAATGGGTAGGATAGGACATTAATTCTCATTAAAAGAGTAATGAAAAATGCCAAGTAACGAAACACTTATAAATTCCCAATATTAGTTACTTAGGAAAAATATGAATTTGGTGCTAACCCATGAAATGGCACTTTGCACCTTGCCAAGTCGTTAGTGGAGCGTGTGTGGTTAACTGGCACACTAACTTGGACTAACATGGGTGGCAAAGGGTAGCTCGATGTTTGTCATAGATCGATGGAGCATGTGTGGTTAACCGGCACACTGATTAGGTGATAAATGACATCGAGAGTACCAAGCTAATTTTCATGGTTATTCATACCTTGTTTGTGATCCTCGGCATCTCAGTCACAAACTTGAAGGGCACAATCGAGATTTAAACATGCCATTGAAAAGTTCAATGAATCTCAAAAGATCTAGGAATTTCAATTCATTTAAACCTAAAGTTAATTTTCGTTTTTCATGGCGGAAATTGGTAAATCTTCATTTGCACACCTTCAAATAATTTGCAATTGGATTACGACATCCCTCTTCCAAATTGTAAAATATTGTGTTGGGTCCTAGCCTTGATATTTCATTTGGGTGTTATATTAAGGACTTAAATCAATTAAACTTGAATTTCTCCCTCATAAATGTCTAGTTCTGACAACTATGGTCTTCTTTATGCTTTTGGAAAAAGCCTTCCTAATGAAGATGATATCCCACATGGAGATCGAGGTGAAAGATTAATCCTTTTTCGTGCATTAATGGGACTAGAAATCATATATGACTTCCTCTACCTCCTCCAATAATTTTCCTTAACCCACAAGTTCAAAGACTTGAAAAGTTCAAGGTTACTCAAGCCCTATTGGCTAGCAAATACCAAGACGGAAGGTATGTGTGTGCACATGTCTTGGAGATGAAGTCACACATTGACAGGCTGGGCATGTTTAGTGTCGTTGTTTCAAGGAAGTTGGTGGTTGACTTGGTTCTTTAATCACTTCCTAAGTCATATACTGGGTTCTTTAAGGACTACTATATGGGAGATCACGACATGACCCTTATTTATCTAACATATTTTCTTGTTGCTACTGAATCAACAATGATTTGGCGCATTGGTAAAACAAATTTGATTGGAAGATCTACTTTTCAAACTTCCATGGACATTGACATTGGTAACACTGGAAGTCCAGAAAATCTTTTTCTTCCCAATGGAAAGGGATCAGCCATGGTCAAGTCATTTGACCAAATGGTAAAGACAAAGGCTGAGTATGAGATGTACCATTCCTGAAGATTCCATATGTTTCTATTGCCAAGAGAAGGGGCATTGGTTGTGAAGTTTCCATATTTACCTGAAAGATTGCAAAGATGGTAAAGTCAAAAAGTTTGACTCTACTTCAGGTAAATTTTACTGTCTAACTCTATTAAGTTCCTATTTGGAGATTCTTAATACATGATTTAGTGTAATTACATTTTGATCTTTTGTAGAATTGAAGAAATGAAAGGAAGCTTAAAGGAAGAGTAAGTTGATTCTGATTGTGATGAGATGGATTTCAATCGCATGGTTCGATGATCAGAATTTTGAGTTGCTGCTTAAGAGTTATGATAGATTTCTTAGGAATAGATAACAACATAGTTTTCATATGTATTTTCATTGGAAGGATTCGTTTTTGCTCAATTTTTAGAAATAATTTTTTTTTCAAATTTATCTTATTTAAAGTTTCCTTCCAATGGCATTTGTGAAAATTGTTGCTTATATGTTTCCATTGGTAGCAATCTTGGAAAATGGATTTGATTCTTTCATTTATGGTAGTGTCATAATTTACCAAATAAGGAAAGATTCTCATCACCCAAGTTTCAGTTGGATAGAAACTTGGAATCATGCAAGTTGTATTGTGTGATGAATGAGAACCTTCATATTTGGGAAATTAAGACTAATTCCTTGTTCACATGTATATGTGAGTCAAGTGAAGGACTAGGGGATCAGGTACACTAAGATGATAATGTGCGCTGATCAGCTCCACCATAAAGAACGATAAGATTATTTGTTATGATTTACTAAAGTTTAGTAAATATGGTTATACTTACAAGATTAAGTATAAATATGAACCATTGGAAAAGTTTTAATGTATGGCATAACGAATAAGAATAATCAAATTAGGCAGAGAGATAAAGTTTCTCCAATCTGAAAAGAAGGGAGAGTACTTAAGTAACGTGTTTTATGATTATCTTAGTGATTATGAAACCATATCACAGTTGATTCTCTAAGGACATCTTAGTGCATTTGTGTGGCTAAGAAGAGGAATCATGAATTATTGAAATGGTTAAATAAAAAAAAGGTGAATCGTACTTCGTTCCAAAATCGAGTCTTAGACTAACACTCCAAGATCGAGCCTCGAGTGACAAAATCTTAAGAAAGGTTTATAACACTCATCAAATGTAGAGTAAAATGTTTCTTACTCTTGTACATTTGAAATTGTTATGCTGTGATGTTTTGAATAAGACAAAGACTGACCAAGACCAATTGTGTGAAGTATTTGTCTTGATAAGAAACCACACTAACTCTTGAATATTTGTTTATCAAGTAATGTTCCTTGAAAAAGTGAATCTTATATTTCAAGAGGTCAGTGGGAGTCTTAAAGATCTTGAAGAGTTTCAAGAACTAATCAAGAGTAAACCTATTGTTAATCACTAGCACACGACTTGAGGTTTATAACCTATCCTGTCGACAGATTCTTGTTTCTGTGCGCATTTCAGTTAAAGTTGACTGTGCGTGTGAGTTCTATGAGTTCTCAGTTGTTTACATAACAACTTGGAAGCAATGACAGACCCTTGTGCTACCAGGTGGAAAGAAATTAAGATTTAACATGTTCAGTCCATATGAGTTTGGATTTTTCACTAACCATGTCTTGTGATTATGGTTTTGACAAATTCACATGGATAGGAACACATACACCATAAGGTTTCTCTCTAAGTTCATGAAAATGATTGTGAGGAAATGCTTTCACTAAGTAGATTTTAAAGAGTTAACAATTGTGATATTTGCATTCTCAAATTCGATTATGATTACGACATCCCTCTTCATAGTTCGAATTGTGAGAAATGGCAAAAGGTCTAAACATTTGAGACTTATTGCTATAAGTTCTAAATATGTTTAGACAGACATGTGAGCTATTTAAGGAAAAGTGTATGGTTTTGAGAAGCCTAGATAAAGTCTTATCGAAGAATCTCGTATCAGAAATCTGAACTTTGGTAAGGAAGTCAATAAGTAATTATTTCTAGATATCCAGTTGATTTTTGAGTACATGTCAAAGCTAGTGGGAGCATAAGTGTTATGCAAATAAAAATGTAATTATTATGCTAATAGGAGCACAATTATTACGTTAAGAGTTGCGAGTTATCAATGTTAATTATAGAAAAAAAATGTTTCAATTCGCAAAGTTGTAGGATTTGAAAAGTTGGTTTGCTATAATTAAGGGAGAAAATTCATACTTCATTTCAAATGCAAAAGCTTAGATTGAGATTTTAGTCAAGAATATATGGAAATGTTATAACAAGAGACTGGTATAGTATCATGTCTTTATGTAAAACATTATGTATCGTATCCCATATGCTTCGAATATAGGATCGATTACATAAGCTATAACATAAATTTGTTCTAATTTTTCTAAATTCCTAGGGCATTAAGAGGGAAAAGGGACTAGAACGAGATATGACTAAAATGGTTAAGCAATTGTCGAGGACAATCTGAGGTTTACCAAAGATGGGTTGCTTATGGACATTTGGAAGTATATTCTGAATTTTGGAAGGACTATATTAACATTTTTAAAAAAGAGACAACTCTTGTTCAGAAGTGATAGTCAAAATGGGAATATCGAAATATTTCCATAAGTGGAAGTTATTCTTTAAATATGTGTAAGATTAGGAAACTTAATGCAAGAAGGATGCTCAAAGGAATATACTTTAAATGCGAGACTTCGTTTCCATGGAATTGCTCTCCATTGGAACACTTTGTAATGTCTATTGCCAAGTCTCTGTGACTTTTGTGTATAGTCATTACAAGAGGATCATGGCATATAAGTTTAAAATCTAACAAATTATAGCGAATGACAATAATTTGGTATTCTTACACTTACGATAAGGATTTGAAATTGTGAAATGAGTGTCATTGACATGTTTTCAATTGATTTATTTCACAAAGAAGGGAACATAGGCAAACATAGTGTGCATGCTTGGAGCATGACATAATTGTTGTTTTAATTAAAGTATTAAGTTGATTAATCGAAACATTATACAATGAATAATGTGTAACCAATATGGTGATTAAATCAAAGGTGTTTTATTTATATTCATAAGTATTGAGACCATATTGGATTTGATTATTCTTGTATTTCACTTTGCATGTTTTGCTTCCCGAATAACTAGTGTAACACCCATAAAATTCAAGCCAAATTTAAACTTTTCAAAAACACTTTAATCAACAGTTATTACAACTTTGTTTCCAAAATTGTCTATATCAGATTTTTCCCAGAAACCATAACAAAAATGTGAGAAGCTGTACGATCATGCCTTTGCCTTGCCGCAATCCCCCGATGTACCTGAAACAATAAACTGAAACTGTAAGACCGAAAGCTTAGTGAGTTCCCCCCCAGAATACCCATACTCACAACAATACACATAGAATCACGAACAACATATTATGGGTCTAGTCAACCATCGGGTTGGAATACCCCAAGACCACAACCATCATGTTGGAATGCCAACATACTATGGGTCCAATCATTATCGGGATGGAATACTCCATGCCCACAACCAACAGGTTGGAATGCCCACATACTATGAGTCCAATCATCCTCGGGATGGAATACTCATGGACCACAACCAACATGTTGGAATGCCCAGGTCTATTGGCTTTCGCACAAAGCAGATAAGCCTTAACCACCAAACAATTATGTGCACATATATAACAGAAAATCACATGATCGTCTATAAGAGGACAAACTGATCTAACAGATCATAACAACATAACACATCCCATATACGAGGATATTGATCTATTGGATCATAGCAACATATAATATCCTATTTACCAGGATACTAATCTAATGGATCACACCACATAACACATAATACCATCCTATCTACTAGGATACCGATCTAAACGATCATACCACATATCACATAGTATTATCCTACCCTCTAGGATACCAATCTAACAGATCGTACTAGCATACATAATAATATAACCATCCAAAGGTCCGGCCTTGGTGCCTTAGACCCTTGAGTATAGTGAGGATAACTCACCTTGCATCTGCCGACTGGGAAAAGAAAGCTCAAATCTCGAATCACCGCCACGAACTCCACCACATAGATCCAACACATCACAAAGTCCATAAACTCCTAGATACCCCCAGAAGTCAAGTGGTCAACCCTTGGTCAAAGTCAAAGTCAACTGTCAGGGTCAACAGTCCATGTTGACCTGAACTCGTTGAGTGAAAGCAACCACTCGCCGAGTCACCAGAGTGACTCGTCGAGTTCCTAAGGCTCGCGGTTGAAGCTCCTTGGCTACTCGTTGAGTTTATCCCCCTTGCAACCCAACAAGTTCACACGCATCCAACAGTTGGGAAAAACCCTAACCGACTCGCCGAGTCACTCTACTGACTCGCCGAGTCTACGACAATATTCATCGGACTCGCCGATTTGTTCATCCAACTCGTTGAGTTCATGACCATCTTCATATGACTCGCCGAGTCGACGATCCGACTCGCCGAGTCCCTTCAATCCTTCATCCATACAGATGCTTTTTAAGCCATGCAAAGGCTCCATAGTGAAGATCTAAGCTCCTAGGGCATGTTTATAATGTAAAGTTACAAACTTTACGTGCATGCAAGATGATAATGGGCTAAAACAAGCTAAAAGATTGGCTTAAGGTAAGGGAAAAGGTCGTAGCTCGACAAAGACTGAAACTTTATGACAAAGAGGGGTTAAAGGAGTCCAGATCTGAGGTTGTAACCTCAAATCTTGACCCAAATTAGAGAACCACCACACAAAATCCTAAAAAAATTCCCAAACCCATAAATGAAGAGATCTAACTAAGAGAGAGTCAAGGTTACAACTTGTTACCTCCAAAATGATGCCAAGACAGAGAATAATCCGGATCTACAACAACCCCTTGCTCCAAACTTCTTGAACTCCAAGACTTTTACTCCAAAAATCCCTCTTTCAAGCTAAGAAGCCCACAAATATTGAGAGAAAACACGAATTAGGGTTTCTGAACTCAAGGGAGGTAGTAAGAGAGGCAAAGGAGGGATAAGTGGTCCTTAACTAGGGCGCAAAACCCCGAAAATTAGGGTTTAATCCACCAGCTCTTACTCGTCGAGTACCTTCTTGGACTCGGCGAGTAGGTCACTTAAACACGCGGACCAGCCCGCTACTACTCGACGAGTCAGGAAGCCAACTCGTCGAGTAGGCCTTGAAATCAAGAGGGATTCTCACATAATTAATACATGTGAATCGAGGCGTTACAATTCTCTCCCACTTGAAGTAAACTTCATCCTCGATGTCCACTGAGGTGAACAACGCCGAATAGTGCTCCAGCATCTCTGCCTCCGGCTCCCATGTCCACTCGGATCCCCTCCGATGCTCCCATTGCACTTTCACCAAAGGTATTTCCTTGTTCTGTAGAACATTCATCTTCCTTTCCAGAATGGCCACAAGCCTCTCCACGTAATTTAGGCGCTCATCGACCTGAATATCATCTAATGACACTACTGCCTCATGATCCATAACACACTTTTGCAATTGCGAAACGTGGAAAGTTCTGTGAATCCGACTAAGCTACTCTAGTAGCTCTAGCCTATATTCCACCTTGTCGACCCTCGCAAGGATCCTGAATGGACCAATGAAACGGGGACCCAATTTCCCTCTCTTCCTGAAGCGGATCACACCCTTACAGGGTGAGACCTTCAAAATTACCATATCACTCACCTGAAACTCCAACTCAGATCGGCGTCTATCGGCGTAACTCTTATGCCGAATCTATGCGGTCTGCAGTCTCTGCCTAATCTGATGAATTTTCTCGGTAGTCTGCAGAAGTACCTCTATTTGTCCTATCACCCTGTGTCCAACCTCACCCTAACAAACTGGGGTGCGGCATCTCTGCCCATACAACAACTCGAAAGGTGGGGTGATGATGCTAGAATGACATCTGTTGTTGTAGGCGAACTCCACAAGAGGTAGGTGGGAATGCCAACTCCCACCGAAGTCAATGATGCACACCCTCAATATATCCTTGAGGGTCTAGATGGTCCGATCGCTCTGACCATCGGTCTGCAGATGAAATGTTGTACTGAAATGCAACCGTGTGCCCAGTTCCTCATGGAACTTCTACCAGAAATAAGAGGTAAATCTAGCATCTTGATAAAAAACAATGGATACCGGAACCCCATGATGAGCGACAACCTCGCGTACGTACATGTCGGCCAGCTTCTCGGCCGAAGAGCTCTCCCGTATAGCGAAGAAATGGGCACTCTTGGTCAATCGATCGGCGATGACCCATATGACATCAAACCCCATCGCCGTCCTTGACAGTTTGGTAATGAAATCCATCGTGATCTACTCCCATTTCCACATGGGAATCTCTAGGGGCTGCAACATACCAAGCGGCCTCTGATGCTTGGCCTTGACCATCCTACAGGTCAAGCACCTCTCGACGTACCAAGCGATTTCTCGCTTCATAAATGGCCACCAGTAGCTCAAACTCAGATCCCTGTACATCTTGGTGGCCCCCGGGTGAATAAAGAAGTGAGACTTATGAGCCTCCTCCATGACTGTCTGTCTGATCCCATCAAACATCGGGACCCAAACCCGACCGCATCGAGTCATTAATCTCCGACTATCCTGCACAAACCGGACATTCTCCCCTTGATCCTCTCCATCTTGTAGTTCTCCGGTCACATGTCGTCAACCTGGTCATCTCTGATCAAACCCGCAAGCGGAGAATCCACCGCTATCCTCATACATGTTGCTGGGGTGGAAGACCCACCTGACTTGCAACTCAAAGCATTTGCAACCACATTCGCTTTTCCGGGGTGGTAAAGGATCTCGTAATCGTAGTCCTTGACTACATCTAGCCACCTGCGCTGCCTCATATTCAGGTTCTGCTGATCCATGATATGCCTCAAGCTCTTATGGTCCATATATATGGTACAACAGACCCTATACAGGTAGTTTCTCCATATCTTGAGAGCGAACACAACCACTCCCGGCTCTAAATCATGAGTAGGATATCTCGTCTCATGCCGCTTCAACTGCCGCGACGCGTAGGCTATCACCCGTCCCCTCTTCATGAGGACTGCGCCCAAACCTGTGATGGATTCATCACAGAACACCACAAAATCCTCCACTCCCTCTGGTAGTGTCAAAATTGGGGCATCGCACAACCGCTGTCGGAGGGTCTCGAACGGCCTCTGCTGCTCAGGGCCCCACCGGAAATCCACCCCCTCCCTCGTGATACGAGCGAGGGGTACTAAAATTTTTGAGAAATCTCGAATGAATCTCCGATAGTATCCTGCCAATCCCAGAAATTTCGTGATGTCCGGGGGAGATCTTGGGACCTCCCACTGCATGAATGCCTCGATCTTAGCCGGGTCGACTAAAATCCCCTTCTGGTTGATGAGATGTCCGAGGGACCGGACCTCT
Organism: Lactuca serriola; assembly: GCF_051521515.1. Taxonomy (NCBI): domain Eukaryota; kingdom Viridiplantae; phylum Streptophyta; class Magnoliopsida; order Asterales; family Asteraceae; genus Lactuca; species Lactuca serriola. The sequence continues at coordinate 353,684,354 of NC_136411.1, forward strand.
CCTAACCAAAACTCGCACTTCGAGAACTAGGCATACAACCGTTCTTGTCTTAGAAATCCTAACAACTCCCAGAGGTGCTCCTCGTGCTTCTCTCGAGTCTTGGAATACACCAAGATATCATTTATGAACATAATGACCGAGCGATCAAGCATCGGTCTGCAGACCTGATTCATCAGGTCCATGAATACTATCGGCGCATTGGTAAGCCCGACTGGCATCACCATGAACTCGTAGTGAACATAACGAGTCCGAAACGCGGTCTTCTCCACGTCCACCTCTCTAACCCGGACATGATGATACCCTGACCTCAAATCAATCTTGGAGAACCAAGATGCACCTTATAGCTGATCAAAGAGATCATCTATCCTCGGGAGTGGATAACGGTTCTTCATCAGCAACTTGTTAAATTCCCTATAGTCAATGCACATCCGGTGCAATACGTCCTTCTTCTTGATGAAGAGGATTGGTGCTCCCCGTGGAGAACTGCTAGGTCGAATGAACTGTTTGCCCAATAGTTCCTGCAGCTGTGGCAACAGCTCCTGCATTTCTGGAGGCGCCAACCGGGGCGTTGCCTTGGCGATAGGGCCGCACTAGGCACCAGGTTGATCTGAAACTCGACCCGCCTCTCCAAAGGTATACCTGGCAACTCCTCCGGAAACACGTGTGAAAACTCCCTGACTACTGGAACATCGGAAATTGAAATCTGATCCCTGGTTCGCGTATCCACCACATATGCCAGAAAACCCGCACACCCGTGCTGAATATATTGTCGAGCCCTAGTAGCTGAACAGAGCCCTGATCCCATTTTGGTGCTCTCAACATAAACAATCAGTTCTTCCCCACTTGGGGTTCAAACTACCACTCACTGGCACTCGCAATCTATCATGGCACCAAATTGACTAAGCCAGTCCATCCCCACAATCACACATACTCCCCCCATGGGAATCAGAATCAAATCAATCGGAAAGGACACTCCGAAGATTTCCAACTCGCGTCCTCGGTAAACCGAAGAAGCAGAAACTCCGTGTTCGTTGGCGATAGAGACTCGCAACGAAGACTCTAGCTCGCCCACTCGCTACTAAATGCTTGAGATACGAAGGAACGACTTTCCCCCGAGTTAAATAAAACCAAAACGAGCAATGAGTTTACTAAAAATGTACCTAAACACAGGTACAACAGATAAGCATAACACAGATATAATAAATGAGGTAAGGGATACAAACATATCAACAACCACATGCGGTGCTGCCCTGGCCTCCTCGGCCGTAAAATGGAAGGCACGAACCTGAGCCTTTGGAGGCTCTTCCTTAACTGGCCTCCCATCTGTAATCCTCAGAGTAGCCGGCACTGAATCCTATGCTGGCTTGGCGGCTAGAGGAGGATATTGGGCCTTCATATGGCCCACCTGCTCACAGTGATAACAAAGTCTGACTACGGAATCCGGAGTCTGTTGTCTGGAATCCCTAGACAATTGGCCCTGCTTGCCACACTGGTGGCACCCACTCGCTGATCGGCACATCCCTGAATGAGCCTTTCTACACTTTCCACAAGTGCGGCCTGCCTGTCCCCTAACCCTGGTATTGGCGGTCTAGGACCGCTTCAGCGCTGGCTACGACTGTGTCGGGGCCTACCGCTGCTCTCTCATCTGCAGTTCAATCTCCAACTCACGCTGCCTCGTTGTTGAGTTTTGAGCATTCTAACACTCCTAAGTGTACATGCAACCCTAAATACCTTGGATCTATGTTTTCTCTATTATACATGCAAATAAGAACTTTCCAAGGTATTATCCTAATCTAGCATACAAAACAATGAATATAACAAGATAGAATACATACCTCATTGATGTAGAAATTCTTCATGAAGCTTGAGTGCCTAATCCCCCATGTGTGACACCTCAAATGGTTCACACAACATCAATTGCTTTTGGAATAACCTTGAGAGAAATGTGGAACACTTGAAATCGGCTAGCCCTCTCTAGAATAATACTAGTGTCGATTTTGGTCAAGAATAAGATGCATATATAGTTAGGGTTACACCATGTAAACCCTAATTGACATGGCCTTTCATTTCCATGATCCATGGGTACAAAACACCATGGAGCATCCATGAAGCATCATATGGGTTTTAGCCCAACTAGATAATCCATGGAGCATTAGCCCACTATATAAGTATGGATGATTTACACAATCATCCCATATATTTAATTAGTCTTCTTTTGATCACTTAATTAATCCTAGATTAATTCTTGATCAATACTAATTAAATAATCTTATTATCCTTATTATTAATATACTAGAACTTATAATATATTAATAACCATAAGTGTCTTATTTCTCTCATTTAGTCTATCCAAATGCATGATGCCATGCAACCCAAATGGACCATGTCGGGTCGGGTCAAGTCTTACGAATTATAGTTATGTACTGAGACATTAATCCAACAGTCTCCCACTTGGTAAGTCTAAAACCATTGTTGCGTATGACTTCAGGAACAGACTGGCAATCGTAGCTCTCAAAAGCTTTTATCGAACTCTGACCTTGTAGATAAACCCTGACCTTTGTCAATGACTTGTCCATTAGATAAGGGATCATATATTCCTCCATTCTAGATATCGTATGGACTGAGAAATGGATTATAATCATTCTCTCTATCCATTTGTTGTTACCCGATTTCCGATTTATGACGACTGACTAATTGAACAAATTAAATCAGTCCTGGCCCGGCCGAGCACTTCCATTTGTCATCATCAAATCATTGAGGGGCCCACAGATATCGCTTTTATCCCGAAGGTAAAAGGAATGGATAAACTTCGACTCATATGGCTTGTTCTACTACTTGTTGAATCGTACACAAAGACACATTTTATAACATCGAGTTACCAATGCGTTTTTGTGCAATCAATGTACTATCAACTCATAGTAACAACTCATATCTCTAGGTTTGAAGAATATAAGATATTATCGTCTCATGATCACTCGTGATAAAATCCATGAAGTGATTCCAATGAGCGCGGGTTGAATCCAATACGTAGAACTTATGAGCACTCATGAGTGTTGTAGCCATTTGTCCAACATCTTAGACCTCTACAAGCCAACCCATGACAGTCTTGATTCATATCTACTTCCAACATATGACCGACTGTGGATGGTTTGAATAACTTAGTCATCCAGAAGAATGACCTAGTTATTCTGGAAGTTAAAACATGCAAAATGAAACACAATAATAATAGAATCTAATATGTTATCAAAATCTATGAACATAAATAAAACACCTTTTATTTATCACCATATGATTACACATTATTCATTATATACTGTTTCAGCTATCAACTTTATTCTTGAATTTTAAAACAATAGTTGTGCCATGCTCCAAGCATGTACACTATGTTTTCTAAACACTAGTCATGCCATACACCAAGTATACGTACTATGTTTGTCTATGATCTTTACTTTGTGAACTAGATCAATGGAACATAACTTCAATGATTCTCTTTTCACACTCCCAAATCCTTACTGCAAATGCAAGAATTCCTAATTCACGCCATTTACTGAAATCTGTTAGATTCTAAACTTATATGCATTGATCCTCTTGTAATGATTATGCACAAAGTCAGAAAGACTTGACAACAATCATTACAGAGTATTCCAAAGGAGATTAGCTCCTTGGAAACATACTTCTTGCATTAAGTTTCCTAATCTTACACAGATTGAATAATTTCTAACTTTGAAACATTTCCAGATTCCATTTTGACTATCACTTATGAACAAGAGTTGCCTCCTTAAAGATTATGTCAATATGGTCCTTCCAGAATTATCACTATACTGCCAACTGTCCTTAAGCAACCAATCTTTGGTAAACCTTAGATTGTCCTCGACAATTGTCTAGTCATTTTAGTCATATCCAATTCTAGACCTTTTCCCTTCTTAATGCCCCAGGCATTTGGAAAATTTTAGAAAGGATGAATATAGCACATGGAATCGATCCTATATCCGAAGCATATGGGACACGATTCATGATGTCTCACATAAAGACTAACCAGTCTTTTGCTATAACATTTCCATTTCTATTTGCCATGTTCTCATAATTCAGATTATGAAAAGGGATGCCGTAATCATAATCGAATTTTAGAACGCAAATAATGGACCAGTATACAAAATTTCCTTATGTTGAGCCATTCCAACATGAAATTCATATATATACATATATATATATACATATATATATATATATATATATATATATATATGTATATATTCTTGACTAAATACGATTAAAACCTCAATCTAAGCTTTTAGATTTGAGATGAAGTACAATTTCCTCTCCCTTAATTATAGCAAAACAACTCTTTCCCAATTGAAACTTTTGTTTTCTATAATTAACATTGCTAACTTGCAATACTTATCATAATTATCATGCTCCCACTAACATGATGATTATTAGCATAACACTTATGCTCCCACTAGCTTTGACATGTACTTAGAAATCAGCTCGACTTCTAGAAATCAATACTTTATTGACTTTCTTACCAAAGTTCAGATTTCTGATAATAGATTGCTTTGATAAAACTTTATCATAATCATACACCTTATCTTAGATAGCTCACAGGTGTGTCTAAACAATTTTTAAGAACTATGAAAAGGGATGCCGTAATCGTGGTCTCAATTGTTTAGACCTTTTCCACTTCTCACAAGTGCACGTTAGTGTGCCGGTAAACCACACACGCTCCACTAACGACTTTGATAACGAAAATATCACAATTGCTATCTAGCTAAAATCTACTTAGTGAAAGTGTTTCCTCACCATCATTTTCATGAATTGGAGAGAAACCTTATGAGACTTAGATTTAATGGTGTATGTGTACTTATCCATGTGAATTGTCAAAACCATAGTCACAACACAAGGATAATGACAAATCCAAACTCATATGGACTGAACTCAATCTAATTTTTGCGATCTGGTAGCTCAAGGGCCTGCCATTGCTTCCAAGTTGTTATGCACCCAATTGAGAACTCTAAGAACTCATATGCAAAGCCAACTTTAACTGGAATGGGCACAGAATATGTCAACACGATAGGTTATAAACCTCAAGTTGTGTTCTAGTGAATAACTTTAGGTTTTATTCTTGATTAGTTCTTGAGACGTTCAGGACTTTTAAGACTGCCACTGTCCTCTTGACATATATGACTTTCTTGTCAGATATTCAAGAGATAGTGTGGATTCTAATCAAGACAAACACTTCACACAATTGGCCTTAGTTGGTGTTTGTTTTATCCAAAACATCACAACTTACCAATTTCAAATGTACAAGAGTAGAAAACTTTTACTCTTACATTTGCCATGTGTTTTAAACCTTCTTTAAGACATGTCACTCAAGTTACAATTTTGGAGTACAACTCTAAGAATTGTTTTTGGAACGAAGTATGAATCATCTTCTTGATTTAACCACTTCAACAATTCATAACTCCTCTTCTTAAGTATCAGAATCCACTTAGAGGATGAATTGTGATAAGGTCTCTTAATCATTAAGATGATCATATAACATGATACTAAAGTACTCTCCCATCTTTTCAGATTTGAGAAACTTTTATCCTTCTGCCTAATTTGATTCTTCTTATTCGCTCTGCCTTACATTGGAACCTTTTCCAATGTCTCAGAATTACACTTAAGCTTGTAAGTATAACCATATTTACTGAGCTTTAGTAAATTATGACGAATAATCTTATCAATCTTTTGTGGTGGACTTGACCAATGCACAAGAATGTGTACTCGATCCCTTAGTCCTTTACATGACTCACACATCCAAGTGAACAAGTAATTAGTCTTAATTTTCCAATACTTGAAAGTTCTCATTCATCATGCTATACAACTTGCATGATTCCAAGTTCCAGTCCAATTCAAACTTGGGTGATGAGAATCTTTCCTTATTTGGTAAATTTAGACATTACAACAAATGAAAGAATCAATTTCATATTTCCACTCTTGCTATTAATGGAATCATATAAGCAACAATTTTTCCTCAAATGCCATTGTAAGAATACTTTAAAATAAATAAAATCATCATTTTTCCTTTTATTTTAAAAACTTTGCAGAAAAACTATCCTTACAATCCATATGAAAACTTGTTGTTATCTATTCCTAAGCAATAACTCATATCTCCTAAGAAGTAGCTCAAGAATCCGATCTTCAAACTATGCGATAGAAATCCATCTACGCGATCAGATTCAACATATTCTTTCTTTAAGTTTTTTTTACTTTTCTTTGATTCTTAAAACATCAACATGTGACCCAGTCACATCATATATCAAGAATCTCAGAATAGAAACTTAGCAGAGTTAGATAGTGGACTTTACCTTAAGTAGACTCAAACTTGTTGACTTTAACACCCTTAGGTAAATTGGCAGCTTCGCAACCAATGCCCCTTCCTTTGGCAATATAAACATATGGACCCTTTGGTGATGGTACACGGGACTATCACAGACTTAGCATTTCTCTTTACCATTTGGTCAACCGAGTTGACTAAGGCCGATCCCTTTCCATTGGGAAGAGAGAGCTTTACTGGATATCCAATGTCATCATTGTCAATGTCCATAAAGTTTGAGGAAGTTGATCTTAGCAAATAGATAAGACCATTAAGGGTCTTGTCATAGTCTGGTTCATAGGAGTTCCAAATAAACTCACTATGTGACTTAGAAAGTGATTGAGCCACCAACTTTCTCAAGACTTTGGCACCCAACTCTCCCGGCTTGTCAATATGTGACTACATCTCCAAGATGTGATCACACCTAGACCTTGCCTTGCCAATAGGGCTTGAGTGACCTTGAATTTGTGGGTTAGGGAGAATAATTGGAGGAGGTGAAAGATGTATGATTTCCATGGGACATCATCTTCATTTATAAAAGCTTGTTTCAAGAGATTTGGGAAGATCATAAATGTCTAAACCAGACACCTTTTGGGAGATATTCAAGATAGTTGATTTTAAGTCCTTAATATGACTCCCAATATGAAATATTAAGGCTAGGACCCTAAAAACTATTTTATAACTTAGAAGAGGGATGCTGTAATCCAAGCTATAAAATATTTGAAGGTAGGTGAAAGACGATTCACCAATTTCCACCAAGATAAACGAAATGTATTATTTGGTTTTAATTGGTTTTGAAACTCCTAGATCTTTGAGATTCATTGAACTGTTCAATAGCATGTTTCAATATCGAGTGTGCCCTTCATGTTTTGTGACTGGGATGCCGAGGATCACTAAACAAGGTGTGAAGTAACCTTACAAATTACTTGGTACCCTTAAGTGTTTACCCCTCAATCGATGTGCTGGTTAACCACACACGCTCCATCGATACTATGTTAAACATTAAGTTACCCTTTTCCTACCTTGTTAAATACAAGTTAGTGTGTCGGTTAACCACACACGCTCCACTAACCGACTTAAACAAAGTGCAAAGTGTAATTTCATGGATTAGCACCTTATTCACATTTTCCTATGTAACTAAGATTGGGTATTATTAAGAGTTTAGTTACTTACTATTTATCATTAATACTTTTAATGAAGGGAGAATTATAGTCCTGTCAAACCCGTTCGGCTAACGACCCTCCACCAGTCAAGGAAGCAGTGGGTAAGAGTGGACACCCATTAAACTGCCATTTTATAGGCAGTAACCTTATACCCCTTTATAGACCGACTTTGTGAATGAGGCCTACTAACGGTAAGACTGACTTTACTCTTATAAATATATATATCTACATATATATATATATATATATATATATATATTATTAACTTATAATATTATGAAGTATAGGGGTTGAATTTTAACTTTTAAAATTCTGAGGGCTAACTTGGAATTAAAGTATTCATAAGTGAAAACTTTTCAAATTCCAAAACTTGAGGGCAAGTTTTGAAACTATTCAAAACTAATTAATTCCATAACTTATGTGTTTAAAGTAGTTTTAATCCAAAAACTCTTCAAGTTCCATAACTTGAGGACAAGTTATGGAAGACTTTAAACTAATAAAGGAATTAACTTTTCTTTATTTTATAACTTATGGAATTAATTAAGGTTACATTTTTTTTTATTTAATGAAGAGACTTTTGGTCCTCCATAACTTGAGGATAAGTTATGGAGTCATAAAACCATTTAATTAGAACTAGACTCTTCATTTTGTAACCTTTGCCAATTTTTATGAGTTTTATGAAACTTAAATGTGACTTTTCATATAACTTGAGGACAAGTTACAAAAACACATTTTAGAATCAACTCTTAGATTAATTTAGATTGAAAACAACTATTTCACTCAGCTTTTCTATTAATCTAAGCAACTCATAAGAAAAAGATAATTGAAATCAAACTTTTTCATGTAATTAGTCTAAACCTTAAACTAATACAATACATGAATCTATTGACAGTTATCTTTGAAGTTGGATTAGCATGAACATTACGACGTCAAAAACAAGTTTATAAGTCCAAAAACAACTTAGGCTAATGTTCCTAGTCCAATTCCAGCCAAAAAAATCGAATATATGCTGTCTGGGGCTCCTACCCGTCAAGTGAATGAAACTACTCGACGAGTAGGATGATTTTACTCATGGACTCGGCGAGTTCATCAGTGGACTCGGCGAGTTCATCAGTGGACTCGGCGAGTCCAGTGCCTAGAAAGCCAGAAAATCGAGTTTTTCAGCATTTTTCAGCAATTTGCATCAAGTATAATTGAAAACAAGCCTAGGCTCTTATACCACTGTTGGGTTTTGAACATTCTAACACTCCTAAGTGTACATGCAACCCTAAGTACCTTGGATCTATGTTTTCTCTATTATACATGCAAATAAGAACTTTCTAAGGTATTATCCTAATCTAGCATACAAAACAATGAATATATCAAGATAGAATACATACCTCATTGATGTAGAAAGTCTTCATGAAGCTTGAGTTTCTAGTGCCCAAGTGCGACACCTCAAATGGTTCACACAACATCAATCGCTTTTGGAATAACCTTGAGAGAAATGTGGAACACTTGAAATCGGCTAGCCCTCTCTAGAATAATACTAGTGCCAATTTTGGTCAAGAATAAGATGCATATATAGTTAGGGTTACACCATGTAAACCCTAATTGACATGGCCTTTCATTTCCATGATCCATGGGTACAAAACACCATGGAGCATCCATGAAGCATCATATGGGTTTTAGCCCAACTAGATAATCCATGGAGCATTAGCCCACTATATAAGTATGGATGATTTACACAATCAACCCATATATTTAATTAGTCTTCTTTTGATCACTTAATTAATCCTAGATTAATTCTTGATCAATACTAATTAAATAATCTTATTATCCTTATTATTAATATACTAGAACTTATAATATATTAATAACCATAAGTGTCTTATTTCTCTCATTTAGTCTATCCAAGTGCATGATGCCATGCAACCCAAATGGACCATGCCGGGTCGGGTCAAGTCTTACCAATTATAGTTATGGACATAGACATTAATCCAACACTCACGACCTCCTGTAACTCCGAAAGAGTATCACATCACTGGGTAGACATAAACTGTTGGATATCGGTCTTGAGCATGCTCAGATAACGAGTTATCTGAGCCTGGTCGAAAGCAAACTCCAGGCAGAACATCGCCCTCTCAGTGAACATACGGGTGATCTCCGTCACCGACTCCCCATCCTGTCTCAAACTCAAAAACTCCTGAGCCAATCATTCACGCTCGACCCGCGGAATGTATCGGGCGTGGAACATATCCCGAAACTGCTCCCAAGTACTAGCAACTCTCCGCTCATCAAAGTACGACCCTGTCTTCAGCCTCCACCAGTCCTTGGACCCGAGCCTGAGTAGGTTCAGGGCACATCTGACGTCAGAAGGACATGAACATGTAAAGAAACATCCCTCCACATCGGAAACCCACCGTATAGCCTTGATGGGGTCCTGGGTCCCATCTGAAGTAGGGGCTTTATGTTGTCGAAGTCCTTGTTCTAGAAGCCCCGACCGGATCCTACCCCACGTCCAGCCGCTGTTGCAGCTGATGTAGCTGCAGCGACAGCCGTCTCCGCAAGGGCTGCGTATCTGTCATCAAAGTACTCCATCATGGCAGACTTAATATTCCCAAACAATTCCAAAATCTGACCCCGGGAAATCTCGACCATCTCCTCGCAGATGATCTCCCTGACCTGATCCTCTGCCAACATTGGCTCCTCCTTACTCATAACCTGAGGGCTTCTAGGGCCTCATGATCACCTTGCCCTGATCTCGTTCCGGATCCCGACACAACATGCCTCGTAACCACGATACTGAAAATATAACATGAAGATATCAGTTAACCCGCACAAATAACTAGGAACTAACTCCTGACCCAAACCCTAGGGGTTGTGACTTCCTTGCTACGCGTATGGGTCCTATGCTTTCAGTAGTATGGGCCCATACTACCTTCCACGCCTACCCACCTTTGTCTCAAGTATCACCACAAGAACCTATAATAAATGTAAACATAGTGAGCGCCCAACCCTCATCCCTAGAGGAAGGCTGAACATCTCATAACATTGTAGCACTAATGTATGCTAGCCATACATAACGATGGACCCTATAGACTTTCGAATATCCAATCCTACCCTAAGCCCTAATCATTAAGAACAAAACATATGTCCAAATCAAACATTTTTAGGCTATAAGATCTTAATTATATACAGCCGTGATGCATACACAAGCAACTACAGTAATGATGTCAATCTCATATAAAGGAAACACTAGGCTAGCAGATACCATATAATCAGACAATTCTATCATGCAATTCCTAAAGATTCCTAGCTTAGCACTAGCATGCTGCTCTAACATGTCATATAATCAAATACTGTATGGTATTTTGGGGTCTACTTACTGGCTCCGGCTGATCGTACACTCTGCATCCTCCGTTACTTATTTTGAAAAACATTTAAAAACTGTTTTGAAAATCTTTCCCTGATTTTAGACTGGATTCACACGAATGTTCCTCCAATTCACTCAAACCAAGGCTTTGATACCAACTTGTAACACCCAAAAAATTCAAGCCAAATTTAAACTTTTCAAAAACAATTTAATCAATAGTTATTAAAACTTTGTTTCCAAAATAGTCGATATCAGAGTTTTCCCAAAAACCATAACCAAAATGTGAGGAGCTGTATGATCACGCCTTTGCCTTGCCACGATCCCTTGATGTACCTAAAACAATAAAATGAAACTGTAAGACCGAAAGCTTAGTGAGTTACCCTAGAATACACGTAGTCACAACAATATACATAGAATCACAAACAACATGTTATGGGTCCAGTCAACCATTGGGTTGGAATACCCCAGGCCCACAACCAACATGTTGGAATGCCAACATACTATGATACCAATCATCCTTGGGATGGAATACCCCAGGCCCACAACCAACAGGTTGGAATGCCCACATACAATGAGTCCAATCATCCTCGGGACGGAATACTCACGACTCACAACCAAAAGGTTGGAATGCCTAGGTCTATTGGCTTTCGCACAAAGCAGATAAGCCTTAACCACCAAAAAATTAGACCCTTGTGTATAGTGAGGATAACTCACCTTGCAACTGCCAACTAGGAAAAGAAAGCTCAACTCTCGAATCACCACCACGAACTCCACCACCTAGATCCAACATATCACAAGGTCCATAAACTCTCAGATACCCCCAGAAGTCAACTGGTCAAGCCTTGGTCAAAGTCAAAGTCAACTTTCAGGATCAACAGTCCATGTTGACCTGAACTCGTCGAGTGAAACCAGCCACTCGTCGAGTTCCTTGCATAACGCGTCCGATCACCGAGTCACCAGAGTGACTCATCGAGTTCCTAAGGCTCACCGTTGAAGCTCCTTGGCTACTCGTCGAGTTTCTCCCCCTTGTAACGCGACAAGTTCACACGCATCCAACGGTTGGGAAAATCCTTAACTGACTCGCCGAGTCACTCTACTGACTCGTCGAGTCTACGACAATCTTCATCGGACTCATCGAGTTGTTCATCCAACTCGTTGAGTTCATGACCATCTTCATATGACTCGCCGAGTCGACCATGAGACTCGCTGAGTCCCTTCAATCCTTCAACCATATAGATGCTTTTTAAGCCATGAAAAGGCTCCACACTACAGATCTAAGCTCCTAGGGTATGTTTATCATGTAAAGTTACAAACTTTATGTAACGACCGAAAACTTCAACCAATTTAAAATTTTCAAAAACAACCCGATTCCATTAAAGTTATTACAAAAAGGTTTTCAATACAATTTATTTAAATGTTCCCAGAATCACTTCACGACAAAAACATGAGGAGCAGTACGATCACGCCTTCGCCTTGCCACGGTCTCCTAGAGAACCTGAAAAACATTAGACCACAACTGTAAGCCCGAAAGCTTAGTGAGATATCCCCAAGATACCAACCACATATAACATACACGCATAACATGCCATAACATATCCGGTCACAGAACAGCCATCCACTTCGGGTCTACTGTGGGACTGGTCCGCCACACCGGCAAACAGTCCACCTGGTCCACCCTCCGAGTCTAGCCATATACCTCGAGTCTACAGTGTGATTGGTCCGCCCGCACCGGGCCTTCAATCCACCTGGTCCACTCTCCGAATCTAACCACATACATCGAGTCTGCAGTGTGATTGGTCCGCCCGCACCGGGCCTTCAATCCACCTGGTCCACTCTCTGAGTCTACAGTATGACTACTCCGCCCGCACCGGGCCTTCAGTCGGCCTGGTCCACTCTCCGAGCCTCGGCACGTCTGATCCGCCCTCTTGGGGCCTACAACCTATCCGGACCGCTCGCTGGGCCTTCGGGACAACCGGTCCGCCCTGGGTATCTTGGCCTACAGCACAAAGAAGGACCCGCCTAAACCCAACTCCAGTCCAAACAACCATGTGCACATAAACATACAATCATATAGAAAATTCACAGTCAATAAGCCGATCAAACAGATCACATAACATATCATCATCCTAACCAGTATACCGACCTAACCGGTCACTAGCATAGCATCACCCTACATCTCGGGATACCTATCTCAACCAGGTCTCTAACATATACCATCCTAGCTACCAGGATGCAAACATATCAAAGCAATAACATAACAATAAATAACCGAATCTCAATCCGATAAGGGCCGGCCTTGGTGCCTTAGACCCTATTGATATAGTGAGGATAACTCACCTCGAAACTGCCGACTAAACAGATAACCCAAGCTGCTCCGATTACTGATACGACCTCCACCACTGGACAACCACCAAGGCACTGAACTCAAAACAATATCCAACAATTACCAAAATGCCCCTGGAAATCACTGGTCAACCCTTGGTCAAAGTCAAAGTCAAAGTCAACCCCTGACTGACTCTACTCGCTGAGTCAACCCGATGACTCGCCGAGTCCCATGCTCAGAATTCCCCCAATCCGCGACTCAACTCGCCGAGTCACCCCGAGACTCGCCGAGTCCAACAACTCTGAGTCCACTCACACACAACTCACTGAGTCATCCCTTGACTCACCGATTCACGGCTCAACCAGAAAAGATTGGGACTCTTCGACAAGAGTCGCCGAGTCCAAGAACAAACTCGTCGAGTCTAAGCCTATCTTTAACCTATTCGCCGAGTTGTTCTTCCAACTCGTCGAGTTCCAGGCCATCTTCATCCAACTCGCCGAGTTGTTCTTCCAACTTGTCGAGTCCCAGCCTATCTTCAAGCAACTCGCCGAGTCCACCCATGTGACTCGCCGAGTACCACCGGGTCCGAATCCATACAGACGCTTTCCAAGCCATGCAGATGATTCAAATCATAGATCTACCCTTCCTAAGGCCATCCATCATGTAAAGTGGAAAACTTTACGTGAATCCAAGGAGATCTAGGCACTTTGCACTCTAGGGCTAGGGTTTGGGACAAAATAGCTCCTTCAAACACTCGTCAACAGGGACTTTTTGACATATAAGACCATCACAAGCTCAAATCTGAAGTAGCATCCTCAGATCCAAGCTTCTATCTCACTTTAGATGCCAAACCAACCACCACACATGAACCCATGAATAAAATAGCTTAAGGAAATGGTTCCTTACCCTTGGAATGAGCCCAACCAACTATAGATTGCTGTTTCCCCCAAGCTTCCTGATACAAGCCTCCAATCTTCAAGCTTAAAGCTCCAAATATCCTTCTCCAAGCTCTAATTCACTCAACAATGGTGTTTTCTCACGAAATCAGGGCTTCTGGAACTCAAGGGGTGATAAGGAGGCTAGGGAGGAGACATAATGTTTTTTATATAGGGCTCAACCTCCGGATTTAGGGTTTTCTCCACTCAACACCAACTTGCCGAGTCCACCCATGCTACTCGCCGAGTTGATCATTTAACACGCGACTAGAGTCGCGACCCTACTCGCCGAGTCCACTCGTGGACTCGCCGAGTCGCTCCTTCCCATTTTACTCTTTTAGCCCTTCAACTTTACCCTTGCTATTCCGGGATGTTACACTTTACGTGCATGAAAGATGATAATGACCCAAAACAAGCTGAAGGAGTGGCTTAAAGTAAGGGAAAAGGTCATAGCTTGACAAAAAATACTGAAACTTTATGACAAAGAGGGGCTAAAGGAGTCCAGATATGAGGTTGCAACCTCGGATCTTGACCCAAATCGGAGAACCACCGCACAAAACCCTAAAAAAAATTCCAAACCCATAAACTAAGAGATCTAAGTAAGAGAGAGCCAAGGTAAGAACTTGTTACCTCCAAAATGATGCCAAGATAGAGAAGAATCCGGATCTACAACAACCCCTTGCTCCAAACTTCTTGAACTCCAAGCTTTTTACTCCAAAAATCCTTCTTCCAAGCTAAGAAGCACAAGAATCTAGAGTGCAAACATGAATTAGGGTTTCTGAACTCAAGGAGGTAGTAAGAGAGGTTAAGGGGGAATAAGTGCAAAACCCCAAAAATTAGGGTTTCATCCTCCAGCTCCTACTCGTCGAGTCCCTTCTTGGACTCGGCGAGTAGGTCACTTAAACACGCGGACCAACCCGCTACTACTCGACGAGTCAGGGCAGCCAAATCATCGAGTAGGCCTTGAAATCAAGAGGGATTCTCACATAATTAATATTTGTGAATCAGGGCGTTACAACTAGGTTATTCAAACTATCCACAATCGATCATACTTTGGAAGTAGGTATTGAGGCAAGACTATCATGAATCTGACTGTAGATTGTCTAGGTGTTTTAGACATAGCACAAGTTTGTTGCAGTGTTCATGAGTACTCATGGAATTAGATTTGAGTATTGGTGTAAACCTACGGTCATCTGAATGACTTCATGGATTATATCACGAGTGATTGTTATACGATAATATCTTATATTGTTGAAACCAAGACATGTGAGTTGTAGTTTACAAGTCGGTTGTACATTGACATATGTAAACGCACTAGTAACTTAGTGTTATAAAACATATTTTCGTGTGTGATTTGATGAATCAAGCATTTGAGTCGAATTTTATCTGCTCCTTTTACCCTTATAAGGATAAAAGCGATATATGTGGGCCCCTCGATTATTTAGTGATGACAAACCTAAGTGCTTGGCCAAGCCTGGACTGATTTGATTGGTTCAATTAGTCGGTCGTCATAAATTGAAAATTGGGAAACAACATATAGACAAAGAGAATAATTATAATCCATGTCTCAGTCCATATGATATCTTGTAGAATGGTGGAATATATGATCCCTTTTCTAATGGATGCGTCACTAACTAGGTTAGAGTTCGACAACGACTTTTAAGAGCTACGGTTGCTAGTCGGGATTTTGGAGTCGTACTTGCAATAATAGTTATTAGACTTGTCCAAGTGGGAGACCGTTGGATTAGGTGTCTAAGCCCATAACTATAATTGGTATGTACTTGAACCGAGAGTAGCATGGTCCATTTCGGGTTGCATATCACTAGGACAATTTGATAGGATGGACTTTTGAGAAGAGGTTATTTATGGTTTATTAATATATTGTAAGTTCTAATATATTAATATGAAAGCATATGATTTATTTAGTATTGATCAATAATTAAATTGGAATTAATTTAGTGATCAAAAGAGACTAATTGTGTAAATTACTAATATATATATATATATATATATATATACATATATATATATATATATATATATATATATATATATATATATATATAGTTTAGGCTTATGATACATGATGGACTAAGTTTATGGAATAATCCATAAAGAGTTAGCCCACTTGATTCATGAATCATGGATAATAAGCCCAAGGGTATGGATTAGGGTTTACCATGAATCCTACAACTATATATATATGATGTCCCATGACCTAAAATCGATACCGACATGTTCTAAGAGTTCATAGAGCCGATTTCTAGTGCAAGAATACAGTCTATAAAGTATTCCTTTGTCCAAGGGTGTGTTGTGAACCGTTTGAGGCATCACATTTAGGGTGCTAAGTTCTTAAAGGCCAAAACTACAATCTACAACAAAGAGGTAACTCTATAACTTATTTTCATGTTGATTATGTCAAAAATATGCTAGTTGTAGGCTTAATGCTTTGGAAACAATATTGCATGTACAAATAGAGAAAACATAGATCCAAAGCATTTAGGGTTGTTTGTGCATCATAGGATGTTATTGTATACAAAACCCATCAACAAGATCATGGCATATCTCATTTTACCCCCCCCCCCCCCCCCGCCCCCCGGTCATACACTGGAACAAAATGGTATAGCCGAAAGACGCCATTGTCATATTGTCGAAACAGGATTAACACTATTCCATTATGCTAAACTTCCATTCTCGTTTCGGTATCATGGTTTCCAAACCGCCGTCTATCTCATCAATAGACTCCTGACACAAATTCTCAATTCCAAATGCCGATATGATATTCTCTACGGAAAACCACCAACATACAACAAATTTAAGTCGTTTGGATGCCTTTGCTATCCATGGCTTAAACCATATGCAAAATCAAAACCCCACCCCAAATCAGTGCCAAGCATTTTTCTAGGATATTCTTCTTCAAAATCTTCCTACAAATGCTATGACCCATCCTCCCATCATCTATTCGACTCAAGACACGTTGAATTTGTTGAAAATATATATCCATACACATCCAAAGTGGCCGCAAAATCATCCTTACCTACTTTTGAAATGCTCCTCCATCATAACCAAAATACCTTAACCACCCTTACAAACCCAATCCACCCCACTCCAATACTCACAACTAACCCAATACACATAATACACCTCCCACACAAGAACTACATTTCCCTACCTCACCTCCCTTTCAACTGAACCCACTTCATAATCCCATACCCTCACCTACCTTATCCCTGTCCGATGCCTCACCTACACCATCGACTACCCATCTACCTAACGATTCTCCCATTTCAACCACTCCCAATCAACCTGATTCTTCTTCTACACCTCCACCTAGAACTCGCAAATCCAACCCCAAATACTTCAACCTATAATTCATCAATACATACACTATCCATCCTATTCCCCTAACCATTGAACCAACTACTCACACCCATGCCTTACAAGATCCTTAGTGGCATAGTGCAATGGACCTTGAATTCAATGCCCTACTCAAGAATTCCATGGGAACTTATACCTCCTCATTCCCAAAAACCAATTGGTTGCAACTAGGTATTTCGAGTAAAACACAAACCGGATGGGTCGGTTGAAAAATATAAGGCCCGCCTAGTCGCAAAATGTTTTCATCAACAATACGGTAAAGACTACTTTGACACATTTAGTCACGTCGCAAATTCGGTAACCATTCGCACTGTATTTTCCATGGCCTTGTCCAACCATTGGCCCTTAAGACAACTTGAAGTCAACATTGCATTTTTGCATGGCCACTTACAAGAAGAAGTTTACATGACCCAAACTCCGCGATATGTCAACCCAAATTTCCCAAACCATGTTTGCAAGCTTCACAAATCTCTTTACGGATTAAAGCAAGCATCACGTACTTGGTATTTAGAACATAAAAAATTTCTTGTCGATCTTGGTTTTGAAAAGTCTAGAGTAGACCCCTCACTGTTCATTTATAACCATGCTAACTTAACTTGTTATTTCCTAGTTTATGTGGACGACATTGTTCTGATAGGAAACAACAACCACTTTGTTCAAAATATCATTGATGCCTTATCACAAAAATTTTATTTTAAGGATCTTAGCATGCTACCTAATTTCCTTGGTATAGAGGTTATTCCCACTTCAAATGGACTGTTCCTTTCTCAACACCAACACATCCAAAATCTGTTGATCAAATTTAAAATGGATGGTGCCAAACCTGTTGCTACCCCTCAAAAATCTCCTGATCCACTATCTCCTACAGATGGTTCACCTGGTGTGGATCCCACACCCTACCGCCAAATAGTAGGCCCTCTACAATACCTTTCATTCACCCGACCGGATGTGTCTTTCGCGGTTAATAAGTTATCTCAATTCATGCACTCGCCGAGCCAACTTCACTGGCAAGCCTTAAAAAGAGTACTATGCTACTTAAAAGGAACCATCCATCAAGGATTGCACCTCAAACGTGGTTCTCCACTTCATTTAAAATCCTTTTTAGACTCTGGTTGGGGTGGTATATCCAATGGCGGATGATCTACTACCACTTATATACTATATATTGAATCTAACATTATATCCTAGCGATCCGTGCACAAAAAATCGGTATCTCGCTCTTCGACTGAGGTTGAGTACAAATCCTTGGCAAATGCAGTAATAGAATTAGCTTGGGTGTAGAACCTACTTATTGAACTAGGTGTATCAGCTTCGGATCCTCCTACCATGTTTTGTGACAACGAAGGTTCCACATATCTTTGTGAAAACCCGATATACCACTCACACATGAAACACATTACCTTGGACTATCATTTCGTGTGTGAAAAGATAGTTGATGGCTCTCTCCCAGTCCAACATCTACATTCAACAGACCAGCTTGCTGATGTACTTACAAAAACACTTACTCGAGGAGAATTTCTTATCCTTCGATCTAAGATTGGAGTCTCCAATGGATCATCCATCTTGCGGGGGCGTATTACAGATCAATGCATATCTCAAGCAAAAGGAAAGTCAAATGTACATTCAAATTCCATTTAATATTTAGTTTTATATTTAGTTTATTGTTATCATAGTACATAACTTTAGGCAATTGTTTATAATTCCAAATGTTGTATCCCCTATATAAAACCTCGATTGCTGCTCAATAATAATGTAATCCTTTTCTTCTTAGATTCTCTATACCATTATAATAATTTCATCAACTTTGGCGCTGAAAAATTTCACTTAGAACATGAAGTTATAAGATCTGATATCTGTAAGAAAATCGGTGTCATCAAACTATGCAAAAAACCTCATTGTTTGGTTTTATTGGATACAGAAGCACTACGACACCACTTTTAAAACACTAATCATATCTGGGGTGATTGTTTGTATACAATGAAATCCAATGCTCATCACACCAGAAGTAGGCATGAAAAAAGTCAAATACTTTATTATAATAACCATTATCTACGTAATACAGAGATGCTGATTGTGAAGTATGCGGTATAGAGCGATTATGCACAACACCATATGATAATCTAGTAGATATAGCTTGATTAATAGGTGTAGAAGATGTGGAGATTTCATTGGTAAAAAATAACGAACAAAAATGTTTACGTTGATTTGACATATGTTAACTATAGTGATGGGTAATTATTTAGATAATAGCAATACAAATGTTATAATATAAGTAATATAAGAAGAAAGGCAACTAGAAATATTATGTTAAGTACAGTGACGAATAATAGATAATAGCAATATAAATGTTATAGTATAGCTAGTATAAGAAGAAAGGCAAATAGAAATATAGTACCTAGGATTTAAAATGCTTACCAAAACTAAACACACTTTGTCATCTCTAAGACAAATTTGAATCCTTCATTGGAAAAAAGTGGATAAATCATAAAAATTGCACAACCCAATTGTAAATGATATAGGTGATGGGTAATTAAACAATAAGTAATGTGAAACAAGTGGTCCAATAGAAAGCAAGCATAAACACATTCTATATGTTAAAACAGGAAGTCTTCAAGATCAAAAGTATGAATACTTCGTTGATAGTTATGTCTAATGTAGTTGGAATATGTTGGTAGTTTTTATCAGATAAAGACATTATAATTTCTTTTAGTTAGTTTAATTTTATACCACACATGGCTGTCTTTATGCTGAAAGAGGAAGTCTTTAAGATGAAAAGTATGAGTATACACATATACAAGACAAAATTTAACTGAAATTAACTATTGTTTAGGTATGTTCCATCTCTTATTTTGAGTAGGTATTCATTATTTCTATATGTTAAAACATGAAGTCTTGAAGATCAAAAGTATGAATACTTATTTGATAGTTATGTCTACTATAGTTAGATCTGATGGTAGTTCCTATCAGGAAAACATAGATTATAAATTCTTTTGGTTAGTATATTTTCATTCCTGACATGGTTGTCTTTTGTTCAAACAGGAAGTCTTGGAGATCAAATGTATGAGTACACATATATACGGGATGCAAATATGGGATGCAAATTTAACTGAAATTGACTATTATTTAGGTATTTTCCACCTATGATTTAGAGTAGCTGTAAAGGTAGAAAATGCAAACAAAAAATTGTAAAAATTGGTGTGAAGATAAGGAAATTACATACAACATAAGGAAAGGAAAACATTTAAAATGACAAAGAGAGCTTTGAATCTTTTATGGATAGAAGAAGATAGATAATTCATTAAAACTGAATAGCCCAATTGCAATTGAGACTTATTTTGTAAAAAAAATATGGATAAAATATTAAAATTGTGCACAACCTAATTGTAATAGATATATGTAAAGCAAGTGGGAACACATCCTATTGGAAGTTTCATTCTTTCTATATGTTAAAACAGGAAGTGTTTAAGATGAAAACTATGAATACTTATTTGGTAGTTATGTCTAGTTGTTCCTAGTTTGTATATGGTAAACACATATTATAATTTATTTTGTTTACTTTATCTTTATACCTGACATGGAAAAATGAGGTTTTTTAGATCAAAAGTATGAGCACACACATATATGAGACCAAATTTGGAATTTTATAGGCATTCTATTAATGACAACTACAAGAGTTGGTACGAATCCTAGACGGCTAGACATTAGTGCTAAAGGTGCAAAGATAGAGCAAGGGAAAGAGATAATCACACATGCAAGATCGAAAAAAAGAGTTTGTTTGTATACTAAGGTATGAAGATTGATTTTATCAAAAATGGTAAGTTGATTATGTTGAAGAAATTTCACATATGATTATGTATATAAGTGTGTTGATAACTTCATATAGCATATATGCATATTTACATATACAAATCGAAATAGAAATTGGGAAAATTGGTGTGAAGATAATGAAATTACATACATCAGAAGGAAAGGAAAAAATTTATTGGGACAATTATTAAAGTAAGACAATCTAGTGTGGCGTATTGCAAATTCAAATTTGTTGATTTGTTAATTTATTAATGCTAAAATTTATATTATATATATATATATATATATATATATATATATATATATATATATATATATATATATATATATATATAAACCCTTTATTAGATAAGTGTAAAAATTGAAAATAAAAGCACAAAATCGAGAAGCCTCGCGTCTGACCACACCATCAGACCGAAAACCTTCGCAAACCTTCCTCTTCTCGAATCCAAAATGGTTCTTAGTCTGGACCGAAAACCCTCGCATGTGTCACTTGCTTCGGACTGAAAACAGATTACGGTCAACGCCGAAATCTCCTTTCTCGAGTAGTGTTCTCGGCCAAAGATGCCAACTTTTATCCATTAGACACACGTTTCTAAGTATAACCGCCTCATAACATTACTTCATACTAAAGATACTTCATAGAAATCACTTTCTTTTTACACATACAGCAAACAATAACGTCCTCATTTCTCTCTCAAATATCAAGCATATTTCCTATCAATTTAAAGTTCCAGGAGACATTCTTCTTTACAAGTCATAAGTTTTGGTATGTTTTATTTATAAAACTAGTGTTATTTAACACTTTAAATTATTAGATTATCTAATTTATACCCGTTAATATGTGTATAAACTATTAGGATACGTCTATCGTTATGTACTTTAAATCGAAGTCACCGATTATATTCTGTTATTAAAACCGTTATCACACTCGAGGTGAGTTCATACCCCTAAGTTTTAATGATTTTTCACTATTTTAGGGGGGAAATACAAGTGTAAAACAAGAAAATTTGTGTTAATATCTAAATGTTTTCATTATTTATCAATTGTCACCGTTATTATATATATATATATATATATATATATATATATATATATATATATATATATAAAATCACGATTCAACAGGCTTAGAATTAATAATTTGACTCCATTTTTTGTTCCTTTTTTGGTTGTGGGATTGGGGTAGAATTATTTATTCGATTGTCTATTTAATCATAATTATATAAATATTATATTTATATAAGTATAAAACCATTTAAAACTTGTTAAACAATAATATTATTTTTGCAATCCATTTTAATACAATTTGGACATAAATGTTGAATTTCACGGAACAATAGTATCATATAATTTACGATTTAAATTTCCAAATAATTAATAATACAAAGGTTTTTGTTTCAGTAAAACACAAACATGTAAACTATAATGGGTATAGTTTATGGATGAGTAAATTACACGAATAGTTCCTATGGTTTGGGGTAACTTTCACATTTTGTCCCTAACTTATTTTTTTTAACTCGGAAAGTCCCTACTGTTTGTTTTTTTACATGCTTGGTCCCTATCTTACCTGAAAATACTATTATTTAAATAGGGAAAACTGGTGGGGTAGCTAAGGTAAGGTGAGGGTGATGAGCTTGGTGGTGTGTTTATTTAAATAAATTAAAAATCAATGGCAAAATAAGTTTTTTAGGTAAGACAGGGACCAAGCGCGTAACAAAAACAAACAGTAGAGACCTTCCGAGTTAAAAAAATAAGTTAGGGAGCAAACATGCAAATTTGCCTAAACCATAGGGACCATTCATGTAATTTACTCTTTATGGAACTTACATGTTGCTTTTCAAAGTTCAGATTACAATACAAGAAAACAAATATATAAACTATAATAGGTATTGTTTATGGATCATATGCACTACTATACATATTCAGAATACATTACGAAAAACAAACATATAAACTATAATAAATATAATTTATGAGATATACTTATAGTTTATCCATTTCGAAGTAAGTTTTCATTATTCTAAATGTAACTGTCAATATAGCATTTGTGAGACACACTTCACATACTTATCTAAGTACCAACCAAGTCCTGAAATTATAACCAGAGTCTCTTGGAGGGAGAGCATGACACTTGTGTATGGATCTATACGGGACTGACAATTGCACACCTTAACTGTTCGCTACAGTTAGGCCGGCAGGCCTGGGGTGACAAATGTCGTACCGATTGCAACGCCTGAAGAACGTCTTGTTCATGCCATCTTAGGACATCAAGCATTGTTATGATAACTCACAATTTGGTATTGAACAATACGATTAGTGTATGAATAAGTAAACAACTTCATATAGTTTTATTCAATAATAAAACTATAATACAATATTTTATAAGTACAACTGGTGAATCCAGGCATTTGCAATTACACAGTTTTCATACAAGTACAAATATAGAATACTATTCCAGCGCAGAGAAAACATACTTTTAATGGTTTTATGTGAATTAAAACTACATTTTACTATCTCAGAGCACGTTAACGTTTACATGTTTTGATTTCAACATATTACAATAGAAAATATAGGATTTTCTAGGAAAACTTACTTACATTTTCAAGGAACAAATAACAGATTTCAGTTAAAAACATGCTTACGAACTCACCAAATTACGAACTCACCAAAACTACTTGTATTCTCAAGAAATCAGTAAATAGATACATCCACGGGTTTTTGAGAAGACTAAGCATTATACAGTCACGTCTTTTAGTTTTTACTATATACATTTTGGTGTCATATATACAATGACTTGAACACATATGTAAAAACTTATACTTTATCAGTACATGGTTGTTGTACTTTGATTACTATCATGCAATTGTTGTGATATTGTACATGAGATCCTCCGCCCCCGAACGTTTCCGCCGTTCCGGTTTGTGGGTGTGACATATAGGTAAATATGTAAGAGATGGATGCAAGTGACTAGACGAAAGAGGCAGCGTTAGGGGTTACACTGTGAACGTTGGAGACACTCTGGTGTGGCGTAATGCAAATCTAAATCGCATAGAAAACTATAGGTAAAGATGTAAGAGATGGATACAAGTGAGTAGACGGAAGAAGCGGTGTTAGGCGTTGCACTGTGAATGATGGAGAGAGCGTAAGGGGAAAAAGGAGAAGTATGAGGGAAAATGAAAAGAGGAGATTATAATTGATCGATGTATGTCTGGAAGGTACAGGAAGAAAGGAATGGAAGCTGAAGTCAGTTGTACAATTTGCATCAAAAAGGGGACGTTCAGCTACAATAACTTCCCTCGGTTCCAAAAGATATCGCATTGACCCGCTTTAGAATTTCTGGCCAACTTCGCACCTCCGGTTTGGAGCTGCTGACTTCGCACCTGACTCCGGAACCGAGGAAATGCTCTAGATTTCACTATTTTCACTTCAGAAATCACCCTTTAAACTCCGGATGTTGCCAAATGACTCCAGTACTCCCTAATACTCTTCGGACCCTTGCTGACTCTGAACTACACTCCGGATTTTTGTCGATTTCGGACCTTTTATTCATTCTAAGGTATTTTAACGTCGGGAATTCCAACAAACTCGTATTTTTCATAACTTAGACCCCTAAAACCCTATTTTATGCCAAGTTTGAATAATTAAAGCATATTTACACAAAATAATTATTGAAAATGATAAAGGGATTTATTTAAGCCATAAAGGGATATGTGGGATTGACTTTATGATTTGATGTAATCCCCCATTTCCCATGCAATTCATAGTAACCCATGCAATATCCACCAAATAACAATGTTTGAACCAATAGATTTCCATGCACCTACCCCTCTTTTCCTTTATCGCCTTAAAGAAATGATAGTAGGAAAATTTTAAACTTCACCATTCCTCTCACTTCTCTCATTTTCTCTCCAATACTTCCCTCAAAATGAAGAGCGAGGATTTTGTTAAGGCTTAACTGTTCCAGTTCTCCTTAAGATTTTTAGGTAAGATATTCCATTAATCTAGTATTTTACATCATTAGCAAGATAAAGCCATATTATTTTACTCATAATAATATGTGATAAAAACCCTTAGGACAACATTCCTTCCAAGGAAGTTCCTCAACTCATATAAGAGCTTAGGCTTGAGATCTTCACCCCATCACTCCGACCAACTCATCAACCAACTCAAGGTGAACTTCATACCCCTACTTTTTCGAGTTTTTATTGTTTTTGGGGGAGAATACAAGTCAAAACCTTGTTTTAAATCTTAGTTTATTTGCTTGTTATACTTGTATGCTAAATTATATTTGCTAAAGTTATGAAAACTCCAAGAACTTGAAATCTTGGGAAAGTCTCAAGTGTGAGAATCATATTTCACAAAATATACAAAGAAGCAAGAACTAGTATGTTACAAAATAAAAGTTACAAGTTTTTATGACAAAAACCATAAGTATTTATGTAAAAAATTATTTAACAAGTATTGTGGAGGAAATGCACCACTTTCAAAAACTCACATAGCTTTGAGCCACATTTTGACAAATATGAGTCTTATTTGATAAATTATAAATTGAAGGACCATTTTTCCAACATCAAGAATATTGGGTAATCTTGACGATCCGGATTTACAAAGGAATATTTTCTATAAACGAAAACAAAATATCTAGTCAACAAGTACGCTAATGTTATTTATTTAATAAATAATGGATTACAACAATTTGCTCAAAAATCTGTTAGTATTCTAGTCAGATGAATGTTCACAGTACATATATATATATATATATATATATATATATATATATATATATATATATATATATATAATAGTGTACGCTTTAAGTTCTGTAAGAGTTAAAAATCAGAGTCTCTTGGAGGGGCAGTAGGAATTTGTGTATAGATCTATACGCGGTTGACACCCCGCACCTTCGTTGTTCGCTACAGCTAGACCGGCCAGTCTAAGGTGCCAAATGTCTTAAACGAAACCGACGCCTGAAGAATGACAGAACAGACACTCCGTCATATTAGTATGGTTATAACGACTAGCTCAGAATATAACCATTTTTATTTATAACTTTACACAAGTTACACCTTTTGATTATAAACAACTATTGTTTGGATACGTTAAACGAAGATTTTGCCACACAAAGTCTTAGTGTTCCAAGACTACTATTTTATACATTAGAAAATATAGGATTTTCTAGGGAAAACGACTTTATACAATTTCAAAAACGATAAACTAAAACACACATGAAACTGTACACAATTAGAAACAAGATTAACAACTAGTTGATAAGAAAATATGGGATTTTATGGTTTTTCCAATTGTCACAAATTTTTATACAAAATGCTTTTGAACTCACCAACATATTTTATGTTGACGCTTTTCAAACGACTTGTATTCTCAGTAATCAATAAGCAGTTTAATGGGATGCAGACTCAAGTTTATTTTGATGTAGTTTGATGTAATCAATGTTGTCTCTTTTGTGTAAATCAAGAACATAAACAAGATGTAAAACTAGGTAAGTTTGTAATCTCAATGTATGATGTTTGGATTTGCTATGTTTCATTTGTATTCCATTGTTATGATACTACACAATGAAGTCACCCGCCTCCGGATGTTTCCGCCGTTCTGGTCAGGGGGTGTGACATGTTATATATATATATATATAGGATTGAGTTCTATGGAAAACAAATAACTAGGGCAACATCTACCGGAACCAATAATCAAATGACACGTGTCCATTTCTTTCTTCACAAGTAATGTATTGTGGAAGTTATTGTGGAAGTGATGTGTTGTCATGTTATCATTGGTTTAAATATGTGTTGCCCTAATCATTCATTTTCCATATAACTCTTCCCTATATATATATATATATATATATATATATATATATATATATATATATATATATATATATATAACACATACTTACCTCCTCATACAAGGGATACACCAAGTAATTAAGAGTAACATATAAAATAAGCCATCTTTTAATGGGCACCAAACTACATCCTTCGCCTACAACTTTATTTAATGAATTTTGTTGCACCTATTTTTTTTTTGAAAAATGTTAAATTAGTTTAAATATGTTAAAACTATGTTATTTTGTAACATCTAGTTTTAGAATGTTTCTAATTTCGCGATACCATATTATATTTAGATCAAGTAAACGTCTTGGGTTTCAAGGGGATAAATTTTAGATATTATTAGATATTGGTAATGTCAGTTAAATGACTTAAGCCTTAGAATTGTGCCTTTGAGCCAAAAGGGTAAAATGAGAAAAGTGATATTGTGGAGTTTTGGCATGTAATAATAAATTAAGTTCAGTATGCTTTAAGTAAAAATTGACCAGATAAAAATTTGGGGCTTGTCAATACCTTCGTGTGCATATAAAGATCACTGAAATCAAGTTCAGAAGGAAGAAATTATGTTTGTTTGAAGCTGAAGCTGAAAACTGAAAAATCAGGAATTTATATGAAGAGCGCGAAGTGCCCTAGATGAGGCGGGGCACCCTCAGAGCAGTGGGTTACGTGTTTTATTTTAGGTGTTTCATGTATTTAAAGACCATTAACACCAGGGGTTCTTCATTTTTAACTACCACCTTCTTTAGAATACCTCTAATGGATACCTTGACTCATTAAAGTGTTTGGAGCTCATCCTCTCTCCAAAGTCTATTTTGGTACTCTCTTAATGACCATTTGGAGCTTTCTTTTTGTGATATTGTGTTATAGAAGGAAGAAGAACAATAAAGATTGATCTTTAAAGCAATATATTTGAAGAACTCTATCTCAATTTACCTTCTACACCTTTATAAGTGCCAACACTCCAATCTTTATTAAGATTTATATTTAGATCTATGACTATATGGAGTTTTGGTCCAGTTCAGATAGTCTTGGTCCCTTGGTGTCTTGTTCCTTAAAGTTTTAAAGAGCCCTAGAGCTTTTCTGTAACAACCTGAAATTTCATATCACTTCTTGTAACTCAATTGTTATCCAATTCGACCAACCAAACGTCGTTTCCAAATTCGTTTCCGATTTTGCCATTTTATTAAGTCATTATCTTGTATTGACCTAAAATGACTTAAGGGGTGTCTTAATGCAATTAGGAATCATTCTAACACCCCATAGTAATTATCGGAATAATTCTAGAATCGACCATATCGAGTCACGACAAATTGGTCGGGTATGACCAAAAGCTTCGTCTGACATCGGTATCGGGTAGAATTCCATCGTGTCCAATTCCCGAGCACTATATAAGTGATTCTAAGCTATCATTTGAAGCTTTTGGCCATTTCTTCCCTAATCACTTCCAACCTCTCTCCTCATCCAAAATCAAAGGTCCAAATCTCAAGTTTAAGGCTTCAAATCTTTGAGGTAACTTCCCTAGCATGCTATACAACCTCTTTAGCCTTCAATTTGATGATTAAATTAAGTTTTGGGACCAAGAACATGAGTTTACGGCCAAGGAGCAAGCTTGGGCCGTAAACTCCTCAAAATGGGGTTTTTAAGCCAAATTTACCCTTCTAAATCATAGTTGGGACTTAGATATGACCTTGAGGCTTGCAAATCTAGACTTAAAATAATTAAAACATGAATTTTATGTGACAAAAGAGAGTTTACGGCCAAGGTTTGTTCTTGGGCCGTAAACTCCTCTAAAATGGGGATTTAGTGCCTTTAAACATGTCCAAATGCCTTGTAACTTAACCAATAGCTTTGTGGTAAATTCTTGATCCATCTAAAAATAGTTTTGGGGTTTGAAACACATCAAAAATGCCACATATAAGAGTTTACGGCCTAGGAACATACCCTTGGCCGTAAACTCATGAATCTTTGTCAAATGAAGCACCTAATTCACTCCAAAGGCTTGCATAAATTTCTAAAATCACATTTGATTGTTTCATGTACCAAAAACTAATTTTTCATGAGTATGGAAGACTTTACGGCCATAGAACATACTTCTAGGCCGTAAACTCCTAAAAATGTGTTTAATGGTAACCTAAATTCAGAACAAGGCTTGGAAAAATTCCTAGAATTGCATATAAGTGTTTTAAACATCAAAATCTAATTTTTATTCGCCATATTAGAGTTTACGGCCAGAGAGTATGTATCTGGGCCATAAACTCATGTTGATG
The DNA here is from genome assembly GCF_051521515.1 of Lactuca serriola. Lineage (NCBI taxonomy): Eukaryota > Viridiplantae > Streptophyta > Magnoliopsida > Asterales > Asteraceae > Lactuca > Lactuca serriola. The sequence goes on from NC_136411.1 coordinate 353,713,786, forward strand.
TGTTAAATGAAGCCTAAAATTTATACCAAGCCTTAGAAAATTAGTTAGAATCACATGTGATTACCCCTTGTGCCTCAAATCAATTTTCTATGACCTAGTAGAGTTTACGGCCGTAAACTCCAAGTTTAAGGCCGTAAACTCCCTTTTTAAATGATATAAATTCATTCAAATTGTTCCAAGGCATTTTAGAAATCCATTCCAACAATCCCCAAGTCCATTCAAGCCATTAAACCCTCAAAATCACACCAACATGAGTTTACGGCCGTAAACTCATGTGTGAGTGTGTTTTGTGATTGCAAACTCATTTAAATGTTTACTTTTGGAGAGTAAACTCAAGTCCCAAGTCCCTAGTGCCAATACACGTCCGTAGATGTCACCCGGGTCACTCCAAACGCTCGTTTTGAGGTGTTTAACCTCGTTGGAGTGTAATGTCCCAAATAATTAGTGATTGTAAATCTAATTAGTTATATATGGACATTATTACATTTTACATAGGGACATCACGAGTAAACAATCCCCGAACCAACGTCTAGTATCCAAAATCGACACATTTCCGAGTCCGGTGAGTTCATACCCCTACCTTTTTCACTGATTTTCACTGTTTTCAGGGGGGGGGGGGGGAACACAAGCAAAGTACAAGGGTTCTTGTACTCAAAACTTATTTTCGTGTGTGTGTGTGTTTCACAATTTATATGCTTTTAATACTGATATACGCAACTGATAAATGGTAGAACATACATATTATATAAACATTTATTTGTGAAATGGGTTTATAAACTATTACACTTTATATATCTCACAAATGGTATCCACATTTTATCAGTTAAAAGCATGACATTAGAACACATGAACAATATAATTTGTACACATTTTTGTCCTCGGTAACATTCCACAGAGATACGCGAATGGAGGATTATCCTATTATTACTAGTAAATTTGTTATTCCTGTATGATTGGAGACACGTCCTCGACGAACACTCCACAGAGATACGCGAGTGGAGGACTACACCCGTAACCAGAATCTCTGGGATTTAGAGAGCGTGACTTGAGTGTATAGATCTATACGGGGCTAACTACCCCACACCTTGCTGCTAGCTACAGCCGAACCGAAATGGTTCAAGGGTGAAGAAAGTCATAAGGATTGTGGACTACTTATTGCCACAAGATTGTGGACTACTTATTGCCACAGGTTCAGTCTATAGTATGGTTATGGAACTCGCAACTAGGATAACAGAGATTTACTTATAGTAATAATAAACCATTTTACACACTTTACAGATAACTAGGTTTCGGTTTACATACTTTACATCTTTTACATCTTTTACATCTTTTACGTCTTTTACATAAGGTAACCAACATTCGGGAAAGTATGGGACTTTCCTGGGGAGAACATTAACCATAACACGTATGCATCTTTTACAATGATAACCAACATTCAGGAAGGTATGGGACCTTCCTGGGAAATCTTGTACATAACCAGGTCTAACAGAATACATCTTTCACATCGAAAAACAACATACAGGAAAGCATGGGGCATTCCTAGGTAACGTATACATAACCAGAAAAGTGTAACCAACTGAATAACATTACATCTTTTACAACAACTAACGTTCAGGAAAGTATGGGACTTTCCTGGGAATACACTGGTACATAAACAGAATAGAACAACGAATTTGGATAACCAAACTATACTTTACTTTAGTGAAACAACAACCAACTTTTAAGAAAATGTGGGATTTTCTTGGCGTGTGTTACATTTTCAGAAACAGAAAGGAAACATAAACTTTTTCACAAAACAAAACTACTTATGAACTCACCAGCGCTATGCTGATTTTCAAACCGCTTGTGTTCTCAGGTCAATGATAGTACAGGTACCCGAAGACTTACTTGATCCAGGATAGTGTGCGTGAAAGGCTCGTTAGTTTTGTTCATATCTATACTATGTATCACAATTGTATAAACAATGTCTTTTGAAACAAATTGTAAAACTTTTAATATGTAATGTAATGTTTGTTTCACTTTACTTACTATGTACATTGGATTTGATACTCAACATGGAGTCAACCCCGGAAATGTTTCCGCCTTCGGTTTTCGGGGTGTGACAGATTGGTATCAGAGCCCTTGTTTATAGTGAATAAAGTATACCAATCCTTACATGGTATAAAAGTATAAACACTAAAGGGCCTCAGTGCTCTGAATTAAAAGTATTTTCAAACTACAAGTATTTTTAAAAGTATATAAGTATACCGACTCGTCGAGATCCGTAACTACAAGTAGAACAGAACATAAGTAAATGGGTGTTGTACGCTGCGGTTAAACCCGAGCAGTTATGTATTCATGTCTAGGGTCAATATAGCCTGGCCAACTATATTCATTCGAGACACGGCCAACATGTGCTTGGGAGTGACTTTAGTATACGGCATGCCTAAAAACTTACCCTAATACCACAACCAACGCGCCAGTATCGTAACAAATCATGAAATACTATGGGAGTATTTCTCGAATCAATTCTTTGTAGAAATCCTCATGCACGTATAGATCGTCGATCATTCCATTAGCGATAGTTTATTTGCTTCGATAACTCTTTCCTACTTTATCGCTTATTTGGAATAATATTTGTCATATCTCTCGATTCAATTCAAAGGACTTACCATCCTCTCTTCGTTGATCTTATTAGATCAAGATGCTTCCCAGAAAGAGACCCGGCTCAAAGAACAACAACCCTCCACCACCTCCTCCTGAAATCGATCCCGTGTTATTTCAAACAGTTGTTACCGCCGCGGTGACAGCTGGCATGTCCCAGCTAAACACCAGTGGTTCAGGAGGCATTAATCAGAATCAAGACAGTAACCAGGAACGCCGTAAGGAGGGTTCCTACAAGGACTTCATGAATGCGAAGCCTTCTTTCTTTAATGGCACTGGTGGTGTCATTTCCTTGTCCCGATGGTTCGAGAGAATCGAATCCATTTTCGAAATCTGTGCCTGCGCTGAGTCTGATAAGGTCAAGTTCGCAGCTTGTACCTTCCTCGATAAAGCATTGACTTGGTGGAATGGCCGAGTCAAATCCTTGACCCTCCCCGTGGCAAATGCTATAAGCTGGGAAGCTATGAAAGAACTTCTCCTTGCTGAATATTGTCCCCGAGGTGAAATGCAGAAGCTAGAGCACAAGCTCTGGAATTTGAAGATGAAAGGTTCCGATATTACTGCATACACTTCCCGATTTGATGATCTTGCCCTTCTTTGCCCTGGCCTAGTCACTCCTGAAAGCAAGAAGATCGAGAGGTTTATTTGGGGGCTAACCAATCTGACGAAGGGCCATGTCTTAGCTGCTCGCTCGGATACGTATGATAGTGTTAGGACTTTAGCTCAAGCTATAATTCACCACAGTGATGATGTTGAAGAAATCACTACCATTCCTGAGCCGACCAAAAGGAGCGGTAAGAAACGAAAATTCTGGAAGAAGAAGAAGGGCCAATCTTCCCAAGGGTCCTCCAAAAGACAGCAAACAATAGCAGTCCATGCTGCTACTACCCCCGTTGCTGCTGCCTCTGTTGTGGGATCCACAGCTCCAACTCCTACCAGCCGATATGTTGGTAATCTCCCTCTTTGTGATAAGTGCAAGTATCACCACAATCCTGGCCCCTGTCGAGAACTTTCCTGTACTAATTGTGGTAAGAAGGGGCACACGGTTCGATTCTTCAAAGCTCCGACCCAATCAGCAAATCAATCTTTGGGAACGGGCGTTGGTCAAGCCTGTGGTGAAGCTGGGCACTTTAAAAGGAACTGCCCCAAGAAGACTACTGCTAATAACACCGGAAGGGTCCTCGCCATGGGACGGGAGGAAGCGGTCGTTGATCCTACTGTTGTCTCGGGTACGTTCCTTCTCGACAACTCATATGCTAGTATTCTTTTCGATTCGGGTGTTGAGAGGAGTTTTATTAGTCATGCATTCAAACATAACCTAAAACATAATTCCCAACCTTTAACCGAAATATTTACCATCGAGATGGAAAACGAAGAGAAAGAAAGTGCTAGTGAGGTGTTTGTAGGTTGTACCTTAACCCTGAACGACCATTTGTTTCTTATCGATCTTATGCCGATATCCATAAAGAGCTTTGATGTCATCGTTGGCATGGATTGGCTGAGTCCCAATCATGCGGATATCCTTTGTTTCGAAAAATCCATCCGACTCAACCTTCCTTCGGGTCAAACTCTCGTAATCTATGGCGACAAACTTAGTTCCAACCTTCGTATCATTTCCTACATCAAAGCTCAGAAACTCCTGCGAAAGGAGTGTATTGCATTCTTAGCCCATGTAATCAATGAGAAGCAGGAAGTTAAAGATCTCGCAAGCATCCCCGAGGTCTGTAATTTTCCTGATGTATTTCCCGAAGAGCTTCCAGGAATCCCTCCCGAACGTCAGGTCGAGTTCCGGATTAACCTAATTCCTGGAGCTACTGCTGTAGCGAAGTCTTCGTATTGCTTAGCTCCAGCAGAGATGCAGGAGTTATCCAGTCAACTTAACGAGTTGCTTAGTAAAGGATTCATTAGACCGAGTTCCTCACCCTGGGGAGCTCCGGTTTTGTTTGTTAAGAAGAAAGATGGATGCTTTCGGATGTGTATCGACTATCGCGAGCTGAATAAGTTGACTGTCAAAAATCGATATCCTCTTCTGCGAATAGATGACCTCTTCGATCAACTCCAGGGAGCCAGTTACTTCTCTAAGATAGACCTTCGATCAGGGTACCATCAGCTACGAGTTCATGAAAGTGATGTGTCCAAAACAGCTTTCAGGACTCGATATGGACACTACGAGTTCGTAGTGATGCCCTTTGGTTTAACCAACGCACCGACAGTGTTCATGGACCTGATGAACCGGGTGTGTCGTCCTTATCTAGATAAGTTCGTCATTGTGTTCATTGATGACATACTCGTCTACTCCATAAGTGAAGAAGACCACAAAACAACACTTGAGGCTAGTGTTGGAGACCCTGTGATCCGAGAAATTGTACGCGAAATTTTCCAAATGCGAGTTCTGGATTCGGAAGGTAGCTTTCCTCGGTCATGTGGTAAGAGAAGAAGGTATTCATGTAGATCCTTCCAAGATAAAGGCGATAGAGAATTGGTCAGCACCGAAGACACCCACAGAAATCCGACAATTTTTGGGTCTAGCTGGCTATTACTGAAGATTCATCCAGAACTTTTCCAAAATCGCCAAACCTCTAACCACTCTAACATAGAAAGGTGTACCCTTTTGTTGGAGTGATAAACAAGAAACCGCATTCCAGTCACTGAAGAAAGCTTTGTGTAGCGCGCCTGTCCTATCCCTACCCGAAGGGACAGAGGACTTTTGTTGTCTTCTGCGATGCGTCTACTCAAGGCTTAGGCTGTGTGCTTATGCAAAGAGGAAAATTAATTGCCTATGCATCTAGACAGTTGAAAGCACACGAGGTCAACTGTACCACACACGACTTGGAGCTAGGAGCCGTAGTCTTTGCATTGAAAATACGGAGGCATTACCTTTACGGAACCAAGTGCATGATCTTCACTGACCACAAGAGCCTACAACACATCTTGGACCAAAAAGACTTGAACATGAGACAACGGCGATGGGTATAATTACTCAGTGATTATGAATGTGAAATCCGTTACCATCCCGGCAAGGCCAATGTGGTAGCAGATGCCCTTAGTCGAAAGGAGAATCCAGGCCACAAGGTGAAGAGCCAGTCAATGACCATCCATTCCAATCTACCCATGCAAATCCGAGAAGCTCAGTTAGAAGCCCTCAAACATGAGAACATGTCAATTGAAGCCTTGAGAGGAATGGAAAAGAAACTTGAGATCAGAGGTGACGGAGTCCATTGTTTCATGGATCGAATCTGGATTCCCAAGTCTGGAGGATTCAGAGAGTTAGTCATGGAGGAAGCACAACGAATCAGATACTCTGTTCACCCGGGCTCTGACAAGATGTACTTAGATCTCAAGAAACGATATTGGTGGCCAAATATGAAGGCTGAGATAGCTACATTTGTGGGCAAGTGTCTGACTTGCGCCAAGGTAAAAGTCGAGCACCAGAAACCCTCGGGTCTGCTCCAGCAACCCGAGATACCTGAATGGAAATGGGAGATGATCACCATGGATTACATCACCAAACTACCCAAGTGCTCGATTGGGTATGATACCATTTGGGTGATTGTCGATCGTTTGACAAAGTCAGCTCATTTCATTCCAATCAAAGAATCATACAAGATGGAAAGACTCGCTCGGATCTATATCCAGGAGATAGTCCGACTGCACGGTGTACCTACGTCCATTATCTCTGATCGAGATAGCAGGTTTACCTCCCGATTTTGGCAGTCTCTTCAGAAAGCTCTTGGAACCAAACTAGATATGAGCACGGCGTATCATCCTCAGACCGATGGACAAAGTGAGAGAACAATCCAAACTTTGGAGGACATGCTTAGGGCATGTGTCATTGACTTTGGAAAGTCGTGGGACGCACATCTACCTTTGATCGAATTCTCATACAACAACAGTTACCACACCAGCATTAGGGCTGCTCCGTTCGAAGCCCTATACGGTCGTAAGTGCAGATCCCCTCTGTGCTGGGCCGAGGTGGGAGATACACAGCTAGCCAAGAGTCGAGTCCCCGACAGTGCTCTTACTGGTCCTGAGATCATCCGTGAAACCACCGAGAAGATCATCCAAATACGAGAACGACTAAAAGCTTCACGCGATCGCCAGAAGAGTTACGCTGATAACCGTCGGAAACCACTAGAATTCCAGGTTGGAGATCGTGTCCTATTGAAAGTCTCGCCCTGGAAAGGCACTATACGCTTTGGTAAGCGTGGGAAACTTAATCCGAGGTACATTGGACCTTTTGAAATCCTCTCCAGAGTTGGTCCGTTAGCCTATAAGCTTCGTTTACCTCACGAACTCAGTAACATCCATCCCGTCTTTCATGTTTCAAACCTCAAGAAGTGCCTATCCGATGAAACCCTAGTAATTTCGTTAGACGAGATTGAGATCGATGAAAACCTCAACTTCGTGGAGGAACCAATCGAAATCATGGATCGTGAAGTCAAACGTACGAAACAAAGTCGCATCCCGTTGGTGAAGGTTCGCTGGAATGCCAAGCGGGGACCGGAGTTCACTTGGGAGTGAGAAGACTCGATAAAGCAGAAGTATCCACAACTCTTTCTAGATCCATGATTTGTATTTGTCTTGTATCTTGTCTTGAATTTCGGGACGAAATTCCCTCTAACGGGGTTATAATGTAACAATCTGAAATTTCATATCACTTCTTGTAACTCAATTGTAATCCAATTCGACCAACCAAACGTCGTTTCCAAATTCGTTTCCGATTTCGCCATTTTATTAAGTCATTATCTTGTATTGACCTAAAATGACTTAAGGGGTGTCTTAATGCCATTAGGAATCATTCTAACACCCCATAGTAATTATCGGAATAATTCTAGAATCGACCATATCGAGTCACGACAAATTGGTCGGGTATGACCAAAAGCTTCGTCTAACGTCGGTATCGGGTAGAATTCCGTCGTGTCCAATTCCCGAGCACTATATAAGTGATTCTAAGCTATCATTTGAAGCTTTTGGCCATTTCTTCCATAATCACTTCCAACCTCTCTCCTCATCCAAAATCAAAGGTCCAAATCTCAAGTTTAAGGCTTCAAATCTTTGACGTAACTTCCCTAGCATGCTATACAACCTCTTTAGCCTTCAATTTGATGATTAAATTAAGTTTTGGGACCAAGAACATGAGTTTACGGCCAAGGAGCAAGCTTGGGCCGTAAACTCCTCAAAATGGGGTTTTTAAGCCAAATTTACCCTTCCAAATCATAGTTGGGACTTAGATATGACCTTGAGGCTTGCAAATCTAGACGTAAAACAATTAAAACATGAATTTTATGGGACAAAAGAGAGTTTACGGCCAAGGTTTGTTCTTGGGCCGTAAACTCCTCTAAAATGGGGATTTAGTGCCTTTAAACATGTCCAAATGCCTTGTAACTTAACCAATAGCTTTGTGGTAAATTCTTGATCCATCTAAAAATAGTTTTGGGGTTTGAAACACATAAAAAATGCCACATATAAGAGTTTACGGCCTAGGAACATACCCTTGGCCGTAAACTCATGAATCTTTGTCAAATGAAGCACCTAATTCACTCCAAAGGCTTGCATAAATTTCTAAAATCACATGTGATTGTTTCATGTACCAAAAACTAATTTTTCATGAGTATGGAAGACTTTACGGCCATAGAACATACTTCTAGGCCGTAAACTCCTAAAAATGTGTTTAATGGTAACCTAAATTCAGAACAAGGCTTGGAAAAATTCCTAAAATTGCATATGAGTGTTTTAAACATCAAAATCTAATTTTTCTTAGCCATATTAGAGTTTACGGCCAGAGAGTATGTATCTGGGCCGTAAACTCATGTTGATGTGTTAAATGAAGCCTAAAATTTATACCAAGCCTTAGAAAATTAGTTAGAATCACATGTGATTACCCCTTGTGCCTCAAATCAATTTTCTATGACCTAGTAGAGTTTACGGCCGTAAACTCCAAGTTTAAGGCCGTAAACTCCCTTTTTAAATGATATAAATTCATTCAAATTGTTCCAAGGCATTTTAGAAATCCATTCCAACAATCCCCAAGTCCATTCAAGCCATTAAACCCTCAAAATCACACCAACATGAGTTTACGGCTGTAAACTCGTGTGTGAGTGTGTTTTGTGATTGCAAACTCATTTAAATGTTTACTTTTGGAGAGTAAACTCAAGTCCCAAGTCCCTAGTGCCAATACACGTCCGTAGATGTCACGGGGTCACTCCAAACGCTCGTTTTGAGGTGTTTAACCTCGTTGGAGTGTAATGTCCCAAATAATTAGTGATTGTTAATCTAATTAGTTATATATGGACATTATTACATTTTACATAGGGACATCACGAGTAAACAATCCCCGAACCAACGTCTAGTATCCAAAATCGACACATTTCCGAGTCCGGTGAGTTCATACCCCTACCTTTTTCACTGATTTTCACTGTTTTCAGGGGGGAACACAAGCAAAGTACAAGGGTTCTTGTACTCAAAACTTATTTTCGTGTGTGTGTGTTTCATAATTTATATGCTTTTAATACTGATATACGCAACTGATAAATGGTAGAACATACATATTATATAAACATTTATTTGTGAAATGGGTTTATAAACTGTTACGCTTTATATATTTCACAAATGGTATCCACATTTTATCAGTTAAAAGCATGACATTAGAACACATGAAAAATATAATTTGTACACAGTTTTGTCCTCGGTAACATTCCACAGAGATACGCGAATGGAGGATTATCCTATTATTACTAGTAAATTTGTTATTCCTGTATGATTGGAGACACGTCCTCGGCGAACACTCCACAGAGATACGCGAGTGGAGGACTACACCCGTAACCAGAATCTCTGGGATTTAGAGAGCGTGACTTGAGTGTATAGATCTATACGGGGCTAACTACCCCACACCTTGCTGCTAGCTACAGCCGAACCGAAATGGTTCAAGGGTGACGAAAGTCATAAGGATTGTGGACTACTTATTGCCACAAGATTGTGGACTACTTATTGCCACAGGTTCAGTCTATAGTATGGTTATGGAACTCGCAACTAGGATAACAGAGATTTACTTATAGTAATAATAAACCATTTTACACACTTTACAGATAACCAGGTTTCAGTTTACATACTTTACATCTTTTACATCTTTTACATCTTTTACATCTTTTACATAAGGTAACCAACATTCAGGAAAGTATGGGACTTTCCTGGGGAGAACATTAACCATAACACGTATACATCTTTTACAATGATAACCAACATTCAGGAAGGTATGGGACCTTCCTGGGAAATCTTGTACATAACCAGGTCTAACAGAATACATCTTTCACATCGAAAACCAACATACAAGAAAGCATGGGGCATTCATGGGTAACGTATACATAACCAAAAAAGTGTAACCAACTGAATAACATTACATCTTTTACAACAACTAACATTCAGGAAAGTATGGGACTTTCCTGGGAATACACTGGTACATAAACGGAATAGAACAACGAATTTGGACAACCAAACTATACTTTACTTTTGTCAAACAACAACCAACTTTTAAGAAAATGTGGGATTTTCTTGGCGTGTGTTACATTTTCAGAAACAGAAAGGAAACATAAACTTTTTCACAAAACAAAACTACTTATGAACTCACCAGCGTTATGCTGATTTTCAAACCGCTTGTGTTCTCAGGTCAACGATAGTACAGGTACCCGAAGACTTACTTGATCCAGGACAGTGTGCGTGAAAGGCTAGTTCGTTTTGTTCATATCTATACTATGTATCACAATTATATAAACAATGTCTTTTGAAACAAATTGTAAAACTTTTAATATGTAATGTAATGTTTGTTTCACTTTACTTACTATGTACATTGGATTTGATACTCAACATGGAGTCAACCCCGGAAATGTTTCCGCCTTCGGTTTTCGGGTTGTGACATTTTCATTTATGTTTAGAATGATATATGGTCATTTGGTGGAGTAGAGAGTGCATACAAGAGCTTTGTTTACTTCATGCAATAAAAAATATGTTTTTTGTTTTTTTATTTTTTTGTTATTTCTCAATTTAGGGTTTTAGGTGGAGAAGAGAGTGAATATATACAATGACTTGAACACCTATGTAAAAACTTATACTTATCAATACATGGTTGTGATACTGTAGATGATGTCCTACGCCCCCGAATGTTTCCGTCGTTCCGGTTTAGGGGTGTGACATATAGATAAAGATGTAAGAGATGGATGCAAGTGAGTAGATGAAAGAAGCGGTGTTAGGGATTGCACTCAGAATGTTGGAGACACTTTGGTGTGGCGTAATGCAAATCGAAACTGCATACAAAACTATAGGTAAATATGTACGAGATGGATACAAGTGAGTAGACGGAAGAAGCGACGTTAGGGGTTTCACTGTGAATGATGGCGAGAACGTAAGTAAGAAAAGGAGAAGTATGAGGGAAAATTAAAAGAGGTGATTATAATTGATCGATGTATGTCTGGAAGGTACAGGTGTGACAACCTGAAGTTTATCCCGTCTTTGTAACTCGTTCCGTTATTAAAATTCGTCCTTTTTCAAATTGTTTCCGTTACATTTTTAAATTAAGTCATTAATTTTGAGACTTATATTATGACTTAATGGGTGTCCAAACACGTTAGAAACTCAAGAAAACACTTTCAATATTCAATCGGATAATTTTTAGTTTCGACCATGTCGGGTTACGACAACTTAATCGGGTGCGACCAAAAGCCTCGTTTAACGTCAGTATCGGGTAGAATTCCACCGTGTCTCAAACTTAATCCATATTTAAGGTTCAAATGACCTCATTTTGAAGCCTTCCACCCTCTCTCACTACTCTCTCTCTACAAACTCAATTCTTGGTCTAAAATCATCCAATTCAAGCCTCAAATCATTAAGGTAGCTATCCTAGCTCATAGTATAACCTCTTTGGCTTTCAATTTCGTGTTCAAACTATGAAATAGGACCATCAACATGTGTTTATAGCCCTAGAACAGTGGGTTTTTGAGCCCCAAAACCCTCCCAAATCACTTTTAGAGCTTGGAAATGATTTAAGGACTTATTGGAAAGGACTAGGAACACCAAAAACTCAACATTTAGGGGGTAAATATGAGTTTACGGCCCTAGATCATGCTTGGACCATAAACCCCCATTCATGGCAGTAAACACCTTTTAAGGTGTTAAGATGCACCTTAAACACCTCCTAAGCCTTGGAATAAAGTCTAGAAGAATCCACAAATGAGTTAGGAGACTTAAACTTGATAAAAACCACTCCCTTAGGAGTTCACGGCCGTAAACCCCCCAAGGACAGGTTGCTGGGCTGTAAACTCCTAAAACATGGTCAAATGATGCCCTAAATTCCATCCAACGCTTGTAAAATGAGTTTGAATCACATGTGATTGACCTAGGACCACCAAAACACCAAAGGAATGGGTATGAGGGAGCTTATGGCCGTAAACTCCTCAAATGGTCCATGTGTTGATTTAATCCCTTTCCAATGCCCTAGAAACAAACCTAGCATCATCCCTCAAATGTTATAAGGCCAATTAGCACCCTAGAACACCACCCATAAGTTTACGGCCATAAACTCATGGGGATATGGTCATTAGGGCCGTAAAATCCCCTAGGAGTTTACTCTTGAAAAGCAAACTCCATATTTGTGCCCTATACGCCCGTAGATGTCACCCGGGTCACTCCAAAGACTTGTAATGAAGTGTTTTCGCGTCTCAAAGTGTTTATTAATATTTGATTAGTAGTCCACAGCCTAATTAGATACAAACGTGTATCTCTTCATATAACATAGGAACCTCGTGCGTTTTCAAGCCTCGAACTCACGTTTAACACCCAAACCGACACGCCTCTCGACCGGTGAGTTCATACCCCTACACCTTTTTCCGTGTTTTTCAATGTTTTCAGGGGAGGGGGGAATACAAGCGAAAGTACAAGGAAATCTTGTACTCAAAATTATTATTTCATTTTAAATGTTTCATATTTCGTATGCTTTTAACACTGAAATCCGTATTAACCAACCGTCTTAACTTGTACAGTTAGCTTTCAAACCGTTTGTGATTTCCGTTATAAAGTGTTAAATATTATTTTGACAAATGATTTCCTTCATCATTATTGTTAAAAGCATTAGCTTAGAACCTTAGAACCATTCTTGATAACCCTCCCCTTAGATACGAGAGTGAAGGACTAATGCTATTAAATTTAGAACTTTAGACGTGTCCTTGATAACACTCCCCTTAGATACAAGAGTGAAGGACTAATAAACAGAGTTTTTCCATTTTACTTCTTTTAAATGTCTTTGGTAATACTCCCCCTAGATACGAGAGTATAAGACAACTTTTAAAATTCATTAATCTTAAGATTGGAGACACGTCCTTTGTAACACTTCCCCTAGATACGGAAGTGGAGGACTACCCCTGTAACCAGAAAATCCTGGAGGGAGAACGTGACTTGAGCGTATAGATCTATACGGGATTGACTACCCCACACCTGGCTGCTAGCTACAGCCGAACTGAAAGGTTCAAGGGTGACAAAATTCATAAAAGGATACTGGCCCCGTTCCGAGCCTTATCTAGTCTGTAGTATGGTTATGGAACTCGCAATCAAGATTATGAAAACTTTTCTACTTACTTATTAGTTTTATATACGTGTTAAGACTAATTTACTTTTCAAGGATAACAAACTTTCAGTAAACTTCACAAAAACACATTAAGTATGGTAGATACTTGTACACTTCATTTCGGATCGATAATCAACCACAACTTTTAGGAAAATAAGAGTTTTTCCTGGGATAACGTAACTGCTCTTAACCAAACAGTATAACAAAGGGATAACTAAACTTTTCATATAAGAAAATATGGGATTTTCTTTGATAACGACTTTTTTAGAAAACCAAAGGAAACTTGTTTATTTTCAGAAACAAACCGCTTATGAACTCACCAACTTTATGCTGATTTTCAAACTGCTTGTATTCTCAGGTCCACATTAGACGGGTACCCCGCGATCTTTTGGAGAAGTCGGAGCGTATAGAAGACTCGTCTTAACTTTTGTTCATATGATATATATGTATAACACTTGTAACACTTTGATTTCAAAAAAATGTAATAATTCTATGTAATGTAATGTTTTGTGTTTACTACGCTTACTATTTACATTGGTTGCGATATACATGATGTCCTCCGCCCCGGAACGTGTCCGCCTTCGGTTTCGGGGTGTGACAGATTGGTATTGGAGCCCTTGTTTATAGTGAACTAGTATACCAAACCTTACATGGTATAAGACTATAAACACTAAGGGGCCAAAGTGCTCTGAACTAAAAGTATACTTTAAAATATAAGTATTTTAAAAAGTATACAAGTATACCTAACCGCCAGATTTCGTAATTATAAGTAGAACAAAACATAAGTAAATGGGTGTTGCACGTTGCAGTTAAACCTAGGAAGTTATGTAGTTGTGTCTAGGGTCAATATAGGTTGATCAACTATATTCATTCGAGACACAGTCAACATGTGCTTGGGAGTGACTGTGGTGTCCAGCATGCCTAAAACTTACCCAATACCCAAACAACTAGCCGTCGTCGCAGCGAAACATGAAATACTATGGTAGTATTTCTAGAGCCAACTTCGTTATAGAAATCCTCATTCCAGTGTTGCTCCTCAATCATTCCTTTAGCGATAGTTTATCTGCTTTGATAACTCTTTCCTGCTTTATCGCTTAAGAGAATTCTATATCTATCATATTGAGATATCCCTTGTATCATATCTCTTGATTCAATTCAGAGGACTTACCATCCTCTCTTTCTTGATCTTTTTAGATCAAGATGCCTCCAAGGAAAAGACCCAGCTCAAAGAACAACAATCCTCCACCACCACCTCCTCCCTAATTTGATCCCGTAATGTTCCAGGCAGCTGTTACTGCCGCAGTGGCAGCCGCTATGTCTGAAATGAACCCTGGTGGCCCCGGTGGTCCAGGAGGTGGTACCCAATCCCAAAACCAGGAAGGTAGCCAGGGACACCGGAAGGAGTGCTCCTATAAAGACTTTATGAACGCGAAACCCACATCTTTCGATGGCACTGGAGGTGTCATTGCCTTAACCCGATGGTTCGAGAAAATCGAATGTACTTTCGAAATCTGTGTCTGCTCTAAAACTGATAAGGTGAAGTTCACGACCTGCTCTTTCACCGTTATGGCCCTGACTTGGTGGAGCGGCCGAGTCAAATCCCTAACCCTACCTGTAGCCAATGCCATGGGTTGGGAAGCCATGAAGGAACTTCTGCTTGCAGAGTACTGCCCTCGGGGAAAAATGCAAAAGCTAGAGCACGAACTTTGGAACCTAAAGATGAAGGGTTCCGATATCGCCGGTTACAGTTCCAGATTCGATGATTTGGCGCTACTTTGTCCGGGAATGGTTACCCCGTAGAGTAAAAAGATTGAGAGGTTCATCTGGGGGTTGACCCAGCCAACCAAGGGAAATCTCTTGGCTGCGAAGCCAGACACCTTCGACAGTGCCAAATGCCTAACGCAAACCTTGATCGACCATAGCGATGACCTAGAGGAAGCAGCCACCACTCCTAAACCGACAGAGAGGAGTGGTGAGAAAAGGAATCTTGGAAAAAGAAAAAGATTCATCCTTCTCAGGAGTCCTCGAAGAAGTAGCAAACAGTGGCAGTCCGCACTGCTACTGCCCCTGCTGCTGTCTCTGCCGTCGGATCCATAGCTCAAACTCCTACCAGTAGGTATGTTGCTACCCTTCCTATGTGCAACATGTGAAACTATCATCACCTCACTTCCAGCCCATGTCGAGAAGTGTTTTGTAACAGCTGTGGCAAAAAGGGTCACACTGCGAAAAATTGCAAGACACCAACCTAATCAACCAATCAAGCTTCTGGAGCGGGTATCAGTCAGGCCTGCTACGGTTGCGGCGAAGTCGGGCATTTCAAGCGAAACTGCCCTAAGACAACAACAACTGGCAACACTAGAAGAGTCCTAGCTATAGGACAAGATGAGACAGCCGCTGATCCCACCGTTGCCACAGGTTTATTCCTCCTCGACAGCCCTTATACTTGCAATCCTTTTCAATTATATTGTTGAAAGAGAATTTGTTATCTATTCATTCAAACATCATCTTAATCTTCGTCCTCCATTAGTAACCGAAATGTCTACCGTCGAGATGACTAACAATGAGAAAGAGGAAATTAGCAATATATTCATAGGTTGTACCCTTACCCTTGGCGATCATTCTTATTATGCCGATAATTCATAAAGAGCCTTGAAGTATTCATTGGCATGGATTGGTTGAACCTCGATTGTGCTGATATCCTTTGTTACGAGAAATCTATTCATCTCAACCTTTCCCCTGGTCAAACCCTCATAATCTACGACGATAAACTTCATTTGAACCTTCGCCTCATTTCGTGCATCAAAGCCCAAAAGCTTCTGCGAAAGGAGTACCATGTATTCCTAGCCCATGTGGTAAACGAGAAACAGGAAGTTAAAGACCTCGAGACCATCCCCGAAGTCTGCAATTTTCCGATGTCTTTCGACCTAATCCTTGGAGCTACCCCCCGTAGCCAAGTCCCCATATCACTTAGCTCCAGCAGAAATATAGGAGTTATCCAGTCAGCTTAATAATCTACTCCGCAAAGGGTTCATCGGACCGAGTTCCTCACCTTGAGGGACCTCGGTATTGTTGATTTCTTTCGAATGTGTATCGAATACCATGAGTTGAACAAATTGACCATCGAGAACCGATATCCTCTTCCTCGAATAGATGACCTTTTCGATCAACTTCAGGGAGCCAAATACTTCGTAAAGATAGATCTCACGTCAGAGTACCATCAGATACGAGTTCACGAGAATGATGTTCCCAAGATGGCATTGAGGACTTGATATGATCACTACAAGGTCGTAGTGATGCCCTTCGGTCTAACCGTTTTCCCTATTCACGTGGTAAGCAAGGAAGGTATACACGTGGACCCTTCCAGTATTCAGGCGATAGAGAATTAGTCGGCACCGAAGATACCCATAGAAATCTATCAATTCTTGGGTCTCGTCGACTAATATCGTAGATTCACTCAAAACTTTTCCAAGATCGCCAAACCCCTAACCACTCCGACATAGAAAGGTGTAATCTTTTGTTGGAGACCGTGTTCTGTTGAAGGTCTCGCCCTAGAAGGGCATGATACGCTTTGGAATGCACGGAAAACTTAACCCGAAGAACGTAGGACCTTTCGAGATCCTCGTTGGGATCGATCCCGTAGCCTACAAACTCCGACAAACTTTAGAACCTAGCAACATTCACCCTGTCTTCCACGCCTCTATTCTTAAGTAGTGCCTATTCGATGAAACCCTAGTAATCCATTTGATGAGACCGAAACCAACGAAAGTCTGAACCTCATGAAGGAGCCAATCGAAATCATAGATCGAGAGATTAAACGTACGAAACAAAGCCGTATCCCAATAGCGAAGGTTCGCTGGAATGTCATGCGAGGACCCGAGTTTCATTTGGGAGCGCGATGATCCGATGAAACGTAAGTATCCGTATCTCTTTCCAAATCCATTCCTTGTATCTTAATTCTTGAATTTCGAGACGAAATTCCCTTTAACGGGGGGATAATGTCAAAACCCGAAGTTTATCCCGTCTTTGTAACCCGTTCCGCTATTAAAATTTGTCCTTTTTCAAATTGTTTCCGTTACATTTTTAAATTAAGTCATTAATTTTGAGACTTATATTATGACTTAATGGGTGTCCAAACACGTTAGAAACTCAAGAAAACACTTTCAATATTCAATTGGATAATTTTTAGTTTCGACCATGTCGGGTTACGACAACTTAATCGGGTGCGACCAAAAGCCTCGTTTAACGTCAGTAGCGGGTAAAATTCCACCGTGTCTCAAACTTAATCCATATTTAAGGTTCAAATGACCTCATTTTGAAGCCTTCCACCCTCTCTCACCACTCTCTCTCTCTACAAACTCAATTCTTGGTCCAAAATCATCCAATTCAAGCCTCAAATCGTTAAGGTAACTATCCTAGCTCATAGTATCACCTCTTTGGCTTTCAATTTCGTGTTCAAACTATGAAATAGGACCATCAACATGTGTTTACGGCCCTAGAACAGTCCTAGGCCGTAAACACACATCAAAGGGGTTTTTGAGCCCCAAAACCCTCCCAGATCACTTTTGGAGCTTGGAAATGACGTAAGGACTTATTGGAATGGACTAGGAACACCAAAAACTCAACATTTAGGGGGTAAATATGAGTTTACGGCCAAGATCATGCTTGGACCATAAACCTGTAACACCGCGAAAACCAAAGGCGGAAACATTTCCGGGGTTGACTCCACGTTGAGTATCAAATCCAATGCACATAGTAAAGCAGTAATCACAAAACATTACATTACATAATATTGTTTACAT
This sequence comes from Lactuca serriola, assembly GCF_051521515.1. NCBI lineage: Eukaryota > Viridiplantae > Streptophyta > Magnoliopsida > Asterales > Asteraceae > Lactuca > Lactuca serriola. Next base: position 353,731,837 of record NC_136411.1, read on the forward strand.
CTATTTGAAAGTAAAGTTGTATAAGTGTTTTACATATGTAATATAAACAAAAGTAAAGACGATTCTTCGGGACGCTCCGTCTTCTCCAAAAGGTTGCGGTGTATCTGTCTATCACTGACCTGAGAATACAAGCAGTTTGAAAATCAGCATAAAGCTGGTGAGTTCATAAGCGGTTTATTTTTGAAAAGAACGAGTTCCTTTACTTTTTGGAAAAGTCGTTAATCAAGAAAATCCCATATTTTCTTATGAAAATGGTTTGGTTATCCTTTGTTACAATTTCGAAAACGGTTGGTTATGTCGTTCCAGGAAAATCCCATATTTTCCTTATAGTTTTAGTTATTCGTTTGTTACTTTATCCGTATATGTGCTGTTGTATTATCTAGGAAAATCCCATATTTTCCTATGTGTTGAGTTGTCTATTAGTATCTAGGTTCGTTACTGGTTGTTATGTTATCCCAAGAAAATCCCATATTTTCCTATGTGTGGTTGTTGATTTCTTAGGTTTGATTTCGAAGTAATAGTAATTCCCATATGTGTAGCATTTGTTAAGTATTCTAAACCCTTAGTTATTCTACTTTAGAATGGCTATTATTTACTAATTTAGTTGTATTTTCGAATATTTGGAATCACACAGAAGCGTACATTACAGTATTTTCGAAGTTCTGCTGAGTTCCAAAAGAGTATATTAGTTGTGTATTAGAAGCTCTGTCGACATTCCGAGGCGGATATATTTGAAACTCAGTAGAGGTCCAGAGGCGTATTTACGTCTTAAATTCGAAACTCTGGTGACACTCAAGGGGTACACTAATTCTATATTCGAAGTCTTAGTGTTAACCAAAGGCGTCATTTCGCATTCGTAGTCGTATTCGCATTCGTAGTCGTACTCGTATTCATAGTCGTACTCGTATTCGTAGTCTTATTCGTATTCGTATTCGTATTCGTACTCGTATTCGTATTCGTATTCGTATTCGTATTCATGTTCATATTCGTATTCATATTCGTATTTGTATTCGTATTCATATTCGTATTCGTATTCATATTCGTGCTAGATTACATTCGTATTCGTATTCGTACTAGATTACATTCGTATTTGTATTCGTACTAGGTTACATTTGTATTCGTATTCGTACTAGATTACATTCGTATTCGTATTCGTATTCATACTAAGTTACATTCGTATTCGTATTCGTACTAGATTACATTCGTATTCGTATTGATCTTAAATATGATTAGTATGATTTCTTATTCAAAGAGAATATAGTTATAACACTCTTAAAAGAAATCTATGTTTAACCTGCAATTTGAAACGTCAGTTATCACAAATCTTTGGAAATCAAGACATTTAGTAAGTAAAACCATTGAGTTGAAAATCAGTTTAAGTACAAAATATACTTGTACTTTTTGCTTGTATTCCCCCCTGAAAACATTGAAAAACCATTGAAAACACGGAAAAAGGGTAGGGGTATGAACTCACCGGACTCGAAAATGCGACGGTTTCAGACACTAATCGTTGGTTAGGTGCTTGACTACTCGCGATGTCCCTATGTAAAATGAAATAATGTCCATATATATCTAATTAGATTTACAATCACCAATTATATTGAACATTATACTCCAATGAGATTAAACACCTCAAAACGAGTGTTTGGAGTGACCCGGGTGACATCTACGGACGAGTAATGGCACGAGGGACTTGGGATTTGAGTTTACTCCCCAAGAGTAAACATTTTAGGGAGTTTACAATCATAAAACACCTACATACATGAGTTCACGGCCGTGAACTCATGTTGGTGTGATTTTGAGTGCTTAATGGCTTGTTTGGACTTGGGGGAATGTTGGAATTGACTTCTAAAATGCCTTGGAATAAATTTATGGGACTTATACCATGTTTAAGGGAGTTCACGGGTGTAAACTTGGAGTTTACAGCCGTAAACTCTCCCATGGTCTAGAATAATTATTTTGGGGCACAAGGAACAATCACATGTGATTCTAGTTAATTTTCCAAGCCTTGTTATGAATTTAGGGCACCATTTAACTCACATTTAGGATTTTACGGCCTAAGAGCATGATCTATGGCCGTAAACTCTTATTAAGAGGATGTTTTATGTGTTTAAGGTCCCCAAACTATTTTTAGATGGCTCTAGAATTTACCACAAGGCTATTGGTTAAGTTTGAAGGCCCAAGCATGAGCCTTGGCCGTAAACTCCCATTTACTCCCCAAAAATTATATTTATGATGTTCTAAGGCCATTACCAATATTCTAAAATTCATATCTAAGCCTTGTTTGAGTCTAGGAAGGGTTTAAGGGCTTAAAAACCCTCTAAATTAGTGTTTACGGCCTAGGCACCTTCCAGGGCCGTAAACTCATAAACAAGGCTCTAAATCATGTTTCAAGGCATTCTAAGCCCATTCCATAAAGTCATCTAGTCATATCTAAGGTCTAATTGTGGTTTGGAAGGGTTTTGTTGCTCCAAAAACCCCATTTATATGAGTTTACGGCCTAGGACTGTTCTAGGGCCGTAAACACATGGTAATGGTCCTAATCCATAGTTTAAACTCCAATTTGAAGGCTAAAGAGGTTATATAACAAGCTAGGGAAGGTACCTTGGTGATTAGAAGCCTTAAACTTGAGATTTGGACCCTTAAACTTGGATTTAGGAGAGAGGTTAGAGAGAGAGTAGAGAAAGAGTAGAGAGAGGAAGAAAAAGCTTCAAATGAATTTTTAAACACGTTTAAATAGGTCCTAAAACTTGGACACGGTGGAATTCTACCCGATACCGGCATTAAACAGGGCTTTTGGTCGCACCCGATTAAGTTTCCGTAACTCGATGGGGACGTTTCTAAAATTTCTAAATTATACAATTTGGGCTAATTTCGAGAGTTCCTAACAGGTTTGGACACTCATTAGTATCAATTAAACATATAATTTTAATTAATTTAACCCAAAAACGACATCGGAACGAATTGACATACGGCGAGTTATACAGGTAGAATGGGTTTTCAGCGATGAACAACTTTGGGTTGTTACAAAACCCCCATTCATGGGCAGTAAACACCTTTTAAGGTGTTAAGATGCACCTTAAACACCTCCTAAGCCTTGGAATAAAGTCTAGAAGCAACCAAAAATGAGTTAGGAGCCTTTAACATGATAAAACCACCCCCTTAGGAGTTCACGGCTGTAAACCCCCCAAGGATAGGTTCCTGGGCCGTAAACTCTTAAAACATGGTCAAATGATGCCCTAAATTCTATCCAAGGCTTGTAAAATGAGTTTGAATCACATGTGATTGACCTAGGACTACCAAAACACCAAAGGAATGGGTATGAGGGAGCTTAAGGTCGTAAACTCCTAGTGTACTACCGTAAACTCCTCAAATTGTCCATGTGTTGGTTTAATCCCTTTCCAATGCCCTAGAACCAAACCTAGCATCATCCCTCAAATGTTATAAGGCCCATTAGCACCCAAGAACACCACCGATGAGTTTACGGCCGTAAACTAATGGGGATATGGTCATTAGGGCCGTAAACTCCCCCTAGGAGTTTACTCTTGAAGAGCAAACTCCATATCTCTGCCTTATACGTCCGTAGATGTCACCCGGGTCACTCCAAACACTTGTAATGAAGTGTTTTCGCGTCTTGAAGCCTAATTAGATACGAATGTGTATCTCTTCATATAACATAGGAACCTCGCACGTTTTCAAGCCTCGAACTAACGTTTAACACTCAAACCGACACGCCTCTCGACCGGTGAGTTCATACCCCTAAACCTTTTTTCATATTTTTCAATGTTTTCAGGGGGGAATACAAGCAAAAGTACAAGGAAATCTTGTACTCTAACTTATTATTTCATTTGAAATGTTTCATATTTCGTATGGTTTTAACACTGAAATCCGTATTAACCAACCGTTAGAAGCATTAGCTTAGAACCTTCATCATTATTGTTAGAAGCATTAGCTTAGAACCTTAGACCCGTCCTTGATAACACTCCCCTTAGATATGAGAGTGAAGGACTAATGATATTAAATTTAGAACTTTAGACGTGTCCTTGATAACACTCCCCCTAGATACGAGAGTGAAGGACTAATAAACAAAGTTGTTTTGTTTTACTTCTTTTAGATGTCTTTGGAAATACTCCCCCTAGATACGAGAGTATAAGACAACTTTTAAAATTCATTAATCTTAAGATTGGAGACACGTCCTTTGTAACACTTCCCCTAGATACGAGAGTGGAGGACTACCCCTGTAACCAGAATCTCCTGGAGGGAGAACGTGACTTGAGTGTATAGATCTGTACGGGATTGACTACCCCACACCTGGCTGCTAGCTACAGCTGAACCGAAAGGTTCAAGGGTGATAAAAGTCAAAAAAGGATACTGGCCCCGTTTCGAGCCTTATCTAGTCTGTAGTATGCTTATGGAACTCGCAATCAAGATTATGAAAACTTTTCTACTTACTTATTAGTTTTATATACGCGTTAAGACTAATGTACTTTTCAAGGAAAACAGACTTTCAGGAAACTTCACACAAACACATTAAATATGGTAGATACTTGTACACTTCATTTCAGATCGATAATCAACCACGACTTTTAGGAAAACAAGGGTTTTTCCTGGGATAACATAACTGCTCTTAACCAAACTGCATAACAAAGGGATAACTAAACTTTTCCTATAAGAAAATATGGGATTTTCTTGGATAACGACTTTTTTAGAAAATCAAAGGAAACTTGTTTATTTTCATAAACAAACCGCTTATGAACTCACCAGCTTTATGCTGATTTTCAAACTGCTTATATTCTCAGGTCCACATTAAACAGGTACCCCGCGATCTTTTGGAGAAGTCGGAGCGTATAGAAGACTCATCTTAACTTTTGTTCAGATGATATATATGTATAACACTTGTAACACTTTGATTTCAAATAAATGTAATAATTATATGTAATGTAATGTTTTGTGTTTACTACGCTTACTATGTACATTGGTTGCGATATACATGACGTCCTCCGCCCCGGAACGTTTCCGCCTTCGGTTTCGGGGTGTGACAACAAGAAAAAGGGAATGGAAGCAGAAGTCAGTTGTATATTATGCATAAAAAGGGGACGTTCAGCTACAATAACTTCCCTTATATAAGGAAATTTACATTTTAGTCCTATTTATAACTTAAAAAAAGGTTATTCATTACGTTTAGGTGTTATATATATATATATATATATATATATATATATATATATATATATATATATATACATATATATATATATATATATATATATATATATATATATATAAACATACTCACCTTCTCATACAAGGGATACACTAAGTAAGTACGAGTAACATATAAAATATGCCATCTTTTAATGGATACAAAACTAAATCCTTCACCTACAACTCTATTTAACGAATTTTGTTGCACCAATTTTTTTTTGAAAAATCTTAAAATAGTTTTAAAACTATGTTATTTTGTAACATCTAGATTTATGATGTTTCTAATTTCGAGATACTATACTGTATTTAGATCAAGTAAAGGTCTTGGGCTTCAAAGGGATAAATTTTAGACATTATTAGATATTGGTAATGTCGGTTAAATGACTTAAGCCTTTGAATTGTGCCTTTGAGCCAAAAGGGTAATATGAGAAAAGTGATATTGTGGAGTTTTAGCATGTATTAATAAGTTAAGTTCAGTATGCTTTTATGTAAAAAGTGACCAGATAAAAATTTGGGGCTAGTCAATACCTTTGTGTGCATATAAATATCACTGAAATCAAGTTCAGAACGAAGAAATTATGTTTGTTTGAAGCTGAAGCTGAAAACCGAAAAATCAGGAATTTATATAAAGAGCCCAAAGTGCCCTGGATGAGGCGGGGCACCCTCGGAGCAGTGGGTTACATGTTTTTTTAGGCTTTTCATGTATTTAAATGTAACACTAGCCAAAATAGGTCAATAACAATCACATGTGATTATGCTAATCATGTAATGTGATAAATGTACTATGGATTTCATGATAAATTCTAATACAAATATGAACTTTCTTTATGATACAACTAAAAGTATATGTCCATACAATTCCAAAAATATAGAGGACGTCTGAATCTGACTTTGCATGAAGAAGTTATGATAAACCAAACACTATAAATCTCTATAATAAGAGGAATTTAAAGTAGACTTAGAATTAGCTATTTAAGTATAAAAGAGAGTTGTAGTACTCGTAAATACGTACACATGCCTATAAAGAATGTCAAAAATGGAGTTTGTATCCAAAAGTTATGGCCTTCCGAAGATTCAGCTTTCAGAAACCCTAAGCTAACTAAACTCACGACGTGAGCCTTATGACACTCACGACGTGAGGAGTCATTTATCCATATCTCGGAATCTAGAAGGTGTGACGAGGCTGCGAGGGGATAGGATCCAAACTCACGATGTGAACAAAGAGTTTTTCTCGACGTGAGGAGTCACATGGCCACCTTCCGAAGCTAGGGATGCAAATGGCAAGTCTACGGGGTAATCATGCAAGACTCACGATGTGAGCCTTATGACACTCACGACGTGAGAGTCCAAAATCCCTACTATAAATAGCAGGTCCGACTTCAACTATTCTTACACCAAATTTCTTCCCTTTCTCTCCTTTGCTGAGGCCATCTTGCATCCCGATCCCCGATGATCTCGCACGCTGACCGTTTTGCTTAGATAACATAAAATCATGCTACTAGGGTGAGTTTCACAGCCCCACTTTCTAATATTTCGGGGGAAAATGCATGCTAGTTATTGTATATATATGTTATTATTATGTCTATATGATAGTATATAGTTATGATAATCGAGATATGATTGTTCTAAATATAATATTTTGAATACATACAACTATTATTAACTTATCAGTATGTTAATTTACTAATGTAGATCTTGAGTTATACTTAGGATTCTACATATATGTTGTGTGTGATATAATACTGAAGTAATATTCGAAAGTTCTAAATGTTAAGTTATATAGTATGTTGCTATTAATAGTTTTATGTCAAGATAAAACTAGATATGTTATATGTTGTTATTATTAGTTTTATCTCAAGATAAAACTAGATATGTTATATGTTGTTATTATTAGTTTTATGTCAAGATAAAACTGGATATGTTATATGCTGTTATTGTTAGTTTTATGTCAAGATAAAACATGGTATTGTTATTGATAGTTTTATGTCAAGATAAAACTAGAAACGTCATATGTTGTTATTATTGGTTTTAGGTCAAGATAAAACCTGGTTTTTACTTCAAGATATTGTTATTATACTGCCTAAATATTATGAAGTTAGGAGTAATGTTTAAAAGAATAGTCTAATAACTTAAGGTTTTAGACATAAAGCTGCTTTTGTTGTTAGAGCTATAGGAAGCCGTCAAAGTCTACATGAGTAATTGTATCATCAACTAAGATTGAGGATCTTAGCGGAAATCCTCTAAACTATAACCATTAATCCCATGTGAGCGAGGAAGTCGTGTATAATTAGTATACGGGCTGACCACCCCACTTGTGACTATTAGCTACAGTCAACCAAAAACAAGTGATGAACTATCCTTTTATTTGTTATTCTTCCTACGTCGATGAAGAATACGGTGTTGTTTCTCATGTTAAATCATGAGTGTATTTTTTCTCATGGTAAATCATGAGTGTATTGTTCTATCAGAGGTTTATGTCATAGCAGCAGTTACAGGCTCATGGTAGCAAATTGTAGAAACATTATACCTTGTCGTATACAAGTATTAATGTTAAGTATAAGTTTTCCCCTGCTTATACCTTAAGATTAATAAATGTTTAGGTATAACACTTAATTGATAAGTATACTATTATACCTAATGTTGGAGAGTCAAAATGATACTTTCAAAACTATACTTTTGAATGTGTAAAAATGTATTATTTTATGGAGTCAAAACCTGTGGGCTCACCAACTTTATGTTGATGTATTTTAAAATGCATGTGTTTTCTGGAACTTGAAAAGCTGGTATGTATTCGAACAGGTGAAGTTTTACTAGTATCTTTCTGTTCATTAAGAAGTATGTCATAGTCGGATATTATGTAATAAATACTAGGAAAACAACAATGTAACTTTCAATCATCAATAAAGGTATGTATTTTCTTTATGTATTGTTTAATGTATGTTATATAACTGTGATACGAAAAATGACGTTACACTACCCGGTGTTTCCGCCGACGGCCGGGGTGTGACATTAAAGGCCATTAACACAAGGGGTTCATCATTTTAACCTACCACCTCCATTATAATACCTCTAATGCATCCCCTTCCTCCATTAAAGTGTTTGGAGCTCATCATCTCTTCAAAATCTATTTTGGTGCTCTCTTAATGACCATTTGGTGCTTTCTATTTGTGATATTGTGTTCTAGAAGGAAGAAGAACTATAAATATTGGTCTTTAAAGCAATATATTTGAAGAACTCTATCTCCTTTATCTTCTAGACCTTTATAAGTGCCAACATTCCAATCTTTATTAAGATTTATCTTTAGATCTATGAATATATGGAGTTTTGGTCCAATTCAGATAGTCTTGGTCCCTTGGTGTCTTGTTCCATAAAGTTTTGAAGAGCCCCAAAGCTTTTTATTGTTGTTTGGGATGATATATGGTGATTTGGTGGAGTAGAGAGTGGATACAAGAGCCCTGTTTACTCCATGCATAAAGAAATATGTTTTTTTTGTCATTTCTCAATTTAGGGTTTTAGATCTTGTTACATTGTGCCTTTATATTGGATAAAGTTGGAAACATTCTCCATTTAAGTGTTGTTTATTTTTTATAAAAAAATCTCTTTAAACCACTTTGTTCTATGTTGCACAGCATACACGCAACACTTTTTTATCCCGCAACAGTTTGTTTTTTTTGTAGACTTCGGAGTTAAAAATCTTTGTGCATGTTCTGTTTGGGACAAAACTTGATATCCCTCTTCTAACCTCTTCAATCCTAAACGTAAAAAATATTGGATACACCCCATCAAAAAAAGGTGCGACATACTTTTTTCCTACATCTCATCGTCGATCACAAGAAGCAGCCTCCCTACCATCACATCTCCCACCGGCATTCCCTCCTCCCGGTGGAGCCCCTACCGGTGGTCCTCTCCTTCCAGCGTCGACAGTTTCTTGAGTTCAGTAAGTTTTTTTTCCTTTTTTTTTTTGTTTTTCGCTCCTGAAGGCAACAATTCTGCTTAGGTTTATATTGTGTTTTTCAATTTGCTTGGTGGAGCAACTTCTTCTTTCATGCTTCATCTTAATTTTTCGATTTTTGTTGTTGAATCATCGTTGATATCTTTGTTCTTGCTCAATCTTGGTGCTAATGTTTTCAAATCTTTGATGATGTTTTCTTTATCTTGATTAATGATAAGTTCTTGCTGCAATGTGTTAAATTTATGATTAAACGTCACGTATTCTATTGAAATGTCTTTAATGTTGCTGAAATGTCATTAATGTTGCTGAAATGTCATAAAATGTTGCTGAATTGTCATGAATTATTGCTGAAATGTCATGAAACGTTGTTGAAATGTCATAAAATGTTGCTGAAGTGTCATAATTGTTGCTGAAGTGTCATAATTGTTGAAATGTTATAAGGTTTTGTTTTCTAAAGTATGAATTCCATATGGTTTTTTAGCAATGGGAGATAAACATACATGGACCAATGAGCAGATAAAATTCTTATTACACATTTGTATTGAAGAAGTACAAACTATGGGTAGAAAATGTTTGAGTTTGCACAAATATTCATGAAACAAGTTTGGAACAACAATTAAGAAAAAGTATGGCGTGTATTTGACTCAAAGAAAATGAAAATACACCTATGACAACCTTAAAGCCAAATACGGAATGAGATTTATTAAAGTTTGGTTGTATGCAATTTATTTCAAAATGTCATGCTAAGACTAATTTGGTTGTATGAATTTTATTTCATTGTTTTAAATTTTCGGTATTGAAAAATTATTTTCGGTTTATTAAATTAGTTTATTTTAAATTTTTAATATATGCAGCAGCCTATAGATGTTAAAAAACAAACACGCTTCCTATTACAGTCTACAACCATTTGGTCCATCTCTTCTGCTACAAAAGGTTGCAGATATGATCCGTTGACTTCATGAATTTTTGCTTAAAAAAACTAACATCACCTTAGGCATCATTTTGAGTCAATTCTAAAAGTGGAATAGTTTAACTTGTTAGATTAATACAAGAACTATGAATTCTTGGACTATATGAGACTTAAAGTTTAGACCTTGCTTGATTGGAATGTCCTAATAGGTAAAGTCGGAAAGTTTATCCATTAAGACGTTATTATGGACAAAATCTATAAAATTAGAGAATTGAATTAATGGAATAAATCATTTTATCCTTTAGATTGAGTCAAAAAGTGGTGTGTTTTTTTATAGCGTGTGACACTTTTAGTGTTTCCGAATGAGTGATTGTTTACGTGCAACTAGCCGATTGTTTGGTCATGTAGTGGGCATATGGCGCCCTTAGGAGGGAGCGGGGTTCCTATTGACCAAAGGTGGACTTTTGTTAACTATTGACTAAGTTTAACTTTTGGTCAAACTTTCGGGTTTTGGTTCATAGATTGAGGGTTGACCTTTTATTTCACGATTACGTTGTTGTAGAGCCAACCTTCTCTTCTCTATGACCTGTGGTGATTTTTATCTGTTTGTGAGGTGAATCTCCTTACTATACTGTGTAGGATGCTAGATTGTCATCCTGATTCTTTCATGTAAGTTATATATGTTTAGGCGGTACTCGTTGTATAGTTTTGGGTGGGGCCCATTGTGTAATTTTGGGTCGGGCCCGTTATGCAGTTTGGATGGGGCTTGTTATGGAGTTTGGGCAAGGCTCGTTATGCAATTTGGGCGGGGCCCATTGTGCAGTTTGGGTGAGGGTCGTTCATATACTTGTTGGATGGGGCTCATTATATGTATGGTGTATGTGGTAGCTTAGGGAAACTCACTAAGCTTCCTGCTTATAATTTATTTTTAAATGTTTTAGGTACTTGTTGTAGCTAGGAGAAGAGCAAGGCTTGATTGCATCACATACATTAGAGATTTAGTACTATTTTTTTTAAGATACTCTGACGTTTTTTTTTTGGAACTACTTTTGATACTATGAAGATATTTTTATGAAATGACATTTGGTTGGTTTTGTTTTATTTAAAATGAATAGAATTTACTCTAGATTTTTGCGAATGCTATAAGTTGGATAATCCAGCCTTGGTTTGAGTGATTTGGGCTAGCACATGGTGCATCTAAACTCAAACCGAGGATTAATAAAATCTTTTTACAAAAAAATATTTCTCCAAAAAGGTTTGATAAGAAAAAAAGTGTGATGCATGCAATCAACTGTGGCTCAAGTAAGTAATTCTCAGAACACCTATACATGTTAATATGTTATATGTGTTATAGTATTATATCCATGCTAGATGTTAGAAAAAGGATCTACACAGGATTGCATGCTAGAACGCCTGCTTAGGAGGGATGCCTTTTGTGCCTGATGTGTTAACTATTAGAGATGCATGAAAGTGTGTAGGCTATGGATCTTTAGGAATTATGTGTTAGAATAACCTGACCTATATGAAGCCTTGTTTCCTGTTGGATTTGTTACTCAAATGTTCCTTGCTCTGTGCTATGTGAGGCACATATTGATCTAATTAACAATTATGAGAATATGTTAAGTTTCATGCCATAAGGTTTAAATAATTTTAGACTGTTTAATTTTTTGCATGTAATTGTATTCGTAAGATAGTTAGTCGAGATTGGTAGATGTTTCTTCGCAACTGATAGCAAGGTAAGGTGGAAATTCCAGTGAACTATGAAGAGTTTTATAATGTGATGGTGTGGGCACTTGCATAAGAGAAATTATAGAAGGAGAATCTAGAAAGATTATCAGCTTGTACTTGTTCGAGCGTGGGTATATGTGATTTTATCAATTGGTTGTGGTCATGACTAGTGACTTAGGAACCATAACATAATTCTTGAGATGAATATGGATAGTTGTGGAAGGTACTATGGGCCCATTACTACCAAAAGCACAGGATTTATACGAGGATCAAGAGGAATTGAAAAGGTTACCTATGAGCTGGTTAAGGGTCAATAACATAGTTTGGCACCAAGATTCGGTGTTGTATGTTTCTGTCTTTGTTGGTCTTCAGTTATGGTTGTTTAGGATGAGGATGAGTCTGGTAATTGTTCAAGCCTTTTTGGCCAAGGCAGATTAGGTCTAAATGGTGCAAATCTATTTGATTTAGTTGATTCTAATGTCTCAAGGACCTTATTAGAAGTACTGTTAGTTTGAGTCGCGAGACTCAAGTATGAAGCAATTGTGATGACCGACTCGAGGATTGCAGCCTGAGGATGGGTGATCGACCGATGGCTAGGGTTGTTGTTTTCTACGATGAGGTTATATTTTTCCAACCTCTCGTGTGTGAGGGGAGGAAAGAGAAATCTAGCATATGATATAGATTCAGGATATAGAACCAACTCAGGACTAGTGGACGGTTTCAGGTTCAAGCTCTATCGTAGTAAGAGATTAAGGCTTTGGATATTGTGTGGATGGTCTAGGTAATTGCGGTTTTCATGGCAAGTGCAAAAATACGTATGACGGTTCTTATGGTATGGTTGCATCGAAATATTTTAGATATGGGCAAGAGAGTCATTTTAGTGGGAACTGTCAAAGTTATTGACTGTGCATATGCACGTGATTCTTAATGTTTAAGGGTGGTAATACTGGGGGAATTTTCCAAGGTCTCCATCTGAGATTCGAAGTTTTCCTATGGTTGTCCGATTATTATCCGCAAGATCATCTTATAGTGTTATGCATCTTGAAAGACAAGGTTCATATGTATATGGTTGATCTGGTATGAGGCTTTATTCTTTACAAAGGTCATTTGGTGGTACTTTGAACCTTATATGGGGGAGAACTGAGTATTCTGATATGAGGATCGACAGACTGCTAGATTTTGTGGTTTTAGTATAATAGGTCAGAGGAATCTACGGTTTAGATTTACTATTGCATAAAGAAAAGAAACTAGGCTACCTTCAAAATGCTCGTCATTAGGAAATTTCCTCGATGCGTTTCTCAAGGTTCAGCCAGAGTCCTTCATGGGTAGGGAAAATTCAAGGATTAGTCAAATCGTATGTGCAAAACAAGTTTTCGTCAATATTATGTCTTTAGGGACACATGTGTTATCCTTAGAACAAGAAGTTTTTGGATAAGGAACTCATTGTGGTCAGTAGTTCCTTTTAGAATCACCTTTGATATTGATAAAGGAGAATTCGAGCAGATCATATTGCATACCAGATATAGAAAGCATGGTTAGCTCACGGTATGGTTGACTATCATTTGTCAATATGGGAAGTGGTTGATTCATTGATAAACTTCAGGTTGTAGTATGTGTTTTTCATTATGGGATTCATTCCACAGTTTATAACATCTTTGGGTTTTGTTTGTTGATTCATTTCCTATCGATTAGTCATTTCATTCCTCATCAACATCTGGGGGTCGATTGAGGGTTACGAGTAGTAAAAGTTGAAGGCATAGTTGGTTCAAATGTTGTACGGTTGATTTATTGGTATCTACATTTCTGAGTGTGTACCCTTGGTTGTATGGTTGTGGTGCTTTGTTTTTAGTAAGCTTGAGATTGGCAGTTTTCTTTAAATAGTGAAAGTTCGAATGTTGTTGTGATGTTGTTTTGATTTTTTTGGTGTTACCTGGGGTCTACGCAAAGTCCAATTTTGCCATGTCTTATCTGAAAGGTTGGTACATGGGTGGATCTGATCAGGGTTTTGATAGTATTTTAGGTGATTTGGGAGTTTTCCTCTAAATTGGGAGTTTTATCGGGATAGTTGTACGTTAATGGAATTTTATCAGATCTAATTAAGGTTTAGCGATCTTGTTTCAAATGCTTAAGAGAATGTTTCTATTAGTACTTAAGGTTCATCAGTTAATAGGATTCTATTGTGTTTCATCCTTTGGGTAAGGTTATGATGAAGAAGGTGTTGGATTAGGGTGTCTAAGGTCTTAACTAAATTAATATAATCTTGGTGAATAAAAGTGAAGTCCTTTTTGGGATGCCCTAATAACTAAGAAATAAATAGGATTGATATTTGAAGAGAGATATACGATTTATTAATATATTATATGATTAATATATTAATCAGAAATCGTTAATAATTTATTAAGAATTAATTTAAATTTGGATTTTGGATTAATTAGAATTAATTAAAGGTACGGGGGTTGGATTGTTATTGTTCAAAACTAGAGAAAATGAGAGAATCCAAAACCTTCTTACGGTGGACGGTTCTGAGGCTCCTCCGAAAGGGTTTTGGAAGATTCCTGATCAGATAAAGGAACATGATTTGAAAAGGAAAAAATACTAATTTTCTATAATTAAAAATTTGGGTTTATAGGTTATCTTGCATGTATAAATAAGAGTGTACCCTAGGAAAAATCGACCTACACATACATACCTATAGAATCCGATTTTCACCTTCCTACCCTCTTTAAATTTTGATTCTTAGGTTTCATAGGGTTTGGGTGTAACACATCAGAGGCTACCATATTATTGGAGCTAGCTTTTCAATGAGACTTCAAAGAGATTTGTTTAGCTTATTTCGATTTAAGTAAATGCATGTTTTTTAGGTTTTCATAAAGTATGTTACTATGACAGTGAAAAGCCATAGAATGTATTACGTTGCATGTACCCATAAGTGTTTATGTGAAATTCCACATGTACATTGTTTTGTAACCTCTAAAACTCAATAGTGGTATCAGAGCCTAGCTTTTTCAGTTCTTAGTGCATAAAGATGAAACTTGAAAAGAACATATGATTTACATGGTGCAACACAAATTTCTTCTTGCGCAACGCGCTTTTGACTGCAGTAGGATTTCGGATTAAACTTGCTATTTTCGATTTGTAGGGTAATTATTAGTCATCAGATGTTGTTTTAATTGGTTAAAATTTAAACCTTAATACAAGATAATTATGTAACCCTAAAGTTCAAAATTTGAAAAGAATCAATTATTATTTAATTATAAGATAATAGATAATGATTAAACCTTTAAAAGATTTAATACAATTAATTAAGAATTTAATTAAAAGATAAATATTAAATCAATGTTTGTTTAAAAGATTAATTAATTAAGATAATTAATTTTAAACCTTGTAATTTTGAAAGGTTTTAAAATACACCATATACATATTTATAAGAGCTATAATATTATATGTATAACATAAAGTCAGTCGAATGAAGAGTATGTCTCATTCACCAAGCCATACTATAAGAGATGTATAAGGAAACAACAAAGTGGCAATTGAATGAGTATCCTTTTCACCTACCGCTTCTTTGTGTGGTGGAGGGTCGTTAGCTGAAAGGATTTGATAGGACATAATCACATTAAAAGTATAATGTAAAAGTACTAGAACATTCCATAAATCCCATTCTAGTTACTTCATAAAAATGTGAAATTGTATGCTAATCCATGAGAATGGACATTGTTTCTTTTTGAGTCGTTAGTGGAATGTGAATGGTTATCCGACACACTAATGTGGGACAACAAATGTGAAATGATGGCACAAACTCGATATTATGGTTGTTGATGGAGGGTGTATGGTTAACCAACATTCAATGTGAGAAAATAAACGACCTTGAGAATTTTACACTTGTTTGAATGGTTATTCACATCTTGTTTGTGATTCTCGGCATTCCAGTCACAAATCGAAGAGCATAATCTGAGATTGAACATGCCACTGAATAGTTCAATGAATCTTGAAAGATCTAGGAATTTCATAATAGATTCAAATTGGTAAAGTGCTTTACCTACCTAAAACAAATTTACAATTAAATAAGGACATCCCTATTCTTAATTTCGAATTGTATTTACAAATCCTAAACTTGAATATTAATTTAGGTTAAAATATTTACGATTGAGTCAACTAACTAAAATATTGTATCTTATTCTAGATGTCTAGAAATGGTGATCTTCCATCCCCCTCCTCCTCCACCCACTCATAATTTCACCCTATTGTTGATTCTTGCAAAAGAGAAGCTGACTGGTCCAAACTATATGGATTGGATCCACAATTTGAAAATGAAACTATGATACGAGAACAAAGTGTATGTTCTTGATAATCCTATTCCAGAAATTGATAAAGAAATTGTTACTACAGATGAGCTTGCTTAATATAACCAACACGTTGACGATGCCATAAAGGTCGCTTGCATTATGATTGCAACCATGGTACATTACCTTCAAAAGTCCTATGACGACTACTGGCCATATGAAATCAACTCGGCTCATGCTAAAAATTTCCTAAGTAAGCGAGGTAAGAGTGTTATGAAGTCTTCAAGGCCCTATTGGCGTGCAAGTTGAAAGAAAAGGGAATTTTCTGTGTGCTCATGTGTAGAAGATGTAGAGACACATGGAAAGGTTAGAGAAACCCAATGTGAATTTCAACAAGGAGCTTTCCATTGACATGGTACTTAACACCTTGCTAAGTAGTTATGATAAGTTCATCTTAACTTATCATTTCAGCAATACTGAAACCACATTGATTGAGCTTCATAATTTGTTGCACACACACACGACTACAAAATATTATAATTTAAACTAATTCATTTTTAATATTTTATTGGTTTATGTGCTTTTTTTTATGTTTTTGACTCTAGTCAAAGAGATTTTCAAAATTTTAGACATAGGTTTTTGGCCTATTTTTATTGTCGATTTAGTCCTTAGAGATAACCACTCTTAACAAACCCCGTGTGCCTTTCACGTGAAGGTAAACTTGTTTTTTTGGTTTTCCCTTCAAATCAATGTACCCTTATATAATTTGAAAGACTAAATTGATTTCACCTCATATCTTTTTTCTTATCATTCTTGTACATGCTTAATGTCTGAGGAAAACCAAGAAACATGGATCTGTGCTTTTGTCGAAGAATCGTGATCCTGAAAATGTCACGGAAAATGCTTAAAGGTTGTCTTAGTCTTGTATTAATGTCCAAAATTGGTAAGTCAAATTTAGATATATTTCTTACACAAAAGAATCGATAACTTGATTTTATAATCACACCATAACACTCATTTTTTAAGAAATTATATGAGTCTAGGTAGGGATGGATTGACCCACCCTTGTGACCAAGGTTATTTACAAGTATCCTTGGTTTTCTTAGGAACAATAATATGCTAGAAGCATCCATCTAATCATTGAATTCTAAAATAATAAATTTGGAAATGTATTTTTTTTAGTTCGGGTTTTGTTTCTTGTTATTGTAGTAGGGTATATGTTGGTGGGAGAGATAAGTTAGAGGGGTTGGTTGTTTTAAGGAAATGATTAAATTTGGTTTTATGAATATGTCCTGTTTATATGATACGTGAATATGGCTTATTGATTATGATCTATGATCGTATTAATAGGCCATATATAGGTATACATGTAAGTAAATGTATTTTTGATAATGGTTAATGGAAAATGTTTATTATGCTAATGGTTTTTGTCTATTGATGGACATTTATGTGATATGTTTGTGTTAGATATTGACATTGCGATAGCAATAACTTTCAGACCAAATCTTTTGACTATTCTAAGCACACCCTAAAATGCCAAATACTTATGATCATTTCTATATACAATTGCAATAAAGAATAAAATCGAGCATGTGAATTGTAACATCCTGATGATGAGATACTTTTAAACTTGGGCCTATGATTTATTTATATTGCAAATTAGACCCCAAGTATTAGAAAGAGTGAAAGAAGAGCACTAGTAGCATTTTCATCACTTTGGATTTAAGGGAGTATGTGATGCGTATGTGGGTACGTTGGGTGTACGTCTATATGCAGGGCATACATGTCAGTCATGGAAACCCTAGCAGTAGGAAGACCCTGTGAAAAGGGACGTTTCCCAGTTGAATTTTCAGAGTTCAAGGCTTCCGCACAACTGCTGAATTTCTCAGTTTCGCATCAAGGTTATTGTTAGTTGTTGTAATTCCGGAAAATCTTTAAGCTTAAATCTACTACATGGGGGTTGATTAGTGGTTTGGAGATTACCACGATTGATTATCCCTTCTGCCAGGGGTTCATACAGGGTTGGTGCATGGTTGGAAGTCGTGAGACTCATGAACCAACTTATGTGGATAAAATGAATGGTTAAGGGTTACGGGGGTATCAGTTCTGTAAATTAGATTTTGTAGTCTAGATTTGAAGGGTTTCTGGCCTCGAGAAGCATATTGATGGAAATTGACTTGGTGTTTGTGGTTTCGATAATTCCCAACTCAACCATTCTCAAGAGAAGTTCGACTCACTAATTAGGAAGTTGAAAATATGTTGGCATGATGCGTAATTATTTTAGTGATTTTCTTTCTAAGGCTCATATTAGGGAGCAACCTTGTTCTTGAATGAAGGGTGCCCCATTAGTGATTGGTCTGGAATCCTGATTCTCAGTTGCTATTGGGTGTTTGTGATAGGGAAATATGTGAGTTGTTGCGCAGCAAGAAGTAGATAGTCCGGGAGCTCATCATAGCCAACAATTCTTTTTGTATGAGATGCAATAGGTAGATGAGGGAGCATTATCCCGAGTATTCGCTGCAGCATTCTTCGGGGAGAAAGTCTAAGTTAGGCGGGGGAGAATTGTAACATCCCGACGATGAGATAATTTTAATATTGGCCCTATGATTTATTTACATTGTAAATTAGACCCCAAGTATAAGAAACAGTGGAATAAGCGCCCTAGTGCCATTTTCCTAATTCTAGGTTTGAAGGAGTATGCCATGCGTACATGGATACGCTGAGCGTACTAGGACACGCTCTAGTACGCGCGGCGTAGGTCTGTATGCAGGGCGTACGTAGCAGTTATGCAAATCCTATTTTTAGGGTTTGGCTCATATTTAAACCCCATTATAGCCTCATTTCCCCTCACCTCACCAGCCTCCACCCTCTTGGAACATTTTTTTCAACCCTAATCTATCTTCCATAACATTTCTAAGCTTGAGTGTGGGTGTTTGGTGCCTTTGAATAAGAAGGAAAGAAGTGGATACCATCTTGGATGAGTGAAGCTCTTTAAATCCATAATATAGCCACCTTTTGGAATCATTTGGAGTGGATGCACGGGAGCAAGTAGTCTTGGAGGGATCAGATCGCGGTATTCACGGATTTCTTCATTTCAGGTGAGTTTCGCTTTTGTGGGTTGAAGGCACCAATGTCGGCCCACTAGTTTTCAGTTATCTTTTAGTAGAGGGATGCCATTGGGACTTTATATAGTCACGTACGATAGATTATGGACTCTTGATATAGGCTCTCTTACCTGTTCCTTGTTTGGTTGTGGTTCTAGAGTAGGGTCATCTATCCAGGTGGCTATCTGACCTCTTATTATATACGGTCAAGGATTTCCTAGATTGTTGCTACTTAGTAAGGCTCGGTGTTATAGTCATTGGGTAGGTATGTATTCTAATATCGAGTATGCTGATATGATGTAGGGATCTGATAGATATGTATTCCGGTGTCGAGCATGCTGATATGTTGTAGTGATCACTGTTAGATATGTATTCTAGTGTCAAGTATGTTGATATACTGTAGTGATCTGTTAGATCTGTTTTCCGGTGTCGAGTATGCTGGTAAGTTGTAGTCATTTCCTAGATCTGTATTATGGTGTCA
The DNA here is from genome assembly GCF_051521515.1 of Lactuca serriola. Lineage (NCBI taxonomy): Eukaryota > Viridiplantae > Streptophyta > Magnoliopsida > Asterales > Asteraceae > Lactuca > Lactuca serriola. Next base: position 353,751,500 of record NC_136411.1, read on the forward strand.
ATTATGATATTATGTTGTAGTGATCTGCTAGATCTGTAATCTTGCATTGAGTATATTGTTATGTTATAGTGATCTTTTTGATCAATATCCTGGTATGTAGGATGTCGCTATGCTATAGTGCATTGTTGGATCTGTATGTTATCCATACATACTAGTTATCATCTGGTGAAGTGTCCTAGGGACTGTCTTTGGTTATGTTGGATAACATGAGAACTCTTGGCCTTGGATCTCTTGCATGTTCCTTGTTTCATTGTGGCTCTATAGTAGGATTATCTGTTCGGGCGGCTATCTCACCTATGGCTACTTATCGTAACACATTTCATGGAGGCTAGCTGGTAGTGGGTCTGTGTGCTGTGATAGCCCCGGTATGAATGCTTGAGTTGTATGATTGTTGTTTCTTGTATTATGTTTATGCTTGATCCTTGTTTGTTTATATGTCGACATATGGTGGTGGTGGGTTAAGGTGGTCTAGCTTTGTGCTGTACGCCAACATACCCTGCGCGGGTCGGCTGTAAACCGAAGTCACAAAGGGTTGGGAGGAGCGGCTGTGTTGAAGAGCTAGGCCAACAAACCCTGGTATTCTGGTCTGGATAGATTGAAGGTCGTAGAGCGGCATTCTGCATTCTTATAAGTTTATCGTATGGGGACTTATGGCGTAGTCGATTATTCAACAATCTATTTCATCTCGTGTTATGTACAACAAGCATGCAGAAAAAGAAACCGGTGGTGCGAGGGCATGGGTAGTCCTATGAAGAATGCCTAGGAAGTCAGTTGTAGCTCGTAGCAGAAGTGGTACTAGAATATCTAGAAGTGGTCTAGTGTCGTAACTTAGGACCTTGGGAGGAATTTTGAATCAACTACGGATAGGTGTGGAAGATACTATGGGCCCGTACAACTGGAAGCACAGGATCCATATAAGATTCAGGAGAAATTTCGAGGCTGCTAAGTGACTAATAGGAGTAGAGCTCAGCGTGCTAAGATCTGTATTGTGATTTATGATCTTTTCTTGGTGTATTTCAGTATGGTGGCTATTGGAGGTTTAGGATTCGGAGCCGGAGCAGGTGGCTAGGATTGACTGAGGACCGGGTTTGGGAGATCATTTAAAAGGAGGTTGTTTCTTTCTTCCGGGAGCAGATACCGGAATTGGTTGGACCTTTCAAGTATGCTATGATGGAGTACTTCGATGACCGATATGCTACCATTTCTGAGGTTGTTGTTGCTGCAGCTACCACGATTCTTGCTACCATTAGGTTTTGAGCAGAAAGAGCTTTCCAGTACCAGTACTTTGACGATACGAAGTCCCTGGTGTTTGATAGAGTTTAGGATTCGATCATTGCCATGAGGTGGCTGTTAGATGTTGAGGGATGTTTCCTTACCTGGTCTTTCCTAGCTGACCAAAAGGTGAAGTGCACCCTGAACCTTCTTCGGTCTAGAGTGAAAGATGGGTGGAGGCTGGTTACTAGTTCATACACACCATAGCAGTGAGCTACGGTATAATGGGATCAGTTATCTGGGATGTTCCTCTCAAGATATGTTTCATTGGTAGAGCGAAAGAGGCTGGCCCAAGAGTTTTTGGATCTGAGATAGGGGTCTAAGTCGGTGACGAAGAGTACCAAGAAGTTCACAGAGAGAGATATGTTTTTCCCTTAGTTTGCCGCTTCTGAGCAAGATCAGATGACCCGGTATTTAGGCCTGTTCAAGTTGGGTATTCGACAGTTTGTGTCTACTCAGCGCTATGGTTCACTGGTGGATTTGCAAGAGGCCACTAGGCGGCGGGAAATTGAGATATAGTGCTAGGAGAGGGAGCAGAGGTAGGCCCCATTGTTATCGTAGCTGGCAGCGAAGCAATTCAATCCCGTTAGCCAGAGTCTAGGATCGTTTGGAAGGAGGCGCATATGGATGGCGTTTCTTAAGTGTGGTGGGGATGACCATTTTGGTAGAGATTGCGAGCAAGGTGTTCGAGTTTGTTTCGATTGTAGCAAGTAGGGCCACTTCAGTGCTAGTTGTCCTTTTCTTGCGTTCGTTAAGGTGATGAATCCTACGCCCTTAGATTGGCAGCTACCCCGACGGTCATCATGGGACGGCCGGAGTACCAGGGACTGAGATTTGAAATTGGTAGTTTTTTTTAGCATTTGGGGTAGTATTAGTATTCATCTGTAATTCCCATTTATGTTTTAATGTTCAGTTGTAATCTCGGATGATCAGTTAATGGCAGTATCTTAGTCGGTATTAGTTAATTTAATTGCTTGTCTGAATGAGTTATTGTCTTTGTGATCTGATTCTGTATGTATTGGGGTTTATGAATATCATGCGAGTTCAGATTCTCCGTGTCTTTGGATACCCGTGGTTGGATCAAGTTTTCAGGTTATAGCATATTTCAAGTGGGGGAAAGGGGGGGGGCTAGCATTAGGAAGGCCCTATAGAAAGGTTTGGTTCCCAATTTCCTTTCTCTGAGTTCAAGGCTTCAGCACAACTACTGAATTTTTCGGTTTCACATCAAGGTCATTGTCAGTTGTTATAATTCAAGAAAATCTTTGAGTTTATATCTATTACATGGGAATGATTGTTGGTTCGGAGATGACCACGATTGATTATCCCTTCTTCGAGGCGTTCATACGGGTTTGGTGCATGGTTGGAAGTCAGGAAACTCGTGAACCAGCTGATATGGATAAAGTGAACGGTTAAGAGTTATGGGGGTATCAGTCATAGAAATTGGATTTTATAGTCTAGATCTGATGGGTTTCCGAACTCGGGAAACATATTGATGGAAATTGACTCAGTGTTTGTGGTTTCGAGAATTCTCAGCTCGACGATTCTCACGAGAAGTTCGACTCACTAATTAGGAAGTTGTAAATATACTGGCATGATGCGTAATTGTTTCAGTGATCTTCTTTCTGAGCCACGTATTAGAGATTTTCCTTGTTCTCGAATGAAGGTTGTGCCATCAGTGATTGGTCAGGAATCCCGATTCTCAGTGGCTATTGGGTGTTTGTGTTCGGGAAATACGCGATTTGTCACGTAGCAGAAAGTCGCTGGTCAGGGAGCTCGTCATAGTCAATGATTTTTTTTGTTAGGGATGCAATATGTAGACGAGGGAGCGTTATCCTGAGTATTCACTTCAACAGACTTCAAGGACAAAGTCTAAGTTAAGTGGGGGGGGGGGGAGTTGTAAGATCCCGATGATGATATACTTTTAATTTTGGCCCTATGATTTATTTATATTGCAAATTATGATGGGTTTTGAGCATAATAACATCCTATGTGTTCATGCAACCTTCATTGCTTTGGATCTAAGTTTTTCACTAATTGAACATGCTAAATAAATTCCAAAGGAATAACCCTAGATCTAGCATATATAATTTTAAATTCACATATGAAAAGGGTTAAGTAGATTTCCTTGCTTGTTATATTGTAATAACAAGAATTCCTAGCTTGATCTTGACGTTTGAAAGCTTTAGTGCCCCAAATGTTGCACCTGTAATGGCTCACAAACAGTTATTACAACAGGATGAGAAGGAGAGAGGACAAGACACTAAGAATTTTAGCTTGGATTTCTTCAAGGAAGCATTGGCCAAAATTCCTTGGTGAAGGGGTCCTTAAATAGTTGAGGCTGCTAGGGTTTTCAAGTGGAAAACCTAATCTCTTGCTTAGGCCCTAAGCATTCCATGTACTTCCCCTTCTAGAGGCCATGGAAAAATTCTGTAGGGCCTCCCTATAGATTTCATCCACTCCTTTCCAAAGGAGTCCAGCAACCCAGTTTTGCAACTATCAATGATTTGCAAAACAACCCTTGTTCTTTTAATCGGTTCCTTTGATCCCAAAATTAATTCTAAATTAATTTTTGATCAAATACTAAATAAACAATATGATTTCTAATTAATATATTATTATCATAATATATTATTAAATCACTTATTAACCTCTCTCTCCACAAATTATCCTATGAAGTTGCTAAAGTGAAGTCAATCCAAAAGGACCATGCTACTATCAAATCAAGTTCATTCCAATTATAGTTATGGGCTTAGACCCTTAATCAATTAGTCTCCCACTTGGATAAGTATGATAACTATAATTGCAAGTATGACTTCAGAATCTGATTAGCAATCGTAACTCTCAAAAGTTGTTGTCGAACTCTGACCTAGTCAGTCGTGTCCTTAAGATAAGGGATCACATAACCCTCCATTCTACAAGATATCATGTGGACAAAGACATGGAATAAAATCATTCTCATTGTCCAATAGTTTGTTTACCGATTTCTGATTTGTATGACAAGGAACTTAATTCAACACATCAATTTAGTCCTGATCAGGCCCGACACATAAGTCAACACCAAGTTATCGAGGGGCCCAAGATATCAATTTTACCCCTTGAGATAAAAGCAAAAGATAAAATTTGACTTATATGCTTGTACTATTTACTCATAAAATCATACACAACAATGCATTTTATAACATCAACTTATTGATGTGTTTACGCATTATCAATGCACAACCAACTCGTAAACAACAACTCATATATCTCGATTTAAAGACTATACGATATTATCTTCTCGTGATAAATTCCATGAAGTAATTCAAATGAGTATGGGTTTAATCCGATAGTCAAATCCCCATTTCAGGAGTACTTATGAACGTTGTAGCAACTATAGCTATGTCTAAACACTTCGAAAATCCATAAGTCGATTCATGACAGTATTGATTCACTACTTACTTCCAAAGTATGATCGACTGTGGATAATTTGAATAATCGAATTATTCTGGAAGTAAAATATGCAAAGTTGAAACACAAAATAAACAATTGAAAAAAGATACTACACAATACTTATATATATATATATATATATATATATATATATATATATATATATATATATATATATCCATTACATAATCACCAAACGTCAATTACATTTATCTATTACAAGTTTCTAAAATATCTATCTAATCACTAAAACTAATATCGTCCTTCAGACCAATACTCTTTGCATGTTGAACGTGCTTAATCCTACTCTGACCCGTAGTGAGGGCATCTACAGGATTCTCTTTTGACGATACCCTCTTGACGACGAGGTGTCCTTCTTCTACCCGATGTCTGAGGAAGTGATATTTCTTGTGGATATGTCTAAATCTTCCATGATCCCTTGGTTCCTTGGTTAAGGCAACCGCTCCTTCATTGTCGTAGAAAATCTCCATGGGCTCCTTTATGGTTCGCACAACTCCAAGGTTTCCAATGAATTTCTTCAACCATATAGACTCCTTTGACGCTTCGCTCGCGGCTATATACTCTGACTCACACGTTGAATCAGCCACGGTCTCCTCCTTGGAACTTTTCCAATTTACTGCTCTTTCATTGAGTGTAAACACCCGACCAGACTAAGAGCAAAAGTTCTCTCGGTCTATCTGAAAACTGGCATCACTATAACCAGTAACTCTCAAGTCATCACTGCCACCAAGAAATAGGACCCAATCCTTAGTCCTTTGTAGATACTTTCTTTACGGCTGTCTAGTGAGCTTTACTCGGGTTCCCTTGATATCGGCTGACCATGGTCAAAGAAAAATCCAGATCAGGGTGAGTACATATCATAGAATACATGATCGAGCCAATGACAGAAGCATATGTAACTCAACTCATTTATGCTATCTCGGCATCGGTACTCAGACTCTGAGTCTTACTCATCTTGGTGTTGCTCTGGATAGGCAACTCTCGCTTCTTGGAGTTCTGCATGCTAAAATGTTTTAACACTTTATCCATGTAAGTACTTTGACTAAGTCCAACTATTTTTACTTCTATTTATCAAAATCCTTATTCCTAGAATATATGCATCCCCTCCTATATTCTTCATAGCGAAACACTTTCCAAGCAAGGAGTTAACTTCCTGCAAGTTTGGAACGTCGTTTCCTATGAGCAGTATGTCATCAACATACTGTACTAGAAAGCTGACTATAATCCCTTTGACTTTCACATATACATAGTACTCATCTTCACTCCTAGAGAATTCAAACTCTTTAACGTTCTCATCAAAGCAAAGATTCCATCTGCGAAAAGCTTGCTTCAATCCATGGATTGATTTCTCAAGCTTACACACTTTATTATAGTATTTAGCATCCACAAAACCTTCTGGATGAAACAGGTAAACATCTTCAACCAGCTTCCCATTAAGGAAAGCGGTTTTGACATCCATCTACCAAATTTCATAATCATGAAACGCAACTGTGGCTAACATAGCCCTAATAGACTTGATCTTGGCCACTGGTGAGAAGGTCTCATCATAGTCAACCCACGGGGTTTGAGTAAAGTCCTTCACAACCAGTCGTGCCTTGAACGTGTGCACCTTTCCATCCATGTCGGTCTTTTTCTTGAAGATCGATTTGCAACAAACTGTCTCGCGACCTGGTACATTGTCAACCAAGCTCAAAAGTTGATTGTCATACATGGACTGGATCTCACAGTCCATTGCCTCTTTCCATTAGCAAACTCATGGCACGCCATGGCTTCCTTGTAGCTAGAAGGCTCATCCAAATTTACTAGTGTACTATCACTGATAAACATATTACCATATGTAGTGCTATGAAAACCATAAAACTCTGGTGCCAATGTAACTCGAGTGGAACACCGAAGAGGTAATGACTCGTCAATTAGTTCAACATGAATTTCTTCCTTGGGTTGAGTGCCAGTGTTAGAGGTTCCTTCATCGCTTGACTCTTGAATTTCTTCAAGATCAATTAAGTTCCCACTGTCCTCTTTGCATATGAGTTCCCTCTCGCACACTCCCCTTCGTGCTACAAAAACCACGTTCTTACTAGGACTGTTGAAAAAGTATCCAAAAGAATTCTATGGGTAGCCGATGAAAATACACCGCTCACTTCGAAGTTCAATCTTGGCGTGAGTCTCTCGTCTAATGAAAGCTTCACAACCAAAACCATGATATGTGCCAACGAGGGAACCTTCCCTGTCCACATCTCGTGAGGTGTTTTGGCAACCTTCTTTGTCAGGACTAGATTAAGGATATGCGTAGCAGTCTCTAAGGCATACCCCCATAATGATATTGGTAGGGAAGCTCGACTCATAATGGAACGAAGCATGTCCAAAAAGGTTCGATTACGCCTCTCAGCTACAACATTAAGCTGCAATGTCCTTGGAGGTGTCAATTGTGAAACAATTCTACATTCCTTGAGATAGTCGTGGAACTTGATACTAAGATACTCACCACCCCTATCCGATCTGAGCATCTTGATCTTCCTGCCCAATTGATTTTCGACATCATGTTTAAACTCTATGAACTTTTCAAAGGTTTCTGACTTATGCTTGATTAAGTAGATATATCCATATCTGCTATAATCATCGATAAAAGTCACATAAAATCGATTTGCATCCCTTGTGGTGGATTTGAAGGGCCCACACACATCGGTGTGCATGAGATCCAACAATCTCTTACCTCTTTCATAAGAACTAGTGAAAGGAGATTTAGTCATCTTTCCAAGCAAACAAGAGTCGCATGCATCATCCGACCTAAAGTCAAATGATTCCAACATTCCATCCTTTTGGAGTTGGGCAATGCAGTTCTTGTTGACATGTCCATGACAACAATGCCACAAGGATCCTTTGTCTAAACCATTAGACAAATCAATGTGCAACACACTATTTCGTAAATTATCTACAACCATCATAGTTTCATATACACCATCACATGGCAATGCTTCAAAATAAAATAAACCATTATAATAAGCATTAATAGAACCAATTTCATTATCAAATTAAAATATAAAACCTTTTCTATACAAACTATGAAAAGAAATAATATTCCTCATCATTTCTGACAAGTAGCAACAATTATTCAAGTCTAAACATAATCCACTACTAGGCTTTAAAGAATAAACTCTGATCTTGGTAACAGGTGACAATCTTCCTTATTATCAAGTTCATTTTCCCAAGATCCACATTAATACTTTCTATTAGTCCCTGCAATTCAGAGTAAATGTAAAACCACATCCTATATCAAGGAGCCAAGAATTAGAATGTGACGAATTTTTAGACAAAATAGTGTAAAGACCTGCCGAGGAAGGCTTAATCTTTCCAACCTTGATGTCCTGCAGGTACTTAGGGCAACTTCTCTTCTAATGCCCCTTGTCTTGGCAGTAGAAACAGATTGCATCCTTTGGATCAGAGGCAGGGGGAGCAAAACCACATTTTTCTTTGGTTCCACTAGAAGAAGACCCATCATGAGACTTTCCCTTCCAACTTTTCTTAGAGGGAGCTTTCCATTTTTTCCCCTTTCCTTGACCAATAACGAGGACTGGAGTAGCAATAGGAGTTGGAGTGGATTCGATACTTTTCCATTTTAATCCACTTTCAGTAGTTCTTAGCAAGCCTTGACGTTTTCTCAATGTGATTTCATCATTTCTCATACGATAAGATATTTTGAACTGATCATAGCTAGGAGGCAAGGAGTGTAGGACTATATCAATAGCCAACAATTCATCAAAGTCCACATTCAACTTCAATAGATGATCCACATAGCGATGCATCCTCTACAGGAGGGTGGTGATGGACTCTCCATATTTCATCTTGGTGGTGATGAATGAACTAACTATTTCGTACCTCTCTTGACGCGCTCTTTGATGGTACTTCTCCATCAAGTCCTTGAACATCTCGTAAGGCCAGAAGTCCTCGTAGAACCGTTGTAGCTCAAGAGTCATAGTGGCTACAATAATGCAAGACACATTAGTAGTAGCCTTGCAATGAGCCCTATACTCAGCTATCTCTTCGGGAACTGCTAGGGTTTCGTCTATTCCGTTCAACTCTTTGTCGAGGACATATTCCTTGTCCTCGTAATGCAAGGCCATTCAAATATTTTAGATACAATAATTAAAATTGGAACCATCGAATGTGATCCTCATGCAAATGTTCAAGAGTGAGAAAGAGTTAGCAGAGTTGTTGGAGGAACCGAAAGCGTTGTTGGAAGTTTAAATCTACAAAAGAAGAAGCACAAGTTTTTATTAGATAAGGAATCTTTAATATAACACCCAAAATGAAATATTAAGTCTAGGACCCAACAAAATAATTCACAATTCGGAAGACGGATGCCGTAATCTAATTGTAAATTATTTGAAGGTAGGTAAATGAAGATTTACCAATTCCACCTAATCTAATAAATTATACCCCAGGGATTGGATCACAGTATTCTCGGGTTTCTTCATTTCAGGTGAGTTTTGCCTCATTATACTGTGGTTCGAAGGCACCAATACCGACCCACTAGTTTTCGCTTAACTATTAGTAGATGGATGCCATAGGGTCTGTATATAGTCATGTATGATAGACTAAGGACTCTTGATCTAGGCTCTCTTACCTATTCCTTGTTTGGTTGTGGTTCTAGGGTAGGGTCATCTGTTTGGGTGACTACCTCACCTCTGATTATACACGGTCAGACATTTCTTAGATTGTTGTTAGTTCGTATGGCACGGTGTTGTAGTGATCGGGTAGATCTATATTCTGATATCGAGTATGCTGATAAGCTGTAGTGATAAGTTAGATCTGTATTCTGGTGTCGAGTATGTTGATATGTCGTAATGATCCGTTAGATATGTATTCTGGTGTCGAGTATGCTGATATGCTGTTGTGATATGTTAGATCTGTATTCCAGTGTCAAGTATGCTACTAAGTTGTAGTGATCGGTTAGATCTGTATTCTTATGTCGAGGATGTTGCGATGTTGTAGTGATCTGCTAGATCTGTATTCTGTTATTGAGTATATTGTTATGTTATAGTGATTTGTTATATCAGTATCCTAGTATGTAGGATGTTGCTTAGTCATAGTGCACTGTTGCATCTATATGTTAACTATACTAACTGGTTATGATCTGGTGGAATGCCCTAGGAACTATATTGATGGGTTTTGAGCATTCTAACACTTCCTAAGTGTACATGCAACCCTAATAACCTTGAATCTATGTTTTCTCTATATACATGCAAATTTCTTTTTCAAGGTTATATCCTAACTAGCATGGCATGGGGATTACATAAAATATAAAACTAGTAGAAATACATACCTTGTTGTTGCTTGGATTCCTTCAAGACTTTGTGAGCCTAGCACCCCAAATGCTTCACACAACAACACAAAACTTGGAATAACTTGAGAGAATACTTCTAGCACTCAAAATTGGTTATGCCCTCTCTAGTAACCTTACTCGATCCGATTTCACTAGCCAAAGGGTTCCTTTTATAGTGGTGTCATAATTAGGGTTTTCACATGAATACTCTTAATTGTCGTGACTCTTCATTTCTCATGACCCATGGGTTTGTAACTCCCATGGACTATCCATGGAGCTCCAAGTGATTACATCCATAACCCATAAACCATGGATCATTAATCCACCATAAAAGATTTGATGATTGTCATAATCAACCCTATATATTCAATTAGTCTCACTTTGATCACCAAATTAATACTAGATTAATACTTGATCAATACTAATTAAATAACACTATTATTAATATATTAGAACTTATAATATATTAATAATTATAAGTGCCATATTCTCTCATTTAGTCTATCCAAGTATTGCAATGCCATGCAACCCAAATGGACCATGCCGGGTCGGATCAAGTACATACCAAATAAAGTTATGGTCTTAGACACTATATCCAACAGTCTCCCACTTGGATAAGTCTAATAACTATATTTGCAAATATGACTTCAAAATCCGACTAGCAATCGTAGCTCTTTCAAAGTCTCTTGGAACTGAGATGAAGATGATACGCCATTTAAGATAAGTGATCATATAATCCTCTGCTCTCATGATATCAGCCGGACAAACACATGGAACATGGTCTTACTTATTGTCCAACATTTGTTTCTCGATCACCGATTTGTTTCGACATAGAACTAAATTGAACACATCAATTAGGTTCTGATCGGGCCCGGTACATAGGTCAAAACCAAATCATCGAGGGGCCTAGATATCACTTCTATTTCTAGAAGGAACATATAAACTTCGACTGATATGCTTGTACTAACTACTCGTTGAATTACTCACAAAGGCACGTTTTATAACATCGAGTTACCAATGCGTTTTCGTACAATCAATGAATAACCAACTCATAGTCAACAACTCATATCTCTAGGTTTGAAGATTTATATGATATTACCATCTCACGATCACTTGAGATAAATTCCATGAAGTGATGCAAGTGAGCGTTGGTTGAATCCAATACTCAGCCCTTATGAGTACTCATGAATGTTGTAGCAACCATTGCATTGTCTAAAGCACTTTAGACAAATCATACAAGCCAGATTTATGACAGTCTTGAATCAATACTTACTTCCAAAGTTTGACCGACTGTGGATGGTTTGAATAATATGATATATACCATAACATAATTATTTTGGAAGTAAAAACATGCAAAATTGAAACATATTAAACAATCAACACAAGATAGTAACACCTTACTCATAAATAAATAACAACTTTTATTTATCATCAAATGTCAATTACATTTTACAAGTTTCAGGAATCTAATTATCGAAACTAATATCATCCTTCAGCCCAATGCGCCTTGCATGCTGTAAATGCTTAACCCTGCTCAGTCCCTTCGTGAGGGGATCTGTCGGGTTCTCATCTGATGATACCCTCTTTGCCACGAGGAGTCCTTCTTCTATTCTATGTCTGATGAAATGGTACTTTCTGTCAATGTGCCTAGATCTCCCGTGATCTCTTGGTTCTTTCGCCAAAGCAACCGCACTTTCACTGTCACAGAAAATTTCCATTGGCTCCTTTATAGCTGGTACAACTCCAAGGTCTCCGATGAAGTTCTTTAGCCATATCGCCTCTTTTGCTGCCTCGCTTGCTGTTATGTACTCTGATTCACAAGTCAAATCAGCTATTGTCTCCTGCTTGGAACTTTTCCAAGTAATGGCTCCTCCATTTAGGATAAAGACCCAGCCTGACTGAGAGCGGAAATTATCCCTATCAGTTTGAAAGCTAGCATCACTATATCCTTCCACTCTCAAGTCATCACTGCCTCCGAGGGTAAGGACCCAGTCCTTAGTCCTCCGCAAATACTTGAGAATGTTCTTTACCGCTGTCCAGTGTGCCTTGCCAGGGTTCCCTTGATATCTACTGACCATGCTCAAAGCAAAGGCCACATCAGGGCGAGTACAAAACATAGCATACATGATCGAGCCAACAACGGAAGCACATGGTACCTGACTCATTCCAACTGTCCTTAAGAGTCCTTTAACTTTGCTAAGTGTGACTTCCTCCTTGTTCATATGATAAGTTATATGAAACTGATCATAACTTGGAGGTAAGGAATGGAGAATGATGTCAATCGCTAATTCCTCAGGGAAGTCAACATTGAGCTTTAGCAACCGGTCAACGAACCTCTGCATCTTCTGCAAGTGACCGGTGATGGGTTCACCATCCTTCATCCTTGCGGTTATCATGGAGGAAATGATTTCATACCTCTCTTGATGCGCGCTCTGATGGTACCTTTCCATCAGATCTAGGTGCATCTCATATGGGTAGAAATATTCATAAGATTTTTGGAGTTCCGGAGTCATTGTGGCCATCATGATGCAGGACACCTTGGTGGCATCCTTCTCATGCGCAATGAACTCCGAAAGCTCTTCTGGAGTAGCAATGGCTTCATTAATAACCTTAAGCTCCCTATCAAGGACATATTCTTTGTCCTCATAGCGGGTAATCATCTTGATGTTTCTGATCCACTCATTAAAGTTGGATCCATCAAAGATGACCTTACCACACAAGTTGATTAGGGAAAAGGAGCCTGTAGGGTTTGAGCCAGCAACATTATTGGAGGACATCTAGAATAAAAGGAAGATAAGTTTCATTAGATTAAGAGTCCTTAATAACTCACCCAAATGAAATATTAAGGCTAGGATCCAACAAACTATTTATAGGTGGAAGAGGGATGCCGTAATCCACACTATAAAATATTTAAAGGTAGGTAAATGACGATTTACCAATTTCCACCATAAGACGAAATATTTTATTATTAGGTTTTATTGGTTTTGAAACTCCTAGATCTTTTGAGATACATTGAACTTTTCAATGGCATGTTTGAATCTCGAATGTTCCCTCTCAAGTTTGTGACTGGGATGCCGAGGATCACAAACAAGGTGTGAATAACCATACAAATTTGACTTGGTACCCTTAACAATATTACCTAATCGATGTGCCGGTTAACCACACACGCTCCATCGATCTATAATAAAGTCAAGTTACCCTTTGCCACTCTTACTAGTCCATGTTAGTGTGTCGGTTAACCACACACGCTCCACTAACGACTTGGTAAGGTACAAGGTGTAATTTTATGGGCTAGCACCAATTTCACATTTTCCTAAAGTAACCAAGATTGGGAATTTATAATGTATAGTTACTTTATAATTCATTATATTTTTAATGAGAATTTAAAGTCGTATCCTACCCGTTCGGCTAACAACCCTCCACCGATCAAGGAAGCGGTGGGTGAGAGTGGACACCCATTAAGTCCCCATTTTATAGGCAACAACCTTATACCCCCTTATAGACTGGCTTCGTGAATGAGGCCTACTAACGGTAAGAACGATATATTCTTATACATATCTATATAATAAAATTATAATAATAGTATAAGCGTTGATTTTTAAACTTTTTAAAAATCTAAGGTTTAATTTGGAATTAAAGTATTAAAGTGTAAGACTTTTCAAATTCCAAAACTTGAGGGCAAGAATTGAAACGATTCCAAGTCTCTTCAATTTGTAACTTATGAGTTTTAATGGTTCATAAAAATGAAGACTCTTCATTTTATGAAACCTCTTTAGTTCTTTAATAATAATTTAAAGAAGTGACTTTTGGTTATCCATAACTTGAGGACAAGTTATGAACACCATCAATACAATTAAGATCAAGAATTAAACACACATAGTGGTTACACATAATTCCTATGATCTTCTAAAAACTCATAAGAACACAAATTCATGTCAAACAATTTCAAGAATCATATTAACATATACAATACTTTAAAGTTGATAAAAGTCATGCAAAAATGGGTTAACATAATCATTATCATTTTGAAAAACAGATTTTACAAGTCCAAAACAGATTGAGATAATGATTTTAATCAATTTCTAGCAACAAAACACGAAAAACTGCCCAACACGCTCCTACTCGTCAAGTGCAAGATCCTACTCGACGAGTAGGATGAATTTGTTCATGGACTCGGCGAGTCCTCCCCATGAACTCGGCGAGTCCAGTCGTCAGTGAGCAGATTTTTCGATTTTCAAGCAGTTTTGCATCAAGTATACAGAAAATAATCCTAGGCTCTGATACCACTGATGGGTTTTGAGCATTCTAACACTTCCTAAGTGTACATGCAACCCTAATAACCTTGAATCTATGTTTTCTCTATATACATGCAAATTTCTTTTTCAAGGTTATATCCTAACTAGCCTGGCATGGGGATTACATAAAATATAAAACTAGTAGAAATACATACCTTGTTGTTGCTTGGATTCCTTCAAGACTTTGTGAGCCTAGCACCCCAAATGTTGTGCCTCAAATGCTTCACACAACACCACAAAACTTGGAATAACTTGAGAGAATACTTCTAGCACTCAAAATCGGTTATGCCCTCTCTAGTAACCTTACTCGGTCCGATTTCACTAGCCAAAGGGTTCCTTTTATAGTGGTGTCACAATTAGGGTTTTCACATGAATACTCTTAATTGTCATGACTCTTCATTTCTCATGACCCATGGGTTTGTAACTCCCATGGACTATCCATGGAGCTCTAAGTGGTTACATCCATAACCCATAAACCATGGATCATTAATCCACCATAAAAGATTTGATGATTGTCATAATCAACCTTATATATTCAATTAGTCTCACTTTGATCACCAAATTAATACTAGATTAATACTTGATGAATACTAATTAAATAACACTATTATTAATATATTAGAACTTATAATATATTAATAATCATAAGTGCCATATTCTTTCATTTAGTCTATCCAAGTATTGCAATGCCATGCAACCCAAATGGACCATGCCGGGTCGGATCAAGTACATACCAAATATAGTTATGGGCTTAGACACTATATCCAACATATATGTGGTTATGTAGGATAGCCTGAGAACTCTTGGTCTAGGCTCTCTTGCATGTTCCATGTTTGGTTATGGCTCTAGAGTAGCATCATCTGTTCGGGTGGCTCTCTCACTTCTGGCTACTTATGGTTACTCATTTCATGGAGGCTAGCTAGTAATGAGTGTATGTGATGTGAGAGGACTAGTAGGCATGCTTAAGTTGTATGAATGGTGTGTTGAGGTGGTCCTGCTTGGTGTTGTAGGCCAACATACCCTGTGCGGGTCAGTTGTAAGCCGATGGCACGGAGGCTCGGGAGGGGCGGTTGGGTTGAGGCGGTAAGCCAACAAACCCTGGTATGTCTGTCTGGATAGACTGAAGGCCGAAGAGCGGCAGTTCTGCATGCTTGTATGTTTATCGCATGAGTTACTTTGGGGAAAACTCACTAAGCTTTATGATTACCCAGTTGTTTATGGTTTCAGGTATCATCGTTGATTGCGAGAAGGCGAAGGCGGGACTGTACACACTCATCAACAACAATGAACATTCCACATTTTCTATGATACTCTGATTTTTCATAAATGTAATTTTTCATAAATGGTTTTCTTAAATAATGGGTTAATAAATTCTGAAGTTTTACCTTAATAATAATGAACAATTTTGGTTTTGAAAATGGGATGTTACATGTGTTAACAAATCATTTTGACCATTGTAAACTGACCCTAAAATGCTACCTAGTTGATTCCATTCACATGCATACTAATATGAAACACATGCAAATTAATGCTTAAACATGACCATCCTAAACACTTTCAAAAGTAACATGTACTACCTAAAAGAAACCAAACTAAAACATCAATTTACTTCCTATTTTATATACCTGCCTGATTACTACCTTGGCCACCTGCTTGTTTACCTCATTGAATATACCCACCCTGATATTTTTATGTCTTAGAGTTATGTCCCATTTTCCTTTCATGTTATACATATTACACTTATATTCTTCCTAGTTAGCTTCTCAGTATGACAACCTTTATATGTTTACTACAACATTGTTAACAATTTTTAAATTTAGGTCAATCTCTAATCTCACTCTTGTTCCTCTTCTTTTTAGGATTACCAAATCGATTCTCTTGTGAACTACGGTTTAATTTATTTGGACATGGACTCCTTAGCTAAACAATTCTTACTTTTATGGGTGAAAACCTTAATTTCATATTCCTTTTTCAATGTCTCTAACTAGTATAATTTATGGACCCATTTCTAAAGATCTATTAATGTTATATCATTTTTCATGTTTATGTCATTCAAACATTCTATTAGATGTGTGTAACGGATCCCAGTAAGTTCATGATGCAACTTAGATTTTCTTACCTTCCCGGAATAGCAGAGTTTGAATGTAGTATGAAAGGACGACAATCTGGACCTGAAATACACCACAACCCGTCAGACATTAAACATGGATCGGCCCCCAGGAGAACGCTAAGATGATTAAGTCCAATTGCGTACAAGTATTCTTAGTCTTATTTGGATTTTATATATATTCCATCGAGAAATATAGCCTTAGTTGTACCGAGCATGTTTTCATGTATTTTTCATTAATGCATCCACTAGCGAAGGAACATAATGTTTTTAATAAGGTAGAGCCATTAGTTACTCCCAACAGAACCTAAGTACTTTTGTACTCTTTAAGGTAAGTTACACTAGTTTATTAGTAATATCAAGATTTACCAATCTTAATCTTACAAGTTTATGTACCTTAACAATATTTTTATTGGATGGTTCTGTTATATTCCCCCGACTCCACATTACATTTACATAGAGACGTGTTCCATAGCGTAACAAGAATTTGTACGGTTTTGATATGCTGAGCTAGATAGAGGTTATATGGCCAATCCAAAATATACCTCATTAGTTCACACCTTCTACAAATATAATACATGTTTTTTATGTCCGTAACATATTGATCCTATGATGGACCATTCACCTAATATTTTCCATCCACATTCCACCTCACATTATATTTGATAGATAATAATTTTTTCCTGTCCAAAATGCTTGTAAAAATTGGTGTCACTGGCCCCTTACACTTTTTATGAACCTTTGTCACATTACAAATTCTCTTTATCAAGTATTATCTAATGAACTCTACACAACTTAAGATAGACATGACCCTCTTTTATCAGTTTGTTATATAACACTTCAGACACACGTCAATGAATGATTGATAATGTAAGTATGTTACTAATCTAAAATATACCATCATATAATTATATGGTATCTATTATGTGACTCCTAGCTTAGTGACGAGTGAGAAGGAATATGCTTATGCTAGTTACAAGTTTTCTTATCTTAATAGTTAAACTCTCTCATGAAATGTTTAAATTTCAGGATAGTGGTTGTTGTGGCACACTTCTAGATATGGTTCCTGTATTAATTTCCATATTTTCATGAATGTGTCTATGAAAATATATGGTTAGCACCAGGAAACATTTGTGTTATTTCTAGAACATGACCCTAAGCGTGTTGGCATACTAGTTAGTGAATATTTAAATAAAACTATATAAGTAATTATAAATAAATTGTACTAACCTTTTTCTTAACATATAAAAAGTAGAAATTAGATTGTGTATTCAAGTCCAAGTGCTCACCAATACTTTTAAACAACCACTTCTATGAGAATGGGTTTTTAGATTTATTAATATTATATAAAAGGGTGTATATGCCTATTGATTAAGTCGATACTAAGTTTTGAAATTTTTTTACCACGAAATGGTCCTTTCATAAAGGAACCATTCGAACCTAACACATTTCTTATCCTTACCTTAAATCCTTCTTTCAATGGACCCAAACAAACATGTATTATATTTAATTTTGTAGTAGGAGATGCTGGATTGACAACATTAAGAATATCTATATTAATAGTGTACCTTCATTTATGGATTTCAGCTCTAAAATATATTCTTTTAACAACTCATAATGTTGTGTATAATCATCAACCATAACCTTTTTTGCGAATACCTTCTCCAAAAATCGTTGTGTTGCAAAACCCTTATCTAGTACGGCTTCTGAATATCATATTGATGTGCACGAAGTGGAACACTAGGATTTACATCTACTTGATCCTTTATTTGCTTCGAAATGAAAGTTTCAATATTACTCTCACATTTCTAGTATGCATAAATCAATTGTGTGGTTAAATGTCTTCATATATGAGTCCCTTTCTTCATTTAACCTAGAAACATATAAAACCTAAGTACATTTTCTTTTTTCGAAATTACGTGTTTACCCTTATTCTTTTAAGCATTATTAGACCCACTTTGCCTATTAGTATTTATAGGTATAGTTCCTTTGCAGATATCCTTTAGCCTTAATTGATCATTCTTTCTCCAAACCATGTCCCTCAGTTTCCATTGTTAGAATTTATAGGTATAGTTTATTTGGAGATATGGTTTAGTCTTAATTGTTCATTCTTTCTCCAAACCATGTCCATCATTCTCCATAACATGAAGCTTAATATTTTCTTTTAACTACTTCTTTGTCTTACATTTCTGACCAAGATAAAATCTTTGCTTGTGAATTTGACCTAAATTACATCTCTTATCCCTTTTCAATTGTCTCAATATTAACATCCTCGTTCTCTCATAATATGAGTCTTCCTCTAAAGATTCTCATTCATCATTATCATAACTTCTATAAGGTCCTGAGAATGGATCTTACTAGTGATCAAAAGCAAACACAATCACAGAAACAAGAATAATAGTAGAAAAGAAAAGGAATCAAGCTTGCACACATTCTATTGCTGAAAACGTCGGGTACAACTCGATATACGACTGTGAACAATTAGGCATCAACAACAAAACACGACTAGCTAACCCTATATATATATATATATATATATATATATATATATATATATATATATAGGGAACTACGACCGAAAAGAGTTTACGGTCGTAAGGTGTTTACGGCCGTAAACTCGTTACAGACTCGTAAACAACCACCAAGCCCACCAAAATACACTATCTATACACAACCACTATTACAACGCAAAGCCTAGACCAAACCACTAATTGGGCCTTTTTAGTCTCCCCCTTGGTTTGGTACTAGCTTGAAGTTAACCCTTGTTGACTACCATAAGGTCCGCTTGCCCTATCGCCCAATGCCACATACGCTTATTCAGAATCTCAGCAACCATGGTCGTATATACCTTCACAGCATCCTCAAAAATATCCTCCGCAACCAATAACTGAATGTTGCTTAGGTGATGAATGTCCCACTTTCGGAATTGTAACAAATCTCTTCGGTTATAGAGTCGAATGCATCCATTTTTGAGTTTGATTACCGCAGCTGAAGTAATTTCATTGAAAACCCAAAACTTCATTGAGCTTAGAGATCCATCTTGATAATTCTGAAGCACAAGGAATTGTTTAACCTGTTTAGTTGCACGCCACATCACAACTTCCAGAGGTTTGTCGGTTTTTGGATCAATAATATCTGGATGCTCCAACATAACGGACTCAGCAGTTTTCATGGCAGGAAACCCCTTTTTAACATGATCTTCAAGAAAGTGCTTGAACTGGGTCGCCTGTGGATTGTTTGTGAGATTTGAAAAAGGAGCTCGTGACAATTCTGTCAAATCTACCCTAGTCTATGAGTTGAAATCATGACAATCTCTATAAAGCTCAGAGTTGCCACTCTTTCTTAGCACAATCCACATCTTGAGAGGATCATGAAATCCCCAAGAAACAATTCTCGATCTATCGCCGAATGTATCTCTTAATCGAACAACCTCAAGATCAGTCACAGTAATCGCAGGTTCATCCCAAGAAGCATTCTGGTTAGGGTTCCTTTTGAACAACAGTTGTCCCTTCTTAGTTGCTTCTTCCTGAGCCTCACGTATCATTGTTTAGACATGAGGGCTTGGGGAGGCTCATTCTCAACGCGATCAACATCCCCTGATGTCTGACCAGTTGGTATGGTAACAGGAAAGGCTTGAACATGAAGATTGATTTTGTATTCATCAGTAGACGTTTGATATTTATCACTGAGGTCTTCCTCAAGCTTCTTCTTTAGCTCAAAATAGCTTGAAGTCAAATGATGAAATGATCTTGAAGATTAGAAATCTTCTTTGACTTTAATGCTTTGTCCTTAAGAATATCAGCTACTTGCACACCGAGCTTTGAATTGTTAGATTGAAGTTCAGATACTTAAACATTAAGCTTTGTATTTTCAACTTGAAGATCAGAAGCACGGATGTCAAGCTCAATGTTCTTCTAACTAAGCACTGATATCTCCTTCTGTAGCCCAGGGATAGTGAGATTGTCTCCTCCAGAACTGCCATCCCCAATAGAAATACCTTTATCGCGAGGGGGAGGCATCAAAAATTGCTCCTTAGCCAAGACCCTGGCTAATCTCACAGAAGCATCATCGTCATCAGATCGAGGAGGAGAAAAACATGGTGAAAAAAGAAGATCCACCAACTTCAAAAGTGGTGTCTGGTCCTATAGTAAAAAGCTTGGTTGTAGTAAGACTAGGAGTGGTGGTAGGTGGTACTGGAAGGCCACTAACAAGATCTATAATTAAATCACTTTTCCTTGGATCCCTTGTTCTTTTCTTCAATGGGGGTTGACCAGTCTGTGTTGATGTAAGATCACTCATGAATGGCTCTATAGTAGGAGAAGCCGAAACAGGAGGAGGAAATCCTATAACCGTCTCCATGGGAGTGGAAATATTCGCCATTTGGTTTGTGACAGGAAGTGTAGTTTCAAGAACTTCATCAGGCTCCCTTGTCTGTGTCGTTGGAGGAACGACTTCGTCGACATTGCTGAAAATCCTGTCAAGGTTCTCGTTCGTAACAAAATTAGCACTACTTGCAAGAGATGCAGCAATATCATCATGATCAAATCCGGTAAGATCAAGATCATCAAAAGAATCATGTTTATCTCCCTCAACCTCCATCTCAGTTGCTACAGTCCTTTCAACATAGTCACTTTGAACATTAGCAGGGATCAAATCATGTTCTTCCGCCACTTTAGCTTCAGGAGTCAGAGTCTCTTCTTCTTCTCTGTTCTCATCGTCAGATACGGTAATAACATTGTCGTTTGCAGATGATTTCTCAGAAGATGCAAGCTCAGAAGACGCCTTGTAAGAGGATACATAAGATTCTGAGGACTCATTTAGTTCGGCGAACTTTCCAAACTTCTGTAGAGGGTACTTTCCTTGAAAAATAACTTTTCCTCTCCGGTTTTGCTTGATGAGCCCTACGGTGTGAGGACCCAGTGATTTTATATCAAGAGTATCGCTTTCCTTCACCATATCTAGAAACTGAGTATTGATAAACAATTGAACGAACCTAGGATACAATAAAAAGTATCCCGGGTTGAAGCCCTGATGTTCACCATAAACTCATTCAAGATAAATCTAGAAAATTTGAATTTTACTCTGGCAGCAAGAGAAACGATCGCTCCGGTATTTCTCACTGAAATTTCATCAGCTCCTGGTCTTCTTCCTGAAATGCAGCTAACGAACACATGCGCCAAAAATCTTTAATATGGAGGTAAGAGCTTCTTTAAAGTTGGAGGTGAAGTGCCTTCATATCCCATCCTCCTTAGAATTCTCTGAGCATCCTCAATCCCAATCTCCATGGGAAAATTAGGTTGATCGTCAATCAGCAACGTATCTCTGATAAAGCCCTCAGTGATCACTATCTCATGTCCTTTTACAGTAACTTTAATAAGAACAACTCCAGCATCATCCATTTCCATTTTAGCAGTCGCCCTGAACTCTCTGATCAAATTTTGTAGACAACTGGATTCACAGTGATAGCTGATGACAGACAGCATTCCTTGAGTCTGTGGATCATCGACTTGAGGTCCAAGTGAACAGCTGGAGGATCCGCCAAAACAATAGCCAGATTATGCATGTCCGCAAATTTGAGGTTCGCCATTGATCTGCACTAACCATACCAAGTAAGACAGAAAGAACCAAACAAGCAACAAAAATTTTAGACAATTTAATTTTGATCCCAACAATAACATAACAATTTTAAAATTAGGTCAAAATCAATTTTTTTAGTCAACATTGGATTTTGCGGTCAACGGGAGTTTACAGTCGTAAACCCCTTGCCAATAAATTATCGACCATCTGCGGAGTTTACGGTCGCAAGCAGTTTATGGCCGTAAGCTTGGGCCGCAAACTCCGACGACTCTTCTTTCTCGATTTCTGCCTCAAAACCACGGTGAATAATGCAATAAGATACATATTCCTGGTCTAAAACTCATTACCTTCGAGACTATCGGATTAGATTTGCAAGATTTGACGAAAAAAATTTCGAAGAGAGAGAGAGAGAGAGTGGAGAGGAGTTTGCGGCCGGAATCAGAAAACTGATGGAGATTCCGGAGGTAAACTCCTATTTATACCTATTTCACATTTACCTGATAGCCACTCAGTAGAAGACAGTCTCCAACACAGTTCAATATTTTTCAAAAATTTAAAAAGCTTTTGAGGATTAATATTAAAACTAAAATTAAAAATAAAATAAATAAAATAAAATTAACTTTGCAAAAATTAAAAATTAAAATAAAAAATAAAAACAATTTTATTTTAGCAGTTAACAAAATAAAAATAAAATAAAAAATAAAGATAAAATAAAATTAAATTAAAATTAAATTGACTCCAATTAAAATATATAACTTAAAAACTAATTATCGAGAAAAAATTTGTGACGCTGGGATCATAGTTGTTGGACAGCCTTATTCCACTTGTCGGTACCCTTATTTTCACGTCTTCGTCTGATCGATCACCAATATTGTGGTCCACTTAAACACGAAAAATTTGTGACAATTTTAGGACAATTTACCAATGACATGACACATACATATAGATGATTATAATTTTATTATCATGATTGGCCCTAATTCTTAAATAAAATTTTCTTATGACCATTTAACTGACTACAACTAGGGATATTGTTGTCCACCTAAATTGAGCAACGAGATCTACAGACAAACTGTATGTGTTCAATTTTAATTGTACTAGAACATGTTTCCCGCTTCCTGATATGCCACAGCCATCAAGGACTTGCAGAATACTCCTTACACCGGGTGAGTAGACAATTATTAAGAGAGAAGATAGATTTAGAATGCATATGTTGTACATCCAGGTCGGATCTCTTCCAATCACGCAATGGATGAAACATATGACTAACTAAAGTTATAGAGGGATTGAGAAGAGAATGGTGCATATACTGTGTACCAGGTCGGATTTTGAGTCACACAGAGGAGACAGTATATGGCTAACAGATAGAAAGAATTGCATAGATAGAAGATGCAGAGAAACAGAGTTGCATATGTTACAGTCCAGATCGAATCTCTTGATCACGCAGAGGAGGCAACATATGACTAACAGATAAAAAGAAGGAAAATAACCTTCTACAGACCTAGTTTATCGGAATTCCCCAGTCACCCCATCCAACCAGAATTAAGGACAGAATCCGCACATCGAGGAAAAGTGAATCCACAGTTCTAGATATGGGTTATTTAGTGTGAACGATAGATTCCCATGTATATCTCCCTGCTCAACCTACCCGAGCGTCGTGATGTCAGGCTAAACAGATCTAACTAGGTCAAAGTTTGTCAAATCCTTAAATTCATTAGGTTCAACTTTCCCTAGTCAAGTCCATTTAAAGTCTTTCTATGCCTACCAACGCATCGAACACAGAGCGTAGACGATTCAATTTAGGTACGTTACGCAGATTCAGATTGCCTTTTATCACTTGCTAATTTCGTTTCCCAGTACAACACCTGCAAACAAGACTAACAGCAACATTTTTAATTTTTCGGAATTTGAATGTTTTTGGTTTTTTATAATTTTTTTATTGTTTTTGGATTTTTCTTTTTATTTCTCCCCCTAAATTTGTGCATGGGTGAGAATTAAATGAAATAAAAAAAATAAGAATAACATGCGCAAATTTAATGTATCGTAAAAATAAAAAATAAAAAATAAAAAAATAAAAATTAAATAAAAATTAAAGAAATAAGAAAAATAAAAAATAAAAAATTTAATCGTCAAAACGAATCATTTTCAGAAAACCCAGAAGCACATCAAAGCGAGCTTTGTTAAATGGCTTTGTAACAGTCTCTGATAAAGCAAATTTTAATGTCGATGTGCTTGGTTTTACAGTGTTGGACTAGATTTTTGGAAATTTGAATAGCAGCCTCATTATCACAGTAAATAGTGGTTTCTAAATAATTCAAACCGTAATCCAACAGCTGATGTTGGTTCCAGATGACTTGAGAACAGCAGGCTGATGCAACAACATATTCCGCCTCCGCTGTGGAAGTTGAGACAGTGTGTTGCTTCTTGCATTGCCACAAAACTAGTCTGTCACCTAGGTATTGACTACCTCCTGAGGTTGACGTCCTGTCCAGCTCACAACCTCCATAATTACTATCAGCAAAAGCATAAAGATCAAATTCAGAATTCTTCGGATACCAAAGACACAATTTTGGGCACCCTTTGATATACCAAAAAATTCTATTGACAGCAATAAGATGTGAACGTTTAGGATTAGCCTGATAACGTGCGCATTGAAAAACTGCAAACATGATGTCAGGTCGGCTTGCAGTAAGATAAATCAGCGATCCGATCATTGGTCGATAGTGGGTCTGATCTACTACGGATTCGCCATTAGCATCTGGAGTCAGAAGAGGTCGTTCAGCCATTGGTGTTGAAGCAGATATAGCGTCGTAAAACCCGAACTTCTCAAGAATATCCTCCACATACTTGTCTTGATGTAGCAGGATTCCGGTTGAATTTTGTTTAACCTGAAGCCCCAAAAACATGGTCATTTCTCCTAACAAACTCACTTCGAATCGCTTCTTCATTACACCTTCGAATTCTTTGCAGAACTGCAGACTAGTCGACCCAAAGATAGTATCATCAACACAAATTTGCACAAGAATTTGATCATTTCCGACATGCTTGATAAACAAAGTCTGATCGATAGTGCCACGAGAGTAACCATGCTTGAGCAAATGCTTTGTTAGAGTTGCATACCACGCTCAAGGAGCTTGATGTAACCCATACAATGCCTTGTCCAACTTGTAGACATGATTAGGAAATCTTGAGTCAACGAACCCAGGAGGTTGATCAACGTAGATTTCTTCCTTCACCTTGCCATACAAGAAGGCAGTCTTGACGTCCATTTGATACACAGTAAAGTTCATGTAAGAAGCATATGCTAAAAGATACGAATAGCCTCCAAGTGAGCTACTGGAGCATAAACTTGAGTATAATCAAGACCCTCGACTTGTCGAAACCCACGAACCACCAATCGAGATTTATTTCGCACTATAACCCCTGAATCGTCCTGCTTATTGCGATAAACCCATCTTGTGTCAAGAGACTTCTTGCCCTTTGGTAACTCAACTAACTTCCAAACACCGATTTTTTCAAATTGATGCAGTTCCTCATGCATTGCATCTACCCAGCCGGGCTCATTCAGAGTCATTTCAACATTCTTGGGCTCTATTTGATAGATAAAGCAAGAGTAGAGACAAGTATTAACATCTCCACTCTGACTTCTTGTTTTAACACCGTCGCCCAGCTGACCAATGATGTTATCGATCGGATGATCGCGTTGAATTCTTGAAGGTATCTCTTGGCTGATGTCATTGAGAGAGATAGGAAGAGTGTGAATGTTGATACCTCCTTCATTTGTTGATTGAGCCGCTCCAGAAGGCTCTACTACAAACTCATTTGAGATAAGTTCAGGAAAGAGTAGCTCCATAAAGGTTGAAGAAGCTGCGGAAGCGTCATTAGACATGAATTCTCTTTCCATAGGAGCAGATGGCGTAGCTTCAGCATCAGAAGTATGATTTTGACTATCATGTTGTACAGATGACTCCCCCTCTGGTATAGCAGAGGACTCCCCATCAGATATAGCAGAGGACTCCCCCTCAGACGAAACCAGAGACTTCCCCTTGGATGAAGTAGAGGATGCAGATGGAGGTCTATAGAAAACTTCTTTGTCTTCATCTTCAGAAATCTTCTTCAAACTAGAAACAGATCCAGACGAGCCACCCAACGACACATTTATTGATTTGAACAGCGACGTGTAATCAAACAGCCAATTCAGACCCACTCTAGCGTCCGTCTCATTTTCTTCCAGCCAACGCACGTCATAGGATTCAACAATTTGTTTTGTCTTCTTATTAAACACTCTATAAGCAGTGCGAGCAACATACCCTACGAAGTAACAATCATCGGCCTTGGCATTAAACTTCGGGTTGGTATCTAAGTGAAGAAGGGTGCAAGGACAGCTAAATATAAGGAAATGACTGACTGATGGCTTGTGATTATATAAAATTTCATATGGGGTCTTCATCTGAGCTTTGTTGATCAACACGCGATTTTGAACATAGCAGGCAGTGTGTATTGCCTCGGCCCAAAAGAAGACAGGTAGCTTTGAATCACACAACATCGTCCCTGCAGCGTCTTTCAACGTTCTGTTTCTCCTTTCAGCAACACCATTTTGTTGGGGTGTGTGAGCAGAGCTGTGTTGACGCATGATACACTTTTATGCGCAAAAGTGATAGAGTACAGAATTCTTGAACTCTGTTCCGCTGTCGGTACGAAGCGCCTTCACTCGATTGTTAGTTTGGTTCTGAATTAATACAATGAATGTCTTAATCAAATCAGCAACTCCAGCTTTGTTGGATAGAATGAAGACCGACGTAAACCGAGAGAAATCATCAATCACAACCATGTAGTTAGAATTTTTGTTGATGCTGAGAACATTTACTGGTCCAAACAAATCCATATGTAGCAATTGAAGCACCTGGCTAATTCAGTTGACTTGTTTTGGTAAGTGTGGTTTTCTATGATGCTTTCCTAGTGCACATGACACACACTTTTCGAACGTAATGAATTCTTTGACAGGCAATCCACGGACCATCTCATTTTTCGCAAGACGATTCAAGTTCTTGGTATTCGCATGGCCTAGTCTTCTGTGCCATAGCATTGCAGTTTGTTCGGAGATCTTGGAGAAAAGGCATGTAACTTGTTCTGGAAGATTGCTATTCATATCAATGATATAAGCATTCCCATCCCTTTTAGATTTTTTGAGAATCCACTCTTCTGGGATGATGACATGCATTCCTTATCAGTGAAATGTGTAGAATAGCCCTTGTCACAGATATGAGATACACTTAACAGACTATGCTTCAGTTCAGGAGCAAAATTAACATTCTCGAAACTTAAAACCCCGTTTGTGACAGTTCCTCTTTGAGTGATCATGCCACTTTCTCCACCCGCAAAGGAGATGTATCCCCCATTAAATGATTGAATGTTGTGCAGTTGGGCGATATCTCCCGTCATATGCCGGGAACAGCCGCTGTCCACGAACCAGGGTCTGACGACATTCTCCCGCAACTGTCCCTGCAAAATGTGCGAGTTTAATTAGATTTGGGAACCCAGGTCATTATTTTCCTGGGTGGTCCCGATGCCTTTTCAAATTGGTAATTTTTGGATTTTTTAGAGGACACGGAAGACGAATTGGAAGCTAGTTTGGGCAGCCATTGATAATTTGGTTTTCTAATAGTCCTGGGTGATTTTGAATGTTTATCAATTTGCTTGAAGCATATAGGTTTTCTACCAGAGTTGGTTGAAGACTCACTTCTGCTTGTTGAAGAAACCGCCCTTGGCTTAACCATGCTCGGTTTTGGCAAACTGCATGGGACTTTGTAATGAAAAACCTTTTTATGTTTTTGAAAAACGGCCCTTTTTCTACTCTAATCATCATTCCTGGAATGAGAGGACTTTCTAGTTAAAGACATTCCTCTGAATTCATTTTCTCCTTTAGGAAATTCAAAGTGTACAAACATACGATTTTGACAATTTCTAGCTATATGGCCACCAACTCCACAATTGAAACAAATCTGTTTGTTATTGTTATAACTTGTACTACATTGATCAGATTTGTTTTCCATATCAACATCCTTGCTTCTCTCACAAGAACATGAATGAGAATTAGGTTGTATGGCAAGTGAGGGTGCATTAGATGGGGAAAGTTGTGAAACTGGTGGTTCTTTAAAATTATTATCACGCACATCAGAATTGTCAACTAAATTGTTCAAAGCAGACACTTTCAAACCATTCAAAACAATATCAGAAACAATAGAAACACCACCACAAAAAACATTGTCATTTGAAACATCAGAAAAAATATTGTCTTTATTCAAAACTAAAACTTCAGGTTTAGACTCGATTTTATTTTCAGAAACAGATCCTTCAACTTCATGCTTTGACTGATTCAAGGATTGATCTGCAGGAGAAGTAGAAATGTTAGTACTTTCAACATTAATAAATCCTCCCGAAACAAAACCAGATGGCTTGCCATAAACCATAAATGGTTCATTAGCAATCTCTTCTTTGGTCAAAGGCTTGTGCTGATATAAATGATTGAAGGGAGGGGTCACTTGATTATAACCTAGACCCTTTGATTGATTTCTCTTAAATTGCATGAAGTGGTCTATCATATTTGCAACTAAAGTCCTTTATTTTGGATTCCAATTGGGCTTTAAGTGGTTTTTTACCTTTTCTGAGTTGGTAACCTTCATATCTAAGGTCTTCTACTTCCTTTTTAGTGAGTCATTAAGTTCACAGAGAATCTTAAGGCTTTCTACTTCACTACCTAATGTCTCAATTTTCTCATGCAGAATTTTAACATAATCAATACAAGCTTGAGATCATGATGGTAGACTTACCTCGGTTGTATTCGGTTCATGAGAAGAAGATACCATCAATGCAAACTGCAGCTCCATCATTTTGTCTTCAGCTGCCACAATCTCTGCCGGAGCATCATCACAGACCTGTGCCAGGTGAGCATTTTCAGGTACAGACAATTTCAGGGCCTGCATCTGATCCTCCCAGTCGAATGACTGTTCAACCATAGCCTTCTTGTTGTTTATTTGAGCACCACTTCAATTGTTTCCAGCTGCAACTATTGTCCTATCATTATTTAATCTTTTGTCTGGTTGTGGACAATCACGAGCAAAATGCCTTGGCTCGTGGTAGTTGAAACATCACAACTTTCCCTTGTTGAACCCAACTTTCTTGTCAGCACTCATCCCCAGTTGTTCTTTCCAGTCTTTTTGGCAAACTGTTTCGCCCTAAAGACTGCCATGGCAATTTGCCATGTAATATCCATTTCTTCAACGTCTTCAGGGTAAATTTGATCGAGATCAGCAAATGATAGTTGGGTTGGAAGATCCCCGGCTACGAGTGCATTGTAGCAATTGACAAGCCCTGAAGCAAATGCAAGATTTTCATCACCTTCCTTTCCCCTTGAAGAAGAAGCCCCAGTTGAGGATGAAGTAGCTTGAGAAGCCACGAACGATTGATTCTATGAGAAAGGCATGGTTGATGCAGAGGAAGCTGATGGAATGGGAAAAGTCTGAATCTGAGCTTGCGGAGTAGTGAATGATTGACCTGCAGAAGGAAGAGAAAGAGAAAAAGATGAAAGAGCATTGTTAGTAAATGATTAACCTGCAGAAGGAAGAGAAAGAGAAAAAGATGAAAGAGCATTGTTAGTAGAGATGCCAAGGTTTGCAGCTGAGTATGAGTTCACATGGTTGATCTCTCACTGCTTGTCATCAATATCACAAGCCTTGATGATAGCCATCACTTCAGCAAGAGTGAGACAGCTAAGGTCCTTAGTCTTCTTGATGAGAACTACATTCATGTCCCAAGATTTTGGGAGAGCATTCAGTAGCTTCTTGTTTATCTCTGACTTTGTATAGAAAATCCCAGCTACAGTCATTTCAGTATTGAGAGATGTGAACCGCTGCAGCTGTGCTTCAAGAGTCTCTCCAGGAACATAGTTGAACATATTGAATCGTTGTCGCAGCAGATCTTGGCGACTCTCCCGCATGTCTTTGTTCCCCTCATAGACCTCAATTAGGACTTCCCACAAAGCTTTAGCAGAGGTATACTCCCTGAAACCTTGAGCAATATCTGGAGACATGGCCATGGTCAAAGTGGCCAAAACCTTCTCCTACTCTTCAACTTTCTCGAAGTCTTCATCAGTGTAGTTTTCTATCTTCTTGTCAACCACTTGCCCTGCAACTGTAGTGGTTATTCTGACTAGATCCTTGATTATGCATTTCCAGATTTTGAAGTCTTTCATTTTTATGTATTTCTCAATTCTGTACTTCCATTCTGGGAAGCCTTCAACGGATAAAAGTCTAGGAATCCGGGTGGTCGTGCCCATTATTGAATTAACCTCGTGATGATTTGTTTGACTTTGAGAACCCATTAAAATTTTTATTTAATTAATATAAGACAGAAATTTAAGTTATTTATGATTAATGAAGCTTCTGGTCAAGGACAGTTTACTGCCGTAAACGATGTTTACGGTCATGCTGTAGATTATGGCCGTAAACTCTGAGTTTACGGTCGAAAGAGGTTCACGGTATGAAGCTTACGGTCCAAGATTAAACAGTTTTTGGTTGATGAATATTCCTTATTCACTGCTCAAGAGTTCGATTTTATGGTTCAAGAATTTTCAAGAGTTTGCGGCCGTAAACAGTGATTATGGCCGTAAGCTCAGGACGAAAACTTGAATATTGCAGCTTTTCGACTAGACTAAAAAACCTTTTTGCAGCAGTTACAAACTTTAGTCTCAAATCAATGAAAACTCGCTCCAAGATCGATTGTAGAGTGCCTTTGATGCTGGTTTTGCTCTAATACCAATTGTAAGGTCCTGAGAATGGATCTTACCAGTGATCAAAAGCAAACACAATCACAAAAACAAGAATAATAGTAGAAAAGAAACGAAATCAAGCTTGCACACGTTCTAGTGCTGAAACCGTCTGGTACAACTCGATATACGACCGTGAACAATTAGGCATCAACAACAAAACACGACTGGCTAACCCTCTATATATAGGGAACTACGACCGAAAAGAGTTTACAACCGTAAGGTGTTTACGGCCGTAAACTCATTACAGACTCGTAAACAACCACCAAGCCCACCAAAATACTCTATCTATACAAAACCACTATTACAATGCAAAGCCTAGACCAAACCAGTAATTGGGCCTTTCAACTTCTAAGGCTTTAAGTTCATCAACTGCATCATTTATCCTTTAGATGAGTTCATTCATGTTTATCATAACTTCTAAGTCTTCAAGTTCTTAGACTGCATCATTTATCCTTTTGATGAATTCATACTCTCCTATGTATTCATCATCCAAGTCAATGTTAACCCTAACATCTTTCATGTTAACCTCATCACTTTCTTTACCACTATCATTTTCTTGATTAGATTTTAGGTTGAGAGTGTTGGAAGAACTCAAATGATCCCCAATAAAAGATTCAAAGTCTTTAAATCCTTGAAGAAGGCCCTCTCCAATATGGTTTGCGTACCCCATGTTAACTTCAACATCTAAGCATCTTACCCAACCCTTGGCACAACTACATCTTCCATTTGTACTTTAATTTCTACATTTTGTTCTTTAGGATCCAACAACTAAATGCATTGCTTTTTACTACATTACTCTCACTTGTTACTCGCTTGCACCTTATACCTCTAGTAAACTCTGGTAACCTTATACTTTATACACTATCTCACAACATCAAAGCCATATACAACCTTGTATAAGGTTCACCAATTGTAGGTTTCTCGTGGATCTCCTTAACTCGTTTGCTCTATTTTCAGGGTTTATGGATTGTTTTTCTCTAAAACTCGTAGGTTCATCTAGAATTTCCTAAATGATACAAATTTAGTATATTTTGGAGGCTTGAAATAAGTCACCAAACTTATGGACCCATGTTCAGTTCAGGCCTTAATCACTTTGTATCCCAAATATATTTTGCTAAACTTAGGATATCATCATCATTACACAAAGCCCTTAGTCCATAGTTGAATCCACTATAAGGATATCTAAAATGATAGTAAATGATCACGGGAAAATGTAACCTATTTTATACATAATTAAGTCCAACTCATGTATAAAAAACCCATATATGTCTAGTAAGTTAATATACCTAACTTGTCCATCTACATATCTAATTTCTAAGAATTCTATGAACTTCCCACGAGAGTGAAGCTCCATAGAAAACATGTTACCTGGGTTTTGGTTTCGTACACAACAAAACAAAAGACAAAAAGACGATAACTTTCCATACTGAATTTTTATTTTCCTTTACAATCATCTCAAAACGTTGGTTTAGCGGTTGGGTTGTCCACATTTGAAAACTATCTTCACACTAATGTAGTTGTGATGATCCAAAATCGTGTTTAGAGTTATGGTTTTATGGGGTTTGAGGATGAGAATGAACGAGAAAGAAGATGAAAGACCAACTGAAATATAGAAGTATAAGCGTGAGCATAAGCTTTTGTGTTTCTATAATGACAGTCAAACTAAAAAGATAAATTTACCCTCACCACATGAGGTGTGCTAACATATTAGAATCAATGGAGCTATATCTAGGGACCAAGTGCACAATGTAAATAGGCCAAAAGGACCTTATTCGTAATTTTAAAAGTTATTAGACTAGACCCAAAGAAATAAGCAAACCATACGGATCAAATTTGTAAATTTTTATATTTTATATTTTCGAACTTTACTTCGAAATTAAATACAAAAATGTGAAAAGTCAAACATTATTTTTTCAAAATCGACTTAGCTTTTAAAATAATAGTTAGTTCGTTTTTGTGCATAGGTACAGTCGTTGAAAATTAGGCATAATGTTCAAAGATTCGTAAAGGGGCCAATACCCAAGGCTAGAATGGGCCACTTTTATCAAGCCTACCTGTCCTGCCTCATCAAGATGGTTACAAAGCTTTTGATAAAATGTTTCAATGAACTTTATTGCCTAATCAATCCGACATTCTTATAAACTATAACGATTTCATTCGTATTATACAAAAAAAGATAGTATTGATTCTTTTTATCCAATACCAGACGTGCACCACTGACAAAACCCACTTTTCACATCATTTTACTTATAGCATCCATGTTTTTTTATATTTTGATAACAATTTTGACTAACATGTGGGATTAACTGTAAATTTTTGGTTCATGAGAGTTAGTTGTGGCAGTAACTTGTAAGTAACTTTTGGTTGTTCTTTTTGCAGAAAGAGACGGCAGAAAATCTGATGATTTTGGCCAATTGTGGTAAGCAATGTCTACTTCTGTTGTAGAAACATCCACAATAAACTTTAGAAACATCCACAATAAACTTTGAAAGCAATTTGCTTAAAATATAAACTTTGGACCACTTGTTTGTAGTTGTTGCCAATGGCTAGTTAGTACCACCCTCGATGGATCAAAACGATTTGTCATCTTGTTTGATGGTCCTTGAAAATGGAAGGTAGTCTAGATATGAGGTTTTAACGGAATCTAGGTACAAAATTTTGATGCAAAACTTACATACTAATATAAAGATATTATTTTGGACATGGGAGGATCTTTTATCTACATAAAATGATCTACTCCTTATGCTATGTTACAAAACATAACAAATACCTATTAAGTTTACCGACAGAATACCAAAAAAATAAAAAAATAAAAATCCTAGTTTTTGTGTGCATGTGGCAAATACCGACATATTACATTTTAAGAAAGCTACCCATTCATGAAAATTTGGTACACATATTTTGTTAAGAACTATGGATAGATTCAAAAACTTTACGACTTCTGAAACAGAGGCGGTTTTAGGCATGTTCCGGTGTGGCACTGATAATATCGGGTTTTTTTTTTTGTTTTTGTTTTTTTTTTTTCTGCAGTCGAAAACATTTTTTCTTTTTATATCTACTTTTCATGTATCGGCAACACCTATTTCATCTCAACAACACCTACCATGTATTCTTGCATCCACCTATGTTCTGGAAACGATCCAAAAAAGATTTTTGTGTGCATTTGACCTATAATAAACTTAAAAATTCATTGTTCCTTTCAAATTTAAATTTATAATTTTTAATATTAGTATTCATATTCTTATAATTAAAAAATAAAAATGGCCCACAACATATACTCCACAAGATGTGAACAAATGGAGAATCTAATCCAAACCCGATCCGGTTTTCCTTATATCATTCAAAATTCGATCAAGATCCGACTAAAATTTGAATCTGGCCCTAATCTGATTTCAAACCGGTTTGATGCGATTTTTGGTAGGTTTCACAAGATTTTCGGATGGATTTGGATCTGATTTTTAGTAAATTCAGTATTAAATCTGATTTTGCCCGTAGGATTTGGATCCGATGGATTGTATTCATCTGATCTGGTTAGATCAAAAACCGGTTTTGACTGGAAACGGTTTTCTGACCGGATCAGTTTCAAATAAAGATCCATTTTTCTTGTGCATCTTAATACCTCTCTCTCTCTCTCTCTCTCCCTATATATATATATATATATATATATATATATATATATATATCATTTCATTATATCATACATACTTATAAAGCTAGCATTATTTCTTGAATGTCATGCATTTGAAACCCCATTTTTTAACTTTGTCAAACCACATTCATTTGAAACCCCCTTTTTTAAATAATGCAATTTAAAAGTTTTCTTAATTATGATTTAGCACTCAAAAGTTTTATAATTTATATTATGTTTAATTAGCATTTAGTGAAAAGTTTACTATAAAAGGCCAATCTTTTGTGTCTTTTGTGTTATATAAAATCTTACATGTAAGAAGGATTTGAAGATATTGTGATTTAAAAGTTTTCATATAGTTGAAGCATTCATGATCAAAATATGATGATTTGAAGAAATGGTTATGTCGCATCAATAGTAATTGTAATATGATTTTTTTTTCTTTCAACCAAAACAAATGAAGCTTTTCTATTCTTTCTTTATATTCACTTTCTCATTCAATCTTTATATGTGATTTGTGTGTATTACTCAATCTTGAATGTGACTCTCCAAACATCAATATTTTGCTTGGAATATCTTTCTAATTCATATTTTTCAAGAAAAATATTTTGATTGCAGGTTAGTGAAGAATTGTCATCAAGTTTCTATGGTTGAATGGTGTTAAATGTAGAAAGACGATTCATAAAATGGTTATAGGTTTTTTTGTTTGAGCAAAGTTAACAAATGTTAGTTTTTTCTTATAATTTAAATGTATGTTTATGTAATATCTTTATTTATATATTCAACCACCCAATGCTCTTATTTATTTGACTATAGTTTTGTTACTTTGATTGTGTTTATTTTCTATTATTTTTTTGTTGGGTTATCCTACACAACATATTTAAAAGACAATATTCAAAAGATAACATAATTTTAAACATTTGATATGTAATTATGATAGACTTATCATGATGTGTTCTTCATATAAAAGTAATTTATCCATATTACTACGACAAGAATTACATATGACATTTACGAAATATATATATATATATATATATATATATATATATATATATATATATATATATATTATATGTGATTTGTTTAACATGTATATGCACCTATGTATGTTATAAATTTATAATTAAATATGTTTATGTTTAATAATTGAAGGGATTAAAATGATGCATCAAAACCAATTATTTAGACAATAATAATAATAATAATAATAATAATAATAATAATAATAATAAAGATACATTTCCAAGTACCGCAATCATTTGAAACTCACACTACAACTCATGAGTTTTCTAATTTATGTATATTTATTAGTTACAACTCAAGAGTTTTTAACTTATGATTATTAATTAGTAATCACTAATAACTTTTTATTTTCCTTTCGTTTATAAGGTTGTAATGTTTTTCTCTTTAAAAACATTAATGTATTTGAAGAGATTTGTGATTTAAATATGAAGAGTTAATATAAATGTTATAATAGATGTTTTAGTGTTTTTATGTTATTAAAATTTATAGTGTTTATTTTTTATATTTTTTATTATTCGTTGTGTGTGTGTGTGTGTGTATATATATATATATATATATATATATATATATATATATATATATATATATATATATATATATCTTTTTTAATACAAATGTTATAATAGATGTTTTCTATTTTTATGTTACTAAATGTTGTGGTTCATATTTTTGTTCATACGTTTTGTTACCTATTATATTATCATTTATTTGATATATAATTTACATAATTTTAAACGGTTTATAAAATTATCAAATAATTGTATATATAACAATGACTTACAAATTAAAGTATAATGTTTAATAAAACTAATATGTTAACTATATGTTTGCTTTACTACTAACATTTTGTTTCAAAGTAGAAATATTAAATAATAATTTGGTAAAAGTTATTATTTTAACTATATAATTCAATTCCCGCACAACGTGCGGGGATTCGCCTTGTATACTTATAAAGCTAGCATTTGTCACACCCCCAAACCAGAACGGCGGAAACGTTCGGGGGCGGAGGACGTCATATTCAGTATCATAACAGTTCATAGAAAGGAAAGTATACACCACCGTACATATATAAAGGTTTTAAAAATGTATACATCATTGTATTCATTACATGCTCAAAAGATAAATGCATAAACATCTTTCAAAAGAAGTAATTAACGCCAGCGCGTTAATCCCCAAAAGTTGATTTCCAAACCTGCTTAGCGGTTCCCTGAGAATACAAGTTATTTCAAAGAGAAAGTGTCAACAATTAAGTTGGTGAGTTCATAAGTGGTTTAGAAAGTTTGTATGCCATTCCAAATTGAGTGTATGTTTTCCAAGAAAATCCCTTATTTTCTTATAAAAGTGTGAAATGCATGAGAATATATGTATTGAATAATATAGATAGTTAAATCAAGAAAACCCCTTATTTTCCTATTAGTTGTTTGTTTTGTATACAGGGAAAATCCCATATTTTCCTAAAGTAATAGTTAGCCTAATGTCCCAGACTAAAAACCGAAAGCAAAAGACATGCTTTAGAAGGTTGAAGAATAGATTTATATAATAAAACCTATTAGAAGATTTCAGTTTGTTAGATGAAGAATAGTTTTAATAACTACTCATTCATCAATCAGAAGTACTATAATAATTGTATATCCGATGAGTTTTATAATCATACTAAACATAATATGCCTGTAGCGACGTTCTTCAGGCGTCGTAGCGTTATGACAAACTGTCACCCCAAAGGACGGACTGTAGCTAACAGTCAGGGCGCGGGATCATGACTTCCCGTATAGATCTATACACATTTGACACATTCTCCGAACGGGAGACTCTGGTCATAGACAGGACTTGTAGCGATACCTTCTAGCAAAAGGCAGTATTTGAAGATGTACTTGTCTCACGGATTCTCAACTAAGTCTGTATTAAAGTAATAGTTTTGTATGCAAAGATTATCCTTTTTCACAAAGTTTTGACAATGCATAAATCATAAGTTTTTAAAATGTATTAAAACGGTTTAGCAACGAAGGATACTTTGGAATTACTAAATACTTTGTATAAATCTAGTGCATGCAAAGTATGACAAGAGTTTTCACATAGTAGTAGTGAATCACAAGTGATTCATTTGATAAAAACGAGCATAATGAAACTTTATGAAATACACGATAATAACCGTATGTTTACTTGTATTCCCCCCCCCCCCCCCCCCCCCCCCGCCCTTAAAAGTGTTTAAAAAGCATTTAAAGTGTGGTTGTAGGGGTATGAACTCACCTGAAGGTTTGAAGAAAGCGAGATGGAAACCGGGCAGAATTTCGTCTCGGGAAACGGATTTTTCTCGGGGTTCTCGGGAATCTCGGGAGTAAAAACGATCTTCAGGACTTGGGCAAAATGACCAGGGCTTCGGGTTAGCACGGGCACGGAAAACGAGGCAAAGCGCAAGAAAAACGAGAGGAAATGAGCAAGTTTTCTCGGAACCCTCGCATCCCATTTATATGGGATGAGAGGCCTCGGTACGCAGGGCGTACGGGCGTACGCGAGGCGTACCCGTGCGTCATGCATGACCGAGTCCTCGATTGCCCCGAAGTTCAGATGGGACAGGGCGTAGCTCGCATAGGGGGTGACGTGGACGAACCGGGGCCTTGGATTTGAGTACGCGGGGCATACGAGGGTACGCAGGGCGTACTTCGGCCCTATCTGCTGACTCCTCTTCGGATATTACCAAGAGTTTATAATTAAATTTATATTTATTTTAATTAATAAACTTCTAAAATTCATATCTTCTTCATACGAATTCCGTTTTCGATGGTCTTTATATCCACACGTAGGTGAGACTACGCTCTACAACTTTCGTTTAGATTCCGTTGGCAAATTTTGAAATTATTTTTATTATTTATTTTTAAAAGGTCGTGTTTAAGGAATTTCTTTAGAAATTCATAACTTCTTTATCTGACGTCGGTTTTTGCCAGACTTTTTACTGCTGAATTACCATTGTCGAGACCTTCGATTTTCGTTTAGGTCATTCGGGCCAAAAGTCGCTCGATCTCCGATTCGAGTTTTTAGCTGCTTGCTACTTAGCCAAACTTGGAAAAATCATAACTTCAATATACGAAGTCGGATTTGGGCGTTCTTTTTACGTACGATCACGGTTTAAAGACATCTATCACAATAGGTAATTAAATAGAAACTTTTTGGACGTATTATTTTCGAAGTTAATTTCATTATCACAAAAGCGGTTACAATAATTGACTTTTTAGGTCATTACATAGAGTTGAAATATCGGGTTGTCACAACATTTTTTCTTGAATCTCATGCATTTGAAACTCCCATTCATTTTTCCTTTAACCACATTCATTTGAAACTCCCATGACTTTTCAATTTCTTTCTAATAATGATTATAAGTTTGTTAATAAGCTTAAATAAATATAAAATCTAAAGTGTAATCATATATAAAATAAATTTCACTATTAAAAGAATATATTTTCTTCTACTTATAAATTTACTTTTTTAACATTTAACATATTATACTTAATTTATTAGGTCTAATATGTTGTTGTATGTAAACCATTATCATTTTAAAGCTACAACTTTTGAACAATTTGTATAAAACACTTGAATTATTATTTTAAATATAACCTTACAAGATCAACTTAAATATAAATTTTAGTTCAACTTAACCAACCTAAAGAATATTTTGTAAATAGTTAAAAGTAATAAATTGTAGTGTCTTTCTAATAATGATTATAAGTTGGCTAATAAAGTTAAATAAGTATCAAACCTAAAGTGTAATCATAAATAAACTAAATTTCAATATTAAAATAATATTTTTACTTCTACTTAGAAAGTTTTGTCTTTAACTTTTAACATATTATACTTAATTTATTAGATTTAATATGTTGTTGTATGTAAACCATTCTCAATTTAAAGCTACAACTTTTGAATAGTTTGGACAAAATACTTAAATTGTTAATTTAAATATAACATTACAAAGTCAACTTCAATATAAATTTCAGTTCCACTTAAAAACTCAAAGAATATTTTGTGAATAGTAAAAAATGAAAAATTGTAGTGCTAAATGCAAAATCTAAACTGTAGTATCAATTTAACTAAAATATTTTCTAAAGATATTCTTATAATCGTTAAAAGTTTTCAAATAAGTAGCTTAAAATAACTTACAATAACAATAGTTAAAAATAACTCTATATAAATGATTATATTGTTACCTTTAAAAAAAATTGTTTGATGTTTTAAATAATTACAATGATAGAAATTAAAACGTTAATCAAATAAATTTAAAAAAATAATAATAATTAATAATAACAACAACTATAAATAACATTAAACTATATATTATATTTAATTTTATTCATGAATAACCCACGGGTGGAGGTCATTCAAAAGATTGAGATTATGCGGTTTAATAGATGTATATATTATCATATAATTCAAATTAATCAATATATTATATCAATTTAGTATACAAATTATTATATCAAATTTAATAACCTCATAATTGTTATATTTAAAAAAACATATATTGGTAAATATTTCAGCTATATAGATGTTTCTACGCAACGCGTGGGCATACGCCTAGTATATATATATATATATATATATATATATATATATATATATATATATATATATATATATATATATATATATAATCAAGTACTTTTGACAACCAAAAGGTTTGACAGATTTTGCGAACTCATAATCAACTCATTATTTTTCAAAAGAAAAAAAATACAAAACTTCTCCAAATGGTGTGTCTAAGTCATATCTTGCCTAAAAAAATATTTGATAATTTTATTTATTTATTTTCAAATATTGTGTGACAACCCGATATTTTTCAAACCAACGTAACATTCAAAAAGTCAAATATAATGAACTATTTAGAACCAAAGAAATCAATGTAAAAAAATGAAGTGTTCTAAAATCTAAATTGGGATGCATAAAGTGTTAGATATCATGCCAATGTTTCCAAAATTATAACACTCAAATCTGAGTTATAACGAAAAAGTTATGACCAACCGAAAATCCGCGACACACCAAGTAAAACACTAATAAGCGTAAAAAGTGAAACTTCAATAAAATACTTTTTAGCCCTAGACACCTAAACGAAAGTCGTAGATTACGTTAAATCGTGAATGTGCATAAAAAGAACGCCCAAATCTAACTTCGTATGAAAAAGTTACGATTTTTCTAAGTTTCGGAACAGCGGTAGACACCTAAAAACTCGGAATAAAGATCGAGCGATTTTTAGCCGACACAACCTAAACGAGAGTTGAAGGTCTCCACAATAGTAGTACGATGGTAAAAAGACAGACGAAAACGGACATCAGATAAAGAAGTTATGGATTTTTAACGAAATTATCCTGTCCCGGCCTATTTAAAATGAAATATTAAAAATTAAATTCAAAATTAGCCGACGAAGTCTAAATGAAACTTGTAGAGTATTTTCTCACCTACGCGTGGATATAAAGTACGTCAAAAACGGAGCTCGTATGCGAAAGTTACGCATTTTTGATGTTTTTGGCATGCATTTCAAAGCTTATCCGAAGTAGTACGCCCAGCGTATGCGATGCACGGACTCGAACCGGCCACGTCGCCCCTACCACTCTACGGCCATCCTATCCGAAGATCGGGGACTTTAACGTCATCGCTGACGTACGCCTCGCGTACGAGGGTATGCCCAACGTACGAGGTACGCCCTGCGTACTTCGGTGTACGCCCAACGTACGAGGGTAGTTTTCCTCACCTATAAATACCTTGTGAGACCTCCGACTTTCCTTGCTCATTTCTCTCTTTTCTCTCACATTTACTCCCCGTTTAGCATCCCGAGATGACCCCGACACCCCGGTTTCATACCCCAGCCCCGACGAAGGTCCGAAGCCCCGAGATTCCTGAGAATCTCACCACTCTCCAGTCGAAGTGCCGCCCGAGAAAAAGCTTGCTTTATTCGAATCGTCACACCTTCCAAGTGAATTCATACCCTACTTTCTTTTCACATCTTTTCATATTTTAGGGGGGGGGGGGGGGGGTGCGGGGGGATACAAGTGTAATAAGAGAAAAATTCAACGTTTTATACATATTCAAATACACCACCTACATTTTATAAATGTTAAACAACTTCGATATCAACGTATAAACTATATACAAAGTTAGTATTACATCGAGTTTTTATCACCAAATGGTACACACTTTCGGAAAAAAAAAAACTATAATGGGTATAGTTTACAAGTTATTCATTACATCTTTACGTAAACATTGTGAAAATGAAATACTTTCATCTACATGAAATATAGACTTTTCTTTCATAATTCTAATAATACTAAGTGTTGTGAGACATACAACTTCAATGTACTATCAAGTACGTATTTCAAGCTCTGTATTATAAACCATAATCTCTTGGAGGGAGAGCGTGATACTTGTGTATAGATCTATACGGGACTGACAATCCCGCACCTAAACTGTTAGCTACAGTTAGACCGGCAGGTCTAGGGTGACAAACGTCATAACACTACAACGCCTGAAGAACGTTGTTACAGGCAGTCTGGGTCAATAACATGGTTACAAAACTCACATGGAAGTATTAAATAAGTTTGATTTATGAGACTCTTGAATGCATTCAGTAAATACATTATTTTGAGTATAAATTCACTTTCATCATTTGAGCACGAAACATACTATTGCACTCCAGCCTTTGGAACTTTTTCAAAGTATGGAAAGGAAATATTGGATTTTCTGGAAAACACATTCATTTATTTTTACTAAAAGACATACAAATTTCAGTACAAAAACACTCATGAACTCACCAACTTAATTGTTGACACTTTTTCAAAACTACTTGTATTTCTCAGGGAATTAGTAATACAGGTAACCATCAGCTTTTGGAGAAAGAACGCTAAGGCGTCTATTATCAAAACATTTTAAATCATCATATTTGTAATATTCTTTTGAAACATGTATTACACGCAAGAATGTAAGTTTTTGTTATATATATGATGGTTGTGTTTAATTTCTTTACAATATTCAACTGTTATGATACTACGTGAAGTCACCCACCCCCGAATGTTTCTGCCATCCTGGTTTGGGGGTGTGACAGATTGGTATCAGAGCATTGTTTATAGTGAACTAAGTATATCGAACCACAAAAGATATACAAACTATAAATGCGAAGGGACCAAAAACCCTCTGACAAAACATTTTCATAAACGATACTTTTAATAAATTAAAGTGATATACATTTTTTTATAAAAGTATAAGTAGACGCATGCATCGGTCTCGTATCATAGCAAAATTTTATAAAAGCATTAAGACAAGTTGCGACACTACGACTAGGCCTAGGGATATGTAATCAAATCGAGAATAAATATAGCATGATCAACTATATTTATCCTGGATGTGACCAACATATGTCGAGGAATGGTCGTAGTGAGTAAGAAGTCGAAAACTTACCAAAGAAATTACTAGAATCAAACTTACCAATTTGAAATACTATATGAGTATTTTATAGAACCATAAGAGCTACAAAAATCGTGCAAACCACAATACTTAGTTAAAATTAGGAAATCGTCAAACAAATATTTTCTTATCAAAAATTACTTTTTCTCCCAAGTTTTCTTACCTCTAGTTCTCGACCAGACAAAATGGCAGGATTTCACATTCCCGGGGACCCCTACTATCCCAACCAAGTAAATGAAGGTTGGATTGAGGACGACCCAAAAGAGGATTCTGAAGAGGAAATTCTCGAGGAAGAACCAGAGGAAGAATCCGAAGAGGATCCTGAGGAAGACCCAGACGAAGGATCAGAAGAGGAAGGAGATGGTAGCAGCACAGACTCGGAGCCTGAGGTCTACAACCCTCCCCGAGAAGCAGCAATTCCCCGACGATTCTTTCAGGGCCCGACGCCCCGCTAGGCTATGGATTTGAAGCAATGGAGCAGGGAGGAAGGGCAACGTCCACCCTACGGCATGGCGCGAAGCTTTTATAACCTCTGCAACGGGGGTTCGGCTGACAGGGCACTCCCTGTCATGGTTCGTCGCATTGCCAACCAAGGCGAGCAAGCAAGAGCAAATGCCAACCAACTCTTGGACATTAGGGCCACCGCTGCTGTCACTGC
Organism: Lactuca serriola; assembly: GCF_051521515.1. NCBI lineage: Eukaryota > Viridiplantae > Streptophyta > Magnoliopsida > Asterales > Asteraceae > Lactuca > Lactuca serriola. Next base: position 353,795,103 of record NC_136411.1, read on the forward strand.
GGTACGTCTTCGTCGTCTGGACGAAGAACACGATCGGAAAATAGAGCAAACCTTTTCCCTTCAGAAAGACATTACTGCTACTAGAGCCGAAGTAAGGGAGTTCCGTGAGCAACAAGCCGCAATGGAAAGGCGTATCATCGAGGCTGAACGTCAGGTAGCCCGAGCTAAGACTTCCACAACTACCTTCCATGGTCCACAGCGCCCTACCCGCTCGGAGTAGAACGCGTACTTTTGACGCTATGTTTATATCTATCGACTAAGTGTTGGTGTTACCTTTTCTTGTATAAATGTAAACCCGACGGATTGTGAGTACACAATTTGGAGGCCGAAATGCTGTCAAATTTTCCCATTTTCATTACCCTAGACCTATTAAAGGTCAAATTTTCCTGATCGTTGTATTATATACTAATATCAATGAAATTGACGCGCATTTATTACTTCCTTGAGTAAACCCGACGGATTGTGAGTACACAGTTTGGAGGCCGGAATGCTGTCAAATTTTCCCATTTTCATTACCCTAGACCAGAAATGTTCAGAATTGAAATTTATAAACCTTCCTTAATCATTTCAAATGACTTATCAAGTATTCGTCTCTTAACTTGTGGCAGAATCATGCCACCATGAAGGAATCCCCGACGTTTCAATACAAACGAAGCACCATCACCACCTCCACCACCCCTCCATCAATGGATGTTGTTACCTTTCAGGCTACTGTAACAGCTGCCGTAACCGCAACAATGGCACAAATGAGTAACAACAGATCAGGAGGAGGGATAAACAGCTTTACAAATGGCCAAAACCAAGGCCGTTCCGGGGAATGTACCTATAAAGACTTCTACAACAGCAAACCCCTCCCCTTTAATGGAACTGGGGAGTGATGGCTCTATCCCAATGGATAGAGGAAATGGAAGCTGTGTTCGAGATATGTTCATGCCCCGAAGAAAGCAAAGTAAAATTTGCTGCTTGTACTTTCTCCGAGCGAGCCCTAACGTGGTGGAATGTCCACGTCAAGTCACTAACTCTGGTAGTGGAAAACTCCATTGGTTGGGAGAACCTGATACGGCTGCTACTACGAGAGTACTGCCCAAGGGGCGAGATTCAGAAACTCAAACAGGAGCTTTCGTGCCTTACAATGGTAGGCTCAGACATCACAAGCTATACAAATAGATTCAGTGACTTGACGGTGGAAAGGTACATCTGGGGGCTATCACCCCAGCTTCGAGGAAGTGTGCTAGCTTCCAAACCCACAACGTTCGACAATGCCAAGGAACTGGCACAATCTCTCGTTGATCATGGAGTCTGCCAAGGTATCACAACCGTCATTCCGGAAACAACCAAAGGGGGCAACAACAATGAAAACAATGCCAACAACAACAAGAAGAAGAAGTTTTGGAACAAGAGGAAATGTCAAACTTCGCAAGAACCTTCAAAGAAGAAAATAGTGGCGGTCCATGCCGCTACTGCCCCCACTTCTCTTCCCGCTGCCCCCGCACCGACAAAACAATATGCTGGGAATCTGCCAAAGTGCAACAAATGCAATTACCATCACCATGGTAATTGCCGAGAGATGCACTGTAAAAACTGCGATAAGAAAGGGCACACTGCCCGTTTCTGTTAGGCACTGGAACGACCAATCACCCAAGTTCCTCGTAATGGAGTGAGCCAGACATGTTATGGGTGTGGGGAAGCTGGGTACTACAAGAGGAACTGCCCTAAAGCAAAGAATGCTGGCGGTGTAGGAAGAGTACTGGCAATAGGGTAGAACGAGGCAATAGCTGATCCCACAGTAGTTACGGGTACGTTTCTCCTCAATAACATTAATGGATGCATACTCTTTGACTGTGGTGCGGAGAGAAGCTTCGTGAGTCATAAATTCAAACTCTTACTTAATCAAAAACCCCAAGCACTCAATAAAATATTCACTGTAGAAATGGCAAACGGTAAAACGGAAAGCACAAATGATATGTACATAGGCTGCACATTAAATTTAAATCAGCACTTGCTCCAAATCGATCTTACGCTAATTACTATAAGAAGTTTTGATGTCATCATCGGTATGGACTGGTTAATCCTTCACCATGCCGATATACTTTGTCACGAAAGGGTCGTTCGCCTCAATCTGCCAAGCGGCAAAACTCTTGTCATTTATGGTGACAAACCCAATACAAATTTACAAATCATCTCCTGCGTTAAATCCCAAAAATATCTTCGCAAGGAATATCATGCCTTTCTAGCCCACGTGGTAGACAAGAAACGAGAATCGAAAGACATTAAAGACATTCCAGAAGTCTGTAATTTCCCAGACATCTTCTCAGAAGATCTTCCAGGAGTTCCACTGGAGCGCCAAGTCGAGTTCAGGATCGACTTGATTCCCAGAGCTACCCCAGTACCAAAATTGCCATACCGTCTTGCCCCAGCCGAGATGCAAGAACTGTCCAGTCAACTAAACGAGCTACTGAGCAAAGGCTTCATCAGACCGAGCTTCTCACCATGGGGAGCACTGGTCCTGTTCGTAAAGAAGAAGGACGAATCTTTTCGCATGTGCATCGATTACCGGGAACTGAACAAACTCATGATCAAGAACCGATATCCCTTACCGCGCATAGACGATCTATTTGACCAACTACAAGGAGCGAGCTACTTCTCAAAGATTGATCTAAGATCTGGGTATCACCAGCTGTGAGTCTTGGAAGGAGACATTCCCAAAACGACATTCCGAACTCACTATGGTCACTACGAGTTTGTAGTGATGCCCTTTGGATTGACAAATGCACCAGCAGTGTTCATGGACTTGATGAACCGAGTATGTCGTCCCTTCCTGGATAAATTAGTGATCGTGTTCATAGATGATATACTCATCTATTCAAGGAGCAAGGAAGAACATAGCCAACCCCTCCGACAAGTTTTGGAAACATTAAGGACAGAGAAGCTATACGCAAAATTCTCAAAGTGCGAATTTTGGATTTGGGAAGTAGATTTCCTAGGTCACGTGGTCAGCAAGGAGGGGATACACGTGGACCCATCCAAAATCAAGGCAATCGAGAACTGGACAACTCCAAGTACTCCAATGGAAATCCGACAATTATTACCGAAGGTTCATACAAAACTTCTCAAATATTGCTAAGCCGCTTACCACCCTGACTCAGAAGAGTGTAACCTTCGACTAGGGAGAAAAACAAGACGTCACATTCCAAACACTAAAGCGAGCCCTATGCAGTGCACCTATTTTAACCATACCAGAAGGAACAGAAGACTTTGTGGTCTACTGTTATGTGTCAAACCAAGGACTTGGATGCGTTCTAATGCAGTGAGGGAATGTTATCGCCTATGCCTCAAGGCTATTGAAGACACACGAGGTAAACTACACGATGCACAATCTCGAGATAGGAGCAGTCGTTTTCGCTCTAAAGATCTAGAGGCATAATCTCTACGACACGAAATGTACAATCTTCACCGATCATAAAAGCCTCCAGCATATCCTCAACCAGAAAGAACTCAACATGAGACAAAGACGGTGGGTAGAACTACTAAACGATTACGAATGCGAAATTCGTTATCATCCTGGAAAAGCTAATGTGGTAGCTGATGCACTCAGCCGGAAGGAATACTCGGGCCGCCGAGTGAAATCTTTAACTATGACAATCCATTCACACCTATCCACACAAATCAAGGAAGCTCAAATAGAAGCCTTGAATTCCGAAAATGTGGAGGGGAATCCTTAAGGGGAATGGATAAGAATCTTGAAGTCAAGGATGACAGAGTTTGTTACTCCATGAATCGGATCTAGACGCCGAAGTTTGGCGGATTCAGAGAAGTTGTCACGAACGAAGCCCATAAGACACGATGCTCCATACATCCTGGTTCAGATAAGATGTATGTGGACCTCAAGAAACTGTATTGGTGGCGGAACATGAATGCCGAAATTGCTACCTATGTAGGTAAATGTCTGACCTGCACCAAAGTCAAAGTGGAATACCAAAAGCCCTCGAGACTGTTGCAACAACATGAGATACCCCAATGGAAGTGGGAGCGGATAACCATGGACTTCATAACCAAGTTACCCAAGACAGCAAGCGGACTTGACACCATCAGGGTGATCGTCGACAGGTTAACTAAATCCGCGTACTTCCTGCCAATCAAAGAAACAGATAAAGTGTAGAAGCTAACTAGAACATACATCAGGGAGATTGTATGACTGCATGGTGTGCCAATATCCATTATCACGGGCTGAGATAGTAGATTCACCTCAAGGTTTTGGCAGTCGCTACAAAGATCTCTAGGAATGAGGTTGGACATGAGTACCGCTTATCACCCGCAAACCGACGGCCAGAGTGAAAGAACCATGCAAACCTTAGAAGATATGCTAAGAGCTTGCGTGATCAATTTTGGCAAGGCGTGGGACACCCATTTACCATTGGTCGAGTTTTCGTACAATAATAGCTACCACACTAGCATCAGGGTTGCACCATTCGAAGCCCTCTACGGCCGAAAGTGCAGATCACCTCTGTGCTAGGCTGAAGTGGGTGACACACAACTAGCAAGAGGACAGGCAACAAACAACACTCTCAGTGGGCCAAAAATCATAAGAGAAACTACGGAGAAGATTGTTCAAATCCAGGAGCGACTGAAGGCTTCAAGAGACAAACAAAAGAGTTATGCGGATAAAAGACAGAAACCCTTGGAATTCCATGTTGGAGACCGAGTTCTACTAAAAGTCTCAACCTGGAAGGGTTTAATACGTTTCGGAAAGTGTAGAAAGCTAAACCCAAGGTATATCGGGCCATTCGAGATCCTTGCCAGGATTGGCCCAGTGGCTTACAAACTTCGATTACTGCAAGAACTCAACAACGTACACCCTACCTTTCACGTATCGAACCTAAAGAAGTGCTTGTTCGATGAGACCCTCGTTATCCTGCTGGACGAAATGGAAATCAACGAGAATCTCCAATTCGTAGAAGAGCCAGTAGAGATCATGGATCGGGAAATTAAAAGAACTAAACAAAGTCGCATACCCATTGTGAAGGTCTATTGGAACGCCAAGTGAGGACCATAATACACCTGGGAATGTGAGGATCAGATGAAAAAAAAGTACCCGCATCTTTTTCCTAGCACTCTATCTTAGAATAAATTTCGGGAAGAAATTCCCTTTAACAGGATGATGATGTGACAACTCGATATTTTCAAACCAATGTAACATTCAAAAAGTAAAATATAATGAACTATTTAGAACCAAAGAAATCAGCGTAAAAAATGAAGTGTTCTAAAATCTAAATTGGGATACATAAAGATTTAGATATCGTGCCAAGGTTTCCAAAATTATAAAGAACACTCAAATCTGAGTTATAACGAAGAAGTTATGACCAATCGAAAATCCACGACACACCCATTAAAACACTGATAAGCGTAAAAAGTGAAACTTCAATAAAATACTTTTTAGCCCTAGACTGTCACACCCCGAAAACCAAAGGCGGAAACATTTATGGGGTTGACTCCACGTTGAGTATCAAATCCAATGCACATAGTAATCAAAGTAAACAACCATTACATTACATTACATATATATGAAAGTTTACATTTGTTTCAAAAGTAAATTGTACAAGTGTGATACATATTATATGAACAAAACGAGACGAGTCTTCTAGACACTCCGTCTTCATCAAAAAAAAATTACTGGGTACCTGTCTAACGCGGACCTGAGAATACAAGCAGTTTAAAAATCAGCATAAAGTTGGTGAGTTCATAAGATGTTTGTTTTCTGAAAATGTACGAGTTTCCTTTAGTTTTCCGAAAAGTTTTGTTATCCAAGAAAATCCCATATTTTCTTATGTAAAGTTAGTTTAGTTAACCCTTGTTACCAATTCGATTATGAGTTGTATTTTACCCCAGGAAAATCCCATATTTTCCTAATTGCAAGACCGGTTGAATATCACGGAGTATAGTTTAATACATAAAACTATATATTGAGAATCATGGGATTACTATCCCGAATTAGATATAGATTACTTTGATATACGTGACTGTAGATGGAAAGTAGTTTGAAAACCATGGGACTAACATCCCGTACGTGACACAAAATAGTTTGATATACTTGAAAATATAGATTGAAATCCACGGGACTACCATCCCGGACTAGAAACAAGATAGTTTGATATACATATAAACATAGATTGGAAACCATGGGACTATCATCCCGAACTAGATATAGATTCCTAACCATGGGTCTATCACCCCGTGTTAGATATAGTTTCAAAACCATGGGATTAGCATCCCGTATAAGATATAGTTGAAAACTATGGGATTAGCATCCCGTATAAGATATAGTTGAAAACCATGGGATTAGCATCTCGTATAAGATATATGTTGAAATCATGGGATTAGCATCCCGTACTAGATACAAGTTGGAAACCATGGGATTATCATCCCGAACTAGATATAGAAACTATAACAGAAAGTAGATATGAAATGGAATCAAATTCAAAACCAAACCCAAACCCAAACCCAAACCGTGAATATTCTTATATTAATACGTATTGTGAGTCGGGTAACCATGCTGATACGACAACGAGACCTCCTTGACGCTTGTCAGACGTCGGACGATATCCAGAATTTGTCACCCCTGGCGTGCCCGCCTAACTGTAGCTAGCAGTTAAGGTGTGGGATTGTCAGTCCCAAATAGATCTATTCACAAATTCCTCGCTCTCCCTCCAGGAGACTCTGGTTACACTTCCGGGGAGGATTTACTGATAACCCAAGGGTAACGAGAAACTCACAAGCTAGTACTAAACTATTCACAGGGTCTCATACGATATCAAACATACAAAGACTATGAAACATAATACAATGAATATAGATACATACAATGAAACTATCTGGCAATACATTCATACGAAACAGAGATAAACTGAATTAGACATAGTTTATCTAATAACTTTATATATAACAGTATGTGATTAAACGAGTGTAACACCGTAAATTTCAAAATAATTTTCACAATTTATAAAAACACTTCCCATTAACTTTTCATAAAAACATCAAGTTTAAATCTCAATTCACATTATACAAAATCCCAAGATCACAAGTATAACAAAATCCCATGCGTGTGTACGGATCAAGCCGGCGCCTTCCCACGGTCATCGCTAGTACCTGAAACAACAACACTAACACTGTAAGCACAAAGCTTAGTGAGTTCCCCAAAATACCACACATAAAACACATATTAGCCACTCGACGCTATAACTCTATGGGTCCGTGCACCCAAACTCTGTGAACCCTCAGGTTCTAACTCTAGGAACCTTCCGGTTCCAACTCTGTAAACATGCACAGCATAATCACATAGAAATAATGCAGTACAACATATAGCATACATAACATACAATACTCTGTCACATAACTCTGGTTACCTACGCAAGGTAAAGTATAGTGAGGAGACTGACCTCGCGTATCTCGATGACTCACAAATCCTGAAATCCCTCGTGCCCGATCCTCCGAGCTATAATCCTCCTATAACATCATATGTCTCTAATTAACACTTTTTATCTCTAAGGTTGACTATCCCTAAGAAGTCAACACAGGTCAACTCTGGTCAACGGTCAACGGTCATCTTTGACCGGACTCAGCGAGTGCACAAGGGCAACTCGGCGAGTCTAGACGTTTTCACCAACTCTCTAGGATTCCCTTCTTACACGTCGAGTACTCCCCCTAACTCGACGAGTTCCACCTGGAAGAATCGCGGGGCCACCCCGACTCAACTCGCCGAGTCTCAAGAACAACTCGGCGAGTCCCAGCTCGACTCAGTCCACTTGACCACCCTTCCCTAACTCGCCCTGACTCACTGAGTCAACCCATGACTCGACTGGACCACTCACTGGCCGATCCAAGGCAAACTTCAAGCTACTCGCCGAGTCTGCTCATCGGACTCGGCGAGTCCATGCCATGCAATCACTCAAACTCGCTTCTAAGGTTAGATCTGTTCCATCAATTCATAGATCTGGCCTTCCTAGACTGCTTCACCACGTAAAGCCCCAAACTTGGTGTACATACAACCTCTATATGTCCATATATGAAGAATTATCAACAAATATCACAACTCAAGGTTATAACCTCCATTGTTCTTCATAAAGCTTGATGAATGAGGCTCTCTGGACCTCTATGGATCCAGATCCAAAGCCTCATCACTAGCAAGGGACTATTTGGTCATCAAATCAACCCAACAAAAGCGACAAGAAACCCTAAATCCAAATATACTTCACAAAACAGAAGATGAGGCAAAATCATACCTTTAGATCGATGATCTAAGCTTCAAATCCACAGAATAGCAACCTCCTTTGCTTCCTCTTGGCTAGAACCTCCCTCTTCTTTTCTAAACAACACACAAGGGTCAAGAAATGCTTCCTTTCTCTCTCTCAAATTGCTAAAGCACTCTAGGGTTTCTCTCTATGGACTGTTGGGTACAAATAACGGCCATAAGGCCCTTTAAATAGGTCCCAAACCCGAGAAATTAGGGTTTCATTAAACAGCGCGGACTCGCCTGGACTCGCCGAGTCCATATCCTGGACTCGCCGAGTCCAGGGGAATCCCGCGTCTAGAATCGCGTCCCTACTCGGCGAGTCTGAGCTCCGACTCGCCGAGTCCCCTCTCAAAACACCAAAATCATAAACAATAAAGATACCTTGAAATCCGGGCTGTTACAATTCTCCCCCACTAGAACTAGACTTCGCCCTCGAAGTCTCGCTCTTAAAATAGCTCCGGATGCTACACACGCATCTCGTGCTCCGGCTCCCAGGTCATCTCCGATCCCTTCCGGTGTTGCCACTGAACCAACACCAGAGGTACCTCCTTGTTCCTCAGAACCTTGATCTTCCGATCTCTGATGGCCACTGGCCTCTCGGCATAATTCAGGCTCGTATCCACCTGAATATCCTCTAATGGAACCACTGCCGACTCATCGGCTATACACTTCTTCAATTGCGACACATGAAAAGTGTCGTGGATCTGTTTCAACTCTGCTGGCAACTCCAAACGATAAGCTACCCGGCCTACCCTCGCAATCACACGAAATGGCCCAATATACCGGGGTCCCAACTTGCCCTCTTCCCGAATCGAATCACTCCTTTCCAAGGAGAGACCTTCAGGAGAACGAAGTCGCCGACCTGAAACTCAAGCTCGGACCGGCGTCTGTCTGCATAACTCTTCTGTCGGCTCTGGGCGGTCAATAACCTCTGTCTGACCTGCTGAATCTGCTCTGTCGTCTGAAGCACGATCTCTGTACTGCCCATCACTCTCTGCCCAACCTCTCCCCAACAAATGGGGGTCCGACACTTCCTACCATACAACAGCTCAAAGGGTGGCATACCAATGCTTGAATGATGGCTGTTGTTGTAGGAAAACTCTGCCAAGGGTAAATACGCATCCCAGCTACCCCCAAAATCTAACACACATGCTCGAAGCATGTCCTCAAGCGTCTGAATCGTCCCCTCACTCTGGCCGTCTGTCTGGGGATGATATGCGGTACTAAAATGCAATCTAGTACCCAACTCCTCATGAAATTTCTTCCATAATCTAGAAGTGAAACGCACATCACGGTCCGAAACAATCGAGATCAGCACCCCATGCTGAGATACCACTTCTCTCACATATATCTCCGCCAACTTCTCCGCTGAAGAACTCTCACTGATGGCAAGTAAGTGAGCGCTCTTCGTCAACCTGTCCACAATCAACCAAATTGCATCAAGTCCTCTGGCAGTCCTCGGCAATTTGGTGATGAAATCCTTAGTGATCTGTTCCCACTTCCATTCGGGAACCTCCAATGGCTGCAACTTGCCATGCGGTCTCTGGTGCTCGGCCTTAACCCTGCGGCAGGTCAAGCACCTCTCAACAAACCAGGCGACGTCCCTCTTCATACAGGGACACCAATACTCTTTCCTCAATTCCAAATACATCTTCGTGGCCCCCGGATGGATCGAAAATTTCAACTAATGAGCCTCCTCCATCAAAGTAGCACGCGTACCGCCCACAAACGGTACCCAAATCCGACCCTGAAAAGTCATAAGCCCTCGACCATCCGTAACGAACTCTGAAACCAAACCAACGACCCGTTCCCTCTTCTGCATCCCCAGTTGCATAGCCTCAACCTGTGCCCCACGAATGGCATCCAGTACCGGAGCTATCACGGTCAACCTCAAACATACATCTCGCAGTGGTGTGCTCTCCGCCCTGCGGCTCAACGCATCAGCTACCACATTAGCCTTGCTTGGGTGGTACAGGATCTCACAATCATAATCCTTGACCACATCCAACCACCTCCTCTGTCGCATATTTAGGTTGGGCTGATCCATCAAGTATTTCAAACTCCTATGGTCCGTGTATATCGTACACCGAACCCCATACAAGTAGTGATGCCAAATCTTGAGAGCGAACACTACTGCCCCCAACTCTAGATCATGCGTGGGATATCTCGTCTCATGAGGCTTCAACTGCCTCGATGCATATGCTATCACATGACCCCTCTGCATCAACACCGCACCCAACCCCAAAATCGATGCATCACAATATACCACAAAATCCTCCATCCCTTCCGGGAGAGATAATACTGGGGCTTCGCACAACCTTTGGCGAAGTGTCTCAAAGGAGGTCTGCTGCTCGGGACCCCATGAGAACGCGACACCCTTCCGGGTCAATCTGGTGAGTGGCACTGCGATCTTGGAGAAATCCTTGATAAATCTCCGATAATACCCTGCCAACCCAAGGAAACTTCTGACTCAGATGGCGATTTCGGCACCTCCCAACTCATCACCGCCTCAACCTTGGCCGGATCGACCAGAATCCCTTCCTGGTTAACAAGATGTCCTAGGAACTGAACCTCTCGCAACCAGAAATCACACTTGGAGAACTTTGCATAAAGCTTCTCCGATCTCAAAACCCCAAGGACCTCCCTCAAATGCTCCTCATGCTGCTCTCTCGATCTCGAATATACTAGAATATCATCGATAAATACAATCACCGTCCGATCCAACATCGGCCTGCATATCCTGTTCATGAGATCCATGAACACAGCCGGGGCACTGGTGAGCCCAAAAGGCATCACCACAAACTCATAATGCCCATATCGCGTCCTGAACGCTGTCTTCTGGACGTCCTCATCCCGCACTCTCACCTGATGATATCCCGACCTCAAATCGATCTTGGAGAACCAAGATGCTCCTTGCAACTGATCGAATAAATCGTCAATCCTTGGGAACGGGTAACGGTTCTTGACCGTCAGCTTGTTCAACTCCCGGTAGTCAATGCACATCCGGTGTGAACCATCCTTCTTCTGGACGAACAGGATAGGCGCTCCCCACGGTGAGCTGCTCGGCCGAATAAACCCCTTCCCCAACAGCTCCTGAAGCTGCGAGGATAACTCTTGCATCTCTGGAGGTGCAAGAGGATAAGACACCTTAGCGATAGGAGCGGCCCCCGGAACCAAATCAATACTGAACTCCACTTGCCTCGCAGGAGGCACACCTGGTAACTCCTCGGGAAAAACATCTGGAAACTCACGCACCACGGGAACCTCCTCAACTGAACTCGGTCTCTTGGAAGCCACCCACGTATCCATCACATACGCCACAAAACCCTTACAACCCTGCTGTAGACACTGCCTCGCCCTAGCGGCCGAACAAAAAGCTGATCCTAAACGTGTACCCTCGCCGTACACTGAAAGAACTCCCCCACTAGGGTTTCGTATGGTCACCAGCTGACGCTCACAGTCGATAACCGCGCCAAATCGGCTCAACCAGTCCATGCCCACAATTACACAGACATCACCCATCGCAATAGGAATCAGATCAATCGGAAACTCAACCCCGAAAATCTCTAATACACATCCCCGGAGAACCTCCGTGGCACAAATCACTCTATCGTCAGCTATGGAAACTCTCAGAGGCCGACTCAATGCCTCACGGCTAACACTGATATGCTGACTAAAGGCCAAAGATACAAAAGACCGACTCGCACCCGAGTCAAATAACACTAAAGCAGGTACAGAGTTCACAAGGAAGGTACCTACGCATAACATAATATAAGCATAATATCTCAACATCAAAATAAATACATGAAAGGAAACATACCAGCCACAACATCGGGCGCAGCGCGGACCTCCTCCGCAGTCAGCTGGAAAGCTCTCCCTCAAGCTCTCGGCGCTTCAACCTTCACAGGCCGACTCTCTGTAGCTCTGATGGCGGCAGGAGCAGATCCCTGAGATGCTCCGCGCAACTACGGACACTCGGCCTTCCGGTGTCCGGTCTGGTTGCAGTGAAAACACACTGCAAACCCCTTGGGGCAGTCCTTGGCCATATGCCCCTCCTTGCCACATTTGTAGCAAGATCCCGCTCGGCAGACTCCATCATGACCCTTGCCGCACTTCCCGCAAGTGCGGCCCTTCTGGCTCCCTGGTTTGGGATCAGCGGGCTTGGCCCGCTTGGCTGCCGGCTGAGACTGTGTCGGTCGCCGATCCCTCCCCTGAGACTCCGCCTCCTCCCTGGCCTGAGTCTCAAGCTCAATCTCCCTCTTCCAGGCATTTTCTTGAAGCTCAGCAAATGTCCGGTACGAGGAGTTCGCAGCGAACTCCCGAATATCCCGCCTCAAAATGCTCAAGTAGCGGCTCATACGTGCCTGCTCAGTGGACACGTGCTCAGGGCAGAACATCGCCCTCTCATGGAACATCCTCGTGATCGCTGTAACTGACTCGGTACCCTGCTTGAGGGTCAGAAACTCCTGCGCCAAACGTTCCCTTTCCACCTGGGGAATGTACTCATCTCGGAACAGGACAGTGAACCTCTCCCAGGTCACTGCTGCAAGCTCAGCAGGCGTATAATGTGCCGTCACAAACTTCCACCAGTCCTTCGCTCCCAAGCGAAGCTGGTTCAGCGCTCAAATGCTTAGGAGACGAGCAAGTGAAGAAACACCCCTCAATATCAGATATCCACCTCATAGCTGCCACCAGATCCTGAGTCCCATCAAACTCTGGTGGTTTCGTGTTGCTGAACTCGTGGAACAGCAACGCATCACCACCTTGCGGCCTCGCAGCAGCAATCGCTGCGGTAGCTGCTGCAGCAGCAACCTCAGATAGAGCGGCATAATGCTCATCAAATGTCTCAATCAGTGTGGTCTTTATAGACCCAAACATCTCCGGTATCTCTGCCCTGATGGCCGCAGCCACCTCCTCCTGGATGATCCGGCGGATCTCTTCCTCACTGGTACCACTGCTCTCGGGCATCAAACGTGTCCTCACCATGATCTACCTTTGAAATACAACATACGAAAATCAGAATCCACACGAGCATACTCACACTCGACAACTCTTTCCTCCTTGATTCTTGGTATTCCAAAGATTCTTACTTGGGCTGCACACCGCTCCGATGCTTTCAGTAGTACAGGCCCAATACTACTGTCCGCACCGCACCAGAATACACCCCAAGTCCTCCTCTTCGGATCCCAAGTCCCAAGTACTCTATCATGCGTAGACCACTCTCTAATAGATCTCTCATAAGCCCCTCACTACTACCTACTCACTCTCAAGCATCTCATAGCAGCTCACCTCTCCCTAGGCTAAGGCATCACAAATCAGGCCACTCTAGTCCTAATAGCAATACCTAGCCTACTCTAGCATGCAGATACATCATATCAATATCAATATCACATAATATAAAGGAATTTTGGGAAATCACCGTTCGGGCGCTGATTGATCGTACACACATCTCTTGCTCTGCGTTTTTCAAAAATCTTTTACTCTTTTTCAAAATACATCTCAAATCTTCGGTTTGAGTTCAAATACGCCCGAAGGTGTACTCGAATCCCTCAAACCAAGGCTTTGATACCAATTTGTAACACCGTAAATTTCAAAATCATTTTCACAATTTATAAAAACATTTCCCATTAACTTTTCATAAAAACATCAAGTTTAAATCTCAATTCACATTATACAAAATCCCAAGATCACAAGTATAACAAAATCCCATGCGTGTGTACGGATCAAGCCGGCGCCTTCCCACGGTCATCGCTAGTACCTGAAACAACAACACTAACACTGTAAGCACAAAGCTTAGTGAGTTCCCCAAAATACCACACATAAAACACATATTAGCCACTCGAGGCTATAACTCTATGGGTCCGTGCACCCAAACTCTGTGAACCCTCAGGTTCTAACTCTAGGAACCTTCCGGTTCCAACTCTGTAAACATGCACATCATAATCACATAGAAATAATGCAGTACAACATATAGCATACATAACATACAATACTCTGTCACATAACTCTGGTTACCTACTCAAGGTAAAGTATAGTGAGGAGACTCACCTCGCGTATCTCGATGACTCACAAATCCTGAAATCCCTCGTGCCCGATCCTCCAAGCTATAATCCTCCCATAACATCATATGTCTCTAATTAACACTTTTTATCTCTAAGGTTGACTATCCCTAAGAAGTCAACACAGGTCAACTCTGGTCAACGGTCAACGGTCATCTTTGACCGGACTCGGCGAGTGCACAAGGGCAACTCGGCGAGTCTAGACGTTTTCACCAACTCTCTAGGATTCCCTTCTTACACGTCGAGTACTCCCCCTAACTCGACGAGTTCCACCTGGAAGAATCGCGGGGCCACCCCGACTCAACTCGCCGAGTCTCAAGAACAACTCGGCGAGTCCCAGCTCGACTCAGTCCACTTGACCACCCTTCCCTAACTCGCCCTGACTCACTGAGTCAACCCATGACTCGACTGGACCACTCACTGGCCGATCCAAGGCAAACTTCAAGCTACTCGCCGAGTCTGCTCATCGGACTCGGCGAGTCCATGCCATGCAATCACTCAAACTCGCTTCTAAGGTTAGATCTGTTCCATCAATTCATAGATCTGGCCTTCCTAGACTGCTTCACCTCGTAAAGCCCCAAACTTGGTGTACATACAACCTCTATATGTCCATATATGAAGAATTATCAACAAATATCAAAACTCAAGGTTATAACCTCCATTGTTCTTCATAAAGCTTGATGAATGAGGCTCTCTGGACCTCTATGGATCCAGATCCAAAGCCTCATCACTAGCAAGGGACTATTTGGCCATCAAATCAACCCAACAAAAGCCACAAGAAACCCTAAATCCAAATATACTTCACAAAACAGAAGATGAGCCGAAATCATACCTTTAGATCGATGATCTAAGCTTCAAATCCACAGAATAGCAACCTCCTTCGCTTCCTCTTAGCTAGAACCTCCCTCTTCTTTGCTAAACTACACACAAGGGTCAAGAAATGCTTCCTTTCTCTCTCTCAAATCGCTAAAGCACTATAGGGTTTCTCAATATGGACTGATGGGTACAAATGACGGCCATAAGGCCCTTTAAATAGGTCCCAAACCCGAGAAATTAGGGTTTCATTAAACAGCGCGGACTCGCCGAGTCCATATCCTGGACTCGCCGAGTCCAGGCGAATCCCGCGTCCAGAATCGCGTCCCTACTCGGCGAGTCTGAGCTCCGACTCGCCGAGTCCCCTCTCAAAACACCAAAATCATAAACAATAAAGATACCTGGAAATCCGGGCTGTTACAACAAGAACTAAACAACCCCAAATTATTCCCATAATAATTTGATTACTTAGATTATTTACTTAACTGAAATTCATATAGTTGTAGTTGGTAAATCATCCCTTATGCTCAGCATAATACATAAGGGGTAATAATATTTATAAGTTTGCCAGATAATTATTGAAATACATCAATGTTATGATTTGAAAACATTTATGGTTTGCTTGTATTCCAACCCCCCCCCCCCCCCCCCCCCCGCCCCCTGAAAACATTGAAAAACCATTGAAAAAGGGTAGGGGTATGAACTCAAACTTTAACGTAGGGTTCGAGTGTTAACGGATGCCCTGAACGCCACTGGTCCCTATTAATCATGTGATGACACATAGTTGAGTTAGAACTAAGGTGTTTAATGCTTAAACAAGATGGGGAAAACACCCTTAGGGTTTGGAACTACTAATAATAAGTGTCACATGATCCAAGATAATGATCTATGCAAGTTTAGGGCCAAATATGGGCATTTGAGTGAGTGTATGGGCTTAGAAGTGAGTGTGCGGCTGGGGTGTGCGGCCAGAAAGGTGTGTGAGGCTGCACACATGTGTCTGCGGGCATACAGAGTGTGTGTGTGGCTGTACACAGGAGTGTGCGGCCATACACTCCTCTTGTGAGTCCATAAGAAGTGTTTGCTCTTCACACTAAGGAGATTTGAATGTGTGCTGCCCCCTCATGAAGGTGTGCGGCCGTACACCTTCAATGGACCATGAATATGATGAACATGATGAGTTTTAAGGCTTGGGAGTCAAGTGTTTAAAACTAATTAGCTTGAAGATGAACTAGATCACAAATATGACGCCTTCAAGGTGTTCTTGGTTGAAGATTTTAGAGAGAGAAAGTAGAGAGAGGGTAAGGAGAATCCAAATGAATGAATGAAGAGGGTATCCATCCATATATAGGTTTGGGTGTGAGGCTAGAGGGTGTGCAGTTGGGTGTGCGGCTGCACACATGGGTGTGTGGCCGTACACACAAGAGTGTGGCCGAACACACCTCTTTTGGTGTGTTTGATCCGATTTCATGATGCAAAACACTTTCCAACTCCTCCAAAGACCCATATCTAGACTATATTATGTCCAAAACACGCATATGGAACCACAAGATTTACAAAGGATGATGAATTCAAGATTTAAGGCCAATACGCAGACCAATTACATAGGATGAAAGTTTCGGGTTGTCACATCATCCCCCCGTTAGAGGGAATTTCGTCCCGAAATTCAGAATTAAGATACAATTCGAGGATTTGGAAAGAGATGCGGGTACTTCTACTTCATTGAATCTTCGCGCTCCCAAGTGAATTCTGGTCTCCGCTGGGCATTCCAGCGAACCCTCATTATTGGGACATGTCTTTGTTTCGTACATTGACTCTCTCAATCCATGATCTCAATTTGTTCTCCCATGGAGGTTCCGACCCTTGATAACTTCGGTCTCCTCAAAGGAATCACTAGGGTTTCGTCAGGTAGATACTTCTAAGGATTCGACACGTGAAGTACCGGATAGATATTACTATGTTCTGAGAGTAGCCAGAGTTTGAAGGTTACAAAATCGATTCTACAAGGATCACGAAGGGTCTAATGTATCACGACGAAAGTATTTTACACTTCCCAAAGTGTATCATGCTTTTCTGGGATACATTCATCAACGGGACACACGCTCCAACAGGAAAGCATATATTCATGGAGCTGGGTAGCTATGGGTTTGATGGCTTTAGAAGAAATTTATGGGTAAGTCTGTGATATTAGTCGATGGTGTTGGATTAATGTCTAAGTCCATAACTATAATTGGTAAGACTTGACCCGACCCGGCATGGTCCATTTGGGTTGCATGACATCATGCACTTGGATAGACTATAATGAGAGAAATAAGACACTTATGGTTATTAATATATTATAAGTTCTAGTATATTAATAATAAGAATAATAAGATTATTTAATTAGTATTGATCAAAAGAAGACTAATTAAATATATGGGTTGATTGTGTAAATCATCCATACTTGTATAGTGGGCTAATGCTCCATGGATAATCAAGTTGGGCTAAAACCCATAGGATGGTCCATGGATGCTCCATGGTGTATGTGAAACCATGGATCCAAGGAAATGGAAAGTCATGACAATTAGGGTTTACCCTAGTTGTAACACTATATAAAGATCTTATTCTTGACAAAATCGGCGACTAGTATCAATCTAGAGAGGGCTAGCCGATTTTATGAAGTGTAGAATTCTCTCAAGTTATTCCAAGTGTATTTGGTGTTGTGTGAACCATTTGAGGTGTCACACTTGGGGCACTAGGCACTCAAGCTTCATGAAGACTTTCTACATCTAAGAGGTATGTATTCTATCTTGTTAGACTCATTGTTTTGTATGTTAGATTAGGATAATACCTTGGAAGTTCTTATTTGCATGTATAATAGAGAAAACATAGATCCAAGGTATTTAGGGTTGCATGTACACTTAGGAGTGTTAGAATGCTCAAAACCCAACAGTGGTATCAGAGCCTAGGCTTGTTTTCTTGTTATACTTGCAAAACTGCTTAAAAAAATCGAAATTGTTGTTGTCTGATCATCAGACTCGGCGAGTCCATCAGGAGACTCGACGAGTCCATACCTAAAAAGTGATCAAATCAATCCAACTCGCCGAGTTGGTTCATGCACTCAACGAGTTGGACCCCCAGACAACATAAATTCGACTTTTATGGCTGGAATTGGACTAGGAACATTACCCTAAGATGTTTTTGAACTTATAAACTTGTTTTCGATGTGGTAATGTTCATGCTAATCCAATTTCAAATATAATTGTCAGTAGATTCATGTTTTGTATTAGTTTAAGATTTAGACTAATTACATGAAAAAGTTTGATTTGAATTATCTTGTTCTTATGAGTTGCTTAGATTAATAGAAAAGTTGAGTCAAATAGTTGTTTTCAATCCAAATTAATCTAAGAGTTGATTCTAAAATGTGTTTTTGTAACTTGTCCTCATGTTATATGAAAAGTCACATTTAAGTTTCATAAAACTCATAAAAGTTGGCAAAGGTTACAAAAATGAAGAGTCTAGTTCTAATTAAATGGTATTATGACTCCATAACTTGTCCTCAAGTTATGGAGGACCAAGAGTCTCTTCATTAAATAATGAATTAAAAAAAGTGTAACCTTAATTAATTCCATAAGTTATAGAATAAAGAAAAGTAAATTCTTTTATTAGTTTAAAGTCTTCCATAACTTGTCCTCAAGTTATGGATCTTGAAGAGTTTTTGGATTAAAACTACTTTAAACACATAAGTTATGAAATTAATTAGTTTTGAATAGTTTCAAAACTTGCCCTCAAGTTTTGGAATTTGTAAATTTATCTCTTATGAATACTTTAATTCCAAGTTAGCCCTTAGAATTTTAAAAGTTAAAATTCAACCCTTATACTTTATAATATTATAAGTTAATAATATATATATATATATATATATATATATATATATATATATATATATATATATATATATATATATATATATAAGAGTAAAGTCAGTCTTACCGCTAGTACGCCTCATTCACGAAGCCGGTCTACAAGGTGGGTATAAGGTTGTTGCCTATAAAATGGCAACTTAATGGGTGTCCACTCTCACCCACCGCTTGCCTGACTGGTAGAGGGTCGTTAGCCGAACGGGTTTGACAGGACTACAATTCTCCCTTCATTAAAAGCATTAATGATAAACACTAAGTAACTAAACTCTTAGTAATACCCAACCTTAGTTACTTAGGAAAATGTGAATAAGGTGCTAATCCATGAAATTACACTTTGCACTTTGTTTAAGTCGGTTAGTGGAGCGTGTGTGGTTAACCGGCACACTAACTCGTATTTAACAATGTAGGCAAAGGGTAACATAATGTTTATCATAGTATCTATGGAGCATGTGTGGTTAACCAGCACATTGATTGAGGGGTAAACACTTAAGGGTACCAGTAATTTGCATGGTTACTTCACACCTTGTTTTGTGATCCTCGGCATCCCAGTCACAAAACCTGAAGGGCACACTCGAGATTGAAACATGCCATTGAACAGTTCAATGAATCTCAAAGATCTAGGAGTTTCAAAACCAATTAAAACCTAATAATACATTTCGTTTATCTTGGTGGAAATTGGTGAATCGTCATTCACCTACCTTCAAATATTTTATAGCTTGGATTACGGCATACCTCTTCTAAGTTATAAAATAGTTTGTTGGGTCCTAACCTTAATATTCCATATTGGGTGTCATATTAAGGACTTAAGATCAACTATCTTGAATATCTCCCAAAAGATGTCTGGTTTAGACATTTATGATCTTCCCAAATCTCTTGAAACAAGCTTTCCTAAATGAAGATGATGTCCCATGGATATCATACTTCTTCACCTCTTCAAATTATTCTCCCTAACCCACAAGTTCTTGAAAAGTTTAAGGTCACTCAATCCCTATTGGCAAGGCAAGGTCTAGGTGTGGTCACATCTTGGAGATGTAGTCACATATTGACAAGCCGGGAGAGTTGGGTGTCAAAGTCTTGAGAAAGTTGGTGGTTCAATCACTTTCTAAGTCACATAGTGAGTTCCTTTGGGACACCTATGAAACAGACTATGACAAGACCCTTAATGATCTTATCTATTTGTTAAGATCAACTTCCTTAAAACTTGATGGACATTGACAATAGTGACACAGGAAAGCCGGGAAAGCATTCTCTTGCCAATGGAAAGGGATCGGCCATAGTCAACTCGGTTGACCAAATGGTAAAGAGAAAAGCTAAGTCTGTGATAGTCCCATGTACCATTATCAAAGGGTCCATATGTTTATATTGCCAAAGGAAGGGACATTGGTTACGAATCTGCCAAATTTATCTAAGGATGTTGAAGTCAATAAGTTTGACTCTACTTCAGGTAAAGTCCACTATCTAACTCTGCTAAGTTTCTAATCTGAGATTCTTGATACATGATGTGACTGGGTCACATGTTGATGTTTTAAGAATCAAAGAAAAGTAAAGAAACTTAAGGAAAGAATATGCTGAATCCGATCGCGTAGATGGATTTCTATCGCGTAGCTTGAAGATCGGATTCTTGAGCTACTTCTTAGGAGTTATGAGATATTGTGTAACACTCGTGTTTCTAGCCTAGGCATTTATATTGAGTTGATAGTCTAGGTTAACCGATGTAACTCATTTTGAAGAAATGAAAAGGAGTTATGTGAATATTATGTGAATTATGTGTTTTATGCTTAAGTATTAGGGCTTAATTAATTAAGAATAAAAATAAGCGTCAAAATTAAAGTGTGATATAAGCCCGATATCTTTACATAAAGTTGTAGTGGTCGAAACAAGGATTTCGGGGATATAAAGAATACCAAAATCCGAGTTATAACGAAGAAGTTATGACCTGTCGAAGTTTCGCGACAAAACCGGCACGGTGCTGAATGTCGTAAAAAGTGAGTTTTTGATAAACTACTTTTTAGCCTTAGTAATCTAAACGAAAGTTGTAGTATTCGTTAAACCGAGAAGTTCGATAAAAAGAACGCCCAAATCTGACTTCGTATGAGGAAGTTACGATTTTTCGAAGTTTCAGCGTAGCAGTAGACAACTAAAAACTCGAATTTTAGATCGAGCGATTTTTAGCCGACACAACCTAAACGAGAATTGAAGGTCTCGTCATTAGGAGCACAACGGTAAAAAGTCTGACGAAAACGGACGTCGGATGAAGAAGTTATGAATTTTTAACGGATTTCCTGTCCCGGTCTGTTAAAAATAATAATATAAAAATTAAAGTCAAAATTAGCCGACAAAGTCTAAACGGAAGTTGTAGATCGTAATTTTAGCTACGCGTGCATATAAAGAACGTCAAAAACGGAGCTCGTATGCGAAAGTTATGGATTTTAGAAGTTTTGGCACGAAAACCGAGAAATTTCGCATAGTCACAATTGCCACGTCACCCTCGCTTAGAAAGTGACACGTGTCCTGCTGAGTCACCTGACTGCTGAGTCATTAGGCTGCTGAGTCACCGAGGCTGCTGAGTCATGCGAGCCACGTGTCCTCTTCTGATTCGACCGAGGAGGAGGCCCAATCCGAAGCAGCCAGCTCCCCAGCCGAAGCTTCGCCCAGCTGCCGCGTGTGTCCGAGCCTCGCATAGCCTAGCTCCGAGCCTCGCAGGTGCTCCAGCAAGCCCTCGCATGTGCGAGCCAGGTGCGAGCCATGCGAGCCATGTGCGAGACCCCCCTGCGAAGCCTCTTAGCCGTCGGATCAGGAGACTTCTCAGCCTTTGGATCAAACTTCGGACCCTATAAATAGAAGGGTACCTGCGAGGGTTTCCGGTTACTTTTGGAATTTAGCCATTTTTAGCCCCTCTCTCCATATTTTCTTCATCTTAACATCCCGCAAAGCCCCGGTATCAATTGTAAAGCCCGGAATACCCCACGAAGTGCCCGAGAATCCCGGAAAATTTATCTTTTCGGTTTCGAAGCCCGACTTTTGCAGAGCCCGGTTTCTCAATAAAACTCCCGGTTTTATTAGAAACGATCGTTTTAGGAAACGAATTGCTGCCCGATTTTCACCAAAATAAGTGAGTGTGTAGTTACTTTCAATTTACACATAGATATGAAGTATTTACCTTGAAATACGTGTTATGTGTAAATATGCTAATTGTTTATTCGAGGTGACTGTTGAATTGACGTTTTATACAAGTTTTAAACTGTATATGCTTTTTATCTACAAAATATGTTGGGTAGAACATGGGTAGATGAAATAGTTGATGTGTGTTAAAATGGTGAGAGGCCTCGATGTCGATGTTGTGTTGTTGTTGTAGTCATCTAGCGAAGTATAGATGACGACCACAGACTTTCTAGATAGTCCAGTGGAACACTAGCAGGTTCGCAACTTGTAGGTGTTGATGAATTAAATGTTCATTGGCGTACTTCATCCCCCTCATGGTTGCCTTAAGGACATGTATGGCTGAGGAAACCCCTTAGCAGTAGTGTCCATCCCGATGATAATCCTTAGGCTAGGTCCCTTGTGATAGGTGTTTAGGGACGTGAAGTGAGGACAACGGGAATGGGTAATCAGGGTTATTGTTGATTGGTGAACTTAATAAGTATATTATTATTGTGGGTTGAAAACCCTATATGCTCACCAGGCTCCCAAGCCTGACCCACTCAGTTTTATGATTACAGGTAGTGGACCCCGAGCATAGTCGGAGGACAACGAGAGATTTTTGGATTATAGGCCAGTAGTTGTAAATAACTGTTGAAAGGCTTATAATGTCTTGTTTATGCTTTTGGATCTGTATCGGAACATGACATCCCGAGGTTTTGATATATATATGGAAAACATATACCTTCTTAATGAAGGGTTTTGATAAACTTTTATCATATTTTGTTTGGGGACCAATTCCGCAACATCTTTTAAAAAGATTTCTCTGATTTTATTTTAAAAAGCATAAATTAAATCGGTCTTTTCTGGCCGTGAAATTGGGGATGTCACAGTTGGTATCAGAGCATTAGTTTAAGCGAACTAAGAAATTGTAGAATTTCTAGACTTGAACTTAGAATGCTAAGTGATGATTGTGAGATGAGTGTCTACCATATTTTAGACACGAGCACTAGTTTATTTTAGGGAAGATGCCTAAAATGCCCTTATGTGCTAAATGCTATGTGTTTGCCATGTGTGCCATTATTTGTTCGGATCTATGGTCTGTTGCCGACCGGATCTGGAAACCTTATGTGTGTAGGATTCTAAGTGTATGAATACGAGATTAGAACTAACATGTAAACGTTTCGGAGTGATAAGGGAATTGACATGTCTAACAAGGATAAAGACCTAAATTTCCCCTTATTCGGTATATAGATTGTAATGACAAGAACTCGGAGTGGAGCTGGAAATGCAAACAGAAACCAACAACCTCAACCTCCAGTGGTGGAACAGGTGCCTATAGTAGGAGTTGCACCCGAACCCATCACTATGGCTGGAGTACGAACTATGATTCAGGCCATGTTGGCTGAACAGAGGGAGGAATTGAGGCAAATGTTGCTGAACGACAGGGATGAACCTTCAGTTCCTGTTGAACAACGTGAACTAAATAACGATCGATCTGAAGAAGGGAACAGTAGCAGATCGGTTGGTCATGGTGAACCGTTTGTGGTTGGGAGGAATAACCACGAGCGTAGAGCGGAGAGAAATGGGTGCAAGTATAAGGACTTTATGACTTGCAAGCCATCGACCTTCAATGGAAAAGAAGATCATGTCGGAGTAATGGATTGGATCTCGGAAATGGAGTTGGCTTTCATGACTTGTGATTGCCAAGGCAAGTTACAAACTACGTTTTCAGTACGTCAGTTCAGGGGTAGTGCTGCCCGTTGGTGGAGCACTTTGGGGAAAACCCTAAGCCCTAACGAGCCACTGCAATTAACTTGGGCAGAGTTCTTAGTGCACTTCAAGCGCAAGTACTGCTCGGCCCAAAACGTACTTGAGTTAGAAAACCAATTTCTAACGTTGCAGAAGGGGAGTATGACCGTTGACGAATATACAAATAACTTCACAGACAAAATGGAGTTTGCTTTGCGTATTGTCCCAGATGAGTTGGCAAAAATAGATAGGTACGCAAAGGGACTTCCATGGGAGTATGCGGTGCCAGTACGTCAGGCACTTACTTTGGAGGCAGCTATCTGGGCTGCCAAGTCTGTTGAAGATATGATAAAAGGGAGAGCCGCCAGCAAGGTTGAAGTTGGCGAAAAGCGAAAGTTTGAAGGAACTTCAGGTTCCAATAAAAAGAACAAATTCTCGAAGACTGGTTCGAGAAAGTTTGGAGGAGGAAGCGAAGCCAAGTGGTGTAACAAGTGTAAGAAGAAACATGCTGGGAAGTGCAGCATGGAAGTCACTTGTTACAAATGTGGAAAGCCAGGGCATTATGCCGATGAATGCACCTTCAATAAGAACGTATGTTTTGGGTGCAATGAAAAAGGGCATATTTTGAGGGACTGCCCAAAGAAGAAGGACGCAGCAAAACCCAATCTACCACCAAAGCCGAAGGCGAGAGCCTTTCAGATGACCCTCGAAGCTGCGAAAGAAGAAGCCGATGTTGCCTCAGGTACCTTTCTCGTAAACGAATTGCCTGCCCAAATTTTGTTTGATTCTGGAGCCAATTACTCCTTTATATCGCATGAATTTGGTAGAAAGCTAGCTTTGCCTGTAGATAGGCTAGTTAATGCCTTATTAGTCGAGATTGCTAGTGGCAAGTTTGTACCTGTTAGCCATCGTATGAAAAACATCCTCATTGACTTGGATGGGAATAAGTTCCAAGAGGAATTATTGCCTATCGAGTTAAATGGATTCGACATAGTTTTAGGAATGGATTGGCTTAGCGCCAATGATGCAGAAATACTATGTAGAAAGAAGATAGTAAAAGTAAACCCGCCAGGGAAAGAGTCGTTTATGGTGTACGGAGACAAACGCAGAGTAAACTCTGGAATCATTTCCCTAATGAAAGCCAGAAAGTGTTTGGCCAAGGGATGTACATCATATCTAGCATTCGTGATCGATGCCAAGATGGAAAAGAAGGAGGTGCAGAATATTCCGGTGGTGTGCGATTATCCGGAAGTCTTTCCCGAAGATCTTCCCGGATTGCCCCCTGATCGACAAGTAGAATTTCGTATCGACTTGTTGCCAGGAACGACGCCGATAGCGAAAGCACCTTATCGACTAGCGCCAACCGAAATGAAAGAACTTATGACACAACTTCAGGAGTTATTGGACAAAGGTTTTATTCGACCTAGTTCATCACCCTGGGGAGCCCCTGTGTTATTTGTAAAGAAGAAAGATGGAAGCATGAGAATGTGCATCGATTACAGAGAGCTGAACAAAGTGACGATAAAGAACAAGTACCCGTTGCCAAGGATCGATGACTTGTTCGACCAGTTGCAGGGTTCGAGCTATTTCTCGAAGATCGATCTTAGGTCGGGATACCATCAACTAAAGGTGAGAGAGCAGGACATCGAAAAGACTGCTTTTAGAACGAGATATGGACACTATGAATTTTTGGTTATGTCGTTCGGACTAACCAATGCCCCAGCAGCTTTCATGGATTTGATGAATAGGGTTTGTAAACCATTCTTAGATAAATCTGTGATAGTATTCATAGATGATATCTTGATTTATTCGAAAAGCAAGCAGGAGCATGAAAAGCATTTGCGTGAAGTGCTAGAAGTCCTGAAAAAGGAGAAGTTGTATGCAAAGTTCTCCAAGTGTGAATTTTGGATTCAAGAAGTCCAATTTTTAGGTCATGTGGTTAACCAAGAAGGGATAATGGTCGACCCAGCAAAGATTGAAGCTGTAATGAAGTGGGAACAACCAAAAAGTCCTACGGAGATTCGAAGCTTTTTAGGATTAGCTGGATATTACCGAAGGTTTATCCAAGGCTTTTCTTCGATTGCTACTCCATTAACAGCTTTGACCCACAAAGGAGCCACTTATTCTTGGAATGAGAAGCATAAGGAAGCCTTTGAGAAGTTGAAGAAGAGATTGTGTGAAGCACCGATTCTTTCATTGCCCGAAGGAGTTGATGACTTTGCAGTTTATAGCGATGCATCCGGAGTTGGGTTAGGTTGTGTTCTGACCCAAAGGGATAAAGTGATCGCGTATGCATCGAGGCAATTGAAGGAGCATGAAAAGAACTACCCCACTCACGATTTGGAGTTGGCAGCGGTAGTATTTGCCTTGAAGATATGGAGGCATTATCTTTATGGCACCAAGTGTAAACTTTTCACTGATCATAAGAGTCTCCAATATCTCTTTAATCAGAAGGAATTGAACATGAGGCAACGACGCTGGCTAGAGTTACTCAAGGACTACGACTGTGAGATACTTTACCACCCTGGTAAAGCAAATGTTGTTGCCGATGCTCTCAGTCGGAAGGTAAACCTTGAAAAGAAAAGGCCAAGAGCGTTGAGAATTGAAGTTGTCTCGACAATTGTGGAAAGTATAAAGAAAGCTCAAGAGGAAGCTTTAGAGAAAAATGACCGAAAGGAAGAACGTTTAGGCAAAACGTTAGTGTTCGGTACAAACAACCAAGGGTTGAAGGTATTTCAAGATAGAATTTGGGTACCTAAGACGGGCGGAATAAGAGATCTTCTGATGGAAGAAGCTCACAAGACCATGTACTCAATTCATCCCAGCAGTACGAAAATGTATAGGGATCTAAAACTCTATTATTGGTGGCCGACGATGAAGCTCGATGTTGCTAAGTATGTGGCCGAGTGTGTAACTTGTGCTAGGGTTAAGGCACAACATCAGAAACCGTATGGGAGTTTAGAACCTTTACCCGTACCCATGGGTAAATGGGAAGACATCACCATGGATTTTGTGACTAAACTGCCCAGAACAAGGAATGGTCACGACATGATTTGGGTGGTCGTTGATCGCTTCACTAAGAGTGCGCATTTCATAGCGGCCAAAGAGAAATGGTCTATGGATAAACTTGCGAATTCTTACGTGAAGGAAATTGTGAGGCTTCACGGTGTTCCGTTAACGATTGTGTCCGATCGTGACAGCCGTTTTACCTCAAGGTTTTGGAGGAGTCTACAAGAGGAATTGGGTACCAAGTTGTGTTTGAGTACAGCTTACCATCCGCAAACCGATGGTCAGAGCGAGCGAACAATTCAAACATTGGAGGATATGCTGAGAGCATGTACCCTAGAATTCCAAGGTAACTGGGATGAACACTTACCTTTAGTAGAATTCTCCTATAATAATAGTTTCCACTCAAGCATTAAGATGGCACCTTATCACGCTTTGTATGGGGAGAAGTGTCGAACGCCATCATGTTGGCTGGAAGCTGGGGAAAAGCAGTTTATGGGACCTGAAATAGTCCATGAGACTGCTGAAAAGTTGAAAGTGATAAGGGAAAGGATGTTAGCTGCTCAAGATCGACAAAAGAGTTATGCTGACAAGAAAAGACAACCGATATCCTTCGATGTTGGAGATTCGGTTTTACTTAAAGTCTCGCCGTGGAAGGGACTTATAAGATTTGGGAAACGAGGGAAGTTGAGTCCAAGGTTTATTGGACCATTTAAAGTTCTTCAGAGGATCGGGAATCAAGCTTACAAGCTAGAGTTACCGGAAGAACTAGAGGGTATTCATAACACCTTTCATGTGTGTTATTTGAGAAAATTCACAGGAGATGTGCCCGACATAATTCCGATTTCTGAGTTAAGGTTGGATGAAAACAAGAGGTTGATCGAAGAACCTGAGGCAATCGTTGACCGTAAGACTATGAAGTTACGACGCAAGATGGTCGATTTAGTGCTTGTGCGCTGGAAACATACGAATGGACCAAATCTCACTTGGGAAACGGAGAGTGACATGATGAGTCGCTACCCGCAGTTGTTTGGTGATATGTGATTCCGGGGACGGAATCATCCTAAGAGGGAGAGAATTGTAACACTCGTGTTTCTAGCCTAGGCATTTATATTGAGTTGATAGTCTAGGTTAACCGATGTAACTCATTTTGAAGAAATGAAAAGGAGTTATGTGAATATTATGTGAATTATGCGTTTTATGCTTAAGTATTAGGGCTTAATTAATTAAGAATAAAAATAAGCGTCAAAATTAAAGTGTGATATAAGCCCGATATCTTTACATAAAGTTGTAGTGGTCGAAACAAGGATTTCGGGGATATAAAGAATACCAAAATCCGAGTTATAACGAAGAAGTTATGACCTGTCGAAGTTTCGCGACAAAACCGGCACGGTGCTGAATGTCGTAAAAAGTGAGTTTTTGATAAACTACTTTTTAGCCTTAGTAATCTAAACGAAAGTTGTAGTATTCGTTAAACCGAGAAGTTCGATAAAAAGAACGCCCAAATCTGACTTCGTATGAGGAAGTTATGATTTTTCGAAGTTTCAGCGTAGCAGTAGACAGCTAAAAACTCGAATTTTAGATCGAGCGATTTTTAGCCGACACAACCTAAACGAGAATTGAAGGTCTCGTCATTAGGAGCACAACGGTAAAAAGTCTGACGAAAACGGACGTCGGATGAAGAAGTTATGAATTTTTAACGGATTTCCTGTCCCGGTCTGTTAAAAATAATAATATAAAAATTAAAGTCAAAATTAGCCGACAAAGTCTAAACGGAAGTTGTAGATCGTAATTTTAGCTACGCGTGCATATAAAGAACGTCCAAAACGGAGCTCGTATGCGAAAGTTATGGATTTTAGAAGTTTTGGCACGAAAACCGAGAAATTTCGCATAGTCACAATTGCCACGTCACCCTCGCTTAGAAAGTGACACGTGTCCTGCTGAGTCACCTGACTGCTGAGTCATTAGGCTGCTGAGTCACCGAGGCTGCTGAGTCATGCGAGCCACATGTCCTCTTCTGATTCGACCGAGGAGGAGGCCCAATCCGAAGCAGCCAGCTCCCCAGCCGAAGCTTCGCCCAGCTGCCGCGTGTGTCCGAGCCTCGCATAGCCTAGCTCCGAGCCTCGCAGGTGCTCCAGCAAGCCGCGGTCCACTTAGAAGCCGACAGCGAGCCCTCGCATGTGCGAGCCAGGTGCGAGCCATGCGAGCCATGTGCGAGACCCCCCTGCGAAGCCTCTTAGCCGTCGGATCAGGAGACTTCTCAGCCTTTGGATCAAACTTCGGACCCTATAAATAGAAGGGTACCTGCGAGGGTTTCCGGTTACTTTTGGAATTTAGCCATTTTTAGCCCCTCTCTCCATATTTTCTTCATCTTAACATCCCGCAAAGCCCCGGTATCAATTGTAAAGCCCGGAATACCCCACGAAGTGCCCGAGAATCCCGGAAAATTTATCTTTTCGGTTTCGAAGCCCGACTTTTGCAGAGCCCGGTTTCTCAATAAAACTCCCGGTTTTATTAGAAACGATCGTTTTAGGAAACGAATTGCTGCCCGATTTTCACCAAAATAAGTGAGTGTGTAGTTACTTTCAATTTACACATAGATATGAAGTATTTACCTTGAAATACGTGTTATGTGTAAATATGCTAATTGTTTATTCGAGGTGACTGTTGAATTGACGTTTTATACAGGTTTTAAACTGTATATGCTTTTTATCTACAAAATATGTTGGGTAGAACATGGGTAGATGAAATAGTTGATGTGTGTTAAAATGGTGAGAGGCCTCGATGTCGATGTTGTGTTGTTGTTGTAGTCATCTAGCGAAGTATAGATGACGACCACGGACTTTCTAGATAGTCCAGTGGAACACTAGCAGGTTCGCAACTTGTAGGTGTTGATGAATTAAATGTTCATTGGCGTACTTCATCCCCCTCATGGTTGCCTTAAGGACATGTATGGCTGAGGAAACCCCTTAGCAGTAGTGTCCATCCCGATGATAATCCTTAGGCTAGGTCCCTTGTGATAGGTGTTTAGGGACGTGAAGTGAGGACAACGGGAATGGGTAATCAGGGTTATTGTTGATTGGTGAACTTAATAAGTATATTATTATTGTGGGTTGAAAACCCTATATGCTCACCAGGCTCCCAAGCCTGACCCACTCAGTTTTATGATTACAGGTAGTGGACCCCGAGCATAGTCGGAGGACAACGAGAGATTTTTGGATTATAGGCCAGTAGTTGTAAATAACTGTTGAAAGGCTTATAATGTCTTGTTTATGCTTTTGGATCTGTATCGGAACATGACATCCCGAGGTTTTGATATATATATGGAAAACATATACCTTCTTAATGAAGGGTTTTGATAAACTTTTATCATATTTTGTTTGGGGACCAATTCCGCAACATCTTTTAAAAAGATTTCTCTGATTTTATTTTAAAAAGCATAAATTAAATCGGTCTTTTCTGGCCGTGAAATTGGGGATGTCACATATTGCTTAGGAATAGATAAGAATAAGTTTTCAGATGGATTGTAAGGATAAGTTTTTTTCGCAAAGTTTTAAAATAAAAGAAAATTTTTGATTTTATTTATTTTAAAATATCCTTACAATGGCATTTGAGGAAAAATTGTTGCTTATAAGATTCCATTCATAGCAAGAGTGGAAATATGAAATTGATTCTTTCATTTGTGGTAATGTCTAAATTTACCAAATAAGGAAAGATTCTCATCACCCAAGTTTCATTTGGACCGGAACTTGGAATCATGCAAGTTGTATAGCATGATGAATGAGAACTTTCAAGTATTGGAAAATTAAGATGAATTACTTTTCACACGGATGTGTGAGTCAAGTAATGGACTAAGGGATCGAGTACACATTCTTGTGAACTGATTAAGTCCACCACAAAAGATTGATAAGACTATTCGTCATAGTTTACTAAAGCTCAGTAAATATGGTTATACTTACAAGCTTAAGTGTAACTCTGAGACATTGGAAAACGTTCCAATGTAAGGCAGAGCGAATAAGAAGAATCAAATTAGGCAGAAGGATAAAAGTTTCTCAAGATGGGAGAGTACTTTAGTATCAGTTTTTGTGATCATCTTAATGATTAAGAAGCCATAGCACAATTAGTTCTCTAAGGAAATCTTAGTGCATTCTTATGACTAAGAGGAACTTGAATTGTTGAAATGGTTAAATCAAGAAGATGAGTCATACTTCGTTCCAATACAAGTCTTAGAGTCATACTCCAAGATTATAATTTGAGTGACATGTCTTAAAGAAGGTTTAAAACACTTGTCAAATGTAAGAGTTAAAGTTTCCTACTCTTGTACATTTGAAATTGGTAAGTTGTGATGTTTTGGATAAAACAAAGACCAACTAAGGCCAATTATGTGAAGTGTTTGTCTTGATTAGAATCCGCACTATCTCTTGGATGTTTGACAAGGGAGTCTTATAGGTCAAGAGGACAGTGGGAGTCTTAAAGGTCTTGAAAGTCTCAAGAACTAATCAAGAATAAAACCTGAAGTTCTTCGCTAGCCCACGACCTGAGGTTTATAACCAATCATGTTGACATTTTCTGGGCCATTCTAGTAAAAGTTGGCTTTGCATATGAGTTCTTAGAGTTCTCAATTTGTTGCACAACAACTTAGAAGCAATGGAAGGCCCTAGAGCTGCCAGGTGGCAAGAAATTAAGATTGAGTTCAATCCATATGAGTTTGGATTTGTCATTATCCTTGTCTTGTGATTATGGTTTTGACAAATTCATATGGGTAGGAACTCATACACCATAAAAATCTAAGTTTCATAAGGTTTCTCTCCGATTCATGAAAATGATGGTGAGGAAACACTTTCACTAAGTAGATTTTAGCTTAGATAGCAATTGTGATATTTGCATTCTCAAAGTCGTTAGTGGAGCGTGTGTGGTTTACCGGCACACTAACTTGGACTTGTGAGAAGTGGCAAAAAGGTCTAACCATTATGATTACGGCATCCCTCTTCGTAATTGTTTAGACACACAAGTGTGCTATCTAAGGGAAGGTGTATGATTTTGATAAAGTCTTATCAAAACAATCTAGTATTAGAAATATGAACATTGGTAAGAAAGTCAATGAAGTATTGATTTCTAGAAGTCCAGCTGATTTCTGAGTACATGTCAAAGCTAGTGGGAGCATAAGTGTTATGCTAATAATCATCATGTTAGTGGGAGCATGATAATTATGATAAAGGTTGCAACTTAGCAATGTTAATTATAGAAAACCAAAGTTTCAATTGGGAAAGAGTTGTTTTGCTATAATTAAGGGAGATGAAATTATACTTCATCTCAAATCTATAAGCTTAGATCGTGAGGTTTTAATCATTTAGTCAAGGAAATATATATGAATTTCATGTTGGAATGGCTCAACATAAGGAAATTCTGTATATGGGTCCATTATTTGCGTTCTAAAATTCGATTATGATTACGACATCCCTTTTCATAATCTGAATTATGAGAACTTGGCAAATAGAAATGGAAATGTTATAGCAAAAGACTGGTTTAGTCTTTATGTGAGACATCATGAATTGTGTCCCATATGCTTCGGATATAGGATCGATTACATGTGCTATATTCATCCATTCTAAAATTTTCCTAATGCCTGGGGCATTAAGAAGTGAAAAGGTTTAGAACTGGATGTGACTAAAAAGGATTAAACAGTTGTCGAGGACAATCTCAGGTTTACCAAAGACTGGGTGCTCAAGGACAGTTGGAAGTATAGTGATAATTTTGGAAGGACCATATTGACATAATCTGTAAGGAGGCAACTCCTGTTCAGAAGTGATAGTCAAAATGGAATATGGAAATGTTTCAAAGTTAGAATTTTCAATCTGTTTAAGATTAGGAAACTTAATGCAAGAAGTATGTTTCCAAGGAGTTGATCTCCTTTGGAATACTCTGTAATGTTTGTTGTCAATTCTTTCTGACTTTGTGCATAATCATTACAAGAGGATCAATGCATATAAGTTTAGAATCTAACAGATTTCAGTAAATGGCAAAAATTTGGAATTCTAGCATTTGCAATAAGGATTTGGGAGTGTGAAAAGAGAATCATTGAAGTTATGTTCAATGGATCTAGTTAACAAAGTAAAGATCATAGACAAACATAGTATGCATACTTGGTGTATGGCATGACTAGTGTTTAGAAAACATAGTGTACATGCTTGGAGCATGGGACAACTATTGTTTTAAATTCAAGAATAAAGTTGATAGCTGAAACAATATACAATGAATAATGTGTAATCATATTGTGATAAATAAAAGGTGTTTTATTTATGTTCATAGGTTTTGATACCATATTGCATTCAATTATTATTGTGTTTCACTTTGCATGTTTTGACTTTCCGAATAAACTGGGTTATTCTTCCGGAATGACTAAGTTATTCAAACCATCCACAGTCGATCATATGTTGGAAGTAGATATGAATTAAGACTGTCATGGGTTGGCTTGTAGAGGTCTAAGATGTTGGACAAAGGGCTACAACACTCATGAGTGCTCATAAGTTCTGAGTATTGGATTCAACCCGTGCTCATTGGAATCACTTCATGTATTTTATCATGAATGATCATGAGACGATAATATCTTATATTCTTCAAACCTAGAGATATGAGTTGTTACTATGAGTTGATAGTACATTGATTGAACGAAAACTCATTTGGTAACTCGGTGCTATAAAACGTGTCTTTGTGTATGATTCAACAAGTAGTAGAACAAGCCATATGAGTCGAAGTTTATCCATTCCTTTTACCTTCGGGATAAAAGTGATATGTGTGGGCCCCTCAATGATTTGATGATGACAAATGGAAGTGCTCGGCCGGGCCATGACTGATTTGATTTGTTCAATTAGTCAGTCATCATAAATCGGAAATCGGGAAACAACAAAGGGACAGAGAGAATGATTATAATCCATGTCTTAGTCCATATGATATCTAGAATGGAGGAATATATGATACCTCTTCTAATGGACAAGTCACTGACAAAGGTCAGAGTTCGTCTACAAGGTCAGAGTTCGACAGAAGCTTTTGAGAGCTACGATTTCCAGTTGGTTCCTGAAGTCATACGCAATAATAGTTTTAGACTTATCCAAGTGGGAGACTGTTGGATTAATGTCTAAGTCCATAACTATAATTGGTAAGACTTGACCCGACCCGGCATGGTCCATTTGGGTTGCATGGCATCATGCACTTGGATAGACTATAATGTGAGAAATAAGACACTTATGGTTATTAATATATTATAAGTTCTAGTATATTAATAATAAGAATAATAATATTATTTAATTAGTATTGATCAAGAATTAATCTAGTATTAATTAAGTGATGAAAAGAAGACTAATTAAATATATGGGTTGATTGTGTAAATCATCCATACTTGTATAGTGGGCTAATGCTCCATGGATAATCAAGTTGGGCTAAAACCCATAGGATGGTCCATGGATGCTCCATGGTGTATGTGAACCCATGGATCCAAGGAAATGGAAAGTCATGACAATTAGGGTTTACCCTAATTGTAACACTATATAAAGATCTTATTCTTGACAAAATTGGCGACTAGTATCAATCTAGAGAGGGCTAGCTGATTTTATGAAGTGTAGAATTCTCTCAAGTTATTCCAAGTGTATTTGGTGTTGTGTGAACCATTTGAGGTGTCACACTTGGTTCACTAGGCACTCAAGCTTCATGAAGACTTTCTACATCTAAGAGGTATGTATTCTATCTTGTTACACTCATTGTTTTGTATGCTAGATTAGGATAATACCTTGGAAGTTCTTATTTGGATGTATAATAGAGAAAACATAGATCCAAGGTGTTTAGGGTTGCATGTACACATAGGAGTGTTAGAATGCTCAAAGCCCAACAGATGGGACCCAAGAATCGACAGGTTTCTATGGGTATTTCCGGTGCCGACTAATTCCCTATCGCCTTAGTTGTTGGAAAGTCACGGGTATGACTGCTTTGCTTAGCTACATGATCAAGGAAAATGATTTGACCGGAAGGATACCACTACTAAGCCGTAGTGATCATATCAATTCTTGGTCACCGTCTTGGACACGTCTTTGTTACTGAGGTTTGGTTACGAGGTAGTTCCAGAGATTAGGACGATGTAGGACTAGGCTAGACGTTTGGAAGGAATTCTCAGGAATCCTTCAAGAAAGACATTTAGGGAAAAAGTTGCAGACTTCAGGTTTTCTGATGATCATAGGAACGAGGAATGCATGGCAATTTTTATCGGAAAAACTTCTTGAGCTTTAAAGCATGAAATGATACGAAGGTTTGATGCCGAAGATCACGAGAGTCGGGTCGGGGAAAAGATCTAGACAGGCGACCCTTTTGAAACCAATGATAACAACATGAATGAGACTCGGTCATTACATGTCAAACATAGCATCAAAGTATTTCGTGAAAAGTTTCCCATTTAAATCGAATGGAAGAGAATAATCCTCCGGACTGAGAATACGATCTACAAGTACAAAGTTAGCGTTCTCTATCTCACTGGTTAGTCATCTCGACAGTGCACATTTTCGGTTACTAACAAAGGATTGAGTTTAGAAAGATGTTCGAATGGATAGATAACAGGTTTCCCATTTAGTACAAAAATCAAAAAGAGTTGCAGGTATAAGAGTTGTCAAAGAAGAGTATACCTACGGCGACAGTGGGATCAGTGGTTGTCTCTTCTCGTCCTATTGCTAGGACTCTTTCGGTGTTGCCAGTTGTTGCTGCTTTGGGGAAATTTCTTTTGAAGTGCCCTACTTTGCCACAACTATAGCAGGCTGGACTGATTCCCGATCTGGATGATTGGTTTGTTGATTTGATTGGTTTTCTGCAGGTTCGAGTAAGATGGCCCTTCTTGTCACAGTTGTCACAGATACTTTCGCGACATGGACCAGGAATATGGTGATGGTAGCTGCAATTACCGCACCAAGGAAGGGTACCGGTGTATCCACTGGTAGGAGTTTGGGTCGTGGAACCGACAGCTGAAACAGCAAAAGGGGCAGTAGCGGCATAGGCTGCTACTGTTTGCTGTTTCTTAGAAGACCCCTGCGTACTTTGGGCCTTCCGCGTATTCTAGAATTTCTTTTTGCTTCCACCTCCACTAGTGACTGGCTCGGGAGTGGTAGCCTCCTCTTCAGAGTTGTCTTCGTGATCGATCAGGGTTTGCGCAAGACATTTAGCGCTGTCATAGGTGTCTGGCTTCACAGCCAAGACATTCCCTTTTGTTGGCTGGGTCAACCCCCAGATGAACCTCTCAATCTTTTTACTCTCCAGGGTAACCATTCTCGGACATAGTAACGCCAGGTCATTGAATCTTGAGGTATAAGCGGCTATGTTGGAACCCTTCATCTTTAGGTTCTAGAGTTCGTGTTCTAGCTTCTGAATTTTGCCCCGAGGGCAATACTCTGCAAGTAGAAGCTCCTTCATAGCTTCCCAACCCATAGCATTTGCTATAGGTAGAGTTAAGGATTTGACTCGGCCGTTCCACCAAGTCAGGGCGTTGTCAAGGGAGGTGCAGGCGGCGAACTTTACTTTGTCAGACTCCGAAGAGTCACATATTTCGAAGATTGATTCGAATTTCTCGAACCATCGGGTGAGGGAAATGACACATCCAGTGCCATCAAAGGATGTGGGCTTCGCATTCATGAAGTCTTTATAGGAACCCTATTTTCGGTGTCCCTGACTGTTCTCTTGATTTTGGTTTTGAGTATCACCTCCCGAACCACCAGAACCACCGGTGTTCATTTGAGACATTGCAGCTGCCACCGCGGCGATAACAACTGCCTGAAATGCCACGGGGTCGATTTTAGGAGGAGGTGGTGGCGGAGGGTTGTTGGTGTTTCTCGAGCTGGGTCTCTTCCTTGGAGGCATCATGATCTAAAAAGATCAGGAAAGAGAGGATCATAAGTCCTCTGAATTGGACCAAGAGATATGGAACAGAGGATATCTCATCAAGACAGATATAGCATCATATTAAGCGATAAAGCAGGAAAGAGTTATCAAGACAGATAATTTTATCGCTAAAGGAATGATCAAGGAACAACGCATATACAAGGATTTCTACTAAGGATTGGCTCGAGAAATACTCCCATAGTATTTCATGGTTCGTTGCAACGACGACTCGTTGTTTGGGGCATTAGGTAAGTTTTAGGTATGCTGCGTACCGCAGTCACTCCCAAGCACATGTTGGTCGTGTCTCGAATGAATATAGTTGGCCAAGCTATATTGACCCTAGACACGACTACATAACTGCCTAGGTTTAACCGCAGTGTACAACACCCATTTACTTATGTTCTGTTCTACTTGTAGTTACGGATCTCGACGGTTTAGTATAATTGTATATTTTCGAAAATACTTGTAGTTTGAAGATACTTTTAATTCAGAGCACTGAGGCCCTTTAGTGTTTATAGTTTTATACCATGTAAGGTTTGGTATACTCCGTTCACTATAAACAAGGGCTCTGATACCAATCTGTCACACCCCGAAAACCAAAGACGGAAACATTTCCGGGGTTGACTCCACGTTGAGTTTCAAATCCAATGCACATAGTAATCAAAGTAAACTACCATTACATTACATTACATATATATATATATATATATATATATATATATATATATATATATATATATATATATATATATATATATATATATATATATATATATGAAAGTTTACATTTGTTTCAAAAGTAAATTGTACAAGTGTCATACATATTATATGAACAAAATTAGACGAGTCTTCTAGACGCTCCGTCTTCACCAAAAAAAAATTACTGGGTACCTGTCTAACGCGGACCTGAGAACACAAGCAGTTTAAAAATCAGCATAAAGCTGGTGAGTTCATAAGATGTTTGTTTTCTGAAAATGTACGAGTTTCATTTAGTTTTCCGAAAAGGTTTGTTATCCAAGAAAATCACATATTTTCTTATGTAAAGTTAGTTTAGCTAACCCTTGTTACCAATTCGATTATGAGTTGTATTTTACCCCAGGAAAATCCCATATTTTCCTAATTGCAAGACTGGTTGAATATCACAGGGTATAGTTTAATACATAATACTATAATTCGAGAATCATGGGATTACTATCCCAAATTAGATATAGATTACTTTGATATATGTGACTGTAGATGGAAAGTAGTTTGAAAACCATGGGACTAACATCCCGTACGTGACACAAAATAGTTTGATATACTTGAAAATATAGATTGAAATCCATGGGACTACCATCCCGGACTAGACACAAGAGAGTTTGATATACATATATGTTGGATTAATGTCTAAGTCCATAACTATAATTGGTAAGACTTGACCCGACCCGGCATGGTCCATTTGGGTTCCATACCATCATGCACTTGGATAGACTATAATGAGAGAAATAAGACACTTATGGTTATTAATATATTATAAGTTCTAGTATATTAATAATAAGAATAATGAGATTATTTAATTAGTATTGATCAAGAATTAATCTAGGATTAATTAAGTGATCAAAAGAAGACTAATTAAATATATGGGTTGATTGTGTAAATCATCCATACTTGTATAGTGGGCTAATGCTCCATGGATAATCTAGTTGGGCCAAAACCCATATGATGCTCCATGGTGTATTGGTACCCATGGATCATGGAAATGAAAGGCCATGTCAATTAGGGTTTACATGGTGTAACCCTAACTATATAAGCATCTTATTCTTGACCAAAATCGGCCACTAGTGTGTGAAAAGAAAGGGCTAGCCGATTTCATGAAGTGTAGAATTCTCTCAAGTTATTCCAAGTGTTTTGGTGATTGTGATTCCATTTGAGGTGTCACACTTGGGTACTAGGCACTCAAGCTTCATGAAGACTTTCTACATCAAGAGGTATGTATTCTATCTTGTTACATTCATTGTTTTTGTATGCTAGATTAGGATAATACCTTGGATGTTCTTATTTGCATGTATAATAGAGAAAACATAGATCCAAGGTATTTAGGGTTGCATGTACACTTAGGAGTGTTAGAATGCTCAAAACCCAACGGTGGTATCAAAGCCTAGGCTTGCTTTCTCTTATACTTGATGCAAATTGCTGAAAAATGCTGAAAAACTCGATTTTCTGGCTTTCTGGGCACTGTACTCGCCGAGTCCACTGATGAACTCGCCGAGTACATGAGTAAAATCATCCTACTCGCCGAGTAGGTTGATGCCACTCGCCGAGTAGGAGCCCCAGACAACATATATTCGAGGTTTTTGGCTAGAAATGGACTAGGAACATTACCCTAAGTTGTTTTTTGAACTTATAAACTTGTTATTGGTGTGGTAATGTTCATGCTAATCCATTTTCAAAGATAATTGTCAATAGATTCATGTTTTGTATTAGTTTAAGGTTTAGACTAATTACATGAAAAAGTTTGATTTGATTATCTTGTTCTTATGAGTTGCTTAGATTAATAGAAATGTTGAGTGAAATAGTTGTTTTCAATCCATTTTAATCTAAGAGTTGAGTATAAAATGTGTTTGTGTAACTTGTCATCAAGTTACATGAAGAGTCACATTAAAGACTCATAAAATTCATAAAAGTTGGCAATGGTTACAAAATGAAGAGTCTTGTGTCATTGAATAATTTTTTTTATGACTCCATAACTTGTCCTCAAGTTATGGAAGTTCAAGAGTCACTTCATTAAAGGAAAATATGTAACCATAATTAAATCCATAAGTTATAAAATAAAGAAAAAGTTAGTTCTTTTATTAGTTTAAAGTCTTCCATAACTTGTCCTCAAGTTATGGAACTTGAAGAGTTTTTGGATTAAAACTACTTTAAACACATAAGTTATGGAATTAATTAGTT
Source organism: Lactuca serriola (assembly GCF_051521515.1). Taxonomy (NCBI): domain Eukaryota; kingdom Viridiplantae; phylum Streptophyta; class Magnoliopsida; order Asterales; family Asteraceae; genus Lactuca; species Lactuca serriola. Next base: position 353,834,897 of record NC_136411.1, read on the forward strand.
TTGAATAGTTTCAAAACTTGCCCTCAAGTTTTGGAATTTGAAAAAGTTTTCAAGTATGAATACTTTAATTCCAAGTTAGCCCTTAGAATTTTAAAAGTTAAAATTCAACCCTTATACTTTATAATATTATAAGTTAATAATATATATATGTATAAGAGTAAAGTCAGTCTTACCGCTAGTACGCCTCATTCACGAAGCCGGTCTATAAGGTGGGTATAAGGTTGTTGCCTATAAAATGGCAACTTAATGGGTGTCCACTCTCACCCACCGCTTGCTTGACCGGTGGAGGGTCGTTAGCCGAACGGGTTTGACAAGACTATAATTCTCCCTTCATTAAAAGTATTAATGATAATACTAAGTAACTAAACTCTTAATAATACCCAATCTTAGTTACTTAGGAAAATGTGAATAAGGTGCTAATCCATGAAATTACACTTTACACTTTGTCAAAGTCGTTAGTGGAGCGTGTGTGGTTAACCGGCACACTAACTTGGACTTAACAAGGTAGGTAAAGGGTGACTTAATATTTATCATAGTATCGATGGAGCGTGTGTGGTTAACCGGCACATCGATTGAGGGGTAATTTATTAAGGGTACCAAGTAATTTGCATGGTTACTTCACACCTTGTTTTGTGATCCTCGGCATCCCAGTCACAAAACCTGAAGGGCACACTCGAGATTGAAACATGCCTTTGAACAGTTCAATGAATCTCAAAGATCTAGGAGTTTCAAAACCAATTAAAACCTAATAATACATTTCGTTTATCTTGGTGGAAACTGGTGAATCGTCATTCACCTACCTTCAAATATTTTATAGCTTGGATTACGGCATACCTCTTCTAAGTTATAAAATAATTTGTTGGGTCCTAGCCTTAATATTTCAAATTGGGTGTCATATTAAGGACTTTAAATCAACTATCTTGAATATCTCCCAAAAGATGTCTGGTTTAGACACCTATGATCTTCCCAAATCTCTTGAAACAAGGTTTCCTAATGAAGATGATGTCCCATGGATGTCATACTTCTTTCTCCTCCTCCAATTATTCTCCCTAACCCAAAAGTTCTTGAAAAAGTTTAAGGTCACTCAAGCCCAATTGGCAAGGCAAGGTCTAGGTGTGGTCACATCTTGGAGATGTAGTCACATATTGACAAGCCGGGAGAGTTGGGTGTCAAAGTCTTGAGAAAGTTGGTGGTTCAACTACTTTCTAAGTCACATAGTGAGTTCTTTTGGAACACCTATGAAACAGACTATGACAAGACCCTTAATGATCTTATCTATTTGTTAAGATCAACTTCCTTAAAACTTGATGGACATTGACAATAGTGACATAGGAAATCCAGAAAAGCTCTCTCTTCCCAATGGTAAGGGATCGGCCATAGTCAACTCGGTTGACCAAATGGTAAAGAGAAAAGCTAAGTCTGTGATATTCCCGTGTACCATTATCAAAGGGTCCATATGTTTATATTGCCAAAGGAAGGGGCATTGGTTGCGAAGCTGCCAAATTTACCTAAGGATGTTAAAGTCAATAAGTCTGACTCTACTTCAAGTAAATTCCACTATCTAACTCTGCTAAGTTTCTATTCTGAGATTCTTGATACATGATGTGACTGGGTCACATGGTGATGTTTTAAGAATCAAAGAAAAGTGAAGAAACTTAAAGAAAGAATATGCTGAATCTGATGGCGTAGATGGATTTCTATCGCATAGTTTAAAGATCGGATTCTTGAGCTACTTCTTAGGAGTTATGAGATATTGCTTAGGAATAGATAACAACAAGTTTTCATTTGGATTGTAAGGATAAGTTTTTTCCGCAAAGTTTTAAAATAAAAGAAAATTTTTGATTTTATTTATTTTTAAAATATCCTTACAATGGCATTTGAGGAAAAATTGTTGCTTATAAGATTCCATTAACAGCAAGAGTGGAAATATGAAATTGATTCTTTCATTTGTGGTAATGTCAAGATTTACCAAATAAGGAAAGATTCTCATCACCCATGTTTCAATTGGACCGGAACTTGGAATCATGCAAGTTGTATAGCATGATGAATGAGAACCTTCAAGTATTGGAAAATTAAGACTAAATACTGTTCACATGGATGTGTGAGTCAAGTAAAGGACTAAGGGATCGAGTACACATTCTTGTGCACTGGTCAAGTCCACCACAAAAGATTGATTAAACTATTCGTCATAGTTTACAAAAGATCAGTTAATATGATTATACTTACAAGCTTAAGTGTAACTCTGATACATTGGAAAAAGTTTCCAATGTATGGCAGAGCGAATAAGAAGAATCAAATTAGGCAGAAGGATAAAAGTTTCTCAAATCTGAAAAGATGGGAGAGTACTTTAGTATCAGTTTTGTGATCATCTAAATGATTAAGAAACCATAGCACAATGAGTTCTCTAAGGAAGTCTTAGTGCATTCTTATGACTAAGAAGAGGGATCTTGAATTGTTGAAATGGTCAAATCAAGAAGATGAGTCATACTTCGTTCCAATACAAGTCTTAGATTGTAACTTGAGTGACATGTCTTAAAGAAGGTTTAAAACACTTGTCAAATGTAAGAGTAAAAGTTTTCTACTCTTGTACATTTGAAATTGGTAAGTTGTGATGTTTTGGATAAAACAAAGACCAACTTAGGCCAATTGTGTGAAGTGTTTGTCTTGATTAGAATCCACACTGTCTCTTGGATGTTTGACAAGCGAGTCTTATATGTCAAGAGGACAGTGGGAGTCTTAAAGGTCTTGAAAGTCTCAGGAACTAATCAAGAATAAAACCTGAAGTTCTTCACTAGCACACGACTTGCGGTTTACAACCTATCGTGTTGACATATTCTGTGCCCATTCCAGTTAAAGTTGGCTTTGCATATGAGTTCTTAGAGTTCTCAGTTAGTTGCACAACAACTTGGAAGCAATGGTAGGTCCTTGAGCTGCCAGGTGGCAAGAAGTTAAGATTGAGTTCAATCCATATGGTTTTGGATTTGTCATTATCTTTGTCTTATGATTATGGTTTTGACAAATTCATATGGGTAGGAACTCATACACCATTAAATCTAAGTGTCATAAGGTTTCTCTCCGATTCATGAAAATGATGGTGAGGAAACACTTTCACTAAGTAGATTTTATCTAGATAGCAATTGTGATATTTGCATTCTCAAAGTCGTTAGTGGAGCGCGTGTGGTTAACTGGCACACTAATATGGACTTGTGAGAAGTGGCAAAAAGGTCTAACCATTATGATTACGGCATACCTCTTCATAATTGTTTAGACACACAAGTGTGCTATCTAAGGGAAGGTGTATGATTTTGATAAAGTTTTATCAAAACAATCTAGTATCAGAAATATGAACTTTGGTAAGAAAGTCAATGAAGTATTGATTTCTAGGAGTCCAGCTGATTTCTGAGTACATGTCAAAGCTAGTGGGAGCATAAGTGATATGCTAATAATCATCATGTTAGTGGGAGCATGATAATTATGATAAGTATTGCAAGATTAGCAATGTTAATTATAGAAAACAAAAGGTTTCAATTGGGAAAAGTTGTTTTGCTATAATTAAGGGAGAGGAAATTATACTTCATCTCAAATCTATAAGCTTAGATCGTGAGGTTTTAATCATTTAGTCAAGGATATATATGAATTTCATGTTGGAATGGCTCAACATAAGGAAATTCTGTATATGGGTCCATTATTTGCGTTCTAAAATTCGATTATGATTACGACATCCCTTTTCATAATCTGAATTATGAGAACTTGGTAAATTGAAATGGAAATGTTATAGCAAAAGACTGGTTTAGTCTTTATGTGAGACATCATGAATCGTGTCCCATATGCTTTGGATATAGGATCGATTACATGTGCTATATTCATCCTTTCTAAAATTTTCCAAATGCCTGGGGCATTAAGAAGGGAAAAGGTTTAGAACTGGATATGACTAAAAGGATTAAACAATTGTCGAGAACAATCTAAGGTTTACCAAAGATTGGTTGCTCAAGGACAGTTGGAAGTATAGTGATAATTATGGAAGGACCATATTGACATAATCTATAAGGAGGCAACTCTTGATCAGAAGTGATAGTCAAAATGGAATCTGGAAATGTTTCAAAGTTAGAATTTTCAATCTGTGTAAGATTAAGGAAACTTAATGCAAGAAGGATGTTTCCAAGGAGTTGATCTCCTTTGGAATACTCTGTAATGGTTGTTGTCAAGTCTTTATGACTTTGTACATAATCATTACAAGAGGATCAATGCATATAAGTTTAGAATCTAACAGATTTCAGTAAATGGCATGAATTTGGAATTCTTGCATTTGCAGTAAGGATTTGGGAGTGTGAAAAGAGAATCATTGAAGTTGTGTTCAATTGATCTAGTTCACAAAGTAAAGATCATAGACAAACATAGTATGCATACTTGGTGTGTGGCATGACTAGTATTTAAGAAAACATAGTGTACATGCTTGGAGCATGGGACAACTATTGTTTTAAATTCAAGAATAAAGTTGATAGCTGAAACAGTATACAATGAATAATGTGTAATCATGTGGTGATAGGTTTTGATACCATATTGGATTCTATTATTATTGTGTTTCACTTTGCATGTTTTGACTTCCCGAATAAACTAGGTTATTCTTCTGGAATGACTAAGTTATTCAAACTATCCACAGTCGGTCATATGTTGGAAGTAGATATGAATTAAGACTGTCATGGGTTGGCTTGTAGAGGTCTAAGGTGTTGGACAAAGGGCTACAACACTCATGAGTGCTCATAAGTTCTGAGTATTGGATTCAACCCGCGCTCATTGGAATCACTTCATGGATTTTATCACGAGTGATCATGAGACGATAATATCTTATATTCTTCAAACCTAGAGATATGAGTTGTTACTATGAGTTGGTTGTACATTGATTGCACGAAAATGCATTTGGTAACTCGGTGCTATAAAACATGCTTTTGTGTATGATTCAACAAGTAGTAGAACAAGCCATATGAGTCGAAGTTTATCCATTCCTTTTACCTTCGGGATAAAATCGATATCTGTGGGCCCCTCGATGATTTGATGATGACAAATGGAAGTGCTCGGCCGGGCCAGGACTAATTTGATTTGTTCAATTAGTCAGTTGTCATAAATCGGAAATCGGGAAACAACAAATGGACAGAGAGAATGATTATAATCCATGTCTCAGTCCATATGATATCTAGAATGGAGGAATATATGATACCTTATCTAATGGACTAGTCATTGACAAAGGTCAGAGTTCATCTACAAGGTCAGAGTTTGACAGAAGCTTTTGAGAGCTACGATTGCCAGTTGGTTCCTGAAGTCATACGCAATAATAGTTTTAGACTTATCCAAGTGGGAGACTGTTGGATTAATGTCTAAGTCCATAACTATAATTGGTAAGACTTGACCCGACCCGGCATGGTCCATTTGGGTTGCATACCATCATGCACTTGGATAGACTATAATGAGAGAAATAAGACACTTATGGTTATTAATATATTATAAGTTCTAGTATATTAATAATAAGAATAATGAGATTATTTAATTAATATTGATCAATAATTAATTAATTGATCAAAAGAAGACTAATTAAATATATGGGTTGATTGTGTAAATCATCCATACTTGTATAGTGGGCTAATGCTCCATGGATAATCTAGTTGGGCCAAAACCCATATGATGCTCCATGGATGCTCCATGGTGTATTGGTACCCATGGATCATGGAAATGAAAGGCCATGTCAATTAGGGTTTACATAGTGTAACCCTAACTATATAAGCATCTTATTCTTGACCAAAATCGGCCACTAGTGTGTGAAAAGAAAGGGCTAGCCGATTTCATGAAGTGTAGAATTCTCTCAAGTTATTCCAAGTGTTTTGGTGATTGTGATTCCATTTGAGGTGTCACACTTGGGTACTAGGCACTCAAGCTTCATGAAGACTTTCTACATCAAGAGGTATGTATTCTATCTTGTTACATTCATTGTTTTTGTATGCTAGATTAGGATAATACCTTGGATGTTCTTATTTGCATGTATAATAGAGAAAACATAGATCCAAGGTATTTAGGGTTGCATGTACACTTAGGAGTGTTAGAATGCTCAAAACCCAACAATATAAACATAGATTGGAAACCATGGGACTATCATCCCGAAATAGATATAGATTCCTAACCATGGGTCTATCACCCCGTGTTAGATATAGTTTCAAAACCATGGGATTAGCATCCCGTATAAGATATAGTTGAAAACTATGGGATTAGCATCCCGTATAAGATATAGTTGAAAACCTTGGGATTAGCATCCCGTATAAGATATATGTTGAAATCATGGGATTAGCATCCCGTACTAGATACAAGTTGGAAACCATGGGATTATCATCCCGAACTAGATATAGAAACTATAACAGAAAGTAGATATGAAATGGAATCAAATTCAAAACCAAACCCAAACCCAAACCCAAACCCAAACCGTGAATAATCTTATATTAATACGTATTGTGAGTCGGGTAACCATGCTGATACGACAACGAGACCTCCTTGACGCTTGTCAGACGTCGGACGATATCCAGAATTTGTCACCCCAGGCATGCCCGCCTAACTGTAGCTAGCAGTTAAGGTGTGGGATTGTCAGTCCCGAATAGATCTATTCACAAATTCCTCGCTCTCCCTCCAGGAGACTCTGGTTACACTTCCGGGGAGGATTTCCTGATAACCTAAGGGTAATGACGAAACTCACAAGCTAGTACTAAACTATTCACAGGGTCTCATACGATATCAAACATACAAAGACTATGAAACATAATACAATGAATATAGATACATACAATGAAACTATCTGGCAATACATTCATACGAAACAGAGATAAACTGAATCAGACATAGTTTATCTAATAACTTTATATATAACAGTATGTGATTAAACGAGAACTAAAGAACCCCAAATTATTCCCATAATAATTTGATTAGTTGGATTACTTACTTAACTGAAATTCATATAGTTGTAGTTGGTAAATCATCCCTTATGCTCAGCATAATACATAAGGGGTAATAATATTTATAAGTTTGCCAGATAATTATTGAAATACATCAATGTTATGATTTGAAAACATTTATAGTTTGCTTGTATTCCCCCCCTAAAAACTTTGAAAAACCATTGAAAAAGGGTAGGGGTATGAACTCATAGTTTAACGTAGGGTTCGAGTGTTAACGGATGCCTTGAACGCCACTGGTCCCTATTAATCATGTGATGACACATATTTGAGTTAGAACTAAAGTGTTTCATGCTTAAACATGATGGGGAAAACACCCTTAGGGTTTGGAACTACTAAGAATAAGTGTCACATGATCCAAGATAATGATCTATGTAAGTTTAGGGCCAAATTTGGGCATTTGAGTGAGTGTATGGCCTTGGAAGTGAGTGTGCGGCTGGGGTGTGCGGCCAGAAAGGTGTGTGAGGCTGCACACATGTGTGTGCAGCCGTACAGAGTGTGTGTGCGGCCGTACACAGGAGTGTGCGGCCATACACTCCTCTTGTGAGTCCATATGAAGTGTTTGCTCTTCACACTAAGGAGATTTGAATGTGTGCTGCCCCCTCATGAAGGTGTGCGGCCGTACACCTTCAAGGGACCATGAATATGATGAAAATGATGAGTTTTAAGGCTTAGAATTCAAGTGTTTACCACTAATTAGCTTGAAGATGAACTAGATCACAAATATGAGGCCTTCAAGGTGTTCTTGGTTGAAGATTTTAGAGAGAGAAAGTAGAGAGAGGGTAAGGAGCATCCAAATGAATGAATGAAGAGGGTATCCGTCCATATATAGGTTTGGGTGTGAGGCTAGAGGGTGTGCGGCCGCACACATGGGTGTGTGGCCGTACACACAAGAGTGTGGTCGCACACACCTCTTTTGGTGTGTTTGATCCGATTTCATGATGCAAAACACTTTCCAACTCCTCCAAAGACCCATATCTAGACTATATTTTGTCCAAAACACGCATATGGAACCACAAGATTTACAAAGGATGATGAATTCAAGATTTAAAGCCAATACGCGGACCAATTACATAGGATGAAAGTTTCGGGTTGTTACATAGACACCTAAACGAAAGTCATAGATTACGTTAAACCGTGAATGTGCATAAAAAGAACACCCAAATCTAACTTCGTATGATGAAGTTACGATTTTTGTAAGTTTCGGAACAACGGTAGATAGCTAAAAACTCGGAATAAAGATCGAGCGATTTTTAGCCGACGCAACCTAAACGAGAGTTGAAGGTCTCCACAATAGTACTACAACGGTAAAATGACAGACGAAAACGGACGTCAGATAACGAAGTTATGGATTTTTAAAGAAATTATCCTGTCCCGGTCAATTTAAAATAAAATATTAAAAAGTAAATTCAAACACGTGGATATAAACAACGTAAAAAACGGAGCTCGTATGCGAAAGTTACGCATTTTTGAAGTTTTTGGCATGAATTTCAAAGCTTATCCGAAGGAGTACGTCCAACGTACTTCGGTGTACGCCCAGCGTACGCGATACATAGAATCGCACCGGCCACGTCGCCCCAACCACTCTACGACCATCCCATCCGAAGACCGGGTACTTTGACGTCATCGTTGACGTACGCCCCGCGTACTTCGGTGTACGCCGAATGTACGAGGGCAGTTTTCCTCACTTATAAATGCCTTGCGAGACCTCTGACTTTCCTTGCTCATTTCTCTCTTCTCTCTCACATGTACTCCCGGTTTAGCATCCCGAGACCACCCCGACATCCCGGTTTGATACCCCAGCCCCGACGAAGGTCCGAAGCCCCGAGATTTCCGAGAATCTTGCCACTTTCCAGTTGAAGTGCCGCCTGAGAAAAAGCTTGCTTTCTTCGAATCGTCACACTTTCCAAGTGAGTTCATACCCTACTTTCTTTTCACGTCTTTTCATATTTTAGGGGGGATACAAGTGTAATAAGAGAAAAACTCAACGTTTTACACATATTCAAATACACCACCTACATTTTATAAATGTTAAACAACTTCGATATCAACGTATAAACTATATACCAAGTTAGTATTACATCGAGTTTTTATCACCAAATGGTACACACTTTCGGAAAAAAAAAACTATAATGGGTATAGTTTACAAGTTATTCATTACATCTTTACGTAAACATTGTGAAAATGAAATACTTTCATCTACATGAAATATAGACTTTTCTTTCATAAAGCTAATAATACTAAGTGTTGTGAGACATTCAACTTCAACGTACTCTCAAGTACGTATTTCAAGACCTGTATTATAAACCATAATCTTTGGAGGGAGAGGGTGATACTTGTGTATAGATCTATACAGGACTGACAATCCCACATCTAAACTGTTAGCTACAGTTAGACCGACAGGTCTGTGGTGATAAACCTCATAACACTACAACGCCTGAAGAACGTTGTTACATGCAGTCTGGGTCAATTACATGGTTACAAAACTCACACGAAATTATTAAATAAGTTTGATTTATGAGACTCTTGAATGCATTCAGTAAATACATTATTTTCAGTATAAATTCACTTTCATCATTTGAGCACGAAAGATACTATTGCACTCCAGCCTTTGGAACTTTTTCAAACTATGGAAAGGAAATACTGGATTTTCTGGAAAACACATTCATTTATTTTTACTAAAAGACATACAAATTTCAGTACAAAAACACTTATGAACTCACCAACTTAACTGTTGACACTTTTTCAAAACTACTTGTATTTCTCAGGGAAACAGTAATACAGGTAACCATAGGCTATTGGAGAAGGAACGCTAAGGCGTCTATTATCAAAACATTTTAAATCATCATATTTGTAATATTCTTTTGAAACATGTATTACATGGAAGAATGTAAGTTTTTGTTATATATATGATGGTTGTGTTTACTTTCTTTACGATATTCAACTGTTATGATACTACACCCACCCCCGAATGTTTCCGCCATCCTGGTTTGGGGGTGTGACATATTGCATGTACACACAATCAACAGTCATATGGGCTGCTGATGAGCACATTCAATAGTCATATGGACTGCGGATGTGCACAATCTGTAACCATATGAACTGCTGATCAGCAATTAGTACTCCATATGACGGCTGATTGTGCGAATCAACTGTCCATATGACTACTGATTGTGCTTACTAGCAGTCATAAAAAACCCAAAAAATCATCAAATCTTTTTTTGAGCCTAGATATGGCTTAGACGCATCATTTGGAGAAGATTTGTGTTTTTGGTATTGAAAAATGATGAGTTGATTATGAGTTCGCAAGTTCTCACAAATGTTTTGGTTCTCAAAAGAACCTGACTATACATGCATATATATATATATATATATATATATATATATATACATATGTATATATACATACATATATATATATATACATATATATATATATATATATATATATATATATATATGTATATATGTATATATCAAATCACACACTTTTCATATATACATACATACACTAAACAAAAAAAATACATAGATGGTGATGATCGATAACACACATAACTATACACCGATAGTAGCAAATCAGCACACACATACATATTGAATATTAAAACACATAAATAAATTATTTATGTAAACAAATTAATTCAAGAATGAACTGAAGAACCTATTTACTTTCACCACTTCCTAATCCTCGTTTTGTTGCAAGGGAATGAGAGAGAGAATTTGAAGGAGAAAGGATGATTGAAATGATTTTCGTTAATCATTGATAATGTTATAGATGCAATATATACAACAAAAATCAAAAATATCTTCTAACAAACTAACATACTACATTTGAATAAAACAATGACGTATTACATTTGAAACAGAAAAGGAAAGTCAACATTCTTGTTGACGTTTATACTCTAATACCCCCCCCCCCCTTCAAGGTGGTGGACATGAAGAGAGACAAACCTTGGAGACAGCTTGTAAATAATTAGATCCGGCTAGAGATTTTGTCGAAACATATGCTGGTTGGTCTTTTGTTGAAATGTGGGACAAAGTTATTAAACCATCTTGAACCTTTGCCTTCATAAAATGACAATCAAGATCTATATGCTTAGTTATCTCTTTAAAAACCGGATTCTTGGCTATATAGATAGTTGCCATGTCGTCACATTTTAAAGCAATCGGGTCAATATTAGGAACTTCAAATTCTTTTAATAATTTGCTAAGCGATGCAGGCTATGAGCATAGTCTTCTCATCGATATGTACTCTGCTTCTGCAGAAGATAATGAAATGGTAGCTTGCTTCTTTGATTTCCATGATATAGGAGTCACAACCATAGTGATAAATAAACCACTCACAAATCTTCTACTTGTTGGACAAGCAACCCAATTTGAATTGTTAAAGGCCTCCACTTGATAGTTTTGTTTATTATTTAGAAGTATTTATTGAAAAATGGTTCCTTTCAAATATTTTATAACATGAATAGCAGCATCCATGTGACTTTTTCATGGTAACACTCTTGACTTCTCATATAAATCTTTTAATTTGCATAGCAATGGAGATGAAACAATTTTTGCATCTTGAGTTAACTAGGACTCTAAACATTCTTTGATATATTTGTGTTGACGAATTACCAATCCATTTGGGGTAGTGATGAATTCCAAACCCACAAAGAAATTTATAGTACCAAAGTCTTCGATCTTGAACTGCTTGTCGAGAAATTTCTTGAGAATAGTCACTTCTTCATCATTGTCCCTAATGACAAGAACATCATCAACATACACAACAACAATGATGATAGATGATTCAACCTTTTTTATGAATATGGAATGATCTTTTAAAGATATGTGGTATCCTTTACTGAGAAGTCAATAGACAATTTTTCATACCATTGTCTTGATGCTTGCTTTAATCCACATAGGGATTTCTTTAATTTGCAAACAAAATCGGAAGTTGTATTTGTTGGGTTTTGAGCATTCTAACACTCCTATGGTGTACATGCAACCCTATAAACCTTGGATCTATGTTTTCTCTATTATACATGCAAATAAGAACTTTCCAAGGCTTTAATCCTAACTAGCATATTATGATGTTCTTATATTACAAAGTACTAGTTAGATAACATACCTTTTGATGTAGCATGATGTCTTCAAGCTTTAAGAGTTTAGCCCCAATAGTATGGAAGCCTCAAATGGAATCACAAATCACCAAAACACCTTGGAATACTTTAAAGAATATGGATACTTGGTTCTCTCTAGTGAAATCGGCTAGCCCTCTTAGTGTATCCACACTTGTGCCAATTTCACCAACCAATGACATCTTTATATAGTATGGAGACTAAGGTTGAACCCATGATATTTCATTTCATAGGATCCATGGATTAAACACTCCATGGACTATCCATGAAAGCTTAGCCCAACTTAAATCAACTTGGCCCATTCCATATATATAAGAGTCCATATTTAATTAGTTCATTTTGATCACTTAATTAATTATAAATTAATTCTTGATAAATACTAATTAAATAATATAATTATATATTAATATATTAGAGCTTATAATATATTAATATAAATCATAAATATACTATTCTCAAAAGACTATCCATATAAATTGTGTTGGTGAAGTGCAACCCAAATGGACCATGCCGGGTCGGGTCAAGTACATACCAAATATAGTTATGGACTTAGACATTAATCCAACAGTCTCCCACTTGGATAAGTCTAAAACTACTATTGAGTATGACTTCAAAACCTAACTGGCAATCGTAGCTCTTAAAGCCGCTCTCGAACTCTAATCTTTGTCAACAAACTTGTCCATTAGATAAGGGATCATATATTCCTCTATTCTAGATATCATATGGACTGAGACATGGATTATTATCATTCTCTCTGTCCATTTGTTGTTTTGCGATTTCTGATTCATGATGACTGACTGATTGAGCAAATCAAATCACCCCTGGCTTGGCCAAGCACTCACATGTGTCATCATTAAATCATCGAGGGGACCACATATATCGCTTTTATCCCGAAGGTAAAAGGTTTGGATAAACTTCGACTCATATGGCTTGTTCTACTACTTTTTGAATCATACACAAAGGCACGTTTTATAACACCGAGTTACCGAATGCATTTTCATGCAATCAATGTACAACCAACTCATAGTAACAACTCATATCTCTAGGTTTGAAGAATATAAAATATTATCGTCTCATGATCACTCGTGATAAAATCCATGAAGTGATTCCAATGAGCGCAGGTTGAATCCAATACTCAGAACTTATGAGCACTCATGAGTGTTGTAGCACAACTTTGTCCACCAACTTGGACCTCTACAAGCCAACCCATGACTGTCTTGATTCATATCTACTTCCAACATATGACTGACTGTGGATGGTTTGAATAACTTAGTCATTCCGGAAGAATAACCTAGTTTATTCTGGAAGTCAAAAACATGCAAAGTGAAACACAAGAATAAATGAATCAAATATGGTATCAAACCCTATGAATATAAATAAACACTTTTATTTATCACCATACTTATTACTTATTATTCATTATTTCGGTTTTATCAACTTTATACTTGAATTAAAACACTAGTTATACCATGCTCCAAGCATGTACACTATGTTTTCTAAACACTAGTCTTGCCACACAGTAAGTATGCACACTATGTTTGTCTATGATCTTTACTTTGCGAAATAGACCAGTTGAACATAACTTCAATGATTCTCATTTCATAGTCCCAATTCCTTACTGCAAATGCAAGAATTCCAAATTCATGCCATTTACGAAAATCTGTTAGATTCTAAACTTATATGCATTGATCCTCTTGTAATGATTATGCACAAATTCACAAAGACTTGGCAAAAATCATTATAGAGTATTCCAGAGGAGATCAACTCCTTGGAAACATCCTTCTTGCATTAAGTTTCCTAATCTTACAGATTGAATACTTTCTAACTTTGAAACATTTCTATATTCCATTTTGACTATCACTTCTGAACTGGAGTTGCCTCTTGTCAGAATATGTCAACATGGTTCTTCCAAAGTCAACACTATACTTCCAACTGTCCTTGAGCAACCAATCCTTGGTAAACCTTAGATTTTCCTCAACAATTGGTTAATCCTTTTAGTCACATCCAATTCTAGACCTTTTCCCTTCTTAATGCCCCAGGCATTTGGAAAATTTTAGAAAGGATGAATATATATCACATGTAATCGATCCTATATCTGAAGCATACGGGACACGATTCATGATGTCTCACATAAAGACTAAACCAGTCTTTTGATATACTATTTCCATTTCAATTTGCCAAGTTCTCATAATTCAGATTATGAAAAGGGATGTCGTAATCATAATCGAATTTTAGAACGCTAATAATGGACCCATACACAAAATTTCCTTATGTTGAGCCATTCCAACATGAAATTCATATATATATCCTTGACTAAATACGATTAAAACCTCAATCTAAGCTTTTAGATTTTGTCACACCCCAAAACCACGAACGACGGAAACGTTCAGGGGTGTAGGACGTCATGTACAGTATCACAACAGTGCAATATAATAAACAAGCAACGACATCATCCATTGCATTATAAGTAAAGTTTTATACATGTGTGTTCTTTTTGTTGTAACAAGACACCAAAAATATACAATCAAAATAAAAGACGAGACTTGACTGCTCCGTCTTCTCAAAACCTGTCCTCCGTACCTGTCTAGTGGCGACCTGGGAACACAAGTTATTTTGAAAGAGAGTATCAGCTTTAAAGCTGGTGAGTTCATAAGTATATAAGTGTCATTGCTTTATTTGTGGAAAATATGTTATGAAAGCCATGTAAACCTTTAAATGAAAGTGTTGTGTTAAGTATGAAATCCCTAGAAAAACCCTTATTTTCTATAAGTGTGAATTGTAGTCTTCTACCAAGACTCGGATGTTTTGTTATGACTATGTAAAATGATAGTTTTTCCTTTCTATTGACTAGTACCAAAGTACTTGGTCTAACTCCTCGTTTATGTGAAAGATATCACAAAATAAAGTAAACAGGAAAAACATAATCATGTAAGTGTTAGCCGGAGGTACTGGTGCTAACAAGATGAATGTAAATGTTGACCCGAGGTACTGGGGCTAACATATTACATATAACCTAATGGACATCCGAAGATTTTCCAATTCTTCCTCTGTAGCAGCAGTAGGTGGAAGGAATGGTTAGTCCCTGTAAAGGTACTCCTAGTATAAGTAATAACCGTAGGCATCCGTAGATGTTCATTACCCACTGTAGCTAATATATGGGTTCCAGAATGGTTAGTCCCATACATATATCCCGAGGTACTGTGGGATAGAGGCCCATCTAGGTATCCCGAGGTACTATAGGATAGGGTCCTGTCTTAAATATTCCGAGGTACTGTGGAATAAATAGGAAGATTTACACAGAAGGTACTGATAAATCATCCTCGCAATTCGAGATACAAGTAATCCTGTTAATGTACACAGATAAGTGTATCTATGGAAAGGTACTCATGTAATGCGTTCATGTAATCGTGTTTATGTATCATGTAAGTATATGTAAAGGTACTCATGTGTCAGGTAAACATCTGTAAGTACTCATGTATCAGGCAATGTGCTAGTATAGACTCATGAATAAACTGACTCTTGTTTGATATCTTCTGACTATCCCTATGATAGTTAACTGGAAAGTATGTTGTTGTTCAAGTAGGTTTATGCAAGGTATCTAGGAGCTTTGAACAATAATTTAAAGTGACTTGAAGTCATTATACATTTCAAAACTAATACTTCTGTTGTCCAAGTATTTTAAGATAGAAAACCATTTCGCGACTCCTTTTGAAATATGTGAAATCTACTAAGTGAAAACACAGTTAATAAATACATGAAACTGATTTAATAACTTATTGTTTTCTACTTGTATCCCCCCCCCCATTAAAGCATTTAAAATCCTTTAAAACATTGATTACGGGGTATGAACTCACCTGTAGTTGGTGATTGGAATGAACTGAACGGTATCGGATTGCTAGGTGTCAAGCGAGGACTTGTGCACACACTACGATTGTAATGAACATATAATCACACATATATGCACTCAATTAGACACAAAACACTAATTGATAATGTTTAAGACATCTTAGACATTGATAACACTTTATGTAAGTGTTTTAAGCCGTAGGGACTTCATCTAAGCTATTGTGGGACAGGGTACTTGAGTTTAGGGTTTCCAAAGGACCCCATATGAGAGTTTACTCTCCATAAACCATCACACATGGAGTTTACGGTTGTAAACTCTTGATTTTACGGCCGTAAACTCCCAAACATGTGTGTTTGGTGTGTTTTGAAGTCCAATATGCTTTCTAGAATTATTCTGAACTAGTGGCTATGTTCTTGGAAGGGTTTAAGGCCTAGAAGTACTCCAAATAGGAGTTTACGGCCTAAAGGACATTTCCCCTTGGAGTTTACGGCCGTAAACTCCCTTGGGGTGATTCCTTGGTTGTTTTCAAGCCTCTTGTACTAGTGGGATGTGTTCTAGACTTTTAATCCTAGCATATGAAGGCATTAGGCACCACTTAGTGCCCTTTATAGGAGTTTACGGCCCAAGAACCATGTCTTGGCCGTAAACTCACTTGTTTAAGTGATTTTGGTGTGGTTTGGTCCTTCCATTTAGTGGGTACAATTTCTTGTAAAGGGCTAGGGCCTTAGGTGTCATGAAAACACCCTTTGTGACCATTTACTTGGAGTTTACGACCTAGGAGAGTTCTGCGCCGTAAACTCACTTTCATTTGAGTCATTTGATGTGTTTAAGACCTTAAGCTACTTGGGGAAATAACCTAGATGCAAGCCTTAAAGTCCTTAAGTCCAAAAACCACCATTTAGGCCTTTGAAATGGAGTTTACGGCATAAGAGAGTTCTGGGCCGTAAACTCCCAATCTTGGGTGGTTTTGTGTGCGATTTCATGTCCCTGATGTGTTTACCTAATGTCCTAAGGCCTTATTCCAGCATCAATGTCGGTTTTGGCTTTGTTTCGGGAGTTTACCGCCCAAGAACACCTTGGGGAGTAAACTCCTAGATCTCATGTTTTAGCCCACTAAATCATGTTATATGCATCTAATATGTAATATAACACTACTAGAAAGAGTTACTTACAATCTGGGATAAAAACCCGAAGATCTGTCAGAGAGAAAATGGCTTTTCTCTAGCTGGAATTGTGAATAATGAATTAAATAAATTCAGAAAACTATTTATAGTCCTGAAATATTTTGACAGAAAATATTTTTTTATTCTCGGACTTGGGCTGTAACTTTATGAAACTTGAAATGTTCAAATTTCACAAACCCAGGAGCATCCACTCTCCTGATATCTCTTAAAGTGTAAACCCTAAGGTACACTAACTTGTTTGGAAAAGTCTGAAAATCACTGAAATTGGACTGACTTCTATTGAATCGATATTGTTCGTACAAATGGAAATTTCGGGTTGTCACATCAACCCCCCGTTAGAAGGAATTTCGTCCCGAAATTAGAATGTAAGCAAATAAGAAATTACAAATAACTAAGTAAAAAGGTGAGGGTATTTCAGTTTCATCTGATCCTCACGTTCCCAAGTGAATTCCGGTCCACGCTTTGCGTTCCAGCGCACCTTCACTATCGGGATACGGCTCTGCTTTGTTCGCTTGACCTCTCGGTCCATGATCTCTACTGGTTCCTCCACGAAGTTGAGGCTCTCATTTATCTCGATCTCGTCGAGTGGAATAACAAGAGTCTCGTCAGATAGGCACTTTTTCAAGTTTGACACGTGGAAGGTAGGATGTACGTTACTGAGTTCTTTCGGTAGATTGAGCTTGTAAGCCATAGGGCCGATTCTTGCGAGAATCTCGAAAGGCCATATGTATCTTGGATTGAGCTTCCCACGCTTTCCAAAGCGTATCAAGCCCTTCCAGGGTGAGACTTTCAGTAGGACTCGGTCGCCCACCTGGAACTCTAATGGTTTCCTACGCTTGTTGGCGTAGCTTTTCTGTCGGTCTCTAAAGGCTTTTAGTCGTTCACGAATTTGAACGATCTTCTCTGTCGTTTCCCGAATGATCTCCAGATCCGTGAGAGTGCTTTCGGGAACTCGTCCCTTAGCTAACTGGGTATCACCCACTTCAGCCCAGCACAGAGGGGATCTGCACTTTCGGCCATAGAGGGCCTCGAATGGAGCTGCCTTGATGCTCGTGTGATAACTGTTGTTGTAGGAAAATTCAACAAGGGGTAAATGAGTATCCCAAGCTTTTCCAAAGTCTATCACACAGGCGCGCAACATATCTTCTAAAGTATGGATAGTTCTCTCACTTTGCCCGTCGGTTTGGGGATGATAGGCTGTACTCATGTCCATCCTAGTTCCTAGGGAACTTTGTAATGACTGCCAGAACCTCGAAGTGAATCTACTATCTCGGTCTGATATGGTAGATAAAGGAACACCGTGCAGTCTTACAATCTCCCTAATGTAAGTTCTGGTAAGTTTCTCCATCTTGTATGTTTCCTTGATCGGTAGGAAGTGTGCAGACTTGGTCAGTCTATCGACGATGACCCATATGGAATCAAGTCCACCCGTCGTCTTGGGCAACTTGGTTATGAAGTCCATAGTGATCCGCTCCCACTTCCATTCTGGTATTTCCGGTTGTTGTAGAAGACCGGAGGGTTTCTGGTATTCGACCTTGACCTTTGCGCAAGTAAGGCATTTACTCACAAAGGTAGCAACATCTGCTTTCATGTTAGGCCACCAGTATAGCTTTTTAAGATCCAGATACATCTTATCTAAACCCGGGTGGACGGAATAACGAGTGTTGTGAGCTTCCGTCATGACCAAGTCTCTGAAGCCACCGTGTTTCGGTGTCCAGATCCGATCCATGAGGTATAAGGCTCCGCCACCCTTGACTTCCAAGTTCTTATCCATCCCTCTAAGGGATTCACCCGCCACATTTTCAGCTTTCAAGGCGTCGAGCTGAGCCTCCTTTATTTGTGTGGACAAGTGTGAATGGATGGTTAGAGTCAAAGATTTGACTCTACGACCAGTATATTCTTTCCGACTTAGGGCGTCGGCTACTACATTGGCTTTACCCGGATGATAACGAATTTCGCAGTCGTAATCACTAAGCAGCTCGACCCACCGTCGTTGTCTCATGTTGAGCTCTTTCTGGTCGAAGATGTGCTGTATGGTCTGTAAAGATCGTGCTTTTGGTACCGTATAGGTAATGTCGCCAGATCTTCAGAGCAAACACAACTGCTCCTAGCTCGAGATCGTGGGTTGTGTAGTTAACCTCATGTGTCTTTAGCTGTCTCGAGGCATAGGCTATAACCTTACCTCGCTGCATCAGAACACATCCGAGTCCTTGATTGGATGCATCGCAATAGACAATGAAATCTTCTATTCCTTCGGGAAGGGATAGTATCGGGGCGGTGCACAAGGCTCGTTTGAGTGTTTGGAACGCTCTTTCCTGTTTCTCCTCCCAGTCGAAGGCCACGCCTTTCTGGGTCAGGGTTGTAAGAGGTTTCGCTATGCTGGAGAAGTTCTGAATGAATCTGCGATAGTAGCCAGCTAGCCCTAGAAATTGACGAATTTCAGTAGGTGTTTTTGGTGCTGACTAGTTCTCGATGGCCTTAATTTTGGAAGGGTCCACGTGTATACCTTCTTCGCTAACCACATGGCCCAAAAATTCGACTCGCCGAATCCAAAATTCGCACTTCGAGAATTTTGCGTATAGCTTCTCCGCACGCAATGTTTCTAAGATTTTTCGGAGATGTTGACCATGCTCCTCCTTACTTCGAGAGTAGATTAGTATGTCATCAATGAAGACGATGACGAACTGATCCAAGTAAGGACGACACACCCTATTCATCAGATCCATGAATACTACGGGCGCGTTAGTTAATCCGAATGGCATCACTACAAATTCGTAGTGCCCATAACGAGTTCGGAAAGCTGTCTTGGGAACATCTTCCTCTAACACTCGTAGTTGGTGGTATCCGGATCGCAGATCTATCTTCGAGAAGTAGTTGGCTCCTTGAAGTTGATCAAATAAATCGTCAATGCGGTGCAAGGGATAACGATTTTTAATGGTAAGTTTGTTGAGTTCTCTATAGTCGATGCACATGCGAAACGATCCATCTTTCTTCTTGACGAACAAGACCGGTGCTCCCCATGGTGAGAAGCTTGGTCGAATGAATCCCTTGTTGAGAAGTTCGTTAAGTTGACTGGAAAGTTCCTGCATTTCAGCCGGTGCAAGACGGTAAGGAGATTTGGCTACGGGGGTAGCCCCTGGCACTAAGTCGATTCTGAACTCGACTTGGCGTTGTGGTGGTAAACCGGGAAGTTCTTCTGGGAATATGTCGGGAAAGTCGCGTACTTCTGGGATTTTCTGGATTTCTTTCTGTTCTTGGCTGGTATCGACGACGTGTGCGAGAAATGCATGGTACTCCTTCCGCAAACACTTTTGTGCTTGAATGCACGAAATGATGCGAAGGCTCGTACTAGGTTTGTCGCCGTAGATAATTAAAGTTTCGTTGTTAGGAAGGTTAAGACGGACTGCTTTTTCGAAGCACATAATGTCAGCACGTAGAAGACTCAACCAATCCATACCGATGATGACGTCGAAACATTTAATGGTAACTGGCATAAGATCTATCTTGAAAGTATGGCTATCTAAGGTTAAAGTACAACCTATGTATATGCAGTTTGTACTCTCTGTTTTCCCGTTAGCCATTTCTACCGTGAATGAACTATCTAACGCACATGGTTTTTGTTTAAGCAGGTGTGCAAATTTGTGACTTACAAAACTTTTCTCGGCTCCACTATCGAAAAGTATGCAAGCATAAGAGTTATCGAGGAGGAACGTACCAGTAACTATCGTTGGATCAGCTACTGCTTCCTCGTGGCCTAGAGCCATAACTCTTCCCACTCCGCCAACCATCCCCGCCTTAGGGTAGTTCCTCCTGTAATGGCCCACCTCGCCACATCCGTAGCAAGTTTGGCCCATCCCGGTGTTTGGGACCTGGGCTGCTTGAGTTGTTGGAGCCTTGCAGTAACGGGCAGTATGCCCCTTCCTGCAGTTAGAGCACTGCATCTCCTTGCAAGGTCCGTGGTGGTGGTAGTTGCACTTGGTGCACTTTGGAAGAGTTCCAGCATAAGTTTTTGCTGGAAAGGGGTTCGCAGGGACTACAGGAGTCACTGTGGCAGCATTGATCGCCACATGTTGTTGTTTATTGGAGGATCCTTGCGGAGCCCCTCTTTTCCTTTTGTTCCACCCCTTCTTAGGGTAGTCGGGGTTGGTCTTCTGTGGTACAGGTGTAAGGATTGACGTGATCTGGGGTTTCCTGTGATCGATGAGGGATTGTGCTAGTTCCTTGGCGCTATCGAAGGTAATAGGCCTGGAAGCGATCACACTTGACTGGATCTAGGGCGACAGTCCCCAGATATACCTCTCGATCTTTTTGCTCTGGAGAGCAACCATGTCGGGGCACAAGTTTGCCAAATCACAAAACCTATTTGTGTAGGTAGTGATGTCGGATCCAACCATTTGTAGACCCCAGAATTCCTGCTCGAGTTTTTGTACTTCGCCTCGAGGGCAGTATTCTTTCATGAGCATCTCTTTCAATTTCTCCCAGCTGATGGAATACGCCACCACCAGAGTTAGATAGTTAACATGGCTGTTCCACCATGTTAGTGCTCGGTCAGAGAAGGTACAAGCTGCGAACTTGACCTTGCTGCCTTCTTGGCATGCGCAGATCTCGAAGACATATTCCATCTTCTCGATCCATTGCCTCAACACCATTACACCCCTAGTTCCGTTGAAGCTGCGAGGTTTGGCGTTAGTAAAATCCTTGTAGGTGCATTCCCGAGGGTGTCCATGGCTTTCGCCGTGGTTTGAGGGTGGTGCACCTGTTCCTGATCCACTAGGGGCATGAGCGTTGATTGATGACACAACAGCGACAACTGCTGCTGTGAAAGCTGCCTGGAACATAGTGGCATCAAAAGGATTTGGTGGTTGAAGAGGTACAGGTGGTGGTAGAGGTGGTGGTATTGGTGCTTCGTTGTTTGGATTCCTCCTAGGATTCCTGCGTGGCGGCATCTTTAACTATACGTTTAAAAGATGACCACATGGATAAGAATAAATGATAAATGAATGTGTCTCATGGACTAAATCGCCATAGCCCAACAACAGAAAGAATAGCATGCCTAAATGAAGAAGATAGCAGTTGGATAATAATTTCCATAAGATTAGATATCTGTCAATAAATCTGGAATTACAGATGTAACAAGTTCGGGAAAAATGGCCTAGAAGTAGGCCGTACATCAACCAAGATGGAAAATTTCGACAGACTTAAGATTAGACAAAGACCTAACAGGCCTAAGATTTATATAGACAGGAAATTAGACCATAGTTTTACATAAGCTTGGTTATATCCAAAAGATGAGATAATGATATTCTATCGGCGACGAGAACTACTAGCACGAGTCCTTGATTCCGACAGTAGACGTTCGATGTCCCTTATACGCCTGTCCGACCTTGCTTGTTGAGCTCGGAGTTCTCTAACTTCAGCTCGGGTTTCAGCAAGTTCCCTTTGCAGATTTGCATTACGGACCAGAGTCCTTTCATGAGCAGACTCTAGCTGGCGAATGTGGACAGTGTTAACACCTGAGTTGGCGTCAACTTCCAAGACTTGATTGACAGCCGCCTGGGCTATTATCGAGTTCCTAGACATCCTACGCACCATGATTGGTAGGACTCTATCGGCAGAACCTCCTTCTGTGAGGTTGTAGAAACTTCGGTCTCCGTTGTAGGGAATGGGCTGACCCTGCTCATGACTCCATGTTATCAAGTTAGTGGCCCACAGGGGTGTGGGTCCTTGAAACACAGGGCGAGGGTTCAGGTTTGGGTTTTGAGCAGCTGGGGGTAGGTTGTTGACTTCTGGCTCCGAGTCGGAACTATCAGAAAAGCCCTCAGCATGGTGATCATCAAAAGGGATTGGGTGATCATCTTCTGGCTCTGCCTCTAGCCAACCAACATTGCCTTGGTTCGGGAAGTACGGATCGCCATGGTGAAATCCAGCCATCTTAATCTACGCGAGAAAAGGGATATAAGAAATAGTTAAAATAGACGAACTAGCTTAGATAATTATAGTAAGATCAAATACCCATATGGTATTTCTTTGTGGTTGTGTTGGTAAGTTTTTAGACTTGTTGCCACATCACAACCATTCTTGGGCATATGCTAATCACTCCTTGGACCAGCATAGTTGATCAGGCTATGCCATTCCCAAGACTGACTATATATCCCCTGGCTTACTTGTGATATCCAACAATCGTAATACTTTTGTTCTTGTCGTTGTGACACTGATTTTAGTATGAATGCAGGCACGTATACTTTGTAAAATATTTTATTATTTAAAAGTATAACTCTTAGAAAGAGTGTTTTAATCCCATGTATTTATAGTTAGTATATCTTTTATGGGTTGATATACTATATTCACTATAAACAATGCTCTGATACCAATCTGTCACACCCCAAAACCACGAACGGCGGAAACGTTCAGGGGTGTAGGACGTCATGTACAGTATCATAACAGTGCAATATAATAAACAAGCAACAACATCATCCATTGCATTATAAGTAAAGTTTTATACATGTGTGTTCTTTCTGTTGTAACAAGACACCAAAAATATACAATCAAAATAAAAGACGAGACTTGACTGCTCCGTCTTCTCAAAACTTGTCCTCCGTACCTGTCTAGTGGCGACCTGGGAACACAAGTTATTTTGAAAGAGAGTATCAGCTTTAAAGCTGGTGAGTTCATAAGTATATAAGTGTCATTGCTTTATTTGTGGAAAATCTGTTATGAAAGCCATGTAAACCTTTAAATGAAAATGTTGTGTTAAGTATGAAATCCCTAGAAAAACCCTTATTTTCTATAAGTGTGAATTGTAGTCTTCTACCAAGACCCGGATGGTTTGTTATGACTATGTAAAATGATAGTTTTTCCTTTCTATTGACTAGTACCAAAGTACTTGGTCTAACTCCTCGTTTATGTGAAAGATATCACAAAATAAAGTAAACAGGAAAAACATAATCATGTAAGTGTTAGCCGGAGGTACTGGTGCTAACAAGACGAATGTAAATGTTGACCCGAGGTACTGGGGATAACATATTACATATAACCTAATGGACATCCGAAGATTGTCCAATTCTTCCTCTGTAGAAGCAGTAGGTGGAAGGAATGGTTAGTCCCTGTAAAGGTACTCCTAGTATAAGTAATAACCGTAGGCATCCGTAGATGTTCATTACCCACTGTAGCTAACAGATGGGTTCCGGAATGGTTAGTCTCGTACATATATCCCGAGGTACTGTGGGATAGAGGCCCATCTAGGTATCCCGAGGTAGTATAGGATAGGGTCCTGTCTTAAATATTCCGAGGTACTGTGGAATAAATAGGAAGATTTACACAGAAGGTACTGATACATCATCCTCGCAATTCGAGATACAAGTAATCATGTTAATGTACACAGATAAGTGTATCTATGGAAAGGTACTCATGTAATGCGTTCATGTAATCGTGTTTATGTATCATGTAAGTATATGTAAAGGTACTCATGTGTCAGGTAAACATCTGTAAGTACTCATGTATCAGGCAATGTGCTAGTATAGACTCATGAATGAACTGACTCTTGTTTGATATCTTCTGACTATCCCTATGATAGTTAACTGGAAAGTATGTTGTTGTTCAAGTAGGTTTATGCAAGGTATCTAAGAGCTTTGAACAATAATTTAAAGTGACTTGAAGTCATTATACATTTCAAAACTAATACTTTTGTTGTCCAAGTATTTTAAGATAGAAAACCATTTCGTGACTCCTTTTGAAATATGTGAAATCTACTGATTTAATAACTTATTGTTTTCTACTTGTATTCCCCCTCATTAAAGCATTTAAAATCCTTTAAAACATTGATTACGGGGTATGAACTCACCTGTAGTTGGTGATTGGAATGAACTGAATGGTATCGGATTGCTAGGTGTCAAGCGAGGACTTGTGCACACACTACGATCCTAATGAACATATAATCACACATATATGCACTCAATTAGACACAAAAGACTAATTGATAATGTTTAAGACATCTTAGACATTGATAACACTTTATGTAAGTGTTTTAAGCCGTAGGGACTTCATCTAAGCTATTGTGGGACAGGGTACTTGAGTTTAGGGTTTCCAAAGGACCCCATATGAGAGTTTACTCTCCATAAACCATCACACATGGAGTTTACGGTTGTAAACTCTTGAGTTTACGGCCGTAAACTCCCAAACATGTGTGTTTGGTGTGTTTTGAAGTCCAATATGCTTTCTAGAATTATTCTAAACTAGTGGCTATGTTCTTGGAAGGGTTTAAGGCCTAGAAGTACTCCAAATAGGAGTTTACGGCCTAAAGGACATTTCCCCTTGGAGTTTACGGCCGTAAACTCCCTTGGGGTGATTCCTTGGTTGTTTTCAAGCCTCTTGTACTAGTGGGATGTGTTCTAGACTTTTAATCCTAGCATATGAAGGCATTAGGCACCACTTAGTGCCCTTTATAGGAGTTTACGGCCCAAGAACCATGTCTTGGCCGTAAACTCACTTGTTTAAGTGATTTTGGTGTGGTTTGGTCCTTCCATTTAGTGGGTACAATTTCTTGTAAAGGGCTAGGGCCTTAGGTGTCATGAAAACACCCTTTGTGACCATTTACATGGAATTTACGGCCTAGGAGAGTTCTGGGCCGTAAACTCACTTTCATTTGAGTCATTTGATGTGTTTAAGACCTTAAGCTACTTGGGGAAATAACCTAGATGCAAGCCTTAAAGTCCTTAAGTCCAAAAACCACCATTTAGGCCTTTGAAATGGAGTTTACGGCATAAGAGAGTTCTGGGCCGTAAACTCCCAATCTTGGGTGGTTTTGTGTGTGATTTCATGTCCCTGATGTGTTTACCTAATGTCCTAAGGCCTTATTCTAGCATCAATGTCGGTTTTGGCTTTGTTTCGGGAGTTTACCGCCCAAGAACACCTTGGGGAGTAAACTCCTAGATCTCATGTTTTAGCCCACTAAATCATGTTATATGCATCTAATATGTAATATAACACTACTAGAAAGAGTTACTTACAATCTGGGATAAAAACCCGAAGATCTGTCAGAGAGAAAATGGCTTTTCTCTAGCTGGAATTGTGAATAATTAATTAAATAAATTCAGAAAACTATTTATAGTCCTGAAATATTTTGACAGAAAATATTTTTTTATTCTCGGACTTGGGCTGTAACTTTATGAAACTTGAAATGTTCAAATTTCACAAACCCAGGAGCATCCACTCTCCTGATATCTCCTAAAGTGTAAACCGTAAGGTACACTAACTTGTTCGGAAAAGTCTGAAAATCACTGAAATTGGACTGACTTCTATTGAATAGATATTGTTCGTACAAATGGAAATTTTGGGTTGTCACAGATTTGAGATGAAGTATAATTTCCTCTCCCTTAATTATAGCAAAACAACTTTTTCCCAATTGAAACCTTTTGTTTTATATATTTAACATTGCTAACTTGCAACCTTTATCATAATTATCATGCTCCCACTAACATGATGATCATTAGCATAACACCTATGCTCCCACTAGCTTTGACATGTACTAAAAAATTAGCTGACTTTCTTACCAATGTTCAGATTTCTGATACTCGATTGCTTTGATAAAACTTTATCACAATCATACACCTTGCCTTAGATAGCACACTTGTGTGTCTAAACAATTTTAAAAACTATGAAAAGGGATTCCGTAATCATAGTCTCGATTGTTTAGACCTTTGACACTTCTCACAAGTCCAGGTTAGTGTGCCGGTAAACCACACACGCTCCACTAACGAATTTGAAAATGCAAATATCACAATTGCTATCTAGCTAAAATCTACTTAGTAAAAGTGTTTCCTCACCATCATTTTCATGAATCGGAGAGAAACCTTATGACACTTAGATTTAGTAGTGTATGTGTTATTATCCATGTGAATTGTCAAAACCATAGTCACAAGACAAGGATAATGACAAATCCAAACTCATATCGAATGAACTCAATCTTAATTTCTTACCACCTAGCAGCTCAAGTGCCTACCATTGCTTCCAAGTTGTTGTGCAACCAATTGAGAACTCTAAGAACTCATATGCAAAGCCAACTTTAATTGGAATGGGCACAAAATATGTCAACACGATAGGTTATGAACCTCAAGTCGTGTGCTAGTGAAGAACTTTAGGTTTTATTCTTGATTAGTTCTTGAGCCTTTCAAGACTATTAAGACTCCCACTGTCCTTTTAACATATAAGACTTTCTTGTCAGTTATTCAAGAGATAGTGTGGATTCTAATCAAGACAAAAACTTCACAAAATTTGCCAAAGTTGGTCTTTGTTTTATTCAAAACATCACAACTTACCAATTTCAAATGTACAAGAGTAGAAAACTTTTACTCTTACATTTGACAAGTGTTTTAAACCTTCTTTAAGACATGTCACTCAAGTTACAATCTTGGAGTATGACTCTAAGAATTGTTTTTGGAACGAAGTATGAATCATCTTCTTGATTTAACCACTTCAACAATTCATAGCTCCTCTTCTTAGCTATAAGAAGGAACTTAGAGGATGAATTGTGATAAGGTCTCTAAATCATTAAGATGATCATAAAAACTGATACTAAAGTACTCTCCCGCTTTTCAGATTTGAGAAACTTTTATCCTTCTGCCTAATTTGATTCTTCTTATTCGCTCTGCCTTACATTGGAACCTTTTCCAATGTATTAGAATTACACATTAAGCTTGTAAGTATAACCAGATTTACTGAGCTTTAGTAAATTATGACGAATGTGTACTCGATCTTTTGTCCTTCACTTGACTCACACATCCATGTGAACAAGTAACTAGTCTTAATTTCCAATACTTGAAAGTTCTCATTCATCATACTATACAACTTGCATGATTCCAAGTTTCTATCCAACTGAAACTTGGGTGATGAGAATCTTTCCTTATTTGGTAAATTTAGACACTACCACAAATGAAAGATTCAAATTCATATTTCCAATATTGCTATCAATGGAATCATATAAACAAGATCTTTTTTTTCCCAAATGCCATTGTAAGGATATTCTAAAATAAATAAAATTAAAAACTTTTCTTTTATTTTAAAACTTTGTGGAAAAACTAATCCTTACAATGCAAATGTATATGAAAACTTGTTGTCATCTATTCCTAAGCAATCTATCATAACTCTTAAGCACGTGCTCAAAATTCTGATCACAGAACCATGCGATTGAAATCCATCTTCGCGATCAGAATCAGCATATACTTCCTTTAAGTTTCTTTACTTTTCTTTGATTCTTAAAACATCAACATGTGACCCAACCACATCATGTAATAAGAATCTCCAAGTAGGAACCTAATAGAGTTAGACAATGGACTTTACCTGAAATAAAATCATACTTATTGACTTTACCATCCTTAGGTAAGTTTGGCAGCTTCATAACCAAAGCCCCTTCCTTTGGCAATAGAAACATATGGACCCTTAGGTAATAGTACATGGGACTATCTCAGACTTAGCCTTTCTCTTTACCATTTGGTCAACAAAGTTGACTATGGCCAATCCCTTTCCATGGGGAAGAGAATGCATTTCTGGATTTCCTGTGTCACTATTGTCCCTGTCCATAATGTTTTGGGAAGTTGATCTCCTAATCAAATTTGATTTACTAGTACACTAAATCATTTCTGATTTAGCAGCACCAAGCAAATAGATAAGATCATTAAGGGTCTAGTCATATTCTGTTTCATAGGAGTTCTAAAGAAACTCACTATGTGACTTAGAAAGTGACTGAGCCACCAACTTTCTCAAGACTTTGACACCCAACTCTCCTGGCATATCAATATGTGACTACATATCCAAGATGTGATCATATCTAGACCTTGCCTTGCCAATAGGGCTTGAGTGACCTTGAACTTGTGGGTTAGGGAGAATAATTGGAGGAGGTGGAGGAAGTGAAGTTCCAAGATATTTAGGAAGATCGTAGATGTATGAACTTGACATCTTTTGGGAGATATTCAAGATAGTTGATTTAAAGTCCTTAAAATAACACCCAATATGAAATATTAAGGCTAGGACCCAACAAACTATTTTATAACTTGGAAGAGGGATGCCGTAATCCAAGCTATAGAATATTTGAAGGTAGGTGAATGACGATTCACCAATTTCCACCATGAAAAATGAAATAATTTATTAGTTTTTAATTGGATTTGAAACTCCTAGATCTTTGAGATTCATTGAACTGTTCAATGGCATGTTTCAATCTCGAGTGTGCCCTTCAGGTTTTGTGACTGGGATGCCGAGGATCAAAAAACAAGGTGTGAAGTAACCATGAAAATTACTTGGTACCCTTAAGTGTTTACCCCTCAACCGATGTGCCGGTTAATCATACACGCTCCATCGATACTATGATAAACATTAAGTTACCCTTTGCCTACCTTGTTAAATACGAGTTAGTGTGCCAGTTAACCACACACGCTCCACTAACCGACTTAAACAAAGTGCAAAGTGTAATTTCATGGATTAGAACCTTATTCACATGTTCCTAAGTAACTAAGATTAGGTATTATTAAGAGTTTAGTTACTTAGTATTTATCATTAATACTTTTAATGAAAGGGAGAATTATAGTCCTATCAAACACGTTCGGCTACCGACCCTCCACCAGTCAAGGAAGCGGTGGGTGAGAGTCGACACCCATTAAACTACCATTTTATAGGCAGTAACCTTATTCCCCCCTTATAGACCGGCTTCGTGAATGAGGCCTACTAACGGTAAGACTGACTTTACTCTTATATATATATATATATATATATATATATATATATATATATATATATATATATATTAACTTATAATATTATAAAGTATAAGGGTTGAATTTTAACTTTTAAAATTCTAAGGGATAACTTGGAATTAAAGTATTCATAAATGAAAGCTTTTCAAATTCCAAAACTTGAG
Organism: Lactuca serriola; assembly: GCF_051521515.1. NCBI lineage: Eukaryota > Viridiplantae > Streptophyta > Magnoliopsida > Asterales > Asteraceae > Lactuca > Lactuca serriola. Next base: position 353,864,944 of record NC_136411.1, read on the forward strand.
GGCAAGTTTTGAAACTATTCAAAACTAATTAATTCCATAACTTATGTGTTTAATGTAGTTTTAATCCAAAAACTCTTCAAGTTCCATAACTTGAGGACAAGTTATGGAAAACTTTAAACTGATAAAAGAATTAACTTTTCTTTATTTTATAACTTATGGAATTAATTAAGGTTACACTTTTTTTATTTATTATTTAATGAAGTGACTCTTGAACTTCCATAACTTGAGGACAAGTTATGGAGTCATAAAACCATTCAATGAGACAAGACTCTTCATTTTTTTTGTAACCTTTGCCAACTTTTATGAGTTTTATGGAACTTAAATGTGTCTTTTCATATAACTTGAGGATAAGTTACACAAACACATTTTAGAATCAACTCTTAGATTAAAATGGATTGAAAACAACTATTCAGTTAACTTATCTATTAATCTAAGAACTCATGTGAACAAGATAATTCAATCAAACTTTTCTCATGTAATTAGCATAGCACTTAAACAAATTCAAAACATGAATCTATTGATAATTATCTTTGAGATTGGATTGGTATGAACATTACGACATCAAAAATAAGTTTATAAGTCCAAAAACAGCTTAGGGTAAAGTTCCTAGTCCAATTGCAGCCAAAAAGGTCGAATATATGTTGTCTGGGGGTCCAACTCGTCGAGTGAACGAGCCAACTCGGCGAGTTGGATGCATTTTGCCTTGGACTCGGCGAGTCCCTTCATGGACTCGGCGAGTCTGCTGGGCAGACAGCAACAAAACTCGATTTTCAGCTTCTATTGCAAGTATAACAAGAAAACAAATCTGGCTCTGATACCACTGTCGAGTTTTGAGCATTCTAACACTCCTATGGTGTACATGTAACTCTATAAACCTTGGACCTATGTTTTCTCAATTATACATGCAAATAATAACTTTCCAAGGCTTTAATCCTAACTAGCATATTATAATGTTCTTATATTACAAAGTACTAGTTAGATGACATACCTTTTGATGTAGCTTGATGTCTTCAAGCTTTAAGAGCTTAGCCCCAATAGTGTGGAAGCCTCAAATGGAATCACAAATCACCAAAACACCTTGGAAGACTTTAGAGAATATGGATACTTGGTTCTCTCTAGTGAAATCGGCTAGCCCTCTTAGTGTATCCACACTAGTGCCAATTTCACCAACCAATGACATCTTTATATAGTATGGAGACTAGGGTTAAACCCATGACCTTTCATTTCATAGGATCCATGGGTTAAACACTCCATGGACTATCCATGAAAGCTTAGTCCAACTTAAATGAACTTGGCCCATTCCATATATATAAGAGTCCAGATTTAATTAGTTCATTTTGATCACTTAATTAATTATAAATTAATTCTTGATAAATACTAATTAAATAATATAATTATATATTATATATTAGAGCTTATAATATATTAATATAAATCATAAATATACTATTCTCAAAAGACTATCCATATAAATTGTGTCGGTGAAGTGCAACCCAAATGGACCATGCCGGGTCGGGTCAAGTACATACCAAATATAGTTATGGACTTTGACATTAATCCAAAAGTATTCTTCATTCCAGGTAGCATTCTCATATACTCATCTTCATGTAATTCTACATGCAGTAATAAATTATTCACATCAAATTGATGAACTTTCCAATTATTCTTCACTACTAAAGCTACTTAACTTCTAATAGTGTTAAATTTGATGATAGGAGAAAATGTCTCGTGATAATCAACTCCCTTTTTTTTAAGTAAAGCCCTTGGCCACGAGTCTGGCATTGTACCTCTATATTGACCCATGACTTTAGATTTCACCTTTTTAAACCCATTTGCAAGCAATTGGTTTCTTTCCTTTAGGCAGCTTGACAATGTACCAGGTTTTGTTAGCATTTAATGCATCAAATTCCTTTTTCATTGCTTCTTCCAATGTAGGATCTCCTTTGGCTTGATTGTAGAATAGTGGTTCAACAATTTTGAGAGTGATATGATTGATAATTGAAACATTGTTTGAGAAATGTGAGCTTTTAACAAAATCATTGATGAAGATGTTGGTTATTGTATGACAATAATCCGTAAAATATTCAATTTGATTGATTACATTGTAACAAATATAATCTTTCAATCGAGTTGAAGGAATAACATTTCTTGTGGATCTTCTAGCAGGGACATATGGAACATGATTGTCATGAACATTATGGTGTTCATTATTCATATAAGAAGAAGTAGCATCCCCATTGTTTGAAATTTGATCATTATTGAGCAATGATTGATCATCAGTATCATCAAAGATATATGCAAAATATGGATCAATGGATTCAATAATCTTGTGAGAAACAAGATTATGAAGGGAAAAATGTTTAATATACCTTGAAATAATGATATCTCTTTTGTTGAGATCAAGGACTTTATACCCTTTTTGACCAAAAGGGTATCCAATAAAAATGCAAGGTTTGGATGTAGGCATGAATTTTTCTTTGTTCACATGTAAAGTAGAAGTGACACATAGACATCCAAAAGATTTCAAATTTTCCAAATTTGGTTTCTTTTTGAATAAAACCTCATAAGGAATTCTATTATCAAGAAGTTTTGAAGGAAATATGTTGATTAAATGAGTAGCAGTTAAGACACATTCTCCCTAATAACATTTCCCAAATCCATTTTGGAAGAATAATGGTCTAGACACTTCTAATAAGTCCTTGTGTTTCCTTTCTACAATCCCATTTTGTTGGGGTGTGTAAGGACAATATTTTTAATGAATGATTCCCGCAGATTGAAAGAATTGAATACCTTCATTGCTAAAACTGAGCTCAATAGAATTATCAGTATGAATGATCTTAATAGTGATATGAAACTAAGTTTGAGCATACTTAACAAAAACTTGAATAAGAGTGAAAGCATTACTCTTATGTTTAAGTAGATGAATCCAAGTGCATCTACTGTGATCATCAATAATGTTCAAAAAGTAGTTGAAACCGTTATGTGTGGATTCTTTATATGGTCCCCAAATGTCCATATAAACAAGATCAAAAGGCTGTTTGGAATTTCTTTCACTTAATGAAAAGACAATTTATGTTGTTTTGCTTGATATCAAATTTTGCAAGATCTAAACAAATCATTAGAACAATCATTGGAAGTAAATGTCATCGATTTCGTTTTATCAAATGGTAAATTTCCTAATCTATAATGCCAAAGATTAGATATATTACACTTGTTTGCAAAATTACATGAAGAAAAAGGAATGAAAGAGCTGTTTACAAATGCAGGAATATTCAACCACTTATGCCCTTGAAAGTAGAGTTTGTTATTCTTATTCTAATGATAAAACTACTCTTCTACAATGGGGATTGCATTGCACAAAATTCATCAGTAAAGATTATCCATACCTTTAACTGGAGGTGATTTTGGCAATAGAAATGAGATTTTGTCTAAACCCGGGAACATAAAGCACATCAGGAAGTTTGATTTTGTTATGAATAAAGACTTCTCCGATTTTTATAACAGGAAGAAAATGTCCATTTGGAAGAGCAACTGGATAAAAATGTTAAAGACTTCTCAAGGAAGAGAATAATGACATATCAAAACAATTGTGATCAATAGCTCCTGATTCAATTATCCATTTGGATTTTCTCCCATTAGAGTCATTATCAACATTAATATATAAGAGACATGATTTCCTGAAGTATTAATAAGATTATGTGTTGTATCCATTGAGCCATTGTTGATAACATAATTGATTTGAGAAGTGCCTTTGTTGTTAAGAAGGTCCATCAATTGCTTGTACTGTTCTTGTGAAATTGTTTGTGGATCATCTGTAGCAGCAACATTATGAACCATTGACTCCGTTTTCTTTGTTTTCGTGAACTTGAAGTCTGTTGGAAATTCATGGAGTCTGTAGCATTGAGAGTTGATGTGTCCACTCTTCTCTCTGTTTGAAAAATTCAGATTTTTCTTAGATCTAGTGTGAACATGCATTGCTATAGACTCTGTGACAAGATTAGGTGTAGATGAAATGTCTCTCTGTTTTTCTTCGTGAATCAAGATAGAGTGAATAATGGAAATAGTAGGAATAGGACTCAACATCAAGATCCGCCTCTGATAGCTTTATACGAATTGTTTAATCCAATGAGTAACTAAATTACACATTGATCTTCCATGAATTTGTTTAGAATAGCAGCAAAACTACAAGTACATGTAGGTACCTCTTGGATTATCCTTAATTCATCCCAAAGATGTTCATTTGGGTGAAATATATTGAGAAATATTCAGATCCTTGACTAGTAGAATACAATTGTTTCTGAATCAGATATATCATTTCTCCATTTTATTGTGCATACCTTTGATTCAATTTCGTCCATATTTCTTTTGTTGTTTAAAAGAAAAGGACACTTTCATCAATATCCTTATTTAATGAGTTCAAGAACCAAGAAATGACCATAAACCTGACATGATCGCAATTTGAAATCAAAGGTGAATTCGCTCCAGGAGATGATAGCGATCCATCAACGTAACAAAATTTGTTCTTAGCAGTAAGTGCAAGCGCCATCGATCGTTTCCGCGTAGCGAATCCAGTTCCATCGAACAATTTTGATACAAGAATAATACTTGGATTATCAGAGGATCCAAGGAAATAAGGGATAGAAACTTTATTTGCTTCACTCATGATGATGAATTGAAAAAAATGGAGATGAAAAAGAAAGAAATTAATCTGAACTCCTGCTCTGAAACCATGTTGAAAGGGAATAAGAGAGATAATTTGAAGGAGAAAGGATGATTGAAATGATTTTCGTTAATCATTCATAAAGTTATAAATGCAATATATTCAAGAGAAATCAAAAATATTTTCTAGCAAACTAGCAGACTAACTAATTACATCTGAATAAAATGATGACGTATTACATCTAAAATAGAAAAGGAAAGTCAACATTCTTCTTAACTTTTATACTCTAATACATTTACACAATAAGAACCATAGGCATTGGTAATCTCACCAAGATTTAATTCAAGAATGCTTTTTAGAACCTATTTGCTACCAAATAACATTATGGATCTCGACCAATGCCTAGCATACTCAAAGTCAAGATGAAAAGTGGTTTCAACAACAACGGAAGAACTAAAAGTATTTCAACTTTGATACACTTGGAAACTAATGTTCGTCAAAATTCTTAAGAGCATCTCCAACCCACTCCCATTTTCCATATTTTCCTTCATTGTTCCACCATTCTTCTCCAACCCTACCCCATTCATTCCCCCATTTTGAGGGATATGAATAATATTACACAAAGAGGAATTTGTTTTTTCTTTACGTATGTTGTACAAGGATTAAGGGACACAGAGATCATAGATATGGGATAAACGAGAACAAAAGGAACCAATAAGGTAGATGGAGCCTACAATCAAGATATATAGATGTTTGATAGATAAGAAGCACCTAGAAAGCATGTAGGAAACAACATCCACAAGAATAACCAAGTTTGAGTAGATTCGTCAAAGGAAGTGGGTATATGAGCGAGTGTGATTTTTGGTATCCTTTCATCATTTGAATATTCTTATGTTTCACTAGACAAATGCTAATTTCTATATGATCAATAACATCTTCACCTTATGGTTCTATTATATATGTATTTGATCAATTTCGATTGTAAGACTACTAAACCTAACTCAAATCATTATGTTATTAGCCTTATGCTTTATCAATATTTTTGTAGTTGGCATTACATTCAAGGGGTCTTTGGATGTGCTTTTCAATTAATGAATTATAATTGAGGTTTTTAGATTAGTAATTGTAAAATTAATCAAATTTGGGGAAACATGTAAAATTACGTTGCAATGGATATTAAATTTGAAGTTTAAAGTTATTTGGATGTTTTATTTTAATACTAAAAAAACAAAATGTTTTTGAAAATATGTTACAGTTTGCAGAGGATAAAAAGAATATGGAGGTCTATTTTTGTTATTGAAAAAAAATAATTGACGCAATGTTTAGCATATCATTGTTATATAAGACGCAACTTAAGTTATCATGGTTTTTAAATAGTTACCTTCTAGAAATTTGAGTACCAAAGAAAAGGAAGGTCGGAGAAGATGAGGAGGGTTGACCATAATCAACTGTGGGAAGGGTTAGGGTTATGGGGCCGTTCATGGAGATATAGGGTGTAGGTGTGGTCCAATATAAAATATAATTACATAATAATAAAAATCCTAAAATATATAACATATAGGGAAATGAGACATGTTACCCAACTTAATAGAGCAACCCTAACTACTGTTAGTTTTAGAACCAAATCCATAACAAAATCTTCAAATAAGAATCATTTTGCAAGTTGGAACCTCTTTTAGATCGTTGTCAAAGAAATTTTATAACCATAGGGACCATTTTATACTTTTATCTTATAATTATTATTATTATTATTATTATTATTATTATTATTATTATTATTTTGTAGGCATATGTATGTAGTAGTATATATATATATATATATATATTGTAACGATCAAAAGTTTCCCTTCCATTATTGAGGTTATTGTCCATTATGTTTTCTTGTCAACTTACTTTTGACATGGTTAAAGTTAACTTTTAGGGGTCTAAGTGCTAGAAAATGATACTTGATCATACACACGGGTCACATAGTTATTTTCTCACACTATAGGGGCCTAAAATTAAAATTTTCAAGTATTTAACCAAATGTAACCCTAAAATACGGGAATTATCTCTTATTTGTAGCCAAAAAATCCTACTTCTAGCCTCCGTATTGGTTGAGTGTGATTCCTTAGTGTTCTTGCCTCGGTGGAGTGTTGGAGTAAAGAGAGTGTGAAGAAAGAAGTAATTTGAAGGATTCTTGTCGGTGCTTGTGGGTGTCTTTCTCTTCTATAAATCCTCTTGGATTCCTCAATGAATTTTTAGAAAGTATAATCATTTTCCTATCATGTATCTGTTGGGTTTTTTTAGCACTATAAAACTCATATGGTGTACATGTAACCGTAAATGCTTTGGATCTATGTTTTCTCATATTATACATGTATTTTTCATTTTTTCCAAAACATTCTCCCTAACTTGCATACAATTGAAGCTATACAATATAAACTTAGTTTGGATGCTTTCGTCTTGAGTAGGGTAGTGTTCTTGACCTTTGAAAGCTTTAGCACCTCAAGTGTGATGCCTCTATTGGTTCAGAAACACCAATATGCAAGAGGAGGCTCGAGAGACTAAGTTACTTATCTCATGAAGATGGTGTAACCGATTTTGGCTCATGAGGGTTCTATTTATAGTGTTGCACATGCTAGGGTTACACTTTATAAACCCTAATGACCCATGACTCTCCACATTCTCATGCTCCATGGATTTAACCTCCATGGACTATCCATGGATTAGTTTAGCCCATCTACATAATCATATATCAATGGCCCACACTACAAAGAATCATTAATTTACATAATCAATCCCCATATATTTAATTAATCTCTTTTGACCACAAAATAAATTCTAAATGAATTCTTGATCAATACTAATTAAATAATATGATTTCAAATTAATATATTATACTTGTAATATATTAATAAACCATAAATAAACTTATTCTCAAAATCAATCGTCACATATTGCACTGGTGAAGGCAACCTAAAAAGGACCATCCTACAATCGGGTCAAGTACATCATAGTTATAGTTATGGGCTTATACACCAAATCCAATAGTCTCCCACTTGGATAAGTCTAATAACTATAGCTGTCAATGTAACTTCGGGATCCAACTTAGCAATCGTAAGCTTTCAAAAGCCATTGTCAACTTTGACCCACTCAGTGACGCATCCTTTAGATAAGGGATCATATAATCCTCTATTCTCAATATATCAGATGGAAAAATACATGGAACGATGTCATACTTATTGTCCAATAGTTTGTTTCTTGATTTTCGATTCGTCTGACATAGAACACAACTGAACACATCAATTTAGTTCTGACAGGGCCCGATACATAAGTCAAAACAGAATCAATGAGGGGCCCAAGATATCGCTTTTAATCCTCTTAGGATAGAAGGCAATAGATAAACTTTGACATTATATGATTGTACTAACTACTCATTAAATATGCCCATCGATACGTTTTATAACATCAAGTTACTGATGCGTTTTCGTATCATCAATGCACAACTAATTCATAGTCAACAACTCATATATCTAGGTTTGAAGAATTATATGATATTATCATCTCACGATCACTCCTGATAAATTCCATGAAGTGATTCAAGTGAGCACAGGTTCATCCAATACTCAAATCTTATTTGAGAAGTACTCATGAATGGTGTAGCAAACTGTTGCTATGCCTAACGCCTTAGACAATCTACAAGCCAACTCATGAAAGTCTTCTTTCATACTTACTTCCAACTTATGATCAACTATGGATAGTTTGAATAAATCTTATTATTATGGAAGTCAAAACATGCAAAGTGAAACAATAGTAAATGATTGACACAAAATAGTAACTTTACTTATAAATAAAACTCATTTTATTTAATTATCAAATGTCAATTACAATTTAGCTATAACAATTTTGTATTTATTTAACCACTAAAACTAATATCTTTCGTTAGGCCAATGCCCCTTGCATGCTGCAAGTGCTTAACCCAAGTCAGTCCCTTTGTAAGAGGATCTCCTAGGTTCTTCTCTGACGATATCCCCTTCACCAGGTGGTGTCCTTCTTCTACTTGATGTATTATGAAGTGATATTTTCTGTCGATATATTCGGATCTACCATGATCTCCCGGTTCCTTGGTTAAGGCAACCGCCCCTTCATTGTCGCAGAAAATCTCCATAGACTCCTTTATAGATGGAATGACTAGAAGGTCTCCGATGATGTTTTTCAACCATATCACCTCTTTCGATGCTTCACTTGCTTTTATGTACTCTGATTCGCACATTGAATCAGCTACAACATCCTACTTGCAACTTTTTCATGTCACTACTCCTCCATTTAGGGTAAATATCCATCCCGACTGAGAGCGGAAATTATCTCGGTTGGTTTGAAAGTTGGCATCCCTATACCCTGTCACTCTCAAGTCCTCACTCCCACCAAGGGTAAGGATCAAGTCCTTAGTCCTCCGTAGGTATTTGAGAATGTTCTCAATTGCAATCCAATGAGCTTTACCAGGATTCCCTTGATATTTGCTGACCGTGATCAAAGAAAAGGCCACATTAGGGCGAATACAAGCGATAACATACATGATCGAGCCAACTGCAGAAGCATATGGAATACGAATCATCTCTGCTATCTCATCCTCTGTACTCGGACTTTGCGTCTAACTCAGTTTGGTATTGCTTATGATAGGTAGGATACCTTTCTTGGAGTTCTCCATGCTGAAACACTTCAAAACCTTGTACAAGTAGGTACTGTGACTAAGTCATATTAGTCTTTTACTCTTGTCTCTCGATATCCTTATCCCTAGGATATGGGCAGCTTCTCTGAGGTCCTTCATAGCGAAGCACTTCCCAAGCCAGGACTTAACCTCCTACAAAGTAAGGATGTCGTTTCCTATGAGCAGTATGTCATCTACGTTCAATACCAGAAAGCTCAATATACTCCCACTAGCTTTGACATATATGCAAGAATCATCCTCGCTTCTCAAATATCCAACATCTTTGACTTTCTCCTTAAAATAAAGGTTCCATCTGCAAGATGCTTGTTTTAATCCATAAATGTATTTCTCAAGCTTACAAACTCTATTAGGGTACTTTGCATTGACTAAACCCTCTGGTTGACTCATCTAAACAACTTCAGCCAACTTTCCATTAAGGAAAGCGGTTTTGAAATCCATTTTCCATATTTCATAGTCATGAAATGCAGCTATGGCTAGCATAACCATTATAGATTTAGTCTTTGCTACTGGTGAGAAGGTCTCATCATAGTCAACTCCCAAAGTTTGAGTAAAGCCCTTCACAACCAGTCGCCCCTTATATGTGTGTACTTTCCCATCCATGTTAGCCTTCTTCTTGAAAATCCATTTGCACTCAACTTTCTTACGACCTGGTACATTGTCAACCATGTTCCAAACTTGACTGACATACATGGACTGAATCTCGCTGTCCATAGCCTTTTTTCCATTTTGCAGACTCGGGGCCTGCCATGGCATCCCTATAGTTATTAGGTTCATCCAAATTTACCAGTGTGCTATTAATAATAAATGTATCACCTTCAGCTGTTATATGAAAACCATATAACACAGGTGGAACACTAACTCTACTGGAACGCCTGAGAGGTACGGACTTGTCAATTGGATCAACCGGAGTTTCCTCCTCAGGTTGATTGCTAGTGTTTGAGGTTCCTTCACTGCTTGACTCTTGAAGATCTTCAAGGTCAATTTTCCTCCCTCTGTCCTCTTGGCATATGAGCTCTCTCTAACGAAAGACTCCTCTCCTCGCAACAAAGACAACATTGGCACTCGTTCTATAAAAGAGATATCCAAAGGAATTTTATGGGTAGGCGATTAAAATACATCGCTCATTCTAAGGTTTGAGCTTGTCATGAGTCTCACATCTCACGAAAGCCTCGCAACCCCAAACTTTGATGTGATCTAATGAGGGAACCTTCCCTTTCCACATCTTGGGAGGTGTTTTGGAAACCTTTTTGGTAGGGACTAGATTAAGGATATAGGAGGTAGTCTCTAAGGCATACCCCAAAATGAGATAGGTAAAAAAGTTCGACTCATCATGGAATGAACCATGTCTAGCAAGGTTCTAGTGCACTTCTCAGCCATACCATTAAGCTGTGTTGTCATAGGTGGCGTCAATTGTGAAACAATTTTGCATTTCTTAAGATAGTCAAGGAACTCAATACTAAGATACTCTCCTCCTTGATCGGATTGCAACATCTTTATCTTCCTGCCCAATTGATTCTCCACTTCTTGCTTAAGATTTTTGAACTTTTCAAAGGTTTCTGACTTATGCTTGATTAAGTAGATATACCCATACCTACTATAATAATCACTAAAAGTCACATAGAAGCGGTTAGCATCCCTTGTGGCGGTCCCAAATGGACCACACACATTAGTGTGTATGTGATCCAACAGACCTTCACCCCTTTCACAAGTACCAGTGAAAGGTGACTTGACCATATTTCCAAGTAAACTAGATTCTCAAGTGTCATCCGAATTTACGTCCAATGTGTTGGATTAGTGTCTAAATCCATAACTATAATTGGTATGTACTTGACCTGATTTGGCATGGTCCATTTGGTTTGCATGGCATCAGAACAATTGGATAGACAAAACGAGAAAAAGGATACCAGTGATTTATATTAATATATTATAAGTTCTAATATATTAATATGAAATCATATTATTTAATTAGTATTGATCAAGAAGTAATTTAGAATTAATTTAGTGATCAAAAGGAACTAATTAAATATGGACTGCTATATATGGTGGGCCAAGTTCATTTAGGTTGGGCTAAGATTTCATGGATAGTCCATAGAGTGTTTAACCCATGGATCCTATGGAAATGAAAGTTAATGGGTATTAGGGTTTACATGAATGTAACCCTAATCCTCCACACTATATAAAGAAGTCCCTAGTTCATGAAATGAGCACTAGAGTGTGTACACAAGGGGGCTAGGCAGTAGTGTATAGTACATAAGAGGGCAAAACCGATTTTGGTGCAAGTATCCTTACTCTCAAGTTATTCCAAGGGTTCTTGATGGTGTGTGAACCGTTTGTGGTGAAACACTTGAGGCATTAGGCTCTTAGAGGTTCAAGACTTCAAGCTCCATCAAAAGGTATGTCATTCTACTAGATTCTTGTAGTATAGTTGCTTCATATTATGCTAGTTAGGATGAAACCTTGGAATATAAAATATTTGCTAGTTAGGATGAAACATAGTTGCTTCATATAAGGTTTATGGGGTGGCATGTACACCATAAGAGTGTTAGAATGCTCAAAACCCATCATGGTATCAAAGCCTAGGCTGGGTTTTAATTATACTTGATGCGAATTGCTAAAAAAATGTTGAAAAAATCGATTTTCTGCTGTTCTGGATAGTGGACATGCCGAGTCCACTGATGGACTCGCCGAGTCAATACATAAAATCATCCAGCTCGTCGAGTTGGTTCATGCACTGGACGAGTTAGACCCCCTGACAGCATATCTTCGAGTTTTATGGTTGGAATTGGTCTAGAATCATTACCTTAAACTATTTTGGACTTATAAAACCTATTTTTGATGTTTTAATGATTATGGTAAACCAATTTCAAGGTTATTATCAAAATTTCAAGTTTTATGTGTGTTTATGTTATTCTTGAAATTGTTGATATGATTGTTCTTACACTTATGAGTTTCGGTAGATCATAGTAATTATTTGCAAATTGGTTGTTAGTTAATTCTTGATCTAAATGTGTTTTAATGGAGTCCATAATTTTTCCTCAAGTTATGGATTACCAAAAGTCATTTAAACATCCATTAATACTCGTAGGTTACACAATTGAAGAGTCTTTTTGTCTTATGAACTCCATAACTTGTCCTCAAGTTATGGATGTTCAAGAGTCTCTTCATTAAAGTTTTAAAACCCTAATTAAACTCATAAGTTATGAAAATGAAAAAGTTTTTGAATACTTCAAAACTCGCCCTCAAGTTTTGGAACTTGTAAAGTTTCCGCTTATGAATACTTTAATTCCAAGTTAAACCCTTAGAATTTTAAAAGTTAAAATTCAACCATTATACTTTATAGTTTTATAAGTTAATATATATATATATATATATATATATATATATATATATATATATATATATATATATATATATATATATTATAAGAACAAAGTCATTCTTACCGTTAGTAGGCCTCATTCACGAAGCCGATCTATAAGGGGGGTATAAGGTTACTGCCTATAAAATGGCAGTTTAATGGGTGTCCACTCTCACCCACCGCTTCCTTGACTGTTGGAGGTTCATTAGCCGAACGGGTAAGACAAGGACTAGAATTCTCCCTTCATTCTAAGTATAATGATAAATATAAAGTAACTAAACCTTTTATAAATACCTAATCCTAGTTACTTTAGGAAAATGTGAATTTGGTGCTAGCCCATGAAATTACACTTTTCACTTTGCTTAAGTCGGTAGTGGAGCGCGTGTGGTTAACCGACACACTAGATTGGATTTAACAAGGTATGAAAAGGGTAACTTAATGTTTATCATAGGACCGGTGGAGCGCGTGTGGTTAACCGACACATCGATTAAGTGATAAGTACTAGGCGTACCTAGTATATTTGCATGGTTATTCACACCTTGTTTGTGATCCTCGGCATCCCATTCCCAAACTTGAGAGGGCACAATTGAGACTGAAACATGCCATTGAAAAGTTCAATGAATCTCAAAAGATCTAGGAGTTTCAAATCCAATTAAAACCTAATAAAATATTTCGTTTTTCATGGTGGAAATTGTGAATCATCATTTGCCTACCTTCAAATATTTTATAGCTTTGATTACGGCACCCATCTTCCAAGTTATAAAATATTATGTTGGGACCTAGCTGTCACACCCCAAAACCAAGAACTGCGGAAACGTTCTAGGGCGGAGGACGTCATGTAAGGTAATCACAACACAGTAAATGTAAATAGGTAAACAACATCATCCATTGCATTAAATATATAAATTTAATACATGCGTGTTCTGTACAGTTTTAGACACCAAAAATATAACGTAAATCCAAAGTAATAAAATGATGAGTCCTGAGTACGCTCCATCATCTCAAAAGATGGCATCGGTACCTGTCTACTGATGACCTGAGAATACAAGTTATTTTGAAAGAGTTTATCAGCATTAAGCTGGTGAGTTCATAAGTATTTTAGTGTCAATGTTTGTTGTCAAAAACGTTTGAACCTGTCTCAATGTATAAGTTTGAATCGCTCAGAAAATCCTATATTTTCTATAAAAGTAACCTTCTACCAAGGATAAACTGTTTTGTAAACTCGTCTGTTGTAAAAGTGTGTAATTACCCAAGTATAACTATCATTTGTTAAAATATAGTTTGTACATTAATGCTTAAGTGAGATTATCACCAAAATATGTAATGGGTAAATCATTGTAGTACTGTAGCTTTGTATAATAAGAACTACTGTTATACTAATTACTACTACCATAAACCGGATTTATATTAAGGTATAATGTGATAATTGCACCATACTATCGACTGATAACAACGACATAAAGAACGGTCGTAAATAACGGAATGACGTTTGGCACCCGCAGACATGCAGGTCCGGCTGTAGCTAGCAGCTAGGTGTAGGATAGTCAATCCAGTATAGATCTATACGCAAACTCAACGCTCTCCCTCCAAGAGAATTCTGGCTACAACTCGGGCCATGACATTTAAGGCATGCTCCGATACAGTGGATCACATTTGTTATCATATTCTTGCATATGTGATGAAATGTTTCTTGTTCTAGTATAGTTGTATATGTTCTCATAGTATAGTTGTATGTATATTCTCTTCCTAGTATAGACTCATGAATGAACTGACTCATTGATCTAACAGTTGTAATAGTATGGTTCTGTGTTACCCCGATGGTAACTTGTTAACGGTGCGTCTAGTACGTATGATTATGGAAGTACTTTTATGTCTATATATGTATATTTGATATGTAATTAACATGGAAACGACCTTCGGATGGTCACCCAAAATCCCACCAGACCACATCCAAATCGAGGAAAAGGAAATAGGGTGGATGGCCTTCCTAAGCCCTTTAAACATTATTTATACGTCTATACATATATGGGCATGCAATTTATAATATAAAAACATAAATAAGTATTTATAAGACATTTGAAACATAAGTATTATTTTTAAAGAAAGATTGACTTGATGTCAATTTATAAAACAATTTGAAGGAGTAGATTTGATTAAAACAGATTAAGTATAAGGATCATTTGTTTAAATCATATTTGTAGTATAAATTTGACAAGTAAATCGTTTTGGAAAACATTTTGAAGTAAAACAGTTGATAGACAGTTTGAATAGTGATAAAATCACTGGTTTCCCTAGTTATTAATCACATGTGATTAATGCAATCACATGTGATTGAAACAATAACTATAAGTATTTAACTTGTGTTCCCCACCCCCCCTTGAAAGCATATAAAAGCATTAAGAATATTTAAAAAAGGTTGATTAAGGGGGTATGAAACTCATTTGATTGATTGAAGAAAGCGAGATGGAAAACCGGGCAGAGTTTCGTCTCGGAAAACGGATTTTTCTCGGGATTCTCGGGAATCTCGGGAGTAAAATCGACCCTCGGGACTTGAGCAAAAAGACCAGAGCTTCGGGTTATAACGGGCACGGAAAACGAGGCAAGGTTGTGAGAGAGAGGAGAAAAATGAGCAACATTTTTGGAAAGCCTCGCATCCTATTTATAGGAAGGCTGAACCGCCTCGGAACGCGGGGCGTACGCTCGTACGCAGCGCGTACGCGTACGTCATGCATGACCGAAGCCTCGACTGCCTCGGTTCGGATGGGACGGGTTGCTGGGTACGCGGGTCGGATGGGACGGCGGGTCGGACGGGACAGCGGGTCGGACGGGTCGGAGCTTCGGACGGGTCGGGCGGTTTAGAATTCTTCGGATAGTGCGACGTGGACGATCCGAGACCCTCGATCTCAGTACGCGGGGCGTACGAAGGTACGCAGGGCGTACTTCGGTCCAATCCGATGACTCCCCTTCGGATATTACCGGGAATTTATAATTAAATTTATATTTATTATAAATAAACTTCAAAAATTCATATCTCCCTCATACGAACTCCGTTTTTGACGTTCTTTATATCCACGCGAAGGTGAGACCATGATCTACAACTTTCGTTTAGATTCCGTTGGCAAATTCCGAAATTATTTTTATTATTTATTTATTAAAATGACGTGATTAAGGAATTTCTTCAAAAATTCATAACTTCCTCATCCGAAGTCAGATTTGGACGTTCTTTTTATGTACGCAAACCTTGATATGATTCCTACTACTTTACTTAATCCGAATAAGATTTTAGGAAGGTTACATTTTGATCTAAATTTGATCGGATTTACATTTCATTGACTCGAAATATCGGGTTGTCACACTAGCCTTAATATTTCGTATTGGGTGTTATATTAAGGACTTAAATCAACTAACGTGAATTTCTCAAATTGTAGATATCTGGTTCAGACAACTATGATCTTCCCAAATCCTTTGGAACAAGCTTTCCTAATGAAGATGATGTGCCGTGGTTGGATCATGGAAATCATACTTCAATTCCTCCACCTCCTCCAATTATTCTCCCTAACCCACAATTTCAAGGTCACTCAAACCTTATTGGCAATCAAGGTCTATGTGTGCTCACATCTTAGAGATGAAGTCACATATTAACAAGCTGGGAGAGTTGGGTATCAAAGTCTTGAGAAAGTTGGTTATTGACTAGGTTCTTCAATCACTTTCAAAGTCACATAGTGAGTTTCCTTTGGGACTACTATGTAACAGACTATGACATGACCCTTAATGATCTTATCTATTTGCTTGGTGCTTCTAAACCAGAAATGACTTGGAGCATTGGTAAAGCAAATTTGATTAGAAGATCAACTTCCCAAACTTCAATGGACTTTAACAATGGTAACGTTGGATATCCAGAAAAGCTTTCTCTTCCTAATGGAAACGGATCAGCCATAATCAACTCGGTTTACCAAATGGTAAAGAGAAACGCTAAATCTGAGATTGTCCCGTGTACCATTACCAAAGAGTCCATATGTTTCTATTTCCAAATGAAAAGGCGTTGGTTGCGAACCTGCCCTGGTTACCTGAAAGATCTGAGAGAAGGTCAAGTCAAAAAGTTTGACTCTACTTCAGGTAAGTCCACTATCTAACTTTATTAAGTTCCTTATTGATGATTCTTAATACAAAATGTTACTCAGTTACATTTTGTATTTTGGTAGGATCAAGAAAAGCGAAGGAAACTTAAAGGAAGAGTATGCTAAATCTGATCGCGAAGATGGATTTCAATTGCATGGTTCGAAGATCGGATTCTTGAGCTACTACTTAAGAGTTATGATAGATTGCTAGAAAATACGTAATAGCATTGTAATGGAAAAGTTTTTTCCACATTTATAAATAAATAATTTTTTTTTACTTTATTTTATATTTGCTTGCAGTGGCATTTATGGAAAATTGATGTTTGTATGTTTCTAGCAATAATGGAAATATGAATTTGATTCTTTCATTTGTGATACTGTCTAAATTTACCAAATAAGGAAAGATTATCATCTCCCAAGTTTCAATTGGACCGAAACTTGGAATCATGCAAGTTGTATTGTATGACGAATGAGAATTTTCATCTTTGGAAAATTAATACTATTGCATTGTTCATATGTATATGTGAGTCAAATGAAGGAGATAGGGATCGGGTACACTTGGTTGTGCGCTGGTCAGGTCCACCATAAAAGATCGATAAGACTATTCATCATGATTTACTAAAATTTAGAAAATATGGGTATACTTACAAGTTTAAGTATAATTTTGAAACATTGGAAAAGTTTCGATGTATGGCAGAACGAATAAGAAGAATCAAATTAGATAGAAAGATAAAATTTTCTCAAATCTGAAAATATGGGAGAGTAGTTTAGTATCATGTTTTATGATCATCTTAATGATTGTGAGAGCATATCACAATTCATCCTCTACGGACATCTTAGTGCATTCTTATGGCTAAGAAGAGGAGTCATGAATTGTTGAAGTTGTTAAATCAACAAGATGAGTCATACTTCGGTCCAAAACAATTCTTAGAGTCATACTCCAAGATTGTAACACGAGTGACACATCTTAATGAAGGTTTATTAACACTTGTCAAATGTAAGAGTAAAATGTGTTCTACTCTTATACATTTGAAATTGGTAGATTGTGATGTTTTGGAAAAAATAAAGACCAACTATGGCCAATTGTGTGAAGTGTTTGTATTCATAAGAATCCACACTATCTCTTGAATATTTGTTTTGTCAAGGAATGGGTTTGGGCAAGAGAGTGTTATATGTCAAGAGGATTGTGGGAGTCTAAAATATTCATAAAGAGTTTCAAGATCTAATCAAGAATAAAACTTGTAGTTTATCACTAGCACACAACTTGGAGTTTATAACCTATCGTGTTGACATATTCCAATTTCGGTGCCCATTCCAGTTAAATTTGGCTTTGCATCTGAGTTCTGAGAGTTCTTTATTTGTTGCTTAAAAACATGGAAGCATTAGCAGGCCCTTGTGCTGCTAGGTGGCAAGAAGTTAAGACTGCACAAGTTCAATCCATATGAGTTTGGGTTTGTCACTAACCTTGTCTTGTGATTATAGTTTTGACAAATTCACATGGATAGGAACACATACACCAAAAAATCTTAGTGTAATAAAGTTTCTCTCCGATTCATGAAAATGATGGTGAGGAAACGCTTTCACTCAGTAGGTTTAAAGTAGATAGCAATTGTGATATTTGCATTCTCAAAGTTGTTAGTGGAGCGTGTGTGGTTAACCAACACATTAACATAGACTTGTGAGAAATGGAAAAGGTCTAAACTGAGAGTATGATGATGACATCCCTTGTCATAGTTCTAAAATTGTTTAGACACACATATGTGCTATCTTAGGAAAGGTGTATGATTGTGATAAAGTTTTATCAAAGCATCTCGTATCAAAAATCTGAACTTTGATAAGAAAGTCAATAAAGTATTGATTTCTAGAAGTCCAACTGATTTCGGAGTACATGTCAAAGCTAGTGGGAGCATAAGTGTTATGCCAATAATCATCATGTTAGTGCGAGCATGATAATTATGGTAAGTGTTTCAAGTTAGCAATGTTAATTATAGAAAACTAAAGTTTCAATTGGGAAATAGTTCTTTTGCTATAATTAAGGGAGAGGATACTATACTTCATTTCAATTCTAAAAGTTTAGATTGAGATTTTAATCAACTTTAGTTAAGGATATATATATATATATATATATATATATATATATATATATATATATATATATATATATATATATATATATGAATTTTATGTTGGAATGGTTCAACTTAAGGAAATTCTATATATATATATATATATTACTTTCTCAATTTCGATATGATTACGACATCCCTCTTCATAGTCGAATTACGAAAACATGGAAAATAAGAAAATAAAAAATATTGTAGCAAAAGACTGGTCTAGGATCATGTATTTATGTGAGACATCATGAATCGTGTCCCATATGCTTCGGCTATAGGATCGATTACATATGCTATAATATTTATCCTCTCTAAATTTTCCAAATGCCTAGGGCATTAAGAGGGAAAAAGTACTGGAACTGGATATGACTAATTTTATTAAACAAATGTCGAGGGAAATCTAAGGTTAACCAAAGATGGGTTGCTAAGGGACAGTTGGAAGTATGGTGGAAACTTTTGGAGAGGACCATATTGACATAGAGGCAGTTCGAATGGGATATGGAAATGTTTCATAAGTGGAAGTTATTCATTAAATCCGTGTAAGATTAGGAAACTTAATGCAAGAAGGATGTTCAAAGCAATGTACTTTGAATTTGTTACTTCGGTTCCATGGAATTATCTCCATTTGAATACTCTGTAATGTCTATTGACAAGTCTTTGTGACTTTGTGCATAGTCATTACGAGAGGATCAATGCATACAAGTTTAGAATCTAACAGATTTCGGTAAATGGTAGGAATCTGGAATTCTTACATTTACGGTAAGGATTTGGGTCTGTGAAATAAGCATCATTGGAATCATGTTCAATTGGTCTATTTCACAAAGGAAGGATCATAAAAAAACAGAGTGTGCATACTTGGTGTATGGAATAACTATTGTTTAGTAAACATAGTGTGCATGCTTAGAGCATATCATGACTATTGTTTTGATTCAAGTATAAAGTTGATAAATCCGAAACATTATACAATGAATAATGAGTAATCAATATGGTGTTTTAAATAAAAGGTGTTCTATTTACTCTCAAAGGTGCTTGGGGCCATACTGAATTAGTATTATTCTTGTGTTTCACTTTGCATGTTTTGACTTCCAGAATAACTAGGTCATTCTTCGCGAATGACTAAGTTATTCAAACCATCCACAATCGATAATACGTTGGAAGTAAGTATTAAGGAAAGACTGTTGGACATAGCAAGAGTTGCTACAACATTCATTAGTGCTCATAAGTTCTGAGTAATGGATTAAACTCACGCTCATTTGAATTACATCATGTATTTTGTCACGAGTGATCATGAGATGATAATATCTTAAATTCTTCAAACCTAGAGATATGAGTTGTTGACTATGAGTTGGTTATACATTGTTTGTACAAAAACACATTGGTAACTCGATGTTATAAAACGTGCCTTTGTGTATGATTCAACAAGTAGTAGAACAACCATATGAGTCGAAGTTTATCCATTCTTTTTACCTTTAAAGGGATAAAAGCAATATATATGGGCCCCTCGATGATTTAGTTATGACACCCCTAAGTGCTTGGCCAAGCCTAGACTGATTTGATTTGTTCAATTAGTCGGTCGTCATAAATCGGAAATCAAGAAACAACAAATGGACAGAGAGGATGATTATAATCCATGTCTCAGTCCATATGATATCTAAAATGGTGGAATATATGATCCCTTATCTAATGGACAAGTCATTGACTAGGTCAGAGTTCGACAACGGCTTTAAGAGTTATGATTTCTAGTCGGACTTTTGAGTCATACACAATAATAGTTTTAGACATATCCAATTGGGAGACTATTGGATTAGTGTCTAAGTCCATAACTATAACTGGTATGTACTTGAGCCGATTTGGCATGGTCCATTTGGGTTGCTTGGCATCGGAACAATTGGATAGACAAAATGAGAAAAAGGATACTAGTGATTTATATTAATATATTATAAATTCTAATATATTAATATGAAATCATATTATTTAATTTGTATTGATCAAGAATTAATTTATAATTAAATTAGTGATCAAAAGGAACTAATTATATATGGACTCTTATATATATGGTGGGCCGAGTTCATTTAGGTTGGGCTAAGCTTGCATGGATAGTCCATAGAGTGTTTAACCCATAGATACTATGGAAATGAAAGGTCATGGGTATTAGGGTTTACATGAATGTAACCCTAATCCTCCAAACTATATAAAGAAGTCCCTAGTTTATGAAATGAGCACTAGAGTGTGTATACAAGGGGCTAGGCACTAGTGTATAGTACATAAGAGGGAAAAAACGATTTTGGTGCAAGTATCCTTACTCCCAAGTTATTCCAAGGGTTCTTGATGTTGTGTGAACCATATGAGGTGCATCACTTGAGGCACTAGCATCTTAAAGGTTCAAGACTTCAAGCTACATCAAAAGGTATGTCATTCTATGTAAGTCCCGATTTGCTTGTGTATCAATCAGATCCAATTGATTGTGCGGAATCCAAATCAATTGGATGATGCCAGATTAAAATAGAGAAGAAGTCAAAGAAGAATAATATGAATCTTCATTGTATTGATGAATGGAATTATGTTCCTTTATATGAGATTCACACACACACACATACACTTATGCTCCTTTCTCTCTCTTGGCCGTACACTTTTTTTACCACTCTTCACCCCTTACACCTAAAACATGGGTCGTAAACGGGTTTACGGCCGTACACACCAACCTGGCCGTGAACACAGCCACAAACACATATTACACTACAGAAAAATACAGTTGTCTAGAAAAACAAAGTATAAAGCATAATTTTCGACCCAACAATCTCTCCCTTGGTTTATAGCTTTCTTTTTTAACTGACCCAACAAACTCCCCCTAAAAAGTAGTTGGCTTTTCTTGTCAATCTTCATCGGGAGCTTGGCTTCCACATTAATCTTCAAATTCTTCACAACTTCAATATGAACTTGATGAATCTTCAACGAATGACTTCATCCTGAGCCGTTGGCCATTTCTTCAAAGTTTGAATCTAAACGCACATTGGGTGAGGAGGCTTCTTGATAAGATTCTTGAAAGATAGCGCTTTCAGCTTGAGAATCTTCAGAGAGAAAATCAGAGAGAAGTAATCTTTTTGGATCACTTTAGCAGGTTCAAGATAGCAGCAAATTCATTGAGGAGGCTTCAATGCAACTTGACACAAAATCTTCAAGTCAGCTTCACCTTGCTTTTAGGGTTGAAGGATTGAATGTTCAAAGAATAATCTTCATTTCTTGCTCCTTCGAATGAGAATTTTTCGATGCTCACGGATAAAGCCTTGGCTCATAAATCTCGATACAGTCTCCATGACTCTCATCTACATCTGAATTCACTTTTCAACACAAAACAAACTAAAAGAAAACTTAGCACACACTATTTTTTTGAATTTTTAATATTTTCTGGAAAAACAGAAAGAAAAATATTTTTGGATTTTTGATTTTTCTGAACAAGAAATAAAAGAGAAACAACATTATTTTTGGAATTTTGATTTTTTTGATTTTTTTTAATTTTCAATTTTTTTTAATTCCCCCCCTAAATTTGTGCAGAGAGTAAAACTATGAACAAATTTAACAAAAACAGAAATATTTGACTAAATATAAGACATTTTTGGGATCAAAGTTTTGAGACAGTCTTAACTTTGTTTATCGGTACCGTCACCTTCATGAATAGATATGGTCAATTGCCGGTATTGTGGTCGACTTGAACACGGAGAATATTGACAAGCTTTGCCAAATATACCATTTAGTTGACGACGACCACGAGTATTGTTGTCCACTTAAAGTAAGCAACAAGATCTACAGACAACCTCTAAATGGTTCAATTTTAGTTGCACTAGAATGTGTTCCCCACTTCCCGATATACCCTGGTTATCAAGAACTTCCTAAGGAGTCTTTACTTTAGGTGAGTAAACAATTATTAAGGAGGAAGACAAATTCAGAGATAGTTCATATGTTGTGCCCCATGTCGGATCTCTTTCAATCACGTAGAGGGCACAAAATATGACTAACAGAGATAGAGGGATTGAGAAAGTAGGTTGCATATGTTGTATCCCAGGTCGGATCTTCCGATCACGCAGAGGGGACATCATATGGCTAAAGGTTAGCAAAAAAAATTCATAGATAATGAGGTGCATAGAAATAGAGTTGTATATGTTGCATTCTAGTTCGGATCTCTTCCAATCACGCAGAGGAAGCAACATATGACTGACAGATAGAAATCAAGAAAATAATTTCCTACAGACCTACTTTATTAGAACTCCCAGTTGCCCTATCAAAACCAGAATTAAGGACATAAGTCCATACATCATGAAAAATTTGAACCACTGTTTAAGATGCATATTAATTTAGTGTATCCCGTGGGTTTCCGTGTTTATCTCACTGCTCAATCTACCCGAGCGTCGTATGGTCAGTCCAAAAAATCCTATCTAAATCCACACATTCAAATCCTTCGAGCCTACTAGCACACGGAGTCTAGACAATTCAGATTCAGTATGTTACACTGGTTTAGACTGCCCGTTATGACTTTATCTTGATATCACTAACCAAAACAACCTACTAAAGAAAGACACATAAGGAAATAAAATATTGTATTGAAACGAATCAGTGTAAGATAAACTCAGGAGTATCGAGAAGAAAAATAAACCGTAAGTCACCAATTGAATTTGCATCTAGAAGGTCTGAGAACAGCACACATAATCTCAGAACAGATCCAAAAATTCTTCATGTCATTAAGAACTAAACCCCATGTGTGATCCCTTCCTTTCTTCCTTTCCCGCAAAGGAAACATACTCTCAAACAAAGTTTTGAGTGTTGCATAGTTGAGAGATGCCTCCTATTATGTGCCTGGAACAACCACTACCAAGATACCGAAGTCTGATGATATGCCTCCATCACTGCTCCGGCACAGAGCGGGATCAGGGTGTCTTTGGAACCCCGTCCATTTTGAAATTGGGTTGACATTTGTCATCTACACAAGGAATTCTCTCCCATGACATATCCTCCTTATCACAAATAGAAGATGCAGAAATATTAGAATCATTAAAAGATTTAGGAGAGTGAACCTTCAGTACCCATCTAAAGTTGGTTTTAACCCATTTCTTTTCTGAGCGGATGGGTGCCTTGGCACCTAATTTTGAACTTGAAGTCGGTTGCCGAGATGATTTTGACCTAACCGGTCTTGGCTTCCTAGGGAACGTATGCACGATTTGCATAGTTTTGGGTAATGTGTCCAGGTGTTCTACAGTGAAAACATATGTTTTTGTTCACTGGGAAGTTGTTTCTTCCTACCCCTGGTGGCATGCCCTTGCCTTTTTCAGATTTATTATTCTTAGCAATTCCCTTTCTCTTTCGACATGAGCAAGTGCATGATTCAGGTTGTGTGACAGGTGTAGGTGTAGTGGGTGTGATAGTAACAGAAACATCATAATTATTAGACACATCACCAGAAGCAACTTTTGAAGCATTAGAATTGGACACATAATCATCACCAATCAAATCATCAGTTATAGAAACAATATTATCTGAAACAAAAACATCATTTTTCAAAACAAAATTATTATTAGCACAATTCTCTCCAAACTCCTGCCTTCCCTAGCTTAAAGATGTATCTGGATGAGGAGTAGAAACGTCAGTATCTAATTTCCTAGCATTATTTTTTGTCGCCTGTTCAGCGGCTTTTTACCATATACCATATATGGTTCTCTGTCAAACTCTTCTTTTGTTAAAGGATGAACTTAATACGAATGATTAAATGGAGGAGGGACACTCTCATATCCTAGACCTACTTTTTTTATGGTCTTTCCATTTCATTTTTTTTCAATTATAGTTGCAACCCTCTCACTTGACACATCAAGTTTCTTGAAGTTAAAATCAGCATTTTGAAAACGAGTTTTCAATGTGTCAAGTTCTGTAGTTACAGCAGCAAGTTTGCTTTTAATGTGATCATAGTTTACACACTTGTTGCTGTAATCTTCTTGGAATTTCCTGAAGTCCTTAGTTTTGGCCTCTAATTTTTCTTTTAATGGTTTTTGTTCTTTCCTAATAGTATATCTCTCATATTTTGGATCTACATTTTCTCTTTTAATCAACTCGATTTTATCACGTAAAAACTTGACAATCTTAATACAAGATTAGGAACAAGAGACTTCATTTACTGGAATGTTTGAGGAACTCATTGTTTACCAAAAAAATTGCCATTTTACTAAAAACCGAGGAAGTCAACCTTAAAAGTAAAATTTGAAAAGTCAAACTTAAAAGTCAAACCTAAAAGTAAAACCGAAAAACTAAATTTGAAATTTTGAAAGTTAAAAGAGAAAGTCAAAATTTAAAGTCAAAGGTCAAACTTGAAAAGTCAAAGTTAATATTTGAAGTAAAAAGGCAAAATTAAGATTCAAAGACTAAAAACTAAAATTTTAGGAAGAAATTGGAATTTAAAAATAAAAGTAAATTGATTTTTGGGTTAAAAGTGTGAAATTGGTCGAACTGGAGAAACCTTTTGAATTAAATCACGAAGGTTTCAAACAAAGCGCTTGCTAGTTGAGTTGGTAAGGCACGTTTGTTGTGAATGCGGGTAACCAGGGTTCGAAACCTGGCACCCCCAAAATCCCGTTTTTTTTAATAAGATGTTGTGCTGCGAGGATGTGCATGTGTGTGAAGATGGTCGGACATGTGCTGGAGCTGCTGGCCGAGAATGAAGCTGGACCGAACACCGGGGCTAAGCTGTGAACCCGAGGAACGCAAACGAACCCAAGGACCATAAATGAGCAGGCTGTAAACCTCGGACGGAATACCCGCCTGATTGTACACGTGCGAGGCTGCTGAGCCGTACACCGAGTCGTGAACCCCGACCGAACATGTGCGAGGCTGGTCGTAAACTACGAGGGTTGTGAACCCTTCTTGGGCCGTACACCCGTCCAAAGATGCGAACGAAAACGACGTTTTTCACCATTTTTGCTCAAAAACTCGATCCAAAACTCGTTTTTATGAAAAACACGAATAAGAAACCCCCCCCCCCCCCCTATTTTTCCAAGATCTATCCAAAAACATAGAAATCCTTCAAAAATAAGATCAAATAGGCTCCAAATCTGACAAAATTGATTGATACAATCCAAGCTCTGATACCACCTGTACGTCCCGATTTGCTTGTGTATCAATCAGATCCAATTGATGGTGCGGAATCCCAATCAATTGGATGATGCCAGATCAAAATAGAGAAGAAGAAGAAGAATAACAATATAGATCTTCAATGTATTGATGAATGGAATTATGCTCCTTTATATGAGATTCACACACACACACACACACACTCTTAAGCTCCTTTCTCTCTCTCACTTGACCGTGTACTTTTTTACCACTCTTCACCCCATACACACACACACACACACACATATATATATATATATATATATATATATATATATATATATATATATATATGAAACATGGGTTGTACATGGGTTCACGGCCGTGAACGGGTTTACGGTCGTAAACCCGTTTACGGCCTGTACACACAACTTGGCCGTGAACACAACCGCAAACACATATTACACTATAGAAAAATACAGTTGTCTAGAAAAGCAAAGTATAAACCATAATTTTATATTCAACATTCTACTAGATTCTTGTAGTATAGTCTTTTCATAAATGATAGCTAACGATTTATCTGTTTTGCAACTTGGATCCTAGAATTTGATAATTAATGCTTTTAGAAACTAAAAGGGTATTAATAATGAAAGATTTAATATTGAAAATAGTAAATGAATTTTGTTAAAAATTTTGTAGATATATAATCCACTCTCATGACCATGAAATTTCATTTCTCTTTAAATGACTTAGTGAAACAATAACATTCAATAGATACAACTTCAATGAATAGGTTCATGTCTTAAGAGACAATCTCGTGAGAGATATGAAATTCTATACACTTAAATTTCCTAATCCTAAAAAAATTACTTTGAGTAATAGACCAAAATATGTTACCTAGTAAACGCATCACTGTGATGCTCAAGATGCTTCTAACATCAAGCTAGGAATAGTTATTCATGACTTCCAGGAAATCTTGGATAATTAAAGTGTATATCTAATGACATAACCGGTCAAGCAATATTCCACTAAATATAGTGATATTTTATTAATGCTAGTTTAAACAATGGAATAATGTAAGGCTAAAAGGGTCACCTTGTGTGATCTAAAAGGCCCATGTTTTATGAACTAAACACTTTTAAGCCCAAGAGATTCAATAAGGCCCACATAGATGGATCTTGTTTCTTTTGTGAAGAAACTGGACACTGGTAGAGGAACTGCTCCTCTTATCTAGAAAGAAAGTCTAGAAGAGACTAGTACTTCATGTATCTGTGGGATAGAACTTATACTTTTTGTGTAACACTCAAGTGATTAGTACTTAAATGTTAATCTAATATGTGTAACTTGATTGCAAGTATTTACAGGCGAGATACTAGTAGAGAATAAGCAAGAGGGAACTACACTCTCGAAGTTTAGTTTATAATTTATGCATAGACCATAAATTGCTTGTAATATAAAACAATGTTTGTTATGGAACAATGTATGTTTTAAATTTAGCATGTCTAAATACTTATGTCTCAGTTATTTATTTAAATGATTGATTATTTGCTAGATCGTTTTTCATGACGATAATACTTATATTCTGAAATGACTGACTTCTATTTCTGAAACTAGATCTCTTAATAGAATTACAAAGCAAATATCAACATTCTATAAAGAAAATTAAGTTCTATCTGCAAGCACTTTTGACTTAAACTTGTTTTAAATCAAACTTATCCAGGACATTGTTATCTTTATTATATAAATGAAATCCACATATTCCAAATTCAAGAAAGAGATCTTTGACGGAAAATAATGTAGATCATTTGACAAATGTGAATCTTGTTTATATATAAATGATTCCTAATAATATGTTCACTAAAGTGTATAGAAAATAATTATTAATGAACTATACACTTTGGTGTATGATTTCCTTTCTAATGAATGCCTATGATTAAGCACATGATACAACCCACTAGTACCATCTAAAGCCTTCATGATGATAAAGGGTAAATTAAACTTTCCTTGATATAGTTTACTTTCTAGTCGGTAGAAATGTCCTACTTTTAACTTTTTTGGGATTATACTTCGATCACTATTAATTGTATCTAGAATACAAACTCCAACTAATTACATTATTGTAGAATATTCGAAAAGGGCATTTAGATTATTATATACAAACCCACCAAGAATAGTTTCCTTTATTCCCTTGAAAGCTGAGTTAGCAGAAAGCAAGCTTCTAATGACAAAGCAAGTGGGAGCCACATGGAAATTGAAATAGTTCAACAACCATAGCTTGATATAACAATTGTATGAAAGAGACATACTTAATCATTTGAAATGACATTCCGACTATACAAGGTGGTTTTCACCTTGACTCGGAAATTATTTCTAAAATGAAAGACTTAGGAATGACAAGATACATTCTTGGAATGTAAAATCTACAAGAGATAGATAAAGATGAATGTTAAATGTTTTAAATTTTTTTGCATGAAATGACAATATCTTGAAAGAGATTAATATACAAGAATCCTTTGGAAGATTCTTGAAATTATCACATGACTCCATTTTTGAGTTTGTCATAAATGGATCTAGCACATTGGTTTGAGCTAGATAAATATATTTACATTCTATTTTTATGACAAATGAATCCATCATTTATGTCATATCATGAGATACAAAATTGAATATATGGTTAAGTCACTAGATGACTGTGAGAACATTCTAAGAGTACTTAAGAAGAGCTAAGATAATGTATATGAGATAATTAGTTTAGAATAAAATCTTAATGTAAAGAGGTACATAGGATTTTGATTTCTAAATAAATATAGATAATTATGAATTAAAATTGAATTATGACTTCAGTTTGGAATGAAGAGTAAGTTTAGTTGGAATGATGTCCAAGCAAAACATAATGACACAATCTATTACAAAATACGAATACACAACTTTTAAAGTTGAAGTCAAATATGATTGGATGAATGAGTTCATTGAAAAACTATGTCGATTTATGTCATTCAAGGATCACAGAGAAATATTTGTCATTTTGAGAGTTGACTTAATCAAGCTAAGGGACTTTATGTCACGAAAGAACACCAATCATATTCTCCAAGATATTTAACAATACCAAGAGTAAGTCAAATATGGAGATATAGTATTCGGGAAATTCACACACATTAAATTTATTCGAACCCATTAATAAAGTCTTTCCTTTTAAAGCTAAGTATGAGTGGTCACACTTAAGCCATAAGACTTTTAAAATTCTAGAAATGGGATTTTGGTTTGCATTTAGTATTTGGATATTGGAACATTGTAATAACAACTATTACATAATGTTTTCGATATACTGGGATATGATCATTAAATTAATGCTTGTTGTGTTCTATATTAACATGTTTATTCCATGAATAATCTTATTATTCTAAAGGTTCATAGTCGGTCAGGATTGTGGGAGCAATTATGAACTAAGAGTAATATGAAAACGATTGTTGACTCTCACCAAATGAATGTAGGCAAGAAGTTGTAACCAAGTTTCATAGGTACTTGTCAGAGAATTAGTATTGAACAAACCCGCATCAACATCATCTCATAGATCGCAGTTATGAGTGATAGTTGATTAAAAGGTACTATATTTGTGTCCTTAGCGCCTAAGATACATAGTGGGACTTAAGTATAGGGTTTACTATGCTTTGATATGGAAAAATGTTTCTCCTTAACCGGGCAGTTATAAAAATCATATTCGGGTATGGTGTGAACTATACAAGAGGCTTATGTAGTCAAGATGTGTTCGTTCCGCTTATTCGTTGAGAGTTAGACATCTAACGCACGTTATGTAAAGTTGAATTACAAATGTGATTGATTTCGATCCAAGGCTCATTTTTCAACAGGATGTCTGTAAGAAAGGGATAACTGATAAACTTACCTTAATACATCAAATGATGCTTACAACATTTAGGAGTTGGATGTTGATGAATGCATTCTTCTTCATATGTTATTGGGGCAGTGAAATGTTGCTAGACCTTCACCACTATCTATATCAATCTATGATGAGTCTTGTGCAAGTGGGAGATTGAAAGATCTAGTATGCCCAAGAGTCATTGTAGAATGATATTGCTAATAATATATAATCTTATAGCGTCACACCATATAACAAGTTACCGTTAATTGATTATATATTAGTATAATTTAATTATTAATAAATATATCAACACGTGTATTTAATTGGAAATTATTATTTCATGGAAATAGTATTTTAATAATCAAAAATTTATTATTTGTGGAAATAATATTTATTGGAGAAATATATTATAAAGTATGATTATTTATAAGTTATATTTATATATTAATAAACTAGTTAGAGTTTATTTAGATAAAAGTTAGTTTTATATAAACGATATATTCATACATATATGACTAGTTATATGTTATATATATATATATATATATATATATATATATATATATATATATATATATATATATATATATATTAGAAACACTTTATATAAATGATAGGCATTTACATAAAGTTGGTATATTTATATAAACACTCAATTAGCCATGAATAAAGAAATTAGTCATCACCTTTTGTTTCCTTGACCTTATGGCCGATTTGACTTAAGATATAGGCTACATTTCTTTTTCATTGTTTAGTATAATCCCTATGCTTAGCTAATCTCAAAAATTGAAGAGGAGACAAAAGCATGACACGCTTTTTACTTTGTTTAAAGTATGTCCCATGCTTTGGAAGAGTGTTGTCCCATCCTTTCAATTTTATGTCTCCTCCCTTTGCTTTTTGGCCTCTATATAAGGGAGGGAATGGAAGGTTAGATGGTATGCTTGAAATCCTTCATTCTTCTTCTTCTTGGCTAGCAAAAACCGTAAGCATGGTGCTCATAGAAGGCTACCAAATTTTCAAGATTTAAGCCCTCTTCTTCTCCTCCATTGTCTTGCATTTTGATGTTAGATAAAGCCCCTTTGTTGCTTCACCTTTGAACATATATTTGGTATATATTTCAAAGGCTTATAAACAATAAATTACAAGTGAATACTAGAGTTTCATGCCACACCTCATCAACTTCCAACCTCCCATGAGGATCAAAGTCTTCAGAGTTTGTTATGCTTTCCCTTCTATGGTTGTTTTAGTCTTCTTAACTCTTGCAAAGTGATCCTTGGTGGGTAATATAGTTTTAGTTTTATTAATTAGTTTTAAAGCTTCCGTTGTCTATTTTACCGGTTGTGAAACTGGATTTTTGAATAGAAACCCAACAAAATATACCTCCTACAAAGGCGGGTTGGAATGTATCTAAGGAAAAGAGAGTTGATATCCCCTAAAGGAACCACGTGGTTGGGCCTGGATTTCATGATCACAGGTCATTTTAGGAAGTCATAAATGGCGATAGAAGTTAGTGGACGATCCCCCTCAGGCACCGACACACCCAAGGCCACCACCACCACCACCTTCGCCTCTGTTGAAACCCATTCCAATCCAACTTGAATGGGGTCATAAAGAATATAAATCCCGCATATGGCTCCAAAAACATCTCTAATAGGCGAAGCGTCATCCCTCGATCATCTAGGTTATCTCCCGAAGCTTTTACAAGGTATTATGGCCTAGGCATGGAAATGAAATATCTTGGGGGGTTAAACGTGTTATTGAAATTTAGACGCTCCAAAACTGCAAATGAATTCATGGAAGATGAATCTAAGTGGAAAGGTAAATTGAATTGTCTAAATTGTGGAGAACTCCTTCATCTAGAGTTCAGGAGAGTGTCGTGGATCAA
Source organism: Lactuca serriola (assembly GCF_051521515.1). NCBI lineage: Eukaryota > Viridiplantae > Streptophyta > Magnoliopsida > Asterales > Asteraceae > Lactuca > Lactuca serriola. Next base: position 353,896,753 of record NC_136411.1, read on the forward strand.
ACTGGTAAGGCTACCATTCAAGTTATGGGGGGAGAATAACTTTGAACAAATTACTTGGAAGTTTGGTGAAATGATTGCTCTGTTTGATGAAATATATCATCGCATCGACCTATCATGTGCTAAGATTGGTATACATACAGATCGATGTACTAAGATAAACGAAGAAATTTATGTGGCGATGGAGGGAGAAGTCATAAAAGTTGGGGTGGTAGAATTTGATGAAGATTGGTTCCTGTTTTGCTTTGATACTTCAAAAGAATACTACTTCTAGAGAGATGAATATGGTCGGGATCTTAATCCAGAAGACGTGTAGGAAAAAATCTCCAATATCTGAAACTGGAACACAATAGAAACATGGGGGAAAGAGATGACTCGGAACATGAAGAAGGGGAGATTAGAACATCGAGAGATAAACAAACACACAATGATTCTGAAACGGTATTAGAGGAAGTAATGATGGAGGAATCTGTGAAGGAGACTTTAGACGTCGATGTGGTGGCCCAGCCAGAGATATTGATTGAACCAAAAGAAAACAGAGAAGAACAGGAGACGAAGATGGATGTACAATCGGAGATAGTCGACGATGACATGAAAGGGGAAGATCTAACGTCGCTGGTTGTCGAAAATAATGATTAAAGGAAACATCCCCACTCCCAAGGTAAGTGGCACATGTCCCAGCCCTAACACCAATCATGATACCCCCACTGATACCCCCACTACATCTAACCCTATTGGGCCCTTTAGTGGTCTGCCAGCAGGGTGCTTTGGACCATTCCCCTCTCCAATCCAGTTCACTTAAAGGAATAACTTAGCCCAAATCCCAAGTATCAAAGGATCCCTTGGTAAAAGGAAAATGTGTATAACGAGTGGGTCGAACTTTCCCCTTAGAGGTTTGTTGGATATAGTGTCTAAGTTCATAACTATATTTGGTATGTACTTGACCCGACCCGGCATGGTCCATTTGGGTTGCACTTCACTCGAACAATTTATGGATAATGTTTTGAGAATAGTATCAGTTATGATTTATTAATATATTATAAGTTATAATATATTAATATAAAATCATATTATTTAATTAGTGGTGATCTATAGTTAATCTAGAATTAATTTAGAGATCAAAAGTATGAATAATTAAATATGGGCTCTTATATTTATATAGTGTGGGATAATGCTTATTTGGAATGAGCTAGGTTTGCATGGAAAGTCCATGGATAGTCCATGAAGCTTTAACCCATGGATCTCATGGAAATGAAAAGACATGGGTATTAGGGTTTACATGGATGTAATCCTAATCCACCACACTATATAAAGGAGGCTTTGGTTCTTGAAATTACACTAGTTGTGCTGAGTATACTAAGAGGGCCAATTTCAAGAAAGGTTGTGACTATGCTCTCACGTTTCCAAGTTTGTGGAGATTTGTGACTTCCATTTGAGGCATCCAAATTATTGGTGCTAGGATCTCAAACTCCAAGCAATCAACTACAACTACAAGGTAAGTAATTCTACTAGCTTGATTTGATGCAAGTACCCCATGCCATGCTAGTTAGGATAATAACCTTGGAAAAATAATTATTTGCATGTATCTTAGTCAAACATAGATCCAAGGTTTGTAGGGTTGCATGTACACCATAGGAGTGTTAGAATGCTCAAAACCCATCAGTGGTATCAAAGCCTAGGCTTCTTTACTTGATTCTTGATGCAAAGTACTTGAAAATCGAAGTTTTTCTACAATGCACATATGAACTCGCCAAGTCCATTGGGGGGCTCGACGAGTCTATGAAGAAATGCATGCTACTTGTCGAGTCTGTTCTTGCACTCGACGAGTAGAGCCTGCAGTGTCCAGATTTTCGAGTTTTGCAGTTGGAAATGGACTAGAAACATTACCTTAAACTTTTTTGGTGTTATAAAACTTGTTTTGGATGGTGTAGTGTTTATGCTAATCCATTTACAATGGCTATTATAAAAAAATTACAAGTTTTATATAAGTTATTTATGATTCTTTAAATTATTGTTAATCCTGTTCTTGTACTTATGTGACAACCCGACATTTTGATACAATATAATGTAACACCAGTCAAATTTAGGCCAAAATAGAACTTTCCTAAAATATTATTTGGGTTAAATAAAGTGGTAGGAATTGTATCAAGGTTTTCATACATATAAAGAACACTAAAATCCGAGTTATAACGGTGAAGTTATGACCAACCGAAGATTCTCGGCAAAACCAGGCAACACCGATTAAGCGAAAAACGCGAAGTTTCAATACAATAACATTTAGCCTAAGGTATCTAAACAATAGTCGTAGATTTCGTTAAACCATGATCATGCATAAAAAGAACACCCAAAACGGACATCGTATGAAGAAGTTACAAATTTTCTAAGTTTCGTAACAGCGGTAGACAGCTAAAAAACTCGAAATAAAGATCGAGCGATTTTTAGCCGACAAAACTTAAACGAGAGTTGAAGGTCTCGACAATGGTAGTTCGATGGTAAAAAGACAAATGAAAACGGACGTCTGATAAAGAAGTTATGGATTTTTAACGAAGTTATCATGTCCTGGCCTATTAATTAAAATATAATTAAAAATAAAGTGAAAATTTGCTGACGGAGTCTAAAAGAAAGTTGTTGAGTATTTTCTCACCTTCGCATGGATATAAAGAACGTCAAAAACGGAGCCCGTATGCGAAAGTTACGGATTTTACAAGTTCGTGGCACGCACACCGAAACGATTTACGCCCTGCGTACCCTCGTACGCCCAGCGTACTCGGATACTAGGCTCCGGATCGTCCACGTCGACCAGACCCTTAGCCCGAGGATGCGGTCAACAGTGATGCAAGCAAATGCCCAGCGTACCCTTGGAGTACGCCCAGCGTACGAGGTATGCCCCGCGTAAGTCCGAAGTACGCCCAGTGTACCGAGGACCTCCAGCTCCTATAAATAGATTGCGAGGGTGCCGACTGTTTTTACTAAAATCCTTCATTTCTCTCACATTTTCGCCTCGTTTTTCATGCCGACAACATCCCGACTTCCCGGTTTCATATCTAAGCCCCGACGAAGGTCCGAAGCCCCGAGATTCTCGAGAATCTCGTCACTTTCCGGTCGAGGTGCCGCCCGGGAAAATCTCGTTTTTTTCAAATCACGCACTTTCTTCGGTGAGTTAATACCCCTATAAACTACCTTTTTCAAATATGTTATCAATGCTTTCTATACGCTTTCAAGGGGGGCATACAAGTAAACACACGGTTATTATTGTGTGTAACCTAATTCAAGCAAACCATATGTGATTCATAACTACTGCATGGAAACTTTAGTACACAAAATATATCAAGATAACATCTTGTCTTTTTAAACTAAATGTGTGGATAAATACATACAAATCAAGCACTTTATCAATAATTTGAGTAAATGTGGTCATTTATGTCACTACAAAGGTTACACTTTATATAACAAGTGAGCATTTCACTAGGATTTATTATACAAACGAAACAAACTTTTGTAAAAACTATAATAGTTCACGACAAACATTTTTACATGTTAAAAACTCTTTATCCAACTGCCTTACATATTTTATATTTCCTTTCAAACGCTATTAAAATCGTGTTTCCAAACAAAGGTCTTCTTATACTTTAAAATTGTTTTTATCAAACAAACTACTTTCAAAGTGTCTTAAAAACTGACATCAAGTCCTCAATTTTTATCAAACTTTTCAAAGGTTTTACAAAACTTCTTTTATATTTTTATTGTCAAATGCACGCGTATATATATATATATATATATATATATATATATATATATATATATATATATATATATATATATATATATCATGTATACATATATATACATAAAAGTTTCCATCAGTTGGTTCAGTACCTTTGGGTAGCAAAGGTATACTTCGTTATACATGCACAATATTAGTAACTATAATAGGTATAGTTAGGATATACTACTTACCATTCCAAGTACAAGGAATTACACAAGGGTCAGTTAATTAATGAGTCTATACTAATACATTACATACTATATGAAGAGATACGATTACATACAATTACAAGGCATACAAATTTCAAGACATACAATTACAAGAGATACGATTACATAAGATAGTGTACTAAATATTCATGAAATTTTACATACTACAAGTACCATATCAAAGAGATATTTTCATATACAAGAACAATTGGACATTTTCACACATAAGTCTGTTTTATACTAGGTTGTGAGCATTTCATGTACTTTCGAGTATGCATTATTAAGTCCTGTATTATATACCATAATCCCTTGTAGGGGGATCGTGATACTTGTGTATAGATCTATACGGGATTGACAATCCCGCACCTAAACTGTTACCTACAGTTAGACCGGCAGGTCTGGGACGACAAATGTCATAACATTCCAACGCCTGAAAAACGTTGTTACAGGCAGTATGGGTCATTAGCATGGTTATAAAACTCACATGGAGTATTAAAAACACATTGATTTATGGGGTTATCATATACCTTAGCGATTATATATGTACACTAATCTACTATTTTGGACAAGAAAAACATCATGGTAGTTCGTTTTTGGGTCTTCTAAACTACTACCCACTTATAAACAAATATTGGATTTCTGAAGCAAACATTCAAAATAGTCAGGTCTTGGTAGAAGGCTACATTTTATACTAGTAGAAAATATGGGATTTTCTAGGGTTTTCAAACGATTACAATTACTTACAAACATATTCGTTCGTACAAACTTTCCTTCAAACATTTACAGGTCTTTCTTTACATCTTTACAAATCAAAGTCACATAAATACTTATGAATTCACCAGCATTATTGCTGATACTCGCTTTCAAAATAACTTGTATTCCCAGGATACGGATAGACAGGTACGACTACTAGGTAATGTGAAGACGGAGCGATCAAGACTCGTCTTTTATTTTGAATATTCATTTTTGTAGAATTATACTATGAATGAACTCACATGTAATTAAAATTATACTATTAATGCAATGGATGATGTTGTTGCTTGTTTACTACTTTGCATTGTTGTGATAGATTACATGACGTCCTCCGCCCCAGAACGTTTCCGCCGTTCTCGGTTTTGGGGTGTGACAGATTGGTATCAGAGCATTGTTTATAGTGAATTGAGTATATCAACCCATAAAAGATATACAACCTATAAATACAATAGGGATTTAAAATACTTTGATAAAGAGTCTATACTTTTAAATAATAAAATATTTAAGTAAGTATACGTGCCTACATTCATACTAAAATCAGTGTCACTAAGACAGAACAAAAGTATTGCGATTGTTGGGCAGAACAAGTAGACTTAGAGACATATAGTCAAAACTGGGATGATATAGCCTGATCAACTATATCATCCGAGGGTTGACTAGCATGTGCCTAAGTGTGGTTGTGAGTTGCAACAAGTCTAAAAACTTGCCCACAATACCACAGTGAGAACAATAGAACATAAACCTAAACTACTATAAGAGTATTTTGTGTATTACCATAAACTACTTATGTGTTAGATTCTTATACCCCAATTATCGCATAGATAACATAGCTAGACCCCATCCCTACGACGACCCGTACTTCCTGAACAAAGGCAATGCTGGATGGTTCAGAGAAGAACCAGAGAATGATCATCCTGTTGGGTTTTGAGCATTCTAACACTCTTAAGTGTACATGCAACCCTAAATACCTTGGATCTATGTTTTCTCTATTATACATGCAAATAAGAACTTCCAAGGTATTATCCTAATCTAGCATACAAAACAATAACTATAGCAAGATATAATACATACCTCTTGATGTAGGAAGTCTTCATGTAGCTTGAGTGCCTAGTGCCCCAAGTGTGACACCTCAAATGGAATCACAATCATCAAAACACTTAGAATAGCTTGAGAGAATTCTACACTTCATGAAATCGGCTAGCGCTCTCTAGAATAATACTAGTGGCCGATTTTGCCAAGAATAATATCTTTATATAGTGTTACAATTAGGGTAAACTCTTAATTGTCATGGCTTTCCATTTCCTTGGATCCATGGGTACAAATACACCATGGAGCATCCATGGAGCATCATATGGGTTTTGGCCCAACTAGATTATCCATGGAGCATTAGCCCACTATACAAGTATGGATGATTTACACAATCAACCCATATATTTAATTAGTCTTCTTTTGATCACTTAATTAATCCTAGATTAATTCTTGATCAATACTAATTAAATAATCTCATTATTCTTATTATTAATATACTAGAACTTATAATATATTAATAACCATAAGTGTCTTATTTCTCTCATTATAGTCTATCCAAGTGCATGATGGTATGCAACCCAAATGGACCATGCCGGGTCGGGTCAAGTCTTACCAATTATAGTTATGGACTTAGACATTAATCCAACAGTCTCCCACTTGGATAAGTCTAAAACTATTATTGCGTATGACTTCAGGTACCAACTGGCAATCGTAGCTCTCAAAAGCTTCTGTCGAACTCTGACCTTGTAGATGAACTCTGACCTTTGTCAATGACTTGTCCATTAGATAAGGGATCATATATTCCTCCATTCTAGATATCATATGGACTGAGACATGGATTATAATCATTCTCTCTGTCCATTTGTTGTTTCCCGATTTCCGATTTATGACAACTGACTAATTGAACAAATCAAATTAGTCCTGGCCCGGCCGAGCACTTCCATTTTTCATCATCAAATCATCGAGGGGCCCACAGATATCGCTTTTATCCCGAAGGTAAAAGGAACGGATAAACTTCGACTCATATGGCTTGTTCTACTACTTGTTGAATCATACACAAAAGCACGTTTTATAGCACCGAGTTACCAAATGCATTTTCGTGCAATCAATGTACAACCAACTCATAGTAACAACTCATATCTCTAGGTTTGAAGAATATAAGATATTATCGTCTCATGATCACTCGTGATAAAATCCATGAAGTGATTCCAATGAGCGCGGGTTGAATCCAATACTCAGAACTTATGAGCACTCATGAGTGTTGTAGCCCTTTGTCCAACACCTTAGACCTCTACAAGCCAACCCATGACAGTCTTAATTCATATCTACTTCCAACATATGACCGACTGTGGATAGTTTGAATAACTTAGTCATTCCAGAAGAATAACCTAGTTTATTCGGGAAGTCAAAACATGCAAAGTGAAACACAATAATAATAGAATCCAATATGGTATCAAAACCTATCACCACATGATTACACATTATTCATTGTATACTGTTTCAGCTATCAACTTTATTCTTGAATCTAAAAAATTAGTTGTCCCATGCTCCAAGCATGTACACAATGTTTTCTAAACACTAGTCATGCCATACACCAAGTATGCATACTATGTTTGTATGTGATCTTTACTTTATGAACTAGATCCATTGAACATAACTTCAATGATTCTCTTTTCACACTCCCAAATCCTTACTGCAAATGCAAGAATTCCAAATTCATGCCATTTACTGAAATCTGTTAGATTCTGAACTTATATGCATTGAATCTCTTGTAACGATTATGCACAAACTCACAAAGACTTGGCAACAATCATTACAGAGTATTCCAAAGGAGATCAGTTCCTTGGAAACATCCTTCTTGCATTAAGTTTCCTTAATCTTACACAGATTGAAAATTCTAACTTTGAAACATTTCCAGATTCCATTTTGACTATCACTTCTGATCAAGAGTTGCCTCCTTACAGATTATGTCAATATGGTCCTTCCAGAATTATCACTATACTTCCAACTGTCCTTGAGCAACCAATCTTCGGTAAACCTTAGATTGTTCTCGACAATTGTTTAATCCTTTTAGTCATATCCAGTTCTAAACCTTTTCCCTTCTTAATGCCCCTGGCATTTGGAAAATTTTAGAAAGGATGAATATAGCACATGTAATCGATCCTATATCCGAAGCATATGGAACACGATTCATGATGTCTCACATAAAGACTAAACCAGTCTTTTGCTATAACATTTCCATTTCAATTTGCCAAGTTCTCATAATTCAGATTATGAAAAGGGATGTCGTAATCATAATCGAATTTTAGAACGCAAATAATGGACCCATATATAGAATTTCCTTATGTTGAGCCATTCCAACATGAAATTCATATATATATATCCTTGACTAAATGATTAAAACCTCACGATCTAAGCTTATAGATTTGAGATGAAGTATAATTTCCTCTCCCTTAATTATAGCAAAACAACTTTTTCAACCCCTGCAACCTCACAAATTGAAACTTTTTGTTTTCTATAATTAACATTGCTAACTTGCAATACTTATCATAATTATCATGCTCCCACTAACATGATGATTATTAGCATAACACTTATGCTCCCACTAGCTTTGACATGTACTCAGAAATCAGCTGACTTTCTTACAAAAGTTTAGATTTCTGATACTAGATTGCTTTGATAAAACTTTATCAAAATCATACACCTTCCCTTAGATAGCACACTTGTGTGTCTAAACAATTATGAAGAGGTATGCCGTAATCATAATGGTAGACCTTTTTGCCACTTCTCACAAGTCCAGGTTAGTGTGCCGGTAAACCACACACACTCCACTAACGACTTTGAGAATGCAAATATCACAATTGCTATCTATATAAAATCTACTTAGTGAAAGTGCTTCCTCACCATCATTTTCATGAATCGGAGAGAAACCTTATGACACTTAGATTTTTAATGGTGTATGTGTTCTTATCCATGTGAATTGTCAAAACCTTAGTCACAGGACAAGGGTAATGACAAATCCAAACTCATATGGACTGAACTCAATCTTAATTTCTTGCCACCTGGCATCACAAGGGCCTGCCATTGCTTCCAAGTTGTTGTGCAACAAATTTAGAACTCTAAGAACTCATATGCAAAGCCAACTTTAACTGGGATGAGCATAGAATATGTCAACACGATAGGTTATGAACCTCAAGTTGTGTGCTAGTGAAGAACTTTAGGTTTTATTCTTGATTAGTTCTTGAGATTTTCAAGACATTTAAGACTCCCACTCTCCTCTTGACCTATAAGACTCCCTTGTCAAACATCCAAGAGATAGTGCGGATTCTAATCAAGACAAACACTTCGCAACATTGGCCTAAGTTGGTCTTTGTTTTATCCAAAACATCACAACTTACCAATTTCAAATGTACAAGAGTAGAAAACTTTTACTCTTACATTTGACAAGTGTTTTAAACCTTCTTTAAGACATGTCACTCAAGTTACAATCTTGGAGTATGACTCTAAGACTTGTATTGGAACGAAGTATGACTCATCTTCTTGATTTAACCACTTCAACAATTCAAGTTCCTCTTCTTAGTCATAAGAATGCACTAAGATTTCCTTAGAGAACTAATTGTGCTATGGTTTCTTAATCATTAAGATGATCACAAAACTGATACTAAAGTACTCTCTCCATCTTTTCAGATTTGAGAAACTTTTATCCTTCTGCCTAAGTTGATTCTTCTTATTCGCTCTGCCTTACATTGAAACCTTTTCCAATGTCTTAGAATTACACTTAATCTTGTAACTATAACCATATTTACTGAGCTTTAGTAAACTATGGCGAATAGTCTTATCAAACTTTTGTGGTGGACTTAATCAGTGCACAAGAATGTGTACTCGATCCCTTAGTCCTTTACTTGACTCACACATCCATGTGAACAGGTAATTAGTCTTAATTTTCCAAAACTTGAAGGTTCTCATTCATCATGCTATACAACTTGCATGATTCCAAGTTCCGGTCCAAATAAAACTTGGGTGATGAGAATCTTTCCTTATTTGGTAAATTTAGACATTACCACAAATGAAAGAATCAATTTCATACTTCCACTCTTGCTATTAATGGAATCTTATAAGCAACAATTTTTCCTCAAATGCCATTGTAAGGATATTTTAAAAATAAATAAAATCAAAATTTTTCCTTTTATTTTAAACTTTGCGGAAAACTTATCCTTACAATCCACATGAAAACTTGTTGTTATCTATTCCTAAGCAATATCTCATAACTCCTGAGAAGTAGCTCAAGAATCCGATCTTCAAACTATGCGATAGAAATCCATCTATGCGATCAGATTCAGCATATTCTTTCTTTAAGTTTCTTCACTTTTGTTTGATTCTTAAAACATCACCATGTGACCCAGTCACATCATGTATCAAGAATCTCAGAATAGAAACTTAACAGAGTTAGATAGTGGACTTTACCTGAAGTAGATTCAAACTTATTGACTTTAACATCCTTAGGTAAATTTGGCAGCTTCGCAACCAATGCCCCTTTCTTTGGCAATATAAACATATGGACCCTTTGATAATGGTACACGAGACTATCACAGACTTAGCTTTTCTCTTTACCATTTGGTCAACCGAGTTGACTATGGCCGATCCCTTTCCATTGGGAAGAGAATGCTTTATTAGATATCCAATGTCATCATTGTCAATGTCCATAAAGTTTTAGGAAGTTGATCTTAGCAAATAGATAAGATCATTAAGGGTCTTGTCATAGTCTATTTCATAGGTGTCCCAAAGGAACTCACTATGTGACTTAGAAAGTGATTGAACCACCAACTTTCTTAAGACTTTGACACCCAACTCTCCCGGCTTGTCAATATGTGACTACATCTCCAAGATGTGATCACACCTAGACCTTGCCTTGCCAATAGGGCTTCAGTGACCTTAAACTTTTCAAGAACTTGTGGGTTAGGGAGAATGGTTGGAGGAGGAGAAAGATAGTTGATTTAAAGTCCTTAATATGACACCCAATATGAAATATTAAGGCTAGGAACCAACAAACTATTTTATAACTTAGAAGAGGTATGTCGTAATCCAAGCTATAAAATACTTGAAGGTAGGTGAATGACAATTCACCAATTTCCACCAAGATAAACGAAATGTATTATTAGGTTTTAATTGGTTTTGAAACTCCTAGATCTTTGAGATTCATTGAACTGTTCAAAGGCATGTTTCAATCTCGAGTGTTCCCTTCAGGTTTTGTGACTGGGATGCCGAGGATCACAAAACAAGGTGTGAAGTAACCATGCAAATTACTTGGTACCCTTAATAAATTACCCCTCAATCGATGTGCCGGTTAACCACACACGCTCCATCGATACTATGATAAATATTAAGTCACCCTTTACCTACCTTGTTAAGTCCAAGTTAGTGTGCCGGTTAACCACACACGCTCCACTAACGACTTTGACAAAGTGTAAAGTGTAATTTCATGGATTAGCACCTTATTCACATTTTCCTAAGTAATTAATATTGGGTATTATTAAGAGTTTAGTTACTTAGTATTATCATTAATACTTTTAATGAAGGGAGAATTATAGTCTTGTCAAACCCGTTCGACTAACGACCTTCCACCGGTCAAGCAAGCGGTGGGTGAGAGTGGACACCCATTAAGTTGCCATTTTATAGGCAACAAACTTATACCCACCTTATAGACCGACTTCGTGAATGAGGCGTACTAGCGGTAAGACTGACTTTACTCTTATACATATATATATTATTAACTTATAATATTATAAAGTATAAGGGTTGAATTTTAACTTTTAAAATTCTAAGGGCTAACTTGGAATTAAAGTATTCATACTTGAAAACTTTTTCAAATTCCAAAACTTGAGGGCAAGTTTTGAAACTATTCAAAACTAATTAATTCAATAACTTATGTGTTTAAAGTAGTTTTAATCCAAAAACTCTTCAAGTTCCATAACTTGAGGACAAGTTATGGAAGACTTTAAACTAATAAAAGAACTAACTTTTTCTTTATTTTATAACTTATGGATTTAATTATGGTTACATATTTTCCTTTAATGAAGTGACTCTTGAACTTCCATAACTTGAGGACAAGTTATGGAGTCATAAAAAAAAATTATTCAATGACACAAGACTCTTCATTTTGTAACCATTGCCAACTTTTATGAATTTTATGAGTCTTTAATGTGACTCTTCATGTAACTTGAAGACAAGTTACACAAACACATTTTATACTCAACTCTTAGATTAAAATGGATTGAAAACAACTATTTCACTCAACATTTCTGTTAATCTAAGCAACTCATAAGAACAAGATAATCAAATCAAACTTTTTCATGTAATTAGTCTAAACCTTAAACTAATACAAAACATGAATCTATTGACAATTATCTTTGAAAATGGATTAGCATGAACATTACCACACCAAAAACAAGTTTATAAGTTCAAAAAACAACTTAGGGTAATGTTCCTAGTCCATTTCTAGCCAAAAACCTCGAATATATGCTGTCTGGGGCTCCTACTCGGCGAGTGGCATCAACCTACTCGGCGAGTAGGATGATTTTACTCATCTACTCGGCGAGTTCATCAGTGGACTCGGCGAGTACGGTGCCCAGAAAGCCAGAAAATTGAGTTTTTCAGCATTTTTCAGCAATTTGCATCAAGTATAAGAGAAAGCAAGCCTAGGCTCTGATACAACTGTTGGGTTTTGAGCATTCTAACACTCCTAAGTGTACATGCAACCCTAAATACCTTGGATCTATGTTTTCTCTATTATACATGCAAATAAGAACTTCCAAGGTATTATCCTAATCTAGCATACAAAACAATAACTATAGCAAGATAGAATACATACCTCTTGATGTAGGAAGTCTTCATGTAGCTTGAGTGCCTAGTGCCCCAAGTGTGACACCTCAAATGGAATCACAATCATCAAAACACTTAGAATATCTTGAGAGAATTCTACACTTCATGAAATCGGCTAGCCCTCTCTAGAATAATACTAGTGGCCGATTTTGCCAAGAATAATATCTTTATATAGTGTTACAATTAGGGTAAACTCTTAATTGTCATGGCTTTCCATTTCCTTGGATCCATGGGTACAAATACACCATGGAGCATCATATGGGTTTTGGCCCAACTAGATTATCCATGGAGCATTAGTCCACTATACAAGTATGGATGATTTACACAATCAACCCATATATTTAATTAGTCTTCTTTTGATCACTTAATTAATCCTAGATTAATTCTTGATCAATACTAATTAAATAATCTCATTATTCTTATTATTAATATACTAGAACTTATAATATATTAATAACCATAAGTGTCTTATTTCTCTCATTATAGTCTATCCATGTGCATGATGGTATGCAACCCAAATGGACCATGCCGGGTCGGGTCAAGTCTTACCAATTATAGTTATGGACTTAGACATTAATCCAACACATCCAATCCCATTTGAATGATCACCATACAGAAGACCTTTCAGATGATGATAACTTCGAACCTGAGGAGGAGAACCTACCCCCAGTAACTCCCAATTCAAATCCTAACCCTCGTCTAGCTCTTCATAGCTCGACGCTTCCTTGGGTAGAATACCTGGAAACATGGAGTGAATAGCAAGGTCAACCTATGTCGTTTAAAGGAGACCGAAGCTGCTACAACGTAAGGGGAGCTCAGCAGACAAAGTTCTACAAATCCTAATCCGTAGAGTGGCTTGAAACGAAATTCAGGGCAGGACGGCTCTCCATTGTAACAAAGAGGTTAACTACCAACGCAAGAATGCACACCATCTACACAAATCATCTTGAAAACACTCGTGAGAGATCTGAGAGAGACCATGAGACCCTGCTGCAAGCATTAGCTAAAACACGAGCCAAAGTCATAGAGATACAAGTACGCCAGAGAATGTACAAAAGACACCTTCTTGATAATGGAACGTCAATTGGCTGAAGTAAGAGTTCACCAGAAGGATGATCGCCGCCAGTAAGAAATGCTTTATTTCCCTTCCTTGTTTAAAGGAATCGTTTTCCTGTGTATGTCATATGTAGCATTTTTTTTAACTATCTTGTACTGTAAGTACTGATTAGTTAGGCCTTTATGCGGCCAAAACCTTTCTACTCATGATATGATGTAAGACCTTCTTCAAGATAAAAATTTTCCTAAACTTATTCCATCGATGATATTGATAGTCAGCTAACTCCCGTGTCGCTCTTTGTTCAAAAACCCCCATCATACCTTCATTAGAGCCTATCCGAAAACATGCTTTAGTCAAGTCATCTGACTATAGTAATTTAACTCCGAAAACATTTCCATGTCTCTGTTAGTGGTAAGATCATGTTATTCACCAACTAACGATACCTCGGCTCGAACAACAAACGTCTTAAGATCATTCTACAAACATACTTCCAATCCGTACAAGGACTGCATCATAGGGATGTAGGTCGAACTTTCGAGAACATACTCTTACTCTTTACTTAAGCAATTGAAATACATCTAGGTTCAACCATAATATCTCAGGAACTCCTTTTCTTTCGTGTTACAAAATCATGTCGCCGAAGAAAATTAATCAACCCATCAGCCAAACACCAACTATTCAGATTGATGCAGCTACCTTTCAAGCTGCAGTCTCAACTGCTGTGACAGCTGTTCTGACTCACCTTAACGCTAACAACGCAAATGTTAGCACGATGGTTTTCAATAATTCCAATCCAAGTAACAACCAAGTACACCCACGAGTAACAAACTACCACGACACTCCGAACCTCAAACCAAAGAGCAATAAACGAAAGTTCTGGTATAGAGTTAAAGGCAAATCACCTCGAGGGACAAACAAGAAACCATCGTCGGTGGCAGCCTTTGCAGCCATGACATCTGCAATTCCTACCACCAACACTGCTAGTATTCCAATTATCCCTAACCCGGCCAGACAGTATGCTGGAAACCTACCGAAGTTCAATAAGTGCAACTTCCATCACCTAGGTAGTTGTCGGCTGATACACTACAAGACCTGCAACAAGAACGGACACACTACCCGCTTATGCAGGACTCGAGTCAAACACATTACTTCAACCACCAATGTCGAAATTTCTCGGATATGCCATCTATGTGGTTTAATGGGACACTTCAAGAGGGATTGCCCAACAGAGAAGAAATGACAGTGGAACAGGAAGAGTTTGACCTCAGAATGGAAAAAGGCAATGAAGGACCCAACTATAATAAGGACTCACTTCCAATTTTCAGCATTAAGTATGTTGTTAAACATGTTTAAAACTAGTGCAACTCGAGTCATATCTTTTGAGAGATCCCGTCAGGAAAGGTGACCCTCATGCGGCTTATACTTGCCTTTTGTAGTATACCTTGCTCGCAACAATAGTCTTGTAGTAAAACCAAAGTACTGTAACTCTGTTAAAAGTTGCACTGTTGTGTTTTGTCTGTAACACCCTTATAATCAAATCTAATACCTTTATTTCCATGTAAGTCCAATATCATCATACAACTTGACTCAATTCGATCCTCGCAATACCAGTTTCGTGTGCACTTCTCCTTCTCCGAAGACGTCTTTCTAGCGAAACCGTCATTCCAGAACACCGAAGTACTCATGCATGGAGTACCTCATGTTTCTTATCCTTTCCAAGCAAACCTCAGCAAACCTCCCCGAAGTATCACTCGTACAGTACGTCAAGTTCAATCTAAAGACCCATACGGTGGATCTATCGCTGAAGAATGTATACATAGGGGTGGTATATAATCAAGGTCCTACCTTTTCAATCTTAATTATATACGACTCGTATTCCCGAGAATGTGATAGATCTTCACGACAGCTAATCCACCCCAAGGTTTTAACATCATGATCAGTAAGATTTGGTTAAGTCTACATCGAGCCAACAACAGATGCTTTGATAAAGTAATTCATCCTAACCTCCCTAAACAACGAAGCTCTATTTATTTACAGCAACGAACCAACTACGAACCCTCTCATCATTTCGTGTATGCATGCTCATAAATGCTTACGAAAGGAATATCATGCATTCCTTGCACACATCGCCGAGACGTGTCGAGAAGCGAAGAACATTCAGAAACATCCAAGAAGTACGCGGTTTTCCCGACACCTTTGCAGAAGGAGTTCCGAGAGTACCAACACAGCGTAAGGTCGAATTCAGAATCGACTTAGTTCTAGGGGCTACCCCAGTAGTTAAATCACCTTATTGTCTAGCTCCAACCGAGATGCGAGAACTTCCTAGCGAGCTTAACAAACACCTCAAAAGGGGATCCCTTAGAAGAAGGTTCTTACTTGGAAGAGCACCGAAATTGTCTATAAACAAGAAAGAGTGTTCCAAACGCTAAAGTGAGTCTGATGCATCGCACCAATATTATCCCTCCCAAAAGGGGATAGAATATTTCGTGGTGTAATGCGATACATCCAACCAAGGGCTTGATTGTAAGCAAGAGGAAAAGTCACTGCCCATACCTCAAGATAACCTAAGACACAGGAAATTAACTATTCAACACATGATCTTGAATCATGAGAAGTGGTAATTGCTCTAAAGATTTGGAGACACTACTTGTAGGGTACAAGGTGTAATACTCTCACAGACCACAGAAACACTCAACACACATTCGACAAGGAAAAGATATCATACCCGTGAAGTAAAATGAAAGAAGCAAAGTCGTATCCCGATAGTGAAAGGTTCACTGGAATGCCAGGCGAAGACGAATGATTACTTAAAAACACGAGTAGCAAATAAAACTTATGTCCGTAGCATGATTATTAATACTGCTTAAACTAGAATTTGGGAAGAAATTCCCTCTAACAGGGGGATGATGTGACAACCCGACATTTTGAGACAATATAATGTAACACCAGTCAAATTTAGGACAAAATATAACTTTCCTAAAATATTATTTGGGTTAAATAAAGTGGTAGGAATTGTATCAAGGTTTTCGTACATATAAAGAACACTAAAATCCGAGTTATAACGGAGAAGTTATGACCAACCGAAGATTCTCGGCAAAACCAGGCAACACCGATTAAGCGAAAAACGTGAAGTTTCAATACAATAGCATTTAGCCTTAGGTATATAAACGATAGTTGTAGATTTCGTTAAACCATGATCATGCATAAAAAGAACACCGAAAACGGACATCGTATGAAGAAGTTACAAATTTTCTAAGTTTCGTAACAATGGTAGACAGCTAAAAAACTCGAAATAAAGATCGAGCGATTTTTAGCCGACACAACTTAAACGAGAGTTGAAGGTTTCGACAATAGTAGTTCGATGGTAAAAAGACAAACGAAAACGAACGTCGGATAAAGAAGTTATGGATTTTTAACGAAGTTATCGTGTCTCGGCCTATTAATTAAAATATAATTAAAAATAAAGTCAAAATTTGTTGAAGGAGTCTAAAGGAAAGTTGTAGAGTATTTTCTCACCTTCGCGTGGATATAAAGAACGTCAAAAACGGAGCCCGTATGCGAAAGTTACGGATTTTACAAGTTCGTGGCACGCATACCGAAACGATTTACGCCCTACGTACCCTCGTACGCCCAGCGTACTCGGATACTAGGCTCCGGATCGTCCACATCGACCAGACCCTTAGCCCGAGGATGTGGTCAGCAGTGATGCAAGCGAACGCCCAGCGTACCCTCGGAGAACACCCAGCGTACGAGGTACGCCCCGCGTAAGTCCGAAGTACGCCCAGTGTACCGAGGACCTCCAGCTCCTACAAATAGATTGCGAGGGTGCCGGCTGTTTTTACTAAAATCCTTCATTTCTCTCACATTTTCACCTCGTTTTTCGTGCCGACAACATCCAGACTTCCCGGTTTCATATCTAAGCCCCGACGAAGGTCCGAAGACCCGAGATTCTCGAGAATCTCGTCACTTTCCGGTCGAGGTGCCGCCCGGGAAAATCTCGTATTCTTTAAATCACGCACTTTCTTCGGTGAGTTCATACCCCTATAAACTACCTTTTTCAAATATGTTATCAATGCTTTTTTATACGCTTTCAGGGGGGGGGGGGAATACAAGGAAACACACGGTTATTATCGTGTGTAACCTAAAGTTTCATTATATACACTCTTATTCAAGCAAACCATATGTGATTCATAACTACTACATGGAAACTTTAGTACACAAAATATATCAAGATAACATCTTGTCTTTTCAAATTAAATGTGTGGATAAACAGTGTAACAACGGAAATTTTTAAACAAATTTTTCATTTCAAAATAAAGTGTTTTCATCCAAAACAAGGCATAAACATTCAACGTCTCATATCATAATACAAATCATATGAATCCCAAGATCATAAATCATCTATTAGTGTGTACATATCACGCCGGCGCCTTCCCACGGTCCTCGCTAGTACCTGAAACACATACACAACAACTGTAAGCATAAATGCTTAGTGAGTTCCCCAAAATAAAACTTCCGCACATACGCCTTTCCAGGCCCTGACCTTCCGGTCCATGTGTCTCAGGGGACGTCCGTCCCTGCTGGGTAAACCTTCCGGTCCTACCCAGCCGACCCTTCGGTCCACATTACAACGCCTTCCGGCCCATAATATAATCGCATTCCGGCCCATAACATAATGCCTTCCGGCCCACATTAAGCATATCATACATAGCACATATAACAATTAACATATCACATTTAGCACATATGTCTCATATCATATCTGACCTTCCGGTCACACAATCAAACCCTTCCGGGTACAGTATAGTGAGAAGACTCACCCTGCGAATATCGATAGCTATCAAATCCCGGAATCACTCGTGCTCGATCCTCCGAGCTACAATCTCCCTATAATATCAGACATCTCTTATTAACACTTTTATCTTCTAAGTTTGACTATCCTTAAGAAGTCAAACACAGGTCAACTCTGGTCAACGGTCAACTTTGACCGGACTCGGCGAGTGCACAAGGGCGACTCGGCGAGTCTAGACGTTTTCACCAACTCTCTAGGATTCCCTTCTTACACGTCGAGTACTTCCCCTGACTCGACGAGTTCCACCTGGGAGAATCGCGGGGCCACCCCGACTCAATTCGCCGAGTATCAAGAACAACTCGGCGAGTCCCAGCTCGACTCAGTCCACCTGTCAACCCTCTCTAACTCGCCCTGACTCACTGAGTCAACCCATGACTCGACTGGATCACTCACTGGCCGGTCCAAGGCAATCTTCAAGTTACTCGTCGAGTCTGCTCATCGGACTCGGCGAGTCCATGCCATGCAATCACTCAAACTCGCTTCTAAGGTCAGATCTGTTCCAACAATTCATAGATCTGGCCTTCCTAGACTGATTCACCACGTAAAGCCCCAAACTTGGTGCACATACAACCTCTATATGACCATATATGAAGGATTATCAACAAATATCACTACTCAAGGTCATAACCTCCATTGCTCTCCATAAAGCTTGATGAATGAGGCTCTCTGGACCTCTATGGATCCAGATCCAAAGCCTCATCACTAGCAAGGGACTATTTGGCCATCCAATCAACCCAACAAAGGTCACAAGAACCCTAAAACCAAATATAGTTCACAAAACAGAAGATGAGCCGAAATCATACCTTTAGATTGAATATCTAAGCTTCAAATCCACAGAATAGCAACCTCCTTTGCCTCCTCTTGGCTAGAACCTCCCTCTTCTTTGCTAAACAACACACAAAGGTCAAGAAATGCTTCCTTTCTCTCTCAAATCGCTAAAGCACTCTAGGGTTTCTCTCTATGGACTGTTGGGTACAAATGACGGCCATAAGGCCCTTTAAATAGGTCCCAAACCCGAGAAATTAGGGTTTCATTAAACAGCGCGGACTCGCCGAGTCCAGACGAATCCCGCGTCCAGAATCACGACCCTACTCGGCGAGTCTGAGCTCCAACTCGCCGAGTCCCCTCTCAAAACACCAAAAATCAAAACAATAAAGATACCTGGAATTCCGGGCTGTTACAAACAGATACAAATCAAACACTTTATCAATACTTTGAGTAAATGTGCTCATTTATGTCACTACAAAGGTTACACTTTATATAACAAGTGAGCATTTCACTAGGATTTATTATACAAACGAAACAAACTTTTGTAAAAACAATAATAGTTCACGACAAACATTTTTACATGTTAAAAACTCTTTATCCAACTGCCTTACATATTTTATATTTCCTTTCAAACGCTATTAAAATCGTGTTTCCAAACAAAGGTCTTCTTATATTTAAAAATTGTTTTTATCAAACAAACTACTTTCAAAGTGTCTTCAAAAACTGACATCAAGTCCTCAAATTTTATCAAACTTTTCAAAGGTTTTACAAAACTTCTTTTATATTTTTATTGTCAAATGCACGCGTATATATATATATATATATATATATATATATATATATATATATATATATATATATATATATATATATATATCATGTATACATATATATACATAAAATTTTCCATCAGTTGATTCAGTACCTTTGGGTAGCAAAGGCATACTTCGTTATACATGCACAATACTAGTAACTATAATATGTATAGTTAGGATATACTACTTACCATTCCAAGTACAAGGAATTACACAAGGGTCAGTTTATTAATGAGTCTATACTAATACATTACATACTATATGAAGAGATACGATTACATACAATTACAAGGCATACAAATTTCAGTACATACAATTACAAGAGATACGATTACATAAGATAGTGTACTAAATATTCATGAAATTTTACATACTACAAGTACCATATCAAAGAGATATTTTCATATACAAGAACAAATGGACATTTTCACACGTAAGTCTGTTTTATACTAGGTTGTGAGCATTTCATGTACTTTCGAGTATGCATTATTAAGTCCTGTATTATATACCATAATCCCTTGTAGGGGGATCGTGATACTTGTGTATAGATCTATACGGGATTGACAATCCCGCACCTAAACTGTTAGCTACAGTTAGACCGGCAAGTCTGGGATGACAAATGTCATAACATTCCAACGCCTGAAAAACGTTGTTACAGGCAGTATGGGTCATTAGCATGGTTATAAAACTCACATGGAGTATTAAAAACACATTGATTTATGGGGTTATCATATACCTTAGCGATTATATATGTACACTAATCTACTATTTTGGACATGAAAAACATCATGGTAGTTCGTTTTTGGGTCTTCTAAACTACTACCCACATTTAAACAAATATTGGATTTCTGAAGCAAACATTCAAAACAGTCAGGTCTTGGTAGAAGGCTACATTTTATACTAGTAGAAAATATGGGATTTTCTAGGGTTTTCAAACGTTTACAATTACTTACAAACATATTCGTTCGTACAAACTTTCCTTCAAACATTTACAGGTCTTTCTTTACATCTTTACAAATCAAAGTCACATAAATACTTATGAATTCACCAGCATTATTGCTGATACTCGCTTTCAAAATAACTTGTATTCCCAGGATACGGATAGACAGGTACGACTACTAGGTAATGTGAAGACGGAGCGATCAAGACTCGTCTTTTATTTTGAATATTCATTTTTGTAGAATTATACTATGAATGAACTCACATGTAATTAAAATTATACTATTAATGCAATGGATGATGTTGTTGCTTGTTTACTACTTTGCATTGTTGTGATAGATTACATGACGTCCTCCGCCCCAGAACGTTTCCACCGTTCTCGGTTTTGGGGTGTGACAGATTGGTATCAGAGCATTGTTTATAGTGAATTGAGTATATCAACCCATAAAAGATATACAACCTATAAATACAATAGGAATTTAAAATACTCTGATAAAGAGTCTATACTTTTAAATAATAAAATATTTAAGTAAGTATACGTGCCTACATTCATACTAAAATCAATGTCACTAAGACAGAACAAAAGTATTGCGATTGTTGGGCAGAACAAGTAGACTTAGAGACATATAGTGAAAACTGGGATGCTATAGCCTGATCAACTATATCATCCGAGGGTTAACTATCATGTGCCTAAGTGTGGTTGTGAGTTGCAAGAAGTCTAAAAACTTACCCACAATACCACAATGAGAACAATAGAACATAAACCTAAACTACTATAAGAGTATTTTGTGTATTACCATAAACTACTTATGTGTTAGATTATTATACCCCAATTATCGAATAGATAACATAGCTAGACCCCATCCCTACGACGACCCGTACTTCCCGAACAAAGGCAATGCTGGATGGTTCAGAGAAGAACCAGAGAATGATCATCCAATCCCATTTGAATGATCACCATATAGAAGACCTTTCGGATGATGATAACTCCGAACCTGAGGAGGAGAACCTACCCCCGGTAACTCCCAATTCAAATCCTAACCCTCGTCTAGCTCTTCATAGCTCGACGCTTCCTTGGGTAGAATACCTGGAAACATGGAGTGAATAGCAAAATCAACCTATGTCGTTTAAAGGAGACCGAAGCTGCTACAACGTAAGGGGAGCTCAGCAGACAAAGTTCTACAAATCCTAATCCGTAGAGTGGATTGAAACGAAATTCAGGGCAGGACGGCTCTCCATTGTAACAAAGAGGTTAACTACCAATGCAAGAATGCACACCATCTACACCAATCATCTTGAAAACACTCGTGAGAGATCTGATAGAGACCATGAGACCCTGCTGCAAGCATTAGCTAAAACACGAGCCAAAGTCATAGAGATACAAGTACGCCAGAGAATGTACAAAAGACACCTTCTTGATAATGGAACGTCAATTGGCTGAAGTAAGAGTTCACCAGAAGGATGATCGCCGCCAGTAAGAAATGCTTTATTTCCCTTCCTTGTTTAAAGGAATCGTTTTCCTGTGTATGTCATATGTAGCATTTTTTTTTAACTATCCTGTACTATAAGTACTGATTAGTTAGGCCTTTATGCGGCCAAAACCTTTCTACTCATGATATGATGTAAGACCTTCTTCAAGATAAAAAATTTCCTAAACTTATTCCATCGATGATATTGATAGTCAGCTAACTCCCATGTCGCTCTTTGTTCAAAAACCCCCATCATACCTTCATTAGAGCCTATCCGAAAACATGCTTTAGTCAAGTCATCTGACTATAGTAATTTAACTCCGAAAACATTTCCATGTCTCTGTTAGTGGTAAGATCATGTTATTCACCAACTAACGATACCTCGGCTCGAACAACAAACGTCTTAAGATCATTCTACAAACATACTTCCAATCCGTACAAGGACTGCATCATAGGGATGTAGGTCGAACTTTCGAGAACATACTCTTACTCTTTACTTAAGCAATCGAAATACATCTAGGTTCAACCATAATATCTCAGGAACTCCTTTTCTTTCGTGTTACAAAATCATGTCGCCGAAGAAAATTAATCAACCCATCAGCCAAACACCAACTATTCAGATTGATGCAGCTACCTTTCAAGCTGCAGTCTCAGCTGCTGTGACAGCTGTTCTGACTCACCTTAACGCTAACAACGCAAATGTTAGCAGGATGGTTTTCAATAATTCCAATCCAAGTAACAACCAAGTACACCCACGAGTAACAAACTACCACGACACTCCGAACCTCAAACCAAAGAGCAATAAACGAAAATTCTGGGATAGAGTTAAAGGCAAATCACCTCGAGGGACAAACAAGAAACCATCGTCGGTGGCAGCCTTTGCAGCCATGACATCTGCAATTCCTACCACCAACACTGTTAGTATTCCAATCATCCCTAACCCTGCCAGACAGTATGATGGAAACCTACCGAAGTGCAATAAGTGCAACTTCCATCACCTAGGTAGTTGTCGGCTGATACACTACAAGACCTGCAACAAGAACGGACACACTACCCGCTTATGCAGGACTCGAGTCAAACACATTACTTCAACCACCAATGTCGAAATTTCTCGGATATGCCATCTACGTGGTTTAATGGGACACTTCAAGAGGGATTGCCCAACAGAGAAGAAATGACAGTGGAACAGGAAGAGTTTGACCTCAGAATGGAAAAAGGCAATGAAGGACCCAACTATAATAAGGACTCACTTCCAATCGTCAGCATAAAGTATGCTGTTAAACATGTTTAAAACTAGTGCAACTCGAGTCTTATCTTTTGAGAGATCCCGTCAGGAAAGCTGACCCTCGTGCTGCTTATACTTGCCTTTTGTAGTATACCTTGCTCGCAACAATAGTCTTGTAGTAAAACCAAAGTACTGTAACTCTGTTAAAAGTTGCACTGTTGTGTTTTGTCTGTAACACCCTTATAATCAAATCTAATACCTTTATTTCCATGTAAGTCCGATATCATCATACAACTTGACTCAATTCGATCCTCGCAATACCAGTTTCGTGTGCACTTCTCCTTCTCCGAAGACGTCTTTCTAGCGAAACCGTCATTCCAGAACACCGAAGTACTCATGCATGGAGTACCTCATGTTTCTTATCCTTTCCAAGCAAACCTCAGCAAACCTCCCCGAAGTATCACTCGTACAGTACGTCAAGTTCAATCTAAAGAACCATACAGTGGATCTATCACTGAAGAATGTATACATAGGGGTGGTATATAATCAAGGTCCTACCTTTTCAATCTTAATTATATGCGACTCGTATACCCGAGACTGTGATAGATCTTCACGACAGCTAATCCACCCCAAGGTTTTAACATCATGATCAGTAAGATTTGGTTAAGTCTACATCGAGCCAACAACAGATGCTTTGATAAACTAATTCATCCTAACCTCCCTAAACAACGAAGCTCTAGTTATTTACAGCAACGAACCAAGTACGAACCCTCTCATCATTTCGTGTATGCATGCTCAGAAATGCTTACGAAAGGAATATCATGCATTCCTTGCACACATCGCCGAGACGTGTCGAGAAGCGAAGAACATTCAGAAACATCCAAGAAGTACGCGATTTTCCCGACGCCTTTGCAGAATGACTACCGAGAGTACCAACACAGCGTAAGGTCGAATTCAGAATCGACTTAGTTCCAGGGGCTACCCCAGTAGTTAAATCACCTTATTGTCTAGCTCCAACCAAGATGCGAGAACTTCCTAGCGAGCTTAACAAACACCTCATAAGGGGATCCCTTAGAAGAAGTTTCTTACTTGGAAGAGCACCAAAATTGTCTATAAATAAGAAATAGTGTTCCAAACGCTAAAGTGAGTCATTTATGTCACTACAAAGGTTACACTTTATATAACAAGTGAGCATTTCACTAGGATTTATTATACAAACGAAACAAACTTTTGTAAAAACTATAATAGTTCACGACAAACATTTTTACATGTTAAAAACTCTTTATCCAACTGCCTTACATATTTTATATTTCCTTTCAAACGCTGTTAAAATCATGTTTCCAAACAAAGGTCTTCTTATACTTAAAAAATGTTTTTATCAAACAAACTACTTTCAAATTGTCTTAAAAAAAACTGACATCAAGTCCTCAATTTTTATCAAACTTTTCAAAGGTTTTAAAAAACTTCTTTTATATTTTTATTGTCAAATGCACGTGTATATATATATATATATATATATATCATGTATACATATATATACATAAAAGTTTCCATCAGTTGATTCAGTACCTTTGGGTAGCAAAGGTATACTTCGTTATACATGCACAATATTAGTAACTATAACAGGTATAGTTAGGATATACTACTTACCATTCCAAGTACAAGGAATTACACAAGGGTCAGTTAATTAATGAGTCTATACTAATACATTACATACTATATGAAGAGATACGATTACATACAATTACAAGGCATACAAATTTCAAGATATACAATTACAAGAGATACGATTACATAAGATAGTGTACTAAATATTCATGAAATTTTACATACTACAAGTACCATATCAAAGAGATATTTTCATATACAAGAACAAATGGACATTTTCACACGTAAGTCTGTTTTATACTAGGTTGTGAGCATTTCATGTACTTTCGAGTATGCATTATTAAGTCCTGTATTATATACCATAATCCCTTGTAGGGGGAGCGTGATACTTGTGTATAGATCTATACGGGATTGACAATCCCACACCTAAACTGTTAGCTACAGTTAGACCGGCAGGTCTAGGGTGACAGATGTCATAACATTCCAACGCCTGAAAAACGTTGTTACAGGCAGTCTGGGTCATTAGCATGGTTATAAAACTCACATGGAGTATTAAAAACACATTGATTTACGGGGTTATCATATACCTTAGCGATTATATATGTACACTAATCTACTATTTTGGACATGAAAAACATCATGGTAGTTCGTTTTTGGGTCTTTAAAGCAACTACCCACTTATAAACAAATATTGGATTTCTGAAGCAAACATTCAAAATAGTCATGTCTTGGTAGAAGGCTACATTTTATACTAGTAGAAAATATGGGATTTTCTAGGGTTTTCAAACGTTTACAATTACTTACAAACATATTCGTTGGTACAAACTTTCCTTCAAACATTTATAGGTCTTTCTTTACAGCTTTACAAATCAAAGTCACATAAATACTTATGAATTCACCAGCATTATTGCTGATACTCGCTTTCAAAATAACTTGTATTCCCAGGATACGGATAGACAGGTACGACTACTAGGTTCTGTGAAGACGGAGCGCTCAAGACTCGTCTTTTATTTTGAATATTCATTTTTGTAGAATTATACTATGAATGAACTCAAATGTAATTAAAACTATACTATTAATGCAATGGATGATGTTGTTACTTGTTTACTACTTTGCATTGTTGTGATACATTACATGATGTCCTCCGCCCCAGAACGTTTTCGCCGTTCTCGGATTTGGGGTGTGACAACTTATGGGATTAGATGATCATATGAATTGTTTGTAACCTATTTGGTAGTTTAATTCTTGAACATTATGTGTTTCAATGGAGTCCATAACTTCTCCTCAAGTTATGGAAAACCTAAGGTCACACTTTAATTAAAAACCATTATAAGAACACATGAGTTATAAAAATGAAGAGTCTTCATTTTAATACTCAATTAAATCATAAGTTATGAGAAATGAAAAGTTTTGAAAGTTTACAAAACTTGTCCTCAAGTTTTGGAACAAGTAAAGTCATATTAAAACTTTAGTTCCAACCCTTAGAATTTTAATTATTAAAATTCAACCCTTATACTTTATAATATTATAAGTTAATAATATATATATATATATATATATATATATATATATATATATATATATATATATATATATATATATATATATATGAACAAAGTCGTCTTACCATTAGTAGGCCTCATTCAGGAAGCCGGTCTATAAGGGAGTATAAGGTTGTTGCCTATAAAATGGCAACTTAATGGGTGTCCATTCTCACCCACCACTTCCTTGATCGGTGGAGGGTCGTTAGCTGAAAAAGGTAGGACAATGACTATAATTCTCATTTAAGTATGATGAATATACTAAAGTAACTAAACCTTATTAAATTCCAAATCTTAGTTACTTTAGGAAAATGTGAATAAGGTGCTAATCCATGAAATTACACTTTTCATGTTGATAAAGTCGTTAGTGGAGCATGTGTGGTTAACCGGCACACTAACCTGGACTTATCAAGGTAGGCAAAGGGTGATTTAAGGTTTATCATAGTATCAATGGAGCGTGTGTGGTTAAACGGCACATCGATTGTGGGGTAATACATTAAGGGTACCAAGTAATTTGCATGGTTACTTCACACCTTTTTTGTGATCCTCGGCATCCCAGTCACAAAACTTGAAGGGAACACTCGAGATTGAAACATGCCATTGAAAAAGTTCAATGAATCTCAAAAAATGTAGGAGTTTCTAAACCAATTAAAACCTAATTAAGTATTTCGTTTTCCATGGTGGGAATTGGTGAATCGTCATTCACCTTCCTTCAAATATCTTATAGCTTAGATTACAGCATCCCTCTTCTAAGTTATAATATATTGTGTTGGGTCCTAGCCTTAATATTTCATTCGGGTTGTTATCATGGAGAAGATTATTTCATATCGCTCTTGACGAGCACTTTGATGGTAGCGGTCCATCAAGTCCTGGTGCATCTCAAAGGGATAGTAGTCCTCATAGGACTGTTGGAGTTCAGTTGTCATGGTGGGCATCATGATGCATGCCGCTTTTGTAGCATCTCTTTTATGTACCTCATATTCAGCAAGCTCTTCAGGAGTAGCAGTTTTCTCGGATACTCCCCTCTCATGAGGTCATTCAGAGTGTCCCAACCCATGGCATTGGCTGTTACCAAGGAGAGTGCACTGACATGGCTGTTCCACCATGTCAAGGCCCTGTTGGTGAGGGTGGCAGTAGCGAACTTGATTTTGCTCTCTTCTGCACAAGAGCACATTTCAAAGACATCTTCGGTTCTTTCAAACCACTGAGACAACGCTAGAATTCCTCCGGTACCATCGAAGAAGGTAGGTTTGCAGTTCATGAAGTCCTTATAAGTGCATCCCTGCACTCTTTGATGGACTTCACCAAATCTAAAATTGCCACCACTCACATCACCAGAGTTCATTTGAGCCATGGCTGCTGTCACAGCTGCAGTCACAGCCATTTGGAACAGCACTGGTTCGAACTGCGGAGGAGGAGGTGGCGGAGGAGGGGTTTGAGTTGCTGGTCTTCCTCTGTTTGGACGCTTTCGTGGAGGCGTCTTTCACTGGACGATTAAAGAAATGATAGCAATAGTAAGAGTCTATTGCGATTATGAATAGAGTGTTTCATGGATTAAATCAACATAATCCAAAGATCAGAATGAGAGTCGTAGCAATAGAGTAGTTAACTGCCAATTTACTGGTATTAATGAGGTAATACAAGTTCATGAAAAATGACCTGACAGTAGGTCTTACATCAAACCATAAGGAAAATGTTGGCAGTCTAGAGGTCTAGTTAGAGTACTTTTAAGCTAGGAAATGTTTACAGACAAGTGATCTACGAAACACGGAGAGGGAAGGCTAGTCCTTTAAACAAAAGAGTGAGATAATTAGATGTCATTTACGGACGACGGTTACTTGTTGGGCGAACCCTCAGATCCACTAGTTGATGCATAACTTCCTGAAGGTGTCGTTCATAAGCCCTTTGACGTGCTCGGAGTTTCCAAACTTCGGCTCGAGATGCAGCTAACTGTTGCTGCAGAGCCTCATTGGTCCTCCTTTTCCTGTCCATGTCTTCTTCTAGTTGGCGGATGCGAACCGTGTTGAGATTCGAGTTGGCATCCACTTCTACAACTCGACCAATGGCTACTTGACCCTACTCGACATTCCTGACAATCCTTCGGACCATGATGGGCAGAACCCGATCCGCTGATCCTCCTTTGCTTATGTTGTAGAAGCTTCGGTCTCCATCGTAAGGTAAAGTCTGGCCTTGCTCCTCGCTCCATCGGTGCAAGGATATGGCCCACATAGGAGTGGGACCTTGAAATGTCGGACGGGGGTTGGGGTTTGTACCTTCAGGGGGCAGGTTGTTAACTTCTGGCTCGGAGTTGGAGCTATCCGAAAAGCCTTCTGCTCGGTGGTCATCCAGAGGGATCTGGTGATCATCGTCCGACTCTTCGTTGAGCCATCCTCCATTGCCCTGGTTTGGGTAGTACGGATCGCCGGGAAGGTGGAAGCTAGCCATGATATCTACGCGAGAAGAGGGGAAAGGAAGATTAATAGACGTACTAACCTAAAATACTTATAATGTGATTGTCACGAGTTATACCAATACTTGCATAATGCATAATAATTACATGTGACCGGGGCAGGATAGTCCGTCGAATAAGTGACCCTAACTCTAAATCCACAACCAAATAAGGAACAGGAAGTAAAGCAAAGATCACATATTCTAAGTCTATAACGCCCTAATCACAGGTAACCGGAAAGTATCCATTTAGCAACTATTGCTCCACTAGTAACGACCCTTTTTAGTTCTCACATATTTATATTTTAAAGGTACAGAATACTACTATAGTATTCTTATGCTAACGTTATTGTGGTAGTGTTGGTAAGTTTTAGACTTGTTGTAATACCATAACCAAACTTAGGCACATGCTAGTCACTCCCAGAAAAATGTAGTTGATTAGGCTACATCCCCCCAGATGTGACTATATGTCTCTAAGCCTAATTGTGCTGTCCAACAATCTTAATACTTTTGTTCTTTTCTAGTGCGATACTGACTTCTGTGTTTTATAGAGGTGTGTGTATATATACTTAGTTAAATCTTTTAAATACTTAACAGTATATATTCTTGGTCAGAGTGTTTTAGTCCTGAAGTGTTTATAGTTCGTATATCTTTTATAGGTTGATATACTTGATTCACTATAAACAATGCTCTGATACCAATCTGTCACACCCCAAAACCGATAACGGCGAAATACGTTTCAGGGTGGAGGACGTCATGTACAATATCATCACAATTGCATAATAGTAAAAACAAGAAACATACAACCATTTCCTTACATAGTGAGTTTAATTACAAGTGTGTTTTGTAATGTTTCAATAGACACCAAAAGTAATACAAAAATAAGAGATGGATCTTGTATGCTCCATCTTCTCCAGAATGTTGCACCTATACCTGTCTATCTTTGACCTGAGGATACAAGTTATTTTGAAAACGAGTATCAGCATAAAGCTGGTGAGTTCATAAGAGTTTAGTGTGGTTAATGTATAAAATGTATTAGAACATATAATGTGAAAAGTTGCAATGTACATTTATAATTACTAGAAAACTCTAGAAAATCCTATATTTTCCAGAAAATACATCGTAAACGAAAAACTCTAAGTTGCAGGTAAGTTTTATCATTGAAAACTGTTTGATGTAAAAGTGTGGTACTAAATCTCGAGTATGTAGTGTAGATAGAAGAAAAGTTATGCCTGTGGACAGTGATAGTGGTGCAAACTCCCATTAGTAATAGATACTTATTTACTTCGGGATATTAACTTAGACATTAGTCTTAGTATTTTAGTGTTGATACAGTGTATTCCTTTTATGTGACTAATAGTGTGAACAATAGAGGATCCCATGACCTTCTCGGTCATACATAGTGTAGTGAAGTAGTGCCATCCCTAGGCCTGCTCGGCTCGGACTGAAGTTAACAGTCGGGATATAATAGTGTCTGCCTCGTATAGATCTATACATGTAGCGTCGCCTTCCATCCGGAAAGCTCAGGTCACAATATGTAGCGCATAGAGTATCTTGTAGACAGTTAGTGTGTTATCTTCCGGATTAGTGCTTACTCTTGTAATATAGTGTAGTAGTCTTTTATGTAGTTCATAGTGTGTTCTGTTATTCGTGTATCGTTTTGTAATAGTATGAATTATAGTATGTATAGTAGTAGCGGTAACAAGTAGTAGTGACCTTAACTATACCTATTATAGTTAACTTAGTGTGTATGGTTCTTGGCAATTAAGTAATATAGGCATCGAATGAGTTGAAAATGCTCGTATCTAACACCAATATACATGATATATAACTAAGAAATCAATGACAGTCGGACGGATAACAAATACCCTAAGCCCACATCAAACAAGAACAGGAAATAAGGTGAGTTATCGGTCCTAAGTCCTTCAAGTCTTACTTATATAAATATATTAGTGTAGATACATTTTATAAGAAAAGTAATTTAATAAAAATCTTGACCAAAGAAAGCATTTAGAAAATAGTTTATTTTTCCAAAGTAGTTTTGAAAGCGTAAAGTTCTTTTATAAAGCATAGTGATAAATTACATGCGATTTGAACTACGGATAGTAAATCACATGTGATTGATTTCCATAAAAATGTATATTTGACTTGTATCCCCCCCCCCCCCCTAAAACATATGAAAACATTTGAAAGGTTCATTAAGGGGTATGAACTAACCTGAAATCAAGTAAATCGGGTAAAAGTGTCGGTTGCGCGTTTGGTGTCAATTTAGGGCTTGTACATGTTTTAAGTCCCTATTAACAGATGATATATATGTTCTACAAGAAACTAGCCACTTATACTTTTATTTAAAAACTTTTAAATATTCTAAACTGATTGGAGGTCTTCGGGATTAGGAGTGGTTCTCGGGGATTGTACAAAACCAAAAGGGGTACTAAGGGGGGGTTCAAGAGCTTACTCCCTTGGAGTTTACGGCCGTAAGCCTCATGGCTTGGCCGTGAACTCTTGTTCACTCCCAAATTTTGATGTTAAAGTCCTTAAATCAATCCCATAAATTTTCTAGTGAAGGTCTAGGGCTAAATAGGGGGTTTAAACCCTCATTTGGTGAGGGTTGGGGAAGTTTACGGTCCTAGCTTATGCTTGGGCCGTAAAGTCTAATCTACCCCTCAATTCATGTTGTTTTAATGTCCAAAACTCGGATTGGAATTTCCTTAAATCATATCTTAAGCCTAAAATGATTTGGAAGTGTGTTTGGGGCCTTTTTGCATGGAAAAAGGGTGTTTAGGGCCTAAGCATCTGCTATGGCCATAAACCCTCCTTAATGCCCTAAAACTTATGGTTTTGATGCTCAAACACTCCTAGGTAAAATCCCTAACTAGTATCCAAGCTTAAAAGAAGGAAATTTGGGACTTTTGGCCAGCTTTTGGGTGTTCACGGCCTAAGGAGCTTCTTAGGCCGTAAACTCCTTGTTCATGTCCCATTCATACGATTTTTGATCTATTATCACAATGATGCATGCTTAGAACAAGTTAGGGAGGAAATTCTTACGTTTGGGAGCCGAAATTTGCGGGTTTGGAGCCTAAAACGAGTCTAGAGAGAGAAAGTAGTGAGAGAGAGAGTGTTTGAGTGGTAAAAGAGTTCAAGGAGGTGTTCACCTTCCTTATATATGCCTCGGGTATTGCACCCGGTACACGACTACCCGATGCTAAGTTTAACGGGGTTTAAACTTTTTACCCGGGTTAAGTGGTTGAAAAATAATATAACTTTATTTCGTTAAATGGAACTAACACTAACGTGTTATATTTATTTTTACTAAAACGATAATCCCTTGAATTATAAATAAATAATCAAATATTCATTTATTTTACGACTCCAAATTACGGAACTTTTATAAATGACATATTCCGTTAGCGGAAACGGAAATTGTATAACGGACTTAACGTTGGGTTGTCACAGTTCTTTATTTTATAGCATTACCTTGTGATGGTGTGTATGAAACTGTATATGTTGTAGATAATGTAGGAAATAATGTATTGTGTATTGACTCTTCCACTAGCTTAGATAAAGCATCTTTATGGCATTGTCGTCTTGGACATGTAAGCAAGAAACGCATAGGCCAACTCCAAAAGGATGGAGTCTTGGATTCATTTGACCTAAAGTCGGATGATAGTTGTGAATCTTGTTTGCTTGGTAAAATGACAAAGTCACCGTTTACTGGCACTTGTGCTAGGGATGAAAGCTTGTTGAAACTCATACACACAGATGTGTGTGGGCCCTTCAGAACCACCATAAGAGATGCTGATCGCTTCTATGTGACTTTTACTAATGATTTTAGTAGATATAGATATGTCTACTTAATCAAGCATAAGTCAGAAACCTTTGAAAAGTTCAAAGAGTTTAAGCAAGAAGTGGAGAATCAGTTGGGCAGGAACATTAAGATGCTTCGATCCGATCGAGGTGGTGAGTATCTTAGTTCAGAGTTCCTCGACTATCTCAAGGAATATGGGATTATCTCACAATTGACACCTCCTAGGACACCTCAGTTGAATGGTATAGTTGAGAGGCGCAGTCAGACCTTATTGGACATGGTTCATTCCATGATGAGTCGAGCTTCGCTACCAATATCATTTTGGGGGTATGCCTTAGAGACTGACGCCCATATCCTTAATCTAGTCCCGACAAAGAAGGTTTCCAAAACACCTCATGAGTTGTGGATGGGAAAAGCTCCCAATGTAGACCACCTCAAATTTTGGGGTTGCGAGGCTTTCATGAGACGCGAGACTCACGATAAGATCGAACCCCGAAGAGAGAGGTGTATTTTCATCGACTACCCACAGAAATCCTTTGGTTACATCTTCTACAGACCCAATGATAATGTGGTCTTTGTAACAAGAAGAGGAGTCTTTCGAGAGAGAGAGAGAGAGAATTCATAAGCCAAGGAGATAGTGGGAGGCAAACTGACCTTGAGGAAATTCAAGAGTCAAGTGGTGAAGGAACCTCAACCCTTAGCCCTCAACCTGAGGAGGAAACTCCTGTTGAGCCGACTAAAGAATCTGTACCTCTGAGTCGTTCCACCAGAGTTAGGATTGCACCTGAGCATTATTATGGTTTCTATATTACTGCAGAAGGTGATACACTTATCAGTGATAACACACTTGTAAATCTTGATGAGCCTGACAGCTACACAGAAGCGATGGCAAGCCCTGAGGCTACTAAATGAAAAGAGGCTATGGACAGCGAGATATAGTCCATGTATGACAATCAAGTTTGGAACTTGGTTGACAATGTACCTGATCGTAAGACAGTTGGGTGTAAATGGATCTTCAAGAAGAAGACCGACATGGATGGTAATGTACACACTTACTAGGCATAACTAGTTGCAAAGGGTTATTCTCAAACTCCGGGAGTTGATTAGGATGAGACCTTTTCACCAGTGGCCAAGATTAAGTCTATTAGGGTTCTGTTAGCCATTTATGCATTTCATGATTATGAAATATGGCAAATGGATGTCAAAACCGCTTTCCTTAATGGAAAGTTGGTTGAAGATCTTTACATAGTTCAGCCAGAGGGTTTTGTCAGTACATAGTACCCTAATAGGGTGTGTAAGATTGAGAAATCCATCTATGGATTGAAAAAAGAACCTCGCAGATGGATCTTTATTTCAATGAGAAAGTCAAAGAGTTTGGTTTTTCAAGATGCGAAGATGAATCTTGTGTGTATGTCAAGGATAGTGGGAGTATAGTCAGCTTTTTTGTATTGAATTAGATGACATACTACTCATACGAAACTGTTGGATTAATGTCTAAGTCCATAACTATATTTGGTATGTACTTGACCCGACCCGGCATGGTCCATTTGGGTTGCACTTCACTGGCACAATTTATATGCATAATCTTTTGAGAATGGTATATTTATGATTAATATTAATATGTTATAAGTTCTAATATATTAATATAGAACCATATTATTTAATTAGTACTGATCAAGAATTAATTAAGTGATCAAAATGAACTAATTAAATATGGACTCTTATATATATGGAATGGGCCAAGTTCATTTAGGTTGGGCTAAGCTTTCATGGATAGTCCATGGAGTGTTTAACCCATGGATCATATGAAATGAAAGGTCATGGGTTTAACCTTAGTCTCCATACTATATAAAGATGTTATTGGTTGGTGAAATTGGCACTAGTGTGGGTACACTAAAAAGGGCTAGCTGATTTCACTAGAGAGAGAGCCAAGTATCCATATTCTCTAAAGTCTTCCAAGGTGTTTTGGTTATTTGTGATTCCACTTTAGGCTTCCACGCTATTGGGGCTAAGCTCTTAAAGCTTGAAGACATCAAGCTACACCAAAAGGTATGTCATCTAACTAATCTTTGTAGTATAGTTGCTTCATAATATGCTAGTTAGGATTTAAGCCTTGGAAAGTTCTTATTTGCATGTATAATAGAGAAAACATAGATCCAAGGTTTATAGGGTTGCATGTACACCATAGGAGTGTTAGAATGATCAAAACCCAACAGTGGTATCAGAGCCACGGGTTGTTTTATGTTATATTGATGCAAATATTTTATTTTCAAATTTGAAAAAAAAGGAAAAAAAAAACATGAAGTTTGTCAAATTTTAAGATAATTACTTGTTCTTGTGAAAAAACTAATTATTTGTAAAATTTGAATAATTTGCTTTATGAGTTGAATTAGGTCAAATTTAATAAAAGATAAAATGATATGATTATTTTATTAGTTTTAAAAGTTTGATCTAAAGAGTTTTATATTTGAAACCTCCATAAGTTATGGATATGAAAAGGTTTTAAAAAAAATTGATTCAAAGTTTTTTATGGAGTTACAAAACTTGGTCTTAATGTTTTAAAGAATTCCATAACTTGTTCTTAAGTTATGGAACATGAAAAGTTTCATCATAAAAGAAACATTAAACTCCATAAGTTATTGAATCCAAAAGATTTTTTGTGTTACCTTGTTTTGTGAGTTATTTTTTAGATTAATGAAAAATATGTGCTAATAGTTTTCAATACAAATTAATCTAAAAGTTGTTCATAAAATGTGTTTTTGTAACTTGTCCTCAAGTTATATGAAAAGTTAGATTTATGAATCTTAAAAACTCATAAAAATGCCTTAGGTTACAAAAAAAAATGAAGAGTCTTTCCTTATAAATAGTTTTTATGGCTCCATAACTTGTCCTCAACTTATGGATGTCCAAGAGTCTCTTCATTAAAAGTTAAGCTATAATTAAAACTCATAAGTTATGAAAATCCAAGAGTTTTGAATAGTTTCAAAACTTTCCCTCAAGTTTTGGGTTTTGAAAAGTTTTCACTTATGAATACTTTAATTCCAAGTTAGCCCTTAGAATTTTAAAAAGTTAAAATTCAACCCTTATACTTTATAATATTATAAGTTAATAATATATATATATATATATATATATATATATATATATATATATATATAAGTGTAAAGTCAGTCTTACCGTTAGTAGGCCTCATTCACGAAGCCGGTCTATAAGGGGTATAAGGTTACTGCTTATATAATGACAGTTTAATGGGTATCCACTCTCACCCACCGCTTCCTTGACTGGTGTGACAACCCGATATTTCAACTCTTTGTAATGACCAAAATGGGTCAGGTATTGTAACCACTTATGAGTAATAAAATTTACTTTCATAATAAAATGTACAAATAGTTCTATTTAATTTCCTTCTATGTTTAAATGTCTTTGAACCATGATCGTACGCGAAAAGAACGCCCAAATCCGACTTCATGTAGCAAAGTTATGATTTTTCCAAGTTCGGCTTAGCAACAGACAGCTAAAAACTCGAATCGGAGATCGAGCGACTTTTGGCCGGAATGACCTAAACGTGAATCGAAGGTCTCGACAATGGTATTCCAGCGGTAAAAAGTCTGGCAAAAACCGACATCAGATAAAGAAGTTATGAATTTTCAAAGAAATTCCTTAAACACGATGAATTTATAATAAATAATAAAAAAATAATTTCGGAATTTGCCGACAGAGTCTAAACGAAAGTTGTAGAGCGTAGTCTCACCTACGCGTGGATATAAAGACCATCGAAAACGGATTTCGTATGAAGAAGATATGAGTTTTTGAAGTTTATTAAATAAATTATATATTTATTTAATTCAAAAATCGGACATTATCCGAAGGGGAGTCAGCGTCCTCATCCGAGGTACGCGCTGCGTACCCCTGTACGCCCAGCGTACCCGAGGGACTTGGCCTCTGATCGTCCACGTCGCCATATCCGAGGAATCCGACCCGTCCGACCCGTCCGAAGCGCCGACCCGTCCGACCCGCTGTCCCGTCCGACCCGCTGTCCCGTCCGACCCGCCTCCCCAGCGACCCGTCCCATCCGAATCCGAGGCAGTCGAGGCTTCGGTGATGCATGACGTACGCGTACGCGCTGCGTACGAGCGTACGCCCCGCGTACCGAGGCAGATCAGCCTTACTATAAATAGGATGCGAGGGCTTCCGAGAAAAGGGCTCATTTCTCTCCTCTCTCTCACAATCTTGACTCGTTTTCCGTGTCCGTTCAAACCCGAAGCTCTGGTCTTTTTGGCTCAAGTCCCGAGGGTCGATTTTACTCCCGAGATTCCCGAGAATCCCGAGGAAAATCCGTTTCCCGAGACGAAACTCTGCCCGGTTTTCCACCTCGCTATCTCCAAAACTTTCAAGTGAGTTTCATACCCCTTAATCAACCTTTTTAAATATTCTAAATGCTTTTATATGCTTTCAAGGGGGGGATTACAAGTAAAACACACGAGTATTATCGTGTGTTACATAAAGAAACTCTTTTATATGCTGTTATATATCCAAATCACATGCGATTTATAAACCTTTAAGGAACTTTTATATATACATAATATATGTTAAAATAGCATTCTATCTTTTGAAATATAAATTCGTTGTAATGCATGTATAAACTAAACTTTTCTTAGATTATTCTTGTCTATCTTAGACTCTACACCAAAAATCTATGCTTTCATAAACAAGTGATTCCTTTTCTAGGTATTTCTAAACAAACAAGACACACTT
Organism: Lactuca serriola; assembly: GCF_051521515.1. Classification (NCBI taxonomy): domain Eukaryota; kingdom Viridiplantae; phylum Streptophyta; class Magnoliopsida; order Asterales; family Asteraceae; genus Lactuca; species Lactuca serriola. The sequence goes on from NC_136411.1 coordinate 353,934,671, forward strand.
TTAGAAAACTATAATAGGTATAGTTTTACGAACAAATTTCTAACTCTTATGTACTAGAAACATGAATTTCAAGAAGTTTACTTTCATATACAAGAACAAACGTAACATTTTAACAAGTAGATCTGTTTTTATACCACGGTTTTGTGAGACACTAACTTCATGTACGTTCGAGTACACATTTCAAGTCCTGTATTATATACCAGAATCCCTTGGAGGGGGAGCATGGTGTTTGTGTATAGATCTATACGGGCTTGACAACCCGCGCCCTGACTGTTAGCTGCAGTCCACCGTTTAGGGTGACAAACGTCATAACATTCCAACGCCTGAAGAACGTTGTGTATAGGCATTCCGAGTCAATAGTATGGTTATAAAACTCACAAGGGGTATTAAAAGTGCATTGATTTACAAGGTTTTCAAACTCATTGGTTATTTTACATTTACATACATTTTGGAGACAAACATTGGTCTTGAGTGAAGGCTACTTTTATACTAGTAGAAAATATAGGATTTTCTAAACACAAACAAACAAAGATAAAACATTTCATTTCATTCAAACATTGTCACTTAAATACTTATGAAATTCACCAGCTTAAATGCTGATCTACTCTTTCAAAATTTCTTGTATGTCCCAGGAAATCAGTAATTTCAGGTATTCATTACGCTTTTGATGAAGGGATGCTGCAGCGCCAGTTTAATCTCGTATTTTTGACATCATATTGTAATTGAGTTTTGAACATGTAACTTTTGACAAATGTAAACTTTCAATTATATATATGATGGTTGTATTGCTTTCTTTACTATGTATTCATTTGTTACGTTACCACATGAAGTCATCCGCCCCCGAACGTTTCCGTCGTTCAGGTTTGGGGGTGTGACAGATTGGTATCAGAGCAATGTTTATAGTGAACTAAGTATATCGAACCACATAAGATATACAAACTATAAATGCTTAAGGGACTAATACTCTCTGACAAAACAAATTTTCTTTTTACGCTTAAGCAGTTTTGCGTTCAACTTAAATTGATAGTTCATTTAAGTACAATTACATGCATACCACAAACTATTTTCATGTTATACAACTATACAAGTATTTAGACAAGTTGACACTACGATTGAGACTCGATATATGTAATCAGATTTTGGACAAATATAGCGTGATCAACTATATTTGCCCGAGATTGGACCAACGTATATCGAGGAATGATCGTAGTAAGCAACAAGTCAAAACTTACCAAACCACTACAAGAATCAAACACAAGAATTTAAATACTATAGGAGTATTTGCTATCTAAACTAGTTTAACTTACATGTTTTGCATGTTCCGACTTTATTCAATTCTTATAACCCTATTTCTCGTACAATCAAATGGCTGGATTTCACCACCCTGGCGACCCCTACTTTCCCAACCAAGGCAACGGAGGATGGATCGAAGATGATCCCAAAGAGGACGAGGAACCCATAGAAGTGGGTGATGACTCTGGTACCGACTCAGAGCCGGAAGTTATCGATCCACCACCCATTCAACCTCGCGTCTTCGTAAGGAACTTTCAAGGACCGACTCCCGTCTGGGGAAGTCACCTCCACCATTGGAGCCAACAGCAAAACCTACGCCCTCCCTACGGCATGTGCCGGGACTTCTATGATGTCCGCGGCGGAGGTTCGGCTGATCGAGCACTCCCGGTAATGGTGGGTAAGTTAGCCAATCAGTCCTATCAGTCTGGAGTTCAAGCTAGTCGACTTCGGGATATCAACGTGGAAGTGTAGGTTCACACTTCTGAGATCCGTAGGCTGGACAAGATGCAAGACAACGCTCAACTCCAAACCGAAGTATTTCAAGCGCAAATGATTGCAGCCCTCGCTGAACTGAGGGAACAACAAGCCGCTTTCGATAGGCGTCTAATGGAGTCAAAGCAATCAGATGCGGAGTCAAGCTCCAAGCGCAACCTTCGACGCAAGTAGTGCTTGTCAAGAACTCAAATTTTGTTATAGCTTAGGACCTCAGCTAAAAGTCTTTAAATTTCTCGAACTTTGTTATCGGAGACCCTTATAGGGGTCAAATTTTCATGATCGTTGTAACAACTTTTATATTAATATAAGTGGCACTATTACTACTATGTTAAGTATTTCGTGCAAACCTTGAATGGTCTTTGTGAAACCAAATACTTGTTTCGTACCTTCAGTCTTAAAAATAACTTTCATTCTTCTATTTTAAGACTCATACTATCATCTGTTGTTGATCAATAGCGATTTAGTTCATGAGACACATACATTTTCTATTCTATGAAATTCTTATCCTTGTCTTTTCAACCTATAGTTGAAGGATGCCTCCGCGTAGGAATCCAAGGCGAAACAACGGTGAGGAAGCACCTGTACCACCACCACCTCCACCACCCCAATTTGATGCTGTTATGTTTCAAGCAGCAGTCACCGCAGTGGTGGCGGCTGCCATGTCACAGATCAATAACTCGAGTACTAATGGCTCAGGATCTGGCACACACCTATCCAACCATGGAGAGAGTCATGGACCACCTCGAGAATGCACCTATAAGGACTTCACTAATGCCAAGCCCCGGATGTTTTATGGAACTGGTGGTGTGATGGCCCTGAGGCAGTGGATTGAAAGGACGGAGGCAGTCTTTGAAATTTGCTCCTGTCCCGAGCACAGCAAGGTCAAATTTGCAACTTTCACCTTCTTGATAAAGCTTTAACTTGGTGGAATGGCCACGTTAAAGTACTTACCCTAATCGTGGCAAACTCCATAAGCTGGGAGAGCCTGAAGGCCATGATGATGAGAGAATACTGCCCACGGGGAGAGATTCAAAATCTTGAACACGAGCTATGGACTCTCGGAATGGTTGGTACCGACATTGCTACTTATACCAGCAGATTCTGCGAGCTGGCAATCCTTTGTCCATATATGATTACTCCCAAGAGCAAGAAAATAGAAAGGTACATCTGGGGACTGACGCTCCAAATGCGATCAAGCGTGTTAGCTTCTAAACCTGACACCTTTGAAAGTGCTAAGGAACTGGCACAATCTCTGATTGACTACGGATGTCATCAGAACTCAACCACTTCTGCACCAGCACCACATAAAGGAAACAACAACAACAACAACAACAACAACAACAATGGCAGAAAGAGAGTGTGGAATAAAGGGAAGGGTGGGTCTTCCCAAGAATCCGCAAAGAAACAACTGGTTTCAGTGAATGCTGCCACTGTACCTACTACAGCTCCTACAAATACCTACCCAACAAAGCCTTATATAGGTAACCTCCCAAAGTGCACCAAATGCAATTACCACCACCATGGACCTTGTCGGGAAATGCAGTGCGCCAACTGCAACAGGAAAGGACACACAACCCGTTTCTGCAAGGAACCCGCAAAGCCGATCACTCAAGTTCCCGGTGCAGGTGTAGGGCAGGCTTGCTACGGTTGTGGCGAGGTGGGCCACTACAAGAGGAACTACCCTAAGGCAGCAGGCACCGGAGGTGTGGGACGAGTTTTGGCAATAGGCCACGACGAAGCTGTAGCTGACCCGACTATAGTTGCTGGTACGTTCCTTCTCGATAATTCATATGCATGCATATTATTCGATAGTGGAGCGGAGAGGAGCTTCGTGAGTCAAAACTTTATTCATTTACTTAAACCTAAACCTAGCAAGTTAGAAAAATCATTCACTGTAGAGATGGCCAATGGAAAAACCGAAAACACTAATTGCATATAAATGGGCTGTACGTTAACTTTAGACGGCCATTCTTTCCCAATCAATCTCATGCCGGTCCAAATTAAAAGTTTCGACGTCATAGTCGGCATGGATTGGTTGAGTCTTCTTCGCGCCGACATCATGTGCTTTGAGAAAGCAGTCCGTCTTAATCTCCCTAGCAACGAAACATTAGTTGTCTACGGCGACAAATCTAGTACAACCCTTCGCATCATTTCGTGCATCCAAGCTCGAAAGTGCTTGCGGAAGGATTGTCGAGCATTCCTAGCGCACATCGTTGATACAAGTCAAGAACTGAAGGACATCAAGAGCATCTCAGTAGTACGCGACTTTCCCGATATCTTTCCAGAAGAACTACCAGGATTACCACCAGAACGCCAAGTTGAGTTCAGAATCGACTTAGTTCCAGGAGCTACCCCGGTAGCGAAGTCGCCTTACCGTCTCGCACCAGCAGAGATGCAGGAACTTTCCAGTCAACTTAATGAACTCCTTCAAAAAGGATTCATAAGACCAAGTTTCTCACCTTGGGGAGCACCGGTCTTGTTTGTAAAGAAGAAAGACGGATCATTCCGTATGTGCATCGACTACAGAGAACTGAACAAACTTACTGTCAAGAACCGCTATCCTCTACCCCGTATCGACGACCTATTCTATAAACTTCAAGGGGAGAACTACTTCTCCAAAATAGATCTACGATCCGGATATCACCAATTACGAGTTCTAGAGGGGGACATTCCAAAGACAGCTTTCCACACTCGTTATGGACACTACGAATTCGTGGTGATGCCGTTCGGATTAACCAATGCACCAACAGTATTTATGGACCTAATGAATAGGGTATGCCGCCCTTACTTGGATCAGTTTGTCATCGTCTTTATCGATGATATACTTATCTACTCTCGAAGTGAGGAAGAGCATAGTCAGCACCTACGAAGAGTCCTAGAAACACTGTGAACGGAGAAACTCTATGCGAATTTCTCTAAATGCGAATTTTGGATTCGAAGAGTCGAATTTTTAGGCCACGTTGTTAGCGAGAAAGGTATACACGTGGACCCCTCCAAAATTAAGGCTATTGAGAACTAGTCGGCACCAAAGACACCTACAGAAATTCGTCAATTTCTAGGTCTAGCTGGCTACTATCGCAGATTCATAAAGAACTTTTCGAGCATTGCGAAACCTCTTACTACATTAACCCAGAAAGGTGTGGCCTTTGACTGGGAAGCGAAACAAGAGAAGACATTCCAGACACTAAAGCAGGCCTTGTGCACCGCACCGATACTATCCCTCCCCGAAGGGATAGAAGACTTCTTAGTGTATTGTGATGCGTCAAATCAAGGACTTGGTTGTGTTCTTATGCAAAGAGGGAAGGTTATCGCTTATGCCTCCCGACAGCTTAAGACACACGGAGTGAACTATACGACACACGATCTCGAGTTAGGAGCAGTGGTATTTGCTCTGAAGATCTGGAGGCACTACTTATACGGAACAAAGAGTACTATTTTCACCGATCACAAGAGCCTTCAACACATTTTCGATCAAAAGGAACTCAACATGCGACAATGACGATGGGTTGAGCTACTGAATGACTACGAATGCGAAATTCGTTATCATCCTGGCAAGGCCAACGTAGTAGCTGACGCCCTCAGTCGGAAGGAATACACTGGTCGGAGGGTCAAATCTCTGACCATGACTATCCATTCCTACTTATCCACACAAATTAAGGAGGCACAGATGGAAGCTTTGCAACCTGAAAATGTGGCAGGTGAATCCCTGCGAGGAATGGAGAAGAATCTAGAACTCAAGGGTGGCGGAGCCTACTATCTCATGGACCGAATCTGGACCCCGAAACATGGTGGTTTCAGAAATGTAGTCATGACCGAGGCTCACAACTCAAGATATTCCGTTCACCCGGGTTCAGATAAAATGTATCTGGATCTTAAGAAACTGTACTGGTGGCCTAACATGAAAGCAGAAATTGCTACCTTCGTGAGTAAATGTCTTACTTGCGCTAAGGTTAAGGTCGAGTATCAGAAACCGTCAGGATTACTACAACAACCAGAGATACCAGAATGGAAATGGGAGCGGATTACTATGGACTTCATAACCAAGTTACCCAAGACGACAAGTGGACTCGATACCATATGGGTCATTGTCGACAGATTGACCAAATCCGCGCATTTCCTACCCATCAAGGAGACTGACAAAATGGAGAAGCTTACAAGAACTTACTTAAGTGAAGTAGTGCGACTGCATGGTGTTCCGATATCCATTATCTCCGATCGAGATAGTAGATTCACTTCAAGATTCTGGCAGTCACTACAAAGTTCCCTGGGAACTAGGCCAGACATGAGTACAGCCTACCACCCACAAACAGACGGACAAAGTGAGAGAACAATACAAACTTTAGAAGATATGCTGAGAGCCTGTGTGATTGACTTTGGAAAGGCATGGGATATTCATTTACCCCTTGTCGAATTTTCATACAACAATAGTTATCATACAAGCATAAAGGCTGCTCCGTTTGAAGCCCTTTATGGTCGAAAGTGCAGATCCCCTCTGTGCTGGACTGAAGTTGGCGATACCCAGTTAGCTAGAGGAAGAGTTCCTGAAAGCACTCTCACCGGTCTGGAAATCATACGAGAAACGACAGAGAAGATCGTTCAGATTCGTGAACGATTGAAAGCCTCTAGAGACCGACAGAAAAGCTACGCTGACCAAAGGAGGAAACCTTTGGAATTCCAGGTAGGAGACCACGTCCTATTAAAGGTCTCACCGTGGAAGGGTTTAATACGCTTTGGAAAGCGTGGGAAACTAAATTCAAGATACATAGGGCCTTTCGAGATTCTTGCCAGAATCGGCCCTGTGGCTTACAAGCTTAACCTACCGCGCGAACTTAGTAACATCCATCCAACCTTCCACGTCTCAAACTTGAAAAAGTGTCTGTCCGACGAGACTCTTGTTATTCCACTCGACGAGATCGAGATCAATGAGAGCCTCAACTTTGTGGAAGAACCAGTAGAAATCATGGACCGAGAGGTCAAACAAACAAAAGAAAGTCGCATACCCATCGTGAAGGTTCGCTGGAACGCCAAGCGGGGACCTGAATTCACATGGGAACGCGAAGATCAGATGAAACAAAAGTACCCTCATCTCTTTCATGTTCACTAGTATCTTTACTACTTTAAATTTCGGGACGAAATTCTCTCTAAAGGGGGGATGATGTGACAACCCGATATTTCAACTCTTTGAAATGACCAAAATGGGTCAGGTATTGTAACCACTTATGAGTAATAAAATTTACTTTCATAATAAAATGTACAAATAGTTCTATTTAATTTCCTTCTATGTTTAAATGTCTTTGAACCATGATCGTACGCAAAAAGAACGCCCAAATCCGACTTCATGTAGCGAAGTTATGATTTTTCCAAGTTCGGCTTAGCAACAGACAGCTAAAAACTCGAATCGGAGATCGAGCGACTTTTGGCCGGAATGACCTAAACGAGAATCGAAGGTCTCGATAATGGTATTCCAGCGGTAAAAAGTCTGGCAAAAACCGACATCAGATAAAGAAGTTATGAATTTTCAAAGAAATTCCTTAAACACGATGAATTTATAATAAATAATAAAAAAATAATTTCGGAATTTGCCGACAGAGTCTAAACAAAAGTTGTAGAGCGTAGTCTCACCTACGCGTGGATATAAAGACCATCGAAAACGGAGTTCGTATGAAGAAGATATGAATTTTTGAAGTTTATTAAATAAATTATATATTTATTTAATTCAAAAATCGGACATTATCCGAAGGGGAGTCAGCGTCCTCATCCGAGGTACGCGCTGCGTACCCCTGTACGCCCAGCGTACCCGAGGGACTTGGCCTCTGATCGTCCACGTCGCCATATCCGAGGAATCCGACCCGTCCGACCCGTCCGAAGCGCCGACCCGTCCGACCCGCTGTCCCGTCCGACCCGCTGTCCCGTCCGACCCGCCTCCCCAGCGACCCGTCCCATCCGTAGCCGAGGCAGTCGAGGCTTCGGTCATGCATGACGTACGCGTACGCGCTGCGTACGAGCGTACGCCCCGCGTACCGAGGCAGTTCAACCTTACTATAAATAGGATGCGAGGGCTTCCGAGAAAAGGGCTCATTTCTCTCCTCTCTCTCTCACAATCTTGCCTCGTTTTCCGTGTCCGTTCAAACCCGAAGCTCTGGTCTTTTTGGCTCAAGTCCCGAGGGTCGATTTTACTCCCGAGATTCCCGAGAATCCCGAGGAAAATCCGTTTCCCGAGACGAAACTCTGCCCGGTTTTCCACCTCGCTATCTCCAAAACTTTCAAGTGAGTTTCAAACCCCTTAATCAACCTTTTTAAATATTCTAAATGCTTTTATATGCTTTAAAGGGGGGGGGGGGATTACAAGTAAAACACACGAGTATTATTGTGTGTTACATAAAGAAACTCTTTTATATGCTGTTATATATCCAAATCACATGCGATTTATAAACCTTTAAGGAACTTTTATATATACATAATATATGTTAAAATAGCATTCTATCTTTTGAAATATAAATTCGTTGTAATGCATGTATAAACTAAACTTTTCTTAGATTATTCTTGTCTATCTTAGACTCTACACCAAAAATCTATGCTTTCATAAACAAGTGATTCCTTTTCTAGGTATTTCTAAACAAACAAGACACACTTTTAGAAAACTATAATAGGTATAGTTTTACGAACAAATTTCTAACTCTTATGTACTAGAAACATGAATTTCAAGAAGTTTACTTTCGTATACAAGAACAAACGTAACATTTTAACAAGTAGATATGTTTTTATACCACGGTTTTGTGAGACACTAACTTCATGTACGTTCGAGTACACATTTCAAGTCCTGTATTATATACCAGAATCCCTTGGAGGGGGAGCATGGTGTTTGTGTATAGATCTATACGGGCTTGACAACCCGCGCCCTGACTGTTAGCTGCAGTCCACCGTTTAGGGTGACAAACGTCATAACATTCCAACGCCTGAAGAACGTTGTGTATAGGCATTCCGAGTCAATAGTATGGTTATAAAACTCACAAGGGGTATTAAAAGTGCATTGATTTACAAGGTTTTCAAACTCATTGGTTATTTTACATTTACATACATTTTGGAGACAAACATTGGTCTTGAGTGAAGGCTACTTTTATACTAGTAGAAAATATAGGATTTTCTAAACACAAACAAACAAAGATAAAACATTTCATTTCATTCAAACATTGTCACTTAAATACTTATGAAATTCACTAGCTTAAATGCTGATCTACTCTTTCAAAATTTCTTGTATGTCCCAGGAAATCAGTAATTTCAGGTATTCATTACGCTTTTGATGAAGGGATACTGCAGCGCCAGTTTAATCTCGTATTTTTGACATCATATTGTAATTGAGTTTTGAACATGTAACTTTTGACAAATGTAAACTTTCAATTATATATATGATGGTTGTATTGCTTTCTTTACTATGTATTCATTTGTTACGTTACCACATGAAGTCATCCGCCCCCGAACGTTTCCGCCGTTCAGGTTTGGGGGTTTGACAACTGGTGGAGGGTCGTTAGCCGAACGGGTTTGACAGGACTATAATTCTCCCTTCATTAAAAGTATTAATGATAAATACTAGGTAACTAAACTCTTAATAATACCCAATCTTAGTTACTTAGGAAAATGTGAATAAGGTGCTAATCCATGAAATTACACTTTGCAGTTTGTTTAAGTCGGTTAATGGAGCATGTGTGGTTAACCGGCACACTAACTCATATTTAACAAGGTAGGCAAAGGGTAACTTAATGTTTATCATAGTATCGATGGAGCGTGTGTGGTTAACCGGCACATTGATTGAGGGGTAAGCACTTAAGGGTACCAAGTAATTTGCATGGTTACTTCACACCTGGTTTTGTGATCCTCGGCATCCCAGTCGCAAAACCTGAAGGGCACACTCGAGATTGAAACATGCCATTGAAAGTTCAATGAATCTCAAAGATCTAGGAGTTTCAAATCCAATTAAAACCTAATAAATTATTTCGTTTTTCATGGTGGAAATTGGTGAATCGTCATTCACCTACCTTCAAATATTCTATAGCTTGGATTACGGCATCCCTCTTCTAAGTTATAAAATAGTTTGTTGAGTCCTAGCCTTAATATTTCATATTGGGTGTTATATTAAGGACTTTAAATCAACTATCTTGAATATCTCCCAAAAGATGTCAAGTTCAGACATCTATGATCTTCCCAAATATCTTGGAACCTCACTTCCTCCACCTATTCCAATTATTCCCCCTAACCCACAAGTTCAAGGTCATTCAAGCCCTATTGGCAAGGCAAGGTCTAGGTGTGATCACATCTTGGAGATGAAGTCACATGCCGACAAGACGGGAGAGTTGGGTGTCAAAGTCTTGAGAAAGTTAGTGGTTCAATCAATTTCTAAGTCACATAGTGAGTTCCTTTGGGACTCCTAGGAAATAGACTATGACAAGACCCTTAATGATCTTATCTATTTGCTTGGTGTTGCTAAATCAAAAATGATTTAGTATACTAGTAAAGCAAATTTGATTTGGAGATCAACTTCCCAAAACTTTATGGACAAGGATAATAGTGACACAGGAAATCCAGAAATGCATTCTCTTCCCAATGGAAAGGGATTGGCCATAGTCAACTTGGTTGACCAAATGGTAAAGAGAAAGGCTAAGTCTGAGATAGTCCCAAGTACTATTACCTAAGGGTCCATATATTTCTATTGCCAAAGGAAGGGGCTTTGGTTATGAAGCAGCCAAACTTACCTAAGGATGGTAAAGTCAATAAGTTTGACTTTATTTCAGGTAAATTCCATTGTCTAGCTCTATTAAGTTCCTACTTGGAGATTCTTATTAGATGTTGTGGCTGGGTCAGATGTTGATGTTTTAAGAATCAAAGAAAAGTAAAGAAACTTAAAGGAAGTATATGTTGATTCTGATCACGAAGATGGATCGGATGGTTCGGTGATCAGAATTTTGAGCATGTGCTTAAGAGTTATGATAGATTTCTTAGGAATAGATGACAACAAGTTTTCATATACATTTTCATTGTAAGGATTAGTTTTTCTGCAAAGCTTTAAAATAAAAAGAAAAGTTTTTAATTTTATTTATTTTAAAATATCCTTACAATGGCATTTGTAGAAAAAGGAAAAGATGTTGCTTATATGATTCCATTGATAGCAATATTGGAAATATGAATTTGATTCTTTCATTTGTGGTAGTGTCTAAATTTACCAAATAAGGAAAGATTCTCATCACCCAAGTTTTAGTTGGATAGAAACTTGGAATCATGCAAGTTGTATAGTATGATGAATGAGAACTTTCGAGCATTGGAAAATTAAGACTAACTACTTGTTCATATGGATGTGCGAGTCAAGAGAAGGACTAAGGGATCAAGTACACTTTATTGTGCACTTGTCAAAGTCCACCACAAAAGATGGATAAGACTATTCGTCATGATTTACTAAGTTTTAGTAAATATGATTATACTTACAAGCTTAAGTATAATTCTGAAGCATTGGAAAATTTTCAATGTATGACAGAGTGAATAAGCAGAATCAAATTAGGCAGAAGGATAAAAGTTTCTCAAATCTGAAAAGATGGGAGAGTACTTTAGTATCATGTTTTAAGATCATCTTAATGATTTTGAGACCTTATCACAATTCATCCTCTAAGTACATTCTGATAGTTAAGAAGAGGAGTTATGAATTGTTGAAGTGGTTAAATCAAGAAGATGATTCCTACTTCATTCCAAAACAATTCGCAGAGTTATGCTCTAAGATTGTAACTTGAGTGGCATATCTTAAAGAAGGTTTAAAACACTTGTCAAATGTAAGAGTAAAAGTTTTCTACTCTTGTACATTTGAAATTGGTAAGTTGTGATGTTTTTGATAAAACAAAGACCAACTAGGGCTAATTGTGTTAAGTGTCTGTCTTGGTTAGAATCCATACTATCTTTTGAATATTTGGCAAGAAAGTCTTATAGTTCAAGGAGACAGTGGGAGTCTGAAAGATCCTGAAAGGGTTTCACAAAGTAATCAAGAACAAAAACCTGTATTTCATCACTAGCACACAACTAGAGGTTTATAACCTATCTTGTTGACATTTCTGTGCACATTCCAGTTAAGTTGGCTATACATTTTAGTTCTACATGTTCTCAATTATTTTCATAACTACTTGGAAGCAATGGCAGGCCCTTGAGCTGCCAGGTGGCAAGAAGTTAAGATTGCACAAGTTCACTAAGTAGATTTTAAGTAGATAGCAATTGTGACTTTTGCAGTTCTCAAAGTCGTTAGTGGAGCGTGTATGGTTAATCGGCACACTAACATTGACTTATGAGAAATGGCAAACGGTCTAAACAATTTAGACTATGATTACGGCATCCCTTTTCATAGTTCTAAAATTGTTTAGACACACTTGTGAGCTATCTAAGAGAGGTGTGTGATTTTGATAAAAGTCTTATCAAGGCAATCTAGTATCAGAAATCTGAACTTTGGTAAGAAAGTCAATAAAGTATTGATTTTTAGAAGTCCAGTTGATTTCTGGGTACATGTCAAAGCTAGTGGGAGCATAAGTGTTATGCTATTAATCATCACGTTAGTGGGAGCATGATAATTATGTTAAAGGTTGCAAGTTAGCAATGTTAATTATAGAAAAACAAAAGGTCTCAATTGGGAAAAAGTTGTTTTGCTATAATTAAGGGAGAGGATATTATACTTAATCTCAAATCTAAAAGCTTAGCTTGAGGTCTTAATCGTATTTAGTCAAAAATATATATGAATTTCATGTTAGAATGGCTCAACATAAGGAAATTCTATATATGGGTTCATTATTTGCGTTCTAAAATTCGATTATGATTACGGCATCCCTTTTCATAATCTGAATTATGAGAACATGGCAAATAGAAATGGAAATACTATAGCAAAAGACTGGTTTAGTCTTTATGTGAGACATCATGAATCGTGTCCCATATGCTTCGGATATAGGATCGATTACATGTGCTATATTCATCCTTTCTAAAATTTTCCAAATGCCTGGGGCATTAACAAGGGGAAAGGTCTAGAATTGGATATGACTAAAATGATTAAGCAATTGTTGAGGACAATATAAGGTTTACCAAAGATTGGTTGCTCAAGGACGGTTAGAAGTATAGTATTAATTCTGGAAGGACCATATTGACATAATCTGTAAAGAGGCAACTCCTGTTCAGAAGTGATAGTCAAAATGGAATATGGAAATGTTTCAAAGTTAGAAAGTATTCAATCTGTAAGATTAGGAAACCTAATTCAAGAAGGATGTTTCCAAGGAGTTGATCTCCTTTGGAATACTATGTAATGATTGTTGCCAAGTCTTTGTGAATTTGTGCATAATCATTACAAGAGGATCAATGCATATAAGTTGAAAATCTAACAGATTTCAGTAAATGGCATGAATTTGGAATTCTTGCATTTGCAGTAAGGGTTTGGGACTATGAAAAGAAGATCATTGGAGTTATGCTCAATTGATCTATTTCACAAAGTAAAGATCATACACAAACATAGTATGCATACTTTGTGTAAGGCATGACTAGTGTTTAGAAAACATAGTGTACATGCTTGGAGCATGGGACAACTATTGTTTTAAATTCAAGTATAAAGTTGATAAAACCAAAACAATGAATAATGAGTAATCGGTATGGTGATAAATAAAAGTGTTTATTTATATTCATAGGGTTTGATACCATATTTGATGCATCTATTCTTGTGTTTCACTTTGCATGTTTTGACTTCCAGAATAAACTAGGTTATTCTTCCAGAATGACTAAGTTATTCAAACCATCCACAATCGGTCATATGTTGGAAGTAGATATGAATCAAGACTGTCATGGGTTGGCTTGTAGAGGTCTAAGATGTTGGACAAAGGGCTACAACACTCATGAGTGCTCATAAGTTCTGAGTATTGGATTAAACCCGCGCTCATTGGAATCACTTCATGGATTTTATCACGAGTGATCATGAGACGATAATATCTTATATTCTTCAAACCTACAGATATGAGTTGTTACTATGAGTTGGTTGTACATTGATTGCATGAAAACGCATTCGGTAACTCGGTGTTATAAAATGTGTCTTTGTGTATGATTCAACAAGTAGTAGAACAAGCCATATGAGTCGAAATTTATCCATTCCTTTTACCTTCGGGATAAAAGCGATATCTGTGGGCCCCTCGATGATTTAATGATGACACATGTGAATGCTTGGGCAAGCCAGGACTGATTTGATTTGTTCAATCAGTTAGTCATCATGAATCGGAAATCGGGAAACAACAAATGGATAGAGATAATGATTATAATCCATGTCTCAGTCCATATGATATCTAGAATGGACGAATATATGATCCCTTATCTAATGGACAAGTTCGTTGACAAGATCAGAGTTCGACAGTGGCTTTAAGAGCTACGATTGCCAGTTAGGTTTTGAAGTCGTACTTAATAATAGTTTTAGACTTATCCAAGTGGGAGACTGTTGGATTAATGTCTAAGTCCATAACTATATTTGGTATGTACTTGACCCGACCCGACATGGTCCATTTGGGTTGCACTTCACCGGCACAATTTAAATGGATAATCTTTTGAGAATAGTATATTTATGATTAATATTAATATATTATAAGTTCTAATATATTAATATGGAATCATATTATTTAATTAGTACTGATCAAGAATTAATTTAGAATTAATTAAGTGATCAAAATGAACTAATTAAATATGGACTCTTATATATACGGAATGGGCCAAGTTCATTTAGGTTGGGCTAAGCTTTCATGGATAGTCCATGGAGTGTTTAACCCATGGATCATATGAAATGAAAGGTCATTGGTTTAACCCTAGTCTCCATACTATATAAAGATGTCATTGGTTGGTGAAATTGGCACTAGTGTGGGTACACTAAAAAGGGCTAGCCGATTTCACTAGAGAGAGCCAAGTATCCATATTCTCTAAAGTCTTCCAAGGTGTTTTGGTTATTTGTGATTCCACTTGAGCCTTCCACACTATTGGGGCTAAGCTCTTAAAGCTTGAAGACATGAAGCTACACCAAAAGGTATGTCGTCTAACAAGTCTTTGTAGTATAGTTGCTTCATAATATGCTAGTTAGGACTTAAGCCTTGGAAAGTTCTTATGTGCATGTAAAATAGAGAAAACATAGATCCAAGGTTTATAGGGTTGCATGTACACCATAGGAGTGTTAGAATGATCAAAACCCAACAGAAACGACATCCCAACCTTGCAGGAAGTAAAGTCCTGGCTTGGGAAGTGTTTCGCTATGAAGGACCTTGGAGAAGCTACCTATATCCTAGGGATAAGGATTTTGAGAAACAGGAGTAAAAGACTAATTGGACTTACTCAAAGAACCTATGTAGCTGAGATAGCTGAGATGAGTCGAGTACCATATGCTTCCGCTGTAGGCTCGATCATGTATGCTCTAACTTGTACTCGTCTTGATGTTGCCTTTGCTCTGAGTAGGGTCAACAGATATCAGGGGAATCCTGGAAAGGCTCACAGGACAGCGGTAAAGAATATTCTCAAGTACTCGCGAAGGACTAAGGACTGGGTCCTTACCCTTGGTGGGATTGATGACTTGAAAGTAGCAAGGTATAGTGATGCTAGCTTTCAGACTGATAGGGATAATTTCCACTCTCAGTCGGGCTGGGTCTTTACCCTAAATGGAGGGGCAAGTACTTGGAAAAGTTCCAAGCAAGATACAATGGCGGATTCCACTTGTGAATCAGAGTATATAGCAGCAAGCGAGGAACTAAAGGAGGTTATATGGCTAAAGAACTTCATCGGAGACCTTGGAGTTGTACCAGCTATAAAGGAGCCAATGGAGATTTTCTGTGACAGCAATAGTGCGGTTGCCTTAGCCAAGGAACCAAGGGATCATGGGAGATCCAGACACATTGACAGCAAATATGACTTCATCAGACATCGAATAGAAGAAGGAATCCTCATGGCAAAGAACGTATCATTGGATGAGAACCCAACAGATCCCCTCACGAAGGGACTGACTCGGGTTAAGCATCTTCAGCATGCTCGGAGCATAGGGCTGAAGGATGATATTAGTTTTAGTAGTTAGATAATCTTGAAATTTGTAAAATGTAATTGACATTTCATGATAAATAAAAGTTGTTATTTATGAGTAAAGTGTTGCTATCTCTTGCCAATCGTTTACTATTATTTCTTTTTGCATTTTTTGACTTCCAGAATAATTATGTTATGGTTTATATAATATTATTCAAACTCTCCATTGTCGGTCATATGTTGGAAGTAGATACGAATGAAGACTGTCATGGGTTGGCTTGTAGAGGTCTAAGATGTTAGACAAAGCGCGGCTATAACACTCATGAGTGCTCATAAGTTCTGAGTATTGGATTCAACCCACGCTCACTGGTATCACTTCATAGAATTTATCTCGAGTGATAGTGAGAGGGTAATATCGTATAAGTCTTCAAACCTAGAGATATGATTTGTTGCCTATGAGTTGGTTATGCATTGATTGCACAAAAACGCATTGGTAACTCGATGTTATAAACCGTGCCTTTGTGTGTAATTCAACAAGTAGTAGAGCAAACATATGAGTCAATGTTTATCTGTTCCTTCTAGGATTAGAAGCGATATCTAGGACCCTCGATGATTTTGTTTTGACCTATGTACCGGGCCCGGTCAGAACTAAATTGATGTGTTCAGTTATGTTCTATGTCAAACCAATCGGAAATCAGGAAACAAATGCTAGACAATAAGCAAGACCATGTTCCATGTATTTGTCCGACTGATATCTAGTACAGAGGATTATATAATCACATATCTAAAATGGCGCTTCATAGTTTAACAAAGTTTTAAGACCTACGATTGTTGATCGGTTCCTGAAGTCATACATGCAACTTTAGTTATTAGACTCATCCAAGTGGGAGACTGTTGGATATAGTGTCTAAGTCCATAACTATATTTGGTATGTACTTGATCCGACCCGGCATGGTCTATTTGGGTTGCACTTCACCCGAACAATTTATGGATAATCTTTTGAGAATAGTATAAGTTATGATTTATTAATATATTATAAGTTCTAATATATTAATATAAAATCATATTATTTAATTATTGGTGATCTATAATTAATCTAGAATTAATTTAGAGATCAAAAGTATGACTAATTAAACATGGGCTCTTGTATTTATATAGTGTGGGCTAATGCTTATTTGGAATTAGCTAGGCTTGCATGGAAAGTCCATGGATAGTCCATGGAGCTTTAACCCATGGATCTCATGGAAATGAAAAGACGTGGGTATTAGGGTTTACATGGATGTAACCCTAATCCACCACACTATATAAAGAAGGCTTTGGTTCATGAAATCACACTAGTTGTAGTGAGTATACTAAGAGGGCCGATTTCAAGAAAGGTTGTGACTATTCTCTCAAGTTTCCAAGTTTGTGATGATTAGTGACTTCCATTTGAGGCATCCACATTATTGTTGTTAAGCTCTCAAACTCCAAGCAATCAACTACGACTACAAGGTAAGTAATTCTACTAGTTTATTTGATTCAAGTACCCCATGATATGCTAGTTAGGATAAGAACCTTGGAAAAATAATTCTTTGAATATTTCTTAGTCAAACATAGATCCGAGGTTTCTAGGGTTGCATGTACACCATAGAATGCTCAAAACACATCAAGGTTATCTCGTCCATGTATCTCCTATCAGATATCGATGACCCCCCTCCGGATCCCTCGACAAATACCAAGCAAGATACGAATCAACGCCTTGTAGAAGATGCATCTTCAAACGATACTCAGCCTGCCCCCGTGGAAGATGAGTATGTTATCCCGTTGGAACTTTAGAAAACTGTGGAAGTCGGAAAGAAATTGGGTTTTCAAATTGAGATTGATAATCCAATCTTGAAAGAGGTAACCGACGAAAGCAGTGAGATAATCCCTCCACGATGAGTTTTTTATCCCTAAATATCAGAGGAGTAGGAGAAGATCATAAGGTAACATGGGCAATGAGACTGAAAATCCAAAATTGGTGATCGTTTATGGGGATTCAGGAGATTCAGATGAACAATGTTGATAGTATAAATGTAAAGGGTTGTTGGGATCACATAGAATTTGGGCATGCTGCGGTGCAGTCATCTGGAAGGTCGGGTGGATTATTGAATTTATGGGATCCTAACTTGTTTAATGTGACAAAAATCATTCAATCAAAATACTTTCTCAATACAATCGGAAGTTGGGATGACATCCTAGGGAATACCATTTTTGCAATCATATACATGCCACAAAAATCATTCAATCAAAATACTTTCTCATTCTAATAGTCTCGAAGCTACCTTCACAGTTGAAGAAATCAAGGCCGTCATTTGGGACTGTGGGAACGAGAAATCCCTGGGACCGGAAGGTTTCACTTTCTCATTTATAAAAAAATCAGTGGGAGTCGGTATGGGGGATATCGTTGCGGTGGTCAGATATTTTGAGCGATTTGGGATATTGGAGAGAGGATGCATTAATTCTTTCGTAACGCTAGTCCCAAAAATAAAGGATCCACTTAAGATTGGGTACTATAGGCCAATAAGCCTTATTAGCTGCCTATAAAAGATAATATAAAAGACTTTCGCAAGTCGACTAAAAAAGTGATCGGCTTCACGGTGGATGGGGTGCAAACAACATCTGTAGCAGGGAGGAACATTCAAAATGGGCCTCGTATTGTTAATGAGATCTTCTCATGGAAGAAAAAAGGCAAAGAAAAAACTGTTGATGTTCAAGGTGGATTTCAATAAAGCATTTGATTCAATAAACTTGGACTATCTGGATTCGTTGCTGAGTCAAATAGGATACAAGGGAAAATGGCGAATGTGAATCAAAGGATGTATTAGCTTAGCGTGGGCTTCGGTACTTATAAACGGATCACCGACATATGAATTTCAAATGGAAAAGGGAGTTAGGCAGGGTGACCCCCTGTCACCATTCTTGTTCATAATAACAATGGAGGGTCTCAATATCGTGATGAAATCGGCGTGTGAATATGCAATCTTATGGGGTGTTAAAATACCAAATACGGAATTAATGATCTCTCACTTATTCTATGCAAACGATGCTCTATTCTTGGGGGAATGGAACCTAGAAAATGTTGAAAACTTGGCAAGGGTGTTCCATTGTTTCCATGTTGTGTCTGGGCTTAAGGAAAACTTTAATAAAACTTGGGATTTTGGAATTGGTGCAGATGCTGATGAGATATTTGTAAAAGTATGTAAATCCAGTGACAACACGTTTTTTTGGCTCGATAAATGGTGTGGGGGAAGGAACTCTAAAAGAAGCTTTTCCAAAACTTTATAGACTAGAGAGATTCAAACATTGTAAAGTGGTAGATAGGATACATCTAGGAGGATTGACATGGAACTGGAAAAGAGATATAAAGTAAGACGAACATCATAGGGCCCTTCTTACACTCTTTTCAAGAATAGGTATATTTCAACCAAGAACAAGGGAAGATTGCTGGAAATGTAGCATCTCGGAAGATGACGGTTATCAAGTATGTTACCTTCGTAGGTTGATTAACTCCCCCGGTGCCCGCGATCCTTGTGAATCGGTGATAAATTGGACCCATGATGTCCCAATTAAGGTAACATGCTTTCTCTGGAGGGCTAACATAAGGAGACTACCAACTACATATGCATTAATGATACGAGGTATGACAATTAGGTACTCTGTGTGTTGCTGTTGTGGGAATGAGGATGAAGATGTGGACCATGCACTATGGAATTACCCAGCTGCGGCTACAGTATGGCTATGGATATTTAAATGGTGTGATATACCGTTCCTTTCATACACAGAATAGGGGAGCTCATGAACTTCGTAAATAGTTGGGGCACAAGTGTAAAAAGGAGAATATTATTCAACATCTGTTATGGGGCCTTATGGTTAATATGGAAAGCGAGATGTGAAAGGATGTTAAAGAACATACAGACTCCCCCAACTAGAGTCGCTGATAATGTCAAATCTGTTGTGTATACATGAATAAAACATAGGAGAGAAAAGCATCATTTTAATTGGTGACATGGTGTGTAAATCCGTTTACATGTTCTTGATTTCTGTCTGTAAGTGTAATTGTATCTGTATGGATGATTTTATTCCCTTCATAGCCACTTGCTAGGTTTAGGTTTACGTTTTAATAAATAATCTTTTGCCGGTTCCAAGAAAAAAAATTTGGGACCAATAGAGGGTTTTGTAGGAAACACACCGAAAGTCAGACATATGGATTCTAGGCAATGTTCTCCTATATAAAGCTTTTATAACTCTTAAATTAACATAAAAAACAAATAATAACCATTCCATATTTTATTCAACTAAAACCCGGATAATTCTAAATGAGAAAAAAAAAAACTATTTAATTCATAATTGGTATCGATTAAAACTATAAAAATATAATTAAAACCCGAATTGCATCCAAAATACAGAAACCAAATTTTTTGTAAACGGCTCATTATTTGTTACTCTTTGCAGACACCAAACGAATGGATTAACCTTCAAGAGTGTGGCGTGGAGGATCAGTGTGATGGGGGTGTTCTCTCAAACAGTCAAGAACGTGATACTTCAAATCAATTTGGTGTGTCCGATGTCAAACAACAAATTAATACAATGTTTGGTTGTACCATTGACTTATGAATTATATATCAAGTACAACTAATGAATACAAAACAAGGACCATTCCAAGACTCTACGTGTTACTTTTGCCATCAACTTATAACTTAATATATCACATTGTCTAAATCAAAAGAACTTAATAAAAATAATTGACTAATGAACAATGGTAAGGAACATCTGAGATCTAACCGAGTCCTCGATGAGTGTGCCTTCCCTTCTTACCCTTAAAAGAGGCATCACCTTCACGAATGTGGGGACTCGACCCAATTAAACCAATAGGCTGCCCCACATCTGAAATGGAGTAAGGAGGGTCGCTGGTCCTGACACATGTAATGTGATAGTGGGGTTTTCTTAAAGCATCCCACAAATACCTTCACAAATCTAACACTTTCTCCTCTTAGTTATTCAGGTTCATGAACCCATCACCACTTTCCTTTCTAGATAATTTTAAAAATGGTGACATCTCAACGTATATTGTTGAAGAAAATGACAAGCCTTTGAAACTTCTAATTACCTTCTAATTTTTATGCTTTGTTTCGAACTGAATTACGTGGTATCTATTATTTTTAATCGGTATTATAGTTTCTAATTGTTTAATTAGAGATATAACTTTATAATAATGGCAAATAAGAATATATACTAAAACTAAATTAAATATGATATTTAATATTGTGCTTTCTTTTAGGATGTAGATAAGATTTTGTAATGATATAAATAATTATAACAAATTACTCATTAAAAGGTATTGTATTTCCTCTTTAAGATAGATCATTCATGTAGGGTGGCAAGAAGCTATGGACTGATAAACATTTAAATAAAATGTTTAGATTATTATAAGAAAGTAAAAACACTTTTCAAATGAATGTGACTTTTTAAAAATCTGAGGTTGGTAAATTTTTTTTTTCTAAAATATAAATATTTTCCAAACAGATTTTTAAAGTTAATTGAATTTTTCAAAAATTACTAAATCAATTAAGCACTTCTCAAACTCAATATCAAGCCCCTAAATTGTCTTTTATTTTGTTTTAATGTTTATAAATATAAAAATTCTAAATATTGATTTCCTAAAAGAATTACGTAAAAGCTTTTCGAGAAGCTTTTTCAATCATCTTAAAAGCTCAACGAAAATTGAAAAAAGAATTGTTAGAACTTTTTCAAACCTATTTACACAACTTGTTAGCTAACAAAGTTTAGGATTCAGTTTTTATAAATAATTTGGTGGATTTCATAGGTTTTCTGTCTATTAGAAGTGGATAATTACAAAAGATTATAAATAAACAATTTGAAAACCAATAGAAACAAATAGAAACAAATTAAAATTATTCATAAACATGCTTCAGTAAAAAGTTTTTCTTGTTTTAGATGCTATAAATCAGAAAGAACACTTTCATAGACAGTGACAAGGAAACAAAAATTATTTATCTGACATGATATTGTTACACAGAAAAAACAATAAATATTGACTAGTAACAGTAGAAATAATTAATACTGATGTTGCAAAATTTTAAAAAGATATTCAATAAATCACAATATATGTGTCCTAAAATGTTCATGTGACTTATGTGGTACGTAACTTATTTTTTGTTTTTGTTTTTTTTTTTTCTCAATCTTATTGTTTTGACTCATTTTAGCGCATGTAAAATCTTAATACAAGTTATTTAAAGCCCTATTTGAGTATACTTATTAGGACTAAGATCCTTAACCCTATTTACAATCTCGAATCTTTAAGATCTTTCAAAATCCCGAACATATCTCAGGATCCTGATCTTTATTCTCACTATTATATCTTAATATTTCTAACGGATACAGTTATAATCTTTTTCTCACATGTGAAGAATTAGTCAACATAAGACTCATTATCAACGAATAAACGTTTCAATCATGCCAACAACCCGAGAATACCAAGCCAAACCAACGTGTTTATTTTTATTCGAGAGAATCCCAGGAATATGAGACTTATTGTTACTTAGACTACACTATAAATACACATATATTTCACACACTTCACACAACTAGACTCACTACAATACATGTACTTGTTTACTTACTTCAGTTTTTGCAATCCATCATTCAATCAATACAATTAAACAAAGTATATGATTATTATCACTTCCCAAGGTTTTGTGGCGGAGGTCCTAGCCAGGCTGAAGGGCTTTCCTTGTAAACCACTAGTGTAATCTTGTTCTAGTTTCGATGCATTAAGCCCGACAAAAATTGACTGTATGGATTTGGGCAATGGGGGACTCGGTGAGTTGGGTCGTCGCCCCAAACCTTTTCTGTTACTGAGTAAGCTTGTTGAGTCTAGGAGATGACTCAGCAAGTTGGACATGCTTGGGCTTGAAGATTGAAGGACAACTCGATGAGCTCAAGGAGGAACTCGGCAAATTAGGAGCAAAATGTCCCGACTCTGTATGAAGGAGAACTCGACGAGTTTAAGGAGGAACTCAACGAGTTATGAATAAAAGGTCCTGACTACATTATAAGGAAGAACTCGATGAGTTCATGAAAGAACTCAACGAGTAGGATCGGGGGTTTCAGAATTTTACGAATCATGGAACTTGACGAGTTGATGGACCAACTCGGCGAGTTGGGTCGACCAGGATGTTGAATTTAACCAAGATCTTGACTTTGACTTTGACCATTGACCAGAGTTGACCCGTAAAGGGGTTATGAGTATGAACGGGTAATTAAAGGAGATTGTTATGTGTAGGAGTTTGAAAGGAGTTGATACTATCACCGAGGACACTTCAGCTACTTCACAACATTGAGGTGAGTTACCTTCCAATAGAGATGATTGTCTTTGTGATAATTATCTTGTATGTCATTATCTGTTATGCTTTATGTGTTAGTATTCTATGATGTTATGTGATAGTGGTAGGAGGGGCAGGATAGACCACAGTACCGGTCGATAGGGTCGGAGGGATATGTCAGCACCGGATAAGATAGGCAATATATGATTTATATGTTTGTGCACTAGGATGCTATGTGGTAGGGTAGGGGCGAAATTATCCCCGGTACCGGTCGAAAGGACCGAAGGGGTACGCCAAAACCCTAATATGCTAGGCGAGGTACGGGTCGAAAGGACCGAAGGGGTAGGCCAGGACCCTGATATGCTAGGCTAGGTACCGGTCGAAAGGACCGAAGGGGTAGGCTAGCACCCTGATATGCTAGGCAGTCACAGGTTGAAAGAGAACAAAGGGGTAGTCCAGTACTCGAATATGTCAGACAATATGTATGTTGAATGGTATGTAGTATGATGGGGGAACTACCTAAGCTTTGTGCTTACTATTTTCAGTTTTTATTACAGGTCCTTCTTCTTCGAAAGGAATAGAGCAATTACGGTAGCAGCGCATCACACATACGATTTCGCATATGAGATTCTTAGGATTTGTACTCTGACATTGTTACTGTGTAGTGACATGATTTTGAGACTTATGATTTATGGATTTTTATGAAGTGAAATAACCTGAGGATGTTTTCTACAAATTGTTTTATAAATTGCTATATCAAAAATGAAATTTTTAGTCTATATTTTTGGGATGTTACATAAAAACCTTTCCATTTTGACTTTCCAACGATCATGCTCTTCAACAACTAGCATTGGTGCTCAAGAAGGGCAACCTACGTCATTTGTTATTTGCATTGAATACACTTTTTGAGAATTAGGAGCAACAATTGAATCTTAGAAATTAGAGTAGAAGTGGTATATAGAAGAACTTTTATCCGGAACACAGAAATGATCGAAATACCAAGGTAATTTGAAATCAACTATCATCTGTTCAAGGAATGATGCACAAGGACAAGGTTTGAAAACTCAAACCTTAAGATAATTAAGGATCGATTTCTTCTCTTAATTGAAGTTCCAGTCAAGTCTGGTATAACCAGTCGTGACTTGAAGTAAATGTTCAACCAAGTACACAAGTGTTTAACGAAGAAACTTCAAGTTTGATCAATGTAAAGACAATAAATGAATAATAAGAGTGTTATGAAGGATTTGATATGAGAACAAAATGAAAGTGAAGTAAATGAAGTTCTAGCTATCCTTGGAAAAACAATTCATGATATTCTTTTCATTAAAGAACTCCTTAAATAGTCAAGGAGGAACAATGTATAAAGTGAGAAATATAAAAAGGATTGGATAGTCACACTACTTTTGACATTCTGATTATCCAAAAAAAAACTAAAGAGACTTAGTCCTATGAAATGTTACATCACAAAAAACGACAAGAATAATAAGTGTTGAACTGATAGATAATCTTGGATTCAGGCACCAACTGAAAAGTTTCACTTTGGACTCCATCCTTATCTCGTACCATAAACTCATCTTGTACCACTTCACATCTCGAACACCAAGATGACTTCGAATCTTCATAAGTTGTGATTGCTAGAGGTTCACTTTCAGGTTCTAACACAACCTCCTACCAAGAGTCTAACTGATAAGGGATACCCTTGCCTATGTATCACAAGGATACCAATCTATGACCACAAAGTCATCTCAATCTAAACGTGATCTAATACCTTGCTACAACCAATTTCCACCGGGTCTCACCCACTCATATCACAACCAAACAGGCCTCGCCCACCGGTTTCACCCAGTCTACACAATCAAACAGGCCTCGCCTACAGGTCTCACCCAATCGAGCTCTGAACAGGCCTAGCCTCACCTCGTTACCAATGATCCTCATCCCAAACATAGAGAAATCCTCCAAAAATATTGTCCACCTCAATCCAAGCATGAGTTGATCTTCCATTCAGTTTGACGACCACCCCTACCATTGCGTACCTCATTATGGTGAATGTTACGACTACATCGCATACTTACAACACTTCCCCGATAACCTTTCATCTTTTTGTATGCTACAACTACCCTGCCATGAGCGTGCCTCATTGTCTTTTTCTCCATCTACTATGCCAACCCATGATCAAACACTGGTCAAAACCACATTCACTACATCCTAATAAGGTTTTTGCGTCATGATTCAATCCCCGAAGCCTTAATCAGACAAGAATTGGCAAGGAGGCTCTAACACAACCCTCCACCTGTATCCAACCTCATATATGCTATGCATAACAACGAATGCACCAACCTATCACCGTAATTTCTTAACCCCCAACCTTGCGCAACCTCTGTCTAGACTGCCACTTGAACCGACTTTCATCTTAAATAGGATGTGGAACTCTTCCTGTTTCCGCTCCTGATTCTATTCTCGGAAATCCAAATGATTCTCCCCTACTTCGATTTAGCTACCTTCTGCCAACCTTTATTAGAAACAACGAATAATGAACCCCTTTACCAGAAGTAACAAATCACCACCTTGCATCCCATTCACTGAAGGATTTATGCATTCTAAATATCTTCAACCGATACAATTTTTAAATTTTATTTGGAAAATCTAGCGTATGAACAAACCAATGTGACCATCCTGATCATCCACTTGTTGTTGCTCCTTCCCAAGTAACGGTAGCGATAGGACCCAAGAGTCCTTGCATAAACAACTGCCACCCATATTGAGAGACGCAAGCACTTCTGATTCTAACTTTGTTACCCCAAAAGGGGACAACCAACTTCCACATGATATTTTCCTTAAAGATTATGATGTAAGGACTACCCTCACATCCTGAGAATATCGACATGGCGGTAACTCACTTGCACTCAAATCCGAGTTAATCCATTACATTCCACATCTATCCAAAATTCCCAAAGGGATTGAACTTGCACTACAAGTTAATTTGTCCCATTGACGAACTAATCACGTTAGTCTAACTAGTGATCTTCCAATCGGTACCCATAAATCACCTTCCCCAATGGCCCAAAACAGCTACCTGAAAATACATATCCGACTCAACAATATGTGCCCCAATGATAACTCTCAGCATGAAAAATGGCATATGATGACCCTTGATCAAATTAAATAGGAAATTACAGAGAAACTAAATCGAAGATAATGTCGTATACATACAAACGCATGATTTAGCAGAACATATATAAATAATAAGGCACAAGCAAAACAAAACATAACATACCGATGATAGAATATGATGAAACTCCTCCCTCCTCTTCCTAAAGCTGCAATGCTCAGCTCCTCACTGATGCAGCATTCTTCTTGTCCATACGATCGTCATTGACCCTCAACATAACTAGAGCAGGTCCACTCACTACTCCTCCCATCAACCTCAGACGGTCGGCCTTTTTGTGGTCCACCTGGTTATAGGGAAAACACATCGAAATCTATCCATGAGGGTAATCCATACTAAAATTACCCATCTAACCACAACTGAAACATCAACTTCCAATCTATAGAAAGTCTCCCTCATGGATCCTCCCAAACATGGCACAACGACCCCGACGCTTATGGCCTCCCAGACACGGATCCTGAGTCTTGGGCATCTTCGACCGGCCCATCGCGATCTGAATCTACTTCGACTTCCTCTTTCCAAGGTGCTAAAAATCAATCTCCCACTTCCGGGCTCTAGGAATCATATTATTTAGGGTCGTACACCCTTATAAGCTCAAAAACTCCTTGATGTCATCCCTCAACATATCATGATACCTCACCTTCTGCATCTCCTCGTCCGATGCATACTGCGGAACCAACAAAGCCCTCTATCAAAACTTGGCAGTGATATCTGACATAGTCTCGATAGTTTGGTGAAGGTCCTGAAACTCCCTTGCCAGCTGTTGCATGTCAATTACTGGTGCAAACATCTCCTGGAATTTTGTGACAAAATCCTCCCAAGACATGGTCACAATGGCCGCAGATCCCAATGCCCTACTGACCTCATCCTATCAATCATAGGATCGGTCCCTCAAAACAAACGATGCAAATTCCAGATTTTCCCCCTTAGGGCAAAAGCTCATCCGTTGAGCATTCTACATGTGAGCGATCCATCGGTAGCTAGAAATAGTGTCCTCAATCTCAAAGACTTTTGGAGCTCCACAAACCTTAAACTACTGAAACGATGGAGTCTGTGCTCCCAGCTGTCGTGCCGTGATCATGGCCAAAATGCCCCAAGTCGCACATCCAACAACGGTACAATCTCAGTGAAGTATATGCCCTAACGCACTTGGATAATCTCCATGATCCCCTCCTTGATCGTACCAAAGATCACAGGAGTCGGCTCCAAAATATTGTGGGTGATATCTAATGAGATGAACTCCCACATCCGCTCATCCATCGGCTCGGTGCCAGCACATGAGCCTAAACCATACCCTCTACTACTAGTACTCATCACCATACAAAAATCAGAGCATACTCAAAGAATCCTCATCCCACAGTCTTACTACACTCTTCGTAACTCCCCTCGATTCGAGTGTGGATCTTGTGCTTTTAGTAGTATGGGCCTAATACTATCTTCCATACATGTTCATACTTTCCTCAAGACTTATCTCAAATCCTACAAATCACCTTCTCAAATTGGTACACCAAGTACTTGCTAAACAGCACAACCAACCCAATAAAGCACTTCCTAGTCTCTTTTAAGTTCCTGACCTCACCCTCCCATCGGCCATAGAAGAACTCCCACTAATTTCATTTAACTATTTGATGAATACAATCACATGCAATAATTCTTAGACAATCCTTTGAGTAAAAGAGTCAATCCCTACAATGGTTAGACTTAAACGAGATTTGCGCAATAAAGCCAAATACGTTACTCGGAGATTTTTAACCTTTTTAGCATGTGACTTAAAATATTCACTCAATAGTCAACTCAAATCACTAGGAGTTCCACAAAGGAGGAAGCAAGCAACATTCATGCATCAGAAACCTAATAAGCACATCACCTAATCAGGCCATTCTATCCTAATAATCTGAAATCCATAATCGCATGCAATTAAAAAAGCTCAAACAACAGGCATATAAAGGCATATCTCTTAATCATGAACTCCTGAGCATATCCTTAGCCCTATTCTAGCATCAATTCTCATAACATATATCATACCAACATGTATGGGTATTCTGGGAATCACTTACATGAGCTCGGCTGATTGCACACATCACACGCCCTTTTTCTTTACAAAAGTCCTTTTAGAATTTAGTTTCCTTTTAAAAGATTACCAACTCCGTAATTTGAGTTCAGTCATAGCTAAGAGTGTGCCCAAATCCCACAAACCAACGCTATGATACCAACTTGTAACATCCCAAAAATCCAAGGTAAAGTTTTTATTTTTAAAACAATAATTTATATAACAAATTGTTCTCCAAACCATTCAAGATAAAAATAATATTTAAACATCAAGGTACAAATTATTAGTAAGGAATTAAACTCTGGGGATGCTATGCAGTCACGCCGAGCCCTTTCATTCGAATTATAAGTACTTGAAACCATAAATATAAACTGTAACGCCCGTGTTTCTGAGCTTGCCATTTTTAGCAATGTAATAGTCTAGGTTAACCTTTGTAACCCAATTTTAAATAATAAGAATGTATTATTTGTGAATTATGTGAATTATGTGTTTATTTTCTTAATTATTATAATTTGATGAATTAAGAATAAAATAAGCGTCAAAATTAAAGGGTGAGATATGCCCGATATTGATGCACGGAGTTGTAGTGGCTGAAACGAGGTTTCCGAATATATATAGAACGCCCAAATCTTACTTCGTATGATAAAGTTATGATTTTCTAAAGTTTCGACTTGGCAATATGCAGCCCGAATACTCGATTTGAGATCGAACGGTTTTTAGCCGAAACAATCTAAACGAGAATCGAAGATCTCGTTGTTAGTAGCGAAACGATGAAAAGTTAGGCGAGAACGGACATCGGACGAAGAAGTTATGAATTTATAACGAAGTTTTCCTGTCCCGGCCTACTAAAAATAAATAATAAAAATAAATCAAAATTCGCCGACGGAGTCTAAACGAAAGTTGTAGAGCGTAGTCTCACCTACGCGTGGATATAAAGAACGTCGAAAACGGACTTCGTATGAAGTAGATATGAATTTTTGAAGTTTATTAAATAATTAAAATATAAATTTAATTAATAAATCCGATATTATCCGAAGGGGAGTCACCGGACTTATCCGGGTTACGCCCAGCATAAT
This sequence comes from Lactuca serriola, assembly GCF_051521515.1. Taxonomy (NCBI): domain Eukaryota; kingdom Viridiplantae; phylum Streptophyta; class Magnoliopsida; order Asterales; family Asteraceae; genus Lactuca; species Lactuca serriola. Next base: position 353,964,152 of record NC_136411.1, read on the forward strand.
GTTGTACGCCCAGCGTACAGCGAAGCGTGTCGAAGCCTCGCACTCGAGTACTTCGAAGACGCAGGCAATGGCGTTTTGACATTACGCCCAGCGTACCGAAGCAGTACGCCCAACGTAATGCGAGGGTTCAGCCCTATAAAAGCGGCATACGAGGGCAGCTTCTTTCTTTTACAAACTTCTTCCTTTCTATCTAAGTTTTGCCTCGATTTGCATGCCATTTATACCCCGATGCCCCGATATTATTCCCGAGCCCCGAAGCAAGATCCTAAGCCCCGTGGATCCCGAGAGGTGAGATTTCCAAGCCGAAGCCCTGCCCGCGAGGAGCCCAGTTTTTGTGAAGATCTTCCAGATCTACGGAGAAACACTACTTCTGCAAGTCGTAGTGCTGTTCGATCATCTTCTGATCAAGTGAGTGTGTAGTCATTTTCTTCTAACACATTATTATCAAGTATTTTATACGAAATACGTGTTATGTGTATACTTTGTTGATTATATGTGTGAATGTATATTCACTTTCTTCTATCTCATAGATCTGATTTATTCTCTATGAAATACATGTTATGTGTGTATGCCTCATCTGTTATGTGGAAAAATGTATTGATCGAGCATGCTATACAGTTTTTAAACATTGTATAAAAATGTATATTTTTATCTACTAATATGTTGGTGTGTAATAAACAGATGAGAGGCCTCGATGTTGTTGGTGTTATTCTAGTCATTCAGCAAAGTATGGATGACGACCACAGACTATTCTAGACAGTCCTGTGGAACTTTAGCAGGCTCATAACCTGTAGGTGTTATGAACGACGTGTTCACCGGTGTACTCTATCCCCCTCGTGGTTGCCTTTAGGATATTTATTGCTAAGGAAGCCCCTTTGCAGTAATGTCCGTTTCGATGAAAAATCCTAGATTAGGTTCCTTATAATAGATGTTGTTTTAGGGACGTAAAGTGAGGATATCGGGAATGGGTAATCGGGTTATTGTTGATTGTTGAAATTAAATATAATTATTTATTGTGGGTTGAAAACCCTATATGCTCACCAAGCTCCCAAGCCTGAGACACTCAGCTTATTTGTATTACAGGAAGTGGCGCTAGGGCATAAGATGGATGAATCATCAAGTTGTTTTGTTTACAAGTCTGTATATGTATATATTGGTTGAATGACTTGTAATGTTATCGTTTATGCTTTATGATTTGTATCGGAACATGACATCCCGATTTTTTATTATGAAATGAAATCATATTTCTTTATGAAATGTTTTGATAAAAAAATCTATTTTATCATGTTTTGTTTTTGGGAACAAATTCCGCATCTCTTTTAAAAATCAAAAGGATTTAGTCTGAAAATGTTTAAAAAGCATAAATGAAATCGGTCTTTTCTGGCCGAGATTTTGGGGATGTCACAGTTGGTATCAGAGCATTAGTTTAAGCGAACTAGGAATTTGTAGGATTTCTAGACTTAAACTTAGAATGCTAAGTGAAGGTTGTTAGATGTGTGTCTGTTATATTTCAAACATGAGCACTAGTTTATTTTAGGAATGTTCCCTAAAATGCTTTTTGTGCTAAATGTTATATGTTGCCATATGTGATATTATTTGTTCGGATCTATGGTCTGTTCCCGACCGGATATGGAAACCTTATGTGTGTAGGATTCTAAGCGTATGGTTATGATATTAGAACTAACATGTAAACGTTTCGGAGTGATAAGGATGATTTGAATATCTATTGTGAATGACGATCTAATTTCACCTTATTCGGTGTATAGATCAAAAATGGTGAGAACAAGAAGTGGAGTTGGAAACGCGGATGAAAACAGGAATCAACCACCAGTGATTGAGCAAATACCTATCGTAGCAGCAGCACCTGAGCGAATAACAATGGCTGGTGTACAAATGATGATTCAAAGAATGTTAGATCGTTAGATGGAAGAAAAAAGACGTCTGCTTAGGCAGAATCATGAAGAACCATCAATTCAAGTGGAAGAGCCCAAGGAGAATGGAGGGCAGTCTGAAGGAGAAAACTTTAGTGGGATCATTGGTCAAGACGACCCACCAGTGGTTAGACGCAACAACTAATATGGAGGAAATGATGGGCGTCGGTGCAAGTATAAGGATTTCATGGCATCTAAACCACCATGTCTATCCGGAAGCCCAACGCCAGTGCAAGTTATGGACTGGATCTCCGAAATGGAGACAATGTTTGAAAGTTGCGAATGCATCAACATGCAGAAGACCACTCTTGCGATCCCTCTGCTAAAATGTGACAACCCGAAATTTCCATTCTAATCAAACCATTTCAATCCAATAGAAGTAGAGTAGTTGCAGTGAAAATTTAGACTTCGAGTATAAGTTTGGCAGTTTTCAGGGTTTTGCACCTAAGGAGATATTAGGAGAGTGGATGCACTAGGATTTTGTGCAACACTGTAATTCCATTACTCTAGGTCATTAGAATCCATTCCGAAAATAGAAATATTTTCTGCCAAAAATCTCAGGACTATAAATAGAATTCTGAACCAAATTGGTTCATTAGTTGAATTCCAACTAGAGAAAAGCCAATTTCTCTCTCACAGATCTTCGGGTTTTCATCCCAGATTGTGAGTCTACTTCCCTAGATGTGTTTTAATACTTGTTATATGCTTAATAACATTATTTACATGTCCAAAATACAAGATCCGGGAGCTTACGGCCCAAGAACGTTCTTGGGGTGTAAACTCCAAAACAAGGCCTAAAAGCTACCTAGTCTCATTTCCATGTTAGGTATCTAGTTAGGGACTTTATGTATGAACATTAGAGGCTAGAAATCAATCAAAATCATATAGTTATTAGGAGTTTACGGCCAAGGATATGCTCTTGGGTAGTAAACCCCTTTTTCAAGGGCTAAGAGTGCCCTAATCACCTCCAAAGGCTTGGACTCTATTTTAGACAAATAACCTAATGTGTTTAGAACCTAGAAAACATAAGAAAAGCACAAGTGTTGAAGATTTTACGGCCAATAGTGGTTCTTGGGCCGTAAACTCCTATTAAGGGGTCAAAGGACACCCTAACACCCATGTGTGAGGGAGTTTACGGCCCAAAAGGTTCCAAGGCCGTAAACTCCATAAAATGGTGCCAAATGTGCCATACACTCTTCTTAAGCCAAGTACCAAAGCCTAGTTTAATCCCTAGAAATGTTTGAGACTTGAAAGCACCATAATAACCCTCCCAAGGGAGTTTACGGCCGTAAACTCCAAGGGAAGGTGGTCTTTGGGCCGTAAACTCCCCAAAGGAGTTCATATGGTGCCCAAACACTTGTGTAAGCCTAGAAACAATTCCCCACTAGAGTTGTAGAAATTCTAAGCACCATTTCAAGACTTGGTTGAGAGTTTACGGCCAGGAGCTTACTCCCCTGGGTCGTAAACTCCAATGGTTATGGTCATTAGACCTTAAACTTCCATTAGGGGCATTGCACTCCTTTGTTGCAACCCATTAGCCTCCTAGCACTTGACCAAAAGTGTTTTACTCGCGCTTAAATGTTATTACTTGTATAATTAGTGTTTTAATCACTGATTATTTATATACATATGTTTTCATATGTAATTAGGATCATTGTGTGTGTCTAGGTCTTCATTTGACACCAAGCACTTGCCCGATCCTTCCGTACGATAACAGTCCGTTCAATTCCGGTCACTTACTGCAGGTGAGTTCATACCCCTTAATCAATGTTTTAAATGATTTTAAATGCTTTAATGGGGGGGGGGGAATACAAGTAGAAAACAGTATGTTATTAAATCAATCTTATGCGTTTTATAACTGTGTTTTCACTCAGTAGATTTCACATATTTCAAAAGGTGTCACATGAAATGGTTTTCTATCTTAAAATACTTTGATAACAAAAGTATTAGTTTTGAAATGTTTAATGACATCAAGTCACTCTTAATTATTTTTCAAAACTCCTAGATATCTTGCAAAACCATTATTTTACCTTCTTGAATCAAACTATACTTATGCGCATATGTTCATATTTATGTTAAGAGATTATAGTTTTCATCATTCGTTCAGTTTCCCACACACTGGTGTATCGAGAGTGTATAAATCTACTTGAACAACCACTTACTTTCCAGTTAATTATCATAGGGATAGTTAGAAGATATCAAACATTATTACTACTACAAGGAATCACACGAGAGTCAGTTCATTCATGAGTCTATACTAATACTTTACATGATACATGAGTACACGTACTTAGGATTACATGATACATGAATATGTTTATATATACTTACATGATGCATGATCACGCTTACATGAACACATTACATGAATACCATACAGGAAGACTGTTACTTAGGTGCATTATCCTGTATTTACTTACCTGGATACTTGTACTTAGAATTACGAGGATGATTTATTAGTATTTACTATGTAAATTATCTTTCCTGTCCCAGTTCAATGGGATGACTCGGCGGGACTTACCATTCCGAATCCCACTGATTAGCACCAGTGGTCGATGAATATCTACAGATGTTTAAGGTTGTCACTTACTTAGTAGTCAGTGACGGGACTAACCATCCCACTGTCCATTGTTGCAACAGTGGATGAGATGTGAATCTTCGGAGGATCATTAGGTTGATGATCTGTATTAAGAGATCGATACGGGGACTAACCCTCCCTCCACCCTGCTGCCGCTACAGAGGATGAGGGGACACTCTTCGGATGTTCCATAGGGTCTATCTTTCGCTTCAGTGATGTCGTGTTTGTCCTGGTAACCCAAGACAATAACACTTACATGATTATATTTTCCCTGTTTACTTTATTTTGTGATACTTCCACATAAACGATGACTTAGAATAAGTACTCTAGTACTAGTCAATATAAAGGAAAAGCTATCATATTACTTACAGAACATTCGAGTCTTGGTAGAAGACTACTTAGCCATAACAGAACATTCGAGTCTTCGTAGAAGACTACTTAGCCATAACAGAACATTCGAGTCTTGGTAGAAGACTACTTAGCCATAACAGAACATTCGGGTCTTGGTAGAAGACTATCATATCATCTTCCTATTTTACTTTATTTTGTGATACATTCACATAAACGATGAGTTAGACTAAGTATTCTTAGTACTAGTCGATAGAAAGAAAAACGATCATTTTACTTACAGAACATTAGGGTCTTGGTAGAAGACTATCATATCATTTTCCTATTTTACTTTATTTTGTGATATATTCACATAAACGATGAGTTAGACTAAGTACTCTTAGTACTAGTCAATAGAAGGGAAAACCTATCATTTTACTTGGTCATAACAAAATATCGGGTCTTGGTAGAAGATCGCATTTCATACTTATATCAACTGTTCTATTTGAGGATTTATACGACATTCTGGAAAACATTCCAAAATAGGACAATATCAAATAAATACTTATGAATTCACCAGCTTTAAAGCTGATACTCGCTTTCAAAATAACTTGTATTCTCAGGTCATCAGTTAGACAGGTGTGGTGGTCAGGTTTTTGAGAAGATGGAGCACAGACAAGACTCGCCTTATTTTGATTATTCATAGTATTGTTGTACATTATGAAATAACACACATGTATTAAAACTCTACTGATAATGCAATGGATGATGTTGTTGCTTGTTTATTATATTGCATTGTTGTGATACTGTACATGACGTCCTCCACCCCTGAACGTTTCCGCCGTTCGTGGTTTTGGGGTGTGACAGATTGGTATCAGAGCATTGTTTATAGTGAATTAAGTATATCAACCCATAACAGATATACTAACTATAAATACATGGGATTAAAACACTCTGTCTAAGAGTTTATACTTCTAAATAATAAAATATTTAAGTAAGTATATGTGTCTGCATTCATACTAAAATCAGTGTCACAACGACAAGAACAAAAGTATTACGATTGTTGAATATCACAAGTAAGCCTGGGGATATATGGCCAGTATTGGGAATGGCATTGCCTGATCAACTATGCTAGTCTGAGGAGTGACTAGAATATGCCCAAGAATGGTTGTGATATGGCAACAAGTCTAAAAACTTACCAACACAAGCATAAAGAAATACCATAAGGGTATTTGGTCTTACTGCGATTATCTTAGTTAGTTCGTCTATTTTAGCTATTTCTTACATCCCTTTTCTCGCGTAGATAACATGGCTGGATTCCATCCCCACGACAACCTGTTCCTTCCGAACGAAGTGATTGCTGGATGGTTTGGAGCAGAACCAGATGATGATCATCCAATCCCTCTGAATGATCACCATGCTGGCGACCTTTCAGACGATGCCATCTCCGAACCCGAGGTTGAGAACCTACCCCAGGCAGCTCCCTTCCCGATTCCTAACCCTCGTCCGGCTTTTCATGGCCCGACGCCTGAGTGGGTGGAATGTTTGGAAGCATGGAGCCAAGGACAAGATCAGCCCATGCCATTTCATGGTGACCGAAGCTTCTATGACCTGAGCAATGGGGGCTCAGCAGACAGAAGCATGCCAATCCTGATCCGAAGAGTTGCCCGAAATGAAATTCAGGGCAGGACAACTCTACAACGCATCGCAAAAGTCGATACAAATGGAGGAATGCATATGCTTCGCACCAGTCGCCTCGAACATGCTTGTGAGAGGTCGGAGAGAGACCATGAAACCCTGCTGCAAGCACTGGCTGAATCACGAGCTGAAGTCATGGAACTTCGGGTACACTAGAGGGTGTACGAAAGACATTTACTTGATGTGGAATGCCAACTGGCTGAACTGAGAGTTCACCAGAGGGAAGACCGTCGCCAGTAGTGGACGTGTTACGTTGTATTCGTTGTTAGAAAGGAATCGTGTTCCTATCTATGCCCGATGTGGCATTTTCTATGAAACTATCTTGTACTATAAGTACTTTAGTTAGGTCTTTTACTGTCAGGAACTATCTTCTCTGGTTATGATGTAAGACCTTTTTATAAGGTCATTTTTCCCGAACTTGTACGTCATGAATATCAAAGATATTGACAGTCGGCTAACTTCTGTGTCGTTCTCTATTCGGATACTCTTATCATACTTTCTTTAGAGTCTATTTGAAACATGCTCTAGTCAAGTCATTGGACTATAACAATTTGACTCCGGAAACATCTCCAAGTCTCTTTCAATGGGTGGATCACGTTATTCACCAACCACCGATACCTCAGCAAGAACGACAAACATCTTGAGACCATTGCATGAACTTACTTCCGATCTTTACTAGGACTGCATCATAGGGATGTAGGTCAAACCTTCGTGAACATACTTCCATTCCATACTAGGACTGCATCATGGGGATGTAGGTCAAACTTTAGAGAACATACTTCTATTCTTTTCATGGGCGATCGAACTACGTTTAGATTCAACCATTTTCGCTCACAAATTCATTTTTCTTTCGGTGTAACAGAATCATGAATCCCAAGAAAAACGATCAGCCCATCAACCAAACACCAACTCTTTAGATTGATGCAGGTACCTTTCAAGCTGCAGTCTCGGCTGCCGTGTCAGCTATTCTGACCCACCTGAACGCTAACGACGCAGGTGTTAGCGGGAATGTTAACAATCATTCCAATCCAAGTATCAAGCGAAAGTCTTGGACGAACTCTAAGGACAAGTCGCTTCGAAAGGCGAACAAGAAACAACCACCAGTAACAACCTTCACAGCTACGACATCAGTACCTCCTACTACCATCCCTTCGGGAATCCCAATGGTCCCCAAACCAGCCAAACTTTATGCTGGAAAACTCCCAAAATGCATCAAATGCAATTATCACCACCACGGACCTTGTAGGGAGATGCAGTGCTCACACTGCAACAGGAACGGACATACTGCTAGTCACTGCAGGATCCAGATCCGACACATTTCTTCAACCACCAATGTCCAAACCTCTCAGATATGCCATCTATGTGGCGTCATGGGACACTTCAAGAGGGACTGCCCTTCGGAGAAGGACAACGGCAAATCCGGATGAGTTTGACCTCAAAATGCGATAAGGCAGTTAAGGAACCTAATATAGTATAGGTTCCCTCCAAATCGTCAGTATCTTGTATGTACAAAAACATGTTTAAAACTAGTGCAACCAGAGTCTAATCTTTTGCGAGATTCCGTCCGTTAAGGGACTCTCGTGCTGCGTATACTTGTCTTTTGTAGTATACCTTGTTTAGCAGCAATAGTCTTGTAATAAATCCTAAGTACAGTAACTCTGTTAATGGTTGCACTGTTGTGTTTTGTCTGTATTGCCTTATGTTCAAATCTAATGTCTTTAGTTCCATATGTTTCCGACTTTATCATACGACTCGAGTAAATTAATCTTCGAAATACCAACTTCATAAGTACATCTCTTTCTTAGAAATTGTCTTTTAGCAAAGCCGTTATATCAGAACACTGAAGTACCCATACAAGGAGTACCTTATAGTTCTTTTCCTTTCCGAAGGAATCCCCACATTATTGCCGATGCAGTACGTCAAGTTCAATTCCAGGATTCATACGGATGATCTATTACTGAAGAATGTATACATGAGAGTGATATATAATCAATGTTCTACAGGTTTAGAATTGATGATTCCACTTTAACTTCTTTTCCCTCGATGGGATGTGAGATTAAGGAAGAATCAGTTATTCGACTACCTTTTCAGTCTTAATTATATACGACTCGTATACACAAGCTTGTGATCATTGAATCACGCATGAATTCTAATCTGAACTTTAGGATGGAGACTGTTCAGGAGTACGTGTAATTACATTGGCATAGGAACAAACTTAGAATTAGTATGACTCTTAGAACCAGACCGCCTTCAGTCTAAACACATACGGAAGATACAAGAACAACCCGGACAAAACAACGAACTACTCAACCATAGAATTAGAAGACCAGGCTTCTCACCCTTGAGAGCTCCGGTTTTATTCTTACCAGGAGTCAATGGAGTGCATCATATGTACCTCGACGACCAGAGACTTCGTTTAGATTCGCTTTAGAAATCGTTATCTCTGCCTCGCTTAGAAGAACTGATTGAGCAACCACGGGGAAAGTATTACTTTCAGAAATGGACCTGAGATCCGAATATCACCAGTTCGAGTGTTAGGGAAGGATGTCCTAAAGACTACCCTCCAAACTCGATGCGGACACTTCGAGTCTGTAGTGATACCCCTCGGATAGGACCAATACGCCCATAGTATTCATGAGCTAAATCAGTGGTGTACACCTTTCTTAATGGGATCAGTTCGTCGTTTCTCCATGTAATGGCTTACTTATCTACCCTCGTAGTAAGAAAGAACCCATAGAAACATTACCCTCGGAGATACTTTTCGCAAAGTTCTCTAATCAAGAGTTTGGAATTTAGAGTCAAATTTCCTGAGACACACTATTAGTGTTTGTGGAAATTCTTAAGTACTCTGTTAAATTATCCAAAACCGTTGGGAATTTGTCGGCACCGTAGTCACTGATGGAAAATTCACCAAATTCTAGGTCTTACAGACCTACTATCATAGTCCATTCGGAACTCCCTGTAAACTTCAGAATCCCTTTTGACTTTGACCCGGCAAGCGATGGCCCTTGACTGGGAAGTAAGCGAGAGGAAGAACATTTGGAATTCCAAGTGAGAGACCAAATTCTTTAGGAAACCTCACTTTGGGAACGACTTAATACGCTTCGTAAAGCGTGGAAAGCTAAAATCCAATGTAGTTAGGACCTCCGAGATTCTTACCAGAATCGGTCCTGCGTTTCACAAACTAGACCTACTCTGCAAACTCAGTAACGTACATTTTCCCCTTCGCGTCTCGAACTTGAAACAGTATCCTTCCATTACGACCTTCGTAATCCCTCTCGATGAGATCGAGAGTTACGAGATCCTTGCCTTCGTTTTAGAACCGTAGTGACCCTCGACCGAGTGGTCGAGCGGACGAAGCAACGTCGTCGCCCGTTAGTGAAGGTTCATTGGGATACCAACCGAGAACCCGATTTCACTTAGGAGTGCGAGAACCAATCGATTAGGAAGTTCACATAACGACTCGATCATTTATACCTACTTCTTTATCTAAATTCTAATTTCGGGACGAAATTCCCTTTAACAGGGGGATGATGTGACAACCCGAATTTCCATTCTAATCCAACCATTTCAATCCAATAGAAGTAGAGCAGTTGCAGTGAAAATTCAGACTTCGAGTATAAGTTTGGCAGTTTTCAGGGTTTTGCACCTAAGGAGATATTAGGAGAGTGGATGCACTAGGATTTTGTGCAACACTGTAATTCCATTACTCTAGGTCATTAGAATCCATTCCGAGAATAGAAATATTTTCTGCCAAAAATCTCAGGACTATAAATAGAATTCTGAACCAAATTGGTTCATTAGTTGAATTCCAACTAGAGAAAAGCCAATTTCTCTCTCACGGATCTTCGGGTTTTCATCCCAGATTGTGAGTCTACTTCTCTAGATGTGTTTTAATACTTGTTATATGCTTAATAACATTATTTACATGTCCAAAATACAAGATCCAGGAGCTTACGGCCCAAAAACGTTCTTGGGGTGTAAACTCCAAAACAAGGCCTAAAAGCTACCTAGTCTCATTTCCATTTTAGGTATCTAGTTAGGGACTTTATGTATGAACATTAGAGGCTAGAAATCAATCAAAATCATATAGTTATTAGGAGTTTACGGCCAAGGATATGCTCTTGGGCCGTAAACCCCTTTTTCAAGGGCTAAGAGTGCCCTAATCACCTCCAAAGGCTTGGACTCTATTTTAGACAAATACCCTAATGTGTTTAGAACCTAGAAAACATAAGAAAAGCACAAGTGTTGAAGAGTTTACGGCCAAGAGTGGTTCTTGGGCCGTAAATTCCTATTATGGGGTCAAAGGACACCCTAACACCTTCCTTAAGCCAAGAGACAATTTGGGCATGTACCTAAATGAGTTATGGATTAGCTAAAACACTTAGAACCCCATGTGTGAGGGAGTTTACGGCCCAAAAGGTTCCAAGGCCGTAAACTCCATAAAATGGTGCCAAATGTGCCATAAACTCTTCTTAAGCCAAGTACCAAAGCCTAGTTTAATCCCTAGAAATGTTTGAGACTTGAAAGCACCATAATAACCCTCCCAAGGGAGTTTACGGCTGTAAACTCCAAGGGAAGGTGGTCTTTGGGCCGTAAACTCCCCAAAGGAGTTCATATGGTGCCCAAACACTTGTGTAAGCCTAGAAACAATTCCCCACTAGAGTTGTAGAAATTCTAAGCACCATTTCAAGACTTGGTTGAGAGTTTACGGCCAGGAGCTTACTCCCCTGGGCCGTAAACTCCAATGGTTATGGTCATTAGACCTTAAACTTCCATTAGGGGCATTGCACTCCTTTGTTGCAACCCATTAGCCTCCTAGCACTTGACCAAAAGTGTTTTCCTCGCGCTTAAATGTTATTACTTGTATAATTAGTGTTTTAATCACTAATTATTTATATACATATGTTTTCATATGTAATTAGGATCATTGTGTGTGTCTAGGTCTTCACTTGACACCAAGCACTTGCCCGATCCTTCCGTACGATAACAGTCCGTTCAATTCCGGTCACTTACTGCAGGTGAGTTCATACCCCTTAATCAATGTTTTAAATGATTTTAAATGCTTTAATGGGGGGGGGGAATACAAGTAGAAAACAGTATGTTATTAAATCAATCTTATGCATTTTATAACTGTGTTTTCACTCAGTAGATTTCACATATTTCAAAAGGTGTCACAAGAAATGGTTTTCTATCTTAAAATACTTTGATAACAAAAGTATTAGTTTTGAAATGTTTAATGACATCAATTCACTCTTAATTATTGTTCAAAACTCCTAGATATCTTGCAAAACCATTATTTTACCTTCTTGAATCAAACTATACTTATGCGCATATGTTCATATTTATGTTAAGAGATTATAGTTTTCATCCTTCGTTCAGTTTCCCACACCCTGGTGTATCGAGAGTGTATAAATATACTTGAACAACCACTTACTTTCCAGTTAATTATCATAGGGATAGTTAGAAGATATCAAACATTATTACTACTACAAGGAATCACACGAGAGTCAGTTCATTCATGAGTCTATACTAATACTTTACATGATACATGAGTACACGTACTTAGGATTACATGATACATGAATATGTTTATATATACTTACATGATGCATGATCACGCTTACATGAACACATTACATGAATACCATACAGGAAGACTGTTACTTAGGTGCATTATCCTATATTTACTTACCTGGATACTTGTACTTTGAATCACGAGGATGATTTATTAGTATTTACTGTGTAAATTATCTTGCCTGTCCCAGTTCAATGGGATGACTCGGCGGGGCTTACCATTCCGAATCCCACTGATTAGCACCAGTGGTCGATGAATATCTACGGATGTTTAAGGTTGTCACTTACTTAGTAGTCAGTGACGGGACTAACCATCCCACTGTCCACTGTTGCAACAGTGGATGAGATGTGAATCTTCAGAGGATCATTAGGTTGATGATCTGTATTAAGAGATCGATACGGGGACTAACCCTCCCTCCACCCTGCTGCTGCTACTGAGGATGAGGGGACACTCTTCGGATGTTCCATAGGGTCTATCTTTCGCTTCAGCGATGTCGTGTTTGTCCTGGTAACCCAAGACAATAACACTTACATGATTATATTTTCCCTGTTTACTTTATTTTGTGATACTTCCACATAAACGATGAGTTAGAATAAGTACTCTAGTACTAGTCAATAGAAAGGAAAACTATCATATTACTTACAGAACATTCGAGTCTTGGTAGAAGACTACTTAGCCATAACAGAACATTCGAGTCTTGGTAGAAGACTACTTAGCCATAACAGAACATTCGAGTCTTGGTAGAAGACTACTTAGCCATAACAGAACATTCGGGTCTAGGTAGAAGACTATCATATCATCTTCCTATTTTACTTTATTTTGTGATACATTCACATAAACGATGAGTTAGACTAAGTATTCTTAGTACTAGTCGATAGAAAGGAAAACTATCATTTTACTTACAGAACATTAGGGTCTTGGTAGAAGACTATCATATTATTTTCCTATTTTACTTTATTTTGTGATATATTCACATAAACGATGAGTTAGACTAAGTACTCTTAGTACTAGTCAATAGAAGGGAAAACCTATCATTTTACTTGGTCATAACAAAATATCGGGTCTTGGTAGAAGATCACATTTCATACTTATATCAACTTTTCTATTTGAGGATTTATACGACATTCCTGACAACATTCCAAAACAGGACAATATCACATAAATACTTATGAATTCACCAGCTTTAAAGCTGATACTCGCTTTCAAAATAACTTGTATTCTCAGGTCATCAGTTAGACAGGTGCGGTGGTCAGGTTTTTGAGAAGATGGAGCATAGACAAGACTCGCCTTATTTTGATTATTCATATTATTGTTGTACATTATGAAATAACACACATGTATTAAAACTCTACTGATAATGCAATGGATGATGTAGTTGCTTGTTTATTATATTGCACTGTTGTGATACTGTACATGACGTCCTCCACCCCTGAACGTTTTCGCCGTTCATGGTTTTGGGGTGTGACATAAAATATGGCGTGTTGAGTTGGTAGAAGTTGTTAGCTGACTCTATGCCCAAGGGAGAAGCAAGCAAAATGTCTTGGGAAGCCTTTGTGGAGCAACTAAAACTGTAATACTGCTCCGAGCAGGACCTTCTGGAAATCAGTAATGAGTTTTAGAACTTGAAGAAGGGGAAATTGAGCGTTACTGAATACGCTGCTAGTTTCACAGAAAAGATGAAGTTTATCCCATATTTGGTACCAACAGAACTCTCTAAGGTCAACAAGTTTGCCCACGGACGACCAGCAGACTATGGTCCAATGGTTAAGAAAGCAACCACATTGAAAGGCGCCATCTGGGCTGCTAGAAATGTTGAGACCCAGATCAAGGAAAAAGGTCTGGAGAGGTCAGAGGTTGGTGAAAAGAGGAAGTTCGAGGGATCTTCAGGGTCCACCAAAAAGGGTAAATTCTCGAAGTCTAATTCGAGAGGAGGTGGAGGAGGCGAAGCGAAATGGTGCGACAAATGCAAGAAGAAGCATCATGGGAAGTGTGGCAGGGAAGCCACATGCTTCAAATGTGGAAAGCCAGGGCATTATGCCAACGACTGCACCCTCACCAAGAATTTTTGTTATGGTTGTGGTGAGGAAGGGCACATCTCAAGAGATTGTCCGAAGAAGAAGGAGGCAGCAAAACCCAACATTCCGCCAAAGGTACCTTTCTCGTAAACAAATTGCCTGCCCAAATTTTATTTGATTCTGGAGCCAACTACTCCTTTATTTCGCATGAATTTGGTAGAAAACTAGCTTTTCCTGTCGATAGACTAGATAATGATTTATTAGTCAAAGTTGCTAGTGGCAAGTTTGTACCTGTTAGCCATCGTACACAAAACATCTTAACTGACTTGAATGGGAATAAGTTCCACGAGGAATTATTGCCTATAGAACTTAATGGTTTCGACATCGTGTTGGGAATGGATTGGCTTAGCGCCAATGACACCGAGATATTGTGCAGAAAGAAGATAGTCAAGGTAAAACCACCAGGGAAAGAGACATTTATGGTGTATGGGGACAAACGCAGAGTAAGTTCTGGGATCATTTCCCTAATGAAATCCAGAAAGTGTTTGACCAAGGGGTGTACATCATATTTAGCATTCGTGATTGATGCTAAGAAGGAAAAGAAGGTGATGCAGAATATTCCTGTCGTATGTGATTATCCGGAAGTATTTCCCGAAGATCTTCCTGGATTACTGTCCGATCGGCAAGTAGAATTTCGTATCGACTTGTTGCCCGGAATGATGCCTATAGTAAAAGCACCTTATCGACTAGCACCGACGGAGATGAAGGAGCTGATGATGCAACTTCAGGAGTTATTGGACAAAGGTTTCATAAGACCTAGTTCATCGCCCTGGGGAGCTCCGGTGTTATTCGTGAAGAAGAAAGATGGAAGTATGAGAATGTGCATCGATTACAAAGAACTGAACAAGGCAACAATAAAGAATAGATATCCGTTGCCGAGGATTGGTGACCTATTCGATCAACTACAAGGTTCAAGTTATTTTTCAAAGATCGACCTGAGGTCAGGATATCATCAGCAAAAAGTAAGAGAGCAGGATATAGAGAAGACTGCATTCAGAACACGATATGGACACTACGAGTTTTTGGTTATGTCGTTTGGACTAACCAATGCTCCAGCAACATTCATGGATTTAATGAATAGGATTTGTAATCCGTTCCTTGATAAATCTGTGATAGTGTTCATAGATGACATTCAGATTTACTCAAAGAGCCAAGAGGAGCATGGCAGACACTTGCGAGAAGTGTTAGAAGTCTTGAAGAAGGAGAAGCTGTATGCTAAGTTCTCCAAATGTGATTTTTGGATTCGAGAAGTCCAATTCTTGGGTCACGTGGTCAACCAAGAAGGGATAATGGTTGATCTAGCAAAGATTGAAGCTATAATAAAGTGGGAACAACCGAAAAGTCCCACGGAGATCCGAAGCTTTTTAGGATTAGCCGGATATTACTGAAGGTTTATCCAAGGCTTTTCTTTGATCGCTAGTCCATTGACAGCTTTGACCCACAAAGGAGCTACTTATGCTTGGAGTGATAAGCATAAAGAAGCATTCGAGAAACTAAAGAAGAAGCTATGCGAGGCACCAATTATTTCTCTTCCCGATGGAGTTGAAGACTTCGCTGTTTATAGCGATGCGTCTGGTGTTGGATTGGGTTGCGTTTTGAACCAAAGAGATAAGGTGATCGCGTATGCATCTCGACAACTAAAAGAGCATGAAAAGAACTACCTGACTCATGATTTGGAGTTGGTAGCGGTAGTTTTCGCTCTGAAAATATGGAGGCATTACCTCTATGGCACAAAGTGCAAACTTTTCACTGATCATAAGAGTATCCAATATCTCTTTAGTCAGAAGGAATTGAATATGAGACAACGACACTGGCTAGAGTTACTTAAAGACTACGACTGTGAGATACTTTACCACCCAGGTAAAGCAAATGTTGTTGCTGATGCTCTCAGTCGTAAGGTCAATCTTGGAAGAACAAGGCCAAGAGCGTTGAGAATTGAAGTTGTCTCGACCATTGTGGAAAGTATAAAGAAAGCTCAAGAGGAAGCTTCTGAGAAGAATGACTGAAAGGAGGAATGTTTGGGCAAAACGTTGGTGTTCGGTATAAACAGTCATGGACTGAAGGTGTTCCAAGATCAGATTTGGATACCTAAGTCAGGAGGAATAAGAGATCTTCTGATGGAAGAAGCTCACAAAACCATGTACTCTATTCATCCCGGTAGCACAAAAATGTATAGGGACCTGAAACCCTATTACTGGTGGCCAACAATGAAGCTCGACATTGCGAAGTATGTGGTGGATTGTGTGACTTGCGCGAGAGTCAAGACACAACATCAGAAACCGTACGGGAGTTTAGAACCTTTACCTGTACCTATGGGTAAGTGGGAAGACATTGCTATGGATTTTGTCACTAAACTGCCCAGAACAAAGAATGGTCACTACATGATTTGGGTGGCCGTTGATCGATTCCATAAGAGTGCGCATTTCATAGCAGCCAATGAGAAATGGTCTATGGAAAAGCTTGCGAATTCTCACGTGAAGGAAATTGTCAGGCTTCACGGTGTGCCGTTAACGATTGTGTCGGATCGTGATAGCCATTTCACCTCGCGATTTTCGAAAAGTCTACAAGAGGAATTGGGTACCAAGTTGTGTTTAAGTACAGCTTACCATCTGCAGACTGATGGTCAGAGCGAATGGACGATACAAATAGTTGAAGATATGCTAAGAGCATGTACCTTAGAATTCCAAGGTAACTGGGATGAACATTTATCTTTGGTAGAATTTTCCTACAATAATAGTTTCTACTCGAGCATTAAGATGGCACCTTATCAAGCTTTGTACGGACAGAAGTGTCGTACGCTGTCTTGTTGGCTTGAGGCTGGTGAAAAGCAGTTTATGGGACCAGAGATAGTACATCAAACTGCTGAAAAGTTGAAAATAATTATGGAGAGAATGTTAGCAGCTCAGGATCATCAAAAGAGCTATGCTGACAAAAAGCGAAGACCGATCAATTTTGATGTTGGAGATTCGGTTTTGCTTAAAGTCTCGTCGTAGAAGGGACTTATAAGATTTGGTAAAAGGGGAAAGTTAAGTCCAAGGTTTATTGGACCGTTTAAAGTTATTCAGAGAATTGGGCACCAAGATTACAAACTCGAACTACCAGAAGAACTGAATGGAATTCATAACACTTTTCATGTGTGTTACTTGAGGAGGTTCACGGAAGTTCCCGACATGATTCCACTTTCGGAGTTGAGAATCGATGAGAACAAAAGGTTGATTGAAGAACCAGAAGCAATCATTGACTAAAAGACTAAGAATTTACGACGAAAGATGGTTGAGTTAGTGCTTGTCCATTGGAAACATGCGAATGCGCCAAATCTCACCTGGGAGACGGAGAGTGACATGATGAGTTGCTATCCGCATTTGTTTGCTGATGTGTGATTTCGGGGACGGAATCATCCTAAGGTGGGGAGAAATGTAACGCCCGTGTTTCTGGGCTTGCCATTTTTAGCAATGTAATAGTCTAGGTTAACCTTTGCAACCCAATTTGAAATAATAAGAATGTATTATTTGTGAATTATATGAATTATGTGAATTATGTGTTTATTTTCTTAATTATTATAATTTGATGAATTAAGAATAAAATAAGCGTCAAAATTAAAGTGTGAGATATGCCCGATATTGATGCACGAAGTTGTAGTGGCCGAAACGAGGTTTCCGGATATATATAGAACGCCCAAATCTGACTTCGTATGAGGAATTTATGATTTTCTAAAGTTTCGACTTGGCAGTATGCAGCCCGAATACTCGATTTGAGATCGAGCGGTTTTTAGCCAAAACAATCTAAATGAGAATCGAAGATCTCGTTGTTAGTAGCGAAACGATGAAAAGTTAGGCGAGAACAGACGTCGGATGAAGAAGTTATGAATTTATAACGAATTTTTCTTGTTCCGGCCTACTAAAAATAAATAATAAAAATAAATCAAAGTTAGTCGAAAGAGTAAAAACGAAAGTTGTAGAGCGTAGTCTCACCTACGCGTGGATATAAAGAACGTCGAAAACGAAGTTTGTATGAAGTAGATATGAATTTTTGAAGTTTACTAAATAATTAAAATATAAATTTAATTAATAAATCCGATATTATCCGAAGGGGAGTCACCGGACTTATCCGGGTTACGCCCAGCGTAATGTTGTACGCCCAACGTAATGTTGTACGCCCAGCGTACAGCGAAGCGTGTCGAAGCCTCGCACTCGAGTACTCCGATGACGCAGGCAATGACGTTTTGGCATTACGCCCAGCGTACCGAAGCAGTACGCCCAACGTAATTCGAGGGTTCAACCCTATAAAATGGGCATATGAGGGCAACTTCTTTCTTTTACAAACTTCTTCCTTTCTCTCTAAGTTTTGCCTCGATTTGCATGCCATTTATACCCCGAAGCCCCGGTATTATTCCCGAGCCCCGAGGATTCCGAGAGGTGAGATTTCCGAGCCGAAGCCCTGCCCGCGAGGAGCCCGGTTTTTTTGAAGATCTTCCAGATCTACGGAGAAACACTACTTCTGCAAGTGGTAGTGTTGTCCGATCATCTTCTTATCAAGTGAGTGTGTAGTCATTTTCTTGTAACACATTATTATGAAGTATTTTATACGAAATATGTGTTACGTGTATACTTTGTTGATTATATGTGTGAATGTATATTCACTTTCTTCTATCTCATAGATCTGATTTATTCTCTATGAAATACGTGTTATGTGTGTATGCCTCATCTGTTATGTGGAAAAGTCTATTGATCGAGCATGCTATACAGGTTTTAAACTTTGTATAAAAATGTATATTTTTATCTACTAATATGTTGGGTAGAACTGTTGGATTAATGTCTAAGTCCATAACTATATTTGGTATGTACTTGACCCGACCCAACATGGTTCATTTGGGTTGCACTTCACCGACACAATTTATATGGATAATCTTTTGAGAATAGTATATTTATGATTGATATTAATATATTATAAGTTCTAATATATTAATATTGAATCATATTATTTAATTAGTATTGATCAAGAATTAATTTAGAATTAATTAAGTGATCAAAATGAACTAATTAAATATGGAATCTTATATATATGGAATGGGCCAAGTTCATTTAGGTTGGGCTAAGCTTTCATGGATAGTCCATGGAGTGTTTAACCCATGGATCATATGAAATGAAAGGTCATGGGTTTAATCCTAGTCTCCATACTATATAAAGATGTCATTGGTTGGTGAAACCGACACTAGTGTGGTACACTAAGAAGGGCTAGCCGATTTCACTAGTGAGAACTAAGTATCCATATTCTCTAAAGTATTCCAAGGTGTTTTTGGTGATTTGTGATTCCACTTGAGGCTTCCACACTATTGGGGCTAAGATCTTAAAGCTTGAAGACATCAAACTACATCAAAAAGCTATGTCATCTAACTAGTACTTGTATATAAGAACTTCATAATATGCTAGTTAGGATTAAAGCCTTGGAAAGTTCTTATTTGCATGTATAATAGAGAAAACATAGATCCAAGGTTTATAGGGTTGCATGTACACTATAAGAGTGTTAGAATGCATAAAACCAAACAGTGGTACCAGAGTCTAGGCTTGTTTTCTTGTTATACTTGCAATAGAAGCTGAAAAATCGAGTTTTGATGTTGTCTGCCCAGCAGACTCGCCGAGTCCATGAATGGACTCGCCGAGTCCAAGACAGAATGCATCCAACTCACCAAGTTGGTTCGTGCACTCGACGAGTTGGAAACCCAGACAACATAAAATCAACTTTTTTGGCTGGAATTGGATTAGGAACATTACCCTAAGATGTTTTTGGACTTATAAACTTGTTTTTGATGTGGTGATGTTCATGCTAATCCAATTTCAAAGATAATTGTCAATAGATTCATGTTTTGTATTAGTTTAAGGTTAGACTAATTACATGAAAAAGTTTGATTTGAATTATCTTGTTCTTATGAGTTGCTTAGATTAATAGAAAAGTTGAGTGAAATAGTTGTTTTCAATCCAAATTAATCTAGGAGTTGATTCTAAAATGTGATTTTGTAACTTGTCCTCAAGTTATATGAAAAGTCACATTTAAGTTTCATAAAATTCATAAAAGTTGGCAAAGGTTACAAAATGAAGAGTCTAGTTCTAATTAAATGGTTTTATGACTCCATAACTTGTCCTCAAGTTATGGAGAACCAAGAGTCTCTTCATTAAATAATAAATAAATAAAGTGTAAGCTTAATTAATTCCATAAGTTATAAAATAAAGAAAAGTTAATTCTTTAATAATTTAAAGTCTTCCATAACTTGTCCTCAAGTTATGGAACTTGAAGAGTTTTTGGATTAAAACTACTTTAAAAACATAAGTTATGGAATTAATTAGTTTTGAATAGTTTCAAAACTTACCCTCAAGTTTTGGAATTTGAAAAGTTTTCTCTTATGAATACTTTAATTCCAAGTTAGCCCTTAGAATTTTAAAAGTTAAAATTCAACCCTTATACTTTATAATATTATAAGTTAATAATATATATATATATATATATATATATATATATATATATATATATATGTATAAGAGTAAAGTCAGTCTTACCGCTAGTACGCCTCATTCACGAAGCCGGTCTATAAGGTGGGTATAAGGTTGTTACCTATAAAATGGCAACTTAATGCGTGTCCACTCTCACCCACCGCTTGCTTGACTGGTGGAGGGTCGTTAGCCGAACGGGTTTGACAAAACTAGAATTCTCCCTTCATTAAAAGTATTAATGATAAATACTAAGTAACTAAACCTTTTATTAATACCCAATCTTAGTTACTTAGGAAAATGTGAATAAGGTGTTAATCCATGTGATGAGATTTAAAACCTTTAAATCTATGAAGATCGATTAGATCTCAAACAGGCAAATAAATATAAAACTGTAAGAACACGAAAATAAGAAAGAGACAAGAGTGAATCAAACGAGTCGAATGATTAAAACAAAATCCTCAGAAGAGCTCGATTAAGAACATCAACTGTAGAGGATTGGTTGGTTACAAGAACGATTAAAGAAATCTGGAAATACTATCGTTATGCTCTAGATTAATCACTGAAAATCGTTAACCTAATATGCATGCAAGCATATACTTATATATTAAACATAATGGGCTCTCGGTTGGACAGGCCCAAACCAGAATACAAAATAAATAAATAAACATACGAGCCCAACAACGCAACACTTAACCAAAACTTCAGCCCAACAATCTCCCCCTTTGCGTCACTTGGAGCGAGACCTTCACTTGTTACTTGGGCCAGCAGCTGAAGTAGGTACCTTCTTCTTCACAGTGTTAAACAGACATTTGGTGAGCGAGAGAATCGTCTGTCTAAACCGGATGTACCATTGGATCATATCGTTGAAGTACTTGATGTCATCAGCTGAATTCTCTTTACACCTCTTGATGATTGATAATACGTGCTCCAGACAAGCAGTGGTATAAAGGTGTTTGTCAGCTAAAGCAAAGAGACATTTCTGTCCTTCTACTCTAGTGAACATAACCGAGTTGCGTCTCGGGTCGATCTTGCCCATTTGCATTTGGTTGACATCACTGGCCGATCCCACAGGAGCTATCTTCGGTTTCTTCTTGAAGACTGTGGCAACCTCCTGATCCATTAGGGCAACCTCCATGATGTAGTAGGCTAACATCCTTTTGATATGGTCTATAACGGGACCATATTCGGCTTCATTAGTCAAAAGGATATTATACAGTACAATCCAATCATGAGGATTTAAGTTCAGTAGATCTGCTAGGGAGATAAGATGAGCAGTTCTTGCAGATCCCCGAATCACCTTGAACCGAACGTTTATAAAACGACCTTCGGTGTAAGGCTTCAGTACCCGAACGTTCACAATCTTCTAGGCGCTCCAAGTTAGGTACTGAGGACGAGCAGCCGCCAGATAGAAGTCGATGAGCTCCCTGTCAAGCTCAGCGTTCGGATGAGGGACTTCAAAGATGTTTGAGAAGGCGTGGAAGATAAACGCCTTTCGAGTCAGCGGCATGTCGAACTGCGAGTTGACAGTATTATTGCAGTCGAACGAGATAACCGGCTCGAGCCATAATATGCTGGGAGTGTCTATGGCCTCTTTAAACATTCTCTCCCGAGTCCATGCAGGGAATAGAGTCTTCCTGCTCTCGAGGAGATCGTGGGCTTCCTTTTGCTTGCATTCGGCTTCTTCAGCCTCTCGCGCCACACGAGTTACATCTTCATTCACATTGCGACTGTTCTTTCGTTTCAACATGTCAGCAATGGTCTCCCTGTCTTCATCTTCATCTTCATCTTCATCTTCAGCTATGTTTTTCCCTTTGTCCTTCACACCCGAACCCGAAGCTTGACCAGTCGTAGGTGGTTCGTTTGTGTGAGTAGCTTTGGAGGAAGGAGGTGGTTTCGATCCGTTCTTCTTCTCATCTCCCCCTTGTTTCGGAATGGACACGAAACTCGGAAGGCCTTCGATTTTGCTGAGAAGGTCCATGGCCGGAGAGAGCTTTTCAGCGAGGGTTCGCCTCACCGAATGGTTTAGGATCGGATCATGTGCTTCCAGGATGTTGGATAAGACAGCGTGTACATCCGAAACACATGTCTTGATGACCTCTCTTTCGGATCGAAGAGCTTCCAGCTGTTGTTGAGAGTTGGATAGCTGAGTGGTCTTGATCTTGAGGGCGGTTGTTTTGCTCGCGATAACGTCCATCAAAGAGTTTTCAGCCGCAAGATCCTCTTGTAGCTTAGCAAGGCGTTCATCGATGGAGGCACGAAGGGCCGAGTTGTCGTCGCTTAGGGTTTGGCGAAGGGCAGCAAACGAAGTCAACTCCGTTGAGACAAACTTGGCCAATTGCTGAACAATCGGTTCCAAAGTTGTCTTGGTGGCGTCGGCGCTTTCCTGTAAGGACTTCAACAGGATAGAAGCGTCGGAGAATAGTTTATTGACTTTTTCGGTCGCAACCTCACAGGCTCTGGTTGAGGCGTCAATAGCAGCAGTTGCGGAGGCCACCGAATCATGTTGAGCCCTGGAGAAGGCATCAACAATTTTCTGAAGCGCAGCTTCAGAGAGAGAGGACTGCTGGTTGGAAGAGGAGGCGAGAAGTAGATCAACCTTCTCGTTAAGCTCTTTAAGATGCTTCTTTGTCACTGGAGCATCATCCTCCTCATCACTCTGAACCTGAAACGGACTATAGTAGACCGAATCAAAGTTCATGTGTTCACCACCAAGGTAAGGGTTGTCTCCATCAGAGGCATTTTCTAGAGATGGAGGGGGTGGTGAAGCTGGGGGTGTTGTGGTTGGGGTATGTTGAGGTTGAGTATTGGGTGGGGTAGTTTTGGGTGGTGGTTGAGTGTGGGTAGGTTCGGTTGTATGGGTTTCGGTTTGTGGTGGTTCGGTTACGGGTGGGGTTTCGGTTACTGGTGGTGTTTCGGTTGCAGTTGTGAAAATGGGTGGTGGTATAGGGAAAGAGGTTGGAGGAATAGTGGTAGTGGGGATTATGGTCGGAATGGAACTAGGAATGGTTTGAGTGGGTGAAGGGATGGGAGAGTTGTGGGTTTCCATTTCTGGGGTAGGTGAACGAGGTGGTGTGTTGCCTCGTTGAGGGGTTTCGCCTCCTTGAGAGCCGTCCGAACCTGAACCCTCGTTTTCTGATTCACTCGAAGAAGAGGGAATAAAAAGCTTTCGCTTCTGTTGAGTCTTCCTCCTCTTCGGTTGTGGGGACTGTGCAGCTTTAGGTTGTTTCCTCTTCTTGGGAGAAGGACCCTTAGTAGCTTTGGTCGCTTGCTTCCCTTTGTCCGCCTTTTTGCCTCTGTTTACCGGTTTGTCTGCATCGTGGATAGACCTGAGCATCTCCGGTGTAAGTTCCCTAGGACCAGTTGCCCTGAATTCCTTGATCGTCCGAATGAGTCTGCTGTCAGAAGGGACGACGCCATACATTGTCTCCGGAATAGAGCCAATGAAGGAGAATTTGGATGCATCCGAGACGATGATCTTCTTGGTATGAAACGTACCAATAGGAGACATCGATGCACATTCAGGAGTGGGAATGTCGAACTTGTCCATCGCCCACTTTGTGATCAAAATCCAGAACCGGGCCAACGACACCTCAGAGTGTCGTGATGATGAAGAAAGGCTCTGGACGAGCTGTTGCCAGAGGACCAACCCAAAGTCCAAGTTGACCCCGTTGTAGATTGCGTACATGATCTACAAGAAAAGTCGACTGGCATCGTCGGATCCTGAGCTCCGTTCCGACAAGCCCTTGAAGAGGACAGTAAACAAGCCGTTCCACTGTGGCGGCAAGCAGGACTTTTTGAACTTGGAGACTGAGGTGAGAACCTCCGTGTACCCCATGTTGTAAAACATGTTATACAGATACCCAACCGGAATCGTCTCCGGATTTATTCTCGATGGGTCAACAGCCAACCCTAGCATTGTGCTGAAACGTTGTCGAGATATGGAGGTCTTGTGTTCAGCAATGTCGAAGAACACCCGCTCAACTGCTTTGTCGTAATAAGCAGTCGCATAAACCTGCGAGAGAGATGCCATGGGCACGGACTCGATCCTGGATAGAGCCGGTGCGATTTGTGAGTACTTAAGGCACTCGATGATCGGCGACATGTAGGAGTCATACGCCAGGGGGTTTAGATCGATCACCAGGCATTGTTGCGGACGAATAGGAAGTATTTGTGAGGTAGCATGCACTGAGGATGATTCCGCCATTGTTGAATGAAGTAGAAGAAGAAGATGAACAGTGAAGCTTTTGGGAGTTTTTGCTCTGTAGAAAATCCGGAAGCAGTAAAAAGGTAAATGAGAGTGTATACTGCCTTTTATAGTGAGGGATTGGAGAGAGAAAAATCGTTTTGTATCTTCTATGCGATGATCACGTAGGAGAGAGAGTGTCAGAATCCTAGGATCACGCTACCCAACAAGCGTCGTTTCAGAAGAAAACCGGTTCAAATCCTCACGTGCCTTTAAATGCCAGAAGGATGTCGCTTGGATTTCGCACACGCGTCCATAATGTCAGTAAAAGTATGGGCGTTTCAAATTCAAACGCGCCCCCTTTTTACCGTCGTTTGAATTTTAATCCGTTTAACTCCCGCCGAGTCAGCAACCTTTCGTCTTATCTTTTTAAATGGTATCTTTTGAATTAAATACCCACGTGGATTGTTTTTTGACCACAGCTTCATAATTAACCACCAAAGTAATTATACAGCCTGTAATAATTAGTAACGGAATTTTGGAAAATCAAAGATTTTCGTGCAAAAGAGTGTAAAAAGAAAAGAAATAAAGCAACTCTTTTTAGGATTAACTGTGATGTCAATAATGACACGAAACGGATGATCCCGGGCACGAATCTCTTCCTTCAAGGTCAAGAGAGACCTTAAAGTGTTAGTGTGGATTCCCGTTGAATTACGATCAAACACTTATTAATAAATGTTGAAAGGCTTCTTTTAATTAGGCTAATTAAGGGTGACTTTCGCTTTGATTCAGCAATTCTATTCTTGAAATAAGAAAGAAAGTGAACAAAGTACTTGTGAGACCGGTGTAGTCTGTTGAACAAGTAGGTAGGAATTTATTTTAAATTGGCTTGGATAAAATATAAAATCTCATAAAAAAAATTTAAAATTGGATCCCATGGGACGAAATGTTATGGTGTTTAACAATTTCATAGGAATCACACAAAAGAGAATTTGAGATTTCATGAGGGTACATTCGTCAATTCTTTGGTGAAAGCTTGAGCAAATTAATTGTTCACCGTCAATTCATTAGGTGTTGAATTTTGGGTTTCACTCAGCTCGTAGTGACACGAAACTAAGATCATAAACACAGATGTTGTGTAACCATAAACCTCAGTGGTAATGTCCGAGAGTCTCAAGGGTTACGATGATCAAATGAATCTGATGGAGAAGTGTAATAGAGATGGGGTAAGAAGATAATAGTACCTCTGCTGCGAAAATAAGGACCAAGCAGAAAAACTCTTAACTCATGTGAGAAGAGAATGAGGTAGCTCACGATTAGAATAAATGAGTTAGCCTTATTGGGAAGACAAGGTTTGTGTATTCCAGGTCATGAAGACTATTATTCAAAATCTTATGAGGCTTGGGACACATACAACAGCATGCTTCTAGGGACACTTAAGTAATTCATCAATTATATCCCTATAAACGAACGAACACACAAAAAAATAAAAGAGAAAAATATTTTTGGAGTTTTTGAGTTTCATGTCAAGGAATAAAATAAAATAAAAAAATAAGTAAGAAAAAAATAAGACTTAAAAAAAACTTTGGGAAAGAAAAAAAAAAAAGGAAAAATTGAAAAACCGAACCCGAACGTTCGGTTGGTTTCGGTTCCTGAAAATTTTGAAAAACCGAACCCGAGCGTTCGGTTGGTTTCGGTTTAACAAAATTTTGAAAAACCGAACCCGAACCTTCGGTTGGTTTCGGTTCAACGAAATTTTGAAAAACCGAATCCGAACCTTCGGTAGGTTTCGGTTTTGGAAAATTTTGAGAAACCAATGGATTTAGACATGCAAGTGGAAAAACTTTTAATATTAAGAAAAACAAATTTTGTACAAGAAATATACAACCAAGAAAAACTACCTTTGAAGTAATGAGCGAGTCAGATGGTTTAACCGATCCCGAACTTTCGGTTGGTTTCGCTTCTTACGTTTGAGGTTGAGAGGTAGTGTGAGGTACTGACTCTGATTCCATCATACCTAGCCCTTGCAGTATTCTGTTGAATGATGCTTCAGGAAGAGCTTTGGTAAAGACGTCAGCCAGTTGATCAGTGGTTCTTACGAAGTGAACTTCGACGTTTCCATCTTCCACGTGATCTTTGATAAAGTGATACCTCAGTGCTATGTGTTTGGTTTTAGAGTGTTGCACTGGGTTATGACAGATCCTAATTGCACTTTCAGAGTCACAATATAGTGGGATCTTCTTCATATTGAGTCCATAGTCGCGAAGTTGACTCTGGATCCAAATCACTTGAGATGTGCAGGATGCAGCGGCAATGTATTCCGCTTCGGCAGTAGACAGCGACGCACACGTTTGTTTCTTGGATTGCCAGCTGACCAACTTCCCGTCAAGGAATTGACAGCCACCAGTTGTGCTTTTTCGGTCGAGTCCACATCCTCCAAGGTCAGCATCAGAATAGGCTTGAACGAAGAAGCCTGAGTTGGAAGGATACCATAGACCTAAGGAGGTGGTTCGCTTGAGATAGCGTAAGATGTTCTTCACTGCAAGCATGTGAGGTTCGCGTGGGTTTGCCTGAAATCGAGCACAGTAACACACAGAAAACATGATGTCAGGCCTGCTAGCAGTTAGATACATTAGTGAGCCAATCATTTGACGATAGAGCGTGATGTCGACAACCGGTTTGTCAAGAGATGGAGTTAGCTTGGTGCCGAATGCCATTGGGACTTTGACTTTGGAGTCTTCCATCATACCAAACTTTGCTAGGAGAGTCTTCGTGTAAGCTTCCTGATTGATAAAGATGCCTTCGGGTCCCTGTCTTATATTTAAACCAAGGAAAAAGTTAATAGGACCCATTGAGCTCATTTCAAACTTAGTCTCCATCAACTTTCTGAATTCAGCTGTTAAACTGGGATTCGTAGAGCCAAAGATGATGTCATCGACATAAATTTGAACTATCATAAGGTGGTTACCTTCCTTTTTGCGAAAGAAGGTTGGGTCAACCGAACCTTGTTTGAATTTAGTCATCGTTAAAAATTTAGTTAGCGTTTCATACCAGGCTCTCGGAGCTTGTTTAAGGCCATACACAGCTTTATCCAGAATGTAACAATGATTTGGATATTTTTCGTTCACGAACCCAGGAGGTTGCTCCACATACACGGTTTCTTCGAGTTCTCCATTGAGAAATGCACACTTGACGTCCATTTGGAAAACTTCAAAGTTTTTGTGAGCAGCATAAGCCAGAAATATTCTAACAGATTCTAGCCTTGCTACAGGAGTGAAAGTCTCTTCATAATCTATCCCTTCCTCCTGACAGTATCCCTTTACCACCAGACGAGCCTTGTTCCTTATAACATTACCTTCCTTGTCCAATTTGTTCCTAAAAACCCATTTAAGACCAACAACCGAAGCATCTGGAGGAGTTGGAATGAGGCGTCAGACTTTGTTCCTTTCAAATTCGTTCAGTTCGTCTTGCATTGCTTGTACCCAATCAGAGTGATCGAGGGCAGTGTTAACTGTCTTCGGTTCAACTTTTGATACGAATGAGTTAAACATACAAAATTCAATCTTTGAAAATAAGGATGTCTGTTTTGCCTTCAGTTGTGATCGGGTCAGAACCTTCTCAGATACATCACCAACTACTTGAGAGATAGGATGATCTCTGGTCCATTTGGTAAGAGGAGGGTAATTCGGATCAAAGGTTGGGTCTAGTTCAACATTTATCATTTCTTCTCGCTCAGATTGGCTATCGTAATCAAGCGTCATATCATCATGCTCCCCCTCGATTGAGGAGCTTTGAGAAACTTGAGGTTCAGGGGTTTGTTGTGGTGCTGAGCTTTCAGGCGTTGAAGCACCTTCGGTTGGAGAGGTACCTTCGGTTGGAGAAGTACCTTCGGTTGGAGTTGTAGAATTTGGCTCCCCCTCGACTGAAGCATTTTAGATGGAGGGTCATCAGTAGTCGATCCTCCTTGATGCATTCTCCGTGCAGCTTCTTCGACAATCTGCTTCATGTGGTCAACCTTGTTGTCTGCTGCACCTGCTTCTGAGAGAGAAGCTTTCTCTGGTTCATCAAAGAGCTCCAGAAATTTCTCGTATAAATTGGCGATCGAGACTGTGACTTGACCAGTTTGAGGAAAGATTTCCCCAGCGGATTCTTCTTTAGCCTGTAGCTTTTTGACATAGCTATCGTCAAAGGTCACATAGTATGTTTCTTCAATTCTTCTCGACCGCTTGTTTAGGACCCTGTATGCCTTGGATGTGAGAGA
The DNA here is from genome assembly GCF_051521515.1 of Lactuca serriola. Lineage (NCBI taxonomy): Eukaryota > Viridiplantae > Streptophyta > Magnoliopsida > Asterales > Asteraceae > Lactuca > Lactuca serriola. The sequence goes on from NC_136411.1 coordinate 353,993,268, forward strand.
GTAGCCCAGAAAGATTCCCTCGTCGGCTTTGACATCGAATTTGTTGCGGTGTTCTTTAGAGTTAAAGATGAAACACCGTGAGCCGAACACATGAAAAAATTTCACATTGGGCTTTCTGTTGTTTAGTATCTCATAAGGTGTGAGCGTGAATCGCTTGTTGAGATAAGATCTGTTCTGTGTAAAACAAGCAACAGAAATAGCGTTAGCCCAAAAATAAAGAGGTAAGGAAGCGAAACTTAGCATAGTTCGGGCAGCTTCACACAAAGATCGGTTTCGTCTTTCGACAATTCCGTTCTGTTGTGGTGTGTAGGGAGCTGAGAAGTTGTGACTAATTCCCTTTTCTGCAAGATACTCTTCAAACTCCCTGTTCTTGAATTCCAGACCATTGTCGCTTCTTATGTTTCGAACGACCTTCTTGAGCTGTACTTCAATCTGCTTGATGAACATTTTCAGCTTATGAGTCGCTTCAGATTTGAGCTTTAGAAAGAACACCCATGTGAATCGTGAAAAGTCATCAACAATAACAAGAATATACTTGCTACCACCGATGCTTTCGATAGATGAAGGACCACACAAATCGATATGAAGTAATTCGAGTGGTTCAACAACTTTTGTGTTAATTACAGATGGGTGACTTTGACGACTCTGCTTCCCCATTTCGCATGCAGCACACAAATGATCTCTGTTGAACTTGAGCAATGGAAGACCCCTAGCATGACCTCCAGTGACAAGTCGGTTGATATCTTTAAAGTTGAGATGAGAGAGTCTTCGGTGCCACAACCAGCTTTCGTTAGATTGAGCTTTTGATAACAGGCATATAGCTGGGTTTCCTTTGATGGGTTTCAGGTTTAGAGGAAACATTTCACCCTTTCGCTCGGACTTGAGAATTACCTTCTTTGTCTTTTTCTCAATAATTTCAGAACCTTCATCATCGAATGAGACTTTGAGACCTGTACCTCCAACAAGCTGAGATACACTGATGAGGTTGTGTTGGAGTCCTTCTACATAAGCCACCTTCCTTATAGTAAAGTCGCCATTTGTTATCATCCCGTATCCCTTTATGGTGTCGAAAGAGTTATTTCCAAACTTGACATTGCCACCATTTGCAAGAGATCTGTACTCCCTGAGCTCCTCTTTCCTCCCTGTCATGTGACGTGAGCAGCCACTATCGATATACCATTCTTCGTCAAACTGCTCGTCACTTATAACCTGCAAAAATTAAGCAGATTTAGGAACCCAAAGTTTCTTGGGTCCATGTGAGCTTTTCATGGGAACAGGAACAGTAAGAGAGATGTCAACAAGATATGTTCGTTTTATAAGTGTTGTTTCATCTTTCCTTTTAATGGTAAAAACTTTTATTTTGTTAGGATTGGGTGAGTTCGGTTTGGACTCTGGTTTGGATTCATTAACCTTCTGTTTGCCCTTTTGTTCAGCTGACGAATGAGATTTTTGAGAACGAACATAATTAGCTTTAGAGCAAGATGGAGATGAATTGGTGGAAGTAGAAGAATTAGAAGAACTAGAAGAATTAGAATGAGTGGGTTTGGATTGAGAGGACTTCCTGGCTGGAGACTTTAGGTGACCCTTTTGCTTTTGATCATTGGAGGGACATTCCTTAGAGTTTTGTTCTCTTTTGACTTCAGAACCGAACCTTTGCGTTCGGTTGGAATCTTTCTTTGAACCGAACCTTTGGTTTCTGTTGAAGTCTTTTTCAGAACCGAACCTTTGCTTTCGGTTGGTATTTTCTTGTGAACCGAACCTTGGCTTTCGGTTGTTGTGGCTCTCAGGCTTTCCGACATGATTGTTTTCATACTTCAGATTCTTGTCTTGATGTGAGAAGTATGCATTCTGGGATTGCCAGAATTGTCTCCTTTCAGAGAGATTCTTCCTGTATCTTTGGTTCCTTTCTCTCTTCTTATTCCTCATCTGCTTTGGTTGATGATGAACATTAGCTTTTGTTTTCGGTTTCTCCTTGGCTGGTTCCTTTTGAACTGAAGGAGTTTCGCTTTGAGCTGAGGGAGTAGAGGGAAAGTCTTCTTTTGCCGAACTTTCATCCTCCTTAGGAATGTCTTTCGTACCACTGGTGCTTGGCTCGTCGAAATTATCTGGCTTATTCAAGGGTTCAGGTATGTATCTACCTTTACTCATCCAGGAAGTTCTTTCTGACAGGCCTACTGTTTCATCAGCATTGTCGATTGGAGACGTCCAGAAGAACTCATCACAACCATCAGCATTGTCTTCGTTCACAATAGACGTGAGTTCAGCTGTCTGATGTTCGGTTACTCCAGTGACCTTGTATACTTGATTTGGAGTGGTCCTGACCTTTTGATACACAACTGCTTTCTCTACTAAGATCGGGGACTTTTGTTGGGACAATCGAGCGAACTCCACTGAATTTTCAGAAATTAGATTCTTGTGGTTTTCAGGTTCGCTTTTAACAAATTCTGAGCAGTCAACCGTGTCCTCTACATAAATTTCACTCATGTTGTCGTCCTTGTTAAGCTCAGATGCATTTTCAACATCAATTTTGTTTTCTGTGCTTACGTTGGCGTTTAAAGAGTCAAATTTTTGTATGGTTTTGGTTCTCAGTTTAAGTCTATCATTTTCATCCAAAAGATTTTTAAGCTTGTCCTTGTGGTCCTTGGATTTAATGAAGGACTCAATTTTGTCCAGTCCATACATGTAGGTCAGATTGACATCATCGGACGATATCACACTCTCACAGTTATAAGCATCGGCATCAATTTCGTCCTCCTCAAACTCCAGGAAGGGCAAAACCATGCGATGGATCTTTTGGCCTAGTTCACAATCTAAGTGAAGTTGAGTAATATTAGAATAAAGACGTTTTGCAATTAAACAAAAAACATTCCGCTGTTTTACTAATTTTAAATTATCTCTTTGCAAGTAAATGTTTTCGTCTTTAACTTTAACTAATTCAGACTCCTTCAACTCGATCCACATTCGCCGCTCCTCACTCTTCGACGCCACCCTGCTTAATTGATCAGTTAGGTTAGAATTGGTGACTCGAGTTTGAGTTAAGCTACTATCTAGATGAGAAATTCTTGTATTAACGTTTTTTAGTTCTTTCTCATATGAGGATTGTGGTACTTTAGATGAAATGAAAACCGATTGTACCTTCTTTATCAGTTCATCAAGCTCATTGAACTGCTGGCTGAGTGGTTTGGCCGTAAAGCACATGTCCTCCTGCACCTTCGGTCCATCACTTCCACCATCGGTGTTGTATCCCCTCATTTGAGATACGTCAGACACCATGAAGCATCTTCCTCCACTGCTCTCCTCCTTTGCCACATAAGCCTTTCCATGAGTAGGCTTCCTTACTTCATCGTCTTCTTAGTCGGTAGACCAAACTTCCGTGCTATCGAACTCGTCATCAGCAACTGAACCCTGCACAATAAGAGCATTAATAGAAGGGTTAGCGGTAGACTTCTTCTTTCTCAATTCATCCAGCCTTTTCTGCAACACAGCTTCCTCATCCTTTTCATCATCCTTTTTAGCGATCTTCTTAAGCACACAGTCTTTAGCATAGTGGTTTTTCCCACCACAGTAGTAGCAGCTTACTCCGGAATCTCCATCCACCTTCGGTTCCTTCTTGGGCTCCTCAACCTTCGGTTCATTGTTCACCTTTTCTGAGCTGTAACTGCCCTGCCAGTTTCGGTTTTTATTGCTGGGGAATCTCTTCTTTATGAACCTTTTGGGGTTAGATACCATCATAGCATAATCCTCAGACGTGAGGTCATACTCCTCCAAGTTAAGGTCTTCATCCTCCATCACAGCTTTACTCTTTGACAGGAGGGCCAACGAACCAAGGCTTGAAACAACGTTCTTCTCCTGCAGTACAATCTTCTCCTGTGACTTGAGAATACCCACCAGTTTTGCCAAAGAGTAAGATTTAAACTGCTCATGGGCTTTGACTGTAGACACCACTGCTCTCCATTCAGACCTCAGACCATTTAAGAAAGTAACCTTCTGCTCGATAAGCTTCCTTTCAATGTCATGTTTGATCATCTTGCTGAGAAGATGATTGAAGCGATCGAACGTCTGGGTCACCATTTCTTCGGCTCCATGCCTGAATTCTCCAAGCTCAGATAAGAGCAAGGTTTGGATATAATGTTCAAGATCCTCGTCTGTAGAGTATAGTTCGCGAAGTCTATCCCAAACTTCCTTTGCCGTTGTGCATGAGCTGACCAATCTAAAGGTGTCGGACTGAAGGGCGAATCTGATTAACCTTAACGCCTTGATATTACACTGGAATTTGTCCTTTTCGTCTTGTACAATATCTTTAACGTCCTTCAGCAGATCATTGTACTCCTTTTGAGTTTTAACAATTCTGGACGTTGCTGAATGAGAAAATGGTCCATTAATTATAGCTTCCCATATGAGGTATCCATTATCCTCAGATCCTATCACGTAGTCTTCGAAGTGATGCGCCCAGACTTCATAGTCATGGGTATATAGGATTGGAATCTTTGTCGTCGAGTCGATGTTGTTGGAGATATTAATAGAATTTGATTGCGACTCGTCCATTATGATCGAAAAAACCTGTTAAAAGATCAGACTTGTAATAACTCAGATTAGGGCAAAACAATAAATATCAAGATACGTCAATAATGAGATGACGGCTCAATAAATATTATTAATTGCGGAAAAACCCTAATTGTAACCTTTTCACAGAAAAGATGTGTATCGATTACACAGCCTCCTGCTCTGATACCAATTGATGAGATTTAAAACCTTTAAATCTATGAAGATCGATTAGATCTCAAACAGGCAAATAAATATAAAACTGTAAGAACACGAAAATAAGAAAGAGACAAGAGTGAATCAAACAAGTCGAATGATTAAAACAAAATCCTCAGAAGAGCTCGATTAAGAACATCAACTGTAGAGGATTGGTAGGTTACAAGAACGATTAAAGAAATCTGGAAATATTATCGTTATGCTCTAGATTAATCACTGAAAATCGTTAACCTAATAGGCATGCAAGCATATACTTATATATTAAACATAACGGGCTCTCGGTTGGACAGGCCCAAACCGGAATACAAAATAAATAAATAAACATACGAGCCCAACGACGCAACACTTAACAAAAACTTCAGCCCAACACCATGAAATTACACTTTGCACTTTGTTTAAGTAGGTTAGTGGAGCGTGTGTGGTTAACCGACACACTAACTCATATTTAACAAAGTAGGCAAAGGGTAACTTAATGTTTATCATAGTATCGATGTAGCGTGTGTGGTTAACCGGCACATCGATTGAGGGGTAAACACTTAAGGGTACCCAGTAATTTGCATGGTTACTTCACACCTTGTTTTGTGATCCTCGGCATCCCAGTCACAAAACCTGAAGGGCAAACTCGAGATTGAAACATGCCATTGAACAATTCAATGAATGTCAAAGATCTAGGAGTTTCAAATCCAATTAAAACCTAATAATACATTTCATTTATCTTGGTGGAAATTGGTGAATCGTCATTCACCTACCTTCAAATATTTTATAGCTTGGATTATGGCATCCCTCTTCTAAGTTATAAAATAGTTTGTTGGGTCCTAGCCTTAATATTTCATATTGGGTGTTATATTAAGGACTTTAGATCAACTATCTTGAATATCTCCCAAAAAGATGTATGGTTTAGACATTTATGATCTTCCCAAATCTCTTGTAACAAGCTTTCCTAAATGAAGATGATGTCCCATGGAAATCATACTTCTTTCACCTCCTCCAATTATTCGCCCTAACCCACAAGTTCTTGAAAAGTTTAAGGTCACTCAAGCCCTATTGGCAAGTAAAGGTCTATGTGTGGTCACATCTTGGAGATGTAGTCACATATTGACAAGTCGGGAGAGTTGGGTGTCAAAGTCCTGAGAAAGTTGGTGGTTCAATCACTTTTTAAGTCACATAGTGAGTTCCTTTGGGACACCTATGAAACAGACTATGACAAGACCCTTAATGATCTTATCTATTTGCTAAGATCAACTTCCTAAAAACTTGATGGACATTGACAATAGTGACACAGGAAATCTAGAAAAGCATTCTTTTCCCAATGGAAAGGGATCGGCCATAGTCAACTCGGTTGACCAAATGGTAAAGAGAAAAGCTAAGTCTGTGATAGTCCCGTGTACCATTACCAAAGGGTTCATATGTTTATATTGCCAAAGAAAGGGGCATTAGTTGCGAAGCTGCCAAATTTACCTAAGGATGTTAAAGTCAATAAGTTTGACTCTACTTCAGGTAAAGTCCACTATCTAACTCTGCTAAGTTTCTATTCTGAGATTCTTGATACATGATGTGACTGGGTCACATGATGATGTTTTAAGAATCAAAGAAAAGTGAAGAAACTAAAAGAAAGAATATGCTGAATCTGATCGCGTAGATGGATTTCTATCGCATAGTTTGAAGATCGGATTCTTGAGCTACTTCTTAGGAGTTATGAGATATTGCTTAGGAATAGATAACAACAAGTTTTCATATGGATTGTAAGGACAACTTCTTCCTCAAAGTTTTAAAATAAAAGAAAATTTTTGATTTTATTTATTTTAAAATATCCTTACAATGGCATTTGAGGAAAAATTGTTGCTTATATGATTCCATTAATAGCAAGAGTGGAAATATAAAATTGATTCTTTCATTTGTGGTAATGTCTAAATTTACCAAATAAGGAAAGATTCTCATCACCCAAGTCTCAATTGGACCGGAACTTGGAATCATGCAAGTCGTATAGCATGATGAATGAGAACTTTCAAGTATTGGAAAATTAAGACTAATTACTTATTCACATGGATGTGTGAGTCAAGTGAATGACTAAGGGATCGAGTACACATTCTTGTGCACTGGTCAAGTCCACCACAAAAGATTGATAAGACTATTCGTCATAGTTTACTAAAGCTCAGTAAATATGGTTATACTTACAAGCTTAAGTGTAACTCTGAGACATTGGAAAAGGTTCCAATGTAAGGCAGAGCGAATAAGAAGAATCAACTTAGGCAGAAAGATAAAAGTTTCTCAAATCTGAAAAGATACGAAAGTACTTTAGTATCAGTTTTGTGATGATCTTAATGATTAAGAAACCATAGCACAATTATTTCTCTATGGAAATCTTAGTGCATTCTTATGACTAAGAAGAGGAATCTTGAATTGTTGAAATGGTTAAATCAAGAAGATGACTCATACTTCGTTCCAATATAAGTCTTAGAGTCATACTCCAAGATTATAATTTGAGTGACATGTCTTAAAGAAGGTTTAAAACACTTGTCAAATGTAAGAGTAAAAGTTTTCTACTCTTGTACATTTGAAATTGGTAAGTTGTGATGTTTTGGATAAAACAAAGACCAACTTAGGCCAATTTTGTGAAAGTGTTTGTCTTGATTAGAACCCACACTATCTCTTGAATATCTGACAAGAAAGTCTTACATGTCAAGAGGACAGTAGGAGTCTTAAAGGTCTTGAAAGTCTCAAGAACTAAACAAGAATAAAACATGAAGTTCTTCACTTGCACATGACTTGAGGTTTATAATCTATCGTGTTGACATATTCTGTGCCCATTCCAGTTAAAGTTGGTTTTGCATATGAGTTCTTAGAGTTCTCAATTGGTTGCACAACAACTTGGAAGCAATGGCAGGCCCTTGAGCTGCCAGGTGGCAAGAAATTAAGATTGAGTTCAGTCCATATGAGATTGGATTTGTCATTATCTTTGTCTTGTGACTATGGTTTTGACAATTCACATGGATAAGAACACATACACCATTAAATCTAAGTGTCATAAGGTTTCTCTCCGATTCATGAAAATGATGGTGAGGAAATACTTCCACTAAGTAGATTTTAGCTAGATAGCAATTGTGATATTTGCATTCTCAAAGTCGTTAGTGGAGCGTGTGTGGTTTACCGGCACACTAACCTGGACTTTTGAGAAGTGGCAAAAAGGTCTAAACATTATGATTATGTCATCCCTCTTCATAATTGTTTAGACACAAAAGTGTGCTATCTAAGGCAAGGTGTATGATTTTGATAAAGTTTTATCAAAGCAATCTAGTATTAGAAATCTGAACTTTGGTAAGAAAGTCAATAAAGTATTGATTTCTAGAAGTCGAGCTTTCTGAGTATATGTCAAAGCTAGTGGGAGCATAAGTGTTATGCTAATAATCATCATGTTAGTGGGAGCATGATAATTATGATGAGTATTGCAAGTTAGCAATGTTAATTATAGAAAACAAAAGTTTCAATTGGGAAAGAGTTGTTTTGCTATAATTAAGGGAGAGGAAATTATACTTCATCTCAAATCTATAAGCGTATATCGTGAGGTTTTAATCATTTAGTCAAGGATATATATGAATTTCATGTTGGAATGGCTCAACATAAGGAAATTCTGTATATGAGTCTATTATTTGCGTTCTAAATTTCGATTATGATTATGGCATCCCTTTTCATAATCTGAATTATGAGAATTTGGCAAATAGAAATTGAAATGTTATAGCAAAAGATTGGTTTAGTCTTTATGTGAGACATCATGAGTCGTGTCCCATATGCGTTGGATATAGGATCGATTACATGTGCTATATTCATCCTTTCTAAAATTTTCCAACTGCCTGGGACATTAAGAAGGGAAAAGGTTTAGAACTGGATATGACTAAAAGGATTAAGAAATTGTCGAGGACAATCTAAGGTTTACCAAAGATTGGTTGCTCAAGGACAGTTGGAAAGATAGTGATAATTCTGGAAGGACCATATTGACATAATCTGTAAGGAGGCAACTCTTGTTCAGAAGTGATAGTCAAAATGGAATCTGGAAATGTTTCAAAGTTAGAAATTATTTAATTTGTGTAAGATTAGGAAACTTAATGCAAGAAGGATGTTTCTAAGGAGCTGATCTCCTTTGGAATGCTCTGTAATGGTTGTTGTCAAGTCTTTCTGAGTTCGTGCATAATCATTACAAGAGGATCAATGCATATAAGTTTAGAATCTAACAGATTTCAGTAAATCGCATGAATTTGGAATTCTTGCATTTGCAGTAAGGATTTGGGTCCGTGAAAAGAGAATCATTGAAGTTATGTTCAATTGATCTAGTTAACAAAGTAAAGATCATAGACAAACATAGTATGCATACTTGGTGTGTGGCAAGACTAGTGTTTAGAAAACATAGTGTACATGCATGGAGCATGGGATAACTATTGTTTTAAATTCAAGAATAAAGTTGATAGCTGAAACAGTATACAATGAATAATGTGTAATCATATGGTGATAAATAAAAGGTGTTTTATTTATATTCATAAGTTCTGAGACCATATTGGATTCAATTATTATTGTGTTTCACTTTGCATGTTTTGACTTCCCGAATAAACTAGGTTATTCTTCCGGAATGACTAAGTTATTCAAACCATCCACAGTCGGTCATATGTTAGAAGTAGATATGAATTAAGACTGTCATGGGTTGGCTTGTAGAGGTCTAAGGTGTTGGACAAAGGGCTACAACACTCATGAGTGCTCATAAGTTCTGAGTATTGGATTCAACCCGCGCTCATTGAAATCACTTCATGGATTTAATCATGAGTGATCATGAGACGATAATATCTTATATTCTTCAAACCTAGAGATATGAGTTGTTACTATGAGTTGGTTGTACATTGATTGCACGAAAACGCACTCGGTAACTCGGTGTTATAAAACGTGCCTTTGTGTATGATTCAACAAGTAGTAGAATAAGCCATATAAGTCGAAGTTTATCCATTCCTTTTACCTTCGGGATAAAAGCCATATCTGTGGGCCCCTCGATGATTTAGCGATGACACATGTGAGTGCTAGGCCAAGCCAGAACTGATTTGATTTGTACAATCAGTCAGTCCTCATGAATCGGAAATCGGGAAACAACAAATGGACAGAGAGAATGATTATAATCCATATCTCAGTCCATATGATATCTAGAATGGAGGAATATATGATCCCTTATCTAATGGACAAGTTCGTTGACAAGATCAGAGTTCGACAGCGGCTTTAAGAGCTACGAGTGCCAGTTAGGTTTTGAAGTCATACTTAATAATAGTTTTAGACTTATCCAAGTGGGAGACTGTTGGATTAATGTCTACGTCCATAACTATATTTGGTATGTATTTGACCCGACCCGGCATGGTCCATTTGGGTTTCACTTCACCGACACAATTTATATGGATAATCTTTTGAGAATAGTATATTTATGATTAATATTAATATATTATAAGTTCTAATATATTAATATGGAATCATATTATTTAATTAGTATTCATCAAGAATTAATTTAGAATTAATTAAGTGATCAAAATGAACTAATTAAATATGGAATCTTATATATATGGAATGGGCCAAGTTCATTTAGGTTGGGCTAAGCTTTCATGGATAGTCCATGGAGTGTTTAACCCATGGATCATATGAAATGAAAGGTCATGGGTTTAACCCTAGTCTGCATACTATATAAAGATGTCATTGGTTGGTGAAACCGACACTAGTGTGGTACACTAAAAAGGGCTAGCCGATTTCACTAGTGAGAACTAAGTATCCATATTCTCTAAAGTCTTCCAAGGTGTTTTTGGTGATTTGTGATTCCACTTGAGGCTTCCACACTATTGGGACTAAGCTCTTAAAGCTTGAAGACATCAAGCTACATCAAAAAGGTATGTCATCTAACTAGTACTTGTAATATAAGAGCTTCATAATATGCTAGTTAGGATTAAAGCCTTGGAAAGTTCTTATTTGCATGTATAATAGAGAAAACATAGATCCAAGGTTTATAGGGTTGCATGTACACCATAGGAGTGTTAGAATGCATAAAACCCAACAAGAACATGGGTAGATAATTGGTGTGTAATAAACAAATGAGAGGCCTCGATGTTGTTGGTGTTATTCTAGTCATTCAGCAGAGTATGGATGACGACCACGAACTATTCTAGACAGTCCTGTGGAACACTAGCAGGCTCTTAACATGTAGGTGTTGTGAATGACGTGTTCACTGGTGTACTCTATCCCCCCTCATGGTTGCCTTTAGGATATTTATTGCTAAGGAAGCCCCTTTGCAGTAATGTGCGTCCCGATGAAAAATCCTAGATTAGGTCCCTTATCATAGATGTTGTTTTAGGGACGGAAAGTGAGGATAACGGGAATGAGTGATCGGGTTATTGTTGATTGTTGAAATTAAATATAATTATTTATTACGGTTTGAAAACCCTGTGTGCTCACATGGCTCCCAAGCCTGACCCACTCAGTTTATTTTCATTACAGGAAGTGGCGCAAAGGCATAAGATGGATGAATCATCAAGTTGTTTTGTTTACAAGTCTGTATATGTATATATTTGTTGAATGACTTGTAATGTTATCATTTATGCTTTATGATCTGTATTGGAACATGACAACACGATTTTTGATTATGAAATGAAATCATATTTCTTTATGAAATGTTTTGATAAAAAAATCTATTTTATCATGTTTTCTTTTTGGGAACAAATTCCGCATCTCTTTTAAAAATCAAAAGGATTTACTTTGAAAATGTTTAAAAAGCATAAATGAAACCGGTCTTTTCTGGCCGAGATTTTGGAGATGTCACATAAACCGTAAGCACAAAGCTTAGTGAGCTCCCTAAAATACCAAATACCATAGATACAATGGGCCTTGCCCAAAAACCATTGAAATTGGGCGGTACAGATCTATCAGTAACATGTGGTGGGCCCCGTGCAACACACTCACCAAACCTCGCGCGGTATACATAGCAGTACATAGAACACATGCAAGAGTCACACAGACAACTAGCATAATAATAACAGTAATCTACGAGCCAATATTGGTGCCTTCGACCTGTCATACACTGTAACGAAACTCACCTAAATCACGATGCTGACTAAAACCTCGCATAACGGCGCACCGATCACAACCAACAGCTCTCACCGCCAAAAGATGAGTGCAAAACACCTCCTAACAATCCACACAAGGAAAAACCTAATGCTACCCCTTCCAAAAGTCAATGGTCAAAGTCAACGGCCAAAGTTGACTTTAGTTGACCGCCAGGTCATGGCCTTCCTTGGCCATGTCGTGGCCTTCACCTAGCCAAATATATGGGGAATTCCAGTCATCATGCCGGGGCGACCAATGGCCACATCGTGTGCATTGGGTTCCCACCAGTTTAATAGATTAAGTTGCTTTCCTTGATTCAAAGAGCTCTAAAGCTCAGATCTGGTCTAAACTATTGTCTAACTGAATAAAGTTTCCAACTTTATCCATTTAAACACCCAAATAGATCAAGATCTCAAAACCTAGGTTCAAATAAATCCAAAATCCATAATATCCTAACCATTAAGCCCTTCATCCAAAAAGTCCTTAACCCCAAATCTTCCAGAAGCTAAAGGGGGCACCAAAGGTCCATAAAAGTGATTACTTGATGGACATGTATTCCCCCATGCATGTTCTTAACTCCACTTAGGTCAAATGGAAAGAAAATGATCTATAACCCATGCAAGATTCACAAATCACAATCAAACTTCATATCCATATAATATGATGCTTAAGGGACACTAGAAAGCAATAAGGTTGCCAAATTTATTCCATCCTTAAAATCAAATCAACTTAATGAACCAAAAAGGGACCAAAACAACCCAGATCTTAGAGAATTACTCAAAGAGTATAGACTTGGTTCCTAACCAGTGGTCCAAAAGGTGATAACAAAGATGATAAGGTGTTGCTTGCTTGATCCTTGCTCAAATTCTTCCTCACTTCCTTTCAAAAGCACCAAAACCACCCAAAATGAGGAAAAACCACCAAAAGGGAAAGGATTAGGGTTTTTATGAGGTTGAGGGGGATAGAGGCTGAGAAATGAACCCTAGAATCGACTTAGAGGGGATTAAATATGAAAGGACCCTTAAAAGAGTCATGGGCTTGGGCCTGATCAGCTATCACGTCGTGGCCTTCCTTGGCCACGACGTAGTGGTCTAAGAATATCTCTTGACCAAATAACCATTTCCAAGTTATGGTCTTCGTCAGCCACGTCATGGCACAAATTTTCCTTCAAAACTCCATCTTAGGTCCATGCTACAAATAAATTTAACCAATCTGGACATAAGTGTTACACCCCCATAGGTATATATTGTTATATTTCCTGCCATTTTGGTATTAAAAGTTCAGGGGAAACAGACGAGAGGCTAGTGAATCGAATGTTCAAGGAAAAACTGAAGGAAATCATGGAGGTATAATGAGATGATGGTTATGTCTAAGAGAGTTGAAAATCCCCTCAAGGATGTTCAAGGAGCCTTCGACTTTTTCGAAGAATACAACAAGAAACTGAACCCCTCTAAATGCCACTTTGGAATGACGGCATCAAATTTTCATGGATATATGGTCCCCATGTCACACCCCAAAACCGGAACGACGGAAATGTTCTGGGGTGGACGACGTCATGTCAAGTATCACAACATATGCAGTATAGTAGTCAAAGTACAACAATCATTGCATTAATAGTAATAATTTACAAAGGTTACATTTAATAATAATATAAAAGAAAATACTGAGAATAACATAGAGTGAAGCTCGGTACAAGGCTGTCTTCGCAAAAGCTCCCGGAGTGTACCTGTCTATCGATGACCTGAGTGATGAGTTTATCAAACTCTTAGATCGTTTAGATCTTATAACAGGTAAATCAAAAAAGCAAAAACAGTAATGTAAAACTCAAGAATGAATCTAAATGTGTCGAATGATTCAAATTAAATCAATCCTCAGTAGAGCTCGATGAAGAACTTCCGCTGTAGATGATATTAGGGTTACAAAAGATAACAACAATGAACGCTATTAAATTATCTCTCAAAATCTTACGTTCTAGGATGCATGCAAGCATCTATAAATATAAAACCCTACAAAATAACTCACGGATGGACAAGCCCATACTGGAGATTAAATGGACTAAATATTGAGCCCAAGATGCAACACCTTCTGGACCTAACAATCTCCCCCTTTGCGTCAATTGGAGCGAGACTATCACTTCTTCTTGCTGGGTCCAGCTGCCGGAACTTTCTTAGTAGTTTCAAACGGACGTGGGATAAAAGCAAGGATTGTCTGTCTGAAGCGAATGTACCACTGGATCATGTCATCGAAGTACTTCTTGTCGTCTGCTGAATTCTGCTTGCAACGATGAATGATTCCCAGAACATGTTCCAGGCATGCTATGGTGTATAGATGTTTGTCTGCCAAAGCGAACATGCATTTTTCGCCTTCGTTCCTTGTAAACATGACATAATTTCGTTTTGGGTCAATCTTTCCCATCTGCATCATGTTCAAATCACTAGCTGAGCCGACAGGTGAGATAGTGGGCTTTTTCTTGAAAATGCTAGCGATCTCCTAATCCATCTTGGCAACTTCCATAATGTAGCATACAAGCATCCTTTTGAAGTGATCAATAATCGGACCATACTCTGCTTCATTTGTAAGCAGGATGTTGTGCAAAATAATCCAATCATGTGGATTCAGGTTGGGAAGATCAGCAAGCGATATGGCATGTTCGGTCTTAGCAGAACCCCTCAGCACCTTGAACCGAACGTTCGTGAAGTTCCCCTCTCGAAACGGCTTGAGGACCCGAACGTTGACAATCTTCTGAGCGCTCCAAGTTTGATACTGTGGTTGGGCAGACTTCAGATAGAATTCGACGAGATCCATATCAACCTTTGGATGAGGATGAGGGATACCAGCAACGTTATCAAAGGCATGGAAGATGAAGGCCTTTCGGGTCAGTGGCATGTCAAACTGTGAATCGACCGAGTTGATGCGATCCAATGAAATCACCGGTTCAAGCCACAAAATGCTAGGGGTTTCAATCGCTTCTTTCAATAGCTTCTCAAGAGTCCACGGAGGAAAAATGGTTTTCCTACTCTCAAGAAGGTCATGAGCCTCTTTCATTTTTCTTTCAGTTGCCTCAACCTCTCTGGCAACGCGAGCGCTCATATCAGCATCTTTATCACGGCCTTGCTTCTTTAAGAGATCTGCAATCGTCTCTTTATCATCATCACTATCTTCAACAATTTTCTTCCCTTTGTCTTTGATACCCGAACCTGAGGCTTGACCTGTTGAAGGAGGTTTAGTTGTTTTTGTTGCTGTAGAAGTGGGAGGCGGTTGAGATACATCCTCCTTGTTTCGGAATGGACACGAACTCAAGGAGCCCTTCAATTTTGCTTAGGAGAGAAAGGGCAGGAGCAAGCTTTTCTACCAGAGAACACCTTACTGAGTAATTCAGTATTGGATCATGTGCTTCAAGGAGGTTGGAAAGGGTGGCGTGGATATCCGAAACACATGAAGAAACAATCTCTCGTTCAGATCGAAGAGATTCAATTTCCTTTTGAGAATTGGAGAGCTGAAGATTCTTGACCTTAAGAGCAGTGGTCTTTCGAGTGAGAGTGTCCATGACTGAGTTCTCGGCAGCTAGATCTTCTTGTAGCTGAGTTAGGCGCTCCTAAAGAGTCGCCGTAAACGATGAGTGGCCATCACCGAGAGCCTGACGAAGACTGGCGAACGATTGCAGTTCAGAGGCAAATGAGGTGGCAATTTGGTTGACAATAGAGTCAAGCCACACTGCGTTGGAATCAGCAGTTCCCTGTAAAGACTGCAAAATGGAAGAAGCGTCAACAAATAGTTTTTCGACATGTTCGGTCGCAGCAGCACATGCCTTGGTTGAGGCGTCAATAGCGGCAGTGGCTGAGCTGATGGAGGCTTCATGAGCCTTAGTAAAAGCATCAATAATCCCCTGAATAGCAGCCTCAGAGATGGTAGACTGTGAGGAAGAAGAGGAGGAAGCAATGAGAGAATCAATCTTCTCGTGAAGCTCCTTGAGATGCTTCTTGGTGATAGGAGCATCATCTTCATCATCACTTTGCATCTGATACGGACTGTAATATACTGAGTCAAATGTCATGTTCTCCCCACCAAGAAAAGGTTCTTCATTATCTACGGAGTGAGCAGGAGATGAGGGAGGAGGTGAGGGTGGAGGCTCGGTTGTGAAAGTAGGTTCGGGGGCTGATGTATGTTCGGTAGTAGGAGTGGGTTCAGGTGCTTCAGTAGGAGCCCCTGTATCAGATATGTTGGTTCTTACTTCAGCGGTGGTAGTGGTAGCTTCAGTGAAAATGGGAGGGGGTACTGGGATAGAGGTAGGTGGTATTTGAGTAGTGGAGGTTATGGGGGGAATGGAAATAGAAATGGAGATTGGTGGAAAAGAGACAAGTGAAGTGGAAACTTGTACCTCTAGGGTAGGCGATCGAGGAGTAGTGTTACCACGGGGGGACTCTTCGGAGTCGGAACTTTGTCCCTCAGAATCGCTGGAGGAGGAGGCAAGTATCAGCTTTCGCCTAGGTTGGGTTTTCCTCTTCTTCAGTGGATGAGATTGAGCCGCCTTGGTAGGTTTGCGTTTCTTCGGAGAAGGGCCTTTCGCTCCCTTGACAACCTTCTTGTATTTTCCCTTTTCATTTTTCTTTCCCCTCGGAGCGGACCTATCAGCATCATGGATTGATTTAATCATATCAGGAGTGAGCTCTCTAGGACCAGAGCGACGAAACTCCTTGTAGGTTCCGATGATGCGGCTGTCGCTTGGAACGTCTCCAAACATCGACTCAGGGATTAAGCCAATGAACTGAAACTTAGAAGAATCAGACACAATGATCTTCGTAGTGTGGAAAGTACCTATCGAAGAGAGTGGAGAATCAGCAACAATTGGAACGTGATACTTGTCCATCACCCATTTTGTGATCAGCGTCCAAAAGCGATCGTAGGAGATCTCTGAATGGCGAGATGTAGATGCAAGACTCTGAATCAGTTGCTGCCATAAAACCGACCCATAGTCAAGGTTGATGCCGTGGTATACCCCATAAAGCATCGTTATAAACAGACGACTCGCTCCGTCTGACCCGGCACTGCGTTCTGATAATCCCTTGAACAACACTGTGAAGAACCCGTTCCACTGAGGAGGCAAGCACGATTTCTTGAATTTGGTGACCGTCGTCAGAACCTCAGTGTATCCCATGTTATAAAACATGGAAAATAACTGTCCCACCAGGATGGATTCAGGATTAACCCTAGATTCATCAGGTTGAAACCCTAAAAGCGAACATAATCGCTGCTTGGAGATGGAGGCCTTGTGATCAAGAATGTCGAAGAAGATTCGATCGACAGACTTATCATAGTGGGCTGTGGAGAAGATTTGTGACAAACACTCCATTGGAACAGCTTCAACTTTGGTGAGAGCAGGAGCTAGCAGCGAATATTTGAGACATTCGATGATCGGAAACATAAAGGCATCGTAAACATGTGGAGTGAGATCGATGATCAGGCTTTGTTGAGGACGAATCGGCAGAATGTGAGAAGTTGCATGAACTGAGGATGAGTCCGCCATTGAAGAGAATTTGGGAGAGATGATGAACAGTAGAAGGAATAATGCTTTTCTTGCTCTCTAAAAATTAGGTGCAGTAAAGAGGTAAATTATGGTCGAAGTTACCTTGTATACCTTGGTGAGAAGAGAGAGAAAAATCTATTCCCAAATCTTCAAGGGAAATACGAAGAGTTTCCTTAGGTGATTGACGCGTGACATTTGGGAGCCCCAATGATTACGCAGGAGAGAGAAGAACAGTCCCGTTTCACACGCCTTCCCATCAGGCGCCGTTTGAAATGTCAAACCGATTGGATTTTCGGCTGATTCAGCAACTTATCCCTTTAGTGTGAACTGTCATCATAAAGTAGAATAACCACGTGTAACATTGTGAGCCACAACACTCTTATTACTTCAAATTCCATTGCGAAAAAAAATGCCTTGTAAGGAATGAAACCAGAATTGTGGAAAATCAAAAAAGATTTTCGTTCTTAGTGTGTAAAAGAAAAAGAAATAAAGCAACACATATGTGGGAAATTGTGATGTCAGTAAAGACACAAAACAATGGATCCCGGGCACGAATCTCTTCCTTCAAGGTCAAGAGAGACCTTAAAGTGTTTGTTTTGTTTCCCGTTGAATTATGATCAGACATTTATTGAGAAGTGTTGAAAGGCATCTTTTAATCAGGCTAATTTGGGTGGCTTTTGCTTCAGTTCAGAATTCCTGATCTTGACATAAGACAGAAATCGAATGAAGTACTTGTGAGACCAATGCAGTCTGTTGAACAAGTAGGTGTGAAGAGAATTTAAGTGGCATGGTGAAAATATTTGTAGGTGAAATCTCAAAAAAAGTTAAAACTGGATTCCAGGGGAAGAAATGTTATGGGATTTAACAATTTCATAGGAATCACACAAAGAGAAAATTCAGATATTTCAAGGTACAACCACAATGGTGAATTCGTCAATTTTGTAGTGAAAACTAGAGCAATTTTAATTGTTCACGGTCGATGCATAGAAGGTAGTGAATTTTGGGTTTCACTTAGCACGTAGTGGCACGAAGCTAAGATCATGAACACAGAAATTGTGTAACCATAAACCTCAGTGGTAATTTCTGAGAGTCTCAAGGGTTACGTGTATGAGATTGAAATATGATGGAGAAAAATATTTGAGATGGTGTAAGGAAACCAAAGTACCTCTGCTGTTAAAATAAGGACCAAGCAGAAAACTCTTATCTCATGTGAGAATAGAGTAAGGTAGCTCATGATTAGAATAAATATAAAAGCCTAATTGGGAAGACAAGGTTTCTATATACCAAGTCAATAAGGCTATTATTCAGAATCAGGTGAGACTTTGGACACATACAACAACATGCTTCTAGGGACACTTAACTAATAAAAGAATTCGCCCACAAATGTCCACACATAGAAATTAGCGAACACAAACAAAAGAAAAAAATATTTTTGGAGTTTTTGATTTAAAGAAAGAAAAATAATATATTTTGGAAACAAACAAACAAAAACAAAAAGAAAAATTAAATTTGGAACCGAACCCGAGCGTTCGGTCTATTTCGGTTGAGAAAAAAAATTTGAAAAATAAGAGAGATGAAATCGAGAAAAAGTATACATAATGTTTACAAACAAAGAGACTACCTTTAAGTGATAAGCGAAGACAAGAGAATAGGACCAAACCCGAGCGCTCGGTTCATTTCGGCACACACGTGAAACGAACCCGAACGTTCGGTTCAAAAAAGATTTTCGTTCTTAGTGTGTAAAAGAAAAAGAAATAAAGCAACACATATGTGGGAAATTGTGATGTCAGTAAAGACACAAAACAATGGATCCCGGGCATGAATCTCTTCCTTCAAGGTCAAGAGAGACCTTAAAGTGTTTGTTTGGTTTCCCGTTGAATTACGATCAGACACTTATTGAGAAGTGTTGAAAGGCATCTTTTAATCAGGCTAATTTGGGTGGCTTTTGCTTCAGTTCAGAATTCCTGATCTTGACATAAGACAGAAATCGAATGAAGTACTTGTGAGACCAATGCAGTCTGTTGAACAAGTAGGTGTGAAGAGAATTTAAGTGGCATGGTGAAAATATTTGTAGGTGAAATCTCAAAAAAAGTTAAAACTGGAGTCCAGGGGAAGAAATGTTATGGGATTTAACAATTTCATAGGAATCACACAAAGAGAAAATTCATATAGTTCAAGGTACAACCACAATGGTGAATTCGTCAATTCTGTAGTGAAAACTAGAGCAATTTTAATTGTTCACTGTCGATGCATAGAAGGTAGTGAATTTTGGGTTTCACTTAGCACGTAGTGGCACGAAGCTAAGATCATGAACACAAAAATTGTGTAACCATAAACCTCAGTGGTAATTTCTGAGAGTCTCAAAGGTTACGTGTATGAGATTGAAATATGATGGAGAAAAATATTTGAGATGGTGTAAGGAAACCAAAGTACCTCTGCTGTTAAAATAAGGACCAAGCAGAAAACTCTTATCTCATGTGAGAATAGAGTAAGGTAGCTCATGATTAGAATAAATATAAAAGCCTAATTGGGAAGACAAGGTTTGTATATACCAAGTCAATAAGGCTATTATTCAGAATCAGGTGAGACTTTGGACACATACAACAACATGCTTCTAGGGACACTTAACTAATAAAAGAATTCGCCCACAAATGTCCACACATAGAAATTAGCGAACACAAACAAAAGAAAAAAATATTTTTGGAGTTTTTGATTTAAAGAAAGAAAAATAATATATTTTGGAAACAAACAAACAAAAACAAAAAGAAAAATTAAATTTGGAACCGAACCCGAGCGTTCGGTCTATTTCGGTTGAGAAAAAAAATTTGAAAAATAAGAGAGATGAAATCGAGAAAAAGTATACATAATGTTTACAAACAAAGAGACTACCTTTAAGTGATAAGCGAAGACAAGAGAATAGGACCAAACCCGAGCGCTCGGTTCATTTCGGCACACACGTGAAACGAACCCGAACGTTCGGTTCAAAAAAGATTTTCGTTCTTAGTGTGTAAAAGAAAAAGAAATAAAGCAACACATATGTGGGAAATTGTGATGTCAGTAAAGACACAAAACAATGGATCCCGGGCATGAATCTCTTCCTTCAAGGTCAAGAGAGACCTTAAAGTGTTTGTTTGGTTTCCCGTTGAATTACGATCAGACACTTATTGAGAAGTGTTGAAAGGCATCTTTTAATCAGGCTAATTTGGGTGGCTTTTGCTTCAGTTCAGAATTCCTGATCTTGACATAAGACAGAAATCGAATGAAGTACTTGTGAGACCAATGCAGTCTGTTGAACAAGTAGGTGTGAAGAGAATTTAAGTGGCATGGTGAAAATATTTGTAGGTGAAATCTCAAAAAAAGTTAAAACTGGAGTCCAGGGGAAGAAATGTTATGGGATTTAACAATTTCATAGGAATCACACAAAGAGAAAATTCAGATATTTCAAGGTACAACCACAATGGTGAATTCGTCAATTCTGTAGTGAAAACTAGAGCAATTTTAATTGTTCACTGTCGATGCATAGAAGGTAGTGAATTTTGGGTTTCACTTAGCACGTAGTGGCACGAAGCTAAGATCATGAACACAAAAATTGTGTAACCATAAACCTCAGTGGTAATTTCTGAGAGTCTCAAAGGTTACGTGTATGAGATTGAAATATGATGGAGAAAAATATTTGAGATGGTGTAAGGAAACCAAAGTACCTCTGCTGTTAAAATAAGGACCAAGCAGAAAACTCTTATCTCATGTGAGAATAGAGTAAGGTAGCTCATGATTAGAATAAATATAAAAGCCTAATTGGGAAGACAAGGTTTGTATATACCAAGTCAATAAGGCTATTATTCAGAATCAGGTGAGACTTTGGACACATACAACAACATGCTTCTAGGGACACTTAACTAATAAAAGAATTCGCCCACAAATGTCCACACATAGAAATTAGCGAACACAAACAAAAGAAAAAAATATTTTTGGAGTTTTTGATTTAAAGAAAGAAAAATAATATATTTTGGAAACAAACAAACAAAAACAAAAAGAAAAATTAAATTTGGAACCGAACCCGAGCGTTCGGTCTATTTCGGTTGAGAAAAAAAATTTGAAAAATAAGAGAGATGAAATCGAGAAAAAGTATACATAATGTTTACAAACAAAGAGACTACCTTTAAGTGATAAGCGAAGACAAGAGAATAGGACCAAACCCGAGCGCTCGGTTCATTTCGGCACACACGTGAAACGAACCCGAACGTTCGGTTCAAAAAAGATTTACGTTCTTAGTGTGTAAAAGAAAAAGAAATAAAGCAACACATATGTGGGAAATTGTGATGTCAGTAAAGACACAAAACAATGGATCCCGGGCACGAATCTCTTCCTTCAAGGTCAAGAGAGACCTTAAAGTGTTTGTTTGGTTTCCCGTTGAATTACGATCAGACACTTATTGAGAAGTGTTGAAAGGCATCTTTTAATCAGGCTAATTTGGGTGGCTTTTGCTTCAGTTCACAATTCCTGATCTTGACATAAGACAGAAATCGAATGAAGTACTTGTGAGACCAATGCAGTCTGTTGAACAAGTAGGTGTGAAGAGAATTTAAGTGGCATGGTGAAAATATTTGTAGGTGAAATCTCAAAAAAAGTTAAAACTGGATTCCAGGGGAAGAAATGTTATGGGATTTAACAATTTCATAGGAATCACACAAAGAGAAAATTCAGATATTTCAAGGTACAACCACAATGGTGAATTCGTCAATTTTGTAGTGAAAACTAGAGCAATTTTAATTGTTCACTGTCGATGCATAGAAGGTAGTGAATTTTTGGTTTCACTTAGCACGTAGTGGCACGAAGCTAGGATCATGAACACAGAAATTGTGTAACCATAAACCTCAGTGGTAATTTCTGAGAGTCTCAAAGGTTACGTGTATGAGATTGAAATATGATGGAGAAAAATATTTGAGATGGTGTAAGGAAACCAAAGTACCTCTGCTGTTAAAATAAGGACCAAGCAGAAAACTCTTATCTCATGTGAGAATAGAGTAAGGTAGCTCATGATTAGAATAAATATAAAAGCCTAATTGGGAAGACAAGGTTTGTATATACCAAGTCAATAAGGCTATTATTCAGAATCAGGTGAGACTTTGGACACATACAACAACATGCTTCTAGGGACACTTAACTAATAAAAGAATTCGCCCACAAATGTCCACACATAGAAATTAGCGAACGCAAACAAAAGAAAAAAATATTTTTGGAGTTTTTAATTTAAAGAAAGAAAAATAATATATTTTGGAAACAAACAAACAAAAACAAAAAGAAAAATTAAATTTGGAACCGAACCCGAGCATTCGTTCTATTTCGGTTGAGAAAAAAAATTTGAAAAATAAGAGAGATGAAATCGAGAAAAAATATACATAATGTTTACAAACAAAGAGACTACCTTTAAGTGATAAGCGAAGAAAAGAGAATAGGACCAAACCCAAGCGCTCGGTTCATTTCGGCACACACGTGAAACGAACCCGAACTTTCGGTTCATTTCGCTTCTAACTTTTAGATTGGAGAAGTAATTTTTGGTACTGACTCTGATTCCATCATACCTAGCCCTTGTAGAATTTTATTGAAACTTGCTTCAGGAAGAGCTTTGGTGAAGATATCGGCCAGTTGATCAGTGGTTCGAACAAAGTGAATTTCGACGTTTCCATCTTCCACATGATCCTTAATAAAGTGATACCTCAGTGCTATATGCTTGGTCTTGGAGTGTTGCACTGGGTTATGACAGATCCTAACTGCACTTTCTGAATCGCAATATAGTGGGATCTTTTTCATATTGAGTCCATAATCACGGAGTTGAATTTGGATCCAAATCACTTGAGATGTGCAAGAAGCGGCTGCAATGTATCCTGCTTCGGCTGTAGACAATGAAACAAATGTTTGTTTCTTAGATTTCTAGCTCACCAACTTCCCGTCGAGGAATTGACAACCTCCTGTAGTGCTTTTCCTGTCTAAACCACATTCTCCAAGGTCTGCATCTGAGTAGGCTTGAACAAAGAAACCTGAGTTTGAAGGATACCATAGACCAAGGGAGGTGGTTCGTTTCAGATACCGAAGTATGTTTTTCACTGCTAGCATATGTGGTTCATGAGGATTCTCCTGAAACCTAGCACAATAACACACAAAAAACATTATATCGGGCCTGCTAGCTGTGAGGTACATCAAGGAACCAATCATCTGGCGGTATAACGTTATATCGACTGCCGGTTTTTCCAAGGATGGTGTGAGCTTGGTGCCGAACGCCATTGGAACTTTGACCTTTGATTCTCCCATCATGCCGAATTTAGCAAGAAGAGTCTTGGTGTATGCTTCCTGGTTGATAAAGATGCCTTCGGGTCCCTGTCTAATGTTTAAACCAAGGAAAAAGTTAATCGGACCCATTGAGCTCATTTCAAATTTAGTCTCCATCAGCTTTCTGAATTTAGCTGTTAAGCTAGGATTCGTTGAGCCAAAGATGATATCATTGACATAGATTTGAACTATCATAAGGTGGTTACCTTCCTTCTTTCGAAAGAAGGTTGGGTCAACCGAACCTTGTTTGAATTTAGACATCTTTAAGAACTTAGTTAGCGTTTCATACCATGCCTTAGGCGCTTGTTTCAGACCATAAACTGCATTGTCTAGAATATAACAGCGATTTGGGTGCTTTTCATTCAAAAAACCAAGAGGTTGCTCTACGTAAACCATTTCTTCAAGTTCTGCATTCAAAAAAGCACATTTTACATCCATTTGGTAGACCTCGAAGTTCTTGTGTGCAGCGTAGGCAAGAAATATTCGAACAGATTCCAGCCTTGCTACCGGAGCAAAAGATTCTTCATAATCAATTCCTTCTTCCTGGCAGTATCCTTTCAACACTAGGCGAGCTTTATTTCGAATCACATTTCCCTCCTTGTCCATTTTGTTTCTGAATACCCATTTGAGACCAACGACAGAGGCATCTTTAGGTGTTGGAATGAGGCGTCATACCTTGTTTCTTTCAAACTCATTGAGTTCTTCTTGCATAGCCTGAATCCAGTCAGAATGATCAAGAGCAGTATTGACTGTTTTCGGTTCAACTTTGGATACGAAAGAATTATACATGCAGAACTCTACTTTGGAAAATAGGGAGGATTGCTTTGCTTTCACTTGAGATTGGGTCAGGACCTTTTCAGATACATTACCCACTATCTGAGATACAGGATGATCTCTGGTCCATTTAATGAGGGGAGGATAGTTTGGATCATAGGATGGATCCAATTCGGCGTTCACCACTTCTTCCAATTCAGATTGACTATCGTCATCATAGAATATATCGGAATTCTCCCCCTCGACAGACGATGAATCATTTGGTTTTTCAGGTGCTACAGGACTTTCGGGTGTAGCTGAGCTTTCGGGTGCTACAGGACTTTCGGGTGTAGCTGAGCTTTCAGGTGCTACAAGATTTTCGGGTGTAGTTGAGCTTTCGGGTGCTACAGGACTTTCGGGTGTAGCTGAGCTTTCGGGTGCTACTGGAATAGAATTCTTCCCATGAAAGTGTGAGTTCAGTTGATTTGAAGAAAATAGAATCTCCCCCTCAGCTGAAGCGCTGTGCTGAGGAGGTTCGTTTGGAACTTGTTCTCCTTCACCCATTTGTTTGGCTGCATCTTCGACAATTTTCTTCAGATGATCGATTTTGTTGCCTGCTGCCTTGGCTTCCGAGAGAGTGGCTTTCTCAGGTTCATCGAATAAGTCCACAAACTGATCGAACAAATTAGCAATCGTGGCTGTGACTTGACCTGTTTGAGAGAAAATCTCTCTAATTGCTCCTTCAGTAGTCTTTAGCTTCTTGACATAGCTATCATCGAAAGTCACATAATATGTTTCTTCAATCTTTCTAGAATGCTTATTTAAAACATGGTATGATTTTGAAGTAAGAGAGTATCCCAAAAAAAATCCTTCATCTGCTTTAACGTCAAACTTGTTACGATGTTCTTTGGAGTTGAAGATGAAACATCATGAACCGAACACATGGAAGAATTTTACGTTCGACTTCCTGTTATTGATGATCTCATAAGGAGTAAGAGAGAAACGCTTGTTGAGATAAGACCTATTCTGCGTAAAACATGTTGCAGCAATAGCATCAGTCCAGAAATATAAGGGAAGAGAAGCGAAACTTAGCATGGTTTGGGCCGCCTCACACAAGGATCGGTTTCGCCTTTCGACAATACCGTTCTGTTGAGGCGTGTAGGGGATGAGAAGTTGTGACTGGTTCCTTTTTCTGCCAAAAAGTCTTCAAATTCTTTGTTCTTGAATTCCAGTCCATTGTCGCTCCTAATGTTTCGAACGACTTTTCTCAGCTGCACTTCAACCTGCTTGATGAACATCTTTAGCTTAGGAGTGGCTTCAAATTTGTGCTTCAGAAAGAACACCCATGTAAAACGTGAGGAATCATCAAAAATAACAAGACTATACTTGCTACCGCCAATGCTTTCGATTGATGATGGACCACACAAGTCGATGTGAAGCAACTCAAGTGGTTCAACAACTTTTGTGTTTATAATAGATGGGTGACTTTGACGACTTTGTTTCCCCATTTCGCATGCAGCGCATAAGTGTTCTCGATCAAACTTGAGCAAGGGAAGACCCCGAACATGAGCTCCGGTGACAAGCTTGTTGATGTCTATGAAGTTGAGATGTGAGAGCCTTCGGAACCACAACCAGCTTTCGTTAGAATGAACTTTGGATAAAAGACATATAGTTGGATTTACTTTGATTGGATTGAGATTTAGAGGAAAAATTTCGCCTTTTTGGTCTGATTTGAGGATGACTTTGTTGGATTTCTTCTCTATAATCTCTGAACCTTCGTCGTCGAATGAAACTTTGAGACCGGTACCACCCACCAGTTGAGTTAAACTGATGAGATTATGCTACAACCCTTCAACGTACGCGACCTTTCTTATTGTGAAATCTCCATTAGTTATCATTCCATAACCCTTTATAGTTCCATAGGAGTTGTTACCGAACTTAAAATTGCCACCATTTTGAAGAGATCGAAACTCCCTTAGCTCTTCCTTCCTTCCTGTCATGTGACGTGAGCAGCCACTATCAATGTACCATTCTTCGTTGAACTACTCGTCACTTATAACCTGCAAAAATTAAGCAGATTTAGGAACCCAAAGTTTCTTGGGTTCACGTGAGCCTTTCACAGGAACAGGAATAGTAAGAGAAATCTCAACAAGATATGTTCTTTTTATTAATGTTGTTTCATCTTTTCTTTTAATAGTAAACACTTTGATTTTGTTAGGGTTAGCTACAGTTGTTTTGGTTTCAGGTTCTGGTGTATGGGCATTAGTCTTCTTTCGGTCATCCTTGACTGAGGAAATCTTCGATTTTCCTTTCAAGTTCGTTGATGATTTTGAATTTTGTGCAGGAACATAATTGGTTTTAGAAGAGGATTGAGAATGAGAAGAATGAGAAAGAGATAATTTAGAATGGGAGTTTTTCCTAACTTGAGGTTCGAAATGACCCTTTTGTTTATGGTCATTAGAGAGACCGAACCTAGATCTTCGGTAGCTGTTAGCTGATGAGCCGAATTTGGATTTTTGATTGTTGTTGGTCGGACCGAACCTATCCTTTTGGTTGATCGTGCTTTCGGGACCGAACCTATCCTTTCGGTTGCTGGTGCTTTCGGGACCAAACCTATCCTTTCGGTTGTGTTCCTCATGTGACCCGAAAGTCTTTTTCTCTGACTTTGAATTTTTATCAGGATAAGAGAAATGAGTATTTTGAGAGCGCCAAAACTGCTTTCGCTCTGAGAGATTCTTTTTGTATCTCAGGTTTCTCTGTTGCTTTTGATTTTTCACCTGTTTCGGTTGCCTGTGGATATTAGTTGTTTGTTTCAGCTTCTTGGCAACCGGTTCGCCCTTCATAGATGAGGTTTCGTTTGTGGAGGTGACTTCTTCTATAGGAATTTCTTTAGTGCCACTTGCACTTGGTACGTCAAAGTTAGCAGCCTTATTCAGCAGCTCTGGCACATATCTTCCTTTGGTTTTCCATGATGTTCGCTCTGACAGACCAACTGTTTCGTCTGCATTGTCTATGGAGCTGAGCAGAAAAACTCATCACACCCATCAGCATTGTCTTCATTCACCATGGCGGTGAGTTCAGCTGTTTGATGTTCGGTTACTCCTGTGACTTTATATACCTGATTTGGAGTAGTTCTAAACTTCTGAAACACAACAGCTTTTTCTCTAAGGACTGGGGACTTAGATTTGGACAAGCAAGCGAATTCTACAGAATTTTCAGAAATCAGGTTTTTGTGGTTTTCAGATTCGCTCTTGACAATTTCTAAACAGTCGACTTCATCTTCTACAGAAATTTCACTCATATCATCGTCCTCATTAAGTTCAGATGCGTTTTCAACATCAATTTTGTTTTCTGAACTTAAGTTGGCACTCAATGAGTCGAATTTTTGTATAGTTTTGGTCTTGACTTTCAGCTTATCATTTTCATCCAGAAGATCTTTAAGCATGTCCTTATGGTCTTTGGACTTTATAAAAGATTCTATTTTGTCTAGACCATACATATAGGTAGGATTCACATCATCGGAAGATACAACACTTTCACAGTTATATGCTTCAGCATCGATTTCATTTTCCTTAAACTCAAGGAAGGGTAAAATCATGCGATGTATCTTCTGTCTTATTTCACAATTCAGATGCAGTTGAGTAATGTTACCATAAAGCCTTTT
Source organism: Lactuca serriola (assembly GCF_051521515.1). Taxonomy (NCBI): domain Eukaryota; kingdom Viridiplantae; phylum Streptophyta; class Magnoliopsida; order Asterales; family Asteraceae; genus Lactuca; species Lactuca serriola. The sequence continues at coordinate 354,021,407 of NC_136411.1, forward strand.
AGCGATTAAACAAAAAACATTCTTTTGTTTTAACAATTTTAAATTGTCTCTTTGCAAATAAATGTTTTCATCTCTAGTCTTAATGATCTCCAACTCCTTCTGCTCAATCCACATCTTTCGCTCCTCACTCTTGGATGACACCCTGCTTATTTGGTCAGTCAGGTTATAATTTGTGACCTGTGTTTGAGTTAAATAACTATCTAGATTTGAGATTCTTGAATTCAAGTTATTTAATTCCTTTTCATATGATTTCTGTGGAATTTTGAATGAAATAAAAAGAGATTGTACCTTCTTGATCAGTTCATCAAGTTCACTGATCTGCACACTGAGAGGTTTTGCTGTGAAGCATAAGTCCTCTCGCTCCTTGGCGTCTTCATTTCCACCATCAGTATTATATCCCCTCATGTGAGATACGTCAGTTACCATCAGACACTTTCCACTGCTTTCACCACCTCTTGCGACATAAGCCTTTCCATGAGAAGGCTTTCTCACCTCATCATCTTCTGAGTCGGTCGACCAAACTTGTATGCCACCGAACTCATCATCCTCTGCCGAACCCTGTATAATAAGAGCATTCATAGAAGGATTATTAGCAGCTTTCTTCCTTTTAATCTCTTCTAGCTTTTTCATCAGGATTGCCTCTTCATCTTTCTCTGTCATTTTCTTCAGAACACAATCTTTGGCGTAATGATTCTTTCCTCCACAGTAATAACAGCTGACACCAGAATCTGCTTCAACCTTCACCTCTTTCTTTGGTTCTTCAGTCTTCGGCTCCTTCCTTACTTTTTCAGAACTGTAGCTTCCCTGCCAATTTCGGTTCTTATTGATAGGAAAATTCTTCTTGATGAACCTTTTGGGATTGGACACCATCATAGCATAATCTTCTGAAGTTAGATCATAGTCCTCCAGGTTTAGATCTTCGTCTTCTACTACATTCTTACTTCTAGACAGGAGGGCCAAGGACCCCAAGTTTGAGACCACACTCTTCTCTTGCATCACTATCTTTTCTTGGGATTTTAGAATTCCCACCAGTTTCTCCAGTGAATATGATTTGAATTGCTCGTGTGCTTTAACTGTAGACACAACAGCTCTCCATTCGGATCTTAAGCCATTCAGAAAAGTAACCTTCTGTTCAATAAGCTTCCTTTTGATATAATGTTTGATCATCTTGCTGAGAAGATGATTGAAGCGATCAAACGTCTGTGTAACGGACTCATCAGGATTTTGCTTGAACTCTCCAAACTCAGACAAAAGCATGGTCTGAATTGAGTGCTCTAAATCTTCATCTGTGGAATACAGCTCTCGCAGCCGATCCCAGATTTCTTTAGCAGTATTGCGTGAGCTCACCAATCTAAACGTGTCAGATTGAAGAGCGAATCGAATCAGCCTCAATGCTTTGATGTTGCACTGAAATTTCTCTTTTTCGTCCTGAGCGACGTCTTTTACATCTTTTAACAAATCATTATACTCCTTTTGACTTTTAATGATTCTCGATGTTCCTGAATAAGCAAATGGTCCAGACACAATAGCTTCCCATATTAGATACCCATTATCTTCAGATCCAATGACGTAGTCTTCAAAATGATGCGCCCAAACCTCATAATCTTGAGTGTAAAGAATTGGAATCTTTGTTGTAGATCCAATACTGTTTGAGATGTTGATAGGATTGGATTGAGAATCGTCCATGCTTGATCGGATAACCTGTTGCAAGATCAGACTTGTAATACGTAATATTAGGGCAAAACGAATAAATAATGAGATACTTCAATTATGGAGTGACGGCTCAATAAATATCCGTTGATGCAGAATAAACCCTAATCGTTTCTTTCACAGAAGAGATGTGTATGAATTACACAGCCTCCTGCTCTGATACCAATTGATGAGTTTGTCAAACTCTTAGTCTGAATGTGTCGAATGATTCAAATTAAATCAATCCTCAGCAGAGCTCGATGAAGAACTTCCGCTGTAAAGGATATTAGGGTTATAAAAGATAAGAACAATGAACGCTATTAAATTATCTCTCAAAATCTTACGTTCTAGGATGCATGCAAGCATCTATAAATATAAAACCCTACAAAATAACTCACGGATGGACAGGCCCATACCGGAGATTAAATGGACTAAATATCGATCCCAAGACGCAACACCTTCTGGACCTAACACTGAGAATACAACTTATTTTGAAGGAGAGTATCAGCATTTTTAAATGCTAGTGAGTTCATAAGTATTTAATGACATTAGTATAAATGCAGGTTTTTCTTCAAAATAAACTCAGAAAAGGTGGTGATTTAGAATCTACTAAGTGTTAGAATCCTTTCCAGAAAATCCTACATTTTCAAATTAAAAGCAGTCTTCTACCAAGACCCAATCATTCTATGTTTAAACCAAGGAGTATCTCTACGCAAAGCAGTCTTCTATTAAGACCCGACGGTTTTATGTTTTAAGCAGTAATTTCCCCAGAAATACAATCATTATCAAAATATAGTTTTTACTTTAAAGGAGTTATGAGAAAAATCACAAGTAGAAGCAATAGGGGAAAATAATATTATACCTCAGCAGTAATACTGCTGGCTAAAGTAAATAAAACATAGACTCCAGGAGGGTATCGAATGAACAATACGCCTAGCTCAGACTAAAAGGTGAATAAAACATAGACTCCAGGAAGGTATCGAATGAACGATATGCCTGGCTCAGTCAAAAAGGGAATAAAAGGGTTGAATGTGAACTCGTATGTAACCATGCTGATTGACGATCGAATCCTTGATGACCCTCCAAGTCATGCGTAGAGTTAGTAACATTATGTCACCCATGGGCTTTACCGACTCGGACTGTAGCTAGTAGTCAGGATGCGGGAGTGTTTTTCACATATAGATCTATACACATGATGTCTGATCTCCCTCTAGGAGACTCTGGTTACACGGGGATAGCGCTATGAAGCGTCATATCGGGAAATAGTGTGTCACATTCAATTTAAAGTATTATAATAATAGTATAGACTCACAAATGAACTTACTCCTGAGTAATTCTTTGTACTAGAGAGAGAGACCGACAGAGAGAGAGAGAGAGAGAGAGAGAGAGAGAGAGTGAGAGAGAGAGAGAGAGTGAGAGAGTGATAGAGAGTAAATAGAATCTCCTAACTATTCCTATAATGGTTACTGGTGTTCTAGACATATGAATAATTGAAGGATGCATTTTCTACCCAACGCAGATGAACTGGATGAGAGAACTTTTATGACTACATATGTATACATGATATATGACCAATGTTTAGACGACCTTCAGACGGATAACCGATACTCTAAACCACATCCAAACAAGGAAAAGGAATTTAAGCGAAGTTAGCCTTCCTAGGTCCTTCAAACATTGCTTATATAACTATACATATATAGGCACACACTTTACAATATACAAGCATAAAAGAACTTTTAGTAAAACCTTTGGAAAATATATCAATAAGAACTTATGACTTGATGTCAGTTTATAAAACAAGCTTTGAAAATCTTTGGAAAATCTTTAATAATCTAAAAAGGGATATTCATGCCTTAAACGAGATTTGAAAGATGTTTAACATGTATTCCCCCCCCCATAAAAGCTTTTTAAAAACATTTAAAAGATTGATTCAGGGGTATGAACTCACTTGACTTGGCTGATTCGGATGAACGGACAGTATAGGATGCTATGTGTCAATTGGGGACTTGAACACACACTCAAATCCTATTTAACAAACAATGATGCATTTAAGTATCTAATTAGTCATTTAATAACTAATTAAGTAAGTAAGGATGTCCTAATACATGAAAAAACTTTGCTACAAGTGCTAGGAGTACCAAGGGTTGCATATGAAGAGTGTATGGACTCACATTGGAGTTTACTCTTCAAATGATGGCTCTTGGGGGTGTTTACGGTTTTTGGACCATAACCCCCATGAGTTTATAGCCGTAAACTCATGGTAGTGGTGCCATGGGGTGTTTAAAGGTCTTATCTCACTCAAGGAATTATGCTATACTCGAATCAAGGGCTATGGAAGTTACTAGGGCTCAAAATGGACACTTTATGGAGTTTACGGCCCTTGGACCACTCCCCTGGGTGTTTACGGTCGTAAACAATTAGTTTTACGACCGTAAACCCATGTTTGTCGATTTCTGTTGTGTTTTGGTGGTTCTAGGTTTAGCATGCAAAGTTCTAGTCCCATATACAAGCCATAAAAGGTGTTAAGGGCATCAAAGCACCCTTTGGGAGGTGTTTATGGTTTTGGGAGGTCCCCAAACCATAAACTCATGTTCTTGAGGGATTTTTGGTGTTTTCAAGTGCTAAACTTATCATGGAAAGGATCTATGCTAGTTGTCAAGGCTTAGAATGAACTAAGGCACACTTTGACACCCATTTTAGAGTTTACAGTCCAAGAACACATTGGTCCGTAAACACCATGTTCTTGGTGTTTCTTGGGTGATTTCTTGATATAAGGAAGTGTAACAAGCCTTAAAACACTCTAGGATAGAAGTACTTATGTTTGGGATGAAAACTTGAAGATCCTGGGGAGAGAAATCAGGTTTTCTCTAGCTTGAAATGGGAGAAAATGAGGGAAAATGGCTAAGTGCCACATATATAGTCATTGAGGTTTATGGAGTTTCGCAACTTTCGTTAAACACAACAACTCTAAATTTATACTTCCTTATTTTTTGTTCGCTAGACGAATATTATTTAAAATATTCCAACGGGATTAAATCCGGCCAAAAATGTTTTGAAATAAATTTGGCTAATTTTTTGGATTGCTTAATTGCGAAGTTTATACAAATAAAAATTTCAGTTTGTGACATCATCCCCCCGTTAGATGGAATTTCGTCCTGAAATTAGAGTTTAGGCAAGGAAGTAGGCATGAACAATCGAGTAATGAGATGAGGGTACTTCCTATTCAGTTGGTCCTCGCGCTCCCAAGTGAATTCCGGTCTTCGCGTGGCGTTCCAGCGAACCTTCACTTAACGGGATGCGGATTCGTTACGCTCGCTTGATCTCCCAGTTCATGATTTCCTACAGGTTCTTCTACGCAAAGTTGGGTTCCCTTTGATTTTGATCTTGACGAGTGGGTTTTCGAGTGTCACGTTGGACAAGTACTTTTTCAAGTCTAAGACGTGGATCGATTTGGGTGGAATTTATGGAATTCCAAAAGTAGTCAAGGTTTGACGGAAACTGGACCGATTCTTGCATGGAATCTCGGATGGTCCTAAGCTCTTTGGGAAGGTAGAGCTTTTAAGTACTTAGAACATAAAGTACTTCCATGGTGAGATCATTACTAGCGTGATTGCCATTTTAAATTTCCAAGAGTTCTCTTTTACTGAGGGCGTAGTTCCTGTGTTGGTTCTTAGAAGGCTCATCTCGTCTTCGGATTCGTATTCCCTACTGATTGGCTTTCGGAGGTTTTCTGGATCATCAGATGTATTGGCTACGCACTGGCATCTATTGGTTACGGGACATCTATCTCGATTTAGTGCAAAAATGGACCTGCACTTTTAACTCTCGATGTGTTTCTAACGGAAACTCTCAAAGTCGGTGGGATAGGGTTTTACAAGACGATGTTTAGAAGGTTTTAACTATCTTTATCGTCTAATAGATGCTTTCACAGTATGATTCCTAACTGGAAAGAATCATTCTCTTACTTGCTTCACTGTTTCATCGATATCTGTCTATGATCAGGGCTAACTTAGCCCTTAGAGATTGTTTGAAGTGCTAGACTAATTCAGGAGGTGGTTCTACCATTTCTTTAGAGATAGTATTATTTGGAACACCTAATAGCCCCAACGAATCTCTAAGACATGCCCACATAAGGTGTCGGGACTCTCTCCAGTTCGTATGAAGTGCGTGCTCTCGTATAACCCATCGACTAGCACCTAGACCGGTGTCCAGTCTAAAATCTCCTTTCGACCTGGGTTATATAGTTTGACACAACTTATCGCTTACTTTACTCAAGTATTCTTGGTCACAAAGGTTATCCTATGGTTCTTGGCATTCTAGCATTCACTTCGGTGAATGCGGTCGATCGTCTAAAGGGTGATGGTGACTTCTCTAGCATGAGAAGGTGGTGTGTCCTAGGCACTACTTGTCTGCAACGGGATGGACGAAGTGCCTGAGTAGTGCGAGTATCCTTTGCAACTACTCTTCCGGTGTTTCTGAGTTTTCTCGATCTAGATTTAAATCTAGAGAGTGTAGGGTTCCGTCACTTGGGACTAATAATTTCCTCATCCATTCTCCTCAGAGTTTAACCTATTACAGCTCCCGGGTTTTCAGGATCTCTGCTGAGATGCTTAATTCGTGGGGTTAGGCGCGAATGGGTGGTCGTAGTCAATGTCCTTGACTCTTATAACTTGAGTTACTTTCCTAACTGAGGGTGGCAGCTACTATGTTGGCTCAACTGGGATGACACAATTTCGAATTTGTGGTCATTTTAGTAGCTCAACCTACAGTCGTTCTCTTGATTCCCGCTCCTTTTCTATGGGATAGGATGAAGGGTCGTATTATAAGGTTCATGGTAATCCTCATACTCGGCTTAATCACTAATACTCGGTGTATGCAAGTCGTATATAATTGAGATTGACGGGGTGTTCAGATGTGTCGCCCCACCCCAGTGATGGGTTTTGAGCATTCTAACACTTCCTAAGTGTACATGCAACCCTAATAACCTTGGATCTATATTTGTCTAATTATCATGCAAAGTTGAATTCCAAGGTTATATTCCTATCTAGCATACATGGGGAACAATTTCTAACTTGAATGAAAGATAGAATAACTTACCTTGTTGTTGCTTATGTTCCTTGAAACCTTGTGAGCCTAGCACCCCAAGTGTGATGCCTCAAATGCTTCACACAACACCAAATGCTCTTGGAAAGACTTTTGAGAGAACACACACTTCTTGAAATCAGCCTATCCCTCTTGTTTCTTTTGTGTAGCCGATTTTGGTGGAGAATGGGACTCTTATATAGTGTTGACACATCTAGGGTTACACCATGTAAACCCTAATGTGTCATGACTCTTCATTTCCATGACCCATGGGTTTGTAACTCCCATGGAGCATCCATGGAGCATCCTATGGGTAGAACCCAACTTGATAATCCATGGAGCCTCTTAGCCCACTATACAAGATATGAATGATTTACATAATCAACCCATATATTGAATTAGTTATCTTTTGATCACTTAATTAATTCCAAATTAATTCTTTGATCAAACTAATCAAATAATATTATTAATATATTAGAACTTATAATATATTAATAATCTACAAGTGTTATTCCTCTCATTTAGTCTATCCAATTGCATGGTGCCATGCAACCCAAATGGACCATGCCGGGTCGGGTCAAGTACTAACCAGAAATAGTTATGGACTTAGACACCTTATCCAACAGTCTCCCACTTGGATAAGTCTAATAACTATAACTCCAGTACTTCAGGAACCGACCGACAATCATAGCTCTTTCAAGGTCTCTCGTAACTGAGAAGATGTTGATATGCCATTTAAGATAAGTGATCATATAATCCTCTGTTCTAGATATCAGCCGGACAAATACATGGAACAATGTCTTACTTATTGTCCAGCAGTTTGTTTCTCGATTTCCGATTTGTTTGACAAAGAAATTAATTGAACACATCAACTTAGTTCTGACCGGGCCCGGTACATAGGTCAAAACAAAATCATCGAGGGGCCCAGATATCAGCTTCTAATCCAAGAAGGAATAGATAAACTTCGACTCATATGTTTGTTCTACCACTCATTGAATTATACACAAAAGCACGTTTTATAACATCGAGTTACCAATGCATTTTCGTACAATCAATGCATAACCAACTTGTAAGTAACAAATCATATCTCTAGGTTTGAAGACTTATATGATATTACCGTCTCACGATCACTCGAGATAGAATTCCATGAAGTGATTCCAGTGAGCGTGGGTTGGGTCCAATGCTCAGAACTTATGAGCACTCATGATTGTTGTAGCCTTGTCCAACACCTTAGACCTCTGCAACCAATCATGACAGTCTTGATTCATACCTACTTCCGACATATGACCGACTGTGGAGGTTTGAATAATATGTTATACCAAACAAAATTATTCTGGAAGTCAAAACATGCAAAAGAAATATAGTAAACGATCGACAAGAGATAGCAACACTTTACTCATAAATAAAACACCTTTTATTCATCATCTAATGTCAATTACACTTTACAAATTTCTGGGTTATCTAACTACTAAATCTAATATCATCCTTCATCCCTATGCTCCGAGCATGCTGGAGATGCTTAACCCGAGTCAGTCCCTTCGTGATGGGATCTGCTCGGTTCTCATCCAATGATACCCTCTTTGCCACGAGGATTCCTTCTTCTATCCGATGTCTGACAAAATGGTATTTTCTGTCAATGTGTCTGGATCTCCCGTGATCCCTTGGTTCCTTGGCTAAGGCAACAGCACTTTCACTATCATAGAAAATTTCCGTTGGCTCTTTAATAGCTGGTACAACTCCAACGTCTCCAATGAAGTTCTTCAGCCATATCGCCTCCTTTGCGGCCTCGCTAGCTGCAATATACTCTGATTCACAAGTTGAATCAGCCACTGTCTCTTGCTTGGAACTCTTCCAAGAAATTGCTCCTCCATTTAGGGTAAAGACCCAGCCCGACTGAGAGCGGAAATTATCCCTATCAGTCTGAAAGCTAGCATCACTATACCCTACAACTCTCAAGTCATCACTCCCACCGAGGGTAAGGACCCAGTCCTTAGTCCTCCGTAGGTACTTGAGGATATTCTTTACCGCAGTCCAGTGTGCCTTGCCAGGGTTCGCCTGATACCTGCTAACCATGCTCAGGGCAAAGGCTACATCGGGTCGAGTACACGTCATAGCATACACGATCGATCCTACAGCCGAAGCATAAGGTATTCGACTCATTTCTGCTATCTCAGCCTCGGTGCTAGGGCTTTGTGTCTTACTCAATCTGGTGTTACTCTGGATGGGTAACTCTCCTTTCTTGGAGTCCTGCATGCTGAATCTCTTCAGCACCTTATCCAAGTAGGTACTTTGACTAAGTCCAATTAGTCTTTTACTCCGATCTCTCGAGATCCTTATCCCTAGAATATAGGCAGCTTCTCCTAGGTCCTTCATAGAGAAACACTTCCCAAGCCAGGACTTAACTTCCTGCAGAGTTGGGATGTCATTTCCTATGAGTAGTATGTCATCCACATACAATACCAAAAAGCTAACTATACTCCCACTAGCCTTGACATACACGCAAGAATCATCTTCACTCCTAGAAAAGCCAAATTCCTTGACCTTTTCATCAAAGCAAAGATTCCATCTGCGAGGTGCTTGCTTCAATCCATAAATGGATTTCTCAAGCTTTCCTTGACCTTTTCATCAAAGCAAAGATTCCATCTGCGAGGTGCTTGCTTCAATCCATAAATGGATTTCTCAAGCTTACACACTCTATTAGGGTACTCGTTGCTGACAAAACCCTCTGGCTGACTCATGTAAACATCTTCAGCCAACTTTCCATTAAGGAAAGCGGTTTTGACATCCATTTGCCATATTTCATAGTCATGAAATGCAGCTATGGCCAACAGAACCCGAATAGACTTAATCTTGGCTATTGGAGAAAAGGTCTCATCATAGTCCACTCCACGAATTTGAGAGAAGCCCTTTGCAACCAGTCTAGCCTTATAAGTTTGTACTTTACCATCCATGTCGGTCTTCTTCTTGAAGACCCATTTGCACCCTACTGTCTTACGACCTGGTACATTCTCAACCAAGTTCCAAACTTGATTGTCATACATGGACTGTATTTCACTGTCCATTGCCTCTTTCCACTTGGCTGACTCAGGGCCTGCCATGGCTTCCGCGTAACTGCTAGGTTCATCCAGACCTATCAGTGTCTCATCACTGATAAGTGTATCCCCTTCTACAGTAATATGGAATCCATAGTAATGCTCAGGAGCATTCCTAACCCTTGTGGACCGCCTCAGAGGTATAGACTTGTCAATGGGCTCAACAGGAGTTTCCTCCTCAAGTTGAGTGTTAGGGTTTGAAGTTCCTTCGCCAGTTGACTCTTGAATTTCTTCAAGATCAACTTGCCTCCCACTGTTTCCTTGGCTTATGAACTCTCTCTCTCTCAAAAGAAAGCCCTCCTAGCTACAAAGACCACATTTTCACTAGGTGTGTAGAAGAGGTAACCAAAGGATTGGTTTGGGTAGCCAATGAAAATACACCTCTCACTTCGGGGTTTGAGCTTATCATGAGTCTCACGTCTGACGAAAGCCTTGCAACCCCAAATCTTGATGTGGTCTAGTTTAGATACTTTACCAGTCCACATCTAGTGAGGAGTTTTGGCAACTTTCTTTGTAGGGACTAGATTAAGGATATGGGCGGAAGTCTCTAAGGCATACCCCCAGAATGAGATTGGTAGCGAAGCTCGACTCATCATGGAACGACCAATATCCAACAAGGTTCGATTACGCCTCTCAGCCACACCATTCAACTGTGGTGTCCTGGGAGGTGTCAATTGTGAGACTATCCCACATTCCCTTAGATAGTAAAGGAACTCGAAACTAAGATACTCACCACCACGATCGGATCGAAGCATCTTAATGTTCCTGCCCAATTGATTCTCGACTTCCTGTTTAAATTCCTTAAACCTTTTGAAAGTCTCTGACTTATGCTTGATCAAGTAGACATATGCATATCTACTGTAATCATCACTAAAAGTCAAATAATAACGATTAGCATCCCTTGTGGCATGTTTGAATGGTCCACACACATCCGTGTGTACAAGGTCCAACAAACCTTCACCCCTCTCACACGAGCCTGTGAAGGGTGACTTTGTCATTTTTCCAAGTAAGCATGATTCGCAACTATCATCTGACTCTAGGTTAAATGGCTCCAAGACTCCATCCTTTTGGAGTTGGCCTATGCGTTTCTTGCTTATATGTCCAAGACGACAATGTCATAATGATGCTTTATCCAAGTTATTATTATTAGCAGAATCAATACACAATACATTATTTCCTAAGTTATCAACCACAGATACTGTTTCATACACGCCATCACAAGGTAATGCTTTGAAATAAAGAACATTATTAAAGAAAGCATTAATCGAACCAACTTCATTATCAAATGAAAAGGTGAAACCTTGTTTATACAACGCATGAAAGGAAATAATATTACTTGCCATTTCTGGCAAATAACAACACTTATTCAAATCTAAACTAAACCCACTACTTAGCGATAAAGTATAAACTCCAATCTTGGTGACAGGTAAAGCTTTCCTATTCCCCATGATTAAGTTTATTCTTCCTTGCTCCACATTCTCACTTCTTCTTAGTCCCTGCAAATCACAACAAATGTGAATACCACAATCGGTATCAAGGACCCAAGATTTAGAATGGTGTGAGTTATTAGAAATGATAGTGTAAATACCTGCATGGTTGGGTTTAACTTTCCCATCCTTCACATTTTGCTGGTATTTTGGGCAGTTCCGCTTCCAATGTGATTTTTCATGGCAATAGAAGCATTCAGCCTCTTTTTGGGTCAGAAGAAGGGGTGATGAAACCTTTCTTGGTTCCACTTGAAGAAGAGCCATCAAGGGTCCGAGCCTTGGTACCCTTAGAAGAACTCTTTCTCTTATTCCCTCGACTTTTCCCGATTGCCAAAACCGGAGTAAACTTTGGAGTAGGAGTGTTAACAACTGACTTCCCCTTAAGACCTGTTTCTGCGGTCTTGAGAAGTCCCTGAAGTTTGCTGAGTGTGACCTCTTCCTTATTCATGTGATATGTCATGCGGAATTGATCATAGCATGATGGTAAGGAGTGCAAAATGATATCTATTTCAAGCTCCTCAGGGAAGTTCACATTAAGCTTCAACAATCGATCCACATACCTTTGCATTTTCTGCATGTGGCTCGTGACGGCTTCCCCGACCTTCATCATGGTTGTTATCATGGAGCAGATGATTTCATAACTCTCTTGTCGTGCACTTTGATGGTATCTTTCCATCAGATCTTGGTGCATTTCATAAGGGTAGAAATCCTCATAAGACTTTTGGAGTTCCGCTGTCATCGTGGCCATCATGATGCATGCCACTTTCGTAGCATCCCTTTCATGTGCCTAAAAGTCAGCGATCTCCTGAGGAGTTGCAGTGGTCTCATCAATCTCCTTAAGCTCCTTGTCAAGGACATATTCTTTGTCCTCGTAGCGGGTAATCATCCTGATGTTTCTGATCCACTCATTGAAGTTGGATCCATCAAAAGTGACTTTCCCACACAAGTTCATAAGGGTAAAGGAGCCATTAGGATGAGAGCCAGAAGCAGCATTGTTTGAAGACATCTTGAGGAAAAACGATAAGATTAGTTTAGATATTTAGAGAGTCCTTAATAAAACACCCAAATGTAATATTAAGGCTAGGACCCAATCACAATATATTATAACTTAGAAGAGGTATGCCGCAATCCAAGCTATAACATATTTGAAAGGTAGGTGAATGACGATTCACCAATTTCCACCACGAAAACCGAAATATTAAATATTAGGTTTTTGATTGGTTCTTAGAAATTCCTAGATTCTTTGAGATTCAATGAACTTTTCAAAAGCATGTTTCAATCTCGAGTGCACCCTCCAAGTTTTGTGACTGGGATACCGAGGATCACAAAACGAGGTGTGAAGTAACCATGAAAATCACTAGGTACCCTTAAAGTTTATCACTCAATCGATGTGACGGTAAACCACACACGCTCCACCGATACTATAATAAACTTTAAGTCACCCTTTACCTACCTTGTTAAGTCCAAGTTAGTGTGTCGGTTAACCACACACGCTCCACCAACGACTTAAACAAATTGTAAAGTGTAATTTCATGGATTAGCACCTTATTCACATTTTTCCTAAAGTAACTAAGATTGGGAATTTAATAAAACATTTAGTTACTTTATAATATTCATCATACTTTTAATGAGAATTTATAAGTCCTTGTCTTACCCGTTCGGCTAACGACCCTTCACCGGTCAAGCAAGCGGTGGGTGAGAGTGGACACCCATTAAGTTGCCATTTTATAGGCAACAACCTTATACCCACCTTATAGACCGACTTCGTGAATGAGGTGTACTAGCGGGAAGACGACTTTGTTCTTATACATATATATATATATATATATATATATATATATATATATATATATATATATATATATAATTATTAAATCATAATAATATAAGTATAAGGGTTGAATTTTAACTTTTAAAATTATAAGGGTTGGAACTAAAGTTTTTAACATGACTTTACTTGTTCCAAAACTTGAGGGCAAGTTTTGTAAACGTTCAAAACTTTTCATTTCTTGTAACTTATGAGTTTATTAGAGTAATAAAAATGAAGACTCTTCATTTTTCTAACTCTTATGTTCTTTTAATGGTTTTGACTCAAGTGACTTTTGGTTTTCCATAACTTGAGGACAAGTTATGGACTCCATTAAAACACATTATGATCAAGAATTAAACTACCACATAGGTTACAAATAATTCCTATGATCATCTAAACATCATAAGATCAAGAACATGAACATAAGCACTTTCATGAATCAAAACTACACTTAAAACTTTGTAATTTTGATAACTAGTTGTTGTAAATGGAATAGCAAAGACATTACACCATCTAAAACAAGTTTTCAAGTCCCAAAATAGTTTAGGGTAATGTTTCTAGTCCATTTCCAGCAACTAAAGTCGAAAATTTGCACTCTGTGGCTCCTACTCGCCGAGTGTAGGAACCTACTCGGCGAGTAGGTTGAAGATACAAGTGAACTCGGCGAGTCTCCCCATGGACTCGGCAAGTTCATCAGGCAGACAGCAAGTTTTTCAACTTTTTTCAACTTTTAAGCACAAATAACAAACAAACAAGCCTAGGCTCTGATACCACTGATGGGTTTTGAGCATTCTAACACTTCCTAAGTGTACATGCAACCCTAATAACCTTGGATCTATGTTTGTCTAATTATCATGCAAAGTTGAATTCCAAGGTTATATTCCTATCTAGCATACATGGGGAACAATTTCTAACTTGAATGAAAGATATAATAACTTACCTTGTTGTTGCTTATGTTCCTTGAAACCTTGTGAGCCTAGCACCCCAAATGTGATGCCTCAAATGCTTCACACAACACCAAATGCTCTTGGAAAGTCTTTTGAGAGAACACACATTTCTTGAAATCGGCCTAGCCCTCTTGTTTCTTATGTGTAGCCGATTTTGGTGGAGAATGGGACTCTTATATAGTGTTGACACATCTAGGGTTACACCATGTAAACCCTAATGTGTCATGACTCTTCATTTCCATGACCCATGGGTTTGTAACTCCCATGGAGCATCCATGGAGCATCCTATGGGTAGAACCCAACTTGATAATCCATGGAGCCTCTTAGCCCACTATACAAGATATGAATGATTTACATAATCAACCCATATATTTAATTAGTTATCTTTTGATCACTTAATTAATTCCAAATTAATTCTTTGATCAAACTAATCAAATAATATTATTAATATATTAGAACTTATAATATATTAATAATCTCCAAGTGTTATTCCTCTCATTTAGTCTATCCAATTGCATGGTGCCATGAAACCCAAATGGACCATGCCGGGTCGGGTCAAGTACTAACCAGAAATAGTTATGGACTTAGACACCTTATCCAACACCCAGACCCACAACCAAACAGGGAACAGGGGGTAGGGAGGAAGCACACATCTTAAATCTTATTGATCTAAATTATATACCGCTCTAATGCATATACTCATTAGTAGCAAGTTAATCCCACGAGTTCTTTCTCTTGATTCGCGAATCTGGTTGAGAGGTGCTAAGGGTCTTTTGGAGGGATCAACCGAGTAGGCTTTGGGCGGTTATCATCTTCTGGGATACCTGCAGTGCCTTTCGCTTCGGGTTCTATTTGTCTAAGGGGGTTGGTCAACAACACATGGTGCCCTTCTCCTGGGTACTTCGGAAGGTTTAGATAAGAGAGACGACTGACGGTTCGCATTAGGTTTTCTTATTTGGTTCGAAAGAATCTTTATTTGTCGAAGAGGCTATGGCGAAAGTTCTCTTTACACAACACTAGGAAATTTTCACATAGTCGCACCAAGTCGAACCATGATTGACGGTGGTGTCGAATTTAACAAATATCGACATGATATGGAATGAAGATCGATAGGACCATGTGCTTAATGGGCACACAAGTTCTTGGTGTCTCGGTTTTCGTCCATGGCATCACTGCCGCGGATATTTGGACCGATGGAATGGACGCGGAACTCTAGGGGGGTCCTGATGTTTCGTAATAAAGTACTTTTCATGAATGAATTTCTCACAAGGCCTCTCTATAATCTCCTAGTATACACTAGTCATAGATAATTAAGGTTAAAAGGATTGTTGACTGAGTGACTCCGCCCTAAATCCACAACCCAACGAGGAACAGGAAATAAAGCAGCATCACTCACTCGAGGTCTATCTATCTTAATTATACATGACCTTAATGTATATATGGATCCATTATTGCTTTACCTGATGGATTTTTGAATTTTCACTACAGTGCTACGACTTTCGCCTTAACGAGAGAGTAATTACAATTAGAATTTACTTATTAATGTTTTCAGCTAGCTACTTAGAATTTAGAGACGTACCAAAATTCTACCGGGTTTCTTGATGCTTCTCCCTAGGTATTAGGGTTAGACTCCTCCTCCTGCGCCCATGTCGTTTCTTTCAGTTGTGCAGTCCCTTTTGAAGTGTCCAATTTCACCACATACATGGCACATTGGACTGGTCCCCACATTGGTGGTTGATGTAATTAACTCAATTGGGGTTCTACAGACGCGAGCGGTATTCCCCTTCATATTGCACCTAACACAAAAGATTTCTCGATAGATACCATGATGATGGTAGATACACTTGTTGCAACGGGGGAGGTTTCCTAGGTATGGTCTTCTTGGAGTCGAGACGGAAGGGTTGACAGAGGCATTGACCACTTCAGCTCGTTGCCCTTCGGATGGTCCTTGAGTCGAGGTACTTCCCTCCTCATTCTTAAACTTTCTCTTCAGTGGATTTGGTTGGGGTTCTTGGGTGGCTTTACACTCTGGTGTTGGTTGCTGTTGTCCATTGCTAGGATCGGGATTCCCGATAGGGCTCTTGCTAACATTGGCGTCGTTAGCATTCAGATGAGCCATGACAGCTGCTACAGCTGCTGAGACTGCAGCTTGAAACGTAGCTTCATCGAATAGGAGAGTCGATGTCTTACCAGTGGGTTGGTTACGTTTCTTCGGAGGGATGGTTTTTCCTACACAAAAAAGAAAACAAGCTGATGTGAGGCGATGGTTAACCCTAGACGTATCTTTCTTTACTATGATAGGGATAAATTTTCCCATGCCTTTGTTATGGCAATCTGTGTGTCGACCTACATCCCTATGATGCAGTTCGGGTAACAGGGTAGGAGTGAGTGTATCAGAAAGCCATAAAACGGGTGTCGTTCTCACTGGGTTATCTTTATATTGGAGAGGTTCACTCTCTGGTTTTGAAAAGATTTGAGAGAAGGTCAAAACGAAGATCACAGAAGAAAAGGCTCATTGAGACTTATGGCTAAACACACTCGATCGAGGGTTTGAGATCCGATCTATTCGTATTACTTGCGACGGGAAAGACGATTTGCCTAGCACATATTATGAGTAGTGTAATCACTGACTCACTAAATTGCATTATTTTATGGATGTATTAGCGTGACGATAAGGAGGAAAAGAAATTTCTTGGGTTCCATGCATTGGCTCCCTCCGTCCACCTCTTATCCCTGACTGGAATAGGCGTTGGTTTTCTTTGGGTACTTACCTAGGGTTCTCTTCTCTTGTAGATATATTGAATCTCTACTTTGCCCTGCTTCTGATTCTGGCCCTGAGTGTCATCACCTCATGATAGATGACTGGAATCTCAGAAATTCAGGCGAATTCCCCACCGATGTCCCTAAAAGGTCTAGGTACATGGGGCTTCAGTAGTCTCATCCTGGTTCATTTATTTCCAAATTGGAAACCTTCTCAATGAACCTCTTATGGGTCTAAATCCACTCCTCTACCGATCACTGAAGTGGATAAGGTTTTTAAAGGGTTTCGTGCGAGAATGGAAATGTCTAAAGAATCCTAAGAGATTATTAAAACTTTTCACTAAGTGATCCATATCGAGTCCTGCTACAATTCCAAAGTGTATAAAAATCATATATCACTTAGATCTGATAGGCGTTCAAATATGTGATACTACTCTATATCCACATCCAAACAAGGAAAAGGAAGTAGAGCGAAACCATACATTCTTAGCCTATGAGATGGTCACTTTATATAACCTTGGGAGTTCACACTTTGTAATCGTAGGTATATCAATAAGGATCTTAGTTCTTCCCACAGGGTTATTTATGGTTCCTAAAATACCCCTATGGTATTTTAATTACTGGTTTGATTCTTAACTCCTGGACATGATTCTGGGTTTATTGTGAGTCTTTTATTATTATAAAATACTCCTATAGTATTTTATACTTTATGTTTGGCTCTAGCATTCCTATTTGGTAAGTTTCAGATTTTTTTGCAACACCACCATCACTCCCAAGCACACATTAGTCGCCTCTCGAATAAATGTAGTTGATCGGGTTACATTTATTCTAGCTTACGATTACATAACTGCCCAGGTTTGACGTAATGGTCAACATCCAAAGATTTTATTATTGTTTTTCTTGTGATACTTTGTTCGGGTATTTAGATTTTGGATGTTCTTATACTTTTTTAAAATATGGTTATATTTTAAAATATAATTCTTGGTCAGAGTGTTTTATCCCAGATGTATTTATAGGTTGTATATCTTTTATGATTTGATATACTGAGCTCACTATAAACAATGCTCTGATACCAATTTGTCACACCCCAAAATCGGAACGGCGGACACGTTCTGGGGTGGAGGATGTCATGTCAAGTAACACAACATATGCAGTATAGTAATCAAAGTACAACAATCGTTTCATTAATGGTAATAATTTACATAGGTTACATTTTACAATAATATCAAAGTAAATACAAAGAATAACATAGAGTGCAGCTCGGTACAAGGCTGTCTTCGCAAAAGCTCCCGGAGTGTACATGTCTATTGATGACTTGAGAATACAAGTTATTTTGAAAGAGAGTATCAACATTTTTAAATGCTGGTGAGTTCATAAGTATTTAATGACATTAGTATAAATACAAGTTTTTCTTCAAAATAAACTCAGAAAAGGTGGTGATTTAGAATCTACCGAGTGTTAGAATTCTTTCCAGAAAACCCTACATTTTCAAATTAAAAGAAGTCTTCTACCAAGCCCTAATCGCTCTACGTTTAAACCAAGGAGTATCTCTATCCAAAGCAGTCTTCTACTAAGACCCGACAGTTTTATGTTTAAGGAGTAATTTCCACAGAAATACTATCATTATCAAAATATAGTTTTTACTTAAAAGGAGTTATGAGAAAAATCACAAGTAGAAACAATAGGGGAAAATAGTATTATACCTCAGCAGTAATACTGCTGGCTAAACTAAATAAAACATAGACTCCAGGAGGGTATCGAATGAACAATACGCCTGGCTCAGTCTAAAAGGTGAATAAAACATAGACTCCGGGAGGGTATCGAATGAACGATACGCTTGGATCAGTCTAAAGGGAGTAAAGCATAGACCCCAGGAGGGTATCGAATGAACGATACACCTGGCTCAGTCTAAAAGGGAATAAAAGGGTTGAATGTGAACTCGTATGTAACCATGCTGATTGACGATCGAATCAATGATGACCCTCCAGGTCACGCACTGTGACATCCCCATTTTCACGGCCAGAAAAGACCGATTTTGTTTATGCTTTGTTTAAAAATCAGAGTAATATTTTAAAGAAAAGTGTTGCGGAATTTTTCCCAAAACAAAATATGATAAAGATTTATCAAAAGCGTTTCCGTAGAAATGTATTTCATTTAAAAAGACTCCGGATGTCATGTTCGATACAGATCAAAAGCATAAACAATACAACATAGGCCTTACTACATTATTCCGTATTTACAGGCCTAAAATCCATTAATCTCTCATCCCAATACATCACATCTATGCTCATGCGCCACTACCTGTAATACAAGAAACTGAGTGGGTCACGCTTGGGAGCCTGGTGAGCACATAGGGTTCTCAACCCACAATAAATAAGTTATTAGCTTTATCAAACCAAACAAACCCGATTACCCGTTCCCGTTATCCTCACTTTACGTCCCTAAAACATCTAACACAAGGGACCTAGTCTAAGGACTATCATCGGGATGGAAACTACTGGTAAGGGGATTCCTCAGCAATAAATGGCCTTAAGGAAACCATGTGGGGGATGGAGTACATCTGGTGAGCACACAGTTCAAATAAACACACAGTTCAAATAAACACCTACAGGTTGCGAGCCTGCTAGTGTTCCACTGAACTATCTAGAATAGTCTGTGGTCGTCATCTATACTCCGCAAGATGACGAGATCATCAATAACATATATAATGAGGCCTCTCATTATTTCATTTTGTCACACAGAAACTAATACATCTACCCATGTTTTACCCCAACATTTTCGTAGATATAAAATACATATACTGTTTAAATCATTGAAAACATGTATAAAAATGTTCATCCAGCATAGATAGCAAGTATTCAGGTAATATGCATACATAGCACCTAATTTATATAAAATACTTCATATCTATGTGTAAGCTGAAAGTAACTATGCACTCACTTGATTCGCTGGTGACTCGGTACTTGAACAGCACTTCGTTATCTTAAAACAATTTTTTTCCTTGACCAAAACCTAGTATTAATACCACTAGAGTTTAGTTTTAACGTTAATCGCGACTAATTAATAGTCTAGCTATTATTACTATTATATAAGCGTTAAATAACACTCAATATAACTCATAATAATAGCCCAAATAATTATTTTAAGGTCCTAATAATGTTACTATAATTAAATAAAAGCTATATTAAATATAGTATATGCGTAACTCACTTACAACGGGTTTTTATTAAAAACCGGGCTTCGCTGGAGCAACGTTTCCGAGTCAAAAGCTTTTCTTCTCGGAGTCGTCGGGCGCTCCAGGGCTTTCTTCTCATGATAGGGAGGTTCCCTAGACTTGGGAGTGGTTTAGGGAGGTTAGAGAGAAGTTAGAGAGAGAAAGAAAGGTTTGAAGATGTGAGGAAATTAGGAAGAGTTCATCTCTTATTTATAGGAATTGTATAGTAAAGTAGTCTCCAAGCTTCATCTGTAACTTTTGCATACAAGCTCCATTTTTTTCTGTCGTTTTACCTTTGAGTTCCCATTAATAATATCTTCAACTTTCATTTAGACCTCGTAGGCTAATTCTCATTCTATATCGGATTTCCAAAACTGTATCGAATTCGCCGCGCTCGAAAAGTAGAGATTAAGCTTCGTCCATAACTTTCGCATACGAGCTCTGTTTTTGTCTGTATTTTTACCGTTGAGTTCCTATTAATGAGATATTCAACTCTCATTTAGACCTCGTTGGCTAATTCTCATTCTATCTCGGACTTACAAAACTGTATCGAATTCGCCGCGCTCGAAAAGTAGGGACTAAGCTTCGTCCATAAGTTTTGCATACGAGCTCTATTATCAACGTTCTTTATATCCACACGTTGGTATTTACGAGTACTACATCTTTCATTTAGATCCCGTTGGCTAATTCTCACTCTATCTCAAATTTACAAAACTGTATCGAATTCGCAACGCTCGAAGAGTAGGGACTAAGCTTCGTCCATATCTTTCGCATACTAGCTCCGTTTTCGACTGTCATTTTATCCTTTAACTCCTAATAACGAAATCTTCATTTATCGTTTAGATTATTTTGGCTAAAAATCGACCGATCTAAAATTTAGATTTCGGGCTGTGCACTGCTATGCTAAATCTTAGAAAAATCATAACTTCCTCATACGAAGTCAGATATGGATGTGCTTTTTATGCACACTTTCGGTTTAATATATACTACAACTTTCGTTTAGATCGCTAAGGCTAAATCTCGCTCTATCATAAATTCACTATTTAGGCCTCCTGGTATCGTGTCGGTTCCGTCGCGAAACTTCGACGGGTCATAACTTTTTTGTTATAACTCGAATTTCGACGCTCTTTATATGTACGGAAACCTTGTAACATATACTAAAACTTGGTTGAGGTTATTTATTCTTAATAATCTTTTGTGGAAAAGTCGTTTTCGACCCCTATTGCCTCTAAATTGACTAGCCCAGATCTACGGGTGTTACACGCGTAGAGTTAGTAACATTATGTCACACATGGGCCTTACCGGCTCGGACTGTAGCTAGCAGTTAGGATGCAGGTGTGTCTCTCCCATATAGATCTATAAACATGATGTCAGCTCTCCCTCCAGGAGACTCTGGTTACATGGCGATGGCGCTATGAAGCGTCGTATCGGGAAATAGTGTGTCACATTCTATTTAGAGTATTATAATAATAGTATAGACTCACAAATGAACTGACTCCTAAGTAATTCTTCGTAGTAGAGAGAGAGACAGAGAGAGTGAGGGTGAGAGAGAGAGTGAGAGAGAGAGAGAGAGTGAGTGAGAGAGAGTGAGAGAGAGTAAACAAAATCTCGTAACTGTTCCTATAATAGTTATTAGTGTTCTAGCCATATGAATAATTGAAGGATGCATTTGCTACCAAACGGAGATGAACTAGCTGAGAGAACTTTTATGACTACATATGTATACATGATATATAACCAATGTTTAGACGACCTTCGGACGGATAACCGATACTCTAAACCACATGAAAACAAGGAAAAGGAATTTAAGAAAAGTTAGCCTTCCTAAGTCCTTCAAACATTGCTTATATAACTATACATATATAGGCATGCACTTTACAATATACAAGCATAAAAGAACTTTTGGTAAAACCTTTGGAAAATCTATCAGTAAGAACTTATGACTTGATGTCAGTTTATAAAACAAGATTTGAAAATCTTTGGAAAATCTATAATAATCTAAAAAGTGATATTCATGCCTTAAACGAGATTTGAAAACGAGAGTCAAAAACCTTTAGCTGAATAAAGCAGCTTAACAAGCAAAATCTATTTTGATATACAGTTATTAATCACATGTGATTGATATAATAACTCTACAGTTTAACTTGTATTACCCCCGATGAAAGCATTTTAAAAACATTTAAAAGGATGATTCAGGGGTATGAACTCACTTGACTTGGGTGATTCGGATGAACGGACGGTATAGGATGCTATGTGTCAATTGGGGACTTGAACACACACTCGGGTCCTATTTAACAAGCAATGATGCATTTATGTATCTAATTAGTCATTTAATAACTAATTAAGCAATTAAAGATGTCCTAATATATGAAAACACTTTGCTACTAGTGCTAGGAGTACCAAGGGTTGCATATGAAGAGTGTATGGACTCATATTGGAGTTTACTCTTCAAATGATGGCCCTTAGGGGTGTTTACGGTTTCTGGACCCTAACCCCCGTGAGTTTACGAGCGTAAACTCATGGTAGTGGTGCCATGGGGTGTTTAAAGGTCTTATCTCACTCAAGGAATTATGCTAGACTCGAATCAAGGGCTATGGAAGTGACTAGGGCTCAAAATGGACACTTTATGGAGTTTACGGTCCTTGGACCACTCCCTTGGGTGTTTACGGTCATAAACACATGGATCTACGGCCGTAAATCCATGTTTGTCCATTTCTCTTGTGTTTTGGTGGTTCTAGGTTAAGCATGCAAAGTTCTAGTCCCATATACAAGCCATAAAAGGTGTTAAAGGTATCAAAACACCCTTTGGGAGGTGTTTACAGTTTTGGGAGGTCCCCAAACCGTAAACTCATGTTCCTGAGGGATTTTTGGTGTTTTCAAGTGCTAAAATTATCAAGGAAAGGATCTATGCTAGTTGTCAAGGATTAGGTGAACTAGGGCACACTTTGACACCCATTTTAGAGTTTACGGTCCAAGAACACCTTGAACCATAAACACCTTGTTCTTGGTGTTTCTTGGGTGATTTCTTGATATAAGGAAGTGTAACAAGCCTTAAAACACTCTAGGATAGAAGTACTTACGTTTGGGACAAAAACTTGAAGATCCTTAGGAGGGAAATCGGGTTTTCTCTAGCTTGAATTGGAAGAAAATGAGGGAAAATGGCTAAGTGCCATATATATAGTCATTGGGGTTTACAATCTAAACTCTGAGTTTTCTCCCATAAACTCCAAATTTTTGGAGTTTCGCGACTTACGTCAAACACGGTAACTCTAAATTTATACTTCCTTATTTTTGGTTATCTAGACGAATATTATTTAAAATATTCCAACGAGATTAAATCCGGCCAAAAATGTTTTGAAATAAATTTGGCTAATTTTTTGGATTGCTTAATTGCGGAGTTTATACAAATAAAAATTTTGGGTTGTCATACCCCAAGAGAGGAATAAAAGCTAGCCCTGAACAGATCAAGGCCATACTTGATCTATAAGGTAACACCTTATAATCTGATGAGTCAAACACTCTACACATCCATCAGCGTCAGCATGTATTCTACATCGACAACGCCAACATATGGAGCTTATAAGCGTCATTGTATAGCATAGTTATTCGATGTAGTCTTTTGTATATTTGGTAATGAAATATATAAGTATATAATAGATCACATATCAGGAATCTTTGTGATAAGATCGGTTATTAGTATAGATTACACACAATCTGTTCAATCAAGGGATATACTCTTATAAATTAGTATATATACAACATTAGGGTAAAACCTAATGTTGTCAGTTAGGATTTTTGTCAATCGTATTTGTGACAACCCATCTTCTTGGTGAAGACAAAACCCTTTCTTGGTGAAAGAACAATTTGGAGAACTCATTGTGTTATTTACTTTATATTCTTTAGTTTTCTTAGATTAGTTTACATTTGTTCTTAATACTTGAAGTGCATCCGATTGATAAAACCTTTAATTAGTATTAGAGCAGGTTTTTGATATACTCAAAGTAATTATGATGACCTCTTTTACTCCAAAATAAACCGCCTGAAATAAGACCCCTCTGTTTGAAAAAGAAAACTTCTCTACCAAGAAATCAAAGGTCATGTAAACTCTCGATTTTATGGACTTTGATATGCTCAACGTCATCGATAAAGATCCTATCGCTGCCATGCATAAATCATCCAATTATGGTGCATCTGGTAGTAAGTTGAACGGAAAATCTGTTCCCAAATATAACAAGGAAAAAAAAAGGATGATAAGTCTCGATGTAAAGGTGATAACTGCTATTGGAAACTCACTTCCTTTTTCTATCTATCGTTTGGTTCAAAACTACTCAACCACTCAAGAGATGATGATCACTTTATCATCTACTTTTAAAAAAGAAAAACTCCCCAGATAATGAAGATAAGTGTCTCATGGCAAAGATTTTTGAATCTCACACTGACGTTTCACATGACAACGTCGGGACCCTCGGCGATGATCCTTCTCACGCTGATAGTGACTTCAAGACGGAATGAGACGATACCTTAGCGTATCAGGTAAAGAATCTAGTTAATTTCTTCTTTGTTGATAATATTAAAATAAATGAGACAATCGATCACTTAAGTTTTGAATTATTTGTCTCAAATAAAGATAAATATGTACTCAGTCATGAGTTTAAGAAACTCAAAGAAAAACCTTCTTTTATCAAAAAATCTTTTTATGTATTACAAAGGGAAAACACATGCATATCTTTGACCAATAATTTTCTTCGCACTGAAAAAGAAAAAGTTGTTGATTATGCTAAAAGTATTCAACTTATTTTGAAAAACTAGGACTCTTCTCACTTCAATGTCACAAGAATTATAATTTTCATATCCTATATCGATGTGAGAAAATTATTGGAGGTGATATAGAAGGTGTTGTTTCCTTAACCGAAATTGTTGAAACTAAACAAACCTTCTATAAAGATGATTTTTTAAAAGATTATTTTAAGAGTAGACTTGTGAGTTCTTATTTATAAATCAAAGTTTAATTGATACTCATTGCTCTATTGATTCTAATGGCATAACTAAATGTGTTTCTAAATTATCTGCTCTTGATCCTTCTCACCAACCCTCTTAGCGTGAGTATGTTCTTCCATCCACTAAGAATTTACTAAAGGTTCCTATATGTAATGGTGAAATTCATTCTGTAAACGAAATTCTTAGCATGTTTCCTCGGTGCTCAATTAGCAATTTTTAACCTATACATAAATCAAAGTCTTCTCCTTCTGATGACTCTTTAGTGCATCATTAGCATACCATCGATGACATTTCTTGTTCTGGAACTAAATGAAAAAATCAAAGTTCTTCAGATTCAACAGTTGTAAAGAAATCAAAATCTAATGTTAAAGGAAAGAATTATGGAATTAAATTTTATTATCAATGCCTTGATGATTTTTATAAAGTCAATGAGTGCACTTTTGAAAAGAACCTCTTTCACACTAACAACATCATGATTCGTAACAATAAGTGGATCAAAAAGGGAAACTCACTGAACTCTCTCCCTGATGACTGTCATAATATATTTTTCTTGAGTGATTATTGCAAATGGGTCAGTGTATATTGTGTATATTTTTTGTTTCTTTTTGTCAGGGCTTACTGTATATATATCTCAGTTTCAAAGTAAAGAGCATATTTGGTATTTAGATAGCAGCTACTCAAGACATATGATAGGATTCAAGTCTCTCCTGGAAGATTTCATAAAGAACGATGGTCCGACTATTATATATAGAGATAATGGAAAGGGAGCTACAAAAGGGATATGGATCCATCAAGTGTAACTCTATTGCTTTCAAGAATGTCTCTTATGTGAAAGGTCATTAGCATAACCTTATATCTATCAGCCAAGTGTGTGACGCTACCTATGAAGTTCTCTTTAACAAGAGAGAAGGAAAGGTTGTTGATCAAAAGAGTGTTACGTTCTTATTTCAAATCGACAAAATGACATCTATGTTCTAGATATGATTTCTGCTGACAACAGTCTTAGTTGTTGTTTCTTCTCTCGTGCTCTGTCTTATTGAAATAGGTTGTGGCACATGACGCTATCGCATCTGAACTTCAAGAACATTTCAAAGATTGTAGGGAATTAGCATATTAGAGGATTTCCTAAAATGCAGTTTTTTAAAGATAAGTTGTGCTCAATGTGTGAAAAAGGAAGAAAACCAAGTCTTCCTTCAAGCCAAAGTCCTGTTCTTCTATTGTCAAACCTCTTATTCTTCTTCACATGGATTTGTTTGGACCAGTTCCGGTTTAAGTCAAGGGCTGGAAATAAATACACTCTCGTCATTGTGGAGAAACTTTCAAGGTTTACATCGGTAGTCATTTTAAGAAAGAAGTGTCATGTCGTTGAAGAAACGACTGCCCTCATTAAGCAGCGGCACGTTCTCTTTGATCACAAAGTGAGGAAATTACATAGTAATCATGGAACTGAATTCAAAAACACCACTATGGAAAATTATATCTCCATCTCAGGAGTTTCTCATAATTTTTTTAAAGTTTTAACTGTTGGATTAGGTTTCTAAGGCTATAACTATTTTGGTACGTACTTGACCCGAATATGAGCACGGTCCTTTCAGGTTGCCTTCACCATAGCAACTGATAGGATGACTTAAGGAGAAAGAGGATTAATTATGATTCATTAATATATTATATGAATAATATATTAAAGGAGAAATCATATTGTGTAATTAATATTGATCAAGAATTAATTTTATGGTCAAAAGAGATTAATTAAATTAAGGGGTCTGATACTGTAATTATAAGATAGTTATAGAGTTGGGCTTAAGATCCATTAGGAAGCAAGGGATGGATTCTATATGGGAGTCCATATAGAAATCGTCCAAGGGGACTTCTGGAAGGATCTTTGGGCTACTTAGGGCTTAAGCAACTGGATTAGGGTTTCCAAGTTGAAAACCCTAGTAGCCTCAACTATATAAGGACCCCTAAGGGTCCAAAAACGTGGCTAAGTATTCCTAAAAGGATCTTAGACATTTTGGTGTCTCTTACTCCCTCTTCTAAGTCGTCTTGTTGCAAGTGGTCCAGTTGTAAGTATTGATTTCTAGAAGTCCAACTGTTTTCTGAATACATGTTGAAGCTAATGGAAGCATAAATGTTATGCTGGTATGGATATAATTATCATGTTAGTCGGAGCATGATTATTATTTTAAGTAATGCAAGTTAACAATATTAATTATAGAAAAAAATGTTTCACTTTGCAAAGTCCAGGGGTTGAAAAGTTGTTTTGCTATAATTAACGGAGAGAATATTATACTTAATTTAAAAAAAAACCTAAAATATTGGATCGAGAAATTTTAACTAAACTTAGTCAAAGGAAATATATGGATGTTATGTTGAAAAGGTTCAACTTAAAAGAATTCTATATATGTCAATATTATAGCAAAAAACTGGTAAAGTATCACGATTTTCATGAATTGTGTCCCATATGCTTCTGGTATAGGATCGATTGCATATGTTGTAATATTTGACTGTGTTCTAAACTTTCCAAATTCCTATGGCATTAAGAGGGAAAAAGGACTAGAAGCAGAAATGACTAAAATAATTAAATAACTATCGAGGACAATTTAAGGTTCGGCAAGGATTGGTCACTTGTGGGCAATTGAATTGGTTAGTCGAGGACAATCTATGGTTCACCAAGGATTGGTCATTTGTGGGCAGTTGGAAGTATAGTAACGAATGGACCATAATGACATTACTATGATTAGATATGATTCTATTAATAATGATTTTTCATATGGAAAATATGGAAATGTTTCCATATTGGGAGTTGGATATCGAGAATCTATGTCTAGATTAGAAACTTTTATGCAAGAAGGATGTTCAAAGGAATGTAATTTGTATTTGAGACTTCATATCTATGGAATTGTCTTGTAACGATCTCCAATAGAGAACTTTGTAATATCATTGGAAAAGTCTTGTTGGCTTTGGTGCTATGACATTAAAAAAGGATCGTTGCATAAAATGTTAGTATCTAACATATTCTAATAGTGACAAGAATTTGGTATTCTTACACTTATGACAAGGATTAAGAGTTGTGAAATGAGTATCATTGGAAATGTGTTCAATTGATATATTTCACAAAGTATGGACCATAGGTAAACATAGTGTGCATTCTTGGAACATGGGACAACTATTGTTATAATTCAATTAATAAGTTGATTATCCGAAACATTATACAATGAATAATGAGTAATCAATATGGTGATTAAATAAAGGTGTTTTATTTATACTCAAAAGTTTGGGGCCATATAGGATTAGTATTATTCTTGTGTTTCACTTTGCATGTTTTGACTTCCCAAATAATAAGATTATTCAAACCATCCACAGCCAGTCATACTTTTGAAGTAGGTAATGAGGTAAGACTGTCATGAATCCGACTATAGATTGTCTAAAGCATTTTAGACATAGCAAAAGTCTGCTGCAGTGTTCACGAGTTCTCCTGAAATAAGATTTGAGTATTGGATTAAACCCACGCTCACTTGAATCACTTCATGGATTTGATCAGGAGTGATTAGCAAGAAGATAATATCTTATATTCTTGAAACGGAGACACGTGAGTTGTAGTTTGCAAGTCGGTTGCACATTGACATATGTAAACACACCAGTAACTTGGTGTTATAAAACATATTGTTGTCTGTGATTTGATGAGTTGGTACAAGTGAGCATTTGAGTCGAAGTTTATCCCCTCGATGATTTAGTGATGACACCCCTAAAGCGCTTGGCCAAGCCTGGACTAAGTTGATGTGTTCAATTGTAGTCTGTTGCCAGTCATCATCAATCGGAAATCAGGAAACAACAGATGGATAGAGGGAATGATTATAATCCATGTATCAGTCCATATGATATCTAGAATGAAGGAATATATGATCCCTTATCCAAAGGATGCGTTGCTGATAAGATCAGAGTTCCACAACGGCTTTTGAAAGCTACGATTGCTAATAAGGTTTTGAAGTCGTACTTGCAAAATAGTTATTAGACTTATCCAAGTGGGAGACCGTTGGATTAGGTGTCCAAGCCCACAACTATTTTGGTATTTAATTGACCCGATTATGAGCATGGCCCTTTTAGGTTGCCTTCATCATAGCAATTGATAGGATGAATTAAGGAGAAAGAGGATTAATTGTGATTTACTAATATATTATATGAATAATATATTAAAGGAGAAATCATATTGTTTATTTAATATTGATCAAAAATTAATTTAGAATTAATTTTCTAATCAAAAGAGATTAATTGAATTAAGAAGACTGATACTATAATTATAAGATAGTTACAAAGTTGGGCTTAAGATCCACAAGGAAGCAATGGACGAATTATATATGGGAATCCATATAGAAATCGTCCAAGGGGCCTTCTGGAAGGATGTTTGGGCTGCTTAGGTCCTAAGCAACTGGATTAGGGTTATCAAGTTGAAAACCCTAGTAGCCTCAACTATATAAGGACCCTAAGGCTCCAAAAAATGTGGCTAAGTATTCCTAAAGTATCATGGACGTTTTGGTGCCTCCTCCTCCCTCTCCTAAGTCATCTTGTTGCTAGTGGTGTTTGTGACTCCATTAGAGGTGCAACATTTGAGGTACTAGGCTTTCAGAAGTCAAGATCAAGAAGGATTAGGATTGTTATTTCTACATAACAATCAAGGTAATGTTTCTAAACCTAATCATATGTCAATTTCAAATTATATACTAGTTCATAGGGTTTATTGCTTTGGTATTCAATGTTGTATGTTCAAATTAGAAAAGCCTAGATCAAAGCAATTAGGGTTTCATGAACACCATAGAAATGATGTTATGCTCATAACCCATCAATAACTCCCCAGCAAAATTGTATTATAGATAGAAGAAATAGAACTCTCGTTGAAGTTGGAAGAACTATGGTT
This sequence comes from Lactuca serriola, assembly GCF_051521515.1. Classification (NCBI taxonomy): domain Eukaryota; kingdom Viridiplantae; phylum Streptophyta; class Magnoliopsida; order Asterales; family Asteraceae; genus Lactuca; species Lactuca serriola. Next base: position 354,051,398 of record NC_136411.1, read on the forward strand.
GTTAAAGCTGCTCTTTCCTTATCATTTTGAGATGAAGCTGTAAATACAATGTGTTTTTCCCTAAATAGGTCTATCTTTGTTAAACGTCATGGGAAAACTACTTATGAGCTACTGAAAGGAAGGAAACTTAACATCTTGTAACATCCCCATTTGGCATGTATCACAATATTGTCTGCTTTGGGCCACTCGGCACGAGGACTTCCCAGGGGGTCACCCATCCCGGTACTACTCCTGCCCGAGCAAATCACAATGTGTTTTAAAGTCGTGAGGGCAGCAGATCCCATAAGAACTATGCAATTAAGCATGCTCGGGCGGGAGTAGTACCGGCATGGGTGACACCCTGTGAAGTCCTTGTGCTGAGTGGCCCAAAGCGGACAATATTGTGATACGTGCCAAAGGGGGATGTTATACATATCCTAAAGCTGATGAAAGAGTGTTTGTAGGTTACTCCAACATACCCTATTCATGAGATCTTACCAAGTGATGTTGAGCCTGTTGTACCAAATGTCGATCAATTAAATACTTCACAACCTATCTCTAAAGATCAGGCTTCCATCCATGAAGAAGCTAAACCATCAAATCGTGACGACTCTGCTCAAAGTAAAACAAATGAAAGTTCTAATCCAAGAATTCTTCAAAATCAACCTGAATCTCAAATCATTGGAGATGTAAATTTTGGGATTCTCACATGCAACAGAGTCAACAACAACTTACGCATGTTTGTCAACTTTTTCTTAATGATTGAAACAAAGAATGTCGCTGATGTATTAAAAGAAGTTGACTGGATCAAGTCTATGCAGGATGAACTGAATGAATTTTAACGTCATCATGTGTGGACTCTTATCCCAAAACCTCAAGGTAAGACTATTATTGGCACTCATTTGCTTTTCATAAACAAAATGGATGAAGATGGGATTGTAATAAGAAACAAAGATAGACTTGTAGCTCAAGGTTTCTATTATCTTGAAGTGTTAGACTATTGAAGGGTTTTAGCGTAAACATACAATCCTATGTATACATGCCACCCTAATTTGATCTATGTCTTCTCTAACTGAACATACAATATGAACAACAACATACAAACCCTAGGTCAATGTATTATAATCGAAAATCACATGATAAGGATTAAGATATATACCTTTGTTCATTATGTAGTAATACCAATCCAAAACCTTGTAGATCATGAAGCTTGAGAGTAAGTATCACAAGTGTAATACCTCTAATGGCTCACAAACAAACATAGTAAGAAGATGAGTTATGAGAAGGAAGAAAGAGCTCTAAATTTCGGATAGAACTCTCTAGGGTTTCAAGGTGGCCTAAAATCATATGTGAAAGGGTCTTTATATGGTGAGGTGACTTAGAGCCAAAGGTAGGGTTAGGATCAGGAAACCCTAATTGTTTTGCTTAAGAACCAAGCAAGCCTTAAACCTTCCATAAGATAGCCTATGGCCGAAAATTCTAAAGCCTCTCTAGAAGATTTTCGTCCAAGCCTCTAAGGAGGGTTCTAGGGCTTCTTCCTCAACTACCAATAAATTACCAAACAACTTATATATTGTTTATTAATACAAGAGTAAATTACACGAATCGTCCCTCGGACATGTGCCAAAGTGCACGTTCAGTCCCTATTTTTAAAAATTAACTCGAACCGTCCCTTGGATGTTTTAAACTTGCACGCTTGATCCCTCGTTGGATTAAATTTACACACTTCATCCCTTACCATATTTATAATGACCATACTACCCTTACTATTCTTTTTTAATTTATTTATAGTTCATTTTATATCTAGAAAATAGAAATTACAGCTCCAATATATATCACCCTTTTCCTCCTCCTCTCATCATGAAACATCCTCACCGCCACCTACTGAACCACCACCACCGGCGACCACCTCCGACATCGTATCACCGCCTACTGCCATCAATGGACCACATCCTCTTCTTTCTCCCTATCTCTCCTTTTTTTTCTCTGACCTGAGTACTAACTCTTCAAGCCTTCACCTTCATGAAACCCTAGCACCGTCACCACCACCTCCTTCACCATCAAGCAGATGGCCATGGGTAACCTCTAGGCCGTCATCGCTACCATTATTCTCCGATCCATATCTCCTTAAAGAACCACCGTTTACCTCCAGCAAGAACTTTTTGTTTTCAGTTTCAAAAACAAACCCTAGAACTTAAGCTTCAAAAAGACGAGATTGGAAATGAAAATTGGCACCAGAGCTTTAGATTCAAAGTATCAAAGAAGAAGAGGGGGAGAGGTGTTGCTCAGCGGAGTTGAATGTGGTGAAATCGAACCATCAGAACAACGATGTTGTCCTCAACGTGCTTCAAGAAAACCCTCACCCAGGTACTACACCTTGTCGCCTTCTACACCTCATCACCGTCTGGATCTGCAACACCCCCGATTGGAATTCTAAAGAACTCAGCTACGTCGATTGGTAGTTGCTTCTAGGTTTATGGAACGAAAAAATATAGGGTTTTTGGGAGACGATTAGTGGTGGTTTTGATTTTGTTGGTTCACGATCGGAATATTGTAGTCGGTCGGAGATGTAGCAAAAGTCTTCGGTGGGGTATTAATTGTGGATAGGAGATGCACTGAAGAAGAAAATGGGTGAGGGGACGACCGACCGAGTTATCAACGTATTTAGTGGCTATTTCCTTTTTTTTAAAGGAAATAATAATTATTTTATAATAAATAAATCAATATATAATTAATAAATAAAAAATAATTAAAAAAATAAATCAAAAAGGAAATAAATAAGGGCAAGTCTTTTTATGTCCGGATGGATGAAGCCTGTAAGTTTAAAACTAACGAGGGACGATCCGAGTTAATTTTTAAAAATAGGGACTGAACGTGCCTTTTGGCACTTGGACGAGGGACGATTCGTGTAATTTACTCTTAATACAATTAATCCTAAAATTAAATCCAAATTAATTTCTGATTAACTATTAATTAATAATATGATTTATAATTAATATATTATTTCCACAATACATTAATAAATCATTTATTCCAATTTATTAATCAAATTAATAAATATTTCCTCTTTCTCAATTAATCATCCTATCCAGTTGCTAGTGTGAAGCCAACCCAAAAGGACTAAGCTGCTATCAGTTCAAGTACTCACCAAATATAGTTATGGGCTTAGATGTAACAACCCGAAATTCCATTTCACTTCTTGTAACTCAAATTGTAATCCAATTCGATCAACCAAACGCCGTTTCCAAAAACCGTTTCCGATTTTGCCGTTTAATTAAGTCATTAACTTGTATTGATCTAAAATGACTTAATGGGTGTCTTAATGCCATTTGAAATCATTCTAACACCCCATAATAGTCATCGGAATAATTCTAGAATTGACCATATCGGATTACGGCAACTTGGTCGGGTGCAACCAAAAGCCCCGCCTAACGCCGGTATCGGGTAGAATTCCGTCGTGTCCAATTCCTGAGCACTATATAAAGGATTCAAAGCTTCCATTTGAAGCTTTTGGCCATCTTTCCTTAATCAATCTCCAACCTCTCTCCTCATCCATAATCAAAGGTCCAAAAACAAAGATTTAAGGCTCCAAATCAAAGAGGTAACATCCTTAACTTTTTATCTAGCCTCTTTAGCCTTCAAATTGATGTTTAAATTGAGTTTTAGGACCTGGAACATGTGTTTATGGCCAAGGATCAAGCTTGGGCCGTAAACACTTAAAAATGGGGGGGTTTAGAGCCAATTAACCCTTCCAAATCATTGTTAGGACTTAGATACGACCTTGAGACTTACAAATCGGGACTTAAAACATTTAGAACATGAATTTTGAGGGAAAAAAGAGAGTTTACGGTCAAGGCATGTGCTTGGGCCGTAAACTCCTCAAACATGGGGAGTAAACACATTTTTACATGTTAGTTTACCTTGAAACTCAACCAACAGCCTTGGAATAAATCATAGAACCATCTAAAATTAGTTTGGGGGCCTTAAACATAACAAAACACTACATTTAGGAGCTTACGACCATAGCACATACTCTTAGGCCGTAAACTCATAAAAGTTTGCCAAATGATGCCCTTAAACCATCCCAAGGCTTGGAAAAATTACTAGAGTCACATGTGATTGCTCTAAGTGCTTCAAAACAATTATTCTTGACCATGGGAGAGTTTACGGCTGTAAACTCCAAGTTCACAGCCGTGAACTCCCTTTTAATTGGTATAAGTCACATTAAATCATTCCAAGGTATTTTAGAAATTCATTCCATAAATCCCCAAGTCCAAACAAGCCATTAAACCCTCAAAATCACACCCACGTGAGTTCACGGCCGTGAAATCATGTATGTGGGTGTTATATGGCCGTAAACTCCATAAAATGTTTACTCTTGGGGAGTAAACTCAAATCCCAAGTCCCTAGTGTCATTGCACGTCCGAAGATGTCACCCGGGTCACTCCAAACGCTCGTTTTGAGGTGTTTAACCTCGTTGGATTGTAATGTTCCATATAATTAGTGAATGTAAATCTAATTAAATATATATGGACATTATTTCATTTTACATAGGGAAATCGCGAGTAATCAAGCCCCGAACCAACGTCTAGTGTCCGAAACCGTCGCGTTTCCGAGTCTGTTGAGTTCATACCCCTACCCTTTTTCACTGTTTTTAACTGTTTTCAGGGGGAACACAAGCAAAGTACAAGGGTTTTCTTGTACTCAAAACTTATTTTAGTGTGTGTGTTTCACATTTCAGATGCTTTTAACACTGAGATACACAACTGATAACCGTATGAACATGCAGATCACATAACATATTATTTGTGAAATGGGTTTTATAAACTGTTATGTTTTATATATTTCACAAATGGTTTTCCACATTTTATCAGTTAAAAGCATGACTTTAGAACATATGAACATGAAACTTGTACACTGTTTGTCCTCGGTAACACTCCACAGAGATACGCGAGTGTAGGACTATCATATTATTACTAGTAAATTTGGTATTCCTGTATGATTGGAGACACGTCCTCGGCGAACACTCCACAGAGATACGGGAGTGGAGGACTACACCTGTAACCAGAATCTCTGGGATTTAGAGAGCGTGACTTGAGTGTATAGATCTATACGGGGCTGACTACCCCACACCTGGCTGCTAGCTACAGCCGAACCGAAATGGTTCAAGGGTGACGAAAGTCATAAGGATGTGGACTACTTATTGCCACAGGTTCAGTCTATAGTATGGTTATGGAACTCGCAATTAGGATAACAGAGATTTACATACAGTAATAATGAATAACTTTATACACTTCACAAGATATCCAGGTTTTTTGTATACATCTTTTACAGTGATAACTCACATTCACGAAAGTATGGGACTATCCTGAGAAACCTTATACATAACGAGGTCTAACCAGAATACATCTTTTACATCTTTTACAAATGGTAACCAACATTCAGGAAAGCATGGGGCTTTCCTGGGGGAAACATTTACATAACTAGAAAGGTGTAACAAACTGGATACCCTTACATCTTTTACAATTGGTAATATACAATCAGGAAAGTATGGGACTATCCTGGGGATCCATTGATACATAACCAGAACAGAATAACAAAACAGATAACCTAAATGTACATTTTCACAAGGGTAAACATGATTTCAGTGTACAACTTTACTTTACATAATGTGAAACAACCAACCAACCTTTTTAAGAAAATGTGGGATTTTCTTGGCGTGTGTTACATTTTCAGAAACAGAAAAGAAACATGAACATTTTCACAAAACAAAAAACGCTTATGAACTCACCAGCGTTATGTTGATTTTCAAACCACTTGTGTTCTCAGGTCATTGATAGAACAGGTACCCGAAGATCCACTTAATCCAGGTTGGAGTGCGTACAAGACCCGTTCGTTTTGTTTCTATATATATACTATGTATCACAAACTGTACAACTTTAGTTTTGAAACAATTGTAAAACTTTTTATATGTAATGTAATGGTTGTTCTACTTTACTTACTATGTACATTGGATTTGATACTCAACATGGAGTCAACCCCGGAAATGTTTCCGCCTTTGGTTTTCGGGGTGTGACAGATTGGTATCAGAGCCCTTGTTTATAGTGAATAAAGTATACCAAACCTTACATGGTATAAAACTATAAACACTAAAGGGCCTAAGTGCTCTGAAATAAAAGTATCATCAAACTATAAGTATTTTCAAAAGAGTATAAGTATACCGAGCCGTCGAGATCCGTAACTACAAGTAGAACAAAACATAAGTAAATGGGTGTTGTGTACTGCGGTTAAACCTGGGCAGTTATGTAGTCGTGTCTGGGATCAATATAGCCTGGCCAACTATATTCATTCGAGACACGGCCAACATGTGCTTGGGAGTGACTGTGGTATGCAGCATGCCTAAAACTTACCCTAATACCACAAACATCGCGCCAGTGTAGTATCGAATCATGAAATACTATGGGAGTATTTCTCGAGCCAATTCTTCATAAGAATCCTCATTCACATATAGATCCTTGATCATTCCATTAGCGATAGTTTACCTGCTTTGATAACTCTTTCCTACTTTATCGCTTATTTAGAATAAATATCTGTCATATCTCTCGATCCAATTCAGAGGACTTATCATCCTCTCTTTCTTGATCTTATTAGATCAAGATGCCTCCCAGAAAGAGACCCAGTTCAAAGACCAACAACCCTCCACCACCACCTCCTCCTGAAATTGATCCCGTGTTATTCCAAACAGCTGTTACCGCCGTGGTGGCAGCTGCCATGTCCCAATTGAACACCGGTGGTTCCGGTGGTCCGGGAGGTGGTACTCAAGATCAAGAAAGTAACCAGGAACGCCGAAAGGAGGGTTTCTACAAGGACTTCATGAATGCGAAGCCTTCATCCTTCGATGGCACTGGAGGTGTCATTTCCTTATCCCGATGGTTCGAGAAAATCGAATCCATTTTCGAAATCTGTGCCTGTGCTGAGTCCGACAAGGTCAAATTTGCAGCATGTACCTTCAGTGATAAAGCCTTGACTTGGTGGAATGGCCGAGTCAAATCCTTGACCCTACCCGTAGCCAATGCCATGGGCTGGGATGCCATGGAAGAACTCCTCCTTTCCGAATACTGTCCCCGTGGCGAAATGCAGAAGCTAGAGCATGAGCTCTAGAACCTGAAGATCAAAGGTTCCGACATTGCTGCATATATTTTACGATTCGATGATCTTGCCCTTCTTTGTCCTGGTCTGGTCACTCCTGAAAGCAAAAAGATCGAGTGGTTTATTTGGGGGTTAACCAATCCAACAAAAGGTCATATCTTAGCTGCTTGCCCGGACACATATGATAGTGCTAAGACTTTAGCCCAAGCCATAATCGACCACAGTGATGATGTCGAGGAAACCACTACCGCTCCTAAATCGACTAAAAGCAGTGGTGAGAAGAGAAATTTCTGGAAGAAGAAGAAGGGTCAATCTTCCCAAGGATCCTCCAAAAGACAGCAAACAGTAGCAGTCCATGCTGCTACTACCCCCGTGCAGCTGCTTCTGTTGTGGGATCCACAGCTCCAACTCCTACCAGCCAATATGCTGGTAATCTTCCCCTCTGTGACAAGTGCAAGTATCACCACTACCCTGGCCCCTGCCGAGAACTGTCGTGTACAAATTGTGGTAAGAAGGGGCACACAATCCGATTCTGCAAATCTCCGGCCCAATCGGCCAATCAATCTTCTGGAGCAGGCGTTGGTCAAGCCTGTTACAACTGTGGTGAAGCTGGGCACTTTAAAAGGAACTGCCCTAAGAAGTCTACAACTGACAACACCGGAAGGGTCCTCGCCATGGGACGGGAGGAAGCGGTCGCCGATCCCACTGTTGTCTCTGGTACGTTCCTTCTCGACAACTCATATGCTAGTATTCTTTTCGATTCGGGTGCTGAAAGGAGTTTCGTTAGTCATACATTCAAACATAACCTAAAACATAATTCCCAACCTTTAACCGAAACGTTTACCGTCGAGATGGTGAACGGTGAGAAAGCAAGTGCGAGCGAAGTATTCGTAGGTTGTACCCTTACCATGAACGATCATTCGTTTCCTATCGATCTCATGCCGGTATCCATAAAGAGCTTTGATGTCATCATTGGAATGGATTGGTTGAGTCCCAATCATGTGGACATCCTTTGTTTCGAAAAATCAATTCGTCTCAACCTTCCTTCGGGTCAAACTCTAGTAATCTATGGCGATAAACTCAGTTCCAACCTTCGTATCATTTCCTGCATCAAAGCTCAAAAGCTCCTGCGAAAGGAGTGTATTGCATTCTTGGCCCATGTAATCAACGAGAAGCAGGAAGTTAAAGACCTCGCGAGCATCCCCAAAGTCTGTAACTTTCCTGATGTATTTCCCGAAGAGCTTCCAGGAATTCCTCCCGAACGTCAGGTCGAGTTCCGTATTGACCTAATTCCTGGGGCTACTTCTGTAGCGAAGTCTCCGTATCGCTTAGCTCCAGCAGAAATGCAGGAGTTATCCAGTCAACTCAACGAGTTGCTCAGTAAAGGATTCATTAGACCGAGTTCCTCACCTTGGGGAGCTCCGGTATTGTTTGTCAAGAAGAAATATGGATCCTTTCGGATGTGTATCGATTATCACGAACTGAACAAGTTGACTGTCAAAAACCGATATCCTCTTCCGCGAATAGATGACCTCTTCGATCAACTCCAGGGAGCCAGTTACTTCTCCAAGATAGACCTTCGATCAGGGTACCATCAGCTACGAGTTCATGAGAGTGATGTTCCCAAAACAGCTTTCAGGACTCGATATGGACACTACGAGTTCGTAGTGATGCCCTTTGGTCTAACCAACGCACCGGTGGTGTTCATGGATCTGATGAACTGGGTATGTCGTCCTTATCTGGACAAGTTTGTCATTGTGTTCATTGATGACATACTCGTCTATTCCCAAAGCGAAGAAGACCACAAGCAACACTTGAGGCTAGTGTTGGAAACCCTGCGATCCGAGAAGTTGTACGCGAAATTTTCCAAATGCGAGTTCTGGATTTGGAAGGTAACTTTCCTCGGTCATGTAGTAAGCAAGGAGGGTATTCATGTAGATCCTTCCAAGATAAAGGCGATAGAGAATTGGTCAGCACCGAAGACACCCACAGAAATCCGGCAATTCTTGGGTCTCGCTGGCTATTATCGAAGATTCATTCAGAACTTTTCCAAAATCGCCAAACCCTTAACCACTCTAACACAGAAAGGTGTACCCTTTTGTTGGAATGATAAGCAAGAAACCGCATTTCAGACGCTGAAGAAATCCTTGTGCAGCGCGCCTATTCTGTCCCTACCCGAAGGGACAGAGGACTTCGTTGTCTACTGCGATGCATCTAATCAACTCTTAGGCTGTGTGCTTATGCAAAGGGGAAAAGTAATTGCCTATGCTTCTAGACAGTTGAAAGCACACGAGGTCAACTATACCACACACGACTTGGAACTAGGAGCCGTAATCTTTGCATTGAAGATTTGGAGACATTACCTCTACGGAACCAAGTGCACGATCTTCACCGATCACAAGAGCCTGCAACACATCTTTGACCAGAAAGACTTAAACATGAGAAAAAGGCGATGGGTAGAACTACTCTATGATTATGAGTGTGAAATCCGTTACCATCCCGGCAAGGCCAATGTCGTAGCAGATGCCCTTAGCCGAAAGGAGAGTGCAGGTCGTAAAGTGAAGAACCAGACGATAACCATCCATTCCAATCTACCCATGCAAATCCGAGAAGTCCAGTTAGAAGCCTTCAAACCTGAGAATGTGTCGACCGAAGCCTTGAGAGGAATGGAAAAGAAATTGGAGATCAGAGGTGACAGAGTCCATTGTTTCATGGATCGGAATCTGGATTCCCAAGTTCGGAGGATTCAGAGAGATAGTTATGGAGGAACCGCATAGAACCAGATACTCTGTTCACCCGGGCTCTGACAAGATGTACTTAGATCTCAAGAAACAATACTGGTGGCCAAACATGAAAGCTGAGATAGCTACATTCGTGGGCAAGTGTCTGACTTGCGCCAAGGTTAAAGTTGAGCACCAAAAACCTTCGGGTCTACTCCAGCAGCCTGAGATACCCGAATGGAAATGGGAGATGATTACTATGGACTTCATCACCAAACTACCCAAGTGTCCGAGTGGGTACGACACCATTTGGGTAATTATCGATCGTTTGACAAAGTCCGCCCACTTCATTCTGATCAAAGAATCATTCAAGATGGAAAGACTCGCGCGAATTTACATTCAAGAAGTAGTCCGAGTGCATGGTGTACCTGCATCCATTATCTCTGATCGAGATAGTAGGTTTACCTCTAGATTCTGGCAGTCTCTACAGAAAGCCCTTGGAACCAAACAAGACATGAGCACGATGTATCATCCTTAGACCGATGGACAATGTGAGAGAACAATCCAAACCCTGGAGGACATACTTAGGGCATGTGTCATTGACTTTGGAAAGTCGTGGGACACACATCTACCTTTAATCGAATTCTCGTACAACAACAGTTACCACACGAACATTAGGGCTTCCCCGTTCGAAGCCCTTTACGGTCGCAAGTGCAGATCTCCTCTGTGTTGGGCCGAAGTGGGGGATACACAGTTAGCCAAGAGTCGAGTCCCCGACAGTGCTCTCACTGGTCCTGAAATCATCCGTGAAACCACCGAGAAGATTATCCAAATCCGAGAACGACTGAAAGCTTCACATGATCGCCAGAAGAGTTACGTTGATAACCGACGGAAACCACTGGAATTCCAGGTTGGAGACCATGTCATGTCGAAGGTCTCGCCCTGGAAAGGCACTGTACGCTTTGTAAAGCGTGGGAAACATAATCTGAGGTACATTGGACCTTTCGAGATCCTCGCCAGGATTGGTCTGGTAGCCTATAAACTTCGTTTACCTCACAAGCTCAGTAACATCCATCCCGTCTTCCATGTTTCAAATCTCAAGAAGTGCCTATCCGATGAAACCCTAGTGATTCCTTTAGACGAGATCGAGATCGATGAAAACCTCAACTTCGTGGAGGAACCGATCAAAATCATGGATCTAGAAGTCAAACGTACGACACAAAGTCGTATCCCGTTAGTGAAGGTTCGCTGGAATGCCAAGCGGGGACTGGAGTTCACTTGGGAGCAGGAAGACTCGATGAGACAGAAGTATCCGCAACTCTTTCCAGATCCATGATTTGTATTTTTTCTTATATCTTGTCTTGAATTTCGGGAAGAAATTCCCTCTAACGGGGGGATAATGTAACAACCCGAAAACCGAAGGCGGAAAAATTTCCGGGGTTGACTCCATGTTGTGTATCAAATCCAATGTACATAGTAAGTAAAGTGAAACAAACATTACATTACATATTAAAAGTTTTACAATTTGTTTCAAAAGACATTGTTTATACAATTGTGATACATAGTATAGATATGAACAAAACGAACGAGCCTTTCACGCACACTGTCCTGGATCAAGTAAGTCTTCGGGTACCTGTACTATCGTTGACCTGAGAACACAAGCGGTTTGAAAATCAGCATAACGCTGGTGAGTTCATAAGTAGTTTTGTTTTGTGAAAAAGTTTATGTTTCCTTTCTGTTTCTGAAAATGTAACACACGCCAAGAAAATCCCACATTTTCTTAAAAGTTGGTTGTTGTTTCACAAAAGTAAAGTATAGTTTGGTTATCCAAATTCGTTGTTCTATTCCGTTTATGTACCAGTGTATTCCCAGGAAAGTCCCATACTTTCCTGAATGTTAGTTGTTGTAAAAGATGTAATGTTATTCAGTTGGTTACACTTTTCTGGTTATGTATACGTTACCCAGGAATGCCCCATGCTTTCCTGTATGTTGGTTTTCGATGTGAAAGATGTATTCTGTTAGACCTGGTTATGTACAAGATTTCCTAGGAAGGTCCCATACCTTCTTGAATGTTGGTTATCATTGTAAAAGATGTATACGTGTTATGGTTAATGTTCTCCCCAGGAAAGTCCCATACTTTCCTGAATGTTGGTTACCTTATGTAAAAGATGTAAAAGATGTAAAAGATGTAAAGTATGTAAACCGAAACCTGGTTATCTGTAAAGTGTGTAAAATGGTTTATTATTACTATAAGTAAATCTCTGTTATCCTAGTTGCGAGTTCCATAACCATACTATAGACAGAACCTGTGGCAATAAGTAGTCCACAATCTTGTGGCAATAAGTAGTCCACAATCCTTATGACTTTCGTCACCCTTGAACCATTTCGGTTCGGCTGTAGCTAGCAGCCAGGTGTGGGGTAGTTAGCCCCGTATAGATCTATACACTCAAGTCACGGGTGTAGTCCTCCACTCGCGTATCTCTGTGGAGTGTTCGCCGAGGACGTGTCGCCAATCATACAGGAATAACAAATTTACTAGTAATAATAGGATAATCCTCCATTCGCGTATCTCTGTGGAATGTTACCGAGGACAAAACTGTGTACAAATTATATTGTTCATGTGTTCTAATTTTATGCTTTTAACTGATAAAATGTGGATACCATTTGTGAAATATATAAAGCGTAACAGTTTATAAACCCATTTCACAAATAAATGTTTATATAATCTGTATGTTCTACCAAATATCAGTTGCGTATATCAGTATTAAAAGCATATAAATTGTGAAACACACACACATGAAAATAAGTTTTGAGTACAAGAACCCTTGTACTTTGCTTGTGTTCCCCCCCTGAAAACAGTGAAAATCAGTGAAAAAGGTAGGGGTATGAACTCACCGGACTCGGAAATGTGTCGATTTTGGATACTAGACGTTAGTTCGGGGATTGTTTACTCGCGATGTCCCTATGTAAAATGTAATAATGTCCATATATAACTAATTAGATTTACAATCACTAATTATTTGGGACATTACACTCCAACGAGGTTAAACACCTCAAAACGAGCGTTTGGAGTGACCCGGGTGACATCTACGGACGTGTATTGGCACTAGGGACTTGGGACTTGAGTTTACTCTCCAAAAGTAAACATTTAAATGAGTTTGCAATCACAAAACACACTCACACATGAGTTTACGGCCGTAAACACATGTTGGTGTGATTTTGAGGGTTTAATGGCTTGAATGGACTTCGGGATTGTTGGAATGGATTTCTAAAATGCCTTGGAACAATTTGAATGAATTTATATCATTTAAAAAGGGAGTTTACGTCCTTAAACTTGGATTTTATGGCCGTAAACTCTACTAAGTCATAGAAAATTGATTTGAGGCACAAGGGGTAATCACATGTGATTCTAACTAATTTTTTAAGGCTTGGTATAAATTTTAGGCTTCATTTAACACATCAACATGAGTTTACGGCCCAGATACATACTCTCTGGCCGTAAACTCTAATATGGCTAACAAAAATTAGATTTTGATGTTTAAAATACTCATATGCAATTCTAGGAATTTTTCCAAGCCTTGTTATGAATTTAGGTTACCATTGAACACATTTTTAGGAGTTTACGGCCTAGTAGTATGTTCTATGGCCGTAAACTCTTCCATACTCATGAAAAATTAGTTTTTGGGACATGAAACAATCACATGTGATTTTAGAAATTTATGCAAGCCTTTGGAGTGAATTAGGTGCTTCATTTGACAAAGATTCATGAGTTTACGGCCAAGGGTATGTTCCTAGGCCGTAAAATCTTATATGTGGCATTTTTGATGTGTTTCAAACCCCAAAACTATTTTTAGATGGATCAAGAATTTACCACAAAGCTATTGGTTAAGTTACAAGGCATTTGGACATGTTTAAAGGCACTAAATCCCCATTTTAGAGGAGTTTACCGCCCAAGAACAAACCTTGGCCGTAAACTCTCTTTTGTCCCATAAAATTCATGTTTTAATTGTTTTAAGTCTAGATTTGCAAGCCTCAAGGTCATATCTAAGTCCCACCTATGATTTGGAAGGGTAAATTAGGCTTAAAAACCTCATTTTGAGGAGTATACGGCCCAAGCTTGCTCCTTGGCCGTAAACTCATGTTCTTGGTCCCAAAACTTAATTTAATCATCAAATTGAAGGCTAAAGAGGTTGTATAGCATGCTAGGGAAGTTACCTCAAAGATTTGAAGCCTTAAACTTGAGATTTGGACCTTTGATTTTGGATGAGGAGAGTAGTTGGAAGTGATTATGGAAGAAATGGCCAAAAGCTTCAAATGATAGCTTAGAATCACTTGTATAGTGCTTGGGAATTGGACACGACGGAATTCTACCCGATACCGACGTTAGACGAAGCTTTTGGTCATACCCGACCAATTTGTCGTGACTCGATATGGTCGATTCTAGAATTATTCCGATAATTACTATGGGGTGTTAGAATGATTCCTAATGGCATTAAGACACCCCTTAAGTCATTTTAGGTCAATACAAGATAATGACTTAATAAAATGGCGAAATCGGAAACGAATTTGGAAACGACGTTTGGTTGGTCGAATTGGATTACAATTGAGTTATAAGAAGTGATATGAAATTTCAGGTTGTTACATTATCCCCCCGTTAGAGGGAATTTTGTCCCGAAATTCAAGACAAGATACAAGACAAATACAAATCATGGATCTAGAAAGAGTTGTGGATACTTCTGCTTTATCGAGTCTTCTCGCTCCCAAGTGAACTCCGGTCCCCTCTTGGCATTCCAGCGAACCTTCACCAACGGGATGCGACTTTGTTTCGTACGTTTGACTTCACGATCCATGATTTAGATTGGTTCCTCCACAAAGTTGAGGTTTTCATCGATCTCAATCTCGTCTAACGGAATTACTAGGGTTTCATCGGATAGGCACTTCTTGAGGTTTGAAACATGAAAGACGGGATGGATGTTACTGAGTTCGTGATGTAAACGAAGCTTATAGGCTACCGGACCAACTCTAGCGAGGATTTCAAAAGGTCTAATGTACCTCGGATTAAGTTTCCCACGCTTACCAAAGCGTATAGTGCCTTTCCAGGGCGAGACTTTCAATAGGACACGATCTCCAACCTGGAATTCTAGTGGTTTCCGACGGTTATCAACGTAACTCTTCTGGCGATCGCGTGAAGCTTTCAGTCGTTCTCGTATTTGGATGATCTTCTCGGTGGTTTCACGGATGATCTCAGGACCAGTAAGAGCACTGTCGGGGACTCGACTCTTGGCTAGCTGTGTATCTCCCACCTCGGCCCAGCACAGAGGGGATCTGTACTTACGACCGTATAGGGCTTCGAACGAGGCAGCCCTAATGCTGGTGTGGTAACTGTTGTTGTATGAGAATTCGATCAAAGGTAGATGTGCGTCCCACAACTTTCCAAAGTCAATGACACATGCCCTAAGCATGTCCTCCAAAGTTTGGATTGTTCTCTCACTTTGTCCATCGGTCTGAGGATGATACGCCGTGCTCATATCTAGTTTGGTTCCAGGAGCTTTCTGAAGAGACTGCCAAAATCGGGAGATAAACCTGCTATCTCGATCAGAGATAATGGACGTAGGTACACCGTGCAGTCGGACTATCTCCTGGATATAAATCGAAGCGAGTCTTTCCATCTTGTATGACTCTTTGATTGGAATGAAATGAGCTGACTTTGTCAAACGATCGACAATCACCCAAATGGTATCATACCCACTCGAGCACTTGGGTAGTTTGGTGATGTAATCCATGGTGATATTCTCCCATTTCCATTTAGGTATCTCGGGTTGCTGGAGCAGACCCGAGGGTTTCTGGTGCTCGACTTTTACCTTGGCGCAAGTCAGACACTTGCCCACAAATGTAGCTATCTCAGCCTTCATATTTGGCCACCAAGATCGTTTCTTGAGATCTAAGTACATCTTGTCAGAGCCCGGGTGAACAGAGTATCTGGTTCTCTGTGCTTCCTCCATGACTAACTCTCTAAATCCTCCGGACTTGGGAATCCAGATCCGATCCATGAAACAATGGACTCCGTCACCTCTGATCTCAAGTTTCTTTTCCATTCCTCTCAAGGCTTCAATTGACATGTTCTCAGGTTTGAGGGCTTCTAACTGAGCTTCTCGGATTTGCATGGGTAGATTGGAATGGATGGTCATTGACTGGCTCTTCACCTTGTGGCCTGGATTCTCCTTTCGACTAAGGGCATCTGCTACCACATTGGCCTTGCCGGGATGGTAACGGATTTCACATTCATAATCACTGAGTAATTCTACCCGTCGCCGTTGTCTCATGTTCAAGTCTTTTTGGTCCAAGATGTGTTGTAGGCTCTTGTGGTCAGTGAAGATCGTGCACTTGGTTCCATAAAGGTAATGCCTCCGTATTTTCAATGCAAAGACTACGGCTCCTAGCTCCAAGTCGTGTGTGGTATAGTTGACCTCGTGTGCTTTCAACTGTCTAGATGCATAGGCAATTAATTTTCCTCTTTGCATAAGCACACAGCCTAAGCCTTGAGTAGACGCATCGCAGAAGACAACAAAGTCCTCTGTCCCTTCGGGTAGGGATAGGACAGGCGCGCTACACAAAGCTTTCATTAGTGACTGGAATGCGGTTTCTTGTTTATCACTCCAACAAAAGGGTACAACTTTCTATGTTAGAGTGGTTAGAGGTTTGGCGATTTTGGAAAAGTTCTGGATGAATCTTCGGTAATAGCCAGCTAGACCCAAAAATTGTCGGATTTCTGTGGGTGTCTTCGGTGCTGACCAATTCTCTATCACTTTTGTCTTGGAAGGATCTACATGAATACCTTCTTCGCTTACCACATGACCGAGGAAAGCTACCTTCCGAATCCAGAACTCCCATTTGGAAAATTTCGCGTACAACTTCTCGGATCGCAGGGTCTCCAACACTAGCCTCAAGTGTTGTTTTGTGGTCTTCTTCACTTCTGGAGTAGACGAGTATGTCATCAATGAACACAATGACGAACTTATCTAGATAAGGACGACACACCCGGTTCATCAGGTCCATGAACACTGCCGGTGCGTTGGTTAAACCAAAGTGCATCACTACGAACTCGTAGTGTTCATATTGAGTCCTGAAAGTTGTTTTGGACACATCACTTTCATGAACTCGTAGCTGATGGTACCCTGATCGAAGGTCTATCTTAGAGAAGTAACTGGCTCCCTGGAGTTGATCAAAGAGGTCATCTATTCGCGGAAGAGGATATCGATTTTTGACAGTCAACTTGTTCAGCTCGCGATAGTTGATACACATCCGAAAGGATCCATCTTTCTTCTTAACAAACAAAACCGGAGCTCCCCAGGGTGAGGAACTCGGTCTAATGAATCCTTTACTAAGCAACTCGTTAAGTTGACTGGATAACTCCTGCATCTCTGCTGGAGCTAAGTGATACGGAGACTTCGCTACAGGAGTAGCTCCAGGAATTAGGTCAATCCGGAACTCGACCTGACGTTCGGGAGGGATTCCTGGAAGCTCTTCGAGAAATACATCAGGAAAATTACATACCTCAGGGATGCTCGCGAGATCTTTAACTTCCTGCTTCTCATTGATTACATGGGCTAAGAATGCAATACACTCCTTTCGCAGGAGTTTCTGAGCTTTATTGTAGGAAATGATACGAAGGTTGGAACTAAGTTTGTCGCCATAGATTACGAGAGTTTGACCTGAAGGAAGGTTGAGTCGGATGGCTTTTTCGAAACAAAGGATATCCGCATGATTGGGACTCAGCCAATCCATGCCAACGATGACATCAAAGCTCTTTATGGATACCGGCATAAGATCGATAAGAAATGAATGGTCGTTCAGGGTTAAGGTACAACCTACAAACACCTCACTAGCACTTTCTTTCTCTCCGTTTGCCATCTCGACGGTAAATATTTCGGTTAAAGGTTGGGAATTATGTTTTAGGTTATGTTTGAATGCATGACTAATAAAACTCCTCTCAGCACCCGAATCGAAAAGAATACTAGCATATGAGTTGTCGAGAAGGAACGTACCCGAGACAACAGTGGGATCAGCGACCGCTTCCTCCCGTCCCATGGCGAGGACCCTTCCGGTGTTATTAGCAGTAGTCTTCTTGGGGCAGCAACTTCACCAAAGTTATAACAGGCTTGACCAACGCCCGTTCCCAAAGATTGATTTGCTGATTGGGTCGGAGCTTTGTAGAATCGAACCGTGTGCCCCTTCTTACCACAATTAGTACAGGAAAGTTCTCGACAGGGGCCAGGATTGTGGTGATACTTGCACTTATCACAAAGAGGGAGATTACCAACATATTGGCTGGTAGGAGTTGGAGCTGTGGACCCCACAACAGAGGCAGCAGCAACGGGGGTAGTAGCAGCATGGACTGCTACTGTTTGCTGTCTTTTAGAGGACCCTTGGGAAGATTGGCCGTTCTTCTTCTTCCAGAATTTTCGTTTCTCACCGCTCCTTTTGGTCGGCTCAGGAATGGTAGTGATTTCTTCAACATCATCACTGTGGTGAATTATAGCTTGAGCTATAGTCTTAGCACTATCATACGTATCCAGGCGAGCAGCTAAGACATGGCCCTTCGTCGGATTGGTTAGCCCCCAAATAAACCTCTCGATCTTCTTGCTTTCAGGAGTGACTAGGCCAGGGCAAAGAAGGGCAAGATCATCAAATCGGGAAGTGTATGCAGCAATATCGGAACCTTTCATCTTCAAATTCCAGAGCTCGTGCTCTAGCTTCTGCATTTCACCTTGGGGACAATATTCAGCAAGGAGAAGTTCTTTCATAGCTTCCCAGCTCATAGCATTTGCCACGGGGAGGGTCAAGGATTTGACTCGGCTATTCCACCAAGTCAATGCTTTATCGAGGAAGGTACAAGCTGCGAACTTGACCTTATCAGACTCAGCGCAGGCACAGATTTCGAAAATGGATTTGATTCTCTCGAACCATCGGGACAAGGAAATGACACCACCAGTGCCATTAAAGAAAGAAGGCTTCGCATTCATGAAGTCCTTGTAGGAACCCTCCTTACGGCGTTCCTGGTTACTGTCTTGATTCTGATTAATGCCTCCTGAACCACTGGTGTTTAGCTGGGACACGGCAGCTGTCACCGCGGCGGTAACAACTGTTTGAAATAACACGGGATCGATTTCAGGAGGAGGTGGCGGAGGGTTGTTGGTCCTTGAGTTGGGTATCTTTCTGGGAGGTATCTTGATCTAATAAGATCAAGGAAGAGAGGATGGTAAGTCCTCTGAATTGAATCGAGAGATATGACAAATATTATTCCAAATAAGCGATAAAGCAGGAAAGAGTTATCGAAGCAAATAAGCTATCGCTAATGGAATGATCGAGGATCTATACGTGTACGAGGATTTCTACAAAGAATTGATTCGAGAAATACTCCCATAGTATTTCATGATTTGTTACGATACTGGCGCGTTGATTGTGGTATTAGGGTAAGTTTTTAGGCATGCCGTATACTACAGTCACTCGCAAGAACATGTTGGCCGTGTCTCGAATGAATATAGTTGGCCAAGCTATATTGACCCTAGACATGACTACATAACTGCTCGGGTTTAAACGCAGCGTACAACACCCATTTACTTATGTTCTGTTCTACTTGTAGTTACGGATCTCGACGAGTCGGTATACTTATATACTTTTGAAAATACTTGTAGTTTGAAAATACTTTTAATTCAGAGCACTGAGGCCCTTTAGTGTTTATAGTTTTATACCATGTAAGGATTGGTATACTTTATTCAGTATAAACAAGGGCTCTGATACCAATCTGTCACACCCCGAAAACCGAAGGCGGAAACATTTCCGGGGTTGACTCCATGTTGAGTATCAAATCCAATGTACATAGTAAGTAAAGTGAAACAAACATTACATTACATATTAAAAGTTTTACAATTTGTTTGAAAAGACATTGTTAATACAATTGTGATACATAGTATAGATATGAACAAAACGAACGAGCCTTTCACACACACTGTCCTGGATCAAGTAAGTCTTCGGGTACCTGTACTATCGTTGACCTGAGAACACAAGCGGTTTGAAAATCAGCATAACGCTGGTGAGTTCATAAGTAGTTTTGTTTTGTGAAAAAGTTTATGTTTCCTTTCTGTTTCTGAAAATGTAACACACGCCAAGAAAATCCCACATTTTCTTAAAAGTTGGTTGTTGTTTCACAAAAGTAAAGTATAGTTTGGTTATCCAAATTTGTTGTTCTATTCTGTTTATGTACCAGTGTATTCCCAGGAAAGTCCCATACTTTCCTGAATGTTAGTTGTTGTAAAAGATGTAATGTTATTCAGTTGGTTACACTTTTCTGGTTATGTATACGTTACCCAGGAATGCCCTATGCATTCCTGTATGTTGGTTTTCGATGTGGAAGATGTATTCTGTTAGACCTGGTTATGTACAAGACTTCCCAGGAGGGTCCCATACCTTCTTGAATGTTGGTTATCATTGTAAAAGATGTATACGTGTTATGGTTAATGTTCTCCCCAGGAAACTCCCATACTTTCCTAAATGTTGGTTACCTTATGTAAAAGATGTAAAAGATGTAAAAGATGTAAAGTATGTAAACCGAAACCTGGTTATCTGTAAAGTGTGTAAAATGGTTTATTATTACTATAAGTAAATCTCTGTTATCCTAGTTGCGAGTTCCATAACCATACTATAGACAGAACCTGTGGCAATAAGTAGTCCACAATCTTGTGGCAATAAGTAGTCCACAATCCTTATGACTTTCGTCACCCTTGAACCATTTCGGTTCGGCTGTAGCTAGCAGCCAGGTGTGGGGTAGTTAGCCCCGTATAGATCTATACACTCAAGTCACGCTCTCTAAATCCAAGAGATTCTGGTTACGGGTGTAGTCCTCCACTCGCGTATCTCTATGGAGTGTTCTCCGAGGACGTGTCTCCAATCATATAGGAATAACAAATTTACTAGTAATAATAGGATAATCCTTCATTCGCGTATCTCTGTGGAATGTTACCGAGGACAAAACTGTGTACAAATTATATTGTTCATGTGTTCTAATGTCATGCTTTTAACTGATAAAATGTGGATACCATTTGTGAAATATATAAAGCGTAACAGTTTATAAACCCATTTCACAAATAAATGTTTATATAATCTGTATGTTCTACCAAATATCAGTTGCGTATATCAGTATTAAAAGCATATAAATTGTGAAACACACACACATGAAAATAAGTTTTGAGTACAAGAACCCTTGTACTTTGCTTGTGTTCCCCCCCCCCTGAAAACAGTGAAAATCAGTGAAAAAGGTAGGGGTATGAACTCACCGGACTCGGAAATGTGTCGATTTTGGATACTAGACGTTGGTTCAGGGATTGTTTACTCGCGATGTCCCTATGTAAAATGTAATAATGTCCATATATAACTAATTAGATTTACAATCACTAATTATATGGGACATTACACTCCAACGAGGTTAAACACCTCAAAACGAGCGTTTGGAGTGACCCGGGTGACATCTACGGACGTGTATTGGCACTAGGGACTTGGGACTTGAGTTTACTCTCCAAAAGTAAACATTTAAATGAGTTTGCAATCACAAAACACACTCACACATGAGTTTACGGCCGTAAACTCATGTTGGTGTGATTTTGAGGGTTTAATGGCTTGAATGGACTTGGGGATTGTTGGAATGGATTTCTAAAATGCCTTGGAACAATTTGAATGAATTTATATCATTTAAAAAAGGATTTTACGGCCTTAAACTTGGAGTTTACAGCTGTAAACTCTACTAGGTCATAGAAAATTGATGTGAGGCACAAGGGGTAATCACATGTGATTCTAACTAATTTTCTAAGGCTTGGTATAAATTTTAGGCTTCATTTAACACATCAACATGAGTTTACGGCCCAGATACATTCTCTTTAGCCGTAAACTCTAATATGGCTAAGAAAAATTAGATTTTGATGTTTAGAACACTCATATGCAATTCTAAGAATTTTTCCAAGCCTTGTTATGAATTTAGGTTACCATTAAACACATTTTTAGGAGTTTACGGCCTAGAAGTAAGTTCTATGGCCGTAAACTCTTCCATACTCATGAAAAATTAGTTTTTGGTACATGAAACAATCACATGTGATTTTAGAAATTTATGCAAGCCTTTGGAGTGAATTAGGTGCTTCATTTGACAAAGATTCATGAGTTTACGGCCAAGGGTATGTTCCTAGGCCGTAAACTCTTATATGTGGCATTTTTGATGTGTTTCAAACCCCTCAACTATTTTTAGATGGATCAAGAATCTACCACAAAGCTATTGGTTAAGTTACAAGGCATTTAGACATGTTTAAAGGCACTAAATCCCCATTTTAGAGGAGTTTACGGCCCAAGAACAAACCTTGGCCATAAACTCTCTTTTGTCCCATAAAATTCATGTTTTAATTGTTTTAAGTCTAGATTTGCAAGCCTCAAGGTCATATCTAAGTCCCAACTATGATTTGGAAGGGTAAATTTGGCTTAAAAACCCCATTTTGAGGAGTTTACGGCCCAAGCTTCCTCCTTGGCCGTAAACTCATGTTCTTGGTCCCAAAACTTAATTTAATCATCAAATTGAAGGCTAAAGAGGTTGTATAGCATGCTAGGGAAGTTACCTCAAAGATTTGAAGCCTTAAACTTGAGATTTGGACCTTTGATTTTGGATGAGGAGAGAGGTTGGAAGTGATTATGGAAGAAATGGCCAAAAGCTTCAAATGATAGCTTAGAATCACTTATATAGTGCTCGGGAATTGGACACGATGGAATTCTACCCGATACCGACGTTAGACGAAGCTTTTGGTCATACCCGACCAATTTGTCGTGACTCGATATGGTCGATTCTAGAATTATTCCGATAATTACTATGGGGTGTTAGAATGATTCCTAATGGCATTAAGACACCCCTTAAGTCATTTTAGGTCAATAGAAGATAATGACTTAATAAAATGGCGAAATCGGAAACGAATTTGAAAACGACGTTTGGTTGGTCGAATTGGATTACAATTGAGTTACAAGAAGTGATATGAAATTTCAGGTTGTTACAGTTATATGGCCGTAAACTCCATAAAATGTTTACTCTTGGGGAGTAAACTCAAATCCTAAGTCCCTAGTGTCATTGCACGTCCGAAGATGTCACCCGGGTCACTCCAAACGCTCGTTTTGAGGTGTTTAACCTTGTTGGAGTGTAATGTTCCATATAATTAGTGAATGTAAATCTAATTAAATATATATGGACATTATTTCATTTTACATAGGGACATCGTGAGTAATCAAGCCCCGAACCAACGTCTCGTGTCCGAAACCGTCGCATTTCCGAGTCTGGTGAGTTCATACCCCTACCCTTTTTCACTGTTTATAACTGTTTTCAGGGGGGAACACAAGAAAAGTACAAGGGTTTTATTGTACTCAAAACTTATTTTAGTCTTTGTGTTTCACATTTCATATGCTTTTAACACTGATATACACAACTGATAACCGTATGAACATGCAGATCACGTAACATATTATTTGTGAAATGGGTTTTATAAACTGTTATGTTTTATATATTTCACAAATGGTTTTCCACATTTTATCAGTTAAAATCATGACTTTAGAACATATGAACATGAAACTTGTACACTGTTTGTCCTCGGTAACACTCCACAGAGATACGCGAGTGGAGGACTATCATATTATTACTAGTAAATTTGTTATTCCTGTATGATTGGAGACACGTCCTCGGCGAACACTCCACAGAGATACACGAGTGGAGGACTACACCCGTAACCAGAATCTTTGGGATTTAGAGAGTGTGACTTGAGTGTATAGATCTATACGGGGCTGACTACCCAACACCTGGCTGCTAGCTACAGCCGAATCGAAATGGTTCAAGGGTGACGAAAGTCATAAGGATGTGGACTACTTATTGCCACAGGTCCAGTCTATAGTATGGTTATGGAACTCGCAATTAGGATAACATAGATTTACTTATAGTAATAATGAATAACTTGATACACTTCACAAGATATCCAGGTTTTTGGTATACATCTTTTACATTGATAACTCACATTCAGGAAAGTATGGGACTTTCCTGGGAAACCTTGTACATAACCAGGTCTAACCAGAATACATCTTTTACATCTTTTACAAATGGTAACCAACATTCAGGAAAGCATGGGGCTTTCCTGGGGAAAACATTTACATAACTAGAAAAGTGTAACAAACTGGATAACCTTACATCTTTTACAATTGGTAATATACAATCAGGAAAGTATGGGACTTTCCTAGGGATCCATTGATACATAACCAGAACAGAATAACAAAACAGATAACCTAAATGTACATTTTCACAAGGGTAAACATGATTTTAGTGTACAACTTTAATTTACATAATGTGAAACAACCAACCAACCTTTTTAAGAAAATGTGGGATTTTCTTGGCGTGTGCTACATTTTCAGAAACAGAAAGGAAACATGAACATTTTCACAAAACAAAAACCGCTTATGAACTCACCAGCGTTATGCTGATTTTCAAACCGCTTGTGTTCTCAGGTCATTGATAGAACAGGTACCCGAAGATCCACTTGATCCAGGTTGGAGTGCATACAAGACCCGTTCTTTTTGTTTCTATATATATACTATGTATCAAAAACTATACAACTTTAGTTTTGAAACAACTGTAAAACTTTTTATATGTAATGTAATGGTTGTTCTACTTTACTTACTATGTACATTGGATTTGATACTCAATGTGGAGTCAACCCCGAAAATGTTTCCGCCTTCGGTTTTCGGGGTGTGACAGATTGGTATCAGAGCCCTTGTTTATAGTGAATAAAGTATACCAAACCTTACATGGTATAAAACTATAAACACTAAAGGGCCTAAGTGCTCTGAAATAAAAGTATCTTCAAACTATAAGTATTTTCAAAAGTATATAAGTATACCGAGCCGTCGAGATCCGTAACTACAAGTAGAACAAAACATAAGTAAATGGGTGTTGTGTACTGTGGTTAAACCTGCGCAGTTATGTAGTCGTGTCTACGATCAATATAGCCTGGCCAACTATATTCATTCGAGACACGGCCAACATGTGCTTGGGAGTGACTGTGGTATGCAGCATGCCTAAAACTTACCCTAATACCACAAACATCGCGCCAGTGTAGTATCGAATCATGAAATACTATGGGAGTATTTCTCGAGCCAATTCTTCTTAAGAATCCTCATTCACGTATAGATCCTTGATCATTCCATTAGCGATAGTTTACCTGCTTTGATAACTCTTTCCTGCTTTATCGCTTATTTGGAATAAATATCTATCATATCTCTCGATCCAATTCAGAGGACTTATCATCCTCTCTTTCTTGATCTTATTAGATCAAGATGCCTCCCAGAAAGAGACCCAGCTCAAAGACCAACAACCCTCCGCCACCACCTCCTCCTAAAATTGATCCCGTGTTATTCCAAACAGCTGTTACCGCCACGGTGGCAGCTGCCATGTCCCAATTGAACACCGGTGGTTCCGGTGGTTCGGGAGGTGGTACTCAAGATCAAGAAAGTAACCAGGAACGCCGAGAGGAGGGTTCCTACAAGGACTTCATGAATGCGAAGCCTTCATCCTTCGATGGCACTGGAGGTGTCATTTCCTTATCCCGATGGTTCGAGAAAATCAAATCCATTTTCGAAATTTGTGCCTGTGCTGAGTCCGACAAGGTCAAATTTGCAGCCTGTACCTTCAGTGATAAAGCCTTGACTTGGTGGAATGGCCGAGTCAAATCCTTGACCCTACCCGTAGCCAATGCCATGGGATGGGATGCCATGAAAGAACTCCTCCTTGCCGAATATTGTCCCTGTGGTGAAATGCAGAAGCTAGAGCACGAGCTCTGGAACCTGAAGATGAAAGGTTCCGACATTGCTGCATACATTTCCCGATTCGATGATCTTGCCCTTCTCTGTCCTGGTCAACTCAGTCCTGACAGGGCCTGACACATAAGTCAGCACCAAATCATTGATGGGCCCAAGATACTGCTTTTCCCGTTAGAACACAAGCAACAGATAAACTTTGACTTATATGCTTACACTATTTAGTCATCAATCATGCAAACAATACATTTTATAACATCAAGTTACTGATGCATTTACGCATTACCAATGCACAACCAACTCTTAAAAAACTACTCATATATCTTCTTTTAAATATTATACGATGTTATTGTCTAAGAATTACTCATGATAAATTCCATGAAGTAATTCACTGAGCATGGGTTCAATCTAATACTCAAATTCTCCATTTCAAAAGTACTCACGAATGTTGTAGCAAACCATTGGTATGTCTAAACACCTAGACAATCTACAACCCAATTCATGACAGTCTTAAATCATTTATGATTGATGGTGGATATTTGAATAATCTAAGTATTCAGGAAGTAAAACATGCAAAAATCAAACACAATGATAAACAATTGACACAAGATAGTAAACGCTACTCATAAATAAATCTCTATTATTTAATCATCAAATTTCAATTACATTTATTTGTTATAAGTTCCTAAATATCTATCTAATCACTAAAACTAATATCATCCTTCATACCAATGCTACTTGCAAGCTGAACATGCTTAATCCTACTCAGACCCTTTGTGAGAGGATCGGTAGGATTCTCTTCAGATGATACCCTCTTTACGACGAGGTGTCCTTCTTCTACCCTATGTCTGATGAAATGGAATTTTCTGTCGATATGATATATTGGTTCCTTGGTAAAGGCAACCACTCCTTCATTATCGCATAAAATCTCCATAGGATCCTTTGTGGCTGGTACTACTCCAAGATCTCCGATGATTTCTTAAACCATATAGCCTCCTTTGATGCTTCACTTTCTGGAATGTACTATGATTCACATGTAGAATCTGCCACTATCTCTTGCTTGTAATTTTTACAAGTCATCGCTCCTCCATTAAAGGTAAACACCCAGCCATATTGAGAAAGGAAGTTGTCTTTGTCTGTCTGGAAGCTAGCGTCACTCTACCCAGTAACTCTTAAGTCATCACTGCCACGAAGCACAAGGATACATGATACGTACATATCTACATATATATTATACATCATATCTTAATACTTCTATCCATAATTATGCTTATTATAGAACAAAGGTACTTATTATGTTGAGTAAATTACTGAAATCGTCCTTATGCTTTGGTCAAAATTTCACGTTTGGTCCTTAACTTTTTTTTACCTCGGATCGTCCCCGTGGTTTGATTTTGTTGCATTTTTCATCCCTTACATACATAAAGTTAGGGACCAAATGTCCAATTTTGACCAAACCACAGGGATGAAAAACGCAACAAAATCAAACCATAGGGACGATCCGAGTGCAAAACTAGTCAAGGACCAAACGTGAAATTTTGACCAAACTACAGGGACGATTTCAATAATTTACTCTATTATGTTTAATATTTGTTTTGTAGCATAAAAGACATGATCGGAAGCAACATGGAAGTTGGAAGAAGGAAAATGCGAGCTTAGGCAAGAGGAAGACACAAGAAGGATGTTGACGGACAGCTTGACCCCTCGTCGGTATTTTGACCATATCTCATGACTCGTAACTCTGATTGACAAGATTCAAAATGATCGAAAAACACAATTTCGGACAATTTTCGTGTTTTGAGAAAAGTCGTATTTTCAACTACCACGACGTGGTGACATCACCACGACATGGTGAATGGAATCATTGTGATTCTTGACACCGACTTGGAGAATACGGGATAAAGTTGAGGACCACGACGTGTTGCCTTTAGCACGTCGTAGTGTCAAGATTTTTGGTAACTATATATATCTCAGATATTAGGTCGATTCCAGGGGATAGAGGAATGAAGGTTGGGACTATTAACGAAAAAATACCCTTCCAAGACCCCTTTGAGGGCAGAATTCAACTAGAGATCAAAGGATAAAGAGATAGGAGCAAGGATTCACATCTACACATTCAGTTTGCCTAGTTTATTCATGATTAATCTAGCTTCCCTTATGTGTTTGTGTTTCCCAGTTGTGATTATGGGCTAAAAACCCTTGCTTTCGTTGAGATTAGATGAACTCCTAAATACTATGTGTTGATTTCTTATTTAATGGATTGATGAAGTTGGTTTTGCTTTAAATATTGTTTAATAAATCTAAACCTAGCTAGTTAAAGTTTCTATCTTTTTTTCCTAGTCTCAAGTTTTTTTTAGTTAAACTATAGTTAATTGCATGAAAATTGATTTACCTAGTTGTTTATGACCATTAAATTGATAAAGCTAGAGACTGACCATATCCTAGTGTAGGTGATATGTTAGTTGCTTAAATGTGTTAGAGAGCAGTATTTGATAATAATATTTGCTTGATTACTAGACTTGACCATAGAATAGTAGTATGTAGATTCTATCATTTAGAGTCCAAATTACCCTTAAAATCAATTTAGTATCCTTAACTTGCATGATCATTTGGGTTAAAGTTACTAAATTGACTTATGCTAGTTAGTCTTACTATGATGACTAGTAACTTTTATTTGGTAAGTAATGAAATTAATCCATTGACTTGAAATCAACCATAGGAAAAATGAGGGATTTGAAGCTAAACGAGAGTATCTTTTATTCTTGGTTTTAAACTGTCTTTTTAGTTGTTTACTTTAGTAATTAGTTTGTTATTTTACTTTAAGTTTTTCTAAACTTGTAAAATCAGATAAAACCCCCATTTTAGTTGTTTTTCTTAGTTTAGCTTTTAGTAGTTATTTTATTAATTAAATATTGTTCCCTTTGATCAACACCCGACTTACCTAAACTATTCTATAATTCGACTAGGTACACTGCCTAGGTGCATTCTAGCTAGTTAAGTTCGTTAGGTTATAAATTCAAAATTAGTTAAGTATACTTTGTGCACATCAAGTTTTTGGCGCCCTTGCCGGGGAACGACTTATTTGATTTTTAGTTTAATTAATTTTAGTTATTCGATCCTTTTTGTGGGTTAAAAACCGCAAAAAGTTATTTTTTAGCATTTATTTAATTTTATTTTTTCTTCTGAACATCAACCACGTCGTGGTCACGTTCCAAGCAGTTTTTAGATTTATTTTTTTGGTCGTTTTATGCGTTTTTTTAGTATTGTTTTAGCAGAAAAATGGGGGATATAGCAACCATGACAATGGAAGAGTACAAGCGACATATTAGGAACGAAAATAGATGGGGTTTTGATCCACCAAAAATCCCAACCACGACAAAGTTTGAAGTTCCGAGGAACATTCTTAGCATGCTAAAAGATCTACCTTTTTATGGGAAGGAGCACGAGGACGCCTACGAGCATATAGAAGAGGTAGTGGAGATTTCTCATTATTTTAATGCACCAAATGTAAGTGAAGATCCAGTGATGCTTCAACTTTTACCGGTCACGTTGAAGGGTGAAGCTAAGTAATGGTTAAAATCACTTCCCTATGGGGCAATCACAACATGGGCTGATTTTAAGACTGAGTTCATACCAGTTTAACCCTTCTTCAAAAGTGGCAAAGCTTAAGAGAAATATCAAAAATTTTAAACAATTAGAAGGGGAGTTGTTATACGAGGCTTGGGAATGTTACAAGAGATTGTTATGACATTGCCCTCAACATGACTTCAATGTGCAACAATAAATCTCGATATTTTATGATGGAATCAATGTCTGTACTCATCAACTTCTAGACTCGTAAGGGCCCATGACAAAGAAGAATCTGACAACAAATAAAGCTTTGATTTAAGAATTTCCTAAGCATTCAAGAGAGTATAATAACTCCAAAGAGGATTTCACTAGAGGGAATTCAAGTAAAGATGGAGGTCAAGATACTATCAGCGCAGTAATTGCAAAGCTTGATGCAATGGAAGAAAAGATCACAAAAATTGGTGGATCAATTCATGATAGATGCGGACCTTGCAGGGGACCCCATTCTACTAAGGATTGTGAGGTGGAGTACAAGAGAGAACGAGATGTGAAAGAATTTCAAGAACTTATGCATGATCTCTACCAAATTGAGCAAGTCCATTTAGAGAAAAAATATGCTCTCAACTCGATGCTATTCTGATTCATGGAAGCTAGCGAAAAAAGGACATGATGTAAATGATGCAACACTTAGAGTTCAACAAGAATATATTTTGCGCATCCAAACACAAGTTGGGCAAGTAACAAAATTTTTACAAGAAAAGCTATCAGATTTACTTTCAAGAAAAGTTGAGTCAATCTGTACGGATCAAGTTATGGCTATTGATACAGAAGAAGAAGATGAATTGGTGAATATGAAGGAACTTGAAGGGGAGTCTAATCAGTCACTCGAAGTAAAAAAGAAAGAGGAAGAAGAGTATCATGAAGCTGCCCAGTCACCACGACGTGGAGACAATAGTGCCACGTCGTGGGCAATAAAAGAAGATTGTGATTCTTCTGTTGTTGAGCCATATCGACCACCTCTTCCTTTCCTATCCTGTCCCAATGAAAATTTGGTGAAACAAGAAAATATGAAGTTCCTTAAAGCACGATGAATTTCAAACATGAAGGAAGAAGAGTAGGAGGACTGGGAGGAGCTGTTACCAAAAGAGCAATTGGAAAAAGAAGTGAATTATTCAAAACCTCCAATGTCAGGGACAATGATGTTTCAGGTGTTTGCTTTTACAAGACCACTAGATCAAGTCACATAGCTGATTAAAGAAAAAGAAGAAGAGAGTGATGAGTCTCATTTTGACAAGAAAAACCCGAAAAGAGACAAGAGAAAAGCTAAAGACATGAGAATGAGGAAAGAACCCAAGAGGAAACATAAAGAAGATGTCAACCCAAGAATGCAACAAAGTTCAAGAAAGGCATTCAATAGAAGGGTTTCTTACAAATGAGTAAGTTTCAAGATGATGGAGAATGGGGAGGTTACACTTACACCAGATGCAACGTAGAGTGGGTAGCAATGGTTTAACATATATTTTTTTCATGAATGGTTTTATAAGTCCATTCGATCCGACACATTTTCATTCACAAGAAGCATGCCATGTGTTATATTTAGAGTCCGAGTGAAGGTATTATTGACAAAAGAAGGCTCTCTATAGAGAAAGATTAGAAAACGACAAGATAACCGAGATATGAGCAATTTTTTGGGTGTTCGTTTGCATCAATAAGTGAGGAGTCTTGCCTAACAGCTTCGTAGATTCGTTGGTGCCACATATACTCCAGAAATCAGCTTCTTCTGGCACCGATTATTGCAATTTCAAGACCAACACGTCGTGGTAATCTGTAACAGCCCGGATTTCCAGGTATCTTTTATGCTTATATTTTTGGAGTTTTGTGAGGGGACTCGACGAGTTGAAGCTCAAACTCGCCGAGTAGGATCGCGGTTCAGGACGTGGGTTCGCGCCTGGACTCGACGAGTCCAAGGAATGGACTCGGCGAGTCCTCGCTGTTTAATGAAACCCTAATTTCCCGGTCCTAAGCCCTATTTAAAGGACCTTATGGCCCTTCATTGCGGCTACCTTGATCTTGAGAGCACCAAAGCAGCTGAGGGTTCTTGTGAGTGAGATAAGAGGCCATTGTTCACCAAAATTGTGCGTTTTTGCAAGAAAGGAAGAGGAAAGTCAATCTAGAAGAGTTGGGGACTTTGATCTACTTTCATTTCATCAGAGGAGGCTTCTTGAGGTATCATTCAGAGCTTATTTCCGTATTTTTGTTGATATGGTCAAATCTAGGGTTTCTTCATGCCTTATTTTCTTTGTATTTGAAGTGTGAGAGGTCCCATGGGGATATGGTCCTTAGATCTGGACCTTAGTAGGTCCAGAGAGTCCCTAATGTCATGCTTTATGTCCTTCCTTTTTGGGTTGGAGGCTAGGGTTGCCATTTTAGAGGTCATTTCTCCAAAAAGAGCCTTGTAGGTGCTGTATGATAACCAAGATATGAACTTTACATGATGAATGAGCTTAGGAGGGCCAGATCTATGAGTGGATGGAGCGGATCTGACCTCAGAAGCTAGTTTGAGTTGATGCATGGCATGGAGTCACCGAGTCTGAAGAACAGACTCGGCAAGTAGCATGAAGATAGTCCTTAACCACTCAGCGAGTGGTCCTGCCGAGTTATGGGTTGACTCAGTGAGTCAGGGAGAGTTAGAGAGGGTTGACAGATGGACTGAGTCGAGCTGGAACTCGCCGAGTTGTTCTTGAGACTCGGCGAGTTGAGTCGTGGTGGCCCTGCGATTCATGCCAGGTGGAACTCGTCGAGTCAGGGGAGTACTCGACGAGTTAAAAGAGTATCCTAGAGAGTTGGTGAATACGTATAGACTCGCCGAGTCGCCCTAGTGCACTCGCCGAGTCCGGTCAAAGTTGACCGTTGACCATTGACCATTGACCGTTGACCATTGACCGTTGACCAGAGTTGACCAGAGTTGACTTGATAGGGGTAGTCAACCTTAGTGATAAAAGTGTTAATTAGAGATGTATGATGTTATAGGAGGATTATAGCTCGGAGGATCGAGCACGAGAGATTTTCAGGATTTGCGGGTTATCGAGATATACGAGGTGAGTCTTCTCACTATACTTTACCTTGAGTAGGTAATCAAAGTTACGTGACAGAGTATGTGTATGTTATGCGTATGTTATGTGTTGTACTGCATGATGTCTATGTGATTTATGTTGTGTATGTTTATAGAGTTGGAACCGTAAGGTTCCCAGAGTTAGAACTAGTGGGTTCACAGAGTGGGGTCTACGGACCCACAAAGTTATAGTCTCGAGTGGCTAATATGTGTTATGTGTGGTATTTCGGGGAACTCACTAAGCTTTGTGCTTACAGTGTTAGTGTTGTTGTTTCAAGTACTAGTGATGACCGTGGGAAGGCGCCGGCTTGATCTGAACACACGCAAGGGATTTTTATGTGATATGATCTTGGGATTTTGTATGATGTGAATTGAAGATTTAAACTTGATGTTTTATGAAAAGTAAATGAAAAATGTTTTTATATTTTGCGAAAAATTATTTTGAAATTCACGGTGTTACATAATCCCTGCCACGTCGTGTTGTCGTAGTCAGAATACCATAAAAATAATATGTTTGAGCCATCACAAGGTGGTGAATTCCACCACGAGGTGGTGCTTTTCGAGTCTGTTTTTTGAGTCTCATCCCATACTTTAAGTATTCTAAGTGTTCAAGAGTGGCGTTTCCAATTCTATATTGAATTCCATGGTATGGATCACCTGTTCCTACACCATCGAATTTTATTTTTACGTCGTGTTGAAGTAATGTCCCGGCTGCCACGACATGGTTGACACTTTCCTATGCCGTGGGGGAGTTTTTCATCACATTAGGAGGCTGCCATTCTACTTTCCAATTCCGTTTCCACACTTTAGAGAAAGCCAGAGATCCTACACATGATTCGAGATGCATCTTCTATCCCAGGGGAGTTTGTTCCTTTTTCTCCCTCTTTTTTATTATATGTTTTGCATAGCATACAATGAGGGCATTGTATGTAATAAGTATAGGGTAGGGGGTTGAAAAAGTACATTTAAAAACTTTTAATGGTTTTAAATAATAATCTAAAAGTTTAATCTAGTAATAGTTTGCACTTAAATTGCTAGTCTTATATGGGATGATCCGATGAGAGCTCAAATGTTTAACCGAGGCAATGAAGTCATTGCACATAGACTAGTATATTTAACAAATAAAGGTTGAAGTTAAGCACCATTGCTTAAGCATGCAGGATTTGAGTGAAAAAGAAAAAAGTGAGATATATATTAAAAAAATAGGAGAGAAATTACCAAAAAGTTGTAAGAATTTTGGAGCTATCAAAGTATGAAGATCAAAAGATAAAAAAAATTATGAAGAAATTCGAAAAATTGAAGATACCAAAAATATTTCAAATAAAAAGGTGGTAAATTCATAGAAATCAACTATCAAATTTCAAAGAAGTGAAATCGAAAAGCTCCAATTTGGTATCTAAAATTGTAATTTCTAAATTATGTATGCTTGGGTTGCTTAACCGAAAATACCTTGAGGTTAAGAAATATTTTATGAGGATTGATTCGGAGGGTCGCAGAAATTAGTGTCGTATAACCTAAGGGGTGAAGGTTCATAAGGATTGTGAGTGGCTAAGATTGGGTATGTTTCTAGAAACCATAGAAACAAATATGCTCATTGAGGTCTTGGTATAATGGTTGAGTTCAAAATGGATTGTCTTATATGATATTGGTGATGAAAGTTAGACTTCAAAAAATTTAGTTTGCTTGGGGGCAAGCAAAGGTTAAGTGTGGGGTATTTTGATATGTACATATCTACATATATATTTTACATCATATCTTAATACTTTTAGCTATAATTATGCTTATTATAGAACAGAAGGTACTTATTCTGTTTAATATTTGTTATGTAGCATAAAAGACAAGATCGAAATCAAAATGGAAGTTAGAAGCAGGAAAATGCAAGCTTAGGCAAGAAGAAGACACAAGAAGGATGTTGATGGACAGCTTGACCACTCGTCAGTATTTTTACCATATCTCATGAATCGTAACTCTGATTGACAAGATTCAAAATGATCTGAAAACTAGACACAATTTTGGACGACTTTTGTGTATTTAGAAAAGTCATATTTTCAACTACAACGACATGGTTACATCACCACGACGTGGTGAATGGAATCTTCGCGTTTCTTGACACCAACCTGGAGAATACAGGATAAACTTGAGGATCACGACGTGTAGCCTTTAGCACGTTGTACTGTCAAGATTTTTGGTAACTATATATATCTCAGACATTAGGTCGATTGCAGGGGAGAGAGGACTTTAGGCTGCGACTATTAACGAAAAAATACCCTTCCAAGACCCATCCGAGGGCATAATTCAACTATAGATCAAAGGATAAAGAGATCGGAGCAAGAATTTGCATCTACACATTCAGCTTGCCTAGTTTAATCATTATTAGTCTAGTTTCCCTTATGTTTATGTGTTTCCCAGCTGTGATTATGGGCTTAAAACCCTTGCTTTTGTTTAAATTAGATGAACTCCTAAATACTATGTGTTGATTTCTTGTTTGATGGATTGATGAATTTGGTTTTGCTTTCAATATTGTTTGATAAATATAAACCTATCTAGTTCAAGTTTCTATCTTTATTGCCTAGTCTCAAGTTTTGTGTAGTTAAAACATAGTTAATTACATGAAAACTGATTTACCTAGTTGTTTATGACCAGTAAATTGGTAGAGCTATAGATTGACCATATCCTAGTGTAGGTGATAAGTTAGTTGTTTAAATGTGTTAGAGAGCAGTATTTGACAATAATATTTGCTTGATTACTAGACTTGACCATAGAATAGTAGTCTGTAGATTCTAGCTTTTAGAGTCCAAAATACCTTTAAAATCAATTTAGTATCCTTAACTTGCATGATCATTTGGGTTAAACTTATTAAATTGACTGATGCTAGTTAGTCTGACCATGATGACTAGTAAATTTTATTTGGTAACTAATGAAATTAATCCATTGACTTGAAATCAACCATAGGAAAAAGGAGGGATTCGTAGCTAATCGAGAGTATCTTTTATTCTTGGTTTAAACTGTCTTTCTAGTTGTTTACTTTAGTAATTAGTTTGCTATTTAAATTTAAGTTTTTCTAAACTTGTAAAATCAGATAAAACCCCCCATTTTAGTTGTTTTTCTTAGTTTAGCTTTTAGTAGTTATTTTATTAATTAAATACCGTTCCGTTTTATCGACACCCGACTTACCTAAACTATTCTATAATTCGACAAGGTACACTAACTAGGTGAATTCTAGCTAGTTAAGTTCGTTAGGTTATAAATTCAAAACTAGATAGGTATAATTTGTGCACATCAAACCAGTCCTTAGTTTTTCAGAGATACTTAAGAATGTTCTCGACCGCTATCCAATGATCTTTACTTGGATTTCCCTGATATTGAATAACCATGCTCAAATCAAAATACACATTAGGGAGAATACATGTCATGGAATACATGATCGATCCAACGGTGGAAGCATTTGGAACTCGACTCATTTCTGCTATCTCAGCATTAGTACTCGAACTATGAGTCTTACTGAGTTTAGTATAGCTTTGGATAGGCAACTCTTTTTTCTTGGAATTCTTGATGATAAAACGCTTTAACACATTATCCAAATATGTACTTTTACTAAGTCCAACTAGTCTTCGACTTCTGTTTCTCAAAATCCTTATTCACAGAATATAAGCAACCTCTCCTAGATCCTTCATAGTGAAACAATTTCCAAACCAAGAATTATCCTCTTGCAAAGTTAGAATGTCGTTTCTTATGAGTAGTATGTCATCAAAATACAATACTAGGAAGGTGAGTATACTCCCACTTGTTTTGACATATACACAAGATTCATGTTCACTTCTAGAGAATCCAAAATATTTTACATTCTCATCAAAGGAAAGATTCCATTTGTGAGAAGCTTGTTTCAGTCCATAGATTGATTTCTCAAGCTTACACACTCTATTGGGGTAATTAGCGTCCACAAAACATTTTAGCTAACTGATATAAACATCCTCAACCAACTTTCCATTAAGGAAAGAGGTTTTGACATCCATATGCCAAATTTCATAATCATGAAATGCAGCATAACCCTAATAGATTTAATCTTAGCCACAAGTGAGAAGGTCTCATCAAAGTCAACCCCAATTTTCTTGAAAGGTTGTATCTTTCCATGAAATGCAGCATAATCCTAATAGATTTAATCTTAGCCACTAGTCTAGCCTTAAAAGGCTGTATCTTTCCATCCATGTTGGTATTCTTCTTGCAGATCCATTTGCACTCGATTGTCTTACGTCCTGGTACATTATCAACCAAATTCCAAACATGGTTATCATACATGGACTTGATCTCGATGTCCATTGCCTCTTTACACTTGGCAGACTGAGGGCCCGCCATTGCTTCCTTGTAGTTAGCATGTTCATCGAAATTTACCAGTGTGCCATCACTGCTAAACGTATCACCTTCAGCAGTTATATATAAACCATACAACACAGACGAAATGCTAACTCTACTAGAACACCTAAGAGGTAGTGACTCGTCAACTGGTTCAATTGGAATTTCTTCCTCAAGTTGAGTGCTAGTGTTAGAGGCTCCTTCATCGTTTATCTCTTGAATTTCTTCAAGATCATTTGTTCTCCCAATATCCTCTTTGCATATGAGCTCTCTCTCGCGAAAGACTCCCATTCGTTCTATGAAAACCACATTTTCACTAGGTATGTAGAACAAGTATTCAAAGTTCTTTTGTGGGTAGCCGATGAAAATACATCTCTCACTTCATGGATCAAGCTTAACAACTCCAAAATTTGATATGTACCAATGAGGGAACCTTCCATGTCCACATCTCGTGAGGTGTTTTGGAAATCTTCTTGGTAGGGACAACATTAAGAATGTAGGTGGCAGTCTCTAAGGCATACCTTGAGAATGAGATTGGAAGTGAAGCTCGACCCATCACGGAACGAACAACGTCCAACAAGGTTCGATTCCGTCTCTCAGTAATACCATTAAGTTGTGGTGTCCTAGGAGATGTTAATTATGAAATAATTCCACATACCTTTAGATATTTGTGGAACTCGATGCTAAGATACTCAACACCTCTATAAGATCTTAGCATCTTGATCTTCCTACCTAATTGATTCTCGACTTCATGTTTGAACTCTTTCAACATTTCAAAGGTTTCCGACATGTTCTAGATTAAGTATATATATCCATATCTACTATAATCATTAGTGAAGGTCACATAGAATCGATTTGCATCACTTACGGTGGATCTGGAGGGCCCACACACATATGTGTGTATGAGGTCCAACAATCCTTCACCTCTTTCACAAGAACCAGTGAAAGGTGATTTAGTCATCTTTGCACGCAAACAAGATTCGCATGTATCATCCGACCTTTAGTCAAATCATTCCAGCACTCCTTCATTTTAGAGTTGGGAAATGTGTTTCTTGTTGACATGTCCAAGAAGACAATGCCACAAGAATGCTTTGTCTAAACCATCAGAAGAATCAATTTGCAAAACACTATTACCTAAATTGTCTACAACCATTGCAGTTTCATACACACCCTCACAAGGTAATGATTTAAAATAAAATACACCATTTTTATAAGCATAAAGAGAACAATTCACATTATCAAAAGAATATCTAAAACCTTGTCTGTATAAACCATGAAATGAAATAATATTTTTTGTTATTTCTGACGAGTAGCAACACTTTCTCAAATCTAAACATAACCCACTACTAAGCACCAAATAATAAATGCCAATCTTGGTAACAGGTGACGATCTCCTATTGCCCATAATCAAGTTCATCTTTCCATGCTCCACATGCTCACTTTTTTTTAGTCCCTACAAGTCAAAACAAATGTGAAAACCACATCCTGTATCAAGGACCCAAGAATTAGAATGTGACGACTTTTTAGATAGGATAGTGTAAATACCTGTCGAGGTCAGCTTAATCTTTCCATCCTTTATGTTTTATAAGTACTTGGGGAGCTTCATTTCCAATTCCCTTTATCATGGCAGTAAAAGCAAGTCGCCTCCTTAGGATCAGAGGCCGGAGGAACGTTAGAACCGGCTTTTCATTCGGGTCCATTGCTTGAGGACCCTACTTGCGACTTTCCCTTCCAATTCTGCTTCGGAGGAGCTTTCCTCTTCTTTCCCTTCCCTTGCCCAATGGCCAAGATTGGATCAACAGTAGAGGAGTGAAGGCAATAGTGTTCCATTTCATTCCACTTTCAGCAGTTCTCAGCAAGCTTGGAAGTCGAATCAATGTGGTTTCCTTCGTGTTCAAATGATAAGTCATGATGAACTAATCATAATAGCTAGGCAATGAGTGCAAGACTATGTAAATAGCCAACTCCTCATCGAATTTGACATTACGTTTCAGCAAATGATCCACATAGCGTTGCATGCGTTGCAAGTGGGTTGTAACGGACTCTCTGTCCTTCATCTTGTTGTTTATAAGGGACTTGACTATTTCGTATCTCTCTTGACGAGCTCGTTGATGGTACTTTTCCATCAAGTCGTTGCACATCTCATACGGCCTGTAGTCCTCATAAAACCTTTGCGTCTCAGGAGTCGTAGTAGCGACCATGACGCATGACACTTTGGTAGCGTCATTGCAATGTCTCCTATACTCACCTATTTCTTCAGGAGTAGTAGTTGTTTCATCAATCTCGTTTAGCTCTTTCTCAAGTACATATTCCTTGTCCTCGAAGTGCAAATCCATCTTGATGTTGTGCATCCAATCATTATAATTGGAGTCATCCAAAGTGACTTTTGAGCAGGTGCTCAAGAGGGAGAAGTGCTTGGAGGAGTTGTTGTTATTGGAGGAACCAGAAGCATTGTTTGAGGTTGGCATCTGAAAAAAGAAGGACAAATTTTATTAGATAAAAAATCCTTAATATAACACCCAAATGAAACATTAAGGCTAGGATCCAACTAAATAATTCACAATTCAAAACAGGGATGTTGTATTCTAATTGCAAATTATTTAAAGGTAGGTAAATGACGATTTACCAATTTCACCACGAAAAAAATGAAATTTGAATGAAATAGATTTTTTAAATGAAATTCCTAGATCTTTTGAGATTCATTGAACTATTCAATGACATGTTTATTCTTGGTTATGTCCTTTCCATTTGTGACTGGGACACCGAGGATCACAAATAAGGTGTGAATAACCAGGTAAATTAGCTTGTCACTCTCGATGCCATTTATCACCTAATTAATGTGTCAGTTAGCCACACATGCTCCATTAATAAATGATAATTTACGAGAAACCCATTGCCACCCTTTATTATTCTATATTAGCATGCCGGTTAACCACACACGCTCCACTAAAGACATATGTAAAGTGCAATGTGCAATTTCATGGATTAGTATCGAACTCACATGTTCTTAAAGTAACTAAGATTAGGAATTTATAGAAAACGTTTAGTTACTTTATTATTTTCCTTATATGTATTTAATGAGAATTAGGTGTCCTATCAAATCCGTTAACTAACGACCTTCTACCAATCAAGGGAGCGGTAGGCAAGAGTGGATATCCAATAACGGTCATTTTATAGGGCGTTTCCTTAAACTTCCCTTATAGACCGGCTTTATGAATGAGGCGTACTAGTAGTTCGACTGATTAGTCTTATAAATATATAGTAATATTAGACTTTTAATGGTACATATAATATAAGG
Source organism: Lactuca serriola (assembly GCF_051521515.1). Lineage (NCBI taxonomy): Eukaryota > Viridiplantae > Streptophyta > Magnoliopsida > Asterales > Asteraceae > Lactuca > Lactuca serriola. Next base: position 354,091,452 of record NC_136411.1, read on the forward strand.
GTGTATTTGTGACAACCCGTAATTTATTCTGTCACTTTAACACGGTTACGTTAATAAAGTCGTTTCGTCCCAATTTTTTTCCGTTAGTTTCGCTTTAAATTAATTTAATTTCGACTTCTAATTAAATTTCATAAGTGTCAGGATACATTTTAATTCATTAAAATATTTTTTATTTTCATTTAGAAAATATTTAGTTTCATCTAAGTTACAATTACGGTAAATTAATCAGGTGCGACCAAAAGCCTCGTCTAGCGTCGGTATCTGGTAGAATTCCACCATGTCCCAAACTTTGAGCATATATAAAGTTGAGAGAGCCTCATTTGAAGCCTTTCCACTCTCTCTCTACTCTCTCTCTACTTTCTCTCTCTAAAACCCGAAATCAAGCAAAAAATCATCCAAAACAAGCTCCAAATCATCAAGGTAACTATCCTAGCTCCTAGTATAACACTTTTTGCCTTCAAATTCGTGATTTGTATGAAGAATAGAACCATGAACATGTGTTTACGGTCCTAGAACCTCCTTAGTCCGTGAACACATGTAATGAGGGGTTTTGAGCCTTAAAACCCTTCAAAACCTCATTTGGAGCCTACATATGACTTAAGGACTCTTTTGCATGAACTTAGAACACCTATAACTCATCATTTGGGACATAAGCATGAGTTTACGGCCCAAGCACATGCTTGGACCATAACACCCATTCTTGGGGAGTAAACTCAATTTAAGGTGTTAATTTGCCCCTAAACACCTCGAACAAGCTTCCATGAGAGTATAGAACCTTATAATCCTTCAAGAAATGCACCAAAACTTACACAAATAGGACAAGCTTGAGTGTTATAATCCTTCTTAGACCGTAAACTCATCTCCTTAGACCTTAAACTCATCCAATGGGTGTTAAAGTGCCCTTAACACCTTGTATGGCTTAGAAATGGGTCTAGAACTTAGTATCCTTGACTTCCCACCACCAAAACCCTTGAATCTTGGACAAACATGAGTTTATGGTTGTAAACTCATGTGCTTAAGGTAGTAAACTCCCAAGAACATCTTCATAGACCGTATACTAATTTTCCAAGGTCAATCCAAGTCCTAAACACTTCCTAAGCCATGGAATCAACCCTAGAACCTTCCTATGAACATTGTAATGACTTTGAACCATCAAAACATCAATGGGTTAAGTGTGGGGCAGTTTATGGTCGTAAACTCCTAGTTTACTGCCGTAAACCCCATTAAATGGTCCAATTGTGAGATTAACCATTCCAATGCCCTAGATTTGACCCTAGCTAATCTTCCCAAGTGATATAAGGCCATTTAGCATCATAGAACACCCCACCATGAGTTTACGGCCGTAAACTCATGGGGAAAGGGTCATTAGGACCGTAAACCCTCTTATGAGTTTACTCTTGAGGAGTAAACTCCATATCCAAGCCAGAGACGTCCTTAGATGTCACCCGGGTCACTCCAAACACTTAATTTGAAGTGTTTTCGCGTCTTGGAGTGTATAATCTTATCTAATTAGTGATTCAAAGTCTAATTAGATACAATTGTATATCATTTCATAATACATAGTAACCTCACGCATTGTCAAGCCCGGATCCGACACTTAGCATCCTAGACGACACGTTTCGCGACTGGTGAGTTCATACCCCTACCCTTTTTCAATGTTTTTCAATATTTTCAAGGGGGGGGGGGGGAATACAAGCAAAAGTACAAGAATATCTTGTACTTAAATTCATAATTTCATTTGAATGGTTTCATAATTCATACACTTTTAAGAATTGAAAACATATTAACAAACTGTTTAACTTTTAGAGTTGTTCTTCAAACCGATTTCAATTCTTATTATATAGTGTTATACTTTATACTTCTCGATTGATTGTTCACACTTTTACTGATAGAAATCATAGAACATTTATTTTGTCCTTAATAAAACACCCCCTAGATACGAGTGTGAAGGACAGGAATCATTAGAACTTAGTCAATCATAGATAGTACTCCCCTTAGATACGAGAGTAAAAAGTAATCTTAAGATTGGAGACACGTCCTTTGTAACACTTCCCCTTGACACGAGAGTGGAGGACTATCCCCTTAACCAGAATCTCCAGAAGGGAGAGCGTGAATTGAGTGTATAGATCTATACGGGAATGACTATCCCGCACCTGGCTGCTAGCTACAGCCGAACCGAAAGGTTGAAGGGTGACAAAATTCATAAAAATATATTGGCCCCGATCCGAGTCATATCTAGTCTGAAGTATGGTTAAGGAACTCACAATCAAGATTATGAAAGCTTTACACTTAATTATTAGTTTTATATACGTGTTAAAACTAATGTACATTTAAAGGTAACCAAACTTTCGAGAAACTTCTCACACACACTTTAAGTATAGTAGATACTTGTACGCTTCACAAACATTTTAGGAAAATAAGGGTTTTTCGTGGGTTAACTGAAATTGTTCTTAATTAGAGTGTGTAGAAATCAGATAACAAACTGTTCTTAATCAAACTGGGTAACAAACAGGTAACTAAACTTTACTTTTAGGAAAATATGGGATTTTCCTGGGATAACAGTTGTTCATAACCAGAATCGTGTAACAAAACAAATGACTAAACTTTAGATATAAGAAAATATGGGATTTTCTTGGATACATAACTTTTCAGAAAACGAAGGGAAACTTGTACATTTTCAGAAAAACAAACATCTTATGAACTCACCAGCTTTATGCTGATTTTCAAACTGCTTGTATTCTCAGGTCCACATTAGACAGGTACCCAGCGATCCTTTTGGCAAAGGCGAAGTACGTAGAAGACACGTCCTTACTTTCGTTAATATGTTATGTATATGTATAACCCATGTAACCCTTTGTTTTCTGACAATGTAAATAAATCTATGTAATGTAAAGTTTTGTGTTTACTATGCTTACTATGTACATTGGTTGCGATATTCATGACATCCTTTGCCCCGGAAGATTTCTGCCTTTGGTTTCGGGGTGTGACAGATTGGTATCAGAGCCCTTGTTTATAGTGAACTAGTATACCAAACCTTACATGGTATAAGACTATAAACATTAAGGGGCCTAAGTGCTCTGAACTAAAAGTATACCTTAAAATATAAGTATTTTCAAAAGTATACAAGTATACCTAACCGTCGAAATCCGTAACTACAAGTAGAACAAAACATAAGTAAATAGGTGTTGTACGTTGCGGTTAAACCTGGGCAGTTATGTAGTCGTGTCTAGGATCAATATAGCCTGGCCAACTATATTCATTCGAGACACGGCCAATATGTGCTTGGGAGTAACTATGGTATGCAGCATGCCTAAAACTTACCCACATACCCAAACTACGAGCCGTCACTGCAACGAATCATGAAATACTATGGGAGTATTTCTCAAGCCAAATCTGTTATAGAAATTCTCATTTCAGTGTTGTTCCTCAATCATTCCTTTTGCGATAATTTATCTGCTTTGATAACTCCTTTCCTGCTTTATCGCTTAATAGAATACCGTATATCTGTCTTAATGAGATATCCCCTGTTCCATATCTCTTGATTCAATTCAGAGGACTTATCATCCTCTCTTTCCTGATCTTTTTAGATCAAGATGCCTCCAAGAAAGAGACCCAGATCAAAGAACAACAACAATCCTCCTCCGCCACCACTTCCTCCCCAATTTGATCCTGTAATGTTCCAGGCAGTTGTTGCTGCCGCGGTGGCAACTGCCATGTCTCAAAGGAACCCAGGTAGTTCAGAAGGTGGTCCCCAACCCCAAAACCAAAAAGGCAATCAGGGACACCGTAAAGAGGGTTCCTATAAAGATTTCATGAACACAAAACGCACGTCCTTTGATGGCACTGGAGGTGTCATTTCCCTCACCCGATGGTTTGAGAAAATCGAATCTATCTTTGAAATTTGTGCCTGTTCAGAATCTGATAAGGTGAAGTTCGCCGCCTGCACCTTCATCAAAAAAGCCCTGACTTGGTGGAACGGCCGATTCAAATCCCTAACTTTTCCTGTAGCCAACGCCATGGGTTGGGAAGCCATGAAGGAACTTCTGCTGGCTGAGTACTGCCCTCGGGGCGAAATGCAGAAATTAGAGCATGAACTCTGGAACTTGAAGATGAAGGGTTCCGATATTATCGCTTACACTTCCCGGTTCGATGACCTGCCGCTACTCTGCCCAGGAATGGTTACCATGGAGAGTAAGAAGATAGAGAGATTCATCTGGGGGCTGACCCAGCCAACAAAAGGAAACGTCTTAGCTGCGAGGCCAGATACATACGACAGCGCCAAATGCTTAGAACGAACCTTAATCGACCATAGTAATGACTTTGAGGAAACATCTACCACTCCTAAGCTGATAGAGAGGAGTGGCGAGAAAAGAAAAATTGGGAAGAAGAAAAGTCAGACATCGCAGGAGTCTTCAAAGAGGCAGCAAATTGTGGCAGTTCACGCTGCTACTACCCCTGCAACTGTTTCTGTTGTTGGATCCTCTGCTCGAAAACCCACCAGTAGGTATGCTGGAACCCTCCCTAGTTGTGACAAATGCAACTATCATCACCTCACTTCCAACCCATGTCTAGAGGTGTTTTGCAACAGTTGTGGCATAAAGGGTCACACTGCGAAAAACTGCAAGACACCAACTCAATCAACCGATCAAGCTTCCGGAGCGGGCATTGGTCAGGCCTGCTATGGTTGCGGAGAAGTCGGGCATCTTAAGCGAAACTGCCCCAAGGCAGTAACGACTGGCAACACCGGAAGAGTTATAGCAATAGGACGAGAGGAGATAGCCACTGATCCCACCGTCACCCCATGTATATTCCTCCTCAACAACTCTTACACCTGCAATCCTTTTCGATCTTTGTGATAAAAGAAAACTTTATCGATACATCCATAGGTTGTACCCTTACTATGAACGACCATCCTTCATCCATTGATCTTATGTCAGTTTCCACAAATAGTTTTGATGTTATATGTGGCTTGGACTGGTTGAGTCACAATCGTGCTGATACCCTTACATTGAAAAATCCATCCGTCCCAATCTTTTCTCTGATCAGACCCTCATGATCTACGACAATAAATTCGGTTCCAACCTTCGTATCAGTTCGTGCATCAAAACTTAAGAGTTTTCCCCGAAAGGAGTGCCATGCATTCCTAGCCTATGTAATCCGCGAGAAAAAGAAAGCTAGAAACCTCGAGAACGTCCCCGAAGTCTGTGACTTTCCTGATGTATTCCCTATATAACTTTCGAGAATTCTTTCCGAACATCAAGTTGAATTTCGCATCGACCTAATTCCTGAAACTACTTTAGTAGCCAAATCTCCGTATCGCTTAACTCCAGCAGAAATTCAGGAGTTATTCAGTCAGCTTGATAAGTTGACCGTCAAAACCGATATCCTCCTTCCTCGAATAGATGACCTTTCCGATCCACTTCAAAGAACCAGCCACTTCTCAAAGATAAACTTTAGGTCAACGTACCATCAGCTACAAATCCATGAGAGTGATGTTCCGTAGACAGTATGCCATACTCGATATGATCACTATAAGTTCGTAGTGATGCCCATCGGTCGAGCCATTTTCCTTGGTCATGAAGTAGTACATTATACTTTTCGAAATCCTCATTAGGATCGATCCCGTAGCCAACAAACTTCGACTACCCTCAGAACTTAGCAGCATCCATCCAGTATTTCACGTCTCTATCCTTAAGAAGTGCCTACCGATGAAACCATAGTAATCCCTTTAATAAGAACGAAATCAGTGAAAGTCTGAGCTTCATGGTAGAACCAATCGAAATCATAGATCAAAAGGTTAAACGTATGAATCAAGCCGTATTCCGAATAAGTGAATGATTCCCCGTAATGCCATGCGAGAATCCGAATTCTTAGAAGCATCATGACTCAATAGAACAAAAGTATATGTATTCTCCTTCCAAATCCATGAGTCGCATCTAAAGTTTGAATTTCGGGACGAAATTCCTTCTAACGGGGGGATAATGTGACAACCTGTAATTTATTCCATCACTTTAACCCGGTTCCGTCAATAAAGTCGTTTCGTCCCAATTTTTTTCCGTTAGTTTTGCTCTAAATTAATTTAATTTCGACTTCTAATTAAATTTCATAAGTTTCGGGATACATTTTAATTCATTAAAATATTTTCTATTTTCATTTAGAAAATATTTAGTTTCATCTAAGTTATAATTACGGTAAATTAATCGGGTGCGACCAAAAGCCTCGTCTAGTGTCGGTATCGGGTATAATTCTACTGTGTCCTAAACTTTGAGCATATATAAAGTTGAGAGAGCCTCATTTGAAGCCTTTCCACTCTCTCTACTCTCTCTCTACTTTCTCTCTTTAAAACCCGAAATCAAGCCAAAAATCATCCAAAACAAGCTCCAAATCATCAAGGTAACTATCCTAGCTCCTACTATAACACTTTTAGCCTTCAAATTCGTGATTTTTATGAAGAATAGAACCATGAACATGTGTTTATGGTCCTAGAACCTCCTTAGGCCATGAAGACATGTAATGAGGGGCTTTGAGCCTTAAAACCCTTCCAAACCTCATTTGGAGCCTAGATATGACTTAAGGACTCTTTTGCATGAACTTAGAACACCTAGAACTAATCATTTGGGACATTAGCATGAGTTTACGGCCCAAGCATAGGCTTGGACCGTAAACACCCATTCTTGGCGAGTAAACGCAATTTAAGGTGTTAATTTGCCCCTAAACACCTCCAACAAGCTTCCATGAGAGTATATAAACTTATAATCCTTCAAGAAATGCACCAAAACTTACGCAAATGGGACAAGCTTGAGTTTATGGTCCAAGGACATTCTTAGACCATAAACTCATCTCCTTAGACCTTAAACTCATCCAATGGGTGTTAAAGTGCCCTTAACACCTTGTATGGTTTAGAAATGTGTCTAACACTTAGTATCCTTGACTTCCAACCACCAAAACCCTTGAATCTTGGACAAACATGAGTTTATGGTTGTAAACTCATGTTTTTAAGGTAGTAAACTCCCAAGAACATCTTCATAGACCGTAAAATACTTTTCCAAGGTCAATGCAAGTCCCAAACACTTCCTAAGCCATGGAATCAAACCTAGAACCTTCCTATGACCATTGTAATGACATAGAACCATCAAAAAATCAATGGGTTAAGTGTGGGGGAGTTTACGGTCATAAACTCCTAGTTTACTATCGTAAACTCCATTAAATGGCCCAATTGTGAGATTAATCCATTCCAATGCCCTAGATTTGATCCTAGCTAATCATCCCAAGTGATATAAGGCCATTTAAAATCATAGAACACCCCACAATGAGTTTACGACCGTAAAATCATGGGGAAAGGGTCATTAGGACCGTAAACCCTCTTATGAGTTTACTCTTGAGGAGTAAACTCCATATCCAAGCCAGAGACGTCCTTAGATGTCACCCGGGTCACTCCAAACACTTAATTTTAAGTGTTTTCGCATCTTGGAGTGTATAATCTTATCTAACTAGTGATTCAAAGTCAAATTAGATACAATTTTATATCATTTCATAATACATAGGAACCTCACGCGTTGTCAAGCCCCGATCCGACACTTAGCATCCTAGACGACACGTTCCGCGACTGGTGAGTTCATACCCCTACCCTTTTTCAATGTTTTTCAATGTTTTCAAGGGGGCAATACACGCAAAAGTACAAGAATATCTTGTACTTAAATTCATTATTTCATTTGAATGGTTTCATAATTCATACACTTTTAAGAATTGAAAACATATTAATTGATTGTTCACAATTGATTATTATATAGTGTTATACTTTATACTTCACAATTGATTGTTCACACTTTTACTGATAGAAATCATAGAACATTTGTGTTGTCCTCAATAAAACACCCCCTAGATACGAGTGTGAAGGACAGGTATCATTAGAACTTAGTCAATCATAGATAGTACTCCCCTTAGATACGAGAGTAAAGAGTAATCTTAAGATTGGAGACACGTTCTTTGTAACACTATCTCTAGAAAGGAGAGCGTGACTTGAGTGTATAGATCTATACGGGACTAACTATCCCACACCTGGCTGCTAGCTACAGTCGAACCGAAAGGTTCAAGGGTGACAAAAGTCATAAAAAGATATTGGTCCCGATCCGAGTCATATCTAGTATGAAGTATGGTGAAGGCGAAGTACATAGAAGACACGTCCTTACTTTTGTTCATATGTTATGTATATGTAAAACACATGTAACCCTTTGTTTTCTAACAATGTAAACAAATCTATGTAATGTAAAGTTTTGTGTTTACTATGATTACTATGTACATTGGTTGCGATATTCACGACGTCCTCCGCCCCGGAACGTTTCCGCCTTTGGTTTCGGGGTGTGTCAGTATTTTTAAACTTTTCAAAAATACAAAGGTTTTTAATATTTTAATATCTAAGTAAACCATTAAATTTTAAAAGATTAAATTCCAACTATTTAACAATTAATTTTTAAGTACAATTAATATTCAAATTAATTATTTTTAAACCTAAAATTGTTTAATTGTATTAAGCACAAAATAATTTACATAGTCAAACATTTATCTCGTAATTTCTTGCATTCAATTTATCATCAAACACAAATTTGGAAGATAAACATGGCAAGTAACTATTGATGAGGACATCAAATTATAATTTAAAATATTGAGTTTTAAACAATTAAAAAATATGATGGTAATTATCCTAAACAATCCATTAGATATTATAAAAATCAAATTTTTAGGGTTTGACAGCTCATCACGTTGTGGTCAACAATTAACATGCCGTGTTAAGTTGAATCTACAGACCAACATGTCGTGTAGGAAGATCTCCACGACGTGTTGGATGAACATAATGCTGATTCTTGAAAACTTTTCTTGTTCAAGTTCATATAAGTATCAATTCAAAAGAAGACTAAACATACGTTCTAATACCACTAAAGGGTTTTAGCATAAATATACAATCCTATGTGTACACGCAACCCTAATTTGATACATGTCTTCTATAATTGAACATACAATATGAGCAACAACATGCAAACCCTAGGTCTATGTATTATAATCAAAAATCACATGATAAGGATTAAGATACATACCCTTGATCGTTATGTAGTAATAAAAAGGCAAAATCTTGTAGATCTTGAAGCTTGAGAGTATGTATCACAAGTGTAATATCTCTAACGGCTCACAAACACACTTAGCAAGAAGGTGAGTTATGAGAAGGACGAAAAAGCTCTAAATTTGAGATGGAACTCTCTAGGTTTTCAAGATCGCCGAAAATAATACGTGAAAGGGTCTTTATATAGTGAGGTGACTTAGAGCCAAAGCTAGGGTTAGGATAAGGAGACCCTAATTGCTTTGTTGAAGGACCAAGCAAGCCCTAAACCTTCCATAAGATAGCCTATGGCTGAAAATTCTAGAGCCTCTCTAGAAGATTTTCGTCCAAAGCTAGGGTTAGGAGGGTTCTAGGGATTCTTCCCTAACTATCAATAAATTACCAAACAACCCCTATACTTTTAGTTAATACAATTAATCCCAAAATTAATTCCAAATTAATTTCTAATTAACTATTAATTAATAATATGATTTCTAAATAGTATATTATTTCCATAATACATTAATAAATCATTTGTTTCAATTTATTAATCAAATTAATAAATTCTTCCTGTTTCTCAATTTATCATCATGTCTAGTTGCAAGTGTGAAGGCAACCCAAAAGGACAGAGCTACTATCAGTTCAAGTACATACCAAATATAGTTATGGGCTTAGACACATAATCTAACAACTATGATGAAACATTTGCTCCTATTGCTAGACTTGAAGAAATTTGTTTGTTTTTGCCTTTTCTTCTTTGAAGTACTTCAAAGTCTATCAAAAGGACGGCAAAACTGCCTCTCGACATGGAGATATACAAGAAGAATTTTTTCTGAAGCAACCTATGGGGTTCGAAAGTGAAATTTTTTCCAGATCATCTGTATCGTCTTCATAAAGCTGTCTATGGATTAAACCAGGCACCTAGGGCATGGTATGACACATTGGCAAGATATCTTCTTTCAAGTTGATAGAAACGAGGGCACATTGGCAATACTTTGTTCATAAAGAATCAGGATCCCATATCATTCTTTCTTATGTGTATGTGGACAATATCATCTTTAGATTCACTAATGAAACACTTAGTTTAGAATTCATAGAGATCATGACCAAGAAGTTCAAGATGAGCATGATGGGTGAAGTAACCTTCTTTTTGGGTTTTCAAGTCAAACAACTAGCTGATGATATTTTTTTACACGCTAAATATATCGTAGATATGCTGAAGAAGTATGAATTCCCTAATTGTAAGCTGGCCTAAACTCCAATGTCCTCATCAGCATCTATTGTTGTTGATCCAAATAGCGCTGATGTGAATGCAAGTATGTTTTGAGAAATGATAGGCTCTCTACTCTATCTTATCTCCAATCCCCCTTACATTATGTTTGCTATCAAGAGAATCGTAGGGAATCACATCTTTTTTTTTTTGTGAAAAGGATCTTTCGTTACTTAAAGTATATACCTAATTTGGGGTTATTGTACCCACGTGATTTTGATTTCAAGCTTGTAGGATATACTGATTCCAATCATGGTGGATGCAGCATTGATTGCAAAACCATTTTAGGAGGAGCTTAAATGCTTGGAAATAGATAGGTAAGCTAGTCCAACAATAATAAAACATCGGTGGACTGTTCTACCACTAAAGGTGAATATGTTACCGCTTCAAGGTTTTGTGCTCAGATACTATGGATTAAGAATCAGATCTTGGATTATGGTCTACACTACTCAAATACACCCATCTGTTGTGACGGCACCAGCACCATTTAAATGATACAAAATCCAGTATAGCATCCTAGGACTAAGCGCATCGATATCCATCATCATTTCATCAGGTACATAGTTCAAACGGGAAAAGTGCAGTTGTTTTTGACATTCCATCCACTGGTCAGTTGGCTAAGATTTTCACTAACCCATTGGACGAAAAGAGTTTGAACAAATTAACTGCAGATCTTGGCATATTTTTAATGACTTAATTGTTTTCTAACTATGTTTACTGTCTTATGAAAAACACAAGAACAAGTGCTTCTTTTATTATGTTTGAAAATTTTTATATTTAATATTTACATATATTTTCTTTCAAGCCTATCTAAGATTTATCTGCATCTTCTTCCTTTAGAATTTGTAAGGACTGGAGCCTTCTTGAAAGATCTCAATGCTCCTAGTACTGTCAGAAAGAGTGACATCATGTCCTCTTTTTCTTGAGATCACCTTTTTCTTCGTACACTCATTGTTATGGATGCAAAGATCTACCATCAATGCAGTAAGTCTTGTTATCATCTACTAACTCATAATTTGATAAAAGCTTGAATTCCCTCATGTTGATCTTGAGGACACAATGGTTTTATGGATTTGAGTTAGTTAACTCATAGGTTACAAATATAGTTTTCTACTCTTTTCTTACTCTTGATGAACATGCAGTTTGGAAAGAGTTTGCAACTTTTCAATGATTAATTACCTCATCAATCTTGATTTATAATGAGATTTTTTTGTACAAATGAGTATATCTTTACTTGTGCTCTCTTTTATAGTCAAAATTCAAGGGGTAGATATCTTAGAAAATGAAAGAATTTTTATGACCATTCAATTCCAAATATTTGATGGATCAAGTATTTATCACCCTTCTGAAAAGGCTGCATATATTTTGCTATTTAAACTATTTTATTGTTTGACTAACTGTTTTGTTTGTATTCTTATATTGTTTATTATTCTATACCGTTCTTTAAATGGAATCTGAGAGTGGAAATTCTAAGCCTAGTATACAACTTTTGACACATCATCATCAGTAGAAGCATGTTGTTGTATGTGACAAAATCTCCATAACATTCTCATTACCGAGACCATCTGTTGAAAACATTGAGTCACCCACTCACGCTGACTGTCTAGGATCGTCTAAAATTTCTAAGTGGGATAGCCTGGTCTAGATAAAAATTTGATAAAAAGGATTGGCTGTTTATCTTTTATTAACTATCTTACCTGATCCTATCCCAGCAAGCATGCTTGTTGTATGCATGAAGTCTTATGTTCTGCTAAAACATTGAGCATAACCCAATGGCATACCCCGATTACATAATCATTAGCGTAAAAGTTACATGTGTGATCCTTACATGAGAATAGGTTGTTCATGACGCTGACCTCTTAGTCTGTGGTATGATATGGTACCATTATGAGTTAATGGTGAATTATGGATTCTAGAATGCAACTTACTCTATGATACGGAAGTCTAAACCACTTCTTTTTGATGAGCTAAATAGTTTATGATTCTCGCAGATTTCACCTCAACGTGACTGAAACAAGCCATTCTTTTTTTTTTTATGTTAATAAATTTTAATGATTCATTGTGTTATAACACACACTGATAAATGTTTGAAACTCTGCGTCAATGGTTAGTCTATGTACCGTAGACTATAACACGCACCAGTCCATTCTTTCCCTTATATTCTTCTTTAAAGTTTTATGATTCAACTTAATGTACAATAAGCTGATTAGTGCTTGACAAATCTACGCCAACGGTTAAGCTAAAACGAAAAAAACTAATTGCACGCATCATATCACTCTTTCCTTTTTTCTAGTAAAAGTGATTAATGACTCAGCGTATGAAACCACAAGCTGATGGGATCTCGTAATACTATGTCATTGAACGACAGTTTAAGCCAATACTGGCAGGAGACATCACAATATTACTAAAATACAAGCTACATTAACTCTATTTCTGTGTTTATTGTTGATGTCAAAAAGGGAGAGAGAATCTAGATAGAAAAGAACATAAAAGCACAAGCAAATGGGGAGCCGAGTCAAGCTAATATCAACAAAATCTATACAGAAAAAACACAATCATAGGAGGAGGTGAGTCAATATAATATCTACATTCTCAACTAGTGGATTCCAGCTGATCAACATTAGTTTGTCACCTTCACCGATTCTTATATACTGTCTCAACTGCTTGATAAGTCATTCATATTCTCAGGGAAGCGCGAACTGAATAATTAATTGAAGCGTAGTTTTGACCACATCAGATAGGGAGATTGTAAGGTGACATCTTATGATCTGATCAGCTAAACACTCTACATATCCATCAGCGTCAGCGTGCAATTTACATTGACAGCGCTACCGTATAAAGTTTATCAGCGTCAGCATATACAATAGTTATTCTATGTAATCTTTGGTATATTAGGTAATGATATAGATAAGTATAGAATACATCACAGATCCAAAATATTTGTAATAAGATCGGTTCTTGGTATAGACTATTCGCAATCCCTTCAATTAAGGGATATATTTGAAAAGATTAGTATATATACAACATTAGGGTAAACCCTAATGTTGTGAGTTCAGCTTTGTGTCACTCATCATTGTGAAAACCCTTCTTCTTGGTGAAGACAAAACCCTTTCTTGATGAAAGAACAATTTGGAGAGCTCACTGTGTTATTTAATTTATGTTCTTTGTTTTTCTGAGATTAGTTTATGTTTATTATTAATACTTGAAGTGAATCCGATCGATACAAACCTTCAAGATCTAAGATCCCCAACTATGACCAAAGATATCTAAAGGCTGACTGGAAGAGCAACGGCTCTATAAAGGTTCATTTCAAAATCCTCAGATTAGTGTAAACCTTTCTACAACATCTTAAAGAATAACAAGAAGTTCGAATGGAATGAGGAGCACGAAAACACCTTCCAAGAACTCAAAAAGTATTTAAGTTTAGCAACCCTACAAGTAAAACCATTATATGGAGAGCCACTACTCCTATACCTTTATGTATCCTCGAACTCCATAAATGCAGTTATGGCCAAGGAACTTGATGGGGAAAAACATCTCATCTACTATGTAAGTAAAAGTATACTAGATACTAAAACCAGGCATTCTCATCTCGAAAAACTATCACTAGAACGAGTAATGGCTTCTACAAAGTTAAGACACTATTTTGAAACTCATACCATACATAGAGATGTCAAGAAGAATGTCCAAGTGGTCAGTAATGCTCAACACATTTAACATGAAATATGAGTTAAGATCTGCAAGAAAGACACAAGCATTAGAAGGATTTGTAGCTAACTTTATTAATGATCTGCAAGACGAAGTGGAAATAGGGTCAACACAACACCTAGAAGAAGAAAACATGGGAAGATGGATGCTCTTCACAGACGAAGCATCCAACCAAAGAGGAACCGGGCTTAGGATCATATTAAAATCAACCCAGGGGGACATACTACCACATGTCGTTAAGTGTGAGTTTAATGCAACTAACAACGAAGGGGAATACAAAGCATTGATTATGGGATTGTAACTCGCCAAGGTTATTCAAATCAGGGATCTTCAGGAATTCGTAGATTCGTTATTAATTACTAACCATTTTAACAGATCATATGTATTTAATGGAGAAAATGTAGCATCATATCTTTAAATTTGTAAAAAATTAGCCTCCGAATTCGATGCCTTTATCCTAAACTAGGTTCCCAAGGAAGATAATGTTGGAACAAATGCATTGACCAACCTAGGATCTTCCCTTAAGATCCGACCATAGATGAGGATTGTAGTAATGCATTTAATGTTTCCAACAATAAGGATCCTACCAAAATATAAGAAGATCCCAGCAACCATAATAGTACAACCAAGATCGCAACAATTCGGGATCCTTCCTAGTAGAAAAAATAAGTAGGAAACTTTGAGATCCTGGATCAAGCCTATCATAGAAAACCTCCGAGAAGGCATCATCCCAAAAGAAGAAAGAAGTGAAAAAGAATTTAAGATAAGGGTCTCACACTTTGTGATGATTCAATGGAGATTATACAAAAAGTCCATTGCAGATCCATACCTTAGATGTTTGGAAAATCACAAAGCTACAAAATTTCTAAAAGACATACATGGAGGAGACTGTGCAAACCATATTAGGGGCAGATCATTATGCTCGAATATACTAAGGACGGGGTACTACTGGACAACAATGAAGAATGATGCCTTCTTGCATGCAAAAAATGTGATTCTTGTCAAAGACATAGTAACATCCTTCATTAGAAGGTAGAATCTCTATACCCTATCATCTCCTCCTAACCATTCATTAAATAGGGAAGGAATATAGTTGGAAAATTACCAAAGGCTTATGGTGGAAGGGTCTTAATGCTAGTAATCACAGACTATTTCTCAAAATGGATAGAGGTTGAGGCCTTTTTCAGGTAAGAGACAAACAGGTAGTCTCATTTATTAAACGTGTCTTGACCAGGTTCGACATCCTAGCCCAAATCAAATGTAATAATGGGTCCTAATTCATAATGAAAAGGACTAGATACTTTTTCACTAATTGGGGAATTAAAATAATAATATTCATTCTTGTTCATCCTCAAGCCAATGGTCAAGCAGAATCTAGCAACAAAATCACAGTCAACAATCTGAAGAAAAGGCTTGATGAAAAGAATGGCAGATGGGTTTAGGGACTTCCTTTCATTTTGTGGGCAGACAAGATGATTCCCAAAACAAGCATAGATCAAACTCCATATTCGTTGGTGTTTGGAACAGAAGTCATGATCCCACCTGAAGTGTTGATCCTTACAACAATATACCAACTCCAAAATCAAGAGAACAACAATGAGATCCTAACTTTGGATCTTGACACAATTGATGAACTCATGGATCTTGCTAGGATCTGCATTGCATCTCATCATTAAAGAATTGACAAAACATACAAAAAGAACATAAATTGTATAAGATTCCAGGTAGGACTTAGTTCTTAGGAAAACATTCCAAAATACCAAGGATCCTAATACAGGCAAGTCAGCACCCAAATGGAAGGGCCATATCTTATTGATTCAAAATCAAGAAAGGGAGCACATTGGTTAGCAACCCTCGAAGGGGACATCTAACCTAGATCCTGGAATGCCATACACTTGAACGCATACTTAATGTAAGTTAAGTTATTTTGTTTTCCTACAAAATCTAAGGTACATATCCTTTACCCTTTGGTTTTGTTTAAATTATTTTATCTAATTTTGAAGAATATTACTGACTTCACAATCACATGGGCGTTAGCCAGGCTAGTGCACACCCTAAGCAAATGTCTGCAATTCGTAGAAATTCAAGGATCATAGTTGCTACGAATAGAGACGTATCATCTCTCCTCCAACTAAGGGTACTTAATACCTTCTACGGTTTAAAGAGTTACTTACCTCTTTCACATGGTTTTAGGATTCTAGACCTCGCTTAGATGCGCTAAATCTAACCATGGGATGTGAATAAGGAGACCATTACAGGCTTTAGTGACTTGGCAACCCTCTTATTTTGAACGTATGTTAAGATCCTAATGTTTAAATCTATGGTTTATAACATTGTCATGTTATCTTAAGATGGGATCTTCCCCAGTAAAGTTCTAAGGCTTATAACATTATCATTTTATCTGACGAGTTGGGTCTTCCCCATTTATTTCCTAAGGTGGGATCTTCCCCAGTTATTTTCTAAGGTGGGATCCTCTCCAATTATTTTCTAAGGTAGGATCCTCACCAGTAAAAGGTAAGTTGAAACTGTCTTCTGTAAAACACAAGTAGGAATCTTCCTAGGTGAAGTCCTAAAGCAATTTCCCTAAAAAGGGATCCTTCCATATACAATATTCTAGATCATATGGGACTGAATGGATTACAACTTAGAACTTCTCCTCAGGACAAAACTAAACAAAGTCTGAAGACCACCATGTTCTTTGTATCCTTATTTCATAAAAAAAATTCTTCCTACGTTATAACTAAAGGTTTATCTATCTAAGGATCCTAACTGTTGCATATCATTAAGATCCCAAGAGTTCTTCTAAAATGTAACGTTCGGACCCTTCGATGTATTTATAATTTATGAATTTTGGATTTTGGGTTGTACCATGTCGTGGTGAAAGCATCCCACAACTTTGTGAGGGTTGATGGGTCGTAGATTTTAAATGGCCGTCACAACATGGCAACCTATTGCCACGACATGGAAATTGTTCTATGGAAAACCTTAAATTTCCGAGGTTTACACCCTATTTAAGGGGATGTCATGGCTTGGGTTGCTCACCCTTATCCTTCATCACACTCTCTCGTCCTCCAAACAAACCATAAGTCACTTTGTTGTTCTCTAAGCTTTTGGTGTTGATCTTTAAATATTAGATGAAGGAGGAGGTGACTTCTAAACTTGAAATCAACAAGTAGCTCTTCTCACCATCTTATTGTGAATCTTTTGGACTCTTGTATGTCTTTAAGTTCCAAGCTTTCTAATTATAGAGTGTTAGATCTTGTATTTTGTGCCATTTCTTCTTGATCTTATTAGATGGGATGGAGAGACTTCATAAAGGTGGCAACTTTATGAATCTATGGATCATCTAGAGTAGTTCATGGTTTAGATCTGAAGTTTGATGGGTGGTTTGGTCCATACATAATATTACAGTCATAAAACCTCATCTTTTACCAAGTTTGAGTCCAAGACTTGCATTGGACATGCAAATCTAAAAAGCATCAAACTTTAGGATGGGTTTGCTGTAATAAGATCTTCTAGAGAAAATGAGTTTGAGACTCAAGGAATTAAGTGGTTCTTGATGAGTCCTTGCCACTCTTTAGCCTTTTTGGATCCAAGACTTAAGATATAGACCTCTTAGTGGATCTTAGGTGATAAAGGCAGAAAATTTACCCCTTTTGGACATTAGAGATGATTAGATCTACCCCTTGGAACCCTTGGAATTGAAGCATTTGTCTTAGCTCATTTAGTCATTTTGAATCCAGTCCCCATGAATGGCTTAGTTTGCCACAATGTGACGACTAGGGGGATTCACGTCTGTTTTGTTGCTTGAAGGCCACGACGTTGCCAAGGATGGCCATGATGTAAAGGGTCCATCTAGACTGTTGACTTTGATTTTTGACTTTTACCTGGATTTTTACTAGGGTTGACCTAGGCGTACTTTAGGTAATTTGGCATTTATGTTGAGATTACGTCATTGAATTTATTAAGGTGATTGGTAGAGTTGATATTGGAGCAATGTGTTATTCAGTTTGCTTATCTGTCTGTGAGGTGAGATTTCTCATTATATCCATGAGTCGAAGGCACCAATTTCGTCCTAATACTTGTTATGTGGAATGTCAGTTGTCTCTATAATGCTTGCATTAAAGACCAGGATCTAGCCCCTGGCATTTGTATGTAAGACTGGGATTTGGATCTCAGCATTGCAATGAAAGACCATGGGGGTAGTCCACGTCACTCGTATATAATACCGTGATTTTGCCATCGTCGTTGCAAGGAAAGACCATGGGGGTAGCCCATGGCACTCGTATGTAACACCAGGATTTGGCACTGCGAATTGCAAGGAAAGACCATGGGGATAGCCCATGGAACTTGTATGTTTTGTGTATGTGGTATTTTGGGGATCTCACTAAACTTTGTGCTTACATTTTATGTTTATGGATTAAGGTACTTCCGATTCGAAAGGCAATTGCCCTGTGTGATGGCACAACATCCTCCCCTTATGGTTTCCGCATTTGAAGTAATTTGTACTCTGATGTTTTAAATATTATAACATGATATGGTTTTTGTACAATTAATGAGTGACTTGATAGACTTTTAAATGAAAAATTTTATTACTAGTTTTTGGATGTTAGAAGTTGGTATCCGTGCCTTCGTTTGAGGAATTTGGGCACACTTTCGGGTGTGTTAGAACTTAAACTAAGGAAATGATAATTTATCTTAAGAAAAATGAAGTTATACTTCTAAAAAGGTTATTATTAAGAAGATGGCGTGCGATGCGCGCAATAAGTCGAGTTCAACAAAGTGGTTCCCAAAATACCCATACCTAGGTATTATGAATAGTATGCTTGATATGAGGATTGCCTGCTAGAATAGGGCTAAGGATAAATTCAGGGACCATATGATAAAATTTCCTTATTTGTGTGATGCCTTGTAGCCTAGTGGAACTTGATGGTATTTGTTACTAGGAATTGATATCAGTTCTATTAATTTCTAAGTGTATATGATTTGGATTGTATAGCCCTAGAATGATCGATCTGGCCTCATTTCATGCTCCTTGTTTGGTAGTGGACATATGGTAGAATCATCATTTGACAGTCTATGTGATACTATTTTGTGTATAACTTGCATGCATAAGGCAACCAACGATGTTGATTGAGGTTTTTGGTATTACGAGTGTTGAGAGTTGAGAATTCCTAGGAGAGTCTAGGATACGTATGCGGTATAACATAGGATTGGTATATGGTTTTAGTGTGGCAGCTTAAAGGAATCAGGACTGACCTAGAGGAAGGTACAAGTAGGTGTGAAAGGTAGTATTAGGCGCGTACTACTAGAAGCATAGGACATGTACCTAAGATAAGACCGGACCTGGAAGCTCTTAGGAGGCCTGTGTAGAGGAATCCCTTCAGTCCTTTTCAAATTATTTATATATTGTGTTCTACTTTGGAGGATAGTAAGGATTATTCGAGGAGATTTTGGATCTTGTTTTGGTTCAGGTTTTGGCTCTGACACAGAACCGATCGATGAGCGTCTGCGTGAGCTCATTTCGTCTGAGGTTAATCGTGGTACCCAGGAGGCTACCCTTGTGTTGCTCGGAACATTCAAAGAGGGGATTATGGGGCTGATGGATGAGAGGCTTAGGAACTTTCAATCTGGAATTGCTACAGGTCAGATAGGTGCTCGACGTCTCTCATTCATGGATTTTAAGGCGTGTGGAGCTCCTGAGTCCTTTGGGGCTAAGGACCCCATCGCCAGTCGACGCTGGATCGCTTACATGGAGAATGCTCAACAGATGAGTTTTTGGTGTAACTAGTGCAACTATTAGTTTTTCAAGGTTTTCACATGACATTCTTAATAGGATAGTTAGTTTTGACTTGTAAGAGTTTCAAAATAATGTATTACAATGGTGGAAGATGTAACTAGTGCAAGTATTAGTTTTTTCAAGGTTTGTACCTGGTTTCAGGATCCAAGAGACTTTTACTTACATAGGATGTTCTTTACCATCAATATTCTTGGCCATAATAGCAATTATAACATTCAAAGATACTGAAAGATATAGGAGGAGTGGTTCCCCATTCGAAGATCCTCGACTAGGACTCGCTTCCATTCCCTTCTTGGTAACCATGTAACCAAGGAACTTGCTTGCCTTCATTCCAAAGCGAAATTTGGACAAGTTCAGTGTGGCAACCCAAAATTTTCATTCATACAAACTCTAAAGTCAAGCACTTCAATTAAAAGTCAATTACATTTCTGCTAATTTTTAGCCGGTTTAAAGTCCGTCTGAGTAGTTTTATTAATTATTCATGAATCGAATCGATAAAAGGAAGTGATATCTGGAATATCGGGATAGCAATGGAACAACCAACACCTTAGTTAGGTGTTCACTTCCAAACAAAGGCCGTGAACTCTATCTTGGCCGTGAACTCATGCCATAGGCATGAGTTTACTCCCCAAATCCCTCATTTCTCACTTCCACCCTCAAGAACACTCCCTATTCTCTCTCAAGTAGCATCCCGTTCTTCACCCGATCTTCCGAAAACGTAAGTGTTTCTCGACTTCATTTGTTGTTATAACCTAACATCTAGTTGTTATACATCATTTCATCAATTCATTATTGGTTTTCAACTAGATCTTCAAATGTTCTTCAAAACACCAAGAACACTAAGAACACACCAGTGTTATTGGACCTTAAACACCAAATCAAGCTTCTATCTTGTAAGTACACTTGCCCTAGATTCTTGTGTGCTTAATAAGAACTTCTTTACACTTGAAAATCATCAAGAATCATAAGATCAAAGGAGTTTACGGCCAAGGATGTTCTTGGGCCGTAAACCCTTCTTAAGGGGTTAAATGGACCCTAGTCCCTTGCTAAGCCTATGATACTAGCCTTGATCCTTCCTAGAAGTGTTTAAGACCTTAAAAAACAATCAAAACATGTCCCCATAAGAGTTTACGGCTGCAAACACGTAAGGATATGGTCTTTAGGTCGTAAACTCTACAAAGTAGTGATATTGTGCCCCTAATGCTTTCCTAAGGCTTAGACTTGATCATCGGATGCTCAATCATGACTTATAAGACCTCAAATCACAAAATGGCACTTATTACCATGATTTTACGGCCATAAACCCATGGGGAGATGACCCTGGTCCGTAAACTCCATAAGGAGTGGTCCTTGGGCCATAAACTCCAATGCCATGCCATACAACCCTTAGATGCAACCCGTTGGTACCTACAACACTTGAATCAAAGTGTTTCCATGTCCTAGGGTGTGTTAACTTGGTTAATTACTTGTTAAATGACTAATTAGATACATATATGTTCTATTATATGTCAACTACGATCATTGTGTGTGTTCCACAGGACTGTCTAGAAAGAGTATGTTGTCGTTATCCATACTCCGCTGAATAACTAGATCAACAACAACAACATCGAGGCCTCTCATTTGTTTATCACACATCAACTGTCTACCCATGTTCTACCCAACATATTAGTAGATAAAAATATATGTTTTTATGCATAGTTTAAAACCTGTATAGCATGTTCAATCAATACATATTCCACATAACGTATTTCATAGAGAATAAATCAGATCTATGAGATAGAAGAAAGTGAATATACATCCACACACATAGCAACAAAATTATACATATAACACGTATTTCGTATAAAATACTTCATAATTATGCGTTAGAAGAAAGTAACTACACACTCACTTGATCAGAAGATGATCGAACAGCACTACGACTTGCAGAGGTAGTATTCGTCAGTAGATCTGGAACATCTTCACAAAAACCAGGCTCCTCGTGGGCAGAGCTTCGGCTCGGGAATCGCACTTCTTGGGATCTTCAGGGCTTTGGGACTTGCTTCGGGGCTCGGGATTGATACCGGGGCTTTGGGATATTTTTGGCACGCAAAACGATGCAAAATGGGAGAAAGAGGAGAGAATTTGGCAAATAAAGTCGGCTGCCCTCGCAACCCTTTTATAGGAGGCTGAGGCCTCGCAACACGCTGGGCGTACTGCCTTACGCGGAGCGTACTACCTCCGAACTCGAGTGCGAGGGTCGTCATGCTTCGATGTACGCTGGGCGTACGCCAATACGCTGGGCGTACTTCCGATAAGTCCGGTGACTCCCCTTCGGATAATATCGGGTTTAATAATTATATTTATATATTAATTATTTAATAAACTTCAAAAATTCATATCTTCTTCATACGAGCTCCGTTTTCGACGTTCTTTATATCCACGCGTAGGTGAGACTACGCTCTACACATTTTATTTTAGACTCCATCGGCTAATTTTGATTTTATTTTTTATTATTTATATTTAGTAGACCGGGACATGAAAACTCCGTTATAAATTCATAACTTATTCATCCGACGTCAGTTTTCGCCAAACTTTTTATCGCTTTACTCCTATTAACGATATCTTCGATTCTCATTTAGATTGTTTAGACCAACAATCACTCGATCTCGAATCGAGTATTTGGGCTGTATACTGCTAAGTCGAAACTTCAGAAAATCATAACTTCCTCATACGAAGTCAGATTTGCGCGTTCTTTTTATGCCCACTCTCGGTTTAACGAATTATACGAAATTCGTTTAGATCACTAAGGCTAAATATCGCTCTAACGTAAATTTCACTTTTTACGTCATTCAGCGTTGCCGGTTCTGTCGCGAAACTTTGACAGGTCATAACTTCTTCGTTATAACTCGGATTTCGGTATTCTCTATATATTCGGAAACCTCATTTCAACTACTACAACATTTTCCTTAGATATCAGCTTTATCTAACATTTTATTTTGATGCTTATTTTTATTCTTAATTACATTAAGACATACAATTAAGCACAAAACACATAATACTCAAATAATACACTTTTATTATTTCAAAACGGGTTACAAAGGTTAACCTTGACTATTATATCAACATTAATGACAAGCCCAGAAACACAGGCGTTACATACAACACTACAGTACTACATTAATTTACCCTTTACATTTATTTGGTGATTACTTCACTTAAACATTAATGTACAAACTATATTTTGATAATGATAGTTACACTTGGGAAAATTACACACTTTTACAAGAAACAAGTATACAAAACAGTTGTGCCTTGATAAAAGGCTACTTTTAGTAGAAAATATAGGATTTTCTAGGAGTTACAAACTTTTACAAACACTTGCAAACATATTCATACTTTTACTACAAATGTTTACAATTTCGTACTTCAAACACAGTTTCAAACATTTTGATGCAAACATAGACACTTAATACTTATGAACTCACCAGCTTTAATGTTGATAAACTCTTTCAAAATAACTTGTATTCTCAGGTCATCAGTAGACAGGTATCGATGCCAGCTTTTGTGAAGATGAAGCTCATACAAGACTCTTCTTATATTTTGATTCATATTTTCGTGTCTTATATACTACAAAACACACTTGTATTAAAATTATATATTTAATGCAATGGAGGATGTTCTTTACTTGTTTACTATTATACTTTGTTTTGATATTGTACATGACGTCCTCTGCCCCCAAAACCTTTCCGCCATTCTAGGTTTTGGGGTGTGGCATATTGGAATCAGAGCATTATTTATTGTGAATTGAGTACATCAACCCATAAAAGATTAAGTAACTATAAACACAATGGGATTAAAACTCTGACCAAGAGTCTATACTTTTAAATAATAAAATATTTAACTAAGTATACACGCCTACATTCATACTAAAATCATTGTCACAACGAAAAATACAAAACTATTACGATTGTTGTATATCACAAGTAGGGTCGGGGATGTATGGTCAGTCCTGGGAGTGGCATAGCCTGATCAACTATGTTGGTCCGAGGAGTGATTATCATATACCCTAGAATGGTTGTGATATGGCAACCAGTCTAAAAACTTGCCAACACTACTACAACGAAAACACTAGAACAGAGCATAAGTTTAAAATACTACAGGAGTATTTTGTGTTACTATACTTAGATATCTGAGAACTAAAAAGGTCTCTATGAAGTAGGTCAATAGTTTTTAAGTGGATACGCTAAGGTTATATGAAATTTAGGTGTTATAGACTCAGAATCTATGATCTTTTCTTTACTTCTTGTCCTTGTTTGGTTGTGGATTTGGAGTTAGGACCACTTATTCGAAGGTCTATCCTGCTTTTATTTCATATAACTGGTATACACTACACTAGTATTGACATAACTGATAAAGATCATATTATAATTATCTTAGGTAGTACGTCTATTTTTATAAGATTCTAATACCCTTTTTCTCGCGTAGATATCATGGATGGATTCCATCATCATGGCGACACATACTTTCTACCCCACGGAAATGAAGGATGGCTTGAAGAAGAGCCTGAAGATGAGCATCCAATCACTTTGGATGATCACCTCGCAGAAGGCTTCTCGGATTGTTCTGACTCTGAGCCTGAAGTCAACAACATAACCCAGGAGGGTCAAGCCCCAAACCTAAACCACCCGACCCGTGTTTCAAGGTCCCCCACCCTTGTGGGCAACAAACTTAAATCGCTGGAGCGATGAATAGGGTCAACCTTTACCCTACAATAGGGACTAGAGCTTTTACAACATAAGCGAGGGTGGCTCAGCTGACCGAGTCCTACCTGTCATGGTCCGCAAGATTGCTCAGAATATGGAAACTGATGCCAAATCTGGTGTCAACATAGTCCGCATCCGCTGTCTTGAAGAAGATATGGAAAGGACCAGGAGAACCAATGAGACTCTACAGCAACAGATGGCTGCCTCACGAGGTGAAGTCATAGAACTTCTAGTTCTCTATAGGGCTCATGAGCGACACCTTCAAGAAGTGGTTCGTCAAGTGGCAGATCTTAGGGTTTGCCCGAGGAATTCCCATCACCGTTAGAAGATGTCCAGCACATCTTTTCTTTTGATTCAAGGAATAACCTTTCCTAACTATGCTCTATGAAGCTTTTGTCTGTAAAATATTCCTACTTTCCAAGTACTCTAACTAGGAATCTAAAAGCTGTCAATCTTTCCCCTTATGGTATGATGTAAGACCTACTGTTAGGTCATTTTCCCCCAAACTTGTTACATCAATAATACCAGTAATATTTACACTTATCTATTCTGTTGGAAAAATCAGTACTCTGGTGTTTCTCTACTCTTCTACTGTACTTCTATTTCAAAACAAACACTCATTCAATTGTTGGACTATGGCGATTTAGCCCATGGATCTCTCTCACCATGCTCAGAATTGATTCTAACCACCATGTACGTCTTTCCTTTAAACTTATAGTTGAAGGATGCCTCCCACTGATCAACAAGGCGTAATCCTCTGATTACTCCAACTCCGATGCCACAACCTCCTACGCAATTCGATACGGAAGCTATGAATATTGTAGTGGCTGCGGCTGTGGCTACGACCATGGCTTAATATCACTCCACTGAAGCCAGCAGAGGTGGAACCCCTGTTAACTCTACTCAAGGTGAACTCCTTGTGCGCTCGAGAGAGTCCTCCAACAAGGACTTTACTAACTACAAGCCAAAGTCCTTCAATGGGACTGGCGGAGTCATTTCCCTCTCGCAATGGTTCGAAAAGATGAAGTCAATCTTTGAGATTTTCTCCTGCCCTGCCGCAAGGATAGTTAAATTTGTTGCGTACACCATCGAAGAGAAAGCCCTAACATGGTGGAACAGCCATGTCAAGTCACTCACTCTCATAGTGGCAAACGACATGGGCTGGGAAACTATGAAAGACCTCAAGATTGAGGAGTACTGCCCGAGGGGCGAGATCCAGAAGTTGGAACAGGAGCTGTGGAGCCTAACCATGAGGGGTTCCAACATAGTCGCTTATACCGCCAGATTCAGGTGAACTGGTGGCCCTCTGTCCCAACATGGTTCCCACCGAGGGGAAAAAGGTCGAAAGGTACATCTGGAGGCTGGTGCCTCCGTATCAGGGAAATGTCCCATCTTCACACCCTGCTACCTTCGACAATGCCAAATGATTGGCACAACGACTAATCGATCATGGAGTCCAATCCCCATCGTCAACAACAACCCTGGCCATCTCAGAACCCTCCAAACCCGCTGACAACAAATAGAAGTTCTGGGATTAGAAGAAGAAACATATGTTGGCTTTCGAGCATTCTAACACTCCTATGGTGTACATGCAACCCTATAAACCTTGGATCTATGTTTTCTCTATTATAAATGCAAATAAGAACTTTCCAAGGTTTTAATCCTAACTAGCATATTATGAAGCTCTTAAACTACAAAGTACTAGTTAGATGACATACCTTTTGATGTAGCTTGATGTCTTCAAGCTTTAAGAGCTTAGCCCCAATAGTGTGGAAGCCTTAAGTAGAATCACAAATCACCAAAACACCTTGGAAGACTTTAGAGAATACGGATACTTGGTTCTCTCTAGTGAAATCAGCTAGCCCTCTTAGTGTAACCACACTAGTGCCAATTTCACCAACCAAGGACATCTTTATATAGTATGGAGACTAGGGTTAAACCCATGACCTTTCATTTCATATGATCCATGGGTTAAACACTCCATGGACTATCCATGAAAGCTTAGCCCAACCTAAATGAACTTGTTCCATTCCATATATATAAGAGTCCATATCTCCGGCAAGGCCGATCACCCAAGTTCCCGGTATTGGCATGGGCCAGGCTTGCTATGGATGAGGTGAGGTGGGCCACCATAAAAGGGACTGCCCCAAAGAAAGAAATGTTGTAGGAACCTTATGAAACATAGATTTTATGGTATAAGTGTTCCTATCCATGTGAATTTGTCAAAACCATAATCACAAGACTAGGTTAGTGACAAATCCTAACTCATATGGATTGAACTTGTGCCATCTTAACTTCTTGCCACCTGGCAGCTCAAGGGCCTGCCATTGCTTCCAAGTAGCTATCCAAACAATTGAGAACAGGTAGAACTCAAATGTATAGCCAACTTAACTGGAATGGGCACAGAAATGTCAGCACGATAGGTTATAAACCTCTAGTTGTGTGCTAGCGATGAAATACAGGTTTTATTCTTGATTACTTCTTGAAACCCTTTCAAGATCTTTTAGACTCCCACTGTCTCCTTGTCCTATAAGAATTTCTTGCCAAATATTCAAGAGATAGTGTGGATTCAAATCAAGACAGACACTTAACACAATTAGCCTTAGTTGGTCTGTGTTTTATCCAAAACATCACAACTTATCAATTTCAAATGTACAAGAGTAGAAAACTTTTACTCTTACATTTGACAAGTGTTTTAAACCTTCTTTAAGACATGTCACTCAAGTTACAATCTTAGAGTATAACTCTATGAATTGTTTTGGAATGATGTATGAATCATCTTCTTGATTTAACCACTTCAACAATTCATAACTCCTCTTCTTAACTATCAGAATGTACTTAGAGGATGAATTGTGATAAGGTCTCAAAAACATTAAGATGATCTTAAAACATGATACTAAAGTACTCTCCCATCTTTTCATATTTGAGAAACTTTTATCCTTCCGCCTAATTTGATTCTTCTTATTCGTTCTGTCATACATTGAAATTTTTCCAATGCTTCAGAATTATACTTAAGCTCGTAAGTATAATCATATTTACTAAACCTTATAGTCTTATCCATCTCTTGTGGTGGACTTTGACAAGTACACAAGAAAGTGTACTTGACCCCTTAGTCCTTCACTTGACTCACACATCCATGTGAACAAGCAGTTAGTCTTAATTTTCCAATGCTCGAAAGTTCTCATTCATCATACTATACAACTTGCATGATTCCAAGTTTCTATCCAACTGAAACTTGGGTGATGAGAATCTTTCCTTTATTTGGTAAATTTAGACATTACCACAAATGAAAGAATCAAATTCATATTTCCAAAATTGCTATCAATGGAATCATATAAGCAACATCTTTTTTTCCCAAATGCCATTATAAGGATATTTTAAAATAAATAAAATTAAAAACTTTTCTTTTATTTTAAAGCTTCGTTGAAAAACTAATCCTTACAATGCAAATGTATATGAAAACTTGTTGTCATCTATTCCTAAGAAATCTATCATAACTCTTAAGCACCTGCTCAAGATTCTGATCACCGAACCATGCAATTGAAATCCATTTTCGCGATCACAATCAGCATATACTTCCTTTAAGTTTCTTTACTTTTCTTTGATTCTTAAAACATCAACATGTGACCCAGCCACATCATGTAATAAGAATCTCCAAGTAGGAACTTAATAGAGTTAGACAACGGACTTTACCTGAAATAAAGTCAAACTTATTGACTTTACCATCCTTTGGTAAGTTTGGTAGCTTTGTAACCAAAGCCCCTTCCTTTGGCAATAGAAACGCATGGACCCTTAGGTAATAGTACATGGGACTATCTCAGACTTAGCCTTTCTCTTTACCATTTGGCCAACCAAGTTGACTATGGCCAATCCCTTTCCATTGGGAAGAGAATGCATTTTTGGATTTCATGTGTCACTACTGTCCCTGTCCATAATGTTTTGGGAAGTTGATCTCCTAATCAAATTTTCTTTACTAGTACACTAAATCATTTCTGATTTAGCAGCACCAAGCAAATAAATAAGATTATTAAAGATCTTGTCATTGTCTATTTCATAGGAGTCCCAAAGGAACTCACTATGTGACTTAGAAAGTAATTGAACCGCTAACATTCTCAAGACTTTGTCACCCAAGTCTCCCGGCTTGTCAGTATGTGACTTCATCTCCAAGATGTAATCACACCTAGACCTTACCTTGCCAATAGGGCTTGAGTGACCATGAACTTGTGGGTTAAGGAGAATAATTGGAGGAGGTGGAGGAAGTGAAGTTCCAAGATATTTGGGAAGATCATAGATGTTTGAACTAGACATCTTTTGGGAGATATTCAAGATAGTTGATTTAAATTCCTTAATATAACACCTAATATGAAATATTAAGGCTAGGACCCAACAAACTATTTTATAACATGGAAGAGGGATGCCGTAATCAAAGTTATAGAATATTTGAAGGTAGGTGAATGATGTTTCACCAATTTCCACCATCAAAAACGAAATAATATATTAGGTTTTAATAGGATTTGAAACTCCTAGATCTTTGAGATTCATTGAACTTTCAATGGCATCTTTCAATCTCGAGTGTGCCCTTCAGGTTTTGTGACTGGGATGCCAAGGATCACAAAACAAGGTGTGAAGTAACCATGCAAATTACTTGGTACCCTTAACTGTTTACCCCTCAATCAATGTGCCAGTTAACCACACACGCTCCATCGATACTATGATAAACATTAACTTACCCTTTGCCTACCTTGTTAAATACGAGTTAGTGTGTCGGTTAACCATACACGCTCCACTAACCGACTTAAACAAAGTGCAAAGTGTAATTTCATGGATTAGCACCTTATTCACATTTTCCTAAGTAACTAAGTTTGGGTATTTATAAAAGGTTTAGTTACTTAGTATTTATCATTAATACTTTTGTTGAAGGGAGAATTATAGTCCTTGTTCAACCCGTTCGGCTAACGACCCTCCACCGGTCAAGGAAGCGGTGGGTGAGAGTCGACACCCATTAAACTACCATTTTATAGGCAGTAACCTTATTCCCCCCTTATAGACCGGCTTCGTGAATGAGGCCTACTAACGGTAAGACTGACTTTACTCTTATATATATATATATATATATATATATATATATATATATATATATATATATATATATATATATATATTAACTTATAATATTATAAAGTATAAGGATTGAATTTTAACTTTTAAAATTCTAAGGGATAACTTGGAATTAAAGTATTCATAAATGAAAGCTTTTCAAATTCCAAAACTTGAGGGCAAGTTTTGAAACTATTCAAAACTAATTAATTCCATAACTTATGTGTTTAAAGTAGTTTTAATTAAAAACTCTTCAAGTTCCATAACTTGAGGAAAAGTTATGGAAGACTTTAAACTAATAAAAGAATTAACTTTTCTTTACTTTATAACTTATGGAATTAATTAAGGTTACACATTTTATTACTTAATGAAGTGACTCTTGAACTCCCATAACTTGAGGACAAGTTATGGAGTCATAAAACCAATCAATGAGACACGACTTTTTATTTTTGTAAGCATTGCCAACTTTTATGAGTTTTATGAAACTTAAATGTGACCTTTCATGTAACTTGAGGACAAGTTACACAAACACATTTTACAATCATCTCTTAGATTAAAATGGATTGAAAAACACATGATCAATTAACTTTTCTCTTAATCTAAGTAACTCATAAGAACAAGATAATTCAAATCAAACTTTTTCATGTAGTTAGCCTAATCACTAAACTAATACAAAACATGAATCTATTGACAAGTATCTTTGAAATTGGATTAGCATGAACATTATCACATCAAAAACAAGTTTATAAGTCCAAAAACTTCTTAGGGTAATGTTCGTAGTCCAATTCCAGCCAAAAAACTCGAAAATATGCTGTCTGGGGCTCCTACTAGTCGAGTACATGAACCTACTTGACGAGTAGGATGAATTTCTTCATGGACATGCCGAGTTCATCAGTGGACTCGGCAAGTCCAGTGCCCAGAAAGCCAGAAAATCGATTTTTTCAGCATTTTTCAGCAATTTGCATCAAGTATAATTGAAAGCAAGCCTAGGCTCTGATACCACTGTTGGGTTTCGAGCATTCTAACACTCCTATGGTGTACGTGCAACCCTATAAACCTTGGATCTATGTTTTCTCTATTATACATGCAAATAAGAACTTCCAAGGCTTTAATCCTAACTAGCATATTATGAAGCTCTTATACTACAAAGTACTAGTTAGATGACATACCTTTTGATGTAGCTTGATGTCTTCAAGCTTTAAGAGCTTAGCCCCAATAGTGTGGAAACCTCAAGTGGAATCACAAATCACCAAAACACCTTGGAAGACTTTAGAGAATATGGATACTTTTTTCTTTCTAGTGAAATCGGCTAGCCATCTTAGTGTAACCACACTAGGGCCAATTTCACCAACCAAGGACATCTTTATATAGTATGGAGACTAGGGTTAAACCCATGACCTTTCATTTCATATGATCCATGTGTTAAACACTCCATGGACTATCCATGAAAGCTTAGCCCAACTTAAATGAACTTGTTCCATTCCATATATATAAGAGTCCATATCTCCGGCAAGGCCGATCACCCAAGTTCCCGGGATTGGCATGGGCCAGGCTTGCTATGGATGAGGTGAGGTGGCCCACCATAAAAGGGACTGCCCCAAAGAAAGAAATGTTGGAGGAGCGGGAAGAGTTCTAGCTATAGGCCATGGGGAAGCAATTGTTGATACTACGGTGGTGACTGGTACGTTTCTCCTTGAAGACTCTTATGCATGGATACTGTTTGATAGTGGAGCGGAGAGAAGCTACATAAATCATAAATTTTCTCGCCTACTTAAACAAAAACCAAACGCACTTAGGAAACCATTCACTATAGAAATGGCTAATGGGAAAACTGAGAGCACTAGCAGTATATACATAGGATGTACCCTAACTCTAGATAGCCATTCATTTCCAATCGACCTTATACCGGTCTCGATTAAAAGTTTCGACGTCATCATCAACATGGATTGGTTGAGTCTTCATCGAGCCGACATCATGTCCTATGAGAAAGTAGTCTATCTAAACCTCCCGTCTAACGAAACTCTCATCATCTGCGGTAACAAACCCGACACGAGTCTTCGTATCATCTCAAGTATTCAAGCACAGAAGTATCTATGTTAGGAATATTGTGCATTCCTTGCTCACGTTCTCGATACGAGCCTAGAAACAAAAGAACTAAAGAACAATCCGGTAGTGAGCGATTTTCTTGACATCTTTCCAGAAGAACTACCAGGATTACCTTAGCAACGAAAAGTCGAGTTCAGAATCGACTTAGTCCGAGGAGCTACCCCAGTAGCCAAATCGCCCTACCGATTAGGACCAGCTGAGATGCAGGAACTATCTGGTCAACTTAATAAACTACTCAACAAGGGCTTTATTAGACCAAGCTTCTCACCCTGGGGAGCACCGGTCTTGTTCGTTAAGAAGAAAGACAGATCATTCCATATCTATATCGACTACAGAAAACTCAACAAACTGACTGTCAAAAATTGTTACCCTCTGCCTCGCATAGATGATTTATTTGACCAACTGCAAGGGGCGAGTTACTTTTCCAAAATTGATCTAAGATCCGGATATCACCAGTTGCAAGGGCAAGAGGTGGATGTTCCAAAGACAGTTTTTCGAACTCGTTACGGACACAACGAGTTCATGGTGATGCAATTTTGATTAACCAATGCGCCCGTAGTGTTCATGGACTTAATGAATAGATTATGTTGTCCTTACTTGGATCAGTTCGTCATTGTCTTCATTGATGACATCCTGATCTACTCTCGGAGTAAGGAAGAGCATGGCTGTCACAACCCGAAAACCGAAGGCGGAAACATTTCCGGGGTTGACTCCACGTTGAGTATCAAATCCAATGCACATAGTAAGTAAAGTAAAACAACCATTACATTACATATAGAAAAGTTTACATTTGTTTCAAAAGTAAAGTTATACATGTGATACATAGTATATATGAACAAAATGAGACGAGTCTTCTACGCACTCCGTCTTCGCCAAAAGAGATCGGCGGGTACCTGTCTAATGCGGACCTTAGAATACAAGCGGTTTGAAAATCAGCATAAAGCTGGTGAGTTCATAAGCGGTTAGTTTTATGAAAATGTACGAGTTCCTTTAGTTTCCTGAAAAGGTGGTTATCCAAGAAAATCCCATATTTTCTTAAAAGTTGGTTACCAAATCCAAAATGTAATGTAAAAGATGTACACTGAAAACATGATTGTTCTTGTGAATTGTAAAGTTTGGTTATCTAACTTGTTACACTTTTTTGGTTACGTACTACTGTTACCCAGGAAAATCCTATATTTTCCTACATGTGTGTGTGTGTGAACTGTTACCAATTCTGATTATGTTCAATGTTATCCCCAGGAAAATCCCATATTTTCCTGAATGTGTGTGTACGAATTGTTACCGGTTCTGATTATGTTCAAAGTTATCCCCAGGAAAATCCCATATTTTCCTGAATGTGTGTGTGTGCGAATTCTCCTGAAAGTCTGATTATCCTTAAATGTACGTTAGTTTTATTACGTACATAAAACTAACAATTAAGTGTGAAATGTTCATAATCTTGCTTGCGAGTCCTTAACCATACTTCAGACTAGATATGACTCGGGCCAGGGCCAGTATCCTTTTTATGACTTTCGTCACCCTTGAACCTTTCGGTTCGGCTGTAGCTAGCAGCCAGGTGCGGGATTGTCAGTCCCGTATAGATCTATACACTCAAGTCACGTTCTCCCTCCTGGAGATTCTGGTTACAGGGTTAGTCCTCCACTCTCTCGTGCCAAGGAAGTGTTACAGAGGACGTGTCTCCAATCTTTAAGATTTCTCATTACTTCTCGTGCCTAAAGGAAGTAGTATCTATGACTAACTAAGTTCTAATGGTGCCTGTCCTTTACACTCGAGCCTAGGTGTTTTATTAAGGACATTACAATGTTTCATGTTTTCTAATGGTGTCTGTCTTTTACACTCAAGCCTAGGGTGTTTTATTATAGACATTACAAATGTTTTATGATCTTTATCAATATAAGTGTGAGCAATTAATTGTGAAGGATACAACATAACAATAATAATAAGAATTGAAAAATCGTTTTGAACAAACAACTCTGCAAGTTAAAACAGTTTGTTAATAGGTTTTCAATTCTTAAAAATGTACGAATTATGAAACCATGTAAATGAAATCATGATTTTAAGTACAATATATTCTTGTACTCTTACTTGTATTCCCCCCCCCCCCCTGAAAACAGTGAAAAACCATTGAAAAAGGGTAGGGGTATGAAGTCACCAGACGAGAAAACGTGTCGGTTCGGACGGTAAGTGTCGATTCGAGGCTTGATAACACACGAGGTTCCTATGTAATATGAAATGGTATAAAAATATATCTAATTAGATTTTAAATTACTAATTAGATATGATATTACACTCCAATGAGCGAAAACACTTCAAAACGAGTGTTTGGAGTGACCCGGGTGACATATACGGACGTGTATTGATGCGTGGGACTCGGGAATTGAGTTTACTCTTCAAGAGTAAACTCCTTAGGGAGATTTCGGCCTTATACACTACTCACACATGAGTTCAAGGCCATGAACTCATGTTGGCAAGGTTTATGGTGCTTAATGGTCAATAACACTTGAGGGATGATTGGGATGAATTTATCTAAGGCTTTGGAAGGGATTAAATCACCAATAACACCACAAAAGGGACTTTACGGCCCTAAACAAGGAGTTTACGGATGTAAGCTCCTATACCCCCTTAGATTGATGATTTAATGGCCTTGGGTTAATCACATGTGATTCCAATAATTTTTACAAGCCTTGGTATGAATTTAGGGCACCAAATGACTCATCTTTAGGAGTTTACGGCCCTGGAACATATTCTTGGGGTGTCATGGCCGTAAACACCTAATTGGAGGGCATTTTACATGTTTAAGGTCCCCAAACTATTTTTGGATGATTCTAGGATTTATTCCAAGGCTATTGGTGGAGTTATATGGCTATTAAACATGTATAAATGAGTTTACTCCCCATGTTTGAGGGGTTTATGGCCCAAGCATATTCCTTGGCCGTAAACTCATATTTTCTCCTCAAAATTCATGTTTAGGGTGTTCTAAGTCCGGATTTGTAAGCCATATAGTCGTATCTAAGTCCCAAGGTTGGTTTGGAGGGGTTAAATTGCTCAAAAACCCATTTATTAAGTGTTTACGGCCCAAGCATGCTCCTTGGCCGTAAACACATGTTCCAGGTCCAAAATCACATTTTAAACAAAGATTTGAAGGCCTAAGAGGTTGAATAACAAGTTAGGGAAGTTACCTCTATGATTTGGAGCCTCAATTCTATGTTTTTGGACCTTAATCTTGGATGAGGAGAGAGGTTAGAGAGAGAGTAGTGAGATGAAGCAAAAGCTTCAAATGGAAGCTTAGAACACTTTAAATAGTGTTTGGGTTTTGGACACGGTGGAATTTTACCCGATACCGGCTTTAGACGGGGCTTTTGGTCGCACCCGACCAAGTTGCCGTAACCCGATATGGTTGATTCTATAACTGCTCTGATTACTAATACGGGGTGTTAAAATGAGTTCTAAATGTACTAGGACACCCATTAAGTCATTTTATAAAATACACGTTAATGACTTAATTAAATGACGGAAATCGGAAACGAAATTGGAAACGACGATTAGTTGATCGAAATGGATTACGAAAAGGAGTACAAGCAATGGTACGAAATTTCGGGTTGTTACAATGGCGATCACCTGCGACATGTTCTAGGAACTTTACGAACGGAGAATCTCTATGCGAAGTTCTGTAAATGTGAATTTTGGATCCGAAGAGTCGAATTCTTAGGACACGTGGTTAGCAAAGAAGGAATCCCCGTGGACCCATCCAAAATTAAAGCCATTAAGAACTGGTCAGCACCGATGACACCTACAAAAATTCGTCAATTTCTAGGTCTCGCTGGCTACTACCGCAGGTTTATACAGAACTTCTCCCGGATTGCGAAACCTCTTACTGCACTGACCCAGAAAGGAGTGGCCTTTGAGTGCGAAGAGAAACAAGAAAAAGCATTTCAAACGCTGAAGCGAGCCTTATGCACCGCATCGATACTATCCCTCCCCGAAGGGATAGAAGACTTCGTTGTATATTGCGATGCATCTAACCAAGGGATTGGTTGTGTTCTGATGCAGCGAGGGAAGGTCGTCGTCTATGCCTCGAGACGGCTAAAGACACACGAAGTCAACGACACCACACACGATTTCGAACTGGGGGCAGTTGTGTTTGCCCTGAAGATCTGGGGGCATTACCTGTATGGCACAAAAGCACCATTTTTACAGACCACAAGAGTTTACAATAGATATTTGATCAGAAGGAGCTCAACATGAGACAACGACGGTGGGTCGAGCTACTCAATGACTACGAATGCAAAATTTGTTATCGTCCGGGTAAAGCCAAGATAGTAGCAGACGCCCTAAGTCGGAATGAATATTCTGGTCGAAGGGTCAAATCATTGACAATGACTATCCCTTCACACTTGTCTACACAAATTCAGGAGGCTCAATTTGATGCCTTGAAACCTGAAAACGTGGTGGGTGAATCCCTTAGAGGAATGGATAGGAATTTAGAAGCAAAGGGTGGCAGGGCCTTATATTTCCTGGACCGGATCTGGACACCGAAACAAGGTGGCTTCTTAGACTTGGACATGACTGAGGCGCACAACACTCGGTATTCCGTCCATCCAGGTTCAGATAAGATGTATCTGGATCTTAAAAACTTATATTGGTGGCTTAACATGAATGCGGAAATTGCTACCTTCGTGAGTAAATGCCTTGCTTGCGCAAAGGTTAAGGTCGAATACCATAAACCCTCCGGTTTACTACAACAACCAGAGATACCAGAATGGAAGTGGGAGTGGATCACTATGGATTTCATAACCAAGTTGCCCAAGACAACGGGTGGACTTGATACCATATGGGTCATCGTCGATAGATTGACCAAGTCTGCACACTTCCTGCGTCTCAAGGAAACTGACAAGATGGAGAAGCTTACGAGAATATACATTAGGGAAATCATACGACTGCATGGTGTTCCTATATCCATTATCTCCGATAGAGATAGTAGGTCCACTTTGAGGCTCTGGCAGTCACTACAAATTTCCCTAGGAACAAGGCTAGACATGAGCACAACCTACCATCCTCAGACCGACGGACAAAGTGAGAGAACCATCTAAAAACTAGAAGATATGTTGAGGGCCTGTGTGATCGACTTTGGAAAGGCATGGGATACTCACTTACCCCTTGACGAATTTTCCTATAACAATAGTTATAAGACGAGCATAAAGGCTGCTTCATTTGAAGCCCTCTATGGCAGGAAGTGCAGATCCCCTCTGTGCTGGGCTGAGGTGGGTGACACCCAGTTAGCTAAAGGACAGGTTCCTGACAGCACTCTCACAGGTCCGGAAATCATTCGAGAAATGATAGAGAAGATCGTTCAGATTCGTGAATGATTGAAAGCCTCTAAAGACAAACAGAAAAGCTACGCAGACAAGCGAAGGAAACCTTTGGAATTCCAGATGGGAGACCGAGTCCTTTTGAAAGTCTCACCCTGGAAGGGGTTGATAAGTTCCGGTAAGCGTGGGAAGCTCAATCCAAGATACATAGGCCTTTCGACATTCTTGCTAGAATCGGCACTATAGCTTACAAACTCAATCTACCCAACGAACTCATTAACGTACATTCTACATTCCACGTCTCAAACATGAAAAAGTATGTGTCCGACGAGACTCTTGTAATCCCACTTGACGAGATCGAGATCAATGAGAGCCACAACATCGTGGAAGAACATGTAGAGATCTTGGAGCATGAGGTCAAGCAAACGAAGCAAAGCCGCATCCCGATTGTGAAGGTTTGCTGGAACGCCAAGCGAGGACCTGAATTCACATGGGAGCGCGAGGATCAAATGAAATTGAAATATCCTCATATCTTTAATTAGTTATTTGTAACTACTTACTTGCTTAAACTCTAATTTCGGGATGAAATTCTCTTTAACGGTGGGATGATGTGACAACCCGAAATTTTCATTCGTATAAACTCTAAAGTCAAGCACTTCAATTAAAATTCAATTACATTTCTGCTAATTTTTAGCCGGTGTAAAGTCTGTCTAACTAGTTTTATTAATTATTCACGAATCGAATGGATAAAATTTCTAGAATATTGGGATAGGAATGGAACAACCAACACCTCAGTTAGGTGTTCACGGCCAAACAAAGGGAGTTTGGGCCGTGAACTCTATCTTGGATGTGAACTCGTGCCTTAGGCATGAGTTTACTCCCCAAGTCCCTCATTTCTGACTTCCACCCTCAAGAACACTGCATATTCTCTCTCAAGTAGCATCCTGTTCTTCACCCGATCTTCCGAAAACATAAGTGTTTCTTGACTTGATTTGTTGTTATAACCTAACATCTAGTTGTAATACATCATTTCATCTATTCATTATTTCTTTTCAACTAGATCTTTAAGTGTTCTTGAAAACACGAAGAACACATACTAGTGTTCTTGGACCTTAAACACCAAATCAAGCTTTTATCTTGTATGTACACTTGACCTAGCTTCTTGTGTGCTTAATAAGAACTTGCTTACACTTGAAAATCATCAAGAATCATAAGATCAAAGGAGTTTATGGCCAATGATGTTCTTGGGCCGTAAACCCTTCTTAAGGGGGTTAAATGGACCCTAGTCCCTTCCTAAGCCTATGATACTAGTCCTGATCCTTCCTAGAAGTGTTTAAGACCATAAACAACAATCAAAACATGTCCCCATGAGATTTTACGGCTGTAAACACATAAGGATATGGTCCTTAAACCGTAAACTCTACAAAGTAGTGATATTGTGCCCTAATGCTTTCCTAAGGCTTGGACTTGATCATTGGATGCTCAATCATGACTTATAAGACCTCAAATCACAAAATGGCACTTAGTACCATGAGTTTACGCCATAATCTCATGGGGAAATTACCATGGGCCGCAAACTCCATAAGGAGTGGTCCTTGGGCCATAAACTCGAATGGCATGCCATACAACCCTAAGATGCAACCCGTTGGTACCTATAACACTTGAATCAAAGTGTTTCCATGTCCTATGGTGTCTTAACTTGGTTAATTAGTTGTTAAATAACTAATTAGATACATATATGTTTTATTATATGTTAACTAGGATCATTGTGTGTGTTCAAGTCTTCACTTGACACCTACCACCCTATCCAACACTTTCGTACAATCCCCTCACTACAGGTGAGTTTATACCCCTTAATTAACCTTTGAAATGTTATTAAATGTTGTTAAATGCTTTTATGGGGGGGGATACAAGTTGAATCATGTTACTTATTAGATCAATCACATGTGATTAATAACTAGCATACAAATGGACTTTCTATACTTTAAACTATTTTACCAAACAAATGACTTCAAACTTCTTATCAAACCATTTTACATGTGAACTCTTTATCAAATTAACTTTTGTATAATAAACCTTTCTTTTATAGTTTTCAAACTTATATATTGTTAAAACCATGTCTACTACATATATAGTGTTATAAATAAGGTTTGAAGGACTTAGAACTGATAACCCACTTTACTTCTTGTCCTTGTTTGGTTGTGGATTTAAAGTACCCGGTTGTTTTGTCCGAGTGTCGTTGAATCCTTAATTATATATTATGTATATATGTATATATATATATAGATAAAGACTTTTATCTCAGTTCAATACATTCAGTCATACAAACAAGTCTACTAATAAACTATAATAGCTATAGTTTAGGGTTATACTACTTACTACTTCTAGTCCAATGAAGCAGACAAGAGTCAGTTCATTCATGATTCACTACCTAGTATTATGAGAACATATACAACTATACTATGATGAGAACTTATACAACAATACTATGATGAGAAATAGTACCTTCATTACACAAGTGCATACATTACATATACAAGTATATTATAGCATAAATGTGATCCACTCTATCAGAGCATGCCTTCATTGACATGGCCCGAGTTGTAACCATAATCTCTTGGAGGGAGAGCATGAGTTTGCGTATAGATCTATACTGGATTGAATATCCTACACCTTACTGCTAGCTACAGTGGGACCGGAAGGTCTTCGGGTGCCAAATGTCATACCTTTTGACGACTTACATTGTCATGTTTCATAGTCGATAGTATGGTACAATTAATCACATAATACCTTGATATAAATCCGGTTTAAGGTAGTTAATATAGCAGTAGTTCCTATAATACAACACTACAATACTACATTAATTTACCCTTTACATTTATTTGGTGATTACTTCACTTAAACATTAATGTATAAACTATATTTTGATAATGATAATTACAGTTGGGAAAATTACACAATTTTACAAGAAACAAGCATACAAAAAAATTGTGCCTTGATAGAAGGCTACTTTTAGTAGAAAATATAGGATTTTCTAGGAGTTACAAACTTTTACAAACACTTTCAAACATATTCATACTTTTACTACGAACGTTTACAAATTTGTAGTTCAAACATTGTTTCAAACATTTTGATGCAAACATAAAAACTAAATACTTATGAACACACCACCTTTAATGTTGATAAACTCTTTCATAATAACTTGTATTCTCAGGTCATCAGTAGACATGTACCGATGCCAGCTTTTGAGAAGATGAAGCGCATACAAGACTCATCTAATATTTTGATTCATATTTTGGTGTCTTATATATTACAGAGCACACTTGTATTAAAATTATATATTTAATGCAATGGATGATGTTGTTTACTTGTTTACTATCATACTGTGTTGTGATACTATACATGACGTCCTCCGCCCCAGAACGTTTTCGTCGTTGTAGGTTTTGGGGTGTGACATTCAGCTTCATGTTGTATTCATCTAGAATATTGAAGGCTTCTTCAAGATCCCTAAGGTGATCTTCAACATTTTTGGACTTGACTACCATGTCATCTATGTAGTCCTCCACGGCGTCCCCCAATTTACCCTTGAATATCTGATTGACCAGTCTCTGATATGTTGCACCTGCATTTTTAAAAACAAACGGCATAGCAATATAACAATATATTCTTATGGGAGTTATAAAGCCGATATCCTCTTGATTAGAGGGTTCCATTTGAAATTCTTGGAACCCAACTGAGGCATCAATGAATGTTAATAGTTTATTTCATGTCGTGGCGTCTATCATTAAGTCTATGTGTGGCATAGGGAAAGGATCCTTAGGACTGACGTTGTTAAGACCCGTGTAGTCCACACACACACACACACTCATTATTTACTATTCTATTTTTGCACTACAACCACATTGGCTAGTCACCTTGGGAACTTGACTTCCTTGATCATCCCTGTTTTGAGAAGCTTTTCCACTTCCTATTTAATGATCAGGTTCCTTTCGGATGCAAAATTCCTTCTTTTTGATGTGTAAGTATTAAAGAATTATCAATGTTATGTTTATGAATTATAATATTCTTGTCTATACATGTCATGTCTTCATGTTTCCATGTGATGGTTTTACTTCTTTCTTTCAGGAATCTAACTAGGTCCTTTTCGATGTCTTCTGGTATTGAGGAACCTATGAGTAGATTGGTGATAGGATCCTCAAGGTCTAGGGGCACTTCTTTTATATCTTTCTCATCCGCTTCTAGTACATCTCATGCCCCCCCTCCACTTTAACTGATATACTTTTCTTGGCGCTAAGGAAGGCTTTATCGAGGCCTTGTAGCTTTCTTTGGATTCTTGTTGATAATTGATTATCTTCATTGTCCCATAGGGGGTAGGCATCTTTACGCAATAATGGTATATCCATGGAACCAATTTAATGTCATGGATCTATGGCCTCATCAATGTAGGCAAGTAGCTTGATCTCTCCAATAATATGCTTTCTTTCGTCGTTGCATCCTATTAGTACTGATGATCTCTTAATTATCTCGGATTATAGGATGTTTGTTCCTGGTCAGAGCATCGAAGATTATAATGTTCATTGTGGATCCTCCATCCACTATGATACTTCTGACAAAGTGATTGGAAATGTAGAGATTCATCACCAATTCATCACGATAAGGATCCTAGATATCTTGTTCATCGAAGGTGATTTTTTCTCACCTGCTATTGATGTGTTCTTCCTGGGGATTTCTTCTTTCTCTATTTTGGGTAACTTGGTGAGTCTTTTTGCTGCAGAGTAACAATTTATACAAATATTTAACATTAATTACCTTGGTGTCCGAAGGAGGGGATCCTGGTTTTTCTAAGATCTTCGTAGGATCCAACTCCTTTTCCTTCGTTCTTTCTTTTCATCTTCTTAGGATCTCTTTAAGATGTCCTTTTCTTTGGAGATAGCTCCTCACTGATGTGGCCAAAATTATCATGGTATGCACACCATCTAGACATGTATTTCCAACCACTAGATTTATCTCCTTTCATTGGCCAACTTGCTTTCTCGCAAAGATGTTGCATGGCAAACATTAATCATGAAACATCCATAGAAAAACAATAGTCAATGATCCTGCAGAATTCTTCATCTTCTCCTTCATTATTAAGGGCATTAACCCTGTGATGAATAGGTTTGGACCATGGTTTTTATTTATAGGATTTTAAAAGCCTCCACGACAGTCGCCATGTCGATATTAGGAATGTTTAGCGCTTCCTTGTGAAACTTATTATGAAATCTCTAAGTGATTCCTAAGGATCTTGGACTACTCGATAACAATCACTAGTGATCCTTTTAAATGTCCATCTACAAGAAAAATAGTTATTAAAAATATTAACTAAATGAACAAAAGAAGTAATGGAATAAGGAGGAACACTGTGGAGCCATTCCAAGGATAATTCTGTGAGGGTTGAACCAAAACCCTTGCATAAACAAGTCTCTTTTAGTTGTAATGAGATGGGAATGATTTGCATCCTTTCCCTATATTGTGCAACATGTTCTTTAAGATTCGTAGTTCCACCATAGGGCATCATGTAGGGAGTTTAGAATCATTTTGGAACCTTAGTATCAGCTATTGCAAGAGCAACTCTCGGGATCTTGTAGCTTACGGGGGATGCTTGTAGTATAGATTGGACTATTCCCAATACGCTTGAGATCATATGTCTCAATTCTTGAAGCTACCTTGACATCATAGGACTTATACATGCATTAAAATCCTCAGAGCTAGCATTAAATGCATTATTATTTAGTAACTTACTAGTGTCTTGGTTTTTAAGGGTAGTGAAGGTTTTGTTAGGATCATGCATCATAGGGGCTTGATTATTTGGGATTGCTCCCCAATTTGAAGCACCAATAGGTGTCGAGGTTGTAGTATCTCTACGGTTCCCTAGGTATCTTGTGTTGTCAAAATCGAGGTTCCTAGGTTGCAAAATCGAAGGTGTTGTTTTTCGCAGTTTGTGCATCTCTGCTCTTATTCTTTCCATTTCTTTGAGCAATGTTCTACTGTCCTCATGTTGTTGATTCGGTTTTTGCAATACTATTGTCACCATGGAGAAGAGTTCGATGTTAAAGATTGAAATATGAGGATCCTGGGATCCCAGGGATCTTCGATTCCCATGGATGATGATTGGAGAGGTGTCCTTTTTAGAGGTATGTGGAGTTCTCCTCCAATCGGGAGGTCTTCTTGACGGCAGTGGAAGATTCTTTGAAGAAATGGGAGGAATATATGATGAATATAATGTTGTTTGTGTAGACATGGTTTTCGAGAATTATGAACACCACGGCCGCAAGGTGGGCGCTAAATGTTTTTGGTCAGAAATCAATAAAATGAAGATCAACCAAATTGTATGAGAGGCTATGGTGTTGTGGTTGAAGTGATTAACGAAATTAGAACAATGTTGCACAAGTGGTTTACAAGGAAAGCCCTTGATCCTTGATAGGATCTCTGGAATAAAACCTTAGGAGGTGATAATAATCACCTTCCTTGTTTGATTTTATTGATTTGGATGAAAATTGTAGAAAAATGATGAGGGTATGAATACAAGTGTTTCAGTAGTTTAAGTTGTTTAAGGTATAATGTCACAACCCCAAACCAAGGAAGTTGGAAACGTTAGGGGTGGAGGACTTCATGTATAGTATTATAACAACGAGTATAATAGTGATCAAAGTAAATACAACCATCATAAATATAATCGAGAAAGTTACATGGTTTCATGAGTTACATGTTTCAAAATCAATTACATTATAATGATAA
This sequence comes from Lactuca serriola, assembly GCF_051521515.1. Classification (NCBI taxonomy): domain Eukaryota; kingdom Viridiplantae; phylum Streptophyta; class Magnoliopsida; order Asterales; family Asteraceae; genus Lactuca; species Lactuca serriola. The sequence goes on from NC_136411.1 coordinate 354,135,358, forward strand.
AATGGTTTGTCTAACGCCGTAGCCTTCCATCCTCAAAAGCTGGTAGTTACCTGTTTTTATTCATTACTTGAGAATACAAGTAATTTTGAAAGAGTATCAACAATTAAGTTGGTGAGTGCATAAGCTTTTGTATATAGATTTGAAATCAGTTCTTTGTAAATTTAGTGTGTGTTCAAGAAAAATACAATATTTTCATTATAAAATGAGTTGTAGTCTTAAGACTCAAAGGACGAAATGTACAAGTATTTTCCACACTTATGATAGTATGTGCAGTTTTAAATAAATAAATCCCTTATTAATGTAAGAATCCCCGTAAACTATATGTGTCATTGTTTCCCTATGTGAGTTATTATAACCATGAAATTGACAGAGTAAGCCTGTTACGACGTAGTTCGGGCGTCAGTATGTTTAGACAACTGTCACCCCAGACCTACCGATCTAGCTGTTGCATGCAACTTAAGTGTGGGATTGGCAGTCCCAACATAGATCTATACACAAGTATCATGCTCTCCCAAGAAGAGACTATGGTTATAATACAGGACTTTAACCAGTGCTCTAAAGAGTATAATGAAGTAATGTCCCACAAATTTGATTCAACGAGTTCACACATAGTGTGAATGAAAACCCTTTTTGTAGTATAAATGAAACCTTCCTTAGTATGTTCGTAGTGTTAATGCACTATAAACTATACCTATTATAGTTTATCATATTTTTTGTAATGATGAAAGACCCTTATGTGAATGACTATTTATGTTTCATGGAAGTAAACTAACATGAAATACAATCAATATGTAGCTATTTATGGTTATAAACTTTGCTCAACATGTTACAAAGTGTTAATGAACTTGTAAACTATTTTACTAGTTTTAACTTTTCTGTCACTGTTTTTAGAAAAATCATCGTAAGTTGAAAACTCAATTTGTAAAGTCTATGAGTTCAGAAAATGTGTCTAGTTTGTTTATATTTTTATTATGATTTTTAGTAGTCTCTAACCGGTGTTAAAATGTCCATCTTCATAGACTGGTTCGAAATCATTTCTGAAATGATAGGCAATTTTGTAAAAATTCCCATAAATAGTGAAAAAACGTATGAACATGTGCAAGTAGTCATTAGAAAGGTATAAACCTAAACTATTTGCATATTGAACAGTTTTGAAAAATATTAAGTTGAAGATGGTAAAAACAGTTCGTGAATATACCAAAACTTTTCTGTTGAAAGCTGATGTTTGAGTTTAGAATATGTTTTGGTGTTGTACTTGTATTCTCCCCCGTAAAACTTGAAGAAAACATGAAAATTTAGGGGTATGAACTCACCTTGAGTGATTTCTTGAGGTGGAAGGTTGAAGAAGGGGAGTTTCAAGTCAAGAAAACTTGAAGGATGCTTGAAGATTTGAAGATCCTAAGAACAAATATGTCGATATTTGTGTAAATGATCCATGATTTGTGTGAAGAAGTGTAGAATGCTTAGGAGTTGAAGGAATATACTTACCAAGAATGGAGGAAATCTCAATAACACTTCTTTTAAAAAAGATCGTGACTAAGAAAGAGGGAGAATGAGAAGTGTTCTTTAAATGAGATCTTGAATGTGAAGAATAAAGATTTATTGGTATTTTTGATAATAGCAAATCTGATAGAGTGTTGGGAGGAGTTGAAAAAGGACACTGATTTGACTAGGTAGAGTGTGAATAGTGACATAAAGTGGGTGTGAGGATGCCTTGTGCCATAACTTTATCGAAAAGTCAACCAGTACCTTTAGATATTATGTTGAACAAAAATATCATTTATAAATAATAAATCCTCAAAATACGAATAAAATATAAGTCTAGGGGGTCTAATATGTCAAAAATATGAATTTGGTGAAAATCCCACATCAAAATCATCAAAAATGGGCTCAAATCGCGAAAGTAGTCAAAAACCGGAGATGAGAAGCAAATATATGAACTTGAGAGGGTCTGATGCGAAGGGAGGGTTCACAGCAAAAGTAGGGTTTGGGTTCAAGAGCCTAGCATGCGAGAGCTCTAGGAGGCAGGTGAGAAAGTGCCCGATGTGAAAGTGCCCGATGTGAAAGTGCCCGAAGCGAAATTATCCGGATGAGAAGTGAATGTCGGATTGGATGGGAATGTCCCCAAGTGGATGTGAAAGTTGCCGGTTCGCTGTGAGATGAGGTTTCGGTCCGAGAGGATAGGGTACGAATCTTCCTGATTAGACACGAAAGTCCAATCAGAAGTGAAAGTGAGGTTTGCACCGAGAGGTTTCGCATGAGAGGGTTTCTCTTCTTGAGAGGGTTTCGCACCCATTGTGTTGTTTTTCATATTTTTTTTCCCGTTTTGAGTGGTTTTCAACTAATTGAAGGGTCAGGATGGCCCGTGTGTATTTAAAGTGTTGAAAGAGATTTTGTGAGAGATTTGGGAGAGATTTACGATAAGTTTAGCAGATAGAGAGATATAGCGAGAGAGATTGAGAGAGACTTTATTCACCCCCGAAGGGTACGTAATAGTAGTTTATAGAGTCGTTACATCACTCACCCAAATTAGGATTTAGAATTTCTGAACATATGAAACTTCTGAGTGACACTTTGTATTCAAATAGAGAGTTGTACATTAGTAAAATAGAGTAAGCCATGACATACAAGCACTAGTTGATTTGACCGGCTTGACATGTTGACTTTGTTTGACTTTGACTTGACAAGAAATTGACGGTGGTCACATCATCCCCCCATTAGAGGGAATTTCGTCCCAAAATTAGCGTTTCGACTGGGACTTCAAGGGTTGGGGAAAAGATGTGGGTATTTTGTGTCATCTGATCTTCACGTTCCTAGGTGAACTCAGGCCCTCCTTTAGTGTTCCATCGGACCTTCAATAGGAATGCGGCATTGTTTCATTCTTTTGATCTCTAGATCCATGATTTCAACAGGTTCTTCTACAAAGTGAAGACTCTCGTTGATTTCAATTTCATCAAGAGGGATGATGAGAGTCTCATCGGACAAGCACTTCATTATGTTAGATATATGAAAGGTAGGATGTACGTTATTTAGTTCATGCGGTAATCGAAGCTTGTATGCTATTGGGCCAATCCTGGTGATGATCTCGAACGGCCTGATATACCTTGGATTTAGTTACCCATGTTTTGCAAAATGTATCAATCCTTTCTAGGGTGAGACCTTTAGCAGAACCCGGTCTCTGACCTGGAATTCCAAGGGCTTCTGTCTTTTATCTGCACAACTCTTATGTATGTTTCTAGAAGCCTTTAATCGTTCTGGGATTTGGACAATCTTCTCGGTCGTTTCTCTTATGATCTTCGGGCCAGTGAGAGTGTTGTTAGGGACTTGTCCCTTAGCTAGTTGTGTGTCACCCACTTCAGCCCAGCGCAACGGTGATCTGTACTTGCGGCCATAGAGGGCTTCAAATGGGGAAACGTTGATGCTAGTGTGATAACTGTTATTGTATGAGAATTCGATAAGTGGTCAATAGGTATCCCAAGGTTTACAAAAATCTATCACAGAAGCTCTTAACATGTCTTCTAGCATTTGTATAGTTCTCTCACTATGCCCGTCGGTTTGCGGGTGGTAGGCGGTACCCATGTCAAACCTAGTTCCCAGGGATTTTTGAAGTGACTGCTAGAACCATGAGATAAATTGACTATCCCTATCGGGGATAATGGATATTGGCACACCATGTAGTCACACGATCTCCTAATGTATGTTCTGGTCAGTTTTTCCATCTTGTCGGTTTCCTTTATTGGTAGGAAGTGTGCGGATTTGGTTAACATGTCAATGATCACCCAAATGGTATCGAGACCACCCGTTGTCTTTGGTAACTTGGTTATGAAATCCATTTCCATCCGCTCCCACTTCTAATTGGGTATCTTTGGTTGCTACAACAAACCCAAGGGCTTTTGCTATTCTATCTTGACCAAGGCATAAGTCACGCACTTGCTCACAAAGGTAGCAATTCCGGCTTTCATGTTTGGCCATCAATAAAGTTTCTTAAGCTCTAGATAAATCTAGTCTGAACAGGGAAGTACGGAGTATTGAGTTTTGTGTGCTTTGTTCATGACGACATCCCTGAATCCACCAAACATCGGTGTCCAGACTCGATTCATGAGATAACGAATTCTGTCATCCTTGACTTCTAGGTTCTTATCCATTCCTCTTAAAGCCTCTCTTGTCACATTCTCTGGTTTCAAAGCTTAGAGCCGAGCCTCTTTGATTTGTGTGGACAGGTGTGAACGGATTGTCATGGTTAATGGCTTTACTTGGCAGCCCGAGTATTCCTTCCGGTTGAAGGCGTCAACTGCCACATTGGCTTTTCCTGGGTGATAATGAATCTCGCATTCATAATCGTTCAATACTTCTACCCATCATCTCTGCCTCATGTTGATCTCTGTTTGATTAAGGATGTGTTGCAGGCTTTTATGATCGGTGAAGATAGTACATTTCATTTCGGAGAGGTAGTGCCTCTAGATCTTTAGGGCGAATACTACTGCTCCTAGTTCGAGGTCATGTGCGGCGTAATTGACTGAGAGAAAAAATAGATCTGATGCACAGGGACAAGGATTGAAAACTCAAACATTGAGTGAATACTTAAGATCAATGTATGCTTGCTAATAAATGTTCTAGTCAAGCCTGGATATACCAATCAAGTCTGAGTTTATATATTCAAAAAATGATCAAGTCATAAATGAAGAATGAGAATAAAGATCAATGTAATGTTAATAAATGAAGAACAAGAAGAATGTTTGAAAGAGAATTGAAATAACTTAATAAATGCCAAGAGTGAGTGAATGATTCGTCGTTTGACTTTGCATTGAAAGCTCCTATAAATAGGAGTGAGTGAAACATCGTACAAACCAGTAAACATACATAGGACCAGACAAAAGGAATAATTCTTACATGCTGATTGTCCAAGTTGACAAGCATACTAAAACCTATGAAATGTCTAATCATGCAAAGTGACAAAAGTAATTAATACATAAAGAGACAAAGAACATGACTCCAGAACAACATACATTTTGGACATAATGTCCATTATGGAATGTCTTCACTACTGAAATTCTCATCTTCTTCTCTTCAGGTCCCGACAGATTTCGGACTACTCTCCACTTCAAAATTATCACTTGGACTTAGGATTGCTAGAGTTTCACTTTCAGGCTCCAACAATCTCTCCTAAGTGAACTTAGCAATCTATTCAGTTTATAGGGCTTCATCCTTGATGAAAGTGTAGGCTCGGAATAACCATTCTTTGAGTCTGATGTACCAAGATAGTTGACATACAAACTTCGGTTTGACCTATTCCGGAGCTTCAGACTTGGGTGCTCGAGAAATGAACTTCTGAAAGGCTTTGGTAAGAACTAGGTATTTGTTAAGGACTCGGAAAAAGTCCTTCTTATTTGTCTTTCTGGTTGTGTAGACAAACCCTAGAACTGGGTCGTCGATTGGACCATCTGCATAGTAGTTCAGCTTCCAGAAGAACAAAATCGATTTTAGCAACGAAGTCTTCAGTTCCATATAGGTGTGCAAGCTCATAGTCACATCTGCAAAACTCCACGACATAATCCTTGAGGTAGCTCAAAGCAGCATGGTAAGCACCCATATTGATATCATCGTTTTGAATTGCTCGGAAGTAGGCAGCCAATGTGAGAATGTCATTAGGATTCATCAAGGGGAAATCAGCATCAGTGATGGCCCGAGGTGTTGGTTTGTTCTGGAGGATGTGAAATTGAAATAATGGGCAATTGAGTTCTAACTTCACTAGAATTTTTCTTCTAAATCCATCGACTTTGGTAATTCTCTTCCTCGTCCATACTTCCTTAAGAGTTTGTGCATTCTTGGAATAGAATGTTTCAATCCTTTCTCGCTCACTCTAGAGAGTCACTTTCAGAACGTCAGAGGGGTGAAGATGAGAAAACTTGATGTAGTATTTGCTATAAGGGGAGAGAGGAAGATCGAGTTGTTCAGAGTCATTTGAAGGAACATCGTAACACATCAACGAAATGATTTCATGATTATGGAAAATGCCTTCACGGCATAGAGGAGATATTACATGCAACGGATCAGGATTTTCCTTGAGAGCTTAGATCCGGATGCTGTCCTCTAGTGCCTTTTTGATTTCCTCCTGAGACCATCCATATTTTTGCTTTGGAGGAGGTCCGGAGTGGTAGGCTTGTAGTTCGGCTTTCATAGGCTTTTGCCTTTGTCATTCTTCAGTGCAAACATGATGAGCTTCATGTTCTCATCAATAGAAAATTCCAGAATGCGATTCGGAAGAGGTTCTTCCGGATTATCATCAGGGATCCGGAGTGGAGAACCCTGGTCTGTAGCAACAATTTTTTTGGTCGGAATAGGAGGAAGCATTGAAGGAGCGACTCAGAAGGCTTGAGCTGTAAGTAGGGACTTTGCTTTTGCCATTTGAATTCCCATCCGAAGAGCATCAGGTAGAGAAGATGGCCAGGAGACAGCAGACCACATTCTCTTTTCTTCATCTGTCAAAACCTTTAGAAAAAGCTTCTTCGAAGCATCGAGACCAAGAACTCCCTTCGTAACATACTTCTCTTCATCATTATCTTCATCATCATCAGAGTTGTTTCCTAGATGTCTGAAACAACATGGACTTCATCATTGGAATGAAGGTCTTCATCTCGGAGTTGAAAAACTAAGGAATGCTTCCATGGTTGGTTGGGACCTTCTTGGCTGCGACCTTCTCGACTGGGACCTTCTCCCCCTCTTGCGTCGGTATATTGAGGAACCAATGCAAGCAATAAATAAACTTGTAGCCCATCAAATTTATCAAACAACTTTTGATGTCCGATGTTGAGTTGTCAGGTAAGTGCATCATATGCTTCGGAAGTCGGAGCTTGAGCAGCGAGATGATCGAACAGGTGTCCAAGGACAGCTAGCATCTCATCAAACTTTCAATTCGGAACATGAACAATGTTCCAAGTTGTTCGAAGGAGCATGATGAGGACTTGTTGAATTATCGGATTCGTCTCGTCCTTCTGCTTGATTTCCTTCTCCAATCGTTGAATTTGCTTCTCATGACGAAGATGGGTCTGCTTAATATGATCATTGGTAGCAGACACCAAGTCATCATGGACCTTTAGCATTGAGGTGATCATTTTGAGATAATGCTCAACTAAACATCATACTTAGCATCAAACTCTTCGATGGAGTGCTTGAGCCGAAGAGAGATGAGTTGATCTAACTGGGCTTCTCTTTCCGCAATTGAAGGTCCGGACTGATTGGATAACGATTGGATGATAACATCAAGCTTGGAATCCAGTCCGGAAACCTTTTGATCTAATTTGGTGTTGAGCTTTGTTACGAAGGTTTCGATTGAAGAGACTTGCTTCATGGTATCGAACACGTTGGTTTGAATTTCGAGGAGAATGAATGGATCTATATAATCACCAACTGAGGATTTGTAGTCTGAATTATAGTATTGTGGATTTGCTTCATGCGATGAGGGATTTGTAGATGGACCAGGTGGAGTGGTGGGTTCTGTTGGATTAGTGTCTAAGTCCATAACTATTTTGGTATGTACTTGACCCGATGGTGCATGGTCCTTTTGGGCTGCCTTCACCAAAGCAACTTGATAGGATGAATTATGGAGAGAGAGGATTAATTATGATTTATTAATATATTATGAGAATAATATATTAAAGGAGAAATCATATTGTTTAATTAATATTAGTCAATAATTAATTTTGTGGCTAAAAGATATTAATTAAACTTAAGGGACTAGAACTGTCAATTGTGTGATAGTTGAATATTGGGCTAATGGACTCCGTAGAGGATGGAGTGGACGAATTCTATGGGGAAACCCATTAGAAATCGTCCAAGGCCTCTAAGGAGGGAGTCCATGGGCTGCTTAGCTCCTAAGCAGTCAAATTAGGGTTTCCTTGTTAGATAACCCTAATAGCCTCACTATTTAAAGAACCCTTGAGACTCAAAAACGTGGGGAAGTGATTCCTTAGGGTTTCAACACGTTTTTGGGTGCCTCCTCTTTTCTCATTCTTCATCCTCTTGCTCTTAGTGTTTGAAAGCCATTAGAGGAGTGACACTTGTGACTCTATGCTTTCTAAAGCCATTACAAGGAGTATTTGAGATTGTTATTGCTACACAACAATCGAGGTAAGATCCAAACCCCATTATTATGTTAGTATTGATTATCACATGCTAGATCTAGGGTTAAAGTCTTAGATGAATGCATGTACAATAGAGAAACCTAGATCCAAGCATTAGGGTTTGCATGAGCACATAGGATGTTCTTATGGCTAAAACCCATCAGCGGTATCAGAGCCATGATTGGTTTCTATTGTATTGATTCCTTGTTTATTTGTTTAAGCATTAAAATCATTTTTTTGTGCCCCTAACTGATGAACTCGGCGAGTTCCATTGTGGACTCGGCGAGTTCATAGTGGAACTCGGCGAGTTCGAGCGTCAGTTAGAGCAGATTTCGGGATTTCTTGTTGTTTTGCTTGAGGATACTTTCCTTAATTACTTTGGGTCATTAATATCCGAATTTTGTCATATATTTGAGTATATCCTTGACCAAAAAAAACATAATTACCATTTGATTGAATGATAATTTCCTTATATCATATTAATTGATTATTTGAATTAAATTGGTAAATTGTCTTGCAAGTAATATTGACTAGGTCAAATTTAGATAATCATTAAATTAATTTTTTAATTTAAATTATTTGCTATTTGATCCTTTGTGTTTTGAAAAGTTTCAAAACTTGCCCTCAAATTTTGGAATTTAAATTTTTGATTAAAAGGTTTGATTTTGAAATATTTAAATTCTAAACCCTAGTGATTTGAAATGTTTCAAAACTTGCCCTCACGTTTTGGAAATTAAATTTTAATTAAAAAGTTTACTTTTTAAAATGTTAAACTCTAAAACCCTGAGTTTTGAAAAAGTTCAAATTGCACCCTTATGGTTTTATTAAATTAATTAAGTGGATAATTAAAAGAGAGTTAATAAATCCATAGTGATATGGTTTACATTTAATTAAATTAAAAGTATGATTTATTAAATTAGACCACCTAGTATTTTAAAAGTGCAAAATACACCCTTAAACTATATATAACATTAAAAGTCTAATATTATATATGTATAACTTAAACTGCTAGTCTTACGGTTAGTAGGCCTCATTCACGAAGCCGATCTATAAAGGTGGTATAAGTTTATGGCCTATAAAATGGTTGTTTAATGGGTGTCCACTCTCACCCACCGCTTCCTTGATTGGTGGAGGGTCGTTAGCCGAATGGGTAGGATAGGGCAAACCCTTTCCATTAAAAGTATAATGAAATATAAAGTAACTAAATGTTTTATACAAAATTGCCAATCTTAGTCACTTTAGGCAAAAGTGAATTTTATGCAATTCCATGAAATTACACTTTGAATCTTTGTGAAGACGTTAGTGGAGTGTGTGTGGTTAAACGGCACACTAAATGGTTCTAAGCAAAGGTAGCAAAAGGGTGACTCAATTTTTTTTAGAGTTCGGTGGAGTGTGTGTGGTTAACCGGCACATCGAATAGGTGACTGTAACATTGGGGGCACCATGTAAGTTTGCATGGTCATTCACACCCTGTTTTGTGATCCTCGGCATCCCAGTCACAAATCCAGGAGCGTATCGAGATTTAAACATGCCATTGAAAAGTTCAATGAATCTCAAAGGATCTAGGAGTTTTTCAATACATTTAAAACTTAATCTCCTTTTTGTTTTTCATGGTGAAAAATTAGTGAATCGTCATTCACTTACGTTCAAATGTTCTGCAATTTGGGTTACGACATCCCTCACCCAAGTTGTAGAATATTGTGTTGGGTCCTAGCCTTAATATATCATTTGGGTGATTTATTAAGGACTCAATCAATCAACTAACTTGAATTTTCTCCCGTTTTGTAGATGTCAAAGTATGACAACTATGGTCTTCCCAAATCCCGTGGAACAAGGTTTTCACATGAAGATGATATTCCATGATTCGATCGAGGAACATGAGATCATGCTTCACTTTCTCCACCTCCTCCTATTGTTCTCCGTAACCCACTAGTTCAAAGGCTTGAAAAGTTCAAACTCACTGAAGCCCTTATGGCAAGTAAACATGAAGAAGGAAAATCAGTGTGTGCACAAGTCCTAGAGATGAAGTCACACATTAATAGGTTAAGGATGTTGGGATCCGTTGTCTGTGAGGAGCTGGCTGTTGACTAGGTTCTTCAGTCGCTTCCTGACTCATATAGTGAGTTTGTAAGAGAGTACTATATGATGAACCCTGACATGACCCTCATCGATCTCACCTATATGCTTATTGCTGCTGAATCAACAATGATTTAGGGTACTAGAAAAGCAAAGTTGATTGATGGATCTGCCTTCCAGACCTCTATGGATATAGGCAATGGTAACAAAAGGCATGCCATTGTCTAAAAGTTTGATCACAAGAGAAAGGCAAAGTCTGAAGTAGTTCTGTGTGCTGTTCCAAAAGAGTCAGCTTGCTTTTATTGCCAAGAGAAGGGGCATTGGAGACGAAGCTGCCCAGTCTACCTGAGAGATCTAAGAGATGAGAGAGTCAATACGTTTCGCTCTACTTCCACTAAAATCCACTATCTAACTCCATTAAGTTCCTATTCATTGATTCTTAATACATAATGTGATAAGATTACATTTGAATGTTTTGCAGTATCAGTGAATAGAGAGGAAGCTTGATGGAAGAGCAAGATGAGTCTGATCACGAAGAAATGGATCACGATCACATGGATTCGAAGATCATATTTTGAGCTTAGAAAGTTATGATAGAGTTTTTAGGAATATTTGATTACATAGATTTTTCAGTTGATTTTGCATTGTAAGGACATGTTTTCTGCTGCTTTTATGAATAAAATAAATTTTGATTTATCTTATTTATGTATATCCTTTCAATGAAATCGTTGTTAAAAATTGATGTTTGTGTATTTCTATAAATGGATGTGATTCCTAGTTATGTTCTTCATGGTAGTGTAAAAATTTTCTAAGTAAGGAAAGATTCCCATCACCTAAGTTTCAATTGGACAGAAACTTGGAATCATATGAAATTAAGACTAATTCCTTGATCACACAGGTATGTGAGTCAAGTAAAGGACTAAAGGAATAGAACACAATGTTGTGCACTAGTCAAGTCCACCACAAATAACAATAAAACTATTCGTCAAAAATTACTAAAAGTCTAGTAAATGTGGTTATGCTTACAAGATTAAGTAGAATTTTGAATCATTGAAAAGGTTTCAATGAATGGCAGAACGAAAAAGAAGAATCAAGTAGGCAGAAACATAAAGGTTTTCTCTAATCTAAGAAGAAGGGAGAGTACTTTGGTATCGGTTTTATTATCATCTTAAGGATTAAGAACCATATCACAATTGATCCTCTAAGGAAATCTTAGTGCACTGGTATGGCTAAGAAGAGGAATCAGAAATTGTTGAAATGGTTAAATCAGAAGGATGAGCCATACTTCGTTCCAAAATCAAGTCTTAGAATCGTACTCCAAGATTGTGAATTGAGTTACACACATTCATCAAATGAGAAGTAGAAAATTGTTTTCCTACTCTTACACATTTGAATTTGGTATGTTGTGATGTCTTGGAGAAGCCAAAGACCAACTAAGACCAACCGTGTGTAACGTTTTCTGTTGATATAGACACACACTAACTCTTGGATATTTGTTTATCAAGAAATGTTCCTGATAAGAGAATCTATTATGTCAAGAGGTCAGTAGGAGTCTGAAGATCTTGAAAGGATTCAAGAATTAATCAAGAGTAAACACCAGTGAACGACTTGAGTTTTGTAACCTATCGTGTTGACAAAATTCTATTTATGTGCCCATCCAGTTGAGTGATTATGCAAATGAGTTCTACGAGTTCTCAATAGACAGCATAAGGCAAACACCTTGTTCAATGAAACTACATTGACTGGCATAGGTGAGCTGCTAGATAACTTGGAAGCAATGGTGGGGCCCTTGATGGCAAGAAATTAAGAATGAACAAGTTCTGTCCATAATAGTTTGAATTTGCAACAAACATTATCTTTCGATTATGGTAATGGCAAATTCACAAGGATAGGAACATATACACCATAAAATCTAAGTTTCATAAAGTTTCTCTCCTTCATGAAAATGATTGTGAGGAAACGCTTTCACTAAGAGAGATTTTAAGGAGATAGCAACTATGTAAATTGCGCTCTCATATTCGATTATGGTTACGACATCCCATTTCATAGTTCGAATTGTGAGATTTACCAATTTGTTTGAACATTTAGGACTTAGTAAGATAACTTCTGAATTAGTTTTGACACACATATAAGCTATCTAAGGAAAGGTGTGTGATTTTGAGAAGCTTATATAAAGGCTTATCGAAGCATATCGTATTAGAAACAATGAACTTTGGAAGTCAATAGTATTGATTCCTAGAAGTTTAGCTGGTTCCTAAATACACGTCAAAGCTAGTGGGAGCATAAGGGTTATGCAGGAAAGAATATAATCGACATGTTAGTGGGAGCATGATTATTATTTCAAGTTGGCAATATTAATTATAGAACAACAAAAGTTTCACTTTGCAAGGTTGCAAGGGTTGAAGAGATGTTTTTGCTATGATTAAGGGAGAGAATATTATACTTCGTTTATGATTTGCATTTAGTCAAGTGTATATTTATTATTTGCATTCTCAAAATACGATTATGATTACGGGATCCCTCTTCATAGTTCGGATTTTTGAGAACACGACAAATAGAAATATTATGACGATATTATAGTAAGAAACTGGTAAAGTATCATGTTTTTATTATGAATTGCATCCCATACGCTTCGGGTATAGGATCAATTGCATATGCTATAATATTCGACTGTTCTAAAATTTTCCAAATATCTGGGGCATTTAGAGGGAAAAAGGAAATAGAACCGGTGTTGACTAAAATAATTAAACAACTGCCAAGGACAATCTAAGGTTCACCAAGGATTGGTCGCTTGTGGACAGTTGAAAGTATAGTCATGGATGGACCATATTGACATTATTATGAATTGATAAGATTCTATTTGGAATGAGTTGTCATGTGGAAAATATGGAAACGTTTCCATATTGGGAGTTGGATATCGAGAATCAATGTCTAGATTAGAAACTTTTATGCCAAAAGGATGTTCACAGGAATGTACTTTGAATACGAGACTTAATGAGTATGGAATTGTCTTGTAACAATATCCATTAGAGTATTTTTGTAATTTCGTTGGCCGAGTCATGGTGACTATTGTGCCGTGACATTACGAAATGACCACTGCATAAAATGTTAGAATCTAACAGATTCTAGTAATGGCAAGAATTTTGTCTTCTTACACTAATGGATTAGGAATTGTGAAATGAGTGTGATTGAAAATGTTATTCAATTATACTATTTCACAAAGTAAAGACCATAGGTAAACATAGTGTGCATGCTAAGAGCATGGGACAATTGTTGTTATAATTCAAGTAAGAAGTTGATTACCTGAAACAACAAATAATGAGTAATCAATATGGTGATTAAATAAAATGTTATATTTATACCCAGAGTTTGGGGCCATATGGGATTAGTATTATTCTTATGTTTCACTTTGCATGGTTTGACTTCCTGAATAATTAAATTATTTCAGAATAATCAAATTATTCAAATGGTCCACAGTCATTCATATGTTGGAAGTAGGTATGAATGAAGATTGTCGTGAATTGGTGTGTGGATTGTCTAAAGTGTATTAGACATAAGCAAATGTTTGCTGCAACGTTCACGTGTTCTTATGAATATGATTTGAGCATTGGATTAAACCCACGCTCACTTGGATTACTTCATGGATTTTATCACGAGTGATTGGTGAGATGATACCATCCTATATTCTTGAAACTGAGATGTGTGAGTTGTATCTTGCGAGTCGGTTACACATTGATAATATCTAAACGCACGAGTAACTTGGTGTTATCAAGCATATTGTTGTGTGTGATTCGGTGAGTGAGTGCAAGAAGGCATTGAATCAAATGTTATCCGTTCCTTTTATCCAAAATGGGATGAAAGCGATATCCGTGGGCCCCTCGATGACTTAGTGATGACACCTAAGCGTTTGGCCAAGCCAAGACTAAGTTGATGTGTTCACTTGTAGTCTGTTGTCAGTCGTCATAAATCGGAAATCGGGAAATAACACATAGACAGAGAGAATGATTTAAATCCATGTCTCAGTGTATGCGATATCTAGAATGAAGGAATATATGATTCCTTATCTAAAGGACACGCTTCTGATACGATCAGAGTTGAAAACGACTTTTAAAAGATACGATTGCGGATAAGGATCTAAAGTCATTCACAGAATAGTTATTAGACTTATCCAAGTGGGAGACTATTGGATTAGTGTCTAAGTCCATAGCTATTTTGGTATGTACTTGACCCGATGGTGCATGGTCCTTTTAGGTTGCCTTCACCAAAGCAACTTGATAGGATGAATTATGGAGAGAGAGGATTAATTATGATTTATTAATATATTATGAGAATAATATATTAAAGGAGAAATCATATTGTTTAATTAATATTAATCAACAATTAATTAAGAATTAATTTTGTGGCTAAAAGATATTAATTAAACTTAAGGGACTAGAATTGTCAATTGTGTGATATTTGAATAATGGGCTAATGGACTCCATAAAGGATGGAGTGGACGAATTCTATGGGGAAACCCAATAGAAATCGTCCAAGGCCTCTAAGGAAGGAGTCCATGGGCTGCTTAGGGCCTAAGTAGTCAAATTAGGGTTTCCTTATTAGATAACCCTAATAGCCTGACTATTTAAAGGACCCTTGAGAATCAAAAACGTGGGGAAGTGATTCCTTAGGGTTTCAACACGTTTTTGGGTGCCTCCGCTCTTCTCATTCTTCATCCTCTTGCTCTTGCTGTTTGTGACCCATTAGAGGAGTGACACTTGTGACTCTAAGCTTTCTAAAGCCATTACAAGGAGGATTTGAGATTGTTATTGCTACATAACAATCAAGATAAGATCTTAACCCCATTCTTATGTTAATATTGATTATCGCATGCTAGATCTAGGTTTTAAAGTCTTGGATGAATGCATGTACACTAGAGAAACCTAGATCTAAGCATTAGGGTTTGCATGTGCACATAGGATGTTCTTATGGCTAAAACCCATCAGCATCATCTTCATTTTGCTTGATATTGGAGTTTGAGTCATCATTGGGAGTGGTTGAGGAGGATTTTCCAAAGTCAAAAGCAGTATTGGAGGATGATGGCTTAGATTGAAGTCAGATAGAAGACATGAAGTTGGGATCCGGAACCATTTTTCCTTCATCAGTTAACATTATTTCTTCAGAGATTTCTTCATCTAGATTGATTTGAATGAAGTTGTTGTCAGGGTTGACTGGTTGTTGTTCTGAATCAAGTTCTTTGTCGAAATCAGCATCAATGGGAGGAATGTATGGAAGATTGCTTTGAATAGCTCTGTTACGCATTGAAATAAGCGTAGCCTCCACCTGAGCTCCTGTAAGATCCAGACGTCTTGATACAAACCTGTTTACATAATCTTCCCATTTGGGATCGTTAGCCCCTGGTCGTCCTGTACACCTTTTAGGTATCAGACAAGTTGAGGCATTCGAAGTCGGAGGGAGTACTCCAGCTTCAGAATGCTTAGGGTCCGGAACAGGGGTTTCGGAGTGTGTGTGTGAGGAAAAAAATAGCAATATCAAAAGAGACATGTGGGTGTGTTCTAGAGGAGTGCAAGGAACTATGTTAAACACCAGCAACACCTTTTTGAGAAGGTGGGGATGGATTATGTGCAGACTCCCCGTAAGTGTGTGCTTGTGATTTAGAATCACCGAGGGGTACCTCGGATGAGTGGGCAGGAGGGGTGTTCAGATGGCTAGAATCAGCCTGAATGTCATGTGTTCCATCCTATTGAGAGTAGGAACTGGCTTTGGATTTCTTTTTAGGCTTTGACTTAGTAGGGGAAGTTTTCCTATTGGCTGACTTCTTAGTCTTCCTTGTTCCGGGCATGGAAGGATTGGCCTCTTTCGATGTGGGCTCAACTGAGACTGGGGCAGGTTGTGATAGGTCAAAGACAACTGAAGTCTCTAGATGTTTTTTCAAATGAATAGAATCGAAAGCGATTAAGGCCAGCATATTGTCTGAAATTCATCTAAACGGACCAAAAGAGGATTGGTCTGGAATCCTATATGCCTTGACAACTATGAAAGAAACACATACTTCCGGAGGAATCACAAATACAGGATGCGGTTCAGAAAGCTCTTTAAAGAGCTACTGAATAGTCAGAGCCCAAAACCTAGGGCTTTAAATCTCATTCTCCTTTCTCTTGATGAAAAACTTGCAGAAGTTTTGCCATAGCACTTCCAGAAGATCAACCGCATTGATGTCTCCAGAAAACATGTTGCAAACCACATAGAGCTAGTCCTTGCAGAGAGTATTAGTGTCGTCGTGCTTTCCGGAATGTCCTCGAATAATAAGATGCATCAGCACAGTCCAGAGTCCGAAAACGGCTGATTTCTTGAAGTCATCTTCCTTGTATTCCTCGTTCTACCGAATGGGATTCAAGAACAAATAGATCTGATGCGCAAGGACAAGGATTGAAAACTCAAACCTTGGGTGAATTCTTAAGATCAATGTCTGCTTGCTAATAAATATTCTAGTCAAGCCTGGATAGACCAGTCAAGTCTGCGAGTATAAATATTCTAGTCAAGCCTGAATCATAACATGCATCAGCACAGTCCAGAGTCCGGAAACGGCTGATTTCTTGAAGTCTTTTGCCTTGTAATCCTGGTTGTACCCAATGTGATTCAAGAACAATTGGAACTCTTCTAGAGTGGGTTCTTGAACTTTGAAACCCATGGTGTTTTCTTTTACACTGATTGCTTTGAGGAACGTCGACTTGTAGATATGTACGATTCTGTCGCCAATGATTTTTCTTTCCAATACATCCTCTTCTTATTTGATTCTTGTGAAAGCCCTGTGAAGATGATGAAGTGGAAGAGGTGCTTCAGGGACATTAGTGAGAGGGATGGAGATGGGATGGTTTGCTATGAACTCAATCATAACTCTAATGGAGTCATCGTAATTCATAGGATTTAGTGAAAATAACTGAGTTGTATCCCTGAGAAAGGGTTCAGGAGATGTAGACGACAATGATACCTTGGAAGATTTCTTCTTTGCAATTGATTTCTTGGGAGTGGAGGCAGTTGGTGCATTTTTCTATGGAGAAGATTTGGAGGCCATTGTTGCAGACGAACACTAAGTGTGTTTAAAGGTTTAGATGGTTTGAGCACGTCAAGAGGTAAAAGGGGGTTTATGATGGGTATATATATAGGTAATGGAAATGGGTCGGGTCAAAGATGGTAATGATGAGGGTCTGAATTTGAATCGGGTTACATTAATGAAAAACGGCTTTTGGAGGTTGAGTTGACTTGGGAAGGGAAAGGTAGGGTTGTTTTAAGCATGAACTAGAAAACCCAAACTGTGATTTGATGGTTGCTTTCCGAGACGTGCAATCGTGGCACGAAAATCAAGGAAGATTGGATAAGGATCCTCACAAAGTAACCGTTGCAGCAGAAAACGTTTCGCCTTATAAACCATTTGTATTCAGGATGAGCGGCTCTGGACAGTGTAAGATTCGGAGGATAAAAAGTTGAAATCTGGAACATGGTATTTTGAAAAATGGTCCGGAATGTGAAATAATCCAAAGAGATTTTCAGTTTTAAAAAGAAATTCAATTACAGAGTCAAAAGTTTATTGTGATTCCGAAAAAAAATTTTGATTACGGAGCAAAATTCCGAAATAATGATTTGAAAATTTTTCGGAAGGAAGTTTAAGAAGTTTCCGGAACATGATTTGTGAAAACTTCCGGAGTAGGATTTGAGAAAACTTCCGGAGTGAATTTTGAAATCTCCGAAGTGCAGAATGCAATACCTTTCCGGAGCGGAATTATGGGATGTCATTATGAAATATATTCCGAAATGAAAATTTGATCAGTATGATTATGAAAACTTTAAACAACAAATAATCAGGATGAACTGTACAACTTAAAACTCAAGTGATGGTCAGAGATAAAAGACAAGTAAAATGATCCTATGTATTCCGAGAGAAAGTAGTTTCGAGATGAAAAATGATTTTTAAGATCGAAACTAATTTTCTTTCTAATACTTCCATCAAAGAGAACAAGTCTCTTGAAAGAACTGAGGATCTGGCATCATCATACCCATCTTGTTCAGAAAACCGTTGAATTTGGTTTCATCTATTGCCTTAGTAAAGACATCAACAGTCTCATCTTCAGATGGAACAAAAATTAGTTCAATGTTACCGTTTAGAACATGATCTTTTATAAAACGCTACCTTATATCAGTTTGCTTGGTCATTGAGTGCTGAATTGGATTATGTGAAATTGCAATGGCACTTTGAGAATCACAATAGATAAGAATGCGTTGAAAGAGGTAACCATAATCCAAAAGTTGATATTTCATCCACGGAACTTGAGAGGTATAGTTGGCAGCAACAATGTATTCAGCTTCGGCTATTGAGAGTGCAATGCAGTTCTGTTTCTTGGATAACCAACTAACCAAATGACCACCTAAGAACTGAAAGCCACCTGATGTGCTTTTTCTATCAAGTTGAACACCACCATAGTTTGAATCTAAATATGCTTGATGTAGGAATCTCTAATTTACTGGGTACCAGATTCCGAGATTCTTTGTACCTTTGAGGTATCGGAAAATTTGTTTCACGGCCAAGAGATGAGACACTTTGGGTTGATTTGAAATTTGGCACACAGACATGTGGAAAACATGATATCTGGACGACTTGCTGTAAGATAGAGCAAAGATCCAATCATTCCTTGGTACTTCTTTTCATCAACGAGTATAGCCGAAGGGTCGGCTAAAATCTTGTGTCCGAAGCCCATTGGTACCTTGGCTGAGGCACAAGTGTCCATTTAGTATTTCTTGAGGAGTTCTGAAATGTACTTTTCTTGGTGAACGAAGATTCCTCTATTAGTCTGTTTGACTTGGAGGCCAAGAAAGAAGTTTAACTTGCGATTCATGCTCATTTGGAAACGATTGATCATTAGTTTAGCAAATTCAGCAACCATAGATGAATCCGTAGATCCAAAAATGATGTCATCCACATAAATTTTAACCAGCATGACATGTTTTCCATTCAATCTTTGAAACAGGATAGGATCTAGAATTCCTCTTTGGAAACCGGAGTGCTTGAGAAAGTCAGTGAGGATCTCGTACCATGCCCAAGGAGCCTGCTTGAGGTCGTAGACAGCCTTCTGGAGTTTGTAACAATAGTTTGGAAATGAGAGATTAACAAAACCGGGGGTTCTTGAAGATATACTTTAGTGTCAAGTTCACCATTAAGAAAGCCACTCTTAACATCCATTTGGTAAACTTTGAAACCTTTGTGAGCAGCATAAGCAAGAAAAATTTTGATGGCTTCAAGACGTACAACAGGGGCAAAGGTCTCATCGTAGTCAAGTCCTTCAACCTGTGTAAATCCTTTTGCCACCAATCTTGCTTTATTTTGAATAATAACTCCTGCATCATCTAGCTTGTTGCGAAATACCCATCTCGTACCGACAATGGGATGATTCTGAGGAGGACGCACGAGAGTCCATACTTTATTTCTGTCGAACTCTGCTAATTCTTCTTGCATGGTTGTAATCCAGTCAGCATGCTCTAAGGCTTCCTTGATGGATTTGGGTTCAACCATGGATATACATGCCAAGAAATAGCATTCATTTTGGATACTTGTAGCAGAATGAGTATGTACACCAGCATTAGGTTTTCCGATTACTTGGTTCGGTGGATGATCCTTTGTCCAGACATGTAACCTTGGAATTTCGTGTGTAGCTGTCGATCCGATATCAGCAGTAGGATTAAGTTGCTCCCCCTGAATGATTTGAATATGATGCTGATGCTTCCCTGAACTTCTGAACCGGAGAGGTTGACATCATCATCGGAATGGAACTCAAATAAATTTTCAATTTCATCAATGTTGATAGGATTGGAGTCATCGAAATCAACAGCTGCATCTAGGAAGTCATCCACATTTGACTCAAGTGAGGGATTAGAATTCTCCCCCTCAACCTGAGAAGGTTGAATTGGTTCGGAATCAAATGGTGGGAGGCTAGGGATTGGACCGGATACATTTTGAGAGATAGGAACTTACGAAGGAGAGATGGAAGTGGAGCTTGGCCTTGCTCAAGATTCCGAATCAAGAGCTGTTTTCGAACGTCCAAAGAGAGTTTCAAAATTAACTTCAAGAATTGTTTGCCGGTTCGGACATCTAGGTGGTGGAGCATCGGACTCCATAATGTGAGTTGTAACATGGGTTGGGCCAGAATTTCGAACAAAGTTGTCATCAAAAGTAACATCAAATCTTTCTTCCAACACACAAGTTCTCCGATTAAGAACTCTGTAAGCTTTTGATTTAGAAGAGTATCCAAGGAAGATGGCTTCATCAACTTTAGGTTAGAACTTCGTAAGCTGATCTCGGTTGTTCTTGATGAAGTATCTACATTCGAAAACATGAAAAAACAAGATTGTTGGCTTCCGACCATTCATTGCTTCGTACAGTATCATGTTGAGATGTCGATTGGTGATGCTCCGATTTTGGGTGAAGCAAGCAGTTGATACGGCTTCAGCCCAGAGGTAGAGTGGTAAATTTGCAAAGTTTAGCATGGATCGAGTAGCCTCAACAAGAGTTTTATTGCGTCTTTCGACTACATTGTTCTGTTGTGGTCAATTCCTTTCTCGGTGAGGAGTTTCTCAATGGTGGAATTAGTAAATTCCAAGCCATTGTCACTTCGAATTATCCTCGCTGGGATGTGTAGAAGCTCCAATGGTTCCGAGATGGATTTTTTGATGATAACAGGATGACCCGTCTTCGATTTCTTTCCACACTCACAAGCAGCACACAAATGATCATTTTCAAATTTGATGACAGTTAAACCTTTCACCATTTCACCGGATACGAGATCATTCATGTACTGAAAGTTCAGATGAGCGAGCCTTCGGTGCCATAACCAACTGACGTCAGGAACGGATTTGGAAAGAAGGCAGAGTTGCGGTGTACCAATAATCATGTTGATGTCGAGCGGGTACATATTCTTGTTGTGAAACGATTTGATTAAACATTCTTTCTGGTCTTCAGACATTACATAGATGTACTTCTTGAAAAAGTCAACACGTCGATTTGAAATAGTGAGTTGAGCTACACTTATCAAATTATGTTTTGGATCAGCTACATAAGCCACATTTGAGATAGATAAGAATCCATTGGTGAGAATTCCGTAACCACGAATTTGAGAGTTGGAGTTGTTGCCATATGTCACGTAACCAACGTTTGGAGAAAGCTTTAGATCTCGCAGAAAGTCTTTCTGCCCCATCATGTGCATGAATCAAGCACTATTAATATACCATATTGGTTCTTTGTCACACCCCAAAACCAAGAACGGCAGAAACGTTCTAGGGCGGAGGACGTCATGTAAAGTATCACAACAAAGTATAACAGACAATAAGCAAACAACATCATCCATTGCATTAAATATATAATTTTAATACAAGTGTGTTATGTACAGTTATAGACACCAAAAAGTAAAACAAAATAATAAGATGAGTCTTGCATGCACTCCATCTTCTCAAAAGTTGGCCTCGGTACCTTGTCTACTGTCGACCTGAGAATACAAGTTATTTTGAAATAGTTTATCAGCATTAAGCTGGTGAGTTCATAAGTATTTTAGTGTCGGTGTTTGATATCAAAACGTTTGAACATGGTTTTAAGTATGAGTTTGTAAAAGGTATGTAAATGTTTGTAAGTGTTTGTAAGTGTTTGTAAAAGTTTTAATCTCTCAGAAAAAACTATATTTTCTATTAAAGTAGCCTTCTACCAAGGCTTAACTGTATCGTATGTTCGTTTGTTGTAAAAGTGTGTAATTTCCCAAGTATAACTATCATTAACCAAACATAGTTTGTACATTAATGTTTAAGTGAAATAATCACTAAATATATGTAAAGGGTAAATTATTGTAGTACTGTAGTGTTGTATTATAGGAACTACTGCTGTACTAACTACCGTAAACCAGATTTATATTAAGGTATCATGTGATTAATTGTACCATACTATCGACTTGGTAACAACGACTAATGTAGGTCGTAATAAGAAATGATGTTTGGCACCCGCAGACCTGCAGGTCCGGCTGTAGCTGGCAGCAAGGTGTAGGATAGTCAATCCAGTATAGATCTATACACAAACTCACGCTCTCCCTTCAAGAGACTCTGTCTACAACACGGGACATGACATTAAAGTCATGCTCCGATTCAGATCATAATGGTTAACGTATTCATGTATATGTAATGTAATGTTCCTCATTCTAGTATGGTTGTACATGTTCTCTTTCTAGTATAGTTGTATATGTTCTCCTTCTAGTATAGTTGTATATGTTCTCTTTCTAGTATAGTTGTATATGTTCTCTTTCTAGTATAGTTTTATATGTTCTCCTTCTAGTATAGTTGTATATGTTCTCTTTCGAGTACAGTTGTATATGTTCTCTTTCTAGTATAGTTGTATATGTTCTCTTTCTAGTATACTTGTATATGTTCTCATAGTAATAAGTATTGACTCATGAATGAACTGAATCATTGATCAAGCAATAGTATAACTACGATCCTGTGTTACCCCGATGGTAAATTACTAATGATGTAACTAGTACGCATGAATATGGAAGAACTTTTATGACTATATATGTAGACATGATATATAATTAATATTGAAATGACCTTCGGACAGCTACCCGATACCCCACCAGACCACATCCAAATCGAGGAAAAGGAAATAGGGCGGACGGCCTTCCTAAGCCTTTTAAACATTGCTTATATAACTATACATATTCGGGCATGCAATTTATAATAAGTATCAAAAAGGTTAAGCAAAAGCATTTGATAAGTAAAAGATTTTGTAAAGCAGTTTGAAGTAAAACAATTTGAATAGTAATAAAATCATTGGTTTTGTAGTTATTAATCACATGTGATTGATGTAATAACTATAAGTATTCAACTTGTATTCCCCCCCCCCTATTAAAGCAGTTAATACATTTAAAAGTATCGCAAAGGTTAGTTAAAGGGGTATGAACTCACTTGTGGTGAGTGGATTGGATTGAAGTGTCGGGTACGGTGCTAGGTGACAAATGAAGACTTGTACCCACGCACGAGCCTAGTTATCATATAATGAACATATATATAACTAATTAGCCAATTTATAACTAAATAATTAAGTTGGGACACACTAGAACATGAAAAAACTTTTTTTCAAGTGTTAAAGATCACAAGGATTGCATCCGAGTGTTGGTAGGCCAAAACTATTGTGTTTGGAGTTCAAGGGTAAACTCCCTTGGAGTTTACGGTTTTGATGGTCAAGAACTATGGAGTTTACAGCAGTAAAATCTAGAGTTTACCATCGTAAACCCCAGTCCTAGTGACCAAGTGTTGTTTTGTGGTTTAGTAAGCCTTTTGAAGCAATTCTACTAAGTGGTTTGGCCTTTGGAATGGACTAGGGCAACAAAACACCTCCTTTGAGGAGTTTACGGCCTCATGGAATTTTCCTTTGGGTTTACTACTGTAAACCCTCATGGAGAAGGTTATTACCATGTTTTCAAGTCCCTAAGACAATTAGATAAGTGTATGTGGTAGTTTCTAAGCCTAAGGAAGCAAAATAACCCATTTAGACACACTTTAGTGTGTGTACGGTTTTAGGAGATCCCCAAACCGTAAACACCTATAAATGTTGGATTTTGGTGTTTTTCAAGGCTTATACATCAAAGGAAGGTTTAATCAATTCATGGAAGGCTTAAACATCAAACTAGGGCTTAGATAAGGACTTAGGCACACTTTGGTGCTCTTTATGGTGTTTACGGTCCAAGCATCTCCTTGGACCGTGAACACCTATATCCTTGTGTTCTTGACAAATTTTCTTAATGTTCAAATGTAATACTAGTTTAAAATCACTCAAGTATGGAAGCACTTATTATTAGAAGGCTTGGTTTGAGATAAAAGGCCAAGAATACTTAGTGTGTGTTCTTGGTGTTCTTGGTGTTTTGGAAATCTAGTCAAAATACAAATATGGTTGGATGATTAGATGTATAAACACTAGATTAAGTGTTTTACTAACTTAAAAAGGTTAGAACACTTACAAGATTGAAGGTTTGGAATTAAATCTTGGATGGTATTTGAGAGAGTTTTTAGAGTTTACTCTTTTGACATTTGGGGAGTAAACACAAATGACTAACTTTTTGGGGAGTAAACTCATACATAGGTATGAGTTCACGGTTTTGGGTGATTTCTCAACCCAAAGCATAAAAGTTTGGTCGGGTGTTTCTAATACGCGAAGTGTTTTCGGTTTTTGAAATTCAAAACCTGAGACGGCACTTTCTTTCACCCGTTCGTTTAAAAATAAAATTAAAATAATCAAACGAACTTTATATTTCTTAAAAATAAGAAATAATTACATTAACTTATGATACGAAGTGGTTGACTTTTAGGGTTTGACCGAATGGAAATTTCGGGTTGTCACATCATCCCTCTGTTAAGGGAATTTCGTCCTGAAATTAGAGTCTAAACAAATAAAGTAGTTACAAATAACTAAGCAAAAAGACGAGGGTATTTCAGTTTCATCTGATCCTCATGCTCCCAAGTGAATTCCGGTCGTCGCTTGGCGTTCCAGCGAACCTTCACTATCGGGATACGGCTTTGCTTCGTCTGCTTGACTTCTCGGTCCATGATCTCTACTGGTTCTTCCACGAAGTTGAGGCTCTCGTTGATCTCGATCTCATCGAGTGGGATTACAAGATTCTCGTTGGACAAACACTTTTTCAAGTTAGATACGTGGAATGTAGAATGTACGTTACAAAGTTCGTCGGGTAGATTGAGCTTGTAAGCTACATGGCCGATTCTTGTGAGAATCTCGAAGGGCCCTATATATCTCGGACTAAGCTTTCCACGCTTACCGAAGCGTATCAAGCCCTTCCACGGTGAGACTTTAAGACGGACTCGGTCTCCCACCTGGAATTCCAAAGGTTTCCTTCGCTTATCAGCGTAGCTCTTCTGTCGGTCTCTAGAGGCTTTCAATTCTTCACGGATCTGAACGATCTTCTCTGTCATTTCCCGAATGATTTTTGGGCCTGTGAGAGTACTGTCAGAAACTTGACCCCTAGCTAATTGGGTATCACCCACCTCAGCCCAGCACAGAGGGGACCTGCACTTTCGGCCGTAGAGGGCTTCAAATGGAACATCCTTGATGCTAGTATATTAACTGTTATTGTAGGAAAACTCAACAAGGGGTAAAAGAGTATCCCATGCCATTCCAAAGTCGATCACACAGGCTCTCAACATATCTTCCAGTGTTTGGATGGTCCTCTCAATTTTTCCGTCGGTCTGTGGATGGTAGGTTGTTCTCATGTCCAGCCTTGTTCTCAGGGAATATTGTAGCGCTTGCTAGAATCTTGAGGTGAACCTACTATCTCTATCGGAGATAATGGATATAGGTACACCATGTAGCCGTACGATTTCCCTAATGTATGTTCTCGTAAGCTTCTCCATCTTGTCAGTTTCTTTGATAAGCAGAAAGTGTGTAGACTTGCTCAATCTATCGACGATGACCCATATGGTGTCAAGTCCACCCGTTGTCTTGGGTAACTTGGTTATGAAATCCATAGTGATCCGCTCCCACTTCCATTCTGGAATCTCTGGTTGTTGTAGTAAACCGAAGGGCTTCTGGTACTCGACCTTAACCTTTGCGCAAGTAAGGCATTTACTTACGAAGGTAGCAATTTCTGCTTTCATATTAGGCCACCAATATAACTTTTTAAGATCCAGATACATCTTATCTGAACCTGGGTGGACGGAATACCGAGTGTTGTGTGCCTCGGTCATGACCAAGTCTCGGAAACCACCGTGCCTCGGTGTCCAGATCCGGTTCATGAAATATAAGGCTCCGCCACCCTTGGCTTCTAATTTTTTTCCATTCCTTTAAGGGATTCACTCGTCACGTTTTAAGGTTTCATGGCTTCAAGCTGGGCCGCCTGAATTCGCTTAGACAAGTGTGAATGGATAGTCATTGTCAACGACAAGACTCTTCAACCAGAATATTCCTTCTGACTTAGGGCGTCTGCTACTACATTGGCTTTACCCGGATGATAACGAATTTTGCATTCGTAGTCACTGAGTAGTTCGACCCATCGTCGTTGTCTCATGTTGAGCTCCTTGTGATCAAATATGTGTTGTAAATTCTTGTGGTCGGTAAAGATAGTGCTTTTCGTTCCGTACAAGTAATGTCTCCAGATCTTCAGAGCAAACACAACTGCTCCTAGCTCAAGATCATGGGTCATGTATTTAACTTCGTTTGTTTTTACCTTTCTCGAGGCGTAGGTGATGACCTTACATCGCTGCATCAGAACACACCCGAGCCCTTGATTCGATGCATCGCAATAGACTACGAAGTCTTCTATCCCTTCAGGGAAGGATAGTATTGGTGCGGTGCACAAAGCTCGCTTGAGCGTTTGGAACGCTCTCTCCTGTTTCTCTTCCCAGTCAAAGGCCACGCCTTTCTGGGTCAGTGTGCTAAGAGGTTTCGCTATTCGGGAGAAGTTCTGTATGAACCTGCGGTAGTAGCCAGCGAGACCTAGAAATTGACGAATTTCTGTAAGCGTCTTCAGTGCTGACCAGTTCTCAATGGCCTTAATTTTGGATAGGTCCACGTGGATTCCCTCTTCGCTTACCACATGTCCTAAGAATTCGACTCTTCGGATCCAAAATTCACATTTAGAGAACTTTACATAGAGTTTTTCCGCTCGTAAGGTTCCTAGAACTTCTCGCAGATGATCGCCATGTTCTTCCTTACTTTGGAGTAGATCAGGATGTGGTCGATGAAGACAATGACGAACTGATCCAAGTAAGGTCGACATACTCTATTCATCAGATCCATGAAAACTACTGACGCATTGGTCAATCCGAATGGCATCACGACGAACTCGTAGCGTTCGTAACGAGTTCGGAAGGCTGTCCTCGGAACATCCTCCTCTAGCACTCATAACTGGTGATATTCAGATCTTAGATCAATTTTGGAAAAGTAGTTCGCCCCTTGTAGTTGGTCAAATAAATCGTCTATGCGTGGCAGAGGGTAACGATTCTTGACCGTTAGTTTGTTGAGTTCTCTGTAGTCGATACACATATTGAATGATCCATCTTTCTTCTTAACGAATAAGAACGGTGCTCCCCAAGGCGAGAAACTTCATCTTATAAAGCCCTTGCTGAGCAGTTCGTTAAGTTGACCAGATAGTTCCTGCATCTCTGCTAGTGCTAATTAGTAGGGCGACTTGGCTACTGGGGTAGCTCCTGGGACTAAGCCGATTCTGAACTCAACCTGTCGTTGAGAAGGTAATTGTAACGCCGTAAATTTTCATATAAATTTTTCATTGTTATATCACAAAATTCTCATAATACATTACAAAAAAATCCCCAATTATCAAATTAACAAAACACAATCTGTAATTGTTTGATTAATAATCCAGGATCCTCCAAAACATAACTCTTCATCTCGTGTGTACAATCGAGTCGTCGCCTTCCCGTGATCCTGAGAAGTACCTGAAACACATAACACATAACACGGTAAGCACAAAGCTTAGTGAGTTCTCCAAAATACCACAAATACACTTTAGCCACTCGAGGCTATAACTCTGTAAGACCCTCCTCCAGTCCCACAACTCTAATGGACCCTCCGGTCCTAACTCTGTGGACCCTCCGGTCCTAACACTATGGACCCTCCGGTCCTAACTCCGTAAGCTCATAATAAATACACAACATAATTCACATAGACATAATGCAGGATATCACGGTACTCTAATAAAAACATAAGATCAATATATACACATATTCCATAACAGCATAAGTCACAAAGACAGTATGCACGATAACACATAACACATAATAAACAAATAAGACCCTTCGGTCGATAATGTACTAAGACCCTCTAGTCTATATGTACCAAGACCCCCCGGTCAATAATATACTAAGACCCTCCGGTCAACAGTGTAAGTAAGACCCTCTGGTCAATAACACGAATAAGACCCTCCGTTCTCACACAAATCACCACACGGGTAAGTATAGTGAGAAGACTCACCACGGATGGCAAACAGATCCTATAAATGCTGCTGCTACACTCTGGCTTCTATCACTAAGCCAAACCCACAAATAACCCCATTAGGATATAAGACCAACTTTCACATTATTAGGTCTAAATATGGTCCATCAATCCAGTCCATAAATAATCCAAGCCCCAAGGGCCCACCAAGGCCCAATACCAAAGCCCAAAAGAAAGGCCCAACTTAAGGCCCATCCCAAATTAGAGTTTTCACATAAAATAATGATTAGGGTTAAGTATTTCTCACTTAACCCATTAAGGACTTAACCCATTAAGTCCATTACTCCACTAAGCCGTCACACAATGGAATCGGGATGAGTCACAACTTCAGTCCACTGGTCCAAACGTGGGTCTCAATAGGCCCAACCCAACAAACCCAAAATTAGGGTTTTCTAAACCCTAATTAGGGTTTCGGGCCCAATCACAAGCCAACCCAGTCCAATAATAATCTATTGGGCCAACTAGGGTTCACTATGCCCATCACCACCCACTACCACCTCAGGTAGTGGTGGTCAGTGGTGGCTCACGGCGGCGGTAACCACCTCACGGTGGTGGTGGTTTTTCCGACCACATAAAGATGCTTAAACAACCTCACACAAAATACACACGCACACAACCACCTCCCGGGGTGGCTGGTGGCGGCAAAGGGCGGTAGAAGGCGACAATGGGTGGCAGCCACCACCTCACTGTGGTGGCAGTGGCGGGTCTTATGATTTTCCACCGTGCAAACCCATGAACATGTCCACAGGTGCGATTGGAGCACACAAACATAACCAACTCAGCCTTAAGGGAGGCAGGCGACAATTGAAGGCATTGCAGCAGCGACCCAAGGCCACCGGTGACCACAGTCGCTGCTCACGACATTGCAGACACAGCGAGAACAAAAGAGAAAGAGTAAGTAGGCTCACGCACGACGCACACATCGTGCCTCACAGCCCTCAGTGGTTCTTTCCGGCTTCACATCTCGTCTCCGACAGCAGCATGAGGCGGCGCTCAATCGTGGAACAACGCCTGATCAGATTTACGAGGAAGGATGGGTGGCGGCTCCGAGAAGGCTTCCGCAGCTGGTGGCGGTTGAAGATGTAATCCATGGTGGTGGCGGCCGATATCACAAAGTGTAGGGTTAAGGTTGTGTCGCATATACGGGAGAGAAATAAATCACAGCTCGATCCGCTCCTTTCCCAAACTTCCATTCCTTTTTATCACATTTAGCCCCTCCTTTCCATATCTTCTTCAAACCAAGACCAAAAGTTACCTGATAGCCCCTACCCTCAGAAATCTTTACAAATTAAATTCGGAATTTACCATTTAGACCTTGCTTCCCAAAAATCTATCCAAATTGAGTCCCAATAATTCGCCAAACAACCCCTACCTTCATAGATATTTATAAACCACTCCGGATCTTACACTTTTAACTCAAAACTTCTAGAATCATGACAATTAAATTCTAGAGGCCAACACCTAGCGATGTTATTATTTATTTTAGGGTTTCTATTCATATTAACCGTTATCTATGTATTTAATCCATAAACGGGATGTTACAGTAATCCTGGTAGTTCTTCTGGGAAGATGTCGGGAAAGTCGCTCACTGCTGAAATGTTCTTTAGTTCTTTCGTTTCGAGGCTCGTAATGACGACGTGAGCAAGGAATGTGTGGTATTCTTTACGTAGATACTTCTGTGCTTGAATACTTGATATAATACGAAGACTGGCACCGGGTTTGTCGCCATAGACGATAAGAGTTTCGTTAGACGGGAGGTTTAGACAGACTGCTTTCTCGTAGCACATGATGTCGGCGCGATGAAGGCTTAACCAATCCATGCCGATGATAATATCGAAGCTTTTAATCGAGACCGGCATAAGGTCGATTGGGAATGAATGGTTATCTAGAGTTATGGTACAACCTAAGTATATGCTATTCGTGCTTTCAGTTTTTCCATTGGCCATTTCTATTGTGAATTGTTCTTTAAGTGTGTGTGGTTATTGTTTAAGCATGCGAGCAAATTTATGGTTCACGAAGCTTCGCTCCGCTCCACTATCGAACAGAATGCACGAATAGGAGTTATCAAGGAGGAACGTACCAGTCACCACTTTCGGGTCAGCAACTGCTTCCCCATGGCCTATTGCTAGTACCCTTCCTGCTCCACCATCATTCTTCGCTTTGGGGCAGTCCCTCTTATAGTGGCCCGCCTTGCCACATCCATAACGGGTCTGGCTCACGCTAGAGTCGGGGACTTGGGTAATCGGCCTTGCCAAAGATTTACAGAAACGGACTGTGTGTCCTTTCCTGTTGCAGTTAGTGCACTGCATTTCACGGCAGGGGCCGTTGTGTTGGTAATTGCATTTGCCGCACTTAGGCAAATTTCCAGCATACTGCCCCACCGGAGCAGTAGCAGCAGCAGGGGTTGTTGCGGCATGCACTGCCACAATTTGCTGCTTTTTGGCAACTCGCTGC
Source organism: Lactuca serriola (assembly GCF_051521515.1). Lineage (NCBI taxonomy): Eukaryota > Viridiplantae > Streptophyta > Magnoliopsida > Asterales > Asteraceae > Lactuca > Lactuca serriola. The sequence continues at coordinate 354,166,051 of NC_136411.1, forward strand.
TTCTTCTTCTCCTCCCAGAACTTCCGCTTAGTTTCAACGGGCTTGGAGGGTTTCGGGATGGCTATGGTTGTTGTTGTTGCAGGGGTTTTGACTCCATGGTCAATGAGTCGCTGTTCCAGTCGCTTGGCACTATCGAAAGTAGTGGGGTTTGATGATAGGACATTCCCCTGATACGGAGGCACTAGCCCCCATATGTACCTTTCGATCTTTTTCCATTCAGTGGGAACCATATTGGGGCAGAGGGCCACCAGTTCACAGAATCTGGCGGTATATGCGACTACGTTGGTGCCCTTCATGGTTAGGCTCCAAAGCTCCTGCTCCAATTTCTGGATTTCGCCCCTCGGGCAGTATTCCTCATTCATGAGGTCCTTCATGGTTTCCCAACCCATGTCATTCGCCACTACTAGAGTTAGCGCTTTAACGTTGTCGTTCCACCACGTCAGGGCCTTTCCTTCAAAGGTGCATGCGGCATATTTGACTTTCCTCGTAGCAGGGCATGAACAAATTTCGAAGACTGATTCAGTCATCTCGAACCATTGCGAGAGGGCAATGACTTCGCCGGTTCCCTGAAAGGACTTCCGCTTACAGTTGGTGAAATCCTTGTAGGAGCACTCTCTCGAGCACATAGGGGTTTCAACAAGAATAGAGTTAACAGGGGTTCCACCTCTTCTGGCATCAGTAGAGTGATACTGTGCCATGGCAGTTGCCACTGCTGCAGCTATGACAGCATTCAGGGCTGTAGTATCGATGACCGGAGGAGGAGGTGGTGGTTGAGGTGCAGGATTATTCCTGGGAGATTTGTGAGGAGGCATCTTTCAGCTATAAGTTTATAAAGATAAACAAAATGGTAAGAATCAATTGTAAGTGGGGTAAGAGTGACACATGGACTAACTAGCCATAGCCCAACAATTGAATGAGTGTTTGAGATCACAACAAGGAAGATTAATGGGAAAACACAAGCGTACAGATTTTCCCACATATTAGATAACTATCTACAATACTGGTATTATCAATGTAATAAGTTTCAGGGAAAATCGACCTAACAGTAGGTCTTACATCATACCATACGGAAAGTTTGACAGATCTTAGATTCCTAATTAGAGTACTAAAAGTTAGGAATATTTTACAAACAAGTGTTGCTTAAAGCACAAATGCTAAAGGCTAATCCTTAACCAAAAGATAAAGATGTACTAGACATCTCCTAACGGCGATGGGAATTCCTCGGGCGAGTTGTCACACCCCCAAACCAGAACGGCGGAAAAGTTCGGGGGCGGAGGACGTCATATTCAGTATCATAACAGTTCATAGAAAGGAAAGTACACACCACCATACATATATAAAGGTTTTAAAAATGTTTACATAATTGTATTCATTACATGTTCAAAAGATAAATACATAAACATCTTTTAAAAGAAGTAATTAGCGTCAGCGCGTTAATCCCCAAAAGTTGATTTCCAAACCTGCTTAGCGGTTCCCTAAGAATACAAGTTATTTCAAAGAGAAAGTGTCAACAATTAAGTTGGTAAGTTCATAAGTGGTTTAGAAAATTTGTATGCCATTCCAAATTGAGTGTATGTTTTCCAAGAAAATCCCTTATTTTCTTACAAAAGTGTGAAATGCATGAGAATATTTGTATTGAATAATGTAGATAGTTGAATCAAGAAAATCCCTTATTTCCCTATTAGTTGTTTGTTTTGTATACAGGAAAATCCCATGTTTTCCTAAAGTAATAGTTAGCCTAATGTCCTAGACTAAAAACCGAAAGCAAATGACATGCTTTAGAAGGTTGAAGCATAGATTTATATAATAAAACCTATTAGAAGATTTCAGTTTGTTAGATGAAGAATAGTTTTAATAGCTACTCATTCATCAATCAGAAGTACTATAATAATTGTATAACCGATGAGTTTTGTAACCATACTAAACATAATATGCCTGTAGCGACGTTCTTTAGGCGTCGTAGCGTTATGACAAACTGTCACCCCAAAGGACGGACTGTAGCTGACAGTCAGGGCGCGGGATCATGACTTCCCGTATAGATCTATACACATTTGACACGTTCTCCGAACGGGAGACTCTGGTTATAGACAGGACTTGTAGCGGTACCTTTTAGCAAAAAGGTATTATTTGAAGATGTACACGTCTCACGGATTCTCAACTAAGTATGTATTAAAGAAGTAGTTTTGTATGCAAAGTTTATCCTTTTTCATAATGTTTGACAAAGCATAAATCATAAGTTCTTTGAATGCATAAAATGATTTAGTAAAGAATGTTACCCTTGATATGATGTATTTGTATGTAAACGTATAAATAAAACATTATTTCTATTTATAAAACATATTGTATCCCAAGAGGGTAAAGCTGTGTTGTGAGGTGTTTTGCATGATGATGACTTCATAAGATAGTTAAAACAACAGTATGAAAAGTATAGCAAAAGATCGATGTTTCACACGATTTTAGTCGTGTGTTTACTTGTATTCCCCCCCCCCCCCTTAAAAGTGTTTAAAAAACGTTTAAAAAGCATTTAAAGTGTGGTTGTAGGGGTATGAACTCACCTGGAGGTTTGAAGAAAGCGAGATGGAAACCGGGCAGAATTTCGTCTCGGGAAAATGGATTTTCTCGGGATTCTCGGGAATCTCGGGAGTACAAACGATCTTTGGGACTTAAGCAAAATGACCAGGGCTTCGGGTTAGCACGGGCACGGAAAACGAGGCAAGAACGCAAAAGAAATGAGAGAAATGCAGCCCTTTCTTTGGAACCCTCGCATCCCTTTTATAGGGGCTGGGAACCGCCTCGGTACGCGGGGCATACGAGGGTACACGGGGCGTACGCGTACGTCATGCATGACCGAGTCCTCGAATGCCTCGGACTTCGGATGGGACAAGGCTAGTTTCTCATAGACTGGGACGTGGACGATCCGAGGCCTTGGCTTTGAGTACGCAGGGTGTACGAGGGTACGCAGGGCGTACTTCGGCCCTATCTACCGACTCCCTTCGGATAATACCAAAGATTGATAATTAAATTTATATTTTATTTAATTAATAAACTTCTAAAATACTTCGGATAATACTTCGGCCCTATCTGCCGACTCCCTTCGGATAATACTTCGGCCCTATCTACCGACCCCACGCGTAGGTGAGACTACGCTCTACAAATTTTGTTTAGATTCCGTCGGCAAATTCCGAAATTATTTTTATTATTTATTTTTAATACGTCGGGACATGAAAAATCCGTTAAAGTTCCATAACTCCTTCATCCGACGTCCGTTTCCGTCAGACTTTTTACCGTTGTGCTTCTATTGTTGAGACCTTCAATTCTCATTTAGTTTGCGTCGGCTAAATGTCTCTCAATCTCTATTTCGAGTTTTTAGTCGTCTACTGTTATATTCGTAACTTAGAAAAATCAAACTTCCTCATACGAAGTCAGATTTGGACGTTCTTTTTATGTATGTTCACAGTTTAATGATATCTACAACTTTCATTTAGATATTTAAGGCTAAAAAGTATTGTATTGGAACTTCGTGTTTTTCGTTTAATCGGTGTTGCCAGTTTTGTCGGAAATCTTAGAATGGTCATAACTTCTTCGTTATAACTCGGATTTTTGTGTTCTTTATATGTATGAAAACCTTGTTATGATATCTACCACTTAGTATACTTAATTACGGTTCTATTAAAGTTTAAATTTTGACCTGAATTTTGATGTTGTTACACGAGTCCTGAGGTCTTTCACTTGACGAAACACCTCTTGAAGTTGTCGCTTATGAGCCCTCTGACGGGCTCGAAGTTCCATGACTTCGGCTTGGGAGGTAGCCAGCTGTTGCTGAAGTGCCTCATTGGTTCTACTCGTCCTTTCCATTTCTTCTTCCAGACGGAGGATGCGAACTGTGTTGACACCAGAGTTGGCATCAACCTCCATGACTCAGTCGATAGTTGCTCGACCTTGTTCACCATTACGAGCTATCCTGCAGATAATGACGGGCAGAGCTCGATCCGCAGAGCCACCTTAGCTGAGGTTGTAAAAGCTTCAGTCCCCAAAATAAGGTAATGGTTGACCATTTTCATCACTCCAGCGATTCAAGTTGGTTGCCCAAAAAGGTGTAGGACCTAGAAAAGCTGGTCAGGGGTTGTTGTTTGGGACCTGACCTACTGGCGGTATGTTGTTGACTTCAGGATCAGAATCGGATCCATCAGAAAAGCCTTTTGTTAGGTGATCATCCAAAGGGATTGGATGCTCATCTTCGGACTCTTCTTCGATCCAGCCAGCATTGCCTTCATTGGGAAAGTACGGGTCGCCATGATGGAATCCAACCATTTAATCTACGTGAGAAGAGAGGTATAAGAAACTAGTGTATAAATATCTTGTAGTAGCACAAAATACTCCTATAGTATTTTAAGTTTAAGTTCTACTGTTCTCCTTGTGGTATTGTTGGTAAGTTTTTAGACTTGTTAACATATCACAACCATTCTAGGGCATATGCTAATCACTCCTCGAACCAGCATAGTTGATCAGGCTATGCCATTCCCAGGACTGACCATACATCCCCGAGCTCGCTTGTGATATTTAACAATCATAATACTTTTGTTCTTCTCATTGTGACACTGATTTTAGTATGAATGCAGACTAGTATACTTAATTAAATATTTTAATATTTAAAGTATAGACTCTTGGTCAGAGTGTTTGAATCCCAAATGGGTTTATAGTTAGTATATCTTTTAAGTGTTGATATACTCAACTCACTATAAACAATGCTCTGATACCAATCTGTCACACCCGAAAACCAAGAACGGCGGAAACGTTCTGGGGCGGAGGACGTCATGTAAAGTATCACAACACAGTATAACAGTAAATAAGCAAACAACATCATCCATTGCATTAAATATATAATTTTAATACAAGTGTGTTCTGTATAGTTATAGACACCAAAAAGTAAATCAAAATAATAAGATGAGTCTTGCATGCGCTCCATCTTCTCAAAAGCTGGCCTCGGTACCTGTCTACTGTCGACCTGAGAATACAAGTTATTCTGAAAGAGTTTATCAGCATTAAGCTGGTGAGTTCATAAGTATTTTAGTGTCGGTGTTTGTTATCAAAACGTTTAAACATGGTTTTAAGTATGAGTTTGTAAAAGGTATGTAAATGTTTGTAAGTGTTTGTAAAAGTTTGAATCTCTCAGAAAAAACTATATTTTCTATTAAAGTAGCCTTCTACCAAGGCTTAACTGTATCGTATGTTCGTTTGTTGTAAAAGTGTGTAATTTCCCAAGTATAACTATCATTAACCAAGTATAGTTTGTACATTACTGTTTAAGTGAAATAATCACTAAATATACGTAAAGGGTAAATTATTGTAGTACTGTAGTGTTGTATTATAGGAACTACTGCTGTACTAACTACCTTAAACCGGATTTATATTAAGGTATCATGTGATTAATTGTACCATACTATCAACTTGGTAACAACGACTAATGTAGGTCGTAAAAAGAAATGACGTTTGGCACCCGCAGACCTGCAGGCCCGGCTGTAGCTAGCAGCATGGTGTAGGATAGTCAATCCAGTATAGATCTATACGCAAACTCACGCTCTCCCTTCAAGAGACTCTGGCTACAACACAGGCCATGACATTAAAGTCATGCTCTGATTCAGATCACAATGGTTAACGTATTCATGTATATGTATTGTAATGTTACTCGTTCTAGTATCTTTGTATATGTTCTTTTTCTAGTGTAGTTGTATATGCTCTCCTTCTAGTATAGTTGTATATGTTCTCTTTCTAGTATAGTTGTATATGTTCTCTTTCTAGTATAGTTGTATATGTTCTCTTTCTAGTATAGTTGTATATGTTCTCCTTCTAGTATAGTTGTATATGTTTTCTTTCTAGTATAGTTGTATATGTTCTCTTTCTAGTATAGTTGTATATGTTCTCATAGTAATAAGTATTGACTCATGAATGAACTGACTCATTGATCTAGCAATAATATAAGTATGATCCTGTGTTACCCCGATGGTAACTTACTAATGATGTAACTAGTACGCATGAATATGGAAGAACTTTTATGACTATATATGTACACATGATATATAATAATAATTGAAACGACCTTCAGACGTGATGCAACGCAAGAAAACAACACAAAGATAACCAAGAATGAACCTGTTGATTCTAAAAGAATAGCCAGGACAATCTCTTCAAAACCACGTTGATTCTACGAATACCGTGGGATTGGCTTCAAAATCTGGGTTAACACACAAAATTTGGGAGAAAATTGAAAGTTCATAAAATTGATGATTGACCATCCAAATTACATCAAAAAAAGTTAAATAAGAAGCAGAAATTAAAATGAAACCCTAAAAGTCCATGGGCCAAATACAAATTCAAAAACAAAACCCAAAAATTAAGGAAAAATAACAAAATTGTTCATAACTCCATTTAGAAAGCGATTTCTGGACTCAAAAATGGTTAAGTCCCCTTCAGGTACTTATCTAGACGTGCTCCTTGATCCAAGCTTCGATTTGACTGGTCGTAGGCCCGAAACGGAGATTCGTAGCCAAAGTTATGGCCGTTTTCGTGAAGCCCCTTTAGTCACACGATCGTGGGCCTCTAGGAACGCAAGGGCCCGATCCTCCACACTAGGGCCCGCATCAGGACGGCTACCCGATACCCCACCAGACCACAACCAAATCGAGGAAAAGGAAATAGGGCCGACGGCCTTCCTAAGCCTTTTAAACATTGCTTATATAACTATACATATACGGGCATGCAATTTAAAATAAGTATAACAAAGGTTAAGTAAAAGCATTTGATAAGTAAAAGAGTTTGTAAAGCAGTTTGAAGTAAAACAGTTTGATAAACAGTTTGAATAGTAATAAAATCATTGGTTTTGTAGTTATTAATCACATGTGAACTTTTCAAACGTTTCTGACTCTTGCTTGATCAAGTAGATATATCCATATCTACTATAGTCATCGGTAAAAGTCACATAGAAGTGGTTTCCATCCTTCGTGGTTGATCTAAATGGTCCACATACATCGGTATGTATCAGGTCCAATAGACCCTCACCCCTTTCACACGTACTAGTGAAGGGTGACTTAGTCATCTTTCCAAGCACACAAGACTCGCATGTGTCATCTTCCCTAAGGTCGAATGACTCCAACACTCCATCCTTTTGGAGGTGGGCTATGCGCTTCTTGTTGACATGTCCAAGACGACAATGCCACAAGGATTCTCTATCCATACCATTGGAAGAATCCATGCATAAAACATCATTTCCTAAGTTATCTACAATCATAACAGTTTCATAAATTCCATTACACGGTATTGCTTCAAAATATAAGACACCATTTAGATAAGCATGAATAGAACCATTCTCATTATTAAAAGAAAATCTAAAACCTTGTCTAAACAAAACATGAAATGAAATGATGTTTCTTGCCATTTCTGGCGAATAGCAACAATTTTTCAAATCTAAACATAAACCATTCCTAAGCACTAAAGAATACACTCCAATCTTGGTCACAGGCGACGATCTTCTGTTCCCCATGATTAGATTTATTCTTCCATGCTCCACATCCCTATTTCTTCTTAGTCCCTGCAAATCAGAACAAATGTGGTAACCAAAACCGGTATCAAGGACCCAAGAAATAGCATGAGATGAATCATTAAATTTAATTGTGTATATACCTGCGAAAGATGGATTGATCTTTCCTTCCTTGATAGCTTGCAGGTATTCTGTGCAGCTTCTCTTCCAATGTCCTATTTTATGGCAGTGGTGGCACTCTGCCTCCTTTGGGTTAGGACAGGGTTTAGCAGGATCAACTTTAGTCCCACTAGAAGAGGCACCATCTCGGGACTTAACCTTGCGATGGTTCTTAGACGAAGCCTTCCTCTTCTTTTCTCCTCCTTGCCCAATGGCCAAAACAGGAGCAGCGGGTGGATTGGGAGTGGGTGCAACAGACTTGTCCTTGAGGTTGCTTTCAGCAACCCTAAGGAAACTTGGAGATTGCTTAGGGTGACCTCTTCTTTGTTCATGTGGTAGGTCATCCTAAATTTATTGTAACACGGAGGCAAAGAGTGAAGCACCATGTCGATCGTCAAGTCTTCCCCAAAGTCAACATTCAACTTGCGAAGACGGTCGACATACCTTTGCATCTTTTGCAGGTGCATGGTATGAGATTCTCATTGACCCATTTTGGCGGAAATCATGTTAGTGAACATCTCCTAACGCTCCTGCCTCGCGTTCTGGTGGTATCTCTCCAACAAGTCTTTGTGCATTTCGTACGGATACATGTCCTCATAGGACTTTTGGAATTCAGAGTTCATAGTGGCTATCATGATGCAATGAACCTTCGTCGCATCACGTTCATGAGTCTCAAAAGCAGTCATTTCAGCCGGAGTAGCGATTTCTGGGTTAATCTTCTCGAGCTTCTCATCGAGGACATACTCCTTGTCCTCGTAACGAGCAATTGTGCGAATGTATCTTATCCATTCGCTAAAGTTCGTCCCATCGAAAGTCACCTTTTGGCAAAGGCTCATCAACGTGAATGAACTAGCAGCAGCGTTGTTCGCGTTCGACATCTAGAAATAGAAAGGACAAAGATAGATTAGAATTTGAATCCCTAATTATCACCCAATAAGAAAAATTAGGGATAGGATCCAAAAACAATATTTACATATTAGAAAAGGGATAACGTAATCTAACATGTAAACAAATTGAAGGTAAGTGAATGACGATTCACTAATTCTCAACCATGAAAACATAACTTTAAGTTCTAAATGTATCGAGAATTCCTAGGTTTGGATGAGATTCATTGAAACTTTTCAATGGCATGTTTAAATCTCAATATGCCCATCTCGTTTGTGACTGGGATACCGAGGATCACAAAGTGGGTGTGAATTACCATGCAAATTCACATGGTGCCTTCATTGTAACAATCACCTATTCGATGTGCCGGTAAACCACACACGCTCCACTAACTTCTTAGCAGGATGCAAAGTGTAATTTCATGGGATTGCATCAATTCACTTTTCCTAAAGTAACTAGGATTGGGAAATTTTGAAAAACATGTAGTTACATTGTATTTCATATTATACTTTTAATGAAGAGATGAGGTTGCCCTATCCTACCCGTTCGGCTAACGACCCTCCACCTTATAGACCGGCTTCGTGAAGGAGTCCTACTAACGGTAAGACTAACATTTTAATTATACATACATACATATATATATATATATATATATATATATATATATATATATATATATATTAATCTTGTAATATTATATCAATATAGGGTTGAATTTTAAACTTGTAAAATTCTAGGGTTTGAAATTTAAATTGTCTAAATTAAAACTTTTAATCACAAAACATAAATTTCAAAACTTGAGGGCAAGTTTTAAACCTTTTCAAAACATAGGGGATCAAATAACAAATAATCTAAATTAACATTTAATCACATAATTATCCATATTTGATTTATTTAATAATTTCTTGCAAAACAATTTACCAATTTAATCAAAATAATTAATCAGTTATCACATAAGGAAATAAATATTTTATTAATTGATAAATATCTTCAATTAGATCAAGAATATATTCATATATATCATAAAATTGGATTTATATTGATCTAATATGATAAAGGCAAGTATCTCAAAGATAAACAGCAAGAAATCCCGACATTTGCTCTTTTTGACGCTTGGACTCCCCGAGTACCCCAATGGACTCGCCGAGTCGAGCCTACTCGCCGAGTCCATCAGGCAGAACCACAAAATTCAAATTTTGAAGGCATCAAACAAGCAACCAATGCATCAATTCAATAGAAACCAATCTAGGCTCTGATACCACTGATGGGTTTTAGCCATATGAAAATTCCTATGTGCACATGCAAACCCTAATGCTTGGATCTAGGTTTCTTTAATTAAACATGCATTCAATCCAAGACTTCTAATGGCTAATAGACTATAATAACAATATGAAATCAGAATTAGAAGTTTACCTTGAATCACTTGCTTGATCTTCTTGCCCTTGGAGCTTTAGAGTCACAATTGTCACTCCTCTAATGGCTTACAAACACCAACTAGCAAGAGGATGATTTGAGAGAGAGGAGAGGGAAGTGAAAATCGGTCAGGGTTTCTTTCTAAAGCACAAGTGCCGATTTCCCTTCACCCTTGGGGTCTATTTATACTTGTAAGGCTCCTAGGGTTTCACCCTTAAACCCTAATTGGATAACTTAGGCCCTAAGCAATCCCATACCCTAATTGATAAGCCTCGGACGAAATCTAAGCCTATCCAAAGCCCTAGAAATCGTCCACCATTATCCATAAGGGATTTATAGCCCAAAGTACAACTATCATACAATTGACAGTTTGTACCCCTTTATTCAATTAATCTCTTTAAGTCACCAAATTAATTCCTAATTAATTTATGACTTATATTAATCAAATAATAATATTATTATTACTTATATTATTCTCATAATAGATTAATAATATTTCTTCTCTCATAATAAATCATCCTGTCAAGTTGCTATGGTGAAGGCAACCCAAAAGGACCATGCACAACCGGGTCAAATACTTGCCTAATATAGTTGCAGCCTTAGACACTATTCCAACAGGATTTTGGTGTTTTTCAAGGCTTAGATACATCAAAGGAAGGTTTAATCAATTCAAGGAAGGCTTAAACATCAAACTAGGGCTTAGATAAGGACTTAGGCACACTTTGGTGCTCTTTATGGTGTTTACGGTCCAAGCATCTCCTTGGACCGTGAAAACCTATATCCTTGTGTTCTTGACAATTTTTTTTAATGTTCAAATGTAATACTAGTTTAAAATCACTCAAGGATGGAAGCACTTACTATTAGAAGGCTTGATTTGAGCTAAAAGGCCAAGAATACTTAGTGTGTGTTCTTGGTGTTTTGGAAATCTAGTAAAAATACAAATATGGTTGGATGATTAGATGTATAAACACTAGATTAAGTGTTTTACTAACTTAAAAAGTTTAGAACACTTACAAGATTGAAGGTTTGGAATTAAATCTTGGATGGTATTTGAGAGAGTTTTTAGAGTTTACTCTTTTGACATTTGGGGAGTAAACACAAATGACTAACTTTTTGGGGAGTAAACTCATACATAGGTATGAGTTCACGGTTTTTGGTGATTTCTCAACCCAAAACATAAAATTTTGGTCGGGTGTTTCTAATACGAGAAGTGTTTGCGGTTTTGAAATTCAAAACCCGAGACAGCACTTTCTTTCACCCGTTCGTTTAAAAATAAAATTAAAATAATCAAACGAACTTTATATTTCTTAAAAATAAGAAATAATTACATTAACTTATGATATCAAGTGTTTGACTTTTAGGCTTTGACCGAAAGGAAATTTTGGGTTGTCACATTCTTGCTCTGAAACACAAAGTTTCTGCAACATTAGTGAGTGATGGAGTTTTTAGGCTCCGAGTTACACTTTGGGACATAGCCACAGGCTTTGGACTTTGATTGTGACTTCAGAACAACTTTGTGTTTCTTGGTGGTACTTTATGAGTTCTTTGGAAACAGACAGAAGGGTAATGTTTTCTCATCTATCTGGTAGTCATATTCAATGACTTGAGGGTTGCGAACAGCCTTCTTCGGACCATAGACTTCCGGAGCGTCGGTAACAATTGTAACCTCCAGAATTGTTGTTTCATCAATGTGAGATTTGACTTTCCACATAAGATTTTTCTTTGAACTTTTGAAAAATTTGTTTTCTTGGAAGTTGTTGATTTGCTTGATTAAACGTTGGTTTTCGAGAGATTAGGTTTAAAAATTATGCCATCAGATTTAGCAATAAAAACAAATAAAACCGTCTGAGGAGAAGTGTTTTGGACAGTCATGGCATTCACATGAGAATTAGGCGTAGTAGTACTGACTACTTTCTTCGGTTATATAGGATTGAGAGAATCAGAAGGTCTCTTGAGGATCTTATTGGGTGTGAAGGAGTTTTGAATATGGGTTGATGAATGCGAATTCTGAGATACACTCCTTTTGAAGTTGGCAAGGAACCTGGAATTTTGTCTAGTCTTAACTTTCTTTTTATGAGCATTTCGAGCTTCCACTTTGGGATCTACAATATCCTTCCTATTTAGCATTGGTTTTCTCTTAGGGTGAAACGAGGATTTTGAAGTTTGTCCTACGGATGGATTATTAAATTCAGGGTTAGTGGGAACCAGTTTTGTTTTTAAGACTACTAAGGAATCCGATTCGCAAGAATCAGAGGAGACACATCTTCAATTTTCAACTTTGTCATCTAAGGATACATATACAAATTCAGAGGTAACAGTTTCAGTTGTCACCAGAATGATTTCTTCAACAACACAGTTGTTCGGATGATTAATCTTATGAACGTAATCTACGCAATTTGAAACACTGTGATGAAATTCTGTAGTCCGATTCAGGTCCAAGTTTATCAGAGGCAGAAGAGGCATGGAATCGGGACACTTGACAATAATTGGTTGGAACTAAGGAATTAAGGATACAAAGTGGTATGCGGTATCATGAAGAGGTGACAAGGGTGAAATAGGGGTGTCCGAATGTTTGGTGTTCGGAACCTCTCCCATGAATGTCAAATTTTGCAATTCCTTCAAGGGACGAGCAATTAGTTTCAGAAACTTGCTTCCAAGACCAGTTGCTTTAGACCATGGATGAAGAAAATTTTGAGTCATCCGTTTGTTTGCTTCAAGCATGTCTATAGAATTATGCAATGCATCTTAGCATTGAGACATTTGTTATCAGAAATCAAGACATTTCTTTCAGAATACGTGATTTCACATTTGTCTTTTAAAATGATACATTCATCTTTTGACATTACAAGCTCTTGCTCTAAAGACTCGATTTTCATTTTTTTAACCTCAAAACGTAAGCTAAGACGATTTAATTCACACTCCTTCTCACTGCTTTAATGACAGACTCATAGGCTTTATAGATGGTATTCATATCTATTTGGATCTGGCTTAGTAAGGTTCACAAAGAGACAAATCAAAATTATTATTAGTAATCATAGATTTTACCTGCTGAACGATGCTTCGACCAGGTGGATCATTGGAGGCCATGTAGCAGTAGTGAGGTTTAGCATCATCTTCTTCATCTTCAGACCCAGATGACCAATATCTTTCATCACACTCAACAGTTTTTCTTGCCATCAAGCACATATTTCTTCTAGTTACCATGTCATCATCATCTCTGGATGACCAATATCTTTCAACATACCTTGATACCATTGTTACAAAGGCTTTTTCACTTTCATCCGTCTCTTTAGCTTTTCGGACGTAGTAAGCAGAATCCTTGATCTTTGTGTTTGCAGAGCATCAGCCAGGAAATCTTTAGCAAAGTCGTTTGCATGTCCACACTTATGACACGTAATTTTTTGTTTGTCAGATTTAGGATTCTAAGAAGGTTCCGAAGTAGAGTTTGGCATAGTGATGTTTGGTTTGTATGCAGTAGGATTCTCCAAAGTTAGTGGAGGTTTGAAAGGGTCCGAAGTAGACGAGTTCGTAATGATTGGTTTGAAAGAACTGACAAGAGCAAGAGGGCCTCCAGAGATTTCCCTTATGGTTTGAGCAACATTAGACTCGTGTCCTTGAGGTTCATCAAAAATTTGATAGAGCTTTAACTTTTTCAAAGAACTATTACTTTGGAGACAAGATTTCACATTTCCCCATCCTTTGTCGAGACTATTAATGAATTTCAGATTGTATTCTAAAGGAGTTCGGACAATCCCATGAGCAGTCATGTGGTTGACCACAATTCGGTAACGGTTAGAGGCTGAGGCCACTGATTCACCAGGAGTGGTAGTGAAGGTATCAAAGTCATAGACAACTGAGGTGAGACGCTTGTCTTTCATATTTTCCGAGCCTTTAATCAGGTCCTGAAGAGTGTCACAAATCTATTTTGCTAATTTAGACAACTTGGTGTGCTCAAAGAGTGAAGGAGGAACACCAAACACCATTTCTGAGAAAGCAACTTGATCAACATGCAACTTCTCAATATCATCTGCAGTTAGAGGAGCTGGATGAGTTTCATCTTGACCCATAAGTTGAGCAGCAACATCTCTCACAGTTGTTCTTACAAGAATATGAGGACCTTCTTTTACGGATCTCCAAATTTCTTCACCTTTCTCTTTGGCTAGTAAAAATCTTTCCATTCTAACTTTACAGCGAACATATTCTTCCACAACTAGCAATGGGGCACGTGTAGGGCCACCCACACTATTTGCGATTAGCATTGAAATCATTTGTTAAGGATTAGAAGCAACCATTGAAGTTAAGATATCTTCAGGCAAAAGTGGAATATAAAAGAACATTTATCCTTAGCACAAAAATGGTTGAAATACCAAGGTAATTTCAAAACAACTATAATATTATCTTTTGGATTTAAAGGACAACCAGTCAGGCTCTGATAATAATTGAGAAAACAAATAGATCTGATGCACAGGGACAAGGATTGAAAACTCAAACCTTGAGTGAATGCTTAAGATCAATGTCTGCTTGCTAATAAATGTTCTAGTCAAGCCTAGATAGACTAGTCAAGTCTGATTTTATATATTCAACAAATGATCAAGTCATAAATGAAGAATGAGAATAAAGATCAATGTAATGTTAATAAATGAAGAACAAGAAGAATGTTTGAAATAGAATTGAAATAACTTAATAAATTCCAAGAGTGGGTGAATGATCCGTCGTTTGACTTTGCATTGAAAGATCCTATAAATAGGAGTGAGTGAAACATCGTACAAACCAATAAACATACATAGGACCGGACAAAAAGTATAATTCTTACGTGCTGATTGTCCAAGCTGACAAACATACTATGAAAGTGTCTCCAGAACAACATACATTCCGAACATAATGTCCATTCCAGAATGTCTTCACTATTGAACTTCTCATACTCTTCTCTTCAGATCCGGACAGTTTTCGGACTACTCTCCTCTTCAGAATTATCACATGGACTTAGGATTGCTAGAGGTTCACTTTCTGTTTCCGACATTGACCTCGTGCATTTTTAGCTGTCTCGAGGTGTAGGAAATGACCTTTCCTCGTTGCATTAACACACATCCAAGACCAAGGTTCGACGCATCGTAACAGACCACAAAGTCTTTAGTTCCTTCCGGTAGGGATAAAATCGGAGCGCTGCACAGGGCCTACTTTAGCATTTGGAACGGGGTTTCTTGCTTCTCTCCCCAGTTAAAGGTTACACCCTTCTGAGTCACGGTGGTAAGTGGTTTGGCGATCTTCGTGATGTTTGGATGAACCTACGGTAATAGCTAGAGAGGCCTAAGAATTGAGGGATTATGTAGGTGTCCTTGGTACTCACCAGTTCTCGATCGCCTTGATTTTGGAGGGATCAACGTGTATCCCTTCGTCTCTAACCACATGCCCGAGGAAGTCCACTTCTCGGATCCGAAATTCACACATTGAGACTTTTTTCATATAATTTCTCTGCCGTTAACGTCTCTAATACGTGTCGTAGGTGTTGGTTGTGCTCTTCCTTACTCCTTGAATAGACCAGAATGTCGTCTATGACGATAATCACGAACCTGTCTAAGTATGGTCGGCACACCCGATTCATTAGATCCATGAACACCGCAGGTGCATTTGTTAATCCGAAGGGCATTACTACAAGCTCGTAGTGACCATATTGGGTTCAGAACGTCGTTTTAGGAACATCCTCCTCTTGGACTCATAGTTGATGGTAGCCCGACCTCTGATCGATTTTCGAAAAGTAAGTTGCTCCTTGGAGTTGGTCGAATAGGTCATCGATTCGGGGTAGAGGGTATCGATTTTTGATGCTAAGTTTATTCAGTTCGCGGTAGTCGGTGCACATGTGGAACGACCCATCCTTCTTTTTCACGAAGAGTACTGGTGCTCCCTAAAACAAGAAGCTCGGTCTAATGAACCCATTGCTTAGCAATTCATTCAGTTGGCTGGATAATTCTTGCATCTTGATTGGTGCTAGCAGGTATAGGCTTTGGTTACGGGGGTAGCGCCAGGAATTAGGCCAATCCAAAATTCGACTTGTCGTATGGGTGGAGCTCCGAGAAGGTCCTGGAAATACATCAAGGAAATTACAGTCCTCTAGAATGTCCTTGATGTCTTTCACCTCTTGCAAGATGAGGTGGAACTCTAGGAAGATCTTCTGGAAATTACGTCAGTAGGCCTCTTTGGGCCATTTCCTTGGACTATATGACTATGGGCCTTAGTGGATCATTCCTTTGGGCTGCTATTGAACTATATTATATGTTGGGCAGGGAAGGCCCATTTGAGAAGTTGGGCCCAATTTAGAAATGCGGTCCATAAGTGGGCTCGGAAAAGCTATATAGAAATGGGCCCTTCCAGTTATGGATTTGGGCCTATGTCATGAACCAAAGTAGATCAGGGGTAAAATGGTCATTTCACCCTAAGAAGAATTATTGTATTTTGACTAAGTGTTATTTGGTAAAAATAGCTCGGGGATTCGTCGAGGCAGCCATTACAGATTCCTTACCATGAGATCCTACATTCAGCTAAGGGAGGTGACTTTCTTCATGTATGAACCCGGGATAAGGTTAAGGTGAGAGTGGATGATGTAACTATTATACGGGAGTACCCAGATGTATTCCCATAGGATTTTCCTTGGATACCTCTGAAGAGGCAGGTAGAGTTCAAGATTGACCTAGTTCCTGGTACGGCTCCGATAGCAAAGGAAACATATCGGTTGGCTCTTCCCGAGATGCACGAGTTGTCTACACATTTGCAGGAGCTATTAGACAAGTGATTTATTAGGTCGAGCAGTTCGCCATGGGGAGCCCCAATCCTGTTTGTGACGAAGAATGACGAGTCACATTAGGTGTCTACAAATTATCGGGAGCTAAATAAGGTAACAGTGAAGAACCGTTATCCCCTCCCAAGGATTGACGACTTATTTGACTAGCTTTAGGGAGCATCTTGGTTTTCCAAGAATTATCTGTGATTGGGTTATCACCAGATGCGAGTCAGGGACGACGATGACAGCCTTTCAGACTCGCTATGGTCATTATGAGTTCGTGGTGATTCTGTTTGGGTTCTAATTCTCCTGCCGCGTTCATGGACCTCATGAACCGAGTGTGCACACCAATGCTGGACCGGTGTATGATAGTCTTAGTCGATGATATCTTGGGTTATTCCAAGACTCAGGAGCAGCATGACGAGCACCTGGAGGAGTGTTGAAGACATGGAGGAAGGAGAGACTTTTCACAAATTTCTCCAAGCGTGACTTCCGGTTGCGCAAGGTGCAGTTTCCGAGGGACCTTGTCAACCAGAAGGGTATTCTGGTCGATCCGGCCAAGATAGAGGTCGTAATGTTGTGGGAGGTTCTAAGGTCTCCAACCGAGATTCAGAGTTATCTTTGTCGAATGGGATACTATCGGAGATTCATCCAGGATTTCACCAAGATCGTTTTTCCTCTGACCCGACTGACCAAGAAGTCGGTGATATTCTGTTGGGGGCCTGAGCAGCAGGCAGCCTTCGAGACTCTCAAACAACGGTTGTGCTAGGCACCGATTCTGACCTTGCCGGAGGGCGTCGACGATTCCGTGGTTTACTGTGACGCTTCAATCACAGGTATGAGTGCAGTGCTGATGCAACGGGGTCACGTGATAGTTTAATCTTCGAGGAAGTTGAAGCCTCGTGAGGCGAATTACTCGGAGCACGATTTGGATTTAGGGTTGCGGCTTTCGCCCTCAAGATTTGGCGACACTACCTCTATGGGGTTCGTTGTACCATTTACACAGACCATAAGAGCTTGAGGTATCTGATGGAACAGCCAAATTTGAACATGAGGCAACGTCGGTGGTTAGATGTGGTGAAGGATTATGACTGTTAGATCCTTTATCACTCGTGGAAGACCAATGTGGTGCCCGATGCTCTTAGCCGCAACGCAGTGGCGGTTCCGATTCGAGATATGTCTCTGGATGACAATGATTACTCCATTGTTGGAGCAGATCCGGGAGGCGTAGGTTGAGGGTATGAAGGAAGAACATCGAAAGTCTAAGCGGATCGTAGGCCAGGTGGCCTCATTTGATTACGACAGCCGCGGGTTGTTGACCCTGAATTGGAGGGTTTGCGTTCCTTATTGGGGCAGTGTAGGCCAAGTTCTAATGGATGAGACTCACAAGTCGAGATTCTCCATCCATCCCAGGGCGATGAAGATGTACCGGGATCTTCGCCTGCATTCTTGGTAGCCCTGCATGAATTGGGACATAGCATGGTATGTGGAGCGATGGTTGAATTGCAGGAATATCAAGGCTGAGCACCAGCAACCTCACGTAAAGATGTAGCCATTGGATATTCCTATGTGGAAATGGGAAGATATCACTATGGATTTCATCACGAAGCTTCCTAGGACCATATGTGGAGTGGATTCAATATGGGTCATCGTGGATCGGTTAACCAAGAGTTCTCATTTCGTCCCGATCCAGGAGAGTATATCAGCTGAGAAGCTAGCCAAGATCTACGTATGTGAGGTGGTGGCACAAAATGGAGTGCCGATTTCGGTGGTTTCAGATCGAGAAGTTTGTTTTACTTCTAGATTTTGGAAACAGTTTCATGACGAAAAGAGTACTCGTCTTCACATCAGTACCGCTTTTCACCCTCAGACGGATGGACAGAGTCAGAGGATGATTTAGACTCCAGAGGACATGCTACACGCGTGCGTATTTGATTTTGGAGGCGGTTGGGATATGTATTTTTTGTTAGCATAATTTCTGTATAACAACAGTTACCACGCTAGCATAGATCGATCTCCCTTCGAGATGCTCTATGGGAGGAAATGTAGGACCCCAATCTGTTGGGGGCAGGTCGATCAGAGAGTTAGGGGAGTACTAAGGTGGTACTTAAGACCACATAGAAGATCCAACAGGTTCAAAGCAGGCTCCAAAATGCTCGGATTCGGCAGAGAAGCTATGCTGACAAGGAGCGATCAGACCTAGAGTTTTAGGTAGGGGATATGTGTTGGATTAATGTCTAAGTCCATAACTATAATTGGTAAGAATCGACCCGACCCAACATGGTCCATATGGGTTGCATGGCATCATGCATTTGGATAGACTAAAATGAGAGAAATAACACTTAAGGTGTGTTAATATATTTTAAGTTCTAATATATTAATAAGATTATTTAATTAGTATTGATCAAGAATTAATCTAGAATTAATTAAGTGATCAAAAGAAGACTAATTAAATATATGGGTTGATTGTGTAAATCATCCATACTTCTATAGTGGGCTAATGCTCCATGGATTATCAAGTTGGGCTAAAACCCATAGGATGCTCCATGGTGTATTTGAACCCATGGATCCAAGGAAATGGAAATCCATGACAATTAGGGTTTACCCTAATTGTGACACTATATAAATATCATATTCTTAGGAAAATCGGCCAATATGTGTGATAGAAAGGGCTAGCCGATTTTATGAAGTGTTTCAATTTCTCTCAAGTCATTCCATGTGTATTTGGTGTTGTGTGAACCATTTGAGGTGTCACAATTGGGGCACTAGGCACTCAAGCTTCATGAAGACACTCTTCATCAAAGAGGTATGTAATTCTACCTTGATATATTCATGTGAATCAATGTTATTATGCTAGTTAGTATGAATACCTTGGAAAGTTCATATTTGCTTGTATAATAGAGAAAACATAGATCCAAGGCATTTAGGGTTGCATGTATACTTAGGAGTGTTAGAATGCTCAAAACCCAACAGTGGTATTAGATCCTAGGCTTGTTTTCTTGTTATAGTTGCAAAAACTGCTTAAAAATCGAAGTTTGTGCTGTCTGGACAACGGACTCGGCGAGTCCATCAGGAGACTCGACGATTCCATGCCTTCAAAGTGGTCGAAATGATCCAACTCGTCGACTTGGTTCAAGCATTGACGAGTTGGACCCCAAGACAGCATATATTCGACTTTTTTTGGCTAGAAATGGACTACGAACATTACCCTAAGCTTTTTTGAGCTTATAAACTTGTTTTTGATGTGGTAATGTTCATGCTAATCCAATTCCAAAGATAATTGTCAATAGATTCATGTTTTGTATTAGTTTAGTGATTAGGCTAATTACATGAAAAAGTTTGATTTGAATTATCTTGTTCTTATTAGTTGCTTAGATTAATAGAAAAGTTAATTGATTATGTGTTTTCAATCCATTTTAATCAAAGAGTTGATTCTAAAATGTGTTTGTGTAACTTGTCCACAAGTTACATGAAAGGTAACATTTAAGTTTCATAAAACTCATAAAAGTTGGCAATGGTTACAAAAATGAAGAGTCTTATTCTCAAGTTATGGAGGTTCACGAGTCACTTCATTAAGTAATAACATGTGTAACCTTAATTAATTCCATAAGTTACAAAATAAAGAAAAGTTACATTCTTTTATTAGTTTAAAGTCTTCCATAACTTGTCCTCAAGTTATGGAACTTGAAGAGTCTTTTAACTAAAACTACTTTAAACACATAATGTATGGAATTAATTAGATTTGAATAGTTTCAAAATTTGCCCTCAAGTTTTGGAATTTGAAAAGTTTTATCTTATGAATACTTTAATTCCAAGTTAAGCCCTTAAAAGTTTAAAAGTTAAAATTCAACCCTTATATTTTATAATATTATAAGTTAATAATATATATATATATATATATATATATATATATATATATGTATATGTATATATATGTATATGTATGTATAAGAGCAAGTCAGTGTAGGCCTCATTCACGAAGTCGGTCTATAAGAGGGTATAAGGTTACTGCCTATAAAATTGCAGTTTAATGGTTGTCCACTCTCACCCACGGTTTCCTTGACTGGTGGAGGGTCGTTAGCCGAACGGGTAGGACAAGGACTATAATTCTCCCTTCATTAAAAGTATTAATGATAAATACTAAGTAACTAAACTCTTATTAATACCCAATCTTAGTTACTTAGGAAAATGTGAATAAGGTGCTAACCCATGAAATTACATTTTGCACTTTGTTTAAGTCGGTTAGTGGAGCGTGTGTGGTTTACCGGCACACTAACTCGTATTTAACAAGGTAGGAAAAGGGTAACTTAATGTTTATCATAGTATCGATGGAGCGTGTGTGGTTAACCGGCACATCGATTGAGGGGTAAACACTTCAAGGTACCAAGTATATTTGCATGGTTATTCACACCTTGTTTTGTGATCCTCGGCATCCCAGTCACAAAACCTGAAGGGCACACTCGAGATTGACACATGCCATTGAACAGTTCAATGAATCTCAAAACATCTAGGAGTTTCAAATCCAATTAAAATCCTAATAATTTATTTCATTTTTCATGGTGGAAATTGGTGAATCGTCATTCACCTACCTTCAAATATTTTTTATCTTGGATTACAGCATCCCTCTTCCAAGTTATAAAAGTATTGTGTTGGGTCCTAGCCTTAATATTTCATATTGGGTGTCATATTAAGGACTTTAATTTAACTATCTTCAATAGCTCCCAAAAGATGTATGGTTTAGACATTTATGATCTTCCCAAATCTATTGAAACAAGTTTCCTAAATGAAGATGATGTCCCATGGAAATCATACTTCTTTCACCTCCTCCAATTATTCTCCCTAACCCACAAGTTCTTGAAAAGTTTAAGGTCACTCAAGCCCTATTGGCAAGCAAAGGTCTATGTGTGATCACATCTTGGAGATGTAATCACACATTGACTAGCCGGGAGAGTTGGGTGTCAAAGTCTAGAGGAAGTTGATGATCAATCACTTCCTAAGTCACATAGTGAGTTCCTTTGGGACACCTATGAAACAGACTATGACAAGACCCTTAATGATCTTATTTATTTGCTAAGATCAACTTCCTATAACTTTATGGACATTGACAATGATGACATTAGATATCCAGTAACGCTCTCTCTTCCCAATGGAAAGGGATCGACCATAGTCAACTCGATTGACCAAGTGGTAAAGAGAAAGGCTAAGTCTGTGATAATCTCATGTACTATTACCAAAGCGTCCATATGTTAAATTGCCAAAGGAAAGGGCATTGAATGCGAAGCTGCCAAATTTACCTACGGATGTTAAAGTCAATAAGTTTGACTCTACTTCAGGTAAAGTCCACTATCTAACTCTACTAAGTTTCTATTCTAAGATTCTTGATACATGATGTGACAGGGTCACATGGTGATGTTTTAAGAAACAAAGAAAAGTGAAGAAACTTAAAGAAAGAATACGTTGAATCTGATCGCGTAGATGGATTTATATCGCATAGTTTGAAGATTGGATTCTTGAGCAACTTCTTAGGAGTTATGATATATTGCTTAGGAATGTATAACAACAAGTTTTCATATGGATTGTAAGGATAAGTTTTTCCGTAAAGTTTTAAAATAAAAGGGAAAAATTTTGATTTTATTTATTTTAAAATATCGTTACAAGGGCATTTGTGAAAATTTTTGTTTCTTATAGGATTCCATTAAGAGCAATAGGGGAAATATGAATTTGATTCTTTCATTTGTGGTAGTGTCTAAATTTACCAAATAAGGAAAGATTCTCGTCACCCACGGTTTCAATTGGACCGAAACTTGGAATCATGCAAGTTGTATAGTATGATGAATGAGAACTTTCAAGCATTGGAAAATTAAGACTAACTATTGGTTCACATGGATGTGTGAGTCAAGTAAAGGACTAAGGGATCGAGTAACATTCTTGTGCACTGAGTTAGTCCACCACAAAAGATTGTTAAGACTATTCGTCATGATTTACTAAAGTTTAGTAAATATGGTTACACTTACAAGTTTAAGTGTAATTCTGATACATTAGAAAAATTCCAATGTATGGCAGAGCGAATAAGAAGAATCAACTTAGGCAGAAAGATAAAAGTTTCTCAAATCTTAAAAGATGGGAGAGTACTTTAGTATCATGTATTAAGACAATCTTAATGATTTTGAGACCTTATCACAATTCATCCTCTAAGTGCATTCTGGTAGCTAAGAAAAGGAGCTATGAATTGTTGAAGTTGTCAAATCAAGAAGATGAGTCATACTTCATTCCAAAACAAGTCTTAGAGTCATACTCCAAGACTATAAGTTGAGTGACATATCTTAAAGAAAGGTTTAAAACACTTGTCAAATGTAAGAGTAAAAATTTTCTACACTTATACATTTGAAATTGGTAAGTTGTGATTTTTTGGATAAAACAAAGACCAACTAAGGCCAATTGTGTGAAGTGTTTGTCTTGATTAGAATCCACACTATCTCTTGAATATCTGACAAGAAGGTCTTATGTCAAGAGCACAACGGGAGTCTTAAAGGTCTTGAAAGTCTCAAAAACTAATCAAGAATAAAACCTGAAGTTCTTCACTAGCACACGACTTGAGGTTGATAACCGATCGTGTTGACATATTTCTATTTTTGTGCCCATTCCAATTAAAGTTGGCTTTGCATTAGAGTTCTTAGAGTTCTCAGTTGGTTGCATATCAACATGGAAGCAATGGCAGACCCTTGAGCTGCCAGATGGCAAAAAATTAAGATTGAATTCAGTCCATATGAGTTTGGATTTGTCATTATCCTTGTCTTGTGACTATGGTTTTGACAATTCACATGGATAAGAACACATACACCATTAAATCTTAGTGTTGTAAGGTTTCTCTCCAATTCATGAAAATGATGGTGACGAAACACTTTCACTAAGTAGATTTTAGCTAGATAACAATTGTTATATTTGCATTCTCAAAGTCGTTAGTGGAGCATGTGTGGTTAACCGGCACACTAACATGGACTTGTGAGAAGCGGCAAAGGTCTACACAATTAAGACTATGATTAAGGCATCCCTTTTCATAGTTCATAAAATTGTTTAGACACACAAGTGTGCTATCTAAGGCAAGGTGTATGATTTTGATAAAGTTTTATCAAAGCAATCTAGTATCAGAAATCTGAACTTTGGTAAGAAAGTCAATAAACTATTGATTTCTAGAAGTCCAACTGACTTCTGAGTACATGTCAAAGCTAGTGGGAGCATAAGTGTTATGCTAATAATCATCATGTTAGTGGGAGCATGATAATTATGATAAAGGTTGTGAGTTAGCAATCTTAATTATAGTAAACAAAAGGTCTCAATTGGGAAAAAGTTTTTTTGATATAATTAAGGGAGAGGAAATTATGCTTCATCTCAAATCTAAAACCTTAGATTGAGGTTTTAATGTTATTTAGTCAAGTATATATATGAATGTTATGTTGGAATGGCTCAACATAAGGAAAATCTATATATGGGTCCATTGTTTTTGTTCTAAAATTCGATTATTTTTACGGTATCCCTTTTCATAATCTGAATTATGAGAACTTGCCAAATTGAAATGGAAATATTATAGCAAAAGACTGGTTTAGTCTTTATGTGAGACATCATGAATCGTATCCCATATGCTTCGGATATAGGATCGATTACATGTGTTATATTCATCGTTTCTAAAATTTTCCAAATGCTTAGGGCATTATGAAGGGAAAAGGTCGAGAATTGGATATGACTAAAATGATTAAACAATTGTCAAGGACAATCTAAGGTTTACCAAAGATTTGTTTCTCAAGGACATTTAGAAGTATAATGTTAATTCTGGAAGGACCATATTGACATAATCTGTAAGGAGGGAACTCTTGTTCAGAAGTGATAGTCAAAATGGAATATGGAAATGTTTCAAAGTTATAAATTATTCAATCTATGTAATATTAGGAAACTAAATGAAAGAAGTATGTTTCCAAGGAGTTGATCTCCTTTGGAATGCTCTGTAATGTTTTTTGTCAAGTCCTTGTGTGTGCATAATCATAATAAGAGGATCAATGCATATAAGTTTAGAATCTAACAGATTTCAGTAAATGGTATGAATTTGGAGTTCTTGCATTTGCAGTAAGGTATTGGAAGTGTGAAATGAGAACCATTAGAATTATGTTCAACTGATCTCTTTCACAATGTAAAGATCATAGAAAAACATAGTATACATACTTGGTGTGTGGCATGACTAGTGTTTAGAAAACATAGTGTACATGCTTGGAGCGTGGGACAACTGTTGTTTTAATTCAAGAATAAAGTTGATAGCTGAAACAGTATGCAATGAATAATGTGTAATCATATGGTGATAAATAAAAGGTATTTTATTTATATTCATAAGTTCTGAGACCATATTGGATTCAATTATTCTTGTGTTCCATTTTGCATGTTTTGGCTTCCTGAATAACGCGGTCAGTGTTCTGAATGACTAAGTTATTCAAACCATCCACATTCGCTCATATGTTGGAAGTAGATATGAATCAAGACTGTTATGGGTTGGGCTTGTAGAGGTCTAAGATGTTGGACAAGGTGGTGCTACAACACTTATGAGTTCTCATAAGTTCTGAGTATTGGATTCAACCCGGTCTCATTGGAATCACTTCATGGATTTTATCACGAGTGATCATGAGATGATAATATCTTATATTATTTAAACCTAGAGATATGAGTTGTTACTATGAGTTGGTTATACATTGATTGCACGAAAAGGCATTGGTAACTCGATGTTATCAAACGTGCCTTTGTGTATTATTCAACAAGTAGTAGAACAAGCCATATGAATAGAAGTTTATCCATTCCTTTTAACTTCAGGATAAAAGCGATATTTGTGGGCCCCTCGATGATTTGGTGATGACAAATGAAAGTGCTCGGCCGGGCCTGGACTGATTTGATTTGTTCAATTAGTCAGTCGTCATAAAGCGGAAATCGGGAAACAACAAATGGACAGAGAGAATGATTATAATCCATGTCTCAGTCTATATGATATCTAGAATGGAGGAATATATGATCCCTTATCTAATTCACAAGTCATTGACAAAGGTCAAAGTTCATTGACAAGGTCAGAGTTCGAAAGAAGCTTTTGAGAGCTACGATTGCCAGTCGGTTCTTGAAGTCATACGCAATAATAGTTTTAGACTTATCCAAGTGGGAGACTATTGGATTAATGTCTAACTTCATAACTATAATTGGATAGACTAAAATGAGAGAAATAACACTTAAGGTTTGTTAATACATTATAAGTTCTAATATCGTTTGGATCTTCCAGTAGAGCTCAGCCAGATCCACAACACTTTTCATGTCACCTATTTGCGGAAGTGTTTAGTGGATGACTACGCCTTTGTAACTTTATAGGATATTCAAGTGGACGACAGCCTGAACTATATCGAGAGACCAATAGCCATTCTCGACAGGAAGACGAAGGAGCTGAGGAATAAGAGGGTAGAGTTAGTGAAGGTGCAGTGACAGCACCGTAATGGCTCAGAGTAGACCCAGGAGCCAGAGGAGGATATGAGGGATCATTACCCTAAACTGTTCGAGGCGACGGACTTCAAGGACGAAGTCTGATTCAAGTGGGAGAGAATTCTAAGACCTAGTCCAGGTCTTATGTACATTTTTGTCCCCCATATGTTGAATTATTTCTTTTGGACATTGTAATTAGTAAGTTTGGAGGAAGGAGGGACTGTTTCTGCTAATTCAGGATTTTGGAGGCGGAGCTCGAACGCGGGGCGTTCCCTAATGAACGCGTTGCGTTCCAGTGATGGATGCAAACCCTAACTTTTAGGGTTTGGGAACTATATAAAGAACATTATGTCCCATGCCTCAGCCTCCTTATCAGCCTCTTGTGAAGCTTATTTTTGGGTTTGAAGATTGGAAGGAGAAAGAAGGAGTTGGTAAAGAAGAACTTGAGTAGCTTGAGCTCAAAGATTCGGGATGGCATCATCATTTAGTACTCTTTTGAGGTAAAAAGCTCACAACTTGCCTCATGTATGCTTAAATCTATGGTAATGGTGTTTTGCACCTTTTAGTCCCAAGAATGGATTTTTATGGTTCAAATCTATTTCTAGACTTAAGGTTTCCACCATTGATGCTATTTGAGTACCTAGGACAGAAAAGTGGACATCTTTAAGGTCTTAATGGGTTCATGCAAGAGTTATGGCCATCTTTATGGAATTTGATTTCTAGATCATGAGATTGGGACCTTTAGGGACATGCAAAGTCACCGAGTCCATGACTTTTTTATTCTAGAGGTCGTAGATAGCTTGGATCTATGTTTGGATAGCATGGCTTAAGCATTAAGTGCTTAATGGCCGGTTTTTGGAGTCTGGACGCAGATGCCCAGCGTAAGGCTTGGGAACGCCCTGCATTCCTGTCGGGACTCGTGATCTGAATCGAAGAGGAAAGCCCAACATTTCACAAGGGAACTCCCTGTGTTCGTTATGGTAGTAGGCCTCTTTGGGCCATTTCCTTGGACTATACTGTTGGATTAAAGTCAAAGTCCATAACTATAATTGGGAAGGCTTGACCCGAACCGACATGGTCCATTTGGGTTGCATGACATCATGCACTTGGATAGACTATAATGAGAGAAATAACACATAAGGTTTGTTAATATATTATAAGTTATAATATATTAATAAGATTATTTAATTAGTATTGATCAAGAATTAATCTAGAATTAATTAAGTGATCAAAAGAAGACTAATTAAATATATGGGTTGATTGTGTAAATCATCCATACTTGTATAGTGGGCTACGACTCCATGGATTATCAAGTTGGGCTAAAACGCATAGGATGCTCCATGGTGTATTTGAACCCATGGATCCAAGGAAATGGAAATCCACGACAATTAGGGTTTATCCTAATTCTGACACTATATAAAGATCTTATTGTTGACAAAATCGGCACTAGAGAATGTGTGAAAGGGCTAGCCGATTTTATGAAGTGTTCCAATTTTTATCAAGTCATTCCATGTGTATTTGGTGTTGTGCGAACCATTTGAGGTGTCACACTTGGGGCACTAGGCACTCAAGCTTCATGAAGACATTCTACATCAAAGAGGTATGTAATTCTAACTTGATATATTCATATGAATCAATGTTATTATGATAGTTAGGATGAATACCTTGAAAAGTTCATATTTGCCTGTATAATAGAGAAAACATAGATCCAAGGTATTTAGGGTTGCATACACACTTAGCAGTGTTAGAATGCTCAAAACCCAATAGTGGTATCAGATCCTAGGCTTGCTTTCTCTTATACTTGATGCAAATACATTTTTCGAAGCCAAGAAGTTGTCCAGACAGAAAACTCGATGAGTTTCTTCGATAAACTCAACGCGTTCATTGTTTAATGCATGAACTCAACGAGTTCTCTTTAGAACTCGACGAGTTTTGGCCCCTGACAGCTTACTTTCGTGTTTCTTTGCTGGAATTGGACTAGGAACATTACCATAAGCTGTTATTTAACTTATAAACTTGTTTTTGATGTCGTAATGTTCATGCTAATCCAATTTCAAAGATAATTGTCAATAGTTTCATGTTTTGTATTAGTTTAAGAGTTATGCTAATTACATGAAAAAGTTTGATGTGAATTATCTGTGTTCATATGAGTTGCTTAGATTAATAGAAAAGTTAATTGATTATATGTTTTCAATCCATTTTAATCTAAGAGACGATTCTAAAATGTGTTTGTGTAACTTGTCCTCAACTTACATGAAAGGTCACATTTAAGTTTCATAAAACTCATAAAAGTTCGCAATGGTTTCAAAAAATGAAGAGTCTTGTCCTCAAGTTATGGAGGTTCAAGAGTCACTTCATTAAGTAATAAAATGTGTAACCTTAATTAATTCAATAAGTTACAAAATAAAGAAAAGTTACATTCTTTTATTAGTTTAAAGTCTTTCATAACTTGTCCTCAAGTTATGGAACTTGAAGAGACTTTTAATTAAATCTACTTTAAACACATAAGTTATGAAATTAATTAGTTTTGAATAGTTTCAAAATTTGCCCTCAAGTTTTGGAATTTGAAAAGTTTACGAAGCCGGTCTATAAGGGGGTATATGGTTACTGCCCATAAAATGGCAGTTTAATGGTTGTCCACTCTCACCCATGGCTTCCTTGACTGGTGGAGGGTCGTTAGCCTAACGGGTAGGACAAGGACTAGAATTCTCCCTTCATTAAAAGTATTAATGATAAATACTAAGTAACTAAAAATTTATAAATTCCCAATCTTAGTTACTTAGGAAAATGTGAATAAGGTGCTAATCAATGAAATTACACTTTGTCCTTTGTTTAAGTCGGTTAGTGGAGTGTATGTGGTTAACCGGCACACTAACTTGTATTTAACAAGGTAGGCAAGGGGTAACTTAATGTTTATCATAGTATCGATGGAGCGTGTGTGGTTAACTGACACATCGATTGAGGTGTAAACACTTAAGAGTACCAAGTAATTTGCATGGTTACTTCACACCTTGTTTTGTGATCTTCGGCATCCCAGTCACAAAACATGAAGGGCACACTCGAGATTCAAACATGCCATTGAAAAGTTCAATGAGTCTCAAAAGATCTAGGAGTTTCAAATCCAAGTAAAACCTAGTTAAATTATTTCATTTTCATGGTGGAAATTGGTGAATCTTGATTCGCCTACCTTGAAATATTTTATTGCTTGGATTACGGCATCCCTCTTCCAAGTTATAAAAGTATTGTGTTGGGTCCTATCCTTAATATTTCATATTGGGTGTTATATTAGGGACTTTATATCAAGTATCTTGAATATCGCCCAAAAGATGATCTTCCCAAATCTCTTAAAACAAGCTTTCCTAAATCAAGATGATGTCCCATGGAAACCATACATATTTCACCTCCTCCAATTATTCTCCCTAACCCATAAGTTCCTGAAAAGTTTAAGGTCACTCAAGCCCTATTCGCAAGCAATGGTCTATGTGTGATCACATCTTGGAGACGTAGTCACAGATTGACTTGTCGGGAGAGTTGGGTGTCAAAGTCTTGAGAAAGTTGGTGGCTCAACTACTTTCTAAGTCACATAGTGAGTTCCTTTGGGAGTCCTATGAAATAGACTATGAGAAGACCCTTAATGATCATATCTATTTGCTAGGATCAACTTCCTAAAACTTTATGAACAGTGACAATGATGACATTGGATATCCAGTAAAGCCCTCTCTTCCCAATGGAAAGGGATCGACTATAGTCAACTCGGTTGACCAAATGGTAAAGAGAGAGGCTAAGTCTGAGATAGTACCATTATCAAGGGTCCATAGGTATCTATTTCCAAAGGAAGGGCCATTGGTTGCGAAGCTGCCAAATTTACCTAAGGATGTTAAAGTCAATAAGTTTGACTCTACTTCAGGTAAAGTCGACTATCTAACTCTGCTAAGTTTCTATTCTGAGATTGTTGATACATGATGTGACTGGGTCACATGGTGATGTTTTAAGAATCAAAGAAAAGTGAAGAAACTTAAAGAAAGAATATGGTGAATCTGATCGCGTAGATGGATTTCTATCGCATAGTTTGAAGATCGGATTCTAGAGCAACTTCTTAGGAGATATGATATATTTCTTAGGAATATATAAAAACAAAGTTTTCATGTGCTTTTGCACTGTAAGGATAGTTTTTCCACAAAGTTTTTAAAATAAAAGGAAAAAATTTGATTTTGTTTATTTTAAAATATCCTTTCAATGGCATTTATGAAAAAAATTTATTGCTTATAAGATTCCATTAATAGCAAGAGTGGAAATATGAAATTGATTCTTTCATTTGTGGTAATGTCTAGATTTACCAAATAAGGAAAGATCTTCATCACCCAAGTTGCAATTGGACCGAAACTTGGAATCATGCAATTTGTGTAGCATGATGAATGAGAATTTTTTAATCTTTGAAAAATTAAGACTAAATACTTGTTCACATGGATGTGTGAGCCAAGTAAAGGACTAAGGGATCGAGTACATATTCTTGTGCACTGGTTAAGTCCACCACAAAAGATCGATAAGACTATTCGTCATAATTTACTATAGCTCAGTAAATATGGTTATACTTACAAGCTTAAGTCTAATTCTGAGACATTGGAAAACGTTCCAATGTATGACAGATCGAATAAGAAGAATTAACTTAGGCAGAAAGATAAAGGTTTCTCAAATCTGAAAAGATGGGTAAGTACTTTAGTATCATGTGTTAAGACCATCTTAATGATTTTGATACCTTATCACAATTTGTAACAACCCGAAGTTGTTCATCGCCGAAAACCCATTCTACCCGCATAACTCGTCGGAAATCGAAATGTCCCGATATCGTTTTTGGGTTTAATTAGTAAAATTTATATGTTTATTTTAACTCAATGAGTGTCCAATCCATTTAGGAAATCAAGAAATCAGCCCAAAAACATTGTTACATAAGTTTTAGAAACATCCCCGCCGGGTGACGGAAACTCAATCGGGTGCGACCTAAAGCTTCGTTTAAGGCCGGTATCGGGTAGAATTCCACCGTGTCCAAGTTTTAGGAACTATATAAACATGTTTAACCTCTCATTTGAAGCTTTTTCCTTCTCTCTCTACTCTCTCTCTAACCTCTCTCCTAAATCCAAAGATTAAGTGTCCAAAACTCAATTTTAAGGCCTCAAATCCTTAAGGTACCTTCCTAGCCTTAATCTATAGCATATTTGGCTTCCAAATTTGACATTTAATCATGAAATTGGACATCATATGTGAGTTTACGGCCCAGGAGGCTGCCTAGGCCGTAAACACCATTTTGAAGAGTTTTAAGCCCTTAAACTCCTTCCTAAACTCATTTGGACTTTAGATATGGCTAAGGGACTTCAAGATATGGACTTAGAACACTTAAATCATGGATTTTGAGTCATTTAAAGGAGTTTACGGCCAAGGCATAAGCTTGGGCCGTAAACTCATGTAAATGGGGTTTTTCATGCCCTTAAACCCTTCCAAATCACTTTTATGGCTTAGATATGAATTATAGGACCTTGGTTTTAGCATTTGGACACTTGAAACATGATTTTTGAGGGGCTTATATGAGTTTACGGCCAAGGTGAGTGCTTGGGCCGTAAACTCCCCAAAAACTTGACATAAATCAAATTCTAAGGTGTTAGAAAGCCATCCAACACCACCAAAAGCCTTGGAATAAATCAAGGGACCAACCAAAAATACTTTAAGGGCCTTAAACACATCATTCATGGGATTTCTAAGAGTTTACGACCAAGACCTGTTCTTGGGCCGTAAACTCCAAAATTTTTGGTGTTAGAATGCAAACTAAACACTCCTAAGGCCCTTAGATGAATTTTAGAAGCCATTTTATGCAAGTTTTAGACCTTGAAACACCTTGTAACACCATATAGTAGATTTTACGGCCAACAGGGGGGTCTCATAGGCCGTAAACTCCATAAACCCCTCATATGTCCCTTGCAAACTCATGTTAGGCCTTGGAATAATTCTATTAATCACATGTGATTTGTTCTAGCAACATTTAACTCCATTTTCTTGGAAAAATAGGAGTTTATGGCCATGGAGCCATGCTAGGCCGTAAACTCCCATAAGTGGGTCTATTTTATGTTTTAAAACCATTCCAAGTCCCTAAACCAAGTCTAGAAATTATTCCCTAAGTGTTTGAAGTCATTTAGCACCTTAAACCACACCCACCATGAGTTTACGGCCGTAAACTCATGGGGAATGGGTGTTTTAGACCAAAAAATCTTCTATTAGTTTACTCATGGGGAGTAAACTCAAGTCCCAAGTCCCTAGTGTCATTTCACGTCCTTAAACGCCACCCGGGTCCCTCCAAACACTTGTATCGGAGTGTTTTCGCGACTTGAAGCAAGTGTCCCTAACAGATAGCTAATCTAAGTCCTAATTAGATACAAATGTGTATCTTTAAATTATACTTAGGAACCTCGTGTATTTGCAAGCCCCGGATCAACTCTTAGCGTCCGAAATCGTCACGTTTCTCGTCTGGTGAGTTCATACTCCTACCCTTTTTCACTGTTTTTAACTGTTTGCAGGGGGGAATACAAGCAAAAGTACAAGTGTTTCTTGTACTTAAACTGATTTACAATTTAATGATTTTAGTTTCTAAATGTCATGATTTCCAAAGATTATGATAACTGATGTTTCGAATTGCAGGTTAATTGTAGATTTCTTTCGAAAAGTGTTTTGATCTACATTATCTTTTGTAAAAGAAATCATACTAATTATAACAAATATAACTAATAGGATAGAACGAATGCGAATACGGATATAACTAGGTACAAATACGAATAACGAATTCGAATTCTAATAGGAATACGAATACGAATATTAATACGAATACGGATGTAATTTAGAACGAATATATCTACGAATACGAATACGTCTATGGATACGAATATATCTATGAATACGAATACGTCTACGAATACGAATGTGTCTACGAATACGAATACGACTACGAATACGAAATAACGCCTTTGGTTGACACTAAGACTTCGAATATACGGTTAATGTACTCCTTGAGTGTCACCAGAGTTTCGAATTTATTACGAAAATATTCCTCTGGACCTCTACTGAGTTTCGAATATATCCGCCTCAGAATGTCGATAGAGCTTCGAAATTACAACTAATTTAGTAGATTATAGTCATCCGATCGTAGAATAACTAAGGAAGTAGAACACATAATTAATACTACTCACATAGTAATTACTGGTATTTCGAAATCAGACTTAAGAACAAAACACCACACATAGGAAAATATGGGATTTTCCTGGGATAGCATTAAAATCATTAACGAACCTAGACACGAATAGACAACTCAACATATAGGAAAATATGGGATTTTCCTGGGTAACACAACAGCACATAATCGAATAAAGAAACAAACGAATAACTATAACTATAAGGAAAATATGGGATTTTCCTGGAATGTCATAATCAACCGTTTTCGAAATTGTATCAAGGGATAACTAAACTGTTTTTAATAAGAAAATATGGGATTTTCTTCATCAATAACTTTTCTCGAACGTAAAGTAACTTGTCTTTTCAAAACTAAACTGCTTATGAACTCACCAGCTTTATGCTGATTTTCAAACTGCTTGTATTCTCAGGTCAACGTTAGACAGGTACACCGCAACCTTTTTGGAGAAAACGGAGCGTTCCGAAGACTCGTCTTTACTTTTGTCTATATTACCTATGTATAACACATGTACAACTTTACTTTCGATCAGATGTAAACAATATTATGTAATGTAATGTTTTGTGATTACTACTTTACTATGTGCATTGGATTTGATACTCAACGTGGAGTCAACCCCGGGAACGTTTCCGCCTTTGGTTTTCGGGGTGTGACACAATTCATCCTCAAAGTGGATTCTGATAGTTAAGAAGAGGAGTTATGAATTTTTGAATTGGTTAAATCAAGGAGATGATTCATACTTCGTTCCAAAAACAATTCTTAGAGTTGTACTCTAAAATTGTAACATTAGTGACATGTCTTAAAGAAGGTTTAAAACACTTTTCAAATGTAAGAGTAAAAGTTTTCTACTCTTGTACATTTGAAATTGGTAAGTTGTGATGCTTTGGATAAAACAAAGACCAACTAAGGCCAATTGTGTGAAGTGTTTGTCTTAATTAGAATCCACACTATCTCTTGAATATCTGACAAGAAGGTCTTATATGTCAAGAGGACAGTTGGAGTCTTAAAGGTCTTGAAAGTCTCAAGAACTAATCAAGAGTAAAACCTGTAGTTATTCACTAGAACGCGACTTGAGGTTTATAACCTATCATGTTGACATATTCTGTGCCCATTCCAATTAAAGTTGGCTTTGCATATGAGTTCTTAGAGTTCTCAATTGGTTGCACAACAACTTGGAATCAATGGCAGGCCCTTGAGCTACCAGATGGCAAGAAATTAAGATTGTGTTCAGTCCATATGAGTTTGGAGTTGTCATTATCCTTTTCTTGTGACTATGATTTTGACAATTCACTTGGCTAATAACACATACACCATTAAATCTAAGTGTCATAAGGTTTCTCTCCGATTCATGAAAATGATGGTGAGGAAACACTTCCACTAAGTAGATTTTAGCTAGATAGAAATTGTGATATTTGCATTCTCAAATTCGTTATTGGAGCATGTGTGGTTAACTGGCACACTAACATGGACTTGTGAGAAGTGGCAAAGGTCTAAACAATCGAGACTATGATTACGGAATCCCTTTT
Organism: Lactuca serriola; assembly: GCF_051521515.1. NCBI lineage: Eukaryota > Viridiplantae > Streptophyta > Magnoliopsida > Asterales > Asteraceae > Lactuca > Lactuca serriola. Next base: position 354,201,069 of record NC_136411.1, read on the forward strand.
CATAATTCTTTAAATTGTTTAGACACACCTTTGAACTATCTAAGATAAGGTGTATGATATTGATAAGGTTTTATCAAAGCAATCTAGTATCAGAAATCTGAACTTTCGTAAGAAAGTTAATAAAGTATTGATTTCTAGAAGTCCAGTTGATTTCTGAGTACATGTCAAAGCTAGTAGGAGCATAAGTGTTAAGCTAGAGGGAGCATGATAATTATGATAAAGGTTGCAAGTTAGCAATGTTAATTATAGAAAGCAAAAGGTCTCAATTGGGAAAAAGTTGTTTTAGTATAATTAACGGAGAGGAAATTATACTTCATCTCAAATCTAAAAGCTTAGATTGAGGTTTTAATCATATTTAGTCAAGGATATATATATATATATATATATATATATATATATATATATATATATATATATATATATATATATATATATATATATGAATTTCATGTTGGAATGGCTCAACATAAGGAAAGTCCATATATGGGTCGATTATTTGCGTTCTAAAATTCGATTATGATTATGACATCCCTTTTCATAATCTGAAATTAAGAGAACTTAGCAAATAGAAATATTGCAACAAAAGGATTGGTCTAGTATCATGTCGCTATGTGATACATCATGAATCGTGTCCCATATGCTTCGGATATAGGATCGATTGCATGTGCTATAATATTCATCATTTCTAAAATTTTCCAAATGTCTGGGGCATTAAGAAGGGAAAAGGTCTAGAATTGGATATGACTAAAAGGATTAAGCAATTGTTGAGGACAATCTAAGGTTTACCAAAGATTGTTTGCTCAGGGATAGTTGGAAGTATAGTGTTAATTCTGGAAAGACCATATTGACATAATTTGTAAGGAGGCAACTCTTGTTCGGAAGTGATAGTCAAAATGGAATATGGAAATGTTTCAAAGTTAGAAATTATTCATTCTGTGTAAGATTTGGAAACTTAACGCAAGAAGGGTGTTTCCAAGGAGTTGATCTCCTTTGGAATGCTCTGTAATGTTTGTTGTCAAGTCTTTGTGACTTTGTGCATAATCATTACAAGAGGATCAATGCTTATAAGTTTAGAATCTAACAGATTTCAGTAAATGGCATGAATTTGGAATTCTTGCATTTGCAGTAAGGATTTGGGACTGTGAAATGAGAATCATTGGAGTTATGTTCAATTGATCTATTTCACAAAGTAAAGATCATAAACAAACATAGTATTCATACTTGGTGTATGGCATGACTAGTGTTTACAAAACATAGCGTACATGCTTGGAGCATGGGACAACTATTGTCTTAATTCAAGAATAAAGTTGATAGCTGAAACAGTATACAATAAATAATGTGTAATCATATGGTGATAAATAAAAGGTGTTTTATTTATATTCGTAAGTTCTGAGACCATATTGGATTCGATTATTGTTATGTTTCACTTTGCATGTTTTAACTTCCAGAATAACTAGGTCATTGTTCTGAATGACTAAGTTATTCAAACGATCCACAGTCAGTCACATGTTGGAAGTAGATATGAATAAAGACTATCATGGATTGGGCTTGTAGAGGTCTAAGATGTTGGACAAGGTGGTGCTACAACACTCATGAGTGCTCATAAGTTCTGAGTATTGGATTCAACCTGCGCTCGTTGCAGTCACTTCATGGATTTTATCACGAGTGATCATGAGACGATAATATCTTATATTCTTCAAACCTGGATATATGAGTTGTTACTATTAGTTGGTTATACATTGATTGTACGAAAACGCATTGGTAACTCGATGTTATAAAACGTGACTTTGTGTATGATTCAACAAGTAGTAGAACAAGCCATATGAGTCGAAGTTTATCCATTCCTTTTACCTTCGGGACAAAAGCGATATCTATAGGCCCCTCGATGATTTGGTGATGACAAATGAAAGTGCTCGGCCAAGCCTGGACTGATTTGATTTGTACAATTAGTCAGTCATCATAAATCGGAATTCGGGAAACAACAAATGGATAGAGAGAATGATTATAATCCATGTCTCAGTCCATATGACATCTAGAATGGAGGAATATATGATCCCTTATCTAATGGACAAATGATTGACAAAGGTCAGAGATCATCGGCATGGTTAGAGTTCGACAGAAGCTTTTGAGAGCTACGATTTCCAGTCGGTTCTTGAAGTCATACTTGCAATAATAGTTTTAGACTTATCCAGTAGGAGACTGTTAGATTAATGTCAAAGTCCATAACTATAATTGGTAAGACTTGACACGACCCGGCATAGTCCATTTGGGTTGCATGGCATCATGCATTTGGATAGACTATACTAAGAGAAATAACACTTAAGGTTTGTTAATATATTATAAGTTCTAATATATTAATAAGATTATTTAATTAGTATTTATCAAGAATTAATCTAGAATTAATTATGTGATCAAAAGAAGACTAATTAAATATATGGGTTGATTGTGTAAATCATCCATACTTAGATAGTGGGCTAAGACTCCATGGATTATCAAGTTGGGCTAAAACCCATAGGATGCTCCATGGATGCTCCATGGTGTATTTGAACCCATGGATCCAAGGAAATGTACAACCATGACAATTAGGTTTTACCCTAATTGTGACACTATATAAAGATCTTATTGTTGACAAAATCGGCACTAGAGAATGTGTGAAAGGGCTAGCCGATTTTATGAAGTGTTCCAATTTCTCTCAAGTCATTCCATGTGTATTTGATGTTGTGTGAACCATTTGAGGTGTCACACTTAGGGCACTAGGCACTCAAGCTTCATGAAGACATTCTACATCAAAGAGGTATGTAATTCTAACTTTATATATTCATATGAATCAATTTTATTATGTGAGTTAGGATGAATACCTTGAAAAGTTCACATTTGCATGTATAATAGAGAAAACATAGATCCAAGGTATTTAGGGTTGCATGTACACTTAGGAGTGTTATAATGCTCAAAACCCAACATATACGACTATGGGCCTTAGTGGATCATTCTTTTGGGTTGTTACTAGACTATATTATATGTTGGGCTTGAGGGAAGGCCCATTTGAGAAGTTGGGCTCAATTTAGAAAATTTGGCCATAATTGGGCTTGGAAAATATATATAGAATTGGGCCCTTTCATGTTATGGATTTGGGCCTAGGTGATGGACTAAAGTACATCAGGGGTAACGTGGTGATTTTACCCAAAGAAGGATTATTGGATTTTGACTAAGTGTTATTTGGTAATGATAGCTCGGGGAGTCGTCGGGGCAGCCTTTATAGATTCCTTACCGTGAGATCCTACATTCAGCTAAGGGAGGTGAGTTTCCTCCTGCATGAACGGCTCGAAGGCACCAATACTGACTTGTGTATGTATGCTAGTATGTTCCGAACCAAGGTCCGATGTCGGGCAGTGCCCGATGTAGCTTTGTATGTTTCGGCATTCCGATCCGATGTCGGGTAGTGCCCGAGGAGTATTTGTATGCTTTATGTCTTCATGATTCTTGCATGTGTTTGTTTTGTATGTTTCCGGACATCGGTCTGATGTTGGGCAATGCCTGAGGAATGTGAGTATGCTTCCGGATTTCGGTCCAATGTCGGGCGCCGCCCGAGGAATGTTTATATGTTCATGTTATGTGATTATTTATGTGTACTTGTTTATATGTTTACATATATACCGAGCTTTACTCGATGGTCGGGTGTGACCCAATGCCAGGCGGGGCCCGATGTCGGACATTATCCGATGTCAGGTGGGGCCCGATTAAGCGGGCTAGGCCCATTTTATGTTACTATGTGATTATATGATTATGTGTATGGTATGTGGTTGTTTGGAGAGATTCACTAAGTTTCATGCTTACAGTTTTCAGTTTTGGTTTCAGGTACTTTCGGTAGCAAAGGAAGAGCTCGGGATAACTGCATTGCACACACCATTATGTTCACCCTGGGATGTTTTACTCTAATATGTTGACATGTGTATTTGATATGATGTTTGAGATACTATGCTATACATTTTGATGACAATATTTTGACAACTATGGTTTATTTAATAAATTTAAAAGCAAAATTTTTGGCCTTGACTTTTGGGATGTTTCAGTAACTATAAGTCTGATATTTCCGAGATCCTATTGAACTCGTATTTTCAACTTGATTTGACTTGATATTCACGGGTTTTAAAGGCTGGTTGAAATGTTTCTTCGTTTTGAACGAGTCTTATGTTGACCATTTCCGCACATGTGAGAAATAAACAAGAAATATTGTTGTTAAACTTGTTAGGAAATAATAATGGTGAGGTTCAGGATCCCGATGTATGTTCGAGATCCTAGGATTCCTTGAAGATCCAAGATCTTAGGTTAAGTAACTATAATTCCGACATTTTTGAGATCCTACTGAATGGGTATTTGCAACGTGTTTTGACTTGATATTCCTAGGTTTTAAGCCTGGTTGAAACGTTTCTTTTTTGTGAATGAGTATTATGTTAACGATTTCTGCACATGTGAGAAATAAACAAGAAATATAGCCATTAAACTTTTTAGGAAATAATCACGGTGTTCAGGATCCTGGTGTATGTTCGGGATCCTGAAATTCCTTTAAGATCTAGGATCCTAGATAGGTTTAAGGATCCATAGATACCTTTAAGATCCTGAATCTTGGAAAAGATTGAGGATCTTGGCCCTAACAAGATTTATATAGTGAATGATTCAAATAAAGACAACAATTAATTTAAAAACGTGAAAACACTACTTTTATATTATTATTCTACAATAAATTTTTTATCCACAACTTTATGTCATTAATCAACAATGAATAATGAATAGATGAATAGTCACACGTCAGAACTAATATTAGAATTTACTACAATAATCTACATATCAAAAATTTATAATAGAATAATAACATTATAATGAATATATGCATAATTAAATGTTAATATTCACATTAAATCAAACGTAAATATTCACATTAAAATTAGTTTAGTAATATACATATATAACATTTATAGAAAAACAATAACATAAACATAGTGTTTTTATGTTTTAACACACAAACACATGTGTATATATATATATATATATATATATATATATATATATATATATATATATATTCAAATGAGAATAATTATGTAGTTGAGAATGAGAAAAAAAATTTAGACTGCTATTTTTTTAATTACAAAAGACATGGTCTTTTCTATAGAGGGTTATTTTTGTTATAAGAATCACTAACACATTCATGAAGCAATAGTGAATTTTATTTCCTCTTCTTCATCAAATCATTTTAGTCTTTACCAAAAACACTTTTTCTTCATAAAAACCATTGATTTCTTATAAAAAATCATTGATTCTTTATATCAAAACCACTTATTCCTCATCGAAAATCAAGAATTCTTCCTCTCATATAGAAATATTCATTCAACCTTTCAATGTTTTGTAATCTCAAGAAAAATCATTACAAATGGGTAGATTTATCTATGTAATTCATATATGAATAACATATAACCTGCTATATTAGTTATATGCTTTTAACAAGAATATATTGTGTAGGTTTATGCACATGTGTATATTATGTGGTATATTCACATGTGAATATTGGATGTTATGTTTATATGGTATTATCACATGTGAATGTAACCTGATTATACAAATAAATAGTATAAACATATGTATATTTTGTGTATATGACATTATATTCATATAAAAGTATACTTGGTATATACTTTGTTCATATGTGAATATATTTATTACTTTTTTTTACATATAGTTCATTGTTAAATTTAATGTAAAAAAGTATAGAATATTCACATAGTAATTTGTCTTTTTGTTAATAAGATATTCACATATGAATATGTTAAATGTGACTTGAGCATTTAGAGGATTCTCTTGGAGCATTTGGGGTTTAATGGAGAACTTAAACCTTGATGGTGCATTTGGAGTTCAAGGGAGCACTTGAATGTTCATGGAGAACTAATGAAGGGAATGGATCATCTGAAAAATGAATAAATCGTCTTAGAAAGGAATAGAGAACTTAAGAAGTGAATGGAGAAATCAAGATGGGAATGGGGCACCTGAGAAGGGAATGGAGCATCTAGGAATGAAATGTAACATCTTAGAATGGATTTGAGCATCCTTGATGATCCATGAAATAATGATGCCCCATTCTGGAGTGGGTGCGCCACTTGAGAAAGAGGATGCACCATATTGAAGTTAATGCACCACCTTGGAAACCAAATGCTCCAATTTATGTGTGGATGTGCCATCTAGATGTTAGACATGCCACCTTGGGTAGTAAATGCACCACATGGAAGAATGATGTGTCATTTAAAGTTAAGGTATGCCTCCTTGAAGGTGGATTTTCCACCTTGGATTAAGATGTGCCATCTTGGATATAAGGTGAACCACTCTAGTTTTCAATGGAGTACTTTGAAGAATTGATGTGCTGCTAATTTATTGGATTCCCCATTAGTGATCATGATGCACCACTTATGCATCATGATGCACGATTTAGTTGCTTGATGTGTCACACGTGTTCTTGATGAGCCATGATTTCCCTTGGTGTTGCACATAGGTTGTAAAGTACACTGGGATGCTCAAGATTTTCCAAGGATGCTAAGATTTTGAATATGCTCAAGGTAGATGCCACTGATGGCATGATGTTCCACTATAGTGGAGGATGCATCGCCATGATGGAGGATGCTCCATCATGATGCACCATAGTCACTCCTTATGACTTCCCCAAAATCATGGCCAGAAAAGACCAGTTTCATTTATTCTTTTAAAATAGTTTCAGAGTAAATCCATTGATTTAAAAAGAGTTGCGGAATTTGTTCCCAAAAACAAAATGTGATTAAATAATATTTACCAAAGCATTTCATAAAGGAATGCATTTTCATTAGATATGAAAACTCGGGATGTCATGTTCCGATACATACCAAAAAGCATAAACGACATATTACAAGCCATACAACCGTTACATGCATGTACAGGCTTATAAACAAGATAATTTGATGATTTATCCATCTTATGCCCTCGCGCCACTACCTGTAATACAAATAAACTAAGTGGGTCAGGCCTGAGAGCCTGGTGAGCATATAGGGTTTTCAACCCACAACAAATAATTATAATTAATTTCACTAACCAACAATAACCCGATTACCCATTCCCGTTATCCTCACTTTACATCCCTAAATCAACTACTATCACAAGGGACCTAATCTAGGATTTTCATCGGGACGGACATTACTGCAAAGGGGTTTCCTCAACAATAGATGTCCTAAAGGCAACCATGAGGGGCATAGATTACACCGGTGAACACATCGTTCACAACACCTACAGGTTATGAACCTGCCAGCGTTCCACAAGATAGTCTAGAAAGAGTATGTGGTTGTCATCCATACTCTGCTAGATGAATAGATTAACAACAACATCGAGGTCTCTCATCATTTTACTTCATCACACATCCACTATCTACCCATGTTCTACCCAACATCTTTGTAGCTAAATAAATAAATAAATAAATAAATAAATAAATATATATATATATATATATATATATATATATATACACACACACAACATAAAACATGCATAAAACATTCAATCAATACTCATTTCAAATAACACATAACATATAAACAGACAACACGTATTTTACAGAGAATAATTCATATTTATGTGTTAGAAGAAAGTAACTACACACTCACTTGATCAGAAGATGATCGGACAACACTACGACTCTAAGAGTAGTATTCTTCGATAATCTGGAAGATCTTCACACACCGGGCTTCTTGCAGGAAGTGCTTCGGCTCGGAAACTCTTTTCTTCTCTAGATCTTCGGGTTCGGGACTCACTTTGGGTATCGGGAATGATATCGGGGCTTTAGGGTATAAAATAGTGGTTAGAGAGGGTATCGGGAGTGGGAGAGTAAGGGAGGAGTAACCAAAATCGGCTGACCCTTGATTTCTATGTATGGGGTGAAATTTCTGCACTCACGTCGTGAGTTTCTAATGCTCACGTCGTGACCTCAGTAGGTCACTGCATGTGTCACTCGTCCACTTGCTCTGGAAGGCGTCAGGTATGTGCTCACTTCGTGACCACTGTGCTCACATCGTGAGGTCTGACAAAGCCTCGATTTTTGTGTTTCGAACTTCAGAAATTCATATCTTTCGCATACGAGCTCTGTTTTCGATGTTCTTTATATGCACGCGTAGCTGAGATTATGCTCAACAACTCTCGTTTAAACTCCGTCGGCTAATTTTGAATTTATTTTTATTATATTATTTTTAGTAGGAGGGGACAGGAAAACTCTGTTAGAAATTCATATCTTCTTCATCTGACATCCGTTTTCATCTGTCTTTTTACCGTTGGACTACTATCGACGAGATCTTTGATTCTCATTTAGATTGTTTCGGCTAGAAATCACTCGATCTCATCTTCGAACTTTGGGTTCTGTACCGCTAAGTCGAAACTTTGAAAAATCATAACTTCATCTTACGAAGTCAGATTTAGACGTTCATTTTATGCATGCTCTTGGTTTAACATATTCTACGACTTTCGTTTAGATCATTAAGGCTAGATATCGCTCTATCTTAAATTCATATTTTACATCATTCAGCGTCGTGTTGGTTCTATCGCAAAACTTCGACATGTCATAACTTCTTCGTTATAACACGGATTTCGGCATTCTTTATATATTCGAAAACCTCGTCACGACCACTACCACATCCTTCATAGATATCGGGTTTATCTAACATTTCATTTTGACGCTTATTTTTATCCTTAATTCATTTAAGTCACACAAAAAAGCATAAATCACATAATACTCAAATAATACATTCTTATTATTTCAAATTGGGTTACAAAGGCTAAACTAGACTACTACATCGTCATAAATGCCTAGCCTGGAAACACGGGCGTTACACTCCTGCTCAAGGTGGATGACCCTAATGGCACCATGCCCCTAATGACATGATGTTCCACTATAGTCTCGAAGTACCCCAAATCAAGGATTATCTAGATAACATCAATAGGATCATCTTGGATTTACAAGGGGTGAATGCAAATATTGAAGAATAAGATCAAGCACTTATCCTCTTTACTTTAATGCTAAATTCTTATGAGAATTTCCTTGATAGCATATTGCATCTTAGGACAACGATAACTATGAACGATGTGAAGGATTCTTTGATGTCCAAGGAACTAAAAAGTAAAGTTTTGGTTGCTGGATAAGTTTCCAGTCCCTATTTATTCGCAGGCAGATGAAGAACATAATATAGTGGTGGAGTTAACTAAGGAATGTCAATTTTCGAATCCAAATCCAACATTTTAGTATCCCTCAAAATCCTTGTTCAATGTTTTTGACTAGATAATATGATTGTATTCCATATGTTTGTAACATCCCCCTCTGGCACGTATCACAATATTGTCCGCTTTGGGCCACTCGGCACGAGGACTTCCTAGGGGGTCACCCATCCTGGTACTACTCCCGCCCGAGCACGCTTAACTGCAGAGTTCTTATGGGATCTGCTGCCCTCACGGCTTTAAAACGCGTTGTGACAAGGAAGGTATCCACACCCCTTTATAAGGAAATGTTTCGTTCTCCTTCCAAGCCGATGTGGGATCAGATCTAACCCACTTTCACCCCCCATTATAGGGTTCGACGTCCCTGTCGAACACATCGACCCGTACCCTAGCTCTGATACCATTTGTAACATCCCCCTCTGGCACGTATCACAATATTGTCCGCTTTGGGCCACTCGGCACGAGGACTTCCCAGGGGGTCACCCATCCTGGTACTACTCCCGCCCGAGCACGCTTAACTGCAGAGTTCTTATGGGATCTGCTGCCTTCACGGCTTTAAAACGCGTTGTGACAAGGAAGGTATCCACACCCCTTTATAAGGAAATGTTTCGTTCTCCTTCCAAGCCGATGTGGGATCAGATCTAACCCACTTTCACCAACAGCCCGGAATTCCAGATATTGATATAATTATGATTTTGGGGTGTTTTAAGAGGGGACTCGGCGAGTTGGAGCTCAGACTCGCCGAGTAGGGTCGCAGATCTGGTCGCGGGTTCGCGACTGGACTCGACGAGTCCGGATATGGACTCGGCGAGTCCACGCTGTTTAGCGAAACCCTAACCGTTCAGGTTTGGGACGTATATGAGGGACTTTATGGCCGTCATTGTTCACTCTAGCCTTCTGAGAGAAACCCTAAATTGATTGTGAGCGTCTGGAACAAGGTTGAAGGCCATTGTTGATTTTAGAAGAGTTATTGTGCAAGGAAGAGAAGGCTTGATTAAGGGAGCAACAAAGGAAGTCACGTTCTGAGGATTGGGGACACAGAGAGCACATTATTCAGGTAAGAATTCGAGTTATACTCTACTATGTTGATGTGTATATGGATTTAGGGTTTATGGAACCCTTTTGTGGCTAGATTGAATGTTATCCTAGTCCCCCAAACGATTGTAACCCTGTATTAGGACCTTTGGAGGTCCAGAATGTCCCATGCCTATGCATTTCGGAAATTGATGAAGGTTTTGGATTGGAATCCTTATGCCTTAGGTCAATATGTAAATTATAAGTCTTGGGGTGTACCATGAGCACCAAAATGAGGACCTTACGTGATGGACCAGTCTAAGAAGGCCAGGCCTATGAATGGTCGGAGCAGTTCTGCCATTAGAAAGCAGTTTGAGCGGTTGCATGGCATGGACTCGCCGAGTCCGATGAACAGACTCGGCGAGTAGCTTGAAGATTAACTGGGACTCGTCGAGTTGTTCTTCAGACTCGGCGAGTTGAGTCGGGGTGGCCCCGCGATTCTTCCAGGAGGAACTCGTCGAGTAAAAAGGGGATACTCGACGTGTAGAAATGGAATCTTAAGGAATCCGTGAGTCAAGGGCGAGTGGACTCAGAGTCGTTGAACTCGGCGAGTCTTCGGGTGACTCGGCGAGTTAGGTCGCGGGTTAAGTGAAGTTCTGAGTATGGGGACTCGGCGAGTCATAGGGTTGACTCGGCGAGTAGGGTCAGTCAGGGGTTGACTTTGACCTTGTCTTTGACCAAGGATTGACCAGTGGTTCCAGGGGTATTTTGGTAATTGTTGTTTATTGTTTGAGTTCAGTGCATTGGTGACTGTCCAGAGGTGGAGATCGTATCAGTGCTCGGAGCAGCTTGAGCTATCTGTTCAGTCGGCAGTTTCGAAGTGAGTTATCCTCACTATATCGCTAGGGTTTATGGCACCAAGGCCGACCCTTTTTATCATATGGAAATCCGGGTAGTTGTCATTGTTATGATATAGGCCGGAAGGCATTACATGTTATGGGCCGGAAGGCTTTGCTATGTGGACCGGAAGGTCATGGCCTGGAAAGGCGTATGTATGCATTTAGTATGTTGACTGATTCATAGGGTAATGTTATGATAGTGACCGGCTAGACCGGTATCTTGTTAGAGTAATGCTATGATATGTAATCTGTTGATCGATTGTTGTCTATGAACTGCTATAGGATTATTCGTTATGTTGTATATGCATTTTATGCTTATGGGCCGGAAGGCAATATATGTTATGGGCCGGAAGGCAATATGTTATGGGCCGGAAGGCAATATGTTATGGGCCGGAAGGCGATTATATTGTGTGATGGACCGGAAGGTCGGCGTGGGTAGGACCGGAAGGTTTACCCAGCAGGGACGGAAGTCCCCTGAGACACATGGACCGGAAGGTCAGGGCCTGGAAAGGCGTATATGTGGTTGGTATTCTGGGGGTATCTCACTAAGCTTTCGGGCTTACAGTTGTGGTTTTATGTTTCAGGTTCTCAAGAGTCTGTGGCAAGGCAAAGGCGTGATCGTACCGTTCCTCGCGTTGGTGTTTTATGATATGAACCTGGGAAATTACTCTGTTTAATAATGTATTGAAAACCTTTTTGTAACAACGTTAATAAAATGGGTGATTTTGAAAAGTTTTAATTGTTTTGAAATTTTGGATGTTACAATGTTGTTGCAATTGGATTAATCATATATGGCATGATTATACATGAAGGACAGATAACTCGTATCCTTAGAGAATGTCGAATGATACCAGTATAAGCCGAGAATAAGTCATGGTGTGACTTAAAGGAACATTTTAAAGTACTTACGAGAACTAAAGAAATATTCCTAATTTGCACAGTATTTGAAAGGGAGCTATGTTGAAGCTGTTACACATATGCTAAACTTTCAAATAAATTGAGATGTCTCTCAATCGTTTGTGTCCTCATTTTGAATGAAGGAGGTAGTTGCATGGATAGTAGTTCCATGTAGTTTTTAGTTTCAATTATACATCAGAGTTAAAGTACATTGTTATTTCAGCAACCACATTCAAAGATGATTAATGTATATTTCATTATGACTATGAGTAATCCCATTATGCAAGTACTTGTATCTAATTCATATTTAAGCATCTAATACATTTTCAATATTTTTCTTTATAAATGAGTTATATATAAGTGAAAATGTTAGTACTTGCAAAGTTTATGCAAATCAAGTTTCTCGAATCTACCTAGTAAGTTCCTTCATTAGCTAAAACATGAAAGTCATGCTGGTGTTATAGGATCTTCTTGTCCTCTTGTATTTGGTTAAAATTTAGTATTTGGATATTGGAATAGTACAAGAAACATATTTTGTAATTATTTGATATATTTGATATATTTTTTCATTAAATAATTATTCTATATTAGCATGTTAAATACTTAAATAACTAGGTTATTATAAGTGTCAATAGTCATTCATAGTTGTGGGAGCATCTGTGAGGTAAGACTAATATGAGTGGATTGGTTGATTCTCATGGAGATGAGAATAGAAAGAGTTGCTAACAACTTCATAGATACTTTATTAGGAGAATAAGTGTTGGACCTAACCTGTATCACAACCACTTTATGGATCGTAGTCATGAATGATGTTTTGATCAAGGTAGTATCTTTGTATTCTTAGACCTGAGATACATATTCGCGACTTGAAGAGTAGGATTTGTTGTGCTTTGACATGGTTTAATGTTGTTCCATAAAAGGAATTCATAAGGTCCATCGTTGGGTATGACATGAACTACATGATAGGCGTATATAGTCAATATAAAATTCGTTTCTCTTATTCATTGAGAGTTATACATCTAAGGCCTTATTAAAAGTTGAACACCACATAAGATTGATCGCGATCCATATCTCATGTTCAACATGATGTCTAAGACAAATGAGTAACTGATACCACACCTTTATTAATAATTGTAGCTTTGAGCTCCTAGAATTAGATATTAATAAGATGGCACCCTTTGTGTGCTTTTAAGGGCAGTAGCCCGTTACTAGACGCCAACTACTGTCTATATCAGTCTGTAATGAATCTTGTGCAAGCGGGAAATTATTGGATCTATATGCTCAAGAATCATTATTGAGTTATATAGCTAATAACATATGATCCTATAGGGTATTTGTATATTTATTATTAATGTGATTATTAAAAAAAATAATATCAATTCTCGTATTTAATTAGGGAAAAATTATTGTTTACTGAAAATAATAATTAAAAGAGGTTATAAATAGTATTTATATTATATGGTATGATTTAATAAGTCATGTACAAAGTTTTGGACACCTTAATTAACTATGATCAAATTAGTAGGTTTGTATAGCATGGTAAATAAACTAGCTAGACAATTTATGTCACTTTTTTAAGCATAACCCAAAATTACAAGGCATGGGAAGTTTCTTGTAAATCTCCCTCGTTTTTCCCCTATGCTTCTAAAAGGCTACTAATACTTTATGTAATTATAATCTAGAGGTATATCTTGTATGGGAGTATATAAGAAAGGGTATTGCATGAGTTTTTGGGTAGTTTTTCTCTCTTCTACATGGTGAATGAAACCACCTTTCATCTTTTCATCTCTCTCTCTCTATCTCTCTTTCTCTCACTTAAAGCTAGTTTGGTGATTTGAAACCCCCTTGACTTTTCTCCTTTAGGACTTATTTGAATTAATTGTTTAAATGCTTAAGACACTCAAGAATACAAGAAGGAACTAGGATTCCAAGTGCCTTAATCTTGATGGTGGATACTTGTATAGAAAATCATACTCTTTGATTTTTCTATCTTCATCATCACCCCAAAACCAAGTGGGTTCAAAATCTCCAAAGTTTGTCATTCTAAAACACCTTATGGTTGTTTTTAATACGATTCTAGCATCTACAAATAGATCCTAGATGGTTTGGTTCTGTCATAAACTCAAAAATAAACTTGTTATTATTAAAGCTTCTGTTGCTAGTTTTTATGAAAACTAACTCATCGAAAACATCTTATTTAAGCCTAAAAGAAACTTGTTTTAGCCCAATAAAAAATATCCCAAAATCAATCGGGGGAGAGGGAAAGGGAAGCTTCATAGGTAGGGCGGGGGATACAATCCCAGCCCCATCTTCCCCCATTGACATCCCTACAATATAGTCAGTCCATGCTCATCTCCTTGCCACAAGAACAACTTGAAAACATTTAAATTCAACAAGTAAGCACAAAACTTAATGAGTTCTCCGAAATATCACATATTCCATAATATGCATGTTGGATACTCCCTATATGTGTATGACCTATTGTTGTTCCGTCATCAACCACTAGGCTAGTAAGTGACGACCGATCGTCGTTTCGCCATCATCCCATTGGGCATGTAGTCTCACAACATATCATCGTTATGCCATCATCATATCGGGCCTATAGGCTTACAACCTATTTCCATTTCGCAATCATCCTATCAGGTGTCTAGGCTCACGACATTTTGCCATTTTTCAATCATCCCATATAAGCTGTAGGTTCAATGTATATCATCATTCCACTATCATCCCATCGGTCTTGTAGGTGTGTCGTCCCATTTTCACAACCAAAATTTCTCATTTTTATTAAGGTAAAACTTTCCAATTTATTTATCCTCTATTTTAGAAAACCATTTATTTCTAATTACATTTATTAAAAATTACAGTATCATAGAAAACATGGAATCTTCAATGTTGCTGATGAGTGTGTATAGTCTCGCCTTCACCTTCCCGCAATCATCGACGATACCTGAAACCATAAAGATCTGGGTAAGCATAAAACATGGTGATTTTACCCCGAAATACCCCATATGATAAACAAATACGCATGCATAATTTTCGCTCTTCGGCCTTCAACATGACTAGAGCGCCTCATAGGCCATCAAACTATCTGGGCAGGAATACCAGGGTTGTTTGCCTACTTCCTCAACCCAACCGCTCCTACCGAGCTCTGTGTCTTCAACTTACAGCTAGCCCGCACAGTGTATATTGTCCTACAACACAAGAAGGATTGCCTTAACCCACCACCACCATATGTCTTCATATAAACAAAGAAGGATCAACCAGGAACATAACATAGGTAAAAAACAATCATACAGCTCACTCCTGCCTAATAGTCCTCTCACAGCACACAGTCCCACTACAAGCTAACCTCCATGAAATGTGTAACCATAAGTAGCCAGAGGTGAGATAGCCACCTAAATAGATGATCGTAGTCTAGAGCCACAACCAAAAAAGGAACGGAAAGAGAGCCTAGACCAAGAGTTCTTAGGCTATCCTACATAACCACATAAAGTCCCTAGGGCACTCCCCCAGATGATAATTAGTAAGTACAGATCCAACATTGCACTATAGCATTGCAACATCCTACATACCATGATACCGATCTAACATATCACTACAGCATAACAATATACTCAATACCATAATACAGATCTAGCAGATAACTACATTATAACAACATACTCAACAACCGAATATTGATCTAAATGATCACCGCATCCTACCAACATGATCGATACCATAATACAAATGAATATCACTATAGCATAGCAGCATACTCAACACTCGAATACAAATCTAACAGATCACCACATCCTACCAGCATACTCGATACAAGATTATAGATCTAACTGATCACTATAGCACAGTGTCATACTAAGTAGCAACAATCTAAGGAATTCATGACCGTATTTAATCACAGGTGAGATAGTCACCCGAACAGATGATCCTACCCTAGAACCACAAGCAAACAAGGAACGGGCAAGAGAGTCTAAATCAAGAGTCCTCAGTCTATCCTAGGTATGCTAATACCATTTCCGCCACAAGCTACAACTAACTTCCTAGATTCTTCCTAGGATTACGCACACTCTCTCACCACTAGTTGCTTTTGTGCATGCTTGTTGTACACAACACGAGATCAGATAGACTGTTTAATAATCGACTATGTCCTATGTCCACAACCAAATATGGAACAGGAAGAAAGGCCAAGTCGATCATTCTACGGCTATTCAATCAGGTCATATATAACTAATTAACATATACGCAGCAATCACAAATCAACTAATACATCAAACAAGCAATTGCCTACATCATAAGGCATCACAAAAATCAGTCAGTTCTATACAATAGTTTCTAAACGAACCTTATCCCCTGTCATGTTTTTCTAACAATCCAAATATCAGCAAAATCAAAACTCTGCAAACATAACCAGTATGGGTATTTTGTGAATCACTCTCCTGCTCGGCCTCTAGTTGACTGTACACACTGCATCCTCCTGAAAAAGTTAGAGTTAAGCCAAGACCCATGTTCCCGATCCCATGCCAACAATCAGACAAGAACATGACAAGAGATCGAGCCCATGTCCTTAGCCCAACCCTTTTATTACAATTATTTCTTTCGAAAACATTTTCCAAAAATTATTAGATCCTAGTTTGAGACTAGACTCACACAAGTGTTTCTCCAATTCACTCAAACCAGGGCTCTGATACCAACTTGTAACTTCCTATTTTCACAACCAAAATTTTTTAATTTTATTAAAGTAAAACTTTCCAATTTATTTATCCATTATTTAAGAAAACAATTTATTCCAATTTACATTTATAAATAATCAGAGTATCATAGAAAACGTGGAATCTTCAATGTTGTTGATGAGTGTGTACAGTACCGTCTTCGCCTTCCAGAAATCACCGAAGATACCTGAAACCATAAACAACTGGGTAAGCATAAATCTTGGTGAGTTTTCCCCAAAATGTAAGACAATAACTTTAAATATCGATAGATTCAGTAACAGTAAAGTGAATCAAAACAGTAAGAACAATGATCAAAGATGTGGCGAATTCTTAATATTATCAAAGCTTTAGAAGAGTTCAGTGAGAAATTATATGTAAAAGCAATGTACGGCAATCCCTTTGATTCCCCCTAACACGATACATGCATGCACTATATATAGTGTAACCCTAGCACCGTAATGACGGGTGGACAAGGTCAATCCGTTAATAAAGACTAAATACATACATGATAAATTTGACACTACACATTAAATATCCCAACAATCTCCCCTTTGTGTCAAATAAAGAAAGGATATTCTTTATTGTTGTACTTTCTGAACCTGGAACAGCTTTGTCATCATATTCAGAATAGTATTTCGAAACGTGACATACCACTTGATCATGTCCGTGAAGCACTTCAGATCATCAGCGTTATTTGACTTGGTGGCTGCAACTAGACCTAATATGTTGTTCAAAGCAGTTGTATGGTATAAATGCTTTTCAAGCAAGAAGAACATGCTTTTCACAACTTTTTTGCCTTCTCTTCATTGATACACAACGTTCCAGTTTTCATTATTAATCTTCCCTACTTTCAGCTTTCATAAGTCCTTTGGTTCTGGTTATAGATTCTCAACATGATTCTTTATCAAAATAGTAGCAATTTCAAAATCCATCTTAGCCACTTCGTGAATGTAGCGTATCAACATTCTTTGCAGGTGAGCAATCATTGGTTCGTACTTATGTTCATCATTAGATAAAATCAGAAACAAAGAGATCCAGTCATTCGGATTCATACATGGAAAATATGCAAGAGTGAACTCGACTTCGGTACGATGTGATCCACTGAAACCTTTAAACTAGACATTTGTGAAGTTCTCAACTGGAAAAGCTGCATAAACCTTAACTGCGACCAACTTCTGCAAGCTCCAAATCTGAAGTTGAGGCTTTTTATACTTGATGTAGAACGAGAATAGCATGTGATTGTCATCATAATCAAATATTGGTACTCTCAATATGCTTAAAACATCTTAATAAGAATGCTCTCGGAGTGACTGGAAATCAAACTGAGACTTTGTTGAATTCATCAGATCAAAAGAAACTAAAGGCTCCAACCAATGCTAACTTGGATTGTCGATAGCCTCATTCTGAATCCTTTCCATAGTCCATGGAGGAAAAAGGGACTCTTTTGTTTTCAAAGTAAAATTTGCAACCTTTTCCTCCCTTTCTTGAGCTTCAAGTTCTTTACGAACACGCTCAATTTTATCGAGCTCTGTATCCCTCTTTTTCCAGATAAGCTTCTCTCCTTCGGATAACACCTCTTCTTCCCCCTCATCATCGATCATTTTTCCTTTTCCTTTTGACCCAGGAGCTTCATTACCCTTCTGGTCAACATTCGGTTTTTCTTCATGATGCTCATCGGATTTTGGCTTAGACTGAGGTTGGGGTTCTTCTTTGCGAGTTTCTTTGGTAACCTGATCTCCCCTTTGTTTCGGAAGAGCACTGCTTTCCGAAACACCCTCTAAATGATTATGCAATGTGAATACCTGCTTGAGTTTATCAGAGAGGTGCTGACGCACAGAGATAGGGAGCATTGAATCGCGAGTTTCGACAACACTGTGCAAGTATTGGTTGATGTCAGAAATACAGCTTTGGTATAAAGTCTTCTCGGATTCGAGGTGATATAGACACGTTGTGGTGTAATTCATCTTAAGAGTGAGAACCTTGTCTTTTTTTTTTATTCTTCTTAGCCAATTTGTCCATGAACATATTTTCAACTGCTAGATCCTCCTAAAGCTTCTCAATCTTGGATACAATCGAAGCGCTCATCTCGGCATTATCAACCCTTACTTCAGAATGAACCTTAGATAGAGCATCTTTTTCAAGTTGAAGGGTGGTTCTGAGACATGTGATAGCTTTGTTTGTAGTTTCAGTATTGTAACGCCCGTAGATCCGGACAAGTCAATTTAAAGACAATAAGCGTCAAAAATGACTTTTTGGTGGAAGATTATTTAGAAGGATTAATCTTAACCAAGTGGTAGTATATGTTACAAGGGTTCCATACATATAAAAAACGCCGAAATCCGAGTTATAACGAAGAAATGATGGCCCATCGAATTTCCGCGACCAAACCGACACGGCACCGGTAAACATAAATGGTGAATTTACGATAGAGCGATATTTAGCCATAGCGATCTAAACAAAATTCGTAGTGTTCGTTAAACTGAGAGAGTGCATAAAATGAACGCCCAAATCTGACTTCGTATGAGGAAGTTATGATTTTTTTCTAAGTTTCAGCTTAGCAGTAGACAGCTAAAAACTCGAATTATAGATCAAGTGATTTTTTGCCGACAAAAAAAAACGAGAATCGAAGGACTCGTCAATAGTAGTACAACGGTAAAAAGACTGACAAAAACCGACGTCGGATGAAGAAGTTATGAATTTTTAACGGATTTTCCTGTCCTAGTCTGTTAAAAATAATAATATTAAAAATAAAGTCAAAATTAGCCGACGGTCTCTAAACAAAAGTTGTAGAGCATAATTTCACCTATGCGTGCATATCAAGAATGTCGAAAACGGAGCCAGTATGTGAAAGTTATGGATTTTAGAAGTTTGCGGCACAAAAATCAAGAACAGTCTGAAATCCGAGGAATTTTGGATGGCTGGTGTTCGGCCACGTCACCCTTGCATGCGAGCCTACGCGGTGCCCCTCTGCTGATTCGTCCGAAGCATGGTCCGATAGAAGTTCGACGCGTGTCGCAGATGTGGAGGTGTCCGAAGCGAGCCACGTCTCGCCTACAAGCTTCCGACGCACCTTCGCATCCGGGCCAACTCCGAGCCTCGCAGCTGCCGCGTGGAGCCTTCCTAGCCACTAAACTTTGGTCTCGCACACTATAAATAGGGGGGTTGCGAGATCATCCGGCTAGAATTGGAAATTTGGGATTTTTCACCCCTAAATCAATATTTTAGCTATTTCTACTTCCCCCGAAGCCCCGAAATTAATTCCAACACCCGAAACACGCCCCGAAGTGCCTGAAGTCCCGGAAAAATTTATCTTTTCGGTTTTGAAGCTCCAACCTCGCAGAGCCCGGTTTTTCATTAAAACCCCCGATTATATCAGAAACGATCATTTTAAGAAACGAAGTGTTGCCCGATTATCATTAAATCAAGTGAGTGTATAGTCACTTTCATCTTACACATAGATATGAAGTATTTTATATAAAATACAAGCTATGTGTATAGGTATTGTTTGTTTATTTGAAATGATTCTTGAATGAATGATTTATACAAGTTTTAAAATGATTTAAACTGTATATATATTTTTTCTACAAATATGTTGGGTATAACATGGGTAGATGGAATAGTTGGTGTGTGATAAAATGATGAGAGGCCTATTGTATAAACTCTGGCGACTATGAGACGTAGTGCCTATTGTATAAACCCTGGCGACTATGAGACGTAGTGCCTATTGTATAAACCCTGGTGACTATGAGACATAGTGCCTATTGTATAAACTCTGGCGACTATGTGATGTAGTGCCTATTGTATGAACCTTGGTAGTGATGGACTTCGTGCCTATTCCTTAGGAAAATTCCTTAGGAATGAGTGATAGATGATTCTGAGGGTAATTACTTAAGAAATAAAGAAGATAATGGGGTTGCGTAATTGGGTTGATTGTTTGATGATTGAATATATTAATTGTGTTATTGTGAGTTGAAAACCGTATATGCTCACCAAGCTCCCAAGCCTGACCCACTCAGTTTATTTGTATCACAGGTATCGATACGAAGATGCTTTACACTGAGAGATTAAAGGAGATGTAATCACTAGTGTAATTGAATGTAAGTTCTGTTTATGCTTATGCTTCTGTATTGACAATGACATCCCAAGTTTTAAAATGAATAAAATACATTTTTTCCGAAATGCCATGATAATATATTTATCATATTTTTTGGGGACAAATTCCGCAACATCTTTTAAAAGATTACTCCGATTTTATTTTAAAAAGCATCAACTAAATTGGTCTTTTCTGGCCGTGAAATTGGGGATGTCACGAGTATTTCGATCCGAAGAAGTCTGAAAGTCTACCATGAACTTTGTAACATCAGAAAGTAGTTTTTCGAATTTTTTGGTCCTTTCTCAAATGGTTTTCTCGGAATTTTCAACAGCTTTTGCGGAGTCAACGAGGTTTTTGGCATGCTCCTTCGTTAATGTTTCAATGACTGCTTTATGAGACTCAAAAAAATACTCATAATTCGACGAAGATTTTGAAGACTCTATTAGAGAATCTAATTTTTTATTGAGGGCTTTGAACTGCCCTTTCGTCATTGGAGCATCATCATCATCACTTTCCTGATGAACTGTGAAAGGAGTAAAAATGAATTCTTGAAAATTATCATCTTCATCCCAAAGCCGATGTCAGGATCATCTTCTCTTAAAGGTGAACCGGTAGAGGTGTTTGGACCAACAGTGACACCGAAATTAGATGCCCCTGTATTAAATACATTGACAGTTGACATCGGAGTACTAATGGTGGTTGTGGTTGCGGTGGAATGGGTATATAGGGGAGTAGATAAAGGAACAGATATATAGGGTTGAGAAACACCAACATAAATCATGGGTAATGGAGAAAGGGTGATAGGTGTAGTGGTTGTAAGTGGAGAAGAAGTTGTGATTAGAGAAGGTGGAGGAGAAGGTACCCGAAAGAAATCATTTGTTAAAGGAATAGAAGTAGAAATCGGAGATGATATCTTCGGAATAGATTCTATTAGAATGGGTCAGTTGTATCCTTGACTTCCTTCTGAATCTGTTCACCCCTCCGAACATCCGAAGCAGAATGGGATTCTGAGTCCTCCTCGGCGATGAGAGAAGGAGACTTTGGTTTCCGAACAGACTTATTAATCTTCTTCTTCGGAGTTGTGACAGGTTCTGATGGACCTTCCTTACCCTTTCGCTTTTGCCCCACGCTTGGGTTTGTTTGCCTCATTAATAGCCTTTAGCAGATCTTCTGGCATCGGATGAACACCTGATGCAGGCTTCTTTTGGTATTCATTCACAACGAGATTATGAATAGGAACATTTAGTAACATAGCTTCTGGAATTGACCCAATGAAGTTAAGCTTAGTTAGATCAGACACCTTAATGTTGGAAGTGTGCACGATGGGAATTTCAGCTAGAATGGATTCATCTTTCACTTGAATCTAAAGACGAGAGATGGCACGCTTTTGGATGACAGACCAAAGTTGAGCACAGGAAATTTATGAATGCATGGAGGTGGAGAGTGTGATTTGAACCAGTTATGCCCAAAGAATGGAACCATAATCTAGGTTAACTCTGGAGAAGAGACCATAGATAATTATGTAGAACAACTTGCTAGCACTGTCACACCTAGTAACCTACTCAGAGAAGCTTTTAAACATGAGAGTAAAGACTTCATTCTAGATAAGAGGAAGGTTGGGATTCCTGAATTTCGACAACAGTGAGATATCCCCAATATAACTCATTTGATGGAACATCTTGAAGATTTTAGATGAAGAAATCGATTCAGGATTAATAAGGCCATCAGAAGAAGTAAACCCTAGCATTCTGCTAAACCGTGCTTTCTTGATGGAGGTTTTGATGGAATCGACCTCAAAAGTAATCAAGCCTTCATTCTAATTCTAGTTTGTCGATGAGTATGCATTGGAAAGATGAATCAAAGGTACTGATTCAGCCATGTTAGGGATTGAACCAACAGAGAGTAATGCAAACATTCAATCAATGGCTTCAGGACGTCAGAGTAACGTGATGAATCGAAATCCAAAGACAAATTCTGGTTGGGCTTGATGGTCAGCAACATAGTAGATGTGGTTTGACTGGTAAAAGAGGTGGTGTCAGATGAGAACGCCATGGATGTAGCTTAAAGATGATGATGAACAATGTAGAGAAAAAAGGTTTTGCGCCTTGACAAATTTTGAATTCTTCATAATGGTGAGAGAAAATCAACCGTCGATTTACCTATTATATGGCATGAGTGGAGAGATAAATTCGCCTGGATGTTTCAATATCCAGGGAAAGATGACTTTGACAGCATAATAACTGTCTCTGTCAGTCGGCGTGTAACTGACTAGCTTGACGTCAGGATTTTGAAAAAGTAATGCGTCGTTTGAAACCTTATGCACAAGAAACCGCCTTATCAGTTATCCCCTTTCGGAATTAATCACTATTCACTGAAACCTATTCTCGGAATAATCAGTACCAATCGAAATCATAACAACAGTTACACAAATCATAAAGATTTTTGTGCAAGACTATGCCAAATAAAAAGAAATAAATCAAAGTATATATATATATATATATATATATATATATATATATATATATATATATATATATATATATATATATATATGTGGGATATTTGTGATGTCAATTAAAAATCGACACAAAAGCAGTTGGATCCCGGGCAACATTCTCTTCCTTCGGAATCAAGAGAGATTCGGAAGTGCTTGTGTGGCATTCCATTGAATTACGATCATCTATTTGTTAGGAAATAACAAGGTTGTAAAAATCACTCGACGTTAGCTAGTCGGTGGATTGTGGTCAAAGGATTAATCGGCTAGGCGGAGATTAATCGAGGGATTAATCGGGGACCATTAATTGATAATTAGTTAGATTTTAAAAAATTAAATATGACTAATATCATATAAATGTTCATAAATACCACTAATATCATAATAAAATAGGTTAATATGATAAATACAACACTAATCATACTTCAAATAGTTTCTATTGAGATATAACTTCTTCTAAGTGTTAAAATTTCATCGGGTTCTATTGTTTTAGTCATTTTGTATGCATGGATTAATCGCTAAGCGCTCTCTAATCGGTCAAGTAGCGCCTAGGATTAATCAGGACCCAATCGGGATTTTTACAACACTGGAAAATAGAGAAAGGCTTCTTTTCATAGATTTGAGATAAGTAATTGCCTGATCATGTAGCCATAAAAACAAGTAAGCTTTCAACGTATTTCAAGTGAGAAAATATATCATAAAATATCAAAAAAAAAAAAGTTGGATCTTTTGGGAAGAAAAGTCTTGGGTCGAGAGCTTTTCATAAAGATCACTCAAAAATAAAAATGAGATTTCCAATGTTTGGTTACCAACAAAAAATGGTTTTTCGCGTCAATTCCTTGGATTGTGGGTTTCACTTAAATCGTGGTGATAAGGATTTATAGATCATGAACACAGATGTTATGCAACCATAAACCTCAGTGGTAATTTCTAAGAGTCTCAAGGGTTACAATTGTGAAAGCAAGGGTGATGGAGAAATAGAAAGATGGTTCTGAAGAAGGTGTACATCTACTATAAATGAATGAAAAAGTAGTCAACTCTTAACTCATTGTGAGAAGAGTAAGTTATCTCAATGACTAATGTGAATTTCAGCATGATTAGGTAGAAACAATCGGAGTTAAAGTTTCATTAAGGCTTGAAACCTAGAGTCTCAGAGGCTTGGGTCAACATGCAGCAGCATGCTTTTAGGGATACTTAGCTAATACATAGATTCGGAATTTCATACCTGCCCCATCATTATGAATTGTGACAACAAGAAAATGTACCTGAATCAGAAGCGTCTTCCCAAGTAGTACTCAAATGAAGAAAAAATGAACAAAGAAAAATATTTTTGGAGTTTTTCGAATTTTTCTAAAAAGAAATAAAAATAGAAATAAAGAAAAATATTTTTTTGATTTGTGGATATTCTGAAGAAGAAATAAAAACAGAGAGAAAATATTTTTGAATGTTTATTTTTCTGAAAAAGAAAATAAAATAAACAAAGTTAAGAAAAATAAAATAAAACAAATAAGTTCATAAATATAAATGAACAGTGACTTCCGAAGCATTCCAAGACTTGGAATCAATCCGAGGACGATTAATATACAAATTATACAAAGGCGTTCTGAAACACAGATAAACAGTACGCTCTGAATGATTGCGAGCACTCGGATCCTGAACAGTAACTTCCAAATGATTGCAAATGCTCGGAGGTGAACAGTAACTTCCGATTATGAATGAGATTTCGAAACAAATTCAGCTTCTATTATTCCGAGACCTAGAAAAATATGATTGACTATTGCTTCAGGTAAGCCTTCGTGAGGATATCAGCCAATTGATCAGGTGATCGAACAAAATGCACTTCAGCTTTTCCATTTTCAACGTGATCCTTGATGAAGTGAAATCTCAGTGCAATGTGTTTAGTTTTTTAGTGTTGTACTGGATAATGACAAATCCAAATTGCACTTTCAAAATCGCAGTATAATGGAATTCTCTTCATATTAATTCCATAATCTCTGAGATGACTTTGAATCCATAGTATTTTAAAAGTACATGATGTGGCTACTATATAATCAGCTTCAGCAGTGGATAAGGAGACGCATGTTTGCTTCTTGGATTGCCAACTCACTAGTTTGCCATCTAGAAACCGGCATCCGCCTGTTGTACTTTTTCGATCAAGACCACATCCACCAAGATCAACATCATAGAATGCTTGCACGAAGAATCCAAAGCTTGAAGGGTACCAGATTCTGAGAGAGGTCGTTCTTTTTAAGTATCAAAAGATGTTCTTCACAGCAGTCATATGGGGCTCATGTGGATTTGCCTGAAATTAGCACAATAGCAAACATAAAACATAATATATGGACGACTAGTAGTTAGATACATTAGTGAACCAATCATTTGTCGATAAAGAGTCATGTCAGCTGTTGGCTTGTCCAAGTATGGTGTAAGCGTCGTTCTGAACGCCATTGGCATCTTGACCTTTGAATCTCTCACCATTCCGAATTTTGCAAGTAAGGTCTTCTTGGAGGCTTCTTGGTTAATGAATATACCCTTGGAACTTTTTCTAATATTTAAACCAATGAAAACTTTAATAGGACCCATTGAGCTCATCTCAAATTTAGTTTCCATCAATTTTCAGAATTCAGCTATTAATCTAGGATTAGTGTATCCGAAAATGATATCATCAACATAAATTTGGACAATCATTAGATGGTCACCATCTTTCTTGCGAAAGAAGGTTGGTCGACCGAGCCTTGTATAAACCTAGATTGCTTTAAGAAATGAGTAAGGGTTTCATACCATGCATGTGGTGCTTGTTTTAAACCATACACAGCCTTATCCAAGATGTAGTTGTGATTTGGATACTTCTCATTTACGAAACCAGGTGGTTGTTCTACATAAACTGTTTCTTCCAATTCACCATTCAGAAACACACATTTTACATCCATTTGATAGACTTCAAAGTTCTTGTGTGCTACATAGGCAAGGAAAAACCAAACAAATTCTAGCCTTGCAACTAGTGCAAAAGTTTCTTCATAGTCTATGCCTTCCTCTTGGCAATAGCCTTTGACAACCATTCGTGCTTTGTTCCTAATGACATTGCCTTCTTTGTCAAGCTTATTCCAAAATACCCATTTTAATCCAACCACTAATGCATCCTTCGAAGTTGGAATCATTCTCCATACTTTGTTATGCTCAAAATCATTAAGCTCTTCCTGCATAGCTTGCACCCTATCGAAATGATCATGAGCAATCTTTACGGTTTAGGCTCAATTTTGGATATAAATGAATTAAACATGCAAAATTCCATTTTCTAAAATAATGCAATTTGAATCGCTTTTTGTTGAGCTCTAGTGAGAACTCCTGAAGTTGTCGCTCTTATAACTTGAGATTGAGGATGATCCTTCGTCTATTTCGCCAATGGAGGGTAGTTCGAATCATAGTTTGGATCCATTTATGCATTCACGTCTTCAAACTCTGATTGAGCGTCAGAGTCATTATTTTCATTCACATTTTCCCCCTGGAAATTTTAATGTGACTTTATGTTCGGAATCGGATTCTCCCCTTGGATTGGAATGTCAGTGTTGACTTCGGGATTAGAATTCTTCGCCTAAACATTGTGTATCGGATGTGGAGGTTGAAGTAGAACCCTCCCCCTGAACTGGTACATTAAAAGCTTGTGGAGAAGGTGTAATTTTGGTACTCTTCAGAATTGGTGGCTCATTTCCAAGTTGGCATCATCTTCAATGATTTTCTTCAATTCGTCTTCCTTGTTATCAGGAGCATTTGATTATGAAGAAATAGCCTTTTGGGCTCATGAAACAAATTCATGAATTTCTCATAAAGATTTGAAAGAGGAATACTCATCGGATTTGTTGAAAGAAAGATTTCTTCAGCTTAACAATCAGTCTTCTGATACTTCTTGAGATAGTTATCGTCAAATGTGACATAATAGGTTTCTTCTATCCTTTTGGATTTCTTGTTCAGAACCCTAAATGTTGTACAAGTAAGAGAGTACCCTAGAAAGATTCCTTCATCAGCCTTTACATCGAATTTGTTCTGTTACTCTTTTGAATTAAATATGAAACACCTGGAACCAAAAACATGAAAGAACTTAACATTACATTTTTGTTTATTTAAAATCTCATAAGGAGTGATAAGGAATCTCTTATTGATTACAGATCAATTCTAAGTGAAACAGACAATTCTGATAGCATCGACCAAGAAATATAGTGAGAGGTTAGCAAATGATGGCATAGTCCTTGCGGCTTAGCAAAGAGATCGGTTTCGTCTTTCAACGATACCACTCTGTTGAGAAGTGTAAGGAGCAGAGAAGTTTTGAGAGACTCCTTTTTCAATCAAGAATTCTTCAAACACTTGGTTTTTGAATTCAAAACCGTTATCACTGCATACGTTCTGAATAGGCTTTCACAATTTGATCTCGATCTGCTTGATGAAGTCCTTAAGTTTCGAAGTTGCAATTGATTTCTGTCAAAGAAAATAAACCCAAGTAAATCTTGAAAAATCATCAACTATCACTAGAATATATTTATTACCACCAATGCTCTCGATGGAAGACGCGCCACAAAGATCAATGTGTAGTAGTTCTAGCGGCTCGATTACTTTGGTATTCACAATAGTCGAGTGACTTTTGCGAATTTGCTTTCCCAGATCACAAGCGGCACACAGATGTTCCTTTTAAAACTTCAAAAGAGGAAGTCCTCGCACAAGATCGCGAAGTTCGATTTTGTTGATGTCCTTGAAATTTAGATGTGAGAGCTTTCGGTGCCATCACCAACTATCATCTGAAGATTCTTTCGTAAGTAGGCAAATGGAAGGCTTTTCGGTGATCGGTTTTATGCTCAAAGGAAACATTTATCCCTTTCTTTTGGATTCCAGAAGCGATGCCTTTGTTTTCTTCTCAATGATTTTTTATCCTTCATCATCGAATGATACTTTCAGCCTTGTACCTACAACAAGTTGAGAAACACTTATTAGATTATGTTACAGGCCTTCCACATATGCTACCTTCCGAATGGAGAATTCTCTATTCATAATCATGCCATATCCTTTTATCTCTCATGTGGCATTATTTCCGACCTTTACATTGCCTCCCTCCTTCAGTGATCAAAATTCCCTTAACACTTCTCTTCTTCCTTTCATGTGACACGAACAACCACTATCGATGTACCATTCAGAGTCGTATTCTTCATCACGTATCACCTACAAAATTCAGAAAGATTTAGGAACCCAAACTTTCTTGGGTCCTTGTGAGGTTTTCTTATAAACTGGAAAACTTATATTCTTATCAACCTCGAAGGTTCTTTTGAGAATTACACTATTCTCTCCTCTGAATATTTTAAAAACCTTCATTTTATTATCATAAAGTTTAATTTCAACATGAATGTTTTTTTCTTTGAATAAAATCCTTATGTTTTTCAGCCATCTTCTTTTCAAAAGCCTTTTTCTCCTTTTTCAAGTTTGCTTCGAATTCCTTAAGAGAAATTTTTGGTTCTAAAACAAATTTATTTTTGCCCATAACATCTTTTGATGCATTGACAGATTTTGAAACATTTGTTTTTGGAGAAAAATTAGGTTTTATCTTTTCCACAGGTTTTGTTTTTTTGAAAATGATGGTTTCGGAAAACCTTTTGATTTTGAAACCTGTGAGTTGAAGTCTGTGGCTATGAAAATGATTTAGGTTTCAGATTTGGAAAGGATTTTGCATTTTGATTTAGAGATCTTTCTGGGTTAATAAAATTGGAATTTTTAGATTTCCAGAAACGCTTTCTTTCTTTTAAGTTTTTCTGATATCTAGCATTCAGTTGCCTTTTCTTAGCTATAAGTTCTTCAGCTTACTTATGAGTGTTAGCTCCAAGTTTCTCCTTTCTAATAGGTGTGGCTTTCTACTTAGATGACGTTTCACTTGGGACATTCTTTGTGCCACTTGGCCCTGCCTGGTCGTAACAAAAGTCAACACGATTAAGAGGTTCTGAAACGTATTTTCCTTTTGTTTTCCATGAGGTCATTTCGGAAAGACCTTTTGTTTCATCTGAATTGTCTATTGGTCCAGACTAGAAAAATTCGTCACACCCATCAGCATTATCATCATTAACAATGGACGTTAGTTCCGATGTTTCAATTTTGTGCAATCCAGTTTTTGCGAAAACTTGATTAGGGATGGTTTGTATTTTTGGAAATATTGTGGCTTTGGCTTTTAAAACTTCTGAACCTTTATTTTCAACAACATGAGCATATTCAATTGAGTTTTAAGAAATCAACATTTTCTTTGGTTCAACTTCATTTTGTACAAATGTTGAATAGTCAATCTCATCCTCTGCAGAAATTTCACTCATGTCACATTCATCAAATTCAGAAACGTTTTCAGCGTCAAAAGTATTTTCTGAACTCAATTTAGTGCATAACGAGTCCAATTTTTGCATAGTGTTAGATTTAATTTGTTCTTTGTCCTTATCATCCAACATTTGTTTTAACATGCTTTTATGTTCTTTGGACAGAACATATGATTTAATTTTGTCGAAGTCCAATTTTGTAGGATTTGGAAACATCATCAGAGGACACAATGGATTCGTATTTATATTACTATGCATCGATTTCATAATCTTTCAATTTGAGAAAGGGTAAAATCATTTTGTGTATATTTTTATCTATTATGTTGTTGAGTAATAATAAAATATAACCGCTTCGCAATTAAACATAAAATATTCCTTTGTTTTAAAAGTGCTAAATTGTCTCTCTTAAGATAAATAACATTGCCCTTTGACCTATTAAGCTCTAACTCCAGCTTCTCTATCCATATTTTCCTCTCTTCACTTTTATTTGTTATCCTGCTGATTTGATCATTTACATTAGCATTACTTAGATGATTTCCCTTTAGACTATCACTAAAATTAGAGACAGTATAATTTAAATCATCTAATTCAGATTCGTAACGAGTAACAGGAATATTAAGAGATTGAAGTATGGAGTGCACCTTGTTGATGACCTTCTCGTATTCACTCACCTGTTCAGAAACAGGTCTCGTAGCAAAACAATTTTCTTAGGCAGGCTCACCATCAGCTGCATAATCCCTCTATTCTGAGACCCCGTTCTGAAACATCAAACATCTTCAATCGTACTCTGGGTCTCCAGACTTAACCACAAAGCATCCACCATGTGTGGGCTCCCGAACTTCCTCATCCTCAGAATCTTTTGACCGGACTTTAATGCGTCTAAACTCATCGTCACCTTCCTGCACAATTAAGGTAGGTTTCACATTATCAGCAATCTTTTTCTTCCTTAGCTCTTCCATTTTTTGAAGATAGTAAGCTTCATCCATCTTTTCACTGCTCTGCATACGCTCTTTAGCAAAGTGATTTTGGCCATAACAGTAGTTGCAGTCATAGCCAGAATCTCTCAATAATTTATTCTCTTGTATTTCTTCATTCTTTTGAGAATTTTTAAAGCTCTCATCCTTTTGCTTGTCTGAACTGTAGTTTCCCAATATGTTCCTATTCTTGAAACACCCAAAGTTCTTTTTAGCAAACTTCTTGGGATTAGATACCATAGTAACATATTCCACTTTCGTAAGATCACAATCCGAGAGGTTGGATTTAGAATCTTCATCAGCTCCCTTTTTACCCTTCGCAACCATGGCCAACAAACCCATGCTAAACACAATCTTCACATCCTTCGTTACTTCATCTTCGTGGGATCTCAGAATTCCCACAAGCTTCACCAAGGTATAACTCTTAAACTGTTCATGAGCTTTTACCGTGGACACTACATTTTTCCATTCCGATCTCAAAACATTCATAAACATGACTTTTTGCTCTATTATTTCACGTCTGATTTTATGTTTCAACATCCTACTTAAAAGGTGATTAAAACGATTGAATGTTTGATCAAGTTTTTCTTCTGGCTTTTGAACAAAAGCACCAAACTCCTACAGAAACAATGTTTTGAACTGAACGTTCCAAATCTGATTCGCTTGAATAGAGCTCCTTTAACCTATCCCAAATTTCCTTTTCCGTCTCACAAGAACTCACCGGACGAAAAGTATCCGGTGGAAGAGAAAACCTTATTATCCTCAAGGCGTTTATGTTACTTTGCAACTTTTCCTTCTTGTATTGAGGAATATGTGTGTTCAATAAGAAGAGTGTTGTATTCATCTTGAGTTTTGATAACTTTTCGGGTTGCCGTGTGAGAGAGCGTCTCTTGTGTCATTGTCTGCCATATGGTTGAGCCGTGTTCTTCAAGACCTAAAACATAGTCTTCGAAGTGAAAATCCCAAACTTCATAATCCTGTGGGAAAAGGATAGGGATCCTGGTAGTAGATCCGATGTTGCTGGATAGATTGAAGGAACGAGTAAAAGGATCTTCTGGTTGCATGATGTTGATTCACAAAAACCTATATAGAATCAGATATGTAAAACAATAATCGGGTTTAGGGCAAAACAAAGACCCATATCTAATGTCTACAATCAATGAAAACATTGAAGACGACTAGAGTAGATCCAACAGAAACACAAAACCCTAATAGAACTCGACAAAAGATTTGCGTATGAGTTACACAATCTCCTCGGATACCAATTGTAAGACAATAAGTTTAAAGATCAATAGATTCAGTAACAGTAAAGTGAATCAAAACAGTAATAACAATGATCAAAGATGTGTCGAATTCTTAATATTATCAAAGGTTTAGAAGAGTTGAATGAGAACTTTTTTGTAAAAGCAATGTAGGGCAATCCCTTTGATTCCCCCTAACATGATACATACATTCTCTATATATAGTCTAACCTTAGCACCATAATAACGAATGGACATGCCTAATCCGTTAATAAAGACTAAATACGTACATGATAAATTTGACACAACACACTAAATATCCCAACACAAAATAGCCCGTACGTTAAACTTACAAGCAAGCATAACTGCCACTCTTCAGCCTTCGGCCAAACTGGACCACCTTGCAGGCCTTCAGTCTATCCAGGCCGGAATATGACCTCAACCTCCCGCTCCTCCCGAGCCTCTGTGCCTTTGGCTTATAGCCAGCCCGAACATGGTATCTTGGCCTACAACACAAAGAAGGACCGCCTCAACCTACCACCACCATATGTCGATATATAAATAAACAAGGATCAAGCAAGAACATAAAACAAACAAAAAACAATCATACATCTCACTCCTACCTACGATTCCTCTAACAGCGCACAGTCCCACTACCAGCTAAGCTCCATGAAATGCGTAACCATAAGTAGTCATAGGTGAGATAGCCACCCGAACAAATGATCCTACTTTAGAGCCACAACCAAACAAGGAGCAAGCAAGATTGCCTAGACCAAGAGTTCTCAGGCTATCCTACATAACCACAGACAGTCCCTAGGGTACTCCACTTGATGATAACTAGTAAGTATAGATAACATACAGATCCAACAGTGCACTATAGCACAACAATATCCTACATACCAGGATACCGATCTAACAGATCACTACAACATAACAATATACTCAATACCACAATACATATCAATCAGGTCACTACAACATAGCAGCATACTCGACACCTGACTACAGATCTAACAGATCACCACAGGCTACCAGTACACTAGATACCAGAATACAGATCTAGTTGATCACTACAACATAGCAAAATACTCGACACACGAATATAGAGCTAACTGATCACCATAGCCTACCAACATACTCGATACCAAAATACCGATCTACCTGATTGCTATAGCACAGTGTCATACAAAGTAGCAACAATCTAAGGAATGCCTAAATGTATTTAATCAGAGGTGAGATAGTCACCCGGACAGATGATCCTACCTAGAATCACAACCAAACAAGGAACATGTAAGAGAGTCTAGATTAAGATTCCTCACTCTAACCTATGTGATTATATACAGTCCCTATGGCATCCCTCTACTAACAGATAACCAAAAACTAGTGGGCCGGCATTGGTTCCTTCCACCTACGGTGCAATGAGGCGAAACTCCGTTGAAATGAAGAAACCCGAGAATATCGCAACCTATTCCCTACTATATTGCTTGCTCCTGCAGATCCACTAATCATTAGTGCCATATAAAATCTTAATCACCAATTCAAACACTCAAGTTTGAACCAAATTCAAACTTGATCAAAAGTCAACAGAGTCAAGAAAAGTCAACGTCCAAAGTCAAACTAGTCAAAAATCCATAAGTCAACCCAGCCGAGTCAACTCAACCGAGCTGACATAGTGCACGTACGCGGGGTGTACTCCATCGTTAACTGCCATCAGGGCCTTAACCACGTACATGTTGCGTACTCAAATTACGCGGGGCGTACTCCTTGATCTCTCAAACTTCATTAAGTGCTTAATTTCATAAGTGCTTACATCTAACTTTCATATCCAAGGCTAAAATACCCTCTAGAGTCACAAAGTTTCAAACTTTACGACTTTACATGTCCATTAAGAGCTTAACTCAACATCTTAAACCACTAAGACCCTCTAAATGTTGCATGGAGCAAAACCAACAACTTAGATCCCATTTTATGACTTAAGACCCTTCCTAAGGTCTGAAAGGACAGCGTAATGGGTCAAGAACATGTTAAGTTCATGAATCACCATCTTTGGAACAAAAAGGAACCAAAAACCAAGCCAACACAAGATCTAAATGAAACTTCACCAAGTTTAGAACTTTATATCTCCAAATGATGCCAAAACGTGGTGTGATTCTTCATCTAAAGAGCTTCACTCCTCCAAGATGGTCTCCACTCCTTTCCTTCTTCTTCAAAGGCACAAATCACCCACACTCAAGCTTAGAAATGCTTCACAATATGGATTAGGGTTGCAAGAACGTCCCAATATGATGGAG
Source organism: Lactuca serriola (assembly GCF_051521515.1). Lineage (NCBI taxonomy): Eukaryota > Viridiplantae > Streptophyta > Magnoliopsida > Asterales > Asteraceae > Lactuca > Lactuca serriola. The sequence goes on from NC_136411.1 coordinate 354,235,286, forward strand.
GCTGATGAAGTGAGGGGAAATGGGGTTAAAATATGAGCCAAACCCTAAAAATTAGGGTTTACATGACTGGCACATACACCCTGCGTACAGATTTACGCCCAACGTACTAGGGCATGCCCGAGTATGCTCATTGTACACACATACACATGGCATACTTGAAACATCCGAAAAATACAGTCTAAAAATATTGTTTTAATTTAATAATAAAACCATAGTCATCAAACATCATATAAAAATCATAAATAGTGTATCTCAAAATATCATAATTGTCAAAAATATCAGAGTATAAACATCCCAAGCTGAACAGATGGTGTGTGAACTGCAATCATCCCGAGCTCCTCTTTATAAAAACCGAAGTACCTGAAACCAAAACTGAAAACCTTAAGCACGAAGCTTAGTAAGTCTCCCCAAACTACCACATACCATACACATATAACCTGCAACTATGAGATACGGGCCCCGCCCACACTCCGTTATCTCTGAGATACGGGCCCTGACCACACTCAGCTACTATGAGATACGGACCCCGCCCATACTCGACTATTGTGAGATACGGGCCCCGCCCACACTCAGTTGCTATGTTAAAACATACAAGTATAACACATACAACATGTACAACTAATATATCATTCAATCATATATCATAATCAAGTACAACTTTGAGATATGGGCCCTGCCCACACTAAGCTAATAATATATACGGGCCCCGCCCACACTCAGCTATTATGAGATACGGGCCCCGCCCACACTCACTAGTCATGAAAATACATACAAGCTCTAAATACACAACACGTATCACTAGTATATAATTATGTACCATATCAGCTATCTATGAGATACGGGCCCCGCCCATACTCAGCTACTATGAGTGACGGGCCCTACCCACACTCACATTCCTAACAACACATACAAGTATAGTAATCCAATAATCTGACTGATATCTATACTCAAATATTAATGAGGTACGGGCCCCGGCCACACTCAACTACTAATGTATCACACATATACGGGTCGGCCTCGGTGCCTTAGACCCGTTCCTAATGAAAGAAGACTCGCCTCACACTCCTGAAGTCCCGCAAATAAATCTCGGGCTGGTGGCTGACATATCATCAAGCTGTCAACATCCAAATAAACACAATTAATAATTGGATCCCAAATACATATCCAAAAGTCCTTGCTTGGGTAAAAGACTACATTACCCCTAACTTAGCTTGATTCAAGCCCAATGCCCAATAGTCTGATAATCAACTAAATCCCAACTACAGCCCAATTTTCTAAATTAGGCCCAAATCCCTCACATGGTCTTACTTTAAAGGCCCAACCATTTATTTTGAACCAAACACTTGGCAATCCAATAGTCCGATACCTCATAATCTTCAAGGCCCAAAACATATAGGCCCAACAAAAGGCCCAACTCCAAACCCAACAAATTAGGGTTTTCACATGAAATGATGATTAGGGTTAAGTGTTCTCACTTAACACATTAAGGACTTAACCCACTAAGTTCATTATTCCACTAAGTAATCATACAATGCAATCGGCATGAGTCATAACTTCATTCCACTGGTCCAAATGCGTGTTCCAATAGGCCCAATCCAACAAATTCACATTTAGGGTTTTCTAAACCCTAATTAGGTTTTTTTCCCAATAACGAACCAACCAAGTCCAACATTACGCTTTTAGGTCCATTAGGGTCCTACTAGGTCGAGCACGACCCACTGCCACCCAGGCGGTGGTGACCGACACCGGCTCACGGCGGCGGCCACCATTATCAATGGTGGTGGCTTGAAATCTTGACACAAAATATCATATATCACTTCATACATAATGTACACACACATCCACCTACTATGGTGGCTGGTGGCGGAAATGGGCGGCAGAACCAAATGGCAGCCACCACCATGAGGTGGTGGCAGTGGGTTTTCTAGCCAAATTCACATACCCACGCATTCAGCTCGTGGCGGAAACATATACACGAAATGACTCGAGGAAAAAGCTCTAGACAGCCTACTAGGAGGCTGCTATTGCCGGAGCAAGCTGAAACGGCGGTTCAAGGACCACCGGCGACCACAGCCGCCATACACGGCGTCAAAGCAACAAAAGAACGGGAGGGAAAAGGAAGGATTGGTTGAGGGTGACCTACCTTGCGGTTCTGGCGACTCACAACCCTCACCTGACGATGATACAGCCCTCTTTCGGTCATCAGCGACCTTCCGATTTCCCGCGACGTCTCCGACAGCAAGTGTCATGTTGATGGTGGTTCGGCGGCCTTGTAGCAGTGACGTCGGACCTGCAATGTGAACGGCAGCTGAGAGCTCCAAGGATGGTGGTGGCTGAATCCATTTAGGTTTAGGGTTTTCTGTTTCATTGAACAAAAGGGAGGGAAGGGTATCGGGTTTCATTCCCGTGTCCCTATTCAAACATCCTTTTCATTTTACAAGTTCAGTCCCTCACCACCATATCTTTTTCAAACTAAGCCCAAAATTTACCAAACAACCCCTGTCCCTCAGAAATCTTTTCAACTTTAATCCAAAAGTAACCATTCAGCCCCCAACTTCCAAAAATCTTTACAATTTAAATCCATAATTTATCCTTTAGCCTATGCTTCCATAATTCCTTCCATATTAAGTCCCGAAGTTACGAAATAACCCAATCAGTCTTCAAATCCTTTCAATTTAAGTCCATTAATTACCAAACGCACCCTGACTTCTATAATCCTCTTCAAATTAAATCCAGAACTTTACACTTTTAACCCCCGACTTTTAAAATCGTAACAATTAACCCTTGAGACCAACACCTTGCTGTATAATTATTGATTTAAGGGAAACTATGTGCTCATCAATTTATTTATTTATTTATTTAATAAATGGGGCATTACAACTCTCCCCCACTTAAATTAGATTTCGTCCTCAAAATCATCTCTTACCATTCCTTACACGCCTAATTACTCTAGTAACATGGTCACCATCCGGGGCACGCCCCCGACTTACCAAGGTAGTCATGGCTAATCTTCACAAAGCCCCAAAATCCAAGGGTGAACGAATTCCTCGCAACATGACCACATCTACTTTGTCTGAAACCTACTGTCCCGAGATGGTTTGACTCCCTGACAGTCCGTCGATACTGAATCAATACCATTGAACCAAGTCCACTCATCCCTCAACTGACTACTTAACTTCTGATAACTTGTGGTTCCTACTACAAACAGGATTACAAACCGAATTATCCCTGCAAATCACTTATACTTGGCCAAGGCTCAAATAGCCCTACAGTGAGTGAATTATCATAACCTAAGCTATCCGTGACTCTAACCATACATGAAATTCCAAAATACCATTACTGCTTGAGACATTGAAATTGTCTGAAGCATAGAACTTCGTGAATCACTGAACTGTCTGAAACAGTATGTTGTGCCCTGGCTGCCTTCCATATTCTACCGATACCTCCCTGGTCTCAACTCATCACAAGACATCTAAAATACCAAGTTCCGGCATGGCTGCGGAGCCAAAGGACTCCCTACTTAGTCGCCTCACACGACTTCTGAACGAAATCCTTCTCTGGAACTAGTTGCCACTAGTTATCATGCCACTGCGACTCTAAGAACTTTCTGATCTATTGATCGAGTCCATATGTCGGATCCTAACAGTACCAAATCCAAGGCTAAAAATGATTGCTATACGACCAATGGTAGCCTTATATCACAAACGACCTTAAGCAATTCATTGCTTCCTTGATCTCATAACTGTAGTGGAATTCCTACGATCTCATCACTGGCTCGACCAGGTCTAATCCGTCTAGGTAATTCCAAAATCCAATCCTTGGATTTCCATATCCTCACTACTACACCCGAACTAGTGCGTACTATTGTTCCTTTCGCTTCCTAACAACGCACTCATGCTATTTACCAACCTAGTGAATGCTACGGCTACACCCGCAAACTTACAACACTCTATGACTATATGGATGCTAGTGAACGCTACGGCTACACCCGCAGACTTACAGCATTCTAACACAATATGGATGCTAGTGAATGCTACGGCTACACCGGTAGACTTACAACACTCTAACATTGGATCGAACACGCGCTTCACCCGCACTCAACTGAACTCATGTCCTGACTGGAATCCGAAACCTGATTCCCCAAGGCTTGCTGGAAAACATTACGGGAACGCGATCTCCTTACTGGCAAGTTTTCCCGAACTTCCCTCTCACACTATCCTCAAACCATACAGTCGCTTGAGCTGTCTCCCTTCCTGACAAGGATGCAAAACTTATCTCGGTTTCAAAACTGCTCCTACTTCTGAATCCTTGGATGATTCTCCTCGATTTTGATTCATCTAACGTCTTACTGAACACAATACTTGAAGGATTCTCAATCCTTCCCACCATTCTGTGCCCAATCTGCTGAAAACCACGCTTACCATTGCTAGTATTTCCATACTAGCCAGTCCAAAAGATCACACCACCGCCAAGAACCTGAATAACTCTTTGGTAATAACCCGCTAAACCCAGGAAGCTCCGAACCTCAATTGGAGACCTTAGAATCTCCCATTGCATCACGGCCTCTGTCTTGGCCAAAACGACTAGAATACCCTTCTGATTGACAAGGTGTCTAAGAAATTGCATCTCGCACAACCATAACTCACATTTGGAGTACCTTGCAAAAGGTCTCTCCCTCCTCAAAGTCTCTAGCACCTCACTCACGTGCTCCTCGTGTTGCTCCTTAGTCCTGGAATAAACCAAGATGACACTATACTCTCCCAATCCCGCAATTTGGGAAATGCTCTATCACTATTCGCTAATGCTTCTCGATATGCAATTGGCATATGAAATCTCTTGAAAATATAATTCAGACACAAACCGAGGATAACTCATGGTTACACTTACTCAAACCCTTAGAACGAAAGACTCCATCGTGCAGTTTCGCGCATGTGCTGTACTGAATCTAACCTTGCTGGTCCCTCAAAAGTTGATCTAAAATCTAGGGTCTCCTCCTAAGACCCCTCAATATAAGCAACTGATATGGTTCCCTCTTACCAATGTGCTCCAAGTCCATATCCCGTTCTCAAGCTTTAAAAGTCATATCATTCAGGGTCTTGCACCCCGAGATACTCACGATCTCCCTGCTATCATTCTACAGTATGTTTTGATATCGTACCTTACTCGCTTCCTCTTCTGCTACAGATTGCGGTACCATAAAATCTCTTTCCCGTGACTTGGTAGTGATCATTGCCACAGTATCAGTCGTCTGGTGGAGATCTAACAACTCTCGCGCCAACTGCTGCACCTCAATCACCTGGGCACACTCTGCCTATAATCTGGTATAAAAGTCATCCAATGACATCGCATCAACTGCTTCATCACTTAACTCACTACCAACCTCTTCCTATCAATCTCGTGCTTTTTCCCTCATGAGACAAGAAGTAAGTCGGATCTTGTCTCTTTTCGAGACAACGTCTGGTACGAAAAGTGTTGGTGACATCTTCCAACCATCTGCTGCTAACAATGGGGTCCCTAACCCCCATGACAATCTGAAGGATCATAAACTCTGAATTCCCGAAACATCAACGTACGGGTCCCGATCATGACTGCTATCTCAGTGCAGATTGCACTTGGCCTGTCATCACAAATCTCTATAATTCCCTCCTTGATCATACTGACGATCACAAGAGTCTGGTTAATGATATTGCACGTAATCTCATATAGAATGAACTCCCTCATTTGATCATCGAGCGGCCTGGCTACAGAGTCTGAGTCGGATCCCTCGTCGACACCAGAACTACCATCTGGTCTACCATGTAGTGTCACTATACTCGGCAATATACCATCACTAACATCGCAATAATCATCAAAACTCGAGGGATCTCACACACAACAAGTTCCCTGATCTTATCTTAGCTTTCCTTGATTCGAGTACGGATCCTCTGTTTTCAGTAGTGCATGCCCATACTACCTTCCACATCTATCCGTACTTTCCTCAAGAACTGCCTCGACTCCACCAAGTCCCTTCTACTACTACTTCTCTCTGTTACTCTCATCCTAGGCTTGCCCTAGGGTAATCACCAACCCACTCTCCTTCATCAGCTGCATAAGAAGTCCCTGCTTTCTTCCCCTAACTAGCTCTCGAATACTATTACATATTACTCAGACTAGATAATTCTTCGAACGAGAGATCCTACCATACGACGGCTGGACTCAAACAAGAGCTGCGAAATAGAGCTAGACCTAACCTTCTGAAATTATTTAATCCTTGCAATATGTAACGTTACACATTCATTTACTACTTAGTAAGAGATAGCTAAGACTCCTAAAAGCACAAAGAAAGCAGCATTCAAGCATCGAGTACGCATAATCAAGCATCTACTATGCTGGCTATCATACTGACAATTTTGTACTAGCATGCAGTTCTCATAAAGTTGAAACGCATATACCAGGCATATAAGGCATCCTTCCTAGATCCTTATTCCTGATCTAGCATGTTGCTCTAATAAAGCTGAAAGACATATCATAACATAAACTTGTATGGGTAATCTGGGAGAACTTACTAGAGCTCGACTGATTGCATGCACCACACCATTTTCTCTTTTTCAAACTTCTTTTCTATAAAAATGATTTCCTTTAGAAAATTTTCATACCAAGTCATCAGTTTTAGTTCATACACATCAGAGTGTGTGCCCGAATCCCTCAAACCAAGGCTCTGATACCAACTTGAATCATCCCAAAAATACAGTCTAAAAATTTTGTTTTAACTTAATAATAAAACCATAGTCATCAAACATCATATAAAAATCATAAACAGAGTATCTCAAAATATCATAACAATTGTCAAAAATATCAGAGTATAAACATCCTAAGCTAAACAGATGGTGTATGCACTGCAATCATCCCGAGCTCCTCTTTATAAAAACCGAAGTACCTAAAACCAAAACTGAAAACCATAAGCACGAAGCTTAGTGAGTCTCCCCAAACTACCACATACCATACACATATAACACGCGACTAGGAGATACGGGCCCCGCCCACACTCCGTTAACTAGGAGATATGGGCCCCGCCCATACTCCGCTATCTATGAGATACGGGCCCTGCCAACACTCAGCTACTATGAGATATGGGCCCCGCCCACACTCGACTACTGTGAAATACGGGCCCCGCCCACACTCAGCTGCTATGCCAAAACATACAAGTATAACACATACAACATGTACAACTAATATATCATTCAGTTATATATCATAATCATGTACAGCTTTGAGATACGGGCCCTGCCCACACTAAGCTAATAAGATATACGGGCCCCGGCCACACTCAGCTACTATGAGATACGAGCCCCGCCCAAACTCACTAGTCATGAAGATACATACAAGCTCTAAACAGAAAACACATATCACTAGTATATAAGTATGTACCATATCAGCTATCTATGAGATACGGGCCCCGCCCATACTCAGCTACTATGAGATACGGGCCCTACCCACACTCACATTCCTAACAACATATACAAGTATAGTAATCCAATAATCTGACAGATATCTATACTCAGATAATAATGAGGTACGGGCCCCACCCACACTCAGCTACTAATGTATCACACATATACGGTCAGCCTTGGTGCCTTAGACTCGTTCCTACTGAAAGAAGACTCACCTCACACTGCTAAAGTCTCGCGAATAAATCTTGGGCTGGTGGCTGACATATCATCAAGCTGTCAACATCCAAATAAACACAATTAATAATTGGATCCCAAATACATATCCATAAGTCCTTGCTTGGGTAAAAGACTACTTTACCCCTAACATAGCTTGATTCAAGCCCAAGGCCCAATCCAAAGGCCCAATAGTCTGATAATGAACTAAATCCCAACTATGGCATAATTTTCTAAATTAGGCCCAAATCCCTCACATGGTCTTACTTTAAAGGCCTAACCATTTATTTTGATCCAAACACTTGGTAATCCAATAGTCCAATACCTCATAATCTTCAAGGCCCAAAACATCAAGGCCCAACAAGAGGCCCAACTCCAAACCCAACAAATTAGGGTTTTGACATGACATGATGATTACGGTTAAGTGTTCTCACTTAACCCATTAAGTTCATTATTCCACTAAGTCATCATACAATGGAATCGGCATGAGTCATAAATTCAGTCCACTGGTCCAAACGCGGGTCCCAATAGGCCCAGTTCAACAAATTCACAATTAGAGTTTTCTAAACTCTAATTAGGGTTTTTAGCCTAATAACGAACCAACCAAGTCTAAGATTACGCTTTTAGGTCCATTAGGGTCCTACTAGGCCTGGCACCACCCACTGCCACCTCGGGCGGTGGTGACCGACGGCGGCTCACGGTGGCGTCCACCATTATAAATGGTGGTGGCTTGAAATCTTGACACAAAATATCATATATCACTTCACACATAATGTACACACATAACCACTTCCTATGGTGGCTGGTGGCGGAAATGGGCGGCAGAACACGGTGGCAACCACCACCATGAGATGGTGGTAGTGGGTTTTCTAGCCAAACACACATACCCACGCAATCAGCTCGTGGCAGCAACATATACACGGAATGACTAGAGGACGAAGCTCCAAACAGCCGACTAGGAGGCTGCTATTGTCGAAGCAAGCTGAAACAGTTGTTCAAGGACCACCGACGACCACAGCCGCCATACACGGCGTCAAACCAACAAAAGAACGAGAGGGAAAGAGGAAGGATTGGTTGAGGGTGACCTACCTTGCAGTTCTGGCGACTCAATACCCTCACGTGACGATGATGCAGCCCTTCTTCGTTCATCAGCGACCTTCTGATTGCCCGCGACGTCTCCGGAAGAAGGTGTCGCGTTGATGATGGTTCGGCACCCTTGCAGCAGCGGTGTCGTACCTGCGAAGTGAACGGCAGCTGAGAGCTCCAAGGATGTGGCGGCTGAATCCCTTTAGGTTTAGGGTTTGTTGTTTCATTGAACAAGAAGGAGGGAAGAGTATCGGGTTTCATTCACGTGTCCCTATTCAAACATCCTTTCCATTTTACAAGTTCAGTCCCTCACCACCATATCATTTTCAAACTAAGCCCAAAAAATACCAAAAAGCCCCTGCCCTTCAGAAATCTATTCAACTTTAATCCAAAATTTACCATTCAGCCCCCAGCTTCCAAAAATCTTACAGTTTAAAATCGTAACAATTAACCCTTAAGACCAATGCCTTGCTGTATAATTATTGATTTAAGGGCAACTATATGCTCATCAATTTATTTATTTATTTATTTATTAAATAAATGGGGTGTTACAGTACTCCTTCAGAACCCAAAATTACAAAAATGCCACTAGGGCTCGTATTCCACTCTTTCTTATACTTAGGGTCCAAAATGCAGTATAAATAAATCATAGGGCCAAAATTAAAAGTACTTCATCATCGGGATGTTACAGTAGGTTCATGACCTATTGTCATTCCTCCGTCATCCCATCGGGCGTATAGGCTTATAGCTTAATCCATTACGTCATCGTCAAATACAAAGCATATAAACATATTATATAACCATCAATCAAGCACACAATGTTGTAACAATCCCGACTAGGTCCTGATTAATCTTTAATTAGTCCCTAGTCACTAACCGACCAACAAGAAGGCACCAAGTGATTAATCTATGCCTACAAATAGAGCGAGGTAGTAGTAAATGATGAGTCTTAACACATTGAAGAAGTTCTATCTTAATAAAAAATATTAAGGATTAATTAGTGTTGTATTAATTATATTAACCTACTTTGCTACGATATTAGTGGTATTTAAGGACTTTGTTATAAAATTACTCATATTTAAGCTTTTAAAAGTCAACGAATCAACAATTTAGGATGCCCGATTAATCCTTTAACCTTAGTCCACTGACTAGCTAACGTCGAACAATTTTTACAACGTTGCAATCAAGCAAGACTATACCAATCTAACTATATCTTTAATCATATGATAGCATTACACAAACATTTTACAGACTGAACACTCATACATGTCACACGTAAGATAGTGAGAACACCTACATGGGTCTAACAATAGAATCACAGCGACAATCTCTACAACGAACAGCTAGCACAAACCACCTCATCCCAAGCTGATACCAATTCTCAATCAAGTACTCTAATCCACCAAGGTTTGACCCTAAGTCAAACCGGTGGAAAGTCAATGTTCAACGGTCAAATCAATGGTTCCATGCACAAGCCTAAAACCCGCCAAAATCAAAATCCTAGATCTTAAAAGTGCCCAAAATGGCTAGATCTGTTTACATGGTTGTGTAGGAGCTCATGCCTCCTCTCAAATCACCACCAAAAGTCCATATCAGAATAATAAACAACTCTAAAGCTGTGAATTCTCCCAAACTTCAACAATAACTTACAAAAGGAACGAAAAGTGAACACACACACACACATATAATATATATATAACCTAAATCCTTGGATAAGACTCATAAAATTATGAACTTTATCACTTATCAAGGTTCAAAACCATATGAGAAGGTTGGATCTTCACTCGGGATTGCTTCATTGCATCAAGATCTCTTTTCTTCTTCTTCTTCAAAGATCACTAAAAAAATGCACCAAGATCATGCAACACACAACGGAGGAGCTAGAAGTTAGTGCCCCTCAAATAGGGCCCAAAGCCCGAGAATTAGGGTTGACCCAATAGCTAAGACGTGCCACTACTAGTGATGGGCTCGCCGCGACCGACACACACCGCACTAAGCCCCAAACACTCTTTTCCTAAGGGTAAATGTCACTTTAGCCCTATAATGTTTTGGGTTTTAGTTGATTCAGTCCCTTAACTTAATTTCTTGCTTTTTAAGGGATTAAAGTCTATAGCAACCTGTCTATTTAGCCATCCTAACCTATTGTTGCCGGTTTCACATGCCATGTCAACTAAAATTACCAAAATGTTAAAATTTTAGGGCTAAATATATAACATATGTTATTATCTTCCCCAAATTTCCTTGTGAATAGAATGTAAGCAGCACGCTTGAACCAACTCATAACCAAAAATGAAGTTTTCGATCTTCAACTCATTTCAATAATCAAATCCAGAAACAAAACAAAAGTCGTCACCCAGCTCCGCCTTGACGCCGCCGCTCCTCTGTTTGTTGACCAGGTTACAGTGTATTCCAGTATCTTGAATCCCCTTTTCAAAACCCAATCCTTGAAATTCCTCGATATCTCCATGAATTCGTTGGTAGGTGAGATCCTTGAAGATTTGTTTTGTAACCTCACTGGACTTGTTCATCTTGATATAACGTAGAACAGCTTCAATGACTCCATTTCCGACTAACTTTTCCGATTAACAAAGTTACGTTATTTGGATATAAGCACGAATTCGCTTGAAGGTGGACTAGGACCTGAACAGGTTTCTCTTCGGACTTGACAACATTAAAGGTTAGTGTGAATCGTTTCCAGGGTATGATTGTTCAATCGCTTTTCAAACTTGAATCTCTTCATATTCTCGATCTAAGCAATAACAATCTCACCGGTGGTTTAAGTTCTGAAGTTGGAAACCTTTGAAATCTTGAATCCTTAACCAGTTGATTAAATATTACCACTTCGACTAACTTTTTTCTTTTACTTCCGATTCACACTTCAATCTGGAATTGAATTCAGTGACTTCACTTCGATTCTATTTAACGAAAAGAACTCCAAGTTTGACTTTTCAATTCTATGATTTGACCAGCTCACTAACCATTCATCTGAACTTCAATATCACCACATATAAAACTTCGATCTTGAACTTGTTATTATCGAAAAGATTTCAATCCAAACTACTACCGAAACATCAATAAACACCAATTTTGAATTTTACATTGACTGTTCTTCAATTGTTCGATAACCAACTCGGTGACGCATCAGAACCAATTTGACTATTTCGATACTCGACATGTCAAGTGCTTTCGATGATTTTGATTTTCAAAGTAAATTCCATAAACACCAAAATTCATCTTCATCTTCAACTGTTCTAAGTGATGTTGATTTTACTAAGTGAGTCCATGTCGGTGATGATTTGACAATTTTAGGTGACGTGGCATGTGAAACTGGCTACAATCGGTTAAGATGGCAAAATAGACAGGTTGTTATGAACTTTGATCCCTTAAAAAGCAAGAAATTAAGTTGAGGGACCGAATCAACCAAAACCCAAAACATTTTAGGGCTACAATGACATTTACCTTTTACTAAAACAAAACTCAATAAGCTGACAACTAAAAAGGCAAAGGAAACCAGACGCCACATACAATGACATTTAACCTTTTGCATGAAGCCGGTAAAAGCTTTAGCAGTTCTTGCACAATAATAATATATATATTTCTTCGTTCGGCCGATCCAACTTCATTGTAGTCTTCAAATATTATCATTATCCAGTTAACTTAGGGATCTGCAAAAATAAAGTTCAATGAATCTATGTTTTTTTTTCTCCCGTAAGCTGTGTATGGTGTATACGTGTTATGAGAGAGCATCTTTAATTCAGTCTAATATGGGAAAAATTTTAGAAATGGATGGAAACTTGTTGGAACTTCACAACAATTAAAATTGCAAACGAATTGTCTAAATATCCACAAAGTTATATGTCGAGAAAATGGGTAGGTTTCAAAGTGTCTAATTTCTTGTTTTTTAGTGTTATTTTTTCTTTTTAAAATCCATACCATTATCTTCACAATATTTAGATGCGGAGTTCTTTTATTATATTTAGATTTAAAGTATTCTTACATATCTTTAAACTAAAAAATATATTATCTTTTTACACGTTTGAGATTTCACATTCTTCTATTTATTCACAAAACATTTTGTTGCAATAAATTTTAGAAAGGGAGGGGCAATGTTATGAAAACAATAAAATACTTAGGGCTGAAGTTGTTATTTATACCTCATCTCCTACTGACACATTCCTCACTGTTCCATTTATCTCTTTAACTTTGACACAAACCCTATTTCATTACACTGTGAAGACATGGATATGATGATGGAGCTTGACAAGCTTCCCGACCCATTTTCTCTACCATTCCACGACCTTTCTGATTCATCCATCATGGATTTAAACTTCTCCGGCGGAAATTCCACCATCAACCACCGTGCACCACCGCATCAACTACTACAACACCCCAGTTACCCTACACCGCAGTTTACAATTTCCCACGATCATTATCCACGTGCGAGCTGGCTACAACAGAAGCCAGACTCCGTGGAGGCGATGAGGGAAATGATTTTCCGAATGGCGGCATTGCAGCCGATCCAAATAGACCCTGAATCTGTGAAACCGCCAAAGAGAAGGAACGTGAAGATATCAAAAGATCCACAGAGTGTAGCGGCGAGACACCGGAGGGAGAGGATCAGTGAGCGGATTAGGATTCTACAGAGATTAGTTCCCGGAGGAACAAAGATGGACACAGCATCGATGTTGGATGAAGCTGTGCATTACATGAAATTCTTGAAAAAACAAGTTCAAGTAATGGAACAGGCGGCTGTCGGAGGTGGTGGGGGAAATATACCGTCGACTGGAATCAATGGTGTTATCGGAATCTGTCCCACCACCACCATGACTCATCATGACGCTAATAATTACCCGAATGTAATTAGAGCCTGCGGTGAGCCTAGTGCTCATATGGTGGGCTCTATGGAGTTGCTCAAGTGATAGAGATGGGCGGAGGGTAGTTTCGTAATTTAACAATGGGATTAACAGCCTATTTATGTTTGAAGGGGGGGTCTTAATGGATTAGTAAAGATGGAGGGTGAAAATGAATATACTTGTATTTTCCAAGAGTGTATAAGCATTATCGGAAAACTAAACTCCTACCTTCTAAAGGAGTTTGATTAATTTGTAATTGTTAATTAACAAAATAAACTATATTACATTTTTATAAAACATTACTCCAACCAATTATTGATTCTTTTTATCAGGGTTTTTTTTTCTATTTTAAGTCTTATATGGAATATGATTTTATTTTTAAATTTAATGATATTCAAGCTATTGAGCTTTTTTATTACTATTAAAGATATGATAAATTACACGTATAATCCTGTGGTTTGAAGATAATTTTCATGTTTAATCGTTTTGTTTTAATTTAGATGTTCTGTATTGTTTGTTTTTGTTTGGAGTATAGTTAGTTAAAATGTTCAAATTACCCTAAATATATATTTTAACGTATTTTATTAAATATAAATACTTTATATTGTGTACCCAACACATGAACGCGTTTCCCGACCGTCCTAATTTGATGTAACCATACCCTTAATCTTCAAAATTCTCCTCACTTTGTCTATCTAACGTCGATATCCTCCATCTCTCACCTAAAAAACCGCATCATCGGCATCTCTTAACATCTTAGATAGTTAAGACATCAAAAAAATATATATTTAGAAAAGGTTTTAAAAATACATATATGTGCAAACAAACTCAAATGTACATGATTTTTCAACTTTAATTTTATAGCTTATCTTATATCAAAAAAAAAATAACTAAAAATATATAAATTCGATCATTTGATAATCTCTTTCTATATTAATATTCGGGAAAAAAAATTACATAAAATGTGCACTATATGCACATATACACAAAATAAAAATATTCATAAATGCACATCTACATATATGCACATTAATGTACAATTGAAAAACATTTTAATAAGCTAGAAAACTGCTATAGAATGTGATTAAAAAAATGAAATTAAAACAAATGTTTTTCAACTTATGTGCATATGGTGGACATTCTACGTTATATGCAAAAAAAATAATAATAAACAAAAAAATTTGAAAACAAATATAGTTAGACGTTAAAAAATGATGAATTTTAATATTTTTAGATATTTTTTTATGGAAAAAAATGTTAAAAAAAATAAGGAAAACTGCAATAAAGTCTCTACATATTGGCCTCATAATCGATTTAGCCCTTATATATTTTTTTATTCAATTAAGTCTCAAATACCGATAATCGTATTCAACTTAACTCTTTGACCGGGTCAACAGGTAATCCAACTTTCAAAAATTACATTTTCGGCCCAGATTTTAAAATTTATTACAAATTTGGTCCAAAATTTACACTTTTGACCCATATTTTAAATTTTTTTACAAATTTGGTCCAAAATTTACCCTTTTTGCCCAAATTTTAGAATTTTATTATGAATTCATCCAAACTTTAGTTTTCTTTACAACTTTTTTTCTCAAACGTTTGTTCTAATATGTTTTTTCTTTAAAACTCATATTTATACAAAAAAAAAACATATTTTCACATAAAAATCTTATTTTTTCTATATAAAAACTTATCTTAAAAACTTTTTTGTATATGAAATATCTAATTATAAAAATAGGTTTGGATTATTTCTGTGATTTCTCTTAAAAAATCAATTAAGAAATTAAAAGTAACCCTAAATTATACTATTAAACTATAGTTTGCCAAAAACTAGTTACACTCATTTTAATATTATTTATTTGTTCTTTAATCACATTTATAGGAAAAGTTTAAATAATAGAAGATGCTACATATTGAAAACTTCATCTTTTTTTGTTTCTCGCTGAATACATGTTCATACATATAGTTCATCATCACTTTGGATTTCTTTATTTAAACTTTTTTGTAAAATTGGATTCATGTGCTAATTTTGTTTGTTGTAATAACAAAAAATAACAATCTAGAATGTAGCAATTGTCATTTGTCGATAAGGAGGTTTTTGGCAGAAAAGGGCATTTAACAAATGTAAAAAAGTATTACAAACGTTGATATTTACAACTCCTACTGAAATCAATATGGATTGTCATATATGAGATTAGAACAACTTTACATACCTTTTGTCATATATATGTGATCGAAGGTATAATTTAATTTACAAAGATGCAACAGATTGGCAAATACATATAAACAACTATATTAAAATCTCATAGAAAAAAGAATACACACTAAATAGAACACATATTAAAATCTCTATATTAGTAGTATAATTGAGGATTACTTTTAATTTAGGGTAACTAGTGTAACTAGTTTTTGACAAACTATAATTTAATAGTATAATTTGGGGTTACTTTTAATTTCTTAATTGATTTTTTTAAGAGAAATCACACAAATAATTCAAACCTATTTTTATAATTAGGTATTTCATATACAAAAAAAGTATTTAAAAAAAAGTTTTTATATAGAAAAAATAAGATTTTTATGTGAAAATATGTATTTTTTTTTTGTATAAATATGAGTTTTAAAGAAAAAACATATTAGAAACAAACTTTTGAGAAAAAAAGTTGTAAAAACACTAAAGTTAGGATAAATTCATAATATAATTCTAAAATTTGGGCAAAAAGGGTAAATTTTGGACCAAATTTGTAAAAAAATTTAAAATCTGGACCAAAAATGTAAATTTTGGACCAAATTTGTAATAAATTTTGACATCCTGGGCCGAAAATGTAATTTTTGAAAGTTGGATGACCTGTTGACCGAGTCAAAGGGTTCAATTGAATACGATTACCGGTATTTGGGACTTAATTGAATTAAAAAATATATATAAGGGTTAAATCGATTATAAGGCCAATATATAAGGACTTTATTGTAGTTTTCCCAAAAAAATGTTTTTCCAAATAATGTGCATGTGATGCACATATTATAGATTTTTTTTTCGAATATTAATATCGAAAGAGATTAAAAAATTAATGAATTTCTATTTTTATATAAGATAAGTTTTAATATTTGGGGTGAAAATGTGATCTTATATGCTAAAAGTGTTAGTGATCCTTATGGATCCAACCTCTCTCTCTCTCTCTCTCTCTCTCTCTCTCTATATATATATATATATATATATATATATATATATATATATATATATATATATATATAGAGAGAGAGAGAGAGAGAGAGCGAGAGAAAGACAGAGAGAGAAATGCAAAAGCGATCCATAATTATCGGTTCTCCAAAAAACCACATTTTTTTCAAGTTTAATAGCTTATTGCTTATCGAAAAAAGACTAAAAATTTCTAAATTAAGAACTTCACATTGTGAATGCTAAAAACTAAATTATATATTTTTCGAGTTCACCGTATGAATTCAGATTCACACTGTGAATTTGACGATTTTTTTATTGAATTTGATAGCATTGGAAAAATGAATAAAAAGTTATGAATTTCTATATTTTCAGTGTTCTTTTATAAAAGAAAAAACAAGCTCTAAATATTGAAAAAAATATTGGTTCATTGGTTTCTTCGTTAGTTAAATTATGGTTCTCTATTGAACCTCACCATAGTATATATATATATATATATATATATATATATATATATATCATACATACTTATAAAGCTAGCATTTTTCCTTGAATCTCATGCATTTGAAACCCCTTTTTTTAACTTCCTTTCACCACATTCATTTGAAACTCCCATGACTTTTCAATTTCTTTACAATAATATTATAAATAAGTTAAATAATGTTCTATAAACAAGAAATGGTGTTTTATTACAATGTCTCCATCCCACATCGATGGTGAGAGTAAACAAGAGAATGTTTGTTCTTCTATAAATAGGAAAGGTAGTGAAATGTTTCAAAGGGACCAAACCATGAGAACTTCCTCATGCCTACCTTTGTAGGATTTTGAAGGTATTATTTGGTGAGATTGTCTATATTGGCAAGTGTCCAGTTAACTTTTAGAATTCCAAAATTAGTTTTGAACCGACTTTTTTCAGGTTTAAACTGTGTTTCAGTTAGAAAAAAAAAATTGTAGTTGGGTATATTGAGTTGAACCGGAGCTGGATCAATTGGACTGATAAAGGAATCATTTTTCTTTCACAACAAACATTTGAAACTCCCATGATTTTTTAAAATATTTCTAATAATATTATAAATAAGTTACATAATTTTATATAAATATAAAAAAAACTTCTACCTAAGCCTAAAATTATAACTGTTTGAAAAATCAATTTGATTCAAAAGCACGAAATATATACAAACCGGGTTTCACTAGAAAAAAAATGTAGTTTGATATATTTAGTAGAATCGGTCCGAGTTTGATCTATTTGGACCATAAAAGAAGCATTTTCCTTTCACTACATACATTTGAAACTCCCATGATTTTTCAAATTGTTTCCAATGATATTTTAAAAAAGTGACATAATGTTATATAAATATAAAAAAACATCTACCTAAAAATAAAATTATAATTGTTTGAAAATTCGATTTGATCAAAAACACGAAATATATACGCAAATTATATTTTATAAATGAATTCTTTTTATGATGAACTTTGAATCTTGAAAATACATATAAACAAGCTTTCTATATTAAGTACCTAACTAAATTTATGATTTTAGAATTGAACAAAAAGTTATTCAATAAGAACTTATTTTTTTGGATAGCGACTTACGAGATTATAGAAAAATTGAACTATTAAACAATAAAGAAAGGGTAAACAAGAGAAATGGTGTTTTACTAAATAAGTTGAATAATGTTTTATTAACAAGAAAGCGTGTTTTATTACAATGTCTTCATCCCACATCGATGGTGAGAGTAAACACGAGAACATTTCCTCTTCTATAAATAGGAAAGGTTGTGAAATGTTACAAAAGGACCAAACCATGAGAATTCCTTATGCCTACCTTTTTAGGATGTTGAGGGTATTCTTTGATGAGATTGTCTTTATTGGCAACTGTCCATTTAAGTTTTAGAATCCCGAAAATAGTTTTGAACAAGATTTTTTTAGGTTCAAACAGAGTTTCAGTTGAAAAACCGTTATGTAGTTTGGTATATTGAGTTGAATCAGTATGAGTTTGATCAATTTGGACCGATAAAGGAAGCATTTTCCTTTCAGCACATACATTTGAAACTCCCATGATTTTTCAAATTGTTTCTAATAATATTTTAAATAAGTTACCTAAACATAAAATTATAATTGTTTGAAAAATAAATTTGATTCAAAACACAAAATATATACAAACCGGGTTTCAATAGAAAAAACGTTATGTAGTTTGGTATATTAAGCTGAATCGGTCCGAGTTTGATCAATTTGGACCGATAAATGAAGCATTTTCCCTTCACCACATACATTTGAAACTCCCATAATTATTCAAATTGTTTATAATAATATTATAAGTTACATAATGTTATATAAATATAAAAAAATCTACCTACACATAAAATTATAATTGTTTGAAAAATCACTTTGATTCAAAAGTACGAAATATATACTCGATTATATTCTATAAATGAATTCATTTTATAGTGACATTTTGAATCATGAAAATACATATAAACAAACTTTCTATATTAAGTACCTAACTGAATTTATGATTTTAGGATTGAACAAAAAATTATTCAATAAAAACTTGATTTTGATAGCAACTTACGAGATTACTGAAAAATGGAACTATTGAACAATAAATTTTCTAGATAACATTTTTTTTATTATTTAATATTTTATTTAACAAAATGAAATTATTGGCAAATAAAGAAATGAGTTTAATTAAAATGTCTTCATCCCACATTGATCGTGAGAGTAAACAAGAGAATGTATTATCCTCTATAAATAGGAAAAATTGTGAAATATTTTAAAGGGACTAAGCCATGAGATCTTCCTTGCATCTAACTTTGTAAGACGTTGAGTGTATTCTTTGGTGAGATTGTCTTTGTCGACAAGTGACCAATTAAATTTCAGAATTTCGAAAATGATTTTGGACCGTATCTTTTAGATTTGGATCGATTTTAATAAGGATCCGAGTGTCTTCTGGCTGAGTTAGGCAAACTCACTTCCATTGGAGGTCGAGTTTAAGTAACATGCTGAGTATTTGGTTATGTTAGCCAAGTTTTACAACCCTGTATGTAATACAATTTAAAGTTTTAACCTTATAAAAGATGTCACTATTATCATATGTTCTACATAATTATGGTAATATTTATGATACAAAACATTTTTTACTATTTAAGATAGAAAGTTGTCTCTATTATCATATGTTGTACACAATGATAAAATTTAAAATAGATAACAAGATGTCTCTATTATCATATTTTCTACATAATGATAATATTTAATATAAAAATTTTAATCTAATTTCAAATTATTATTTAATAGATAACAATAACGATTTATATATTTTTAAAAATTAATTTTTTTTTCTATTTTAATCATATAACTTTGTATATGCAAAACAACTTCAAGTTCCAACCTTATCTCTTATAATACAGTTCAACATAATAACAATACTAAAAATCATTTTTTATATTTTTTATGGAATTATTATTTAATTGTTAATAACAATGATTTACTTATTTTTAATATAAAATATTTTTTTATATCCCACGCAACGCGTGGGCATTCGCCTAATATATATATATATATATATACAGAGAAAAAGACAGAGAGAGAGAGAGACAGAGAGAGATGTATCATTTGTATTATTTTTGACGAATCAACAAA
The DNA here is from genome assembly GCF_051521515.1 of Lactuca serriola. Classification (NCBI taxonomy): domain Eukaryota; kingdom Viridiplantae; phylum Streptophyta; class Magnoliopsida; order Asterales; family Asteraceae; genus Lactuca; species Lactuca serriola. The sequence continues at coordinate 354,255,679 of NC_136411.1, forward strand.
ATAAAACTTTACATAATACAAAAATAAAATGATTTTCAAAAAAAATTAAAAAAAAAACGCATCGCTAACTCATTTTTGTGATGATTCATTAAAGTTGTGTTTTTTCTTCCGAGATTTTTTTTATTAAATCATTTTATTTTTTTTGTTATCTAATGATGTATTTAGTTTGTGGACAACAAAAAATGCAAATAGTACACTTCTTGCCTTTCTACTAATTATATACTTCTTAATATATATATATATATATATATATATATATATATATATATATATATATATATATATATATATATATAATAAAAATAAATAATAAAAAATAAAAAAATGTGTCTCACGGCCTCACAAAATTAGGCCGTATCACATGAACCTAACCCTATATATATATATATATATATATATATATATATATATATATATATATATATATATATATATATATATATATAGGGTTAGGTTCATGTGAGACGGTGTAATTTTGTGAGGCCGTGAGACGCATTTTTTTATTTTTTTTAGTTAATTCAAGTTCCGAAAATAATATTTAAAAAAAGAATTTTTGGATTTTTCCATTTATTTTTCATTTTAAAATTATTTTTTAGAATATGTACGGTGTAATATTCTTTTAGAATATTTCACGTATTTTTCAAAAAAAATTGGATTTTTTTCTAGTTAATTCAAGTTCCGAAAATAATATTTAAAAAAAGAATTTTTAGATTTTTCCATTTATTTTGCATTTTAAAATTATTTTTTAGAATATGTCAGTGTAATATTCTATTAGAATATTTCACGTATTTTTAAAAAAAATGGGATTTTTTTATTTTTTTTATTTTTTTAGTTAATTCAAGTTCCGAAAATAATACTTAAAAAAAGAATTTTTGGATTTTTCCATTTATTTTGTATTTTAAAATTATTTTTAGATTTGGTCTCACGGTCTCACAAAATTAGAATTGTCTCAAATGACCTGAACCTATATATATATATATATATATATATATATATATATATATATATATATATATATATATATATATATATATATATATATATATATTCAATGGAAAACTATTTTAAACAAATAGAACCAACCAACAAATCTCATCCAATTATCAAAGTTCTACAAAATTACATTTATAGGTTTGACGCATATTTACCGGATCATCGCAATGTAACTCAGATTTTTTTTAGGATAACTTTATTATCAAAAAAAAGTGAAATATTAAAAAAATTCATAATTTATTTTCTTTTCCATTGACATTATATGTATTGATATATAACAAAAAAACTTTTTTTCGAAAAAAAATCCACTTTATTTGTTTAATATTCAACTTTATGTTTTATCAAAAAAAATAACAAAGTATATAAAACTTTATAACGTACTTTATAAATAATTATGAATATTAATATAAAAAAATTATTTTTTTACTTTTTTAACATTTGCAATATGAATCTGAGTTACAATTTCAATACTATGGTCATTCACAAATTAGCTTAGTAAAATTTATATGTGGATCGAAATATATATTTACTCGTATTTTTATATTATTTAACGTTTTGATTATTAATTAATTAACTATATAAAACTTGTAAATGAGTTTACTTACACTGTGAATTTGAATTGTATATGATGTTGTTTCAGCATTTACAATGTAAATCTGACATAATTTATTATTCACATAAAAAATATAAAGAAAAAACATCATAAATGGTCCCTGTGGTTTCCCCAAATCTGAAGTTTAGTCCCTGTGGTTTAAAAAACATCATAGATGGTCCTTATGATTTCAAAACTTTTGATGATTGGTCCTTATTGGTAACTCCGTTAAATTTTGTCCATTAATTGTAGGGCATTTTTGTCATTTCACTACCACATGGACCATTTTTGATGTTTTCTCGTATTTTTTAAGAGAAAAAATTAAATATAAATAAATATATAAAAGGGCCCACCTCTCTCTTTCTATCTCTCTCTCTCTCTCTCTCTAGACACATACATGCATACAAAGAAACTTACATACTCTGTTCATCATCTTCACATCCTCGCCAATCAGTCCAACATTATCATCGATTTGCTTTGTTCACAACATTGTGTGGAAGTTCGACCCAGATTACAAAACACAAACAGATCATACACAAACTCAGATACACATTGAGCTAGGGAGTTCAAAGGTTTAGAATGGAACCCATATGAAAATTTGTATTTACAACACCCAACACAGATCATACACAAACCCGGGTTTAACACCTCTATTTTCAATCTCCTCTATTCCTTGTCTACACCCGGTTTCAATTTCAACAATAATCACCATTAATCTAATCAAAACCTCAAAAAAAAAAAAAACAAAAAAAAAAACAAAACCAGAAGAAAAAAAAAATCAAGTTCTCATATGTGTTCAAAAGATCAATCAGAATAGCAATAATAAAATATTCAGGCTTAGTATCAGTGTACTTGATCCCAATTTTTAGATCGATCCCTTCCGATATTAACTAAATCTTTTCAATAGATTTAAAGTAGTATCAAATCGATTCAGATTGATCCCAACTTTTAGATCGATCCTTTCCTCCTCAACCTCCTGATTCTCTTCTTCTTCAACCTTCTGATTCTCTTCTTCTTCCATTGCAAAATACAAATGCATAATAAACGAATATCAGATCATAATTACCAAAATCTGTTGACAATCGTGAATCTTGAAAGAGATTATTGATACATGATGTGGAGTTGGTTGATCACCTTAGCTCTAATTTCGACACATGCTGGATTTCAGAGATCTAAATACAACAAGTAAAGTAACTGGGTTTACAAATACAGATCTTGAAACCCCTTGAACCCAAGAACAAAACCCCTTGAAACACCATCTCGTCTAAAGACGACGTTGATGTCAAAAGTTTACGATCGACGATCTTTCCTTCAAGCTGAGAGAGAAAGATTTTTAAGGAGAGGGAGAAGACTGGGATGAGGTTGTGTGTTTTTGATTTTCAGGAAGTGTATATGACTGTATGTGTGCGTGTGTGTGTGTTTTTTAGAAAGAGATGGGGAGAGAGAGAGAGAGAGGTAAGACATTTTATATATGACCCCTGTGGTAGTGAAATGACGAAAATAACCTTCAGTTAACGGATAAAACTTAACGGAGTTAGCAATAAGGACCAATCGTCAAAAGTTTTGAAAGCATAAGGACCATCTATGATGTTTTTAAACCACGGGGACTAAACTTCAGATTTAGGGAAAACACACAGACCATTTATGATGTTTTTTTAAATGTAAATTATATATGATTCATTTTTTAGCATTTATAATATGAATCCAGCTAAAATTTTATAATAAAACATATTGCTCTTATGCATCAATATGAATTTCAATTTAAAAGTTTATAAAGTTATGAATTTTAATATATTTATTTTATTTTTTCAATAAAATATAAGCATCAATATAAAGAAAAATGGATATTGAAAAAACACATCATTTTTTATATATCAATATAAATGTTATTGAAAGAGTATAAATAATGATGAATTTCCATATGTATTTTTTTTATTTTATAAAACGCTAATCATAAAAATTACAAAAAAATGATTGTCGATATGATCTAGTGAATTCACGTCCACTATAAATGATTGAATTGATTTCTTGATGTCATAGTTTATAACAATTATTCCTTGAACTTTTATATATATATATATATATATATATATATATATATATATATATATATATATATATATATATATATATATATATATATATAGGAATGAGTTCTATAGAAAACAAATAACTAAGGCAACATCTACCGGAACCAATAATCAAATGACACGTGTCCATTTCTTTCTTCACAAGTAATGTATTGTGGAAGTTATTGTGAAAGTGATGTGTTGTCATGTTTTCATTGGTTCAAATATGTGTTGCCCTAATCATTTATTTTCCATATAACTCTTCGCTATATATATATATATATATATATATATATATATATATATATATATATATATATATATATAGAGAGAGAGAGAGAGAGAGAGAGAGAGAGAGAAAGAGAGAGAGAGGTTGGTTGCTTCCGGAAGAAGGGTAGGATGATTGGCTTGTTGATGTCCGAAGGATCATGCCACACCAAAGGGAATCCAATTAAGTGCTACCTATCCAAATTGAAAAAGCAACAAGAAGCTAAGAGGATAAATTAAACAAATGTATTATGGTCAATGTTAGATCTAGTCCACCTACATCTACATGTTTTCTTGTGTGAGGTTCTATGTAGTTATACATATATACATATTGCCTATCATATCCAAATCATTATTTTTAATTCTTTGTTGGATATCGTAAGTTGCATTATGCAATGGATCCTTTTGGTTTAGTCATAATGTTTGACGGTATGAGGGCCTCAATTACCGAGGCTTGGATGATACTTTTCGGTGTAAGTATGAATGGTAGATCTAAGCAAAAAAAACAAAAAAAACTTGTTAGCAAAACTCTCACTATGCAGGATAAATTTCGTATCTAATATAATAAATAAATATTTTGTTTGCCATATATTATATTTTCATTTATTTTACTACATGTTACCTTTTGATTATTTTAAATTAGTTTTTTTTTTCTACATATCATTTTTTTTTCATTTTATTAAATTTCATATAGTATTTAAATATAATAAATACATACCAATTAATTTCATTAATTAACTTTCTTTTTAATTTAAAAATTTTTAAATTAAAGCCTTAGTATTTTTATTTGTTTATTTATTTAAATTGTTTGCTTAGATTTAAACAAGAAAAGACACTTTGATTTTAATAATTTAATATTTTTTATATTTTTCATATAAATTCAACTTCACAAATATTTAAAATTTTATATATATTTTTAAATGAATTAATGTAATAAATGACTCTAACACATAATAATAAATATAATATGTATAATAAATAAAAGCATATCCATATCTCCGGGTTTTTTTTTTTTTTTTTAAACGGCAAACTAACTAATCTATTTCTAAATAACCACATATGTCTCCATTAAGACTTGAACCCCAAAACTCTCGTATGAAATAGTCATTCCATACTGTTAGGCTATTGGCCATTTGGTCCATATCTGAGTAGTTATCAAGAATATTTAAGGTTTAAGTTTATTGTAAGCCCAAATATCTTAAAGTGGATATATAGTTTATATTGAAATGTTATTAGTAGTATTTTTAAATATGGTATAATTGACTAAATTAACCATTAAAAACTAAATTATTACTAAAAATGATTAGCTTTTATTCGGTTTAAAAAATAAACCAAATTCTTCTGAAAGCCATGTTACGGGGTTAATACATTTTATTTAGGATTATTAGATTTGTGATACAAGATAAACAAGTTAATGGAATATAAAACAGCATAAGGAAATGTATTCATGTTGACTCTTTACATTTAAAACTTAATATCGAATGCTAAAAACACAAATTTCGGGTTACTTTTTTCATTCACTATTTTCTCTCTACATATGTATTGCTTAAGGGATATAGTTTACAACCAAGAATATATATTATCTAACGCTGAAATGAGTTTATCAAAAATAAAGAAGATAGTTTTGCGAAACTTTCAATTTTTTTGCCAAATTTTTGAAAGAACCAAAGTCATAATAGTTATCAATATCAAGAAAGATGTAAACAACCATTTTGAGTTTTTATTTGTTAAACTCAGATTATTTGTAAGATACATTGGCAGTGCCCCTCAGAAAGGTAGCTACTTATGCACAATGTCCATGGTGGTTGACAACGACGAAAATCAACAAACTATGCCCTTATTGTTGGATTAGGTATCTAAGTCTATAACTATAATTGGTATGTACTTGACCCGAGAGTAGCATGGTCCTTTTGGTTTGCCTTCATCAATGCAAATTGATAAGATTGACTTTTGAGAATAAGGTTATTTGTGATTTATTAATATATTACAAGTTTAATATTAATATGAAATCATATTATTTAATTAGTATTGATCAAGAATTAATTTGGAATTAATTTAGTGATCAAAAGAGACTAATTAAATATATGAGGACTGATTTAGTAAATCAATAATTCTTATAGTGTGGGCCAATGATCCATGGTTATTTGGGTGGGCTAAACCAACATGGATAGTCCATAGAGGTTAATACATGGAGCCTAAGTAAGATGAAGGGTCATGGTGCATTAAGGTTTGCATGGATGTAACCCTAGCACTTGTCACACTATAAATAGAACCCCTAGAACCAAAATCGGTTGCTACATACATTCTTGGAGAGTGTGAATCGATTTTTTGCTAATTAACTTATTCTCTCAAGCCTCCATTTGCACTTGGTGTTTGTGACACATTAGAGGCATCACATTTGAGGTGATAAAGCTTTTGAAGGCCAAGAACTACAAGTCCTACTAAGAGGTAAGTTATCTAACTAGTTATTTTTTTAGCTTTATGTTAGTTAGGATGAATGCTTTGGAAAATCGAATTGCATGTATAATTAGAGAAAACATAGATCCAATGCATCTAGGGTTGCATGTGCACCATAAGTTTGTTAGAGTGCTCAAAACACATCAGTGGTATCAGAGCCTATGATTGTTTTCTATTATACTTGATGCTTATTAATTTTCCAAGTTGAAAAAAATCGATTTTCTGGCTTCTGACTGATGAACTCGCCGAGTCCACTCAGTAAATGACCAACTCAACGAGTCTGGTTCATGCACTCGCTGGGTTGATGGCTCTGGCTACAGATCATTAACACAAACTGTTTTTTGGAACATAAAATATGTTTTCTTGATATGTTAGTGATCATGCTTATCCAATTAAAAGATAATTGTCAAAATTTCAAGATTTGTATTAGTTTATATAATTAGGCTAATTTCTTACAAATTGTAGATATGAATTATCTTGACTTCTAAGTTTAACTAGATCATAGATAAATTATTTGATTATTTTTTTAATTAAAATATTGATCTAAAATGCCTTTAATGAATTCCATAATTTTTCCTCAAGTTATGGAAAATGAAAAGTTTTTTCTTTAAAAAGTCATTAAACTCATAAGTTGCGGAAATGAAAAATTTTGAAGAGTTTCAAAACTTGTCATCATGTTTTGGAATTTGTAAAGTCGCACTTATGAATACTTTAATTCCAAACCTTCGAATTTTAAAAATTTAAAATTCAACCCTTATACTATTATAATGTTAAAATTTTAATAATTATATATATGTATAAGACAAGTCAGTCTTACCATTAGTAGGCCTCATTCACGAAGCCGGTCTATAAGGGGGTATAAGGTTACTGCCTATAAAATGGTGGTTTAATGGGTGTCCACTCTCACCTACCACTTCCTTGATTGGTGGAGGGTCGTTAGCCGAACGGGTAGGATAGGACAATAATTATCGTTAAAAGTATAATGAAAATTATAAAGTAACTAAACTTTTATTAAATTCCCAATCTTAGTTACTTAGGAAAAATTTGAATTTGGTGCTAACCCATGAAATTGCACTCTGCACCTTGCCATGTCGTTAGTGGAGCGTGTGTGGTTAACTGGCACACTAACTTAGACTAACAAGGGTGGCAAAGGGTAGCTCGATGTTTGTCATAGATCAATGGAGCGTGTGTGGTTAATCGACACATTGATTAGGTGATAAATGACATCGAGAGTACCAAGCTAATTTGCATGGTTATTCACACCTTGTTTGTGATCCTCGGCATCTCAGTCACAAACTTGAAGGACACAATCGAGATTTAAACATGCATTGAAAAGTTCAATGAATCTTAAAGGATCTAGGAATTTCAATTCATTTAAAACTTAATAATCAATTTCGTTTTTCATGGTGGAATTTGGTAAATCGTCATTTACCTGTCATCAAATATTTTACATTTGGATTACGGCATCCCTCTTCCGAATTGTAAAATATTGTGTTGGGTCCTAGCCTTAATATTTCATGTTGGGTGTTGTATTAAGGACTTAAATCAACTAACTTGAATTTCTCTCTTATAGATGTCTAGTTCTAACAACTATGGTCTTCCCGAATCTTATGGAAAAAGCCTTCCTTATGAAGATGGTGTTCCACGACTGGATCGTGGAAATGGAAATCATGCTTCACTTCCTCCACCTCCTCCAATAATTCTCCCTAACCCACATGCTCATAGATTTGAAAAGTTCAAGGTCACTCAAACCCTATTGGCTAGCAAACACCAAGATGGAAGGTCTGTGTGTGCACATGTATTGGAGATGAAGTCACACATTGACAGGCTGGGAATGTTAGGAGTCGATGTCTCGAGGAAGCTGGCTGTTGACTGGGTTCTTCAGTCACTCCATGGGTCGTATAGTGAGTTCTTTAAGGACTACTATATGCCAGATCTCGACATGACCCTTATCGATCTTACCTGTTTGCTTGTTGCACCTAAATCAGCAATGATTTGGTGCACTGGTAACGAAAATTTGATTGGAAGATCTACTACCCAAACCTCCATGGACATTGACAGTGGCAATGTTAGAAGTCCAGAAAAGCTTTCTCTTCCCAATGGAAAGGGATCGGCCATGGTCAAGTCATTTGACCAAATGGTAAAGAGAAAGGCTAATTCTGAGATAGTCCTTTGTACCATTCCCAAAGAGTCCATATGTTTCTGTTGCCAAAAGTAGGGGCATTAGTTGCAAAGCTGCCAAATTTACCTGAAACATCGCAAGGATGGTAAAGTAAAAAAGTTTGACTCTACTTCAGGTAAATCCACTATCTAACTTTATTAAGTTCCTAATTGGAGATTCTTAATATGTGAAGTAATGTAATTACATTTTAATGTTTTGTAGAATCGAAGAAATGAAAGGACACTTAAAGGAAGAGTAAGCTGATTATGATCATGAAGAGATGGATTTCGATAACATGGTTCGATGATAAGAATTTTGAGCTACTGCTTAAGAGTTATGATTGATTGCTTAGGGATAGATAACAACATAGTTTTCATATGTATTCACATTGTAAGGATAAGTTTTCCGCAATTTTATAAATAAATATTTTTTTTGAAATTTATCTTATTTTAAGTTTCCTTCCAATGGCATTTGTGAAAATTATTGTTTATATGTTTCCATTGATAATAATATTGGAAAATGGATTTGATTCTTTCGTTTGTGGTAGTGTCAAGATTTACCAAATAAGGAAAGATTCTCATCACCCAAGTTTCAGTTGGATAGGAACTTGGAATCATTCAACTTGTATTGTGTGATGAATGAGAATTTCATCTTTGGGAAATTAAGACTAATTCCTCGTTCACAAATACTATCACCTCGTTAACAAAACTCATCAGTATCCAACTTTCAAAATCAATCGACATCCAAAATCACGAACTAGTGAACGTCAATTCTAAGCAACATAATCACGATCACATATGTTCGTTCCAAACCCTCATCAGTCCACAAAATCAAGCAACTTTCAAAATTGAACCCAAATCAAACATGATTTCAATACCAATAAACTAATTTCAACTTGTATCTATCGATTTCAACTTCCAATTCATTGATTCATCTCTAGAAAATCACGGTTGACTTTTTATTATCTTTGACTTTTCGAAATCAACAGTCAACAAACGTGAAATTGATGATTCTAACATCCAATTTCAGAACTATTCTTCATCACATTCATGTGTTCTGGGTCAAGTTTATCAAGATCAAATAATCAATTGACGATATCTTAAGAACAGATTGATCATAATCGATTTTGTGATTTGTCCAAACTATATAAAATCGATTCACAAGACTAACGTAACAATCAAAGCTAATCGAATGTTAGAGATGATGAAACAAAATCAAAGTCATAAGAACAAGTTGAATAAAACGTGAATCAAGAACATCACGATGTACAACCGATAAAGCGTGGATGATAACGATGAATGAAGAACTACGAATGAGTCGAATATATTTCTTGTCATTTGAGCTTAAACAACACTATCAGGTCATAAAAGAATGATTGGACTCAATAATGATGAACAATATCACATTCATTATCATGGATTGGGTTTCGAAATCAATAACAAATGGATTGAAGTTGGACTGGGCTTCGAAATGAATCAAACGAGAAAAAATTTCCAAATGAGCCGGATTAGTGAATAGTAATTGAAATTAAAAAAAAAGAGTTTGATTATGGTTTTGATCTTAAACAAAAATAATTGGATCAACAATGGGGTTGAAATGAATTAAATCCAATGAGACAAATTGATCAAAAATGAAAAAGCGCAAAACACAAATTGAAATCATGGACGTTTTGGAATCCATTTGAGAATTTATGATACCTTTTTGACAAATCGAGTTCCATTTGCAATGAACGAATCAAATTTTGAAGATCTTGGTTCTTTTGTTGGAACGAGAAAATCTCCAATTTGAACATTGTACCACCCATTATGCTTGATGTACAACTCGTTCTTCGTGTTCTTCATCGATCCAAGAACATCTTCAAAAGAACCTCCAACACTTTTGGGTTTTGCCTTCAAATTCAATGAAACCTTTGGAGATTGTTTCTTTGGAACCCAAATTTGTTTCACAGATTTCGGCTTCACAACATTTGACGATTTTTGTCGGTAAATCCGCTTGTTTTTGCGATTAATCTTCTTCTTCTTTTTCTGTCGCATCTTTTTGCATCTTGAAGACTTGACATCATGAACAAACCCACTTTCCAAAAATTCAACATTGTGAATTTGAATCAAATATTTTGGAGTTTGATACTTGTGAATTTCTTGGATCACCGACTTTCGATAAGGAATCATTCCTTCAAACGAATCACAAGAACACAAAATATCGTCGGTTTGAACTCCAATCGAGCAAAAAAAAATTCATCATGAAAATCAACTTGAATCTTCTTATCATGAAGTTCAAGAACATCAAGAACATCACATTGAACTCCATTGTCTTGAACTTCAACAAACTTAAGAGCACGAAGATCATTTGGGTTTTCAATTAAAGAAATGTATTTCTTATTAAACAAATCTCTTTCTTCTCCTTCCTTTTGATTTCTACTACGAACTAATATGGACAAGTCAATTTTATTCAACCATACAATCTTACAAGGTGGTTGAAAAGTCAAGCTTCCATGATCATCCTTCAAACCTCCATAAGAAACCATATTACCTCATGAAATCAACTTGCTTAACACCAACCCATAAAATTGATCTTCATTGACTTTGTATTTGATATCTTCAATGATCACAATCCAAGAATCATATGGCAAATCCCCCATGATCACAAGAACTTGAAAATTTCTAGAGAGAGAAAGTGATTTTGAATGGGTTTTCTAGAAAGAGAAAGTAAAAATCATTTGAATTCTAGTGAAGAAAATCGAATTTTGAGTAGAATCAAAGATGAATTCGATTTCTAGAATTCGAAAACTCTCTAAAACACGAAGATCAAAGATCAAAAAATGAATAACCAAATCAAGATTGCCATCATTTATCAACTCTTGATCAAATCAAGAACACTTGCTCTGATACCAATTGTAGTTGTGTTTAATCGATTATGGGAATCAAATAAGAGTAAAGATGAACACAAGAAGTAAATAAGGTCTGGTTTAGCTCATATTACTTTCAGAGAACAAGAGTACAAAACTGGTAGTAAACATGGGAAACCTCTACAATCAACTCTATGTTCAACTCCTATTTATAGGAGGCTGAAAGTACAAAAAATACTAAGGCTAGACATTACGCTTCGTTAAAAAGAAGCCTTAGCAAATACATAGAAAACATACGAAATAGACAAATACACAGACTTTGACATATTACAAGATATTTCGACTCTACGGAACCAAAAAGGGCCAAAATGGTAACTTTGTAATATGTTAATTAGGTGTTCGGCCATAGACTTTCCATGACCGAACACACCTTACAAATGGTGTCTTGGGCCTTATTCAAAACCGAGCACTCTTTCTAAGTGGGCCTCAAGACCGATTTCCTTCTATATAACACAAATGGGACTGATTTCCTTTAGAATGGGTAAAATCGGTCATATCTTGAATAAACTAATGTGTGTTCGGCCAATTCAAGGACTTTTCTGGAGAATATCACTTGTTTATTTGATTTCCTGTATGTAAAATTGACACTGGGAAGCTAAATTCGACTTTACACTCAAATAACCACCGAATTACAATGCAATTCTCTCACATACCCATCAAATATCCATGCCAAGTCTTTCCCTCATAACCCATGACTGAAGACTCATTTCAATTCATTTACACTTCATTCTTTCCTTCCATTCTATTTGCTACTTCAGTCTCCAGACTCTCTTAAGAAAAGTATCTCCACAAACTTCTAGTGTTCTTACACTTATTTTTGTTCATTTCATACCCATTTACATATTAAAATTTCATGTGCACTCTTCATAACGTGTTAGAAGTTCCAAGTTGTTCTTGAAGAGTATCCTAGTGCTTGGCTCAACATACTCTTCCCAACACTTCAAACCATTCCACAAAAACACCAAAGGCGAACTTCATACCCCACTATTTTGGTGTTTTACATGCTTTGGGGGGGGATACAAGTCCACTTTTGATTAACCATTGGATATTTGCATGAACTTACATGTTTAAGTAGAATTTATGCTTAGATTTAGAAATATATCATGTTAATGTCTCCTAAAATCGTGTTATATAAACTATATGCTTGCTAGATTTCGTTTGTCCACAGGATATTTACATGCACCTTAGTTATGTGATGAACATGCTACAAAAACTTGTTTATTAAGGTTGCTAGTTCTTTGAAATTGTGAAGAACTCAAAGAATAACATATTTATTTCATAACTATTGTGGACATAAGTTGTACTCTCAAATATTTGGAGTGCATGAAATGTTAAACATGAGTACTAAGTTGATGTTTTTACTACAAATGGAATATTTTTTAGTAAAATTATAGTAAAACTATTTTCATTAACTTTTTGGGTGGTTTATAACCCAAGGTATCCTACTATTTTTTTTACAAACACAAAATTACATTGGAAAGTGATAGAAATAGCTTGGTCCAATATTGATCCAAGTCTGTCACCATGATAACCCCACTCAGCCAAGACCAATCGATCATGGGTGCTAACACGAACTCCCGATTATATAACCCTCCTAGTTTATTTGACTAATTGGTGAGCCTGGATTGCAAAATATTTTGTGGGAATCGATATAGTGGATGTATACTAGGAACATTAACATGTTCTTGTTCTTCTGGAATTTCACGTCTCGGTCTCATGGTATCTGACAATTTAACAACAAGAAAAAAACTAACAAAACCACCAAACAGTTAAGAAATTAAAACACAACAGAAAAATTAGCAACCCAGTTTTCACGTCGTGGTCATGAAGACCACGTCCTGAAGTCGATGCGAAATGCAAACCGTCGTCGTTCATTTTTAGGGCAAATCGAACTCAAATCTATGTTTGGGGTTTGTTGAAAACTCGACTCTAAGTACTTTCAAGTAACATGGAACATCTAAATCGCATAAGATTGAACTAATTTTTACATTTAGGCTTCAACACAAACCCTAACTCTAAATGCATATACTTAGAAGAAATTAACAAGATTAAAGGATTGAGATCTTACGTAAATAGGAGATTAAACAAGAAATAAAGAAAAATTTGAAGAAATCCGGTACAAAATCGAAGTGTGGGGCCGCGCTCGTCCCTTCATACGAGTGGTTAAAAAGTGATAGTCAAACGTTGAAAGTTATGTCTAATTGGTCCCCCCCCCCTGATTTTATAGTCCACGTCATGAGGGTTAAACCTCATGTCGTGATTTTTAAAATGATGAAAATCATCGGGAAAAAAATATTTAACCACGTCGTAGGCCTATTCCAACATCGTATTATCGAGGTTTGTTTACCATGTTTCTAAAAAATTCAACCACTCCTAAAATTGAACCCAACACTTGATTTTTTTTTTTCGTCTTTCTAAAAAATTAAGATGACTATGATTATGAATTACATTAAAACTCAAAAAGAAATGCAAAAACTAAAAGAAAAATGAAAAATATGCAAACCGAGCTCGGAGGAACTGGTTGGAGGTACGATCTCAATACACACCTTTTATTCCCTCCACCTTTTCTTGTACTCTTGCACCCTTCTTAAGTAGGCTTTCTTAGAATTTTCCTTCTTCATGTTAGAATTGCCTTCCTCGTGTTTTCGTTTCACCCCTTTATTTTTCAGAACAAGTTAAGGTCATTCTTTTTCTTTTTGTAGCTCATTAGCTTCGACATCCTCCTTATCCAAAGTTTAATCACCCAAGTCTTGTGTAATTTCTTCTTCTTCATCACTTGACACCAAACTTTCTTCACTTTCTTCACTCACTAGAGAATTTGGAGTTTTAAAATAAAAATCCTCAAAGACCATTGGAATTGAAGCTCTAGGCTTAGTATGTTTGACTTGTTCTCTTGTTAGAATTTCTTCCTCCATCAGTTTCTCTAGCTCATCAATCTCGTTTTCTCCATCCATAAAGAATACTTCATTTTGAGCACAATCATTCTTGAATCCGTCTTCAACTCCAAATGTTATTTCATCATTCCCCACTCATAAGGTAAGCTTTGACTCACGAATATCCACCAAGGCTCGTGCGGTATTTAGTAAAGGGGAGCCAAGGATAATTGGGACATCTTTATCCTCCGTCATATGTAGCACCACAAAATCGATTGGAAAAAATAAAATTTCCATTTTTTTACCAAAATGTCGTGAATTATGCCTCGAGGATGAGTCACTGAACGGTTGGACATGTGATTTTTCATTCTAGTAGCCTTCAATTCTGGAAGGTTGAGCTTTTGATAAAATGAATATGGCATCAAATTTATACTCGTTCCAGAATTGGCTAAAGGATATGTCTTCATGTTATTTCCAAATTCACATGGAAATGTAAGGCGTTCAAGATATCCCATCTTCCTTAGTATCCCCTCCATAATAACCATGGAACTTTTCTTACTAAAGACTACCTTGGAGGTCTTCTCTAGTTGTTGGCGACTGTTAAGTAAATCTTGAAGAAATTTGGCATATTTTGAAACTTTTGCAAGGGTTCAATAAAAGGAGTATCAATCGGAATACCCTTTAATTGCTTCATAAACTTGATATGCTCTGGCTCCAGCGGGTGAACTTCTGCTCGAGAAGGAAATGGTAAAGGAGGTTGATAAGCTCGAGAAACATAAATTTTTTCTGCCCAGACTGAGACCACGTCATGAGAGTTGAATCCCCATGTCGTGATGACGGTGTTTCAGCTTCAATTTTTTCTTTGATTATTTTCTGCTTTGGTTGTGATTCGGGCTACTTTGTCTCATCCTACAGTGTAAAGCCCGTGTTTCTAGGCTAGGTATTAATATTGACATAATGGTTTATGTTAACCTTTGTAACTCATTTAAAAGAAATGAAAATGAATTATGTGAATTTTAAGTGAATTATGTGTTTTATGCTTAATTATTAGGATTTATTAATTAAGAATAAAAATAAGCGTCAAAGTTAAAGTATGAGATAAGCCCGATATCTTTACATAAAGTTGTAGCGGTTGAAACAAGGATTTCGGGGATATAAAGAATACCAAAATCCGAGTTATAACAAAGAAGTTATGACCTGTCGAAGTTTCGCGACAAAACCGGCACGCTGCTGAATGTCGTAAAAATTGAGTTTTCGATAAACTAATTTTTAGCCTTAGTGATCTAAACGAAAGTCGTAGTATTCGTTAATTCGAGAAGTTCGATAAAAAGAACGCCCAAATCTGACTTCGTATGAGGAAGTTATGATTTTTCGAAGTTTCAGCTTAGCAGTAGACAGCTAAAAACTCGAATTTTAAATCGAGCAATTTTTAGCCGATACAACCTAAACGAGAATTGAAGGTCTCGTCATTAGGAGCACAACGGTAAAAAGTCTGATGAAAACGGACGTCGGATGAAGAAGTTATGAATTTTTAACGGATTTTCTGTCCCGGTCTGTTAAAAATAATAATATAAAATTTAAATTCAAAATTAGCCGATGAAGTCTAAAAGGAAGTTGTAGAGCGTAATTTTAGCTACGCGTGCATATAAAGAACGTCAAAAACGGAGCTCGTATGCGAAAGTTATGAATTTTAGAAGATTTTGGCACAAAATTCGAGAGATTTCGCATAGATAAGCTTCACCCGGAAGTGCCATGTCACCCTCGCCTCGCATGTGCCACGTATCCGAAATATGCTGAGTCACCGAAGCCACCTGGTGAGACGTGTCGTCTGCCCTCGCATCCGAAGTCCGGTCCACTAGAGGTCCGACGCGTGTTCTATTCCTCGTGTCCGAGCCTCGCAGAAGGAGCCACGTCCGAAGCCTCATACTAGACCACAGTCCAATCAGGAGGCGATAGCGAGCCCCTCACAGGTGCGAGCCATGTGCGAACCATGCACAGCCCACGTGCGAGCCCTCCCTGCGAGCCTTCGGATCTGCGATGCGTGTCCTCTTTCTAGCCGTTGGATCAGAAGCCTCGCCCCTATAAATAGAAGGGTGCGAGACCTCCCGGGTAACTTTGAAAATTTGCCACTTTTAACCCCTTTTCCCATATTTTCTTCATATTAACATCCCGCAAAGCCCCGATATCGATTGTAAAGCCCGGAATACGCCACGAAGTGCCCGAGAAGCCTGAAAAATTTATATTTTCGGTTTCGAAGCCCGACTTTTACAAAGCCCGGTTTCTAAATATAACTCTCGGTTTTATTATAAACGATCATTTTAGGAAACGAATTGCTACCCGATTATCACCAAATCAAGTGATTGTATAGTCACTTTCATTTTACACATAGATATGAAGTATTTACCTTATAATACGTGCTATGTGTAAATATATTAATTGTTTATTTGAGGTGACTGTTGTGTTGATGTTTTATACAAGTTTTAAACTGTATAAGTATTTTTATCTACAAATATGCTGGGTAGAACATGGGTAGATAGTGATGTGTGATAAAATAAAATTGATGACAGGCCTCGATGTGTTTTGAGATCAAGTCATCTAGCGGAGTTTGGATGACAACCATGGACTTTCTAGACAGTCCAGTGGGAAACATTAGCAGGTCCGCAACCTGTAGGTGTTAATGAACTGAGAGTGTTCATTCGCTGTACTCCATCCCCCTCATGGTTGCCTTTAGGACATGTATGGCTGGGGAAACCCCTTAGCAGTAGTGTCCATCTCGATGATATTCTTTAGGCTAGGTCCCTTGTGATAAGTGTTTAGGGACATAAAGTAAGGATAACGGGAACGGGTAATCAGGGTTATTGGTGATTGATGAACTTAGTATGTTTATTATTATTGTGGGTTGAAAACCCTATATGCTCACCAGGCTCCCAAGCCTAACCCACTCAGATTTTTATGTTACAGGCAGTGTACCCCGAGCACAGTCGGAGAACAATGAGAGATTTTTGGATTATAGGTCAGTAGTTGTAAATAACTGTTGAAAGGCTTATAACTTCTTGTTTATGCTTTTGATCTGTATTGGAACATGACATCCCAAGGTTTCGATATGAAATGAAAGTATACATTTCTTAAAGACAGTTTTGATAAACTTTTATCATGTTTTGTTTTGGGAACAAATTCCGAAACATCTTTTAAAAAGATTTCTCTGATTTTATTTTAAAAAGCATAAATTAAATCGGTCTTTTCTGGCCGAGAAATTAGGGGATGTCACAGTTGGTATCAGAGCATTAGTTTAAGCGAACTAAGAAATTGTAGGATTTCTAGACTTAAACTTCGAATGCTAAGTGATGATTGTGAGATGAGTGTCTACCATATTTTAGACACGAGCACTAGTTTATTTTAGGGAAGATGCCTAAAATGCCCTTATGTCCTAAATGTTATATGTTTGCCATATATGCCATTATTTGTTCGGATCTATGGTCTGTTGCCGACCGGATCTGGAAACCATATGTGTGTAGGATTCTAACCGTACGATTACGAGATTAGAACTAACATGTAAACGTTTCGGAGGGATAAGGGAATTTAAATACCTATCGAGGGTAAAGACCTAAATTCGCCTTATTTGGTATATAGATTGTAATGGCAAGAACTCGTAGTGGAGCTGCAAATGCAAACGGAAACAGGGATCAACAGCCTCAACCTCAAGTAGTTGAGCAAGTACCTGTTATAGGAGCTGCACCTGAGCCAATGACGATGGCTGGGGTACAAGCAATGATTCAGATGATGTTAGATCGCCAGATGGAAGAGACAAGGTGATTACTACAACAACATAGGGAAGAGACTACGATGCCTGTTGAGCAGCCCATATTGAATGAAGGGCAATCAGTAGGAGGGAACTATAGTGGGACTTTTGGTCAAGCCAACCCACCGATAGTTAGACAAGACAACCAAGATGGAGGAATTGATGGACGCGGGTGAAAATACAAAGATTTCATGGCATCTAAACCGCCATGTCTATCTGGAAGTCCGACACCGGTGGAAGTCATGAATTGGATCTCCGAAATGGAGACGATGTTTGGAAGTTGTGAGTGCAGCAACAAACAAAAGACCGCACTTGCAATTCCACTATTAAAGTCTGGTGTTTTGAACTGGTGGAAGTTACTAGCTAATTCGATGCCCAAGGGAGAAGCTAGTAAGATGTCTTGGGAAGACTTTGTACTACAACTAAAACTGCAATACTGCTCTAAGCAGGATCTTCTGGAAATTAATAATGAGTTCCAGAATTTAAAGAAGGGAAATATGAGCGTTACTGAATATGCTGCTAGTTTTACTGAAAAGATGAAGCTTGTTCCTTACCTAGTTCCAACTGAACTCTCTAAGAACAACAAGTTCGCCCTCGGATTACCAGCAGACTTTGGTCCGATGGTCAAGCAAGCAACCAATTTGAAAGCCGCCATCTGGGTTGCTAAGAACGTTGAGGTTTAGATCAGAGAGAAGGGTTTGGAGAGGGCGAAAGTTGGTGAAAAGAGAAAATTTGAAGGAACTTCAGGTTCCAGTAAGAGAAGAAAATTTTCTAAGTTTAAGAAGTTTGGTGGAGGAGGAGGTGAAGTGAAGTGGTCTGAGAAGTGCAAGAAAAAGCACTCAGGGAAATGTAGTGAGGAGGTGACTTGCTTCAAATGTGGAAAGACTGGGCATTATGCCAACGTGTGTCCATCCGACAAGAGGGTATGTTTTGAGTGCCATGAAGAAGGGCATGTTTTTAAAGACTGTCTGAAGAGGAAGGATGCTGCAAAGCCCAATCTACCACCAAAGCCGAAGGCGAGAGCCTTTCAGATGACACCTGAGGCTGCAAAAGAAGAAGATCAAGTTATAAAGTAGTAATGTGAATAGTAACACGTGGTTAGGCCTATTAGAGGCATAGTATAGGGTAAACTTGAACCTTTGTGTAATCGTTTCAAGGAAATAATATAAACCCTGGTTTTGTCATATGATGAATTAAATGACTATGTGAAATTCTTGTATGGCGATTTGGAGAACTGCGAGACAATACTTGGGACGAGTATGAGTAGGTGCGAATGGTAGTAGAGGCCTATACTACCGGAAGCAAAGGACTCGCACTTGGATCAGGGAAAGTCACAAGGTTACCAAGGAGCTATTATTTGATTCCGTCTTGTTCTAGTCTTTTGTTACCATCGTTTCGGTAATGACTAAGAATATGATTGTTATTCCGACCTTAGAGGTCATATTCAATCGAGTCCGACTAAGATGAGTATGTTACATGGTTCAGAGAACCAAGTTCGATGTAGCATTTGACTTAAGCCAGAAGATTGTGGTGAAAGATGATTAAAGTGATCAACAGAAGCATCACACTCATTGTTAAAGAAGTTGATATTTAGGAATGATACATGTTGAACTGTGATTGTATCACATTAGAATATGAAGGAAGGTGTAGTTTGTTCCAAAAAAAATATTGTACCAAGGAGATCTAAGTCTAAGTAGTGCAGTATACAATGAGAGATCATTAGAACATGACCCACCGGTCTGTTACAATAAATGAAGGAAAGTACTTATTCCAAGAAAAAGAAGAAGTCCTCAATAAGGATTTATTTTGTAACTCGAAGGTTACAATTGAAAGTCCTATGGAGATCTGAAGCTTTTTAGGATTAGCTGAATATTATCACTGAATTATCCAAGGCTTTTCTTCGATCGCGACTCCATTGACAGCTTTGACCCAGAAAGGAGCTGTCTATCCTTGGAATGAGAAGCATAGGAAGCTTTGAGAAGTTAAAGAAGAAGTTGTGTGAAGCACCGATTCTTTCGTTACCTGAAGGAGTTGATGACTTCACATTTTATAGTGATGCCTCTGGAGTTGGGTTAGGATGTGTTCTGACCCAAAGGGATAAGGTGATAGCGTATGCATCGAGGCAATTGAAAGAGCATGAAAAGAACTACCCCACTCACGATTTGGAGTTGGCAGCGGTAGTATTCGCCCTAAAGATATGGTGGCATTATCTTTATGGCACAAAGTGTAAACTTTTCACTGATCATAAGAGTCTCCAATATCTCTTTAATCAGAAGAAATTGAACATGAGGCAACGAAGCTGGCTAGAGTTACTCAAGGACTATGACTGTGAGATACTTTACCACCCTGGTAAAGCAAATGTTGATGTTGATGCTCTCAGTCGGAAGGTGAACCTCGAAAAGAAAAGGCTAAGAGCGTTGAGAATTGAAGTTGTCTCTACAATTGTGGAAAGTATAAAGAAAGCTCAAGAGGAAGCTTTAGAGAAAAGTGACCGGAAGGAGGAACGTTTGAGTAAAACGTTGGTGTTTGATATAAACGGTCAGGAATTGAAGGTATTCAAAGATAGGATTTGGGTACCTAAGACGGGATGAGTAAGAGATCTTCTGATGGAAGAAGCTCACAAGACCATGTACTCGATTCATCTTGGCAGTACGAAAATATATAGGGACCTAAAACCCTATTACTAATGGCCAATGATGAAGCTCGATGTTGCTAAGTATGTGGCCGAGTGTGTAACTTGTGCCAGGGTTAAGGCACAACATCAGAAAACGTATGGGAGTTTAGAACCTTTACCTGTACCCATGGGTAAATGGGAAGATATCACTATGGATTCTGTGACTAAAATGCCCAGAACGAGGAACGGTCATGACATGATTTGGGTGGTCGTTGATCGCTTCACTAAGAGTGCACATTTCATAGCAGCCAACAAGAAATGGTCTATGGATAAACTAGCGAATTCTTATGTGAAGGAAAGTGTGAGGCTTCACGGTGTTTCGTTAACGATTGTATCCGATCGTGACAGCCGTTTTACCTCAAGGTTTTGGAAGAGTCTATAAGAGGAATTGGGTACCAAGTTGTGTTTGAATACAACTTACCATCTGCAAACTGATGGTCAGAGCGAATGAACGATTCAAACGTTGGAGGATATGCTGAGAGCATGTACCCTAGAATTTCAAGGTAACTGGGATGAACACTCACCTTTAGTAGAATTCACCTATAATAATAGTTTCCATTCAAGTGTTAAGATGGTACCTTATCACGCTTTGCATGGGAAAAAGTGTCGGATGCCATCATGTTGGCTGGAAGCTGAGGAAATGCAGTTTATGAGACTTGAAATAGTCCATTAGATTGCTGAAAAGTTGCAAGTGATTAGGGAAAAAGATGTTAGCTGCTCAAAAGAGCTATGCTGACAAGAAAAGACAACCGATATCATTCGAAGTTGGAGATTCGGTTTCACTTAAAGTCTCGTCGTGGAAGGGACTTATAAGATTTGGTAGAAGGGGAAAGTTGAGTCCAAGGTTTATTGGACCATTTAAAGTTCTTCAGAGGATCGAGAATCAAGCTTACAAGCTAGAATTACAGGAAGAACTAGAAAGTATTCGTAACATCTTTCATATGTGTTATTTGAGAAAGTTCACGAGAGGTGTACCCGACATAATTCCCATTTTTGAATTAAGGTTGGATGAAAACAAGAGGTTAATTGGAGAACCTGACGCAATCGTTAACCGTAAGGCAAAGAAGTTGTAACGTAAGACAGTCGATTTAGTGCCTGTACGATGGAAACATATAAATGGGCCAAATCCCACCTAGGAAACGGAGAGTGACATAGTGAGTCACTACCTATAGTTGTTTGTCGTTGTGTGAGGACGTAATCATCCTAAGGGGGAGAGAGTTGTAAAGCCCGTGTCTCTAGGCTAGGCATTAATATTGACATAACGGTCTAGGTTAACCTTTGTAACTCATTTAGAATAAATTAAAAGGAATTATGTGAATTTTAAGTGAATTATGTGTTTTATGCTTAATTATTAGGATTTAATTAATTAATAATAAAAATAAGTGTCAAAATTAAAGTGTAAGATAAGACCGATATCTTTACATAAAGTTGTAGTGATCGAAACAAGGATTTTGGGGATATAAAGAATACCAAAATTCGAGTTATAAAGAAGAAGTTATGACCTGTCGAAGTTTCGCGATAAAACCGGCACGGTGCTGAATGTCGTAAAAAGTGAGTTTTCGATAAACTACTTTTTAGCCTTAGTGATCTAAACGAAAATCGTAGTATTCGTTAAGTCGAGAAGTTCGATAAAAAGAACGCCCAAATCTGACTTCGTATGAGGAAGTTATGATTTTTCGAAGTTTCAGCTTAGCAGTAGACAGCTAAAAACTCGAATTTTAGATCGAGCGATTTTTAGCCGATACAACCTAAACGAGAATTGAAGGTCTCGTCATTAGGAGCACAACGGTAAAAAGTCTGACGAAAACAGACGTCGGATGAAGAAGTTATGAATTTTTAACGGATTTCCTGTCTCGGTATGTTAAAAATAATAATATAAAATTTAAATTCAAAATTAGCCGACGAAGTCTAAACGGAAGTTGTAGAGCATAATTTTAGCTACGCGTGCATATAAAGAACGTCAAAAATGGAGCTCGTATGCGAAAGTTATGAATTTTAGAAGATTTTGGAACAAAATTCGAGAAATTTCTCATAGATAAGCTTCACCCGGAAGTGCCACATCACCCTCGCCTCGCATGTGCCATGTATCCGAAATATGCTGAGTCACCGAAGCCACCTGGCGAGACGTGTCGCCTGCCCTCGCATCCGAAGTCCGGTCCACTAGAGGTCCGACGCGTGTTCCATTCCTCTTGGTTGAGCCTCGCAGAAGGAGCCACGTCCGAAGCCTCAGACTAGACCGCGGTCCAATCAGGAGGCGACAGCGAGCCCCTCGCAGGTGCGAGCCATGTGCGAACCATGCGCAGCCCACGTGCGAGCCCTCCCTGCAAGCCTTCGGATCTGCGATGCGTGTCCTCTTTCTAGCCGTTGGATCAGAAGCCTCGCCCCTATAAATAGAAGGGTGCGAGACCTCTCGGGTAACTTTGAAAATTTGCCACTTTTAACCCCTTTTCCCATATTTTCTTCATATTAACATCCCGCAAAGCCCCGATATCGATTGTAAAGCCCGGAATACGCCACGAAGTGCCTGAGAAGCCCAAAAAATTTATCTTTTCGGTTTCGAAGCCCGACTTTTACAAAGCCCGGTTTCTCAATAAAACTCCCGGTTTTATTAGAAATGATCGTTTTAGGAAACAAATTGCTGCCCGATTATCACCAAATCAAGTGAGTGTATAGTCACTTTCATTTTACACATAGATATGAAGTATTTACCTTATAATACGTGCTATGTGTAAATATATTAATTATTTATTTGAGGTGACTGTTGTGTTGATGTTTTATACAAGTTTTAAACTGTATAAGTATTTTTATCTACAAATATGTTGGGTAGAACATGGGTAGATAGTGATGTGTGATAAAATAAAATTGATGAGAGGCCTCGATGTGTTTTGAGATCAAGTCATCTAGCGGAGTTTGGATGACGACCACAGACTTTCTAGACAGTCCAGTGGGAAACATTAGTAGGTCCGCAACTTGTAGGTGTTAATGAACTGATAGTGTTCATTCGATGTACTCTATCCCCCTCATGGTTGCCCTTAGGACATGTATGGCTGGGGAAACCCCTTAGCAGTAGTGTCCATCCCGATGATATTCTTTAGGCTAGGTCCCTTGTGATAAGTGTTTAGGGACATAAAGTAAGGATAACGAAAACGGGTAATCAGGGTTATTGTTGATTGATGAACTTAGTAAGTTTATTATTATTGTGGGTTGAAAACCCTATATGCTCACCAGGCTCCCTAACCTGACCCACTCAGCTTTTTATGTTACAGGTAGTGTACCCCGAGCATAGTCGGAGAACAATGAGGGGTTTTTGGATTATAGGCCAGTAGTTGTAAATAACTGTTGAAAGTCTTATAATGTCTTGTTTATACTTTTGATCTGTATCAAAACATGACATCCCGAGGTTTTGATATGAAATGAAAGTATACATTTCTTAAAGAAAGTTTTGATAAACTTTTATCATGTTTTGTTTTGGGAACAAATCCCGCAACATCTTTTAAAAATATTTCTCTGATTTTATTTTAAAAAGCATAAATTAAATCGGTCTTTTCTAGCCGAGAAATTAGGGGATGTCACATACAGGGCCTCTAAGAACTCAGAAAAAGTGTCTTCTTCAGTAGTGATGTCCATGACATGCGGTGGCGGTTTATTATCAAGATTTTTAGGAGGTAACCGCTTGTTAACCATTATAGTTAATTGCCCGAGTTGACCTTTAATATTTTTGATGGTTTCTTGATGATTTCTCATGGTAGCATCAACTGCATCATCACGTTTTAGAGAAACTCCATGAATCAATGAAGCATTGACTCGAAGTCTACCTTTTTCTCGAATTGTGGTTGTTCCTTTTGGTAAAAGCTCCGGCCGGTTTGCCTATACTTCTCTTGCTTTTGCTTTTGGTACTCATCATAAGCGAATAATTCCTTCTTTGGCTTCCTATAATCTTCATCATAGCGGTCTCCAATTGAGTAGTAAACTTAAGATTTCCTATTCATGTTTTCAGTTACATGGCAATCTTTTGTAAAGTGTGGACCATTATAATTTTCGCAACCCACACGTATTGTGTGTATGAATTGGTCAATCTTAGTCATTCTACTATCCATGCTACTTCACATTACTGATACTGCTGCCATATCTTCTGAAGCACCACTCCCAATCCCCTAGCTCCATCATTATGAGGGTTGTGATATTCCCGTGAATGCTTTAAACTCTTCGATTAATTCTCTAATTTTAACATGATTTTTTTGTTAATGGTCCTTGAGAATCAAGGAGTTGCCTTGTCGTAACCTTCACCCCATTGTAAAAGATCGATACTTGTCAAAACACCTGAATTTAGATCACCAAGAATCTGTTCATTTGGATGATCTCTTGTCCATTTGTCCATCGGTGAAAATCCATGATCAAATTCCAAATGTGCATCTTCAAATATCTCTTCAACATCTGATACTGCACCTGAAATTGAGATATTATCATTAAAATCATTACCTCTATGATCATCTTTGTCATGATTCGATCCACTTGGCTCCCCTCAGCCAATGGATTCGTTGTATGATGTATCAGTTTGAGTAGTCATATGCTCCCCCTCAACGTCAGCTTGAGTGGTCATATGCTCCCACTCGACATTCGAATCTTGTCTTTTGTTTTGAAATAAAGAAAATCTAGTGTTCCACCTCCACTTGATCATCAATCAAAACTTGCATTCTTTCGACATTGTCTCTCTCGGCTGATGAAGACTGTGTTTCATTTTCTTTATTTGTAAGTGTCAAATCTTCAAAAAGTTTTGATGCCTCAGGAATCTTATTATCTTATACCTTGATCTCCGCATTAATTTCCCTTCCAGGAATATCAAAAATCAAATCAACATCAACATCAAAGGTAAAAAATTTCTCATATTCATCATTTGATTCAGAAATTATTGATTTTTGTAAGAACATTTTTTCAATTCTCTTGACATAATGATCATCAAACATGAGATTGTACGTGTATTTAATCTTCCTTATTGCTTGTTCAATACCCTATAAGCAACAAAATTATGAGAATATCCTAAGAAAATTCCCTGATCAGCTTTTGTCTGAATTTTGGAGAGATTATCATTGAGATTCATTATGAAACATCTGCACCCAAAAACATAGAGAAATTGAACATTAGTTTTCCTTTTGTTTATTATCTCATAAGGTGTTATATTGAAACGACAATGAAAAAAAATGATTTTGTGTAAAACAAGTTGTCGAAATAGCTTCTACCCACAAGTATTGTAGCAAGTTCGCATAAGTGAGCATCGTTCTAGCCACTTTACACAAGGAACGATTTCTCCTTTCGAATACACCATTTTGTTGTGGTGTGTATGGAGATGAAAAGTTTTATGAAATCCCCAATTTAGTCAAAAATGAATATGAAATTCTATTTTTGAACTCCATTCCATTGTCACGTTTTATCCTTCGAACTTTTCTTTTCAAGCTCAATTCAATGTTCTTGAGAAAATGAATCATCACTTGAGAAGTTTTAGACTTTTGTCGAAGAAAGAAAACCCAAGTAAACCTTGAAAAATAATAAAAAATAACTAGTATGTACTTCTTCTTATGGAGTGACTCAACAGTCGTAGGACCACACAAGTCAATGTGTGGAAGTTCTAACGGTTCAATGATCTTTGAATCAATTATAATTGGATGACCCTGGTGATGTTGTTTTCTATGTTCACATGCTGCAAACAATGAATCATTGTTAAATTTTAAAACATGTAAACCACGAACAAGATCATTAAGAACAAGTTTATTTAGATTCTTGAAGTTAAGATGAGAAAGACGTCGATGTTATACCCAACTGAGATCCGAAGATGCTTTCGATAAAAGGAACACAGAAGGTATGTCCACTATAGGTTTCATGTCAAGTGTGAACATGTCTCCTTTTCATTTTGACTTCAAAAAATCTCATTCACTTCCATGTTTGATATTGTATGTCCTTCCTCATCGAACATAACTTGATTTCTTGTTCCAACAAAAAATCGCAAAACAGTAATAAGGTTATGCATCAATCCTTCAACATAAGCGACTCGATTCACCGTGAATTTTCCATTTGTCAATTTCCATATCGTTTGACTTTACACTTTTGATTATTTCCAAACTTGACAACTCCAACATTCTCAACCTTTCAAAATCACTCAAATTTTCTTTCCTCCCAATCATGTGACACAATCATCCATTATAGATATAAAAATTATCGTCATATTGCTCGTCGCATAGTACCTGCAGTCATTCAAGAAAGCTTAGTTCCCTAAGACCTTTTGGGTCCTTAGACATTGTAAATTCATTTTAAATCAATCCTACAATTATGAAAGGACGTATCATTCTCCATTGCCGTCGGTTACACCACTTCTTCTCAACCCTAATCATGTTTACCGACGTCTTAATTCTTGGAAAGTTTCTGACTTCATGGAACCATAATGATCAATATGTCTCGTGCCCTCTTTACGTCAAAGATGCAATGTGGGAGATCCAAAGCCTCACACCTACAAGCGATGGTGAATACATAGGGAACATTTGGGGTGTTGCTCCTTCGCCTGAAGATATCGTCGGCAAAGAAAGCTAGGCGAATTTTGACAAGGTATGCGTCATCCATATCAAGAGACTAGATGCTTAGGTGATAACTGGACACAACTCTATCGGATGGAGGGCAAACAACCCAAATGTAATCTGTGTTTTTTTTTCAATGAATCGTAATTTATTTCCGTTACAATCTTTTGTGTTCCGTGATGACATTATAAACCATTTCTGGATTTAATTATTTAAACGGGCCTTCCGGACGTAACAAGGAAAAGAGAAAAAGATTCAGCATGAGATATGGAGGGAGAGAGGGGTATGGTGACGGGTGATCCTACCTCCTGTGAGGGTTGTCTTAAAAGGTCATCGAGATGGGAACCAAGGAAGATGTACGACAAAAGGGAGTCCGATCAGCCTTTTCTTGTGAGCACTAAACGACGAGAATGATTATGTTTTTCATGTTGAATTTGTGGTCTTGTGGTGTGTTCCTGTGATGGGGAGACTAGATGAAATTTTGTGATTCTCCTACACATACCACAATACGTTTTGTACGCACGAATTTGTGACAATCATCATGAAGGAGTAAAATCTTGATCGTATGTCAGCTTCCAATTAATTGATTTAAAGGTTTACATCTTCAAATACTATTATGACTAGATAACTACAACTTTGTAAAATTTCAATTCATGGGTAAATATATGGGTCATGGACTCCAATCAGAGCTTGTTGAGTAAATTTGGTACTAAGGTATTAGTTTTATATATTTGGCATATATGATGCATCAGAATATATGTATCATATATTAATGTACTCATTATCTTTGATATGTTAGAAGAAAACTCACATAGCTAGACAATACCTAAATTATAATTTTATTAAGTGAAGTTTATGTTATATTTGTATTTCTTTAATTAAAATATGATGAATGGTAATTTGATGAAAGCTAAAGTCTTTAAGACCGATTGGTATGGGCCATAACGAGAAACGAAGTGACTGATCTGGATGGCCACAACACCGTCATAACGGGGGGAACACACCCCTCCCCCCAACTCGTGGCATCTCGTCGATCAAGTCTCATGGGCATTGCGATGAATTGAAATGGGAAAAAATGAGACCGTTGGCTTTAGTGCAACGGTCAATATTCAAAATAATTTTTTTTTACCTTTTTACCTATATATATATATATATATATATATATATATATATATATATATATATATATATATACTCATTTTAATTCACTTTTTACATCTTTTTAACATTCTCTCTATATTTTATACACTTTCTTAATAAAAAAATGGAGCAAAACCCAAACACCCCCCACCATCATCTAACCCAAACACACAATCAAACACAACCTTGCCTCTCAGATTCGCGGGTTATGAAAATTATTTAAACCTTTTATCGTCTCAAGGCTCACCATAAATCCATACCAAGGCGCCACTTTCAATCCCGTTTCACCACCACTGCAATTTTCCAACCCACCTTACGTTCAACAAAATCTATTTGGTCAAAACCAAAATTTGCAAAAAAATATTTTCCCTACTTTTGCTTCGATGCAACAAACAGCCAACCAACCATCGCCTACAACACAACCATCGGTTCAACTGGAAGCGGGAGGTAGTAGGAGAGGGAAAGGGAAAGGAAAATCGAAAGGGAAATCGATAGCGGTTGAAACATATAATACAGATGTTCCACAATGGTGGACACCGGATGATGAATATGCTTTGACGGCGGTTTGCTGTGCTACTTCAAAAGACGAACTTCGCGGAAATGAAATGAAGAAAGGTGCTTATTGGGGGGCGGTGCTCAGGAAGTGTCATGCTATTTTAAAGAAAAATTTGTATCGCAACAATGACATGTTGAGCAGCAAATGGGGTCAAATAACTAAGCGGTGCAGCAAATTCAACGGTATTTACAACCGGATTGAGGTGCAATAGCAAAGAGGAACCAACGACTTCGATTTGTTCAAATCTGCTAAGGAACAATATCGAGTCGAAATGGAACATGTTTTTGACTTTGAAAAATCATGGGAGTTGATGTGAGTGGACCCAAGGTGGAATAAAACGCCTACATCATTGGAGGTTCAATCCAAAAGGTCTCGCAATTCGAGCTCGGTCGACGTGTCGGATGCACATACTCACATTGACCTAAATGCCGACACTGATAAGATCCCTGATGATATCGATGAGATATCTCCACCACAACGACCGCCTGGACGCAACAAAGCGGGGCGCGCCGCAAGGCATACGGAGGAGATTGAGGCGAAAGCAAAAGAGGCGGCAGAAATGTGAGTGAAATTCGACGAGCATAATTTATTAGTAAAAGAAAAAAATGACTTGAAACGTCGTCATTTCGAGTTCCTAGAAAGGCACACACGGGAGAAGCACGAGCAAAAAGAGAGGGAACTAATTACACATCAGTTGTCAATTCTCCAGACGAGCGAGGATGGTTTGGCGCTTGAGGATCTAGTGGTGCTATAAGCAATGAAGGAACAAATTAGGAAGAAATATTTGAGTTAATTAGGATTGTTGTGTTGTTTTAGCAGTAATTTGAATGGTATTTTAGTTATGATTTTAGATTTAAATTTCTTTTAATTGTAATCGTAATTTTAGATTTGATATATTATGTCTTTTTTGTTTTTAAAATTTTATGTTTTATAAAAATATATTCATTTTAGTGATTAAAAAAACATAAAAAGGAAAAAAAAAACCAAAAACGAAAAAAAAAAGAAAAAGAAAAAAACCACATTCGAAAAAAAATAAAAAATATAACATATTTATTTTCAAAAAAGTTGGTGTTGCATCTTGTTTCCCATTTCCCCACTTGGTGTTGTGACATCATTTGTTTATATGACATGTAAGGTGGCACAACTTGATGTTGCATCTTGTTGCCCACACCCAATGCTCTAAAAAATATATGTTTAGCTATTTAATGTGCTAATAATGTTACGAGACATTACTAAATGTAATTATATTATTGTTAGGTATTTCATTGATTTAAGGTCACTACAAAATTAGGTGCAAAAGTTAATGTCTAACAAAGGCTAAGGTGAATTCATAGTTTTAACTCACTAAGGTTGTATGATTGAAACGTGCAATCCATGGATGGTGATTTGATTCACGTTAGATGACCATGTCATTTCTAGTGTTTGTTGATTATATGATATTTGTGATGCTAATATATGCTTTGTGATATTGCCATGTTATGACCTAATTGCTATGTTGCTTACAATTTGATGTACTTGATGTATATGACAAGCTAGTTTAAGTTGCTTGAAAGAAAGATCTACGAAAGTGATTTTCTGTGTTGGTTATGAATATAATGCATGTTTAAATACACACTTATATTGCATGAATTACAGGCTTTACTTAATGTATAAGTGACATTACGGGGTTATGCGTAGAGGGTTTGGGTAGTTCATGATCTTTGCCTAAAACCTTATCCGGATCATTGAGGGTGCCTACTAGTTTGAAAGAGTACCTATACGAAGAGCTATAGCCATAGAGTTTTTTTGTTTTCGGTCTTTCTAGATGACCGTGTGACACATGGTTTGCGGGCACTTCGGTGTTTGTGGGCTGGAGTGGTGTTGGTCCCTCGTTCACGACTAGCGCAAACATCACGTGGGAGTCGGGAGGTGTTGCGGTAGAATTGACACCGTTTGTACCGATTCCTGAATGAAGTTGGAGGGTACTTTTACTTTGCAATATCAGAGTAGCGAAAGTGGAGTCACGATGTTGGTGTTTCGGGTGGAAGTCATGAGCCACTTAGAGCATTCAGCTGGCCGTGCACACAAGTAGTTAACCGAGTGTTTCTCTTGGGTTAGGTAGCAATAAGGGACACTTTTCTATCAATCGGTTTGATAGATATAATAAGAGGTTGAATAAATAACAAAAGGTTGGTTGTATATTAAAAGGTTGAACACATAACAAAATGTTGGTTGTATACTAAAAGGTTGAATATGTAACAAGAGGTTGGTTATTAATAAAAGGTTGAACAAGTAAGGGTGTGTTTGGTATGGATGAATAAGGTAGGGAAAGGAAAAAGGTATTCAAGGGTAATGAAAAAAGACACGTTTGGTAGGTTTGAAGAAAGGAAACCCCATTCTTGAAGCAATCCCATTACGACAAAACTAACTGTTTTCATTCCTTGGGGTACCCCCGTTTTTTTCATTCCATTCCCTCTTTATATTGTATCTCCCGAAATTTCCCTCTATTGGAAGCATAGGCGTGGACCTCTCTTAAAATCAGCATGATACCTTCCATTAATTGAAGAACAATACTGATTTTTTCTTTGAGGATACTCATGATTGCAGAGAAACCAACAACATATTTCGAATTCCCTTAAAATCACATTGAAATTAGCTGCCAAGTCATCTCTAAAATTGTCACACCTCGAAACCCAGGGCGGAAACGTTCCGGGGTGGTGGTGACTTCATGTTAACTATCATAACCAATGTACATAGTAAGCAAAGTAAACAACCATTACATTACATATGAAAATTTACATTTGTTTGAAAGTAAAGTATTACAAGTGTTATACATATGTATATATGAACAAAAGTAAAGATGTGACTTCTACGCGCTCCATCTTCTCCAAAAGACCGTGGAGTACCTGTCTAATGTGGACCTGAGAATACAAGCAGTTTGAAAATCAGCATAAAGCTGGTGAGTTCATAAGCGGTTAATTTTTGTAAAAGACGAGTTTCCTTTGGTTTTCTGAAAAAGTCGTTATCCAAGAAAATCCTATATTTTCTTATAAAGAAAGTTTAGTTATCCATTCGTTACACAGTTTGGTTGAGAGCAGTTATGTTATCCAAGGAAAAACCCTTATTTTCCTAATAGTCGTGGTTAGTTCTTGATTCGGAATGCAATGTACTAGTATCTACCATACTTGTAGTATTAGTTAGGTATTCTGATATCCTAGTTATCCTACACACGAATGTCGAATATCTAGTATACTTAGCCGTAATTTCAAATCTTTGGAGATACTTAGAGACGTACATTAGCTGTATATTCGATGTTCTGGTGACCTCCAAAGGCGTACTTTAGACGTATTTCCGAAGCTCTGTCGACATCCAAAGGCGTATGTTTTCGAAACTCTGTCGATATCCAAAGGCGTACTTTCGAGTTATTTCCGAAACTCTGGTGGCACTCAAAGACATACACTATCAGTAATTTCGAAGTTCTGTGCCATCCAAAGGCGTGCACTAGCTGTACTTTCATCGTTTTATTCCTAGCTATACTTTCGTCGTTCTGTTCATAACTGTACTTTCATCGTTCTGTTACTATCCGAGGGCGTATCTTATTAGTATTAATATAATTAATGATTAGTATGAATCCTTCGCAAATTATAAAATATAACATAGTTTATAACACTTTATAAAGAAACCTACGATTAGTCTGAAAGTTAACTCTGCAATTCGAACTATTGGTTAATACGGTTTTCGATATTAAAAGCATATAGAATATAAACATTTGAACTGAAATAATAAGTTTGAGTACATGATTTCCTTGTACTCTTGCTTGTATTCCCCCTGAAAACATTTGAAAACACTGAAAAAGGAGTAGGGGTATGAACTCACCAGCTTTATGCTGATTTTCAAACTGCTTGTATTCTTAGGTCCACATTAGACAGGTCCTCCACAGTCTTTTGGAGAAGACGGAGCGCGTAATGGTTGTTTACTTTGCTTACTATGTATATTGGTTATGATACTTAACATGAAGTCACCTCCGCCCCGGAACGTTTCCACCCTGGGTTTCGGGGTGTGACAGATTGGTATCAGAGCCCTTGTTTATAGTGAACTAGTATACCAAACCTTACATGGTATAAGACTATAAACACTAAGGGGCCTAAGTGCTCTGAACTAAACGTATACTTCAAAATATAAGCATTTTTCAAAAGTATACAAGTATACCTAACCGCCAGATTCCATAATTATAAGTAGAACAAAACATAAGTAAATGGGAGTTGTACACTGCGGTTAAACCTGGGCAGTTATGCAGTCGTGTCTAGGGTCAATATAGCCTGATCAACTATATTCATTCGAGACACGGCCAACATGTGCTTGGGAGTGACTGTGGTGCCTAGCATGCCTAAAACTTACCCAATACCCAAACAACGAGCCGTCATCGCAGCGAAACATGAAATACTATAGGAGTATTTATAGAGCCGACTTCGTTATAGAAATCCTCATTCCAGCATTGCTCCTCAATCATTCCTTAGCGATAGTTTATTTGCTTTGATAACTCTTTCCTGCTTATCTCTTATAGAATCCTATATCTGTCATAATGAGATATCCCCTGTTCCATATCTCTTGATTCAATTTAGAGGACTTATGATCCTCTCTTTCCTGGCTATTTTAGATCAAGATGCCTCCAAGAAAGAGACCCAGCTCAGAGAACAACAATCCTCCTCTGCCACGATCTCCCCCTCCATTTGATCCCGTCATGTTTCAAGCAGCTGTTAATGCTGTTGTGGCTGGTACCATATCACAAATGAACCTCGATGGTTTAGGTAGGCAAGGAGGTGGTACTCAGCCCCAAAACCAGGAAGGTAGCCAAGGACACCGGAAGGAGTGTTCCTATAAAGACTTTATGAACGCGAAACCCACATCTTTCGATGGCACTGGAGGTGTCATTTCCTTAACTCGGTGGTTAGAGAAAATCGAATCAATTTTCAAAATTTGTGCCTGTTCACAATCCGACAAGGTGAAATTCGCCGCCTGCACGTTCATCGATAAAGCTCTGACTTGGTGGAACGTCCGAGTCAAATCTCTAACCCTACCTGTAGCCAATGCTATGGGTTGGGAAGTCATGAAGGAACTTCTGCTCGCGGATTACTGCCCTCAGGGCAAAATGCAGAAGCTGGAGCATGAACTTTGGAACCTGAAGATGAAGGGTTCTGATATCGCCGCTTACATTTCCAGATTCGATGACTTGACATTACTCTATCCGGGAATGGTTACCCCGGAGAGTAAGAAGATTGAGAGGTTCATCTGGGGGTTGACCCAGCCAACCAAATGGAACGTTTTAGCTGCGAAGCCAGATACCTATGACATCGCCAAATGCCTAGCGCAAACCCTGATCCACCATAGTGATGACCTGGAGGAAGCAGCCACCACTCCTGAGCCGACAGAGAGAAGTGGTGAGAAAATAAAGTTTTGGAAGAAGAAGAAGAAGAGTCAGCCTTCACAGGAGTCCTCGAAGAAACAAAAGATAGTGGCAGTCCACACTGCCACTACCCCAGCTGCTGTTTCTGTTGTCGGTTCCTCAGCCCAAGCACCTAACATTGGATATGTCGGTATTCTTCTATGGTGCAATAGATGCAGTTACCACCATCGTATCGCTGGCCCATGTCGTGAGAAATTTTGCAAAAACTGTGGCCAAGAGTGTAACATCCCAAAATTCAAGAACAAAAATTTTCTTTTAAATAAACATTACTTAAAGCAAAATCATCAATCCAATTATAATCAGAGTATTAATTTTCAATGCACATGTTCATTATCAGAGTAAAACATTCCCAGGCTGTCTAATCTATGGTGTGTGCCATGCGATCACCCCGAGCTCTTCCCTCCGCTACCGGAAGTACCTGAAACCAAAACTGAAAACCGTAAGCATGAAGCTTAGTGAGTTCCCCACCCTACCACATACCATGCATAACCCCATACTGTACATACTGGGCCACACCTGCTATCCTGGGCCTCACCCGCTACAACGGCCCCACCGCTCCAGGCCACGCCTGGCTTCGAGCCCCGCTCGGATACAGATCTGTTTCACTTAGGCCTCGCCTGTCACAGGGCCTCGACCGCTAACATATAATAGCACATAAACATATCACATCACATAAGCTAAACACATACTAACGGATCTTGTCCTAAGGCCTCGCCTGTCTCTAGGCCTCGCCCTTGTCCTGCAACTGATGAGTTATGGAACCCCGTCCATACTCCTGCTGATTGTGAGATACGGGCCCAGCCCACAGTCACTCTTTTCCTAACTCAGGCCTTGCCCCTGATATTCTGCTAATGAGATGTGGAACACCATCCACACTCTGCTATTGGTGAGTTACGGGACCTCGCCCACACTCACCCGCTTACCAGGCACATACAAGTATCATACAGACAACAAGTATAAACTATTACATAAACCATTCCTTGGGCACTCTCCAGCTATAATTGGTCCTCGTCCTGAATATCATACTAGCATACTGTGCCTAGGGCTAACCCCCGGGTCTTCTACTCATAACTACATTGGCCGACATTATGGCCGTAGACCCATTCACACAAAGGGAAACTCACCTACACTGGCTGAACTTGCTGATGATCCTACTAGCTGTTGCCCGACAACTCTCTGAACTCCTGCTCCACTAGCTCCCTGAGCTACCAATATCAATGCAACACTGAGTCTAACTGACCCCCGAAAGAAAACCAAGTGAACTTTGGTCAAAGTCAAAGTCCTGGTCAAAGTCAACCTTCCAAGTCAACCCTACTCGCTGAGTCACCCTATTGACTTGCCGAGTTCATATGTTCAGAGTCCTTCTATTCGCGACTCGACTCGCCGAGCCAGTCCATGACTCGCCGAGTCTACCGATTTCCGAGTCCTGACCTGTCCCACTCACAGAGACTCCATTTGTCACACCCCAAAACCAAGAACGGCGGAAACGTTCTGGGGCGGAGGACGTCATGTACAGTATCACAACAATGAAAAGTAGTAAACAAGCAACAACATCATCCATTGCATTAATAATATAATTATTATACTAGTGTGTTCTATCAAATTATAATAGACACTAAAGCATAAATCAAAACGAAAGATGAGTCTTGAACAAGCTCCATCTTCTCTAAACCTTGCATCGGTACTGATAGTTTCATTTTATTTACTTCTTTTTATAGTTTATTTTAGCATATTTCATCCATAATCTAGTTAATTTTCGTGCATATTTTCTTTTTTGTTATTTTATGACTATTTCAGGCACTTTCTAGTTTCGTGAGCTTTATTGCAGATTTCATGGAGACTAGTGGAGCGGGAATGTTTGGGACGTATGGAAAGCGATGGGAATTGGTGGAAAACAATGATCTTAGGCTTGATGGGTGGTGGAGATGATGCATGGAGCGAGCTTGATGATTATTTGAAGGCTTGGAGAGAAATAAACATTTAAATTTGCAAGATGCGGGAGTATATTCAAGCATGCATAGATTATTAATCGGGCGAGTTTACGAGCTATGAATCATTTGGAGAAGCCAAATTGGGCTTAAATTGAAGAAAACTTGAAGAAAAATGGGCTAGGAGCTGATTGGGCTCGCACTGGGCCAAGTGGGCAAAGCTATGGAGGCCCAAAACCTCAAAGATGCTACATTCAGGGACCACCCGCGCAACAGCACGCGGGTCGCGCAACCTCCTGCAAGGGCAATTTCGGAAATCCATTTGGAAGGCTATTTGAGGAAGGTTGGTGCCCATCTTTTGGAGACTCTTGGACATCTGATTTTTGGAGATTCTCTCTGGAGTTTTGAAGACTTTTGAAGGCCAAGAACACTTGAAGAACATCATATTTTTACCTCTTGATTCTTGCTTAATGTTTGGTACAATTTTCTCTAACTTTGTTTCTTTGGGTTTAGCCATGCTTGGCTAAACTAATCTTGGTTGACTTTTGGTTAATCCTTTGAACTTTTGTTGAATGTTGAAGAATCCATGAACATGTTCTTAAATCTTTATGGGAATGTTTTGTGTTTTAACATCTTATCACTACTTGTATGTTTTAGTTCATGAGTTTAAATGTGTTTGTGGTGATTAGTTGGCTAATTTCTTGATTAAGTAAAGGATCCTCAAATTAGCAAGCAACAAATGATTTTTGTGTTGTTTTTGCTTCACACAATCATAAAAACATTTCCTCCAACATGGTGGTGAAAGCATTTGACCCCTCTTGGATTTGGTGACTTTTTGGTTCTTAATGCTAGTTGACTTTCACTAATTACATGCTATTTGGAATTAGTGACTTTGACTAAGGAAATTGTTATGAGCTTCTCTAGCCATTTCAACAATTAAGAAAAGTCTAGGTAATCTCAAGCTCCTTGGATTACTATAGCCAAATTAAGGATTTAAATCAAAGTATTGCACCATTGGATTCTAATGATATGTTCATCAAAAGTCAAAGTGAGGAAACTTTAAGTCAACCATCTCTCCCTTATTGATTTTACATCAAACTCTTATTTTTGTTGCACTTGTATATTTAAACCATAGTTAATTCTAGTTTGTTTCAAGTATTTCAAAACACCAAACACCCCCCCCCCCCCCATTTTATTTTTATTGTCATTTTACAAGTATTTTTACAAAGAGATTTTTCATAGAGTTATAAATTGAACCAATCTCCGTGGATTCGATCCCTTTACCACTATACACTATTTTAGTGTGTAATATTTAGGGTTATTATTTGTGTTGGCCTCGACAACCACCAAATTTTTGGCGCCGTTGCCGGGGATTGGTTTATTTTTAATCAATTTGTTTCTCTATGCCTAGATCTCATTGTGCAGGTACTCAAATTTAAAATCCCGAAATTAAAAAAAAAGTATGGTTCGGAAATGAACACTCCTTGCACCGAAGACCAACTTTCTGAGCTAGCTCAGTTAGTTATGATGATTGAAAGTAACCAAAGTGTGCAGCCCACACCTCTTCTTTGTGATTTTTACGCCCAAAATGGACATCATTCCGACATGTGTCCATATTTACAAGGAGAATGGGAAGAAGTGCAAGAGAAAGGAAGCTACTACTGGTCAAACCAATGGAGTTATGATCAGCCTCAACATGATCAATGGTGGGACAACAACCAAGTTTGGGAAAATAACCATTACCAAAACCCATACCAAACATGGGGAAATAACCATTACCAACCAACTCCATTGTTCCAAGAACCCTATCCTTACCCTCCTCAACAAACTGAAACGCCAAGCATGTCCTTAGAGGAAAGTGTGAAAAGCATTGCCACTTCTACCCAAATTTTCCAGGAAACAACTCAAGCTAGCCTCAAAAGCTTAGAGCAACAAATAACACAAATTGCTCAATCAATTAGTATAATGGAAGCTCAAGAAAAAATACCATCCGAAAAGAGCCCATCGCATAACGCATGTTCCATTCCTTTGAATGATGAGATATTTTTTGATGGCCCAAGAGTGTTATATGAAGAAGAGGAAGAAGAAGTAGAAGTGGAAGAGGTTGTTAAAGAAGAAGAAGAAATTGAAAATTTTGACAATGAAACTATAGAGGAAGTGATATGGGTTAATGAAAGAGAGGTTGAGCCACCCACTACCATTGAGAAACTAACTCCATTGGTAGACCAACCACAAGAGCCAGAAGCGATAAATTTGTCAGACTCTTCAAAGGATACGTATCACAAGAAAGAAGACGCCCAACCGGTCACCTACTCAAAAACCATGTCCAAGAGTTTAGAAAAGAAGGAAGAGTTGATCACCTTAATGAACAAGTACAAGAAAGAATATGGTTGGATGATTTCTATTATCAAAGGTCTGAGTCCGGTATGGTTCTCCCGTAAAAAGAAAGTCAAATACAAGAAAAGAGTCCCAATGGAGGTGTGGAAATTAAAAAATGTCGACACGGGGAAAATTTACAAGGTTAATGGACATCTATTAAATCCATTCAATGAAGTTTTTGATTCAGATGTCCAAGATGTCGTCCATTTGGACGCCCCAAAGTGTTAAAGTGAAGTTTGGAGGCGTCTCACCAAAGACGTTAAAGAATGGCATTTTTGGAAAGCATTGTGCTTTCGTGTTTTTAATTTGAATAAATGAGTTTTGAAGATGTTTTTGGGATTCAAAAGAGTTGTTTTTGGAGAAATCAAGAGTTTCTAGGTGTTTGGGGCCTTCCAAAGCAAGAACGGGTGAAAAAACGAAGAAAAATGAAGCGAAAATGAAGATCAGGATCAGCGGGTTGCGCAACTCGCGTGCTGTTGCGCGGGTGGGTTTGGCGGCCATGTGTGATGAAGCGACATTGGCCCAAGACTTAACTGCAAGGTCTGCGCGACCCGCGTGCTACTCTGCGCGACCCGCGCACTGTGCTGGGCAATTTGGGTTATTTTTGGCTATTATTTGACCAGGTGTTGACCAAAGGTTTTAATGAGTTGACCTTTTGACTTTTCTTGACCAACATTGACCGAAATTGACCCTTTTGACCCATAGATTAAAATGTTCAGCTTCCCTTCTTCTTCATTTAATCATCTTGATCTCCCACTCCATTCCTCTCATATAACCTTCCAGCAACTACCTCGCCGGAAAATTCAAGATTGTCGAAATTCTACCGATCGTAATTTCACGAAATCACCGCCACAGACATCTCCCATCATCCAATCCTCCGATTTAGGTCATTTTTTCCCTTACCTTAAGCATTGAGGACAATGCTTGTTCTTAAGCTTGGGGTGGGGCATTTCATTTTCCTTTTATTTTTTCATGCATTTTTAATTAGGTTGCATAGCATTTTAGTTTTAAGCTAATTTTCATTCATTTTTTTTTTAAATCCAAAAAGATTTTATTTTCTTCTTTTCTACTTTTATATTTTTGCATAACATTAAGCTTATGGCATTAGCATTCATGCATTTTTGTTGTCTGTTTATTCTCACCTCCTTGGATGCCATGGAACAGGTTCATAGTTATTGTATCATTATTGGTCCAGGATCTTGTTGCTATCTCACCCATCGAACCGAGACCACTAGCTGCACTTTGGGATTTCATACTTGGGATCAGATGCTGGTAGCTTAAAGGGGTAAGTGATCATGGCCAGGTAGTTTTCATGAAAAATTATGCATCCAATACTAATGACTGTAGGATATACTATAGCAATGGATGTCTTAGCCTTGCGGTCACTAATGCCGAGAGGATCACACTTGATCATGTTTGAACCGTTAGGATGAAGCACTAGTGCTTGTCCCCGAGTAGAATCCATATCCGGTCTCTTTACATCACCATATCTTTTTGCGATTTTCTTAGGATTTTAGAGAAGTCTTTTAGTCCGCATGTGGAAATTTTCATTATTTTTGAGAAAAAAAATCACAAATTTGAAAAGGAGCTTACATTATATCTTTATGCTCCACACATGGTCATTTTCTCGCTTAGACCATTCAGATTATATTACTACCCTTTCGGTTCCACTTACACACTTTAGGAACCAAATTTTGAGTCAAAGGGTTTTCTTGTTAAAAATTTTGATTATTATTACATTACCTTCAAGTATAACAAAAAAAAACAAAAAAAAGGGGGCAGGCAAATTCCCAGCTGCAGAAATCTGAGAAGGGTGACCGGTTCAATTATTGAACTAAATCTTCCAACATTTTGGTCACCCGACGTTTGATATTCATTTATTTAGGTATGTTTTATTGTATATAGATCGAGTTGTTTTTCGCAAATTGGTGATGTTAGGGAGACTGTCGAGTCGGATACTACGGGAGGTTTGGGCCAACACCAAGTGAACCGATTCCTACAACGGTGCCCGAGCGATTAAACCTAGTTACACATGAGAGAAACCGGCAAACGTGAGATCAGAGTGTACACTTAAAGAAGAGCTCCACCCGAGCCCATCCAACTGCTTTCTCCCTACTACAGATATTCTTCATTGTATGCATGTTCCATTGAGGCTGCGAGTGCTCATCCCTCCTTACTCACCTAAAGGAGTTATCCTGGCTGTGGTTTATGGTCCCTTTGTCATCGGATGAAAAAGTAATGAGATAATAGCAAGATCAGTTCTGACCATGT
This sequence comes from Lactuca serriola, assembly GCF_051521515.1. Taxonomy (NCBI): domain Eukaryota; kingdom Viridiplantae; phylum Streptophyta; class Magnoliopsida; order Asterales; family Asteraceae; genus Lactuca; species Lactuca serriola. The sequence continues at coordinate 354,296,749 of NC_136411.1, forward strand.
TGACTAACGGTGATCAAGTTCTGCGGTTCTATCCATTCTTTTTATTTTCCTTAGGATAGTTCATCCCGAGTTCATTTTAGTCTTGTCTTACTTGAGGACAAGTAAGGTTTAAGCTTGGGGTGATTTGATAGTTTCATTTTATTTACTTCTTTTTATAGTTTATTTTAGCATATTTTATCCATAATCTAGTTCATTTTCATGCATATTTCCTTTTTGTTATTTTATGACTATTTCGGGCACTTTCTAGTTTCGTGAGCTTTATTGCAGATTTCATGGAGACTAGTGGAGCGGGAATGTTCGGGACGTATGGAAAGCGATGGGAATTGGTGGAAAACAAGGATCTTAGGCTTGATGGGTGGTGGAGATGATGCATGGAGCGAGCTTGATGATTATTTGAAGGCTTGGAGAGAAATAAACATTTAAATTTGCAAGATGCGGGAGTATATTCAAGCATGCATAGATTATTAATCGGGCGAGTTTACGAGCTATGAATCATTTGGAGAAGCCAAATTGGGCTTAAATTGAAGAAAACTTGAAGAAAAATGGGCTAGGAGCTGATTGGGCTCGCACTGGGCCAAGTGGGCTAAGCTATGGAGGCCCAAAACCTCAAAGATGCTACATTCAAGGACCACCCGCGCAACCGACCCGCGCAACAGCACGCGGGTCGCGCAACCTCCTGCAGGGGCAATTTCGGAAATCCATTTGGAAGGCTATTTGAGGAAGGTTGGTGCCTATCTTATGGAGACTCTTGGACATCCGATTTTTGGAGATTCTCTCTGGAGTTTTGAAGACTTTTGAAGACCAAGAACACTTGAAGAACATCATATTTTTACCTCTTGATTCTTGCTTAATGTTTGGTACAATTTTCTCTAACTTTGTTTCTTTGGGTTTAGCCATGCCTGGCTAAACTAATCTGGGTTGACTTTTGGTTAATCCTTTGAACTTTTGTTGAATGTTGAAGAATCCATGAACATGTTCTTAAATCTTTATGGGAATGTTTTGTGTTTTAACATCTTATCACTACTTGTATGTTTTAGTTCATGAGTTTAAATGTGTTTGTGGTGATTAGTTGGCTAATTTCTTGATTAAGTAAAGGATCCTCAAATTAGCAAGCAACAAATGATTTTTGTGTTGTTTTTGCTTCACACAATCATAAAAACATTTCCTCCAACATGGTGGTGAAAGCATTTGACCCCTCTTGGATTTGGTGACTTTTTGGTTCTTAATGCTAGTTGACTTTCACTAATTACATGCTATTTGGAATTAGTGACTTTGACTAAGGAAATTGTTATGAGCTTCTCTAGCCATTTCAACAATTAAGAAAAGTCTAGGTAATCTCAAGCTCCTTGGATTACTATAGCCAAATTAAGGATTTAAATCAAAGTATTGCACCATTGGATTCTAATGATATGTTCATCAAAAGTCAAAGTGAGGAAACTTTAAGTCAACCATCTCTCCCTTATTGATTTTACATCAAACTCTTATTTTTGTTGCACTTGTCTATTTAAACCATAGTTAATTCTAGTTTGTTTCAAGTATTTCAAAACACCAAACACCCCCCCCCCCCCCCATTTTATTTTTATTGTCATTTTACAAGTATTTTTACAAAGAGATTTTTCATAGAGTTATAAATTGAACCAATCTCCGTGGATTCGATCCCTTTACCACTATACACTATTTTAGTGTGTAATATTTAGGGTTATTATTTGTGTTGGCCTCGACAACCACCAGGTACCTGTCTATAGATGACCTGAGGATACAAGTAATTTTGAAAGCGAGTATCAGCTTTGAAGCTGGTGAGATCATAAGTATTTTAGTGTCTTAATTTGTAAGTAATTATTTGTATGTATTAATTTGTATGTAAGAATTTGTAAGTATATGAATTGTAAGTATTGAAAGTGTATATGAACTGTAAGTATGAAAATGTTTGTAAAACAACTGTAAACGTTTGAAAAACCCTAGAAATCCCTATGATTCCTATTAGTAACAAAAGGAGTCTTCTACCAAGACTTAACTGTTCTCAATGTAGTCTTCTATCAAGACCTAACTGTTCCGAATGTAGGCTTCTACCAAGACCTAGTTGTATTAGTATTACCCTTTGGAACAAGGGCCACTAACAATGTTAACTGAAGACATCCGTAGATGTACATTTACCTCTGTTGCTAACAACTGGGTATAGGAATAGTCAGTCCCCAAAAGTATACCTGTAATGGTATCAACCGTTGACATCCGTGGATGTGCTTTTACCTCTGTAGCTAACAGAGATTCTAGAAATGGTCAATCCCGCAACGTATCCTTTGGTACTAGGATATTAAATCCAATCTATCTCGTCGATTATGTGATTGAATCACAACGTATCCTTGGGCACCCGCCCGCTATCATTGGTCCTCGTCCTGAATATCATACTAGCATACCATGCCTAGGGCTAACCCCTGGGTCTTCTACTCATAACTACATGGGCCGGCATTATGGCCGTAGACCCATTCACATAAAGGGAAACTCACCTGCACTGGCTGAACTTGTTGATGATCCCACTAGCTGCTGCCCGACAACTCTCTGAACTCCTACTCCGCTAGCTCCCCGAGCTACCAATATCAATGCAACACTGAGTCTAACTGACCCCCGAAAGACAACCATGTGAACTCTGGTCGAAGTCAAAGTCCTGGTCAAAGTCAACCTTCCAGGTCAACCCTACTCGCCGAGTCACCCTATTGACTTGTCGAGTTCATATGCTCAGAGTCCTTCTATTCGCGACTCGACTCGCCGAGCCAGTCCATGACTCGCCGAGTCTACCGATTTCCGAGTCCTGATCTGTCCAACTCACCGAGTCTCCATTCGACTCACTGATTCGAGTCTCAACTTGAAGGGTTTGGGGTTTCGCGACCTGACTCACCGAGTCCAAGACAACCTTCAACAGACTCGCCGAGTTGTTCATCCAACTCGCCGAGTTCCTGCCCAACTTCATCTGACTCGACGAGCTGTTCATCCCACTCGTCGAGTTCCTCCAAATCTTCATGCTACTCGCCGAGTCCACTCAAAGGACTCGTCGAGTCCATTCAGATCTCCATACATGCAAAGGACTTTTGAGTCATGCGTGGACTCCAAACTGTAGATCTACCCTTCCCAATCCTATTCCTCACGAAAAGTTGCAAACTTTACGTGTAGGGAAGGAGATCTACGCAAAATACACCATAAACTAGGGTTTAAGGCAAAGAGGCTCCATAATCAACTCAAGGGCAGATACTTTATGCTTTTCAAGACCATAATATGCTTAGATCCGAAGTAGCAACTTCAGATCTGGCTTCTAACTCAAAAGGGGTATCTAATCATGGCTACAAGCCCCCAAAAATCACAACCATAATAGATCTAAAGGAGGGAAACGACTTAATACCTTCAATAACTCAGAAAGTTTCCCTAATCTTCAAATCTAAGGCCAATCCTTGAAGCTTCAATGATTCCCCTCTTTCTTCTTCCTTCAAATCACTCAAAATTGGCTTGGAAGCTTGAATGGGCAACAATGGGGCTTAGGGTTCGATGTTCTGGGTGAAAGAGGCAGTAAAGGAACCCTAGGAAAGAGAATGAGACATTTAAATAGGCTCCAAGTCCCGAATTTAGGGTTTTCCTCGCACAGACCAGACTCGCCGAGTCCCCTTGGCCGACTCGCCGAGCCGGTCACTTACTCCTCGACCCGGATCCCGCTCGGACTCGCTGAGTTCCTCCTTGGACTCGCCGAGTCTCCCCTTAAAGTTAGGGTTTTCTTTCCTTTCTTGACCTTCAAAACTTTGGGTGTTACAACTCTCCCTTACTTAAACTAAACTTCGTCCTCGATGTTTGCTATGGCCCACCGCCTGCGATCTGCCTTCAATATCCCACCAATTATTCCAACACCAGCTGCCTACCTTCTCTGGCCTTCCGCTCGGTCATTCCGACTAACACTAATCCTTGCGGATAATAGACTCGGGTCACCCTGACCCTGAACATCCTAGAAACGCAACTTACTCACCGACAATCCTTCTGGTACTCACCGAGTACTGCACTGAACCTATAGGGGTTCACCCCTTTTTTCCTTGCGCAAATTCCTTGCCTTCCCAAGGGAAAGCTCCATAACCAAATATTTCCTCTGTCACTATGAAGGTCCTATCCTTCACCAACTCCATCACCCCCTCTATTTCCAGTACGGGTCATCACCGCCAGTAACCACTGACACTCCTCTCTGTCAAAACTTGGTGTCGAGCACCCCTCGATTCAACTAACTGAATTCCACCATACACTACTTACCCGCAGTACTACTGACTGAAAATTCTGCTATTCCTTGTCCGCCTTCCGGATGAACTGAGACCACCCTGGTCCCTACCAACCTATCAATGACTGGATTACCGGCTCCCACCGGTAGCTTGTCCCAACACCACCACTAGCCGCTCCCAGCGACTTCCAAAGAAACTTCGACCACCTATAACTACTTAATCTATTCTGCCATTCAGGCACTACAAACCTGGGATCCCGGATCCCCTAACTTGACACTAAGGTCCCTACCAGGTCCCACCTGCGCTGCTAAAACTCACGGGCCTCGCCCACGGGTCCCACATGCCTCTATCCTTCTAGTCTCACTAGTCTAATCACTCTCGCTCGGGCCTCGCCCACGGGTCTCACCCAACCATACTACTGAACAACCCTGCTATCAGGTCTCACCTACACTGCTAATCTCATACGGGCCTCGCCCACGGGTCTCACCCGACTATATACTGGAGCGGCCTCTCCCAAGGTCTCACCTCTCTAGGGCTATACAGGCAAACTCCCTATCATTCTCATGCACTACCCATTCCTGATCCCTATCTGATCACTAGGAGATAAGGGCCTCGCCCCAACTCCGCTAACGAAGCTACTAAGGAATGCTACGACTTACCCGTAGTCTTACATCACCATCCATTGCTGACTGCTAGTGAATGCTACGGCTGCCCCGTAGTCTTACAACACTTCCACCACTGACTGCTAGTGAATGCTACGGCTGCCCCGTAGTCTTACATCACTTTCTACCACTGACTGCTAGTGAATGCTACGGCTGCCTCGTAGTCTTACATCACTTCCTACCACTAACCGCTAATACGAAGGCACCCATGTGCCATTAGCTCTCAAGATCCTCATTCCGACTCCCTCGAGTCCTAAGGGCGATCCACAACCTAAATTCCCAACCACGTACTAACCATTACCATCACACGCACTAGCTGATGGGGAGTTTCTCAAACTCCCAACCCTGAAATCCTCAATCCATCAAACGCTGAACTACTTCTTTTCCTTCTCGGAGGTCGCGCACTCATTCTGGGTCTGCGTGCTCCTACCTTTGCACACTTGGAGGATTCTCCCCCACTTCGATCCTGCTTACCCCTTGATGCTCAATACTCAAAAAGAAATCCCAATCCTTGCTACCATTCCATAATCAATCTGCTGAGGAACCCAAGCTTACCATAGCTAGGGATCTAACCAATCCATCTCTAACACTATACAACTCCGATCTAGCGAGACATACCAAGTCCCTCCCAAACATGCTACAATTACTGCATCCTATGTAACCTTCTCCAATAGGGCACATCCCCTCACTACCATTCGAATATCCAAGGTTTGCAGATGGCATATAACTCGATCTCAATCAACGGCTCAAAAATAAAATACTCATACCGATAATGATGCAGAACCATAACAATATAATCATGCACAAATGAAAGAACTGAAAACGGAAATCGCATACTTGTAACGTCCGGTGCTGATCGCGCCTCCAAGGTAGTCATCTGAAGAGCTCTGCCTCCTACCGCAGGCGCCTCTACACGGCCCTGACGGCCGTCTGTGATCCTCAAAGTTGCAGGGGCAGGTGCCATCACCCGTCCTGCTGAAAACAAACTGGGGCACTGGGCCTTCTTGTGGCCCCGCTGATTGCAGTGAAAACATAACAAGTCTGATCCCTATGCGGTGGTAACAGTACAATCCCTACTGAAATGACCAGTCCGACCGCACTTGAAACAACCAGACTCACCACCGCTACCACTCCTGCACGCGCCCCCGTGCGCCCAGCCACACTTCCCGCACCGACTGCGGTCCTGATAATCCCTCGATCTCGAATCCGATCCCTTGGGCCTTTTCCCCGAACCTGCAGCTACCTGAACCTCATCCGGCTTCCTCTTCCGGATCTGCTCCAAATCAATTTCCCTTTCTCTAGCCCGAGAAATCATATCTTCCAGCGTCTTACAGCTGGATCTGCTCACGAACTCCCTGATGTCATCCCTCAACATCTCGTGGTATCAGGCCTTCTTCATCTCCTCATCCGCGACATACTGCGGTACAAGAAGAGCCCTCTCCTTGAACTTGGCGGTGATCTCCGCCACAGTCTCAGTGGTCTGCGTCAAATCCTGAAACTCCCGTGCCAACTGTTGCACCTTAATAATCAGCGAAAACTCCGCCCTGAACCTGGCCGAGAAATCGCTCCAAGTCATCGCGTCCAACGCGACATCATCCCCCAAAGCATGACCAATCTCCTGCCACCAATCCCTCGCTCCGTCCTTCAGAAGACATGAAGCGAGTCTGACCTTGTCCTCCTCAGGACACCGGCTCGTACGGAACGCGTTGGCAACATCAGCCAACCATCTGCTGCTAGCGATGGGGTCCCTAGCCCCATGATAATCTGGTGCCCCACAAGCCCTGAACTCCCAAAATGTCAAGGTACGCACTCCCATCAATGCCATCATCTCAGTACGGAAGGCTCCCAGCCTCTCATCCAAAATCTCCAATATACCCTCCTTGACCGTGCCAAAGATCACAGGATTCTGATCTAGAATACTGCGCGTAACCTCGGCGGATATCAACTCCCTCATTCGCTCCTCGAGCTGCTCGGCCCCTGAACCCGAGCCTGATCCCTCTCCGGCGCCTGATCCGCCCGCTGGTCTCTCTCGCAACGTCACCATGTTGAAAATATACCACAACCATTATCAGAATACTGATCACTGATGCGAGACCAAACACACCCTACCAGGTTCCCGGTCTTCTCTCGGCCTTTCCCGAATCGAGTACGGATCCTCTTCTTTCACTAGTACGGGCCCATACTACCTTCCACATCTATTCGTACTTTCCTCAGGAATTGCTTCGACTCCACTAGGTCCCTTATCCACTACTACTGCTCCCAGCACTATCTCATCCTAGGCTTATCCTAGGGAAACCTCTAACTCAACTCAAACCAATCCTCAGCTGCTGCAGGTCTCCTTGTGATGCCAATTAGCCATCACCTGGATACCATCACATGTGACAAGGCTCAGATAATCCTTCACGTAAAAGAGTCGTCCCTACAACGGTTGGACTCAAACAAGAGCTGTGTAATAGGACCAAATCCAACACTCTGAGATTATTCAACCCTGATCACATGTGACATGTCGTATCCACCTAATGGCTAACTCCCATCACTCAGAATCCCACAATGCACAAAGCAAGCAACATTCATACAAGGGAAAATCTAACCATAACATACTCAAGCAATCATATCCACATAGCAAGAATCTGAACTAGCATGGAACACAAACTCATAGACCCACACAAACTCATAAACTCAGGCATAACCTAAACAGGCTATCCTACTACTGTCTAATCATCGCTATCATGCAGCTCAAAACACATATAATAGGCACATAAGGCATCATCCCTAGATCCTTAGTCCTAATCTAGCATGTTGTTCTATCAACTAACAATCATAACAAAAACTTGTATGGGTATTTTGGGGTACTTACTTGAGCTCGGTTGATTGCATGCACCACACCCCTTTTCTCTTTTCAAAGTTCTTTTCTTTCCGAATTCTTTTGCTTTTCTAAAACTGTTTTTCTTTCTCAAAATTCTTTTTAGAAAACTGTCTTTTCATTTTTTGAAAACTTTTTATCCGGCCCCTTAGTTTGAGTTCAGGCACACCCGAGAGTATACCCGAATCCCTCAAACCAAGGCTCTGATACCAACTTGTAACATCCCAAAATTCAAGACTAAAAATTTTCTTTTAAATAAACATTACTTAAAGCAAAATCATTAATCCAATTATAATCAAAGTATTAATTTTCAAAACACATGTTCATTATCAGAGTAAAACATTCCCAGGCTGTCTAATCTATGGTGTGTGCCATGCGATCACCCCGAGCTCTTCCCTCCGCTACCGGAAGTACCTGAAACCAAAACTGAAAACCGTAAGCACGAAGCTTAGTGAGTTCCCCACCCTACCACATACCATGCATAACCCCATACTGCACATACTGGGCCACGCCTGCTATCATGGGCCTCACCCCTACCTCGGGCCTCGCCTGCTACCAAGACTTAACTGTTCTCAATGTAGTCTTCTATCAAGACCTAACTGTTCTGAATGTAGGCTTCTACCAAGACCTAGCTGTATTAGTATTACCCTTTGGAACAAGGGCCACTAACAATGTTAACTGAAGACATCCGTAGATGTACATTTACCTCTGTTGCTAACAGCTGGGTATAGGAATAGTCAGTCCCCAAAAGTATACCTGTAATGGTATCAACCGTTAACATCCGTGGATGTGCTTTTACCTCTGTAGCTAACAGAGATTCTAGGAATGGTCAATCCCGCAACGTATCCTTTGGTACTAGGATATTAAATCCAATCTATCTCGTCGATTATGTGATTGAATCACAAGGTAAAGATAAGAATGAGGATTATATAACAGAATCTATACATATAACTGTTGGAATAGTGTCTAAGGCTGCAACTATATTAGGCAAGTATTTGACCCGATTGTGCATGGTCCTTTTGGGTTGCCTTCACCATAGCAACTTGATGGGATGATTTATTATGAGAGAATAAATATTATTGATATATTATGAGAATAATATAATGAATAATAATATTGTATTAATTTGGTGACTTAAAGGGATTAATTAAATAAGAGGGTATAAACTATCAATTGTTTGATAGTTTCACTTTGGGCTGTAAATCCTTATTGGATAGAGGATGGACGAATTCTAGGGCTTGGGATAGCCTCAAATTCGTCCAAGGCTTATCTATGGAAAGGATTTGGATTGCTTTAAGGAAAGATTATCCAACTAGGGTTTAAGGGTGAAACCCTAGGAGCCTACAAGTATATATAGACCCTTAGGGCATGTGAAATTGGCATCTCTTCAAAAGAAAGAAAACCCTGGCCGAATTTCTTCCCTCTCCTCTCTCTCAAATCATCCTCCTTGGTAGATGGTGTTTGTAAGCCATTAGAGGAGTGACAATTGTGACTCTAGAGCTCCAAGACAACAAGATCAAAACAAGAGATTCAAAGGTAAACTTCTAGATCTGATTTTGTATTGTTCTTATACCTAATTAGTCATTAGAAGTCTTGGATTCAAAGCATGTTTAATTAGAGAAACCTAGATCCAAGCATTAGGGTTTGCATGTGCACATAGGAATGTTCATATGGCTAAAACCCATCAGTGTATCAGAGCCTAAATTGGTTTCTATTAAATTGTTGCTTGTTTGTTTGAATCTTGCTGGAAAAATTCTATTTTTATGTTTCTGAGTCATGGACTCGGCGAGTCCCGTTGTGGACTCGGCAAGTTGGCCTGACTCGGCGAGTCCCATGGTGCACTCGGCGAGTCCAAGCGTCAGGAAGGGCCAGATTCGGGATTTTTTGATATTTATCTTATGGAAACTTGCCTTTATCATATTAGATCAACCCTAATCCAATTTGTTGATATATATGACTATAATCTTGATCTAATTAAAGAGATTTATCAATTAATAAAATATTTAATTTCCTTATGTGATAATTAGTTAATTATTTTGATTAAATTGGTAAATTATTATGCAAGAAATCTTAAATAAATCAAATATAGATAATTATGGAATTAATTGTTAATTGAGATTATTTGTTATTTGATCCTCCATGTTTTAAATGTTTAAAACTTGTCCTCAAGTTTTGAAATTTATGTTTTGTGATTAAAAGTTTTAATTTAGAAAATTTAAATTTCAAACCCTAAAATTTTACAAGTTTAAAATACAACCCGATACTAATATAATATTACAAGATTAATATATATATATATATATATATATATATATATATATATATATATATATATGTATAACTAAAATGTTAGTCTTACCGTTAGTAGGCCTCATTCACGAAGCCGATCTATAAGGGGGGTATAAGGTTGCGGCCTATAAAATGGCGCTTAATGGGTGTACATTCACACCCACCGCTTGCTTGATCGGTGGAGGGTCGTTAGCCGAACGGGTAGGATAGGGCAACCTCATCCTCTCATTAAAAGTATAATATGAAATACAAAGTAACTACATTTTTTTAAAAATTTCCCAATCTTAGTTACTTTAGGAAAAGTGAATTGATGCAATCCCATGAAATTACACTTTGCACCCTTGCTAAGAAGTTAGTGGAGCGTGTGTGGTTTACCGGCACACTAATTGGTTCTAAGCAAAGGTGGCAAAGGGTGATTCATTGTTTATCATAGTTCGATGGAGCGTGTGTGGTTTACCGGCACATCGAATAGGTGATCGTTACAATGAAGGCACCATGTGAATTTGCATGGTAATTCACACCCGCTTTGTGATCCTCGATATCCCAGTCACAAACAAGAGGGGCATATCGAGATTTAAACATGCCATTGAAGAGTTTCAATGAATCTCATCCAAACCTAGGAATTCTCAATACATTTAGAACTTAAAGTTATGTTTACATGGTGGAGAATTAGTGAATCATCATTCACTTACCTTCAAATTGTTTGCATGTTAGATTACGGCATCCCTTTTCTAATATGTAAATATTGTTGTTGGATCCTAGCCCTAATTTTTCTTATTTGGTGATAATTAGGGATTCATATTCTAATCTATCTTTGTCCTTTCTATTTGTAGATGTCGAACGCAAACAACCTTGCTTCTAGTTCATTCACATTGATGAGCCTTTGTCAAAAGGTCACCTTTGATGGAACGAACTTTAGCGAATGGATAAGATACATTCGCACTATTCCTCGCTATGAGGATAAGGAGTATGTCCTCGATGAGAAGCTCGAGAAGATCAACCCTGAAATCGCTACTCCGGCTGAAATGACCGCTTTTGAAACTCACGAGCGAGATGCAACGAAGTTACATTGCATCATGATAGCCACTATGAACTTCGAATTCCAAAAGTCCTATGAGGACATGTACCCGTATGAGATGCATCAAGACTTATTGGAGAGATACCACCAAAACGCGAGACAAGAGCGTTATGAGATTTTCACTAACATGATTTCCGCTAAGATGGGTCATGGAGAGTCTCTTACCGTGCACCTGCAAAAGATGCAAAGGTATGTCGACCGTCTTCGCAAGTTGAATGTTGACTTTGGGGAAGACTTGGCGATCGACATGGTGCTTCACTCTTTGCCTCCAAGCTACAATCAATTTAGGATGACCTACCACATGAACAAAGAAGAGGTCACCCTAAGCAAACTCCAAGGTCTCTTGAGGGTTGCTGAGAGCAACTTCAAGGACAAGTCTATTGCACCAACTCCCAATCCACCCGCTGCTCCTGTCTTGGCTATTGGAAAAGGAAAGGGAAAGAAGAGGAAGGCTTCGTCTAAGAACTATCTCAAGGTTAAAGCCCGAGATGGTCCCTCTTCTAGTGGGACCAAAGTTGATCCTGCTAAGCCCTGCCCTAACCCAAAGGAGGCAGAGTGCCACCACTGCCACAAGATAGGACATTGGAAGAGAAGCTACCCAGAGTACCAGCAAGCCATCAAGGAAGGAAAGATCAAGCCGTCTTTCGCAGGTATATACACAATTAAATCTAACGATTCATCTCATGCTATTTCCTGGGTTCTTGATACCGGTTTTGGTTACCACATTTGTTCTAATGTGCAGGGAATAAGAAGAAATAGGGATGTGGAGGCTGGAAGAATTAATCTAATCATGGGGAACAGAAGATCGTCGCCTGTCACACCTCGAAACCGAAGGCGGAAACTTCTCGGGGCGGAGGTGACTTCATGTGAATCATAACCAATGTACATAGTAAGCGAAGTAAAACACAAAACATTACATTACATAGATTTTTATTACATCAGTTGAAAAGTAAAGTAGTACAAGTTTCATAGATATATAGTTTAACAAAAGAAAGATGATTCTTCTACGCACTCCGTCTTCACCAAAAGAGATCGTCAGGTACCTGTCTAAAGTGGACCTGAGAATACAAGCGGTTTGAAAATCAGCATAAAGCTGGTGAGTTCATAATCGGTTTATTTTATGAAAAGAACGAGTTCCTTTAGTTTCCTGAAAAAGTGGTTAACCAAGAAAATCCCATATTTTCTTAAGTGTTAGATACCAAATCCAAATTGTAATATAAAAGATGTACAATGAAAACATGATTGTTCTTATAATTTGTAAAGTTTAGTTATTTAACTTATTACACTTATCTGGTTACAAACTATTGTTACTCAGGAAAATCCTATACTTTCCTATATGTGTAAGTGTGAACTATTACTGGTTATGTGTGAGCTAACTGATACTGATTCCGATTATGTTCATTATTATCCATAGGAAAACCCCATGTTTTCCTGAATGTGTGTGTGTTTACTATTACCAAGTCTGTGTATGCTAACTGTTACCGATTCTGATTATGTTCATTGTTATCCATAGGAAAACCCCATGTTTTCAAGAATGTGTGTGTGTGTGCATCATTACCGATTCTGGTTATGTTTTAGTGTTCTCTCCAGGAAAACCCCATGTTTTCCTGAATGTGTGTGTGTGTGCCTGTCATCCTTGAATGTACATTAGCTTTACTACGTACATAAAGCTAGTAAATGAGTCTAAAGCGTTAATAATCTAGATTGCGAGTCCTTAACCATACTCAGACTAGATATGACTCGAATCGTGGCCAGTATCCTTTTTATGACTTTCGTCACCCTTGAACCTTTCTGTTCGGCTGTAGCTAGCAGCCAGGTGCGGGATTGTCAGTCCCGTATAGATCTATACACTCAAGTCACGCTCTCCTACGTTCGTAGATTCTGGTTACAGGGGTAGTCCTCCACTCTCGTGCCACGGGACGTGTTACAAAGGACGTGTCTCCAATCTTTAAGATTAATCATCACTTCTCGCCTAGGAAAGAAGTATCTAAGACTAACTAAGTTCTAACGTGCCTGTCCTTTACACTCGGGCCTAGGTGTTATTATTAAGGACATTACAGATGTTCTATGTTTTCTAATGATGACTATCCATTTACACTCGAGCCGAGGTGCATTATTAAAGACATTACAATGTTCTATATTATCAAATGACTGTTGTTCTTTTACACTCGAGCCTAGGTGTATTATTAATGACATACCGAAGTTTTATGTTTTCTTTATGGTGTCTGACTTTTATACTCATGCCTATGGTATTTTATTACAGACTTTACAATGTTTTATGTTTTCTATCTATATAAGTATGAACAATCAAATGTGAAGTTAACAATATGACAGTATATAATAAGAATTGAAAATCGGTTTTTAAACAAATAACTCTGCAAGTTAAAACAATTTGTTAAAAGGGTTTCCAATCCTTAAAAATGTACAAGTATGAAACCATTTAATTAAAATCATAAGTTTAAGTACAAGATATTCTTGTACTCTTGCTTGTATTCCCCCCTGAAAACATTGAAAAACCATTGAAAAAGGGTAGGGTATGAACTCACCGGACGCGGAAAGTGTCGAATGGGATGCTAAACGTCGAACCGAGGCTTGAATACGAGCGATAATCCTATGTAATATTAATTAATACATAATATATATCTAATTAGATTTAAATAACTAATTAGATACACTTGAACATTCTAAGACGCTAAAACACTCCAAAATGAGCGTTTGAAGTGACCCGGGTGACTTTTCTGGACATGAATGGCTAGGATATGGAGTTTACTCTCCAAGAGTAAACTCCAGGGAGTGTTCACGGCCTTAAACACCTCATCCCCATGAGTTTACGGCCGTAAACTCATGGTGGGTGTTTTTATGAGCTAAATGGCCTTAAATCAAATAATGGGTGTTGCTAGGTTTGGCTTTTGGACATTTGAAAGGGATTAAATCATTATATGAATTAATAGAAGATTTTAGGGCAGTAAACTAAGAGTTTACGGCCATAAACTCTCACCCACGTCCAACTTAATTAATTTGAAGGCGAAGGATTAATCACAAGTGATTCAACTAATTTTTACAAGGCTTAGGGTGAGTTTAAGGCTTCAAATGGCATCCATCTAGGAGTTTACGGCCCTGGAGCATATGCTCTGGCCGTAAACTCTCAATTAGAGGGTTTTTGATATGTTTAAGGCCCCTAAATGATTTTTGGTTGGTTCTAGGATTTATTCCAAGGCTTTTGGTGGAGTTATATGGCTTTCTAACATGTTGGAAATGAGTTTACACTCATGTTTGAGGGGTTTACGGCCCAAGCACATGCCTTGGCCGTAAACTCATACAAATCCCTCAAAATCATTGTCTAAGGTGTTCTAAGTCCATTTCATGAAGTCATATAGCCATATCTAAAGTCTAGTTGTGGTTTGGAAGGGTTTTTAAGGCTCAAAAACCCCATTTACATGTGTTCACGGCCTAAGGCTGATCCAGGGCAGTAAACACATGTTTATGGTCTTATTCCATGATTTAAACATGAAAATGAAGCCTAAGGATGTTATACTAGGAGATAGGATGCTTACCTTGGTGTTTTAAGGCTTGAAATGGTTGATTTTGGCTTAACAATATGGATTTGAGGAGAGAGGTTAGAAAGAGAGTGAAAAAGCTTCAAATGAGGCTTAATCCACTTTAAATATGGTTTGAATTGGATACACGGTGGAATTTTACCCGATACCGACGTTAACTGATGCTTTGGGTCGCACCCGATTAAGTTGTCGTTACCCGATATGGTCGAAACTATAATTTTTCAAATTACTAGTTCGGGACGTTTTCGCATGTTTCCAACATGTTTGGATACTTACCAAGTCAAAATAAAGGTTTTGACTTAATTGACCTAGTTCAGGACGAAATCGGAACAATTCGCTTAAGACGAGTTTTGACGGAACGGTTACGGCGAGGAAACAAAGTTTCGGGTTGTTACATCGCCTGTGACCAAGATTGGAGTATATTCTTTAGTGCTTAGGAATGGTTTAAGTTTAGATTTGAACAATTGTTGCTATTCACCAGAAATAGCTAGAAACATCATTTCATTTCATGGTTTGTTTAGACAAGGTTTTAGATTTTCTTTTAATAATAAGAATGGTTCTATTTGGCTTATCTAAATGGTGTCTTTTATTTTGAAGATATACCATGTAATGGAATTTATGAAACTGTTATGATTGTTGATAACTTAGGAAATGATGTTTTGAACATAGATTCTTCCAAAAGTATGGATAGAGCATCCTTGTCGCATTGTCGTCTTGGACATGTCAACAAGAAACGCATAGCCCAACTCCAAAAGGATGGAGTGTTGGAGTCATTCGACCTTAGGGAAGATGACACATGCGAGTCTTGTTTACTTGGAAAGATGACCAAGTCACCCTTCACAAGTACATGTGAAAGGGGTGAGGGTCTATTGTACCTAATACATACCGATGTATGTGGACCGTTTAGATCAACCACGAAGGATGGGAACCGCTTCTACGTGACTTTTACCGATGACTATAGTAGATATGGGTATATCTATTTAATCAAGCAAAAGTCAGAAACTTTTGAAAAGTTCAAAGAGTTCAAGAATGAAGTGGAGAATCAATTGGGCAGGAAAATCAAGATGCTTCGATCCGATCGAGGAGGAGAGTACCTAAGTCTTGAATTCCACGATTATCTCAAGGAGTGTGGAATAGTTTCACAATTGATGCCTCCTAGGACACCGCAGTTGAATGGTGTGGCAGAAAGGCGTAATCGAACCTTATTGGATATGGTTCGCTCTATGATGAGTCGTGCTTCACTACCTATCTCTTTTTGGGGGTATGCCTTAGAGACTGCCGCCCATATCCTTAACCGAGTCCCTACTAAGAAGATTGCCAAAACACCTCACGAGATGTGGACAGGGAAAGCTCCCTCGTTGGCACATATCAAGGTTTGGGGTTGCGAGGCTTTCGTAAGACGAGATACTCACGACAAGCTCGAACCACGTAGTGAGCACTGTATTTTCATCGGCTACCCGTAAAAATCCTTTGGATATCTCTTCTATAGACCGAAGGACAATGTTGTCTTTGTTGCGAGGAGAGGAGTTTTCCAAGAGCGAGAACTCATAGGCCACGGATACAGTGGGAGGCAAATCGAGCTTGAAGAGATTCAAGAGTCGATAGATGAAGGAACCTCCACCGCTGGCACTCAACCCGAGGAGGAAACTCCGGTTGAACCGATTGACGAATTCTTACCTCTTAGACGTTCTGAAAGAGTTAGAGTTCAACCCCAGTTTTATGGTTTTCATATTACTACCGAAGGGGACACATATATTAGTGATGGTACACTAATAAACCTTGATGAACCTAATAGCTATAAGGAAGCCATGGCAGGCCCAGAGTCTACGAAATGGAAAGAGGAAATGGATAGCGAGATCCAATCCATGTATGATAACCAAGTTTGGAATTTGGTTGATAATGTACCCAGACGTAAGACCGTTGGGTGCAAATGGATCTTCAAGAAGAAGACCGACGTGGATGGAAACGTACACACATATAAGGCGCGATTGGTCGCAAAGGGCTTTACTCAAACTCCCGGAGTTGACTATGATGAGACCTTCTCACCAGTTGCGAAGATAAAATCTATTAGAGTGATGCTAGCGATTGCCGCATTTCATGATTATGAGATTTGGCAAATGGATGTCAAGACCGCTTTCCTTAACGGAAAGTTGGCTGAGGATGTTTACATGGCTCAGCCAGAGGGGTTTGTGGATCCGAAGCATCCGAATAGAGTGTGTAAGCTTGAGAAGTCCATTTATGGACTGAAGCAAGCGTCTCGTAGATGGAATCTTTGCTTCGATGAGAAAGTCAAAGAGTTTGGATTTGTACGAAGCGAAGATGAATCGTGTGTATATGTCAAAGCCAGTGGGAGTATAGTAAGCTTCCTCGTTCTATATGTCGATGACATATTACTCATAGGAAATGACATCCCGACTCTGCAGGACGTTAAGTCCTGGCTCGGGAAGTGCTTCGCTATGAAGGACCTCGGAGAGGCTTCTTACATTTTGGGAATAAGGATAGTAAGAGAAAGAAGTAAGAGACTAATAGGACTTAGTCAGAACACTTACTTAGAGAAAGTACTAAAACGTTTTAGTATGGAAAACTCGAAGGGAGAATTACTGATACAAAGTAATGCCAAGTTGAGTAAGACTCAAAGTCCGAGTACCGAAGCTGAGATAGCATAAATGAGCCGAGTACCATACGCTTCCGCAGTTGGCTCAATCATGTACGCTATGACTTGTACTCGCCCTGATGTAGCCTTTGCTTTGAGCATGGATAGTAGATATCAAGGGAACCCTGGCAGAGCCCATTGGATTGCAGTTAAGAACATCCTTAAGTACCTTCGGAGGACAAAGGAATGGTTCTTAGTCCTCGGAGGGAGTGATGACTTGAAGGTGCGAGGGTTTAGTGATGCCAGCTTTCAGACCGATAGAGACAACTACCGTTCGCAGTCGGGTTGGGTCTTTACCCTGAATGGAGGAGCAGTGACTTGGAAAAGTTCCAAGCAGGAAACCGTAGCTGATTTAACGTGCGAATTAGAGTACATTGCAGCGAGCGAAGCGTCGAAGGAGGCAGTATGGTTGAAGAACTTCATCGGTGATCTTGGAGTTGTACCCGCCATAAAGGAGCCCATAGAGATTTTCTGTGATAATGAAGGAGCGGTTGCCTTGACCAAGGAACCGGGAGATCATGGTAGATCACGAAACATCGACAGAAAATACCACTTTATTAGACATCGTGTAGAAGAAGGACAACTCGTAGTGAAAAGGATATCATCAGAAGATAACCCAGCAGATCCGCTTACGAAGGGACTGAGTAGTCTTAAGCACTTGCAGCATGCTAGGAGTATTGGGATGAAGGATGATATTAGCATAGATTAGATAGTAGTAGAAACGTGTAATAGATAAATGTAATTAACATTTGATGATTAAATAAAGGAGTTGTATTTATAAGTAATGTTACTGTCTTATGTTAATTGTTTAACTATTGTTTCATTTTGCATGTTTTGACTTCCAGAATAATTGGATTTATTAAGAATAATCGAATTATTCAAATTGTCCACAATCGTTCATATGTTGGAAGTAGATATGAATGAAGATTGTCGTGAATTGGTGCGTAGATTGTCTAAATGGTATTAGACATGGCAAAAGATTGTTGCGACGTTCATGAGTGCTTATGAACTGGTTTTGAGCATTGGAACAAACCCGCGCTTGCTGGAATCACCTTATGGAATATGATATATAAAAGGGTGATCGCAAGATGATAATATCATATAGTCTTAAAACCTAGATATATGGTTTGTTATTTGTTAATTGGTTGTACATTGATAATGCGAAAACACATCAGTAACTCGATGTTATAAAACGCATTGTTGTGTATAGTTGATTAATGAATAAGTAAATGCATATAAGTCGAAGTTTATATGTAACTTTTATCCTAAGAAGGTAAAAGCGATATCTCGGCCGCTCGATGATTTGATTTGGCTTATGTGCCAGGCCTGGTCAGAACTGAACTAATGTGTTCGATTAATTTCTATGTCGAATAAATCAGAGATCGAGAAACCTAAATGCTTGACTAATCATTCCATAGAATTGTCAGCATGATATCTAACAGAGGACTGTACGATCCCTTATCTAAAGGACAAGATTGATTAGATCAGAGTTTGACAGCGTCTTTGAGAGCTACGATTGCAAATCGAATTATACTTGTGCATATAGTTACTAGACTTATCCAAGTGGGAGACTGTTGGTATAGTGTCTAAGGCTGCAACTATATTAGGCAAGTATTTGACCCGATTGTGCATGGTCCTTTTGGATTGTGCATGGTCATGTTGGTTCTTTTTGTCATTGTGAATGAATTTTATTCCATTCCTTCATCTATTCCTACCTCCCAAACAACATGGCCTAATGATTCATTCCATTGCAATAGAGTAACCAAACATGATAATAGAATGGGAATGATCCATTCCATTATCTCCTCCATTCCACTACCTTGTCTATTCCATTCCCTTGTCATTCCATTCCATCATACCAAACATTGTTTACTATCTTTTATTTGTCTATCATTTTTATGTCGTAGAACATCTATGCATGTATGCGGTGAAATATATGAGCGGTTAACTATATTATGCGGTTGTTTGATATCTTTTATTTATCTATCATTTTTTATGCTTCATCATAAAATGAATGATTGACCCATTTGGGGTTTGTATGTTTTATATGCAACTTTATGAACTCACTCAGTAGGGGCTGGTACTTTTATCTTTTCTCTTTTGTGCCTTATGATTGGTGCAAACAGCTTAGAAGATTGGCCTTTATGGGTAGTGGATTTTTATTAACGATACCACTCTTTGACACATTTTTGATTATTTACTTTAAAGTATATATTTGTGTACATAGTTTGGAATTATGTTTGAATTTTTGAAGTAACATTGTGGTTTAAAAATATTTTAAAAACTAAGTCTTCTCCTAACATATTCTATTAAATAAATGTTTTAAAAAAATTATGGTAAAAATCACGACATTATACATTTGTTTTAGGCATAGATATATAATCATGCAATGACGAAGTTTCAACTTTGATTTTCTCTTTTTCAACCTTTTTCTTAGAAACATCCATTTTCTCCTTTTTAACTCCTTTCCAGTTTCTCACTTTTGGTATGGACTCTTCAGACGAAGTGCTACCACTCATTGACTCATTTAAATACTTCTCATCAACATTTTAAATTTTCTCTTGATAATAGTTTTGTGATTAGTATTGTTTTCTCTTTTCCTTCATGCCAATGGTTGATATTCTTGATATCATTTATGCCTTTGATGAATGAAGCTTTCAACTTTGCATTGAATTTGGATTTGGAATGTTTGGATTTTAGGTTTAAAAGGCACATTTTTCCTTCCATCAAATTACATTTTCTCAAAATGTCTTGTGCAAGACGATTTTTGAGAATGTTGTTGAAAACAATTGTGATATCGATTTTGATAACCAAAACATGAATTTTGGTGAAAGGCACATTTTCTTTGAAAACCATTTTGTTTTTGGAAATTATTGTGACCTTGTCCAAAGTTATTTTGAATTTCCTTTTGATCTTTTTGAAATTTATTTTTCTTTTAACAAGATTAATTTTGAAAATTTTTCGTAGTTTGTGAAAACTTCTTTTTTGATACTTGAGATTTATGTTTAAAAACCTTTTGTTTTTTAAAATATTGTTCATTTTTCCAATACACATTATTTTGTGCTTTTGCTTTCAAAATTCCATTTTTAGAAGCCAATTTTTCCACTGCACCTTTGAAAGGTTGTGATTTTACCTTTTGATGAGATCATTAGGCAAAGATCTCTCACATTTTTCCTCATTTTCAACAAAATTCTTTGTGCTTTTCAGTGCCCAAACTCGTTTTTCATTATTATGACGTTGAAAAACTTCTAAATTTTTGTTCAAACCATTTTCGATAGTTTCTTTTGATTTGAAGAAAATCCTTCATCATTCGCATTCGCATTCGCATTGTCTTCTTTTGCTAACTTGTTCAGTTCATGTTCAACATTATCACCATTTCCTTTGGTGATGAAGACTTGATTTGGATAAGCAACATCATCAGAATCCTTGAACCTTGAAATAAACCATTGTATTTGGTTGGAGATAATGCATTCTGTTTTCCTTCATAGTCTTTGTTTTTTCAAATATTGAACATTGTTTAATTTCATCCTTGAATCATCATTATCTTTGCTTTTAGCCAATGAAGTGACATTAATGACTGACAATCATGAGCAATCAACGCATTCCTCTTCCTTGGTTTCACTAATATTGTAAGAACTATCTTCGACATCAGCAAAAAAAAATTTGAGTACTTACTCTTGACCTCTCAGTCATGTTCAAAATCTTAACTTGTTCATTTTTAGTTAAGGTCTCATTCACAATTTTCACAAGATCATCAATATTTAAACATTTATTTATATCCACGATACCATATGCATAAGAATCACTAAGTATTTTATCATAATCAACTATCTTACTTTCTTAATCATAAGTGATCTAATCTATTTTTTCTCTTTTGAAAGAAAGAAAAGGAAGTAATTTCCTATGTCGTTCATTACATATATATGTTGAATGATACAATTCACTCAATTTTCCATATATTTTGGCTGAGTTACGATAGATGTTACGCCGTTTCACTAACATCATGTTATCCATCCTAATTTTATCTCTTTCTACCAAAATATTTGAGATTCTATGATCTGGAGACTCAACTAAGCCCTTCTTTTTTTCCAATTTATTTTGAGCTTCATATAACATAAACTTGGATTTCTCAGCTTCACTACTCATGGAAATTAACATGTCATTAAGATAAGCACACGTATTATCAAAATAAAAAAAAACAACATTATAAGAAGTTGAAGGAATATTAAATGAAATAAAAAGATCACGTACCTTCACAGTTATTGGTGATTTTGTTGCATCAGTTGAAACCAAAAACCTTCCTGAAACTCTTTCATCCTCACTCTCAGCATTCAAACTCATCTCTTTTCCATCATACTCCTCAAGTTTTGCATACAAAACGACATGAGTGGGATGGAGCATTTCTTCATCGTCTGATCCTGAAGACCATATTTGATAAGTACCTTCATCTTCATCATTACCCTTTACAATCAATGAGATGTTCTTCGTTTGAGAATGAAGTTCTTCAATTTTTTCAACATAATAAGATTCATCTTTCACTTTTTCCTTCTTCTCTTCTTTCTTCCTTAACATGCAGTCTTTTGTCATATGGTTGTGCCTTTTACAATAGTTACAGTTGTAATCAGAATCACCTTTCAACGTCATTTCTTTCTTCTTCTCACTTGAACTCTCCTCATCCTCCTTTTCTACTTTCGCCACTTCCTTCATACCTTTATCAGAAATTGACACTCCCTTACTTTTAGAACTATTTTTGAACTTTCCATTGAATGGCTTCTTGAAAAAGTTCTTGACTTTGTTGTTAGAGTAATACGCAACTGCTTCGTCATATGATTTAAACAAGAATCCTTCTTCATCATCTTTTTCATCTTCATAAGATTCAACTCCCTTTCCAGAGACTTTCGACACTAAGGCCAATGGTCCACCTAAACTGGATTTTCTTTCTTCAGCAATATCGTTAACCTCATATTCATGAGCTTTCAAGATATTTTCGAGATTCGATATGCTCTCTGCAATCAGTATAAAATGGCACTCTTGGTTAATTTATCCATGATAACCCAGATAAAATCAACACTATGTGACGTTCTAGGAAACTTTGTGATGAATTCCATAGTGATCTCCTCCTACTTCCACATGGGAAGGGTAGCGGTTGCACATTGTCGTGGGGTGTCTGGTGCTCGGCCTTGACTTTCCTACAAGGCAGGCATCGGTCAACAAACCAAGCTACCTCCCTTTCATACAAGGCCACCAATAACTCATCCTCAAGTCTTTGTATATCTTTGTCGCCCCTGGATGGATAGAAAACCTTGATTTATGCGCCTCCTCCAGTACCGTCCATCTCACCCAACTTGGTGTTGGGACCCAAACCCTACCACACTAAGTCAACAGTCAATGACTGTCCCTGGCAAACAAGGGAATTTGCCCCTGATCCGATCAACCTTCCAATTCTCTGTTTTTCAAACCCTCCACTTGAGTTTCCTCGATCAAATCTAATAGAGGCGTGATGACAACCATTCTCAAGAAAACATCTTTGATAGGATTACTTGCCGCCTTGTGTCTCAAATCATCGCTCACTACATTGACCTTTCCAGGGTGGTACAAGATCTCGCAATTGTAATCCTTTACCACATCCAACCATCTCCTCTGCCGCATATTCAAATTCGGCTAGTCCATCAAATACCTCAAATTCTTGTGGTCAATGTAGACGGTACATCAGACCCTATACAAATAGTGTCCTCAGATCTTAAGGGAAAAAAACCACAACCCCATCTCCAAATCATATGTGGGATAGTTCACCTCGTGAGGCTGTAACTACCTCGAAGCGTAAGCAAGAACATGACCCCTCTGGATAAGCCTCCAATAATACCCTGCAAGACCTAAGAAACTCCAAAGCGTAGATGCGGTCTTCGGGACCTCCTAACGTGTCACATCGTCGATCTTGGCCGGGTCCACCAAGATTCTCTTCTGGTTGACGATGTGCCTTAAAACTGCACCTCGTGCAACTAAAACTCACATTTGGAGAATTTGTCATAAAGCCTCATCCTCCTCATGGTCTCTAACACCTCATGTAAATGCTACTCATACTGCTCCTTGGTCTTGGAATAGACCAGGATATCATCAATGAAAACAATCACAAATTGATCCAGCATCAGCCTGCAGAACCGGTTCATGAGATCCATAAACGTTGCAGGTGCATTTGTGAGCCCGAAGGTTCTTAACATGAGCTCCTAATGGCCATAATGAGTTATGAAGTTTGTCTTATGTACACCCTTATATCTAACTCTCATCTGGTGGTACCCTGATCACAAATCAATCTTGGAAAACCGAGATGCACACTGAAGCTGATCAAACAAATCATCAATCCTCGGGAGTGGGTAACGGTTATTCACTGTTAGCTTATTCAACTCCCGATAATCAATGCATATCATGTGTGAACCGTCCTTCTTCACAAACAAGATTGGTGCTCCTCATGGAGAACTGCTCGGATGAATAAAACCTTTGTCTAGTGTAACAGCCCAAATTTCCAATAAAATATTTCATTTTAAATAACCAAAACATTTCCATAAGATATAAAATTCCAAACACATTTGTTTTCAAAATCCATAACATCAGATAACTTGCTCATAAAATCAGAGTGTCCCAAATGAAACGTCAGAGAGTGCATGTTGCGTCATCACGTCGGGCTCTTGCCCTTAGATCCTGAAGTAACTGAAACAACCAACAAAATATAAGCTAATGTTTAGTGAGTTCCCATAGCATACCCCACACAATCCACATAATCACATAAACCATATTAGCTATATCAGCTACATATACCACATAACCCATGAATACAAACATATAAGGATGCCATTGAAACCCTCCAAGGTCTTACACCAGGTGCCACTGGAACCTCCACGTGGTCTTAACCCTCTGCCATGGGAACCCCTATATGGTCTCCACTACGTGTCATGGGAACCCCCACATGGTCTTCACTAACTACCATGGGAACCCCCACATGGTCTTAGATAACCAAAGAAATATCATGCAAGCTAAACATATAAACATACTAGGATGCCATAGAAACCCTCCAACGTCTTACACCAAATGCCATGCCAACCCCCACATGGTTTTAATCTATTGCCACGGGAACCCCTCGGGGTCTTCCATGCAAATGTCACACCAACATAGAACATAATCAACTAAAAATCCATATATCGCATAATGGGCCGACCTTGGTGCCTTCGACCCATTGGTATGGTGAGGAGACTCACCTCTCAAGAAATGTTGAACTGGTAAGATCCAATCCTAACTCACAACTCCGAACTTAACCGCCTACAACCACCCTGCAACTAACTTCAACAAAACCCCGAATTAATAATGATACCCATAAATTCAAACTTGATCAACCTTGGTCCAAGTCAAACTCAATAGTCAAGGTCAACAGTCCATGTTGACCCTACTCATCGAGTGCACTTGCTGACTCGTCGAGTGTGTTCAGTTCTTAGAAAATTTGGAAAAACTCAAGTCAGTTCGTCGTGTTGACAGGACAACTTGTTGAGTTCGCATAATATCTAGAGGATCGGGGAAACTAGAGTTAACTTCCCAATTTTGCAGGGCAAGTCGTCGAGTTTTCCTAGTCTTATCACATTCTGCCACTTTTCCAGCGAGTCCAAAGCTCCAAACTATAGATCTGATCCCCTAGGGCTGAGATACCACATAAAATTGTTGAATTTACGTCCATGCATGGCATTAAAGGGGCTAAAACACTCAATACTAGCTTATTAAGTGATTTAGGGCATGAAGGAAGGCCAAGACTAGATAAAGATGGCAACTTTAAGTCAAAATAGGCCATGAGATATCCAGATCTGAAGTCATAGCTTTATGACATGCCAAATCCAAGAATGACCCCAAGATAAACTAAAAATGACCATATACTTTCATAGGAGAAGATCTAACCAATAAAAGGCCAAGGTATCGACTTTATACCTTGAAATGCTTGCCACAACAGAGTAAACACCAGATCTACAACCTCTCCGTTCAGCTATGCACCAACGACTTCAAGCTTCTTCACATAAACACCAAAAAGGAACTCGTTAAGCTCTCACACACTCAAAATGGTAGGAAAAGCACAAACTAGGGTTTTCTCTGGAGAAAGGGAGCGATAAGGGAGGCTAACAATGAGACTTAAGGCCTTTAAATAGGGTGCAAACCCTGAAAATTAGGTTTTTTCTTTCTAGTGTCAGCTCGTCGAGTTGGGGCTCACTAACTTGTCGAGTTGAGTCCTTAAACCCGCGTCCATATCAGTCTCTACACGACGAGTTGGAGCTCCCCAACTCGTCGAGTTCCGGTCCAAAACCCTAAAATACTGAGAAATAAATAATACTTGGACCAAGCGTTACAAATCTCCCCCACATGAACTAGACTTCGTCCTCGAAGTCTACTAATGCAAAAAGGTCTGGATAATTCTTCCTCATCTCATCCTTCGACTCCCAGGTCCATTTGCAGACTCTTCGGTGCTGCATTGCACCTTAACTAGCATGCAATTTACATATCAAGCATAATAATCACAATACATAAGTATTGATAACATGGGAAACACTTACTTGAGCTTTGCTGATTGCACACATTGCACTCCCCCCTTTTAACTGAAAGTATCATTTTCAGAATTTAATTTCTTTTTCTTTTAAAAAGATTATCATTTACTCAGTTTGAGTTCTGACACACCCGAAAGTGTGCCCAAATCCCTCAAACCAAGGCTCTGATACCAACTTGTAACAGTCCAAAAAAAAACAGGATTATTTTTTTTCTTCATTTTAAAAACAAGAAATTCAATAGCACATAGTTCCAAAATCATCCCATAATAAAAATTTCAAATCATCAGTGTACAATCTCAAAAGTGCGGAAAAACAGTGAGGAGTGAATGTTGTGACATCACGCCGAACTCTTCCCCTTAGTATCAGAAGTACCTGAAACCACAAATATAAATTATAAGCAAAAGCTTAGCGAGTTCCCCAAAGTACCACATACCAAACATGAATAAAATAGTACTATGGGCCAAACCATAGTCTTACAATCAATTTCCTGTCGGGGGCTGAATCTCGGTCTTACAGACAGTTGTCAGGGGCTAGATCCTGGTCTTTCATGGAATTTTTTGTCGAGGGCCAAATCCCGGTCTTACAGACAGTTTGCAGTGACTAGATCCTAGACTTTCATACAATTTTAAAGGGCTATATTCTGGTCTTTCATACATATATCTCAAATTTAGCTAACAACCTAAATCACAAATAATGGGTCGGCCTTGGTGCCTTTGACCCATTGATACAGTGAAAATTTTCACCTAAATCTGTTGATAAATACTAACTGCTCGGTTACCGATCTGGAAGATCCCACACTGAACATACATAAATTGCCCTAATCAGAAATAAGTTAAAAACCATAACCATTAGCCTAGATTCCAATCCAAACTCCTAACGTTAGGCCCCATTCGCCTTACCCATAATGGGCCTAACCAACCTTGGCCCATAACACAATAATGTGCCCCAAGGCCCAAAAAGGTCCAACTCATGCCACTTAAGGCCCACAAATATAAATCTGACGCCCACCTACCCTAAACAGGCCAAAGCCCGACAACTAGCTAAGGCCCAAATGTATAAAGCCTAACTAAAATACAAAAGCTCACTAAAAGGCATGCGCTCGATGTACGCTATATATGCTCGGCATACGAGTCCACTTGCCAGTACATGTTGTGTACCCTTGGTAGGCCCAAGGTACTGAGTTGCTTACCACCTTAACCCATTAGGTGCTTAATCCTTACAACCACACGATCCAACTTTCAAATCTCAACCATTATGGAATTATAATACATAAAGTTGGCAACTTTATGCATTAACATGTCTTAATGAAACCCAACATCCACTTTTATATAACAAGTCTCACATTAAGGAATTACTTTCATGCATGGGCTCATATCAATCACCAAAATGACATTTTTATGCATCAAACACCTCAAAGGGACTAAGATCTAATATCTCTAAATTCTGGAGCTACCCAAACTCATAAAAAAGAACTTATGGGACAAAAATGAACTCATAAACAAGCCCTAACTTTAATACCCAAAATGAATCATCAAGGTAAGAACTTTTTACCTTCAAAATCTTCCTAAGTTAATGTAGACTCTGGATCTAGAAGCTTAACCTCAACAAAAGCTTGATCTCCAAGTTCTTCTTCTTGAGAACACACCAAAATGCCACTAAAGTCACTTCCAAGCTAAAATATCACCCACAATGGTAAATTAGGGATAATGGGACAGGTATAGCAGTGGAGGATGAGGAGGGTGAGTGTCCAAAGGTCATAAAGATGCTTAAATAGGGCTCATGCCCTAAAAATTAAGGTTTAGTCATTGGTTGCATGTGCCCTGTGTACATCACGTACGCCCAACGTACGTGGCTAAGATCCCTGATCCAATGCGCAAACACATGTTAAGCGTACCAAAATTTACATCTAGCGTATGAGGGGACTATTTTCGCAAAATAAATTAAAATTCAAGGACCAAAAAGAAAAATACCTTAAATAGAATGTTACAAATCAATTGATTATGAAAAACCAATAAAGATACACAAATCTAAATATAATCTATTTGGCTTAAGTTCATATCTGGAAGAGTACAAAGTATGAGAGTACAAAATATGATGGAAGAGTTCGAACTGCTACTCCGACCTAAGTACTTACCCTATTTATAGGATACATTAGAAGTACAAAAACTACAAGGACTATACATGACATATCGAAACTCTAATTGCCTTGTAAATAGATTACATATCGAAAGTGCTCAACTTTCGATACTTATAGACACAAGACACAAGAAATAGATTTCGACTCACACTATCTAGTTTCGACCCTAAAACTGCATTAAATTTTGTTCACTTGTTTCTTTTTTGATTCCAATTTTGAATTTCGGGGTTCGATCTTCTTCTCCACCGGTGTTTTTTTTCATGCAATATCACTTGCATAGATGTAGGTGGAAGATTTTGGTCGTTTTCGCAACCCTCCATCTCTGATTAGAAGCACAGGTGCGCCGAAAAAAATAGAACATGGATACAATCCTCTTACCTCCATTGGAAGCCGGTAGCCATTCTTCCCCTTCGACGACGTCCTCGCTGACCGGCGCCAGCATTGACACGTGTTGTGGTCAAAACACGATCAGGAAAATAAATAAAGGAAAATTAAACAATTTCCAAGAAGATTAGTGGTAATATCTCTAAAGTCTTGCAATGAAAAAATTACCCAATCTCTTCAAACCATGTTGCCCATTACTCGATGTATCAGCTCCGATAATAAATTTATGTAATCTCCTTGAGCAACGAAATCAGGAAATCAAGAATTAGAGATTTGCTTAGTTTTTGGTTTTTGATGGGTAGTATATGAAGCGGGATACGAAGGGGGAACCAAAAGTAGTCCATGATATTTAGCATTCTTGCATCGATAAAAAAATAAAGTACAATTGATTCAGAGGTTGAAGGAGCGTAGATGAGAAAGAGTTGTAGAGTAGGAAGAGATGATTCAAAGGTGGTGGTACGCGTCTTCAATATAAAAAGAGGTCATTGGTTGTCTTTGTTTGATTAGCAGAAAAAGTGGCGAGCCGATGACACTGCAAATTGGAGCCACAACTCCAAAAATGCAAGCCGACTTATGAAGTTACTGTTTATGAGCCGGAATGAGATCTAATATATATATATATATATATATATATATATATATATATATATATATATATATATATATAAATCATCTATTTTGAACCATATTTTTACGAAACCTCCAAACTCTTCAACTTATTGTAAATTGGTATATTAAGTGAAATATTTTACCTATATAAGAACATGATTTCTCATGTTTAGTTAGCCATACTTACTTTTTTCACTTTCAAATTTTGTTATGTAGAATACATTAAAATAGAGAAAAATATTTTAGTTGTTATATGTCTAAAAGAAAGAGTTCAATGATGAAATACGATGGGGTGATATGATCTTCTTTAGGTATATCAAAAACTCAAAGAATTAAGTCATTTGATCGATTCAAAACAAATAATATGAAAGATCATAGTAAGGAAATGATACAACCCACTTTCTCAAGTTTCTTTCAATATTTTTATTTTTTAAAATTTATTTTGCATGATATTACTATGTTTCATATAATATAAATAGATACTATAAATTCATTGTTGTGTTAGATATTAGGCATAAAAGACCTTGGAGCAACCAACAATCAACATTGATGTATAATTTATCATGTTGAATTGTTTACAAGTATAAAAGTTTTGTTTTTCAATAATTTAAATGATTAGTTATTTTTTACTCTAGTGTTATAATAGTAGCAGAAAAAGTTAGAGAGGTTAGAGGTGTTTGTATCATGAATCAAATTGTTATTATTATGGATATATTTTAACCTTTATGAATTGTTAAAAATTTACGATTTGTTGTTTCATATGTATTTTTTTATTGAAACATTTAATCTTAGTTTTTAACATTTTCTAACACAATATTAAGATATTGACATGAATATTAAATATTATTTAAATATTTAATTCACTATTTAAATTATATTTCGTACCATATACAAAAAAGCCTTTTTAATATTTTGTTTTTATAAAAAGCCTTGTTATTTGAAACTATTCTAAAAAACCACTAATGATAAGTAAAAACAAATTAGTGTATATATATATATATATATATATATATATATATATATATATATATATATATATATATATATATATATATATATATATATATATACTCCCTCCGTCCCAATATTATTGTCCACAGACAAAAAACATACAGATTAAGAAAAACATTAATTACCACTAACTTTATTAATAAAATGGCAGTTTTATCCTTACTTTGCATTTAATGCTCCATTAAATGCTTAGTTGGTTAAATAATAATAAGGGGGTATTTTGGTAAAAATGTTATTTATTTTTCAAAGTAGACTGTTATTTTGGGACAAACCAAAAAGGAAAGATGGACTATAATTTTGGGACGGAGGGAGTATATATTAAAGATGACCATCTTTGGGAATAGTGTCGGTTTGCCGGTCATTTTATCCCCACACCTGTAGGTAATCGATCCTTCCAGTTTCTTCCTTCTACCGTTCCTTATCCTTCTATTCTTTTTCCTCTGCTTCCTGATCCTTACACTGTCTTTTGTTTACCCTCTGTGAGGGTTTCTCTTTAGAACCGATTGAGCACCGCCATCACATACTAACCAGGGCATTGTTCCTCCGGTAGGTTTTCTATTCTGATTTCCAGCCTTCTATTATTTGGCTCCACATGTTTCTTTTGTTTTGATCGGCCAATAGTGAAGACGAACACAAGACAGAAGTAAGGGAAAAGATAAATCGGGGGTAAACCACAGTCGGTATGTGAATTCGACACTTCCACCATCGATATATGAAATCGACACGTCGAAAGAGTGATAGATCGTCGGACCGGTCACCAGCACATAATTTTTGCATAGCTTCGTCACTTCAACCTCGCATCACCACTATGTAAGTTGATAAGAATTTGTTCGGTGTCTATGACACTTCTCGCATAATCCTTTTCTTTTGGTCTTTGCAGATGAGTATACGACACCTTACCTCCATCGATACCTCCTTCCACTTTCTCAACTCCGGCTGTTTGCCGCCTGCTGTGAATTGGGTTACTTAGTTTGCTTTCTTATTAGGGTTTTTAATTTTAAATTTATGTTCGTAGATTGTTTTTGTTTCTTCACTTTTTGGTTATTTTAGATCTATGTTCTTACGCTTTTAGCCTCGATCTGTGTAATGTATGTTGAATATTGTTTTTTTATTATTTTTTAGTGGAGGTTTGCTGAGGGAATTTTTTTAAGAAGACAGTTGCTGATTCGAATGCCCCTGTAGAAGATAAGGTGCTTGATGCCCTATTACTTAAAAGCAGTGAATGCTCATGCTTTAAGGGTTTACCTATTTGGCCTTGGTGATTGATTATATTGAGTTTGCTAATCACACTGCTTTATATCTTGCAAAACATGCAAGAAATCTGCAAAATATGGACTTTATCTTGGTATACGAATAAGAAAAATGAATACATGATATAAAGCTAAGGTGAGGTTCTTTTTGTAGATTATGAATGTGTTTTTGGATGGAGATTGGGAAATACATGAAATAAAGCTTACTGAAGCCATCTTCAACAAGGTAATTGAAGTAATCTTTTATGTTCTCCTTGTGATTATTGTTATTGATTGATTAATTATATTGTGTGTGTGTGTGAGATTTAGATAATGACCTTGTGTTTCTAGTGACATA
This sequence comes from Lactuca serriola, assembly GCF_051521515.1. Taxonomy (NCBI): domain Eukaryota; kingdom Viridiplantae; phylum Streptophyta; class Magnoliopsida; order Asterales; family Asteraceae; genus Lactuca; species Lactuca serriola. Next base: position 354,328,396 of record NC_136411.1, read on the forward strand.
CAGCACGTTGAGATTTGTCGGTTCGTTACTGCCATATCATGATAAATATTGAATTAAAATTTCGTTACTATTATACATGTTGTCCTGATGTTGATTCTTAACTTCAAATGCTAACCATTTATGACAGATGCAACATGGTTACATGGAGCATAATTCACAAGCTCAGATCTATGTTACAACTGGTCTTATGAAAAATACTAAATAAGATATTTTTGGTAATTCTTTAATGCTTATTAAGATTTATGTTACTTGATGCATGTTTCGTTTCTTGATCCTTTATTTATTAAGGTTTTTCTTTACCGTTTGGAGTTTCTGTTCATATCTTAGTTGTCTGATGTGATTGCTTTATCTACATATGGAATGCATCAGGTATTTATCTATGAACAAAAGCTTTATTCCAAAGCCCAATTAAAACAACATATAAACACAGGCGACTCTGAAGTTGATGGAACTGAAAATGAAAGAGGTTGGATTCAGGGACATCCTTTATGTGAAATTTGCAAGTCACCATTTTATGGGGAAGATGAGATTTACACACATATGTCTACGGAACATTATGCCTGTCATATATGCCAAATGTAAATTTGTTTAGCTATCCTCTCTGTTGACTGATGCAAGTTATTTACACCTTTTTTTTTTCTTTTGAATATATGCAAGCAAAATCCTGGTCAATATGAGTATTTCAAGAATTATGATGACTTGGAGGCGAGTCGTTTTTCAGATCATAATGTCTCTATTTTTGAATAGCCAGTGAATGCAATTCGTTGATATATTATTGTTGACATTGGTTTCTACAGGCCAACTTGGTTGGATGGGAGCCTATGCCTCCATGTGCACTTGTGCTTACAGGTAATAATATAAAGGCTCATAAGAGAATGATTTTTTGACATAATTACAAATACTGGTTATGGTGTTCTTTTCATGTTAATCCAAATGTTATAAAAAGAAGATTTTTTTGCATGCTTTGGTGGTGTAGGCGATAGCGATGTCTGGGAATCTGGGATTTTTTTTCCTAACAAATTCTTTATCCACTCAAATCAGGTAGTTTCAGATCAATCGATTTTAGATCAGCCTCATCGGTTGTATTAACAAAGTTTTGGAAACGATTGCTATAGATTGGAGATCATCGACATGAAACCACACCTACGTTTGCCTTCTCCGTTGAATTCTGCTTTGTCGGCGCAATTGGTTTGCTAGATTCAAAGACCACTACGTTCCTATCACTCTTCTATTCTTTGTAAACACTCTATTTCCTTCGTATGGTAATTATTTGTAACATATATATTTTATATGTTACATACTCTTTTTATAGTTACAAAACTGTCTACCAAAATGTATCTGAAAACTGCCCTACATACTATTTTTATAGTTACAAATTTTTTATTATAACATTTTTGGACCAAACTGCCCCTGCATACTGTTTCTATAGTTAGAAATTTTTTATTCTAACATTTTTGGACCAAACTGCTCCTACATACTTTTTCTATACTTAAAAAAATTGATTTTAAGTTTTTTGGACCAAACTGCCCCCGCATACTGTTTTTAAACTTAAAAAAATTCATTTTAACAATTTTGGATCAAACTGTCCCTGCATACTATTTTATAGCTAAATTTTTTTTGATTTTAACAGTTTTGGACTGAAATGCGCCTGCATAATGTTTTATACATTACAAAAATTTGAATTTAACAATTTTGGATGAAACTGCCCTTACATACTGTTTTTATAGTAAATTTTTTTTTTTATTTTATTTTAACAGTTCTGGACAAAACTATCCCTACATACTGTTAATTTGGTTAGGACAAAAAAAGTACACAAATCCAGACCCCGCTTCACTGTTCCTCGGTTACAACACTCCGCTTCGTTCCGGTTTTGCATCAGTTGGCTGGGTCTAATTTCATTTCATTCTTATGTAGGTTTCGACGAATTTGAAAGGGGTTTCAAGGTCGGCTTCCGAATTCCAGGTATCTCACCTCTAATTTCGGATTTCAACTAGCTTAGACTTTGATTTTATTGTAACTTCCCTCCAGATTTCATCACTGTTTGTGTTGTGTTTTTGGTTTCACCCAACTTTTGAATAGGGAATCCGCCTTCTGTGGATGTCGCCGATTGGGATATCGAGTTCGTTGCCAATGCAACCCTCGATTATCCGTTAGGGTGGCGGGAGGAGTAACGATTGAACTCCTCCCAAACATTAAGTGTCTGTTCATCGCCTTCAATGAAGTCACCGACAACGTGAAGCGAAATTCACCAAAAAATATTATTTTAATGTATTTTATTGGATTTATGGGTAAAATAAAAAAATTTAAATGGTTTGATTCAAAAAATGTATGATTTGATAATTGATCATTTGTGTGTTTTTTTTCCATACAGAGATTTAGTTCTCACGTGGCTAACACCATTCCTGCAACAACAATTCTCATGATACAACAGCAACAAAAACAACAACAGCAAGCCTTCAGAATTGATGTTTATGTACAAAGATGGGAATGTTTGTGTCCTTAATCCTTAGGTAAAGCTCATTGCTGTTAATATATTTAATACAAGAAACTCATTCCATTTTTACAATGGAATGCAAAGACTGATTTCATTCCATGCAGAGACATTTGAACTTTGGATGAATGCAAGGGACATTCCAAGTCTACAATCGGCAACGTGACATAAGGTTGAAGTACCTATTGACGGCACCGTGAGACTGTGACTTTTCCATTTTTAGGTTATAGATGTAGTGAATAGCATTGTGCTTCAAATTTAAAAAAACATTTCCTGTTTTTATTGAATTTTTTTCCGGTAAAACTTTCGATCGTATCTGTTTAGCGCGGGGCTCCTCATCTAGTTAGTAGTATATTTGAATTAATAGTAAATCAAAACTTATATTTATCTTTATGCTTAAAACATAATGATTTTAAATAATAACTCATAGTTTTGTTAATTTATTTTATATAAATAACACACACAAAATATTAGATGCTTATAAGTAAATGTCACTTAAATAAATCTAATAAATATCAATTAAGAAAAAAACAAAAACTTTTGAGTAATGGCTTTTGTTTGAAATTTAAAAAGTTGTATATTAACTTAAAACTTCAATGTAGTAACACAATAATACTCATATAAAATTTGATTAAAAAGTTGGTTTTAGTAGAAATTTTAGTTTCGACAAAAATAGATTGACTTTTTTTTTTAAAAAAAATAAAATGAAAAATATTGAAGTCAAATACAAAATAACTTTTTGGCAAAGAGTTAGTAGATAAAAAGTTTAAACCAATGTTTTAGTTGAAAATACATCTTTTACTTATTAATATAGTTGAGTTAATGACAAATTAATATTTTTGTTTATTTTAGGCATAAAATAGAATGTTTTTATATAACAACTTATCATGTATAAATAATACGCGAAAAATATTATATGCGTAATAATTTTGGTTTTAATATTATGTAAGAGGTTTTTTTATATAACTTTTGATCTAGACATTAAATAATCATGTTCTTCATTAAATTAACTATTCAAATTATATTTAATTAGGACTCATAACTATCATTTAAGTGTCATAAAAAAAACCTTTTGTTTTGGTTTAATGTCAATTCTAAATTCAAATATATGAAATCTATAATCGCAAATTGTTCAAGCTTCCAAAGTAAATGTTCAATCATGCATCAAATAATTTTGGATTTTTTTCTTTGAAAAACTAGATTCAAGGCAAAATTACATAATTTTCCAATAATATTTTTATAAATATTAATGTAAATATATGAAAAAGACCTATTTCATAAACCAATCAATATTTTCATATACTATTTGTTTTCTTCAATTTTTTTTAATGCAGCCCTCAAAAGCAACTTAATGAAGCAAATAAAAACATTATTTTTATTAATCCAAACATTATTAATAATGATTTGACAATAAAAGTTTGCAACTGCTCATTAATATTCAACGTGGTTTATATCTAATTTAGCCAAAATAAATCATTCATAAGGTTATTAAAGTTTAATTCCAACGTACTTTAAATTTCTTTTAATTGTGTACTTTTTTACAACATGCAAAGAATAATATTCACATTCTCAAATATAGATAAATATATAATAGTCACATTTTCAATATAGATAAATATGATTATATAACAAGTCAAATTATAAACTAATGAAACACAAGAATTCAAGCACTTGATCAACAATAAGTTTGATCACAATTCTACAACTTATCAATCCAAAATAAAATTGTCAATGAACATGTAGGATATTATGTCATATCAAAATCATAGACATCAATCTTATAAGATTTATTCAAAATATATCAAATTGTAGTGTTTAAATATACTAAAGTTGTAAAGTAGATTATCCCTATTAATCTATCAGAACCTCAAATACAACACGAAACACATATCACATAGATAAAATATATTAATGTATGGTCGCTACGAAGATTAACACAAAAAAACCAACCATTTATGTTAAATGTGATTTAATCTCAATGCACAAAAAAAAAATTGAACTCATTTTCTAAATGTGATTTGCTCTCGATTCAAAAGAAAAAAAATTGAACACCAAACTTACACCTGGACCTCATCCACTTAAGTCTTAAGAATTGATTTTTTATAAAAATATTACAACCATCTTTGAACCAAATTCCATAAAGTATTATGAATGACATATAATTCTAATATTTTATATATATAATTAATTTCCACGCAACACACATGTTTTCGCCATATATATATATATATATATATATATATATATATATATATATATATATATATATATATATATATATATATATATATATATATATATATATATATATATATAGGGTCGGTCCAAACGTATATGGGGTCCGGGACGAAAAGAAAAAAAAAAAGATCCCTTAAAGACAAATATAATAAAGATTCAAAAAAATATTATTTATTCTTCACTATAAACACGTTCGATTATCAATAACAAACAAGTCAAATTGTTTATCTTTTGAGCTGGTTTGTGTTTGAACAACCTTTAAGTCCTAAAACTCATGTTGGTAATAATTGTTTTATATATATAGACTACATAGCCCAAAAAATTTGCCCCCCTGGAGTCGTGGGCCCTAGGAGGTTGTCCGGGTTGCCCACCGGATATATATATATATATATATATATATATATATATATATATATATATATATATATATATATATATAGGGTGAGGTTTAGCCATAATTAACCAAGGAAACAATTTTTTTTTCAACTTTTAGAAGTTAGAACTTACTTTTTATCAAAAAAAAAAAAACTAAAAATACAGAAATTTATAACTTTTTATCATATTTCCAATGATATCAAATTCATTTTTTTTACGTCAAATTCACAATATGAATCTTTGAAAATTCACAACGTGAATCAGGATTCACACGGTGAATATAAAAAATATTTTTCACATTCACAATGTTAATATATGAATTTAGATATTTTTAGATTTTTTTTTTTCGATAAAGAATAAACTCTAGAAATTGAAAAAAATAAATTGGTTCTTTGAAAAACTAATAATTATGGTTCTCTATTGAACTTTTCCATATATATATATATATATATATATATATATATATATATATATATATATATATATATAAAACAAAACTCAATATCAACATTAATGATATAACAAAGTTTCATATTTTTGAAGACAACGATTAACTTGTTGGTTATTCGTTGAACATGTTCGATTATTTTTTATTAACTCCAATAACTTTCTTGACATATTATTCAACATTTGCTTCACTTGAATATATGGCTTTAAGTTAGTGCTATAGGTTCTTCATAAGTAGCTTCCGTCACATAGATTTACATATTTCCGCAACGAACCTATATCGGTTACCGACATAAATTTCATCAGATACCTGGATTCAACTAAATTATGTGATGCATGTATGCATAGAAAACAGTGTATGGACGCTACAAACAAAATACCAACATGAGGAGAAAACACATTTGTACATTGCATTTGCATCTTCTTCTCTGACATGTATACTGTATCATGCTTCTACCACATCATCATCATCGCCCATGCCCATTAACCATCCACCCCATCACCTGATCACCATTCACTGATGGGAACAGTTGCCCATGCATGAAAATCTAGTATGCCTGCTTCCAAGTACCATGTCTATTTTTAGCCCATATTTCTTTTCTTTTGAATTACTAAGTGTGGCTTGAAACATTGAGGACCTCGGCCCATGTAGTAGTATAGGCGTTATTCTTATGACCCAAAATTGCATTTATATATTTTTCATCCAAATACCAACAGGCCAAGAACCACCATTAGAAGTTTGCAAATATGGCTTTTATATATATATATACGGATAATGATTTAAAAGAATAATATATTTTTTGATTTTTACATATTTGGACATTGAGTTTTTTTTTTTTTTTTCGTTCACATTTACCCTTCAACTTGTTAAACTGTATACATTCAGTCTTTATAACAGGTTACTCCAGGTTAGCCCGAAAAAATGACTTACTAGGGTAATATATTTCTCATTTTATACATATTTAGTCCTTAATATTTTTGTACACATTTAATCCTTGATATTTTTTCTTTCAAAATAAGTTTCTTTTTGTTTTTGTATCATTTCAGTACTTATAAATGATTTATTTAGGATTTTCTCACGACATCTAATGTCGTAATATCATTGATGAGGTGTTTGGGGTTATTGATGTTTATGTTCATCACGGCCTCGACTGCTTGGTTGCATAGGTCTTGTGGTTTGGCTTAGATTTTGTATTTCGAACGTCGTAACTTCTTCATACGATATCTGATTTAACGATCTTTATATCTACGTGTTTGTTTTTAAGTCTACTATAACTTTCGTTAAGATTACTCCCGTTAAAATATAATATGTTTTTACTTACGATTTTATAAAAAAACATCCATACATGAATTCATAAAAAAACATCCATACATGCATTCATAAAAAAACATATGGATATAAAGATCATAATTAAAAAATATATTACTTTTTAATGGGAGTAATTTAAATGAAAGTTGTAGTAGACTAAAATACAAACGCATAGATATAAAGATGGTTACAATCCGAGATAGTAAGAAAAAGTTATGACGTTCAAAACACATGACCTAAGCAACCAAGTAGTCGAGATCGTGATGGACATAAACATCAAAAGCCTAAAACACCTCGTTAATGATTGTTCTACGTAAGATGTTGTGAGAAAAACTTAAATAAAACATTCATAAGTATTGAATGAGTACAAAAACAAAAATAAATTATTTTACAACAAAAAAATTTAAGGATTAAATGTGTACAAAAATAAAATATTAAAGACTAAATGTGTACAAAATGAGAAATATATTACACTATTAAGACATTTTTACCGGTTAACCTGAAATAACCGGTCATAAGGACTGAATGTGTACAATTTAACAAGCTGAAGGGGTTAACGTGGACAAAAAATAAACTCAGTGACCAAATGTGTACAAATCGAAGAATATATTACCCTTTTAAGTCATTATCCTTATATATATATATATATATATATATATATATATATATATATATATACACACACACACACACACGTTAGGTTCAATGAAGAACACTTTTAAACCATAAAACCAAGGAACCAATGTCGGCCGTTAGAGAATAATTGATCAATAGTGTAAGAAAGTTTGTACATTTAAAGGTTAGACGCATCAACCAATATCATATCAAAAAATGTGAGAACGTAAAAACACTATTATTATGTTATTATTTTTGTAATGAATTTTGTATCCACAACTTTATGTTATTATTCAGCAATGAATAAACGGATAGTCATAGGATAAACTATAATTAGAACTTACTAGAAAAATACACATACATAAATTTATAATAGAATAATAACATTCTAATGAATATATGAATAAGCAAACGTTACTATTCAATCGAGAATTAGTTCAACGCTACACATATACAACATTCATTACAAAATAACAACATAAACATAGTGTTTTTACGTTCTCACACTATTTACTGTTATTATTAGAACTTATACATACATATATATATATAAGTAAGTTCAAATAAAAACAGTAAATATTGTGAAAACGTAAAAACAATATGTTTATGTTGTTATTCTATAATGAATGTTGTATATGTGTAGTGTTGAACTAATTCTCGATTGAATAGTAACATTATATATATATATATATATATATATATATATATATATATATATATATATATATATATATAAAAGTTAGGTTCAATGAAGAACATTTTTGAACCATAAAACCAAGGAACCGATGTCGGTTGTTAGAGAATAATTGATCAATAATTTAAGAAAGTTTGTATATTTAAACCACTTGGGTTGTGGTGACTTGGTAAGGCATGTGGAAGATATGGTAGATAACCTATTGACCCATGTTCAAATCCTGGCACCACTAAGCCCTTGTGGCCATGGAGGTTCGCCTGCAGTGACTCCAAGGCATGAAGCAAAGCTTTATGTTTGCAGCGGGGGATTAGTCGGTGCGCGAAAGCTGGCCCGGAAACCCTCGTTAGGGAAGTTCCCTTTCCAAAAAAAAAAAAAAGTTTGTACATTTAAAGGTTAGACGCATGAACCAAGATCATATCAAAAAAAATAATTTGAAAAAAAATTAGGCAAAATTTTATATCGAAAAACAAAACTGAAGATACCGTTTTTTCATTAGAGATCCATATTGATATAAAAAATGAAATTTATTTTTTTGAAAAAAAAAGCTTACTTCATATTACTATTACTTTTTATTTTTTATTTTAATATTTATACTTATTTTTATTTAAAAAAATAAGATAATTATATCCAAGTTCATAAATTTTTTATAAATTTTAAATATATGTTCATATGATTGTAAAAAAAATCGACACTGTGCATATAATTTTGTATTTGTCATTAGCAATATAAATCTCAGTTACTATTTCAAAACTTTTGGCTAGTGGGGTAGATTCACAATGTTAATATTTTAATTACTCATAAATTGGCTTTTAAAATTTACAAGTGAATTTATTCATATTATAAATGCTAGAAACAAAATTACATGCATCTTAGATTTACAGTATGAATCTCATTCATAATGTGAATAGGATTTACAATTTTGATTTTTTTTAACAATCATATGTGTCTATTTAAAGAGTACCAAAAATTATGAATTTTGTTCTATTTATTTTATTGTTTTGATAAAAAATAAGCCTAAATATTATTTAAAACAAACAAACAAACAATGTTGACTTTTTTTGGAAATAAAAGTTCATTTTTTGTTTGTCAATATGGATCTTTAATGAAAGAGTCTTTATATAACACGACATGACACGATAAGGTTTTATGTAACTCGAACACGACACGACACGATGTCGCGTTTTTTTTTTAACTAATACGAAAACGGACGAATTAAAAACGACAAACACGACACGACACGACACGAAAAATATATCATATACTAAAAACTAGTTTATTTAATGAATACTGTATCAAATATAACACAAAAAACATGACAAACACGAAAACACGATAAAAAACTGCTAAATCGTGTCAATTTCCTGTCGAATTTTGAACACGAACACGACACGACATCGTGTTTTTTACAGTTAACACGAACACGACACGAACACGAATTCAAATTTCAGTTTCGTCATAATTTCGTTTCGTGTCGTGTCATAAATTGTCACCCTTATGAAAGAGGACGAAAAATTATGAACTGTATATTCGGTTTTTTATTTCTTGATAAAAAAAAGTTGGCCGATTTTTTTTAAGTGAGTTTTTCCCTTGTTGAACTTTTGTGTGTGTGTGTGTGTATATATATATATATATATATATATATATATATATATATATATATATATATATATATATATATATATATATATATATATATATATGTTGCAAACCTCGTTACTCGGTACCTCTTCGGCCGACTACCGAGTAGCGAGTAGCCGGGAGTACTCGGAGAGTACTCGGATTCACTAATTCATGTAGAAATATTTTTAGCAAAATTATATATGCCAAAATCATAAGTTGATTGAAATATATAACAAAATTAGATACATGTGAATATACAAAAACTAAAAAACATATAATGGTCTCACTTCGTGAATAATTACGGAAAATTTAAGATATATATGTAGCATGTTGGGCTGAAGATTATTTTGAAGATTGCGTCTTTTGGGCTCGATAGTATAAGTTATTTTGTATTCCTTTTGGGCCTGTCCAACCGAGAGCCTTTTATGTTTTGTATATAAGTTTATGCTTGCATGCATATTAGGTTAACGATTTAGAGATTAACAAAATAGCGATTCATCTAGAGCACAACAAGTTTCTTTAATCGTTCTTGTAACCTACCAATCATCTACAGTTGATGTTCTTAATCGAGCTCTTCTGAGGATTTTGTTTAATCATTCGACTCGTTTGATTCTATCTTGTCTTGTTCTTATTATTGCGTTCTTACAGTTTTATATTTACATACTTGTTCAAGATCTAATCGATCTTCATAGATTAAAGGTTGTTTTAATATCATCAATTGGTATCAGAGCAGGAGGTTGTGTAATCGATACACATCTTTTCTGTGAAAAAGATTTCCATTAGGGTTTTTCCGCAACTATCGATATTTATTGAGCCGTCATCTCTTTATTGACGTATCTTGATATTTATTGTTTTGCCCTAATCTGCTTTATTACAAGTCTGATCTTTGAACAGGTTTTTACGATCATAATGGACGCGACGCAATCAAACCCTATTAATATTTCCAACAGCATCGGTTCGACGACAAAGATTCCAATCTTATACACCCATGACTATGAAGTATGGGCGCATCACTTTGAAGACTACGTGATTGGATCGGAGGATAATGGGTACCTCATATGGGAAGCCATCATCAATGGACCGTTTTCTCATTCTGCAACGTCCAGGATTATTAAGACACAAAAGGAGTACAATGATCTGCTAAAGGATGTGAAGGATATTGCACAAGATGAAAAGGACAAATTCTAGTGCAATATTAAGGCGTTAAGGTTGATCAGATTCGCCCTTCAGTCCGACACATTCAGGTTGGTCAGCTCATGCACGACAACAAAGGAAGTTTGGGATAGACTTCGTGAACTGTATTCTACAGACGAGGATCTTGAACATTCTATCCAAACTTTGCTTTTATCTGAGTTTGGAGAATTCAGGCAAGGGGCCGAAGAAACGGTGACCCAGACATTCGATCGCTTCAATCATCTTCTCAGCAAGATGATCAAACACGATATTGAAAGGAAGCTTATCGAACAGAAGGTTACTTTCTTGAATGGACTAAGGTCTGAATGGAGAGCAGTGGTTTCCACAGTCAAAGCCCATGAGCAGTTTAAATCATACTCTTTGGCGAAACTGGTGGGCATTCTCAAGTCCCAAGAGAAGATTGTGCTGCAAGAGAAGAACGTCGTTTCAAGTCTTGGTTCGTTGGCCCTCCTATCAAAAAGTAAAGCTGTGATGGAGGATGAAGACCTCAACTTGGAGGAGTATGACCTCACGTCTGAGGATTATGCCATGATGGTGTCCAATCCTAAAAGGTTCATAAAGAAGAGATTCCCCAGCAATAAAAACCGAAACTGGCAGGGGAGTTACAACTCTGAAAAGGTGAACAATGAACCGAAGGTTGAGGAGCCCAAGAAGGAACCGAAGGTGGATGGCGATTTCGGAGTAAGCTGTTTCTACTGTGGTGGGAAAAACCACTATGCTAAGGACTGTGTCCTTAAGAAGATGGCTGAAAAGGATGATGGAAATGATGAGGAAGCTGTGTTGCAGAAAAGATTGGATGAGTTGAGAAAGAAGAAGTCTACCGCTAACCCTTCTATTAATGCTCTTATTGTGCAGGGCTCGGTTAATGATGACGAGTTCGGTAGCACGGAAGTTTGGTCTACCGACTCAGAAGACGATGAAGTGAGGAAGCCTACCCATGGAAAGGCTTATGTGGCCAAGGAGGAAAGCAGTGGAGGAAGATGCTTCATGGTGACTGACGTATCTCAAATGAGGGGATACAACACCGATGGTGGAAGCGATGGACCGAAGGTGCAGGAGGACATGTGCTTTACGACCAAACCACTCAGCCAGCAGTTCAATGAGCTCGATGAACTGATAAAGAAGGTACAATCGGTTTTTATTTCATCTAAAGTTCCACCATCCTCATATGAGAAAGAACTAAAAAACGTTAATACAAGAATTTCTCATCTAGATAGTAGCTTAACTCAAACTCGAGTCACCAATTCTAACCTAACTGATCAATTAAGCAGGGTGGCGTCGAAGAGTGAGGAGCGGAGAATGTGGATCGAGTTAAAGGAGTCGGAATTAGTTAAAGTTAAAGATGAAAACATTTATTTGCAAAGAGACAATTTAAAATTGTTAAAACAGCGGAATGTTTTTTGTTTAATTGCTAAACGTTTATATTCTAATATTACTCAGCTTCACTTGGATTGTGAAATAGGCCAAAAGATCCATCGCATGATTTTGCCCTTCCTAGAGTTTAAGGAGGATGAAATCGATGCCGAAGCCTACAATTATGAGAGTGTGATATCGTCTGATGATGTCAATCCGACCTACATGTATGGACTGGACAAAATTGAGTCCTTCATTAAATCCATGGACCACAAGGACATGCTTAAAAATCTTTTGGATGAAAATGACAGACTTAAACTGAGAACCGAAACCATGCAAAAATTTGACTCTTTAAACGCCAACGTAAGCTCAGAAAACAAAATTGATGTTGAAAATGCATCTGAGCTTAACGAGGACGAAAACATGAGTGAAATTTCTGTAGAGGACACGGTTGACTGCTCAGAATTTATTAAAAGCGAACCTGAAAACCACAAGAATCTTATTTCTGAAAATTCAGTGGAGTTCGCTCGATTGTCCCAACAAAAGTCCCCGATTTTAGTTGAGAAAGCAGTTGTGTATCAAAAGGTCAGGACCACTCCGAATCAAGTATACAAGGTGACTGGAGTAACCGAACATCAAACAGTTGAACTCACAGCTATTGTAAACGAAGACAATGCTGATGGCTGCGATGAGTACTTCTGGGAAGCTCCAATAGATAATGCAAACGAAACTGATGACTTATCTGAAAGAACCTCCTGGATGAGTAAAGGAAGATACATACCTGAACCCTTGAATAAGCCGGATAATTTCGATGAGCCAAGCATCAGTGGTACGAAAGATATTCCTCAGGGGGATGATCGTTCGGCAAAAGGAGACATTCCCTCTCCCTCAGCTCAAAGTGGAACTTCTTCAGATATTCCCTCTGCTCCCTCGGCTCAAAGTAAAACTCCTACAGTTCAAAAAGAACCAGTCAAGGAGACTCAGAAAACGAAAGCGAATGTTCATCATCAACCTAAGCAGATGAGGAATAGGAAGAGAGAAAGGAACCAAAGATACAGGAAGAACCTTTCTGAAAGGAAACAATTCTGGCAATCCCAGAATGCATACTTCTCACACCAAGACAAGAATCTGAAGTATGAAAACAATCCTGTAGGAAAGCCTGAAAGTCACAACAACCGAAAGCAAAGGTTCAGTTCTGAAAAAGACTTCAACCGAAACCAAAGGTTCGGTTCTGAGAACAACTCCAACCGAACGCAAAGGTTCGGTTCTGAAGTCAAAAGAGAACAAGACTCTAAGGTCAGTCCCTCCAATGATCAAAAGCAAAAGGGTCACTTAGAATCTCCAGCCAGGAAGTCCTCTCAATCCAAACCCACTCATTCTAATTCTTCTCGTTCTTCTAATTCTTCTACTTCCACCAATTCATCTCCATCTTGCTCTAAAGCTAATTCTGTTTGTTCTCAAAAATCTCATTCGTCAGCTGAACAAAAGGGCAAACAGAAGGTTAATGAATCCAAACCAGAGTCCAAATCAAACGCACCTAATCCTAACAAAATAAAAGTTTTTACCATTAAAAAGAAAGATGAAACAACTCTTATCAAACGAACATATCTAGTTGACATCTCTCTTACTGTTCCTGTTCCCATGAAAAGCTCACATGGACCCAAGAAACTTTGGGTTCCTAAATCTGCTTAATTTTTGCAGGTTATAAGTGACGAGCAGTTCGACGAAGAATGGTACATCGATAGTGGCTGCTCACGTCACATGACAGGGAGGAAAGAGGAGCTCAGGGAATACAGATCTCTTGCAAATGGTGGCAACGTCAAGTTTGGAAATAATTCTTTCGGCACCATAAAGGGATACGGGATGATAACAAATGGGGACTTTACTATAAGGAAGGTGGCTTATGTGGAAGGACTCCAACACAACCTCATTAGTGTATCTCAGCTTGTTGGAGGTACAGGTCTCAAAGTCTCATTCGATGATGAAGGTTCTGAAATCATAGAGAAAAAGACAAAGAAAGTAATTCTCAAGTCAGAGCGAAAGGGTGAAATGTTTCCCTTAAACCTTAAACCCATCAAAGGAAACCCAGCTATATGCTTGTTATCAAAAGCTCAATCCGACGAAAGCTGGTTGTGGCACCGAAGACTCTCTCATCTCAACTTTAAAGATATCAACCGACTTGCCACTGGAGGTCATGTTAGGGGTCTTCCATTGCTCAAGTTTGACAGAGAGCATTTGTGTGTTGCATGCGAAATGGGGAAGCAGAGTCGTCAAAGTCACCCATCTGTAATCAACACAAAAGTTGTTGAACTACTCGAATTACTTCATATCGATTTGTGTGGTCCTTCATCTATCGAAAGCATCGGTGGTAGCAAGTATATTCTTGTTATTGTTGATGACTTTTCACGATTTACATGGGCGTTCTTTCTAAAGCTCAAATCTGAAGCGACTCAAAAGCTGAAAGTGTTTATCAAGCAAATTGAAGTACAGCTCAAGAAGGTTGTTCGCAACATCAGGAGCGACAATGGTCTTGAATTCATGAACAGGGAGTTTGAAGAGTTTCTTGCAGAAAAGGGAATTAGTCACAATTTCTCAGCTCCCTACACACCACAACAGAATGGAATAGTCGAAAGACGAAACCGATCTTTGTGTGAAGCTGCCCGAACTATGCTAAGTTTCGCTTCCGTACCTCTTTATTTTTGGGCTGACGCTATTTCTGCTGCTTGTTTTACACAGAACAGGTCCTATCTCAACAAGCGATTCACGCTCACACCATATGAGATACTAAACAACAGAAAGCCCAATGTGAAATTTTTCCATGTGTTTGGCTCAAGGTGTTTCATCTTTAACTCTAAAGAACACCGCAACAAGTTTGATGTCAAAGCCGACGAGGGAATTTTTCTGGGTTACTCACTCACATCCAAGGCGTACAGGGTCCTAAACAAGCGTTCGAGAAGGATTGAAGAGACATACTATGTGACCTTTGACGATAGCTATGTCAAGAAGCTACAGGCCAAAGAAGACACCGCTGGGGAAATCTTTCCTCAAACTGGCCAAGTCACAGTCTCGATCGCCAATTTATACGAGAAATTTCTGGAGCTCTTTGACGAACCAGAGAAAGCTTCACTCTCCGAAGCAGGTGCAGCAGACAACAAAGTTGATCATATGAAGCGGATTGTCGAAGATGCTGCAAGGAGAATGCATGAAGGAGGATCGACCACTGATGACTCTCCATCCAACAATGCTTCAATCGAGGGGGAGCCAAGTTCAAATGTCGAGGGGGAGCCAAGCTCACAAGTCCAGGGGGAGCCATGTTCTACAACTTCAACCGAAGGTCCTTCACCAACCGAAGGTGCTTCTCTAACCGAAGATGCCTCTCCAAACGAAGGTGCTTCAACGCATGAAAGTCCAGCACCACAAGAAACCCCTGAACCTCATGTTTCTCAAAACTCATCAATTGAGGGGAAGCATGATGATATGACATTTAATTACGATAGCCAATCTGAGCCAGAAGAAATGATCCATGCTGAACTAGACCCAACCTTTGATACGAATTACCCTCCTCTTACCAAATGGACCAAAGATCATCCTATCTCTCAAATGGACCAGAGATCAACCTTGGAGGATGTGGACTCGACCGTAAAAGCACAACGGTGGCTGTCAATTCCTTGATGGGAAGTTGGTCAGCTGGCAATCCAAGAAACAAACGTGTGTGTCGTTGTCTACTGCCGAAGCGGAATACATTGCCGCTGCATCCTGCACATCACAAGTGATTTGGATCCAGAGTCAACTTCGAGACTATGGACTCAATATGAAGAAGATCCCACTATATTGTGACTCTGAAAGTGCAATTAGGATCTGTCATAACCCAGTGCAACACTCTAAAACCAAACACATAGCACTGAGGTATCACTTCATCAAAGATCACGTGGAAGATGGAAACGTCGAAGTTCACTTCGTAAGAACCACTGATCAACTGGCTGACGTCTTTACCAAAGCTCTTCCTGAAGCATCATTCAATAAAATATTGCAAGGGCTAGGGATGATGGAATCAGAGTCAGTACCTCACACTACCTCTCAACCTCAAACGTAAGAAGCGAAACCAACCGAACGTTCGGGTTCGGTTCAACCATATGACTCGCTCATTACTTCAAAGGTAGTTTTTCTCAGGTGTATATTTCTTGTACAATTTTGTTTTTCTATGTGTTAAAAGTATTTTCCAATTGCATGTCTAAATTCCTTGGTTTCTCAAAATTTTCCAAAACCGAAACCTACCGAAGGTTCGGGTTCGACTATTCATAATTTTGTTGAACCGAAACCAACTGAAGGTTCGGGTTCGGTTTTTCAAAATTTTCTTGAACCGAAACCAACCGAAGGTTCGGGTTCGGTTTTTCAAAATTTCCTGGAACCGAAACCAACCGAACGCTCGGGTTTGGTTTTTTAACTTTTTCCCAACCGAAACCAACCGAACGTTCGGGTTCGGTTTTTCAAAATTTTTTTTCCAAAGTTTTTTTAAGTCTAATTTTTCTTCTTACTTATTTTTTTTAATTCTTCTACTTATTTTTTTTATTTATTCTTTTTATTCTCTTTGACTCTTTTTACAAAATCTCACAAACTCCAAAAATAATTTTTTTTTAATTTTTTATTTTCTTGGGTGTTCGTTCGTTTCTGGGGATATATTTGATGACTTACTTAAGTGTCCCTAGAAGCATGCTTCTATATGTGTCCCAAGCCTCATAAGATTTTGAATAATAGCCTTCATGACCTGGTATACACAAACCTTGTCTTCCCAATAAGGCTAACACATTTATTCTAATCGTGAGCTACCTCACTCTTTTCTCACATGAGTTAAGAGTTTCCTGCTTGGTCCTTATTTTCGCAGCAGAGGTACTATGTTCTCTTACACCATCTCCATTTTACTTCTCCACTACATTCGTTTCATCAACGTAACCCTTGAGACTCTCAGAAATTACCACTGAGGTTTATGGTTACACAACATCTGTGTTTATGATCTTAGTTTCGTGTCACTACGAGCTGAGTGAAACCCAAAATTCAACACCTAATGAATTGACGGTGAACAATTAATTTGCTCAAGTTTTCACCAAAGGATTGACGAATGTACCCTAATGAAATCTCAAATTTTCTTTTGTGTGATTCCTATGAAATTGTTAAACGCCATAACATTTCTTCCCTTGGGATCCAGGTTTTAATTTTTTTTTTCTTCTGAGATTTTATATTTTTCCAAGCCAATATAAAATGAATTCCTTCCTACTTGTTCAACAGGCTACACCGGTCTCACAAGTACTTTGTTCACTTTCTTTCTTATTTCAAGCATAGAATTGATGAATCAAAGCGAAAGCCACCCCTATTAAGCCTAATTAAAAGAAGCCTTTCAACATTTACTAATAAGTGTTTGATCGTAATTCAACGGGAATCCACACTAACACTTTAAGGTCTCTCTTGACCTTGAAGGAAGAGATTCGTGCCCGGGATCATTAGTTTCGTGTCATTATTGACATCACAGAATATCCTTAAAAGAGTTGCTTTATTTCTTTTTCTTTTACACTCTTTGCACGAAAATCTTTGATTTTCCCAAATTCCGTTGCTAATTATTTACAGGCTGTATTATTACTTGGTGGTTAATTATGAAGTTGTGGTCAAAAACAATCCACGTAGTTAATTAATTCAAAAAAATGCCGTTTAAAAGGATAAGACGAAAGGTTGCTGACTCGGCGGGAATTAAAAGGATTAAAATTCAAACGACAGTAAAAGTGGGCGCATGTGAATTTGAAACGACTGTGCTTTTACTGACACTTGTGGATGCGTGTGCGAAATCCAAGCGTCATCATTCTGGCATTAAAGGCGCGTCTGGAAATGGAAACGGTTTTTTCTCTGAAACGGCGCTTGTTGGGCGGCATGATCCTAGGAACCTGACACTCTCTCTCCTACGTGATCATCGCACGCCTCAACTGTCATACATTTGTCACTCAAGAACCCGTTTCGTATTTCCATAAGAGATTTGAAACAATTTTTCTCTCTCCTATCACCCACTATAAAAAGCCGTCTACACCACCTTTTACCTCTTTACTACCTCCAAAATTTCCAAAGAGCAAATACTCCCAAACAGTTTCCTGTTCATCATCTTCTTCATACCTGCAAAAATGGCTGAATCCTCTTCCGTTCATGCTACTTCACAGATCCTCCCTATCCGCCCACAACAATGTCTGGTTATTGATCTTAACCCACTGGCGTACGACTCCTACATGTCGCCGGTCATAGAATGTTTGAAATACTCCCAACTTGCTCCAGCACTCTCAAGAATTGAATCTGTGCCAATGGTGGCCCTATCGCAGGTTTATGCGACTGCTTACTATGACAAGGCCGTAGACCGGGTGTTTTTCGAGCTTGCAGAACACAAGACCTCAGTTTCACGCCAACGTTTCTGCACCATGCTTGGGTTTGTCGTTGACCCTTCAAGAATCAATCCGGAGACGATTCTGGTTGGCCATCTGTATAACATGTTTTACAACATGGGATACACAAAGGTTCTCACCTCTGTCGCTAAGTTTAAAAAGTTTTGCCTGCCGCCACAGTGGAATGGCTTATTTACAGTCCTTTTCAAGGGCTTGTCGGAAAGGAGCTCAGGATCTGACGGTGCAAGTCGTCTCTTCCTGTCAATAATGTACGGGGTCTACAACGGGATTAACCTGGACTATGGGTTGGTCCTATGGCAACAGCTCATCCAGAGCCTTTCTTCATCATCCCGACACTCTGAGGTGTCGTTGGCCCGGTTCTGGATCTTGATTACAAGATGGGCCATGGACAAGTTTGATGTTCCCACTGCTGACGGTGCATCGATGTCTTCTGTTGGTACGTTCCATACCAAGAAGATCATCGTCTCAGATGCATCGAAATTTTCCTTCATTGGCTCCATCCCGGAGACAATGTATGGCGACGTGCCATCTGACAGCAGATTAATTCGGACAATCAAGGAGTTTAGGCCAACTGGTCCTAGAGAACTGACACCGGATATGCTCAGGTCGATTCACGATGCAGACAAACCGGTGTGCAGGGGCAAAAAGGCTGAAAAAGGGAAGCAAGCGTCCAAAGCTCCAAAGGGACCTTCTCCCAAAAAGAGGAAACAAACGAAGGCTGCACAGTCCCCACAGCCGAAGAGGAGGAAGACTCAACAGAAGCGAAAGCTTGTAATTCCCTCTTCTTCCAGTGACTCTGAGGGTGAGAGTTCGGGTTCTGACGGCTCTCAAGGAGACGAATCTCCTCAACGAGGCAACACACCACCTCGGTCCCCTACCCCAGAAATGGAACTTCATAATTCCCCAGTTCCTTCACCTCCACCAACCATTCCTACTTCCATTCCGACCATAAACCCCACTATTCCCCCAACATCTTTCCCTATACCTCCACCCATTTTCACCACTGCAACCGAAACACAACCAGTAACCGAAACACCTCCCGTAACCGAACCACCACAAACTGAAACCCATACAACCGAAACTACCCATACTCAACCACCACCCAAATTTAACCCAACACCCACTCAACCTGAACCTACCAAACCTACAACACCCCCAACTTCACCACCCCCTCCATCTCCTGAAAATGCCTCTGATGACGAAAACCCTTACCTTGGTGGTGAACACATGAACTTTGATTCAGTCTACTATAGTCCGTTTCAAGTTCAGAGTGACGAGGAGGATGATGCTCCAGTGACGAAGAAGCATCTCAAAGAGCTTAACGAGAAGGTTGACCTACTTCTCGCCTCCTCTTCCAACCAGCAGTCCTCTCTCTCTGAAGCTGCCCTTCAGAAAATTGTTGACGCCTTCTCCAGGGCTCAACATGATTCGGTGGCCTCAGCAACTGCTGCGATTGACGCCTCCACCAGAGCCTGTGAGGCAGCGACCGAAAAAGTCGATAAACTATTCTCCGACGCTTCTGTCCTGCTGAAGTCATTGCAGGAAAGTGCCGACGCCACCAAGACAACTTTGGAACCAATTGTTCAGCAATTGGCCAAGTTCGTCTCAACGGAGTTGACTTCGTTCGCTACCCTACGCCAAAATATAAGTGACGACAACTCGGCACTTCGTGCCTCCATCGATGCCCGCCTCGCTAAGCTACAAGAGGATCTTGCAGCTGAGAATTCTTTGATGGACGTTCTAGCGAGCAAAACAACCGCCCTCAAGGTCAAGAGCACGCAACTTTCCAACTCACAACAACAACTAGAAGCTCTTCAATCCGAAAGGGAGGTGATCAAAACATGTGTTTCGGATGTACACGCTGCCCTATCCAACATCCTGGAAGCACACGATCCCATTCTTAACCATTCGGTGAGGCGTAACATCGCTGAAAAGCTCTCTCCGGCCATGGACCTTCTCAGCAAAATCGAAGGCCTACCGAGTTTCGTGTCCATTCCGAAACAAGGGGGAGATGAGAAGACTGGATCGAAACCACCTCCTTCCTCCAAAGCTACTCACACAACCGAACCACCTCCAACTGATCATGCTTCGGGTTCGGGTGTGAAGAACAAAGGCATAAACTTAGCTGAGGAAGAAGATGAAGATGAAGACAAGGAGACCATTGCTGACATGTTAAAACGAAAGAACAGTCGCAATGCTGATGATGATGCTAGTCGTGTGGCGCGAGAGGCTGAAGAAGCCGAGCGCAAGCAAAAGGAAGCCCACGATCTCCTTGAGAGCCGGAAGACTCTCTTCCCTGCCTGGACCAGGGAGCGTATGATTAAAGAGGCCATAGATACTCCCAGCATCTTATGGCTCGAGCCGGTTATATCGTTCGACTGCAGCAATTCTGTCGATTCGCAGTTTGACATGCCGCTGACTCGAAAGGCGTTTATCTTCCACGCCTTCTCAAACATCTTTGAAGTCCCTCACTCGAACGCTGAGCTTGACAGCGAGCTCATTGACTTCTATCTGGCGGCTGCTCGTCCTCAATACCTTACTTGGAGAGCCCAGAAGATTGTGAACGTTCGGGTGCTGAAACCTTACACTGAAGGTCGTTTTATAAACGTTCGGTTCAAGTTGATTCGAGGATCTGCAAGAACTGCTCATCTTATCTCCCTGGCAGATCTACCGAATCTAAATCCTCATGATTGGATTGTCCTGTATAATATCCTTTTGACTAATGAAGCCGAATATGGTCCCATTATAGACCATGTCAAAAGGATGTTAGCCTGCTACATCATGGAGGTTGCCCTTATGGATCAGGAGGTCGCCACAGTCTTCAAGAAGAAACCAAAGATTGCTCCTGTGGGATCGGCCAGTGATCTCAACCAAATGCAAATGGGCAGGATCGACCCGAGGCGCAACTCGGTTATGTTCACTAGAGCAGAAGGACAGAAATGTCTCTTTGCTTTAGCTGACAAACACCTTTACACCACTGCTTGTCTGGAGCATGTGTTATCGATTATCAAACGGTGTAAAGAGAATTCGGCTGATGACATCAAGTACTTCAACGACATGATCAATTGGTACATCTGGTTTAGACAGACCATACTCTCTATCACCAAATGTCTGTTTAGCACCGTGAAGAAGAAGGTACCTGCTTCAGCTGCTGGCCCAAGTAACAAATGAAGGTCTCACTCCAAATTGACGCAAAGGGGGAGATTGTTGGGCTGAAGATTATTTTGAAGATTGCATCTTTTGGGCTCGATAGTATAAGTTATTTTGTATTCCTTTTGGGCCTGTCCAACCGAGAGCCTTTTATGTTTTGTATATAAGTTTATGCTTGCATGCATATTAGGTTAACGATTTAGAGATTAACAAAATAGCGATTCATCTAGAGCACAACAGGTTTCTTTAATCGTTCTTGTAACCTACCAATCCTCTACAGTTGATGTTCTTAATCGATCTCTTCTGAGGATTTTTTTTAATCATTCGACTCGTTTGATTCTATCTTGTCTTGTTCTTATTATTGCGTTCTTACAGTTTTATATTTACATACTTGTTCAAGATCTAATCGATCTTCATAGATTAAAGGTTGTTTTAATATCATCATAGCAATAATCACATGTGTGTGCTAAATAATAAATCATTAAGTATGTTATACATATTAATCACCGAGTTTACTGTGTTTTACAACACTACTCAGTTTAGTAAATGGGCCAATTTGGGAGTACTCGGGATTATGTAACTCGCCTCGACAAGGGGCCGACTAGCGAGTACTCGGAGGAGTAATCGGACAATTTGGTGAGTTTTACAACACTTTATATATATATATATATATATATATATATATATATATATATATATATATATATATATATATATATATATATATATATAATAGTAGGAAACCCACGCGATGCAGCAGCGCCAGATAATTCTTTTCAGCAAATAATTTAATGTGGCATTTAATTTTATTTTCATGTCAGATAGTTAATTCCAGCCTTTGACGGATTGTTTTGTGCTAGATAGTTGTTTTCGGCGAATAGTTCTATTTATGTACATAGATGCAGTGTCGGATAGTTTCTTTTGACCAATTATTTTGTGTTAAAAGTAAAATTTTGTTGATTTTTTGGGTTAAAAATAAAAATATACTATTTTCATATGAATGATAAAAGTTTGCAATTTTTTGTGAGAAAAATAAAACTACTTTATTATTTTAATTAAAATAAAAGAATGTTGTTTTTTGTTAAAAATAAAAATACAGTACTATTTTAGGTTCAAAATAAAAATATGTTTTTTATTTATAATAAAAATACAGTGAAATACATTCAAGATTGTTAAACATAAGAAAAATCATTGTATTTTTTCCATAAAATTAACGGAATATATATATATATATATATATATATATATATATATATATATATATATATATATATATATATATATATATTAAACTAGGCGAATGCTCGCGCGTTGCGCTGAAACATCTATATAGTTGAAATCTTTCCAAATATATGTTTATTTTAAATATAACAATAATGTTGTTGTTAAATTTGATATAATAATTTGTATACTAAGATGATATAATATATTGATTATTTTGAATTATATGATAATATATACATTTATTAAAATGGCATAATCTTAATCTTTTGAATGATCTCTACCTACGGGTTATTCATGAATAACATTAAATATAATATATGGTTTAATGTTATTTATAGTTTTTGTTATTGTTAATTAATTTTTTAAAATTTATTTGATTAACATTTTAATTTCGATCATTGTAATTATTTGAAACATCAAACCAATTTTTTTGATTTTAAAGGTAACAAAATAATCATTTATATAGAGTTATTTTTAACTATTGTTATTGTAAGTTATTTTTAGCTACTTATTTAAAAACTTTTAATGATTATAAAAATATCTTTAGGAAATATTTTAGTTAAAATTGATATTACAATTTAGTTTTTGCATAACTTTATAAATAGAGGGAAATATATTCTTTTTATAATGAAATTTAGTTTATATATGATTACACTTTAGGTTTTATATTTATTTAACCTTATTAACCAACTTAAAATCATTATTAGAAAGAAATTGAAAAGTCATAGAAGTTTCAAATGAATGTGGTAAAAGGAAAAATGTTTCCTTTATAAATCTATAATGATAATGATAATGATAATGATAATGATGATAATGATAATGATAGTGAGGAATTAGGATTTATGAAATTTAGGGTGTAAGGTTTAAAAACACAAATAGTTTTATTTGTTGTGAAAATTGTTTGAAACTACAATAAATTTGTACACAAAATTGAAAACTTGTTTCAACACTTTTGAAAATCTTAAAATATACACAATATGTAATTTTTTAATCTTTTAAAATAATGTACTTATTAGGAATTTTTTAAGATACATAAATAATTTTATTTGTAGTTAATAAAATGTATGAATTATTGAAGTGTTATTTTTGAAACGACGACTTGAGTCAACGGAAGCCCTTCATATATTTTAGCAAATGTTTCGGGATGGAATCATCCAATAGTGCAGACTAACCTCATAGAGATTTAAAGGAAAAATTCCCCACAAGAGAAACTATGAAGAGGGTTTGGTTCAAATTCCCATGTTAGACCTCACATGTTATAAAACTCAGTATCTCTTTCTAGTTAGGTCGGAAGTCATTGACATGAATTATTGGAAGGATAACAAATTAAAAATACTATGTTTTAGTTTCTTAAGTTAATATTAATTAAAAAGTGAATATATTTTTCCAAGTTAAGTAGGTAATAGTACCGGCTAAAGATTGATTTTAAGAATATTTATTAATATACAAGTTAAACTCTAATATATTACTTATACACTTATACATAATTTTTTCATAAAAAATATATAATTGGCTATGTAACTCTTAACATTTATTAAATAAAACACGTAAATCATGAATTTAACTAAATTCAAGCTCAATGGATGATCAAAAAACAAAAAACATTTAATATTCATAACCAAACACATATTTAACAAAATAATATATTTGTAATATAAAATTAATAAAAACTTGAAAACTTAAAGACCATGCGCTTGTCTTTGTTTTCTTACTATGGAGCCAAGTAAAATAATATATTTGTAATATAAAATCAGTAAACAATTAAAGACCATGAACCTCTTTAAAATAATTTTATTTCTTCCTATATAGCAATCGTACGTAGACCACCTGATATTCAATACTTGAATTCTAGACATCTAGTTAATATACATAAATCTCTTCTTTTGTACGAAATATTTGTCATTTCTTTTTTCTGTAGCACGCCTAAAGCAAATATTTGTCATTTCCTTTTTCTATTAAAAGCGCATGCCTAAAAGCTCAGCCTACAAACCCTTAGATTATTCACTTTTACACAAAGCAAATATTTTTTGACTTTTAATTGGAAAAAATTATGTATAAAAGTATTTGTTTTGTAAAAATTATAATTACTCATAAACATAATATAAATTATATTAATTAAAAATACATTATTTAGGTATGAAATTCTTTTATAATAACAAAAAACTCATCTCTATCATGTACATTATTGTTTTTATGAGCCAATAAACTCATCTCAATCTCAAATCCATACATTATATAAAAGTTAAACCTCAAATCTACACATGTCTACAATCATTTTGAGATCTAGTTTCCAGAAAGCAAGAGCAAAGGAACACATACACAACTGAAAAGTCTAATTTCTAAAAAGCAAAAACAAATGAAATCGAAGACCTCGTTAATCAGAAACCCAAATATGTTTCAAGATATTAACTATAGGATGAATGTTTATTGAAACAAAAACACAAACAAAAATAATCTATCATTAGGATCTGAAAAGGAACAAAAAAACAAAATAAACATGACTTGTTACACCAAAATCTAACTTGCAAAGACCCTATATCTAACTCCATATATGAACTAAACATCAAATGTTGAATTTGTCTTCTATTTTACATTTGAGAGACTTTAAATTTACATTTGCACATCTGAAATATAGAAAATAAAATAAAAATAAACAACACATTCACTTATTAAATTTTTGGGCCTAAAATACTTTATTATCAAGACGTGAAACACGAAAAGCACTAAGAGAAATACAAAATCCAAGAACTGATACAGAAACCGAAAAGTGAACATGAAAATCAGGTTGATGGTCAGATTTGATAAAAATAATCGTGAGCTTTGATACATATATACATACGGTCCATGAATTTTATCCTCTGTAGCTTAAGATGCTTGTTTAAGGTTTTTTTGAGAGATCCTTCTCCCACAACCAACTTTCAAACCACAAACAAAAATCTAAATTTAACATCAAATACAAATACCCCTAATCAATATAATTTTTGACCATTAACATTTACTTCCAGATTATGCAGGTCCAGGTGCATTTGCCAAACCAAGAATTTATTAAATTCCTTCGTTTCTAATTTTACACAACAATAACCCCTTTCATCATACAGTCCCTCCAAAAACCAAATCAAATTTAAAGATGTTTCTTTATATTCCATTATTGGAGTTTCAGACTTGTGACTTACCTTCAAATTGAATTGAAGAGATCCCAAGACTACAATGCAACAACCCTTACAACTCACCCTTAAAAAAGCCAGATGCCAAGATTATTATCTAAGTTAATTAAGTGATTTAAACAATAAAAGGCAAACAAAGAAGATCATCAAAAGGACTATGCAAAGCATTTCATTACCAAAACTTAGTATTTGACTTACGGTCTCACTTCTTTTCATTAATATCACAATATTTAGCAACAAAAATTTTTAGTTTCACTTATTGCTTCACTTTCTGTGATGGTTAACCCTACACAACACAAAATATTGAACCCCTGATTGTAAGGTAAAATAAAGAGTCAAGAAAATTATCAAGAAATGGTCTAAATGGTGAATCATGATCAGTAATACAACCATTCTTATTATAGGAAACAAAGACACAACACACAGACATACACATAGAGAGGAAACATATGACACATACCATAAGTAAAGTCACAGAAGTGCCTTCGAAAATCCACATACTCCAGCTTCATTAAAGACTTCTTAAGCCTGCAAAATACAAATAAGTTTACTAGAAACCTGAGAGGTAAATCAAATAGTTTTATATCTGGGAACAAAAGTTCCAAACTAAGATCTGGAGCTCAAAATGTTAGGGCTTACCATGAAGAGTGGCTAAGAAGATCCATGTGATCATTGAAACAAAAATGGTTGTTTAAAGGTTAAACACACACATACATACAAAAAACTAATTAACAAGCAGAGAGAAAGTATTTATGGAACTTTAAGAAGATAAACACATTTACACATGATTAGATGAACGGATTAGTGTGAGAGAGACCTCGATGGTGATAGCATTGTGGGCTTCACGGGAGTCCTGAAAATCTAGTTAAATCGTAAATTAGAAAGAGTTGAAATCGATAAAATCAATGATGGTGGTTTACACGGTGGTGTGTGGTGGTGGTGAACGTTGCCGAATAGAAAGAGAGAAGGAAGAGAGTGTTGGTGGTGGGTGTTTCCTTATATAATGTAGATGACGAGGGCATAAACATTCGATCTAGGTTTGTGGAAAGAAGATAAGAGATTCGATCCAGGATTTATGGAGAGAAGAAAAGAGAAATATGTGAGGTGGATTGAAGCCTAGAAGATTGGAATTATACGTGATGAAGACGAAGGCAAATGGGTACTATAAGTCAGGATTTCTGAACAGAGAACGCAAATATATGGGAGAAATGCCGAGAAACAGGAACGAATTTATCAAAATAATAGACGAATTATGTGAAATCTTACCATTACAAGCACCAAAATTTTCAAAATACTGAATATTTCTATATATTTTGCAAGTAGAACCATCTCCAAAACGACATGTAGTTGCTCCTCGTGGTGGCAAACAGAGCTTTTTAGAGAAAGAGAGAGATGTCAACAATGAAAAGAGTAAAATGTGATGGTGCTCTGATGGGTGTTACTAATGGCGGTGAAATAACACAATCCCATATGCTTGATCAAATCCTCGCTCTATCCCTACCATTATGAACCAGAAGTTGCCAATAATAGATATAGTTTATAGGGATCCGACGGTAGGGAAGAGAAGGTGGCGGTAGTGATTTTAAGAAGAGAAACAAACGGAGAGAGATAGACAGAGAACCATCCATGGCACATCTAAAACAGAATAACATCGTGTAGACAACAACGATTCTCTATTTGTTGGAATTGTTTCTGTTGGTGGTGGCAAAGTTTCTTTATAAACAGAAGAGTAACAAGAGAAAAGGACTCAAATCCTAAGTCTTCGTTTTGACCGATTCAGTTTGATTGTTTGGTGGAGCTTTTTAAGGGATATAACTGAGACCACGTATTCAATCGTTTGACTACATAAGATTCAATGCATAAATTCGTTGTACAACTTGCATTTGATTTTATACCTCTTAAAATTCAGCAAAACATGCTAAATGCTTATTAAGGTGTGTCTATATATATATATATATATATATATATATATATATATATATATATATATATAGCGAGAGAGAGAGAGAGAGAGAGAGAGAGAGTTAGGTTCATGTATTTAAAGTAATTATTGTGTTATTGTATGAATAAATATAGGCCAATCATTTCAAAAGGGTAAATATGTAATCATACATTTAATTAATTATGGTAAATATATAAATCAATTAATACCCCTTTAATTTAGGAATATCAATTTTAAAACCCAATTTCTAGTATATATCCTCTGGTCCGCCTCTTCCCTTTTCTCTTCTACTCATCGCCACCCCCAACCTTTCCTTCTCATCTCCCTCTTGTACATACTCCACTTCCGGCCGACCAAGCACACACAAGACAACATATTCTAGAATACGCATCCAAACACGAGCAGAAACACTCGTACTCACGTGAAACACAACACGATAGCCAATATCTTTCTTCTTCTGATCGCTCGATGCCACAGTTACAATCGACGGCCTTCGTCTTCGATGCTCGTTGAAGCGGCGATGGTGGTTGGGCACCGTTAGTTCACAAAAACCATATAAACATGGCGGTGACTGAGTGGGTCACGACAGTTAGCCACCACGAAAGGGATGGTGGCGTGACAACCCTAGACTTCTTGCATCCGACTGACCCGCTCTCTTTCAGGCGTAGGAAGGGGGTGGCTCAGGTGATTTTCGGCTCCAATGGCGGATAGGAGGTGGCGGGTGAAGGATAGGGTATAAGAGGCGGCTGTAGCACCCTCTAAGGGTTAGGGTTCTTATTGCGGCGGCTATAACACCCTCTCATCCGAAATTGAAAGTTGTTTTGATGCACACAAGGCACTCGCTAAAATGCTTTAATTGAATGATATTTCTTCGTTTATAGTATTCTATCATAAAAGAATATTTTATGATAAGCATGAACATATTCTGTTAGAATTCTCCGAATTAATATAATTATTGATAAATGAATTCCAATTATATCAGAATGGAATCACGAATTCTAATTATGTTGGAATGGAATATGAATATTTTTTCACTAATTTATAATTGGATTTGTTTGAACAAAAGCTGATGCTTGAAGAACGGAATAGGAAATTTGAATGACGCCTCTTAGCAACATTATTCTTTTAGAATGTAGTAGTGTCTTTGTTAGATTTTGATATTTTTTTCCAGATTTAAAAGTTTTTTTAGTTTTATTATTTAACAATAAATGTAATTCTTAGCAATTGTTACATGTATTCTACAAGAATTAATGTAATTTTTGTTTTAATTCTTCAATTGATGGTTCGAGAATTTTGTTATTCTACAAGAAATTTTTAAAGTCGCGATCAAGAAATATGTTCAAGAATATTTTTATTATTTTATGGTTTAAGAATTTTTTTTTATTTTTGAACATACTCAAACATATTCCCTCCTAAACCCCTATCCGCCACCACGACCACCATTCAATGTTGCCATCACCATTTACAGCCGCCAACAAAATCCATCACTAATTATTGCCAGCGAAGCCATCAATTTCAAATGGTGGTTGTTTCGCAGAGACTGTTGGATCTAACATGTATACCTTTTCCCTCCGTAACCTATTGCTTTCTTATTCTTTTGGCTTATACAAATGTTGATTTCTGAATTCTCTCTTTTTGATGTAGGTGTTTCAAAATTACTTACCGTTGTTGAAGTTTTTGTGGTTTGTGTATTCATTTTAAAAAAAATTGTAGGTGTGCATAGGTATGGGCATCTATTTGTATTGTATGTGAGTTTTTATGTATGGTTTTGTATAGTCATATGTATTTGTGTGTGTTTGTTTGTGTAGGTATTAGACTAAAGAAGGAAATAAAAATGATCCTTATCTCTTTCTCTTGACATGGTCTCTAATTGATAGCCGAGATTTAAATTTCAAAGTCAATTAGCTGCTGCAATGCTCTTGGAAATTTGAAAGTAACAATGAGCTCTGTTTTGGATTTCTATAAATATGCTCTTTATGTGAGTTTTTTTTTTTTGTAAAAAGGGGGGCTATTTTCAAAAAGGCTCGTAAAAGTGGGGTTGTTTCAAGTCCATTTGTAAAAATGGGGCTGTTGCCCCACTTCTTTTACATACGTTTACATTTAAAGTTACATAAATGGTCCTTTACGTTTTATGCAATTACAAAAAACCCATGTGAACTTTACCTATGTCGCCAAGAAGGTACCATGAGAGATCAAGATCAGTGCACCAATCATCTGCGCTAAACCGAGATGTCCCTCGAAAGGACACACAGATTAGTTTAGTGTGATCACTAAAAATAAACGCTTGTGTTGGGTGTCTTTTATCGCTCATCTCTTTTGATTTGAATGCTACAAAGATATGTTGTTTTCAAATCAGCAACTAGAAAAAATATATGGGCGATGGTTGCTTCTTATCATTTAAACAGTTGAAAAACCCTAAAGGTTTCATCTGTAGAAAGAAAGATTTAGAAACTTAGTTAGATCGAATTCTATGAAGTAATGTCTCATATCAGTTAATTGGTTTCTATTATTAAATGGTTTGTGTAGTGGTGTCACTAAGGTGTTGTTTGTTTTTTTTTGAGGTAAAATGTCTGCAATCTGCGGACCATATCTGTAGACCTCTGCAGCAGAAGAGGTGGACCAAATGTCTGCAATCTGAAAAATGAAGATTATTTGTTTTTTTAACATCTGCAAGCTACTAAAATAAACTAAAATCTAAATAAACTGATTTTTTTAACTACAAAGTGATTTTTTTAATATATTTATGACTTTGTTATAAATAATTAACAAGTCTAAATCAACTTTTATGTATTATTGTATAAAAAGTGAAAATCAAAATGGTACAAATTAACGTATATATTTCATAAAAAACAACAATTTTGGTCGTAAAGTTATGCCTAACATTGTAGTTAGGAATCAAAGAATTTGATATATAAATTAATGGAAATAAATTTCGATTTCTTTCAATTAAATCAATTAAAAACGTGTCATAAATATTTTTTTAAAGAACTTGACAATGCTTTATTAAATAATGTTTTATAAAATTTGGCACAAAAAATATAAGAATATATATTTTTTTTTCATATTTATATAAACAATTTCAATGACCATTATTGTAATAAACTTTTATTTATAAATTTGTCAAAAATATTATGTTTGTGTCGTCGAACTTTTTTTTAAGTATTGTAACTTTTTTTTTTTCAAATTTTTTATCACTAATAAAGTTGGAATAAATATAAATTCAAAAAAAAAAATAAATAAATAAAGTATATTTGTTTTTTTAGCTAGAAGATGTCTGAAGATGTTAGAAGACTCATGTCCACATCTGCGCCAAGAAGAGGGTGCACAGACATTTTTAGGTCTGCAGTCTTCAAAAAAACAAACATTCTGCGAAGGCTAGTGTCTGCATGTGATCTGCGCCGCGCAGACAGAAGATGTCAGAAAGATCTGCGGACAAAAAACAAACACCAACTAAGAAATGAGGAAAATGAAGAACGAAGAAAAAGAGTGTAGTGGTGTCAGAATAAATGTGATTATTTTGATTTCGATTTAATACGTGGATAAGGTAAGATAAGAAATCTTATTTAATTTAATGCCACGTAAGAAATACAACTACTTGTTCCGTTTACCGGGTGAATAATGATGTAATTAACTGGTGTTTACTAAAGTTAAGGACAAATTTAGCACAAAAAAATATGAGTGACTAAATGTGCAAATTGTCAAATCAGTGCAACCGTAAATTAAAATGCAAGAAGCATGGATTACATAATACAATAAAAGGTGTTGTTAGCCTTAACAAAACGGCTAGATCGACTTTATATAAATTGAACTACAAGAAGCATTGATTACATAATACAATAAAGGGTGTTGTTAGCCAATAACAAAACTGTATCCCTAGTTCTACTCTTAAACGATAAAAAGCTCAAAGTCTTTGTAAAATAGATAATCATTTCACCTTGCTATCGAAAATCATATCTTTATATTGTTTGTTATTCAATTTCCGTATTTAGCATTTAGTAAAATATCTCTTTCGTCAAAGTGATATTTTAATAAGTTTGTCCTTGCTTTTTCACTGGTTTTTCGTTACTGTAATGGCAGTTGTCCATAAAAAAAAGTTATTTTTTATAATTCCAGTGGAGATAATTTTTTGCAGCAAAATTATGCGGTCTTTAAAATATATTTTAATTTCATGTAAAATGACCCCTTTGTTGTAAATTAACAAATAAGCTCATTCAAAATCATTAACTCTTAATCTTTAATTTAGGGTATAAAGGAAGCAAAGAGGTGTGAACAATATGGCTTAGTTCTAAGTAAAGAATGAGATCCTCTTTTCCATGCACAACACATTTACAGGTGAAACATGACATTGTTCTTTATTTTCCTTCCAAAAGTAACCAAGAATATCTACCAGAAGACTCCCACTTTCTTTTCTACTTCATATCATTAAACAACGCGCTATCCCTACTAAATTACCCATAACTATGTATTTCCGAAATTTATAGAATCATAATCTGACATTAATTAAAATAACTTATATTTAAAATGAGATTTCTACATGCAAACGTACACCCCATAATTACGACTGATTAAGATTACCAAGTTATCTTTTGGGAGAATAAGTGTCGAAAGAGTAATTAAGTTTAAAAATTGAGCTTAATAATGACGTTAACTTGTCTCCTTTTATAGAAGTACCTAAACAAGGACATTAATCCATCATACTCCCGTTTGTTGTCTTCTTATTGCTCACATTAAAAGAACACAAGAACGGAGTTTGCTCTACAGAAATCACCATGACCGATTGTGAAGAATATATGCTATTGAATCTGGATGAGGTTAAAATTCCGGAACTATTTTTGCTTCTACTCGATGAACACATTGGTGCAAGACCATTCATAGACTCCCATGACGATGTCAACTTACATGGAACATTCCTCCGTAGGTTTGTGATCTTCATCACCATTGTCCTCATTACAGTTCTGAAATCAATCTCCACGTTCATGGCGTGTTTTGGGAGGTTCATCGAGGCTACCCTCAACCTCTGGTCGGAGTATGATAGCTTCTGCATGCTTATCGTCATGAAAATACGAGGTATATTTTCATTTATTCTTTTTAATTGTTTGTATATGTGTTTGTGTGTGTATATATAGTATTATATATTCATGTAAAATTTTAAAACTTTACAGGAAAAACCCGGGTATGCCGTGAGTCACCCGATTTCTCATCTGTAATCGGCTTAACAGATACACGATTGGAGTTGGACCCTGAAATCTCTCATGAAGATCCAAGATATAATTCTTCACTCGCGATCATGGCTGCTAAAACTGCATACGAAAACGAAGCTCGAGTCAAGAAAATTGTC
Source organism: Lactuca serriola (assembly GCF_051521515.1). Classification (NCBI taxonomy): domain Eukaryota; kingdom Viridiplantae; phylum Streptophyta; class Magnoliopsida; order Asterales; family Asteraceae; genus Lactuca; species Lactuca serriola. The sequence goes on from NC_136411.1 coordinate 354,361,984, forward strand.
CAGGATCATTGGGAGGTTCTTCAAATTCATAATTAACTGATATGACACGATTATTTCATAGAATTCGATCGAACTAAGTTTCTAAATCTTTCTTTCTACAGATGAAACCTTTAGGGTTTTTCAACTGTTCAAATGGTAAGACGCAACAATCGCCCATATTTTTTTTCTAGTTGCTGATTTGAAAACAACATATCTTTGTAGCATTCGAATCAAAAGAGATGAGCGAAAAGAGACACCCAACACAAGCGTTTATTTTTAGCGATGACACCCGGAATTATGAATTAATCTGTGTGTCCTTTCGAGGGACATCTCCATTTAGCGCAGATGATTGGTGTACGGATCTTGATCTGTCATGGTACCTTCTTGGCGACATAGGTAAAGTTCACATGGGTTTCTTGAAGGCTCTAGGGTTACAAAAGAAACACAAACGATGTGCCTCGTTGCCTAAAGATATCGAAGAAGATAAACGTGGAAGAAACATCTTTGCTTACTACAAAATCAAGAAAGTTCTTAAAAAAAAACTTGATGAAAACAAGAACGCTCGGTTTATGGTCACAGGGCATAGTTTGGGAGGAGCACTTGCGGTTTTGTTTCCAGCAATATTAGCGTTCCATGAAGAGTTCGAGTTGCTAGAGAAGCTCGAAGGTGTATACACATTCGGACAACCGAGGGTTGGAGACGAACAGTTCTGTAAATCCATGGAAGAGTTGTTGGGTGTAAAGAGATACTTTCGGTTCGTTTATGCGAATGACGTGGTGCCCAGAATTCCCTTCGATGATTCCGATCTTTTGTTCAAACACTTTGGATCCTGTTATTACTTCAATATCTTGTACAAAGGGAAGGTGCTGTGTCTTTAATCTTTATGACGTTAATTTTCTATTCTTTTGCAATTGAAGCAATCTATGGGTTTATGGAAAAGTTTTTTTGCAGGTTGTGGATGAAGTGCCCAATAAGAATTACTTTGCGATCAAATCATTCGTACCAATGTATTTGAATGCGGTTCTTGAACTCGCAAGAAGCTTTGTATTGCCATATGCTTTTGGAGAAAATTATAGAGAAGGGATCCTTCTTTTGGGAGTTCGATTGTTTGGTTTAATTGTTCCAGGAGCATCGGCTCATTGTCCTCAAGATTATGTAAATCTTACTCGGTTGGCTTCTCCAGACACTTTTCACGAACTCGATGACTATTCTTTGGATGAATGAATTTGTCCCAATGGGTCTGTATGATGAGATAATTATAGCGATGATATTATATCAACTGTTGTGTTCTAAGCATAAAACAGCCAGCTCATTTTTTAATTGAAATAAGGATGGATAAATATCTCCGGTTGAAGCATCAACATAAATATTGTGTTTAATGTAATCAATAAGTTTGTTAATAACAATGTAGGTTTGAGCAAGAGCTTTTTAAATGCTTCGAGCTATGGTTTATCGACTCTCAAGATTCTAGAAACTATATATATGGTAGATGAATACATGCAATGATGCAGGACCATAAACTTAAGGCTATCAAATTTAATGCATGTGTTTTTTTTAAAGGGTTTAGGTCATTTTTAATCACTTAACTTTTGGTTTTGTGCTCATTTTGTCACTTCACTCTTTCTAAGTTTTAAAAGATCATCAAACTTTTGATTTTATGCTCATTTAGTCACTTAACTTTTGGTTTGGTCATATTTAGTCGCCTAACTTTAAAAATTATGCTCATTTAGTCACTAAACTTTTAAATTTTTTCAAAAGTTTAGTAACTAAATAAGCATAATTTTAAAAGTTAGGTGACTAAATAAAGACAAATCTAAAAGTTAAGTGACCAAAACAAAAATTAAGTGACTAAATTAGCACAAAGTCAAAAGTTTGATGATCTTATAAAACTTAAAAAAAGTTAAGTGACCAAATGAGCACAAAACCAAAAGTTAAGTGATCAAAAATGACCTAAACCCTTTTTTAAACATAAAAGGAAGGTATTAATGTTGGAAAAAATTAATCTACAATGAATGACATTGTCATTAAACCCAATAATCACCGATAAAGAGCAGGGTATGGCTGTGAAAAACGTCAATGTGAAAGATAAGTCATAAATACATTAAACAGACTTAGGGTCTCTTTGATATGTACCTGACTGGGTCCGGTCAGCTGTTTTAGCTGACTTGGTCCAGTCAGCTTGTTTGATAAAGGGATAAAATGCTCTGACTCGGTCCATTTCTCTGACTTGGTCATGTAAAATCGTTTGATTCGGTCGTTCATAAAAAAGAGACTGACCGAGAAATTTCTCCACTTTGCCCTGAAGCTTTGAACTCCCCCCCCCCCCCCCCCCCCCCCGCCATCATGAACGACACAACGCTCTCTCCTCCATCGGCCCTTCCTGGCCTACAACCTCCTTCCTTCTTCCGTCGTCGCCGACCATTGAATCGATTTATTCTTCCTTTAATTTTTGTAGGTAAGGGGTTTCTTCTTCAATCGGTTTCTTCTTCCTTTAAATTTTGCAAGAGAGATACAATTTCTTCAATCAATTTATTCTTCCTTTAATTTTTATAGGAGAGAGAATATTGATTGGTCGGGAGAAAGATAGAAAGGAGAACGTGTTTGCTTTGATTTTTTCTGCGATGCAGTAATACCAGGTGACTTTTTTTGTATTGCCTACTATCTCCATCGATTTCTATCCACAATGTGATCTTTTGATACACTTGTTTATTTGTAACAACGTAAATTTTGAGACAAACTTTTTAATTTCTAAAAATTGTATTTACATCCAAGATAAAGCATAAAAATCCAATGTATCATGTCATAAAACAAGTCATACAAATCCCAAGATCATAAATCCCCTATCAATGTGTACAGATCACGTCGGCGCATTCCCACGGTCCTCGCTGGTACCTGAAACACGTAACACAACAACTGTAAGCATAAATGCCTAGTGAGTTCCCAAAAATACAACCTACGCACATACGCCTTTCCAGGCCCTGACCTTCCGGTCCCTGTGTCTCAGGGGACTTCCGTCCCGACTGGGTAAATCCTCTGGTCCTACCCATGCCAACCTTACGGTCCACATTACAACGCCTTCCGGCCAATAACATATTCGCCTTCCGGCCCATACATAATGCCTTCCAGCCCATATCAAGCATATCATACATGACACATATAACGATTAACTTATCACACACAACATATATATCTCATACCAAATCCGACCTTCCGGTCACACAGTCAAACCCTTCCGGGTGTAGTATAGTGAGAAGACTCACCTCGTGGAAAGTCTAAGATCTCGAGTCCTTGCTAACACCGACCTCGAACGACGGCTCAACCTCGCCTAAACATAAAAATATCATATATTACACCAGGACTTCCACCACTTAGAACCTTACTCCTTATCATCATTCCTCAGAGGGTAAAAGACCATTTTACCCTTCCTTGACCTAAAGTCCTCAAGTTGACCAAAACCCTAAAAGTCAACCAAAGTCAAACCATGAGAGTACGCGGGGCGTACTCTAGATGTACGCGGGGCGTACGTCGCCAACCCCTCCCTGATCGGGGTCTCCACCCAGTACGCTGCGCGTACTGGGAGTTACGCCCAACGTAACCCCCAGAATCAGCCACTCTCCATTTCTGGTCTTAATCAGTTAAGCCATTACTTCCACTTCTAGATCCGACTCTTCTAATGTGTCTTAACCCATAAAGTCGAGACCTTTAAGCCTTGGCACGACTGTAAAGGCTCCAACATCATAATACAACCTTTTATTCAAACTCAAGGACCTAGATCTCATGCATGGTGAAATCCCCACGTCCAAGATGCCATTTTTATGAGTCTACAACTCCAATAGATCAGAAATATGAAGTATCTAAGCTTATGGAGGCCATTTGCATAAAAGTCTCCACCTTTGGGACTTAAACCCTAGAAAATGACCTTTTAAGCATACAACATGAACCAAGTGACAAGATCCAAACTTTATACCTGGAAATGAAGCTTTAGCCCTTGAAAAGTTCAGATCTACACTTGAGCACCACTTCTAGCCTCTCCAACAAGCTCTTCTTCTTCTTCTATGCAACCTTGAAATGGCACCACCAAGCTTAGAATACACACACAATGGCCTAGGAACGAGGGTACACTCTTTTTAGGGTTTCACTCTGAGGGATGGTGGCTGAAAAGACTAGCCACATATTCCTTATATAGCCTCATCAAAGGAATTTAGGGTTTGGGTCTGAATACATTATGTCGGGCGTAACCTTGGGTGCGCCCCGCGTACCTGAGGGAAAACGCATCCAAAATGAGGCGCGCGAGTACGCGCAGCGTACACCTTGTACGCCCAACGTACTCGCTTACCATGAAAACCCTAATTCACAAAACTTAACCAAGATGCAAGGCCAAAAGAAGAATACCTGGATTTCGGGCTGTTACAATTCTCCCCCACTAGAATCAGACTTCGCCCCCGAAGTCTCATACCAAAAACAACTCCGGATACTGATCCCGCATCTCAGACTCGGTCTCCCACGTCAGCTCGGACCCTTTCCGATGTTGTCACTGCACTTGTATCAGGGGTATTTCCTTGTTCCTCAAAACCTTAACTTTCCGATCCCTGATCGCTGCTGGTCTGTCCACATAGTTCAGGCCTGCATCCACCTGAATATCATCCAATGGCACCACTGCCGACTCGTCGGCAATACATTTCCTCAACTGCGAGACATGAAAGGTATCATGAATCTGCCCCAACTCAGTAGGTAGCTCCAACCGGTAGGCTAGCCGGCCCACCCTAGCAATTATCCTGAAGGGTCCAATATACCGGGGTCCCAACTTGCCCCTTTTCCTGAATCGTATCACCCCTTTCCAAGGAGAGACCTTTAGGAGCACAAGGTCGCCAACCTGAAACTCAAGCTCGGACCGCCGCCTGTCCGCATAACTCTTCTGGCGACTCTGCGCAGTCAACAACCTCTGCCTGACCTGCTGAATCTGCTCGGTCGTCTGGAGTACAATCTTTGTGCTACCCATCACCCTCTGCCCCACTTCTCCCCAACAAATGGGGGTGCGACACCTCCGACCATACAACAACTCAAAGGGTGGCATACCAATGCTCGAATGATGGCTGTTGTTGTACGAAAACTCTGCTAAAGGTAGGTAGGTGTCCCAGCTCCCTCCAAAATCTAAAACACATGCACGGAGCATATCCTCAAGCGTCTGAATCGTCCGCTCGCTCTGTCCGTCTGTCTGCGGGTGGTATGCGGTACTGAAATGCAGTCTCGTACCTAACTCCTCATGAAACTTCTTCCAAAACCTGGAAGTAAAACGCACATCACGATCTGACACAATCGACATCGGAACCCCATGCCCCGATACCACCTCCCTCACGTATATTTCCGCTAACTTCTCCGCAGAAGAGCTCTCGCTGATGGCTAGAAAATGAGCGCTCTTCGTCAATCTATCCACGATCACCAAAATCGCGTCGACTCCCCTCGCAGTCTGCGGAAATTTGGTGATAAAATCCATGGTAATCTGTTCCCACTTCCATTCGGGAATCTCTAGCGGCTGCAACTTACCGTGCGGACGCTGGTGCTCGGCCTTAACCTGCCGACAAGTCAGGCATCTCTCGACAAACCATGCAACATCCATTTTCATACAGGGCCACCAATACTCCTTCCTTAGATCCAAATACATTTTCGTAGCCCCGGGATGAATCGAGAATTTCGATCGGTGCGCTTCCTCCATCAAAATAGTGCGCGTACCGCCCACAAACGGTACCTAAATCTGACCCTGGAAAGTCATAAGCCCTCGACCATCCGTAACGAATCCTGATACCTGAACCACAACCCGCTCCCTCTTCTGGTTTTCTGGCTTCACAGCCTCAGCCTGAACTCTTCGAATGGTATCTAAAACCGGGGTCATCACCGTCAACCTCATACAAATATCTCGGATCGGGGCGCTTTCCGCCCTACGACTCAACGCGTCGGCTACCACATTAGCCTTACCCGGGTGGTACAGGATCTCACAATCGTAATCCTTCACCACATCCAACCATCTCCTCTGTCGCATATTCAGGTTTGGCTGATCCATCAAGTACTTCAGACTCTTGTGGTCCGTGTAGATGGTACACCGAACCCCATAAAGATAATGCCGCCAGATCTTGAGGGCAAATACCACAGCCCCCAATTCCAAGTCATGGGTGGGATATCTCGACTCATGAGGCTTCAACTGCCTCAAAGCATACGCTATCACATGCCCCCTCTGCATAAGCACCGCCCCTAAACCCGATATAGATGCATCACAGTACACCACAAAATCTTCCATCCCTTCCGGGAGTGCAAGCACCGGGGCCTCGCACAATTTCTGACGAAGGGTCTCGAATGAGGACTGCTGCTCCGGTCCCCACGAAAATGCAACGCCCTTTCGGGTCATCCTAGTGAGTGGCACGACGATCTTGGAGAAATCCTTGATAAACCTACGATAATATCCAGCCAAACCCAAAAAGCTCCTGATCTCTGTGGGCGATCTCGACACTTCCCATCTCATCACTGCCTCTATCTTGGCCGGATCGACCAAAATTCCATTCTGGTTAACGAGGTGCCCTAGGAACTGGACCTCTCGTAACCAGAAATCACACTTGGAGAATTTGGCGTACAGCCTCTCCGACCTCAGAACTCCAAGAATCTCCCTCAAATGCTCCTCGTGCTGCTCCCTAGATCTCGAATATACCAGAATATCATCAATGAAAACGATCACCGACCGATCCAGCATCGGCCTGCACACCCTGTTCATGAGGTCCATGAACGCAGCTGGGGCATTGGTGAGCCCAAAAGGCATCACCACAAACTCATAATGTCCATAACGAGTTCTGAAAGCAGTCTTCTGAATATCTTCATTCCGAACCCTCATCTGATGATAACCCGACCTCAAGTCTATCTTGGAGAACCAAGATGCCCCCTGCAACTGATCAAACAGATCATCGATCCTAGGTAACGGATACCGGTTCTTAACCGTCAACTTGTTCAACTCCCAGTAATCGATACACATCCGGTGTGAACCATCCTTTTTCTTGACGAACAAAATCGGCGCTCCCCAAGGTGAGCTACTCGGCCGGATAAACCCCTTCCCCAACAGCTCCTAAAGCTGCAAAGATAACTCCTGCATTTCCGGTGGAGCAAGACGATAAGGCACCTTGGTAATGGGCGCCGCTCCCGAAACCAAATCGATACGGAACTCCACTTGCCTTTCCGGAGGCACACCTGGTAACTCCTCGGGGAACACATCCGTAAACTCGCATACAACAGGAACGTCATCCACCGAATTGGGCCTCCCCGCGGCCACTCGAGTATCCGTCACGTAGGCTAAGAATCCATTGCAGCCCTGCTGCAAACTCTGCCTCGCCCTGGCAGCCGAACAAAACGCCGACCCGCATCGGGTCCCCTCGCCATACACCGAAAGCACTCCCCCACTAGGATCTCGAATCGTCACCAGCTGTCTCTCGCAGTCAATAACTGCTCCAAACTTACTCAACCAGTCCATACCCACGATAACGCAGACATTCCCCATAGCTATAGGAACCAAATCTATAGGGAATTCGACACCAAAAATCTCGAGCACACATCCTCGAATCACGTCCGCGACATATATCACTTTCTCGTCAGCTATGGAAACCCTCAGAGGTCGACTCATCAATTCCCGATCAGTACCAAGGTGCTGACTAAGAGCCAGAGATACGAAAGACCGAATCGCACCCGAGTCAAATAATACTAAGGCAGGTACAGAATTCACAAGGAAAGTACCTACGCATATCATGAATTAAGCATAACATCTCATAAAAGAATAATAAATATATGAAAGAATACATACCAGCCACAACATCAGGCGCCGCGCGGACCTCCTCTGCAGTCAACTGGAAAGCTCTCCCACGAGCCCTCGGGGCCTCGACCTTCACTGGTCGAGTCTCAGTAGTCCTAGCAGCTGGTGTAGATCCCTGGAGAAGCTGAGGGCACTCGACCTTCCGATGGCCAGTCTGGTTGCAATGAAAGCAGACCATAAACCCCTTGGGGCAATCCCTAGCAATGTGCCCCTCCTTGCCACACTTGTAGCAAGCACCTGATCGACATGTCCCCTCGTGACCTTTGCCGCACTTTCCGCAAGTGTGGCCCTTCTGACCTCCCGACCTCGAATCGGCGGACTTAGTCCGCTTGGCTGCCGGCTGAGACTGAGCCGGCCGCCGATCCACCTGTTGAGACTCGGCCTCCTCCCTGGCCTAGGTCTCCAACTCGATCTCGCGCTTCCTGGCATTCGCCTGAAGCTCAGCAAAAGTATGATATGTCGAGTTCGATACGAACTCCCGAATATCCCTCCTCAACACACCCAAATACCGGCTCATCCGAGTCTGCTCTGTGGACACCTGCTCAGGGCAGAACATCGCCCTCTCATGAAACTTCCGCGTGATCACCGTGACAGAATCATTACCCTGCTTGAGGGTCAAGAACTCCTGAACCAACCGTTCCCTCTCCACCGGGGGAACGTACTCGTCTCTGAACATGGCGGTAAATCTCTCCCATGTCACAGCTGAAACCTCTGCCAAGGTGAAGTTTGCCGTCAAGAACTTCCACCAATCCTTCGCTCCCAGGCGGAGCTGGTTCAAGGCGAACCGTACCCTCAGATGCTCCGGACATGAACAAGTGTAGAAGCATCCCTCGATATCAGCAATCCATCTCATCGCAGCGATCGGATCCTGCGTCCCGTCAAACTCAGGTGGCTTCGTGTTGCTGAACTCCCGGAACAGCAACGAGTCACCTCCCTATGGTCTGGCAGCGGCCACAGCTGCGGTAGCTGCAGCGGCTGCAGCCTCAATCAACACGGCGTACCGCTCATCAAATGTCTCCATCAGAGTGGTCTTAATAGACCCGAACATCTCCGGAATCTCAGCCCGGATCACTGCAGCCACCTCCTCATGAATCATTTGACGAATCTCCTCGTCACTCACACTGCTCGTACTAGGTCTGTGGCGTGGTCCAACCATGATGCCTCTGAAATACAACATAGAAATATCAGAGACTCTATCGAGCATAATCGCACTCGATAACGCAACCCTACTCAGTCCCCGATACCCAGGGATTCTTACTTGGGTTGCCCACTGACCCGGTGTCTTCGGTAGTACGGGCCCAATACTACCGACTACACCGCATCAGCATTCACCCCAAGTCCTCCTCCCCAAACCCCGGATTCTGAGTACTCTATTCTCGCCATGCACTAGTTACCCGCTCACTATCAAAGCATCTCATAGCAACAGATTTCCTAGACTAAGGCATCTCAAATCAGGCCACTTTAGTCCTAATATGAATACCTAGTCTTCTAGCATGCAATTCATATCGTATCATATCATATCATATCTCATAACACATGTTGTAAGAGTATTTTGGGGATTTTTACCGTTCGGGCGCTGGCTGATCGTACACACTGCTTCCTTCTTGATTACCACAAAATCCCTTATAAAAATTTTATGCTTTTGTTTTTGAAAGATTCTCTCAAATCCTCGGTTTGAGTTCAGTTACGCCCGAAGGTGTACCCGAATCCCTCAAACCAAGGCTCTGATACCAACTTGTAATAACGTAAATTTTAAGACAAATTTTTTAATTTCTAAAAATTGTATTTACATCCAAGATAAAGCATAAAAATCCAATGTATCATGTAATAAAACAAGTCATACAAATCCCAAGATCATAAATCCCCTATCAGTGTGTACAAATCACGCCGACGCCTTCCCACGGTCCTCGCTGGTACCTGAAACACGTAACACAACAACTGTAAGCATAAATGCTTAGTGAGTTCCCCAAAATACAACCTACGCACATACGCCTTTCCAGGACCTGACCTTCCGGTCCCTGTGTCTCAGGGGACTTCCGTCCCGACTGGGTAAACCTTCCGGTCCTACCCATGCCAACCTTACGGTCCACATTACAACGCCTTCCGGCCAATAACATATTCACCTTCCGGCCCATACATAATGCCTTCCGGCCCATATCAAGCATATCATACATGGCACATATAACGATTAACTTATCACACACAACACATATATCTCATACCAAATCCGACCTTCCGGTCACACAGTCAAACCCTTCCGGGTGTAGTATAGTGAGAAGACTCACCTCGTGGAAAGTCTAAGATCTCGAGTCCTTGCTAACACCGACCTCGAACGACGGCTCAACCTTGCCTAAACATAAAAATATCATATATTACACCAGGACTTCCACCACTTAGAACCTTACTCCTTATCATCATTCCTCAGAGGGTAAAAGACCATTTTACCCTTCCTTGACCTAAAGTCCTCAAGTTGACCAAAACCCTAAAAGTCAACCAAAGTCAAACCCTAAGAGTACGCGGGGCGTACTCTAGATGTACGCGGGGCGTACGTCGCCAACCCCTCCCTGATCGGGGTCTCCACCCAGTACGCTGCGCGTACTGGGAGTTACGCCCAGCGTAACCCCCAGAATCAGCCACTCTCCATTTCTGGTCTTAATCAGTTAAGCCATTACTTCCACTTCTAGATCCGACTCTTCTAATGTGTCTTAACCCATAAAGTCGAGACCTTTAAGCCTTGGCAAGACTGTAAAGGCTCCAACATCACAATACAACCTTTTATTCAAACTCAAGGACCTAGATCTCATGCATGGTGAAATCCCCACGTCCAAGATGCCATTTTTATGAGTCTACAACTCCAATAGATCAGAAATATGAAGTATCTAAGCTTATGGAGGCCATTTGCACAAAAGTCTCCACCTTTGGGACTTAAACCCTAGAAAATGACCTTTTAAGCATACAACATGAACCAAGTGACAAGATCCGAACTTTATACCTGGAAATGAAGCTTTAGCCCTTGCAAAGTTCAGATCTACACTTGAGCACCACTTCTAGCCTCTCCAACAAGCTCTTCTTCTTTTATGCAACCTTGAAATGGCACCACCAAGCTTAGAATACACACACAATGGCCTAGGAACGAGGGTACACTCTTTTTAGGGTTTCACTCTGAGGGATTGTGGCTGAAAAGACCAGCCACATATTCCTTATATAGCCCCATCAAAGGAATTTAGGGTTTGGGTCTGAATACATTACGCCGGGCGTAACCTTGGGTACGCCCCGCGTACCTGAGGGAAAACGCGTCCAAAATGAGGCGCGCGAGTACGCGCAGCGTACACCTTGTACGCCTAGCGTACTCACTTACCATGAAAACCCTAATTCACAAAACTTAACCAAGATGCAAGGCCAAAAGAAGAATACCTGGATTTCGGGCTGTTACATTATTGTTTCTCCGTTTCTAGTGCCACATTAATGGAAGAGATAAAAAAAATTTGGTTTGACTCTTTGAATTTCCATGTGAGTTTTGTGTCTAGCTTTTCAACAATTGTCTATTCTTATTGCTTTCAATCGTGATCGTGATCATTGATAAAAAAAAATGTATCTTGTAAAAACACTACTTTTGTGAAGTCTACGTTTCCATGTTGTGCTCCAAATTTCATTTGTTTCTAATAGGCTTTAACAACTTAACTTTTCTGTTTAATTTTTGTGTATCTAGGAAATTAATACTTGTTAACTGTTGGGTACTGGGTAACATGGATAGAATTGTTTCCATGTCATCTACTTCCTTTAGTTTATTTTTTCAGGGAGAGGAGTCTGAGGATGTTTCAAATGATGGTGAAGTATTGTATTGAAAATCAAAGTTGGTGTTCCAAATTGCTTTGTAATTCGATTGAAAAAATAATTCATGTGTTTTTATTATGTTCTCTTTGTGTATGTGTATGTATGATCAATGTTCATTGCCTTTTCTGTTAATTATTTGTTGGTTTGATCAAAGTTCATTGCCTTTTTTGAAATCAAGAATAAAATTCTTTTTTATTTTTGGTGCTATATAAAGTTTTTCATCAAGGGGTAATATGGTCATTTTCATTATTAATCACAACAAGTCATAGATATAATCAAACAACATGGTTCCAGTCAGATGTGGACTCAGTCAGAAGTTCTAACTCAGTCAGATGTGGACTCAACCATTTTTTACCTTGCCATTAAAAACAGTGTTGTTATAATACGCCCAAAGAGTGTATATTAATGTCATTACAGCTACTCAGCTCTTGATTGTTTTCTACTTTCCTTTTCCGCAAACATCTTGATAGTTTCTAGGGAGTTTCTATTAATGGAATACCTCTCAACCACTTGTGTAAAAGAATTAGAATTTTGTTTTCTCATAGAACAATGAAGAAAATTGTGCTTTTCTGATTCTTCTTTGGAATGACACATATGGGCATACAAAATTGAAGTAATGGAAATACCACTATTTTGTAAGTTAGGTCTGGTTGGAAGTCCGAAGACAACATAAACGAGCTCTCCAAAAAATTAGATTGGTTTTCCAGGGTTATTTTTTATTTATTTATTTTTTTCAATACATATCCAAGTTTGTGTTATCCAAAATGTTGGAGTCTATGCCGTATTTTTTCGACTCCCATTTGGAGCCCATGTCGATCCTAAAAAATATGCTTCGATGGTCAGTATTAATTCAAATATTAATCTGACTAATCGTTACTCAAGTTTTGATAATGTTCGCATTTGAATGGGTCAGCCTAAGGCTCACTTGTAGCCCATGCAGGGCGGAGCCCAAAGGGACGTGTTCATGTTTTAATATTCAACACCATTTAGAAAGGAAAGGTAGATTGATACCTTGAAGGCTTCCAATTCCCATCCCTCCCATATCTTTCGAATTTTAAGACTTTTTTTTCCATGAAATTAAAAAGAAATTACATCTAATTTTTTTTTAAGAACATTGTTGGTGATTAGGGTTTAGCTCCAAGCTTCTTAGGGTTTAGCCATTAAGCTTTTAAGTATTTTTTTATATATTCTTATGTAATTATCTGACATGGTAGCAGAGTTTTAGGTAATTGTCTTTTAAGTATTAATCAGTCCATTATCTAACATGGTAGCAGACCATTATCTAACATGGTAGTAGACACTGTTTTAAAAAAAACAGTTTTTTAGTTGAACCGGTATGGTGACCGGTTCACGGTTCAACCGCTTCAACCGGTTCGACCGTCGGGTGAACCGGTTTCTCTATTTTTCATGTCTTTTTCCATTTTCCAACACATACATCCTTATATAAATTATGAATTTGATGTTTACAAGATCAAACATTTAAAATACACATAAAAATAATTTGTAAATAAATCCAAATACATTAAAATAACCATAACCATAAGTTTTAGTGTTACATAAATCCATATACCGATATACGTCAAAAAGAAAATAAAATATAATACCGAAACGGAATATAGTTTTAGATGAATACAACCACATCAAAAAACTTTATAACGTTAATCATATGTTTTTGCTTAGAGAAAACTCAATAGATTTGGAAAAAAAATCACCAAATTTTATTATGTAAATGGTTCTTTTTCATGTGTTTTTATTGGGTTTAACCGGTTCAACGAGTTTATTTTGACCAGTTCAACCGGATTTTTCTAAAAACCGGCTGGTTCAATCCGGTTCAGGAATCAATGTAAAACTGGTGATAATTGAACCGCTTCCTCATCAGGTTCTCGGTCCAACCGGTTCGACCGTCCGGTTCAAACCGGTTTTAAAACATTGGTAGCAGAGCTTTAGGTTAAAACTTTGCTGCTGACCACAACCCACAACCACCGCTTTCCACCTTCGACAATCTACTCTAATAGTCGTCGGAGGTGCCTTCATTATGTTCCATATTATTTCTTTTCTTTTATTTTCCGCCTAAATAAAAAAACACCACCATCACCAAACTAGAGGTATTTCATCGGTTTCTTCCAATGTCTCGTCTACTTCTACCTCCTCCTCAAATGACCCTTTCCTCTGAGCCTTTTGCCTACTCCTCGCTGGCCACTTCTTCAGATTTCTTTTCGGATTTAGCATGTTATTGTTGCCTCACTCCGATGGCACCTTCTCCACCGAGTAGCCTCTGATATGTATCTGTTACTTTCTCTATCAACATTGCAATTGCCGATCTCGTCGGAATTGGTTCTGTCCGTCGCAGCTCAAGCTCTCTTCTTTCTTGCTGCATTTTGTCGGAATCCTCTGCTGGTGGTTGCTTTCTCTATCAAAAAGGGATCCTTCTTTTGGGAGTTCGATTACTTGGTTTAATTGTTCCAGGAGCGTCGGCTGATTGTCCTCAAGATTATGTTAATCTTACACGGTTGGCTTCTCCAGACACTTTTCACGAACTGCAAGAATATTCTTCGGATGAATGAATTTGTCCCAATGGGTCTGTATAAGATAATTATAGCGCTGATATTATATCAACTGTTGTGTTCTAAGCATAAAACTTCCATATATAAGCTCATTTTTCAATTGAAATAATGATAGATAAATGGCGCTGCTGGATGTCCGTATCTCCGGTTGATTAGCATCAACATAATTATTGTGTTTCATGTAATCAATAAGTTTATTAATAACAATGTAGGTTTGAGCAAGAGCTTTTTAACTGCTTCAGTGTCTCGAGCTATGGTTTATCTACTGTCCAGATATATGGTAGATGAATATATGGTATCAAATTTAATGCACGTGTTTTTTTTGTTGGCCAGAACGGTGCTTTTCTGAAATCATCTTGCAAAAATACAACTCTTAGAATTCGTTTTGCAAAAATCGGGTCGTGGCCCCATCTTTCCACCTTCCACTTTAAGTAGTTTCATTTTTGGCCCTATGGTTTTAGTTTTTTACCCCTCCATAACATGGTAATTGCCAAAACAATTCTATAAACAATTCCTACTACTTATCTTTATTATATTTTGGATAAATTACAAGAATGGTCCCTATGGTTTTAGGGTAACTCGTGTGTTCGGTTCCTATCTTATTTTTTTTTATTTTGGGTAAATTACTCGGATGGTCTCTACTATTTCTTTTTTTGGCACACTTGGTCCCTATCTTATCTAAAAAGATTATTGTACCCTTACTAATTTAAACTTTAGTTAATTTTTCTTATTTATGCGGGGGCTATTAATTATTTTAATTTATAAATAATATATATAAATAAGAAAATTAATAAGAGCACAATAGGTTTTTTAGGTAAAATAGAGACCAAGCGTGCAATAAAAATAAATAGTACGGATCTTCCGAGTAATTTACCCAAAATAAAAAAATAAGTTAGGGATCAAAATTGCAAATTACTTCAAACAATACGGACCATTCGTGTAATTTACTCTTATATTTTATGTATCTTTTCTTTTATCTAATATATATATATATATATATATATATATATATATATATATATATATATATATATATATATATATATATATAACTTAAAAGCCTTGTAATTAAAAACATACGGTTAATATCATCAAATTGATACCAAAATCAAAGATTATTTTAAATACATAAATAAAAACTACACAATTTATGCATTCATCCAAAATAATCGTTTATTTAAGTTCATTTATCTTAAAAAACATAATCAAATATACTGAAATGATGCTAAAAGAACTTTTATTGTAGCCATACATGTACGCCGGAGGAGAGTTTATTTAAATATGCTAAAAGTTCACTTTTTAACCAAAAAGTACTTATTTACTATTTCTGTTTCTTTTTAAATATACTAAAAATCAACTTAATTGTTATGTTTGTTAAATTATAGTGACGAAATGTTTCTTATCAAATTTATGACAATTTTGGACGAGGGTTTTTTCTTAATTTGTTTAATGTAATTTTTCTTATAAAATTTATGAACACCTTTATAAAATTCAATTTAATAATCTTGAAAACAATAAATCAAGAAAAAAGAACTTTATTTAGCAAAATCAAGTTTTTTAATTTAAGTTTCATTAATATAACTAGTCTAAATGACCCTGTTTATAATTGTATCATTATTATTATATACTATTGTTTTTACTGTTACTATTATTTTAGTTGCATTTATATATATATATATATATATATATATATATATATATATATATATATATATTATTAATATTTAATATTAATTCAATTTTATTATTATTAGATGATATTTAATATGATTGATGTAGAGTAAAATATAAATACTAATGTGTTTCTATTGGAGATTTTAATAATAGAGTAATTTTAAATGAACTCTCCTCCCAAATACATATATCGCTTCAATAAAAGTGCTTTTAGCGTATTTGTATGATATTTAATTGTGTCCTTTTAAGATAAATAAAAATAAATAAACAATTATTTTGGATGAATTTATAAATTGTGTATTTGTTATTTATGTATTTAAAATAGGATTTGATTTTGGTATCGATGATATTAACCATATCTTTTTAATTACAAGGATTTTAAATTATATATACAAATTTTAACCATGTATATTTTAGATAAAAAAATATACATAAATATAATAAAGATAGAGTAAATTACACAAATGGTCCCTATGGTTTAGGTTAATTTGTGCGTTTGGTCGCTAACTTATTTTTTTAACTCGGAAGGTCCCTAATGTTTGTTTTTGTTACATGTTTGGTCCCTGTCTTACCTAAAAAGACTATTTTCCCCTTGATTTTTTTAATTTATTTAAATAAACACACCCCAACCTCACCCCTTCACCTTACCTTACATACCCTACAATTGTTTTCTATTTAAATAATAGTATTTTTAGGTAAGACAGAGACCAAACGTGTAACAAAAATAAACAGTATGGCCCAAATGCGTAACAAAAAACAAACAGTAGGGACCTTCCGAATTAAAAAAAATAAGATAAGGACCAAACGTGCAAATTACCCTAAAGCATAAGGACCTTTCGTGTAATTTACTCATAAAGATAAGTAGCGAATTGTTTATAGAACTCTTTTGTCAATTACCATATTATGGAGGGGATAAAAAGATAAAGACCATAAGGCCAAAAATAAAACTATTTGAAGTCGACGGTGGAATGGTGGGGCCACGACCTTATTTTTGCAAAATGAGTCGTCCCAGCCCTATTTTTGCAAGACCATTCCAAAAGGGCACCAATCTTACAAACCCTACAATGAACGACATTGTCATTAAACCCATTAATCACCAATAGAGAGCAGGGTATGGCTGTGGAAATCGTCAATGTGAAAGACAAATACATTGAAAGAAAACTCAAATACATGATCTAAACGTCTTTATAATTAAACAGAATTACAAAAGAATCCTCTTTTGAACCACCAAGGTTTTTTTTTTTTTGTTTTTTTTTTGGCAAACTAGCGAGACGAGAAGCTACGAGGTTACACAAAAAACAAAATTATTGATTACATTGACATTACAAAAAGAAAATTATAGGAACTTATTATTCCACTGTATCATACATACTTATAAACTTAGCATTTTTTTTTTAAATCTCATGCATTTGAAACCCCCATTTTTTTATTTTTTCACCACATTCATTTGAAACTCACGTGACTTTTCAATTTCTTTATAATAATAATTATAATTTGGTAATTAGGTTAAATAAATATCAAATCTAAAGTGTATTCATATATAAACTAAATTTGAATATTAAAATAATATCTTTAATTCTACTTATAAAATTATGTTTTTTAACTTTTAACATATTATACCTAATTTATTAGTTTTTAATATATTGTTGGATGTAAACCATTATCATTTTAAATGTATAATTTTTGAACAATTTGTATAAAATACTTACATTATTAATTGAAATATAACATTATAGGTTCAACTTAAATATAAATTTTATTTAACTTAAACAACCCAAATATTATTTTGTAAATAGTTAAAAGTGATAAATTCTAGTGTCTTTCTAATAATGATTATAAGTTGGTTAATAAAGTTAAATAAATATCAAACCTAAAGTGTAATCATAAATAGACTAAATTTCAATTTTAAAATAATATCTTTACTTCTATTTATAAAGTTATTTCTTTAAATTTTAACATATTATACTTAATTTATTAGATTTAAAATGTTGTTGCATGTAAACCATTATCAGTTTAAAGCTATAATTTTTGAACAGTTTGGAGAAAATACTTAAATTGTTAATTTAAGTATAACATTACAATGTCAACTTAAATATAAATTTCAGTTCCACTAAAAAAACCAAATAATATTTTGTAAATAGTTAAAAATTATAAATGCAAAAAACTAAATTGTAATATCAGTTTAATTAAAATATTTCCTAAATATATTTATATAATCGTTAAAAATTTCAAATAAGTAGCTTAAAATAACTTATAATAACAATAGTTAAAAATAACTCTATATAAATGATTATATTGTTACCTTTAAAATCAAAAAATAATGTTTGATGTTTTAAATAATTATAATGATAGAAATTAAAACATTAAGCAAATATATTTTAAAAAATTAGTTAAAAATAACAACTATAAATAATAGTAAACCATATATAATATTTAATTTTATTGATGTGTAACTCGCGAGTAGAAGTCATTCAAACGATTGGGATTATGACGTTATAATATATTTATATATTATCATATAATTCAAAATAGTCAATATATAATATCAAATTAATATACGAATTATTATATCAAATTTAACAACAACGTTAGTGTTATATTTTAAAAAATATATATTTGTAAAGACTTCAACTATATAGGTGTTTCTGTGCATTACAATGTCAACTCAAATATAAATTTCAGTTCCATTTAAAAAAACTAAAAAATATTTTGTAAATAGTTAAAAGTGATAAATTTTAGTGATAAAAGCAAAAACTAAATTGTAATTTCAATTTAACTAAAATATTTCTTAAATATATTTTTATAATCGTTAAAAGATTCCAAATAAGTAGCTTAAAATAACTTACAATAACAATAGTTAAACACAACTTATATAAATGACTATATTGTTAGCTTTGAAATAAAAAACAATGTTTGATGTTTTAAATAATGATAATGATAGAAATTAAAACATTAAGCAAATAAATTTTAAAAAAGTAATTAACAATAAAAACAACTATAAATAACATCAAATCATATATTATATTTAATTTTATTCATGTGTAAATCGCGGGTAGAAGTCATTCAAACGATTGAGATTATGAAGTTATAATAAATGTATGTATTATCATATAATTCAAAATAATCAATATATTATATCAATATAGTATATAGAAATTATTATATCTAATTTAACAACAACGTTATTGTTATATTCAAAAAATCATATAATTGTAAAGACTTCAACTATATAAGTGTTTCTGCGCAACCCGTGGGCATTCGCCTAGTGTTGTTTATAAATCCACAAAATTTGTAAGTTAATTGATAGTTATATCCCTCATCTAAATATATAACATATTTTAATAACTAGTTGTGATGTATTACATTACTTAATTAAAAAATATAAATTTCAAAATATTTGAAAACTTTAACTTTTATAAGAAAATAAGAAACATAATAAATTATTATAGTTGAAATGTTTTTTATCTTTTAAATTAAAAAAAATAATTTAAATAAATTGAAAAAAGAAAACGATGAACTTTAATTTGAGGATTTTGAAATTAAAAGGTAAGTTTATTAATGAAATTGATATACATTTATTCCTACATTTATTGCAATTATTATATTAAAATATTATATGAAATTTAATAAAATAGAAAAACTCATAAAATGACATGTGGAAAAAAAATAATTCAAAAAAACCACAAAATGACATTTGTGAAATTGAATCAGAGTGTGACATGTAACAAAAAAAAAAACTTTCATTTATTAGAGTAAGATTCCATATGTTTTTTTAGGCACTGATTTTTCGAAACTGTGAAAGACGCACACAACATGTGTTAGAAGTTGGCATCTTAAGAATATCAATATACTTGGATATTTCTTGGATGGTAATTGCAATCACTTTTCAAAATTTGTGATTTTGACCTTATAATTTGCGTATCACGAAATAAGATTTGGGATTATTCAAAGAATTTCAATTTAGAAATCAGGCCACTTCTAAATCAGAAACACATAATATACCTTGTTGTTTTTGTGTTCTAGAGAGTGAATCAATATACAATTTTCATATATGAAAGTTTCAACCCGTTTTCTTGAACTAGAAAACACTCTTATACTAGAGGGGATGATGGTTATTAGCGGTTTCATGTAGATTTAGTACCAAAATTGTTAGTTAATGGACATAACTAATACATGCATCATCTAGTGGGTTTTTGGCAGGAAAACATTTGATCAGAGTCTCATCTAGGTTTCGAGGCGCTGCCCCTTTGAACCACCACCAGAGTGTGACATCCCCATTTTCACGGCCAGAAAAGACCGATTTTGTTTATGCTTTATAAAAATTAGAGTACTTCTTTTAATAAAAAATGTTGCAGAATTTGTACCTGGTAAAACATGATAAATTCGTTATCAAAGCATTTCCGAAGAAATGTATTTTTATTCATTTAAAACATTGGGATGTCATCGTCAATACAGAGACATAAGCATAAACAGAACTTACATTCATTATCACTAGTGATCTATATCTTCTTAATCTCTCAGTGTAATGTGACTTCATATCAACACCTGTGATATAAATAACTAAGTGGGTCAGGTTGGGAAACCTGGTGAGTACATAGAGTTTTCAACCCGCAATAATATAATTATTATTTTTAATCATCAAACAGTTAACCCAATTACCCATCTCCATTATCTACTTTACTCTTAAGGATCTACCCTAAGAGTCAGATATTTCTCGTTCATTCATTCCTAAGGATTTTCCTAAGGAATAGGTACGAAGTCCATCGTTGTCAATGACACAGCTGTCAAGCACAACTACTAGTTCTATCACTTAGGCGCAGGTGCAATAATTGTGACATTCTATATGAGGCGCAACTGCCAGTATTGTCCTTCGAGCACAACTGCTAGGGTTATCTCGTTTATTGACAGTATCGTTTTCGAGAGTCCACTCGCAATACATGTCAATAGGTTTTTAGAGTACACCGGTGAATACATCATTCACAACACCTACAGGTTACGAGTCTGCTAGTGTTCCACTGGTTTGTCTAGAATAATATGTGGTTGTCATCCATACTCTACTAGATGACGGGCCCAACATTTGGGAACAATGCTTCTTACATTGTCCACCTCTCACCCTTACCTCATGGTCGATATCACTTCTCAACTCATCATCCAACTCATATTTCATCTACCCATGTTTTACCCAACATATTATGTAGATATAAATACATATACAATTTATATCATATAAAACTTGTATAAAATCGTTCATCCAGCATAGATAGCAAGTATACAGATAATATGCACACATAGCACATAATTTATATAAAATACTTCATATCTATGTGTAAGATGAAAGGGACCATGCACTCACTTGAAAATGTGGTGATTTCGAACTGAGACAGCGCTCCGCTTCTTAAAAATAATTTCCTTTGATGAAACATAGTATTATTACCACTAGAGTTTAGTCTATTATTCGTCGAGACTAATTAATAGTCTAGCTATTATTACTATTATATAAATGTTAATTAATACCTATATAACCCATAATAATAGCCCAAGTACTTATTATAAGTTCCTAATAACATTACTATAATTAAATAAAAGCTATATTAAAAATCGCTTAGGCGTAGCTCACTTACAACGGGTTTTATAGAAAACCGAGCTTTGCTTGGAGCAGCGTTCCCGAGCCAAAAATTTCTTCTTCTCACTCTAGGGCTTCTTCCTCGTGCTAGGGAGGTTCCCTAGGCTTTTCGGGGGGTTTCAGGGTTAGAGAGAAGTTCTAGAGAGAGAGTAAAGAGAAGAAAGAATGGGAAATGTGTGAAGAAAATGAGGGTGGGAGAGGTTCTATTTATAGGGTGAAATATGGCTGAACTTGGTTCCACATGTCACCATCTGGTGGCAAGACTTGGGGAGAAAGCAATGGCCAAGATTGTGTTATGTCACCCATTTTCGCACAACGCACTTCCGACTTCTAAAATCTGTAACTTTAACATATGAGCTCCGTTTTTGACGTTCTTTATATCCACGCGTAGGTAAAAATAAGATCTACAACTTTCATTTTGACTATGTTGGCTAATTGTCGACCGATCTTAAATTTAACAGTACGAGGAGATTATACTATTAAATGCCCGCATAAAATTCATAACTTCTACATACGGACTTTGTTTTCATCTGTTTTTTTACCGTTGAGTTCCTATTAATGAGATCTTAGATTCTCATTTAGGTCACGTACACCAAAACCCGCTCGATATAAAATTTGAGTTTCGGGATGTGCACTGCTAAGCCAAATCTTAGAAAACTCATAACTTCCTCATACGAAGTCAGATTTGGGCGTTCTTTTTTTTTTTGTATGTTCTCGGTTTAACGTATACTAGAACTTTTGTTTAGATTTCTAAGGCTAAAAAGTCCTCCATCGTAAATTCACTATTTACGTCTCCCGGTGTCGTGCCGGTTTTGCCGTAAAACTTCGTCGGACCATAACTTCTTCGTTATAACTCGGATTTCGGTGTTCTTTATATGTGCGGAACCCTTGAGACGTATTCTACAACTTGGTTAAGATTATTTATTCTAAATAATATTTTGTCGAAAAGTCATTTTCGACCCCTATTGACTAGCCTGGATCTACGGGCGTTGCATAGGGGCTCTGCCCCTTAGACCCCGCCAAGGGGCTGTAACCTCTTGGAACCTTGCATACAGGGGCGCTCACTAGTATAGAAAGCATTTAATAGTTTGGTTAAATTGTTTAATTGGTGCGGTTGTTGAACCGCCCTAAAAAATATTGCATAAAAAACACCTGTATTTAATAGTGCGGTTAGAAAACCGCCCCAAAAAATAACCAAAACCGCACCAAAAAGCATTTTTTAGAACCGCCTCAAAAAATGAGTAAAATTGTACCAAAAAATTGCCTTTCTTCAAAGGTACAACTACAACGTCGCCATTACCGAGCTCCAGAAATATCACTGTAACCAATTGCAAGACTACTAAACCATGTCTTCTGGCTACTCTCTTTGTTAGGCCTAATGGTTGGCAATCACTGATGTAAGTTCTGAAGTATTCCCATGCTATTCCCGATTCATCCCATGTGACTTCCCCATTTTCACGGCCAGAAAAGACCGATTTGTTTATGCTTTATTTTGAAAATCAGAGTATCTTTTAAAGAAATATATTACGGAATTTATTCCCAGAAAAACATGATAAATACGTTATCAAAGCATTTCCGAAGAATGTATTTTATTCCTTTTAAAACATTGGGATGTCATCGTCAATATAGAAGCATAAGCATAAACATACTTTACATTCATTTACACTAGTAATCTACATCTCCATAATCTCTTAGTGTAATGTAGCTTCATATCGACACCTATGATAAAAATAAACTGAGTGGGTCAGGTTGGGAAACCCGGTGAGTACATAGGGATTTCAATCCCACAATGTTATATCATATATATTTTAGAACTCACAAGTATACAATTTCACCATGTATAAACAACTCTTACCCCACCCAGTCAATCCTCTTAACAACACTGTCCATACTCTCGGATCTAAAATTTACCTTTTTACTTAATCCATACTCCCAGATCAAGTATGTCTAAATAATGCTCTCAGATCAATAATAGTGCCCATTCCATACTCTAGGACTAGGGACAATTAACTATGTATCAATCCATACTCCCGGATTAATGACAAATACCTATGTCCTATCCATACTCTCGGACTAAGGACAATTATCTCTGTCTAAATCCATACTTCCAGATTAATGACAAATAACTATGTCCTATATATACTCTCGGACTAAGGACAAATGACCATGTCTAATCCATGCCCCCGGATCAAAGACATATTTTAAATTTCTATTCTCCATGTATATCGCACTCGTACTCATTAGAAGATACTATCCAATATGCCTCATAATTAATTTAGGTTTACTCTTAATTCTAAATCATCATATATTATCAGGTATGTTCTTTAACACGTATTTCCAAAAACATCAAATAATTCGCACATAAACATATATTTAATACTTCAATCAATATTTGTATTAAAAGCATGTTTATGAGAGGGACAATGCACTCACTTGTTATGGTGGTGATTCCGAACTCAGACAACGCTCCGCTTCTTAAAAATAATTTCCTTCAACGAAAACTAATATTATTACCACTAGATTTTAGTCTAATATTTGTTGTGACTAATTATTAGTCCAGATTCATCATTACCTCAGAGTCTACTTCATGATCTATCAAGAAAGGACCAGCCAGGCTGGACATTTGGGAGGCAGGACCATTTCGGCATATAGCTTTTTTGAAATCCAACAACCGAACCCAACGTGACCATTCTAGACACCTTTCTCGTAGGTAGTTCAATCAGTATAAAGAATTTGAATCACTGATAAATCTTATTTATAGGTTCATAATAACAATATTATATTTAAATATAAGCTACATTTAAAGTAGGGTAGGCGTATCTCACTTACAGCGAGTTTTACTAAAAACCGGGCTTCGCTGGAGCAGAACTTCTGAGCCGAAAAGCTCTTTTTCTCGGAGCCTTCGAGCGCTCCAGGGCTTTCCTCTAGCATTTGAGGTTACTAAGGATTTAGAGGGGTTTTGGGAGTCTAGATAGAAGTTAGAGAGAGAAAGAAAGGCTTATGGTGTGAAGAAAACATGACAAATTCATCTTTTATTTATAAGGGTTTGATCATAGAGTAGGCCCTAAGTTTCGTCTATATCTTCCGCGTATGAGATCCATTTTCTAAATTATTTATATCCACACGTTGATATTAACAATTACTACAACTTTCATTTAGACCCCGTCGGGTAATTCTCATTCTATCTCCGATTTACAATATTGTATCGAATTTATCGCGCTCGAAGAGTATGGACTAAGCTTCGTCTATATCCTTAACGTATGAGCTCTATTATCGATTTTCTTTATATCCACGTGTTGGTATTTACGAGTACTACAACTTTCATTTAGACTGTGTCAGCTAATTCTCATTCTATCTCAGATTTACAAAATTGTATCAAATTCGCGGCGCTCGAAGAGTAGGGACTAAGTTTCGTCCATATATTTCGCATACGAGCTCCGTTTTCGACTGTCTTTTTATATTTGAACTCCTATTAACTATATATCCATTTCTCGTTTAGATTATTTTGGCGAAAAATCGACTGATGTAAAATTCGAATTTCGAGCTGCATACTGCTATACCAAATCTTAGAAAATCCATAACTTCCTCATACAAAGTCAGATTTTGATGTTCTTTTTATGCACGACCTCGGTTTAACGTATACTAAAACTTTCATTTAGATCTCTAAGGTTAAAATGTTGTTTATAAAAAATTCACTTTTTACGTTACGCGGTGCCGTGCCGGTTTAACCGTAAAACTTCGACAGGTCATAACTTCTTCGTTATAACTCGAATTTTGGCGTTCTTTTATATGTACGGAACCCTTGTGACGTATACTATAACTTGTTTGTGAATATTTATTATCAATAATCTTCAATCAAAAAGTCGTTTTTGACGCTCATTGTCTCTAAATTGACTAGCCCGAATCTGCGGGCGTTACAATTATCTGTCCATTAGAATGATTACGTCCCAATTTCATTAACGAAACATGGCTTGTATAATGACTCCATACATTATCTTTTCATCCTAGGTAATAATCATAACTTCTCTATTTTTTCGAATGAGTATCTAACTCTTGGAGTGCTTGACTGTAAGTGGTGCTCAATCTTGCACCCGCTCTCTGTCTTGCGTTGGACTTTCAATTATAACATTCGAGTTTCAAAATCTATATTTATTGGAGACTCCTATTTCTTCTTCAATAGACTTAAATTAAGAGACGTTCTTTACTTTGATCATCATGACAGGCTGATGGGTCATGTTCTAAAAAGCTCTCATCGTATGATGAAACGCTTAGACGCAGGTCCTTTAGAGTGAAATTCCACAATGGAACATACCTTCCTTCATGTTCTAATATGATATAATCACTTTCTAGCATGTAGCACTTCTATTTATAAGCTTCTTTCTTTAACAACGACCACGATACTTTTATTGATCTCTTCGATTATCTTTCACTTCAATCATCTGGCTTAAGTCAGGTACTATGTCGAACTTGGTTCTCTAAACCACGTAGAATACATATCTTAGTCGGACTCGATATGATATGACCGCTAGGGTCAGAATAATAGTCATCTTCTTAGTCATTACCGAAACGATGGTAATGACATACTTGAACAAAACAGAGTCAATTACTAGCCTCTTGGTAACCTTGTGACTTTCCCTGATCCAAATGTGAGTCCTATGCTTCCGGTAGTATAGGCATCTACTACCTTTTACACCTACTCATACTCGTCCCAAGTATTGTTTTGTAGTTCTCCAAGTTATTATCACAAAAACAATTTTAACACATACAAATGTTTCCAAACAATCATATAACTTTTCCTAGACTCTACTAGGACTTTTTCCATGCGTATATTCAATCATCAATTCTACTTCAACTCGGTTGGTGATGGAAATGTTAGACAATGGGATAACTTCATGGATTATACCAAAAATCTTTCTTTCTGCTAATCGAAATTGTACTTCTCCCGTACTAGACATATTATTTATTAGATGGATTTTAATGGCAATATATCACTCTTACGATATCTTCCGATAGGTATCCTTCACTATCGTAAGCTTTCTCATTTCCTCCATTTGCTCAGTCTGCTATGAGTCCTTATCATGACATTCTATACACCAAAGTAGGAGTTTGGTGTATCGATATGAGAATATAGGTAGAGAAGGTTTATATGTGTAATCCTCCTAATTACTACAAAAAGTTATATACCAGTTCTAATACCGTAATTAAACGTTTAGAAATCTGAACACATAAAATTTCCAAATCTGGTTGGCAACAGACCATAGATTCGATCAAACAATGGCGTCATAAGCAACATAAATCATTTAGCAGATAAAAGCATTTTAGGCATCTTCCCTAAATAAGCTAGTGCTTGTGTCTATTCAGGTGTACTACCTAAAATAAGTTAGACACACTCCTCACGATCATCGCTTAGCATTCAAAGTTTAAGTATAGAAATATATCCTTATTCCTAGTTCGCTTAAACTAATGCTCTGATACCAATTGTGACATCCCCATTTTCACGGCCAGAAAAGACCGATTTGTTTATGCTTTATTTTGAAAATCAGAGTATCTATTAAATAAATATGTTGCGGAATTTGTTCAAAAAAAAACTTTGATAAATATGTTATCAAAGAATTTCCGAAAAAATGTATTTTATTCTTTTTAAAACGTTGGGATGTCATCGTCAATATAGAAACATAAGCATAAACAGACCTTATATTCATTTACACTAGTGATCTACATCTCCTTAATCTCTTAGTGTACTGTAGCTTCATATCGACATCTGTGATACAAATAAACTGAGTGGGTCAGGTTGGGAAACTTGGTGAGTACATAGGGATTTCAATCCCACAATGTTATATCATATATATTTTAGAACTCACAAGTATGCAAGTTAACCATGTATAAACAACTCTTACCCCCACCCTATCAATCCTCTCAACAACATTGTCCATACTCTTGGATCTAAAATTTACCTTTTTACTTAATCCATACTCCCGGATCAAGTATGTCTAATCCATGCTCTCAGATCAATAACTGTGCCCATCCATACTCTCGGACTAGGGACACTTGACTATGCCTTAATCCATACTCCCAGAATAATGACAAATATCTACGTCCTATCCATACTCTCGGACTAAGGACAATTGTCTATGTCTAAATCCATACTCCCGGATTAATGACAAATAACTATGTCCTATCCATACTCTCGGACTAAGGACAAATGACCATGTCTAATCCATGCCCCTGGATCAAAGACATATTTTAAAGTTCTATTCTTTCTGTATATCGCACTCATACTCATTAGAAGATACTATCTAATATGCCTCATAATTAATTTAGGTTTACTCTTTATCCTAAATCATCATATATTATAAGGTATGTTCTTTAACACATTGTAACGCCCCATTTCTGGTATGTAAATTTAATATAGTATTTTCCCTTTCTTAAGTGGAACTCGATGAGTCAGTAGCCTGACTTGTCAAGTAGAGACGGGATTGCACGTGTCTTTAGTGGGGGAATCGACGAGTTTGTACCCCGAACTCGGCGAGTCCGCCAGTCTGGATGAAACCCTAAATCCCAGGGTTTGTACCCTATTTAAACATCATTATAGCCTCCCACCCTAGCCTCCAGCATCTCTAGAGCATTTCTATATAAACCCTAGTCCCTATTGTTAAGCTTTAGTGTTTTGTGCTAGCTTGGGAGTTGTAGAAGAGAAAGGAGGAAAGAAGACCAATAAAAGAGAAAGGAGATCCAGAATCTTGCTTCCATTTGCTACACATTCTGGTAATAAAGTTATTACCTTGCTTATTCTTCCATTAAACCCTCTTTTATGCTTGTTTATGGTTCTCTTGGAACTTTATATGATTTAAACTCGAGAATTGAACTATCCTTAGGATGGAGACCGTAGATCTGGATGTTATTGAGATCTTGGAGCTCAATGTAGCTACCTTTATGCAAATATAGCCTTGTTCCAAACCATAAATGCTTATTGTTGGATGGTTTTGGTGTTTTAGCCCCATTCTCGTGTGCATGCACATAAAGTTGGAAACTTTACGTGTAAAACCTGCCCTAGAAACCCAGATCTATGAATTGGATGCAATGAAATTGACTAGAATCAACTGTATAGTAATGGCATGCATGGAACTCGACGAGTTGTTCATACAACTAGTCGAGTCACAGTCTGGACGTGTTTATATGATGAAGGAGAACTCGATGAGTTGTTCATACGACTCGGCGAGTCGGATGAAGTTAGATTCGATGTTAGTATGGAAGAATAACTCATCGAGTTTTTGCCAAACTCGACGAGTTGAAGTAGGTAGAGGATTAGAAAAGGTGTTAGGGACTCGGCGAGTTGGAGGCCCAACTAGGCGAGTCCGGTCAACTGAAAGTTGTCCTTGACCAGGATGTTGACTTTGAAAAATAGTAATTTTTACCTTGATAACAGTTATCAGTATCTGACTTTGTGTTTATGGGATTTGTAGCCGAGGAGTTCCGGAGCAGCAGTCAGCCAGTTTCAAATTTAGCATCTCAGCAGCCAGCGTTACGAGGTGATTTTCCTTCCAGTAGGAACGGGTCTATGGCCACAATGCCGGCCCTTTTAGTTAGCAGTAGTCCCGGTCTTCGGTCCGATGTAGTAGTTCAGGGTGCTTGATGTCTTTGTGATTAAAGCATGTATTTGTGTTATGTGTTCTGGACTTCGGTCCGATACAGTATGCAGTATATGTGTATATGCAAGTAGTTATGATTATGCTATGCTATGTTCAGTCAGTTCCAGACTTCGGTCCGATGTAGAGGGCAAGGCCTTGGTTAGTTTCGGACTTCGGTCCGATGCAGTTTCCGGACTTCGGTCCGATGCAGAAGGCAAGGCCCTGGTTAGTTCCAGACTTTGGTCTGATGCAGTGGGCAAGGCCCAGTAGTTGCTTTATATGTTATTGTACGGTATGTGGTAGTTTGGGGGAGCTCACTACGTTTTGTGCTTATAATTTTCAGTTTTGGTTTCAGGTACTTCCGCTAGCAAGGGGAAGGGCTCGGGATGATGGCATGGCACACACCACAGTTACAGTTTTATCTTTAGAGTTTTATTCTGACATTTTGATATGATATTGACTTCAATTTTTATTTGATTCATTTACTATGGCGTTTTGAGATATATGATGCATGGTTTTATTATATAACATTTGACGTTGTGGTTTTTAGTAATGTTAAAGCAAAAAAATTTGGGTTGTATTTATGGGATGTTTCAAGTTGGTATCAGAGCCTTGGTTTGAGGGATTCAGGTACACTTTCGGGTATGACTGGACTCAAACTAAGGAAATGGTAAAAGGCTTTCAAAATAAAAATATTTTTGAAAGAAATTTTTGAAAAGGAAACTTAAAAAGAAAAGAGTTTTTGCAAAAGAGAAAAAGGGTGTGGTGCATGCGATCAACCGAGCTCAAGTAAGTACTGCCAAATTACCCATGCAAGTTTATGTTATGATTACCAGTTTCAGTTTCAGTAGAACAACATGCTAGAATAGGACTAAGGATCTAGGAGGATGCCTTATGTGCCTGCGATATGTGTTCCAGGTTTATGAGAATTGCATGCTAGTATTGAGTAGACAGTAGTAGGATAGCATGTTTAGGTTATGTCTGATAGTATGAGCTTAACATTGTATGCTAGTACAGTTTCTTATTATGAGGATAGCTTTGCCTGAGTAGTTTCCTGTGTCTGAATGCTGCTTGCTTTGTGCTTTGTGGGACTCTGAGTGATGGGAGTTAGCCATTAGGTGAATACGTCACGTCAAATGTGATCAGGGTTGAATAATCTCAGAGTGCTGGGTTTGGCCCTATTGTGCAGCTCTCGTCTGAGTCTAACCGTTGTAGGGATGAGTCTTTTACTCGAAGGACTATCTGAGCCTCATCACATATGATGGTATTCATGTGATGACTAATTGGCATTACAAGGAGGCATTCAGCAGCCGAGGACAGGTTTGGGTGGAGTTAGAGATTTCCCTAGGGCAAGCCTAGGATGAGAGTAGTAGAGATCAGTAGCAGTAGAAGTGACTTGGTGGAGTCAAGGAAGTTCTTGAGGAAAGTATGGGTAGATATGGAAGGTAGTATGGGACCATACTACTGAAAGCAGAGGATCCGTACATGAATCGAGGAAGGCTGAGATGAGACCAGGAAACTTGTAGTGGTAGCGATCCCTCGAGATACATCAGTGTTTCTGACGTTTATCAGGATGTGTTTTTAGAATGGTGGTTTTATGCCCTAGACCAGCAGTTGGCAGTTCAGGAGCCGGCGAGGGACCAGGACCAGGCTCGGGGGGCGAGCGTTTGGATGAGCAGACTAGGTGTAACACCCATAAAATTCAAGCCAATTTAAAACTTTTCCAAAACATTTAAAATACCAATAATTATTTCAAAAAGGTTTCCAAGCAATTTCATATCAGAGTTCCCAGAAATCATAAACATAAACCGAGGAAAGTGTACAGTCACGCTTTCGCCTTCCCGCGGTCATCCGCCAAACCTGAAACAATAACCGATAAATGTAAGCTCGAAGGCTTAGTGAGTTATCCCCAAAATACCAACTTCATAATATCATAACCATATCATATATCAAGTACAGAACAACCATGCATCTCGAGTCTACAGTGTGGCTGGTCCGCCCGCACCGGGCCTTCAGTCCACCTGGTCCACTCCCTGAGTCTACAGTACGACTGGACCGCCCGAACCGGGCCTTCAAGCTGTCTGGTCCACTCTCCGATCTTCGGCACGTCTGGACCGCCCTCACGGGGCCTTCAGCCTATCCGGACCGCTCATCGGGCCTTCAGCCTGACAATGTACCCTTCTGGGTCTGCAGTCTATCCGGTCCACCCTGGGTATGTTGGCCTACAGCACAAAGTAGGATCCGCCTCAAACCAACCCTAAACAAACACCCATGTGCACATATAACAGATAATCACATAACAGTACATAGACAAAACAACCGATCTAACAGATCATATAGCATATCAACATTCTAACTAGGATACCGACCTAAACCAAGTCACTAATAGTATAACATCCTATATACTAGGATATCGACCTAAACCAGGTCACTAACATTATACCATCCTATATACCAGGATATCGACCTAAACCAAGTCACTAACAATATACCATCCTATATACCAGGATACCGACCTAAAACAGGTCACTAACATAATACCATCCTAATTACCAAGATACCGATCTAACAAATCAATAAACATATTAAACCAATACAAGTGTACGATCCGAGAAAGGGCCAGCCTTGGTGCCGTAGACCCTATTAATATAGTGAGGATAACTCACCTTGCAATGTCGAACTGAACAAAAAAAATCATGCTCCTGAAACACTGCCCCAAACCTCAACACCTATAACCATCCATGATCCAATTCATAAATATCTGCGTACCAATATACTCAAAAGTCAAAACGGTTAACCCTTGGTTAAAGTCAAAGTCAACTATCAAGGTCAGCAGTCCATGTTGACCTTAACTTGTCGAGTGCCCTTGGCAACTCGCCGAGTTCCATATAATACTTGTCTGCTCGCCGAGTCACCAAAGTGACTCGTCGAGTTCCCACGGTTCACGACTGAAACTCAATGGCCACTCGTCGAGCTTCTCTCTTGCAACTCGACAAGTCTACGCGCATCTAATGACGGGGAAAACTCTAACGAACTCGTCGATCCATCCTACTGACTCGTCGAGTTTTAGGCAATCTTCATGGGACTCGCCGAGTTGTTCTTCCAACTCGTCGAGTTCATGTCTATGTTCATATGACTCACCGAGTCTCTCAAGCGACTTGACGAGTCCCTACAGTCCTTCATCCATACAGAGGCTTTTTAAGCCATGCAATGACTCCAGTTTACAGATCCATCCTCCCAAGGATTGATTCTCACGTAAAGTTGCAAACTTTATGTGAATTCAAAGTGCTAATGGCCCAAATCAATCTTGGGCTAGGGTTTAAGAGAAGAATGCTTCACAACCAATCCCAAGGGCTGATACTTTATTACTTCTTGGACCAACACAAGTCTAGATCTGGAGCTGCAACCACAGATCTGGACTCAATACCCGAAATGGATCCTAAACATGCTAAAGTAGCCCCAAATCTCATTCATGAATAGTTGTAAATGCAATAGAGTCAAGGTATCAACTTGTTACCTTCAAACAGAAGCCCACAGCAAAAGAGTCGAACCCTCCAGCTCTTCTATAATCAAATCCTCCTATCCTTCTTCTTATAATTGCTTCAAAACACACTTTCTCCCTTCTTTCACTCACAAATGGGGCTTGGATCGTTTAGGGTTGCTTCTGGCCGTCCAGAGGTAGTAAGGGGGCTGAGGTGAGGACATAAGATCCTTTAAATAGGGTGCAAGCCCTAAATTTTAGGGTTTTCTCTTTCCAGCACCAACTCGCCGAGTCCAGCCGCCGACTCGTCGAGTTGGTCACTTAATACGTGCCCATCACCCACTCCAACTCGACGAGTGAAGACACCTACTAATTGAGTCTGCTCCTTTATTTACACCTAGCACCCCTGAACTCCAGCTTCTGAACTTGGGATGTTACACTAGGGAGTTCCTCTCCTCACATGATACTCGCACCATACTTGAGCAGACTCCTGTGATCTTCAGTTTGATCAAGGAGGGTATTCTAGAGCTGATGGACGAGAGGTTGAGCACATTCCGTGCTGAGGTGGCGGCCATGATGGGGTTGCGCACACTCACCTTCAGGGAGTTCCGGGCTTGTGGAGCACCAGACTACAATGGGGCGTGGGACCCCATAGCGAGTACTAGGTGGTTGGCAGATGTCGCCAACGCTTTCTGCACCACTAGATGTGCTGTCTTCTGAAGGACAGGGCACGAGATTGGTGGGAGGAGATTGGGTATGTCATTGGGGATGACGCAGCACTTGATGCGATGCCCTGGACTGATTTTACTACCAGGTTCAGAGCCGAATTTGCACCGGTTATTGAGGTGCAGCAGTTAGCTAGGGAGTTTCAGGATCTCACTCAGACTACAGAGACAGTGGCGGAGATTACCGCCAAGTTCAGGGAGAGGGCTCTTCTCGTTCCTCAATACGCAGCTGATAAGGAAATGAAGAAGACCCGTTATCATGAGATGTTACGGAGTGATATCCGCCAGTTTGTGATTCGGTCCAGATGTAAAACGCTGGATAATATGATTGCGAGGGCTCGTGAGAGAGAGATAGACTTGGAGATGGAAAAGAAGAGGAAGCCAGAGTTGGAATCTGGCATAGGGAGTTTGGGCAAAAAGCCCAAGGTATCGGATCACAGATCTAGAGGATAGCAGAGCCACAGTTGGTGTGGCAAGTATGGGAGATTGCACGATGGGGCGTGCAAGGCAGGGAGTCCCGGTTACTACAAGTGCGGCCGGACCGGGCATACGAGCAGAGATTGTATAGCTACTCCTTCTACCACCACAACATCTGATCTGATTTGCTTCCATTGCAATCAGAGAGGAAATAAAAAGTCCCAGTGCCCGAGTTTAGAAGCAGCTGGGAAGGTGGTAGCGCCTACCCCTGCTACATTAAGGATTACAGACGGCCATCCGGGTCGCGGTGAGCGCCATTGGCAAAGAGTAGAGCTTTTCAGATGACAGCAGAGGAGGCGCGAGCGACTCCTGATTTGGTGACGGGTATGTATTTTCATCTTGTCTCTTATTTGATATTGATTTTTTCTCATAGTTATATGTTTTCGTCTAGGGTCGTTCTTAGTGAACGACATTTCAGCTACATTATTGTTTGATTCGGGGGCCACCCGATCATTTGTTTCACTTGCGCTTAGCAAGAGGTTTAGTAGAGCTCCGGGGGAGCTGGATTGTCCACTCGAGGTTCAAATAGCTGATGACAGGACCGTTAGGGTCGCGAGAGTGCATGGAGGGTGTTCGCTGCAGTTATTTGATGAGCAGTTTTCAGTGGACTTGGTTCCTATTCCCCTGAGAGGGAATAAGGTTATAATGGGTATGGATTGGCTGAGCCCCAATGGGGCAGTGATTGATTGTGAGTTGTAGTTAGTGAGGGTTCGCACTCCCGGTGGGGGAGAGTTAGTGATTCTGGGCGAGATGCCACAGCGCGGACCAGTCCTTTGTTCAGCGGCAAGAGCGAGACGCTACGTACTCCAGGGTTGCGCAGGGTACATCGCCTATGTTATTAATGCTCGGGAGAAGGGTAAGGCGACAGTTGGAGATGTACTAGTAGTGCAAGAGTATCCGGACGTATTCCCAGAGGACTTGCCTGGGATACCTCCGGAAAGACAGGTTGAGTTTTAAATTGACCTGGTTCCCGGTGCGGCTCGGATAGCCAACGCACCGTATCGGTTGGCTCCTCCAGAGATGCAGAAGTTGTCTACGCAACTGCAGAAGCTGCTAGACAAGGGCTTCATTAGGCCGAGTAGTTCACCATGGGGAGCCCCGATCCTATTCGTAAGGAAGAAGGATGGGTTGCACCATATGTGCATAGATTACCGGGAGCTGAATAAGGTGACGATGAAGAACCGCTACCCACTCCCGAGGATAGATGACTTGTTTGACACGCTTCAGGGAGCATCTTGGTTCTCGAAGATTGATCTACGGTCAGGTTATCACCAGATGCGGGTCAGGGATGAGGATGTGCAGAAGACCACTTTTAGGATTCGCTATGGTCATTATGAGTTTGTGGTGATGTCGTTCGGGCTCACCAATGCTCCAGCCGCGTTCATGGATCTCATGAACCGCGTATGCAGATCGATGTTGGATTAGTCTGTGATAGTGTTCATTGATGACATCTTGGTTTATTCCAAGACTCAAGAGCAGCATGAGGAGCACCTGAGAGAGGTGCTACAGACGCTGAGGAGGGAGAGACTTTTTGTGATGTTCTCCAAGTGCGAGTTCTAGTTGCGCGAGGTGCAGTTCCTTGGATACCTCGTCAACGAAAAGGGTATACTAGTAGACCCGGCCAATATAGAAACCGTGATGCAGTGGAAGGTCCCGAGGTCTCCAACTGAGATTCGGAGCTTCCTAGGGTTGGCAGGGTACTACAGGAGGTTCATCCAGGATTTCTCCAAGATAGTAGTTCCACTCACCCGACTGACCAAGAAGTCGGTAGTGTTTCGTTGGGGGCCTGAGCAGCAAGCAACATTTGAGACCTTTAGAAAGAGATTGTGTGAGGCGCCGATTCTTACTCTGCCAGAGGGAGTAGAGGATTTTGTAGTCTATTGTGATGCTTCGATCACAGGTGTGGGAGCAATGTTGATGCAACGAGGGCGTGTGATAGCTTATGCCTTTAGATAGTTGAAGCCTCACGAGGCTAACTATCCAACGCATGATTTAGAGCTAGGGGCAGTGGTGTTCGCCCTCAAGATTTCGAGACATTACCTCTATGGGGTCCGTTGTACCATTTTCACGGATCACAAGAGTTTGAGGTACCTCATGGATCGGCCGAATCTGAACATGAGGCAGCGCTGATGGTTAGACGTGGTAAAGGATTATGACTGTGAGATCCTTTATCATCCGGGCAAGGCCAACGTAGATGACGCCCTGAGCCGCAAGGCGGTAGCAGCCCCGATCAGGGATATTTGTCTGAGGATGACAGTGATTACTCTATTATTGGAGCAGATTAGAGAGGCACAGGTTGAGAGCCTGAAGAAGGAGAAACAGAAATGTGAGAGGATTGTGGGCCGAGTAGCTTCCTTTGACTATGACAGTCGAGGATTGTTGACCCTTCATGGGAGAGTTTGGGTACCGTACTAGGGCAGAGTACAACAAGTATTGATGGACGAGGCTCACAAGTCTTGGTTCTCCATCCACCCAGGGGCAATGAAGATATACAGAGATCTTCGACCCGACTATTGGTGTCCCTACATGAAGTGGGACGTAGCTTGGTATGTGGAGAGATGCCTGACCTGTAGGAAGGTTAAGGCGGAACATCAGAGACCCCACGACAAGATGCAACCATTAGACATTCCCGTGTGGAAATGGGAGGATATCACTATGGATTTCATCACTAAGCTTCCTAGGACCACATGTAGAGTAGATTCGATTTAGGTCATAGTGGATCGGATGACCAAAACGTGCATTTCATACCAATTCAGGAGAGCATATCGGCTGAGAAGCTAGCCGATATTTATGTACGCAAGGTAGTGGAACGGCATGGAGTGCCTGTATCGGTAGTATCAGATCGAGACGTCCGGTTCACTTCCATGTTTTAGAAGCGGTTTCATGATGATATAGGGACTCGTCTTCACTTCAGTACTGCCTTCCACCCTCAGACAGATGGGAAGAGCAAGAGGACGATTCAGAATCTCGAGGACATGCTTCGAGCATGCGTCCTAGACTTCGGTGGCAGTTGGGATACGTATCTTCCGTTAGCGGAATTTTCGTATAACAACAGTTACCACGCCAACATTGACCGCCCTCCCTTCGATATGCTCTATGGGAGGAAGTGTAGGACCCTGATTTGTAGGGGCGAGGTCGGTTAGAGAGTCATTGGGAGTACTGAAGTGGTGCTCAAGACCATCGAGTTGATCCAGCAGGTCCGTAGCAGACTACAGACTGCGCAGAGTCGGTAGAATAGTTACGCCGACAGGAGGCGTTTGGACTAGGAGTTTCAGGTGGGGGATATGGTCCTCCTAAAAGTGTCACCTTGGAAGGGTGTTATCAGGTTCCGGAAGATGGGCAAGCTGGGCCCCAGGTTCATTGGTCCCTTTAGGGTTTTGGCCCGGGTGGGTCGGGTTGCTTACCATTTGGATCTTCCAGTAGAGCTTAGCCAGATCCACAACACTTTCCACGTTTCTCAGTTACAAAAGTTTTTGGTGGATGAGTCAATAGTGGTACCATTGTAGGATATTCAGGTTGATAGCAGCCTGAATTATATCAAGAAACTAGTTGTGAGCTTAGATCGGAAGACGAAGACCTCGAGGAACAAGGTGGTTCAGTTAGTGAAGGTGTAGTGGCAGCGCCAGAAGGGTTTAGAGTGGACATGGGAGACTCAGGAAGAGATGAGGGGGCACTATCTGGAGTTATTTTCAGGACCAGTAGCAGCAGACTTCGAGGACGGAGTCTAAGATAAGTGGGGGAGAATTGTAACGCCCCATTTCTGGTATGTAAATTAAATATAGTATTTTCCCTTTCTTAAGTGTAACTTGACGAGTCAGTAGCCCGAATCGTCGAGTAGAGACGGGATTGCATGTGTCTTTAGTGGGTGAGTCGACGAGATTGTATCCCGAACTCGGCGAGTCTGCCAGTCTGGATGAAACCCTAAATCCCAGGGTTTGTACCCTATTTAAATGTCATTATAGTCTCCCACCCCAGCCTCCAGCACCTCTAGAGCATTTCTCTATAAACCCTAGTCCCTATTATTGAGCTTGAGTGTTTTATGCTAGCTTGGGAGTTGTAGAAAAGAAGGGAGGAAAGAAGACCAATAGAAGAGAAAGGAGATCCAGAATCAAGCTTCCATTTGCTACACTTTCTGGTAATAAAGTTATTACCTTGCTTATTCTTCCATTAAACCCTCTTTTATGCTTGTTTGTGGTTCTCTTGGAACTTTATATGATTCTAACTTTTAAATTGAACTCTCCTAAGGATGGAGACCATAGATCTGGATGTTATTGAGCTCTAGGATCTCAATGTAGCTACCTTTATGCAAATATAGCCTTGTTCCAAACCCTAAGTGCTTATTGTTGGATGATTTTGGTGTTTTAGCCCCATTCTTGTGTGCATGCACGTAAAGTTGGAAACTTTATGTGTAAAACCAGCCCTATAAGCCCAGATCTATGAATTGGATGCAATGAAATTGACTAGAATCAAATATATACTAATGACATGTGTGGAACTCGACGAGTTGTTCATACAACTTGTCGAGTCACAGTCTGGACGTGTTTATATGATGAAGGAGAACTCGACGAGTTGTTCATACAAGTCGGTGAGTCGGATGAAGTTAGATTCGATGTTAGTATGGAAGAAGAACTCGTCGAGTTTTTGCCAAACTCGACGAGTTGAAGCGGGTAGAGGATTAGAAAAGGTGTTAGGGACTCGGCGAGTTGGCGGCCCAACTCGGCGAGTCTGGTCAATTGAAAGTTGACTTTGACCAGGATGTTGACTTTGACCAGGGGTAAAATAGTGATTTTTACCCCGATAACAATTATCAGTATCTGATTTAGTGTTTATGGGATTTGTAGCCAGGGAGTTCCGGAGTAGCAGTCAGCCAATTTGAGATTTAGCATCTCAGCAGCCATCGTTATGAGGTGAGTTTCCTTCCAGTAGGAACGGGTCTACGGCCACAATGCCAGCCTGTTTAGTTAGCAGTAGTCCCGGTCTTTGGTTTGATGCAGTAGTTCAGGGTGCTTGATGTATTTTTGATTCAAGCATGTATTTGTGTTATGTATTCTGGACTTTGGTCCGATGCAGTATGCAGTATATGTGTTTATGCTAGTAATTATGATTATGCTATGCTATGTTCAGTCAGTTCTGGACTTCGGTCTAATGCAGTTTCCGGACATCTGTCTGATGCAGAGGGCAAGACCCTGGTTAGTTCCGGACTTCGGTCCGATGCAGAGGGCAAGGCACTAGTTAGTTCCGAACTTTGGTTTGATGCAGAGGGCAAGGCCCTGGTTAGTTCCGGACTTCGGTCCGATGTAGTTTCCGAACATCAGTCTGATGCAGTGGGCAAGGCCCAGTAGTTGCTCTATATGTTAGTGTATGGTATGTGGTAGTTTGGGGGAGCTCACTAAGCTTCGTTCTTACAATTTTCAGTTTTGGTTTCAAGTACTTCCGCTAGTAAGGGGAAGAGCTCGAGATGATGGCATGACACACACCACAGTTACAATTTTATCCTGCGTGTTTTATTTAGACATTTTGATATGATATTGACTTCAATTTTGATTTGATACATTTACTATGGCATTTTGAGATATATGATGCATGGTTTTATTATATAACATTTGACGTTGTGGTTTTTAGTAATGAAACAATTACATTTTTGAAAATCAAAATGAAGATCCTTATGATACTTGAGAGAGAATTCGGGTTTCTTGACTTGAAATGGTGAATAATGAGGAAAAGTGAAGGAATATCATACTTAAGGCCATGAGTTTACGGCCACCTTGAGTTTACGACCATAAACTCATGTGATGTGGCCGTAAACTCCTCATGATGGAGTTTATGGGTTGTTTGATGGTTTTGAACTTCAGCAGATACTTCCTAACACTCATTCCTTAGATGTACTAGGCTTAGAATGCTTTAACAAACCCTAGACAATGCTAAAAGATAGCAGAAACAAGTCTGAATTTGATTAAGTTGAATGGTTGTACAAGATAGAAATTTCGGGTTGTCACATCATCCCCCCATTAGAGAGAATTTCGTCCCGAAATTAGAGTTTAAGCAATTAATTAATTACAAATAACTAAGTAAAAATATGAGGATATTTAAATTTCATCTGATCCTCGCGTTCCTAAGTGAATTCAGGTCCCCGCTTGGCATTCCACCGAACCTTCACTATCGGGATGCGACTTTGTTTCGTTTGCTTGACCTCTCGGTCCATGATCTCAAATGGTTCTTCCACGAAGTTGACGCTCTTGTTGATCTCAATCTCATTAAGTAGGATTACAAGAGTCTCATCGGAAAGACACTTTTTCAAGTTCGAGACGTGGATAGTAGAATGTACGTTATTAAGTTCGCGAGATAGTTTAAGTTTGTAAGTTATAAGGCCGATTCTAGCGATGATCTCGAAAGGCCCTATGTATCTTGGATTTAACTTCCCATGCTTTACGAAGCATATCAAGGCCTTCCAGGGTGAGACTTTCAAAAGAACGCGGTCTCCCACCTGAAATTCCAAAGGTTTCCTTCTCCTATCGACATAGTTTTTTTGTAAGTATTTAGAGGCTTTCAATCGTTCACGAATTTGAACGATCTTCTCCATCGTTTCCCATATAATTTCCGGACCTGTGAGAGTGCTGTCAGAAACTTGTCCTTTATCTAATTGTGTGTCACCCACCTCAGCCCAGCACAACTGGGATCTGCACTTTCGGCCATAGAGGGCTTCGAATGGAGCAGCCGTTATGCTCGTGTGATAACTGTTGTTGTAGGAAAACTCAACAAGGGGTAAATGAGTATCCCATGCCTACCCAAAGTCGATCACATAGGCCTGCAACATATATTCCATGGTTTGAATAGTTCTCTCACTTTTTCCGTCAGTTTGCGAATGGTAGGTTGTACTCATGTCCAGCCTAGTTCCTAGGGAACACTGTAGCGACTGCCAAAACCTTGAAGTGAATCTACTATCTCTATCGGAGATAATGGATATAGGAACACCATGCAGTTGTACAATTTCCCTAATGTATGTTCTCATTCGCTTCTCTATCTTGTCAGTCTCTTTGATGGGTAGGAAGTGTGCGAACTTTGTTAATGATGAGTTTTATGCATAAGAACAATCCTATGTGCTCATACAAACCCTAATGCTTGGATGTAGGTTTCTCTATTATACATGCAATGAATCCAAGACTTATAAACCCTAATCTAGCATAAATATATCAAAACTAACATATAGAATCAAATCTAGATGTTTACCTCTTCAATGGAAGCTTGATTCTTCTTTCTTGGAGCTTAGAGTCACAATTGTAACTCCTCTATTGGGTTACAAACACCACAAGCAAGAAGGAAACTATATGAGAGAGGTGGGAGGATGCTAAATTCGGCTCTAGGGTTCCCTTGGAAGCAAGTGGCCGAATTTGGGAGCTAGGGGTCCCTATTTATACTGCTGGATGCTAGGGTTTCAGTCAAAACCCTAATGGATAACTTAGCCACCAAGCAGCCCAAGGAACCTTCTGGAATAAGGCCGTTGGATGAGAATATGATGATCCTTCCTCATAATTTCATTCCCCCTTAGTCCATTAGGTTTCCTTAGCCCAAAACTCAACTATCATACATTTGACAGTTTATACCCCTTTATTTAATTAATCTCTTTTAGTCACAAAATTAATTCCTAATTAATTTATGACCAATATTAATTAAATAATATGATTTCTATTTTAATATATATTAATATTATAATATATTAATAAATCATAATATCCTCTCTCTCCTTAAATTACCTTGCCATGTTTCTCTGGTGAAGGCAACTCAAAAGGACCATGCACAACCAGGTCAAGTACATACCAAATATAGTTACAGACTTAGACACTAATCCAACAGTTAA
Organism: Lactuca serriola; assembly: GCF_051521515.1. Classification (NCBI taxonomy): domain Eukaryota; kingdom Viridiplantae; phylum Streptophyta; class Magnoliopsida; order Asterales; family Asteraceae; genus Lactuca; species Lactuca serriola. Next base: position 354,403,667 of record NC_136411.1, read on the forward strand.
CATGTCTATTATCACCCAAATAGTATCGAGACCACTCGTTGTCTTGGGCAACTTGGTTATGAAATCCATTGTGATTCGCTCCCACTTCCACTCCGGTATCTCTGGTTGCTGTAGTAAACCTGAGGGTTTCTAGTATTCGACCTTAACCTTGGCGCAAGTAAGGCATTTACTCACAATGGTAGCAATCTCTGCTTTCATGTTAGGCCACCAATATAACTTTTTAAGATCCAGATACATCTTATCTGAACCTGGGTGGATGGAATATTGAGTGTTGTGCGCTTCAGTCATAACCAAGTCTCTAAAGCCACCATGTTTCGGTGTCCAGATCCGGTCCATGAGATGTATGGCTCCACTACCCTTGAGTTACAAGTTTTTATCCATCGCTCTCAGGGATTCACCCGCCACGTTTTCAGGTTTCAAGGTTTCTAGTTGAGCCTCCTTGATTTGCGTGGATAGATGAAAATGGATAGTCATAGTCAATGATTTGACTCTATGACCAGAGTATTCTTTCTGACTTAGGGCATCAACTATTACGTTGGCTTTAACCGGATGATGATGAATTTCATATTCGTAGTCATTAAGTAGTTCGACCCACCATTGCTGTCTCATATTGAGTTCCTTCTAATTGAAAATATGTTGAAGGCTCATGTGGTCTGTAAAGATAGTGATTTTCATACCATACAGGTAGTGTCTCCAGATCTTCAAAGCAAATACCACTGCTCCTAGCTCAAGATCGTGTGTGGTGTAGTTGGCCTCGTGTGTCTTCAGCTGTCTTGAGGCATAGGCGATGACCTTTCCTCTTTGCATGAGGACACAACCGAGCCCTTGGTTGGATGCATTGCAATAAACCACGAAATATTCTATTCCTTCTGGGAGGGATAGTATCAGTGTGCTGCATAAGGCTCGCTTTAGTGTTTTAAATGCTTTTTCTTGTTTCTCTTCCCAATCAAAGGCCACGCCTTTCTGGGTCAATGTAGTAAGCAGTTTCGCGATCCTAGAGAAGTTCTGAATAAATCTGCGGTAGTAGCCAGCGAGGCCTAGAAATTGACAAATTTATATAGGCGTCTTCGGTGCTGACCAGTTCTCAATGGCATTATTTTTGGAAGGGTCAATGTGAATTCCCTCTTCGCTAACCACGTGACCTAAAAATTCGACTCTTCGGTTCCAAAATTCACTTTTAGAGAACTTCGCGTAGAGCTTCTCTGACCGTAGCGTTTCTAAGATTTGTCGCAGATGTTTACTATGCTCCTCCTCACTAAGAGAGTAGATAAGTATGTCATCGATGAATACAATGACGAACTGATCCAAGTAAGGACGGCACACCCTATTCATTAAATCCATCAATACTGCAGGCGCATTGGTTAATCTGAATGACATCACTACAAACTCGTAGTGTCCATAATGAGTTCGGAAGGCTGTCTTTGGAACATCCTCCTCTAGCACTCGTAATTGGTGATACCCGGATCTCAGATCAATCTTTGAAAAGTAGTTCGCCCCTTGCAGTTGGTCGAACAAATCATCTATGCGAGGCAGAGGGTAACGATTCTTAACGGTTAGCTTGTTCCGTTGTCTGTAGTCGATGCACATACAGAACAATCCGTCTTTCTTCTTCATGAATAAGACCGGTGCTCCCCATGGTGAGAAACTTGGTCTAATGAAGCCCTTTTTGAGCAGTTCGTTAAGTTGACCGGATAGTTCCTGCATCTCAGCTGGTGCTAGACGATAGGGCGATTTGGCTACTAGGGTAGCCCCTGGAACTAAGTCGATTCTGAACTCGACTTGGCGTTGTGGTGGTAATCCTGGTAGTTCTTCCGGAAAGATGTTGGGAAAGTCGCATACCACTGGGATTTTCTTTAGGTCTTTCGACTCTTGGCTCGTATCGACAACATGAGCAAGGAATGCATGATATTCCTTTCGCAAGTACTTCTAAGCCCAAATACTCGAGATGATACGAAGGTTCGTTCCGGGTTTGTCGCCATAGATAACTATAGCTTCGTTAGATGGTAGATTAAGGCGAACGGCCTTTTCATAACACATGATGTCGAAACGATGAAGACTCAACCAATCCATGCCGATTATGACGTCGAAACTTTTAATTGAGACCGACATGAGGTCGATTGGAAATGAATGGCCATCTAGAGTTTGAGTACATGCTATGTATATACTGCTAGTGCTCTCAGTCTTTCCATTAGCCACTTCTACAGTGAACGGTTCTTTAAGTGCACATGGTTTTTGTTTAAGTAAGTGGGCAAATTTCTGGTTCACGAAACTCCTTTCTGCTCCACTATCAAACAGTATGCATAAATAAGAGTTATCAAGGAAAAATGTACCAGTGACCACAGTAGGGTGGGCTACTGCTTCTTCGTGGCCTATAGCCAAAACTCTTCAAACTCCGCCTACGTTCCCTACCTTCAGGCAGTTCCTTTTGTAGTGACCCACCTCGCCATAACCGTAGCAAGCTTGGCCCACACCAACATCGGGGACTTGAGTGATTGCCCTTGCCGGAGCCTTGCAGAAATGGGCAATGTGCCCCTTCCTGTTCCAGTTAGCGCACTGCATTTCCCGGCAGGGTCCATTATGGTGGAAGTTACACTTGTCGCACTTAGGCAAATTTGCAGCATACTGCTTCGTTGGCGCAATAGCAGTAGGTGTTATTGCAACATGAACAACCACGACCTGTTGCTTTTTGGCAGATTTCTGTGCCGATTTTTCCTTCTTTTTACCCCAGAACTTCTGCTTGTTGTTAGCGGCTTTGGATGGTTCTGGGACAGTGATGGTTGTTGTTGATGGTTTGTGGACTCCATGATCAATGAGCCGCTGTGCCAACCGCTTGGCACTGTCGAAGGTAGTGGAGTTTGAAGCAAAGACATCCCCTTGGTATAGAGGCACCGGCCCCCAAATATACCTTTCTATTTTTTCCCTTCAATAGGAACCATTCCCGGATATAGTGCCACGAGATCGCTGAATCTGGCTGTGTAAGCCACTTTGTCGGAGCCATTCATTCTTAGGCTCCAAAGTTCCTGTTCAAGTTTCTGAACTTCGCCCCGCGGGCAGTATTCTTCAATCATGAGCTCCTTTAAAGCTTCCCAGCCCATAGCATTATCCATTATCAGAGTAAGTGACTTGACATGGCTATTCCACCATGTGAGGGCTCTCTCCGAGAAGGTGCATGCAACAAATTTTACTTTGCTTCCTTCTGGACAGGAGTAGATCTCAAAGATTGACTCAGTGTTCTCGAACCATTGCGAGAGGGAAATGATTCCACTAGTCCTGTTAAAGGACCTAGGCTTGCAGTTGGTGAAGTCCTTGTATGAACACTCCCTAGAGCGCACGGGGACGTCACCTTGAGTAGAATGTACCGTTGTTCCACCTCCGCTAGTACCGCTCATACTAAATTGAGCTAAGGCCACTGCAACAACCACATATACCGCAGCTTGGAGAGCTGCATGATTGTATTGTGGAGGAGGCGGTGGTGGTGGTTGAGTTGGAGTTATTGAAGGATTGCGTCTCGATAATCGACGCGGAGGCATCTTTTAACTAAAAGTTTACAAAGATGAAGATAATAGTAAGAATCAATTGTAAATATAATGAGAGTGATCCATGTACTAAATCGCCATAGCCAACAATTAATATGAGTGTATAATTGAAATAGAGATATAACAATGGGAGTATGAAAGCACTTGGATAGAGATTTTCAAACAGATTACATAACTGTCAATAATATTGGTATTAATGATGTAACAAGTTTGGGAAAATAACCTAAAAGTAGGTCTTACATGAAACCATATTGTAAGGTTAAACCTTGTAATATGATGATGTTTGAAACTGGTCACTCAGCATCAGCGCATGAATCAGTGTCAGTATCAGCGTCAGCGTAACAGTTGTTCAGTGTATAGCTTAATATTCAGCATTTTGTAACAAATTTAGTACTTATCTAATTTCCATAGTTATCGTCTATTAGTTAGCTGGTATATCCCTGATTTGTAGGGATAGCCTAGAATAGTTGTATATATTCGTTTGTACCGGTGTGTGATAGGTATTCCTTTCACAAACCTTAATAGCCGCTTTGTGCATACGATAATCTCTTGGTGAGATTATCATTCTTAGTGAAAGTTTTCTTTGTGAATCTTTATTGTTCTTATTTACAGTCATTGTTTGATAAGTTGTTTGATCTTTGGTTCGTTCAATTGGTATCAGAGCAGTGTTCTCTTATCAAAAAAATGGCTTCATCATCTTCTTCTTTAAACTCATCAAATCATCCTTCTGCTAAAATTCCTCCATTTGATGAAACCAATTTTGCTATGTGGAAAATCAAAGATCTCTATGCATTAGAATCTGTAGATGAAGACATGTTGGACATCATCGACAATGGTCCATATGTTCCGATGTATCAGCCCTTGAAAAACAATGTTCCTGATGGTGTCATGAAGAAAACACCTAGAGAAAACTGGACAACAAATGACAAAAGAAAGAATGGTCTCGATGTTCGTGCTCGGGCTACAATCAGCTATGATTTGCCATACAATATCTTTGGGCTGGTTCAGAATTGCATCTTAGCAAAAGAAATGATAGACACGTTGACTGTATCTTTTGAAGGCACTGAGGAAGTCAAGGCTACTAAGATAAATGATCTAAACAGAAGGTATGAACATTTCTTTGCAAAGAAAGGTGAAACCCTGACTCAAACCTTTAACAGGTTTAATACTCTTGTTAATGATCTGCGGAGACTAGATTAGTTGAAGCATCGAACTGTTCTAGTGCATAAGTTTTTGGATTCTTTGGGTGCAGGTTAGGAGAATCATGTTGATGTGCTGAAGAATAGTGAGAAGATCAGCACAATGGACTTACAAAGTCTTTATAGAAACCTTCGATACTATGAGGAATCAAAGCTCCAGAGAAAGGAGCTGATGAAGGATGCTCAGCGTGAGTCATCAGTGGCACTGTTTTCAAACAAAAGGCAAGAGTCCGAGTCAGACACTAAAAACCATTCAGACACTGATTCTTCTAAATGTGATACTGATAATCTGGAAAAGGTTGTTGCTAGTGCGGCTTTCATTGTGAAGACTTTTGAGAAATCAGGCCGTAATTTCTCAAAGTTTCAGAAGAAGATGAAAGGGAAATCTTCTAAAAAATCAGATGCTGACAAGAAACATGCTACTGAAAAGAAAGGGAAAGCTCAGTGCTTTAACTGTGGTAGCACTGATCATTTTGCAAAAGAATGCAAGCAAAGAACCCAAAGCTCGAACGGATACTGGAAGCAGAAATACAACAAGTTGGTTGAAAAACTGAAAGCAGAGAACTTGGAACATAAAGTTCTTGTCGCTGAAGAAGAAAAATGGAAGACTGATGAGGAGTCATCAGATGATGAAGTTAAATGTCTGATGGCTAAGACAGAAGATGCTGATGAATGTGAAGTCAGCACAAGTTCGTTTGATGTTGATATGTCTGATGCAGTTGAAAATTCCAGGAAGCACAACACTGATTCTCCTTCAATGTATCAGGTTCAAAATTTTGTTTCCTATTCAATGAATGAAAAAATCAAAATGTTTGAGTATTTGGGTGTTCTTAACTCTAAGAAGAATCAAACAATAAGGGATTTGCAAAATCAAATTGATCTTCTTAAAACTGAATTATCCCTGAAAAATAACATTATTGATACTACTCAGGAAAATCTAAGAGTCACTAGTTTATCAAACTCCTCCCTGTCTATTGAAATTGATAATGTTAAAGATCTCCTGAACAAATAACAAACTGTACTACAAATTTGGGCTAAATCTCACAAAAATGCTAATTATATTATTTCTGCTCAAATACCTCATTCATGTGAGAAAATTCTTGGGGGAAATTTTGTTGAAGCTGAAAAGGTTTTTAAATCTCAAGAAAAAGAATCTGAATTTTATTCCATGAATGAGTTGAAAGATAGTTTCAAAAACAAGTTTATCAGTAACACTTTTATTAATCAGAGTCTAATTGATGAATACTGTGTTACTAATTCTAATGGTGTTACTGAATGTGATATTGAAATTATCGGAACTGATCCTACCTCTTACCCTGCACATCTTATGAGACCAACTCCTCTCATTGAAAATATTATTGCCTTTCCTATCTCAAATGGAGTGTTTCATGCTGTTCATGAACAACTTAAGCATTACCCTAATTGTAGTGCTTCCGTGAATAAGTCGAAATCTGATACTGATGTCAGCTCCTCATCCATCACTGATCATAATCCATCTGACACTGAATTCAGTTGTGATTCAATGTCAAACAAAAGGACTCAAAGTTCACTTGGTGGATCTTACAAATCCAAATGTGTTAAATCTAGACATCTGCTCACCAAGAAAAACTTTGGTACTAGAGTTTGTTATAGATGTGGTGACACCTCTCACAAGATCAGTGAATGCACGTTTGATAAAACATCTTTAAGAGCTAACAACATAAAAGTTAGAAATGAAAAATGGACTCTTAAATCAAATTCTTTGAACTGTCTTCCTAAAGAGTGTTATAATTTATTGTCGAATAACTTTTGTGAATGACCCATTTTACAATGGGTAAGTGTGTTCTAACTAGTTTCTCAGCACTGCAGGGTCAAGAGCATCTTTGGTACTTAGACAGTGGTTGCTCAAGACATATGACAGGATCCAAGTCTCTCCTGGAAGACTATGTCAAGAAAAGTAGTCCTGCAGTTACATACAGAGACAATGGAAATGGGTTTACTAAAGGATATGGGAACATCAAGTGCAACAATGTGCTGTTTCATAATGTTTCATATGTAAAGGGGCTCAAACACAACCTTATTTCAATCAACCAATTGTGTGATGCTGATTATGAAGTTCATTTTACAAAGAAGGAGGGAAGAGTCATCAATAGTGACAAGAACATTGCACTCTCAGCAAGCAGAAAAGATGATATATATGTTCTCGACATGTTCTCAAATGACAAGGCACTGATGCAATGTTTTTTTACCAAATCTCGAACCAATCTTAGCTGGATTTGGCACAAAAGGTTCTCACATTTGAACTTTAAGAATCTGTCTAAAATATCGAATCAAGATCTGGTTAGAGGTCTCCCAAAATTCAGTTTTGTCAAAGATAAGGTGTGCTCAGCGTGTGAACAAGGAAAGCAAATCAAGTCATCTTTCAAACCCAAGTCATGTTCTAGCATATCCGTTCCTCTTCATTTACTTCACATGGACTTGTTTGGACCTATTCCTGTTCATTCCCTAGGAGGAAACAAGTATACTCTGGTGGTTGTGGATGAGTTTACTCGATTTACATGGGTGGTTTTCTTGAAGAAGAAAGGTCATGCTGCACAGGAAATTATCTCCCTGATTCGTCAAAACGAGACACTGACTGGTCTCAAAGTTAAGCAGCTAAGGAGTGATCATGGCACTGAGTTCCGGAATTCAACTCTTGAAGACTTTTGTGATTTTAAAGGCATTGGGCAGAACTTTTCAGCTCCTCGCACACCTCAACAAAACGGAGTTGCTGAACGAAGAAATCGAACACTGATTGAGGCAGGAAGAACCTTGATGATACATGCTGGTCTCCCTATGTCGTTTTGGGTTGAAGCTGTTAATACAACATGTTATACTCAGAATCTCTCTCTAATTCACAAGGTTCACAAGAAGACACCATATGAGATGTTGAAAGGTCGAAAGCCAGACGTATCCTTCTTTCACGTGTTTGGATGTGTTTGCTATATTCTCAATCAGCACGATCCCATATCAAAATTTGAGCCTAAGGCTGACAAAGGTATTTTTGTTGGATATTCATCTATTTCAAAGGCTTTTCGTGTTTTTCATGTGAACAGACAGTGCATTGAGGAATCCATTCATGTAAAGTTTGATGAAGAATCATACACTGATGAAAAAGTAGTTCATTCCTCTTCTATCTTTCAAGAGCTTCTCTCTTGCCCATATGATGAAGTTTCTCATACTGAAGAAGAAGCTATTATTCATGATCCTATCTCTTCAGACCCAAGTTCTGTAAATCAAGGTACTGTGGTCAGCTCGACAACTCATTTGACCGAAGCTGATGAAACCCTTGAAGCTGAAGATTCTCCTGCAACCGATGTTCCTTTCAGTAATAACACTTCAGTGTCAAATCCATTGGAATCCGCTCCTGAACATCGAGATCACCCTGTTGATCAAATTATTGGGAATCTTCATGATGGTGTCCGAACCAGATCTCGTGTATCTAATAATTTTTGCATGTATGTTAATTTCGTTTCAATGATCTTACCTGACAAGATACACTCAGCTCTTCAAGACGCTGACTGGATTAAAGCCATGCAAGACGAGCTGAATGAGTTCAAAAGGCACAAGGTTTGGACTCTTGTTCCCAAACCATTAGGAAAGACCATTACCGGAACACGCTGGGTCTACCGCAACAAGGTTGATAAATATGGTATTATTACTCGCAACAAAGCAAGACTTGTTGCTCAGGGGTTCACTCAAATTGAATCTATTGACTACGGGGAGACTTTTGCTCCAGTTGCCCGCATTGAAGCAATCAGACTATTTCTTGCATATGCCTCATACATGAACTTCATTGTCTACCAGATGGATGTCAAAACAACATTTCTTCATGGTGTGTTAGAAGAAGAAGTATTTCTCAAACAGTCCCCAGGCTTTGAAGACAAAGAGCACCCTGACTATGTGTACAGACTAGATAAAGCTGTATATGGACTGAAGCAAGCTCCCAGGGCCTGGTATGAGACACTGACATCATATCTTCTTGAAAATGGCTACAGAAGAGGAGCAATTGATAATACACACTTCATCAAAAACAAAGGCTCAGACATGATTCTTGTTCAAATCTATGTCGATGATATCATCTTTGGCTCTCCAAATGAGAAGCTGAGCAAGGAATTCGCTGAGATCATGTCTCAAAGATTCGAGATGAGCATGATGGGGAAGATGACCTTTTTCTTAGGTCTTGAGGTTCAGCAACAAAAATCAGGTATCTCAATTTGTCAAAGTAAATATATTACTGACATGCTTGTTAAGTACTCTCTCAGCGACTACAAACCAGCTTCTACTCCGGTGTCCAAGACTGATAAGCTACACGCTGATTCCACCGGCACTGATGTTAATCACTCTCTTTATCGAGGAATGATTGGATCTCTTATCTACCTCACTGCAAGTCGCCCTGATATCATGTTTGGAACCATTCTCTATGCTGGATTCCAAGCTAATCCCAAGGAGTCTCATCTCATTGCAGTTAAACGCATTTTTCGATACTTAAAGGGCACTAAGAACTTGGCATTGCGGTACCCTCGTGACTCAACACTAGAACTCTTTGGATACACTGATTCCGACTATGCAGGATGCAACTTAGACAAGAAGAGCACGTCAGGTGGATGTCATTTCCTTGGAAATCGACTAATCAGCTGGTCTAGCAAGAAGCAAACCTCAGTAGCTATCTCCACTGCAGAAGATGAGTATGTTGCAGATGGGAGATGTTGTGCCCAACTCTTATGGATTCAGAATCAGCTTCTAGACTATGGGCTTAAATTCACAAAGACTCCTATATACTATGATAACACCAGTGCCATTCAGATCACACAGAATCCTGTTCAGCACTCAAAGACAAAGCATATCGAGATCAGACATCACTTCATCAGAGACAATGTTGAGAAGGGCAAGGTTGTTCTTGAACATGTCAAGACTTCAGATCAACTAGTTGATATTTTCACCAAGGCCCTTGATACTCAAACTACTGCTCACATTATTGGAGGACTTGGAATGATCACTCTGGATTAAAAAATGTTTTACTAATGTTTGTTATTGTCTTATAAACTAATGTATTTTTTTTTGCTGATGATGTTTACCATGCTGAGTACATTGTATGATCTCTTATCTCTATCTCTTCTACAAATCTTCTAAACTAAAGTTGAATGATTCATTGTATTAAACCATACACTGATAACAACTTGAAACTCTTTGCCGATGGTTAGACAAAACACGAAGATCTATCACACACAACTATCCTTTCTTACCAATCTTACACTGATTCTATGATTCAGTGTGTCAAAACACATGCTGATGAGAGTCTAACAGTCTTTGCCGATGGTTAGACCAAAACACCAAGGTCTATCACACGCAAAAATCCTCTCTTCACCTTCTTCTCACTCAGTGTCTAATGATTCAGTAAGAAGCACCACTCACTGATAAAGACTCAACACTCTGTGCCGATGGTTAGATAATTAAACCAATATCTATCACACGCACCAACCACCTTGCTAACCTTAAACAAGCAAGTTGTACCTTGAATTGACGACAGACTATCTTTCAGCATGTAACTTTTAGTGACACTGATCTCAGCGCTTCCGCAGACACTGATTGTTGTTTCATCTTCAGTACAACGGCTCCTTTTTCCCAACTGCTATTTTTTGATTTGACAGTTTGTTAAGATACGCAATTATTTTCGAAAAAGATAATCATTGCCTTTTTAAAACCGTTTAATCCCATATTTAAACTTTTTCCCACCTCTCTCTCAAACCTTCCTCCCATAATTCAAACTTCCTTCTCTCTCTTCAAAACCCTAGAATCCAAACTCTCTTCAATGGCGGCATCACTGTTTACTTTCTCCTCCACTTCAAGAAGAGTCATCCCAGCTCCAAACTCTCCTCCTCTTCCCATATACATCAAAGCCACAAATGTCGTTTTCAACCCTGATATACCAGATGTTCATCGCGGTCTTGGACTTGATGATTTTGTCAATTTTCTAGTATCCTGCCGACTTCGATACACTATCAGTGAGGTTCCATCAGAGTTCTTTCCCGAACAAGTATGTGAGTTTTACTACACTGCAATGGTTAATAATGAAAACAACGTCATCTCAGGCACTATTGGGCATGGCCGTCGCTTAGTTTTCATCACCGCTGATCTTCTTAGTGCTGCACTCAGGTTACCAATTTTTGAACCATTCTCTAAGCTTCCAACTATTGAACGCTGTCGACGCCTTTTCGATCAACTGGGCTATGATCACTCCAAGGCTGGTGCTCGACCAGCTCTCATTCTGCGTCAATGTATGACTCCAGGATGGAAGTTCTTCACCGGAGCACTTTGCAAATGTGTGGGTCACAAATCTCGTAGTGGTGATCAACTGAATGCCTTTGAGCTACAAGTTGTATGTTCCATTCTTCTCAACAAACATCTTGATTATGTGGCCTTCTTCTTTGATCAGTTTGTCCAACTTCTTCGTGCCAATGTACGAGCTGATCATGTTCCATTTCCACGCTGGATTGCTCTTGTCCTGGATAAATTTTTCGCTGAAGCCTACTACTCCCAATCTGGAAACCTCATCCAATGCCCACGCATGTCAGTATGAATGTATCAGGATGATCCACTGGCAAATGACATCGGCATCTCTGATCGGATGCGAGAATGGATCGCAAATCCATATATTGTTTCTTCACTAAACGTTGCCACTAACGAAGGAGCTGCTGATATCAACGACACTAATGCTGAAATACAAGCTGATCCTAGTCAAGAAGGTGGTCATATCTCTCCTCAACTTTCTCACCATACCATTTCTGTCACTGAAACGATTCGTTCAGCTCATGGGGAGCCATCTGCTCAGGGGGAGCAACCATCTCAAGGGAAGCTACCATCTCAGGGGGAGCAACCTTCTAAGGGGGAGCAACATCGATCACAAGAAATTCCAGGTACTCAGCTCATTCATATCTCGGCCTCAGTGTTTAATGAGCTTCTTACACTGACTCGAGACATGAGTCATCGTCTTCTACGTATTGAGGCTGATGTCAACCAACTGAAGGGAGTTCTTCTGTCAACTCCTTTCCCTGGCCCAAATGATGATGATGATCAAAAGGGGGAGAAACTGATTCTGTTGAGCATGGATCTGAAGAGAACATTTTAAACCAGACCGAGCCACCACAGCTTGTGCACGACTCTGAGAGACTAACAGAAACTGAAAAGCTTACTGAAGATAGTGAGCATGATGATGAAGATGAACATGATGATGAGTGTTAGATGCTAGACATGAACTTCATTGATCCCACTGTGCCAGTTCAAGGTGAAGACTCAGATGTAGTTAGCGAGGATCTTTATCCTTTATCTCGAAAGCGCAAGGCAGCAGATACTGAATTATCTGATTCACATGCTGAGACTTCTCTTCCCAGCAAGAAATCTAAGTCCATTGTCAGCGTATCCAATTTGGCAGCTGAATGGAACATGTCTCCTAATCAAGTTAAGCAAATCCTTGATGAAGCCAATAAGGCTCAGCTTCTAAAGAATATTGCTCAAGCTGATGAATCCCTCATTCAGCACAAACTTCAGGCCAAAGGATCCTTTGAAGCTCAGATGCAAAGGTTTTTAGAATATCAGTCCAAATCTAAATCTTCACAGCCTCCTCCCAGTAGCAGTAAGTCAAGGACTGATAGTGTTCTCGACAGGATTGATCGCAAGAGGTTTCAAGATGTTCTTAAACGAAGAGTGAGCAATGATAAGATCATCAAAGTTAAAGCCTCAAAACCTCGTAACGAGAAAATTCTTACTTTGCTGATCACCCGTCAAGGTCCTCAACATCTGTACATTGAAGTTGTCAAGAGAGACGAGCTGATCAGATATGGACTCTCTGAATGGATGGAATTGCTCGAGTTGGCATCCAAGAAAACTTCAGATATTTCTTCAGAATTGACTTGTGCTCTTCATTTACTGATTAAGAAAGTTCAGCGTCTTGATCTCGTTCCTAAAGAGTGTTCTCAGTAGCAAGGTTCAAGTTCCTCAATTCCAAGAAACAGAAGAACCAGATTTCAGGTTGATGGTGAAGATGTGTTGGTTCTAAATTTTGGTGCTGAAGAATTAAACAACTCTCTTCCAATTGGTGTTGAGCCGGTTCAACATCAGTTCATTTTGGTTCCTGAACATGGAATGTTTTATCTTGACAAGAACAGAAAAATGTGTTTTCAGCGAACTGCAGAGATTCCAAGGGCTCCAACAAATCATCTTGTTGGCTTAAGACAAATGTGCATGAATCATCAAGATCTTTCTGGAGAATTTCATATTCTAATTGCTATGGAATTACTGAATAGAAGACAGAAGCTGCTGGATAGTCCTTACTGGCCAGTAAAAGTAGAAGTTGAAGCTCAGTATGAAGAATTTTTGTCCAGAGGTGTTCTAGTCTAGCTGATTTTGAACATCATCATATTGGGGGAGATTGTAAGGTCAAACCTTGTAATATGATGATGTTTGAAACAGGTCACTTAGTGTCAGCTATAAGTCCCTAATTTGCCTGTGTATCAGTCAAATCCGTTTGATGGTGCGGAATCCCAATCAAACGGATGATGTCGGATAAAATAAAAGAGAAGGAGAAGAATATTATGAATCTCTGTATGTATTGATATGAATTCAAGCTCCAAATACAAAAGATTCATACAAAATGCTCTCTGGCCGTAAACTCCTTCTAGTTCATCTATTTCATCAATCTGTTCCTCACACCCTAACACCTATATTTATACTAGGGAACATGGGCCGGACACACATGGGCCGTAAATGACTTTACGGTCGTAAGGTGTTTACGACCGTAAACTCAGCTGTAAACTAGGCCATAAATTCATAAAATATTACACAAAAATATAATTTCCCAGAAAAGTAAAGTATAAACCATATTTTGACCCAACAATCTCCCCCTTGGTTTATAGCTTTCTTTTCTTAGTGACCCAACAAGCTCCCCCTAAGAAGTAGCTGGCTTTCTTGATAATCTTCATTGGGAACTTGGCTTAAGCATTAATCTTCAAATTCTTCACAGCATCAGGATGAACATATGAATCTTCCATGAATGACTTCATCTTGAGCAGTTAGGCTTGTCTTCAGAGTTTGGCATTGATTGCACATTGGGTGAGGAGGCTTGACGTACTGATTCTTGAAAGATAACGCTTTCAGCTTGAGAATCTTCAGAGAGAACTTTAGAGAGAAAAAATCTTCTGGATCACTTCAGCAGGTTCATAAATAACAGACTGATTGAGGAGGCTTCAATGCAATCCGTCACATAATCTTCAATTGCAGCTTCACCTAGCTTCTGAGGTTGAAGGATTGAATGTTGAAAGAATGATCTTCATTTCTTGCTCCTTCCAATGAGAATTCTTCGATGCTCACGGACGAAGCCTTTGGCTCAGAAATCTTCAAAACAAAGTCCATGAGTCTTATCTATACCTGAAATCACTATTCAAGACAAAAACAAAACTAAAAGAAAACTTAGCACACAAATTAAAATAGAAACAAAAATATTTTTGGATTTTTGATTTTTCCGAACAAGAAATAAAACATAAATAACACTATTTTTGGATTTTTAATTTTTTTGATTTTTTTTAATTTTTGAATTTTTTTTTGTTTTTTTTTATTTTCATTATTTTTAATTTTTAATTCTCCCCTAATATTTAAATTAGAAGAAACTATGACAAATTTAACAAAAATAAAAATGATATCTAACTTTAAAAGAGATTTGGGGTCAAAGTTTTTAGACAGCCTTTATGCACTTGTCGGTACCTTCCATATTCACATATTTGTCTGGTCGATCGTCGATATTGTTATCCACTTAAACATGAAAAGTTGTGTCAAATTTAGGACATAATATTTGTTACAAGACAGGTGAACTTAAGTTCGTAAAAAATTATATCTGATCCTAATTTCTTAGATATTATATCTTAAGGACCATTCATCTGACGACGACCAGGGATATTGTTGTCCACCTAAATTGAGCAGCGAGATCTACAGAAAATCTGTATGAGTTCAATTTTAAGTGTATTGGAACGTGTTTCCCGCTTCCTGATATGCCCCAGCCATCAAGAACTTCCAGTCTACTCCTTACACCAGGTGAGCAGACAACCATTCAGAGACAGAAGAGATTCAGAATTCTATTGCTAACTACTTCAGAGGGGTTGAGAAGAAGAAGGTTGCATATGCTGTGTACCAGGTCGGATTAGAAGTCGCGCAAAGGAGACAACATATGGCTAATAGATGAGAAGTAATTCACACACACACACACACACACACACACATATATATATATATATATATATATATATATATATATATATATATAGCCTGCAGAGAAATAGAGTTACGTATGTTGTGTACCAGGTCAGATTGGAAGTCGCGCAAAGGAGACAACATATGACTAACAGACGGAAAGAAAGAAAATGATATTCTACAGACCTAATTTATCGGAATTTACCAGTCGCCCCATCCGACCGGAATTAAGGACAAAATCCGCACATCGAGGAAAAGTTAAGCCATGGTTCCAAGTACGGGTTCATTTAATGTGACGAGTAGATTCCCATATATATCTCCCTGCTCAACCTATCCGAGCGTCGTATTGTCAGGCTAAACGTATCTAACTAGGTTAAGATTTGTCAAGTCTATAAATTTCCTAAGTTCAACTCTCCCTAGTCAAGTCCATTTTAAAATTTTTCGTGCCTACCAACGCATCAAGTCAGAGCATAGACCCTTCAACTTTGGGTACGTTACGCAGACTCAGGTTGTCTGTTATCACATTATCATATCACTTCCCAAAACAACTCCTGCAAGCACATTTCATAACCAACAATTTTTTATTTTTTTTAATTTTCTAATGTTTTTTTATTTTAAGTTTCTAATTTTTGTTTTGTTTTTATTTCTCCCCCTAAATTTGTGCATAGGAGAGAAACGAAAGTAAATGCGCAAATTTAAACTATCCTAAAACAAAAATTAGTCTTTAAAGCGGATCAACTTAAGACAAACTCAGGAGTATAGAGAAGAAAACGCAAACCGTAAGTCATCGATTGAATTTGCATCCAGAAGGTCTGAGAACAGCACACGTAATCTCAGAACAGATCCGAAAATTCTTCATGTCGTTAAGCACTAACCCCATGTGATCCCTTCTTTTCTTCCATTTCTTTCCTTTCCCGCAAAGGACACAAACTCTCAAACAAAGGTATGAATGTTGTACAGTTGAGAGATGTCCCCTATCATGTGTATGGAACAACCACTACCAACAAACCGAAGTCTGATGATATGCCTCCATAGCTGCTCCGACACAGAGCGGGATCAGTTGGTCTTTGGAACCCATTCCATTTTGAAACTGGGTCGACCTTTGTCATCAACGCACGATACTCTCTCCCATGACATATCCTGCTTATCACAAACAGAAGATGTAGAAACGTTAGAAGCATTAGGAGATTTGGGAGTTTTCACCTTTGGTACCCATCTATATTCGGGTTTAACCCATTTCTTGTTCGACCCGATGGGTGGATCAGTATTTGCTTTTGAACTTGATGTCGGCCGTTGAGATGACTTTGATTTTGGCCTCACGGGAGCATCTCTTGGATTTGACTTTTTGGCCGACATTCCCTTCTTGCCCTTGGGATTCAGATTCTTGGCCTTGGGAGTTGAATTCTTGGCCTTCTGCGCGTTCCAGTCATCATTGTCTGAACGTGACCTGGAAGGGTTTCTTTTGAAGTATCTCCCTCTTGGTGCGTTCTGCCATCCTTGAGCATAGTAGGGAACGTATGCGCGATTAGGACAATTTCTGGCAATGTGTCCAGGTGTTCCACAGTGAAAACAAGTGTTTTTCTTCACTATGAAGTTATTTATTCCTGCCCCTGGTAGCGTATCTTTGCCTTGTCTCTGATTATTTCCACATGAACAATTGCAGGAGGCACTCTGTTTTGCTGGAACTGGTGGCCTGTATTTCTCAACAGCAGGTTGATCAGAAGGAGTTGAGTTCGAAGCAACAGACTCAGAGCTCAAAGAGACATTTGTTTGTTCAATAGTGTTCTCCTTGTTCTCATCTTATGCTACTTTACCTGCACATGAAGTAGCAACATTAGTATCTTCAATATTAATAACTCCTCCTGACACAAATCTAGCTCGTTTTCCATATTGAAGATGTGCCTCCCTATCAATTTCTTTCTTTGTCATGGGGATGGATTTGTAGTTATGATTGAAAGGAGGAGGAACACTATCATACCCTAGACCCTTGTTTTGATTTTCTTTGAATCTTAATTGGGTTTCATATAAGGACTCGACTGTCTGACTTGACGCAATATAATTTTTGAAACTGACATCAGTTTTTCCACACTTGATTTTTAAAGTGTCAAGTTCTTCAGTTACAGCAGCAAGTTGACTCTTAACGTAATCATAATTTTCACACTTGTTGTTGTACTCTTCCTGAAGTTTCCTAAAGTCCTTGGTTTTTGCTTCTAACTCAGCCTTTAGGGGTTTCTGTCCTTTCCTGAGTTGATATCCTTCATATCTCAGGTCCTCAACTTCTCTCTTAAATAAATCAATTTGATCCCGAAGAAATTTAATCGTATCTTCACATGATTGAGAAGATGAAACTTCACATGAATGAGAACATGGCACTTCATTGACCGGAAGGTTTACAGAACTCTTTAAAGTGTCAAGCTCTTCAAATACTTCAGCAATACTATGTCGATTGAGATATTTTGTCTTCTTGATGACATCTACGTTCATATCCCACGATTTCGGAAGTGAATTTAGCAGCTTTTTGTTTATCTCTGATTTGGACAAGAAGATCCCGGCTATATTCATCTCAGTAGTGCGTGTAGTAAATCTCTGCAATTGAGTTTCGAGGGTTTCTCCAGGGATAAAATCGAAAAAGTTGAAATTTTGTCTTAATGTCTCCTGACGACTCTCTTTCATGTTTTCAAATTCTCTCGTAGACCTTAAAATCAATTAAAAAAACCACAACTAGAAGCTAAAATAAAACTTAAAAGTCAAAATTAAAAAAAAATTAAACTCAAAAGTCAAACATGAAAAAGCCAACCTTGAAAGTTAAATTTAAAAAGTCAAACTTAAAACTCAAACCGAAAAGTTAAATTTGAAATTTAAAAATTAAACGAAAAAGTCAAAGTTTAAAATCAAATATCAAACTTGAAAAACAAAATCAAAATTTTAAATAAAATCAAAAAATCAAAAATCAAAAATCAAAAATAAAAGTTTAAAAAATAATTTTTTTTTTATTTTTTATTATATTATTATTATTATTAATTTTAATTAATTTTATTATTTATTATTTTATTATATTTTTTTTTATTTTGAATGAAAAAAGAATTTAAAAATAGAAGAAATTGAGTTTTTGGGTTAAATTTGACAAAATTTCGAAACTTTTGTGCGAATGGTAGTGGTTAAGTATAATATTTCGGAAATAAGGAACAAAGTCGTTGCTGGTGGAGTTGGTAAAGGCGCTTTGTTGCTGAACCGGAGGTCGTGGGATCGATCCTTGCAGCCTCCAAAGCCGTCCTTGTTTTTATGAAGCGCACGCAGGAGCCGCAATCCACTGAGCCGAGCCGATTCTTCAAGCCGCGATCCAAGCCGAGCCGAAATCCGAGCCGAGCCGCAAATACCGGAAACCCTAGCCGTAAACGCAAACGCCGCCGCCGGCCGTGAATAATTTCCAGCCGTAAACTCCGGCCTTGAACTGATTCCAGCAGTAAGCTCCGGCCGAAAACCCTTCAACAATTACGTGAAAAACAGCGATTTTTCGACTTTAAAGCTCCAAAACTGAATCAAAAACCCTTTTTTATGAAAAACACAAAGAACAAACCCCCCTTATTTTTTCGAGATCTATCCAAAAACGCAAAAATATTTCGAAAATAAGATCAAATAATGCTCCAAATAGAGTTTACGACCCAAGAACTCGGTGTTTACGGCCGTAAGCTTGGACCATAAACACAGAATATTCGATATTTGGATGAAACAATAAACCTTTTGACTGATACAACTTGGCTCTGATACCAATTGTAAGTCCCTAATTTGCCTGTGTATCAGTCAGATCCGTTTGATGGTGCGGAATCCCAATCAAACGGATGATGTCGGATAAAATAAAAGAGAAGGAGAAGAATATTATGAATCTCTATATGTATTGATATGAATTAAAGCTCCAGATACAAAAGATTCATACAAAATGATCTCTGGCCGTAAACTCCTTCTAGTTCATCTATTTCATCAATCTGTTCCTCACACCCTAACACCTATATTTATACTAGGGAACATGGGCCGGACACACATGGGCCGTAAATGAGTTTACGGTCGTAAGGTGTTTACGGCCGTAAACTCAGCCGTAAACTAGGCCATAAATTCATAAAATATTACACAAAAATATAATTTCCCAGAAAAGTAAAGTATAAACCATATTTTGACCCAACAATCTCCCCCTTGGTTTATAGCTTTCTTTTCTTAGTGACCCAACAAGCTCCCCCTAAAAAGTAGCTGGCTTTCTTGATAATCTTCATTGGGAACTTGGCTTCAACATTAATCTTCAAATTCTTCACAGCATCAGGATGAACATATGAATCTTCCATGAATGACTTCATCTTGAGCAGTTGGGCTTGTCTTCAGAGTTTGGCATTGATCGCACATTGGGTGAGGAGGCTTGACATACTGATTCTTGAAAGATAACGCTTTCAGCTTGAGAATCTTCAGAGAGAACTTTAGAGAGAACAAATCTTCTGGATCACTTCAGCAGGTTCATAAATAGCAGCAGACTGATTGAGGAGGCTTCAATGCAATCCGTCACATAATCTTCAATTGCAGCTTCACCTTGCTTCTGAGGTTGAAGGATTGAATGTTGAAAGAATGATCTTCATTTCTTGCTCCTTCCAATGAGAATTCTTCGATGCTCACGGACGAAGCCTTTGGCTCAGAAATCTTCAAAACAAAGTCCATGAGTCTTATCTATACCTGAAATCACTATTCAAGACAAAAACAAAACTAAAAGAAAACTTAGCACACAAATTAAAATAGAAACAAAAATATTTTTGGATTTTTGATTTTTCCGAACAAGAAATAAAACATAAATAACACTATTTTTGGATTTTTAATTTTTTTGATTTTTTTTAATTTTTTAATTTTTTTTTTGTTTTTTTTTATTTTCATTATTTTTAATTTTTAATTCTCCCCTAATATTTAAATTAGAAGAAACTATGACAAATTTAACAAAAATAAAAATGATATCTAACTTTAAAAGAGATTTGGGGTCAAAGTTTTTAGACAGCCTTTATGCACTTGTCGGTACCTTCCATATTCACATATTTGTCTGGTCGATCGTCGATATTGTTATCCACTTAAACATGAAAAGTTGTGTCAAATTTAGGACATACTATTTGTTACAAGACAGGTGAACTTAAGTTCGTAAAAAATTATATCTGATCCTAATTTCTTAGATATTATATCTTAAGGACCATTCATCTGACGACGACCAGGGATATTGTTGTCCACCTAAATTGAGCAGCGAGATCTACAGAAAATCTGTATGAGTTCAATTTTAAGTGTATTGGAACGTGTTTCCCGCTTCCTGATATGCCCCAACCATCAAGAACTTCCAGTCTACTCCTTACACCAGGTGAGCAGACAACCATTCAGAGACAGAAGAGATTCAGAATTCTATTGCTAACTACTTCAGAGGGGTTGAGAAGAAGAAGGTTGCATATGCTGTGTACCAGGTCGGATTAGAAGTCGCGCAAAGGAGACAACATATGGCTAACAGATGAGAAGTATTTCACACACACACACACACACACATATATATATATATATATATATATATATATATATATATATATATATATATATATATATATATATATATATAGCCTGCAGAGAAATAGAGTTGCGTATGTTGTGTACCAGGTCGGATTGGAAGTCGCGCAAAGGAGACAACATATGACTAACAGACGAAAAGAAAGAAAATGATATTCTACAGACCTAATTTATCGGAATTTACCAGTCGCCCCATCCGACCGGAATTAAGGACAAAATCCACACATCGAGGAAAAGTTAAGCCACGGTTCCAAGTACGGGTTCATTTAATGTGATGAGTAGATTCCCATATATATCTCCCTGCTCAACCTATCCGAGCGTCGTATTGTCAGGCTGAACGTATCTAACTAGGTTAAGATTTGTCAAGTCTATAAATTTCCTAAGTTCAACTCTCCCTAGTCAAGTCTATTTTAAAATTTTTCGTGCCTACCAACGCATCAAGTCAGAGCATAGACCCTTCAACTTCGGGTACGTTACGCAGACTCAGGTTGTCTGTTATCACATTATCATATCACTTCCCAAAACAACTCCTGCAAGCACATTTCATAACCAACAACTTTTTTTTTTAATTTTCTAATGTTTTTTTTTTTTATTTTAATTTTCTAATTTTTGTTTTGTTTTTATTTCTCCCCCTAAATTTGTGAATAGGAGAGAAACGAAAGTGAATGCGCAAATTTAAACTATCCTAAAACAAAAATTAGTCTTTAAAGCGAATCAACTTAAGACAAACTCAGGAGTATAGAGAAGAAAACGCAAACCGTAAGTCACCGATTGAATTTTCATCCAGAAGGTCTGAGAACAGCACACGTAATCTCAGAACAGATCCGAAAATTCTTCATGTTGTTAAGCACTAACCCCATGTGATCCCTTCTTTTCTTCCATTTCTTTCCTTTCCCGCAAAGGACACATACTCTCAAACAAAGGTATGAATGTTGTACAGTTGAGAGATGTCCTCTATCATGTGTCTGGAACAACCACTACCAACAAACCGATGTCTGATGATATGCCTCCATAGCTGCTCCGACACAGAGCGGGATCAATTGGTCTTTGGAACCCATTCCATTTTGAAACTGGGTCGACCTTTGTCATCAACGCACGATACACTCTCCCATGACATATCCTGCTTATCACAAACAGAAGATGTAGAAACGTTAGAAGCATTAGGAGATTTGGGAGTTTTCACCTTTGGTACCCATCTATATTCGGGTTTAACCCATTTCTTGTTCGACCCGATGGGTGGATCAGTATTTGCTTTTGAACTTGATGTCGGCCGTTGAGATGACTTTGATTTTGGCCTCACGGGAGCATCTCTTGGATTTGACTTTTTGGCCGACATTCCCTTCTTGCCCTTGGGATTCAGATTCTTGGCCTTGGGAGTTGAATTCTTGGCCTTCTGCGCGTTCCAGTCATCATTGTCTGAACATGACCTGGAAGGGTTTCTTTTGAAGTATCTCCCTCTTGGTGCGTTCTGCCATCCTTGAGCATAGTAGGGAACGTATGCGCGATTAGGACAATTTCTGGCAATGTGTCCAGGTGTTCCACAGTGAAAACAAGTCTTTTTCTTCACTATGAAGTTATTTATTCCTGCCCCTGGTAGCATATCTTTGCCTTGTCTCTGATTATTTCCACATGAACAATTGCAGGAGGCACTCTGTTTTGCTGGAACTGGTGGCCTGTATTTCTCAACAGCAGGTTGATCAGAAGGAGTTGAGTTCGAAGCAACAGACTCAGAGCTCAAAGAGACATTTGTTTGTTTAATAGTGTTCTCCTTGTTCTCATCTTATGCTACTTTACCTGCACATGAAGTAGCAACATTAGGAGGAACACTATCATACCCTAGACCCTTGTTTTGATTTTCTTTGAATCTTAATTGGGTTTCATATAAGGACTCGACTGTCTGACTTGACGCAATATAATTTTTGAAACTGACATCAGTTTTTCCACACTTGATTTTTAAAGCGTCAAGTTCTTCAGTTACAGCAGCAAGTTGACTCTTAACGTAATCATAATTTTCACACTTGTTGTTGTACTCTTCCTGAAGTTTCCTAAAGTCCTTGGTTTTTGCTTCTAACTCAGCCTTTAGGGGTTTCTGTCCTTTCCTGAGTTGATATCCTTCATATCTCAGGTCCTCAACTTCTCTCTTAAATAAATCAATTTGATCCCGAAGAAATTTAATCGTATCTTCACATGATTGAGAAGATGAAACTTCACATGAATGAGAACATGGCACTTCATTGACCGGAAGGTTTACAGAACTCTTTAAAGTGTCAAGCTCTTCAAATACTTCAGCAATACTATGACGATTGAGATATTTTGTCTTCTTGATGACATCTACGTTCATATCTCACGATTTCGGAAGTGAATTTAGCAGCTTTTTGTTTATCTCTGATTTGGACAAGAAGATCCCGGCTATATTCATCTCAGTAGTGCGTGTAGTAAATCTCTGCAATTGAGTTTCGAGGGTTTCTCCAGGGATAAAATCGAAAAAGTTGAAATTTTGTCTTAATGTCTCCTGACGACTCTCTTTCATGTTTTCAAATTCCCTCGTAGACCTTAAAATCAATTAAAAAAAACCACAACTAGAAGCTAAAATAAAACTTAAAAGTCAAAATTAAAAAAAAATTAAACTCAAAAGTCAAACATGAAAAAGCCAACCTTGAAAGTCAAATTTAAAAAGTCAAACTTAAAACTCAAACCGAAAAGTTAAATTTGAAATTTAAAAATTAAACGAAAAAGTCAAAGTTTAAAATCAAATATCAAACTTGAAAGACAAAATCAAAATTTTAAATAAAATAAAAAAATCAAAAATCAAAAATCAAAAATAAAAGTTTAAAAAATAATTTTTTTTTATTTTGAATGAAAGAGGAATTTAAAAATAAAAGAAATTGAGTTTTTGGGTTAAATTTGACCAAATTTCGAAACTTTTGTGCGAATGGTAGTGGTTAAGTTTAATATTTCGGAGATAAGGAACAAAATCGTTGCTGGTGGAGTTGGTAAAGGCGCTTTGTTGCTGAACCGGATGTCGTGGGATCGATCCTTGCAGCCTTCAAAGCCTTCCTTATTTTTATGAAGCGCACGCAGGAGCCGCAATCCACTGAGCCGAGCCGTGATCCGAGCCTAGCCGATTCTTCAAGCCGCGATCCAAGCCGAGCCGAAATCCGAGCCGAGCCGCAAATACCGGAAACCCTAGCCGTAAACGCCGAAATCCGAGCCGAGCCGCAAATACCGGAAACCCTAGCCGTAAACGCAAATGCCGCCGCCGGCCGTGAACAGTTTCCAGCCGTAAACTCCGGCCTTGAACTGATTCCAGCAGTAAGCTCCGGCCGAAAACCCTTCAACAATTACGTGAAAAACAGCGATTTTTCGACTTTAAAGCTCCAAAACTCAATCAAAAACCCCTTTTTTATGAAAAACACAAAGAACAAACCCCCCTTATTTTTTCGAGATCTATCCAAAAACGGAAAAATATTTCGAAAATAAGATCAAATAATGCTCTAAATAGAGTTTACGACCCAAGAACTCGGTGTTTACGGCCGTAAGCTTGGACCGTAAACATAGAATATTCGATATTTGGATGAAACAATAAACCTTTTGACTGATACAACTTGGCTCTGATACCAATTGTAAGTCCCTAATTTGCCTGTGTATCAGTCATATTCGTTTGATGGTGCGGAATCCCAATCAAACGGATGATGTCGGATAAAAATAAAAGAGAAAGAGAAGAAAAATAATATAAATCTTTGTATGTATTGATATAAATGAAGATCCGGATACAAAAGATTCACACACACGTAAAAGATCTTGTTTCTCTCTGGCCGTAAACTCCTTCTAGTTCATCAATCTCTACTCGTCACACCCTAACACCCATATTTATACTAGGGAACATGGGCCGGACACACATGGGCCGTAAATGAGTTTACGGCCGTAAGGTGTTTACGGCCGTAAAGTCAGCCGTAAACTAGGCCATAAATTCATAAAATATTACACAAAAATATAATTGCCCATAAAAGTAAAGTATAAATCATATTTTGACCGAACATCAGCGCATGACTCAGCGTCAGTATCAGCGTCAGCGTAAAAGTTGTTCAATGTATAGCTTAATATTCAGCATTTTGTAACAGATTTAGTACTTATCTAATTTCCATAGTTATCGTCTATTAGTTAGCTGGTATATCCCTGATTTGTAGGGATAGCCTAGAATAGTTGTATATATTCGTTTGTACCGGTGTGTGATAGGTACGCGTTTCACAAACCTTAATAGCTGCTTTGTGCATACGATAATCTCCTGGTGAGATTATCATTCTTAGTGAAAGTTTTCTTTGTGAATCTTTATTGTTCTTATTTACAGTCATTGTTTGATAAGTTGTTTGATCTTTGGGTCGTTCAGATATAGAGAAAATTTTGAAAGCATAGAAGTCTAGTTATAGTACTTGAAAGACAGGAATATTTTACAGGAAACGTGCTACATAGAGCATAGATAAGAAGGCTATTCCTTAAAGCAAAAGAAAGGACGAGTCAAACATCTTCTACTAGCAATGGGTACCCCTCGGGTGAATCCTCAAATCTACCAGTTAACGCTCTACGTCAAGAAGGTGTCGCTCATGAACTCTTTGTCGTGCTCGAAGTTCTTTGAATTTAGCTCGGGATGCAGCTAGTTCTTGTTACAGAGCCTCATTGGCTCTCCTTGTCCTTCCCATAGCCTCTTGATGATGGTGAATGCGGACCATATTAATGCCCGAATTGGCATCAATTTCCATGATTCGGTCAATGGCTTCCCGACCCTGCTCTTCATTCCAAGCAATCCTGCGGACCAGAATGGGCAGGACTTGGTCCGCTGAGCCTCTCTCGCTCAGATTGTAGAAGCTTCTGTCTCCATTGTAGGGCACGGGTTGACCCTTTTCGTGACTCCATCGATTCAAGTTTATTGCCCACAGGGGTGTGGGGCCTTGAAATGTTGGTCGAGGGTTTGGATTTGGGATTAGAGCCACTTGAGGTAGATTATTGACTTCTGGTTCGGAGTCAGAACCATTAGAGAAGTTTTCTGCGAGGTCATCATCCAAAGGGATTGGATGGTTCTGTTACGGCTCCGACTCGAGCCATCCAACATTGCCTTGGTTGGGAAAGTACGGGTCGCCAGGATGATGGAATCCAACCATGTAATCTACATGAGAAGAAAATGGGTATAAGAATCTTTTATAAATAGACACACTACCTAAGATAATTATAAGATGATCCTTACCAGTTTCTTCAATACTTGCATAGTGCATACCAATTATATTTAATCAAAACATGATAGACCTTCAAATAAATGACCCTAACTCTAAATCCACAACCAAACAAGGAACAAGAAGTAAAGCAAAGATCACAGATTCTAAGTCTATGATACCTTAGTTACATATAACCTTAAGGCATCCAGTCAACAACTATTAACCAACTAGTAAAGACCTTTGAGTTTTCACATAAGTAATTATAGTACACAAAATACTCCTACAATATTTTAAGTTTCTTTGTAGTAGTGTTGGTAAGTTGTTAAACTTGTTGCAACATCACAACCATTCTTGGGCATATGCTAATCACTTCTCGGACCGACATAGTTGATCAGGCTATGTCATTCCCAGGACTGACCATACATCCCCAAGCCTACTCGTGTTGTTCAACAATAGTAATACTTTGTTCTTTTCTAGTATGACACTGATCCTAGTATGAATGCATGTATGTATACTTTTGGTTAAATATTTTATTATTTAAAAGGTATAAACTCTTGGTCAGAGTATTTTAATCCCTTTGTGTTTATAGTTTGTATATCTTTTATGGGTTGATATACTCGATTCACTATAAACAATGCTCTGATATCAATCTGTCACACCCCAAGACCGGAACGGCGGAAACGTTCTGGGGTGGAGGACGTCATGTACAGTATCATAACAATGCATAATAGTAAACAAGAAACAACATCATCCATTGCATTAATAGTATAATTCAATACAAGTGTGTTCTGTGTTAATGATACAAGACACCAAAAATGAATAATCAAAATAAAGGCGAGTCTTGAATGTGCACCATCTTCTCAAAAATCTGGCCATCTGTACCTGTCTACTGATGACCTGAGAATACAAGTTATTTTGAAAGAGTTTATCAGCATTAAAGCTGGTGAGTTCATAAATACTTTAGTGTCATTTGTTTGTATATGCTTGAAGAAAATGTTTGTAACAATGTAATGTAAATGTTTGAAGTAAATATTTGTTTCTCCTAGAAAATCCTATATTTTCTATCTGAAATGTAATCTTCTACCAAGACCCGACTGTTCTGTATGTTTATTCCTTTTTGTAAAAGTATGTGTTTTCCCCAAGTATAAGTATCATTGTAAAAATATAGTTTACATTATCGTTTATGTGAGAGGATCACAAAGTGAATGCAAATGGGAAAATAATAACGTACTGTAGTATTGTATATAGTAACTACGGTTGTACTAACTACCTTAAACCAATTTTTAATTAAGGTATAATGTGATGAGCTTGTAACCATACTTGATTGACTAGTAAAAACACGATGCACGAAGACGTCGAAAAAGGTATGACATTCGTCACCCGTAGACCTGTAGGTCCCAATGTAGCTAGCAGCAAGGTGTAGGATGGTCAGTCCAGTATAGATCTATACACAAATTCACCCTCTCCCTCCAGGAGACTCTGGTTACAAAATGTGCCACGGCTGTAGGTTTCCATGCCATGAAGGAGTGGCTCACATTAGTGTTATAGTATTCTTGTATTTGTATAGTATGTTCCCTATGTACTAGTATATTGTATGTTGTCTTGTATAGTGTATAATATGTTCCTCCTTGTTTCTCATTATAGTATGTTCTTCGGTTTCTCATTATAGTATGTTTGAACTGACTCATGTATCAACTGAATCTTGTATGTTTCATTGTACTAGAAATAGTGAGTAGTAGACCTCTAAACTATACCTATTATAGTTTACTAGTAATGTTGTTTGAATGACTGAGTATGTTTGTACACCCTTGCTACCCAAAGGTGTTGGAACTGAGGTAAAAGCTTTTCTATCTACACACATATACATAATATATAACTAAGATTCAAACGAAACTCAGACAAACAGCAGGATACTCTAAGTCCACAACCAAACACGGAACAAGAAATAAAGTGAGTTGTCAGTTCTAAGTCCTTCCAACCTTATTTATATAACTATATCTGTATAGACATGATTTTGACAATATATAAGTTTAAAAGAGTTAATTGAAAAGTTTAGCATATAAAAGAGTTTGATAAAGAGTTTAGCATGAATAAGAATTTAATACAATGTTTTGAAATAGTTTGTTTGATAAAACATCTTGAAGTATAAGAAATTTATTTGTTTGTTAGTTATTAATCACATGTGATTGATTCAATAACTATAATGTTCAACTTGTATTCCCCCCACCCCTATAAAATCATTTAAAATCAACTAAAAGGTACATTAAGGGGTATGAACTCACCTATAGTGACTGGTTTGGATGACAGAGTGGTATAGGATGCTAAGTGTCAAGTGAAGTCTTGAGCACACACATGGATCCTATTTAGCATATAATGACAAATATGTGTATATAATTAGTGTTTATACAACTAATCATGTAAAGGAAAACACCGTAGGGAGTAGGAAGCACTTAAATGGTGGTGTTACAATCGTACATGATTGTATATAAGGGGTGTATGGCTAGACAATGGTGTTTATGGCCAAGGTGTTCACGACACTACATGTTTACGACCATAAACTCATGAAGTCTTGTGTCAACGGGTGTTTTAAGGTCCTATCAAGCATCAAGGAAGTGTTCTAGACCCATTCCTAGTGTTAAGAAGAGTTTATGGCCAAACTAGGAGCCTTAACAAGGGTTTACGGCCATGGGAGATGCTCCTGGCTATAAACTCTCATTGTTCTTGGGATTTGGTTGTTTTCAAGGATGTAAATCAAGAGCTTCTACTAGATAGGAAATATATGGAAAGGATACTTACAATATGGAAGCTAAAAGGGTTGATTTAGGCCCAAAGAACTAGTGAGTGTTCTTGGTGTTCTTAATATTCTTTAAGATCTAACCAAAAAGATGAATTTCATGGATGAAATCAAAGGGTGATACTAGTTAAGGAGATGTATGAACTAATCAAATGATGAAACACTTACATTTCTGAAGATCAAAATGAATATCCTTATGATACTTGAGAGAGAATACAGGTTTCTTGACTTGAAATGGTGAATAATGAGGAAAAGTGAAGGAATATCATACTTAAGGCCACGAGTTTACGGCCACCTTAATTTTACGGCCGTAAACTCATGTGATGTGGCTGTAAACTCCTCATGATGGAGTTTATGGCTTGTTTGATGGTTTTTAACTTCAGCAGATACTTCCTAACACTCATTCCTTGGATGTACTAGGCTTAGAATGCTTAAACAGACCATAGACAATGCTAAAAGATAGCAGAAACAAGTCTGAATTTGATTGAGTTGAATGGTTGTACAAGATAGAAATTTCGGGTTGTCACATACTGACTGTGATCTTCATCCAAAACCAAACCATATGATGTACCAAAACCTTATCAACCCTTAATTCTCTGCTATGCCATCACCAACCACTACTTTGCCGAGCAAGAAGATAAATCCAAGAATTTTTGTGTTACATCAAACCCCTTATAGACTCATGTGGAACTCCACTTGGACAATCACTTGAGGCAATCATAAAGAACTTTATGACTTGTGACTTCCCAACTAATCCTAACTTGAAAACCAATACCCTAGCAACAACTTGCGAACAACCGGAAATATAATTCATACATCTGACAAGGAATTCCTAATTCCTGAATGATACTCCCTACAACCCCTTACTGCTTTCTTTATCCAACTGACAGATTTGTGACTCTCTCGTCTCCTATCATTGCGTCAACACCGAAAGCACAACAGACAGAATAAATGAACAACCATGTTCACTAGGCCTTCATCCTATGAAGAGAATACCCCTACAAGGTCCTCAACATAGGTTTGGAAAGCCTTCGAGCCTAGAACATGATTATGGAATGCCCTCCCTAGCCCCCAGCCCATGTATGGAATGCTCTAGATATCACATTGACCTTGACGCCATCACATCGCTTGCCCAACACCCCATGCCACAAGATACTCACCTCATTCCCTTTCCTTGAAGGGACCTAATCAATTCTCTCACAATGCCAACTGAGCACCAGAAAGATGCTACCAATCAAACCTTGCAAAACATGGTCGCACACGAACCACGAATAGGATAAATGTTGCACTCTTGGCCCAATTCGAAGGCTAAAACCCAAAAGAACCATGCACATAATTTGAACCAGGTGCTATAAAGCTATCTTGCCCAGCTCACAACTACCCCCATACACATATATAAGAAACCCATAATCTCATCCAAAGTGAGAAGGAATGCCAGAGATAATCAGAATAATATGTCAATCAAAATCAGAAAACATCCCCACGATTAGTTGAAACAAAATCTCATACTTGATTGAGACTGGACAAATTCGACCACTACGCAACTAGCTCGAAAATACTTCCAAGGTGATCCCAAAGTTTACCAAAACAGGAGTCTTCTATGAACCAAGTTTACACTCCACCCTTGAGGTTAAACATACCCGAATGCCCAAAGAACATAGAACATACTGAACCTGATGACAGATTGGCCCGACCACTGAATTGCGTCTGACACAAATAAACTTTCAAGAGAACCTCCGTTGAATGATGAACCCCACGACCAATGGTCAAGAACACTTTGACACTTAATACAAAGAATCAAGACCCACACGGAACTGAACATACCCTCTCTTGGAAAGATACACCGATCAACATCTACCCAACTAATCTAAAAACAACAATCCAACAACGAACTGGAAAATCCCTTAACGTCTATAAATACTCAACCAGAGAATCCCAGTTCTCCCCCACTTAGGGCTCGAACTATCACTCGTTGGCACTAAAACCAAATCATAACTCAAACCAACTTCAGCAGGTACTACTCTTCCTTACCATGGAAGTTACGAGCCTGCTCACTCCTTCCCCGAACTCAGAAAAATTGAAAGAGCATAACCCTTGCCACATATAATCACATTCCAAACCAACAATCAACCATCCCACTTCCAGCTGCAGAATACAAGCCGATCATAATCATTTCCCCCTTCTTGAGTCTCACGACTCGAATACCTGGCCTCGATCAAAACCTCTGAGGCCTCAAACCAAAGCTCAGTAGGTCTTCACCCAAAAACCCAAACCATTAACGCCTTTGGCGCTCAAAACTCTTACTAGATCCATCTGCATGCCTAACAAGCCACAACCAGAAGATTGGTAGAAAAAGAAACGTCGTCGCGAATCATGGTGTCCAACCACGCTATCTTCCTCAACTTGCCCTTAGAATCCCAGATGCCTTCCTTGATTCGAGTATGGATCCTATGCTTTTAGTAGTACTGGTCCAATACTACATTCCACACCTATCCATACTTTCCTCAAGTACCATTTCAGGTTTTCTAAGTACTAGTCATAAAAAACTCCAGAAACCTACTCCTCGGCGAAACAACCGTATTATCTACCACCTTGGCCATCCTAGGAGTCATCCACACCCCCTCTGACATCAGCTGCTGAAAGTCCCCTACCAATGTCAGCTAACCACTTCACGAATACAATTACATGCAACCAAGCTGAAATAATCCTTCGCCTAAAGCACTCAGCCCTACAACGTTTAGACCCAAACAAGACATGAGTAATTGGTCCGAGTCCTTCATTATAAGATTATTTAACCTACATAGCATGTTACTTTACTATATTCAATTGACGATTAACTCTTATCAACATGGGTCCCATAAAGCACAAAGCAAGCAACTTTCGAGCAGAGAAGCCGACTGGCACTAAGATGCAATAAAATCAGACATATCCTCATACGAAATCATCAATCTCAGACTCCTGAAACATGGGTGCACCTTCAATGTGCTCTCACTCTCCTCGGAGTGGCTAATCATTCCTCGCACTGACTCCCTATACACTGCACCCACTCATGAAACTTCTGCCAACCGTGCAGCACTCGTGTATAATAGCCATACATAACACTAGATCCTACAGACAGTCGAATACTCGATTTTACCCTAAGCCCACAACCAGACAAGGAACTGGAAATGAGGCCAAACCAAATATTCTCAGGCTATAGAGTCTTAGTTATGTACAACTATGATGCATACACTAAGAAACTACATTAATGATGTCAATTTCATATAAGAAAGAACCCTAGGCTATCAGGCATCATATCATCAGGCAATTCTACCATGTAACTCCTAAATATCCCTACCTTATCACTAGCATGTTGTTCAAACATATTACAATATCAAGGATAGTGTGGTAATTTGGGGTCAACTTACTAGCTTCGGCTGATCATAAACATCACATCCTCTTTATTTTGAAAGAAAGTTTGAAAGTTATTTTTAAACCTTTACTTTGAATTTTTTTGAAAACCCTTTTTCCTTAGTTTGAGACTGGATTTACATGAGTGTTCCTCTAATTCACTCAATCCAAGGCTCTGATACCAACTTGTAACATCACAAAAATTTCAACAAACTTTAACCTTTCAAAATAACCCATTTATTAACATAAGTGTTTACAAAAAACATTGACCACAAAAATGATGTAAAATCAGAGTCTCCCAAGATCCAATCCATCGTAAAACCAAGGATGTGTACGGTAACGCCTTTTCCTTGCCAAAAATAATCTGAAGAACCTGAAACCATAAAAAAACTGTAAGCACGAAGCTTAGTGAATTCCCCCAAAATACCACCGCACAAACAGATGGCATATAAATAACAAAAACATGTACTGGGTCCACAACTTAAAGACTGGATTACCCCTAATCCCACAGTATGAGTCTGGCTTGCCTATCAGGCCCACAAATCATATCCGGCCTGCTCTTGAGCCCACGCCATAAGTCTGGCTTCCCCCGAGCCCCATAGATTATGTCTGGCTTGCTCCCAACTCAACTAGTCATCATACTAGAATACCAATGTTCAACCCTCAATATGAATCTGACATACTAACCGGTCCAGAATTCGTATCTGGAATGCTACTGAGCCCTCAATATGAGTTTGGCATGACCTACCCAAACCTCAGCTCATATCTACATTGCTTAAATACTCTCAAAGCCTCAGTGCTAGTCTGACATACCAACAGGGTCCTCAATTCATATTTGGAATGCTACTGAGCCCTCAGTATTAGTCTGGCATGCCCTACCCAGCCCTCAACTCATATATGGAATGCTCCAGGGTTTGTTGGCTACAACACAAAGTAGTACAACCTCAACCTAACATAATATGTTGACAGATAACCAACATATACAGAAAATCATGCAGACAAAATTATAGGTAGTCCTAGAGATCTACCATACTAACACATCGGTAACTAGCATAATCAGGCAGATGATTCCATACCCAAAATATCAACAATATCAGGTTATCAAATCAATGGGCCGACCTTGGTGCCTTCGACCTGAGAACATAGTGAGGAAGACTCACCTCGCACTGGAGAACATAAAGATGATCCCTGGCTATTGGCTGTCAGATTCTTGAACCGCCAATATCAAGACAACACATCATCACAGCTGGTCCCACGAATAATCTCTGACAACAAATTTGCAATGATCGATGCACTATCAAATTCCACAAAGGCAGCCCATGAACATCTAGCCCCTGACTCACGTTATGAGTCCAAATTAGGGTAAAAGTCCCTTTTACCCTTCTCAAGCTTGGCCCAAATCTAAGGCCCAAACTAGATGACCAAAGGCCCAAAACCCAAGACAAACATCTAAGACCCAAATATGGCCCAATTTTCCAAATAGGGTGTGACAACCCGAAATTTATTCCGTCATTTTTAACCCCTTTTTCGTTAATAAGCCTCGTTTTAGTTAAGTGTCCGTTAACCTTTGGACTGGTTAATTAATTTGGTACTTTTTAATGACTTTATGAGGGTTGAAACAAATTAGAAACACCCTCATTAATCCCTTGGAAAAATTCTAGTTTCAACCAAGTCAAAATACGACCACTAAATCGGGTGCGACCAAAAGCCCATTTTAACGGCAGTATCGGGTAGATTTCCACTGAGCCTCAACTCAAGCCCCTATATAAGGGAGAGTAAACTTCATTTCCACCCTTTTTACTCTCTCTCTTTCTACAACTTATTTTGGAGCCAAAATCGTCCGTTTCGAGCCCCAATCGAGTAAGCAATCTACCCTAACTTGTTGTATAGCTTAGCTAGCATGCAAATTCGTGTTTAAAACATCAAATATGGGTAAATTCATGTGTTTACGGCCCAAGAACACTCTTGGACCGTGAACACCATTAAATGGGGTTTTTAAGCCCCAAAACCCCTCTAAACTACCCCTAAGGCTTAGATATGGCTAAATGACTTATGGAAACGGACTTAGAATACCTTGAACTTAATTTTTGAGGAGTAAACATGAGTTTACTGCCCAAGATCATGCTTGGGCCATAAACTCATTATCTTGGAGAGTAAACTCATTTTCAAGTGTTTAAATGCCACTTAAACACTCCATTAGCCTTGGAATAAATCCTAGAACCAACCACAATTGGTTTGGGGACCTTAAACATGATAAAAATCTCTCATTTGAGAGTTTACGGCCATAACCCCCCAAAAATAGGTTCCAGGGCCGTAAACTCCTAAACATAAGTCAAATGATGCCCAAAATTCATCCTAAGGCTTGTAAAAATTGTTACAATCACATGTGATTGTCCTAGCATCACCAAATTACATAAGGAATATGTGTGGGGGAGCTTACGGCCGTAAACTCCTAGTTTATTGCCATAAACTCCAATAAATGGTCCATTTGTGAGTTAATACCCTTTCCAATCCATTAGACTCAAACCTAGATTTAATCCCCAAGTGTTTCAAGGCCATTTTGCACCATAAACCTCCCATCCATCGTGAACTCATGTGAATATGGTGTTTAGGTCCGAAAACTCTTATAAGAGTTTACTCTTGAAGAGTAAACTGCATTCCTAAGCCATACAAGCCCTTAAATGTTACCTGGGACACTCCAAGCACTCAACCAAAGTGTTTTCCGCACTTTAGGATGCGTATACTTGTTTAATTTGTATTATATGTACTAATTGTATGTAAACATATATTATCATATGTTAATAGGTCACTAAGTGTGTTCAAGTCTTTACTTGACACCGAGCACCCAATCGGCACCTTCGTCGGATCCACTTACATCAAGTGAGTTCATACCCCTGAATTAACCTTTTAAATGTTTTTACATGCTTTTATTGGGGGGGGGGGGGGGGGAATACATCTTAAACATGCCAGCTATCATATCAATCACATGTGATTGATAACCCGCATGCATAAGGATTTATTACACTGTCAACTGTTTTACCAAGTATGATACTGTAAATGGTTTTCCAAAATGTTTTCACTTGTTCAAAGCTCTTCTAAAATTGTCTCTCACGTGGTATGTTTTAAATTCAAACTCAGTTACAACAGCATTTTAAAGAAAGGTTTTCTGTATTTATAT
The DNA here is from genome assembly GCF_051521515.1 of Lactuca serriola. Lineage (NCBI taxonomy): Eukaryota > Viridiplantae > Streptophyta > Magnoliopsida > Asterales > Asteraceae > Lactuca > Lactuca serriola. The sequence goes on from NC_136411.1 coordinate 354,438,799, forward strand.
TGTTTTATCAAAGTTATAATCTAAACTTGTTTATGAATGATTTTCTAGGGTTTCTAAAGGTTTTCAAACTTATTTTACAAAAGAATACCAAGTCATGATTTTCTTAAGTATAAAGGTTTTCTAAAGTTTTTCATCAAAGTTTTTCTTCTATGTTTTTATACTCCTACTTTGTTAGATACTACTGCTTCGTTATACTTCCACTTAGTTAATGCTACTACTTCGTAACGCTTTTACTTTGTGATACGCTTTTACTTCGTAATACGCTCCTACTTCACGACACACTCCTACTTCACGATACGCTTCTACTTGTTAAACACTTCAACTTCGTTAAATGTTACTATTGGTTAAATGTATGCCTATGCTTGTATAGATATATATAAATAATGTTTAAAGGACTTAGGAAGGCTTGTTCGCCCTATTTCCTTTTCTTCGTTGAGATGTGGTCTGGTGGGATCGGATATCCGTCCGAAGGTCGTTTGATCATTAGTTATATATTATGTATACAAGCATAGACATATAGGATTACATCGATCAGTTCACTTCCCTTGGGTAGCAAGGGCATCCTCCCACTCGTCACTCATAGATCAGAGACACTAGTAACTATTATAGGAATAGTTAGGAGACTCTACCTCTCACTCTCTCTCTCTCTCTCTATGTCTCTATCTCTTACTTTAGAATGTGACACACTATTACCCACTACGACGCTTGATTGAGCCAACGCTGTGTAACCAGAGTCTCCGGGAAGGAGAGCGAACATCATGTGTATAGATCTATACAGGACTGACACTCCCACACCCTGACTACTAGCTACAGTCTGTGCCGGTAAGGCCCGTGGGTGACATGAAGCCACTACTACTACTACCACTACTACTGCCACTACCTCTACGCATGACCAGGAGGGTCATCGGATACTCTATTGTCGATCAGCATGGTTACATACGAGTTCACATTCACTCTTTGTTTTAGACCTTGCTAGACGTATCATTCAGTTGATACTATCTAGGGTCTGTGTTCACTGTTTTTAGGCCTTGCTAGACATATCTTTCATTTGATACTGTCTGGGGTCTGTGTCTCCTTTTGTTAGACTAAGCCAGGTGTGTCGTTTACTCGATACTCTCCTGGAGTCTATGATTTCTTTGCCTTAGTCAGCAGTATCTTCTGCTGAGGCATATGCTATTTTCCCTTGTATTTTACTAGTGATATTCTTCTACTTCCTTTAAACTCAAATACCGTATTTTGGTAATGATAATATTTCAGGGAAATTCTCTTTAAAGCATAACATTGTCGGGTCTTGATAGAAGACTACTTTTATTTAAGAAAATATAGGATTTTCTGGAAAGGACTCTAATACACTCTTGATTTTAAACTACTACTACTTATATAAAGTTATTTGGATAAAATGACACTAAATACTTATGAACTCACCAGCATTTGTAAAAATGCTGATACTCGTTTTCAAATAACTTGTATTCTCAGGTCAGCAATAGACAGGTACATTCCAGGAGCTTTTGATGAAGACAGTTTAGTACCAAGCTGCACCTATATTACCACTTGTATTACTTTGATGTTTCTATGTAATGTAAACTATGTAAAACTATTACTATTAATGCAATGGTTGTTGTACTTTAATTACTATACTGCATATGTTGTGATACTTGACATGACGTCATCCACCCCCATTCGTTTCCGCCGTTTCGGTTTTGGGGTGTGACATAAGGCCCAATTCCTTTCGTTAATCTTCACTTAAGAAAATCCATCATAACAAAAGACGACATCATAAAATCTAGGTGGACCATCTTCAGGGGAGCAGATTGGGTACGTGGGGTGTACACCACCCTACACAAGGCGTACCCTCGAAAGACTCAATTTCTTCCTAAGTGCTTAATAACTTAAGCAATTAAGCCCAAACTTTAAATCCATGATCCAAATGCACTCCAGGGTCATAAAGTTTCCAAACTTATGACTTTAGACGTTCAAAAAGTCCTTAATACATGCTCTTAATGCATTAAGACCTTCTACAAGAATCATGGAGCCAAACTAGCTAAATGGACCTCATTTTCATGGTTAGAACCCTTCCCTGGGTCTGAAAGGACAACCCAAAATGACCAAAACCATACATGCATAACAATGGGACTTTTAGGAAGAAAAAAGAACATCATAAAGCTACCAAAATGAGATTCAAGCAAACAAAGCATAAAGGTAGCAACTTTTTACCTTATGGAGCTTCCCAAGAAGGTGATTATCCAAGATCCAAAAGCTTGCTTCAACTACTAATCTCATTGATGCAAGTCCTTTTTAATTAAGCACACAAAGAACACACTTTTAGCTCAATACACTCTCTTATGGGGTTAGGGTTTCCTAAAAACGAGTCAAGGGCTTGGAGGCTGAAAAGATGAGGCTAAATGATCCATAAAGGTGCTTAAATACCCCAGAAACCCTAAAACTTAGGGTTTCATTCGGACAGGAGTACACCCAAAGTACATATGTTTATGCCTAACGTAATAGGGAACACCCTAGTATGCTTAACGTACTCACATGTATACTTAGCGTACCGCACCTTCTCCCAAAATTACCATTTTGCCACTAGGGCTTCTTGCGACCACTTCCTTCCAAAACAAGGACTAAAATGACACACTTTAAAGCCAAGAGATGAATTTGAAAATGCCCAAAAACCGGTGCATCACACCAGATCTGAAGATTTTGGGTTTTTTGGTAGATAGATCTGAACACTTAGAGGTTTCTTGTCATCACCTTGAGATCACCACTACTTTAGTGAGAGGGTGCCAACAGTATGTCGATGGCGGTACATGGAGAATAAAGAAACGAGTTTTTGAAATGGATCGTCACTAAGGATGATGTTTCTGAAAGAGATCTATAAATCGACACCTTTACCTAAAAGGATCTAGAAACAAAATCTTCATAAATCTGTAACTACATCTAGAAATCGATGTAGTTTTTGTTTATGACATCTCTGAAGGCAAAGAACGGAGCTTCTCTATAACACTCCAAAATGAATCACAATAAAATTATAAATTTTCAAAACCCACCATGAATCAATATTGTTTGCAAAAAGAGCCTTTGTTTCAGAAGCATTGCTTCAAATCAAAGTATTCCCATGACCAATAACATAAAATCCGAACGATATGCACGATCATGCCTTTGCTTTTCCCAATCAAATGAAGTACCTGAATCTGTAATAAAAAACTATAAGCACGAAGCTTAGAGAGTTTTCCCCTAAAGTACCACCAAATAAACATAACAAACAAATAAACATGTTTGATCCAATCAGCCTAAGGCTGGAATACCAAAACATGGCGGGTCGAATCAACCATCGGGTTGGAATGCCCTAGGCCTAGTCAACCTTCGGGTCCAATCTTCTTCGTGATGGAATACCCCAGGCTAGAACATTAATATACAACAGGTCCAGTCTTCCTTGGGATGGAATACCTTGTGGCCCAATCAACCATCACGTTGGAATGTCCCCGGTCTGTGGGCTCATGCACATATCAGTAAAGCCTCAACCATAACTCAAAATGTGTGTACACATAACAAATAAACATATAACTGACCAAAAAACTATTAGACAGGGCTAACATATCACTACAACATGACGACATAATATTATAGAGCAAAATATGCAATCCAACGAGCCGACCTTGGTGCCTTCGATCCATAAGTATAGTGAGGAAAACTCACCTCTCATTCTGAACAATAGGTGATGAGGTACCAACTCTGAATCTTAGATTTAACCGTCACCTATCCATCCAAATGACCAATTCTCAAAAACAATCCAATAATACCCAAAATACCCCTAGGTCATAGTTCTTCAAAATCAGGTAAAAGTCAAAATTCCAAAATATCAACCAAGTTAACCCAGCTGAGTAGGCCAAGCATTCTCAGCTCTACATCTAGCGTACGTTCTGGTTGACCGGGCACAGGGCTATTTACCATGTACGTGCAGTGTACATCTTATACGCCCAGCGTACATAGCCGGCTACCAACCCAACTTATTAAGAGCTTAATTCGTAAGTTTTAAGCCCATTTTCCAGGTCCAAGCCCAAAAATTGTGACCTTGACCATAAAGTTTCCAACTTTATGGTCTTGCATGGCCATTTAGTGCATACTGTCCGAAACCCTATGTTCATAACCCAGTAAGACCATCTAACACATGCATGGATTACATACAACACTCAAGATCATATTTTAATGGTTCATAATAGCTCGATAATGGATAAAGTTTCCAACTTTATCCATCAAAATGGTCCCAACAAACAAGATCTAGTCTATAAGTCTCAGAGGGACCTAAAAAGTGCATATTCTCAACTTAATCCATTAATTCCAAGTCTCTAATCTTCAAATCTGAATCAAAATGATGTTTAGATGGATAATGTTTCCAGCTTTATCCATAAAATGGTCTCAAACTTTCAAGATGTAAACTTTATGCACTTAAAGTGACCAATAGCTCATAACACTCAAAACCAACTAGATCCCACAATATCATCATCAAGATTAGAGCTTTATACCTCTAGAAGAAAGATCAAGGTGAACAAAGTCTGGATCTACAATCTCCAATGCACCCAACACTTATTCCATGAGTTCCTTCTTCTCCAAGGTGCACCAATAACACCCCAACGCACTTAAAAACACCTTCTTTTTTCTCACAAGGTTCAATCTAGGGTTAGGTTTTCAAGAGAGGGAGTTAGAGAGGCGGAGGCTGATAATGGAGTGGGTTTGGGGAAGTTGAGGAGCTTAAATAGGGCTCAAACCTTGAAAATAGGGTTTGGGCATTGATCGCATACGCCCCGTGTACTCAATTTATGCCCAACATACTAGGGATGCCCTAGTACGCCCATCATACATGTTGAGTATGCCCAGATTACTGGGATGCGCTAGTAAGCCTTGCATACTCTCGTACGCCCTATGTACACGGCTAACCCAAAAATCGCGTAACTTCAAACGGTCGTAACTTCTTAGTTCCAACTTCATTTTCGACATTCTTTATATCCACTATAAGGTATTGAAGAGTTCTACAATATTATTTAAATATCTTGGAGTAAAAAAATTCTCGAATGAAAATCCATATTTCATGCAAGAACCCAACCTATGATTTTTCTGTTTCTACCCTTCGGCCATAAACATAATTCAAGGGTAAATCTCTTAACTAACATTACCTCCTTCTACAAGGAATAAACTTTTTCACGTTAAAGCCCAAAGCCTTAATCATTTGACTTTTGACCCATGGCCAAGAAATAGTAGTAAACAGGAGGTTACATTCAGTAGAGTTGCCAAAAACCATATTCAGAAAAGATGTGTATTCGCAAAGTATTGTTGTAGATCATCATTGTGAGATCTGAAGAAGACGAACGGAGCTCTGAAGTGGACAAGAGGGGATGACGTTTTTTCGAATCTATGTTTTGAAAGAAATTAAGATAGTGGATTATGTATCTTTATTTGAGCTTATGAGAAGTGTAACTTATAAAAGTAATACATGTATATAGGTAGATTAATACCAAAAAGAATTGAAGGTAAAGCGAAGAAGAAAAAAATGGAGGTGGATGGAGTTTACTTCACACACACAACGAGAGAGAGAGAGAGAGAGAGAGAGAGAGAGAATAAAAAGAAGGAGAGAGATAGTGAGAGTGTGATGGGTGGGGTGGGGGATATATATATATATATATATATATATATATATATATATATATATATATATATATATACACACACTAGGTTACAACCCGTGGGAACCACAGGTAAAATAAATTTTATTTTTCAATCATATTTATAATAAAAGAGAAATGCAAAAATAGCAACATACTTTCTGTAACGACCCAATTTTCAAGTGCAAAAATTTCTTTTTAATTAACTGACTCATAAAATCATTCATAACAAAATACTGTGAAATCACATCATCTCATAAAACAATGTATCATGTCTGAAAACCCAAGTCATAAAATAGTAACATGTCAGAGTACAATCCCAGAATATCCATAGAGCGGAAAACAAAGAGTGTGTGTATTGTGACAACCCGAAATTTTCCATCCAGTTCTGTCAATCACTTCAATTAAAAGTCAATTACCCTTCTAATAATTGTTAGCCAATTTAAAAGTCCGTTTGAGTATTTTTAATAATTATTCTCGAAACGAACGGGTATAAAGGAATTAAATTCTAGGACATCGGGGTAACAATGGAACAATCAACGCCTTGGATCAGTGTTCACGGCCAAGCTAAGTGAGTTTGGGCCGTGAACTCCCTTAGGGCCGAAATCTCATTGGCTTAAATAGGAGTTTACTCCCCAAACTCTCCATTTCCAACTTCCACCCTCAAGTTTACTCCCCATTCTCTCTCAACTATTATCCTGTCTTTCACCCGATCTCCCGAAAATGTAAGTGTTTCTCGAATTGATTTATTGTTATAACATAACACCTAGTGTTTATACATCATTTCATCCATTCAATTTTGTGTTTTACTTAGATCTTTAAAACACCAAGAACACCAAGAACACACACTAGTGTTCTTGGACCTTAAACACCAAATGAAGCTTCTATCTTGTAAGTACACTTGCCCTAGCTTCTAGGGTGCTTAATATGAACTTGATAACACTTGAAAATCATCAAATAACACTAGAACAAAGGAGTTTACGGCCAATGATGATCTTGGGTCGTAAACCCCTTTTTAAGTGGTAAAATGGACATTAGTCCCTTCCTAAGCCTTGGATGCCAACCTTGAACCTTCCTAGAAGTGTTTAAGACCTTAAACAACAATCAAAACATGTCCCTAAGAGACTTTATAGCCATGAACACATAATAATATGATCATTTGGCCGTAAACTCCACAAGGTGGTCTTATTATACCCCTAATGCTTTCCTAAGGCTTGGACTTATCATTTGATGCCCAATCATGACTTGTAAGACCTCAAAACACAATTTGGCACTTAGTACCATGAGTGTACGGCCCTAAACTCATGGGGAAATGGTCATGGGCCGTAAACTGCAAAAAGGGGTGGTTCATGGGCCATAAACTCAAATGCCATGTCATACAACCCTTAGGTGCAACCCTTTGGTACCTATAGCACATGAATCAAAGTGTTTCCATGACCTAGGGTGTCTTAACTCGATTAATTAGTTATTAATTGACTAATTAAATTACATATATGTTTATTATATGATAACTAGGACCATTGTGTGTGTTCAAGTCCTCACTTGTCACCTAGCACCTTGTCCGACACTTCCGAACAAACCACTCACTGCAGGTGAATTCATACCCCTTAATTAACCTTTTAAATGTTTTTAAATGTTTATAAATACTTTATGGGGGAATACAAGTTGAATCATGTTTAGTTATTATATCAATCACATGTGATTAATATTTATCCTGCAAAAGGATTTAATATACGTTAACTGTTTCACCAAACAGATTTCTTCAAATGACTTTCTTAAAAAATTTTACATGTTTAAAACTCTTTATCAAACTGTCTTACATATTGTAAGTTTCCTTTCAAACTCTGTTACAAATGTGTTTTCAAACAAAGGTTTTCCTTATACTTAAACTGTCTTATCAAACAAAATACTTTCAAATCATTTTATAAACTGACATCAAGTCATCGTTTCTTAGTATTAAACTTTTCAAAGGTTTTACAAAACTTCTTTTATGCTTTTATATTGTAAAATGCATGCCTAGACATATATAGTTATATAAATAATATTTAAAGGACTTAGGACGACTACTCGCTTTATTTCTTTTTCCTCGTTGGGATGTGGTTTTAGGGCACCGGTTGCTCGTCCGAATGTCGTCTAAATATTAGTTATATATCATGTATACATATATAGGTATAAAGGTACCATTAGTCAGTTCAGTACCTTTGGTTAGCAAAGTTATACTTCCGGTTATACTCGTACATTACTAGTGACTATAATAGGCATAATTAGGAGATACTACTTACCATTCTAGGTACAAGGAATCGCACAAGAGTCAGTTCATTCATGAGTCTATACTAATACATTACATGCTAAATGAATACGCTTACATAAATACGCTTACATAGATACGCTTACATGAATACGTTTACATAGATACGCTTACATGAATACGTTTAGATAGATACGTTTACAAAAATACGCTTACATAGATATGCTTACATGAATACGTTTACATAGATACGCTTACATGAATACGTTTACATAGATACGCTTACAAGAATACGTTTACATAGATACGCTTACATGAATACGTTTACATAGATACACTTACATAAATACGCTTACAATACACGATAACAGAACAGACATAACAAGTTGCTATAGCATGGAACAAGTTCAGGATCTAACTATACCAATGAATCACTAATACTTTGTGATAGTTATATTGGGTATACATGATCATAGTAATGTGGATGTTCACGGCTTGGAATCATGCAGGGGTCACGTTTGGTTCCCAAAATCTCTTGACAGGGAGCGTTTAGTGTGGGATCTAGCCATCACATTATGCCTTAACCCTCAATTAAGGCAAATTAGTACAAAGGTAGTCACTTATTAAAAATACTACAATACTTATACAACAATTACAAAAGGATAAAACTCCAGTTAATAAATTATTAATACCTTTACCATGTGTCATATTCACATAATTGATGAGGTAGATTACATAATAATAATAATGGTCGTACAGTCGGGTCTTGGTAGAAGGCTACTTTCAAAACAGTTGGGTCTTGGTAGAAGGCTACTTTCAAAATAGTCGGGTCTTGGTAGAAGGCTACTTTCAAAACAGTTAGGTCTTGGTAGAAGTCTACTTTTTATACTAATAGGAATCATAGGGATTTTCTAGGGTTTTCAAACGTTTACAATTACTTACAAACGTTTTCATACTTATACAAACTTTTCTCCAAATGTTACAAGTCTTTAGTTCACACTTTTACAAATTAAAGACACATTAATACTTATGAATTCACCAGCTTTATTGCTGATACTCGCTTTCAAAATAACTTGTATTCTCGGGTCACAAATAGACACGTACGACGACCAGGTTTTGTGAAGACGGAGCAGTCAAGACTCCTCTTTTATTTTTATTATTCATTATGTTGTCTTAAACTATGAAAGAGAACACTTGTAATTAAAATAAAAACTATTAATGCAATGGATGATTTTGTTGCTTGTTTACTACTTTACATTGTTGTGATACATTACATGATGTCCTCCGCCCCAGTACGTTTCCGCCATTCTCGGTTTTGGGGTGTGACATATATGATGTGCCGCTACCGCGCCAGCTCCTTCCCCTTCATTGAAGAGGTACCTGAAACCAAAACTGTAAACTATAAGCATGAAGCTTAGTGAGTTCCCCCATCGTACCACATACCATACAATCACATAACATACATACTGTCGGGCAATTCTGGGGTGCCCGAACTACCCGGTTCGGCCATTCTGGGGTGCCGACCAACCCATGCGGCCATTATGGGGTGCCGTCCTACCCGTGTCAAGCCATTCTGGGTTGCTGACCTACCCATGTCAAGCCATTCTGGGGTGCTGACCTACCCGCCGGTCCTAACAACCGACCCTCGGGGACTATTCCACCCCCTACTGCTACTATTACATATATCATAACATACATATACTTTCAGACATATCTGGGGTGTCCAAACTACCCTTCGGTCCTAACAACCAAACTTGGGGACTATTCCCCTCCTACTACCACTATCACATATTACATATCCTGCCAGCATATAAACATATCATCACATACTATCAGACATATCTGGGGTGTCTGACCTACCCTTCGGTCCTAACAACCGAACTCTACTACTATCACATATAACATATCATGCTAGCATATAACATATCAAGTAGTAGCAAACCTAGATGATATCACAGAGACAATCATCTAACATAAAACTCCTACTGGTGGGCTGACATTGTGGCCGTAGACCCACCGCTACTGGAAGGTAACTCACCTCGTACGAGTAGCTACTGGTAATCTGTGCGGGAAACCTCTGCATGCTGCTGCTCTGGAAATCCTCCGGCTATCACATATAACATATCATGCTAGCATATAACATATCAAGTAGTAGCAAACCTAGATGATATCACAGAGACAATCATCTAACATAAAACTCCTACTGGTGGGCTGACATTGTGGCCGTAGACCCACCGCTACTGGAAGGTAACTCACCTCGTACGAGTAGCTACTGGTAATCTGTGCGGGAAACCTCTGCATGCTGCTGCTCTGGAAATCCTCCGGCTACAATCCCCACAAAACACTCAGTCAGAATCTGATATCTACTCTTAGGGTAAAATGACTATTTTACCCCCATCCAAGTCTAAGTCAAAGTCAACTTCCAGTTGACGCGACTCGCTCGATGTAATTCAAGCTGTCATCAACCGGAATGTCCTCCAAGGGTACCACTGCTGAGTCGTCCACCAGGCACTACCGCAGCTGGGAGACGTGGAAAGTGTTGTGCATCTGGCTGAGTTCGGCTGGCAAATCCAACATGTACGCCACCTTGCCCACCCGGGCTAAGACCCTGAACGGTCCAATGTACCTGGGGCCCAAGTTGCCCTGTTTCCTGAATCGGATGACACCCTTCCATGGCAACACCTTCAGGAGAACCATATCCCCGACCTGGAACTCCAGGTCTGATCGGCGCTTATCATCATAACTTTTCTGCTGACTCTGAGCAGTCTGAAGCATGCTCTGGACCTGCTGAATCCTTTTTGTCGTCTTGAGCACTACTTTGGTGCTCCCCATTACCCTTTGTCCAACCTTGCCCCAACATATCGTTGTCCTGCACTTCCTCCCATATAGCATCTCAAATGGAGGGCGGTCAATGCTCGCATGATAACTATTGTTATAGGAGAACTCTGCCAATGAAATGTAGGTATCCCAACTACCTCCGAAGTCCAACACGCATGCTCGCAGCATATCCTCCAGAGTCTGGATGGTCCGCTCGCTCTGAACATCTGTATGTGGGTGAAAGGCGGTGCTAAAATGCAGACAAGTACCCAGCTCATCATGAAAGTTCTTCCAAAACCTGGAAGTGAACCGCACATCCCTGTCTAAAATCACTGATACTGGCACCCCGTGCCGCACCACTACTTCCCTTATATAGATATCGACCAACTTTTCGGCCGAAATACTCTCCTGAATCAGAATAAAATGAGCACTCTTGGTCAATCGATCGACGATGACCCAAATCAAATCCACTCCCCGCGTGGTCTTGGGAAGCTTTGTGATAAAATCCATCGTAATGTCTTCCCATTTCCACGGGAGAATATCCAACGGTTGCATCTTTCCGTCTGGCCTCTGGTGCTCGGCCTTGACCTTCCTGTAGGTCAAGCACCGCTCCACGTACCATGCTACATACCGCTTCATGCAGGGCCACCAATAGTCCAGACGAAGATCTCTATACATCTTAGTCGCCCCGGGATGAATGTAGAATCGAGATTTGTGCGGCTCCTCCATCAGAAACTGACGCACACCCCCGTGGTACGACACCCACACCCTACGGTGTAGTGTCAGTAATCCTCGGTTGTCATAGTCGACGGAGGAAACCTGCCCCACAATCTGCTCGCTCTTCCGATGTTCCTCCTTCATGGCCTCCTGTTGGGCCTCCCGAATCCGCTCCAACAGTAGAGTCACCACTGTCATCCTCAGGCAGATATCCCTGATCGGCGCTGCCTTGCGGTGAAGCGCGTCGGCAACCACATTGGCCTTCCCCGAGTGGTAAAGGATCTCGCAATCGTAATCTTTCACCACATCCAACGACCGACGCTGCCTCATGTTTAGATTCGGCCGATCCATGAGGTACCTAAAAAATCTTATGGTCTATGTAGATGGTATAACAGACCCCATATAGGTAATGACGCCAAATCTTGAGGGCGAACATAATAGCCCCCAGCTCCAAATCATGCATCGGGTAGTTCGCCTCGTGAGGCTTCAGCTGCTTCAAAGCGTAAGCAATAACATGTCCTCTCTGCATTAGTACTGCGCCCAAACCTGAGATGGACGCGTCACAGTACACAACAAAATCCTCCATGCCCTCTGGCAGGGCTAAGACTGGCACCTCGCACAATCTCTGTCTCAATGACTCGAATGCGGCCTGCTGCTCAGGCCCCCAACGAAAGACCACAGCTTGCCTCATTATCCTGGTCAGGGGAACGACTATCTTGGAGAAACCCTGAATGAATCTCCGATAGTAGCCGGCTGATCCTAGGAAACTCCGAATCTCAGATGGAGACCTCGAAACCTCCCATCTCATCACGGCCTCCACTTTAGCCGAGTCCACTGATATCCCGTTCTAGTTGACAAGGTGTCTAAGAAACTGCACCTCGTGCAACCAGAACTCACACTTGGATAACTTAGCATACAAGTTCTCCCTTCTCAAAGTCTCCAGAACCTCTCGCAGATGCTCCTCGTGCTCCTCTTGCGTCTTGGAGTAAACCAAGATATCATCGATGAAAACTATCATGGACCAATCCAACATTGGTCTGCACACGCGGTCATGAGATCCATGAACGCGACAGGAGAATTGTTGAGCCCGAAAGGCATCACCACGAACTCATAATTGCTATAGCGCGTCCGGAACGCAGTCTTCTGTACATCCTCCTCTCTGACCCTCATCTGATGATATCCTGAATGCAGATCAATCTTGGAGAACCAAGATGCTCCCTGTAGCTGGTCAAAGAGGTCATCAATCCTCGGGAGTGGGTAACGGTTCTTCACCGTTACCTTATTTAGCTCCCGATAATCTATACACATTTGATGCGACCCGGCCTTCTTCTTCAAAAACAGAATCGGAGCTCCCCAGGGAGAACTACTCGGTCTAATGAATCCCTTGTCTAACAGCTCCTTCCGCTGTGTAGACAACTCCTGCATCTCAGGAGGAGCCAACCGATACGGTGCCTTGGCTAATGGAGCCGCACCAAGGACTAGGTCGATCATGAACTCCACCTATTGTTGGGTTTTGAGCAATCTAACACTCCTAAGTGTACATGCAACCCTAAATACCTTGGATCTATGTTTTCTCTATTATACATGCAAATATCAACTTTCCAAGGTATTGATCTATTCTAGCATACAAAACTTTGAATAACACAATTTAGAATAACATACCTTTTGTTGGTGCTTGTCTTCATGAAGCTTGAGTGCCTAGTGCCCCAAGTGTGACACCTCAAATGGTTCACACAACACCATAAGCACTTGGAATAACTTAGAGAGAAATTAGAACACTTCAAGAATCGGCTTGCCCTCCTTGCATATCATTGTCGCCAATTTTCCCAAGAAAGAGATCATTATATAGTGTGTTACAATTAGGGTAAACCCTAATTGTCATGGCTATCCATTTCCATGGATCCATGGGTTCAAATACACCATGGAGCATCCATGGATCATCCAATGGGTTTTAGCCCAACTTGATAATCCATAGAGCATTAGCCCACTATATAAGTATGGATGATTTACACAATCAACCCATATATTTAATTAGTCTTCTTTTGATAACATAATTAATTCTAAATTAATTATTGATCAATACTAATTAAATAATCTTATTAATATATTAGAACTTATAATATATTAATAAACCTTAAGTGTTATTTCTCTCATTTTAGTCTATCCAAGGGCATGATGCCATGCAACCCAAATGGACCATGCCGGGTCGGGTCAAGTCTTACCAATTATAGTTATGGACTTAGACATTAATCCAACAGTCTCCTACTTGGATAAGTCTAAAACTATTATTGCAAGTATGACTTCAGAACCCGACTAAGAATCGTAGGTCTCAAAAGCTTCTGTCGATCTCTGACCTTGTCGATGAACTCTAACCTCTGTCGATGACTTGTCCATTAGATAAGTGATCATATATTCCTCCATTCTAGATATCATATGGACTGAGACATGGATTATAATCATTCTCTCTGTCCATTTGTTGTTTCCCGATTTCTGATTTATGACGACTGACTAATTGAACAAATCAAATCAGTCCAGGCCCGGCCGAGCACTTACTTTTGTCATCACTAAATCATCGAGGGGCCCACAGATATCACTTTTATCCCTTTGTGGGTAAAAGGAATGGATAAAATTCGACTCATATGCTTGTACTGACTACTTGTTGAATCATACACAAAGGCACATTTTATAGCATCGAGTTACCAATGCGTTTTCGTACAATCAATGTATAACCAACTCATAGGCAACAACTCATATCTCTAGGTTTGAAGAATATAAGATATTATCATCTCATGATTCACTCGTGATGAAATCCATGAAGTGAATCCAAATGAGCGTGGGTTGAATCCAATACTCAGCCCTTATGAGTAGTCATGAATGTTGTAACAACTATTGCATTGTCTAAAGCACTTTAGACAAATCATACAAGCCAAATTCACGACAGTCTTGATTCATATCTACTTCCAACATATGACCGACTGTGGATGGTTTGAATAACTTGGTCATTCGGGAGAATGACCTAGTTATTCTGGAAGTCAAAACATGCAAAGTGAAACACAAAATAATACTAGTCCTATATGGCCTCAACATTTTGAGTGTAAATAAAACACCTTTTATCTAAGCACCATATTGATCACTCATTATTCATGTTTCGATTAATCAACTTAATACTTGAATTGAAACACTAGTGATGCCATGCTCCAAGCATGCATACTATGCTTCTTTAAACAATAGCTATGCCATACTCCAAGTATGCACACTATGTTTACATGTGGTCATCTCTTTGTGAAATGTATATCAATTGAATATGACTTCAATGATTCTCATTTCACAATCCCAATCCTTATTGTAAATGTAAGAATACCAAGTTCTTGTCATTTACCGTAATCTATGCAATGATTCGCTTGTAATGATATTCACACAAGTCACAAAGACTTGGCAACAAACATTACAAAGTATTCCAACGGAAAGCAATTCCATGGAGATGAAGTCTCAAATTCAAAGTACATTGCTTTGAACATTCTTCTTTGCATTAAGTTCTTTAATCTTACATAGATTCAAAGAATAACTTCCACCTATGGAAACAATTCCATATTCCTATCTTGACCATCACTTTTGAACAAGAGTTGCCTCTTTCCAAAATATGTCAATACGATCCTTACTCTATACTTCCAATTGTCCTTCAGTAACCACACTTTGGAAAACCCCAAATTGTTCTCGACAATTGCTTAATCATCTTAGTCATATCCAGTTCTAATCCCTTTTCCTTCTTAACGGCTTAAGCATTAGGAAAATTTAGAATGGATGAATATTATAACACATGCAATCGATCCTATATCCGAAGCATATGGGATACGATTCATGCTATAAAATTTTTATTTGCCATGTTCTCATAATTCGAACTATGAAGAGGGATGCCGTAATCATAATCGAATTTTGAGAAAGCAACATTTATAGAAATTCCTTATGTTGAACCATTCCAACATAACATTCATATATATTCTTGACTGAAGTTGATTAAAATCTCAATCTAAGCTTTTGTTTTCTATAATTAACATTGCTAACTTTCAACATAATCATCATGCTCCCACTATCATAATGATTATTATCTAACTAGCATAACACTTTATGCTCCACTAGCTTTGACATGTACCTAGAAATCAGTCAGATTTCTGATACTTGATTGCCTTGATAAGACTTTATCAAATCATACACCTGGAGTCTAAACCTTTCCTTAGATAGCTCACATGTGAGTCTAAACCTTTGCCATTCTCATTAGTTAGTGTGCCGGTTAACCACACACGCTCCACTAACGACATGAGAATGCAAACTTCACACTTGCTATCCACTTAAATCTACTTAGTGAAAGAGTTTCCTCACTATCATTTTCATGAATCAGAGAGAAACCTTATGACACTTAGATTTTGATGGTGTATGTGTTCCTATCCATGTGAATTTGACATAACCATAATCACACGACAAGGTTAATGACAAATCTAAATTCATATGGACTGAACTTGTGCAGTCTTAATTTCTTCCCACCTGGTAGCACAATTTTTTTGCCATTGCTTCCAAGTTGTTATGCAACCAGTTGAGAACTCTCAGAACTCCAATGCAAAACCAACTTTAACTGGAATGGGCACATAATATGTCAACACGATAGGTTACAAACCTCAAGTCGTGGTCTAGTGATTAACAAAACTCTTGATTAGTTCTTGAATCTATCTTAAGATCCTTTCAAGACTCCCACTGACCTCTTGACATATAGGATTCTCTTTGTCAAGAATCATTCCTTGACAAAAACGAATATTCAAGAGTTAGTGCATATTCTTATCAAGTTAAACACTTCTCACAATTGGTCTTAGTTGGTCTTTGTTTTATCCAAAACATCACAACTTACCAATTTCAAATGTACAAGAGTAAGAACACATTTTACTCTACATTTAATAAGTGTTTTAAACCTTTCTTAAGATTATGTCACACAAGGCTTAATCTTGGAGTATGACTCTAAGATTTAATTTTGGAACGAAGTATGATTTATCTTTTGATCTAACCATTTCAACAATTCACGATTCCTCTCCTTAGCCAAACAAAATGAACTAAGGTGTCCTTAGAGGATCAATTGTGGCATGGTTTCATAATCACTAAGATAATCATAAAGCAAGATACTCAATTATTCTCCCATCTCTTCAGATTAGAGAAAATTTTATCTTTCTGCCTTATTTGATTCTTCTTACTCATTATGTCTATCATTGAAACTTCTCCAATGATCCAGAACTATACTTAAACTTGTAAGTATAACCATATTTACTAAACTTTAGTAAATCATAATGAATAATCTTATCAACTTTGTGGTAGACCTGAACAGCGCACACCCAAGTGTATCCGATCCCTTTGTCCTTCACTTGATTCACATATACATGTGAATAAGGAATTAGACTTAATTTCCCAAATATAAAAGAAAAATCTCATGATCATACAATACAAGTTGCATGATTCCAATTTTCTATCCATCTGAAACTTGGGTGATGAGAATCTTTCCTTATTTAGTAAATTATGACACTTCCACTAATGAAAGAATCAAATCCATTTACCCATATTGCTTATCAATGGAAACATATAATCAACAATTTTTCACAAATGCCATTGTAAGGATACTTAAAATAAATAAAATCAAAACCATTTTTCTTTTATTTTAAAACTTTGTGGAAAAATTTATCCTTACAATCCATATTGAAAACTTGTTGTTATCTATTCCTAAGCAATATATCATAGCTCTTAAGTAACAACTCAAAATTCTGATCACCGAACCATGCGATCGAAATCCATCTTCGCGATCAGAATCATCATATACTTCCTTTAAGTTTCTTCACTTTTTCTTTGATTCTTAAAACATCAACATGTGACCTCGTCACATTATGCAATAAGAATCTCAGAATAGAAACTTAATAGAGTTAGACATTGGACTTTACCTGAAGTAGAGTCAAACCTATTGACTTTACCATCCTTAAGATGTTTCAGGTAAATTTAGCAGCTTCGCAACCAATGTCTTTCCTTTGGCAATAGAATCTTATGGACTCTTTGGAAACGGTACATGGGACTATCACAGACTTAACCTTTCTCTTTACCATTTGGTCAACCGGGTTGACTATGGCTGATCCCTTTCCATTGGGAAGAGAAAGTTTTTCCTGGACCTCCAATGTCACCATTTTCAATGTCCAAATAGGTTTGGAAAGTAGATCTTCCAATCCAATTTGCTTTACTAATGCTCCAAATCACTGCTGATTTAGCATCATCAAGCACATAGGTAATATCATTAAGGGTCTTGTCGCGACCTGTCATCAGGGAGTGACTGAAGAACCAAGTCAGCAGCCAGCTACCTCGAGACTTCGACACCCGACTCTCCCGACTTGTCAATATGTGGCTTAATCCCCAAGATCTAAGCACATATAGACTTTGCTTGCCAATAGGGATTGAGTGACTTAGAACTTATCAAGTCTTAAAACTTGTGGGATAGGGAGATTTATTGGAGGAGGTGGATGAAGTGAAGTATGATTTCTAGTCCCACAAATGCCCAACAAAGGGATTGATCTTTCACCTTGATTGCCATTTGGGATATCATCTTCATTAGGAAGCTTGTTCCTAAAGATTTGGGAAGACCATAGATGTCTAAACTAGACATCTATAATGGGAAAAATTCAAGTTAGTTGATTTAAAGTCCTTAATATAACACCCAATATGAAATATTAAGGCTAGGACCCAACAACCTATTTATAACTGGAAGAGGGATGCCGTAATCCAAATTATAAAATAGTTGAAGGTAGGTAAATGACGATTTACCAATTTCCACCATGAAAATGAAATATTTTATTATTAGGTTTTATTGGTTTTAAAACTCCTAGATCTTTTGAGATACATTGAACTTTTCAATGGCATGTTTGAATCTGGATTGTGCCCTCTCAAATTTGTGACTGGGATGCCGAGGATCACAAACAAGGTGTGAATAACCATACAAATTGACTTGGTACCCTTAACAATATTACCAAATCGATGTGTCGGTTAACCACACACGCTCCACCAATCTATAATAAAGTCAAGTTACCCTTTGCCACTCTTACTAGTCCATGTTAGTGTGTCGGTTAACCACACACGCTCCACTAACGACTCGGTAAGATACAAAGTGTAATTTTATGGGCTAGCACCTTTTCACATTTTCCTAAGTAACTAAGATTGGGAATTTATAAGTGTTTAGTTACTTAGTATTTTTCATTATACTTTTAATGAAGGGAGAATTATAGTCCATTCCTACCCGTTCGGCTAACGACCCTCCACCAGTCAAGGAAGCGGTGGGTGAGAGTGGACACCCATTAAACTGCCATTTTATAGGCAGTAACCTTATACCCCCTTATAGACTGGCTTCGTGAATGAGGCCTACTAACAGTAAGATTGACTTCCTCTTATACATATCTATATAATTAAAATTATAATAATAGTATAAGGGTTGAATTTTAAACATTTTAAAATTTCAATGTTCAATTTGGAATTAAAGTATACATGAGGAGTAACTTTTCAAATTCCAAAACTTGAGGGCAAGTTTTGAAACTATTTCAAGACTCTTTAAATCATAACTTATGAGTTTAATGGTTCATTAAAATGAAGACTCTTCATTTTAATGTAACCCCTTATTCTTTAAAAACACTTTAAAGAAGTGTCTCTTCAACATCCATAACTTGAGGACAAGTTATGGAGTCATTAAACTATTTAATGGAAAAAACTCTTACATTTTATGTAACCTACAAAACGTTTATGAGTTTTTAAGATTCATAAATATGACTTTTCACATAACTTGAAGACAGGTCACAAAAACATATTTTATGAACTTCTTTTAGACTAATATGGATTGAAAACAACTAAAACATAATTTTTTTCATTATCAATCTAACCTAACTCATAAATCAAGGAAACATAAAATTCTTGAAAATTCATAACTTGAGGACAAGTTATGAACTCCATACAATTTTCAACAAGATCATGAATTATATCAACAAACAATTTCACACAATTCCTATGATCTAGCAAAACTCATAAGCATGATCATTCATAATCAACAATTTTCAAGAATAACATGAACACATATAAACTTGAAACTTTTATTATAGCATTGAAATTGGTTTAACATAATCATTACCATATTCAAAACAAGTTTTATAAGCCCAAAACAGTCAAAGGTAATGATTCTAGACCAATTCCAGCACCAAAACTCGAAAATATGCTGTCTGGGGGTCCAACTCGTCGAGTGCATGAACAAACTCGGCGAGTTGGATGCATTTTGCCTTGGACTCGTCGAGTCCCTTCATGGACTCGGCGAGTCTGCTGGGCAGACAGCACCAAAAGTCGATTTTTAAGCAGTTTAAGCAAGTATAACAAGAAAACAAGCCTAGGCTCTGATACCACTGTTGGGTTTTGAGAAATCTAACACTCCTAAGTATACATGCAACCCTAAATACCTTGGATCTATGTGTTCTTTATTATACATGCAAATATCAACTTTCCAAGGTATTGATCTATTCTAGCATACAAAACTTTGAATAACACAAGTTAAAATAACATACCTTTTGTTGGTGCTTGTCTTAATGAAGCTTGAGTGCCTAGTGCCCCAAGTGTGACACCTCAAATGGTTCACACAACACCATAAGCACTTGGAATAACTTAGAGAGAAATTAGAACACTTCAAGAATCGGCTTGCCCTCCTTGCATATCATAGTCGCCAATTTTCCCAAGAAAGAGATCATTATATAGTGTTTTACAATTAGGGTAAACCCTAATTGTCATGGCTATCCATTTCCATGGATCCATGGGTTCAAATACACCATGGAGCATCCATGGAGCATCCAATGGGTTTTAGCCCAACTTGATAATCCATGGAGCATTAGCCCACTATATAAGTATGGATGATTTACACAATCAACCCATATATTTAATTAGTCTTCTTTTGATCACATAATTAATTCTAAATTAATTATTGATCAATACTAATTAAATAATCTTATTAATATATTAGAACTTATAATATATTAATAAACCTTAAGTGTTATTTCTCTCATTTTAGTCTATCCAAGGGCATGATGCCATGCAACCCAAATGGACCATGTCGGGTCGGGTCAAGTCTTACCAGTTATAGTTATGGACTTAGACATTAATCCAACTCCTATCGCTCCGGAGGTATCCCAGGCAACTCCTCGGGGAATACGTCCGTAAACTCTCGTACCACGGGCACATCGCCCACTGTCACCTTTCCCGCCTCCCGGGTGTTCATGACATAAGCGACATATCATGCACAACCCTGCTGAAGGTAACGCTTTGCCCTCGCTGCCGAACATAAAGCTGGCCCTCGTTGTAGACTCTCGCCCTAAATCACTAAATCTCCCCCTCCTGGGGTCCTGACTCGCACCAACTGCTTGTGTGCAATCTATCACTGCCTCATTGGAGCTTAGCCTATCGATGCCGATAATAACCTTGTTCCCCCGTAAGGGTATCAGAACAAGTCTACCAGTTAACGCACCTCGAACAATCTCAAAACACAATCTCGGAAGACCTCTGATGCTCGCACCGACCGGTCGTCCGCAATCTCGACCTCTAAAGGGCAATCCAACATGCCTGAAGACTCAGGAAACTTCTTGCTAAGAGCAAGAGAGACAAATGATCGTGTAGCACTCGAATCAAAAAACACCTGAACTGGGATACAGTTCACATGGAACGATCCTAAACAGAGTACATACATAACATATCAAAATCACAGCAGCATATCATAATAGCATAAATAAGAAGTCATACCCGTCACCACATCGGGTGCAGTGCGTGCCTCCTCGGCAGTCAACTAGAAGGCCCGGCTCCTCAGCACTAGAGCCTCAGCCGTGGCCTGCCGGCCATCAGTAATCCACAGGGTCGCTGGAGCTGGCGCCTTCATTGGCGTTGATGTTGTCAACTGGGGGCAGTTGGCCTTCTTGTGGCCCCTCTGGTTGCAGTGGAAACACAGAAACTCAGACGTCTGAATAACCGGTGCAGGGGCGGTACAATCCCTGCTTAAGTGCCCCATCTTGCTGCACTTGTAGCAGCCCAATGATCCCAATCTACATGCCCCCTCATGTGGCCTGCCGCATTTCCTGCACCGGCCTGGTCCTGACTGGCCTTTCGGCCTACCATTTGATCGCTTGGGCTTCTTCCCCGAAGCCCCAGTCGTCTGCCCCTCCTCTACCTTCCTTTTTCGGACATGCTCCAGATCGATCTCCCTCTCCCTTGCCCTAGCAATCATGGAATTCAGGGTAGGGCAAGCTGAAAAACTAACATGCTCCTGAATGTCGGCTCGCAGCATGTCATGATAGTGGGTCCTCATCTCCCACATACTGGGGTACTAGCAACGCCCTCTCCCGGAACCTGGCGGTGATCTCCGCCACAGTCTCCGTAGTCTGTCTCATGTCCAAAAACTCTCTGGCTAACTGCTGAAGCTCTACAGCTGGCACAAACTCCACCCTAAATCTAGTCACAAAGTTCATCCATGTCATAGCCTCAACAACCGAGGCTCCTAATGAGTCACCAATAGACTCCCACCAATCTATAGCTTTGTCTCTCAAACACCCTGCTGCATATCTCAACTTCGACCCCTCGGGGCAGAAGCTGGTCAGCTGTGCAGACTCAATGTCCGCAATCCATCGTCTGGAAGTAATGGGGTCCTTCGCCCCATGGAAATCCGACGCACCACTACCCCTGAAGTCCTTAAAGGACAGTGTGCGGGATCCTGACTGGCTGGTCGCCATGTCACTCTTGAACGCCCTGAGGCGATCCTCCGTCAGCTCGACAATCTGTTCCTTGATCGACCCAAAGATGACCGGGGTCACATCAAGCATGCCTCTAGTGATCTCAGACATGATGAACTTGCATAGCCTCTCATCCACTAGTTCGGAGCCTGAACCTGAACCCGATCCCTCTCCTGAGTTGCCAACTGTTGGCCTCGAGCATAGTACCACCATTCTGCAATACGTAATGACAACCGTTAGTTATACTGGTACATCTGGAGGGATCACACCCATAACAAGTTCCTTGGTCTTGCCTCAACCTTCCTTAATTCGAGTACGGATCCTCTGCTTTCAGTAGTACAGGCACATACTACCTTCCACATCTATCCATACTTTCCTTAAGGACTGCTTTGACTCCACTAAGTCCCTCTTTCCACTGCTAACCTCTGCTATTCTCATCCTAGGCTTACCCTAGGGAACCTCTGACTCCACCCAAACCAGTCCTCAGCTGCTAAAGGCTTCCTTGTGATGCCAATTATCCACTACCTAAATACCATCACAAGTGACGAGGCTCAGATAATCCTTCAAGAAAAAGACTCATCCCTACAACGGTTAGACTCAAACGAGAGCTGCGCAATAGGGCCAAACCCATCACTCTGAGATTATTCAATCCTAATAACATGTGACGTGACGTACTCACCTAATGGCTAACTCCCATCATTCAGAGCCCTACGAGCACGAAGCAAGCAGCATTCGGACACAGGAAATTACTCAAGCAACTCTATTCTCCTAACGAGAAACTGTTCCAGCATACAATGTTGAGCTCATACTACCAGGCATAACCTAAACAAGCTATCCTATTACTGTCTACTTAATACTACCATGCAATTCTCATAAAGCAGGCACATAAGGCATCATTCCTAGATCCTTAGTTCTATTCTAGCATGCTGTTCTACTGAAACTGATAAACATAATATAAACTTGTATGGGTACTTTGCGGAATACTTACTTGACCTCAGCCGGTTGCGCACATCACACACTTTGTTCTTTCCCAAAACTCTTTTATCTTAGCTTTTAGGAAACCATCTTTCTTGCAAAAAACATTTAATCCCTTGATTTGAGTCCAGACACTCCCAAGGGTGTGTCCGAATCCCTCAAACCAGGGCTCTGATACCAACTTGTAACGACCCAATTTTCAAGTCCATTTTTTTTAATTAACTGACTCATAAAAACATTCATTAGAAAATACTGTGAAATCACATCATCTCATAAAACAATGTATCATGTTTGAAAACCCAAGTCATAAAATAGTAACATGTTAGAGTACAATCCTAGAATATCCATAGAGCGGTAAACAAAGAGTGTGTGTATGATGTGCCACTACCACGCCAGTTCATTCCCTTTCGCTGAAGAGGTACCTGAAACCAAAAATGTAAACTATAACCACAAAGCTCAGTGAGCTCCCCCATCGTACCACATACCATACAATCACATACCATACATACTGCCGGACAATTCTGGGGTGCCCGACCTACCCGGTTCGGCCGTTATGGGGTGCAGACCTACCCGTACGACCATCCTGGGGTGCCGACATACCCTTGCGGCCATTCTGGTGTAACAGCCCGGAATTCCAGGTATCTTTATTGTTTGATTATTTTGTGTTTTGAGAGGGGACTCGGCGAGTTGGAGCTCAGACTCGCCGAGTAGGGTCGCGATTCTGGTCACGGGATTCGTCTGGACTCGGCGAGTCCAGGATATGGACTCGGCGAGTCTGCACTGTTTAATGAAACCCTAATTTCCCGGTCCTAAGCCCTATTTAAAGGACCTTATGGCCCTCATTTGCGGCCACCTTGAACCCTAACAGCCCCCATACGACTGTGAGCCCTTGTGAGTGTATTTGGAGGCCATTTGTTCACCATTTTGTGTGATATTGCAAGAAAGGAGGGAGAGGATCAAACTTGAGGAGTTGGGGAGCTTGGATCTGTTGCTAATTCATCAAGGGAGTCTTCTTGAGGTAACTTTCAGAGCCAAACTTCGTGTTTTGTGTTGATGTGTCAAATCTAGGGTTTCTTCTTGCATTTCTTGGCTTAAATTGGAAGTATGAAAGGTTCCATGGAGATATGGAACCTAGATCTGGGCCTTAGCAGGTCCAGGAGACCCCATATGACTAGCTTTATGTCCATCCTTTTGAGTTACAAGCTAAGGTGGTCATATTAGAGGTTGTTTCCCCAAAATAAGCCTTGTACGCATTGCATGGCAACCAAGACTGAGACTTTACGTGACAAATAAGCTTGGGAAGGCCAGATCTATGAATGGATGGAACGGATCTGACCGCAAAAGCCAGTTTTAGCTGGTGCATGGCATGGACTCGCCGAGTCTGATGAACAGACTCGACGAGTCGCTTGAAGATAGTCCTTGAGGACACCCAGTGTGTAGTCCTGACCGAGTTATGGGCGACTTAGTGAGTCGCAGAGAGTTGGAAAGGTTTTGGCAGGTGGCCGAGTCAAGCTGGGACTCGCCGAGTTGTTCTTGAAACTCGACGAGTTGAGTCGGGGTGGCCCCGCGATTCTTCCAGGCGGAACTCGTCGAGTCAGGGGGAGTACTCGACGTGTAAGAAGGGAATCCTTGGAGGTTGGCGAAAACATCTAGACTCGCCAAGTTGCCCTGTGCACTCGCCGAGTCCGGTCAAGTTGACCGTTGACCGATGACCAGAGTTGACCTATGTTTGACTTCTTAGGGATAGTCAAACTTAGAAGATAAAAGTGTTAATAAGAGATGTATGATGTTATAGGGAGATTGTAGATCGGCGGATCGAGCACGAGTGACTTCGGGATTTGCTAGCTATCGATATTCACGAGGTGAGTCTTCTCACTATACTGTACCCGGAAGGGTTTGACTGTGTGACCGGAAGGTTGGATATGATATGAGATATATGTGCTATATGTGATAAGTTAATTGTTATACGTGCTATGTATGTTATGTGGGCCGGAAGGCATTATGTTAAGGGCCGGAAGGCGATTATGTTATAGGCCGGAAGGCGTTGTGATGTGGACCGTAAGGTTGGCGTGGGTAGAACCGGAAGGTTTACCCAGCAGGGACGGAAGTCCCCTGAGACACATGGACCGGAAGGTCAGGGCCTGGAAAGGCGTATGTGCGTAAGTTGTATATTGGGGAACTCACTAAGCAATTATGCTTACAGTTGTTGTGTATGTGTTTCAGGTACTAGCGAGGACCGTGGGAAGGCGCCGGCGTGATCTGTACACACTGATAGATGTTTTGTGATCTTGGGATTCATATGATTTGTATTCTGTTATGACACATGGAATGTTTATGCCTTGTTTTGAATGAAAACACTTTATTTTGAAATGAAAAAATTTGTTTGAAAATTTACGTTGTTACAATTGGTATCAGAGCCTTGGTTTGAGGGATTCGGGTGCACCTTCGGGCGTAACTGAACTCAAACCGAGGATTTGAGGAAAACTTTTAAAATAAAGGCATAAACTTTTATAAATGATTTTGTGGTAAAAAAGAAAGAAGCAGTGTGTACGATCAGTCAGCGCCCGAACGGTAAAGATCCCCAAAATACCTTACAATGTTATGTTAAGAGATAAGATATGATGTGAACTGTTATGCATGCTAGAAGACTAGGTATTCATGATAGGACTAGAGTGGCCTGATTTGTGATGCCTTAGTCTAGGGAAGTTTGCCGATATGAGATGCTTTGATAGCGTGCGGGTAGTTAGTGCATAACAAAAGTAGAGTACTCACTATCCGGGGTTTGGGGAGGAAGACTTGGGATGAATGTTGATGCGGTGTGGTCGGTAGTATTGGGCCCGTACTACCGAAGACATCGGGTCAGTGGGAAACCCAAGTAAGAATCCCTAGATATCGGAGACTGAGTAGGGTTGCGTTATCGAGTGCGATTATACTCGATGGAGTCTATGATAGTTTTATGTTGTATTTCAGAGACATCATGGTTGGACCACGCCACAGACCGAGTACGAGCGGTGTGAGTGACGAGGAGATTCGTCAGATGATTCATGAGGAGGTGGCTGCAGCGATCCGGGCTGAGATTCCGGAGATGTTTGGGTCTATTAAGACCACCTTGATGGAGACTTTTGATGAGCGGTACGCCGCATTGACTGAGGCTGCAGCCGCTGCAGCTACCGCAGCTGTGGCCGCTGCCAGGCCACAGGGGGGTGACTCGTTGCTATTTCGGGAATTCAGCAACACGAAGCCACCTGAGTTTGATGGGACGCAGGATCCGATTGCTGTGATGAGGTGGATTGCTGATATTGAGGGGTGCTTCTACACTTGCTCATGTTCGGAGCATCTGAGGGTACGGTTCGCTTTGAACCAGCTCCGTCTGGGAACGAAGGATTGGTGGAAGTTCGTGACGGCGAACTTCACTTTGGCAGAGATTTCAGTTGTGACGTGGGAGAGGTTTACCTCTATGTTCAGAGACGAGTATGTTCCCCCGGTGGAGAGGGAACGGTTGGTTCAGGAGTTCTTGACCCTCAAGCAGGGTACTGATTCGGTTACGGTGATCACGCGTAAGTTTCATGAGAGGGCGATGTTCTGCCCCGAGCAGGTGTCCACAGAGCAGGCTCGGATGAGCCGGTACTTGGGTGTGTTGAGGAGGGATATCCGGTAGTTTGTGTCAAACTCCACCTATCATACCTTTGCTGAGCTTCAGGCGAATGCCAGGAAGTGTGAGATTGAGTTGGAGACCCAGGCCAGGGAGGAGGCCGAGTCTCAATGGGTGGACCAGCGGTCGGCTCAGTCTCAGCCGGCAGCCAAGCGGACTAAGTCCGCCGATTCGAGGACAGGAGGTCCGAAGGGCCGCACTTGCGGAAAGTGCGGCAAGGGTCATGAGGGGACATGTCGATCTGGTGCTTGCTACAAGTGTGGCAAGGAGGGGCACATCGCTAGGGATTGCCCCAAGGGGTTTATGGTTTGCTTTCATTGCAACCAGACCGGCCATCGGAAGGCCGAGTGCCCTCAGCTTCTTCAGGGATCTGCACCTGCTGCCAGGGCTTCTGAGACTCGACCGGTGAAGGTCGAGGCCCCGAGGGCTCGTGGGAGAGCGTTTCAGCTGACTGCGGAGGAGGTCCGCGCTGCGCCCGATGTTGTGGCAGGTATGCTTTATTTCATGTATTTATTTTGATGTTGAGATGTTATGCTTATGTTATGTTATGCGTAGGTACTTTCCTTGTGAACTCTGTGCCTGCTTTAGTGCTATTTGACTCGGGTGCGAGTCGGTCTTTTGTATCTTTGGCCTTTAGTCAGCATATGAGCGTTAGTCGTGAGCCGTTGAGTCGGCCTCTGAGAGTTTCTATAGCTGACGAGAGGGTGATTTGTGCCACGGAGGTTCTCCGGGGATGTGTGTTAGAGATTTTCGGGGTCGAGTTTCCGATTGATCTGATTCCTATTGCGATGGGTGATGTCTGTGTCATTGTGGGCATGGACTGGTTGAGCCGATTCGGCGCCGTCATCGACTGTGAGCGTTAGCTGGTGACTATACGAGACCCTAGTGGGGGAGTTCTTTCGGTGTACGGCGAGGGTACCCGTTCAGGATCAGCTTTTTGTTCGGCCGCTAGGGCGAGGCAGTGTCTACAGCAGGGCTGTAAGGGTTTTGTGGCGTATGTGATGGATACGCGGGAGGCTTCCGAGAGACCGAGATCAGTTGAGGAGGTCCCAGTGGTGTGTGAGTTCCCAGATGTTTTTCCCGAGGAGCTGCAGGGAGTACCTCCTGTGAGGCAAGTGGAGTTTGGTATTGATTTGGTTCCGGGAGCCGCGCCTATTGCTAAGGTGCCTTATCGTCTTGCACCTCCAGAGATGCAAGAGTTATCCTCGCAGCTTCAGGAGTTGCTGGGGAAGGGATTCATTCGGCCGAGCAGCTCGCCGTGGGGAGCACCTATTCTGTTCGTCAAGAAGAAGGATGGTTCACACCGGATGTGCATTGATTACTGGGAGTTGAACAAGTTGACGGTCAAGAACCGTTACCCGTTACCGAGGATCGACGATATATTCGATCAGTTGCAGGGAGCATCTTGGTTTTCCAAGATCGATCTGAGGTCGGGGTACCATCAGGTGAGAGTGCGGGATGAGGACGTCTAGAAGACAGCATTTAGGACGCGATATGGGCATTATGAGTTTGTGGTGATGCCTTTCGGGCTCACCAATGCCCCGGCTGTGTTCATGGATCTCATGAACAGGGTATGCAGGCCGATGTTGGATCGGTCAGTGATTGTATTCATCGATGATATTCTGGTGTATTCGAGATCTAGAGAGCAGCATGAGGAGCATTTGAGGGAGGTCCTTGGGGTGTTGAGATCGGAAAAGCTTTATGCAAAGTTCTCCAAGTGTGATTTCTGGTTGCGGGAGGTCCAGTTCCTAGGACACCTCGTTAACCAGGAAGGGATTCTGGTCGATCCGGCCAAGGTTGAGGCGGTGATGAGTTGGGAAGTGCCGAAGTCACCATCTGAGATCAGGAGTTTCCTTGGGTTGGCAGGGTATTATCGGAGATTTATCAAGGATTTCTCCAAGATCGCAGTGTCGCTCACCAGATTGACCCGGAAGGGTGTTGCATTCTCATGGGGTCCCGAGCAGCAGACCTCCTTTGAGACACTTCGCCAAAGGTTGTGCGAAGCCCCGGTATTAGCTCTCCCGGAAGGGATGGAGGATTTTGTAGTATATTGTGATGCATCGATTTTGGGGCTGGGTGCGGTGTTGATGCAGAGGGGTCATGTGATAGCATATGCATCGAGGCAGCTGAAGCCTCATGAGACGAGATATCTCACGCATGATTTAGAGTTGGGGGCAGTAGTGTTCGCTCTCAAGATTTGGCGTCACTACTTGTATGGGGTTCGATGTACGATATACACGGACCATAAGAGTTTGAAGTACTTGATGGATCAGCCCAACCTAAATATGCGTCAGAGGAGGTGGTTGGATGTGGTCAAGGATTATGATTGTGAGATCCTGTACCACCCAGGCAAGGCTAATGTGGTAGCCGATGCGTTGAGCCGCAGGGCGGAGAGTACTCCACTGCGAGATGTATGTTTGAGATTGACCGTGATAGCTCCAGTGCTGGATGCCGTTCGTGGGGCACAGGCCGAGGTTGTGCGACCGGAGATGCAAAAGAGAGAGCGGGTCGTCGGGTTGGTTTCAGAGTTCGTTACGGATGGACGAGGGCTTATGACTTTCCAGGGTCGGATTTGGGTGCCGTTTGTGGGCGGTACGCGTACTACTTTGATGGCGGAGGCTCATCGTTCGAAATTTTCAATCCATCCGGGGGCCACAAAGATGTATTTGGATTTGAGGAAAGAGTATTGGTGGCCCTGTATGAAGAGGGACGTAGCCTGGTTTGTTGAGAGGTGTTTGACCTGCCGCAGGGTTAAGGCCGAGCACCAGAGACCGCATGGCAAGTTGCAGCCATTGGAGGTTCCCGAATGGAAGTGGGAACAGATCACTATGGATTTCATCACCAAATTGCCGAGGACTGCCAGAGGAGTTGATGCAATTTGGGTGATTGTGGATAGGTTGACGAAGACCGCTCACTTCCTTGCCATCAGTGAGAGCTCTTCAGCGGAGAAGTTGGCGGAGTTATATGTGAGGGAAGTGGTATCTCAGCATGGGGTGCCGATCTCGATTGTTTCAAACCGTGATGTGCGCTTCACTTCCAGATTCTGGAAGAAATTTCATGAGGAGCTGGGTACTAAATTGCATTTTAGTACCGCATATCATCCCCAGACAGACAGCCAGAGCGAGCGGACGATTCAGACGCTTGAGGACATGCTTCGAGCATGTGTGTTAGATTTCGGGGGTAGCTGGGATGTGTATTTACCCTTGGCAGAGTTTTCCTACAACAACAGCCATCATTCGAGCATTGGTATGCCACCCTTTGAGCTGTTGTATGGTAGGAGGTGTAGGACCCCCATTTGCTGGGGAGAGGTTGGGCAGAGAGTGATGGGCAGTACAGAGATCGTGCTTCAGACGACAGAGCAGATTCAGCAGGTCAGACAGAGGTTGTTGACCGCCCAGAGCCGTCAGAAGAGTTATGCAGACAGACGCCGGTCCGAGCTTGAGTTTCAGGTCGGCGACTTCGTTCTCCTGAAGGTCTCTCCTTGGAAAGGAGTGATTCGATTCAGGAAGAGGGGCAAGTTGGGGCCCCGGTATATTGGGCCATTTCGTGTGATTGCAAGGGTAGGTCGGGTAGCCTATCGTTTGGAGTTTCCAGCAGAGTTGGGGCAGATCCACGACACTTTTCACGTGTCGCAATTGAGGAAGTGTTTAGCCGATGAGTCGGCAGTGGTTCCATTAGAGGATATTCAGGTGGATGCGAGTCTGAATTATGCTGAGAGGCCTGTGGCCATCAGGGATCGGAAGATCAAGGTTCTGAGGAACAAGGAGGTACCTCTGGTGTTGGTTCAGTGGCAACACCGGAAGGGATCGGAGATGACCTGGGAGCCGGAGCGCGATATGCGGGAGCAGCATCCGGAGCTATTTTCAGAGTGAGACTTCGAGGGCGAAGTCTAGTTCTAATGGGGGAGAATTGTAACAGCCCGAAATTGCAGGTATCTTTATTGTTTGATTATTTTGTGTTTTGAGAGGGGACTCGGCGAGTTGGAGCTCAGACTCGCCGAGTAGGGTCGCGATTCTGGTCACGGGATTCGTCTGGACTCGGCGAGTCCAGGATATGGACTCGGCGAGTCTGCGCTGTTTAATGAAACCCTAATTTCCCGGTCCTAAGCCCTATTTAAAGGACCTTATGGCCCTTATTTGCGGCCACCTTGAACCCTAAGAGCCCCCATACGACTGTGAGCCCTTGTGAGTGTATTTGGAGGCCATTTGTTCACCATTTTGTGTGATATTGCAAGAAAGGAGGGAGAGGATCAAACTTGAGGAGTTGGGGAGCTTAGATATGTTGCTAATTCATCAAGGGAGTCTTCTTGAGGTAACTTTCAGAGCCAAACTTCGTGTTTTGTGTTGATGTGTCAAATCTAGGGTTTCTTCTTGCATTTCTTGGCTTAAATTGGAAGTATGAAAGGTTCCATGGAGATATGGAACCTAGATCTGGGCCTTAGCAGGTCCAGGAGACCCCATATGACTAGCTTTATGTCCATCCTTTTGAGTTAGAAGCTAAGGTGGTCATATTAGAGGTTGTTTCCCCAAAATAAGCCTTGTACGCATTGCATGGCAACCAAGACTGAGACTTTACGTGACAAATAAGCTTGGGAAGGCCAGATCTATGAATGGATGGAACGGATCTGACCGCAAAAGCCAGTTTTAGCTGGTGCATGGCATGGACTCGCCGAGTCTGATGAACAGACTCAACGAGTCGCTTGAAGATAGTCCTTGAGGACACCCAGTGTGTAGTCCTGACCGAGTTATGGGCGACTCAGTGAGTCTCAGAGAGTTGGAAAGGTTTTGGTAGGTGGTCGAGTCAAGCTGGGACTCGCCGAGTTGTTCTTGAAACTCGGCGAGTTGAGTCGGGGTGGCCCCGCGATTCTTCCAGGCGGAACCCGTCGAGTCGGGGGGAGTACTCGACGTGTAAGAAGGGAATCCTTGGAGGTTGGCGAAAACGTCTAGACTCGCCGAGTTGCCCTGTGCACTCGCCGAGTCCGGTCAAGTTGACCGTTGACCGTTGACCAGAGTTGACCTATGTTTGACTTCTTAGGGATAGTCAAACTTAGAAGATAAAAGTGTTAATAAGAGATGTATGATGTTATAGGGAGATTGTAGATCGGCGGATCAAGCACGAGTGACTTCGGGATTTGCTAGCTATCGATATTCACGAGGTGAGTCTTCTCACTATACTGTACCCGGAAGGGTTTGACTGTGTGACCGGAAGGTCGGATATGATATGAGATATATGTGCTATATGTGATAAGTTAATTGTTATACGTGCTATGTATGTTATGTGGGCCGGAAGGCATTATGTTAAGGGCCAGAAGGCGATTATGTTATGGGCCGGAAGGCGTTGTGATGTGGACCGTAAGGTTGGCGTGGGTAGGACCGGAAGGTTTACCCAGCAGGGACGGAAGTCCCCTGAGACACATGGACCGGAAGGTCAGGGCCTGGAAAGGCGTATGTGCGTAAGTTGTATATTGGGGAACTCACTAAGCAATTATGCTTATAGTTGTTGTGTATGTGTTTCAGGTACTAGCGAGGACCGTGGGAAGGCGCCGGCGTGATCTGTACACACTGATAGATGTTTTGTGATCTTGGGATTCATATGATTTGTATTCTGTTATGACACATGGAATGTTTATGCCTTGTTTTGAATGAAAACACTTTATTTTGAAATGAAAAAATTTGTTTGAAAATTTACGTTGTTACATCTGGGTTGCCGTCCTACCCGTGTCAAGCCATTCTGGGTGCTGACCTACCTATGTCAAGCCATTATGGGTGTTGACCTACCCATGTCAAGCCATTCTGGGGTGTTGACCTACCCGTCGGTCCTAACAACCGACCCTCGGGGACTATTCCACCCCTTGCTGCTACTATTATATATATCATAACATACACATACTATTAGACATATCTGGGGTGTCCAAACTACCCTTCGGTCCTAATAACCGAACTTGGGGACTATTCCCCTCCTACTACTACTATCACATATAACATATCCTTCCAGCATATACGCATATCATTACATACTATCAGCCATATCTGGGGTGTCGGACCTACCCTTCGGTCCTAACAACTGAACTCTACTACTATCACATATAACATATCATGCCAGCATATAACATATCAGGTAGTAGCAAACCTAGATGATATCACAGAGAAAATCATCTAACATACAACTCCTACTGGTGGGCCGACATTATGGTTGTAGACCCACCGCTACTGGAAGGTAACTCACCTCATACAAATAGTTGTTGATAATCTGTGTGGGTAACCTCTGTCTGTTGCTACTCTGGAAATCCTCCGGCTACAATCCCCACAAACCACTCAGTCAGAATCTGATATCTACTCTTAGGGTAAAATGACTATTTTACCCCCAACAAAGTCCAAGTCAAAGTCAACTTCCAGTTGACCCGACTCGCCAAGTTGGGCCATCAACTCGTCGAGTCCCTACCCTTTACTCGTCCTTATCCACGACTCGACTCGACGAGTTCCTCTTCGATATGAACATCGAATGAACCTTCATCCGACTCGTCGAGTTGTATGAACAACTCGTCGAGTTCACCTTCATCTGATGAACAAGTCCTGACCTCGACTCGCCGAGTTGCTTGAACAACTCGCTGAGTTCGTCTTCAACCATTAGGAGACTGCCTTAGACTCACCGAGTCTGTTTTAGCACTCGTCGAGTCCCATGAACTCCAGTTCTAACGCTAAGTCCAAAACATTGGGTCACTCCTCCGGACCTTCTACAACCCTTCTAACACACAACTGAGTTCTTTTGACCCTCAACAGATAAGGGCCTCTATGCCTTGGACTCGTTGAGTCCCAAGAACGAACTCGTCGAGTCGATAACGTCCATGCCCTAAATCCTCGATTTCTGATGTACAACCTTTGACCAAATGATAGAAACAAGCCCCTAAGCTCGATCTAGGACGTAAAGTTACGAACTTTACGTGCATGCATGAGACTTTCGAGTCTAACAGGCTCTAAAATGGCTCTTATTTTGCATGGGACCTTCCTTGGGCGCAAAAGCAACACAAATCTGCCTTGTGACTCCTTCCAAGACTTAGATCCGAAGTCTTGACCCCCAACCATGTTTGCAATCATGGTTGGCTACCTCATATGGCTTAAAAGGCCCTAAATCTTCCCCAAAAAGGGATCTAACAAATAAGCAAGCAAGGTACAGACTTTATACCTTTCAACATTGCAAATGATATACCAAACTCGAATCCTTCACTCTCCTCTTGATCCTTCTATGCTCTTCCTTCTTCCTTGAGGTCAAAACCCACAAAAATCACTCAAAAGCCTTAGATCTTGCACCAAAACACTTAGGGGTTGCTATGGAGAGTTTATGGGAGCAATAGGGACGAGTGGTGGCTGAAAGAGATGATTAAATACGGTGCAAACCCTCAGATTAGGATTTTGTCCAGTTAGAGCCTACTCGTCGAGTTCGGGACCCGACTCGACGAGTCCAATGCTTAAATCCCGCGTCCCATCCCGCTTCTACTCGGCGAGTTGGTTCTTCAACCCACCGAGTCCCAGGCCAAAAATGCAAAATACATAAATAAAATACATACCAAGAACTAGGTGCTACAAATCTCCCCTACTTATTTTAGACTTCGTCCTCGAAGTCTGTTGCCCCTTCCTAGAATAGCTCGGGGTAATGATCCATCATGTCATCCACCGGCTCCCAAGTCCATTCCAAGCCTTTCTGGTGCTACCATTGCACCTTCACTAGCTCAACCCTTTTGTTCCTCAGATCGTTCAACTTCCGGTCGAGGATTGCCACAGGTCGCTCGATGTAATTCAGGTTGTCATCAAACTGAATGTCCTCCAAGGGTACCACTGCTGAGTCGTCCACCAGGCACTTCCGTAGCTGGGAGACGTGGAAAGTGTTGTGGATCTGGCTGAGTTCGGCTGGAAGATCCAACATGTACGCCACCTTGCCCACCCGGGCTAAGACCCTGAACGATCCAATGTACCTAGGGCCCAACTTGCCCCATTTCCTGAATCGGATGACGCCCTTCCATGGAGACACCTTCAGGAGAACCATATCCCCGACCTGGAACTCCAGGTCTGATCGGCGCTTATTAGCATAACTTTTTGGCCGACTCTGAGTAGTCTGAAGCCTGCTCAGGACCTGCTGAATCCTTTCTGTCGTCGTGAGCACTACTTCGGTGCTCCCCATTACCCTTTGTCCAACCTCGCCCCAACATATCGGGGTCCTGCACTTCCTCCCATACAGCATCTCGAATGAAGGGCGGTCAATGCTCGCATGATAACTATTGTTATAGGAGAAATCTGCCAATGAAAGGTAGGTATCCCAACTACCTCCGAAGTCTAACACGCATGCTCGCAGCATATCCTCCAGAGTCCGGATGGTCCGCTTGCTCTGACCATCCGTATGCGGTTGAAAGGCGATGCTAAAATGCATACGAGTACCCAGCTCGTCATGAAACTTCTTCCAAATTCTAGAAGTGAACCGCACATCCCTTTCTGAAATCACTGATACTGGCACCCCGTTCCGCGCCACTACCTCCCTGATATAGATATCGACCAACTTTTCGGCCGAAATACTCTCCTGAATCGGAATTAAATGGGCGCTCTTGGTCAATCGATCGACGACAACCCAAATCGAATCCACTCCCCGCGCGGTCCTGGGAAGCTTTGTGATAAAATCCATCGTAATGTCTTCCCATTTCCACAGCGGAATATCCAATGGCTGCATCTTGCCATGTGGCCTCTGGTGCTAGGCCTTGACCTTCCTGCTGGTCAAGCACCGCTCCACGTACCATGCTACATCCCACATTATGCAGGGCTACCAATAGTCCTGAGAAAGATCCCTACACATCTTAGTCGCCCCAAAATGAAAGGAGAATCGAGATTTGTGTGCCTCCTCCATCAGAACCTGGCGCACACCCCCGTGGTACGGTACCCACACCCTACGGTGTAGTGACAATAATCCTCGGCTGTCATAGTCGAAGGAGGAAACCTGCCCCACAATCCGCTCGCTCTTCCAATGTTCCTCCTTCATGGCCTCCTGTTGGGCCTCCGGAATCCGCTCCAACAGCGGAGTCACCACTGTCATCCTTAGGCAGATATCCCTGATCGGCGCTGCCTTGCGGATAAGCGCGTCAGCCACCACATTGGCCTTCCCCGGGTGGTAAAGGATCTCGCAATCGTAATCTTTCACCACATCCAACCACCGATGCTACCTCATGTTTAGATTCGGCTAATCCATGAGGTACCTCAAACTCTTGTGGTCCGTATAGATGGTACAACGGACCCCATAGAGGTAATGACACCAAATCTTGAGGGCGAACACAACATCCCCCAGCTCCAAATCATGCGTCAGGTAGTTCGCCTCGTGAGGCTTACGCTGCTTCGAAGCGTAAGAAATAACATGTCCTCTCTGCATCAATACTGAGCCCAAACCCGAGATGGACGCATCACAGTACACAACAAAATCCTCCATGCCCTCTGGGAGGGTTAAGATAGGCGCCACGCACAATCTCTATCTCAATGACTCGAATGCGGCCTGCTGCTCAGGCCCCCAACGAAAGACCACAACTTGCCTCATTAGCCTTGTCAGGGGTACGACTATCTTGGAGAAATCATGAATGAACTTCTGATAGTAGCCGGCTAATCCTAGGAAACTCTGAATCTCAGATGGAGATCTCGGAACCTCCCATCTCATCACGTCCTCCACTTTGGCCGGGTCCACTGATATCCCGTTCTGGTTGATAAGATGCCCGAGAAACTGCAGCTCGCGCAACCAGAACTCACACTTGGAGAACTTAGCATACAAGTTCTCCCTTCTCAAAGTCTCCAGAACCTCTCGTAGATGCTCCTCGTGCTCCTCCTGCGTCTTGGAGTAAACCAAGATATCATCGATGAAAACTATCACGGAACGATCCAACATCGGTCTGCACACGCGGTTCATGAGATCCATGAACGCGTCAGGAGCATTGTTGAGCCCGAAAGGCATCACCACGAAGTCATAATGGCCATAGCGCGTCCGAAACGCAGTCTTCTGTACATCCTCCTCTCTGACCCTCATCTGATGATATCCTGAACGCAGATCAATCTTGGAGAACCAAGATGCTCCCTGTAGCTGGTAAAAGAGGTCATCAATCCTCGGGAGTGGGTAACGGTTCTTCAATGTTACCTTATTCAGCTCTCGATAATCTATACACATCCGATGCGACCCGTCCTTCTTCTTCACAAACAGAATCGGGGCTCCCCATGGAGAACTACTCGGTCTAATGAATCCCTTGTCTAACAGTTCCTTCAGCTATGTAGACAAGTCCTGCATCTCAGGAGGAGCCAACCGATACGGTGCCTTGGCTATCGGAGACACACCAGGGACTAGGTCGATCCTGAACTCCACCTATCGCTCCGGAGGTATCCCAAGCAACTTATAAAAAATAAATACATAAATAAGAAAATTGGTTAAAAAAACTAAGTTAATAAGAGCACAATAGTCTTTTAGGTAAGATAGAGACCAAGCGTGCAACAAAAATAAATAATAGGGACTATCCAAGTTAAAAAAATAAGTTAAAGACATTTTAAAAAAAAAAAACTTAAAGACCAAACGGGCAAATTACTCCAAAACATAGGGAATATTCGTGTAATTTACTCTTATATTTTATGTGTACATTCATTCATCTAAAATATACATCGTAAAAATTTATATATATAGTTTAAAAGCCTTGTAATTAAAAAGATATGGTTAATATCATGAAATTGATACCAAAATCATATATTATTTTAAACCAGGTAGGGAACCCCGTGTTGCGGGGTCGGATGCAACAATTTTTTTTTGCTACTGATATTATGTAAATGTTATTTGATTAACTGTTTCTTTATGGTTTGAGTATTGTTACGGGATAGTAATATTGTTTGCTGATGGATAATTTTTTTGTTGATGGTTAATATATTTATTGAAATATATAGTTCATGAGGAGCCCCACATTATGGTGATAGATCTAAACAGATACGATCATTAATTTGAATACACCATGGACATTTAGTTTTTCAACAAAACATTATAAATTAGTTTGCAATTTTTATGGCATCATACTTCAAAAATTTACCTAATTAACATTTTACATTTTCACCACATGGTCCCGGGGGGAGGGGATCCCCAAGAAGGGATGGACCCAACAGTTAATGCACTACTTGTTACTCTGCTACATTTTCATATGGGCCTAAAATCTAACAAAACAATTTTACAATAATTTTCTAAAACTTCCTAAAAGAAAATTTTATTCAATGTCAGACCTTATTAGCATGTGCATCTATGCTTTCAACTTCACCCTACTCCTTTTTTTTTGTTGCAAATAAACAGAGACATCTAGATTATTTGTTCTCAATTTTAGCAAGATTAAAAGATATTTGACAATGAAAGACAACAAATGCGTTAGTTTTATATATACACACAAACATTTAATTTCATCATATTTTACTCACATACAGAATGACCTACACATGAGATGATGTTTAACAACAAAATAAATAGAAAACAATTCTAAAGTGTTAAGCTGAGAAAGAACTTATCCTACACGTGCTTTTATGTTTAGATAATCAACAATGATTCTTTTGTTTAAAAACCAAACATAAAATATCTTTGAAAGAAAATTGAACCGTTGATTTCATGATACAGAAGAAAGAAAACTCATTTTTTAGGTAATTATATTTGCCCAAATAAACTAAAAGAATGGCATACCTTGATATTGGTAACCATGGTGCCACCATCTTCCTTGGCAGCATTTCCAAAACCCAGAGACACTTGGGCCATTCCATCTTAAACACACCGAAACATGTATCAGTTACTAAGGAGGTAATTCATAGAAGTTTATCTACGCATTTATCAATGAAGCAACAGCAGGTGGAATAGCCGGACGAAAGGTGTTCGGCGGTGTTCAATTCACTTCCATCCCGTTATCGGTCCTTATTTTACGAACATACACACAGTCACTAAATGACTTCAAATCAACAGATGGTTCAAATCAGTTACGTACCTGGATCAATAATCCCTAAATCGCTAGTTCCGGATCGATCGGATGTCGATGGTGATAGACAAAATTTAACCAACTGTGTAATAGATGGAGGGAAAATTCATCAGATCGTCTAAAAATAAAATGAAATTAAAATTGAAGATGAAGGTAAGGGCATAGAAAGAAACAAAAATAGGGTTGAAGTTCATTACTGAACCGCTCGCAGGCATGGGTTCTATCTAGGGCTCGAATACGTCAACATGTCGGTGCTATCTAGGAGTTGGAAGCGGTAACTGTGAAGATACAGTGTGTCACCAGGAAAAATGGTCAATTTAAAGCTATTAACAGCTCGGTAGATTTGATTAACAAATCATGGACCAAAATTTTCAAAGTAGGGTTGGTTTCATGCCAACTTTGTTTTATTGTTTTTCTACAAACATAATTACATAATGGAAAATAGATCTTCAATATTAATACAAAATAAGTATCATTTTAATCAATCTAATTTTATCAAATAAAAAAGAAAACATCGCATACATCAGGTATATACTCTCATTTACGAACAATTTATGGTTACCTGCGCAAAAGGGATGCACTTGCTCCCAGGTACATGGCCACATCTTATTCCCTATCTAGGCTAAGCTGCAACACCATCAAACTTGAAAAGAAAGCAAAAATCAAAAATAAAACACCGTTAAAGTTCATAATATAGAATTTAAAATCATTAACTATGACACTTTTTTACACCTGGCCTTTGACCGAGCATCTACATGTTGATGTATTAGGTGTTTTGTGTCTTTTTAACCTCAAACAATCAATAACAACAAATACATCGTAAAATGGGCCCAAAAAAATGAAATGAATTAAAAAAACTACAACGAAATTTAATCCAACAAATAAAAAAAAACTTTTTGGAAGGAAATATAGAATGACAACATACTTTGGATTTATAGCAAATTGAGCTCCCCTATAAATGAAATATAAAAGAAAATAAATCAAATAAAAATATATCTTTTCAAGGTAAAAAGAAGATTGAGATTTTAAGAAGACATACACATCCATGTCTAGTTCACATGAGTTGTAAGAAGATGAGTTTCCCACATAAGTTGATTGCCTAATCCTAAAAACAATTTAGAGAACTTAAACAAAAATTCAAAAATGTGAATTTACTAAAATGCCCTTGGAGGGTAAAAATGATAGGTATATCACCTTGTTAGTTCTTCATCTTGCACAACAGGGACTAGAGTAGTTTTTGAGAAAAGCAAATTGTGGTTCCTAAGTCCAGCTATACCAAAAGACTCAAAAAAAATTGTGTGAGCTTTAATATATGCATCCCTATAACAAAAGAAATTATTCTGAATCCTAAACAATTAAAAAAGCTCCCTCCATGAACATCCATACCGAAAAGGATGCTCAGATGTGTAGAAATCAAGCTTATTTGCTTTAGTAACCACTGATGGGTTTTAGCCATAAGAACATCCTATGTGCTCATGCAAACCCTAATGCTTGGATCTGGGTTTCTCTATTGTACATGCAATTCATCCAAGACTTTAAACCCTAGATCTAGCATCTAATAATCAATATTAACACAAGAATGGGGTTTAGATCTAACCTTTATTGTTATGTAGATATAACAATCTCAAATCCTCCTTGTAATGGCCTTAGAAAGCTTAGAGTCACAAGTGTCACTCCTCTAATGGCTCACAAACACCAGGAGCAAGAGGATGAAGAATGAGAAGAGAGGAGGCACCCAAGAACGTGTAGAAACCCTAAGGAGTTAGATAGCCACGTTTTTGGTGCCCTAGGGGTCCTTAAATAGTGAAGCTATTAGGGTTATCTAACAAGGAAACCCTAATTTGATTGCTTAGGCCCTAAGCAACCCATGGAATCCCTCCTTAGAGGCCTTGGACGATTTCTAATGGGTTTTGCCATAGAATTCGCCCACTCCATCCTCTATGGAGTCCGTTAGCCTAATATTCAACTATCACAAAATTGACAGTTCTAGTCCGCTTTATTTAATTAATGTCTTTTAGCCACAAAATTAATTCTTATTAATTCTTGACAAATATTAACAATATGATTTCTCCTTTAATATATTATTCTCATAATATATTAATAAATCATAATTAATCCTTTCTCTCTCTCTCTCTCTCTCTCTCTCCATAATTCATCCTATCAAGTTGCTTTGGTGAAGGCAACCCAAAAGGACCATGCACCATCAGGTCAAGTACATACCAAAATAGTTATTGACTTATACACTAATCCAACAGTCTCCCACTTAGATAAGTCTAATAACTATTATGCGTATTACTTCAGATCCTCATCCGCAATTGTAGTTTTCAAAAGCCACTGTCAACTCTGATCTTATCAGATACGCATCCTTTAGAAAAGGGATCATATATTCTTCCATTCTAGATATCGTATAGACTGAGACATAGATTTAAATCAATTTCTCTGTCTATGTGTTGTTTCCCAATTTCCGATTTACGACGACTAACAACAGACTACAATTGAACACATCAAATTAGTCCCGGCTTGGCCAAGCGCTTAAGGTGTCATCACTAAATCATCGAGGGGCCCACAGATATCGCTTTTATCCCACTTTGGGTAAAAGGAACGGATATGTAACGACCCAATTTTCACGACCAAAAATTTTGTTTTAAAACATTACTTTAGAAAATACTAATAACTAAAAACATTGTTTGATCAAACCATAACACAAAGTGAACCATGTCTAAAAGCCAATTCATACACCCAATCAAAATATCAGAGTACAAATCCCAGCGAAGCACGTAAATGCGGAAACCGGAGAGTGTGCGTGTGTGACATGCTGCTACCGCGCCAGCTCCTTTCCCCTAGCTGAGGAGGTACCTGAAACCAAAACTGAAAACTGTAAGCACAAAGCTTAGTGAGCTCCCCCATCGTACCACATACCATACAAACACATAACATACATACTGCCAGGCTATTCTGGGGTGCCTGACTACCCGGTACGGCCGTTCTGGGGTGCCGTCCTACCCGTGTCAAGCCATTCTGGGGTGCTAACTACCTATATCAAGCCATTCTGGGGTGCTGACTACCCGTGTCAAGCCATTCTGAGGTGCTGACTACCCGTCGGTCCTAACAACCGACCCTCGGGGACTATTCCACCCCCTACTGCTACTATCACATATATCATAACATAAACATACTATCAGACATATCTGGGGTGCCTGAACTACCCTTCGGTCCTAACAACAGAACACTGGGACTGGTCCCCTCATACTACCTCTATCGCATATAACATAACAAGCCAGCATGCAAACATATCATCACATACTGTCAGACGCATCTGGGGTGTCTTACTACCCTTCGGTCCTAACAACCGAACTCGACTACTATCACATACAACATATCATGCTAGCATATAACATATCAGGTAGTAGCAAACCTGGATGATATCACAAAGACAATCATCTATCATACGTCTCCTACTGGTGGGTCGGCATTGTGGCCTTAAACCCACCGCTACTGGAAGGTAACTCACCTCGAATAGGCTGTTGGTCTGTGTGGGAACTGGCTGTCTACTACTGCTGCTGCTGCTGCTAACGTCCCTCGACTGTAATTCCCACAAAACGATAAGTCAAACATGCTAGATGTTCTTAGGGTAAAATGACCCTTTTACCCCTCACCAAGTCAAAGACCAGGTCAAAGTCAACTTCCAGTTGACTGGACTCGCCGAGTCCAAAGAGCAACTCGCCGAGTCCATCTCTCACTGATCCGGTCCCACTCACCAGGTCCCTCTTCCACTCACTGAGTCACCCCTGACTCGCTATCCGGGACTTTGGGGCCGACTCGAGTACCAACTCGCCGAGACCTGCGAGCAACTCGCCGAGTTCCTTGAGCAGGTCCTCTGCTTGCTTCCAATCCACACCAAAACACCCCATTCGAGGGTTTGTGGGTTTCGGGAATACGCTATACGGTTAATTCCGTGCACAGGTACGAAGGGTTGAGCCTTTGACGCTTAAACCCCTCGTGTGTTGTGGATGTTCATATTACTCGCCGAGTTTGAAGAACTACTCGGCGAGTTCCAGGAAATCTTCATAGGACTCGCCGAGTTTGTTCATCTAACTCGCCGAGTCGACGACCATCTTCATAGAACTCGCCGAGTTCCACCTTGGGACTCGCCGAGTCCTTTGACCCACTTCCTGAGTAAGCCAGATCTAGGACATGCAACACTTCCAGACCACAGATCCATGGTCCTAGGGTTCATTTACCACGTAAAGTTGTAAACTTTACGTGCATGCATGGCCCTATGAGCTCAAACATGCACTTCCAAGCTATACAAGAGGTCCTATGCTCATTGGGGACTTCCACTACCTCAACCACAGAGACTTTATGCTACTATGAAGTCCAAAAGGTCCATATCTGAAGTTCTTGCAGAACATTAGCCATAAACACATAGAGATTTAGGTTTTTAGGGCTTAAAACCTCTTTTCTTAGGTACAAAAGGGGACTAACGAGCTAAAGATCAAGTTAGGGTCTTTTCTACCTGAATGGAGGCCTTTCACAGAGTAGATTCTGGATCTCCTTCCCTTCTTGCACTCTTCAATCTTCTACTTCT
Organism: Lactuca serriola; assembly: GCF_051521515.1. Lineage (NCBI taxonomy): Eukaryota > Viridiplantae > Streptophyta > Magnoliopsida > Asterales > Asteraceae > Lactuca > Lactuca serriola. The sequence goes on from NC_136411.1 coordinate 354,482,265, forward strand.
TCTCCCAAGCCCCAAATCACCTTCAAAATGTTAACAATCACCCACAAGTACACAAAGGAGGCTAGGGTTTCGTTCTATAGGTCTCTGGGAGTGCTAAGGGAAGTGGAGGCTGGGTTAGATCGATTAAATAGGGTGCAAACACCCGGGTTAGGGTTTAAGTCCAAACAGGGTCTACTCGCCGAGTCCATCGGACCTACTCGCCGAGTAGACCGAGTAGATCCCGCGTCTAGTCCCGCTTCTACTCGGCGAGTCAGTCCCTCAACTCGCTGAGTCCAAGGCTAATTGTGCAAAATAAAGAGATTTAATAATCACGAATACATACCAGGAATTAGGTGCTATAAATCTCCCCCACTTATTTTAGACTTCGTCCTCGAAGTCTGCTGCTCGATCCTGAAACAGCTCGGGATAGTGCTCCATCATCTCGTCCACCGGCTCCCAAGTCCACTCCGAACCCTTGCGGTGCTGCCATTGCACCTTCACTAGCTCCACCCTCTTGTTCCTTAAATCCTTCGACTTCCTGTCGAGGATTGCGACTGAGCGCTCGATGTAATTCAGGCTGTCATCAACCTGAATATCCTCCAACGGTACTACCGCTGAATCGTCCACTAAGCACTTTCGCAGCTGAGAGACATGGAAAGTGTTGTGGATCTGGTTGAGCTCGACTGGCAGATCCAACCTATACGCCACCTTGCCCACCCAGGCTACAACCCTGAACGGTCCGATGAACCTCGGGCCCAACTTGCCCCGCTTCCTGAATCGGATGACGCCTTTCCAAGGCGACACCTTCAAGAGAACCATATCCCCGACTCGAAACTCCAAGTCGGATCGACGCTTGTCGGCGTAACTTTTCTGCCGACTCTGAGCAGTCTGAAGCCTGCTCCGGACTTGCTGGATCCTCTCGGTCGTCTTGAGCACCACTTCGGTGCTTCCCATGACCCTCTGGCCAACTTCACCCCAGCATATCGGGGTCCTGCACCTCCATCCGTACAACATCTCGAAGGGAGGGCGGTCGATACTCGCGTGATAGTTGTTGTTGTAGGAGAACTCGGCCAGGGGAAGATAGGTATCCCAGCTACCACCGAAGTCTAGCACGCACGCCCGCAGCATATCCTCCAGAGTCTGGATGGTCCGCTCGCTCTGACCATTCGTCTGCGGGTGAAAGGCAGTGCTAAAATGCAGACGAGTGCCCAACTCGTCATGGAATCTCTTCCAAAATCTGGAAGTAAAACGCACATCCCTGTCCGAGATCACCGATACTGGCACCCCATGCCGTGCCACAATCTCCCTAATATAGATGTCGACCAATTTCTCGGCCGATATGCTCTCCTGAATCGGAATAAAATGAGCACTCTTGGTTAATCTATCCACGATGACCCAAATTGAATCCACTCCACGTGTGGTCCTGGGAAGCTTCGTGATAAAATCCATCGTGATATCTTCCCATTTCCACAGTGGAATATCCAACGGCTGCATCTTGCCATGCGGTCTCTGATGTTCACCCTTGACCTTCCTGCAGGTCAAACACCGTTCGACGTACCATGCCATATCTCGCTTCATGCAGGGCCACCAGTAATCCAGATGAAGATCCCTATACATCTTCGTCGCCCCGGGATGAATAGAGAATCGGGACTTGTGTGCCTCCTCCATCAAAGTCTGGCGCACACCCCCGTGATACGGCACCCATACCCTACGGTGCAAAGTCAATAATCCTCGGCTATCATAGTCAAAGGAGGAAACCTGACCCACCACACGCTCGCTCTTCCGATGTTCCTCCTTGATAGCCTCCTGCTGAGCCTCCCGAATTTGCTCCAACAGGGGAGTCACCACGGTCATCCTCAAGCAGACGTCCCTGATCGGCGCCGCCTTGCGGCTGAGCGCATCGGCCACCACGTTGGCCTTCCCCAGGTGGTAAAGGATCTCGCAATCATAATCCTTCACCATATCCAACCACCGACGCTGCCTCATGTTCAGATTTGGCTGATCCATGAGGTACCTCAAACTCTTGTGGTCCGTGTAGATGGTACATCGAACCCCGTAGAGGTAATGTCGCCAAATCTTGAGGGCAAAAACCACCGCCCCCAACTCCAAATCATGCGTCGGGTAGTTCGCCTCGTGAGGCTTGAGTTGCCTCGAAGCGTAGGCAATAACATGCCTTCTCTGCATCAGTACCGCGCCAAACCCATAAATGGATGCATCACAATAAACCACAAAATCCTCCACGCCCTCTAGCAGGGCTAAGATTGGCGCCTCGCACAATCTCTGCCTCAGCGTCTCAAATGCAGCCTGCTGCTCGGGCCCCCACCGAAAGACCACGGCTTTCTTCGTCAGTCGCGTCAGGGGCACGGCTATCTTGGAGAAATCTTGAATAAATCTCCGATAGTAGCCTGCCAATCCCAGGAAACTCCGAATCTCAGATGGAGACTTCGGAACCTCCCATCTCATCACGGCCTCGACCTTGGCCGGATCGACCAGAATCCCATTCTGGTTGACGAGGTGTCCAAGAAATTGCACCTCGCGCAACCAAAACTCACACTTGGAGAACTTGGCATACAAGCTCTCCCTCCTCAGGGTCTCTAACACCTCTCTCAGATGCTCCTCATGTTCCTCCCGAGTCTTGGAATAAACCAAGATATCATCGATAAAGACTATCACAGACTGGTCCAGCATCGGTCTGCATACGCGGTTCATGAGGTCCATGAACGCGGCAGGAGCATTGGTAAGCCCAAACGGCATCACCACGAACTCATAATGGCCATAGCGCGTCCGAAACGCGGTCTTCTGCATATCCTCCTCCCTGACCCTCATCTGATGATAACCCGAACGCAAATCAATCTTGGAGAACGAAGATGCTCCCTAAAGCTGGTCAAAGAGGTAATCAATCCTCGGAAGTGGGTAACGATTCTTCACCGTTACCTTGTTCAGCTCCCGATAATCTATACACATCCGATGCGACCCGTCCTTCTTCTTCACAAACAGAATCGGGGCTCCCCAGGGCAAACTGCTCGGACGAATAAATCCCTTGTCTAGCAGCTCCTGCAGCTGCGTAGACAACTCCTGCATCTCAGGAGGAGCCAACCGATACGGTGCCTTGGCTATCGGAGCCAAACCAGGGACAAGGTCAATCCTGAACTCCACCTGTCGCTCCGGAGGTATCCCAGGAAGCTCCTCTAGGAAAACATCTGCAAAGTCTCGGACCACCGGAACCTCGCTCACTGTCGCCTTGCCCGCCTCCCGGGTATCCATCACATACGCGACATATCCTGCGCATCCCTGCTGAAGGTAGCGCCTAGCCCTCGCTGCTGAACATACAGCGGGTCCATACTAGGGCCTCTCACCATGAATCACTAACTCTCCCCCGCTTGGGGTCCTGACCCACACTAGCTGCTGCGCGCATTCTATCACAGCCCCATTAGGGCTCAGCCAATCCATTCCTATAATCACCTTGTTCCCACGCAACGGTATGGGAACCAAATCTACCAAGTAGCGCTCCTCGAACAAACGCAGCACGCAGTCTCGAAATACCATCGATGCCCACACCGATCGATCATCAGCAATCTCCACCTCCAAAGGGCAACCTAACTCGCCTGATGGCTCATGAAACTTCTTGCTAAGCGCAAGGGAAACGAATGATCGGGATGCACCCGAATCAAATAACACTTGAACTGGGAGGTCGTTCACATGGAACGATCCTAATACATACATATACATACAAAGCACATATCAATAACATAACATCATAAAAATAAGATAGAGGGAAAGAATCATACCCGTCACCACATCGAGTGCGGCGTGTGCCTCCTCGGTAGTCAGCTAAAATGCTCGGCTCCTCACCACTGGAGCCTCTGACTTTCCCTGCCGGCCATCTGTGATCCGCAGGGTCGCTGGAGCTGGCGCCTTCACCGGCGTTGAAACTATCAACTGGGGGCAATTGGCCTTCTTGTGGCCCCTCTGGTTGCAGTGAAAACACAGCAACTCTTATGTCTGAATAACTGCTGCCGGAGCAGTGTAATCCCTGCTGATGTGCCCAGACTTGCCGCACTTGTAGCAGCCTGATGATCCCATCCTGCACGCCCGCTCGTGCGGCTTGCCGCATTTCCTGTAGCGGCTCGGTCCTGACTGGCCTTTCGGCCTACCATCTGATCCCTTGCGCTTCTTCCCTGAAGCCCGTCCTGCCTGTCCCTCCTCCAATTTCCGTTTCCGGATGTGCTCCAAATCTATCTCCCTCTCCCTCGCCCTGGCAATCATAGAGTCCAAGGTAGGGCAAGCCGAAAAGCTAACATGCTCCCGGATGTCAGCTCGTAGCATATCATGGTAACGAGTCCTCCTCATGTCCTCGTCACCGGCATACTGGGGCACCAAGAAAGCCCTCTCCCAGAACCTGGCGGTGATCTCCGCCACAGTCTCCGTCGTCTGTCTCATGTCAAGAAACTCCCTGGCCAGCTGTTGAAGCTCGACAGCCGGTGCAAACTCTGCCCTGAACTTGGTCACGAAGTCCGACCAGGTCATCGCCTCGATAGCTGAGGCTCCCAACGAGTCACCCACTGACTCCCACCAATCCCGGGCTCGGTCCCGTAAACATCCTGCTGCATACCTCACCTTCGACCCCTTGGGGCAGAAGCTAGTCAACTGGGCAAACTTGATGTCTGCAATCCATCGCCTGGCAGCAATGGGGTCTTTCACCCCATGGAAATCCGGTGCACCACTGCCCCTGAAGTCCTTGAAGGACAGCATGTGAGATCCTGACTGGCTAGATGCCATATCACTCCTGAATGCCCGAAGGCGATCCTCCATCAACTCCATGATCCCTTCCTTGATCGACCCAAAGAGAATGGGGGTCGACTCAAGGATGCCTCTAGTGATCTCTGACGTGATGAACTCGCATAGTCCCTCATCAACCGGCTCGAAACCTGATCCCGAACCTGACCCCTCTCCTGAACCGCCATCTACCAGCCTCGATCGAAGTACCACCATTCTGCAATACATCACAACAATCATTAGTGATACTGATACTTTCTGAGGGACACAACTACTTACAAGTTCCCTGGTCTTATCTTGGCCTTCCTTGGTTCGGGTACGGATCCTCTGCTTTCAGTAGTACGGGCCCATACTACCTTCCACATCTATCCGTACCTTCTTCAAGGAAAGCCTCGACTCCACCAGATCCCTTTCACTACTGCTGATCACTGCTATACTCATCCTAGGCTTGCCCTAGGGAAATCTCTAATTCCACTCTAACCAGTCCTCAGCTGCTGCAGGCCTCCTTGTAATGCCAATTAGCCATTACTCGAATACCATCACATATGACGAGGCTCAGATAATCCTTCGAGTACTCGACTCGTCCCTATAACGGTTGGACTCAAACAAGAGCTGCGCAGTAGGATCAAATCCGGCACTCTAAGATTATTCAACCCTGATCACATGTGACCTGACGCATTCGCCTAATGGCTAACTCCCATTATTCAGAGTCCCACGTAGCACGAAGCAAGCAGCATTCAGATAAGGGTAACAATCTCAATTAACGCTATCTACTTTCAGGAACTGAGCTAGCATAAAGTGTTAAGCTCATACTACCAAGCATAACCTAATCAGGCTATCCTACTTACTATTTACACAATAACTAGCATGCAAGTTCCCATACAACTGGAACACATAAAGCAGGCACATAAGACATCACTACTAGATCCTTAGTCTTATTCTAGCATGCTGTTCTACAAAAGCTGATAAACATAACATAAACTTGTATGGGTACTTTGGGGAATACGTACTTGAGCTCGGCCGGTCGCGCACATCACACACTTCGTTCTTTCTTAAAACTCTTTTCTCAATTTTAGAAAACATTTTTCCTTTAGAAAACCTTTTAATCCCTCGATTTGAGTTCAGACACTTCCGAGGGTGTGTCCGAATCCCTCAAACCAGGGCTCTGATACCAACTTGTAACGACCCAATTTTCACGACCAAAAATATTGTTTTAAAACATTACTTTAGAAAATATTAATAACTAAAAACATTGTTTGATCAAACCATAATACAAAGTGAACCATGTCTAAAAGCCAATTCAGAGTACAAATCCCAGTGAAGCTCGTAAATGCGGAAACCGGAGAGTGTGCGTGTGTGACATGTTGCTACCGCGCCGGCTCCTTTCCCCTAGATGAGGAGGTACCTGAAACCAAAACTGAAAACTATAAGCACAAAGCTTAGTGAGTTCTCCCATCGTACCACATACCATACAAACACGTAACATACATACTGCCAGGCTATTCTGGGGTGCCTGACTACCCGGTACGGCCGTTCTGGGGTGCCGTCCTACCCGTGTCAAGCCGTTCTGGGGTTCAGACAACCCATGTCAAGCCATTCTGGGGTGCTGACTACCCGTGTCAAGCCATTCTGGGGTGCTGACTACCCGTCAGTCCTAACAACCGACCCTCGGGGACTATTCCACCCCCTACTGCTACTATCACATATATCATAACATAAACATACTATCAGACATATCTGGGGTGCCTAAACTACCCTTCGGTCCTAACAACCGAACACAGGGACTGGTCCCCTCATACTACCTCTATCGCATATAACATAACAAGCCAACATGCAAACATATCATCACATACTGTCAGACGCATCTGGGGTGTCTTACTACCCTTCGGTCCTAACAACCGAACTCGACTACTATCACATACAACATATCATGCTAGCATATAACATATCAGGTAGTAGCAAACCTAGATGATATCACAAATACAATCATCTATCATACGTCTCCTACTGGTGGGTCGGCATTGTGGCCTTAGACCCACCGCTACTGGAAGGTAACTCACCTCGAATAGGCTGCTGGTTTGTGTGGGAACTGGCTGTCTACTACTACTACTGCTGCTGCTAACGTCCCTTGACTGTAATTCCCACAAAACGATCAGTCAAACATGCTAGATGTTCCTTTTACCCCTCACCAAGTCAAAGACCAGGTCAAAGTCAACTTCCAGTTGACTGGACTCGCCGAGTCAAGGGAGCAACTCGCCGAGTCCATCTCTCACTGATCCGGTCCCACTCACCAGGTCCCTCTTCCACTCACTGAGTCACCCCTGACTCGCTATCCGGGACTTTGGGGCCGACTCGAGTACCAACTCGCCGAGTTCCTCGAGCAAGTCCTCTGCTTGCTTCCAATCCACACCAAAACACCCCATTCGAGGGTTTGTGGGTTTCGGGACTACGCTATACGGTTAATTTCGTGCACAGGTACGAAGGGTTGAGCCTTTGACGCTTAAACCCCTCGTGTGCTGTGGATGTTCATATTACTCGCCGAGTTTGAAGAACTACTCGGCGAGTTCCAGGAAATCTTCATAGGACTCGCCGAGTTTGTTCATCCAACTCGCCGAGTCGACGACCATCTTCATAGAACTCGCCAAGTTCCACCTTGGGACTCGCCGAGTCCTTCGACCCACTTCCTGAGTAGGCCAGATCTAGGACATGCAACACTTCCAGACCACAAATCCATGGTCCTAGGGTTCATTTACCACATAAAGTTGTAAACTTTACGTGCATGCATGGCCCTATGAGCTCAAACATGCACTTCCAAGCTATACAAGAGGTCCTATGCTCATTGGGGACTTCCACTACCTCAACCACAGAGACTTTATGCTACTATGAAGTCCAAAAGGTCCACATCTGAAGTTCTTGCAGAACATTAGCCATAAACACATAGAGATTTAGGTTTTTAGGGCTTAAAACCTCTTTTCTTAGGTACAAAAGGGGACTAACGAGCTAAAGATCAAGTTAGGGTCTTTTCTACCTGAATGGAGGCCTTTCACAGAGTAGATTCCGGATCTCCTTCCCTTCTTGCACTCTTTAATCTTCTACTTCTTCTCCCAAGCCCCAAATCACCTTCAAAATGTTAACAATCACCCACAAGTACACAAAGGAGGCTAGGGTTTCGTTCTACAGGTCTCTTGGAGTGCTAAGGGAAGTGGAGGCTGGGTTAGATCGATTAAATAGGGTGCAAACACCCGGGTTAGGGTTTAAGTCCAAACAGGGTCTACTCGCCGAGTCCATCGGACCTACTCGCCGAGTAGACCGAGTAGATCCCGCGTCTAGTCCCGCTTCTACTCGGCGAGTCAGTCCCTCAACTCGCCGATTCCAAGGCTAATTGTGCAAAATAAAGAGACTTAATAATCACGAATACATACCAGGAATCAGGTGCTACATGATAAACTTCGACTCAATTCTTGGTTGCACTCACTCACCGAATCACACACAACAATATGTTTTATAACACCAACTCACACATCTTGGTTTCAAGAATATAAGATATTATCATCTCACTAATCACTCGTGATAAAATTCATGAAGTGATCCAAGTGAGCGTGGGTTTAATCCAATACTCTAATATTATAGCAGCACTCATGAACCCTGCAACAAACTTTTGCTATGTCTAAGATACTTTAGAAAATCTACAGTCAGATTCATGACAGTCTTCTTTGATTCCTACTTGCAAAGAATGAGCGACTGTGGAGAGTTTGAATAATCTTATTATTCGGGAAGTCAAAACATGCAAAGTGAAACACAAGAATATTACTAATCCTATATGTCCCCAAACCTTTGAGTATAAATAAAATACATTTTATTTAATCACCATATTGATTACTCATTATTTGTTGTTTCTGGTAATCAACTTCTTACTTGAATTATAACAACAATTGTCCCATGCTCTTAGCATGCACACTATGTTTGCCTATGGTCTTTACTTTGTGAAATAGTATAGCTGAATAACATTTTCAACAACACTCATTTCACAATTCCTAATCCATTAGTGTAAGAATACAAAATTCTTGCCACTTATAGAATATGCTAGATTCTAACATTTTATGCAATGATCCTTTCGTAAAGTCATAGCTCAAAATCATCAGGACTTGGCCAATCTCTATCAGAAAAAATTCTATAGATATGATGTCTCTCACTCAAAGTACATTCCTTTGAACATCCTTCTTGCATAAAAGTTTCTAATCTAGACATAGATTCTTAATATCCAACTCCCACTATGGAAACATTTCAATATTTTCCATATGACAACTCATTCTTAATAGAATCTTATCTATTCATAATAATGTTGATATGGTCCATCCAATACCATACTTTCAACTACTCACAAGCAACCAATCTTCAGCGAACTTTGGATCGTCCTTTAATAGTTGTTTAATTATTTTAGTCAAAACCGATTCTAGTCCTTTTTCCCTCTTAATGCGCTAGACATTTGGAAAATTTTAGAATGGTCAAATATTATAGCATTTGTAATCGATCCTATACCCGAAGCGTATGGGACACGATGCATAATGTCTTACATAAAGATATGATACTTTATCAATCTTCTACCATAATATTTTATGGGTCACGTTCTCATAATTCGAACTATGAAGAGGGATGCCATAATCATAATCGAAATTTGAGAACACACTATGTATCATTGACTAAATTTATTAAAATTCCACAATCTAAGCCTTTAGATTTGAAATGAAGCATAATATTCTCTCCCTTGATTATAGCAAAAACATCTCTTCAACCCTTGCAACCTTCCAAAGTGAAACTTTTGTTTTCCTATAATTAATATTGCCAACTTGAAACACTTAAATAATAATCATGCTCCCACTAACATGATGATTATATTCATTCCAGCATAACCCTTATGCTTCCACTAGCTTTGACACGTATTTAGGAGCCAACTAAACTTCTAGGAATCAATACTTATTGACTTCCAAAGTTCATTGTTTCTAATACAATATGCTTCGATAAGCCTTTATCTAAGCTTCTTAAAATCACACACCTTTCCTTAGACAGCTCATATGTGTGTCTAAACTAATTCAGAACTTATCTTACTTAGTCCTAAATGTTCAGACTAATTGCCAAATCTCACAATTCAAACTATGAATAAGGGATGCCGTAATCATAATCGAATTTCAGAATGCAATTTACATAGTTGTTATCTCCTTAAAATCTCTCTTAGCGAAAGCGATTCCTCACAATCATTTCCATGAAAGAGAGAAACCTTATGACACTTAGATTTTACGGTGTATGTATTCCTATCCATGTGAATTTGCCATTACCATAATCGAAAGATAATGTTTGTGGCAAATTCAAACTCTTATGGACAGAAGTTGTTCATTCTTAATTTCTTGCCATCAAGGGTCCCACCATTGCTTCCAAGTTATCTAGCAGCTCACCTATGTCAGTTAATGTACTTTCATTGAACAAGGTGTTTGCCTTATGCAGTCTATTGAGGACTTGTAGAACTCATATGCATAATCACTCAACAGGATTGTCACATAAATAGAATTTTGTGAACACGATAGGTTACAAACATCAAGTCGTGCGCTAGTGTTTACTCTTGATTAATTCTTGAATCCTTTCAAGATCTTTAGACTCCCACTGACATCTTGACATATTAGGTTCTCTTATCAAGAACATTTCTTGATAAACAATTATCCAAGAGTTAGTGTGTGTCTATATCAAGACAAAACATTACACACATTTGGTCTTAGTTGGTCTTAGTTGGTCTTTGGCTTCTTCAAGACATCACAACATACCAAATTCAAATGTGTAAGAGTAGGAAAAAAAATTTCTACTTCACATTTGATGAATGTGTGTCACTCAATTCACAATCTTGGAGTACGATTCTAAGACTTGATTTTGGAACAAAGTATGACTCGTCCTTTTGATTTAACCATTTCAACAATTTCCGATTCCTCCTCTTAGCCATAATGGTGCAGTAAGATGTCCTTAGAGGATCAATTGTGATACGGTTCTTAATCATTAAGACGATCACAAAATCTGATACAAAAGTACTCTCCTTTCTTCTTAGATTTGAGAAACTTTTTATCTTTCTTCCTTCATTGATTCTTCTTATTCGTTCTGCCATTCATTGAAACCTTTCAATGATTCAGAATTACACTTAATCTTGTAAGCATAACCACTTTTACTAGACTTTTAGTAAATTATGACGAATAGTCTTATTGTTATTTGTGTTGGACTTGACTAGTGCACAACATTGTGAACCTGTTCTCCTAGTCCTTCACTTGACTCTTTGTCAAGGAATTAGTCTTAAATTCTCTAAGTACCAAGATTTCCATACATCACATGATTCAAATCATATGATTCCATGTTTCTGTCCAATTGAAACTTGGGTGATGGGAATCTTTCCTTACTTAAAAAATTTTGACAGTACCATAAATAACATAACTAAGAATCACATCCATTTATATAAATACACAAACATCAATATTTCACAACGATCTTATTGCAAGGATATACATAAATAAGATAAATCAAAATTTATGTTATTCATAAAAGCAGCGGAAAACATGTCCTTACAATGCAAAATCAACTGAAAAACTATGTAATCAAATATTCCTAACAACTCTATCATAACTTCCTAGGCTCAAAATCTAATCTTCGAATCCATGCGATCGTGATCCATTTCTTCGTGATCAGACTCATCTTGCTCTTCCATCAAGCTTCCTCTCTTTTCTCTGATTCTGAAAAACATTCAAATGTAATCTGATCGCATTATGTTTTAAGAATCAATGAATAGGAACTTAATGGAGTTAGATAGTGGATTTTACCTGAAGTAGAGCCATACTTCTGGACTCTCCCATCTCTTAGATCTCTCAGGTAGACTGGGCAGCTTTGTCTCCAATGCCCTTTCTCTTGGCAGTAAAAACAAATTGACTCTTTTGGAACAGCACACGAAACTACTTCAGACTTTGCCTTTCTCTTATGATCAAAATTTTCGACCATGGAATGTCTTTCGTTGCCATTTCCTATATCCATAGAGGTCTGGAAGGTAGATCCACCAATCACCCTTGCTTTTCCAGTGCGCCAAATCATTGCTGATTCAGCAGCAATAAGCATATAGGTGAGATCGATGAGGATCACGTCGTGGTTCATCATATAGTACTCTCTTACGAACTCACTATATAAGTCAGGAAGCGACTAAAGAACCCAGTCAACAGCCAGCTCCTCACAGACAACGAATCCCAACATTCTTAACCTATCAATGTGTGACTTCATCTCTAAGACGTGTGCACACACTGACTTTCCTTCGTCATGTCTACTTGCCAGAAGGGCTTAAGTGAGCTTGAACTTTTCAAGCCTTTGAACTTGTGGGTTAGGGAGAACAATAGGAGGAGGTGGAGGAAGTGAAGCATGATCTCGTGTTCCTCGATCGAATCGTGGAATATCATCTTCATGTGGAAAGCTTGTTCAACGGGATTTGGGAAGACCATAGTTGTCATACTTTGACATCTACAAAACGGGAGAAAATTCAAGTTAGTTGATTGATTGAGTCCTTAATAAATCACCCAAATGAGATATTAAGGCTAGGACCCAACACAATATTCCACAACTTGGGAGAGGGATGTCGTAACCCAAATTGCAGAACATTTAAAGGTAAGTGAATGACAATTTACTAATTTTCCACCATGAAAAACGAAAAAGAGATTAAGTTTTAAATGTATTGAAAAACTCCTAGATCCTTTGAGATTCATTGAACTTTTCAATGGCATGTTTAAAGATCAATATGCCCCTCTATTTGTGACTGGGATGCCGAGGATCACGAAACAGGGTGTGAATAACCATGCAAACTTACATGGTGCCCCAAATGTTACAGTCACCTATTCGATGTGTCGGTTAACCACACACACGCTCCACTAACGTCTTCACAAGGGCACAAAGTGTAATTTCATGGAATTGCATCAATTCACTTTTGCCTGAAGTAACTAAGATTGGGAATTTTGTATAAAACATTTAGTTACTTTATACTTCATTATACTTGTAATGGAAAGGGTTTGCCCTATCCTACCCGTTCGGCTAACGACCCTCCACCAATCACGGAAGCGGTGGGTGAGAGTGGACACCCATTAAACATCCATTTTATAGGCCATAACCTTATACCCCCCCCCCCCCTTATAGATCAGCTTCGTGAATGAGGCCTACTAACGGTAAGACTAGCAGTTTAAGTTATACATATATAATATTAGACTTTTAATGTTATATATAGTATAAGGGTGTATTTTACACTTTTAAAATAATAGGTGGTCTAATTTAATAAATTATACTTTTAATTTAATTAAATGTAAACCATATCACTATGGATTTATTAGCTCTCTTTTAATTATACACTTAATTAATTTAATACAACCATAAGGGTGCAATTTGAACCTTTTCAAAACTTAGGGTTTTAGAATTTAACATTTTAAAATTAAACTTTTAATCAAAATTTAAATTCCAAAACTTGAGGGCAAGTTTTGAAACCTTTCAAAACTATTAGATCAAAATACAAATAAGGCAATTAAATAATTAATTGGTGATTATCTAATTATAACCTAATTCAATTTCATGCAAGATAATGATCAAATAATCCAAATAATTTAACATTTATCAAATAAGGTAACAATTATCTAATTACATGACCAAAATCTTTTATTTTGACAAAGATAATAATAAGGAATCAATAAAATTTGTATTTTATTAATTTTAAACAATTATGGAAATTATCCTAAGTCAAAATAAGCAAAAATCCCGAAAATCCGCCTGACTGACAATTAAACTCGACGAGTTCCCATATGGACTCGCTGAGTTCAACCTACTCGACGAGTCCACATTGGGACTCGACGAGTTTGTCAGGCAGATGGCCAAAAACTTGATTTTACAGCAAGAATGAATATACTAGGCATCAATACAAAAGAAACCAATCAAGGCTCTGGTACCACTGATGGGTTTTAGCCTTAAGAACATCTTATATGCTCATGCAAACCCTAATGCTTGGATCTAGGTTTCTCTATTGTACATGCAATTCATCCAAGACTTTAAACCCTAGATCTAGCATGTGATAATCAATATTAACACAAGAATGGGGTTTAGATCTAACCTTGATTGTTATGTAGCAATAACAATCTCAAATCCTCCTTGTAATGGCTTTAGAAAGCTTAGAGTCACAAGTGTCACTCCTCTAATGGATCACAAACACCAAGAGCAAGAGGATGAAGAATGAGAAGAGAGGAGGCACCCAAAAACGTGCAGAAACCCTAAGGAGTTAGTTAGCCACGTTTTTGGTGCCCTAGGGGTCCTTAAATAGTGAAGCTATTAGGGTTATCTAACAAGGAAACCCTAATTTGACTGCTTAGGCCCTACGCAACCCATGGACTCCCTGCTTAGAGGCCTTGGACGATTTCTACTGGGTTTCCCCATAGAATTCGTCCACTCCATCCTCTATGGAGTCCATTAGCCTAATATTCAAATATCACACAATTGACAGTTCTAGTCCCCTTTATTTAATTAATGTCTTTTAGCCACAAAATTAATTCTTGACTAATATTAACAATATGATTTCTCCTTTAATATATTATTCTCATAATATATTAATAAATCAAAATTAATCCTCTCTCTCTCTCTCTCCATAATTCATCCTATCAAGTTGCTTTGGTGAAGGCAACCCAAAAGGACCATGCACCATCGGGTCAAGTACATACCAAAATAGTTATGGACTTAGACACTAATCCAACAATCACAACTTCAAAAAGCTCCCTCCATGAATCTCCACAACCCAATGAATCCTAAACAATAAAAAAAATAAATAACACTTACGATAAAAAGATCAGATAAATAACAAAATTGTACAAATTGTACAAAATGTTTCAGAGTTCACCTCCAACATGTAATGCCATGATTCCATGAAACACCTCTAAGCTGAAAATGAAACATTAAAATGTGCCAGGGTATAGTCATAGTCAAATCCATAAACTTGTATGATATCCAATCTAAGATTCTTATTAACATATATACCTGAGATATTTACAGTCTTTGTAAATAGTAACTACTCTCTTATTTTACACCTTTTTTCCTTTAACATAAATATATATCTCCATTAGCTTTGACTGCTGCAACAAATAACTGAATAAGACAAGGAAAGGAACTCCTCCCTCAACTTTCAGCAGTCACATCTCCTCCATTAAAAACCACATTTACACCATCACTTCCATTCCCTTCCCACCCCCACTCTACAAATATACCAAAACACATCAACACAAATGCCAAATGCCATTATTATTATTATTATTAATTACATCTGAAATATAATTGTGTACCTCACCTACACCTGCTAAATAATAGTCTTTCCAGTAGTAGGGTCTGCTAAAACCTTGTTAAGATCCCGTAAAACCCCCTGTGCACATTACAACTCAACTTAATAAATCAGTTAAGAATTTCAACATCAAAACTAGTTACAAACCTTGTTAGCCCATTTCAATCCACATGCATTGCATAATTTCCTTGGCCCAGAAGGCCCATGACGCATCATTAGGGTTGAATTTGAACTGATCCCACAGTGCCTACATCTATAAAAAGTAATACAAACAACCAAACTACAGTTTACAAAACAAAATAGGACAAAAACTGCAAATTTTTGTCCCTCTTCATCCTCATCATAAAAAAAGTTGTTAATTCCCATGAAACAAATGGACTATTGTGTTATTGAAGCTACAAAATAAAATAAAATAATTAATAAAAATAAAAAATAAAAATCATTACGAAAAAAAGTTTGCTTACGTTGTTTCTTCACCTTGGCTAGGACCACCGTTCCAATCTGAAGAAGCTAAGCCTGTTTCATCAGAATTGGCCTTGGATGATGTAAACTGCCCTTTTTACGCTGCATTCTGGGAGTATAAAATGTGAATCAGATATAATATATCCACCTCAACTTATAAGCATATAATAGCTTCTACATCAAACTTTAATATATATAATTACTTAAGAGCAACTTCCTTCCGTACAGTGTAACGAATTTTCTTATCAAAGCATCTTTCTTTTCTCTTCTTCCTGAATCGACTCAAAGAAGCAGCCCTTTTGTGGTTGACTTGATCTTCCAGGGAACTTGTTTAAACCCTATTATATTCATACCAAAAATAAATAAATAACTCAAATAAAATAAATCAGAAGTCCATACTTGTATGAACAATTTGCTGTACTATTAACCTTTGATTTTGAGGGGGCATCCCCAAGGTAAGGGCACCCGTTGGTACTTCATAACCACCCAAAAGCAATAACACACCTTACACTTGTAAATTTGTGGCAAATCAAGAACTAAATCAATCATCAATATCATGAGTAAATCCTACAGATCTAAGCATTCCTCCATCAACAATCACATTCATAAACTTGAGAAAGCTTATGTTCAAATGAAATGAAACATGTTAGTTATTGTCTACCTTTAGGGTTCATCTTAGGCATTCTATCTAAAGCTTTAGGAATCTTAAGAAACCTTTGTTTGGCTAGATCAAACTTCCCTGAATTTTAGCTACTTCATCATTAGAATCTGACCAACCAACATAAGTTACATGTTCTTCTTCCAACAATTTTCCTACACTTCGATCATAAGATATACTTGCTATTTGGCTATTGCATCCTCTCCCAAACCCTAAATTACGAAATAGAAAACCATAAGTTTCACAGGTAGAGTGAAAACATCATCTACCAAACTTCCATTACGACATAATCGGTCACGTCTCTAGGTCTAGGAAGCAGTTTCTTACATTGAACATGAATACATAAACATATTAGAGTAGGAGGTACCTTTTTGAAGTCCATAACTACAAGTAGGAAAGTTTGCCCACTGCAACCAGATCCATAAACAGAGAGAAATCAAAACCAATCAAATAAAAAACACAAATAAACCCATCAGAAGAGAAGTAGATTATTATATATCTAGTGACCAGTAGCTGTTGGAGGTTCGATTGTGATTTCAAGAAAGGGAAAATAAATCCTTAAGTGAAACGTTACCCTTATGGAGAAAATTGAAACGAAAAACGGACGGTGAAATTAATCGGTAAACCCTCACTTGATGACAAGGCAGAAGGATAAACCCAAAGAAGTCGGAAACAAACAAAAGAAAACGAGGTCAAATCTGATGGTGGTGGCAGATAGACGATTCAATCAGTAGATGATGGTGTGTGGGTGGGGCAATCGTCAGCTTCGTCTCCACCTATGTGCTTGAGAGAAGAGCGAGAAAACAATGAAGCAGAAAAATCAGAAGAATTGAGAAAGATATTGGATAAGTAGGCGGTGGGAAGGATCCGGAAGCCGATAAATCCAAACGATGATCAACACGTGTCCGCACAAAATACTGGTGTTGACATAAAATGACCCAAAAGACGGATTTCAACATAGAGGGTGATTTTTGCCAAAAAGTACAACAGTTTAGTATTCAAATTGGTGCTTTTCTTTAACAACAACACAATTTATGCATTCATCTAAAATAATCGTTTATTTATCTTAAAAAACATAATCAAATATATTGAAATGATGCTAAAAGAGCTTTTAGACTGGAGGGTATGGGAGGGATGTTTCCCTCACTTTTTATGGGCCACACCACTATTTCCCACATTTTCCTTTCCCCCACCTAAAACCCAAAGAATGGGTGGGAAGCTTCCCTCATTATTTTTTTATTTTTTTTAAATATATATTTCATATTGTAGTGACATTAAGAGCATGGTTTGACATGCGGAATTAAAGATTTCACAATGAACATGGTGATTTGGGTGTTCAAGAGATGTATTGAATGTGTATGGTGTTACAAAAAGGGACATAGATCTACATCTACATAAATAACACACTTACACACTCACTTTTACACCTCTCAAGCACACCTCTACAAGTGGACTAAACCCACCTTATATAGAGGTGTTTACATGTCTCTCTCTCTCACTCTCACTAACTCATGGGTCAAAAGGCTAATGCACCACATGCAAGTGGGTTTTACACAAGTCAACATATTAAAAAGTCAAACATGAATAACTTTGCACCCTAACATTCTCCCCCTCAAAGTTAGGAATGGATGACCCACTTCAAATCTTCCAAAATCGAGCAACTACGCGATCCGAGCCTCAAAGGTGACACATGTCGAAACAAACTTCAATCTTCAATTCTTCAATGATTCTTCAATTTGGGCTCTATGACGTGAGACCATACAAACCGAGCATCAACGAATGATCACGAGCTTCTTAAACACCAAATTGATCACCAAAAGTTGAGCATAAAAACACACCCCAAAAATCTTCAATAAAACCAAACCCATTTCGAAAATAAATCACTTCCGAACTTCCAATTGCATCATTTCGTAAGCTTCAAAAATTCAAGGTCACTTCGGTCTTCAAATCCATGTAATATGAAAAATTCAATGATTCTCCCCACGCCTCCCTTCCCGCACCGCCGGTGTGGTGTTCCTCCGCGCGGGACACTTGTTGAGGCCCTCCCCGCTTCCCATACCGTCCGTTCTTATTGTAGCGATACATGTATGCGGGTGTAAGTCCCCAAAAATGTCTGTGTATCCATTAGATCCGTTTGATGGTGCGGAATCCCAATCAAGCGGATGATGTCAGATTAAATAGAAGAGAAGGAGAAGAAGAATAATATGAATATTCAATGTATTGAATAGATTGGAATGATGCTCATTTACATGAGATTCACACACACACACACATAAGCTCCTGTTTCTCTCTTCTGTCTCTCTGGCCGTAAACTCTCTAGGGTTCATCAATCTCTACTCCTCACCCTAACACCTCTATTTATACTTGGAATATGGGCCGGATAACACATGAGCCGTAAATGAGTTTACGGCCGTATGGTGTTTACGGCCGTAAACTAGACCATAAATTCATAAAATATTACACAAAAATATAATTGCCCAGAAAAGCAAAGTATAAACCATATTTTGACCTAACAATATCCCCCTTGGTTTATAACTTTCTTTTCTTGATTGACCCAACAAGCTCCCCCTAAAAAGTAGTTGGCTTTCTTGATAATCTTCACTGGGAACTTGGCTTCAACATTAATCTTCAAATTCTTCATGACTTCAAGATAAACTTGATGAATCTTCAATGAATGACTTCATCCTGATCAGTTGGGCTTTTCTTCAGAATTTGGCATTGAACGCACGTTGGGTGAGGAGGCTTGATGTACTGATTCTTGAAAGATAGCGCTTTCAGCTTGAGAATCTTCAGAGAGAAGATCAGAGAGAACAAATCTTCTGGATCACTTCAGCAGGTACAACGATAGCAGCAGACTGATTGAGGAGGCTTCAATGCAATCCGTCACATAATCTTCAGTTGCAGCTTCACCTTGTTTCTGGGGTTGAAGGATTGAATGTTGAAAGAATAATCTTCATTTCTTTCTCCTTCGAATGCGAATTCTTCGATGCTCACGAACGAGGCTTTGGCTCTGAAATCTTCAACACAAACTCCATGAGTCTTATCTATACCTGAAATCATTATTCAAGACAAAAACAAAACTAAAAGAGAACTTAGCACACAAATTAAAATAGAAACAAAAATATTTTTGGATTTTTGATTTTTCTGAACAAGAAATAAAACATAAATAACACTATTTTTGGATTTTTAATTTTTTTGATTTTTCTTTGATTTTTTTTTATTTTCATTATTTTTAATTTTTAATTCTCCCATAATATTTAAATTAGAAGAAACTATGACAAATTTAACAAAAATAAAAATGATATCTAACTTTAAGAGTGATTTGGGATCAAAGTTTGTAGACAACCTTTATTCACTTGTCGATACCTTCCATATTCACATCTTTGTCTGGTCGATCGTCGGTATTGTGGTCCACTTAAACACAAAAAATTTGTGACAGATTTAGGACATACTATTTGTTACAAGACATGATGAACTTAAAAACCTAAAATTTATATCTGATCCTAATTTCTTAGATACTATATCTTAAGGTCCATTCATCTGACGACGACCAGGGATATTGTTGTCCACCTAAATTGAGCAGCGAGATCTACAGACAATCTGTATGTGTTCAATTTTAAGTGTACTAGAACGTGTTTCCCGCTTCCTGATATGCCCCGGCCATCAAGAACTTCTAGAGTACTCCTTACACCGGGTGAGCAGACAACCATTCAGAGAGAGGATAGATTCAGAATTCTATTACTAACTAATTCAGAGGGGTTGAGAAGAAGAAGGTTGCATATATTGTGTACCAGGTCGGATTAGAAGTCGCGCAAAGGAAACAACATATGGCTAACAGATAAGAAGTATTTCACATATATATAGCCTGCAGAGAAATAGAGTTGCATATGTTGTGTATCAGGTCGGATTGGAAGTCACGCAAATGAGACAACATATGACTAACAGAAGGAAAGAAAGAAAATGATATTCTACAGACCTAATTTATCGGAATTTACCAGTCGCCCCATCCAACCGGAATTAAGGACAGAATCCGCACATCGAGGAAAAGTTAAACCACGGTTCCAAGTACGGGTTCAATTAATGTGACGAGTAGATTCCCATATATATCTCCCTACTCAACCTATCCGAGCGTCGTATTGTCAGGCTGAATGGATCTAACTAGGTCAAGATTTGTCAAGTCTATAAATTTCCTAAGTTCAATTCTGCCTAGTCATGTCCATTTAAAATTTTTCGTGCCTACCGACGCATTAAACCAGAGCATAGACCCTTCAACTTTGGGTACGTTACGCAGACTCAGGTTGCCTGTTATCACTAGATAATATCACTTCCCATAACATCTCCCTCAAGCAGCACATTTCATAACCAACAATTTTTTAAGTTTTTTTAATTTTCTAATGTTTTTGGATTTTTGTTTATTTTATTTTTTTAATTTTTGTTTTGTTTTTATTTCTCCCCCTAAATTTGTGCATAAGAGAGAAACGAAAGTAAATGCGCAAATTTAAACTATCCTAAAACAAAAATTAGTCTTTAAAGCGAATCAGCTTAAGAAAAAAACTCAAGAGTATAGAGAAGAAAATGCAAACCGTAATTCACCGATTGAATCTGCATCCAGAAGGTCTAAGAACAGCATGCATAATCTCAGAACAGATCCGAAAATTCTTCATGTCATTAAGCACTAACCCCATGTGATCCCTTCTTTTCTTCCCTTCTTTCCTTTCTGCAAAAGGACACATGCTCTCAAACAAAGTTCAAAATGTTACACAATTGAGAGATGTCCCCTATTATGTGCCTGGAGCAGCCAATACCAACAAACCGAAGTCTGATGATATGCCTCCATAGCTGCTCCGACACAGAGCAGGATTAGTTGGTCTTTGGAACCCAGTCCATTTTGAAACTGGGTCGACCTTTGTCATCAACGCACGATACTCTCTCCCATGACATATCATGCTTATCATAAACAGAAGATGTAGAAACATTAGAAGCATTAGGAGATTTGGGAGAGTAAGCCTTTGGAACCCATTTGTAGTTGGGTTTAACCCATTTCTTTTTTGATCCTATGGGCGGCTCAGTACTTGATTTGGAACTTGAAGTCGACTGGCAAGATGACTTTGACCTAACCGATCTTGGCTTCACAGGAGCATCTCTTGAACTGGGCTTGTTGGCTGACATTTCCTTCTTGCCCTTGGGATTCGGATGCTTGGCCTTGTGCGTATTCCAGTCATCAGGGTCTGAACGTGACCTTGAGGGGTTTCTTTTGGAGTATCTCCCTCTTGGTGCGTTCTTCCATCCTTGAGCATAGTAGGGAACGTATGCGCGATTAGGACAATTTCTGGCAATGTGTCCAGGTGTTCCACAGTGAAAACAAGTCTTTTTCTTCACTGTGAAGTTATTTATTCCTGCCCCTGGTGGCGTATCCTTGCCTTGTCTCTTATTTGTCCCACACGCACAGTTGCAACAGGCACTCTGTTTAGCTTGAAATGGTGGCCTGTATTTATTAATGGCAGGTTGATTAGAAACAACAGATTTAGAGTTCAAGGGGTCGTTTGTTTGTTCAGAAGAACTCTCCTTGTTCTCATCCTCTGCTACTTTACCTACACATGTAACATTAATAACTCCTCCTGACACAATCCAGCTCGTTTGCCATATCGAAGATGTGGCTCCCTTTCAGTTTCGTCCTATGTCATAGGGATGGATGTGTAGTTATGATTATAAGGAGGAGGTACACTATCATACCCTAGACCCTTGTTTTGATTTTCTTTGAATTTTAATTGGGTTTCATATAAGGACTCGACTGTCTGACTTGACGCAGTATAACTTTTGAAACTGACATCAGTTTTTCCACACTTAATTTTTAAAGCGTCAAGTTCTTCAGTTACAGCAGCAAGTTGACTCTTAACATAATCATAATTTTCACACTAGTTGCTATACTCTTCTTGAAGTTTCCTAAAGTCCTTGGTTTTTGCTTCTAATTCAGCCTTTAGGGGTTTTTGTCCTTTCCCGAGTTGATATCCTTCATATCTCAGGTCCTCAACTTATCTTTTAAATAAATCAATTTGTTCTCGAAGAAATTTAATCGTGGATTCACAAGTTGGAGTACATTTAACTTCAGTGACCGGAATGTTTTCAGAACTCATTGTTTCTCTACACTTCAAAATATCAGGTTCTTGAATTACATCAACAAGACTAAGATGATTGGGATCTTTTGTCTTCTTGATGATAGCTACATTCATATCCCACGATTTTGGAAGTGAATTTAGCAGCTTTTTGTTTATCTCGGACTTAGTAAAGAAGATCCCGGCTATATTCATTTCAGTAGTAAGTGTAGTAAATCGCTGCAACTGAGCTTCCAGGATTTCTCCAGAGACATAATCGAACATGTTGAAATTTTGTCTTAACATCTCCCGACGACTCTCTTTCATGTTTTTAATTCCCTCGTAGACCTTAAAAGTCAAATTTAAAAAGTAAAACTCAAAAGTAAAACTTGAAAAGTCAAACCGACAAAGTCAAACAAAAAAATCAAAGAAAAAGTCAACCTTGAAAAAGTCAAACTAAAAAAATCAAACTTAAAAGTCAACCCGAAAAGTTAAATTTGAAAATTAAAAAAAAAAATTAAACGAAAAAGTCAAAGTTTAAAGTCAAAGGTCAAACTTGAAAGTCAAAGTCAAAATTTAATGTCAAAAGTTAAAAATAAAAAAAATTAAAATATAATTTTATTTATTAATTTTAATTTAATTTATATTTTATTTATTTATTTATTATTATTATTTTTAATTATTATTATTATTATTATTATTATTATTATTATTATTATTATAATTTTGGATGAAAAAAGAATTTAAAGTTAAAAGAAATTGAGTTTTTGGGTTAAAAGTGTCAAAATTCGAAATTTGCTGCGAAAAAGACAGGTTATAGTTTAAATTTCAAAGGAAAGGAACAAGGAATCAGCTAGTTGAGTTGGATAAGGTGCAGGCTTTTTGTTCTGGAGGTCTCGGGTTCAAAACCCGGCACTGCACCTTCGATTCCTTTTTATTGAAGCGCTGAAGCCTGCTTCTGCTGAGCCGAGTCGTCGCCTAGCCGTCAAGCCGCCGAGCCGAATTCCGAGCTGAGCCTTAAACTCTGGCCGCAAACCTCCGGCGACCGTGAACTGTTTCCAGCCGTAAACTCCGGCCAAAAACACTGAAACCCTAGCCGCCGGCCGCAAACTCCGACCAAAAACACCGATTTTTCAACTTTGAAGCTCCAAAACTCGATCAAAAACCTTTTTTTATGAAAAACACGAAGAACAAACCCCCCTTATTTTAGCGAGATCTATCCAAAAACGCAAAAATATTTCGAAAATAAGATCAAATAATGCCCCAAATCTGACAAAATTAACTGATACAACTTGGCTCTGATACCAATTGTAAGTCCCCAAAAATGTCTGTGTATCAATCAGATCCGTTTGATGCTGCGGAATCCCAATCAAGCGGATGATGTCAGATTAAATAGAAGAGAAGGAGAAGAAGAATAATATGAATCTTCAATGTATTGAATAGATTGGAATGATGCTCATTTACATGAGATTCACACACACACACACATAAGCTCTCGTTTCTCTCTTCTGTCTCTCTGACCGTAAACTCTCTAGGGTTCATCAATCTCTACTCATCACTCTAACACCTTTATTTATACTTGGAATATGAGCCGGATAACACATGGGCCGTAAATGAGTTTACGACCGTAAGTTGTTTACGGCCTTAAACTTAGCTGTAAAGTAGACCATAAATTCATAAAATATTACACAAAAATATAATTGCCCAGAAAAGCAAAATATAAACCATATTTTGACCTAACAGCGGGAGCAGATTTCATTTAAATATACTAAAAGTTCAGTTTTTAACCATAAAGTATTTATTTACTAGTTCTATTTCTTTTTATATATACTAAATATCAACTTAATTGTTATGTTTGTTAAATTATAGTGACGAAATGTTTCTTATCAATTTTATGACAATTTTGGACGAGGGTTTTTTCTTAATTTGTTTAATGTAAATTTTCTTATAAAATTTATGAATATCTTTATAAAATTCAATCTAATAATTTTAAAAACAATAATTCAAGAAAAAAAAAACTTTATTAACCAAAATCAAGTTTTATAATTTAAGTTTCATTAATATAACTACTCTAAATAATATTGTTTATAATTCTATCATTATTATTATATACTATTGTTTTTACTATTGCTACTATTTTAGTTACCAAAGGGTTTGTAGCCCAACAGTATCAGGTGGTGCCCTCCCTCTTTGAGGTCGAGGGTTTAAGTCCCGTCGTGAATATATGTGGAATAGGTGTTGTTAGCTTAGGAGTATATTAGATTTGGCGGTTCAAAAAAAATATATTTTAGTTGCATTTTTTAAAAATATATATAATAAATAATATTATTAATATTTAATATTAATTCAATTTTATAAATACTGAAAAGTAGACTGATGATTAAGATGATATTTAATACGATTGATGTAGAGTAAAATATAAATAATAACGTGTTTCAATTGGAGATGTTTTAAATGTATATTTAACCCTATGGTAATAATAGAGTAATTTTAAATGGACTATCCTCCCACATACATAATCCCGCTTTAATAAAATTGCTTTTAGCGTATTTCAATGATATTTAATTATGACTTTTATGATAAATAAAAATAAGTAAACAATTATTTTGAATGAATTTTTAAATTGTGTATTTGTTATTTATGTATTTAAAATAATATTTGATTTTGGAATCGATGATATTAACCATATCTTTTTAATTACAAGGCTTTCAAATTATATAAACAAATTTTAACTATATATATTTTAGATAAAAGAAAATATACATTAAATTTAACAAAGATAAGTAGCACAAATTATTTATAGAACTGTTTTGTCAATTACCATATTATAGAGGGGTAAAAAGATAAAAACGATAAGGCCAAAATGAAACTACTTGAAGTGGACGGTGGAAAGGCGGGGCCACGACCCTATTTTTGCAAAATGAATCCTCACAACCTTATTGTTGCAAGACGATTCCAAAAGGGCCCATTCTTACAAAAAAACTTGTGTTTTTTATGCATAAAAGGATGAAATTAATGTTGAAAAAAAAAAACCCTACAATGAACGACTTTATCATTAAACCCAATAATCACCAATAAAGAGAAGGGTATGGTTGTGAAAAACTCAATGTGAAAGATAAATACATCGAAGGAAAACTAAAATACATGATCTAAACGTCTTTATAATTAAACCGATGTATTTATTACAAAGAGAAAATTATAGGAACTGATTATTCCTTGTTATAAATCCCAGAATGTGTAAGTTAATTGATAATTATGTCCCTCATCTAAATATATAACATATTTTAGTTATTCCACGTCTTTTTTAGGCACTGATTTTTCCAAACCCTGAAAGACATCCACAACTTGTGTTAAAAGTTGGGGTCTTAAGAATATTAATATACTTGGATATTTCTTAGGTAGTGATTGCAACCACTTTCCAAATTCTATGATTTCGACCCTATAGTTTAGGTATCACGAAATCAGATTTGGGATAATCTAAAAAATTTCAATTTAGAAGTCAGACCACTTTTAGATCAGAAACACAGATTATACCTTTTTGTTTTTGTATTCGAAAGAGATAGAATGAATCAATATACAATTTTCATGTATGAAAGTTCCAACCCGTTTTCTAGAACCAGAAAACATTCTTATACTAGAGGGATGATGATTTTTGGCGGTTTCATGGCGCCAAAATTGTTAGTTGTTGATATAATAAATAATAAATAATAAATCGACAGATTCTAAACAATAATATTAATCAAAATAACAAAAAAAAATGATCGAAGTTGTGCTGAATGATTAGAAATAAATGCTTTAGAAGAGCTTGAATTGAACGTTTTTGTAAAGGCGATGTAGGGAAAATACAACCGATAACCCTAATATGGTGCATGCATGCGTTACTAATAGTCTAACCCTAGTATCATGAAAAACCAGGTGGACAGGTCCAACCCATTACAAAATGGACTATTTTAGCAAGCAATACAATTGACACAACATAAAATGTCCCAACAATCTCCCCCATTTTGTCAATTAAGGAAGAAAATTTTTCAGTGTTGTTGGCGCTTCTGAACCTTGAATAGTTTCGGCATTAGACCAAGCAAGGTGTTGCAAACCTGAAAGTACCATTTGGTCATGTCTGTGAAGCATTTATTGGCGGCAACATTGTTCGCTTTGCACTATTCAGTTATTCCCAATACCTAGTTCATACGGGTTGTGGAATAAAGTTGCGTGTCTGGTAAGCAGAATAAACACCTTTGAACGTTCATACCATATCTAGAACTTTGTTGAAATGCCACACTCCAATTATCTATCTCAATTTTTCCCAGCCTCATCTTGCTGACGTCGTTCAGAGCTTCTTTAGGCAGCACAGTGGGTTTCCTTCGGAGACCGCGATCTCTACATCCATTTCCCAACTTCTTGAATGTAAGAGACCTGCATTCTTTAAAAACGTGCCAGGATGGGTTCGAATTTCTGTTCATCCTTTAACAAGAGATGGAACATGGAAATCCAATCATATGGGTTAAGGCACGACAAGTCCGCGAGAGTGAATTCAAAAAGTGAACTCTTTTCTCCACGGACAACTTTGAATTGAGCATTAATAAAGCTTTCCGTTTCAATCGGCTCGATGACTTTCACAGCTGTAATCATGTCTGGGATCAATATATCATGATCAACTATATTTATTTGAGACATGACCAACATGTGTTTGGGAGTGACTGTGGTGTTGCAATAAGCCTAAAACTTACCAAGAGATATCCAACAAGAGATCGATAGAATAGAATATACAACATTAAAATACTATAGAAGTATTTTAGTTACTATAAGATAACAATAAAGTATCGAGCACACAATTACAATACTATAGAAGTATTATTAGATTAGATGTTTATTAACTATCCCTTTCACCCCTATTCTCGCGTAGATATCATGGTTGGGTTATATCCTCCTGAAGACCCATACTTCCCTAAACAAGAGAATGAAGGATGGTTAGAGGCCGAACCGGAGGAGTTTGAGGAAGAAATGCATGAAGATGACGACTCGGAGCCTGAAGTCGAGAATTTACCCCTTGTTGCTCCAATTCCAAATCCTAACCCTCGATCGGAGTTTCGAGGCCCAACTCCTATGCGGAATGAGAAATTGGGTATGTGGAGCGATGAGCAGGGTCAACCTCCACCGTACAATGGGGATCGCAACTTCTACAATTTGAGTGAAGGAGGCTCGGAAGATAGAGTTCTTCCCATCTTGATTCGCCGAGTGACTCACACTGTTGAGCTAGGAATGATAGCTATTCAACGAACCGTGGAGCTTGATGCGGACACAAACGCCAATACAGACCGTATTCACAATCTTAAAATTGCTCATGGAAGAGCTATGAGAGACAATGAGGCTCTGCAGCAAGAGCTAGATGTAACTCGAGCCAAAGTCATAAAGCTCCAAGCACGCCAGACAATATATGAGAGACACCTGCTTGAGGTGGAGCGTCAATTGGCCGAATTAAGGATTCGTCCGAGGGGTGCCCATCGCCAGTAGGAAATGATCTACTTATCCTTTCTTTTGGTTCAAGGAATAGCCTTCATACCTATGCTCTAAGTAGCACTTTTCCCTGTAAACATTCCTGTCTTGTAAGTACTGTTTCACTACTTCTTTATGATGTCAAAATTCCCATCTGTTGGTATGTTGTAGACCTACACCTAGGTCAAATTTTCCGAACTTTGTGTAGTCTCAATACCAACTATAGTGACAGTAATCTTATTTTAGTTAAACATCATCATTATCAAAAATTTATTCTTGTTCGGTAACATGCAAAGTAACTCTATCAAAGCCATATCACTATTTCATATTTGAAATTTATAACTGAAAAAGATCACCTCACAAACGTCTCATCAAAAATTCATTCAAGAATAGCCACTTCAAATCTAAAAAGTTTATTTCATATAGACTTCCTTTACGGATGGTTATCAGGACACTATGGAAGTCTGATCATGATATACTCTCAGAAACCAGTATAACTTAGCTTAAACAACACTCATGCCATACTCACTTCCATAGGATACACTTCAGAAATGTTGTCAGAAACATTCAAGATAGTCCATCAAGGCATGAAATTTATAAGTACATATAAATTCAAGAAATACAACTACCGATGACCATTGTTACTCACAAGATCGTTTATCGGCATGCCACATAACCATGTCTTATCATGGAGGTAACCAACCAACTGGAAAGACACCAATTCTGCAGATAGACTTTGCTACATTTTAGGCCACGGTCACAGCCGCCATGACAGCTGTCATGGCGCAATCCAATGCCAACAACCCAAATGAGAATAGAAACAGTTTCAACAATTCAAACCATAGTAAAACACAAGGAAACCGACAAGGGCATAGTCATGATGATACTCCAGCTCACAAACCTAAAAATAATAAACAAAAATTCTAGAACAAAAAGGAGTGCAAGTTATCTCAAAACCTTGCCATGAGACAACAACCTGTGGCAACCTCTTCAACCACGACATCTGCTACTTCAGTCCCAATGCCAATACGACAATATGTTGGAAATCTACCGGATTGCAAGAAATGCAAATTCCACCACTTAGGGAAATGTCGCAAATTGCGATGTAAGAACTGCAACAGACAAGGACACACCACTCGTTTATGCTGGATAGCAACACAACCAGCCACTCAAGTCCTCGACATTGGTTTAAGTCAGTTCTGTTATAAGTGCGGCGAATTCGGACATTTTAAAAGAGATTGTCCAATGACTAAAATTAACAAAGAAGCTCGCTTCTGTAGAACTCCGACTCAACACATCACTTCAACTACCGATGCTAGCATAATCCAAGTATGCCATGCATGTGGTGAAATGGGGAATTTTCAAGAGAGACTGTCCGACGGAGAGAAATGACGGAGGAGAAGGAGGAGTGTAACGACATAACATATAAGAGCAATGAGGAACTCCCTCCCCTTTTGAGATTTTGGTACGTCTTTTAAATAAAATTTCTTTAAGGATTTAATTTATATTAATATTAAAATTCGAGGAAATTAAAAAGTAATTATAAATAACTCACTCGTCCGAACAAGTCACAACATCCATAAGTGAACTAAAGATCAGCGCAAGTGAGATATGATGGCTTAGTACGTACATCAGGGTTAAGCATAACTATGATTTTGCAGAGTTAAAGTGATTGATTCCGCCTTAATTCCTGTTCCTTGTCTGGTTGTGGATATAGGCCAAAGTCACTCATTCGACCGTCTTATTCATGTTAATATTACATAACTTGTATATGCCAAGCGATCATAGAGGTACCGAGAAGGATCATAATATAAAGTATCGTCACTAATTATCAAAGCACTTTCACTGCTAGTACTCACTTTTTGCGGTACGATTTGAGGAAGTGGTAATATCGAGAAAGCACTAGAAAACCTACAAATAATGCACTATCGAGCACACTCGGGGTACACCATCATTATAATAGACATCTCTTTCAAAACGACTCAACACTTGTTTCTATAAAGAGTCTGGCATAGTCATTCGATGGGGATTGGTGTAGTACTCACCATACATAGTTTGTGTGTTACGAAAACCCACCGCCTTAACCGACCAATTATCAAAAACCTCATCACTCGTAACAACAACTGACACAGACCTCGGAATCGCCTCTCTCATATTCTAGAGCCCAAAGTACTCATGCAAGGAGTACCTTAACCTCCAAAACCTTTCCAAAGTATACCCAACGAACCTTCTAGAACTACCACTCGTCCAATGGATCAAGTTCAAGAATAAGTACTAACACAAATCCATATTCAATATGTAGTTCGTCTGCATGGTGTGCTCGGGTCCATTATCTCCGACCGGGATAGCAGATTCACCTCAAGATTTTGAAGGTCACTGCAGAAGACTCTTGGAATTAAGTTGGATATGAGTATAGCTTGCCATCTACAGACTGACAGGCAGAGTAAGAGGACCATTCAAACATTAGAAGACATGTTGAGAGAGTGTGTCATAGACTTTGGTAAGTCATAGGACACCTATTTACCTTTGGTCTAGTTCTCATACAACAGTTACCACAATAGCATCAAGGTTGCGCCTTTTGTAACCTTTATGGCCGTATGTGCAGATCCCCTCTGTGCTGGGCTGAAGTGCGTGACACACAGCTAGTTAAAGGTCAAGTCCCTGAAAGCACATTCATAGGCCTAGAAATCATTCGAGAAACTATAGAAACGAGATACATAGGACCATCCGAGATCCTCGCTAGGAGCGGTCCTGTAGATTACAAACTTCATTTTCCCCAAGAGCTTAGCAACATTATTCTTTCTTCAACTTGTTGAACCCTAAAAAGCATATATCCGACAAAACACTTGTGATCCCTCTGGATATAACGAGATTAATGAGAACCTTAATTTCGTGGATGAACCAGTCAAAATCATGGATCAAGAAGTCAAAAGAACAAAATAAAGTTGCATACCGACAGTGAAGGTCCGCTGGAATGCCAAGCGTGGACCTGAATCCCCTTGGGAGCATGAAGACCAGATGAAACAGAAACACCCACATCTTTTTCCCAAGTCAATAAATTGTATTTTGTGTTTGAATTACGGAACAAAATTCCCTCTCTTGGTGTGATAATGTGACAACCCAAGTCTTTTTCTGTCAAAGTTAGCCCGATTCCGTTATTAAAATTTGAATTTTAATTGATTCCGTCCAATTCTTATGAATTGGAAAATCATTTAGGCTATATAATTTAATGTGAGTTAGAACCAAAATCGTACTAAAACCTGAGTTACTTAGAAAATCATAAAAAAGTCGTCCTGATTGGGTTCTCGGTCGTACACCCATTTATGGCCATAAACCCATTCACGGCCGTAAACCTGTGTACGGTTGGTGACAGGTGCCCCCCACAACCGACCATGCACCCAACCTATAAATACGTGATTTCTACCCTCATTTACATTTTTCCAGCCGAAAACTCCTCAAGATTATCTCAAGACTCATCCAACAAGAACCCTCTTTTCACCCTACCAAAGTAAGTGATTCCTCCCTTTTCACTTGTTATTCATCTTATTCATGTAAGGGGGCTTCATATTCATCCATTGATTCATCATGTTTATCATCATCTTTATGCTCTTGAAGAGTTTACGACCGTAAACCCTTCATATGGCCGTAAACCCTTCATAGTTGGGCCGTAAACCCTTCATATAATCATAGGCCGTTAACACCTCATGGGCCGTGAACCTTTCTTATGTTCATGGGCCGTAAACTCATCATGGGCCGCAAACCCATGGTGGTTGTCCGTGAACTCCTTTTTGTCCCTCATTCTTGATTCTAACTGTAACGACCCGTTTCCGGTATGTTAATTCCTTGGTAATTGTTGTAAGTTTTGCAAGAGGAACTCGGCGAGTTCATAGCCTGACTCGCCGAGTAGGGTCGCGGCTGCGAGCACGCGTGAGCCGGGGACTCGGCGAGTCCATATCCTGGACTCGGCGAGTCCATCCGTCTGGGTGAAACCCTAAATCCCCGGGTTGCCCACTATTTAAACCACCTTATAGCCCCATTCTCGCCTCCCTCACCCTGAGAACACAGTGAGAAAACCCTAATCCTCCCTTGAGAGCTTATAAGTGTTTTTGGTGCCATTTTGTGAAGGTGTGAAGAAGGAGAAGAAGAAAGAAGCAAGGAGAAGAGTTGTAGTGCAAAGATCCAAGGGCAAATCTGAGTTATTTGAGGTATTTTCGGAGTTCCCCTCTTGTTATATGCTTTAAACTTCCATTAGGGCTCTCCTAAGAGCTAGTTGATGCTTGTTCCAAGCCTTATGTTTGCATGAATGCCTTAATAAGTCGAGATATCTTTAGATCTGAATGATGGGGTGTTGTAGAGCCCAGATCTACTGTCTTTTTGGAGTTACTTTGCATATTAACCATAGATCTACCCATTTTATGCATCTTTTAGCCTTATTTCCCTTATTCATGAGGTTGTGCACGTAAAGTTGGAAACTTTACGTGGTAAATCAGCTTATTGGACTCAGATCTATCAATTGTATGTGTTGGATTCAAACAAAATCGAGTAAAAGTCAGTTGCATGGCGGCAACTCGGCGAGTCGGGAAGAACGACTCGGCGAGTTGGGTCGCGAGTTCCCGAGTCCTTCATTTTGATCAGTGTCGAGTGAATCCAGTGAGTTAGAGAGTGGACTCAGCGAGTTGAGGGTAGACTCAGTGATGGAGGGACTCGGCGAGTTGTTCATACAACTCGGCGAGTCCAAGGCAATCTTCTTAGGATCATGAACAACTCGTCGAGTTTGTTCATACGGCTCGGCGAGTCGGATGAAGATTGTCTGAGTTCTTGGATCAAGAGGGTACTCGTCGAGTCGATGCCACACTCGACGAGTAGCAGCGTGTAGAACTGAGAAGTGAGAGTAGGACTCGGCGAGTTGGGTGGCCCAACTCGGCGAGTCAGCCCAAAGAGAGTTGACTTTGACCAAGGGTAAAAGAGTCATTTTACCCCAAGTGCAGTGTTTAGTATTTGATTGAGTGTGCTTATGGACTTGTAGCCGAGGAGATTCAGGAGCAGCAGCCGTTAGCTTCCCGAGCCACACACTCAGCAGCCAGCTTACGAGGTGAGTTTCCTTCAAGTAGGGACGGGTCTAAGGCCACAATGCCGGCCCGTCCAGTTAGCAGTAGTTTCCGGACTTCGGTCCGATGTAGCAGCTAGTATGTTTGATGCCTTCGTGGCTCAGACAGGATTTATGTGCTATGTTTTATGTGTTACGTGTTATGTGTTCCGGGCTACGGCTCGATGTAGTATGCAGTATATATGTTCATGCTAGTTGATATGCTATGATATGTTCAGTCAGTTAGTTCCGGACTCCGGTCCGATGCAGGGGACAAGGTCCCAGTTAGTTCCGGACTTCGGTCCGATGCAGTTAGTTCCGGACTTCGGTCCGATGCAGTTAGTTCCGGACTTTGGTCCGATGCAGGGGACAAGGTCCCAGTCAGTTCCGGACTTCGGTCCGATGCAGTTTCCGGGCTTCGGCCCGATGCAGTGGGCAAGGCCCAATATGTGTTATATGTTATTGTATGGTATGTGGTATTTTGGGGGAGCTCACTAAGCTTCGTGCTTACAGTTTCAGTTTTGGTTTCAGGTACTTCCGCAAGCAAAGGGAAGAGCTCGGGGTGACAGCATCGCACACACCACAGCTTAGCTTTTATCCTGGGGATGGTTTTAGTTGTTTTGGATTTGATGTAGTATGATACAGTTTTCCGCACAGTATTTTATTATGATTGGGATACATCGCGTATGTTTTTATGTTATGATACTCATATTATGGTTTTGATTATATTGAAAAATGAAAATTTTTGGGTCGTAGAGTTGGGTCGTTTCAAGTTGGTATCAGAGCCCTGGTTTGAGGGATTCGGATACACTTCCAGGTGTATCTGAACTCAAACTAAGGGAAATAAAAGATTTTAGTAAAATAAAAATGTTTTACAAAAAAAAAAAAAAAAAAAAAAAAATTGAAAGCACTTAGAAAGAAAGAATTGTTTTTAGCAAGATAGAGGTGTGTGCATGCGGTCAGCCGAGCTCAAGTAAGTACTCCCAAATTACCCATACAAGTTATTTGTTCAGTTTCAGCTTCAGTAGAACAGCATGTTAGTATAAGACTAAGGATCTAGGAGGATGCCTTATGTGCCTGCTTTATGTGTTACATCTTTATGAGTATTGCATGCTAGTATTGAGTAGACAGCAGTAGGATAGCCTGTTTAGGTTATGCCTGATAGTATGAGCTTAGCACTGCATGCTAGATCAGTTTCTCGTTTTGAGAATAGTTTTGCCTAAGTATCTTCCCTTATTCCGAATGCTGCTTGCTTCGTGCTTTGTGGGAGTTCTGAGTGATGGAAGTTAGCCATCAGGTGAACACGTTACACCATATGTGATCAGGGTTAAATAATCCCAGAGTGCTGGAACTGGCCCTATTGCGCAGCTCTTGTTTGAGTCCAACCGTTATAGGGACGGGTCTTTTACTTGAAGGATTATCTGATCTTCGTCACATGTG
The DNA here is from genome assembly GCF_051521515.1 of Lactuca serriola. Classification (NCBI taxonomy): domain Eukaryota; kingdom Viridiplantae; phylum Streptophyta; class Magnoliopsida; order Asterales; family Asteraceae; genus Lactuca; species Lactuca serriola. The sequence goes on from NC_136411.1 coordinate 354,516,617, forward strand.
ATGGTGTTCAGGTGATGGTTAATTAGCATTATAAGGAGACTTGCAGCAGCTGAGGACTAGTTGAGTTGAGTCTGAGGTTTCCCTGGGGCAAGCCTAGGATGAGAGTAGCAGAGATCAGTAGTAGTAGAAGTGACTTGGTGGAGTCAGGGCAGTTCTTGAAGAAAGTACGGATAGATGTGGAAGGTAGAATGGGCCCGTACTACTGGAAGCAGAGGATCCGTACTCGAATCAAGAAAGGCTGAGACAAGACCAGGAAGCTAGTTGTAGTATCAATGATCCCTCAAGATATTTTTGTTTTCTGATGTAGTTGTGATGTGTTTCAGAATGGTGGTTCTGCGTTCGAGACCAGCAGCCGGCAGCGGAGGTGCCGGGGAGGGATCAGGTTCAGGTTCGGGGGATGAGCGCATGGATGAGCAGACCCGAGAGTTCCTTTCTTCGGAGATTACGCGCATCATTATAGAGCAGACTCCTATGATCTTCGGTTCGATCAAGGAGGGGATTCTAGAGCTGATGGATGAGAGATTGGGCACCTTCCGTGCCGAGGTAGCGGCCATGATGGGGTCGCGCACCCTTACTTTCAGGGAGTTCAGGGCATGTGGAGCTCCGGACTATCATGGGACGCGAGACCCCATAGCGAGCAGCAGATGGTTGGCGGATGTGGCCAACGCCTTCCGCACTAGCAGATGTCCCGAGGGGGACAAGGTCAGATTGGCGTCCTGTCTTTTGAAGGACAGGGCACGAGATTGGTGGGAGGAGGTCGGGCATGCCATTGGGGATGATGCAGCATTGGACGCCATGACCTGAGCTGATTTCTCTACCAGGTTCAAGGCGGAGTTTGCACCGGTCATTGAGGTGCAACAGCTAGCTAGGGAGTTTCAGGACCTCACCCAGACTACAGAGACAGTGGCGGAGATCACCGCCAAGTTCAGGGAGAGGGCTCTTCTCGTTCCTCAGTATGTAGCTGATGAGGAAATGAAGAAGGCCCGTTATCATGAGATGTTGCGGAGCGATATCCGCCAGTTTGTGAGCCGGTCCAGCTGTAAAACGCTGGAAGATATGATTGCTAGAGATCGGGAGAGGGAGATTGATCTTGAGATGGAGAAGAAGAGGAAACCGGAGGCGGTTTCGGGTTCAGGCGGTTCGGGCAAAAAGCCCAAGGTTTCGGATCACAGATCTAGGAGTCAGCAGAGCCACGGTCGATGTGGCAAGTGTGGGAGATTGCACGAGGGAGCATGCAAGGCAGGGAGTTCCGGCTGCTACAAATGCGGTCGGATTGGGCATTTGAGTAGGGATTGTACGGCCCCTGCTACTGCCGTCGCAGCATCAGATCTGATTTGCTTTCAGTGCAATCAGAGGGGACATAAAAAGTCCCAGTGTCCGAGTTTAGCTTCAGCAGGGAAGGTGGCTGCACCTGCCCCTGCTACCTTGAGGATTACAGATGGCCGGCAGGGCCGAGCTGATGCGCCAGTGGCGAAGAGTAGGGCGTTTCAGATGACAGCAGAGGAGGCGCGAGCGACTCCTGATGTGGTGACGGGTATGTATCTTCCCTTTTATCTCTTTATTATTATTGATTAAATGTTGCTTATGGTTGTATGTTTTATTCAGGGTCGTTCTCTGTGAACGGCATTTCTGCTTTGGTATTATTCGATTCGGGGGCTACCCGATCATTCGTATCTCTTGCGCTTAGCAAGAGGTTCAGTAGAGCTCCAGGGGAGCTGGATTGTCCATTAGAGGTTGAGATAGCGGATGATAGGACCGTGAGGGTCGGCAGAGTGCACAGAGGGTGTTCTCTTCAGTTATTTGATGAGCAGTTTTCAGTGGATCTGGTACCTATTCCCCTGCGAGGGAATAAGGTTATTGTGGGTATGGATTGGCTAAGCCCCAATGGGGCGGTGATTGATTGCGAGCTTCAGCTAGTGAGGGTTCGCACTCCCAGTGGGGGAGAGTTGGTGATTCAGGGCGAGAGGCCACAACGAGGACCGACCTTTTGTTCCGCCGCAAGGGCGAGGCGCTATGTTCAGCAGGGTTGCGCCGGTTTTGTAGCCTACGTTTTGGATGCCTGGGAGAAGGGAAAGTCGACAGTGGATGATGTTCCTATTGTTCGAGACTACCCGGACGTGTTTCCTGAGGATTTGCCGGGGATACCTCCTGAGAGACAGGTTGAGTTCAGGATCGACCTCGTCCCTGGTGCGGTTCCGATAGCCAAGGCACCGTATCGACTAGCTCCCCCTGAGATGCAGGAGTTGTCTACACAGCTGCAGGAGCTGTTAGACAAGGGTTTCATTCGGCCGAGCAGTTCGCCTTGGGGAGCACCGATCCTGTTTGTGAGAAAGAAGGATAGGTCGCATCGTATGTGTATTGATTATCGGGAGTTGAATAAGGTAACGGTGAAGAACCGTTACCCACTCCCGAGGATAGATGATTTGTTTGATCAGCTTCAGGGAGCGTCTTGGTTCTCCAAGATTGATCTACGCTCCGGATATCATCAGATGTGGGTTAGAGATGAGGATGTACAGAAGACTGCTTTCAGGACCAGGTATGGTCATTACGAGTTTGTGGTGATGCCATTTGGGCTCACCAATGCTCCAGCCGCGTTCATGGATCTCATGAACCGCATGTGTAGACCGATGCTGGATCGGTCAGTGATAGTGTTCATAGATGACATCTTGGTATATTCCAAGACGCAGGAGCAGCACGAGGAGCACCTGCGGGAGGTGCTGGAGGTTTTGAGGAGGGAGAGACTTTTCGCAAAGTTCTCCAAATGTGAGTTTTGGTTGCGCGAGGTGCAGTTCCTTGGTCACCTCGTCAACCAGAAGGGTATTCTGGTAGATCCGGCCAAGATAGAGGCCGTGATGCAGTGGGAGGTCCCGAAGTCTCCATCTGAGATTCGGAGCTTCCTAGGGTTGGCAGGGTATTATCGGAGATTTATTTAGGATTTCTCCAAGATAGCAGTGCCGCTCACCCGACTGACCAAGAAGTCGGTGGTATTTCGTTGGGGTCTGGAGCAGCAGACAGCATTCGAGACCCTCAGGCAGAGATTGTGCGAGGCTCCGATCCTTACCTTGCCAGAGGGAGTAGAGGACCTTGTAGTCTATTGTGATGCCTCGATCACAGGTTTGGGAGCAGTTCTGATGCAACGAGGCCATGTGATAGCTTATGCCTCGAGACAGTTGAAGCCTCACGAGGCTAATTATCCTACCCATGATTTGGAGCTGGGGGCAGTTGTGTTTGCCCTCAAGATTTGGAGGCATTACCTTTATGGGGTCCGTTGTACTATATACACAGATCACAAGAGTTTGAAATATCTTATGGATCAGCCGAGTTTGAACATGAGGCAGAGGAGGTGGTTGGACGTGCTGAAGGACTATGACTGTGAGATCCTTTATCATCCAGGGAAGGCCAACGTGGTTGCCGACGCCCTAAGCCGCAAGGTGTCGGCGGCCCCTATCAGGGATCTGTGTATGAGGATGACAGTGATCACTCCACTGTTGGAGCGAATCAAGGAGGCTCAGATGGAGGGCCTCAAGGAGGAGAGGCAGAAGTGTGAGAGGATAGTAGGCCGAGTAGCTTCATTTGATTATGACAGTCGGGGTTTGTTGACACTTCATGGTAGGGTATGGGTACCGTACTGGGGTGGGGTACGGCAGGTATTGATGGACGAGGCTCATAAGTCTCGATTTTCTATCCACCCAGGAGCGACAAAGATGTACCGAGATCTTCGACCCGATTATTGGTGGCCCTGCATGAAGCGGGACGTCGCCTGGTACGTCGAGAGATGCCTGACCTGCCGGAAGGTCAAGGCGGAGCACCAGAGACCTCATGGCAGGATGCAGCCGTTAGACATTCCCGTGTGGAAATGGGAGGACATTACCATGGATTTTGTCACCAAGCTTCCCCGGACCGCACGTGGAGTGGACTCGATATGGGTAGTAGTGGATCGGTTGTCGAAGAGTGCCCATTTTATCCCGATCCAGGAGAGTATATCGGCGGAGAAGTTAGCCGATATCTATGTGCGTGAGATCGTGGCACGTCATGGAGTGCCGGTATCAGTGGTGTCTGACCGAGATGTCCGTTTCACATCCAGATTTTGGAAGCGGTTCCACGACGAGATGGGTACTCGTCTCCATTTCAGCACCGCTTTCCACCCTCAGATAGATGGGCAGAGCGAGAGGACGATTCAGACTCTCGAGGACATGCTTAGGGCATGTGTCCTAGATTTCGGTGGCAGTTGGGATACGTATCTTCCGTTAGCGGAATTCTCGTATAACAACAGTTATCATGCGAGCATTGATCGACCTCCCTTTGAGATGTTGTATGGGAGGAAGTGTAGGACCCCGATTTGTTGGGGCGAGGTCGGTCAGCGAGTCATTGGGAGCACAGAGGTGGTGCTCAAGACGACTGAATTGATCCAACAGGTCCGTAGTAGACTGCAAACTGCTCAGAGTCGGCAGAAGAGCTACGCCGATAGGAGGCGTTCAGACTTGGAGTTCCAGGTGGGAGATATGGTCCTTCTGAAAGTCTCACCTTGGAAGGGTGTCATCAGGTTCCGGAAGAGGGGCAAGTTGGGCCCCAGATTTATTGGTCCTTTCAGGGTTTTGGCCCGGGTGGGTCGGGTTGCTTATCGGTTAGATCTTCCTGAGGAGCTTAGTCAGATCCACAGCACTTTCCATGTGTCTCAGTTGAGAAAGTGTCTGGTGGATGAGTCAGCAGTCGTTCCCCTAGAGGATATTCAGGTTGATAGCAGCCTGAATTATATTGAGAGACCGGTCGCAATTCTGGACCGGAAGACCAAGGCCTTGAGGAACAAGGAAATTCAGTTAGTAAAGGTGCAGTGGCAGCACCGGAAGGGGTCTGAGTGGACGTGGGAGGCTGAGGAGGAGATGAGAGAGCACTACCCAGAGTTATTTGCAGATCCAGCCGTAGCAGACTTCGAGGACGAAGACTGAGACAAGTGGGGGAGAATTGTAACGACCCGTTTCCGGTATGTTAATTCCTTGGTAATTGTTGTAAGTTTTGCAAGAGGAACTCGGCGAGTTCATAGCCTGACTCGCCGAGTAGGGTCGCGGCTGCGAGCACGCGTGAGCCGGGGACTCGGCGAGTCCATATCCTGGACTCGGCGAGTCCATCCGTCTGGGTGAAACCCTAAATCCCCGGGTTGCCCACTATTTAAACCACCTTATAGCCCCATTCTCGCCTCCCTCACCCTGAGAACACAGTGAGAAAACCCTAATCCTCCCTTGAGAGCTTATAAGTGTTTTTGGTGTCATTTTGTGAAGGTGTGAAGAAGGAGAAGAAGAAAGAAGCAAGGAGAAGAGTTGTAGTGCAAAGATCCAAGGGCAAATCTGAGTTATTTGAGGTATTTTCGGAGTTCCCCTCTTGTTATATGCTTTAAACTTCCATTAGGGCTCTCCTAAGAGCTAGTTGATGCTTGTTCCAAGCCTTATGTTTGCATGAATGCCTTAGTAAGTCGAGATATCTTTAGATCTGAATGATGGGGTGTTGTAGAGCCCAGATCTACTGTCTTTTTGGAGTTACTTTGCATATTAACCATAGATCTACCCATTTTATGCATCTTTTAGCCTTATTTCCCTTATTCATGAGGTTGTGCACGTAAAGTTGGAAACTTTACGTGGTAAATCAGCTTATTGGACTCAGATCTATCAATTGTATGTGTTGGATTCAAACAAAATCGAGTAAAAGTCAGTTGCATGGCGGCAACTCGGCGAGTCGGGAAGAACAACTCGGCGAGTTGGGTCGCGAGTTCCCGAGTCCTTCATTTTGATCAGTGTCGAGTGAATCCAGTGAGTTAGAGAGTGGACTCAGCGAGTTGAGGGTAGACTCAGTGATGGAGGGACTCGGCGAGTTGTTCATACAACTCGGCGAGTCCAAGGCAATCTTCTTAGGATCATGAACAACTCGTCGAGTTTGTTCATACGGCTCGGCGAGTCGGATGAAGATTGTCTGAGTTCTTGGATCAAGAGGGTACTCATCGAGTCGATGCCACACTCGACGAGTAGCAGCGTGTAGAACTGAGAAGTGAGAGTAGGACTCGGCGAGTTGGGTGGCCCAACTCGGCGAGTCAGCCCAAAGAGAGTTGACTTTGACCAAGGGTAAAAGAGTCATTTTACCCCAAGTGCAGTGTTTAGTATTTGATTGAGTGTGCTTATGGACTTGTAGCCGAGGAGATTCAGGAGCAGCAGCCGTTAGCTTCCCGAGCCACACACTCAGCAGCCAGCTTACGAGGTGAGTTTCCTTCAAGTAGGGACGGGTCTAAGGCCACAATGCCGGCCCGTCCAGTTAGCAGTAGTTTCCGGACTTCGGTCCGATGTAGCAGCTAGTATGTTTGATGCCTTCGTGGCTCAGACAGGATTTATGTGCTATGTTTTATGTGTTACGTGTTATGTGTTCCGGGCTACGGCTCGATGTAGTATGCAGTATATATGTTCATGCTAGTTGATATGCTATGATATGTTCAGTCAGTTAGTTCCGGACTCCGGTCCGATGCAGGGGACAAGGTCCCAGTTAGTTCCGGACTTCGGTCCGATGCAGTTAGTTCCGGACTTCGGTCCGATGCAGTTAGTTCCGGACTTTGGTCCGATGCAGGGGACAAGGTCCCAGTCAGTTCCGGACTTCGGTCCGATGCAGTTTCCGGGCTTCGGCCCGATGCAGTGGGCAAGGCCCAATATGTGTTATATGTTATTGTATGGTATGTGGTATTTTGGGGGAGCTCACTAAGCTTCGTGCTTACAGTTTCAGTTTTGGTTTCAGGTACTTCCGCAAGCAAAGGGAAGAGCTCGGGGTGACAGCATCGCACACACCACAGCTTAGCTTTTATCCTGGGGATGGTTTTAGTTGTTTTGGATTTGATGTAGTATGATACAGTTTTCCGCACAGTATTTTATTATGATTGGGATACATCGCGTATGTTTTTATGTTATGATACTCATATTATGGTTTTGATTATATTGAAAAATGAAAATTTTTGGGTCGTAGAGTTGGGTCGTTTCACTAACACTTCACTTTGAGTGTTTCCTACATCCGAAGGGTGTTTCCTATGCTTGTCAGTTGTTTTAGACACTAATTGTAGGCCTATACATGTTAATATGTGCTTAATAGGACCATACTGTGCTCGCGACTTCACTTAGAATACCAAGCATCTTATCTTTGTCATTCATCCAAGTCACTCACAATCAGGTGATTTCAAACCCCTATGCTTTTACTATTTTTCATGTTTTCAGGGGGGGGGAGGATACAATTCAAATACAAATGATTGGGTAAACATTATACAAAAAGAATTTCAACAAGTTTAAAACTTATGCAATTCATACAACCAAAAGACTTTCCATGTTTTATAAAATATTTATATACTTCATCCCTTTTTGTAACATGTTGAGCATAAGGGACGTTTTCAACTTGCAAGCATATTTATATAGTTTTCAGATTAATACATAAATCAAAATACATATACAAGCATACAAGACTAAAATAGGTGTAGTTTGGGAGTTCAATACATGGTTGTACATATACTAGCATGCAAAACTATAATAGGTATAGTTTGGAAATTCAATACATGGTTATACATATTCAAGAACACAAAGTATAATAAGTATAGTTTGGGAATTCATTAAACGGTCGTAAAAACTAATCATTTATAAACTTCTTTGTTATTTATAAAAAGGTATTCACGTATTATTACTTGTAAAGTAGTTAATCTAGTTTGAGAGACACGTTTTGGGTACAATTACATGTACTAGTGGAAGACTACCCTTATGAGCCAGAGTCTCCTCGAGGGAGAGCGTGAGTTTGTCTATTGATCTATACGGGACTGACAATCCCGCACCTTTTTTTTAGCTACAGTAGGACCGACAGGTCTACGGGTGACAAATTCATAGAGGATATTGGTGCCCGATTCGCGCCATATCCGTTAGTACGGTCATAAAACTCGCTAGTAGATAGAAATGGCATATTTATGTAGTAATATACTTTGCATGAACAATACTTATTTAGCATAAGTATGGAAAAATACATTGTTTCTTTTCGAGAAATAAAACTACTATACTTACTGGTAATAACTAGGGTTCTCAAACAAAACATTCTATTCATACTGATGATAGCCAGGGTTTTCTTACAAAAGGGATTTTACATTCAAAGTACTATTATACAATTCATTTGGTGGTAAATAGACATTCGAACAAATACTTTATGGAACATTGTAACAAATTCACATGTTAGAAAATATTGGACTTTTTTGGAAACATATAAAACCTTTTTACTGATTCATTTACAGGTTTTCATTACAAAAATATGCTTATGAACTCACCAGCTTTTATGCTGATACTCTCTATCAAAACCGCTTGTATCCCCAGGAAATCAGTAGACAGGTACCTCGGCATACTTTTGAGAAGACGGAGCGTACAGAGTCTCGTCTTTATTTTTGCTATATTTTTTTTTGATGTACACGAATTATGTATCAAACTAATGTAAATATTATACTAATTGAATGTAATGGTTGTGTTTACTTTGATTACTATGATGCAATTGTTATGATGCTACACATGACGTCAACCACCCCTGAACGTTTCCGCCGTTCCGGTTTGGGGGTGTGAAAGATTGGTATCAGATGTATTGTTTATAGTGAACTAAGTATACCGAACCTTACACGGTAAAAAACTATAAACACTAAAGGGGCCGGAGCACTCTGAAACTAAAAGTATACTTTAGAATATAAGTATTTTAAAAGAATTATACAAGTATACATATGTACAATAAACTATAACATAGTAAGAATTACATAAAAGTATTTAGGGTAAGTTGGGCACTACGGTTACACCTGAATAGTAATGTAATCATGTCTGGGATCAATATATCCCAATCAACTATATTTATTTGAGACATGTCTAACATGTGTTTGGGAGTGACTGTGGTGTTGCAGTAAGCCTAAAACTTACCAAAATATATCCAACAAGAGATCGATAGAGCAAAACATTCAACATTAAAATTACTATATTAGTATTTTAGTTACTATAAGATAACAACAAAGTATTGGGCATACAATTACAATACTATAGAAGTATTATTAGATTAGACGTTTATTAACTATCCCTTTCACACCTATTCTCGCGTAGATATCATGGCTGGGTTCTATCCTCCTGAAGACCCGCGCTTCCTTAACCATGAGAATGGAGGATGGTTAGAGGCCGAACTGGACGAATTTGAGGAAGAAATGCATTAAGATGCCGACTCGGAGCCTGAAGTAGAGAATTTACCCCTTGTTGCTCCAATTCCAAATCCTAACCCTCGACAGGAATTTCGAGGCCCAACTCCTATGCGGGCTGAGAACTTGTGTAGGTGGAGCAATGATCAGGGTCAACCTCCACCGTACAATGGGGACCACAACTTCTATAATTTAAGCAAAGGAGGCTCGGTAGATAGAGTTCTTCCCATCTTGATTCACCGAGTGGCTCGCAATGTTGAGGTAGGAATGACAGCTATTCAACGTACCGTGGAGCTTGATGCGGACACAAATGCCAATACAGACCATATTCGCAATCTTGAAATTGCTCATGGAAGAGCTATGAGAGACAATGAGGCTCTACAGCAAGAGCTAGTTTTAACTCGAGCCAAAGTCATAGAGCTCTAAGCACACCTGTAACGACGTAAATTTTCAAAACAATTTTTTCATTTTTCAAACATAACTTATCTCATAAAATAATCTCAAAATTCAAATGTATCAAATGTTAACTCAGTAAAACATATCCCAGAATATCAAATACATAGTACTCCATCAGTGTGTACAGATCATGCCAGCGCCTTCCTGCGATATTCGCTAGTACCTGAAACACATAACACATAACACGGTAAGCATAAATGCTTAGTGAGTTCCCCAAAATACCACATACAGCACATAAGCCACTCGAGGCTATAACTCGTTATGACCCCCCGGTCAATGTGTCTCAGCGGGACCCTCCAGTCTTGCATCTCGTTGGACCCTCCGGTCCGGTCTAGCTCATTGGACCTTCTAGTCCGGTCTAAATTGTTGGACCATCCGGTCCGGTCTATATAGTTGGACCTTCCGGTCCGGTCTGGTCGAGGACCCTCTGGACTCATGAGTCGTTGGACCCTCTGATCTGGTCTATATAACACATACCATACATATAACATAATGCACATAAATCCCAAACATACACATACACATAAGACCCTCTGGTGTACACATAGATACCACTCTAGGTAATGTATAGTGAGAAGACTCACCTCGGTTAATCTCGGAAAGTATCGAACTCGAAATACTGATCTAGCCTCCGCCTAATCACATAAAGTAATTTACCTCTAATTAACAACGATTCTCAAAGGCTAGACTAATCCCTTCCTATAGTCTCTCAGAAGGGAAAAAGACCATTTTACCCCTCCAATGGTCCAAATGTGCAATTGCTGACCAGACCCTAAAAGTCAACGAAAGTCAACATAGGGCAGTACGCAGGGCGTACCAACTCTGTACGCGGGGCGTACCCTGGCTTATCCAGCATCGGGGATCTCAACCACTACACGGCGCGTTATGAGATTTACGCCCAGCGTAAGTCTGTGTTTCATACTCATAATCGATTAAAATACAAGCTCATATTCCGGATCTATTCCTTCTGATGCCTCTTAACCCATAAAGTCGAAGCCTTTAAGCCTTTGCATGGCTGTAAAGGTCACCAATCACTCCAAACTCTCATCCTCTCTCCTCATTAAGTCCTTATCTCATGCATGACTCAATATTAACGATCAAGATTGGATTTTTATGGATCTACAACACATTTTATACTAAAATGGGGTAGATCAAGGCTTATGGAGACCATTTACTCATAAAGTCTCCACCTTTGGGATAAAAACCCTAAAAATGATCCATAATGCACAAATCAAAAAAGATTAAGAAAGCTTTAAGCTTTTTACCTCCAAATGATGCTCCAACCTCAGTAAAGCTCAGATCCAAGGCTTGCACTCCAACTCTATCTTCTACAATGGCCTTATCTTCTTCTTCACAAGCACACAATGATAGTTTTAAACTCAAAATACACATCAACTTAGAACGAAGGTTTGGCTCTCTTAGGGTTTCACTCTCTACAAAATGGTGGCTGGGATGGAGGCCATAATGTTCCTTTTATGGTGCTCATGCTTCTTTTAGGGTTTTGAATCTGGGCCCAGTATGCCCCGCGTATACTTTGGTACACCCTGCGTAATGGGTTGAGTCCGCGTCAAAGGCACGCTCATGGGTACGCACAACGTACTCTTCAATACGCCCAACATACCCACTTATCACCATTTTCTATTTTGTGCTAATTTTGACAACTTAGAAAAGAAGAAGGATTAAACAGATATACCAAATTTTCAGGATGTTACGATCATCCCCCACTAGAATCAGACTTCTCCCTCGAAGTCTCATGCCGTAAATAACTCCGGATGCTGCTCCCACGTCTCCGATTCCGGCTCCCAAGTCTGCTCGGACCCTCTCCGATGTTGCCACTAGACCTGAACCAGAGGCACCTCCTTGTTCCTCAGAACCTTGATCTTCCTATCCAGTATCGCGACTGGCCTCTCGATGTAATTCAGGCTCGCGTCCACCTGAATATCCTCTAGCGGCACTACCGCCATCTCATCTGCTATACACTTCCTCAACTGGGATACGTGGAAGGTATCATAGATCTGACCCAACTCCTCGGGTAGCTCTAAACGGTATGCTACCTTGCCCACTCTAGCGATCACCCTGAAAGGACCAATGTATCGGGGCACCAGTTTTCCCCTCTTCCTAAATCGGATCACTCCTTTCCAAGGAGATACCTTCAGGAGTACAAAGTCTCCAACCTGGAACTCGAGCTCGGATTGCCGCCTATCCGCATAACTCTTCTGGCGGCTCTGGGCTACCAGTAACCTCTGTCTAACCTGCTATATCTGCCCAGTCTTCTTAAGCACTATCTCAATGCTACCCATCACTAGCTACCCTACCTCTCCCAAATAGATGGGAGTCTGACACCTCCTCCCATATAAAAGCTCAAAGGGCGGCATGCGAATACTCGAATGGTGGCTGTTGTTGTAAGAAAACTCAGCCGAAGGTAGGTATGTGTCCCAACTTCCCCCGAAGTCCATAACACATGCTCGAAGCATGTCCTCGAGCGTCTGTATCGTTCGTTCACTCTGGCTGTCCGTCTGTGGGTGGTAAGCAGTACTGAAGTGCAATCTTGTACCTAACTCCTCGTGGAACTTCTTCCAGAACCTGGAAGTGAAACGTACATCTTGGTCTGACACAATCGAGATTGGCACTCCATGCCGCGACACAACCTCTCTCACATATATCTCTGCCAGCCACTCCGCAAAAGAGCTCTCACTGATAGCAAGGAAGTGAGCGCTCTTCGTCAGCCGATCCACAATCACCCAAATTGCATCAACACCCCTCGCGGTCCTCGACAATTTGGTGATGAAGTCCATAGAAATCTGTTCCCACTTCCACTGGGGAACCTCTAGTGGATGTAACTTGCCATGCAGGCGCTAGTGCTCGGCCTTAACCCGGCGTCAGGTCAAGCACCTCTCTACTACCCATGCAACACCCCTCTTAATACAAGGCCACCAATAATCTCTCTTTAGGTCCAAATATATCTTAGTAGCCCCAAGATGGATCGAGAATCTCGATCTGTATGCCTCATCCATCAATACGCTACGTTCCCCGCCCCTAAACGGCACCCAAATCCGAATATGAAAGGTTATAAGCCCTCGACTATCGGTAACAAACTCGGATACCTGCGCAATCACCTGCTCTTTCTTGCGGTTCTCTAGTCTCATAGCCTCTGCTTGGGCCTCTCGAATGGCATCCAACAACGGAGTTACCACTGTCATCCTTAAACATATATCTCGAATTGGGCCACTCTCCACCCTGTGACTCAGAGCATTGGCTACCACGTTAGCCTTGCCCGGGTGGTATAGGATCTCACAGTCGTAATCCTTTACCACATCCAACCATCTCCTCTGGCGCATATTCAGGTTGGGCTGATCAATCAGATACTTCAAGCTTTTGTGGTCCGTGTATATGGTACACCGAACCCCATACAAATAATGGCGCCATATCTTGAGGGCGAACACCACTACCCCTAACTCCAAATCGTGGGTGGGACACCTCGTCTCATGAGGCTTCAGCTACCTCAACGCGTATGCTATCACATGCCCTCTCTGCATAAGCACCGCACCTAACCCCGATATAGACTCATCACAATACACCATAAAATCCTCCATTCCCTCCGGAAGGGCTAACACTGGGGCTTTGCATAATCTCTGGCGAAGAGTCTCAAACGAGGTTTGGTGCTCTGGACCCCAAGTAAAAGCCACGCCCTTCCGGGTCAATCTGGTGAAGGGAAGGACAATCTTGGGGAAATCCATGATAAATATCCGATAGTAGCCGGCCAACCCCAGAAAAATCCTGATCTTGGTGGTGGATCTCGGCACCTCCCAACTCATAACAGCCTCAATCTTGGCCGGATCGACCAATATCCTATTCTGATTAACGAGATGTCCCAAGAACTGGACCTCTCGTAACTAGAAATCACACTTGGAGAATTTGGCATAAAGCCTCTCCGATCTCAATACTCCAAGAATCTCCCTCAGATGCTCTTCATGTTGCTCTTTGGATCTCGAATACACTAGAATGTCGTCGATGAACATAATCACCGATCGATCCAACATTGGTCTGCATACTCGGTTCATGAGATCCATGAACGTTGTTGGTGCATTGGCGAGCCCAAAAGGCATTACCATGAACTCATAATGCCCATAATGAGTCCTAAACGCCGTCTTCTAGATATCCTCATCTCGTACCCTCATCTGGCGATATCCAGACCTCAAGTCTATCTTGGAGAACCAAGAATCTCCCTGCAACTGATCGAACAGATCGTCGATCCTCGGTAGTGGATAACAGTTCTTGACCATCAACTTATTCAACTCCCGATAATCAAAGCACATCCGGTGTGAACAATCCTTTTTCTTGACAAAAAGGATCATCGCTCCCCACGGCGAGCTACTCAGTAGGATGAATCCCTTCCCCAACAACTCCTGAAGCTGTGAGGATAACTCCTGCATCTCCGGTGGCGCAAGGCGATAGGGTGCCTTAGCAATAGGCGCTGCCCCCGAGACCAAATCGATGTAGAACTCCACCTGCCTCTCGGTAGGCACACCCGGCAACTCCTCGGGGAAAATATCCGAAAAGTCTCGCACTATCGGTACCTCACCGACAACACTCAGCCTCCCTGCAGCAACTTGTGTATCCATCACATAGGCTACAAACCCTCTGCAGCCATGTTGTAGACTCTGTCTCGCTCTGGCAGCCGTACAAAATGTTGACCCAGATCGGGTACCCTCACCATACACCGTAAGTACTCCCCCACTAGGGTCTCGTATGGTCACCAACTGTCACTCGCAGTCTATAACAGCTCCAAATCGGCTCAACCAGTCCATTCCCACGATGACACAGACATCCCCCATCGTAATTGGTATCAGATCTATCGGGAACTCAACACCAAAAATCTTGATTACATACCCTCGAATCACATCAGTAGCATACACTGCTCGCTCGTCGGCTATAGAAACTCACAGAGGTCAACTCAACGCCTCTCGTCGGATATTGATGTGCTGGCTAAATGCTAATGAAACGAAAGATCGACTCGCACCCGATTCAAATAACACTAAAGTAGGTATATAACTCACAAGAAAAGTACTTATGCATACCACAATATAAGAACAATATCTCAAACTTAGTGCAAGTAAATAAATGAGTACATACCAGGCACGACATTGGGCGCTGCGCGGACCTCCTCCGCTGTCAACTGAAAAGCTCTCCAGCGAGCCTTCGGTGCCTCGGCCTTCGTTGGCCGGGCCTCGATAGCTCTAGCAGTAGGTGCAGATCCATATGCTGATCCCTGAAGTAGTTGTGGGCACTCGACCTTCCGATGCCCAGTCTGGTTGCAGTGAAAGCAAACTGTAAACCCCTTTGGCAAATCCCTCGTGAAATGCCCCTCCTTGCCACACTTGTAGCACACCCCTGCTCTACACACTCCCTCACGGATCTTTCCGAAATTCCCACAAGTGCGGCCCCTGTGTCCACCATATCTCGAATCAGCGGGCTTAGCCCGCTTGACTGCCGGCGGAGACTGTGTCGGCCGCCTATCCCTTCTTTGAGACTCGGCCTCCTCCTTGGCATGAGTCTCTAGCTCGATCTCCCTCTTTCGGGCATTTGCCTAGAGATTGGAAAATGTCCGGTATGTCAATTTCTCCACGAACTCATGAATGTCCCTCCTCAGTATGCTCAGATATTGACTCATGCATGCCTGCTCAGTAGACACATGCTCAGGGCAAAACAACACCCACTCGTGAAACATCTGTGTAATCACAGTCACAGACTCCGTCCCCTGCTTGAGGGACAAGAACTCCTGGGCTAGACGTTCCTTCTCCACAGGGGGAACATACTAATTTCGGAACATGGTGGTGAACCTATCCCAGGTCACCGCTGTAATCTCTGTAGGAGTGAAGTCAGCCGTCACAAACTTCCACTAGTCCTTCGCTCCCAAGCGAAGCTGGTTCAGTGCGAACCGTACCCTCAGATTCTCTAGACAAGAACAGGTGTAGAAGCATCCCTCAATGTTAGAGATCCACCTCATCGCGGCTATCGGATCCTGAGTTCCATCAAACTCTGGTGGCTTCATGTTGCTGAACTCTCGGTACATCGAGTCACCCCCCCCCTGTGGCCTCGCGGCAGTGACAACTGCAGTGGCTGCAGCAGCAGCCGACTCAGTAACAACAACATATATCTTATTAAACGTCTCAATCAACATGGTCTTGATAGACCCAAACATCTCCGGAATGGCCTCACGGATCGCCGCGGCCACCTCGTCATGAATCATCCGGCGAATCTCCTCGTCGCTAACGCCACTGCCCCCCCTGGTGTCTGGCGTGTCCCAACCATGATGTCTCTAAAACACAAAACAAGAGAAATCAGAGACTCGCTCGAGTATACTCGCACTCGATACTCAACCCTACTTGTTCCTTAGTACCCTAAGGATTCTTACTTGGACTGCTCACTGATCTAGTGTTTCCAGCAGTACGGGCCATGTACTACCTTCTACAATGCATCGGTATTCACCACAAGTCCCCCTCCTAGGATCCCAGATCACAAGTACTCTATATCATGCTAAACACAGGCTACCCTCCAGTAGACCACTCGTAAGCTCCTCGTTGCTACCTACCCACTCTCAAAGTATCTCATAGTAGCAGCAATCTTCTAGGCTAAGGCATCACAAATTAGGCCACACTAGTCCTAGATATAAATACGTAGTCTACTCTAGCATGCATAGCATATCACATAATATCCCATAACACATTATGTAAGGGTATTTTGGGAAATCACCGTTCGGGCACTGGCTGATCGTACACAATGCCCCGTTCTGCTTGTCTCAAAATCTTTTACTCTTTTAGGAAAGTTGTTTATTTTATGAATTTTGTTTTTCTGAAATCCTCAGTTTGAGTTTAGATACACCCGAAGGTGCATCCGAATCCCTCAAACCGAGGCTCTGATACCAATTTGTAACGGCGTAAATTTTCAAAAAAAAATTTTATTTTTCAAACATAAAAATCTCATAAAATAATCTCAAAATTCAAATGTATCAAATGTTAACTTAGTAAAACATATCTCAAAATCTCAAATACATAATACTTCATCAGTGTGTACAGATCATGTCGGCGCCTTCCCGTGATCCTCACTAGTACCTGAAACACATAACACAAAACACGGTAAGCATAAATGCTTAGTGAGTTCCCCAAAATACCACATAAAACACATAAGCCACTCGAGGATATAACTCGGTACGACCCTCAGGTCAATGTGTCTCAGCGGGAACCTCCAGTCCCGTAGCTCGTTTGACCCTCCAGTCCGGTCTAGCCTGTTGGACCTTCCGGTCCGGTCTAAATCATTGGACCCTCTGGTCCGGTCTATATCGTTGGACCCTCCGGTTCGGTCTATATCGTTGGACCTTCCGGTTCGGTCTGGTCGAGGACCCTCTGGCCTCATGAGTCATTGGACCCTCTGATCTGGTCTATATATCACATAGCATACATATAACACAATGCAAATAAATCCCAAACATACACATACACATAAGACCCTCCGGTCTACACATAGATACCACTCTAGGTAATGTATAGTGAGAAGACTCACCTCGGTTACTCTCGGAAACTCTCAAACTCGAAATACTGATCCAGCCTCCACCTAATCACATAAAGTAATTTACCTCTAATTAACAACGATTCTCAAAGGCTAGATGAATCCCTTCCTATAGTCTCTCAGAAGGGGAAAAGACCATTTTACCCCTCCACTGGTCCAAATGTGCAATTGTTGACCAGACCCTAAAAGTCAACGAAAGTCAACAGAGGGTAGTACGTGGGGCATACCAACTCTGTACGCGGGGCATACCCCGACTTATCCAGAATCGGGGATCTCAACCCCTACGCGTCGCGTTCTGAGATTTACGCCCATCGTAAGTCTCAGCTTCATACTCTTAATCGGTTAAGATACAAGCTCATATTCCGGATCTATTCCTTCTAATGCCTCTTAACCCATAAAGTCAAAGCCTTTAAGCCTTTGCATGGCTGTAAAGGTCACCAATCACTCCAAACTCTCATCCTCTCTCCTCATTAAGTCCTTATCTCATGCATGACTCAATACTAACAATGAAGATTGGATTTTTATGGATCTACAACACATTTTATTCTGAAATGGGGCAGATCAAGGCTTATGGATACCATTTACTCATAAAGTCTCCACCTTTGGGATAAAAACCCTAAAAATGGTCTCTTAGGGTTTCACTCTCTGCAAAATGGTGGCTGGCATGGAGACCATAATATTCCTTTTATAGTGCTCATGCTTCATTTAGGGTTTTGAATCTGGACCCAGTACGCCCCGTGTACACTTTGGTACGCCCCTAGTACTGGGTTAAGTCCGCATCAAATGCACACCCATGGGTACGCGTAGCGTACTCTTCAGTACGCCCATCATACCCACTTGTCACCATTTTCTATTTTGGGCTAATTTTGACAACTTGGAAAAAAATAAGGATTAAAGAGATATACCAAATTTACAGGATGTTACAACGCTAGACTGTATATGAGAGACAACTGCTTAAGGTGGAGCGTCAATTTTCCGAATTAAGGATTCGTCCGAGGGGTGCCCGTCGCCAGTAGGAAATGCTTTACTTATCCTTTCTTTTGGTTCAAGGAATAGCCTTCATATCTATATTCTATGGAGCACTTTTCCTTGTAAACATTCCTGTCTTGTAAGTACTGTTTCACTACCTCTTTATGATGTCAAAATTCCCCTCTGTTGGTATGTTGTAGTCCTACTCCTAGGTCAAATTTTCCGAACTTTGTGTAGTCTCAATACCAACTATAGTGACAGTAATCTTATTTCAGTTAAAGATCATCATTATCAAAAATTTATTCTGGTTCGGTAACATGCAAAGTAAGTAACTCTATACATGCCATAACACTATTTCATCTTTGAAATTTATAACTGAAAAAGGTCACCTCACAAACGTCTCGTCAGAAATTCATTCAAGAATAGCCACTTCAAATCTAAAAGTTTATTTCATATAGACTTCCTTTATGGATGGTTATCAGGACACTATGGAAGTATGATCATGATACTCTCGGAAACCAGTATAACATAGCTTAAACAACACTCGTGCCATACTCACTTCGATAGGATACACTTCAGAAATGTTGTCAGAAACATTTAGTATAGTCCATCAAGGCATGAAATTTATAAGTACATATAAATTCAAGAAATACAACTACCGATGACCATTGTTACTCACAAGATCGTTTATCGGCATGCCACATAACCATGTCTTATCATGGAGGTAACCAACGAACTGGAAAGACACCAATTCTACAGATAGACTTCGCTACATTTCAGGCCACGGTCACAGCCACCGTGACAGCTGCCATGGCGCAATCCAATGCCAATAACCCAAATGAAAATAGAAACAATTTCAACAATTCAAACCATAGTAAAACATAAGGAAACCGAAAAGGGCATAGCCATGATGATACTCCAGCTTAGAAACCTAAGAATAATAACCGAAAATTTTGGAACAAAAAGGTGCGTAAGTTATCTCAAAAACATTCCAAGAGACATCAACATGTGGAAACCTCTACAACTAAGACATCTGCCACTTCAGTCCCAATGCCAGTACGGCAATATGCTGGAAATCTACCGGATTACAAGAAATGCAACTTCGACCACTGACAGAAATGTCGCAAATTGCAATGTAAGAATTGCAACAAACAAGGACACACCACTCGTTTATGCAGGATACCGGCACAAGCAACAACTCAAGTCGTCGACGTTGGTTTAAGTCAGGTCTGTTATAAGTGCGGTGAATCCAGACATTTTAAAAGAGATTATCCAAAGACTAGAATTGAAGAAGAAGCTTGCTTCTATAGAACTCCGACTCAACACATCACTTCAACTACCGATTCTAGTATAATCCAAGTATGCCATGCATGTGGTGAAACAAGGCCTTTCAAGGGAGACTGTCCGACGGAGAGAAATGACGAAGGAGAAGGAGGAGTGTAACGACATGACATATAAGAGAAACGAGGAACCCCCTCCCCTTTTGAGATTTTGGTACGTCTTTTAAATAAAATTTCTTTAAAGATTTAATTTATATTAATATTAAAATTTGGGGAAATTAAAAAGTAATTAGAAATAACTCGCTCGTCCGAACAAGTCACAACATCCATAAATGAACTAAAGATCAGTGCAAGTGAGATATGATGGCTTAGTATGTACATCAAGTTTTAGCATAGCTATAATTTTGTTGAATTAGAGTGAGTGATTCCGCCTTAATTCCTATTCCTTGTCTAGTTTTGGATATAGGGCAGAGTCACTCAGTCGACTGTCTTATTTATCTTAATTATATATAACTTGTATATGCCAAGCGATCATAAAGGTACCGAGAAGGATCATAATATAAAGTATTGTCACTAATTATCAACGCACTTTCACTTCTAGTACTCGCTTTTTGCAGTATGATACTAGGCAATGGTAATATCGAGAAAGCACTAGAAAACCTACACATAATGCACTATCGAGCACACTCGGGGTACACCATCATTATAATAGACATCTCTTTCAAAACGACTCAACACTTGTTTCTATAAAGAGTACGTCATAGTCATTCGACAGGGATTGGTGTAGTAGTCACCATACCAAGTTCGTGTGTTACGGAAAACCACCGCCTTAGCCGACCAATTATCAAAAACCTCATCACTTATAACTGTTGGATTAATGTCTAAGTCCATAACTATATTTGGTAAGACTTGACCCGACCCGACATGGTCCATTTGGGTTGCATACCATCATGCACTTGGATGAGAGAAATAAGACACTTATGGTTATTAATATATTATAAGTTCTAGTATATTAATAATAAGAATAATAAGATTATTTAATTAGTATTGATCAAGAATTAATCTAGGATTAATTAAGTGATCAAAAGAAGACTAATTAAATATATATGGGTTGATTGTGTAAATCATCCATACTTGTATAGTGGGCTAATGCTCCATGGATAATCAAGTTGGGCTAAAACCCATAGGATGGTTCATGGATGCTCCATGGTGTATTTGAACCCATGGATCCAAGAAAATGGAAAGTCATGACAATTAGGGTTTGCCCTAATTGTAACACTATATAAAGATATTATTCTTGGCAAAATTGGCAACTAGAACACACTAGTAAGATTCTAGAGAGGGATAGCCGATTTTGATAAGTGTAGAATTCTCTCAAGTCATTCCAAGTGTTTTGATGATTGTGAACCATTTGAGGTGTCACACTTGGGGCACTAGGCACTCAAGCTTCATGAAGACTTTCTACACCAAAGAGGTATGTATTCTATCTTGCTATAGTCATTGTTTTATATGCTAGATTAGGATAATACCTTGGAAGTTCTTATTTGCATGTATAATAGAGAAAACATAGATCCAAGGTATTTAGGGTTGCATGTACACTTAGGAGTGTTAGAATGCTCAAAACCCTACAGTGGTATCAGAGCCTAGGCTTGCTTTCTCTTATACATGTAATTAAAAGTTGAAAAAAGTCGAAAACTTGCTGTCTGACGAATGGACTCGGCGAGTCCATGGGGGGGACTCGGCGAGTTCATGAGTATCTTCAACCTACTCGGCGAGTAGGTTCATGCAACTCGGCGAGTAGGGTCGACAGAGTGCAGATTTTCGACTTTAGTTGCTGGAAATGGATTGGAAACGTTACCCTAAACTGTTTTGGTACTTGAAAACTTGTTTTAGCTGGTGTAATGTTTTTGCTAATTCATTTACAACAACTAGTTATCAAAATTACAAAGTTTAATGTGATTTTGATTCTTGAAAGTGTCCATATTCATGTTCTTGTTCATATGAAGTTTAGATGATCATAGGAATTATTTGTAACCTATATGGTAGTTTAATTCTTGATCATAATGTGTTTTAATGGAGTCCATAACTTGTCCTCAAGTTATGGAAAACCAAAAGTCTCTTGGATTAAAAAAAACCATTAAAAGAACACAAGAGTTAGAAAAATGAAAAGTTCTCATTTTATTACTCTATTAAACTCATAAGTTACAAGAAATGAAAAGTTTTGAATAGTTTCAAAACTTGCCCTCAAGTTTTGGAATTTGAAAAGTTTTCACTTATGAATACTTTAATTCCAAGTTAGCCCTTAGAATTTTAAAAGTTAAAATTCAACCCTTATACTTTATAATATTATAAGTTAATAATATATATATGTATAAGAGTAAAGTCAGTCTTACCGCTAGTACGCCTCATTCACGAAGCCGGTCTATAAGGTGGGTATAAGGTTGTTGCCTATAAAATGGCAACTTAATGGGTGTCCACTCTCACCCACCGCTTGCTTGACTGGTGGAGGGTCGTTAGCCGAACGGGTTTGACAGGACTAGAATTCTCCCTTCATTAAAAGTATTAATGAAAAATACTAAGTAACTAAACTCTTAATAATACCCAATCTTAGTTACTTAGGAAAAATGTGAATAAGGTGCTAATCCATGAAATTACACTTTACACTTTGTCAAAGTCGTTAGTGGAGCGTGTGTGGTTAACCGGCACACTAACTTGGACTTAACAAGGTAGGTAAAGGGTGACTTAATATTTATCATAGTATCGATGGAGCGTGTGTGGTTAACCGGCACATCGATTGAGGGGTAATTTATTAAGGGTACCAAGTGATTTGCATGGTTACTTCACACCTCGTTTTGTGATCCTCGGCATCCCAGTCACAAAACTTGGAGGGCACACTCTAGATTGAAACATGCCATTGAAAAGTTCAATGAATCTCAAAGATCTAGGAGTTTCAAAACCAATTAAAACCTAATAATTCATTTCGTTTATCTTGGTGGAAATTGGTGAATCGTCATTCACCTACCTTCAAATATTTTATAGCTTGGATTACGGCATACCTCTTCTAAGTTATAAAATAGTTTGTTGGGTCATAGCCTTAATATTTCATATTGGGTGTCATATTAAGGACTTTAAATCAACTATCTTGAATATCTCCCAAAAGATGTCTGGTTTAGACACCTATGATCTTCCCAAATCTCTTGAAACAAGGTTTCCTAATGAAGATGATGTCCCATGGATATCATACTTCTTCACCTCTTCCAATTATTCTCCCTAACCCACAAGTTCTTGAAAAAAAGTTTAAGGTCACTCAAGCCCTATTGGCAAGGCAAGGTCTAGGTGTGATCACATCTTGGAGATGTAGTCACATATTGACAAGCCGGGAGAGTTGGGTGTCAAAGTCTTGAGAAAGTTGGTGGTTCAATCACTTTCTAAGTCACATAGTGAGTTCCTTTAGGACACCTATGAAACAGACTATGACAAGACCCTTAATGATCTTTGCTAAGATCAACTTCCTAAAACCTTATGGACATTGACAATGATGACATTGGATATCTAGTAAAGCATTCTCTTCCCAATGGAAAGGGATCGGCCATAGTCAACTCGGTTGACCAAATGGTAAAGAGAAAAGCTAAGTCTGTGATAGTCCTGTGCACCTTTATCAAAGGGTCCATATGTTTGTATTGCCAAAGAAAGGGGCATTGGTTGCGAAGCTGCCAAATTTACCTAAGGATGTTAAAGTCAATAAGTTTGACTCTACTTCAGGTAAATTCCACTATCTAACTCTGCTAAGTTTCTATTCTGAGATTCTTGATACATGATGTGACTGAGTCACATGGTGATGTTTTTAAGAATCAAAGAAAAGTGAAGAAACTTAAAGAAAGAATATGCTGAATCTGATCGCATAGATGGATTTCTATCGCATAGTTTGAAAAATCGGATTCTTGAGCTACTTCTTAGGAGTTATGATATTTTTTCTTAGGAATAGATAACAACAAGTTTTCATATGGATTGTAAGGATTAGTTTTTCCGCAAAGTTTTTAAAATAAAAGGAAAATTTTTTATTTTATTTATTTTAAAATATCCTTACAATGGCATTTGAGGAAAAATTGTTGCTTATATGATTCCATTAAGAGCAAGAGTGGAAATATGAAATTGATTCTTTCATTTGTGGTAATGTCTAGATTTACCAAATAAGGAAAGATTCTCATCACCCAAGTTTCAAGTGGACCGGAACTTGGAATCATGCAAGTTGTATAGCATGATGAATGAGAACTTTCAAGTTTTGGAAAAATTAAGACTAATTACTTGTTCACATGGATGTGTGAGTCAAGTAATGGACTAAGGAATCGAGTACATAGTCTTGTGCACTGATTAAGTCCACCACAAAAGATTGATAAGACTATTCGTCATAGTTTACTAAAGCTCAGTAAATATGATTATACTTACAAGCTTAAGTGTAACTCTGAG
Source organism: Lactuca serriola (assembly GCF_051521515.1). NCBI lineage: Eukaryota > Viridiplantae > Streptophyta > Magnoliopsida > Asterales > Asteraceae > Lactuca > Lactuca serriola. The sequence continues at coordinate 354,540,569 of NC_136411.1, forward strand.
ACATTGGAAATGGTTCCAATGTAAGGCAGAGCGAATAAGAAGAATCAAATTAGGCAGAAGGATAAAAGTTTCTCAAATCTGAAAAGATGGGAGAGTACTTTAGTATCAGCTTTTGTGATCATCTTAATGATTAAGAAACCATAGCACAATTAGTTCTCTAAGGAAATCTTAGTGCATTCTTATGACTAAGAAGAGGAACTTGAATTGTTGAAATGGTTAAATCAAGAAGATGAGTCATACTTCGTTCCAATACAAGTCTTAGAGTCATACACCAAGATTGTCATTTGAGTGACATGTCTTAAAGAAGGTTTAAAACACTTGTCAAATGTAAGAGTAAAAGTTTTCTACTCTTGTACATTTGAAATTGGTAAGTTGTGATGTTTTGGATAAAACAAAGACCAACTTAGGCCAATTGGGTAAAGTGTTTTTCTTGATTAGAATCCGCACTATCTCTTGGATGTTTGACAAGGGAGTCTTATATGTCAAGAGGACAGTGGGAGTCTTAAAGGTCTTGAAAGTCTCAAGAAATAATCAAGAATAAAACCTGAAATTCTTCACTAGCACACGACTTGAGGTTTATAACCTATCGTGTTGACATATTCTGTGCCCATTCCAGTTAAAGTTGGCTTTGCATATGAGTTCTTAGAGTTCTCAATTGGTTGCACAACAACTTGGAAGCAATGGTAGGCCCTTGAGCTGCCAGGTGGCAAGAAATTAAGATTGAGTTCAGTCCATATGGTTTTGGATTTGTCATTATCTTTGTCTTGAGATTATGGTTTTGACAAATTCACATGGATAAGAACACATACACCAGTAAATCTAAGTGTCATAAGGTTTCTCTCCGATTCATGAAAATGATGGTGAGGAAACACTTTCACTAAGTAGATTTTAGCTAGATAGCAATTGTGATATTTGCATTCTCAAAGTCGTTAGTGGAGCGCGTGTGGTTAACCGGCACACTAACATGGACTTGTGAGAAGTGGCAAAAAGGTCAAAACATTATGATTACGGCATCCCTCTTCATAATTGTTTAGATACACAAGTGTGCTATCTAAGGGAAGGTGTATGATTTTGATAAAGTCTTATCAAAACAATCTAGTATTAGAAATCTGAACTTTGGTAAGAAAGTCAGCTGATTTCTGAGTACATGTCAAAGCTAGTGGGAGCATAAGTGTTATGCTAATAATCATCATGATAGTGGGAGCATGATAATTATGTTAAGTATTGCAAGCTAGCAATGTTAATTATAGAAAACAAAAGGTTTCAATTGGGAAAAGGTTGTTTTGCTATAATTAAGGGAGAGGAAATTATACTTCATCTCAAATCTATAAGCTTAGATCGTGAGGTTTTAATCATTTAGTCAAGGAAATATATATGAATTTCATGTTGGAATGGCTCAACATAAGGAAATTCTGTATATGGGTCCATTATTTGCGTTCTAAAATTCGATTATGATTACGGCATCCCTTTTCATAATCTGAATTATGAGAACTTGGCAAATTGAAATGGACATATTATAGCAAAAGACTAGTTTAGTCTTTATGTGAGACATCATGAATCGTGTCCCATATGCTTCGGATATAGGATCGATTACATGTGCTATAATCATCTGTTCTAAAATTTTCCAAATGCCTGGGGCATTAAGAAGGGAAAAGGTTTAGAATTGGATATGACTAAAAGAATTAAACAATTGTCGAGGACAATCTAAGGTTTACCAAAGATTGGTTACTCAAGGACAATTGGAAGTATAGTAATAATTCTGGAAGGACCATATTGACATAATCTGTAAGGAGGCAACTCTTGTTCAGAAGTGATAGTCAAAATGGAATCTGGAAATGTTTCAAAGTTAGAATTTTCAATCTGTGTAAGATTAAGGAAACTTAATGCAAGAAGGATGTTTCCAAGGAGCTGATCTCCTTTGGAATACTCTGTAATGATTGTTGCCAAGTCTTTATGACTTTGTGCATAATCATTACGAGAGGATCAATGCATATAAGTTTAGAATCTGACAAATTTCAGTAAATGGCATGAGTTTGGAATTCTTGCATTTGCGGTAAGGATTTGGGAGTGTGAAAAGAGAATCATTGAAGTTATGTTCAATTGATCTAGTTCACAAAGTAAGGATCATAGACAAACATAGTATGCATACTTGGTGTATGGAATGACTAGTGTTTGAGAAAAACATAGTGTACATGCTTGGAGCATGGGACAACTATTGTTTTAAATTCAAGATTAAAGTTGATAGCTGAAACAGTATACAATGAATAATGTGTAATCATATGGTGATAAATAAAAGGTGTTTTATTTATATTCATAAGTTCTGAGACCATATTGGATTCAATTATTATTGTGTTTCATTTTGCATGTTTTGACTTCCCGAATAAACTGGGTTATTCTTCCGGAATGACTAAGTTATTCAAACTATCCACAGTCGGTCATATGTTGGAAGTAGATATGAATTAAGACTGTCATGATGGGTTGTAGAGGTCTAAGGTGTTGGACAAGGCTACAACAATCATGAGTGCTCATAAGTTCTGAGTATTGGATTCAACCCGCGCTCATTGGAATCACTTCATGGATTTTATCACGAGTGATCATGAGACGATAATATCTTATATTCTTCAAACCTAGAGATATGAGTTGTTACTATGAGTTGATAGTACATTGATTGCACGAAACCGCATTTGGTAACTCGGTGCTATAAAACGTGCTTTTGTGTATGATTCAACAAGTAGTAGAACAAGCCATATGAGACGAAGTTTATCCATTCCTTTTACCTTCGGGATAAAAGCGATATCTGTGGGCCCCTCGATGATTTGATGATGACAAATGGAAGTGCTCGGCCGGGCCAGGACTGATTTCATTTGTTCAATTAGTCAGTCGTCATAAATCGGAAATCGGGAAAAACAAATGGACAGAGAGAATGATTATAATCCATGTCTCAGTCCATATGATATCTAGAATGGAGGAATATATGATCCCTTATCTAATGGACAAGTCACTGACAAAGGTCAGAGTTCATCTACAAGGTCAGAGTTCGACAGAAGCTTTTTGAGAGCTACGATTGCCGGTTGGTTCCTGAAGTCATACGCAATAATAGTTTTAGACTTATCCAAGTGGGAGACTGTTGGATTAATGTCTAAGTCCATAACTATATTTGGTAAGACTTGACCCGACCCGGCATGGTCCATTCGGGTTGCATACCATCATGCACTTGGATGAGAGAAATAAGACACTTATGGTTATTAATATATTATAAGTTCTAGTATATTAATAATAAGAATAATAAGATTATTTAATTAGTATTGATCAAGAATTAATCTAGGATTAATTAAGTGATCAAAAGAAGACTAATTAAATATATATGGGTTGATTGTGTAAATCATCCATACTTGTATAGTGGGCTAATGCTCCATGGATAATCAAGTTGGGCTAAAACCCATAGGATGGTTCATGGATGCTCCATGGTGTATTTGAACCCATGGATCCAAGGAAATGGAAAGTCATGACAATTAGGGTTTGCCCTAATTGTAACACTATATAAAGATATTATTCTTGGCAAAATTGGCGACTAGAACACACTAGTAAGATTCTAGAGAGGGATAGCCGATTTTGATAAGTGTAGAATTCTCTCAAGTCATTCCAAGTGTTTTGATGATTGTGAACCATTTGAGGTGTCACACTTGGGGCACTAGGCACTCAAGCTTCATGAAGACTTTCTACACCAAAGAGGTATGTATTCTATCTTGCTATAGTCATTGTTTTGTATGCTAGATTAGGATAATACCTTGGAAGTTCTTATTTGCATGTATAGTAGAGAAAACATAGATCCAAGGTATTTAGGGTTGCATGTACACTTAGGAGTGTTAGAATGCTCAAAACCCTACAATAACAACAACCCAACACAGACCTCGTAATCGCCTCTCTAATATTCTAGACTCCGAAGTACTCATGCAAGGACTACCTTACCCTCCAAAACCTTTCCAAAGTATACCCAACGAACCATCCAGAACTACCACTCGTCCAATGGGTCAAGTTCAAGCATAGGGACTAACACAAATCCATATTCAATAGGTAGTCCGTCTGCATGGTGTGCTCGGGTCCATTATCTCCGACCGGGATAGCAGATTCACCTCGAGATTTTGATGGTCACTGCAGAAGACTCTTGGAATTAAGCTGGATATGAGCAAAGCTTACCATCCACAGATTGACAGGCAGAGTGACAGGACCATTCAAACATTAGAAGACATGTTGAGAGAGTGTGTCATAGGCTTTGGTAAGTCATAAGACACCCATTTACCTTTGGTTGAGTTCTCCTACAACAACAGTTACCACAACAACATCACTGTTGCGCCTTTTGAATCCCTTTATGGCCCTATGTGCAGATCCCTCCTGTGTTGGGCTGAAGTGGGTGACACACAGCTAGTTAAAGGTCAAGTCCCTGAAAGAACATTCGTAGGCCCAAAAATCATTCGAGAAACTACAGAAACGAGATACATAGGACCAATTGAGATCCTCGCTAGGATCGGTCTCGTAGCTTACAAACTTCATTCACCGCAAGAGCTTGGCAACATTATTCTGTCTTCAATGTGTTGAACCCTAAAAACCATCTATCCGACAAAAAATTTGTGATCCCTCTGGATATATCGAGATCAATGAGAACCTTAATTTCGTGGATGAACTAGTCAAAATCATGGATCAAGAAGTCAAAATAACAAAACAAAGTCGCATACCGACTGTCAGACCCCAAACACATGAACGGCGTAAACGTTCTGGGGCGGAGGACGTCATGTACAGTATCACAACAATGAAAAGTAGTAAACAAGCAATAACATCATCCATTGCATTAATAATATAATTTTAATACAAGTGTGTTCTGTCAAATTATGCTAAACACGAAAGTATAAATCAAAACGAAAGATGAGTCTTGAACGAGCTCCATCTTCTCTAAACCCTGCATCGGTACCTGTCTATCGTGGACCTGAGGATACAAGTTATTTTCAAAGCGAGTATCAGCTTAAAAGCTGGTGAGATCATAAGTATTTTGGTGTCTTAATTTGTAAGAATGTATTTGTATGTATATGAACTATAAGTATTTGTATGTATATGAACTGTAAGTATTTGTATGTATATGAACTGTAAGTATGAAAATGTTTTGAACATCCTAGAAAACCATATGTTAACTACTAAACGTATCCTTCTACCAAGGCATCTAGTATCTGTGTGTGTGTCTCTTGTAAGAGTGTGTATTTTCCCAAATCTGACTATCATTAACAAAAAATATAGCTTCTACATTATCGTGCATCGTGTGAATGTTCAAGAAGTGAATGTAATGGGAAAATAGAATAGTACTATGGTGTAGTATCGAATAACTACAACCGTACTAACTACCTTAAGTCTATTGTAATCTTGTAAGTACTGTAGTATTCACAATAAGTGACTACTTCTGTACTAATATTGCCTTATTTGAGGGATAAGGCAAAATGTGATGGCTAGATCCCAGGCTAGACGCTCCCCTATCAAAGGGATTTTGGGAACCATACACGACCCCTACAGATTTGCAAGCCGTGAACATCCACATTACTATGATCATGTATACCCAATATAACTATCACAATGCATTGTGATTCATTGATATAGTTAGATCCTGAAATCGTTCCATGCTATAGCACCTAGTGATGTCTGTCCTATTATCGTATATGTAAACGCACTCATGTAAACATATCTATGTAAATGTAATCATGTAAGCATAATCATGTAAACATATCTATGTAATATTATAGTAATGTACTGTGAGTACTACTCGAACTGACTCATGAATGAACTGACTCATGGGATGTTTTATTGTTCTAGTAATAGTATTAGTATCCTCCTGTGCTACCCCTATGGTAACTTACTAGTGAAGTAACTGGTACGTTTGAACATGGAAGTATACCCTTGCTACCCAAGGGTATACTATGAACTGGAAGAACCTTTATGACTATATATGTACACATGATATATAACTAATATTTAAACGACCTTTGGACGATTACCCGATACCCCACCAGACCACATCTCAACGGCGAAAAGGAAATAGGGTGGGCAGGCCTTCCTAAACCTTTTAAACATTTCTTATATAACTATACATACATAGACATACAATTGATAATATAAAAGCATAAAATAAGTTTTGTAAAACCTTTGAACATGATATTTATCTAAGAACAAGTCGACATGATGTCAGCCTACAAAACGGGTTTGAAGTATTTGTTTGATAAAACAATTTAAGTATAAAGAAACATTTGCTTGAAACACAATCATAAATGACTTTGAAATGAAACCTACAGTGTAAAATGAACAGTTTAATAAGGAGTTTTAAACATATAAAACATTTATGAAAATCATGTGAAGAAAACTCTTTGGTAAAACAACTAATATGTAGTAAATCATTTGAATGCTGCTTATTAATCACATGTGATTGATATAATAACTAGCATGATTCTACTTGTATCCCTCCCATAAAACATTTAAAAACATTTAAAACATTGATTAAGGGGTATGAACTCACCTGTAGTGAGTGGTACGGATGAACTGAAGATGTAGGATTGCTAGGTGTCAAGTGAAGTCTTGGACACACTCTATGATCCTAGTTAACATATAATATCACATATATGTATAAAATTAGTCTTTAAACAACTAATAAACAAAGTATAGACACCCTAGGACATGTTAAACACCTTTATCAAGTGTTATTAGCCCCTAGGATTGCATCTAAGTGTTGTAGAGACAAGCTAGTGTGTGTAGGATTCAAGGAAAACTCCTTAATGGAGTTCACGGCCCTAATGTCATCAACAAAGGAGTTTACGGTCGTAAACTCATGGTTTTACGGCCGTAAGCTGCTACTTACTTGACCACTTGATGTTTTGAGGCTTTACATGACCCTAAGAAGCATTTCTACTTAATGGCATGGTCTTTGGAAGAGTTTAGGGCATCCTATAACTCCTTTGAGGAGTTCACGGCCCTGGGAACAAACCCCTTGGAGATTACGGTTGTAATCTCTCATGGAAGGGTTTTTTTGGTGTTTTCAAGCCCCTAACTTAACTAGGAATGAATATAGGCTAGTGTCTAAGGCTTAAGGAGAGTTTAAAGCACCCTTTGGCCCTATTGTTTGGAGTTCATAGTCCAAGAACTTCTTGGGCCCTGAACACCTTACTCTTGGTGTTCTAGGGGTGTTTTCTAGTCCTAAATACATTAGGATAGGAGTCTAAGCTAGTTTCATTGCAAGAGGAAGGGACTAGGGCACTCTTTGCCCCTTAAAGAAGGGTTTACGGTCCAAGATGTTCTTGGTCTGTAAACTCTTAAATATTGATGGTTTCCTATGATTTCAAGTGTATTAGACACATATCAAGCCTTATATCACACTTATATAGAAGTACTCACATTTTGGGACGAAAGTCCGAAGATCTATGAGAGAGAAATTGGCTTTTCTCTAGTTGGAAATGTAACAAATGAATAATTATGGCTCAGAATCATATATATACTCCTGGTGTTTTTGGCAGAAAATATTTTTATTCAGGCATTGTATTCTAATATCATGAAGCTTTGGAAAAACAGAGTTGCACAAAACCCTAGTGCATCCTCTCTTCTGATATCTCTTTAAGTGTAAGCCCTGAAATACTCAAAGTTATACCAAAAGTCTGAAAATTTGCTGCAACTGTTCTAACTTCTATTGACTTGATATGTTATACAAAATGAAAATTTCGGGTTGTCACATCATCCCCCTGTTAGAGGGAATTTCGTCCCGAAATTAGAATTTAGGTAAGGAAGTAGGTATGAATGATCGATTCAAGAGGTGGAAACTTCCTAACCGATTGGTTCTCGCGCTCATAAGTGAATTCGGGTCCTCGGTTGGTATCCCAGTGAACCTTCACTAAAGGGAGATGGTGTTGCTTCGTCCGCTTGACCTCTCGGGCGAGGGTCACTACGGTTATTATACGGAGGCGAGGATCTCGTTAATTCGATCTCGTCGAGTGGACTTACGAGAGTCCTAACGGAAAGGTACGGTTTCAAGATCGAGCGTGAAGGGTAAAATGTACGTTACTAAGTTCGTGGAGTAGGTCTAGTCTGTGAGGTACATGACCGATTCTGGTAAGAATCTCGGAGGTCCTAACTATCTTGGATTTAGCTTTCCACGCGATATGAAGCATATTAAGCCATTCCCAGAGTGAGACTTCCTAAAGAATTTGGTCTCTCACTTGGAATTCCAAAGGTTCCTTCTCTTGCTTAACTTCCCAGTCAAGGGCCACCCCCTGTTGGGTCAAAGTCGTAAGGGTTTCTGTACTTTGCGAGGAGTGCTGAATGGACTACGATAGTAGGTCTGTAAGACCTAGAATTTGGCGAATTTCTGTCGGCGTCTACGGTGTCGACAAATTCTCATCGGTTTTGATAAATTGAAAGAGTACTCAAGAATTTCCACATCACTAATAGTGTGTGTTAGGAAATTTTGACTCTTCAATTCCAAAACTCGTGTTCAGAGAACTTTGCGAAAAGTATCTCCGAGGGTAATGTTTCTATGGGTTCCTTCTTACTACGAGGGTAGATAAGTAAGTCATTACAAGGAGAATAACGAGCAGATCAAAGTAAGAATGGAATACCCTACACATTAAGGTCATGAATATTATGGGCGTATTGGTTCTATCCGAGGGGTATCACTACGGACTCGAAGTGTCCGCATTGAATTCGGAGGGCTGTTTTCAGGACATCCTACCCTAACACTCGAACTGGTGATATTCGGATCTCAGGTCCATTTCTGAAAGTAATTATTTCCTTGCGTTTGCTTAACCGATTCATCTATGCGAGGAAAAGATAACGATTTCTAATGGAAATCTTGACGGAGTCCTCGATAGCCAAGGTACATATGATACAATCCGTCTACTCCTGGAAGGATAAGACTGCAGCTCTCCAGGGTGAGAAGCCTGATCTTCCAATTCTATTGCTGAGTAGTTCGCTAAGTTGTCCGGACTGTTCTTGTATCTCCGTAGGTGTTTAGACCGTAGGGAGATCGGTTTATAGAAGTCGTACTGGGTTCTAAGTTTGTTCACAGGACGATGCGAATACTCGTAGTCTTGGGCAGTTCTCCGTTCTGAAGTTCCTATTAGAATCCATACATGGTTCAACGATCACAATCTCGTGTATACGAGCCGTATATAATTAAGATTGAAAAGATAGTCGAATAACTGATTCTTCTTTAAGCTCACATCCCATCGTGGAAAAAGAAGTTAAAGCGGAAGCATCAATTCTAAACCTGTAGAACCTTGATTATATATCACCCCTATGTATACATTCTTCTGTGACAGATCAACCGTATGTACTGTACGAGTGGTACTTCGGGGATTTCTTCGGAAAGGAAAAGAACTATGAGGTAATCCATGCATGAGTACTTCGGTGTTTCTGATATGACGGCCTCGTTGGAAAGGCGACCTCGAAGAAAGAGATGTACGTATGAAGCTGGTTTCGTGCAAATCAAATTGAATCTAATTGTATGATAATGTCGGAATCATAAGGAAAAATAAAGACATTAGATTTGAACATAAGGCGTTACAGACAAAACACAACCGTGCAACCACCAACAGAGTTATAATATCATAGGCTAATTACAGGACTACTGCTGCGAACAGGGTATACTACAAAAGACAAGTATACGCAGCACAAGCATCCCTATACTGACGGGATCTCGCAAAAGGTAAGACTCTAGTTACACTAGTTTTGGATGGTTTATATTTCTGTTACAACGAAACGCCTTGGTTACATTAACGTGGGTTTGGAGTAGTCTCCCTTGCGGCAGTGATCCTTAGAATTCTGCCGTCTGCACCGGAGTTCTTTGTTATAGGACAATCCTTATTGAAGTGCCCTATCTCACCGCATTGGTGGCATGACTGGCTAGCACTAGAATTGGTGGTGAGGGTGAGGTGTTTAGCCAGGGTTACATGGACACGAGTGCCTTCCTCATTACTCCACTTTGGAAATTGCTTCCTAAAGCGTTCTGCAGGAGTTGCCACTTGTTTTTGTGGCATGGCAAGTCTTTGGGATCTCTTGCGCTCCTTTTGGGCTTGACAATATCGTCTCTTCCTTTCGGTCTTATGGCTTCGCAAGTCTATGACTGTTGCCATTTGTTGGTTTCCCGGTTTGGTACTACCATCGGAACTCTCGACTCCTTTGTCAATCTTGGTTGTGTTGCCTGAGTTGATGTGTGTAAGGAAAGTTGTCATAGCAGCTGCTACTACAACTTGCAATGTAGCGGCGTTGATATGGAGGATAGGGGTGTCGTTGCTCGACTGATTGTTTCTGGATGACGACATGATTCTGTTAACACGAAAGATAAGGATTTTGTGAGCGATTCTGCTTGACCCTAGATGTACTTCGATTGTTCAAGTAAAGAGTAAGACTATGTTCTCGAAAGTTTGACCTACATCCCTATGTTGCAGTCCTAGTACGGATTGGAAGTATGTTCGCGAAGGTTTGACCTACATCCCTATGATGTAGTCCTAGTACTGAGTGGAAGTGTGTTTATGAAGGGTTGACCTACATCCCTATGATGCAGTCCTAGTAATGAGTGGAAGTAAGTTTGTAGAATGGTCTCAAGACGTTTGTCGTTCAAGCCGAGGTATCATTGGTTGGTGAATAACATGATCCAACCACTAAAAGAGACTTGGAAATGTCTCTGGAGCTAAATTGCTATAGTCCAATGACTTGACTAAAGCATGTTTCAGGTATACTCAAATGAAAGTACGATGAGAGTATTTGAATAAAGAAAATGACACAGAAGTTAGCCGACTGTCAATATCTTTGATATTCATGACGTAAAAGTTCGGGAAAATGACCTTTTAAAAGGTCATACATCATATCCAGAGAAGATAGTTCTTGACAGAAAAAAGTCCTAACTAAAGTACTTACAGTACAAGATAGTTTCATAGAAAATACCACATCGGGCATAGACAGAAAATGATTCCTTTTTAACAGGGAAATTAAAGTAAAGCATCTACTACTGGCGACGGTCATCCCTCTGGTGAACTCTCAGTTCAGCCAGTTGACGTTCCACATCAAGTAGGTGTCTTTCGTACACCCTCTGGCGTACTCGGAGCTCTATGACTTCCGCTCGTGATTCAGCCAGTGCCTGCAACAAGGTTTCATGGTTTCTCTCAGATCTCTCATGAGCATCTTCTAGATGAATGGTGCGGAGGGTATGCATTCTCGCATCGGCGACAACCTCGGTAATCTGATGTAGGGTTGTCCTGCCTTGAATCTCATTTCGGGCCACTCTACGGACCAAGATTGGCAAGATTCTATCTGCTGAGCCCCCATTGCTCAGGTCATAAATGCTTCGGTCACCATTACATGGCATGGGTTGATCTTGTCCTTGGCTCCATGTTTCCAAGCATTCCACCCACTCAGGCGTCAGGCCATGGAAAGCTAGATGAGGGTTAGGAATTGGAAAGGGAGCTGCCTGGGGTAGGTTCTCAACCTCGGGTTCGGAGTTAGCACCGTCCAAAAGGTCTTCATCATGGTGATCATTCACTGGGATAGGATGATCATTCTCTGGTTCTTCTTCAAACCATCCAGCAATGACCTCATTCAGAAGGTACTGGTTGTCGTGGGGATGGAGTCCCGCCATGTTATCTACGTGAGAATTGGGGTAAGAAAATAATTATTAGAGGAACTATCTAGATAATTATTTAGAAAATTTTCATTAGTTACATCACTATTTATGAAGTGCATACTAGTTATATGTAATCGAAACAGGATAGGCCTTCGAATAATTGACCTTAACTCCAAATTCACACAGAATAGGGGTAAAGCAAATTTCTCACAGATTTTAAGTCTATAACATCCTAGTTACATATAACTTTAGTGTATCCACTTAGAAATTATCAACTTCGTAATGAAGATCCCGTTTTAGTTCTCAAGTATAAAGTACTTATAGTAACACCAAATACTCCTATAGTATTTTAAGTTTAATGTTATGTTCTACTGTTCTCATTGTGGTACTGTTGGTAAGACTTTAGACTTGTTGCAACCACACAACTACACTTAGGCACATACTAGTCAAGCATCAGATAATATAGTTGATCAGGCTATATCTTCCCAGTTTTGACCATATGTCTCTAAGTCCACCTGTGTTGCCCAACAATCGTAATTCTTTTGTACTATCCTAGTGACACTGATTTTAGTATGAATGCAGACACACATACTTAATTAAATATTTTATTATTTAAAGTATAAACTCTTGGTCAGAGTATTTTTAATCCCATTGTATTTATAGTCTGTATATCTTTTATGGGTTGATATACTTAATTCACTATAAACAATGCTCTGATACCAATCTGTCACACCCCAAAACCATGAACGGCGGAAACGTTCTGGGGCGGAGGACGTCATGTATAGTATCACAACAATGAAAAGTAGTAAACAAGCACCAACATCATCCATTGCATTAATAATATAATTTTAATACATGTGTGTTCTGTCAAATTATGATAAACACTAAAGTATAAATCAAAATACGAAAGATGAGTCTTGAACGAGCTCCATCTTCTCTAAACCTTGCATCGGTACCTGTCTATTGTGGACCTGAGGATACAAGTTATTTTGAAATCGAGTGTCAACTTTAAAGCTGGTGAGATCATAAGTATTTTAGCGTCTTAATTTGTAAGAATGTATTTGTATGTATATGAACTGTAAGTATGAAAATGTTTTGAACATCCTAGAAAACCATATGTTTCCTACTAAACGTATCCTTCTACCAAGGCATCTAGTATCTGTGTGTGTGTCTCTTGTAAGAGTGTGTATTTTCCCAAATCTGACTATCATTAACCAAAAATATAGCTTCTACATTATCGTGCATCGTGTGAATGTTCACGAAGTGAATGTAATGGGAAAATGGAATAGTACTATGGTGTAGTATCGAATAACTACAATCGTACTAACTACCTTAAGTCTATTGTAATCTTGTAAGTACTATAGTATTTGCAATAAGTGACTACTTCTGTACTAATATTGCCTTATTTGAGGGATAAGGCATAATGTGATGGCTAGATCCCAGGCTAGACGCTCCCCTATCAAAGGGATTTTGGGAACCATACACGACCCCTGCATATTTGCAAGCCGTGAACATCCACATTACTATGATCATGTATACCCAATATAACTATCACAATGCATTGTGATTCATTGATATAGTTAGATCCTGAAATCGTTCCATGCTATAGCACCTAGTGATGTCTGTCCTATTATCGTATATGTAAACGCACTCATGTAAACATATCTATGTAAATGTATTCATGTAAGCGTAATCATGTAAACATATCTATGTAATATTATAGTAATGTACTGTGAGTACTACTCGAACTGACTCATGAATGAACTGACTCATGGGATGTTTTATTGTTCTAGTAATAGTATTAGTATCCTCCTGTGCTACCCCTATGGTAACTTACTAGTGAAGTAACTGGTACGTTTGAACATGGAAGTATACCCTTGCTACCCAAGGGTATTGAATGAACTGGAAGAACCTTTATGACTATATATGTACACATGATATATAACTAATATTTAAACGACCTTTGGACGAATACCCGATACCCCACCAGACCACATCTCAACGGCGAAAAGGAAATAGGGTGGGCAGGCCTTCCTAAACCTTTTAAACATTTCTTATATAACTATACATACATAGACATACAATTGATAATATAAAAGCATAAAATAAGTTTTGTAAAACCTTTGAACATGATATTTATCTAAGAACAAGTCGACATGATGTCAGCCTACAAAACGGGTTTGAAGTATTTGTTTGATAAAACAATTTAAGTATAAAGAAACATTTGCTTGAAGCACAATCATAAATGACTTTGAAATGAAACCTACAGTGTAAAATGAACAGTTTAATAAGGAGTTTTAAACATATAAAACATTTATGAAAATCATGTGAAGAAAACTCTTTGGTAAAACAACTAATATGTAGTAAATCATTTGAATGCTGCTTATTAATCACATGTGATTGATATAATAACTAGCATGATTCTACTTGTATCCCCCATAAAACATTTAAAACATTGATTAAGGGGTATGAACTCACCTGTAGTGAGTGGTATGGATGAACTGAAGATGTAGGATTGCTAGGTGTCAAGTGAAGTCTTGGACACACTCTATGATCCTAGTTAACATATAATATCACATATATGTATAAAATTAGTCTTTAAACAACTAATAAAAACAGTCTAGACACCTTAGGACAAGTTAAACACCTTTATCAAGTGTTATTAGCCCTTGGATTGCATCTAAGTGTTGTAGGGACAAGCTAGTATGTGTAGGATTCAAGGAAAACTCCTTAATGGAGTTTACGGCCCTAATGTCATCAACAAAGGAGTTTATGGTCGAAAACTCATGGTTTTATGGCCGTAAGCTGCTACTTACTTGACCACTTGATGTTTTGAGGCTTTACAAGACCCTAAGAAGCATTTCTACTTAATGGCATGGTCTTTGGAAGAGTTTAGGGCATCCTATAACTCCTTTGAGGAGTTCACGGCCCTGGGAACAAACCCCTTGGAGATTACGGTTGTAATCTCTCATGGAAGGGTGTTTTTGGTGTTTTCAAGCCCCTAACTTAACTAGGAATGAATATAGGCTAGTGTCTAAGGCTTAAGGAGAGTTTAAAGCACCCTTTGGCCCTATTGTTTGGAGTTCATAGTCCAAGAACTTCTTGGGCCCTGAACACCTTACTCTTGGTGTTCTAGGGGTGTTTTCTAGTCCTAAATACATTAGGATAGGAGTCTAAGCTAGTTTCATTGCAAGAGGAAGGGACTAGGGCACTCTTTGCCCCTTAAAGAAGGGTTTACGGTCCAAGATGTTCTTGGTCTGTAAACTCTTAAATATTGATGGTTTCCTATGATTTCAAGTGTATTAGACACATATCAAGCCTTATATCACACTTATATAGAAGTACTCACATTTTGGGACGAAAGTCCGAAGATCTATGAGAGAGAAATTGGCTTTTCTTTAGTTGGAAATGTAACAAATGAATAATTATGGCTCAGAATCATATATATACTCCTGGTGTTTTTGGCAGAAAATATTTTTATTCAGGCATTGTATTCTAATATCATGAAGCTTTGGAAAAACAGAGTTGCACAAAACCCTAGTGCATCCTCTCTTCTGATATCTCTTTAAGTGTAAGCCCTGAAATACTCAAAGTTATACCAAAAGTCTGAAAATTTACTACAACTGTTCTAACTTCTATTGACTTGATATGTTATACAAAATGAAAATTTCGGGTTGTCACATCATCCCCCTGTTAGAGGGAATTTCGTCCCGAAATTAGAATTTAGGTAAGGAAGTAGGTATGAATGATCGATTCAAGAGGTGGAAACTTCCTAACCGATTGGTTCTCGCGCTCATAAGTGAATTCGGGTCCTCGGTTGGTATCCCAATGAACCTTCACTAAAGGGAGATGGTGTTGCTTCGTCCGCTTGACCTCTCAGGCGAGGGTCACTACGGTTATTATACGGAGGCGAGGATCTCGTTAATTCGATCTCGTCGAGTGGACTTACGAGAGTCCTAACGGAAAGGTACGGTTTCAAGATCGAGACGTGAAGGGTAAAATGTACGTTACTGAGTTCGTGGAGTAGGTCTAGTCTGTGAGGTACATGACCGATTCTGGTAAGAATCTCGGAGGTCCTAACTATCTTGGATTTAGCTTTCCACGCGATATGAAGCATATTAAGCCATTCCCAGAGTGAGACTTCCTAAAGAATTTGGTCTCTCACTTGGAATTCCAAAGGTTCCTTCTCTTGCTTAACTTCCCAGTCAAGGGCCACCCCCTGCTGGGTCAAAGTCGTAAGGGTTTCTGTACTTTGCGAGGAGTGTTGAATGGACTACGATAGTAGGTCTGTAAGACCTAGAATTTGGCGAATTTCTGTCGGCGTCTACGGTGTCGACAAATTCTCATCGGTTTTGATAAATTGAAAGAGTACTCAAGAATTTCCACATCACTAATAGTGTGTGTTAGGAAATTTTGACTCTTCAATTCCAAAACTCGTGTTCAGAGAACTTTGCGAAAAGTATCTCCGAGGGTAATGTTTCTATGGGTTCCTTCTTACTACGAGGGTAGATAAGTAAGTCATTACAAGGAGAATGACGAGCATATCTAAGTAAGAATGGAATACCCTACACATTAAGGTCATGAATATTATGGGCGTATTGGTTCTATCCGAGGGGTATCACTACGGACTCGAAGTGTCCGCATTGAATTCGGAGGGCTGTTTTCAGGACATCCTTCCCTAACACTCGAACTGGTGGTATTCGGATCTCAGGTCCATTTCTGAAAGTAATTCTTTCCTTGCGTTTGCTTAACCGATTCATCTATGCGAGGAAAAGATAACAATTTCTAATGGAAATCTTGACGGAGTCCTCGATAGCCGAGGTACATATGATACAATCCGTCTACTCCTGGAAGGATAAGACTGGAGCTCTCCAGGGTGAGAAGCCTGATCTTCCAATTCTATTGCTGAGTAGTTCGCTAAGTTGTCCGGACTGTTCTTGTATCTCCGTAGGTGTTTAGACCGTAGGGCGATCGGTTTATAGAAGTCGTACTGGGTTCTAAGTTTGTTCACAGGACGATGCGAATACTCGTAGTCTTGGGCAGTTCTCCGTTCTGAAGTTCCTATTAGAATCCATACATGGTTCAACGATCACAATCTCGTGTATACGAGCCGTATATAATTAAGATTGAAAAGATAGTCGAATAACTGATTCTTCTTTAAGCTCACATCCCATCGTGGAAAAAGAAGTTAAAGCGGAATCATCAATTCTAAACCTGTAGAACCTTGATTATATATCACCCCTATGTATAAATTCTTCCGTGACAGATCAACCGTATGTACTGTACGAGTGGTACTTCGGGGATTTCTTCGGAAAGGAGAAGAACTATGAGGTAATCCATGCATGAGTACTTCGGTGTTTCTGATATGACGGCCTCGTTGGAAAGGCGACCTCGAAGAAAGAGATGTACGTATGAAGCTGGTTTCGTGCAAATCAAATTGAATCTAATTGTATGATAATGTCGGAATCATAAGGAAAAATAAAGACATTAGATTTGAACATAAGGCGTTACAGACAAAACACAACCGTGCAACCACCAACAGAGTTATAATATCATAGGCTAATTACAGGACTACTGCTGCGAACAGGGTATACTACAAAAGACAAGTATACGCAGCACAAGCATCCCTATACTGACGGGATCTCGCAAAAGGTAAGACTCTAGTTACACTAGTTTTGGATGGTTTATATTTCTGTTACAACGAAACGCCTTGGTTACATTAATGTGGGTTTGGAGTAGTCTCCCTTGCGGCAGTGATCCTTAGAATTCTGCCGTCTGCACCGGAGTTCTTTGTTATAGGACAATCCTTATTGAAGTGCCCTATCTCACCGCATTGGTGGCATGACTGGCTAGCACTAGAATTGATGGTGAGGGTGAGGTGTTTAGCCAGGGTTACATGGACACGAGTGCCTTCCTCATTACTCCACTTTGGAAATTGCCTCCTAAAGCGTTCTGCAGGAGTTGCCACTTGTTTTTGTGGCATGGCAAGTCTTTGGGATCTCTTGCGCTCCTTTTGGGCTTGACAATATCGTCTCTTCCTTTCGGTCTTATGGCTTCGCAAGTCTATGACTGTTGCCATTTGTTGGTTTCCCGGTTTGGTACTACCATCGGAACTCTCGACTCCTTTGTCAATCTTGGTTGTGTTGCCTGAGTTGATGTGTGTAAGGAAAGTTGTCATAGCAGCTGCTACTACAACTTGCAATGTAGCGGCGTTGATATGGAGGATAGGGGTGTCGTTGCTCGACTGATTGTTTCTGGATGACGACATGATTCTGTTAACACGAAAGATAAGGATTTTGTGAGCGATTCTGCTTGACCCTAGATGTACTTCGATTGTTCAAGTAAAGAGTAAGACTATGTTCTCGAAAGTTTGACCTACATCCCTATGTTGCAGTCCTAGTACGGATTGGAAGTATGTTCGCGAAGGTTTGACCTACATCCCTATGATGTAGTCCTAGTACTGAGTGGAAGTGTGTTTATGAAGGGTTGACCTACATCCCTATGATGCAGTCCTAGTAATGAGTGGAAGTAAGTTTGTAGAATGGTCTCAAGACGTTTGTCGTTCAAGCCGAGGTATCATTGGTTGGTGAATAACATGATCCAACCACTAAAAGAGACTTGGAAATGTCTCTGGAGCTAAATTGCTATAGTCCAATGACTTGACTAAAGCATGTTTCAGGTATACTCAAATGAAAGTACGATGAGAGTATTTGAATAAAGAAAATGACACATAAGTTAGCCGACTGTCAATATCTTTGATATTCATGACGTAAAAGTTCGGGAAAATGACCTTTTAAAAGGTCATACATCATATCCAGAGAAGATAGTTCTTGACAGAAAAAAGTCCTAACTAAAGTACTTATAGTACAAGATAGTTTCATAGAAAATACCACATCGGGCATAGACAGAAAATGATTCCTTTTTAACAGGGAAATTAAAGTAAAGCATCTACTACTGGCGACGGTCATCCCTCTGGTGAACTCTCAGTTCAGCCAGTTGACGTTCCACATCAAGTAGGTGTCTTTCGTACACCCTCTGGCGTACTCAGAGCTCTATGACTTCCGCTCGTGATTCAGCCAGTGCCTGCAACAAGGTTTCATGGTTTCTCTCAGATCTCTCATGAGCATCTTCTAGATGAATGGTGCGGAGGGTATGCATTCTCGCATCGGCGACAACCTCGGTAATCTGATGTATGGTTGTCCTGCCTTGAATCTCATTTCGGGCCACTCTACGGACCAAGATTGGCAAGATTCTATCTGTTGAGCCCCCATTGCTCAGGTCATAAATGCTTCGGTCACCATTACATGGCATGGGTTGATCTTGTCCTTGGCTCCATGTTTCCAAGCATTCCACCCACTCAGGCGTCAGGCCATGGAAAGCTAGATGAGGGTTAGGAATTGGAAAGGGAGCTGCCTGGGGTAGGTTCTCAACCTCGGGTTCGGAGTTAGAACCGTCCAAAAGGTCTTCATCATGGTGATCATTCACTGGGATAGGATGATCATTCTCTGGTTCTTCTTCAAACCATCCAGCAATGACCTCATTCAGAAGGTACTGGTTGTCGTGGGGATGGAGTCCCGCCATGTTATCTACGTGAGAATTGGGGTAAGAAAATAATTATTAGAGGAACTATCTAGATAATTATTTAGAAAATTTTCATTAGTTACATCACTATTTATGAAGTGCATACTAGTTATATGTAATCGAAACAGGATAGGCCTTCGAATAATTGACCTTAACTCCAAATTCACACAGAATAGGGGTAAAGCAAATTTCTCACAGATTTTAAGTCTATAACATCCTAGTTACATATAACTTTAGTGTATCCACTTAGAAATTATCAACTTCGTAATGAAGATCCCGTTTTAGTTCTCAAGTATAAAGTACTTATAGTAACACCAAATACTCCTATAGTATTTTAAGTTTAATGTTATGTTCTACTGTTCTCATTGTGGTACTGTTGGTAAGACTTTAGACTTGTTGCAACCACACAACTACACTTAGGCACATACTAGTCAAGCATCAGATAATATAGTTGATCAGGCTATATCTTCCCAGTTTTGACCATATGTCTCTAAGTCCACCTGTGTTGCCCAACAATCGTAATTCTTTTGTACTATCCTAGTGACACTGATTTTAGTATGAATGCAGACACACATACTTAATTAAATATTTTATTATTTAAAGTATAAACTCTTGGTCAGAGTATTTTTAATCCCATTGTATTTATAGTCTGTATATCTTTTATGGGTTGATATACTTAATTCACTATAAACAATGCTCTGATACCAATCTGTCACACCCCAAAACCATGAACGGCGGAAACGTTCTGGGGCGGAGGACGTCATGTATAGTATCACAACAATGAAAAGTAGTAAACAAGCACCAACATCATCCATTGCATTAATAATATAATTTTAATACATGTGTGTTCTGTCAAATTATGATAAACACTAAAGTATAAATCAAAATACGAAAGATGAGTCTTGAACGAGCTCCATCTTCTCTAAACCTTGCATCGGTACCTGTCTATTGTGGACCTGAGGATACAAGTTATTTTGAAATCGAGTGTCAACTTTAAAGCTGGTGAGATCATAAGTATTTTAGCGTCTTAATTTGTAAGAATGTATTTGTATGTATATGAACTGTAAGTATGAAAATGTTTTGAACATCCTAGAAAACCATATGTTTCCTACTAAACGTATCCTTCTACCAAGGCATCTAGTATCTGTGTGTGTGTCTCTTGTAAGAGTGTGTATTTTCCCAAATCTGACTATCATTAACCAAAAATATAGCTTCTACATTATCGTGCATCGTGTGAATGTTCAAGAAGTGAATGTAATGGGAAAATAGAATAGTACTATGGTGTAGTATCGAATAACTACAACCGTACTAACTACCTTAAGTCTATTGTAATCTTGTAAGTACTGTAGTATTCACAATAAGTGACTACTTCTGTACTAATATTGCCTTATTTGAGGGATAAGGCAAAATGTGATGGCTAGATCCCAGGCTAGACGCTCCCCTATCAAAGGGATTTTGGGAACCATACACGACCCCTGCAGATTTGCAAGCCGTGAACATCCACATTACTATGATCATGTATACCCAATATAACTATCACAATGCATTGTGATTCATTGATATAGTTAGATCCTGAAATCGTTCCATGCTATAGCACCTAGTGATGTCTGTCCTATTATCGTATATGTAAACGCACTCATGTAAACATATCTATGTAAATGTAATCATGTAAGCGTAATCATGTAAACATATCTATGTAATATTATAGTAATGTACTGTGAGTACTACTCGAACTGACTCATGAATGAACTGACTCATGGGATGTTTTATTGTTCTAGTAATAGTATTAGTATCCTCCTGTGCTACCCCTATGGTAACTTACTAGTGAAGTAACTGGTACGTTTGAACATGGAAGTATACCCTTGCTACCCAAGGGTATTGAATGAACTGGAAGAACCTTTATGACTATATATGTACACATGATATATAACTAATATTTAAACGACCTTTGGATGAATACCCGATACCCCACCAGACCACATCTCAACGGCGAAAAGGAAATAGGGTGGGCAGGCCTTCCTAAACCTTTTAAACATTTCTTATATAACTATACATACATAGACATACAATTGATAATATAAAAGCATAAAATAAGTTTTGTAAAACCTTTGAACATGATATTTATCTAAGAACAAGTCGACATGATGTCAACCTACAAAACGGGTTTGAAGTATTTGTTTGATAAAACAATTTAAGTATAAAGAAACATTTGCTTGAAACACAATCATAAATGACTTTGAAATGAAACCTACAGTGTAAAATGAACAGTTTAATAAGGAGTTTTAAACATGTAAAACAACTAATATGTAGTAAATCATTTGAATGCTGCTTATTAATCACATGTGATTGATATAATAACTAGCATGATTCTACTTGTATCCCCCATAAACCATTTAAAACATTGATTAAGGGGTATGAACTCACCTGTAGTGAGTGGTATGGATGAACTGAAGATGTAGGATTGCTAGGTGTCAAGTGAAGTCTTGGACACACTCTATGATCCTAGTTAACATATAATATCACATATATGTATAAAATTAGTCTTTAAACAACTAATAAAAACAGTCTAGACACCTTAGGACATGTTAAACACCTTTATCAAGTGTTATTAGCCCTAGGATTGCATCTAAGTGTTGTAGGGACAAGCTAGTATGTGTAGGATTCAAGGAAAACTCCTTAATGGAGTTTACGGCCCTAATGTCATCAATAAAGGAGTTTACGGTCGTAAACTCATGGGTTTATGGCCGTAAGCTCCTAACTTACTTGACCACTTGATGTTTTGAGGCTTTACAAGACCCTAAGAAGCATTTCTACTTAATGGCATGGTCTTTGGAAGAGTTTAGGGCATCCTATAACTCCTTTAAGGAGTTCACGGCCCTGGGTCCAAACCCCTTGGAGATTACGGCCATAATCTCTCATGGAAAGGTGTTTTTGGTGTTTTCAAGCCCGTAACTTAACTAGGAATGAATCTAGGCTAGTGTCCAAGGCTTAAGGAGAGTTTAATGCACCCTTTGGCCCTATTGTTTGGAGTTCACGGTCCAAGAACTTCTTGGGCCGTGAACACCTTACTCTTGGTGTTCTAGGGGATTTTTCTAGTCCTAAATACATTAGGATAGGAGTCCAAGCTAGTTTCATTGCAAGAGGAAGGGACTAGGGCACTCTTTGCCCCTTAAAGAAGGGTTTACGGTCCAAGATGTTCTTGGGCCATAAACTCTTAAATCTTGATGGTTTCCTATGATTTTTAGTGTATTAGACACATATCAAGCCTTATATCACACTTAGATAGAAGTACTCATGTTTTGGGATGAAAGTCCGAAGATTCGTGAGAGAGAAATTGGCTTTTCTCTAGTTGGAAATGTAACAAATGAATAATTATGGCTTAGAATCATATATATATATATATACTCCTAGGGTTTTTGGCAGAAAATATTTTTATTCAGGAATTGAATTCTAATATCATGAAGCTTTGGAATAACAGAGTTGCACAAAACCTTAGTGCATCCTCTCTCCTGATATCTCTTTAAGTGTCAAGCCTGAAATACTCAAACTTATACCAAAAGTCTGAAAATTTTCTGCAATTGTTCTAACTTCTATTGAGTTGATATGTTATACAGAATGGAAATTTCGGATTGCCACACCGACAGTGAAGGTCTGCTAGAATGCCAAGCTAGGACCTGAATCCACTTGGGAGCACGAAGACCAGATGAAACAAAAAGACCCATATCTTTTACCCAAGTCAATAAATTGTATCTTGTGTTTGAATTTCGGGACAAAATTCCCTCTATCGGGGGGATAATGTGACAACCCGAGTCTTTTTCCGTCAAAGTTAGCCCGATTCCGTTAATAAAATTTGAATTTTAATTGATTCCGTCCAATTCTTATGAATTGGAAAATCATTTAGGCTATATAATTTAATGTGAGTCAGAACCAAAATCGTACGAAAACCCGAGTTACTTAGAAAATCTTCGAAAAATCAGCCTGATTGGGGTTCTCGTCCGTAAACCCATTCACGGCCGTAAACCTGTTTACGCTTTGTGACAGGTGGCCCCAGCCACCGACCATGCTCCCAGCCTATAAATACGTGATTCCTACTACCCTCATTTACACTTTCCTGGCCGAAAATTCCTCAAGATTCTCTCACGACTCATCTAAAATGAACCCTTTTTTCACCACCACCAAAGTAATTGATTCCTCCCTTTTCACTTGTTATTCATCTAATTCATGTAAGGGGGCTTCATATTCATCCATTGGTTCATCATTTTCATCATCATCTTTATGCTCTTAAAGAGTTTACGGCCGTAAACCCTTCATATGGCCATAAACCCTTCATAGTTGGGCCGTAAACCCTTTAAATGTTCATGAGTGGGCCGTAAACCCTTCATATAATCATAGTCCGTTAACACCTCATGGGCCATGAACCCTTATTATGTTCATGGGTCGTAAACGCATGGTGGTTGGCCGTGAACTCCTTTTTTTCCCTCATTTTGGATTCTAACACTTCATTGTGAGTGTTTCATACATCCTAAGGGTGTTTCCTATGCTTGTTAGTGGTTTTAGATACTAATTGTAGGCCTATACATGTTAATATGTGTTTAATAGGACCGTACTATGCTCGGGACTTCACTTAGCATACCAAGCATCTTATCTTTATCATTCATCCAAGTCACTCACAATCAGGTGAGTCCATACCCATATGCTTTTACTATTTTTCATGTTTTCAGGGGGGGGGGGGGCGAATACAAGTCAAATACAAATCATTTTGTAAACATTATACAAAAAGAATTTCAACAAGTTTAAAACTTATGCAATTCATACAACCAAAGGACTTTCCATGTTTTATAAAATATTTATATACTTCATCCCTTTTTGTAACATGCTAAGCATAAGGGACGTTTTCAACTTGCAAGCGTAATTACATAGTTTTTAGATTAATAGATAAATCAAAATACATATACAAGCATACAAAACTATAATAAGTGTAGTTTGGGAGTTTAATACATGGTTTTACATATACAAGCGTACAAAACTATAATAGGTATAGTTTGGGAATTCAATACATGGTTATACATATTCAAGCACACAAACTATAATAAGTATAGTTTGGGAATTCATTAAACGGTCTTACAAACTTATCTTTTATAAACTTCTTTGTTATTTATAAAAGGGTTTCCCATATTATTACTTTTAAAGTCGTTAATCTAGTTTGAGAGACACGTCTTTGGATACAATTACATGTACTAGTGGAAGACTACCCTTATGAGCCAGAGTTTCCTCGAGGGAGAGCGTGAGTTTGTGTATAGATCTAATCGGGACTGACAATCCCGCACCTTGTTGTTAGCCATAGTAGGACCGACAGGTCTACGGGTGACCAAGTCATAGAGGATATTGGTGCCCGATTCACGCCATATCTATTAGTATGGTCATAAAACTTACAAGTAGATAACAACGACATATTTACGTAGTAATATACTTTGCACAAACAATACTTATTTAGCATATGTATGGAAAAATACATGGTTTCTTTTCGAGAAATAAAACTACTATACTTACTGGTAATAACCAGGGTTTTCTAACAGAACATTCTATTCATACTGATGATAGCCATGGTTTTCTTACAAAATGGATTTTACATTCAAAACAATATTATACAATTCATTTGGTGGTAAATAGACATTCGAACTCACCAGATGTTGGATTTTTTTGGAAACATACAAACCTTTTTACTAATTCATTTACAGGCTTTCATTACAAAAATATGCTTATGAACTCACCAGATTTTATGCTCATACTCTCTTTCAAAACCGCTTGTATCCCCAGGAAATCAATAGACAGGTACCTCGACATACTTTTGAGAAGACGGAGCGTATAGAGGCTCGTCTTTATTTTTTCTATATTTTTTTGATGTACACGAATTATGTATCGAACTAATGTAAATATTATACTAATTCAATGTAATGGTTGTGTTTACTTTGATTACTATGATGCAATTGTTATGATACTACACATGACGTCAACAATCCTCGAACGTTTCTGCCGTTCTGGTTTGGGGGTGTGACAAATGTCGTTTGTGGGTGATGTAGGGCATGGAATCAACAAAATTAGCATGAAAGAAGACTCTTTCATATTTATCCATGATGGTGTGTTGTACATTGTCAATATAACTGGCCAAATACTAAAAGTATTATTAAAGTTGTCGAATGGATTAAAGCGATCAACAACTAAACCTAGAGGAACAATTCTAGGTTCTTTGGCAAACTCTAGATATCTCTTATCGAATTCTTTCCATGACTTCCTGTCTATCGGATGATCCATCATACCATCCATTGAGCGTCAAGTATTATGCCAAATCATATCTTTAGCTGTGAATCTAGAATTATACATTCGTTGAAGCATTGGATTCAAAGGAATGTACCGCAACACTTTTTGCAGTACTCTCTTCCCCGTTGTGGTTGTGTCCACCCATCCAATCTCGTTACAAATTGGGAAATTCTGCATGGAATCATTCTCCTTCCAAAACAAAGCACATTCATATTGCAAGCATGGATGGATTGATATCCTAACCATATCTTTCTTAAATTTTTCTTAGCTTCATAGTGTGCAGTTGGAATCTAGATCTATGGGAAAACAACTCTTAGCAACTCTATAAGTTGGTAAAATGAACTATTTTTCCATTTATTGATCACTTAAATATGTAACACCTTTGCCAGAAAGTTTAAAGAAGACATCTCATAATCAGGGTATACCTCGATATTGAGCTCCTCAAACAAAGCATCAAATTCTGGGTTACTGCCTCGTTCTTCATTATTTGTATTTTGTTCCGCCATAACATCATCAATTACATCAAACATCTCATTAGTTGTTAGAGTCTTTATTGGAGTCGAACTGTAGCCCAAATCTGAAATAGGACGTTTCTCACCTTGATGATGCCATATAGTATACGATTTTCGAAACTCATGATCATGTATGTGGGCATAAACTATACTTAACAACTGCTGATACATATTCACACAATCTATGCACAGACAACACACTTTGTCTTCAGAATCAACATATTTCCAAACAATCTCCATAAAGATTTTAAGACCTTCTATGAATATTGGAGACGTTCGGTTTTCACGAGTCCAACTCTTATCAATCGTCATTACTGTTTCATTATTAAAAAGTGCATTGTATACATAGTTATTTAAAGTGGTAATTTGGTTATATGTGAATTTCTATTCCATGAATTTTTGTTTGAGAAAAAATCGGACATAATGGATAGAGTATTCACAAGTATATAAAGAAATATATACCCTGGAAGTAAAAATCGGAAAAAATTCATAGAGTATTCACAAGGGTAGGCTTCTAAACCCACTTTTTGAATACCTTATCTCATATGTAAATGTGTATTACATGACTGTTTATTTGAGAAAAAATCGGCAACATATCCCCCTTAGCTCCCAAGTATATAAAGAGATATATTCCTGAGGAGCAAGGAGAAAATGACAACCAAATTTTTCTTAAACAAACAATCATGCAACACGCATTCACATCCTAAATGAGTTAAAGTATTCAAAAAGCACTCCCAAAATGGGGACAACCCAAAATTAATTTCTAAATCAATTTCAACAGGTATTTCTCGGCTTTTGATGATTAAAAAGAAGAGACTTAAACTAAAAATCAATGAGTCAATTTACATTTTTTATTTTATTTTCTGTTATAACTATAAAAAAAAACTAGAATGCATTAATAAATAAACTAATAAAAGTACGTTGCTATTAATAACCTTCGTAGTTAGATTGTCTTTAATAGCAACATAATTTTATTAGTTTGTTTATAGCATTCCATTTTCACTTCTTTTTAATATTTGTAGTATATATAGCATCTTATTTATTTTTCAATTATAGCATTCTACTTTTAATATTATTTTGTTTTTTTGTTTATTATAGCATCGTACCTTTAATAGCAACGTAGTTTTATTATTTGTTTAATGTTATAACAATCAAATACTTTTAGTATTATTTTGTTTTGTTTTTTTGTTTATTATAGCATCATACTATTTATATTTATAATATTTTTTAGCATCTTATTTTTGTTTTTTTTTTTCAATTATAGTATCGTACTTTAAATATTTTGTTCTTTTTTTTTTCTATTATAACAATTTATTTTGTTTTTTTCTTCGATTATAACATTCTATTTTAAACAATCATATTACCTAATTAAATACAAAAAGTTTAATTTATAACTACACTTATCATGAATTTAAAGAAAAACATTTTAACTTAACAATTAAGCACTTTATCACTTCATGTACTAAAACTAATAATCCTAAACAAATAACACATGCATACATATTTTATATTTTTATATATACAATTTCATATCAACCTAATCACAAAGCAACATCATATACAAAAATTGGATTTCATATAAACCTAAACAAGTAAATTAACATGATATACATACAATTTCAATTTCATATATACCTATACAATGTCAATTTCATATAATATTTTCTACACAACTTCAATTTCAAATTAATAACATTAACAAAGTAAATTAACATTTTATACATATAAATATGATACAAATAACACATTCATACAATCATACAAAGGTCAATTTCAATTTCATATAAACTTATACATACACTTTCAATTTCAACAAAAAGTCGAAAAAAAACGAACCTATTTTGTTCTTCTTGTTGTGATTACCGGATTCCGGTTGTCGAATTTGATTGTTGTCCACCGGTGGTGGCTGGTGCTCACCAGAAATACACAAAATTAGAAAAACAAACAAACAAACAAACAAAAGAAAAAACCCCAAATTATCACCTGTTGTGGCGGTGAAGGAGAGAAGTTGAAAGGAGGGTGGAGTCGTCGGTGGGGAAGGCTAAAGCTGGTAAAAACGTTGATCAAACATCAACAAAGAAAAAATTTAAAGTAAAAAGCTCGAAGGAGAGACTACCCGCTGCTCGTCGGTTATAGAAGGCCGATTGCGATTTCGTCAAGAAAGAAAATGGGTATCCTCGTCGATGTGCAAATGAGCGATAGACCGTGGTCTGTTAGGGTAAAGCCCTTTGCCGACGACTAGTCATCGATATAGGGTCCACATTAACATCGTCGTTCCACTTTTTGCTAAAACAAAAAAAAATTAAAAATTAAAAAGTTGTACCGACGACAAGTTGTCGGGATAGACATTTCACACGGATCGCCACATAATACGTCGTCGACATGTCATCGGCATAGCTTCGAAAAAAAACTACATCGTTCTGATATTCTGCACCATGGAATAAAAATAAATGGAAATTAGATTTGTCGTCACCTATACGACACCATGTCGTCGACATATGTTTTCAAAATATCACGAATAATTTCGGTGTTCACGCCGGATCTTTGGCGACGACATGTTCTCGGCACGGATCTGATCAATGAAATCTGGTCAAAGTTGGCAAAAGGTATGGTGACGACAAGTCATCGGCATAGCTCGACTTATAACGATAACTTTCGTCGTAGAGATAGGTGTCGTCGCCATAGCTCAGTATTCTTGTAGTGTTCTTCTATTATATCTCTTACTGGTAGATGGTGGAATATTTCTATTCCAGTGGTGACCTTGTTTGAAGACTGACTTGCTTGGTTCTGTTCTGTTCAGTTTGGTTGTAGGCGTTTACAAAAGTTTATTTAGAGATGGTTTTTTTTACTATTTGATGGACGATTTGGAGCTATCGGAATAACTTATTATTTGGGAAAAAAGTAGAGATTAGCAGACATTTTCGATAGGATTGTTACCCAATTGTTCTTCAGGGCTAATTATAGGAGTAGAAGGGATTCCGTGAAATTGGTTGGCTGGTTACATGATCCTAGGAATATTATTGCTTAATCTCATTTTTATGGTTTTTTAATTTTTTTGGTTTCCTGCTAGCTTTTTACTAATTTGGTTCGAAAAATAAAAAATTTGATTTTTATTTGAAATTTGTTTATAAAAAAGTTAAGGATAATTTGCAATTGAGTTTTAGACTCTTAGGTATTTAATGTTAACTCTTCTCATTGTATTTGCGGTAACATATTGAGTTTTTGGTATTTTGTAATTTTTACTTTAAACTTGTTTTATACCATTGGAAAGCGACTTACTCATATTTTTTCTTAGATTGGATTGCAAGAATTGGAATTTTCGGTTGGTAGGTTTGTTGAAAATCCATTCACATTATTATTCACATGTGGCATTCAATTATCACGATTAGAGTCAAGACACCACTCGAGTATAATATAATATAATAATATATAATAATTGCAAGAAAATCAAGATGTCGCGAAAACAACTGTTCGGCATTTTAATCGTTTATTGTAACTTGTAGGCAAGATCCAAACATACTTCAATAATTCGATTAATAGTTCAAATTAAAATAATCCACAACTACCAATATCACATTTCTATAAATAGCCAAACAATTGGAGTTCACCTACACACATCTACTTCCTCACCTTTCTCCCAACGTAAACCCCAAACAACAATTCACCATGGCTACTGAACTCACCACTAAAACAACATGCAACAAGTCATTTTGTAAAGACTATCTGCTATTAAGTCCAAAAGACGTTGGATTTTTGGATCTGGTGATGCTTTTGTTCTCCGAACATATTGGTAACAGAAAATTCATAGACTGTCCAGATGGAACTGTTGAAGAAAGCTTTGGACATCGGTTCGTCATCTTCATATCCATTCTAGCCCAAAAGATTCTTCATTTAGTTGATAAGCCCTTAGGTTGGCTTGGCTCGGCCATTGAGTTTCTTCCCAACTTTTCCGATGCCAATGGAGGATTTTTCATGATACTTTTGAATGTCGTATCAGGTTTCATTCTATCTATGTTCTTTATTCGACCACATTTTCATATTTTCATTTTTATGATCTTGAAAGAAAGGGGTTCAGAAAATCTCTCGACTTGTGGTGTATTTTTTATTCCCATGTTGATTTTTAATTGATCTTTGTAGGTGTCATTATTATTTTATTAGATTACGTATGATTTTAAAGATCGTGGATTATTATATTAATTCGGTCATATCTATATTATTGGTGTTGGATCAAGATTTTAATTCTGGAAAGATTATATTGGGTGTTGTTTAGCTGTCAAAGTCATCTGGTGGGGTAGTGTTTTTTTTGTTTGTTGAAGCTAAAAAGAAATAGTCTTACAACACTTCACGTTCGGAAAAAGCCAAAACATGTCACGAGCTACAATTTATAAACAGATCAATTCGTCGCCTAAAGAAGGACAATTCAAGACTTAATTTTATTTGGAAATTAGTCACGAAATAGTAAATTAAGTACGATGGTAAAGCTAAGACTTTAATTAGGTCCAAACCTTCGCTAATGTCTGTTTTATTTGTTAAAGCTGTGGTAGCTTTCGACTTTGATGATATTAAAAGGTAGATTAATCTCATTGAATATTTAGTGATTAAGTATGTTGATTGTTTAATTGTTTCAAGAGTATTATAATATAAAAATACTACCTATCTGATTAAACTATATAATATATTCCGAGTTAATATGGTTTTCGCTTTTATTTAACCGACGGATTCAATATAGGAAAACTAGTGCTACCTAATAAGGAGTCCGCAGAGTTCTTGACAGCGATCGGGCTATGGGACATACGAAGGGATTTAGACAGCAGAATTAAGCACGATGATCCGAGATACACAAGCGCACTCGCCATTATGGCTGCTAAATCTGCCTACGAAAACCAAGCTTACATCATAGAGACAGTTGAGAAGCATTGGAAGGTATATATCTAAACAAGTTCAATGTCATTTTCCTCTAATGATTGTTAAAATCAAGTCGTTCAAAAGTACTAAAGCTAATTGAACGAGTGACGTGATTGCAGATGGAGTTTTTAGAGTACTTTGATTGCTGGAATGGTAATATATTAGTCTTGAAAAACCCTTTTTCAATGAGTTCTAAATGAAGTAATTAAATCGATTATTTTTTTTTCAGATTATGAGGAGGATTACACGACACAAGGGTTCATGTGGAGTGATAAGACAGGTGAATCTGAGCTCATAGGTATTTCATTCAGAGGCACATCACCTTTCAATGCAAAAGATTGGTCATCCGACGTTGATCTTTCATGGTATCACCTCCCTGGTATTGGCAAGGTCCATGCAGGTTTCTTGAAAGCATTAGGGCTACAAAAGAGCTTAGGGTGGCCGGAAGACATCCAAACAGACGACAAAAAACCCTACGCTTACTATGTGATCAGACAAAAGCTCAAAGAACGTCTTGAAAAGAACCCAAACGCCAAGTTCATGGTAACTGGGCACAGCTTGGGAGCAGCTTTGACGATTGTATTTCCAGCAGTTTTAGCACTTCATGGGGAAACTGATTTGTTGTCGAAACTTGAAGGGTTGTATACATTCGGGCAACCTAGGGTTGGAGATAAAAGATTTGGTGAATTCATGAAAGAGGTCTTGGTAAAACATGGATCGAGGTACCTTAGGTTTGTTTATTGCAATGATTTGGTGCCTAGAGTGCCATTTGATAGTTCTAACCTTTTGTTCAAACATTTTGGTGATTGCCATTATTACAATAGCTTCTACAAGGGACAGGTAATTAATAACCTCTCGTAAACCTAAAGTCGATCTAACATATAATGTGATCAGTTATGTCGTTTAAACTAATGGGTCGCTTTACTTGTGTACGTAGGTGCTTGCTGAAGAACCTAACAAGAACTACTTCTCGATATTGGCTTTTATACCCATGTTTGCGAATGCATTGTGGGAGTTATTAAGGAGCTTCATCATTTATTATCAAAATGGACCAGAGTATTGTGAAACCTTTACTTGTCGAGGATGGAGAGTGATTGGGCTTCTGATTGCTGGATTACCGGCTCATGGTCCGCAAGATTATGTGAATCTTACTAGACTAGGTTCGCCTGAACTCTTCAAGCTCTCATCGCACGAAAAGTCAATCAATGATGTAAAATAAATGGTACCAATTAATGACAAGGAGTTTGTGGTTAAAAACATGCTAGAAAAGGCCCTGTTATGTATTTTCGAATTATTTGTAATATACTAAGAATTGTTTTAAATATTTGTTTTTTTTTTTTTTTTTATTTATTTATTTTTTTTAAATATAACCATTTAATAGGGTAACCAATTCTTTTATGTGTACGGTCAATATTTTCTATTGTTTTGTAGTATTATTTATTAATTAAGCTTAAATAACACTAAAAAAATAATCATTACTAACGAAAAAAATCCCCGCTAAAACATTAGAAAATCGCTGCTAAATGCAATAACGGCTAATGTATGGTCTCGTCGTTAATGTTTCCTCGCTATTGCTCAAAAATCCACTTGCTAATACTAACCATTTTTTGTTTTAAACCAACCATTTTCATGTGAAGAAAAAGCTAGCAATACGAAATATCAAAAATACGAACAGTTAATTGCAGAAAAAATTGATACAATATGATGTGTCAAATTAAGTACCAAAAGTGCTATATGTCTCCAATATATATCAAATTAAGTACCAAAACTGCTATATGTCTCCAATATATATCGAATTAAGTAGCAACAATATTATAAAGGTATATCTTATACAAAGCCAAACAAAACATAAACTAATCATCATCTTTGTTTCTCTGGTTTCGTGTTGTATAATTAATTTGTAATTTTTTTTAAATACTCAGTTGTTTCACACATTATTAAACATTGATCAAAGATTCTCCACTTCATAATAAATAACAAAATAAACACTTGAAGTTCTGTACAACATGCCAAGTTGTCGATTAGGTTTTATGGAAGTTATGGCTGATTTTGCTAACCGGTCCCTCCCCTGACAATTTTGCGCCCTTTTTATCCCAACCGTAGATATATTGACATTTTATGTTCCTTTTAGTGACACACCAACAAACCTCTCCATTTCATTTAAATCCTTTTTATTAAATTATTTTTCCCATAAAGCCATTGAATTTAATTATAGCTTTTAATTATTATATAAACCTTTTAGACATAAACTAATATAATTTTATTTACTTATTTCAATTTATAACCTTAAAACTGAAAAAACAATTTACACCAAAGTAATTATTCAAGTAGCGAAAGCTAACGTCGATGATGGAGGGAAATTTGGGTCCTCACATACGCTTACATGTTGGAATATGTGTCAAATGTTAAAAATAATTTGTATCATTAAGAATAATAACAAATTTCTTTTTGGATTGCCCTGAAAAGCTAAAATAGTAAAAAATGATTTAAGGGGATGAGATAAATAGTTTATTGACTTATTATAGCTTGATAAACTAATTAGAAAATTGTTAAATTAATTTAGAATTAATTTTAAATTAATTAGAATAAACTTGAATCAACTAGAATTAATAACGAATTGATAAAAGGTGCATGAAGTGAATGTTAATTGTTCAAAAGTGTATTCAATTAATTTAGAATTAATGATGTATTCAATTAAGATGAATCAGATCCATACACTGTGTGTGCGGCCGCACACGTGTGTATGGTTGCACACTCGTGTGCTGGTGGGGATACTATTTATAGTAGCTGAGTTGTGTCAGATTGTACTTTTTGCTGAACATTGCAGTGAGTGTACTTTCTCAAGGTGTACTTGAGATTTATGAGTAATAGATGTGTGCATGCTTGATGTTATCTCTCTTCTACTCCTTCTACACTTCATTTTGATTGCTATTTGCTTCATTGATTACTGAATTGGATCCATAGTTTGGGGGCTAACAATTAGTATCAGAGCCAATTTGGTATCAATTGAAGCATTTTAGAGTGTGAGGTTGCAAAATTTCACTATTTTTGAAGTGCATTTGATCAAAGAACTACTGTTTGATTCATGTTTTCAATAGTTTTCAATGGTTTGAAATCAAGTTTTATAAAAAAATCTAAGAAAATCGTGTGTGCGGTTGGAGTTTGAAGGTATGCGGTTCACTGTTTGAAGGTGTGCGGTTCAAAGTTTGAAGGTGTGCTGCCAAGTGTGTGCGGTTGAGTGTGTTGATTAAGGTCTGTGCGGTTACATTCAAAAGTGTGTGCTGTTAAGAGTGTGCGACTGGGTTTGCTGTTAAATTGAGTGTGTTGTTAAGGGTGTGCAGTTGAATTTGCTGTTGAGTTTTGTTTGCTGTTAAGTGTGTGCGGTTACAACTAGTGTGTTGTGGTTGAAGTTGAGTGTGCGGTTAAGTAAAACCTAGTGTGCGGTTATACTTTGTGTACAGTAACAATCACTTAAGTCTGTCAAAATGGAATCTCAAAGCATGATTGCTCATCAGGATTTGGATGCAATTATGGGAACTACTACTCGTATTTCCAGATTGCTGTCAGCTGAAGGATTTCCTAAATGGAAATATCGAATTGAAAAATATATCAAGATGAAAGATTTCAAAATTTGGAGAAGTATTTTAAGAGGACCAATTCGGATTACATCCACTCTAGAAGATGACACTGTAATTGACAAACAGATTGAAAACTACACTGATGATGACTTTGAAAGGGTTGAAGAACAAGAAAAGGCACCCGCTACACTCATCATGGCGTTGTCTCCTGAGATTGCACAAGGATTTCGTGAATACACGTCAGCAAAAGCATTGTGGGAAGCACTCATAGAAGTCTACGAAGGAAATGAAGACATGAAGCAAAGCCGGCAAGACATGCTCCGACAAAAATTCAACATGTTCAATTACGTCTTG
The DNA here is from genome assembly GCF_051521515.1 of Lactuca serriola. Classification (NCBI taxonomy): domain Eukaryota; kingdom Viridiplantae; phylum Streptophyta; class Magnoliopsida; order Asterales; family Asteraceae; genus Lactuca; species Lactuca serriola. The sequence continues at coordinate 354,575,455 of NC_136411.1, forward strand.
GGAGAAACATTGGAAAATCAACTGCAAATATTTATCACACTAACCACTAAAATGAGCTCCGCTGGTGTGATGGTTACTAGGTCCGAAATTAACAAAAAGCTGCTAAATTCTCTTCCAAAATCATGGGACATGAATGTCTCAGTGATTAAAAAGACAAAAGACCTGAACCGATTGAGCTTAGCTGAAATAATGGCAATCATTAAAGCTTACGATATTGATGATAAACAAAGAGAAATCAACCATGTCAACTCGTACTCTACAGCTAATCTTGGAATTCAAAACAACAACACCGCTTTCTCAAGCTTTACCACTCATCCAAATTCTCAAGTTCATGTTCCTCAAGTTCAACTTATGCAACCCATCAAACCATACCATACAACATACCTCAAATGCAACAAAATCAAGTTTCTCAATCTCAAAACATATCTCAAGTCGGTTCTAGTGTTGGTTCTTCCACATGTGTTTCACTTCAAACTCACGGAATTGGTTCTCAATGTTCATCTGCAAGTGAAAAGGAGGAAAATATGGCTCTAGCTACTTGGTTAGTGAACTGCTACAATGCCTTTGTGGCCAGAGAGCTCTCTCCATAACTCTCATTCGCTGATCTCGACCAGATTCACCCAGAAGATGTGGAAGAGATGGATATTACTTGGCAAATGACAATGGCAGTATTCAGGGCTAAACAATTCTCCAAGAAGACTGGAAAGAACAACTGGGGTGTAAATTATGACAAGAAGATGGGATTCAGTAAAGGAAAGTAACGTTATTACAATTTTCATGAACCAGGACACTTTACAAGGGAATGCCCAAAACCCGATCGACGAGAGAACTCTGAAAGAACCATGGTGCCAGTGACTTATGTTCACAACAACAACAAAGGATCATCTTCAAACAATTAGTCTGCAAACATGGAAATGGTGGCCCAATCGTTTAGCTGGGAAGATCAAGTTCGGGCCCTAAACATTTCGGGACCTGAAAAGGCAAATCTTGCTCAAGTCAAGGATGAAGATGAAGGAAAGATGAACGCAGATCCAAAAGAGGGGATGATGAATCTGCAATTTGCATTCATGGTACAAACCACTCCGGAACCGGTCAAATCTGAGGTTAGTGAATTCGGTTGTTCTCAATCTCGTATTAAAACTGTTAAATTTTTGAGAGATCAAATTGAGATAATCAAAAGAGAGAACGAGGACTTGAAATATGAGGGATATACTCTTAGGAAAAATCAAAAACCCTTAAAAACTCAATTCGAAAATAAAACAAAAGATTTTAAAAAATTGCAAGAGGATTACAACAACAAATGCGAGAACTATGATCATCTCAAAAGAAAATTTGCTGCTGTAACTGCGGAACTTGACACATTAAAAAATTGTTTTGAAAAAGTTGAATTTAATTTCAAAAAATATGATGGGTCAAGTGAAAAGATTGCAAAACTGATCGAAGGACAATCGCATTGGAGAGATATCACTCATGGTAATCAAATAAAAGTTGGACTAGGATTTGAGAGTGTTCCTCCTCCCTTCAATCACAACTACACTGCTATTCCCCTGTCTCAAGAAGAAATTGACACAGAACCTCGCATGGTATACGGAAAGTCAGCTTCTGAGCAGGCCACACAGTCTAATAATGAGGGTTTGCATACTAACGCTTCTACCTTAAGTGCAGATATATCAATAGTACAGAGGGAGCATGAACTGAAACTTTTGAGTCAAATAATCCTATGTCTAAGTCTGGTGTTAATTTCTGTGATGAGTCTGTGTCAAAAAAATGCTAATATTTTTGTGTATGGTGGTGTTTTATATCAGTCTGATAATTCTGTTAATGATGGTGTTGATTCTGATCAAACTAATAAATCTGATTTGAATGTCTCTACACCTTCCACATCTGCTTCAAAATCCTTTGATGGATCTTGCAAGTGTGGAAGTGTTAAAAATGAAAAAGGGAAGGATAAATCTGTCACAGCAGTGCCAAAACCATTGATAATAAACAAATCTGTTTTAACTATGGCACTGTTGGACACATTGCAAGAAATTGTATGAACCGGATGTTTGTTTCTCATACAACAAAAAGAGGGGAGAATGAATTTCAGGGACGATCTTTAACTAGAAAAACCCCCAGAACTCGTTCTCGAAATGGTGACTTGAACACAAACTTAAACAAGAAAATGGAAAAGTCTCAAAAGAATACACAGGTTTTTCGTACAAACAACAGGAGTTTGCCAAAATCAACTCAGGCTAAGCCTAAGTTGAATTTGTCAAAGAGCAGGACCAGATCTTCAAACTCTTCAAGTAGAACATCCACCAACTCGAAGCAAACTAACAAATTTTCAAAACCTAACTTTCAGTGGATACCAAAATCACTTTCAAAATCAACTTCAGATCAGTCACCATTCACCTCTAAATCAAAAGAGAAGAAAGAATCAAATGAAAAATCTGTGAAAGGAAAGGGTCAACCCAGGATTGTGATGACCTGGGTCCCCAAAACTAAATGATTCCGCTCATCGTGCAGGGACAGTTGCGGAGGAATGTCGCCAGACCTTGGTATGTCGACAACGGCTGCTCCCAGGACATGACTGGAGACATATCCCAACTGCACGACATTCAAACTTTTAATGGAGGATATGTTTCCTTTGCGGGCGGAGAGGGCAGAAAAATTACTCAAAAAGGAACTGTTTCAAATGGAGTGCTGAATTTTGATAATGTTAACTTTGCTCCTGAACTAAAGCACAACTTGCTGAGTGTATCCCAAATCTGCGACAAGGGTTACTCCACTCATTTCACAGATAAGGAGTGTCTGATCTTAAAACCTGACGTTGTCATCCCTGAAGATTAGATTCTTGTAAGATCTACGCGGGATGGAAATGCCTACATTATAGACATGAACAACAATATCCCTGACGAAGTCACTTGTATTTTCTCCAAAGCCTCTGAACAAAATGCGATTTTGTGGCATCGTCGTCTCGGTCATGCGAATGCAAAGAACTTGAATCGGCTTGCGAAGAAAGAACTGGTCTGAGGGTTACCTATCAGAGATTTCATTACATTTGAAAAATGTGTTTCCTGCGCTCAGGGAAAGCATCAACGGAAACCACACTTTCGAAAGCAGATAAACTCCATAAGTCAAGTGCTCGAGTTGTTACATATGGATTTATTTGGTCCGGTTAATGTTCTCAGCATCAATCGCAACTCATACTGCCTCGTTGTGATAGATGATTACTCTCGATTCACTTGCGTTTTCTTTCTATCCAACAAAGCTGGGATCGCTGACCTCATCAAAAGATTCATTATGATGATCGAAAATCAGACCAACAATCGAGTGAAAGCGCTGCGTACTGATAATGGAACAGAATTCAAGAACGCCGTTCTTGACCATTTTCGCGCTGAGAAAGGGATTATGCGTCAGTTCATTTCCGTTCGAACACCTCAACAAAACGGGGTTGCTGAACGCAGGAATCGAACTCTAAAAGACGCCGCAAGGACGATGCTCTGTGACTCCAAACTTCCTGTGTTCTTCTAGGCAGAGGCGATTAACACCGTGTGCTACGTTCAGAATCGTGTGCTGATCAACAAAGCCAGAATGAAAACACCGAGTATTTGGCTTCCCTTACACCCTTCTTCACTTGGAATCCAACCCCAAATTCAATGCAAAAGCCGATGACTGTTACTTTGTTGGATATGCTGCTCGAACTACTTACAGGGTTTACAACAAGAAGACAAAACAGATTGTAGAATCTTTCGATGTTCGTTGGCTCGAAGAAAATGAGACAGATGCAAGAGTGGGTCCCGATTGGCTATTTGACTACACATATCTTTTCAAATCATTCAATGTGTCCTCAGATAATCAAGAAGGATCTACGTCAAATTCGAAGATCATTATTGAAGATGAAGAAGACGAAGTTGTCTACCGACCACCACTGATTTCTTCTGATCCTCCAATGGTGCCCTCTGTTCACACTGAATCTTTTGAGTCTTCTTCTCAACAACCTTCTCCTGATGCTGTTGCTACTCCTTTAACTCCAGTGGAAAGAGAGTTCATGAACCATGAGACTTCCGCTGTAACTTCAAATCTGATGGAACTTCTCTTTCCAAAAAGTATTGCTGAAGAGTTTATAGCAGATCCTCCGAACGAACCTTGTTCATCTACTGTGGATCACACAGCAAATGATGGAGCGGTTAACATTCATACTCTTCCAGTCTCTATCAATGATATCAGCTACGAGATCCCTGTACGCATTCATCGCGACCATCCTATAGAAAACGTCATTGGCTAGTTGGGCGCCAGTGTTCAAAATTCAGAGTGGAGATGTTAATACGTGTCTCTATTCTTGCTTTATTTCTCAGATTGAGCCCAAAAATGTCAAAATGGCTCTAAATGAGCCCAGCTGGGTTGAAGCCATGCATGATGAACTTAATCAATTCGAGAAGCTCGGGGTTTGGAAGTTGGTGGAGCTGCCAAAAGGAAATAAATCTCTTCACACCCGATGGGTCTTTCGGAATAAACAAGACGACTCTGGTGTAATTGTGCGCAACAAGGCGAGATTAGTGGTTCGAAGGTTTCGGCAAGTTGAGGGTCTTGATTATACGAAAGTTTATGCTCCGGTCGCTTGCTTGGAAGCCATTCGTATCTTCCTTGCATATGCTTCCTATATGAACTTCACCGTATACCAAATGGATGTCAAGACGGCTTTCTTGTATGGCAAGGTCAAGGAGGAGATTTACGTTGACCAACCACCCGGTTTCGTTAACTCAAAACTTCCCAACCATGTTTACAAGTTAGACAAAGCTATGTATGGACTGCATCAAGCTCCTAGAGCTTGGTATGCTACCCTGACTCAGCATTTGCTCAACCATGGCTATTCCCGAGGCACGATTGATCAAACCTTATTACTCAAAACATGTCGGTCCAGATCAAATTCTTGTTCAAATCTATGTGGATGACATTATTTTCGGGTCAACAAGCCAACAGCTTTGCAAAGAGTTCGAAGTAGTGATGAAGAAGAGGTTCGAGATGATTCGCTTGGGGAGATGACCATGTTTCTGGGGCTTCAGGTCCAACAATCTTCCACCGGAATCCTTATTCACCAAGCAAAGTATATGGATGATGTACTGGAGAAGTTCTGGTTCCGAGACGCGAAACCTGCTCTTACACCCATGGTGGAAAGACATCTACTAACCCCTAATCTTGAGGGTGAATCCGTAGATCAGACGAATTATCGATCAATGATCGGATCACTCATGTATCCGACTGCCAATCGCCCAGACGTAATGTTTGCGGTTTGTCAATATGCTCGCTACCAGGCTAATCCTAAACTCTCTCATTTACTTGCTGTTAAATGGATTTTTCGGTATCTCAAAGGGTGCCCAAAACTGGGTCTTTGGTATCCGAAAAATCCAGAATTTGACCTTTATACTTTTGCAGACAGCAACTATGGCGGGTGTGAGCTTGATAGAAAATCGACTTCAGGAGGATGCCAATTTATGGGCGATAGATTGGTTTCATGGCAGGGTAAGAAGCAGCATACCGTTTCAACCTCAACAGCAGAAGCGGAGTATGTCGTTGCGTCTACATGTTGTTCTCAAGTCATCTGGATCCAACATCAGCTGTTGGACTACGATTTGAATTTTCAAGAAACCCCTCTTTTCTGTGATAATGAGGCTGCGATCCAAATTGCCAAAAATCCGGTCCAGCAATCAAAAATCAAGCACATCGGCATCAAAATTTATTTTATCAAAGAATGTTATGAGCGTTCGCTCATTCGGCTAGAACAGGTCCGCTCTGATAACAATGTATCGGATCTGTTCACCCAACCGTTTAACAAAGCTCGATTCGATGTGCTGGTTAATTTTCTTAAAATGCACCGTTTTGAGGACTATTTTTTCAGCTTAGGATAAATTTGCGCAATTTTTTATTTTTTATTTTATGCTCAAATTTAGGGAGAGGAAATTAGAAAATCCAAAAACATTAAAAAATTAGAAAATCCAAAAACATTAAAAATTAGAAAATCCAAAAACATCAGAAAATTAGAAAAACCAAAAACATTAGAAAATCAGAAAAACAAAAAGAAATTATGTTGGTTATGGAATGTGCTTGAGGGAGATGCTTAGGGAAGTGATATTAACAAGTGATAACGGAAAATCTGAGTTTGTGTAAAGTACCAAAACTGGATTGTCTAGGCTCTGTATTCGATGCGCTGGTAGGCACGAAGAATTTAACGGACTTGAATAGGTGCAGATGAACTTAAGGAATCTAGAGACTTGATAAATCTTGACCTAGATAGTTTTGTTTAGTCTAACAATACGACGCTTGGATAGGTTGAGCAGGGAGATATATATGGTAATCTACTCGTCACATTAATTGAACCCGTATCTGGAACCGTGGTTTAACTCTTCCTCGATGTGCGGATTCTGTCCTTAATTCCGGTATTGATGGAGCGACTGGTAAATTCCGATGAATTAGGTCTATAGAAAATCATTTTCTTTCTTTCTTACTGTTAGTCATATGTTGCCTCCATATATATATATATATATATATATATATATATATATATATATATATATATATATATATATATATATATATATATATATATATATATATATATATATATATATATATATGAAATTCCTCTTATCTGTTAGCCATATGTTGTCTCCTTTGCGTGACTAACAATCCGACCTGGTCCACAGCATATGCAACCTTCTACTTCTCAATCCCTCTAAAACTATAAGTGATAATAATCTGAATCTATCTTCTCTACTAATGATAGTCTGCTCACCCGATGTTAGGAGTACTCTGGAAGTCTTTAATTACTGGGGCATATCAGGAAGCGGGAAACATGTTCCAGTACAATTAAAATTGAACACTCAAAGATTGTCTATAGATCTCGCTGCTAAATTTAGGTGGACAACAATATCCCTGGTCGTCGTCAGCTGAATGGTCCTTAAGATATAGTATCTAGAAACTTAGGATCACATTGTCTTCTCACTTATAGCATGTCCAAATTTGTCACAAAATTTTTCGTGTTTAAGTCGACCACAATACGGGCAATCGACCAGATTTATTCATGATAGAGAAGGAACTGATAAATGAACAACGATTGTTTAACAACTTTGATCCCTAATCTCAAATAGGTTAAAACAATTTATATAGGATTAAAATTAAAATTTAATTCCTTGTCGTTAATAGTATTTCCAATTTTATTATTTTTATTTTAGTCTATTCTATATTTATTTTATTTCTATTTTTATTTTTATTTTTAACTTTGTTAATAAGGTTTCTTTTAGTTTTTTTTTTTTTTTTAATTTTTTAAATCCTTAGAAATAATAAATTTAGTCATTTAAATCCTCAAAATGGATTGTTTTTGAAAAATGGTGAGTATGGGGCCTCGGTTTTATTTATTAAAACGATAAGGGGTAGGAAATGAATTTTTTTTGAGTATATATACGGTGTGTGCGGTTAGACATTTACCGGCACTATTTTCATTCGTGTTTCTCTCAACCGCACACACACTCAGTCTTCTCTCTCTAAATATTTGAATATTCCACTGTTGTTATTGAAATCGAAGCCATTACTTGGTAATTCTCATGAACACGGCTCAAAATATCGAATTTTTTGTGAAAAATCACCCATCGTTTGCTGTTTAATCAAAGGATAATCTGTTTTGTCTCCAAGTGCGACCGCACATGGTGTGTGCGACCGCACACGGGCGTGTGCGGCTATATTATATTGTGAGCGGTTGGGCGTGTGTGGCTGCGGCTGCACACTTGCACATGTGCGGCTGTGTGCACCTCTATGTGCGGTTGCACCATTTTCAATAATTTTGCTCTAATGATTACGTGTGTTTATTTTCAGATTAAGATGGGAGACATGGAATTTGCTAAAGTCCACAACTCCGCCATTTTTCTTGAAGACCCTCCAGGAGCTCACAATGACATAAAATTCATTGCTGATGGTTTAAGGAAATCCTGCCTGGTCCATGCTCTAACCACATTCCCTGCAATTTACCAGAATCTGATCAAGGATTTCTGGAGAAGTGCTGTTGTGAAAAAGAATAATCAGGGTGAAAAGCTCGTACAAGCAACAATGGAAGATAAGAAAGTTCAAGTAACAAAGAGCATCATTTGGGAATCTCTCCAAATAGAAGACAGATCTGAGTACACAATGGAGATTGACATTCATCAAACTCAGGATGTCTTAGAACACATGGGGTATGAGGGAACCTTTCCCCCTACCATCAAGAAGTTGCTTCCTCCGTGTTGGAAGTATCTGGCTCACGTGTTTGTGAGCTGTATTTCCGGCAGGAGATCAGGAGCAAATGAGATCTCCTTGGCTAACACTAGAGGAATCGCAGCCTTGGCTGCAGGATTTGAGTTCAACTTCTCCAAGTTCATAATGCATGAGATGATTCTAAACCTTGAAGGGAGCAAAAGGGACAAGTTCTTGATGTATCCAAGATTTTTGCAAATCGTTCTCAATATAACACACCCCGAGCTGCAGAGAGGAAATGAAACCTTGGACTTCAAATCCATTGGTCCAAGTCCTTTTGGACTAATGAAACAGAAGAGAGGCGGGAAATTTGTGTTTGAAGGAAAATTTCCATTGATAAAATTCGGAGTTTTTGAAGAGAATGATAGAGAAGCATCATAAGAGCAATCCATCCCAATGGAATCTGAAGACATTTTTCATTCAACCTCCAAGCCAGAGATTGAGGAGGTCCATGATTCTCCTTCAGCTGCTATGGCTGAGGAACATGATCATCAGATAGAAGATGAAACACAATCTGCTCAAGATGATGATGATTATATTTATGGTGACGTAGAGTTTTTGAAGGAAATTGATTTTACAGGGATTAGTGATGACATCCCGACATATATAGAATTTGATCTTAATGATGAAGAATTCGGTCCTTTTCCTAGAATCCCCAGCAACTGTCCTAATAAAGTCGATGAAGTTGTCTCTTCAGCAACCAAGACTAGAGAAGAAGGAAACGTTCTCAAAAATTTTCTCTCTACTTCAAAGCCCGTGGAGGTTACATCAAGCCAAGGAGATGTGACATCAGAGATTCCTCCCTTTGTGTCATCAATCTCAACATTTGCTCCAATTATTCCAGACTCAACTCAGCCCCATACCTCTCGGTCTTCCATGGAAACAAGTCAATCTTTTGCAAGTCTGGAGGTACCCACTATGGGCAGTGCTCCTCAAGTTCTCTCTACAATCACTGCTACCACTGCTTACTCTCCACCAAAACAATCTGATGAATGTCCGAACACTATGTTTGAGACTGGTGGCTCATCATCCATTCCAGAATATTCTCCCACCAGAACTTCATTAGATGAAGCTTCTATAAGGTTGGTAAAACACCTAGCCCAACGCAGTCCAACCTCCCCTCGTGGCAAAGGAATATCATTTAGAGAAGAGTGCACAGGCGATGACAAATCTTTCACTTCTGATCTTTGTGAAGAAATTAGGATTCTATGTCAAGAACTCATTGAGAAGACCATTAAGATGGATTGACTCACTTCTTACATTGAATATCTCAGAGCTAAGGATGAGGAGAAGACAAAACAGATTAAAGATCTACAGACGAATCTTGGTTCAGTGACAGCTAGCTACTTCAATCTAAAGAACGTTCTGTATGATGCATTTGGTGAAAAAGTCAAGCCTCTTTTTCAACAGCCACATGGAATCGATGATCCTCCCACAGCCCCCACATAGTCTGTCTCTGAAGACTTTCCAGTTGATCCACCTGCTCCAAGAACAACCACTACTGTCAACAGATTTGAAAAGGAGCCAGAAGGAAGCAGAGCCAGAATAACAATCAAATAGGGCAAGAGAACCATAACAGCCAACAAACGCGAAGGTTTACTATTAATGAAAAATTAAAATGAGAATCGCAAGGCAAAAGACCCTATTCTGACTGTGACTGATCTAAAGAAAAAGGAAATTTGGTGACGAGTATGGAGATAGATCGGGAACTCGAATGTGGCCCTTTGATCCAGCGGAAAATATGTGGGTTGTGAAAAGAAACTCAGGAATTCCTAAGTATTACTAGAGCACCCATGATTTTAACTCATGGACCAAAGTGGATCTTGCTGAACTATCAAGGGCCCCATTCCATAATCCCTTTAAAGATCCCAATGCCTCTAACTTCAAAAGGTTTCTTGACAGACAAGTAATTTTTTTTTCTGTCAATGAAGACTGCAAGAGCTTTATATCGAAAAGACAAAGAAATTCTTGATCTGGAATCAGGCGAACGCATGAAGATCATTCTCTGGCCTGCAACTAAGCAGCAAAAGGAAATTCATATCCCTCAACTCTTTCATGAGGGATATCTTGATACAATGGAATTTTGGGCCTATGATGACGAAACTGCAACTACTGCTATTAAATTCAAGGATCGATAGCAAGTTCTAAGATTGATAAGTGCCAAAGATATTCTTCGATTCAGAGAGAGGGATATCCGGACTCTGGCTCATCACCAGATCATTTGCAGAAAAGACGTCATGGAAGCTGCTCCTAAAGAATTCACTGCAATGGTGGCTACAATCATCAATGGAAGGACGTGGATGGGCTCGACGGGAAGATCGGATCTAAAGCTGTATGAGAAGCCAGCCGAGAAGCCAAATGAATGAAGTTCAAGACTATGCTAGTCTCAAACCAAGGGGGAGATTGAAGGTCCATAATATTGTGGTTTGAGCTAGGCATTAATTTTGTATAAATCTGATTAGGGTTTTAGTGTTTGTATAGCAGTGTAGTGATTTGAACTTGTATGTGTGCAGCCTCACACGTGTGTGCGGCCGCACACGCGCGTATGGCTGCACACTCGTGTGCTGGTGGGGATACTATTTATAGTAGCTGAGTTGTGTCAGATTGTACTTTTTGCTGAACACTGCAGCGAGTGTACTTTCTCAAGGTGTACTCGACATTTATGAGTAATAGATGTGTGCATGCTTGATGTTATCTATCTTCTACTCCTTCTACACTTTATTTTGATTGCTATTTGCTTCATTGATTACTGAATTGGATCCATAATTTGGGGGCTAACAATATGATTTTAATTTGGATTATATCTGATTATTTAGTTGACTCAAATCTGCTTTGTCTGCAAGTTATCTCAACTATAAATGGACCCTTGGAGCCTTAAGATTTATGTTCCCAACCTTTTCAAGAAAGAGAATTTTGTTCTCATGGTCCTCCCCCATCTCTCCTAAATATTCTAGAGTTTTAGTATTTTAGGTGTGAGTTGTTAAACACATTCCAACTTTAGGTGCTAGTCTTCCAAGTGACTGCATGGAATTCGACATCTTCAAGTGGTACACAAGTATATACAACTATACTTGGACATATAGTAATACTCTCCATTCTTATAGTTCAAATTCATAGTTTTAAAAGTATGTTACCATAACAGTAATACCTAAATCTAGGGTGTAGGTACATTTATGATCGTTTGAATACCATCGTTGCTTAAATGTAATGTACAGATACATATAAAATACTAGAGCAATTACGTTTTTGTTATGAGCACTAAGTTGACAAAACTATATATATATATATATATATATATATATATATATATATATATATATATATATATATATATATATATATATATATAGACACACACACACACATAGATGTTATTCATAGGCACAACACGCCCTATGTAAATTTCTGGGGTTTTGAATTATGTTTTATTTTCGAATTTATGATTTATCTCTAGCTCAATTTACTATCTTAATCTACTTAAAACTGAATAAATAAACTTGGAGGATAAATATGTGTAAGTTATTTGAAATTATAGATAAGATAACTATATATATATATATATATAGGGTTTTGAATTTGGTTATGAGATGTCCAGTTCTTAGGACACCTCGTTAACCAGAACAGGATACCGGCCGACCTGGTAAAGATTAAGGCTGTTATACCGTGGTAGGTTCTGAAGTCTCCCTTAAAGTTTAAGAGTTTTCTAGGTTTAGCAGGGTATTATTGGAGATTTACTCAGGAGTTCTCCAAGGTTGTTGTACCCTTCACTAGTATGACGAGGATGGGAGTGAATTTTCGTTGGGGGCCCCAGCAGCAGGCTATATTCGAGACACTAGGACAGAAGTTATGTGAGGCCCCTGTGTCGACCCTCCCTGAGGGTGTTGAAGATTTTGTTGTATATTGTGATGCATATGTCACCAGTTTTGGGGGCAGTTCTTATGCAGCATGGGAGGGTTATTCCTTATACTTCTTGGCAGTAGAAGCCGCATGAGGTACGATATCCTACGGATGACTTGGAGTTGGGGCGTGTGATGTTTTCCTTTAAGATTTCTAAGAATTATCGGTATGGGGTCCAATGTACCATCTACACGGATCACAAGAGTTTTAGAGATCTCATGGATCAACCAAATCTGAACATGAGACAACGTAGGTGGGTTGCCGTGGTCAAGGATTCTGACTACGAGATTTTGTACCACCCGGGGAAAACGAATGTGGTCGATGATGCTTTGATTCGTAATTCGTCTAGTTCTTCAATTGGGAGCTTATGTATGAGGATTTCGATTGATTCGCCACTTCTGTATTTGATTAGGGAGGCTCTGCTCAAGGAAGTCAAGAAGGAGAATTGGAAGCAGAAGCGAATCAGGGTTGAGATCAACAGGTTTTCTACCAATAGTCGCAGATTATTGACCCAATGCGGTCGGGTTTAGGTACCAGATTTTGGTGGGATTAGACAAACTGTGCTAGAGGAGACACAGAAGTCCAGATTATCAATACACCCTGGAGCCACCAAGATGTATCGGGATTTGTGACATAGTTACTGGTGGCCGTGTATGAATATAAAGATAGCCCGGTATGTTGAGAGGTGCTTGACATGTCGAATGGTCAAGGTCGAGCACCAGAGGCTACATGGAAAGCTTCATCCTTTATAGGTTCCCATGTGGAAATGGTAACAAATCACCATGGATTTCATCACCAAGATACCTTGGATGGCTAATGCATTTGATGCGATATGGGTTATAGTGGACCGTCTGGCCAAGAGCGCCCACTTTATAGCCATTCAGGAGTGCTCCTTGGCCAAGAAATTGTATGATGATTGTGTACGCGAGATCTTCATTCGGCATGGTGTTACAATTTCCATTATATTCAATATAGATGTTCGGTTTGCTTCTCTATTCTGGCAGAGCTTCTATGGGGAATTGGGTATCAGGTTGCACTTTATCATTTCTTATCATCCGTAGACGTACGGCCAGAGTGAGTCGACCATTCAAAGGCTTGAGGATATGTTGAGAACTTTTGTTATAGATTTTGGTGGTACTTGGGATTCCTACCTTCCTCTGGTTAAGTTTTCTTACAACAACAGCTATCACTCCAGTATCGGTGCGATGCCGTTTGAGCTTCTTTATGGGAGGAACTTCGTACCCTGGTTTGTTGGGGAGAGGTTGGTCATAGGGTCATGGGAAAGACCGAGGTACTTCTTTAGACGACAAAGCTTATTCACCAGATCAGGAAAGGGTTGCAGATAGCTTAGAGTCGGCAGAAGAGTTATGATGATCAACATCGATCTGAGTTAGAGTTCTAGGTCGGCGATATGGTTTTGTTAATGGTATCATCCTGGAAGGGTGTAATACGCTTTAGTAAGATGGGCAAGTTAGGCTGCTAATATATTGGGCCAATACAAATATTAGCCAGGGTAGGAAAAGTAGCCTATCGGTTGGATTTTCCTAAGGAGCTCAGCCAAATTCACAACACCTTCCACGTTTCTCAGCTTCGTACATGTGTGGTTGCCGATTCAGTAGTTGTTCCTTTGGATTATATTCAGGTGATGGCTGCTTGAATTATGTTGAGAGGAAAATGTTGATTTTCGATAGGAATAAGAAGGCGTTGCAATAAGGTAGTTCCATTGTTCAAAGTTTAATGGCAGCATCGAAAGGGTTCTGAATGGAGTTGGGAACCCGAGGCGGAGATGAGAGAGCACTACCCTATGTAATTCACAGCAGCGGATTTCAAAGACGAATTCTAATTCAAGTGGGGGAGAATTGTAATACCCATGTTCAGGTATTTTCCTTTTATACACTTAAGTATGAGATTTATTTGCAAAATTCGTCCCTGTGTCATTTAAATGAAATCATGTGAGCTGTCTAGTATGTTGGCCATACTCAATGTACGATGGGCGTACATGGCTGATGTGTAAACCATAATTTTTAGGGGTTGGACCCTATTTAAGCATCATTAACTACTCAAGACTTATTCATTCATCAACCTCCATCTGTCATTCCATCCCTAGGAAACTGTAATCCTTGTGTGAGCCTTTTTGAGCTTGAAAGTATGCTTTTGGTGATCTTGATGGAAGAAGAAAGAAGTAGAATCAACTTGGAAGCTCAACACATCTTGGGTCATGAAGTATCTAGCCCTAAAGCTTCATTTGGAGGTATAAATCTTGGATCTTGATGTGTTATTTTCTTAGATCTTGTTAATCTAGAAGTTTTATGCATTTTTGGTCCCATATTTTAGTATAACGGAGTATGAGCTGCTCCAGGTCCTTGAATTGTTGTTTTCTGTAGTTTTGAGCTTCTAGATGATGGCTTATAAGGGTTACAACTACAATGCTCTAAACAGAAAAACATTTAAACAATTCGAATGATTAGGCTACATGCAACCTAATAGGATCTATGTCTTTCACATATAGGCAACATACTATGAATTGTCATCTTACAAAACTTTCCTATGAAAAGCTAATTCATAAGAGCAAGAAACTTACCTTGAAGTTTGCTATTGCAAACAATCATGAACTCCTTCTTGAAAAACTCATGGAAGCAGGCACCATAAGTTTCGTGCCTCTAATAGTTGACACCCAAACCTTAGCAACTAATGAGCTTGAGGAGAGAGAGAGAGAGAGAGAGAGAGGGGTGAGAGAGAAGACTAAATTTCGACCCTAACCCTTCACAAGAAGGCATAGGATGAAAATTAACCCTAGATGGGTTTATATAGGTGATAGAAAAGTATTAGATAAGGCAGGTATCTACAAGATAACGCTAATCCCTGAATTTCCTCCCTAAGGTATCCAATGTACCCTTAATTCCTAAGGAAACCCTAGATAGCATTCTAGAATTCGTCCACCACCTAAGGAGGTTTTACAATTGCTCAATGTTCAACTATTGAACATTATCACCATTAGTCCTCCTACTTTTAATTAATCCAGTCAATCCCAAAATTAATTAAATAATATTATTTCCAATTAATATGTTATTTCCATAATACATTAACAAATCATTTATTTGGATTCCTAATTAATTTATTAACCATTTAATAAATTAAGAAATCATTCTTTCTCTCTCTCTCTAAAAGTTATCATATTTAATTGTTACGTTTGAGGGCAACCCGAAAGGACTATGCTGCTATCAATTCAAGTATATACCAATTATAGTTATGGGCTTAGACACCTAATCCAACGACCTCCAACTTGGATAAGTCTAATAACTATAATTTCCAGTATAGCTACCAAGCTAATCAACAAATTGTAGCTTCAAAAATTTGTTATCGGACTCTGACCTAGTCAGTTACTTGTCGTATGATAAGTGATCAAAAATTCCTTCGTTCTAAAAGATATCATATGGATACAAGACATGGATTGAAATCAATCTCATTGTCCAAAATTCTGTTTCCCGACTTCCCGATTTATGACAACTGGATTTAGATTGCTAATTAAACATATCAATTTAGTCCAGGCTTGGCCAAGCACTTCAAATGTCGACATCAAATCATCGAGGGGCCCAAAGATATCGTTTTTCCCATTAGGGAAAAAGGAACGAATAAACTTTGACTTATATATTTTTACTATTTACTCATCAAATCATGCATAACAATACGTTTTATAACATCAAACTTACGATGTTTTTATGTATTATCAATACACAACTGAGTTCTAAACCACAACTCATAGTTTCCGTTTCAAGAATATAAGATATTATCGTTTCTGAATTACTAGTGATAAAATCCATGTAATTCTCGGAGTGTGGGTTTATCCAATACTTAAAATCTCCATTACTAAGTACTCATGAACATCGCAGCAAACAATTTCTATTTCTAATCTTCATAAACAATCTACAATTCAATTCATGACGGTCTGAATTCACTACTTACTTCCAAAAGTATGAGCGACTGTGGAATTTCGAATAATCAAATTAATTATGAAGTAAACAATGGAAAGTGAAACACAATAATAACCTAATTAATTGTTGTCTCAAAACTATTGAATATAAATTAAACTCTTATTATTTAATCACCATATTAGTTAAGATATTATTCGTTGTATAATGTTTTGAGTAATATGGGAAACACTTGAATTAAACATCAGTCATGCCATGTTACAAACATGCATCCTATGTCACTCTATGGTCCTTCCTTTGTGAACAGATCGACTGGACACTATTCCAACGATGCCAATTTCACTATTCCAAATTCTTATCACTAATAAAATGTGTTAGAGTTCAACATTACATGCAATGACCTTCTTGATGTCGTGACTTCAAAGTCACAAAGACTGAGCCAACGATATTATTGAATCTTCCATAAGAACTTTGTTACTAAAACCATTTCCATGGTAACAAAGTCTTAAATTCAAGATACACTCCTTGAACACCTTCCTTGCATTATAGTTCCTCAACTCACATGTAGATTTTAATAATCAACTCCTGTTATGGAAACATTTCCATATTCCCATATGACCATCAATTTTGAATAAGAATTACCTCCATCCAGAATTATGTCAATATGTTTTGTCCAAATTAATACAATACTTCCACCTATCCACGAGCAACAAATTCCTTTGGTATAACCTTAGAATGTTCTTAACAACTATTCAAGTACTTTAGTCACACAAACTTCAAGTTCGTTTTCCCTTCTCAATGCCCAAGGTATTTGGAAAAATCAGAACAAGTGAATATTATAACATATGAAAATGATCCTATATCCGAAGCATATAGAGACCTTGGATCTCTTGCTATAATATTTCCATATATCGAATTTCATATGTTGAATCATTTCAACATGATATTCATATATGTTCAAGAATAATTTCTATTGAATCCTTCAATCTAAACTTTTAGATTTGAAATGAAGTATGAGTGCCCTCTCCTTTAAGTCTATCATAGAGAAACAATTCCCAAGTTTTACAACTTGCAAATTTGTAAACTTTGGTTCCTAGAAATAGTATTGCCAAATTGCAACACTTACATAACAATTATGCTCCCACTAGCATAAGAATTATGCTCCCATTTGCATAACAATTATGATCCCACTATCTTTGACCTGTACCTAGAAATCAACCGGACTTCTAGAAATCAATACTCTTGACTTTCTTACTAAAGTGCAGATTTCTAGTATGTGATGCTTCGATAAGTCTTCAATTAGACTTCTCAAGCTCATATACCTTTATTAGCTAGATAATGTGTGTGTGTATGTGTGTGTGTTCAAACCCTTTCGGAAGTTATAACCATATGTCCTGAAGGTTCAAACAACTCCTTACCATCTGTCACAATTCGAACTATGAAAAGGGATGTTGTAATCATATTGCTAATTTGAGAATGCAATTAACACAACCACTAACCATAATCACATTTATCAAATCTACTAGCGATAGTGTTTCCTCATAATCATTCTCTTGAATTAGATCGAACCCTTGTCAGCTAGATTTTATGGTGTATAAGTTCCCATCCATGTGAATCTATCATTTCCGACCGACAATCATAAGATAAGGTTTATGAAAAACCCAAAATCAAATTTAATTTTCCTTTCATGGACTGAATTTTTCTTATTCTTAATTTCTTGCCCTCCGGTAGCACAAGGGCCTACCAGTGCTTCCATGTTGTTAATCAGCTCACCTGTATTGATCAATGTACTTTTACTAACCAACGTGCTCTACCTTTTGCAATCAAATGAGAATCAGAGAACTCATATGCATTTCCAATTCACCTAGAAGGTGCATAGAAACAAGAATGTGTCAACTAAACACGATAGGTTATCAACCTCATGTCGTGTGCTAGTGATAACTAAAAGCTTCATTTCTCGATTAACTTTTGAAACTTTTAAGATAAATAAAGCTCACAGTGGCTACTTGACATATATTTTTCTCTCTCAAGGAACATTTCTTGATGACTAAAACAAATATTCAAAGTTAGTGCGGATTCTTGACAATAAACACTTCATGGAATTTGTCTTAGTTTATCCTTTGTTTTAACCAAAACATCACAACTTCAAATTCCAAATGTGATAGAGTAAGAAAACATTATTACTCCACATTTCATGATGTGTTATAAACCTACTTAGTATAAAATAAGTTTTCAAGATACGATCTTTAGTACCTAGAGCATGGCTCTAAAACTTAATTAGAAACAAAGTATGACTCATCTCTCGATTGAACCATTTAAACAATATCATATTCCTCTTCTTAGTCAAACAAATGCACTAAGATTTCATTTGATGATCAATTGTGATATAGTTCCATAATCATTAAAATGATCACAAAACACGATATTAAAGTACTCCCTTTTCCTTTCAGATTGGAGAAACTTTTATCTTTCTGCCTAATTGACTCTTCTTATTCATTCTGCTACTCTTTGAAACTTTCAAAAGTATCAAAATTATGCATAATCTTATAAACACAAACATATATACTGAAGCATCAACAAATCATGACGAATAGAGTTATCGTTCTTTGTGGTGGATATGAAAAGTCCATATCAACATGTACTAGATCCATTAGTCCTTCACTTTGACTCACATAAACATGTGATTAATGAATTAATCATAAATTTACCAATGATTAAGATTCTCGTATATCACACAATTCAAATTGGATGACTCCAACTTTCTATCCATTTGAAACTTAGGCGATGAAAATTCTTTATCACTTAGTCAATTATGAAATTACCACAAGCGATACATAACAAGAATCAATTCCACAATTAACATTGCTAATAATATAAATGTAACCAACACTTTCACCGATGCCAATGTAAGGAAATATAAAGTGAACCAACTGGATAAACCAAAATTTCACTTTAATTAATAATAAATTAAAAATTGGAACTTGTCCTTACAATGTTAAAAAAATGAAAACTATGTTTCTAGACATCTCCTAAGAAATTTATTAAATTCTTCTAACTCCCAAGTAGCAGCTCTAAATTCTGATCATTGAACCATACGACTGAAATCCATCTCTCACGATCAGATTCAGCTTACTTTTCTTAAATTTCCTTCTTTCTCTTAGATCCTACAAAAAATCATAATGTGATAAGCATATCATGTATTAAGAGTCTATGAATAAGGACTTTTTAAGAATAATGGAATTAGATAATGGATGTACCTGAAATAGAGTCACACAACTTGACTTTACCTTCTTTGTGATCTTTCAGGTAGTCAGGGCAGCTTCGCAACCAATGTCTCTTCTATTGGCAAAAGAAACATATGGACTCTTTAGGGTTAAGACATGGAACTATCTCAGAACAAGCCTTTCTCTTTACCATACGATCAAACAGTTTGATCTTGGCTGATCTCTTTCCAATGGGAAGAAAAATCTATTCTAGACCATCATTTTCAATGTGCATGGAAACTTTGGAATCTAATCCTTCAAACACTTTTGCTTCACTCATGCTCTTAAGCATTTCTGCTTTAACATCATTCAACATATGTGTCAGATCAATTAGGGTCATGTCGAGGTCACTCATATAAATGTTCTCAACGAACTGACTATACGACTCAGGAAGCGAAAGTAGAACCAAATCAATGGCTTTCTCCCTTGGGAAAATGACACCTACTTTATCTAATTTTTCAATCTATGATTGCATTTTTAGAACATGCATACACACAGCTAGAATTTCCATCTTTATGTTTACACGCTAATAGGGCTTGAGTAGTTTCGTATCTTTCAACTCGAGGATAACGTGATGTGGGGAGAGTCACTAGAGGAGGAAGAGCTAGAGAGGCATGACGTCTAGGTCAACTATTTACCAAAGAGGAGAAAACATTTTCACCTTGATCTGGAGGTGGAAGATCATCTTCTAGAGGAAGAGGAAAACCATTTCCATAAGAATAAGGAAGACCATTGTTGTCTTGACCTGACATCTATAATATGAGAAAAGAGACTTCAAGTTAGTTGATTTTAATCCATAATTATTAACCCATAAATTTAAATTAAGATCAGGATCTATATTTTCGATTCAAACTTTGAAGATGGATGTCGTAAACAAATTCAAATCTATTTTAGGTAGGTAAGGCTTTTACCAATTTCAATCGTATGAAACTCCTATATATTTTGAGTTTAATTGAATCTAAGCAATGGCATGTTTAATCTCGGTTTATGCTCTCACTTTTGTGAATGGGATGCCGAGGATCACAAACAAGATGTGAATAACCATACAAATCAGCTTGGCACTCTCGATGTCATTTATCATCTGGTTTTAATGTATTGGTTAACCGCACGCGCTCCATTAATCAACGATAATTTTTGAGACACCCACTACCACTCTTTATTAGTCCCCCATTAGTGTGTCGATTAACCACACACCATCCACTGACAACGTACAAAGTGTAATGTGCAACATCAAGGATTAGCATACAAATTCACATTTTCCTAAAGTAACTAAGAGTGAGATTTTAGAAAATAGTTTAGTTACTTTTTAATCACATTATACTTATTAACAATAATTAATTGCCCTATCAAACCCATTCAGCTAATAATCCTTCACCATACAAGAGAGCAGTGAGTAAGAATGGATACCTAATGACGATCATTTTATGGGCCGCTTCCTTAAACTCTCCTTATAGTATGGCTTCGTGAAATGAGGCATACTAGCGGTTCGACTGACTTTTCTTATACATATAATATATATTAAAATTTTAATTATATACATACTATAACGTGTATTTTAAAGCATTTTAAAATTGCAAGGGTTTAATCTTTTAATAAATTAAACTTTTAATTTAATTAAATTTAAACCATTTTATGGATTTAGTAATTGTCTTTTAATTACTTAATTAAATTAATAATAAGATCCATAAGGATGTATTTTAAACTTTAAAAATACCAAATATTATTTTACATTAATTATTAAGTTCAATTAATATCTATATTTATTATTTATACACTTCAAAATATCAATCATATTAATCAATAAAACAATTAATCAAGTCAAATAATTATCTCCTAACTTCTAGGCACTTTTAATTTATCATCATAGATTCACCAAAATTGGATTTGGAGGATAAATATAACAATTAGTTATCACAAAAAAGCATATTAGGCAGATAAGGCAAAAAATCTCGGATCTACACTGAGCTCACGTCGTGAGCCTTATTACTAACTGTTGGGCTGAAGATTATTTTGAAGATTGCGTCTTTTGGGCTCGATAGTTTAGCTGTTTTATTTACACTCCGGTTTGGGCCTGTCCAACCGAGAGCCCATTATGTTTAATATAAAAGTATATGCTTGCATGCATATTAGGTTAACGTTTTTAGAGATTAATGAAATAGCGATTCATCTAGAACATAACAGGTTTCTTTAATCGTTCTTGTAACCTTCCAATCCTCTACAGTTGATGTTCTTAATTGAGCTCTTTTGAGGATTTTGTTTTAATCATTCGACTCGTTTGATTCACACTTGTCTTGTTCATATCTTTGTGTTCTTACAATTTTATACTTATTTACCTGTTTGAGATCTAATCGATCTTCATAGATTTAAAGGTTTTAATCTCTTCAATTGGTATCAGAGCAGGAGGCTGTGTAATCGATACACATCTTTTCTGTGAAAAGGTTATAGTTAGGGTTTTTCCGCAATTAATAATATTTATTGAGCCGTCATCTCATTATTGACGTATCTTGATATTTATTGTTTTGCCCTAATCCGAGTTATTACAAGTCTGATCTTTTAACAGGTTTTTTCGATCATAATGGATGAGACGCAATCAAACCCTATTAATATTTCCAACAGCATCGGTTCAACAACAAAGATTCCAATCTTATACACCCATGACTATGAAGTATGGGCGCATCACTTCGAAGACTACGTGATTGGATCTGAGGATAATGGATACCTCATATGGGAAGCTATCATCAATGGACCATTTTCTCATTCTGCAACGTCCAGGATTATTAAGACACAAAAGGAGTACAACGATCTGATGAAGGATGTGAAGGATATTGCACAAGATGAAAAGGACAAATTCCAGTGCAATATCAAGGCGTTAAGGTTGATCAGATTCGCCCTTCAGTCCGACACATTCAGGTTGGTCAGCTCATGCACGACGGCAAAGGAAGTTTGGGATAGACTTCGCGAACTGTACTCTACAGACGAAGATCTTGAACATTCTATCCAAACCTTGCTCTTATCTGAATTTGGAGAATTCAGGCAAGGAGCCGAAGAATCAGTGACCCAGACGTTCGATCGCTTCAATCATCTTCTCAGCAAGATGATCAAACACGATATTGAAAGGAAGCTTATCGAGCAGAAGGTTACTTTCTTAAATGGACTGAGGTCCGAATGGAGAGCAGTGGTTTCTACAGTAAAAGCACATGAACAGTTTAAATCATATTCTCTGGCGAAACTGGTGGGCATTCTCAAGTCCCAAGAGAAGATTGTGCTGCAAGAGAAGAACGTCGTTTCAAGCCTTGGTTCGTTGGCCCTCCTATCTAAAAGTAAAGCCGTGATGGAGGATGAAGACCTCAACTTGGAAGAGTATGACCTCACGTCTGAGGATTATGCCATGATGGTATCCAATCCGAAGAGGTTCATAAAGAAGAGATTCCCCAGCAATAAAAACCGAAACTGGCAGGGGAGTTACATCTCAGAAAAGGTGAACAATGAACCAAAGGTTGAGGAGCTCAAGAAGGAACCGAAGGTGGATGGAGATTCCGGAGTAAGCTGTTACTACTGTGGTGGGAAAAACCACTATGCTAAAGACTGTGTGCTTAAAAAGATGGCTAAAAAGGATGATGAAAAGGATGAGGAAGCTGTGTTGCAGAAGAGGCTGGATGAGTTGAGAAAGAAGAAGTCTACCACTAACCCTTCTATTAATGCTCTTATTGTGCAGGGTTCAGTTGCTGATGACGAGTTTGGTAGCACGGAAGTTTGGTCTACCGACTCAGAAGATGATGGAGTGAGGAAGCCTACTCATGGAAAGGCTTATGTGGCAAAGGAGGAGAGCAGTGTAGGAAGATGCTTCATGGTGTCCAACGTATCTCAAATGAGGGGATACAACACCGATGGTGGAAGCAATGGACCGAAGGTGCAGGAAGACATGTGCTTTACGGCCAAACCACTCAGCCAGCAGTTCAATGAACTTGATGAACTGATAAAGAATGTACAATCGGTTTTCATTTCATCTAAAGTACCACAATCCTCATATGAGAAAGAACTAAAAAACGTTAATACAAGAATTTCTCATCTAGATAGTAGCTTAACTCAAACTCGAGTCACCAATTCTAACCTAACTGATCAATTAAGCAGGGTGGCGTCGAAGAGTGAGGAGCGGCGAATGTGGATCGAGTTGAAGGAGTCTGAATTAGTCAAAGTTAAAGACGAAAACATTTATTTGCAAAGAGATAATTTAAAATTGTTAAAACAGTGGAATGTTTTTTGTTTAATTGCAAAACGTCTATATTCTAATATTACTCAGCTTCACTTAGACTGTGAAATAGGTCAAAAGATCCATCGCATGATTTTGCCCTTCCTTGAGTTTAAGGAGGATGAAATCGATGCCGAAGCCTATAACTATGAGAGTGTGATATCGTCTGATGATGTCAATCCGACCTACATGTATGGACTGGACAAAATTGAGTCTTTCATTAAATCCAAGGACCACAAGGACATGCTTAAAAATCTTTTGGATGAAAATGATAGACTTAAACTGAGAACCGAAACCATACAAAAATTTGACTCTTTAAACGCCAACGTAAGCTCAGAAAACAAAATTGATGTTGAAAATGCATCCGAGCTTAACGAGGACGAAAACATGAGTGAAATTTCTGTAGAGGACACGGTTGACTGCTCAGAATTTGTTAAAAGCGAACCTGAAAACCACAAGAATCTTATTTCTGAAAATTCAGTGGAGTTCGCTCGATTGTCCTAACAAAAGTTCCCGAAATTAGCAGAGAAAGCAGTTGTGTATCAAAAGGTCAGGACCACTCCAAATCAAGTATACAAGGTGACTGGAGTAACCGAACATCAAACAGCTGAACTCACAGCTATTGTAAACGAAGACAATGTTGATGGCTGTGATGAGTACTTCTGGGAAGCTCCAATAGATAATGCAAACAAAACCGTTGGCCTGTCAGAAAGAACTTCCTGGATGAGTAAAGGTAGGTACATACCTGAACCCTTGAATAAGCCAGATAATTTCGACGAGCCAAGCACCAGTGGTACAAAAGACATTCCTAAGGAGGATGAAAGTTCGGCAAAAGAAGACGTATCCTCTACTCACTCAGCTCAAAGCGAAACTCCTTCAGTTCAAAAGGAATCAGCCAAGGAGAAACCGAAAACGAAAGCTAATGTTCATCATCAACCAAAGCAGATGAGGAATAAGAAGAGAGAAAGGAACCAAAGATACAGGAAGAATCTCTCTGAGAGGAGACAATTCTGGCAATCCCAGAATGCATACTTCTCACATCAAGACAAGAATCTGAAGTATGAAAACAATCCTGTAGGAAAGCCTGAAAGTCACAACAACCGAAAGCAAAGGTTCGGTTCACATGAAAATACCAACCGAAAGCAAAGGTTCTGTTCTGAGAAAGACTTCAACCGAAAGCCAAGGTTCGGTTCACAAAACGATTCCAACCAAAAGCAAAGGTTCGGTTCTGAAGTCAAAAGAGAACAAAACTCTAAGGTAAGTCCCTCCAATGATCAAAAGCAAAAGGGTCACAAAGAGTCTCAAGCCAAGAAGTCCCCTCCATCTAAACCCACATCTTCTACTTCATCTATTTCTTCATCTTGCTCTAAGACTAATTCTGTTCGTTCGCAAAAATCTCATCTGTCGGCTGAACAAAAGGGCAAGCAGAAGGTCAATGAATCCAAACCAGAGTCCAAACCGCAGGCACTTAATCCTAATAAGATAAAAGTTTTTACCATTAAAAGGAAAGATGAAACTACTCTCATAAAACGAACATATCTAGTTGACATCTCTCTTACTGTTCCTGTTCCCATGAAAGGCTCACGTGGACCCAAGAAACTTTGGGTTCCTAAATCTGCTTAATTTTTGCAGGTTATAAGTGACGAGCAGTTCGACGAAGAATGGTACATCGATAGTGGCTGCTCACGTCACATGACAGGGAGGAAAGAGGAGCTCAGGGAATACAGATCTCTTGCAAATGGTGGCAACGTCAAGTTTGGAAATAACTCTTTCGGCACCATAAAGGGATACGGGATGATAACAAACGGTGACTTTACTATCAGGAAGGTGGCTTATGTGGAAGGACTCCAACACAACCTCATCAGTGTATCTCAGCTTGTTGGAGGTACAGGTCTCAAAGTCTCATTCGATGATGAAGGTTCTGAAATCATAGAGAAAAAGACAAAGAAAGTGATTCTCAAGTCGGAGCGAAAGGGAGAAATGTTTCCCTTAAACCTTAAACCTATCAAAGGAAACCCAGCTATATGCTTGCTGTCAAAAGCTCAATCCGACGAAAGTTGGTTGTGGCACCGAAGACTCTCTCATCTCAACTTTAAAGATATCAACCGACTTGTTACTGGAGGTCATGTTAGAGGTCTTCCCTTGCTCAAGTTCGACAGAGATCATTTGTGTGCTGCATGCGAAATGGGGAAGCAGAGTCGTCAAAGTCACCCATCTGTAATCAACACAAAAGTTGTTGAACCACTCGAATTACTTCATATCGATTTGTGTGGTCCATCATCTATCAAAAGCATCGGTGGTAGCAAGTATATTCTTGTTATTGTTGATGACTTTTCACGATTTACATGGGTGTTCTTTCTAAAGCTCAAATCAGAAACGACTCAAAAGCTGACATTGTTCATCAAGCAGATTGAAGTGCAGCTCAAGAAGGTTGTTCGCAACATCAGGAGCGACAATGGTCTTGAATTCAAGAACAGGGAGTTTGAAGAGTTTCTAGCAGAAAAGGGAATAACTCACAACTTCTCAGCTCCCTACACACCTCAACAAAACGGAATAGTCGAAAGACGAAACCGATCTTTGTGTGAAGCTGCCCGAACTATGCTAAGTTTCGCTTCCTTACCTCTTTATTTTTGGGCTGACGCTATTTCTGCTGCTTGTTTTACACAGAACAGGTCTTATCTCAACAAGCGATTCACGCTCACACCTTATGAGATTCTAAACAACAGAAATCCCAATGTGAAATTTTTCCATGTGTTCGGCTCACGGTGTTTCATCTTTAACTCTAAAGAACACCGCAACAAATTCGATGTCAAAGCCGATGAGGGAATCTTTCTGGGCTACTCTCTCACATCCAAGGCATACAGGGTCCTAAACAAGCGTTCGAGAAGAATTGAAGAGACATACTATGTGACCTTTGACGATAGCTATGTCAAAAAGCTACAAGCCAAAGAAGATACTGCTGGGGAAATCTTTCCTCATACTGGCCAAGTCGCAGTCTCGATCGCTAACCTATACGATAAATTTCTAGAACTCTTTGAAGAACCGGAAGAAGCTTCTCTCTCAGAAGCAGGTGCAGCAGACAATAAGGTTGACCACATGAAGGAGATTGTCGAAGAAGCTGCAAGGAGAATGCATGAAGGAGGATTGACTACTGATGACCTTCCATCTAACAATGCTTCAGTCGAGGGGGAGCCAAGCTCACATGACGAGGGGGAGCAAAAATCTACAACTCCAACCGAAGGTACCTCTCCAACCGAAGGTGCTTCAACGCCTAAAAGCTCAGCACCACAAGAAACCCCTGAACCTCAAAGTTCTCAAAGCTCATCAATCGAGGGGGAGCATGATGATATGTCGCTTGATTACGACAGCCAATCTGAGCCAGAAGAAATGATCAATGCTGAACTAGACCTAACCTTTGATCCAAATTATCCTCCTCTTACCAAATGGACCAGAGATCATCCTATCTCTCAAGTAGTTGGTGATGTATCTGAAAAGGTTCTGACCCGATCACAACTGAAGGCAAAGCAGACATCCTTATTTTCAAAGGTTGAGTTTTGTATGTTTAACTCATTCGTATCAAAAGTTGAACCGAAGACAGTTAACACTGCCCTCGATCACTCTGATTGGGTTCAAGCAATGCAAGACGAACTGAACGAATTTGAAAGGAACAAAGTCTGGCGCCTCATTCCAACTCCTCCAGATGCTTCGGTTGTTGGTCTAAAATGGGTTTTTAGGAACAAAATGGACAAAGAAGGGAATGTAATAAGGAACAAGGCTCGTTTGGTAGTAAAGGGATACTGCCAGGAGGAAGGGATAGATTATGAAGAGACTTTTGCTCCAGTAGCTAGGCTAGAATCTGTTAGAATATTTCTGGCTTATGCTGCTCACAAAAACTTTGAAGTTTTCCAAATGGACGTTAAGTGTGCATTTCTCAATGGAGAACTCGAAGAAACGGTGTATGTGGAGCAACCTCCTGGGTTCGTGAACGAAAAGCATCCAAACCATTGCTACATTCTGGATAAAGCTGTGTACGGCCTCAAACAAGCTCCGAGAGCCTGGTATGAAACGCTAACAAAATTTTTAAAGATGTCTAAATTCAAACAAGGTTCGGTTCACCCAACCTTCTTTCGCAAAAAAGAAGGTAACCACCTTATGATAGTTCAAATTTATGTCGATGACATCATCTTTGGCTCCACGAATCCCAGCTTAACAGCTGAATTCAGAAAGCTGATGGAGACTAAATTTGAAATGAGCTCAATGGGTCCTATTAACTTTTTCCTTGGTTTAAATATTAGACGGGGACCCGAAGGCATCTTTATCAATCAGGAAGCTTACACGAAGACTCTCCTAGCAAAGTTCGGCATGATGGGAGACTCAAAAGTCAAAGTCCCAATGGCATTCGGCACCAAGCTTACCCCATCTCTAGACAAACCAGCTGTCGATATCACGCTCTATCGTCAAATGATAGGTTCACTAATGTATCTAACTGCTAGCAGGCCTGACATCATGTTCTCTGTGTGTTATTGTGCTCGATTTCAGGCAAACCCACGCGAACCTCACATGCTTGCAGTGAAGAACATCTTACGCTATCTCAAGCGAACCACCTCCTTAGGTCTATGGTATCCATCCAACTCCGG
Organism: Lactuca serriola; assembly: GCF_051521515.1. Lineage (NCBI taxonomy): Eukaryota > Viridiplantae > Streptophyta > Magnoliopsida > Asterales > Asteraceae > Lactuca > Lactuca serriola. The sequence continues at coordinate 354,603,695 of NC_136411.1, forward strand.
CTTCTTCGTTCAAGCCTATTCTGATGCTGATCTTGGAGGATGTGGACTCGACAGAAAAAGCACAACTGGTGGCTGTCAATTCCTTGACGGGAAGTTGGTTAGCTGGCAATCCAAGAAACAAACGTATGTGTCGTTGTCTACTGCCGAAGCGGAATACATTGCCGCTGCATCCTGCACATCACAAGTGATTTGGATCCAGAGTCAACTTCGAGACTATGGACTCAATATGAAGAAGATCCCACTATATTGTGACTCTGAAAGTGCAATTAGGATCTGTCATAACCCAATGCAACACTCTAAAACCAAACATATAGCACTGAGGTATCACTTCATCAAAGATCATGTGGAAGATGGAAACGTCGAAGTTCACTTCGTAAGAACCACTGATCAACTGGCTGACGTCTTTACCAAAGCTCTTCCAGAAGCGTCATTTAATAAAATATTGCAAGGGCTAGGTATGATGGAATCAGAGTTAGTACCTCACACTACCTCTCAACCTCAAACGTAAGAAGCGAAACCAACCGAACGTTCGGGTTCGGTTAAACCATGTGTCTCGCTCATCACTTCAAAGGTAGTTTTTCTTTGTTGTATATTTCTTGTACAATTTTGTTTTTCTGTGTGTTAAAAGTATTTTCCAATTGCATGTCTAAATTCCTTGGTTTCTTAACATTTTCTTAAACCGAAACCAACCGAAGGTTCGGGTTCGGTTTTTCACATTCTTTTCAAAGTTTTTTTTTAAAAATAGTCTAATTTTTTTTTCTTCGTTTATTCTTTTTCTTTTCTTTCCTTCTCTTACAATTTTTTTATTTTTTTTAATATATACACCTCAAAACTCCAAAAATATCTTTTTGTATGTTGGTTCGTTTATGGGGATATATGTGATGAATTACTTAAGTGTCCCTAGAAGCATGCTGCTGTATGTGTCCCAAGCCTCATAAGATTTTGAATAATAGCCTTCATGACCTGGTATATACAAACCTTGTCTTCCCAATAAGGCTAACACATTTATTCTAATCGTGAGCTACCTCACTCTCATCTCACATGAGTTAAGAGTTTCCTGCTTGGTCCTTATTTTCGCAGCTGAGGTACTTTGTTCTCTTACACCATCTCTATTACACTTCTCCATTACAATCGTTTCATCAACGTAACCCTTGAGACTCTCAGAAATTACCACTGAGGTTTATGGTTACACAACATCTGTGTTTATGATCTTAGTTTCGTGTCACTACGAGCTGAGTGAAACCCAAAATTCAACACCTAATGAATTGACGGTGAACAATTAATTTGCTCAAGTTTTCACCAAAGAATTGACAAATGTACCCTAATGAAATCTCAAATTTTCTTTTGTGTGATTCCTATGAAATTGTTAAATACCATACCATTTCTTCCCTTGGGATCCAGATTTTAATTTTTTTTCTTCTGAGATTTTATTTTTTTTTAAGCCAATTTAAAATAAATTCCTACCTACTTGTTCAACAGGCTACACTGGTCTCACAAGTACTTTGTTCACTTTCTTTCTTATTTCAAGAATTGAATTGCTGAATCAAAGCGAAAGCCAACCTCATTTAGCCTAATTAAAATAAGCCTTTCAACATTTATTAATAAATGTTTGATCGTAATTCAACGGGAATCCACACTAACACTTTAAGGTCTCTCTTGACCTTGAAGGAAGAGATTCGTGCCCGGGATCATCAGTTTCGTGTCATTATTGACATCACAGAAAATCCTTAAAAGAGTTGCTTTATTTCTTTTTCTTTTACACTCTTTGCACGAAAATCCTTGATTTTCCGAAAATCCGTTACTAATTTTTACAGGCTGTATGATTACTTGGTGGTTAATTATGAAGTTGTGGTCACAAACAATCCACGTGGGTATTTAATTCAAAAGCTGTCATTTAAAAAGATAAGACGAAAAGGTTGCTGACTCGGCGGGAGTTAAAAGGATTAAAATTCAAACGGCGGTAAAAAGTGGGCGCGTGTGAATTTGAAACGGCCTTTCTTTTACTGACATTAAGGACGCGTGTGCGAAATCCAAGCGTCATCCTTCTGGCATTTAAAGGCGCGTGCGGATTTGAACCGTTTTTCTTCTGAAACGGCGCTTGTTGGGTAGCGTGATCCTAGAAATCTGACACTATCTCTCCTACGTAATCATCGCATAGAAGATATGAAACGATTTTTCTCTCTCCAATCCATCACTATAAAAGGCAGTCTACAACACCATTTACCTTTTTACTGCTTCCGGATTTTCTAGAGAGCAAAAACCTCCAAAGCGCTTCACTGTTCATCTTCTTCTTCGACTACCTTCAACAATGGCAGAATATTCTTCCGTCCATGCCACATCACAAATCCTTCCCATCCGTCTGCAACAATGCATGGTGATCGATCTTAATCCTCTGGCGTACGACTCTTACATGTCGCCGATCATCGAGTGCTTGAAGTACTCCCAAATCGCCACCGCTCTCTCCAGGATTGAGTCTGTGCCAATGGTGGTTCTCTCGCAGGTTTATGCGACTGCTTATTATGACAAAGCAGTCGACCGGGTGTTCTTCGAGATTGCTGAACACAAGACATCCGTTTCTCGCCAGCATTTCTGCACAATGCTAGGGTTGGCTGTTGACCCATCAAGAATAAATCCGGAGACGATTCCGGTTGGGCATCTGTTTAGCATGTTTTACAACATGGGGTATACAGAGGTCCTTACCTCAGTTGCGAAGTTCAAAAAGTCCTGCTTTCCGCCACAGTGGAACGGCTTATTTACAGTCCTTTTCAAGGGATTGTCGGAACGGAGTTCAGGATCCGACGGTGCCAGTCGCCTCTTTCTATCGATCATGTACGCGGTCTACAACGGGGTTAACTTGGACTTTGGGTTGGTCCTATGTCAACAGCTCATCCAGAGCCTTTCTTCATCATCACGACACTCTGAGGTGTCGTTGGCCCGGTTCTGGATCTTGATTACAAAATGGGCGATGGACAAGTTCGAAATTCCCACTGCTGCCGGTGCATCGATGTCTTCTGTTGGTACGTTTCATACCAAGAAGATCATCATCTCAGATGCATCAAAATTTTCCTTCATTGGCTCCATCCCGGAGACAATGTATGGCGGCGTGCCCTCTGATAGCAGACTGATTCGGACGATCAAGGAGTTCAGGTCTACTGGTCCTAGGGAACTGACACCGGATATGCTCAGGTCTATCCACGATGCTGACAAACCGATAAACAGGGGCAAAAAGGCTGACAAAGGGAAGCAAGCGACCAAAGCTCCAAAGGGTCCTTCTCCCAAGAAGAGGAAACAAACTAAGGCTGCACAGTCCCCACAGCCGAAGAGGAGAAAGACACAACCGAAGCGCAAGCTCGTTATTCCCTCTTCTTCAAGTGATTCTGAGGGCGAGAGTTCGGGTTCTGACGGCTCTCAAGGAGACGAATCTCCTCAACGAGGGAACACACCACCTCGGTCTCCTACCCCAGAAATGGAACTTCATAACTCCCCAGTTCCTTCACCTCCGCCAACCATTCCTACTTCCATTCCCACCATAATCCCCACCACTACTATTCCACCAACATCTTTCCCTATACCACCACCCATTTTCACAACTGCAACCGAAACACCACCAGTAACCGAAACCCCACCTGTAACCGAACCACCACAAACCGAAACCCATACAAACGAACCTACCCACACTCAACCACCACCCAAAACTACCCTACCCAATTTCCCGACCACAACACCCCCAGCTTCACCACCCCCTCCATCTCCAGAAAATGTCTCTGATGGAGACGATACTTACCTTGGCGGGGAACACATGAACTTTGATTCGGTCTACTATAGTCCGTTTCAAGTTCAGAGTGACGAGGAGGATGATGCTCCAGTGACAAAGAAGCATCTTAAAGAGCTTCACGAGAAGGTTGATCTACTTCTCGCCTCCTCTTCCAACCAGCAGTCCTCTCTCTCTGAAGCTGCCCTTCAGAAAATTTTTGATGCCTTCTCCAGGGTTCAACATGATTCGGTGGCCTCCGCAACTGCTGCGATTGACACCTCAACCAGAGCCTGTGAGGCTGCGACCGAAAAAGTCGATAAACTATTCTCCGACGCTACTGTCCTGTTGAAGTCTTTGCAGGAAAGCGCCGACGCCACCAAGACAACTTTGGAACCGATTGTTCAGCAATTGGCCAAGTTCGTCTCAACGGAGTTGACTTCGTTTGCTACACTTCGCCAAAACATTAGCGACGACAACTCGGCCCTTCGTGCCTCCATCGATGCGCGCCTCGCTAAGTTACAGGAGGATCTCGCAGCCGAGAACTCATTGATAGACGTTCTGGCTAGCAAAACAACCGCCCTCAAGGTCAAGAGCACAGAGCTTTCCAACTCACAACAACAACTGGACGCTCTTCGATCCGAAAGGGAGGTGATCAAAACTTGTGTTTCGGATGTCCACGCAGCATTATCCAACATCCTTGAAGCACACGATCCTATTCTCAACCACTCAGTGAGGCGAACCCTTGCTGAAAAGCTCTCTCCGGCCATGGACCTTCTTAGCAAAATCGAAGGCCTTCCTAGTTTCGTGTCCATTCCGAAACAAGGGGGAGATGAGAAGAAGAAAGGATCGAAACCATCTCCTACCTCCAAAGCTACTCACACAACCGAACCACCTCAGACTGGTCAAGCTTCGGGTTCGGGTGTGAAGAACAAAGGCAAAAACATAGCTGAGGAAGAAGATGAAGATGAAGACAGGGAGACCATTGCTGACATGTTAAAACGAAAGAACAGTCACAATGCTGATGATGATGCCAGTCGTGTGGCGCGAGAGGCTGAAGAAGCCGAACGCAAGCAAAAGGAAGCCCACGATCTCCTTGAGAGCCGGAAGACTCTCTTCCCTGCCTGGACTAGGGAACGTTTGATTAAAGAGGCCATAGAAACTCCCAGCATATTATGGCTCGAGCCGGTTATCTCGTTCGACTGCAACAATACTGTCGACTCGCAGTTCGACATGCCGCTGACTCGAAAGGCGTTCATCTTCCACGCCTTCTCTAACATCTTTGAAGTCCCTCATCCGAACGCTGAGCTTGACAGGGAGCTCATTGACTTCTATCTGGCGGCTGCTCGTCCTCAATACCTTACTTGGAGCGCCCAGAAGATTGTGAACGTTCGGGTGCTGAAGCCTTACGCCGAAGGGAGGTTCACAAACGTTCGGTTCAAACTCATTCGAGGATCTGCAAGAACTACTCATCTTATTTCCCTGGCAGATCTACCGAATTTAAATCCTCATGATTGGATTGTCCTGTATAATATCCTTTTGACTGATGAAGCCGAATATGGTCCCATTATAGACCATGTCAAAAGGATGTTAGCCTGCTACATCATGGAGGTTGCCCTAATGGATCAGGAGGTTGCCACAGTCTTCAAGAAGAAACCGAAGATAGCTCCTGTGGGATCGGCCAGTGATCTCAACAAAATGCAAATGGGCAAGATCGACCCGAGACGCAACTCGGTTATGTTCACTAGAGCCGAAGGACAGAAATGTCTCTTCGCTTTAGCTGACAAACACCTTTACACCACAGCTTGTTTGGAGCATGTGTTATCAATTATCAAACGGTGTAAAGAGAATTCGGCTGATGATGTCAAGTACTTCAATGACATGATCCAATGGTACATCCGGTTTAGACAGACCATACTCTCTATCACCAAATGTCTGTTTAGCACCGTGAAGAAGAAGGTACCTGCTTCAGCTGCTGGCCCAAGTAACAAGTGAAGGTCTCGCTCCAAATTGACGCAAAGGGGGAGATTGTTGGGCTAAAGATTATTTTGAAGATTGCGTCTTTTGGGCTCGATAGTTTAGCTGTTTTATTTACACTCCGGTTTGGGCCTGTCCAACCTAGAGCCCATTATGTTTAATATAAAAGTATATGCTTGCATGCATATTAGGTTAACGTTTTTAGAGATTAATGAAATAGCGATTCATCTAGAACATAACAGGTTTCTTTAATCGTTCTTGTAACCTTCCAATCCTCTACAGTTGATGTTCTTAATCGAGCTCTTCTGAGGATTTTGTTTTAATCATTCGACTCGTTTGATTCACACTTGTCTTGTTCATATCTTTGTGTTCTTACAATTTTATACTTATTTACCTGTTTTAGATCTAATCGATCTTCATAGATTTAAAGGTTTTAATCTCTTCACTAACGTCGTGATTTGCGACAATTGCAAAAATAGGTTTCTTTTTCGGATTCACCAATGTGCAAATACATGGAAGAAAGCCCAACGCTCTGATACCACTAATGGGTTATAAGGGTTCCGACTACAATGCTCTAAACGAAAAAACATTTAAACAATACAAATGATTAGGGCACATGCAACCTAATAGGATCTATGACTTTCACATATAGGCAACATACTATGAATTTTCATCCTACAAAATTTTTCTATGAAAAGCTAATTCATAAGAACAAGAAAATTACCTTGAAGACTATTATTGCAAAAAAAATCTATCCTTCTTGAAAAACTCTTGGAAGCAAACACCACAAGTGTCGTGCCTCTAATAGTTCACACCCTAACCTTAGCAACCAAGGAGCTTGAAGAGAGAGAGGAGAGAAGACTAAACTTCGGACCTAACCCTTCTCTAGAAGGCAATGGACGAAAATCAAACCCTAGATGGGTTTACATAGGTAATATGAAAGTATTAGATAAGGCAGATATCTTCAAGATAACCCTAATCCATTAACTACCTCCCTATGGCATCCAAGGCACCCTTAATGCCCAAGGAAACCCTAGATAACATTCTAGAATTTCTCCCCCACCTAGGGAGGTTATGGAATTGCTCAATATTCAACTATTGAATATTGTCACCTTTAGTCCTCCTACTTTTAATAATCCAATTAATCCTAAACTTAATTAATAATACTATTTACAATGAATATATTATTTCCATAATACATTAACAAATCATTTATTTTGATTTCTAATTAATTTATTAACCATATAATAAATTAATAGACCATTCAATCTCTCTCTCTCTCTCTCTCTCTCTCTCTCTTTCTCTCTTTAAAAGTTATCTTATTCAATTGCTAGGTTTGAGGGCAACCCAAAAGGACTGTGCTATTATTAATTCAGGTATATGTCAATTATAGTTATGAGCTTAGACACCTAATGCATCACTAGATTCATAAAAATGAGAGCTTGGACACTCTCATTAAGACATGCATGAGTTTGGGAGTTTTGGGTGACTTTTAGACCAAGGGTGTTAGTTGTTATCGTCTGATATGCATGTCAATGGATAAAGTCAAAGACTTTATCCATTAATACATCCCTTAATACCTAGATCTGAAGTTTAGTGCCTTGGTTGAATGATATAAGAGCTTAATGTAAAAGTTGCGACTTAGCTCTGGTACGTCGGGTGTACCTAGAGGTATGCTACGCGTACCAGGGATCAATCCCGCATTTTGGAAGGGCACCCTCTACATTGGGCGTAGAGCGAGTATGCATGGCATACGTAGCCCAAAAGGGATTTTTGAGTTTTTACCTTTGACCATGACCATGATTTTTACCAAGTTTGACTTAGGGGTATTTTGGGTATTTTGAGTAGAGGTAAGAGACTAGGTCATTGTTTTTTATGTAGGTTATCTATAGATTTGGCATTTGGAGAAACTTTGTTTTCTTCTTTCATTTCAGACTGTGAGGTGAGTTTTCCTCACTATACTTGTAGGTCAAAGGCACCAAGGCCGACCCATTGGATTTTGTATCCTCTAATATTAGATTGATGTTGTGCTGAGTATATGTAAGATTGATAGATATGTATGATTGCCTATGTTCACTGAGTATGCGTTAGATTGGTAGATTTGTATGATTACCTATGTTGTTGGTTACTGATTGTTATTTTATATGTCGACAAGTTATGGTTTGTTGGTTTGAGGTGGTCCTGCTTTGTGATGAAGCCCAAGACACCCTGGGTTGTCCAAATAGGCTAAAGGTCTGCGAGGCAGTCAACTTAGGCCGAAGGCCTAAAGAGTGATCCAGATAGGCTGTAGGAACTGCGAGGTGGTTCAAACGGGCTGAAGGCTCATATATGCATGATTTTATCTGTATTGGTTGTATGTGGTACTTTAGGGGAAATCACTAAGCTTTGGCTTACAGTTTAAATTTTATGTTTCAGGTACTTCAGATGATCAGGGGAAAGCAAGGGCATGATCATGCACTTTCTTTTGATTTTATGATATTTGATTTAGGGATACTCTTATTTGTGATTAATACTTTTTGGAACTATGTTCTATAAACAACTATGTTTTTTGGTTGGATTTTAAAAATAAAAATTTTAACTTGATTTTTGGGATTATAAATAAATAACTGGATAAATCTGTACGATATGAATAATTCACTCTTATTCATTCATCAAATCAACTACATTTATTTTGTTACAAGCTTCAAATATCACCTAACTACTAAAACCCATATCATCTATTAAACATATGCTCCCAGCATGTTGGTAATGTTTGACTCTACTCCGAGCCTTCGTAAAAGGATCTGCAACATTATCCTCTGAAGACACTCCCTTCACCAGAAGGTATCCTTCTTCTACCCGATGTCGAATATAATGGTACTTCATGTCGATAAGCCTAAATCCACCATGATCATGTGGGTATTTTGTCAAAGCAACTATGCCTTCATTATCACTGAAGAGTTCCATTGGTTTGTGAATAGTTGAAATGACTCAAGATATCCAATAAATTTCTTCAACCAAGCCGCTTCCTTTGATGCTTCACTCGCTGCAATATAGTGTGACTCACAGATGGAATCTGCCACTGTTTCTTGCTTGGAGCTTTTCCAAGTAACTGCTCCCCCATTTAAAAAGAACACCCAACTACATTGCAAACAAAAGTTGTCTCAGTTTATTTGAAATTTGGTGTCACTATAACCAGTTACTCTTAACATATCACTAATGCCAAGAGCTAGGAGCACGTCTTTTGTTCTTTGCAGATACTTAAGAATATTCTTCACCGCAATGCAACAGGCTCTACCATGATTTCCCTGAAAGTGACTAACCATGCTTAAACCATAAGACACATCAGGGCAAGTACATGTCATTGCATACATGATCGATCCTTCAACCGAACCTTATGGGACTCGACTCATGTCAACTATTTCTTCATCGGTATTGGGACTTTGAGTCTTACTCAACTTGATAGCACTATGAATAGGAAATTATCCTTTCTTTCAATTCTCCATACTGAAATGCTTCAATATTTTATCCAAATACGTACTCTGGCAAAGACCAATAAGACGATTCTTTCTATCCCGATGAATACTTATTCCCAGAATCCAGGCCGCTTCCCCTAGATTCTTCATAGTAAAACACTTTCCAAGCCAAGACTTAACTTCTTGAAAAGTTAGAACGTCGTTTCCTATAAGGAGTATGTCGTCAACATACAACACTAGGAAAGTTACTATACTCCCACTAACTTTGACATATACACATGGCTAATCTTCGCTTCTAGAGAGCCCAAATTCTTTGACTTTTTAATGGAAACAAAGATTCCAGCTGTAAGATGCATGTTTCAATCCATGAATTGATTTATCAAGCTTTCACACTCTATCAGATGACTTGGTATGTACAAAACCTTCTGCTAACTCATGTAGTTGTCCTCAGATAACTTCCCATTACGGAGAGAAATTTTAACATCCATATGCCAAATTTCATAATATAAAATTCAGTTATAGCAAGCACAAGCCTGATAGATTTTATCTTAGCTACTGGTGAAAAGGTCTCATCATAGTCAATCCGTTGGGTTTAAGTAAAACCCTCCGCAACCAACCTAGCTTTGAAAGTGTGCACTTTCCCATCCATGTCAATCTTCTTCTAGAAGATCCGTTTTCACCCAACTATCGTTTGACCAGGTACTTGATCACCTGAGTTCCACAATTGGTTATCGTACATGAAATGAATCTCACTCTCCATTGCTTCCTTCCATCTAGCAGCCTCAGGTTATATCGTTGCTTCCTTGTAGTTAGCTAGCTCATTTAAATTTATCAGTGTCCCATCACTGATAAATGTGTAACCATTCTAAATAATATGGAACCCATAGAATGCATGTGACAAGCTAACCCTATTTGATCGATGAAGGCGTAATGAATTGTCGACCAGCTCAACTAGAAGTTCTTACTCAGGTTGAGTGCAAGTGTTGTCATAGGTTCCTTCATTGGATGACTCTTCAGTTTCTTCAAGATCAATAGAACTCCCACTTTCCTCCGTGAATATGATATCTCTCTCGCAAAAGACTCCTCTTTGAGCTACAAAGACCACATTCTTTCTACGTCTGTAGAACAAGTATCCAAAGAACTTTTGTTGGTAGCCAATGACATAATACTTCTCAACTCTGGGTTCGTGTTTGTTATGAGTCTCTCGTCTTACGAGTGCTTCACAACCACATACCTTGATATGTGCGAATGAGGGAGCTTTCCCTGTCCACATCTCATGAGGTGTTTTTGTAAACTTTTCCGTTAGAACAAGATTTACAATATGGGAGGCTGTCTCTAAGGAATACCCCCATAAATGAATAGGGAGAGAAGCTCGATTTCATCATGGAACGAACCATATATAGTAAGGTTTTATTACACCTCTCAGCCACACCATTAAGTTGTGGTGTTCATGGAGGAGTCAATTGTGAAACAATTATATATTCCTTGAGATAGTCATCGAACTTGATACAAAGAATACTCACCACCTCTGGCAGATCTGACCATCTTTGTCTTCTTTCCCAATTGATTCTCGACTTCGTGGTTAACCTTTCAAAGGTTTTTGATTTATGTTTGATTAAGTAGATATAACCATATCTACTATAATCATCCATAAATGTCACGTAATATCGATTCACATCTTTCATGGTGGATCTGAATAGGCCATATACATCTATATGGATGAGTCCAATAACCCTTCACCTCTTTCACATGTTCCAATGAAACATGATTTTTTTCATCTTGCCCAATAGAGAAGATTCGCATTAATCATCTATCCTAAGATCAAATGATTCCAACACTCCATCCTATTGGAGTTGGGCGATGCGTTTCTTGTTTATGTTCAAAAGATGACAATGCCACAAACATGCCTTTTCCACACCATTGGATGAATGAATATAAAACACACTATTGCCTAAGTTATTAACACAAATCATAGTTTCATACACTGCATTACATGTTAAAGCTTTAAACATAAAAACACCATTTTGAAATGAAGAAATTGAACCAATATCATTATCAAAAGAGTATATAAAACCTTTTTCTGAACAATGCATGATAAGAAATAATGTTTCGTTTCATTATTCATGAGTAGCAACAATTCAACAAATCAATCCTAACATCACTACTAATCATAAGTTCATAAATCCCAATCTTGGTAACATGTGAAGATCACCTATTTTCCATGATCAGGTTAAGTCTTCCATGATCCACTTCCTCACTTTCTCTTAGTCCCTACAAATCAAAATAAATGAGTAAACCACATCTTGTATCAAGAACACAAGAATATGAAAGTTGTGTATTTTTTACTTGGATAATGTATATACCTGACGAGGAAGCTTTGATCTTTCCATCCTTCAAGTCCTGCGAGTATTTAGGGCAACTTTTTCTCCAATGAGCCTTTTCTCCACAAAGGAAGCAAGTGGCCCTATATGGATTATTGATCGCAGGAACATCAAATTTGGGCTTTGTCTTGGACCAGCTGCTAGACCCTCCCACATGGTCCTTCTGTTTCTTGTTGGATTGGGAAAGAGCCTTCCTCTTTTTCCCTTTGCAAGATCAAATGGCTAGGAAATGAGTATTTGTTGCATTAGGATCATGATTTTCTTCATCTTGAATCAGTAGTTTGAAAAAATTATGGAGTTGGGTTAATGTCGTCTCTGTAGCACCTGGTTCCTGGTACGTATTCCTCGTAATTAATATTTCTAAATTAATGCATTTTTGTCTTGGACTCGGCGAGTTGAAGGACCAACTCGCCGAGTAAAAGCGGGATGAGACACGGAGTCTAAGCTTTGGACTCGGTGAGTAGGCCCTGTTTGGGCAAAAACCCTAACCCGGGTGTTTGCACCCTATTTAAACACTCTAACTCGGCCACCCTTGTCCCTAACACTTCCAGAAGAGCTGTAGAGCGAAAGCCTTGTCCCCTTTTGCCCTTGTGAGTGATTTTGGCTTTGTGAAGGAAGTTTGAAGCTTAAGAGAAGAAGAAGGAGGTGGAAGAGTGCAAGGTGGGGAAGTAGATCCGACATCTACCCTGCAAGAGGCTTCCCTTCAGGTAGAAAAGTCCCTACCTTGATCACTAGTTCATTTGTTTCCCCTTTTGTCCCTAATTGGTGGTTTTCAAGCCCTAAAACACCAAAATCCATGTATTTGTGCTCTATGATCCGAAAGGACTTCAGATCTAGACCTTATGGACGTATTACAAGTATAAAGTCTTTGTAGTTGAAGTGATTGAGGTTCTTATTGAGTGTATGACCTCATAAAGAGATTGGATTTGCCTTTTTGAGCTTATAGGGCCATGTATGCATGTAAATTTTGCAACTTTACGTGATAAGCATGCCTTAGGAACATAGATCTATGGTTTGGAAGCGTTGCATGTCTCAGATTTGGTCTATATGGGAAGTGGGTTGAAGGGAATCGACGAGTTCTATGAAGATGGTCTTAGACTCGGCGAGTCCTATCAAGATTTCCTGGAACTCGACGAGTTGTTCTTCAAAATCGGCGAGTCATATGAGCTGTAACTGAGTAAGAGGGGTTTAGGTGTTGAAGGTCTAACCCTTCGTATCTGCACGCGGAATTAGCAAATTAACATGTAGCAATAGTCCCAGAGACCCAAATCCTCATGAAGGATGCTCTGGTGAGGATTTGGAAGCGAGTAGGAGATCTGCTCGTGGGGGACACGACGAGTTGTTCTTGGACTCGGCGAGTCAGATCGCAAGTCGGTTCTCTCGTCCCAAGTAGTTAGTTAAGGGTGACTCAGTGAGTGAGAAGAGGGACTTGTCGAGTAGGACCGGGTTAGTAGGAGAACGACTCGGCGAGTCCAGTCAACTGGAAGTTGACTTTGAACAAGGAGTTGACCTTTAACCAGGGGTGGGTCAGTCATCTGACCTAAGGGTGTTTATGAGTGGCTAACCTGTGTTTATGATTTACAGCCGAAGGATTACCGGTTCAGCAGTCAGGCGCTTAGCAAGCAGACTTTCAGCAGCTACTTTTCGAGGTGATTTTCCTTCCAGTAGGAACGGGTCTAAGGCACCAATGTTGGCCAGTATAGACAATATGATAGTATCGGAGTGTGGGCAGAGCCCGTATCTCTTAGTTGAGTCTGATGATTATATATGCTAGTGTGGTAGAGTTGTTTATACTCGTTGTCTGTGTGATACTTGTATGTTATGGTTTAGTAGCAGAGTATGGGCAAGCGCCGTATCTCCCAGATAGTGGAGTGTGGGCGAGTCCCATATCTCCCAGATAGCGGAGTGTGGGCGGAGCCCGTATCTCCCAGCTAGCAGAGTGTGGGCGAGGCCCGTATCTCCATGAGTGTGAGCGAGGCCCGTATCTCCTAACTGCTCATTATATGATTGTATGGTATGTGGTATTATGGGGGAACTCACTAAGCTTCGTGCTTACGGTTTACAGTTTTGTTTTCAGGTACCTCTTCATCAAGGGGGTAGGAGCCGGCGCGGTAGCGGCACATCATACACGCGCATTGTTTTCCGCACCATGAGTCATTCTGGGATTTTGTACTCTGATAGTTTATTGTTTTCATATTTCGGTTTTCAGACACGATGTATGTTATGAAATGGTTTGATCAGACAATGTTTTATTTGCAATTGTTTTCTAAAGTATTGATTTAAAAAGGAAATTTTTGGACGTGAAATTTGGTTCGTTACAAGTTGGTATCAAAGCCCTGGTTTGAGGGATTCGGACACACCTTCGGGAGTGTCTGAACTCAAACCGAGGGATTAAAGGATTTCGAAAAAGGAAAAAGTTTTCTAAAAGATTAAGTAAAGAGTTTTAAGAAAGAATGAAGTGTGTGATGTGCGCGACCGGCCGAGCTCAAGTAAGTATTCCCCAAAGTACCCATACAATGTTATACTATGTTTATCAGTTTCAGTAGAACAACATGCTAGAATAGGACTAAGGATCTAGGTGTGATGCCTTATGTGCCTGCTTTATGTGCTTCAGCTTATGAGAATTGCATGCTAGTATTGGGTAGACAGTGGTAGGATAGCCTAATTAGGTTATCCCTTGTTTGAATGCTGCTTGCTTTGTGCATTGGGGGATTCTGAGTGATGGGAGTTAACCATTAGGTGAATACGTCACGTCACATGTGATCAGGGTTGAATAATCTCAGAGTGTTGGATTTGGCCTTATCGCGCAACTCTCGTCTGAGTCTAACCGTTGTAGGGATGGGTCTTCTACTCGAAGGATTATCTGAGCCTCATCACATGTGATGGTATTCAAGTGATGGCTAATAGGCCTTACAAGGAGGCCTTCAGCAGCTGAGGATTGGTTTTAGTGGAGTTAGATGTTTCCTAGGGTAAGCCTAGGATAAGAGTAGCAGTGATTAGCAGTGGTAAAAGGGATCTGGTAGAGTCAAGGCAGTCCTTGAGGAAGGTACGGATAGATGTGGAAGGTAGTATGGGCCTGTACTACTGAAAGCAGAGGATCCGTACCCGAATTAAGGAAGGCTGAGGCAAGACCAGGGAACTTGTAATAGATGTGGTCCCTTTAAGGGGTATCAGTATCACTAATGGCTGCCTGTGTGTATTGCGGAATGGTGGTACTACGTCAGAGGCCAGCAGGTGGCAGTTCTGGAGAGGGATCAGGTTCGGGATCAGGTTCCAAGCTAGCGGATGAGAGGCTACGCGAGTTCATCGCGTCAGAGATCACCAGGGGCATCCTTGAGTCGACTCCCATTATCTTCGGGTCGATCAAGGAAGGGATAGTTGAGTTGATGGAGGATTGCCTCAGGGCATTCAGGAACGATATGAAATCTGGCCAGTCGGTATCTTGCACACTATCCTTTAAGGACTTCAGGGGCAGTGGTGCGCTGGATTTTCACGGGGCGAAGGACCCCATAGCTGTCAGGCGATGGATTGCAAACATCAAGTCTACACAATTGACTAGCTTCTGCCCCAAGGGGTCGAAGGTGAGGTTTGCAGCAGGGTGTTTACGAGACCGAGCTAGAGATTGGTGGGAGTCCGTCGGTGACTCATTGGGAGCCTTGGCTGTCGAGGCTATGATCTGGTCGGACTTTGTGACCATATTCAGGGCATAGTTTACACCGGCTGTTGAGCTTCAGCAGCTGGCCAGTGAGTTTTTAGATATGAGGTAGGCGACGGAGATTGTGGCGGAGATCACCGCCAAGTTCCGGGAGAGGGCGTTATTGGTGCCTTAGTATGCGGGTGATAAGGACATGAGGAGGACCCTCTTTCGTGACATGCTATGAGCTAATATCCGGGAGCATGTTAGCTTTTCAGCTTTCCCTACCCTGGAGTTCATGATTGCCAGGGCAAGGGAGAGGGAGATTGATTTGGAGCATATCTGAAAGAGGAAGTCAGAGGCGAGGCATGTGGCTGGGGCTTCGGGGAAGAAGCCCAGGGGATCAGATGGTAGGCTGAAAGGCCAAGGAGGACAGGGCCGCTGTGGGAAATGCGGCAGGTCGCACGAGGGAGCATGTAGATTGGGATCGTCGGGCTGCTACAAGTGCGGCAAGACAGGACACTTTAGTAGGGATTGTACTGCCCCTGCCTCGGTTGTTCAGACATCTGAGTTGTTGTGTTTCCACTGCAACCAGAGGGGCCACAAGAGGGCCAATTACCCCCAGTTGACAGAAGCAGCGCCAGTGAAAGCGCCAGCTCCAACGACCCTGCGGATTACTGATGGCTGGCAGGTCAAGGCAGAGGCTCTAGTGGTCAGGAGTCGGGCATTTCAGCTGACTACCGAGGAGGCACGCGCCGCACCCGATGTGGTGACGAGTATGATTCATTCTCTCTATTTTATTTTATGATGTTATGATATTGATATGTGCTCTGTGTATATGCATTAGGATCGTTCCATGTGAACGGTATCCTAGTTCAGGTGTTGTTTGACTCGGGTGCCACCCGATCGTTTGTTTCTCTTGCGCTTAGCAAGAGGTTTACCAAGTCTTCAGGCATGTTGGATTGCCCTTTACAGGTAGAGATTGCCGATGATCGATCGGTGCGAGCATCAGCAGTGTTCATAGATTGTGTTCTAAGGTTGTTTGAGGAGCGCTACTTGGTGGATTTGGTTCCCATTCCATTGCGTGGGAACAAGGTGATTATAGGCATGGATTAGTTAAGCCCTAATAGGGCGGTGATAGATTGCGCACAACAGTTGGTGCGGATCAGGACCTCAAGTGGGGGAGAGTTGGTGATCCACGGCGAGAGGCCACAGTGCGGACCCATAATATGTTCAGCAGCGAGAGCTAGGCACTACCTTCAGCGGTGTTGTGCGGGATATGTCGTGTATGTTATGGATACCCGGGAGGCGGGTAAGGCGACGGTGAGCAAGGTTCCGGTGGTTCGAGACTACGCTGATGTGTTCCCAGAGGAGCTTCCTAGAATACCTCTGGAGCGACAGGTAGAGTTTAGGATCGACCTAGTCCCCGATGCGGCTCCGTTAACCAAGGCACCATACCGGTTGGCTCATCCTGAGACGCATGAGTTGTCTAGACAGCTGCAAGAGCTGTTAGACAAGGGATTCAGTAGACCAAGCAGTTCACCCTGGGGAGCCCAAATTCTGTTTGTGAAGAAGAAGGATGAGTCGCATCGGATGTGTATAGATTATCAAGAGCCGAACAAGGTAACAGTGAAGAACCGTTACCCACTCCCGAGGATTGATGACCTCTTTGACCAGTTACAAAGAGCATCTTGGTTCTCCAAGATCGATTTGCGTCCAGGTTTTCATCAGATGAGGGTCAGAGAGGAGGATGTGCAGAAGACCGCGTTTCGGACACGCTATGGCCTTTATGAGTTCGTGGTGATGCCCTTTGGGCTCACCAATGCTCCTGCCGCGTTCATGGATCTCATGAACCGCGTGTGTAGACCGATGCTGGATCGGTCCATGATATTTTTCATTGATGACATCTTGGTTTATTCCAAGACGCAGGAGGAGCACGAGGGGAATCTCCGAGAGGTGTTGGAGACCCTAAGGAGCGAGAGCTTACATGCTAAGTTCTCCAAGTGTGAGTTCTGGTTGCACGAGCTGCAGTTTCTTGGGCACCTTGTCAACCAGGACGGGATTTCGGTAAACCCGACCAAGGTAGAGGCCGTGATGAGATGTGAGGTTCTGAAGTCTCCATCTGAGATTCGGAGTTTCCTGGGTTTAGCAGGCTATTATCGGAGATTCATCCAGGATTTCTCCAAGATAGCCATACCATTGACCAGGCTAACAAGGAAGGTTGTGGTCTTTCGTTGGGGGCCTGAGCAGCAGGCATCGTTCGAGACACTGAGACAAAGATTGTGCGAGGTGCCAATCTTAGCCCTGACAGAGGGCATGGAGGATTTTGTTGTGTACTGCGATGCGTCCATCTCAGGTTTGGGCGTGGTATTGATGCAGAGAGGGCATGTCATCGCTTACGCGTCGAGGTAGCTGAAGCCTCACGAGGCGAATTACCCGACGCCTGGCCTAGAGCTGGGGGCTGTTGTGTTCGCTCTCAAGATTTGGCATCATTACCTCTATGGGGTTCGATGTACCATTTACACGGACCATAAGAGTTTGAGGTACCTCATGGATCAGCCGAATCTAAACATGAGGCAGCGTTGGTGGTTGGATGTGGTAAAGGATTATGATTGCGAGATCCTTTATCACCTAGGGAAGGCCAATGTGGTGGCCGATGCGCTTAGTCGCAAGGCAGCGCCAATCAGAGGCGTGTGCATGAGGATGACGGTGGTGAATCCCCTGTTAGAGTAGATTCGGGAAGCTCGGCAGGAGGCTGTGAAGGAGGAACATTAGAAGAGCGAGCGGATAGTAGGTCAAGTTACCTCCTTCAATTATGATAGCCGAGGATTATTGACACTACACCGTAGGGTGTGGGTGCCGTATCACGGAGGCGTGCGCCAGGTCTTGATGGGGGAGGCACACAAATCTCGATTCTCCATTCATCCCGGGGCAACGAAGATGTATAGGGATCTTCGTCTAGACTATTGGTGGCCCTACATGAAGCGGGATGTGGCTTGGTACGTTGAGCAGTGTTTGACCTGCAGGAAGGTCAAGTCCGAGCATCAGAGACCGCACGGCAAGATGCAGCCATTGGACATCCCGTTGTGGAAATGGGAAGATATTACGATGGATTTTATCACGAAGCTTCCCAAGACCGCGTGAGGAGTGGATTCGATATGGGTCATCGTGGATTGATTGACCAAGAGCGTCCATTTTATTCCAATTCAGGAGAGCATATCGGCCGAAAAGTTGGTCGACATCTATATCAGGGAGATAGTGGCGTGGCACGGGGTGCCAGTATCAGTGATTTCGGATAGGGATGTGTGTTTTACTTCTAGGTTTTGGAAGAAGTTTCATGAAGATTTGGGCACTCGTCTGCATTTCAGCACCGCCTTTCACCCGCAGAAAGATGGCCAGAGTGAGCGGACCATCCAGACTCTTGAGGATATGTTGTGGGAATGAGTGCTAGACTTCGGTGGTAGTTGGAATACCTATCTTCCTCTAGCTGAGTTCTCATACAACAACAGCTACCACGCGAGTATTGACCGTCCTCCCTTCGAGATGTTGTACGGGCGGAGATGCAGGACCCCGATATGTTGGGGTGAAGTTGGCTAGAGGATCATGGGGAGCACCGAAGTGGTGCTCAAGACGACCGAGAAGATTCAGCAAGTTCGGAGCAGGCTTCAAACTGCACAGAGTCGGCAGAAAAGTTATGTCGACAAGCGCCGTTCAGAATTGGAATTCCAAGTCGGGGATATGGTTCTTCTGAAGGTGTCGCCATGGAAAGGCGTCATCCGATTCAGAAAGCGAGTCAAGTTGGGCCCAAGGTTCATCGGGCCATTCAGGGTTGTAGCCTGGGTGGGTAAGGTGGCGTATAGGTTGGATCTGCCAGCCGAACTCAGAAAGATCCACAACACTTTCCACGTCTCTCAGTTGTGGAAGTGTTTGGTGGACAACTCGACAGTAGTGCCTTTGCAGGATATTCAGGTCGATGACAGCCTGAATTACATCGAGCGGCCTGTGTCAATCCTCGACAGGAAGTCGAAGGATCTGAGGAACAAGAGGGTGGAACTCGTGAAGGTGCAATGGCAGCACCGGAAGGGATCGGAGTGGACTTGGGAGCCGGTGGAAGAGATGATGGAGCACTACCCTGAGCTGTTTCAGGATCGAGTAGCAGACTTCGAGGACGAAGTCTAAAATAAGTGGGGGAGATTTGCAGCACCTGGTTCCTGGTACGTATTCCTCGTAATTAATATATCTAAATTAATGCATTTTTGTCTTGGACTCGACGAGTTGAAGGACCAACTCGCCGAGTAGAAGCGGGATGAGACACGAGGTCTAAGCTTTGGACTCGGCGAGTCGGTTCCCAGACTCAGTGAGTAGGCCCTGTTTGGGCAAAAACCCTAACCCGGGTGTTTGCACCCTATTTAAACACTCTAACTCGGCCACCCTTGTCCCTAACACTTCCAGAAGAGCGGTAGAGCGAAACCTTATTCCCCTTTTGCCCTTGTGAGTGATTTTGGCTTTGTGAAGGAAGTTTGAAGCTTAAGAGAAGAAGAAGGAGGTGGAAGAGTGCAAGGAGGGGAAGTAGATCCGACATCTACCCTGCAAGAGGCTTCCATTCAGGTAGAAAAGTCCCTACCCTGATCACTAGTTCATTTGTTTCCCCTTTTGTCCCTAATTGGTGGTTTTCAAGCCCAAAAACACCAAACTCCATGTATTTGTGCTCTATGATCCGAAAGGACTTAAGATCTAGACCTTTTGGACGTATTAGAAGTATAAAGTCTCTGTAGTTGAAGTGGTTAAGGTTCCTATTGAGTGTATGACCTCATAAAGATCTTGGATTTTCCTTTCCGAGCTTATAGGGCCATGCATGCACGTAAAGTTTGCAACTTTACGTGATAAGCATGCCTTAGGAACATAGATCTATAGTTTGGAAGCGTTGCATGTCTCAAATTTGGTCTGTATGGGAAGTGGGTCGAAGGGACTCGGCGAGTCCTAATGTGGAACTCAGCGAGTTCTATGAAGATGGTCTTAGACTCGACAAGTTGGATGAACAACTCGGCGAGTCCTATGAAGATTGCCTGGAACTCGACGAGTTGTTCTTCAAACTCGGCGAGTCATATGAGCTGTTACTGAGTAAGATGGGTTTAGGTGTTGAAGGTCCAACCCTTCGTATCTGCATACAAAATTAGCAAATTAACGTGTAGCAATAGTCCCAGAGACCCAAATCCTCATGAAGGATGCTCTGGTGAGGATTTGGAAGCGAGTAAGAGATCTGCTCGTGGGGGACTCGGCGATTTGTTCTTGGACTCGGAGAGTCGGATCGCGAGTCGGTTCTCTCGTCCCAAGTAGTTAGTTAATAGTGACTCAGTGAGTGAGAAGAGGGACTTGTCGAGTAGGACCGGGTTAGTAGAAGAAGGACTCGACGAGTCTGTGCCATGAATCGGCGAGTCCAGTCAACTGGAAGTTGACTTTGAACAAGGAGTTGACCTTGAACCAGGGGTGGGTCAGTCATCTGACCTAAGGGTGTTTATGAGTGGCTAACCTATGTTTATGATTTATAGTCGAAGAATTATCGGTTCAGCAGTCAGGCGCTTAGCAAGCAGACTTTCAGCAGCTACTTTTCGAGGTGAGTTTCCTTCCAGTAAAAACGGGTCTAAGGAACCAAGGCTGGCCCGTATAGACGATATGATAGTATCGGAGTGTGGGCAGAGCCTGTATCTCTTAGTTAAGTCTGATGATGATATATGCTAGTGTGGTAGAGTTGTTTATACTCGTTGTCTGTGTGATACTTGTATGTTACAGTTTAGTAGCGGAGTGTGGGCGAGGCCCATATCTCCCAGATAGCGGAGTGTGGGCGGGGCTCGTATCTCCCCGCTAGCAGAGTGTGGGCGGGGCTCGTATCTCCATGAGTGTGGGCGAGGCCCGTATCTCCTAGCTACTCATTATATGATTGTATGGTATGTGGTATTATGGGGGAACTCACTAAACTTCGTGCTTACAGTTTACAGTTTTGTTTTCAGGTACCTCTTCATCAAGGTGGAAGGAGCCAGCGCGGTAGCGGCACATCATACACGCACATTGTTTTCCGCACCATGAGTCATTATGGGATTTTGTACCCTGATAGTTAATTGTTTTCATATTTCGGTTTTCAGACACGATGTATGTTATGAAATGGTTTGATCAGACAATGTTTTATTTGCAATTGTTTTCTAAAGTATTGATTTAAAAAGGAAATTTTTGGATGTGAAATTTGGGTCGTTACAGTCTCTGCGTTATTCAAATGGTAAGTCATAATGAATTGATCATAACTATGAGGCAAGGAGTTAAGGACCATTTCAATGGCCAAATCCTCATGGAATTACACATTGAGCCTCCGGAGTTGCTCCACATACCTTTAGTTTTTCTGTACGTGAGCACAAACCTATTCTCCTTCCTTAAGCTTGCACGCCATAAGAGACATGACCATTTTATAGCTCTCTTGTCTGACCTTCTTGTGCAACTTTCCAGAAGAGTCAAGACTTGTCTCATATGGCCAGTAGTCCTCATAGAACATGGCCATCTCAGGTGCCATAGTAGCCACCATGATGCAAACAACCTTTGTGGCGTCATCTGAATGTTTGTTATAGGAAGTGATTTCCTCAGTAGTAGCGGTGGAATGAACGATTTCAACAAGAGCCTTTTCGAGGACATATTCCTTGCGCTCATATCGAAGATTCATCTTCAATTTTATCTTCCAGTCCTTGTAGTTGGGACCGGTGAGCTTCTCTTTGGACAAAATCGAGAGTAGGGAAGAGTATGAGTTTGAAGGGGCCGATTAAGTAGTAACAAGATCACCTTTTCCAGAAATCTATATAAAGGAACATAGTTTTTATTTAGTGATATAAATCCTTAATATTTAACATAGAATGAATATTCAAGGCTAGGATATTAAATATAATTAACTACAATGAAAAGGGATGTGGTAATCTAATTACAAATTTATTGAGGTAGGTAATACAAATTTACCAAGTCCATTCTAACATGAAATTCCTAAATCTTTTGAGATTCATTGAATATGATCAATGGCATGTTTAATATCAGATTATGCTCTTTAGTTTGTGACTTGGATGTCGAGGATCACAAATAATATGTGAATAACTATGAAAACATGCTTGACAACATCGATGTCATTTATCATCTCAAATTAATGTGCCGGTTAACCACACACACTCCATTAACAATGATAATTTTCAGATTTTCCATCATAAAACTATACAGTCCCAAATTAGTGTATCGATTAACCACACACGCTCCACTAATGATATATAATGAGTGATGTGTGTTTTCATGGATTAACGTACATTTCACATTTTGTCCTAAAGTAACTAGAGTTGGGACTTGTATAACATGTTTTATACTTTAATAGCATTATACTTTTATGAGGTTATATCATATCAACCCGTTTGACTAACAACCCTCCACCATGAAAGGGAGTTGTGGGTGAGAATAGACACCCATTCAACAATCATTTTATAGGCGGTTTCCTTATACCCCCTTATAGCATGGCTTTGTGAACGAGGCCTAGTAACGATTGACTGACTTGTCTTATACATATAATATATTAAAATTTTAATCATATATAGTATAGGGTGTATTTGAAATCTTTTTCAAAAATACAAGGTTTAAATATTAATTATCTACATTATCCTATAATTAATTAATCAATTTAAACATGTAATGAATTTATAATTATTCTTTAATTATCCTTATAATTAAATTAACCATTAAGTTCATAAAACATAATTCAATTTAATATATCTAGTTAAAAAACATCAAATAAGGTTATCTACTAATATTTAGGGTTTTATTGATTATAACACAATGCATACAAAATTCAAAATCATAATAGAGTTAATACAGTATAATTACCAAATATAACGCCATAAATCTGATTAGGAAGATAATTGTAGAAATTCTTGAAAAAACCATTCTCACATCATGACAGATGCACTGTCACGTCGTGATATCATTAAATTGCAAAAATAGGTTTAATTCGATTCAACACATGTGCAATTGATATTTGACAATCCTAAGATTTGATACCACTATTAGGTTTTATAGAAACCAAAATTTACAATGCGGAAAAAAATTAACAATTAAAAGGGTACATGCATCTTATAAAAGATCTATGTACATAGAAAAAACCACTAAACTAACATAACTCTAGTCTAATTTGAAAATTGAAAGGTTAAGACAACATATTTGATTTGTTATTGCAAATAATCACACCAATCTTTGTAATTATGAAGCTTGGAAAGATTAATTAGCACCAAGGAGATGATGCCTCTAATGGTTTGTACCCACAAGAGGAGAGAGGATGGAGTAGCAAAATTTTAGCTATAAGAAGAGTAAAATAAGTGGATGAAAATATGAAGCCAAGGTGTCCTATTTATAGCTGATAATGAATCCTTGGATAACCCTAATTTGAATATAATAATAATATCTCAAAGATGGTAACTATCCAACTCCTTAATTATCAATAAGGAGCATTCTAGAATCCTTACTGCACAAGCTAAACCGGCCATGTGAGCAAAATTGTAGAATCCCTTTCTTGTTCAACTATTGAACAATTACAGCTCAGTCCCTGTACTTCCAATTAATTATAATTAACCCCAAAATTAATTCCAATTAATTTCTGATTAATTCTTAATTATGAGTAACTATTTCTAGTTATTATATTAATCGTATAATATATTAATAAACCATTTATTTTAATTCCTAATTAATTTGTTATTCATATAAAAAACTAACAAATTATCTTCTCTCTCCAAATGTAAATCTTCACAGATACTAGTTTTGAGGGCAACCCAAAAATGACTTTTCTTACAATTCAAGAGTATACCAATTTAGTTATTGGCGTAGACACCTTAATCCAACATAATATTCATAAGTAAAGGTATGATTTGTTTGATTTTTTCTTTATATGTATTGTTTGAGTATATGAAAGTGGATTGTATGATTGAAGGAAACTAGAATTGGATGTCAAAAATGTATAATATGTAGGATTGTGTTAGTTGTTTAGATGTAATGCATCATAGTATCAAATTGAAATTATAATTAAATGTATTGTATACATGTATGATTGTGTTAGATGTTTAGGGTTAATAATTTGTGTTTATTTAAGATGAAGTGATAAATTTCTTAATTGATAAGTTAAAGTGTTTGTATTTAGATGCTATTTTTTGTATTGTAAAGTGCTTAATTAAAATTTAAAGTGTTTGATAAGTTAAAGTGTGTGTATTTACATGTATGATTTGTTGGATTAGTGTCTAAGTCCATAACTATTTTGGTATGTACTTGACCCGATGGTGCATGGTCCTTTTGGGTTGCCTTCACCAAAGCAACTTGATTGGAGAAATAAATGTAGAGAGAGAGGTTATTATGGTTTATTAATATGTTATAAGAATAATATATTAAAGGAGAAATCATATTTGTTTAATTAATATTGGTCAATAATTAATTAAGAATTAATTTTGTGATCAAGTGTAATTAATTAAACTAGAGGGGCTGAATTGTAATTATGTGATAGTTACAAAATAAGGTAAGGATTATCTTAAATATAGGGTGAACGAATTTAAGGAGATAATGCCTTAGAATTCGACTAGGATAAGGGTTTCTAAGACTTATCTTATGGTTGCTTGGTAGGCAAGCAACTAGATAAGGATAAGGACTAAAACCCTAATCTTTACACCTATATAAACCCCCTAAGGCTCATGAATTCGTCTAAGCCTTCCCAAGAAGTCCTAAGTACGAATTCCTACCTCTCTCCTCTCTCTTTATACCTTCTCCACTTGCTCTTGGTGTTTGTAAGCCATTAGAGGAGTGACACTTGTGACTCTAAGCATTCCAAAGTCAATTCAAGGTGGAATTGGGATTGTTATTGCTACATAACAATCAAGGTAACATCTTAAACCTAATTATATGTTAATATTGATTTCCATATGCTAGAATTAGGGTTTATAGTCTTGGATTCAAAGCATGTACAATAGAGAAACCTAGATCCAAGCATTAGGGTTTGTATGAGCACATAGGATGTCTTATAACCAAAACCCATCAGTGGTATCAGAGCCTAGCTTGGTTTCAATTGTATTGATGCATTGTATATCTAAAAAATTCGATTTTTGGTCCTTTGGGGGCTGGACTCGCCGAGTCCATAGCTGAACTCGCCGAGTCCAAGGTGACTCGACGAGTCCAGGCTTGACTCGACGAGTCAACTCGTCAGATAGAGCTTATCTCGGGATTTCTTGCTGTTTTTGCATTGGGATAGTTACCTTATCATGTTAGATCAATATTAATCTGATTATATGATATATTTGACAATATTTTTGATCTAATTGAAGATATTTATCAATTAATAAGATAATTGTTTCCTTATAAGATAATTGATTAATTATTTTGAGTAAATTGATAAATTGTTTTGCAAGAAATCATTAAACAAATCAAATATAGATAATTATGTAATTAAATGTTAGTTTAGATTATTTGTTATTTGATCCTTGTTGTTATGAAAAGTTTCATATTTTGCCCTTTAGGTTTTATAGTTTAAATTTGAACCCAATAGTTTTGTAGTTTTGAAATTTAAATAGTTGAAACCCTAATGTGTTGAAATGTTTCAAAACTTTCCCTCAAGTTTTGGAATTTAAAAGTTGATTAAAAGTTTAATTAGGAATGTTAAATTCTAAAACTCTAGTATTGTTTTGAAAAAGTTCAAATCACACCCTTATGGTTTTATTAATTAATTAAGGTGTATAATTAAAAGAAGTTTAATAAATCCATAAAAGTTTAGGTTTACAATTTAATTGAATTAAAGGTATAATTGTTAAATTAGACCACCTAGTATTTTGAAAGTATAAAATACACCCTATACTATATATATATATATATATATATATATATATATATATATATCATTAAAAGTCTAACATTATATATATGTATGAGTAAAAGTCAGTCTTACCGTTAGTAGGCCTCATTCACGAAGCTAGTCTATAAGGGGTGTTTAAGGAAATTGCCTATAAAATGGCGATTGAATGGGTATCCACTCTTACCCACCGCACTCTTGACTAGTGGAGGGTCGTTAGCCGAATGGGTAGGATAGGACAAAACCTTCCATTATAAGTATAATGAAATATAAAAGTAACTAAATGTTTTCATAAAATTCCCAATCTTAGTTACTTAGGCAAAAGTGAATTGATGCATTTCCGTGAAATTACACTTTGTGCCCTTGCGAAGACGTTAGTGGAGCGTGTGTGGTTTACCGGCACACTAAATGGTTCTAAGCAAAGGTAGCAAAGGGTGACTCAATGTTTGTCATAGTTCGGTGGAGCGTGTGTGGTTTACCGGCACATCGAATAGGTGACTGTAACATGTGAGGGCGCCATGTAAGTTTGCATGGTTATTCACACCCGCTTTGTGATCCTCGGCATCGCAGTCACAAACAAGAGGGGCATATCGAGATTTAAACATGCCATTGAAAGTTCAATGAATCTCAAAGGATCTAGGAGTTTTCATAGATTTAAAACTTAAATTTCTTTTTCGTTTTTCATGGTGGAAATTAGTGAATCGTCATTCACTTACCTTCAAATATTCTGCAATTAGGGTTACGGCATCCCTCTCCCGAGTTGTAGAATATTGTGTTGGGTCCTAGCCTTAGTATTTCATTTGGGTGATTTACTAAGGACTCAATCTATCAACTAACTTGAATTTGTTTTTCTCCCGTTTTGTAGATGTCAAAGTTCGACAACTATGGTCTTCCCAAATCCCGTGGAACAAGCATTCCACATGAAGATGGTATTCCACGATTTAATCGAGGAACGAGAAATCATGCTTCACTTCCTCCTCCTCCTCCTATTGTTCTCCCTAGCCCACAAGATCGAAGAATTGAAAGGTTCAATATCACTAAAGCCCTATTGGAAATGAAACATGAAGATGGTAAACCTGTGTGTGCCCACGTTCTAGGAATGAAATCACACATTGATAGGTTGATAATGTTGGGTGTGTCATTCCCAGATCAGTTGGCTGTGAATTGGGTTTTGCAGTCACTTCCTGAATCATATAATGAGTTCAAAAGAAAGTATTATATGATGGATCATGACGACAACCTCATTGACCTAACTTATATGCTCATTGCTGCTGAATCAGAAATGATTTGGCGAAGCAATGGAGCGTATTTGTTGGGAAAGTCAACCAACCATGCTTCTGAGGACGTTCTAGGAGAACTGACCTGCGTTTGCTGCCAAAAGAAAGGGCGTTGGATACAAGTCTGCCCAAAGAGCTTAAAGAGTCTAGAAGATGGGAGAGTCAAAGAGTATGGCTGCGCTTCAGGTAAAAATCCACTATCTAACTCCATTAAGTTCCTATTCATTGATACATAATGTGATAAGATTGCATTTGAATGTTTTACAAGATCGGTGAAAAGAAAGGAAGCTTGGTGAAAGAACAACATGAATCTAATCACAAGGAATGGATCTTGATCGCATGGACTTGAAGATTAGATTTTGAGCTTAGATAGTTATGATAGAGTTGTTAGAAATTTTCTTTTGAAATACATAGTTTTCAATGGATTTTGCATTGTAAGGACAAATGTTTTCCGCTGCTTTTATAAATAAAATAAATTTTCGTTTGACTTATTTATTTATTTATTTCCTTGCAATGAAATCGTTATGAAAATTGGTGTTTGCATATTTCTACAACAAATGGATATGATTCTTATTTATGGTGTTTATAATTTACCAAATAGGGAGAGTTTCTCATCGCCCAAGTTTCATTTGGACAGAAACTTGGAATCATGCAACGTGGCTGCACGATGAATGAGAAATTTCGTATTTGGAAATTAGACTGATTCATTGACAAAGTGTCAAGTGAAGGACTAAGAGATCGAGCACACAATGTTGCGTGTTGATCAAGTCCACCATAAGAGTAACAATGATATTCGTCATGATTTACTAAAGGTTTAGTAAATATGATTATACTTACAAGATTAAGTGTAATTCTGAATTGATTAAAGGGTTTAGATCAATAGCAGAACGAATAAGAAGAATCAAGTAGGCAGAAAGATAAAAGTTTCTCCATTCTAAGAAGATGGGAGAGTACCTTTTATGCTTTATGATAGGTCTTAATGATTAAGAACCATATCTCAATTGATCCTCTAAGTGAGTCTTAGTACAATTGTATGTCTAAGAAGAGGAATCAAGAATTGAAGAAATGGTTAAATCAATAAGTCAATCGTACTTCGTTCCAATAACAAGTCTTAAAGTTAAGATTGTGACATTGAGTGAAAGGTATTAAGAAGGTTTGTAACTTTCATTAAATGTGGAAAGTTGTGATGTCTTGGATAAGACAAAGACCAACTAGGACCAATTTATGAAGTGTTTTGATAAAAGCTACACTAACTCTTGAATATTTGTTTGTCAAGAAATGGTTTTTGACAAGAGAATCTTATATGTCAAGGAGTCAGTGGGAGTCTTAATGGTCTTGAAAGGTTTCAAGAACAAATCAAATAAACCTTATCGATCATCACTAGCACACGAGTTGAGGTTTACAACCTATCGTGTTGACATTATTTTGATTCTGTGCCAATCCAATCGAGTTAATTATGCATGTGAGTTCTATGAGTACTCATAAAAGGCAAAGCACCTTAATCAATGAAAGGTACATTGATAGGAAAGGGTGAGTTGCTTAACTACTTGGAAGACATGGTGGGCAGCTGTGCTACCATAAGGCAAGAAATCAAGATTAAGAAAGTTCGCTCCATATGAGTTTGAATTTGTCGTAAACTTGGTTTTAACAAATTCACATGGATAGGAACATATACACCGTTTAAATCTAAGTGTCATAAGATTTCCTCCTTCATGAAAATGATTGTGAGGAAATGCTTTCACTAAGAAAGATTTTAAGAAGATAGTGATTATAAAATTGCATTCTCGAATTCGATTATGGTTACGGTATCCCTTTCCATAATTTGAATTGTGAGGTTTGGCAATTAGTCTTAATTGTCTAGACACACATATGAACTATCGAAGGCAAAGGTGTATAAGTTCAAAAAGTCTTGATAAAAGATTATCAAAGCACTAAGTATTAGAAACATGAACTTAAGAAATTCAATAAGTATTGTCTTTCTGGAAGTTGAGATGTTTATGAATACATGTCGAAGCTAGTGGGAGCATAAGTGTTATGTTTTATAATAATCATCATGATAGTGGGAGCATAAATGTTATGATTGTATGATTATTAAGGCAAGTATTGCAAAGTTGGCAATATTAATTATAGAAAAACAAGAGTCATACTTTGCAAAGTCGCAATAGTTGAAGAGTTGTTTTGCTATAATTAAGGGAGAGAATATTATGCTTCATTTCAAAACTAAAGGTTTAGGTTGAGAAATGTTAATAAAATTTAGTCAAAGGTACAAAGTGTGTTCTTAAAATTTCGATTATGATTACGACATCCCTCTTCACAATTCGAATTTTGAGAACATAGCAAATAAAACATTATGCGTCATGTCCCATACGCTTCGGGTATAGGATCGATTGCAAATGCTTTAATGTTTGACCATTCTAAAATTTTCCAAATGTCGAGCACATTTAGAGGGAAAAAGGACTAGAATCCGTTTAGACTAAAATAATTAAACAACTATCAAAGGACAATCCAAGTTCGACGAGGATTGGTCGCTTTTGAGTAGTTGGAAGTATAGTATTGGAAAATATTGAAATGTTTCCATATTGGATGGACCATATCGACATCATTACGAATAGATAAGATTCTATTAAAAATGAGTTGTCATATGGAACATATGGAAGTGTGTCCATATTGGGAATTGAATATTGAGAAATCTATGATTAGATTAGAAACTTCTATGCAAAAGGATGTTCAAAGAATGTACTTTGAGTGAGAGACATCACGTCTATGGAATTGTCTTGTAACAATCTCCAATAGAGGACTTTGTAATATCATTGGCAATAGTCTTTGTGACTTTGGTGCAGTGACATTACGAAAGGATAAGTTGCATAGAATGTTAGAATCTAGCATATTCTATAAGTAGCAAGAATTTGATATTCTTTAACTTATGGAAAAAGGATTTGGAGTTGTGAAATGAGAATGATTGGAAATGTGTTCAATATGATCTATTTCACAAAGTAAGAACCATAGGTAAACATTGTGTGCATGCTAGGAGCATGGGACAAGTGTTGTAATTCAAGTAAGAAGTTGATTACCCGAAACGACAAATAATGAGTAATCGATATGGTGATAAATAAAAGGTGTTTTATTTATACTCAAAGGTTTGAGGCCATATGGGATTAGTATTATTCTTGTGTTTCACATTTGCATGTTTTGACTTCCAGAATAATTGAGTTTATTAAGAATAATCGAATTATTCAAACGGGCCACAGTCGTTCATATGTTGGAAGTAGATATGAATGAAAACTATCGTGAATTGGTGTGTGGAATGTCTAGAAAAGTATTAGACATAAGCAAATGTTTGCTGCAACGTTCATGAGTGCTTATGAATGTGATTTGAGCATTGGATTAAACCCACGCTCACTTGGATCACTCCTTGAATTGTATCACGAGTGATTGGTGAGACGATAACATCTTATATTCTTGAAACCGAGATGTGTGAGTTGTATCTTGCAAATCGGTTGCACATTGATAATATGTAAACGCACTAGTAACTTGGTGTTATAAAACATATTGTTGTGTGTGATTTGGTTAGTGAGTGCAAGCAAGAATTGTATCAAAGTTTATCCGTTCCTTTTATTCAAAGTAGGATAAAAGCAATATCTTTGGGCCCCTCGATGGTTTAGTGATGACAAACGTAAATGCTCGGCCGGGCTAGGGCTAATTTGATTTGTTCAATTAGTCTGTCGTCATAAATCAGAAATCGAGAAGTAGTACAAAGAGAATGATTTGAAATCATGTATCATATGATATCTAGAATGGAGGAATATATGATCCCTTATCTAAGGACACGCGTATTTGATATGATCAGAGTTGACAGCGGCTTTGGAAAGCTACGATTGCAGATCGGGATCCGAAGTCATACGCAGAATAGTTGTTAGACTTATCCAAGTGGGAGACTGTTGGATTAGTGTCTAAGTCCATAACTATTTTGGTATGTACTTGACCCGATGGTGCATGGTCCTTTTGGGTTGCCTTCACCAAAGCAACTTGATTGGAGAAATAAATGTAGAGAGAGAGGTTATTATGGTTTATTAATATGTTATAAGAATAATATATTAAAGGAGAAATCATAATTGTTTAATTAATATTGGTCAATAATTAATTAAGAATTAATTTTGTGATCAAGTGTAATTAATTAAACTAGAGGGGCTGAATTGTAATTATGTGATAGTTACAAAATAAGGTAAGGATTATCTTAAATATAGGGTGAACGAATTTAAGGAGATAATGCCTTAGAATTCGACTAGGATAAGGGTTTCTAAGACTTATCTTATGGTTGCTTGGTGGGCAAGCAACTAGATAAGGATAAGGACTAAAACCCTAATCTTTACACCTATATAAACCCCCTAAGGCTCATGAATTCGTCTAAGCCTTCCCAAGAAGTCCTAAGTACGAATTCCTACCTCTCTCCTCTCTCTTTATACCTTCTCCACTTGCTCTTGGTGTTTGTAAGCCATTAGAGGAGTGACACTTGTGACTCTAAGCATTCCAAAGTCAATTCAAGGTGGAATTGGGATTGTTATTGCTACATAACAATCAAGGTAACATCTTAAACCTAATTATATGTTAATATTGATTTCCATATGCTAGAATTAGGGTTTATAGTCTTGGATTCAAAGCATGTACAATAGAGAAACCTAGATCCAAGCATTAGGGTTTGTATGAGCACATAGGATGTCTTATGACCAAAACCCATCACGATTGTGTTAGATGCTTTTTATGTTTTTCTTTTCATGTTGATGTGGTTTAAAAGTGCTTAATTTTGTTAATGACTTAATTATAATCATTATGAGTTTAGCTTAATTAGGTAATATGTTTGTTTAATTATAGCGTCTATTTTTGTTAATTATTGCATCATACTTTTGTTTTCAATTATATCATCGTACTTTTAAAAGCAATGTACTTTTATTAGTTTGTTTTCTATTATAAATATAAAAAATAAATGAAAATTGAATGCTTTAATAAACAAACTAATAAAAGTAAGTTGCTATTAAAGATTACCTAACCACAAAGGTTTTTAATAGTAATGTACTTTTATTAGTTTGTTTATTAAAGCATTCTATTTTCATTTCTTTTTTATATTTAAAATAGAAAACAAACTAATAAAAGTATGTGGCTATTAATAGAACGATGATATAATAGAAAAGAAAATTTTGATGCTATAATTAACAGCAGTATGATGCTATAATTAAAAAAAGTACGATGATATAATTAACAAACATAAGTATGATTCTGTAATTAACAAAAGTACAATGCTATAATTATCAAACTAACAAAAGTGTGATGCTATAATTGACAAAAATATGAAAACACATTGAATCATTGATTATTAGTTTAACTCTCTTCTTTATAATCATCAAAAGCCTAGCAATACCTATCAGAAATTGATTTAGAAATTAATTTCGGGTTGTCCCCATTTTGGGAATACTTTTGAAACACATTATCTCATTTAGGATGTGAATATGTATTGCATGATTGCACTAGTACAAATGTGACCTACGGTCACACTTTTTGAAAAACGACACGTCACACGTTTTATTAAAAGTATGGCCAAAGGTCACTAAAAAATTTTAGAGGCGATTTTTAGATACATTTAAATTAGTTTGTGTGGCCATTATGTAGATAATCAAAACTTTAACCATACTTAATTATACCAAATGTGACAATTATTAGCCATACTCGAACACCGTGGCCATATGTCACCATCAGCCACGATTACTTATTAACTATGTGATACGTTTTTATACGAGACAATAGATAAATATATGGTGACATGAGGAAATTGTATATGTTTCTATATCATGGTGCCTTTTTAGACACATGAAATCCAATGTAGCTAATAGATGATACATATGGTCACATTAAATATTCGTGTCTCCATAGGGTGATCATTATCAGTGACTTAGTAAAAGCAAGAAAACAAGTTCGTTTTAGTGGTTTATGTTCATGTGCTTTTTATTATGTGTGTCAAAATATAATGAATTAGATTTAAAAAAACAAATATTGTGAGTTTATGTTGCATTTTTTTAGGTTTACAATTATTATGTGTGCTTATAAGTAAATCTAGTTATAGAAGAAATATAATCCCGATCAGTACAATTATAATTTGGTGATTGAATGTGTGACTATAATTATGTAATGATCATTCTTTTTTTACTATTGTATATCTAAATTTAAAGAATTGTCTTCAGAAAATGAAAATATGTTACTGTAAGTATTTACTGGTGATTTATTAATGTATTTTTTGTTTTGTCACCTAAATCCTCAACAATAATAATACCTTGATAATATTAATTCAAAAAGTTGCTTTTAATGGTCTATGATCATGGGATTTTTATTATGTCTCAAAAAATGATGAATTTGCTACATCAAATGAGTTTTCCTTATGTATCAGTTTGACTTTTGGGACCTATTTTGTTCATATAATAGTTGGAGTAATGTGAACATGTACAAAACAAATGTTTAAAGTTGCATTTTAAGGACTCCTTTAAGTTGACCAAAATACCCACTTAAAGGGGACATAAATTGTTAATACGGTCTCTAACAATTTCTGCATCCAGAACCCTAAAAAAGTAAAAGACCATATTGTCGTTTTATTGTAAAATTATCCCAGTTTTCTTATATTCCACGTTAGAGATGAAAATCCAAACCAAAACACTTTCACATAAAGAATACCAACAATAGCATTCATCTTTAAAATGCATATTTTCAATTGTTGATCACACAATAATCGGTTAAAACTATTAAAAAAATCAAGTATTCAATCATATAAAGTATAAAAAGAGGAATAGAATAATCTTGCTCAGCAACATGAATTCTAGACTTCTTTTTGCCAATTTTATTTACTATTACTTGGTTCACCAACACCACTAATATCAATTGAGTTCAATACTCTAAACCCTTTGATTCTACTTCTTGATCCTTCATCAACAACTGATTGGCTAACGGCCAAATAGCCCATGGTGGTACCTTTGTATCTGTTTGCAAGTGTTTGATATAAGTTTGGTCCAGTTTGACTGATGCATGAAGGGTAATGCAGTGTTGGTCCCATATAATGGCTATTTCCTTGATCCAAACATAATTTCTACTCCAAATTACTCTATCAATACCTTCCATTATTTTCAATCATCCAATTCCATTACTTTCCCAAAACCGATATCTAAATAATATAACAAACTAAGTAAAGCAACAACAACCAAATAGATAATCTTAAAACTAGTCATCACCTTACTAGTTTCCTTGATGTAGATGATCCTTACCAATAACCAACAAAATGAAGATCAAATTAAATAGAGTTTTCACTTTGGATGGTGGTTGTTGGTGTCAGTAAAGTGTAACAACCCGAATATAGTACTATAAACGATGATAGTTTTTCCATTACTCGAAGAACTATTTATGAAAAATATATTAGCTTTATGAGGTTAAAATTGATTAAATTAACTAAAAATAGTATTATTTAATATCTAAAAGAATTAATAAATATTAAAAGGTGCGAATTTAATGAAATTGATTTATAGAATTATTAGGCTAAAAATAATTCACTTAAGGGTATATTATGAGTTAAGGGGCTAAGGTATCATTTATAGAAATCTAATTTGTCAAAATATTAGGGTTAGTGAAAAAAAGGTGCATTATGGAGAAGTAAGGGGCTAGATGGAAAAAGTTTGGAGTAACCCCCAAGGAGAAGGATCAATCCCTCTCCTTGTGTCCGTCCATTCACATTCGTTTATAAGGGAAGAAAAAAAATGATCGACCCCCTTGTGTGAGGACTTGCGACGCAAATATCAAGCCAAGAGAAGAAAAAAACGGGCGAGACTTCCTATTGCCTTTAGTGTCGAAGAGTGAAGGCCTAGGAAAAAAAAGAACAATTCCTATTGTCTTTGTGAAGTGTGATCGACGATTTCTAGGAAAGAAAAAGAAAAAAAAAACCGAATGTGTAGGAGAGGGGAATAAGGATTGCGAGTTTTTTGTGTCAATTTGGAGCTAGAAATCATCCTTGGTAAGTCCTTGATTCTTTTCTTTTGAAATCCATTCATCAATTGATGAGAAATGGTTAATAGCATCATCAATTCCTTTCTTTTTAGTGTTATTGATCATATCATCTTCCTCCTTACAACCTTTGAAAGTTCATATGGTTTAATTTCACTTCTATTGGGTGTTTATGATGGCTCAATTGCTGTCAAAATTGCTTATAAACACCTTCAATAAGTTTATTGTTCAAGTTCATATTTTTTTATCAAAGTTTTGGAGTCACAATTTTTCATGTTGATTTCTAAAACTTATGTTAACTTCCACCATGAATCAAATGGATATTTTGCTGTGATTAAATCATGTTTTGAGTCACCCAATAAGCCTAAAAAAATCTCTCAAAGTCCTTCCATGAGACTTGGTGGTGGAAGAAATCCAAATTCCTATTTGTACAACCTACTTTGCTTACCACCAAATGATATGTACCTTGATGAGTGGGCTATGATTGGAATTTATATTTTTATTGTTTGACATGTTACATCTGTTAAGAAGTTAATTTTTACCCTTATGGGTGTTCTTAGTGAAGGCTTAATGTGTTAAGTGGTCAAAAGGCTCTTGAAATCCAAAGCCAGAAAATTCAGCAAGAATTACCAATTTGTTCCTATATAGGAAAAATTATAGAAAAATCACCAGGCGTTGAATTAATGATCCGAAAATTCAAAAAGTTTGAATTTTGAGTCTAGTTTATCAATGAATTTTCCTAGGACATGTTGTTGCCTCCAACTTAGGTGAAAATCGCCTTTTTCACCAGCTGGTCAAAATTTAGTTGCATTGACAGGAAGTTTTGTAAAAATCTCTTAAAATTTTTGAAAAGTCGTTTGGACCTTCAAAAGTACTTTCTGAAAAGCCAACATTCTGAGCTTCTGGAGTATGAAATAAAAACGGAAGTTATATAGGTTTCAAGTGTGCTAAAACATCTCTAAATAGGTGGCTGATTTGGGTCCAAAACTGGGAATTTTAATTGTCAGTTGATTTATGTGTTTGGTTTATAAATTTGTCATCTTTGGTATTGTATAACTCCAATAACCTTGTTATTTGAAATTTAATAAGGGAAAGGGTGATACTTCAACCAATATAAGATTTGAAGTGTGAGTTGGTCACATCTTTGGCAAAGGTGAGTCAACTTTGTGGTTTTAAAACTATATTGTCAGGAGTATCCCATATCTTAGATGGATTGGGATAAACCTTGTTATCTAGGATGCATGTGTCCCTTTTGATGATTGATTTTTATGCCCTTATTGTTGAAATGTTTTATGTGTAATGATATCTATGGTGTTGCATGTTAGACTCTTCTTTGTTTGGTGTGAGATGTGAGCTAGGATCATGCTAGATTGAGAAAAGTGTATGAACATTATGTGATGTGAGCATGTTAATTCCTGTTTGAAAATATTTGTTTAAAATGTTTTAGGAAAAACATGCTAGTGTTGTATCAACTTCATGGATGTGTTGTGTATGAATGAAGCGTGTGATGTAAAATGTAATAACTTCATGAAATTACATGTTTGCATAAAAATAACCCTTAAAGAGGTAATATGCTAATAAAAGAAAATTCATAATATTTACATGATTACTTGAAAGGGTAAAAGTGTAACTCCTTATTTAATTAATCATTATTAAATTAAAAAGGGGAACACACTAGCGGGGCGAAGGGTAGTAACCTAGACATAGGTATATACCCAATCAAAATATTATGATGGCCGAGTGGGTTGAAAGGTACCTATAGGATAGAGAGCTTAAGCCAACTTTGAGGCCGACTGGTTTTTCTAGACAACCACTCAGGACATGGTCTTGGTACACCTTGGTATACCGGGACTGGAGTGATGTTGGTCAAGCAGTGGGACCAGCACAAACATCACGTGGGATATGGGAGGTGTATCTGTTGGAATTGGCACCACTCGTATTAATCCTTAACGGAAACACATGTATATGTATGTGCACAGTCGGAGTAGCGAACACAGCACACCAAGAGCAAAGATTATGGGTGAGATTCGCGCCTCACTTAGTGCATTGGGTCGTGTCGGTCACGTTAGTAACGAACAAGGTCTTGCTTTGGGGGTTTTTACGATGAATAAATAGACCCTAACTAAGAGGTGATATTTTAATAATTACAGCGGTGAGCGGTGAGTAATTATTAATGTAAAGCGGAGAAACAAAATATTATATAATAATATTCAAGCAGTGAATCGTTAAGATTGAATTAGTTACAGTGACGTTGAGGAGAGTAACTAATAAAACAAACTGTAACTAAAGAACTAACATAAATTGAGTTAAACCTCTGTTTGTTATGTGGTCTGATGTTGTATGTCTTGCTAGTGAGTTTTTGATTGTGTGTGGATGTTTTGTGTGAATCTATCTATGATATGTGTGTTCTCTTAACACTGTACTATATTGACTCACTTAGCTTATGCTAACACTTGTTCTTTGCTTATTGGCTTTCTTTGTGTGTTGAAACAGGTAGCTTGACATGATGCCTTGGTGAGGATGGGAGATTATGGGTAGTCTTAGTTAGTATCTTTAGTTATGATACCATTTGAACATGTTGGGTTTCATCATTATGTTTTTGTGAACTTTAAATTTTGATGGGTTTGTTTTGACATGAAAGTAACTTTGGTGTTGTTTTTTTTGGAAATAAAATAAGTCTTCCGCAACGTATTCTATTAAATAAATGTTGTGTGTGTGTGTGTGTATATAAATTGGGTGAAAAATCATGATGTTACATAAAGCCACATCGAATTCATACAAAGAAAGCCCTAACTTTGAAATCAAACTAAAAAACCAACTTCCAAGAAACAAGTGAATATATAAATACATAATTTTAAAAATAACAGAATGTGTTATGATTATGAATTGAATCATGAACGAAGTAGTTTCCATGAAGTAGATGAATTTAGAAGATGAATATACAGCCCTTACATAAACCGAAGATAAATATACATCAACTGCCAGTCGTATTTAAATTTAGAAAACAAAGAATAAGGCTAAGTGAGAGATTCAATAGTTTAGCTGACACCTATTGTTTGTAGGGTTTGTATTTCTAAGATATGAAATTAGGGTTTGCAGTTGAATAACTTAAGTAAACCCTTTCAGCATCGTAACAATAGACCAGAGCACGTGCCAATTATCAAAGGATGGTTCAAATAGATTATCAAAGGAGACAAATCGATGGCAATAAGTGAATTAATCGTAATATTTTTTTTTTCAATTTTTGCTTTTCTGATTGGTTTTCAAAAATCAATGATAACCAGTGAATCAGAGCAAGACTGCAAGAGAAATTGGAAATCAGTGAATAAGAGGAAGAAAGTGGAGAGGAAAAGCGGAAAAAGATGATTACTTGTAGTTTTCGCTAAAAAGTCAATGTCTTGAAAGATGATAATAACATGATAAGGTGAACAATGGATGAATCCAAGATGATGTCCTCTCGGTTTCTCTTGTCTTAATTTTAATATCTCCCTCTTTAACTTGGTGAGTGTTGGTCGACGTCGATAATGTCATTGTTGCTATTGTGTAAGTGGTGAAAATATGAAAAATCAAAACCGTTGACAGAAAGAGCAGAAGACATAGAATGAATGGATAGAGATTTTTTGGGTGTTCTTAATCTTAAGAGATGCAAAATTTGAATTTTGGGTGAACTTCGAACGATTTGGATACACGGCGGTAGAAAGTTAGGGGGGGGGGGGATTCACCTTTCATATTTATATGAAAGAGGGAAAATATATTTTTTTAGCGGCGATCCATTTCGAGAGGGAAATTGAAATTAT
Organism: Lactuca serriola; assembly: GCF_051521515.1. Taxonomy (NCBI): domain Eukaryota; kingdom Viridiplantae; phylum Streptophyta; class Magnoliopsida; order Asterales; family Asteraceae; genus Lactuca; species Lactuca serriola. The sequence goes on from NC_136411.1 coordinate 354,642,883, forward strand.
TTGGATTAAGATGTTTAAATGAAAATAATATAAATTTTACTTTTACTAAGTTTTGGTTTTAAAAAATTGAAGTCTTATATATATATATATATATATATATATATATATATATATATATATATATATATATATATATATATATATATATATAATTTTTCATAAACAATTAATGGTTTTAAAAGTATTCATTTCGTTCCAATGAGAAAACTACAAATATCAAAAAATAAAGAGCCTCTAGTTTAATATTTTTATTTATAATTATAGATAAAATATTTTTAAATTATATGTATCTATATATTATAATATTCAATTATATATATGGGGCGGGTGTGTGTGTGTGGGGGGGGGGGGGGGGGGGTATATTTAATTATGTATGTTTCTCAGTGTACCCATAAACATATGGCTTGTTGCTTAAAGCTTATAGATTGGTGTTATGGTTTAGGACTTCAGGCATATCACTTACAACTTTTGTTTTGTATGTGTATATGTATATGTATGTGTATGTATATGTACATTAATATATATATATATATATATATATATATATATATATATATATATATATATATAATGTGTGTGTATGCGTATCTGTATATCCTAAGCCTAATCCTTAAGATTAAGCACTAAGACTTTAAGACCTAAGACTTAAGCCTCAAGCCATAAGTCTTAAGCAGAAATCCCCAAACCCTAAGCCGTAATCCATGAGGCTTGATGCATATGACATAAGCTCTAGTCCGTAAACCCTAAGCCTTAAGATTTTAGCCATAAGCTCTAATCCCTAATCCCTAAGCGATTAGCCATAAGCTATATGAGTTAAGTCTGTAGACTTAAACCATAAGCCATAGGTTATGAAGCATAAGCCATAAGCCATAAGCCATAAGCCTTAAGCCCTAATCCATAAACCCTAAGCCCTAATGTATAAGACTTAAGTTGTAAAGCTTATGGTTAATTCCTTATGGCTTATGTCTTAAGGCTTATAGCTCAGGGTTGATGACATAAGGCATATCGCCTAGGGCTTGGGGTTTATGTATTAGGGTTTAGGGCTTAAACTTAGGTTTTATGGCTTATGGGTTATAGTTTAGATAATAGGGCATAAGGATTAAGGAATTTGGCTTATAATTTAAAGCTTATGGATTACATCTTACAGTTTAGGGCTTATTGCTAACGACTTAGAGCTTAAGTCATACAAATTATGGTTTAAGGCTTAACACTTAGGCATATGACTTATAACTTATGGCTTAATGCTTAATTCTTAAATCATATTCCTACAAACCCATGTTGATACCTACCCTACCCCACACCCAGACTCACCCAGATTTATACCACCCATCTCGCCCCACATCTACAACCATACTCCTATGCCCACCGAATCTCACTCAATATAACCTACACGACCTACACATAGACACACCTACCCCATACCAACATGCTCACCCTACCCCACCCTATATTTACCCTAACACATACCTACACCTATCCTCCCATTCCCATAAGCCCACACCGACACTTACCCTACCCCACCTTTAGAACACACGCCTTGCCCCCACATAGCCTTCCTCATACCAATACATACACCCACACTTACATCGCCACCCTACTTTACACACACCAAACCTTACCCATCCACCCGCCCTTACACTCACACCTACAACCACATATATATATATATATATATATATATATATATATATATATATATATATATAAATAGGGTTTCAATTTCATTGTCATATTTGACCCTTCTAGTTTGAGTTTATATATATTCTAAGTTTATTCCAATTTTAAGTTTATATATTTTGATTTTTATTTGATTATTGTTGTATTAAAATGTGCTAATTGTTTCAGATATATTTAGAATTTCACAACAAACCAACCCACCTACTCACTCAACGCCCACACACCTACTAATTCCCCACCTGACTTGTGGCTTAGGGCTCAAAGCTTATGCTTAGTGCTTTATAACTCATGTCTTAAAGCCTATTCCCACAAACCTACACCTACCCTACCTTCATCCACACCCCATACCCCTACATATCAAGTTAACTATACTCCCACACCCACCCATATGCTTAACCTAAACCCACCCCATATTTACCCTTCCCCCAACCCACCCACATCTACATCCACCTCCACACCACACACCCTACCCGCACACCACCCTCCCATAACCATATCCATTCCCACTGTCAGATCCTTACCCTACCCTTATAACCCATACAACCTTACATATCCACCTACACACCTACTCCACACCACCCTAACATCCACGTCCACATACAATCGACACCCATCCATGTAGGATATGACTTCTTTAATAACACAAAATATATAAGTTTTATTTAAAATATTATTAAAAAATGAATATTGTATTTTTAAAAAATGAATATTCTTGCGAATCTATATGTAAATTACTATGATTATAAATAAGGTAATTTTGGTACACATCAATGCATTTTATTTTTTTTGAAATGTAAAATTATTAAAAAAAATCTTTTATGAAACTAACATCCATATAATAATAATGTCTATAAATTTTAATTAGTATATATTAAAAACTAAAAAAGCTTTTTCCCAACCTAATTTACATATTTAATTCCCTCACATTCCAATTTTGAGACATTCGGTTTCCCCCCAAACCCCATACGATCGATTTAATCCCAATATTTATAAACCTTTATCCCTAATCTATTCTTTTTATCTCCATCGCACGCACAAAAGATACCGCTTACCCCCTTTTCACGACAATGACATTGTTGAGCCTTCAACCGATGGTCAGATTCAAGATTTTTGACTGGTGGTGTTGGACGACGCTAACATTAAACCATCATGGTTTCTGAGTATGAACTAGTATAGATCAATTATCTATCAATCCCATAATGGAGACGTCGACATTAGGGTATGGGCTTTTTGAATACTCTGTTAGACCGAGAATCATATAACAATACTAGGCCAAGGGAAGTTAAGATGATGTAGAAATTGATAGTTTTCCATCGAGGCCATCAGGTTCCTTCGTTGTCTCCGGTTGTTTATCGTTTCGCTGTTACCCTATGTCGTCACCGTTATTATCAACCATCGCTGTCCCACCAGGTACGCCTCTATATGGTATAGATGTTTTTATTTTATTATTTTATTCTCATTTTGACTAATTCTTTATTCATATCGGTCTACATCGCTCCCACCACAAGACACCTCTTATCCCTTTTCCACGGAGACACCAATCATATTCAATATTATGACTTGTGCCTCAAGAATTACGCAGCCGGCTTCCATCTTTCCCTGTAAGTAAGTTAATAACTATAATTGGTTCTTAGCTTCTTGGTTTTTTTTTGTTTATAAATGAGGGAAGTGGGCTGATGTCTATTGTTTTTGTCAAGGCTTGAATGGTATTTTCGATTATTGATTGCAGTTTAATAATTTTCCTATGATGGTGACAAATTTTATGAGAGCTTTGTGAAATTTGTCCTTTCTACCCATGTCGGGTATCTTGTTTAGTGGCAGCCTTTGATGCTATCACGTTCTTTCCCTGTTATGCTATTATTTGGTGTTTGCTGTCATATGATGGTTTTAACTGCTTTCCCCTATCGATTGATTGTTTTGCTCTTGGTTGCCTTTTTGTGGTAGCTTTGATGGTTTTGGGCATGGTTGTGCTTATTGCTGTTGTGAGCTTAGCTGTGCTCACTGCTGGACAAATGGTGTTTGGGTATGTTTAGCTTTAAACTTTTTGCTTTTCACTCCCAAAGTTGTGGTTGGTGTAAATTGTAACTATAGTTTTGATTCTACAGCTTTTAGTTGAGGAACAAATCATAATTATGGGTGTCTTAAGGCTTGTTGATGTTGTCTTTTTTGATCCAGGTAATTGTTATTCACTTTTGGTCAACTTTATTCAATGAAAAATTCCAAAGGTGGGGTTCTTGCTTTTAAATTGTGTTTTTGGATCACTTGAAATGTTGCATGCTTATAAATTTAACATAATGGAGAAAGTTGATTAACTTTTGTCTTCTTGATTAACAACATTTACTTTTTGTTAACATGCATCTTATTTTTTGCAAGTAAGGTGTTTGATTAATCATCTCAAAGAATCTGACTTACATATATATGGGTTTATATTGATATATCTTGCTACCAGGTACCTTGAGTTCTATAAATTTTATTTCTTTGGCTAACCTAGAGGATTACCATAAATTTTGTTGCATAGCTTCATTTGGTCATGTCTTTCTTACCCTAATTTGTTTATATTTTTTAGGCCCTGAAGAACCTTAGCTACGATAGCTTCAACCATCCAAAAACTGGTAAAGCCATCTTTCCTAATGTGAATTGCAGGTATTGTTTGTGTGATGATTTAATAATTCTGATCAACAAAATTAGTGGATTGTAATCTCAGAACGATATAAATGGATGGATCATGATTTATTTGTTCTATATAGATGGATTATAAGCTAATTATTTTAAATAAATGGATCATGACTCTACTTGACTAATTTATTATTAAAAGTTTTACCTCTAATTAACAGTTTTTTATTATAAAATATATAAAGTGTGTTGTTTATCTATTTTTTAATTGTCCCGACCTAGATGGTTGGAGGATCTGCCTAAGCATGGAATAGGTGGATTTGTTGATCAATGTGTGCATTATAACTTATGTATCCCAAGGAAGTACAACATACTTGGACAAGCACACCAAGTAAGCTTTTTAATACCCTAACCTTTTGTTGATTGCATGAATCAAAGGCATAAACACCAAAAGTTTATGGCAATATTCGTTTTATTCTTATTAAACTTGGCTCAAATGATAGACATTTTGGGATGGAGAATGCCAGTTTCGATACTAAACTACAACATGTAAACAAATGGAATTTGGAAGGTTGTGCAGGTTTTGGATGGTTTTAAACAAATGCGTTGTAGATTTTTAAGAAAGTACATTGCCTTTTCCATACTAGCGGCTAATAAAAAATGAAAAGTATGTTTCTTTTTCATGTACAAAAATACCAAAAAAATGAAAAGTTTGTTGCCAAAAATTTCATTTTTATGTTGTTTTCTATATGTTTGGCAAAGAAAGTTTTAATACTAAATTACTAATTGAGTAAACTTGTATTTTCAATGCTTTCCCGTGTAGAGTTTATTATCAGTTTGTAGAGGGCTTTGCATCATGGGTTTTAATACCTAATTTTATTGTTAGAGGAACCACAAATAACTTTAGATTAAGACAACCAAGTATAAGTGGGAAAAAAGTTCAACAACACTACATGGGATAATAAAGCAAACAAAGAGCAATGTTATTAAGAAAACCATGTAAAAGTTCTCATTCTCGGTTTAATATATTCTTAAACTTTTTCCTTTTTAATGTTATATGGATTTTATCTTGCCTATTATTTTTTGGTCAACAATTAACAGGAAAACTTATGTATGAACTTTGTATTCTTATTGATAAAATTTTCTTTTTATTACATTTTATTGTATATTTCTATTTTCTGCATTTGATAATAATAGGTGGTTATTATATATATATATATATATATATATATATATATATATATATATATATATATATATATATATATATATATATAAACTTGCAATTGTATATTTATATTTATATATTTATGCCTAAATATATAAAAAACTTGCAATTGTAAAAAGTTAATGGGCCTAAAACCAAACAAATCTGGTGGCCAAAATAAATAAATGTGATGAAAGGTTAAGCAATAGCCACATTTTATATTAATTGATGTGCTTCAATAATGGTCGCTATAAATAAATAATTGTGTCTAGAAAATGTTTATAGCCATATTGAATAGACAAAATGCATGATTACAACAACATTTTTGTCATGCTTAGATAATATTTGTGTGTAAGAATATAAAAAAAAACATGTTAATATATAAATAATGTGACAATATGGAAGATAATAGTCATGTTCGTCTAAATTGTGTGTGTTGATAGGATACTAATGACTACGGTTTAAATAATTGTCTATGGTTGTAGTACAAACAATAGTCAAACTCCACAATGTTTGCATGACTAAATGATAAACTAGGTTATACTAATAATCAATTTTTATGGTAATAAATTGAATATTGGTCGCAATTACAAACACTATTGTGTCTATAAATCAATTATAGTTATTTTTAATTGATTTCTATGTCGAAATGATATAAAATAGTCATAGTTACGACTTTTTATATGTCAAAATGATAGCAATGGTCATGATAAGTAATCTAAATAGGACCGTAAGCTAATACTAAATCCATAATTTTAATAAAATATGTGTCTTTATAACACTTATGAACATGTTTCACTTAATTATGTGTCTCTATATGTTAGAAAATACTCACCAAAATTGATTGTTTTTTTGACTAATTATTAGCAAATTGTCTCTTATGAAATTTATTGCATGTGACCATTTAGTGAACATTGTCATGTTCATTACATGTCTTCAAAAGATATCCAATAGTCTTAACAAACTTTACACTGTGCGACAATTTATTAATAAAACACCACACTGAAATAACATGCATGTCGCAAGTTGGTGATATACAATTACTACACTTACTAAATAAGTGTGTGTACTGACGATTTAACGCCAAAATATTGGATAAAATGATTGATTTTAGCAACAAAATTACATACCCAATAGTCATACTTTTATAATACCGCCACGTTTTTTCATATCATATGGCCACTACATTTTAAAGTGACCATAAGACCCATACGATGGCATCACCTTCTGTCACGCTTTTAGCGAAAAAAATAAAATGTCATTATATGCATATGGTCACAGTTTTATGGTGTGTCCGTAGGTCATTTTTGTACTAGTGTTGTTTTTTAAGAAAAAGTTGGTTGTCATTTTCTCCTTGATCCTCGGGTATATATTTCTTTATATACTTTGGAGCTAATGGGAAATGCTACCAATTTTTTCGTAAACAAACAACCATGCAACACACATTTACGTATGAGATAAAGTATGCAAAAAGTGCGTTCATATGCCTACTGTTATGAATACTCTATCATTCTGACTTGTTTTTACTTCTCAAGTATATATTTCTTTTTATACTTTTGAATACTTTATCCATTTTTGGGTATATATTTCTTTATATAGCCCAAAGACAATCTAACTTTCAATAACTATATATAAAATATAATTTTTAATAATAAAGAAACAATGACGGTCGATAAGAGTTGGATTAGAGAGAACTGAACTTCTTCAAAATTCTTGGAAGGTCTTAATAACTTTATGGAGATTGCTAAGAAACATGTCAGCTCTAAAGGAAAAGTGTGTTCTTGTGCAAAAAGTTTGTGAATATGTATTGATAGCTTTTGCCTATGGTTTATGCCCACATACATGAGTTGGTCTTCTAGAATCATATACTATGTGGGTTTATCATGGTGAGAAACATGTTGCTTCTTCGGATTTAGGGTACAACTCGACTATAAGAAAAAATACACCAGTAAAAAGTCTAGCAACTAATAAGATGTTTGATCTAATTGATGATGTTATGATGGAACAAAATACAAATGAAGAAAATATAGACGAATAGCGACGAGGTATAGACTTAGAATTTGATGCTTTGTTTCTGGAGCTCAATACCAAGTTAGACCCTGATTGTAGCGAGATGTCTTCCTTAAACTTTTTGGAAAAGTTGTAGCATAATAAAGTGATCATTATATGGAAAAATAGTTTGTTTGACCAAATTGTAGAGTTACTACGAGCTACTTTCCTGAAGAGCAAGATTCCAACCTCACACTGAAGCTAAGAAGAAGCTGAGAAATATAGGGTTAGGATATTAATCCATCCACACTTGAAAAAATGACTATGCTTTGTTTCGGAAGGAGAATGATTCCATGTAGAATTGTCCGATTCGTAAGGAGAGTAGATAGGTGGACACAGCTACAAAGGGCAAGAAACTACCACAAAAAGTTTTGCGGTATTTTCCTTTGACTCCAACGCCTCGACGAATGTATTGCTCCAAATTCACAGCTACATATATGAGTTGGCATAATATTAGACACTCATTGGATGGTATGATGTGCCATCCGGTTAATGGGAAGTAATGGCAATATTTGTGCACATTCCTATAGGGCTTCGAGCATTTCTCCCAGCAAATGTTTCAAAAACACTCATTGACTTGTGTACATTCTTTCAAAAAAATTATGGACAATCCTAGGATGTTAGCGACATGAGAAAAGCCCAATTAGAAGTGGTGAAGATATTATGCAATCTTGAGTTGATATATCCTCCAACATTTTTTGAAAAAATGATTCATCTAGTTCTTCTTTTACCTGATGAAGCCACTCTTGGAGGGCATGTACACATGATATGGATGTATCCTTTTAAAAAATATATGAAAAAATTTAAAACTTATGTCAGATTCAAAGCAAAGCCAGACGGTTCAATAGTAGAGGATTATGTTGCTGACGAAGCTCTAACATTATGCTCTATGTATCTTAAGGGTATGCAAACCAAATTCAATCGTGTTGATAGAAGTGAGGATCCCGGCCTTCCATAAAGGCAATTTCCCGTGTTCTCATCATAATGTAGACCGATGTCCACTAAGAAGCTCGTCAAGCTTTGTAAAGGGGCGAAAAAAATCATTGCATTGATTTGTACTAAACAACTACGATGAGGATGAGATGAAATGCTACAAATCATAAGTTTTTTGATATATTAACTACTTCTTCTATGGTGTTATGATACCTTCAAACTATTCTAATTGTTTTCTCCCACATCCAGCAAATTTAAACTAGAATTGTCGTGAAGTGATTTGAAAACGAAATTTTCTTCATAGTTCAAAAGAAATGTAAATACCTTATAAATTTATAATTTAAAACTAATTTATATTATTACTTAAATGTATAATATTATATTTCCTTATAGATTTATCGTATCTAAAAAGAATCATCTTCATATTGTACTAACGAATTAAAGACGTTGGCATAGGGTCCATTAAAATGCATATTCTTATAGTACCTGGATTGTATCCATTTGTTGTTCTTAGCATTGATATCTAACGCACTACACATAATAGTGGTATTGTTACATTAGGAGTAGACAAAACACGATTCTATGGTCAACTTGAGGAAATTATAGAGTTGAACTATTTACATGGCTACTCAGTTGTACTCTTTCGTGGTAAATGGTTCAACGCGTCACTAAATAATGGACGTTTAATCAATTAAAAGAATATGATTGTTATTGATACCAGTGACGAATGGTATGTCAGTAAAAAATGGTACTATGATCAACAGTACATCTTAGCCACACTAGCTAAAGAAGTGTTTTATCTCCAAGATCCTACTTGAAACAATAACTGGAGAGTTGTGGAAGATGTTCATCATTGAAAACTTTGGGATCATCGAAGTATCTTTGTTAATGTGATAGATGTTGTCAACGACACCCGATCAAATTATTTTTCCTTGGTTGTCAACTTAGGTGATGACGGTGGTGATACATACTTTTATGACAAGGGTGATATGTACTCTTTAGATAATGATGATGATGGTGTTGATGGGTTATGAGTAAAACATCATTCCTATGGTGTACATGCAAACCCTAATAACTTTTGGATCTAGTTTGTCTAATGAACATGCAATTGAATATCCAAAGCTATAAACCCTAGATCTAGCATACAATTAATCATATTAACACAAGATTGGTGCTTAGATCTTACCTTGAATGTTATGTAGCAATAACAATCACAAATCCTCCATTTTAATGGCTTTAGAAAGCTTAGAGTCACAAGTGTCACTCCTCTAATGGCTCACAAATACCAAGAGCAAGAGGATGAAGAATGATAAGAGAGGAGGCACCCAAAAACGTGTAGAAACCCTAAGGAATTAGTTGGCCATGTTTTTGGTGCCCTAGGGGTCCTTAAATAGTGAGGCTATTAGGGTTATCTAACAAGGAAACTCTAATTTGATTGCTTAGGCCCTAAGCAACCCATGGACTCCCTCCTTAGAGACCTTGGACGATTTCTAATGGGTTTCCCCATAGAATTCGTCCACTCCATCCTCTATGGAGTCCATTAGCCCAATATTCAACTATCACACAATTGACAGTTCTAGTCCCTTTTATTTAATTAATGTCTTTTAGCCACAAAATTAATTCTTATTAATTCTTGACTAATATTAATTAAACAATATGATTTCTCCTTTAATATATTATTCTCATAATATATTAATAAATCATAATTAATCATATCTCTCCATAATTCATCCTATCAAGTTGCTTTGGTGAAGGCAACCCAAAAGGACCATGCACCATCGGGTCAAGTACATACCAAAATAGCTATGGACTTAGACACTAATCCAACACTCTCCCACTTGGATAAGTCTAATAACTATTATGCATATGACTTCAGATCCTGATCCGCAATCATAGCTTTCAAAAGCCGCTGTCAACTATGATCTTTATCCGATACGCATCCTTTAGATAAGGGGTCATATAATACTCCATTCTAGATATCGTATAGACTGAGACATGGATTGAAATCATTCTCTCTATACTGTTTTCCCGATTTCCGATTTATGACGACTGACAACAAACTACAATTGAATATATCAAATTAGTCCCGGCTTGGCCAAGCGCTTATGTGTCATCAATAAATCATCTAGGGGCCCATAGATATCGCCTTCATCCCACTTTGGATAAAAGGAACAGATAAACTTTGCTTCGATGCTTGCTCGCACTCACTCACCGAAATACACACAACAATATGTTTTATGACACCAAGTTACTAGTGTGTTTACATATTATCAATGTGTAACCGACTCACAAGATACAACTCACACATCTCGGTTTCAAGAATATAAGATATTACCGTCTCACCAATCACTCGTGATAAAATACATGAAGTGATCCAAGTGAGCGTGGGTTTAATCCAATGCTCAAATCATATTCATAAGCACTCATGAACGTTGCAACAAACATTTGCTTATTTCTAATATACTTTAGAAAATCCACACAGTTCATTCATACCTACTTCCAACATATGAACGACTATGGTCCATTCGAATAATTTGATTGTTCTGAACCAATTTAATTATTCAGGAAGTCAAAACATGCAAAGTGAAACACAAGAATAATACTAATCCCATATGGCCCCAAACTCTGGGTATAAATAAAACATTTTATTTAATCACCATAATGATTACTCATTATTTGTTGTTTTGGGTAATCAACTTCTTACTAGAATTATTACTACACTTGTCCCATGCTCTCAGCATGCACACAATATTTACCTACGGTCCTTACTTTGTGAAATAGATCAAATAAACACATTTCCAATCATACTCATTTCACAACTCCCAATCCTTATCATAAGTATAAGAATATCAAATTCTTGTTACTTATGCTAGATTCTAACATTTTATGCAATGATTCTTTCGTAAAGTCATAGCTCAAAATCATCAAGACTTGGCTAATCTCTATCAGAAACAATTCTATAGATATGATGTCTCTCACTCAAAGTACATTCCTTTGAACATCCTTCTTGCATAAACGTTTATAATCTAGACATAGATTCTCAATATCCAACTCCCAATATGGAAACATTTCCATATTTGCCATATGACAATTCATTTTTAATAGAATCTTATCTATTCATAATAATGTCCTCCAATACCATACTTCCAACTACTCACAAGCGACCAATCCTCAGCGAGCTTTGGATCATCCTTTGATAGTTGTTTAATTATTTTATTCAAAACCGATTCTATTCCTTTTTCCCTCTAAATGCGCTAGACATTTGGAAAATTTTAGAATGGTGAAATATAATAGCACTGGCAATCAATCCTATACCCGAAGCTTATAGGACACGATGCATAATGTCTTACATAAAGATATGATACTTTATCAATCTTCTTCCATAATATTTTATGTGTCTCGTTCTTACAATTCGAACTATGAAGAGGGATACCGTAATCATAATCGAAATTTAAGAACACACTATGTATCCTTTGACTAAATTTATTAAAATTTCTCAATCTAAGCTTTAGATTTTGAAACGAAGTACAATATTCTCTCCCTTAATTACAGCAAAACAACTTTTCAACCCTTACGACTTTGCAAAGTATAACTCTTGTTTTCGATAATTAATATTGCTAACTTGCAATACTTGCCTTAATAATCATACAAGCACAACATTTATGCTCCCACTATCATGATGATTATTATCATATAAGCATAACACTTATGCTCCCACTAGCTTTGACATGTTTAAGAAAACAACTGAACTTCCAGAAAACAATACTTATTGAATTTCTAAAGTTCATATTTCTAATACCTAATGTTTTGATAATCCTTTGTCTAAGCTTCTTAAACTTATACACATTTACCTTAGATAGCTCATATGTGTGTCTAAACAATTCAAACTAATTGCCAAATCTCACAATTCGAATTATGGAAAGGGATACCGTAACCATAATCGAATTCGAGAATACAATTTCACAATCACTATCTTCTTAAAATCTCTTTTAGTGAAAGCATTTCCTCACAGTCATTTTCATGAAGGAGGGAATCTTATGACACTTAGATTTTAATGGTGTATGTGTTCCTAACCATGCGAATTTGTCAAAACCAAAGTTTGTGACAAATCCAAACTCATATGGACCGAACTTTCTCAATCTTGATTTCTCGCCTTATGGTAACACGAGTGCCCACCATGTCTTCCAAGTAGTTAAGCAGCTTATCTTTTCCTATCAATGTACTTTTCATTGATCAAGGTGCTTGCCTTTTATGCATTCAAATGAGAACTCATAGAACTCACATGCATAATTAACTCAATTGGAATGGCACAGAAACAAAATAATGTCAACACGATAGGTTGTAAACCTCAAGTCGTGTGCTAGTGATGATCGATAAGGTTTATTCTTGATTAGTTCTTAAAAAATTTTCAAGACGATTAAGACTCCCAATGACTCCTTGACATATAAGATTCTTTTGTCAATAAACATTTCTTGACAAACAAATATTCAAGAGTTAGTGTAGCTTTTATCAAGACAAAACACTTCACAAAATTGGTCCTAGTTGGTCTTTGTCATATCCACTACATCACAACTTTCCAATTTCAAATGTGCAAGAATAAGAAAACCTTTTCAAATTCCACCTTTGATGAATTTTATAAACCTTCTTGAGACTTGTCACTCAATTCACAATCTTGACTCTAAGACTTTTTTTAGGAACAAAGTATGATTGACTTCTTGATTTAACCATTTCTTCAATTCTTGATTCCTCTTCTCAGACATGCAATTTCACCAAGACTCACTTAGAGGATCAATTGAGATATGGTTCTTAATCATTAAGACCTATCATAAAAAGTACTCTCCCTTCTTCTTAGAATAGGGAAACTTTTATCTTTTTGCCTACTTGATTTTTCTTATTCGTTCTGCTATTGATTGAAACTCTTTCAATTAACTCATAATTACACTTAATCTTATAAGTATAATCATATTTACTAAACCTTTAGTAAATCATGACGAATATCTTTGTCACTCTTGTGGTGGACTTGATCAACACACAACTTTGTGTAGTCGATCTCCTAGTCCTTCACTTGACACTTTGTCAACGAATTAGTCTAATTTCCTAACATGAAATTTGTCATTCATCATGCAACCAAGTTGTATGATTCCAAGTTTCTGTCAAATTGAAACTTAGGCGATGAGAAACTTTCCCTATTTGGTAAATTCTTGACATTTCCACAAATAACATAATTAAGAATAAAATCCATTATTGCTAATAATAGAAACCTTCAAACATCAATTTTTCATACACACCATTGCAAGGATAAATAAATAATATAAAATCAAAATTTATTTTATGCGGAAAAATTTGTCCTTACAATGCAATTCAATTGAAAAACTATGTTAATACATATTTCTTAGCAATCTTATTCTAACTCCAAGTAGTAGCTCAAGAATCTAATCTTCAAGTAATGCGATCGAAATCCATTTCTTCACGATTAGATTCCGCTCACTTCTTCCCTTAAGCTTCCTCTCTTTTCTTCAATCCTACAAAACATTAAAATGTAATCTTATCACATCATGTATTAAGAATCTGGAATAGGAACTTAAAAGAGTTAATTAATGGATTTTACCTAAAGTAGAGCCATACGTTTTGACTCTCCCATCTCTTAGATCTCTTAGGTAAATAGGGCAGCTTCGTCTCCAATGCCCCTTCTCTTGGAAATAGAAGCAAATGGACTCTTTTGGAATGACACAATGAACTATCTCAGAATTTACCTTTTTTGGATCTCCTAGGTCACCATTTTCAATGTCCATTCACGTTTGGGAGTTTGATTCACCAGAAAAATTTGTTCGACCAGCTCGCCAAATCATTGTTGATTCAGCGGCTATAAGCAAATAGGTCAAATCAATGAGGGTCACGTCATGATCTATCATATAGTACTCTCTAACGAACTTACTATATGATTTAGGAAGCGACTGAAGAACCCAGTCAATAGCCAACTTACTTGAAATCTCGACACCCAACATCCTTAACCTATCAATGCGTGACTTCATCTCTAAGACGTGTACACACACAGCTTTCCCATGTTTACTTGCCAAAAGGGATTGAGTGAGCTTGAACTTTTCAAGCCTTCGAACTTGTGGGTTAGGGAGAATAATTGGAGGAGGTGGAGGAAGTGAAGCATGCTCTCTTGTTCCTCGATCGAATCGTGGAATATCATCTTCATGTGGAAAGCTTGTCCCACGGGATTTGGGAAGACCATAGTTGTCATACTTTGACATCTACAAAAAGGGAGAAAATTCAAGTTAAGTTGATTAGAATCCTCGATGTGACACCCAAATCAAACATCGAGGCTAGGATCCAACACAATACTCTACAACCTAGAAGAGGGATGTTGTAATCTAGTTGGAGAATATTTGAAGGTAGGCAAATGACGATTTACCAATTTCCACCATGAAAAACGAAAAGTAAACTTAAGTTTCAAATGTATTGAAAATTCCTAAATCTTTTGAGATTCATTGAACTTTTCAATGGCATGTTTAAATCTCGATATGCCCCTCGATTTGTGACTGGGATGTCGAGGATCACAAAACATGGTGTGAATAACCATGCAAACTTACATGGTGCCCCCAATGTTACAGTCACCTATTCGATGTGTCGGTTAACCACACACGCTGCACCGAACTATGACAAACATTGAGTCACCCTTTGCTACCTTTTCTTAGAACCATTTAGTGTGCCGATTAACCACACATGCTCCACTAACGTCTTCGCAAGGGTACAAAGTGTAATTTCATGGAATTGCATCAATTCACTTTTGCCTAAAGTAACTAAGATTGGGAATTTTGTAAAAGCATTTAGTTACTTTTGTACTTCATTATACTTATAATGGAAGGTTTCTGTCCTATCCTACCCATTCGGCTAACGACCCTCCACTAGTCAAGAGTGTGGTGGGTAAGAGTGGATACCCATTCAATCGCCATTTTATAGGCAATTTCCTTAAACACCCCTTATATACCAGCTTCGTGAATGAGGCCTACTAACGGTAAGACTGATTGTTTACTCATACATATATAATACTAGACTTTTAATGTTTTATATATATATATATATATATATATATATATATATATATATATATATATATATATATATATATATATATATAGGGTGTATTTTACACTTTTAAAATACTAGGCGGTCTAATTTAATAAATTATACTTTTAATTTAATTAAATGTAAACCAAAACTTTATGAGTTTATTAAATCTCCTTTAATTATACACTTTAATTAATTAATAAAACCATAAGGGTGTAATTTGAACTTTTCAAAACAATACTAGGGTTTTAGAATTTAACATTTCTAAATTAAACTTTTAATCAACTTTTAAATTCCAAAACACGAGGGAAAGTTTTGAAACATTTCAAAACATTAGAGTTTAACTTATTTAAATTTCAAAAACAAAACTTTTAAGTTCAAATTTAAACTATAAAACCTAAAGGGATGAATTTGAAACTTTTCCAAACTTTATCAAGAATATTCTAGATCACAAAATTCAAATAAGGCAATTAACAATTAATTGGTGGTTATCTAATTTGACCTAGTCCAAATTCTTGCAAGATAATTCACCAAATAATTCAAATAATTAAATCTAATCATATAAGGAAATAATTATCTAACTAATATGAATTTATCTTTAATTTTGGCAAAGATAATCACCCAATATCATAAAAATCAGATTTATATCAATAAAAAACGTTTTGGTCACTATCCCATAGCCAAAAGAGCACAAAATCCCGATTTTCCCTCTTCCTGACCAACTAACTCGTCGAGTCAGGCATGGACTCAGTGAGTTCACCATGGACTTGGCGAGTTCATCTATGGACTCGGCGAGTTCAGCCCCCAGAAACCCTTAATTTCGATCTTTAAGCAAGAATAGTTCACAATAGCATCAAATACATCAAACAAATAGCCATGGCTCTGATACCACTGATGGGTTATGAGCAAAACATCATTCCTATGGTGTTCATGCAAACGCTAATAGCTTTTGGATCTAGTTTGTCTAATGAACATGCAATTGAATATCCAAAGCTATAAACCCTAGATCTAGCATACAATTAATCATATTAACACAAGATTGGGGTTTAGATCTTACCTTGATTGTTATGTAGCAATAACAATCACAAATCCTCCTTTGTAATGGCTTTAGAAAGCTTAGAGTCACAAGTGTCACTCCTCTAATGGCTCACAAACACCAAGAGCAAGAGGATGAAGAATGATAAGAGAGGAGGTACCCAAAAACGTGTAGAAACCCTAAGGAATTAGTTGGCCACGTTTTTGGTGCCCTAGGAGGTCCTTAAATAGTGAGGCTATTAGGGTTATCTAACAAGGAAACCCTAATTTGATTGTTTAGGTGCTAAGTAACCCATGGACTCCCACCTTAGAGGTCTTGGACGATTTCTAATGGGTCTCCCCATAGAATTCGTCCACTCCATCCTCTATGGAGTCCATTAGCCCAATATTCAACTATCACACAATTGACAGTTCTAGTCCTTTTTATTTAATTAATGTCTTTTAGCCACAAAATTAATTCTTATTAATTCTTGACTAATATTAATTAAACAATATGATTTCTCCTTTAGTATGTTATTCTCATAATATATTAATAAATCATAATTAATCATCTCTATCCATAATTCATCCTATCAAGTTGCTTTGGTGAAGGCAACCCAAAAGGACCATGCACCATCGAGTCAAGTACATACCAAAATAGTTATGGACTTAGACACTAATCCAACAGGTGTGGCTCCTAGTATAAATGATGACGATTTCATTAATGACAACGATGAAGATAATGATACGTACTCTTCAGATAATGACGACGATTTCAAAAATGATGACAAATTCATTAATTTTTATTATTATTGATGATGTTGTACACGTATAATGTTCTAGTGATGATTTTGATTGACAATATGTTACGGTTATTTTACGTTTTGATTGCTTAAACTTGTTTATTAGTTTTGTTCAAAGTATGTTTAGTATATTTTGTAATTTTTGTTAAACATATGACAAATTCATTAATAATGATGTATATTGATAATATTTTTTAAATAGATGACAACAAATGTCACAATGGGGTATGGAGGAGACTGTGGGGAAACACCTCCACACGGAGGCGTACACAAGATACCAACGGGTTATTAATTTTGTAAGTTACATGAAATCTTTAACTATACTAGATATATTTTTAAAGTTCCGATTTTCTAAATTTCCAATTTTATGTGTTAAAGAACTGATAAAGAACACAAACATGAGTTGAAAACCTATTTTGACGAAGTTGGCGGATATGATGATGTGGAATGTGTAAGAGAAAATTTACCGGAAGAAATGGGCGACGAAGCGTAGAATGACATGATTGATCTTCTTTTCTTGGAGAAGGGTTATAGAACCAGTCAGAAAAATTTAAAGAATGTAGGGCTAACCTTCACCATACAAGTGCCCATGATAGTAGATCATAAGCAGATAGACAAGGTGAGGAGTTGATTAAATTTATTTGTATTATATAAAAAATTTATTAATGCTTCTATAAATATCTTAATTGTTTTTGGCTTATAGATTGACAAATGACAAAGACCACAACATATTAATGGTTTCAGACAAATGCATTTCAAGGAAGGTCAATGTTGGTGTACATCACAAGCAGACCGGGATTGGATAAATAATAAACGAAGTTAATACCTTATTATTATTATTATTATTATTATTATTATTATTATTATTATTGTTATTATAGTTTTTGAAAAGAATATTATTATTTTTTAGCATACTCAAGAATATTCCTAGCAAGAATTATTTAGGAAAAAACGATATTATATATATAGAAAAAAAATAAAGATAGAAAATTTTTGTATAAAATTAATAAAAATATTAAGGTTGAACCTAATAAGGACCAAATAAAGGATAAAAATAAGGACCAAATAAAGGATAAAATTCATAAAAAATAGTTTTTTTTATCTTCCGATTGATTCAAATTTGGAAATAAATTACAAAAAGGTATTTTTTTTATTGGATGTGAATGAATGAAAAATTTTAATCTTAAATTCTCTCATATCGAATCCGAAAGTTTTTTTCTTTCCAAAGTTTGTGAGATTTTATCAAAAATATAAAGAGAAACCTTAGTTTATTCCAAGCAAATTACTTCTTTTTAATTTGAATATCAATTCCAATTTTAAGTGAAAATCAAAATATCAACGGAAAGCAAGAAGATGATTTTTTCAAATTTAGACCATCCAATTCAAAACAATATTTTGAATTAAATAATCAAAACAATATTGAAGAATACTTTTTGGAATCCACCAAAAAACTAAAAATATTTCTTAAAGGAGATTTTCCTTTGCAATTAAGATGGGCTGGACGTGTCAATCAATTGAATCAAAAAATAATGAATAATATCCAGATATATGGTCTACTACTTTCCTTGATAAATGTCAAAAAAAAATTACTATATCCTATATTCAAAGGAAAGAAATGGATCTAGGTATAATGAGTTGGAATTTAAATCTTACAAAATTAATGAAAACAGAAATATTAATTCTGGAACTTGCCCGCCTATCTCTAAAAAATGACGGACAATTTTTTATGTATCAAATCATAGGTATTTCATTGGTTCATAAAAGTAACTACCAAAGTAATCAAAAATACCAAAAACAAGAAAATGTTGCTAAAAATATAAACAAAAAGAATTCTGATTTGCTTGTTCCTGAAAAAATTTTATCGTCTAGACGCCGTAGAGAATTAAGAATTCTCATTTCATTTAATTTGAATTTCAAGAATAACACTGGTGTGGATAGAAACACATTAGTTTACAACGAGAACAAGATTAAAAAATGGAGTCAATTTTTGGATGAAAATAAAGATTTTGACATAAAAAAATGAATTAATTAAATTCAATTTCTTTTTTTTGGCCGAATTATCGATTAGAAGATTTAGCTTGTATGAATCGGTATTGGTTTGATACCAATAATGGGAGCCGCTTGAGTATGTTAAGGATATATATGTATCCATGATTAACAATTTTGAGTTTCCTAGATATTCTGTTGTTCTATCAATCAGTTATGTCCGTGATCTAAATATATCCATGTTATATGCAAGCAACCAAGTGAACATATGCACTGTCTTACATTCCAGTCTAGGATAGTGCAATAATTAGGAAATGTCGTAGGAAAAATGGCGTATCAATTAAAGCTAGAAATTAATCAACAGAATTTTCGTACTAAACTATTTGGTATCGTCTTTTTACTATACAAATGAATTCCAAAATAGGATTTATTAATTGATATAATCAGGAGTCTATAAAAAAATTATGATTATTGTGTATACTACATTAAAATTTCTGACATTATTATTACTGCTTAATAAAATCAATATCTATAAAAAGGGGAGTGTGAAATTATTTTATAGTAAAAAATTCATGTATTTCAATTATTTTTCAAGAACAAGAAGAAAACAAAAAAAACAGAGGATCTGTTGAATTTCAAGTAGTAAGTTTCACCAATAAGATACGTAAACTTACTTCACATTTGGAATTGCACAAAAAAGACTATTTATCTCAGAGAGGTCTGCGGAAAATTATGGGAAAACGTCAACGGTTGCTGGTTTATTTGTCAAAAAAATATAGAGCGCGTTATAAAGAGTTAATAGGCCAGTTGAATATTCGAGAGAGAAAAACTCGTTAATTTGAAGAGTTAGTTTGAATTATCGCTTAAAGTTTGATGAACTTCTTTTCGCTTTCAGCAATTCATGGAAGAATGAATCAGGAAAAACCTATGAATGGACCAGCTATAAGAAAAGACCTCATGATAGTCAATATGGGACCTCACCACCCATCAATGCACGGTGTTCTTCGACTCATTGTTACTCTAGATGGTGAAGATGTTATTGACTGTGAACCAATATTAGGTTATTTACACAGAGGTATGGAAAAAAATTGTAGAAAATCGAACAATTATACAATATTTGTCCTATGTAACACGTTGGGATTATTTAGCTACTATGTTCACAGAAGCAATAACTGTAAATGCACCAGAGCAATTAGGCAATATTCAAGTCCCTAAAAGGGCCAGTTATATCAGAGTCATTATGTTGGAGTTAAGTCGTATAGCTTCGCATTTGTTATGGCTTGGCCCTTTTATGGCAGATATTGGGGTGCAGACTCCTTTCTTTTATATTTTTCGAGAAAGAGAATTGATATATGACCTATTCGAAGCTGCCACCGATATGCGAATGATGCACAATTTTTTTCGTATTGGTGGAATCGCTACTGATTTACCTCATAGGTGGATAGATAAATGTTTGGATTTTTGCGATTATTTTTTAACAAGAATTGTTGAATATCAGAAGCTTATTACACGGAATCCCATTTTTTTTAGAACGAGTTAAAGGAGTAGGCATTATTGGTGGATAGGAAGCAATAAATTGGGGTTTGTCGGGACCCATGCTACGAGCTTCCGGAATACAATGGGATCTTCGTAAAGTTGATAATTATGAATGTTACGATGAATTTGATTGGGAAGTCCAATGGCAAAAAGAAGGGGATTCATTAGCTTGTTATTTAGTACGAATCCGTGAAATGACAGAATCCATAAAAATTATTCAACAGGCCCTAGAAGGAATTCCGGGAGGGCCCTATGAAAATTTAGAAATCCACCGCTTTGATCGAGTAAAAGATACTGTATGGAATGAGTTTGACTATCGATTCATTAGTAAAAAAACCTTCTCCGACTTTTGAATTGTCGAAGCAAGAACTTTATGCGAGAGTCGAAGCACCAAAGGGAGAATTGGGAATTTTTTTGATAGGAGATAAGGGTGTTTTTCCTTGGCGCTATAAAATTCTCCCACCGGGGTTTATTAATTTGCAAATTCTTCCTCAATTAGTTAAAAGAATGAAATTGGCTGATATTATGACAATACTAGGTAGTATACATATCATTATGGGAGAAGTTGATCGTTAAAATGATAATTGATACAACAGAAGTACAAGCTATCAATTCTTTTTCTATATTGGAATCCTTAAAAGAGGTCTATAGGATCATATGGATGCTTATTCCTATTTTTACTCTTGTATTAGGAATCACAATAGGTGTACTAGTAATTGTTTGGTTAGAAAGAGAAATATTTGTGGGTATACAACAATGTATTAGTCCTGAATACGCAGGACCTTTGGGAATTCTCCAAGTTCTAGCAGATGGTACCAAATTACTTTTCAAAGAGAATCTTCTTCCATCTGGAGGAGATACTTGTTTATTCAATATTGGACCATCTATAGTAGTTATATCCATTTTATTAAGTTATATAGTAATTCCTTTTAGTTATCACCTTGTTCTAGCAGATCTCAGTATCGGTGTTTTTTTTAAGGATTGCTATTTCAAGCATTGCTCCTGTCGGCCTTCTTATGTCAGGATATGGCTCAAATAATAAATTTACTTTTTTAGGTGGTCTATGAGCTGCTGCTCAATCAATTAGTTACGAAATACCATTCACTCTATGTGTGTTATCAATATCTCTACGTGTGATTCGTTAAGACATAAATTGCCCCCTGATTCTTTTCTTTCTAAGAAAGAAGTGTCATGATTTGAATATCTATTTTCGTTTTTTATTCATTATTCGGGGGTTGATGAAGAAAACCAGATAGTTATATGAGTGAAAGAAACGGCTTATCAATTTGCAGTAAAAGATTGAATCTCATTTCCTATGTACAAGAGTTAAGAAAAGTAAGCATAAGTATTAGAGACTGTTTACCCCAAGATTAATTGATTAGTGATCATAAGTTGACGCGGGTTCAAAAGATCAACTTTATGGTGTTTTTACTATCTATTACCATATGTATTACCCTAAAGTAGATTGATAAAAATGAGTGGATAACTAGGAACACTAAGGTACACAAAGGATTCGTAATAGAGATTATGTAAGTCTATTTTTCTCTAGATAAAAAGAATTCTAATTGGGGCTCTAAATTGGTAGAAATGATCAAGGAGTACTTCCCACGATTCCGATCCAGAGTATACTTCTATTCACAGATTAAGTAAATAACTATCAAGAACGAAGTAATCCTTTAACTTTGTTTAACGTCCCCCTTTTTGAGAAAGGAGAATAGGAACGAAAAAACTCGAAAGACCTAATGGAATTGCACTAGAAAAAAAAATATCTTTTTTCTTTCTCTATATAGAGATAGAATGCTTGTCATAATTCGTGAACTAATGCAACGTCTAATTTGATTTCGTAATTAAAAACGTTAGGTTGAAATATCTATGGATATTGCTACAAGAAACATTTTATTCAAGGATTAAGTTATTACTCAACAAAGAAGAATTTAAATTATTAAAAGATAAGATGAATTCAGAAGCACTTTATTATAAATATAGCAAACAGAATTTCAGTATCTAATGGGGACCTTACAATGGATTTGGTTTTCTCTCTATATATCCTACAAACATATCATGAAAAATAATAATGGACGGGTCCTTAGATTTATTTGTGACCCTTAAGGAGCCGTATGATATGAAAATCTCATGTACGGTTCTGGAATAGGGATGGGAACAGTGATGTTATCATCCACTATGATTATCTAACTGCTCAAGTAGAGTTGATATAGTTGAAGCGCAATCAAAATATGGTTTTTGGGGATGGAATTTGTGGCGTCAACTTATAGGCTTTCTAGTTTTTCTAATTTCTTCCCTATCCGAGTGTGAATGATTACCCTTTGATTTACCAGAAGCAGAAGAAGAATTAGTAGCAAGTTATCAAACCGAATATCCCGGTATAAAATTTGGTTTATTTTACGTTGCTTCATATTTAAATCTACTCGTTTCTTCATTATTTGTAACGGTTCTTTACTTGGGGGGTTGGAATCTTTCTATTCCGTACATATTTGTTCCCGAGGTTTTTGAAATTACTAAAAGGGGTAGAGACTTTGGAAAAATAATTGGTATCTTTATTATATTAGCTAAAACTTATTTTTTCTTGTTCATTCCTATCGCAACAAGATGGACTTTACCGAGACTGAGAATGGACCAATTATTAAATCTTGGATGGAAATTTCTTTTACCTATTTCTCTAGGTAATCTATTATTAACAACTTGTTCCCAACTTATTTCACTGTAAAAAAATACTTCTATACTCATATTCACGACTTGTCTCAAACAAGAGAAAGAAACTGATATTAGAAAAAACTAATGAATGCATTGCTTGTGAAGTATGTGTTTGTGTATGTCCTATAGATTTGCCCGTTGTTGATTGGAAATTGGAAACTGATATTAGAAAGAAATGATTGCTTAATTACAATATTGATTTCGGAATATGTATATTTTGTGGTAATTGCGTTGAGTATTGTCCAACAAATTTTTTTATCAATGACTGAAGAATATGAACTTTCTACTTATGATCGTCACGAACTGAATTATAATCAAATTGCTTTGGGTTGTTTACCAATGTCAGTAATTGATGATTACACAATTCGAACAATTTTCAATTTGCCTGAAATAAAAACTTAAGAACTCATTTTGATCTAAAAGAATGAAGGTTTTTATTTCGTGAATAATTACAATTATATTGATTAGGGGGAGAGACTCCTGTTTTAATTTATATTAAAAATCTATATTTATAGTCTATATTGAGGATTTGCAAATATATAGATTCAAATTACTCTTTCGAGAGATTAAGCCAATAACTATATCTCCATCAATCCATATCCATGAAAATGGAAATTTTTTTATAAGAACTATTATAAAAAAAAGTAGAGTTACTTCTTTTTTCCTGACCGGGTCAATAAAGTTATGAAAGATTTTGTTTTATTTATCTCTGTTTTTGTATATAATGGATTTACCTGGACTAATACATGATTTTCTTTTAGTCTTTCTGGGATTGAGTCTTATATTAGGGGGTCTGGGAGTAGTATTACTTCCCAATCCTATTTATTCTGCCTTTTCGTTGGGATTGGTTTTTGTTTGTATATCTTTATTCTATATTCTATCAAACTCCCATTTTGTAGCTGCTGCGCAGCTCCTTATTTATGTAGGAGCCATAAATGTTTTAATAATTTTTGCTGTGATGTTCATAAATGGTTCAGAATATTCCAAAGATTTCCATCTTTGGACCGTTGGAGATGGAATAACTTCGATGGCATGTACAAGTCTTTTTGTTTCACTAATTACTACTATTCCAGATACGTCATGGTACGGAATTATTTGGACTACAAAAGAAAACCAGATTATAGAACAAGATTTGATAAGTTATAGTCAACAAATTGGGATTCATTTATCAACAGATTTTTTTCTTCCATTTGAATTCATTTCAATAATTCTTTTAGTTGCGTTAATCGGCGCAATTGTTGTAGCTCGTCAATAATAACTCTTTAGAACTAGGAAAAACCTTGTTATGAGCTATCACATGCATTTCCTTTTTTCTATTTTTGTATATAAAAATTGTTTCTTAGTAGTAGTTTGATCTATCCCCAATATAATATATTCCTTTATTCCATTACTCGTTATATTCTAGTCAATCCAATTGGTTAAATTGTTTTTCATATTGAAATGGATCGAGATTGATAAGGAGTTGGTTAATGATGCTCAAACATGTACTTGTTTTGAGTGCCTATTTACAGGTAGACAAAAATTGTTGAATCAATTGGGCCTTGTAATAATTCTTAGCAGACAAAAAGTAATTTTTAAAAAATATTGTTTCTTTCATTCTTGTATTGGATTTCACCAAATGAAAAAGACTCATTTAATTTTAAGAAATTATTACTTTTGTAACTATAAAAAATCTTTCTAAATGTAATGACTAGAAGTGCTACTGATAATAAGGATCCACAAAGAAGAGCTATATGAAAACAAGAGAATTTGGATAAGAGCAATAGTTAGTTTTAACTATAACTAAAAAAAATCAAAAGATATCTAAAGATATGTAATAAAAATAGGATTCTAATCTACGAATCTTGAAAGGAAACACGCCCAGCCCACTAAATGGTTCGACCAAAATCAATTCTTACTTTAACTAAACAGTTATGAACGACTTAAAAAATTCAAGTCGAATTGACTAATCCGGTATATTTTCCACGTTCATAGGAGTGCATCTATGTTTCTGCTTTATGAATATGATATTTTTTGGGCATTTCTAATCATATCAAGTCTTATTCCTATTTTGGTATTTTTCATTTCGGGATTTTTAGCTCCGATTAGCAAAGGACCGGAGAAACTTTCTAGTTATGAATCGGGTATAGAACAAATAGGCGACGCTTGGTTACAATTTAGAATCCGCTATTATATGTTTGCTCTAGTTTTTGTTGTTTTTGATGTTGAAACGGTTTTTCTTTATCTATGGGCAATGAGTTTTGATGTATTAGGTGCATCTGTATTTGTAGAAGCTTTAATTTTCGTGCTTATCTTAATTTTTGGTTTAGTTTATGCATGGCGAAAGGGGGCATTGGAATTGTCTTAGCTCCTGAATATTCAGACAATCAAAAGAAAAAAGGAAAAAATTGAGATAGTTATGAATTCCATTGAGTTTCCCTTATTTGATCGAACAACCTAAAATTCAGTTATTTCAACTACATTAAATGATCTTTCAAATTGGTCAAGACTCTCTAGTTTATGGCCGCTTCTCTATGGTACCAGTTGTTGCTTCATTGAATTTGCTTCACTAATAGGCTCACGATTCGACTTTGATCGTTATGGACTAGTACCAAGGTCGAGTCCTAGACAAGCGGACCTTATTTTAACAGCCGGAACAGTAACAATGAAAATGGCCCCTTCCTTAGTGAGATTATACGAGCAAATGCCTAAACCAAAATATGTTATTGCTACGGGAGCATGTACAATTACAGGGGGATGTTCAGTACCGATTCTTATAGTACTGTTTGTGGAGTCGATAAGCTAATTCCTATGGATATATATTTGCCTGGCTATCCACCTAAACCAGAAGCAATTATAGATGCTATAACAAAACTCGTAAGAAAATATTATTATTTTAGTGTTTAAATTTAATGTATGTTTATTTGTTTTAATTAATATATGTTTATTGTTTTCTTTATTTTATGATAAGATTCAAACAACGTACAGAAAAATGCAAGAAGAGCTCCAGGTGGGCAAACACGTAAATGAAGGACATTATCTCACTTGTGACTTCTGTGAGACACGCAGACATGTTTTCGGAGTAGGAAGAAAACCAAGCATCAACAATCATTTAATTCCAAGTCAATATTATAAAAAATTCAAATCTTCTAAATCTCAAACTCAAAATACAAGTAATTCCTAAGTTGTTGCATTAACCCAACAAGTGCAATACATGTAACAATATATGCAACAAATGCAACAAATGCAACAAAGTGTATAGCAACTCATTGGCATCCATACTTCCTAACTTCCAACTACCACAAATATCACACTTTCAATTCTATCCAGAAAATACCCGCAAACCAACCAATGAAACCGAGGAGAACGAGGATAATGTGATCACCGATGAAGATTATGATTGATCTTTTATGTTATATTGAATAATGTTTATTGAAAATTTGTCTTTTTTGTTATTTTGGTACGTATAGTATATCTTGAATGTGAACTTTGATTGTCTGTTATGATTATTTAGTGTTTGATAGTATTTTACATATACATAATGTCTAGATTTGTTTAAAAAAGCATGTTTGGTATATATAACAAATCAATGAAACATATTAAAAAAAAAAAGCTATACCGACTAAAAGTCTTGACTGTAAAAGCGTTTATAGCTTTTACCGACGCCTTGTTGTCGGTATAGCTAAATGAAATTGAGACTTACCAAACTTTTCCTGACGACAACTCGTCTGAACTTCTTAATCACTCCCGACAACAAGTCGTCGGTATAGACTGGCTCTATACCGACGACAAGTCTTCTGTTAAAGAATATATTAAAACTTTTTTTCCTCAAAAATTATTCCGACAATAAGTCCTCAACATTGCTTGACCTTTACCGACGACTTTTTCCGGTTCAACCGATGAGGCTATATCGACGACTTTTTAGGGACGACAAGTCATCAGTATAGACTTTCCTTACAACTTGTCGTCATTATATGGGTTGAAAATGCCGTCGGTATAGCGTCGTATTCTTGTAGTGCAAGGGTAACATGACATAATTTACAAACATGATTAAAGATGTAAACGATTTCTTTGAGTATTAAGATAAAGATTAGTTATAAAACCCAGATACACTTTGTCAAAAGCCCTTCACATAAAAATAAAACTAAAAAAAGAAAAAGTTATCAAATGCGAATAAGGGTTCATGTGTCTTTTTTATGTACCTTCTTCGAAACGTCTCTTTTATTATATGAGTAGGCGAATGCCCGCGCGTTGCGCAGAAGCATTTATATAACTAAAATCTTTACATGTTTTTTTTTAAATATAAAAATAATGTTATTATTAAATTTGATATAATAATTTGTATACTAAGAAGATATAATATATTAATTATTTTTGAAGAGTAAATTACACGAGTGGTCCATATGGTTTGGGGTGATTTGCACGCTTGGTCCCTAACTAATTTTTTAAACTTGGAAGGTCCTTACTATTTGTTTTTGTTACGCGCTTTGTCCCTACTATTTATTTTTGTTACGCGTTTGGTCTATGTTTTTACCTAAAAAGACTATTATTTAAATAGGAAAAAATTATGGGGTAGGTAAGGTAAGGTGAATGGGTGGGGTTGGGTGTTTATTTAAATAAATTAGAAAATAAAGGGAAAAAAATAGTCTTTTTAGGTAAGACAGGGACCAAGTGCGTAACAAAAACAAATAGTAGGGTCCTTCTGAGTTAAAAAAAAATAAGTCAGGGACCAGACACGCAGATTACTCTAAATCGTAGAGACTATTCATGTAATTTACTCTATTTTGAATTATATAATAATATAAACATCTATTAAAACTGCATAATCTCAATCTTTTGAATGACCTCTACCTGCGGGTTACTCATAAATAAAATAAAATATAATATATAGTTTAATGTTATTTATGGTTGTAGTTATTATTAATTAATTTTTTAAAATTTATTTGTTTAACATTTTAATTTCTATCATTGTAATTATTTAAAATATCAAACATTTTTTTTTATTTTAAAGGTAACAATATAATCATTTATATAGAGTTATTTTTAACTATTGTTACTGTAAGTTATTTTAAGCTAATTATTTGAAAACTTTTAACGATTATAAAAATATCTTTACAAAATATTTTACTTAAATTGATATTACAATTTAATTTTTGCATTTAGCACTACAATTTATCATTTTTAACTATTCACAAAATATTTTTTGAGTTTTTTAAGTGGAACTAAAATTTATATTGAAGTTGACCATGTAATGTTATATTTAAATTAACAATTTAAGTATTTTGTCCAAACTGTTCAAAAGCTGTAGCTTTAAATTAATAATAGTTTACATACAACAACATATTAAATCCAATAAATTAAGTATAATATGTTAAAAGTTAAAGACATAACTTTATAAGGAGAAGTAAAAATATTATTTTAATATTGAAATTTAGTTTATTTATGATTACATTTTAGGTTTGATACTTATTTGACCTTATTAACCAACTTATAATCATTATTAGAAAGACACTATAATTTATCACTTTTAACTATTTACAAAATATTATTTAGGTTGTTTAAGTTGAACTAAAATTTATATTTAAGTTGATCATGTAAGGTTATATTTAAATTAACAATTTAAGTATTTTATACAAATTGTTCAAAAGTTGTAGCTTTAAAATGATAATGGTTTACATACAACAACATATTAGGCCTAATAAATTAAGTATAATATGTTAGAAGTTAAAAACATAACTTTATAAGTAGAAGAAAATATATTCTTTTAATATTGAAATTTAGTTTATATATGATTACACTTTAGGTTATATTTATTTAACCTTATTAACCAACTTATAATCATTATTAGAAAGAAATTGAAAAGTCATGGGAGTTTCAAATGAATGTGATGAAAGGAAAAATGAATGGGAGTTTCAAATGAATGTGGTGAAAGAAAAAATGCTAGCTTTATAAGTATATAATGATTTAGGGAAAATCCTAGAAAAAACCCATGTATTTTACCTTAATGCTTAAAACAACGCTCAATTTAACCATTATTAAAGCTGATCTATCCACTTTTTAGCTTTATAACCGGTTGCAATTTTAACAACCGGTATCATAACCCACGTGGTATCATTTACTCAAGGAGGCTATAACAGGGACGTATAAGGTGGTAATGGTGGTGTTCGGCTGTGATAGGTCCGAGGGTGGTAGAGGTTCTCGATGTTGTGGTCTCGGATGAGGGAAATGACAGTTTCCGGTTTGTGTTGCAGTTTCAGGTTTGTGTTGCAGGTTGGAGATGTTCGAGACGAAGAAGATGATGAACAGTGACTCTGAGAGGGTGGTGGTCTCCAGTTCTGTGATTTTTTTCTTGTTCTTTTGATTCACGCGGAAAACACACAAAAAACTTTCTTTAGTATTTTGCTTCAAACGAAAATCACAGGAACAACAAAAAAACTCTTATTCTTTTTTCTCCTTATTATTGTTTCGATCGGAAGTAGTAGGGTCTCGGGTCACTCTTATTTATTTTTCTCCTTCTTCTTTTCTGTTTTCTGGCTCGATTAATGGTGCTGGTGATGTTTCTAAATCTAGCCCAGATCCGGTGATTAATACGACTTGTGCTTCAAACCATCGATGGCAGTGCACCTGAACAGTTGGTGGTCTCACTGGCTGGAGACTAGACTTGAGAGTTGGGGTAGGAGACGAGATTTGCCATTGTTTCGTGAAAAAAAAATAAGCTTTGTGTTATTTAAGGTGGGAATCGAATAAAGGTAGGATTAACACTTCATAGTTTGGTGGTGACAGAATTGAAATGGGTGCTACTTGGATCCATGGAATTAGGGGTAGCCCAGTTCATAAAATAGTTAAAGAAATCAATTCCTTGGAATCAGACAAGCCATGGGAGTGTATGGATGAGTTTCTTGATGACCCAATCACCATAACTGAAAATGGGTACGTGTTAAATCCATCTCTTGTTCACCCTATTTCAAATCTCTTCAAAAATCTAATGGATTTTGCTCAAGGAAAAAGGAAATCAACTCTGGTTGGAATTGGGAATGGTGGAGATGGGATTGAGAATATGAGTGTTGGTTCTTTCCTTAGAAAAGGCATTGAAGTTACTGGGAATGGAATCAAGAAAGGAGAAAGATGAGGTGAATGGGAATAAAATGGGGTTTCTTTTCTCTAACCGAATAATGTATTTATGTTAGACGGTTTAAAATTTAATAATGGTTAAATTGAACACAAAATTAATATAAGATAAGGGTTGTTTTAAGCATTGATGTAAAATACATCGGTTTTTTCTAAGGTTTTTCCTATGATTTATAATAATAATAATAATAATAATAATAATATTTTATATGGAGGTTTTATATTATTATAAGTTATCATTTTAAAGTTAATAGTTAACTTAGTTATCTTTAACTCGTGTATGCATTTGAGCCAAAATTCGTCTAGTAATACTAAAAGTAGAACCATAGTATCGTGATTTTCTTAATTTGGGAATGAGTATTGGATTTTTATTTTAAATTTGATTTTAAAAACGTTAAAGATAAGTTGCGATTGACTTGTTGGTAGTTGTATATATAATTACTAGTTTATAACCCGTAAGAAATACTGTTACAAAATTAATTAAACTTTTATAATAAATATTCATAATTATTAATTAATTATTTTAAGTAAAATCAATTTAAATAAATTATTAATTAAGAGATATGTCAAAGTTTTAAAGTTATTATAACTTCAAATTTATCATATAATTAGAAAAAATAAATTTAAATTTTGAAGTGATTTGTCTAATATATCTGTATAACATGTGACATAATATTAACGAGGAGTTATATTATAATACATAACAAAAAGAGATTAAAGTTCTTTTATTAGAATAGAAAATGATCATGGTATTTGCGACATTATATTAAATTTTTTGTATTTTGTAATTTTTACATTTTAACCTTAATTTATACCATTGAAAGGACTTGCTCATTTATTTTTCTTAGACTTGAGTGCAAAAATTGGAATTTTGGATTGGTAGGTTTCTTGAAAATCCTTTCACATTCTTCAAATGTGGCATTCAATCATCACAATTAGAGTCAAGGCACCAATCAAGTGTCTTTATGTTCTAATAAATAAATAATTTTATTTTTATATTGACAAATGTTATAATATTAGAAATCCTTATTAATATTATATATCATTTATTATGCCACATGTCAACCTATTGATATTCTATTTCAAATTTCATATTTAAAATTTATCACTCTAATTACATTAAATTAATAATTATTTATTCATTTCAAATTTCACACTCTAATTACATTAAATTAATAACATTAGAATAAAAAATAAAATAAAATTAATATATATTATAAGGTGATATAATTTCATGTATTTATTTTGATCAACGATTATAATTTTATATAACTAAAAAATATCTCTTAATTAATATTTTATTTAAAATAATTTATTTGAAATAATTGATTAATAATTTTGAGTTTTTACTATAAATTAATAAATTTTATAACCATGGTTCTCACTGGTTATAAATTATTATTATAATATAATAATTCCAAGAAAATCAAGATATCGCCAAAACAATTGTTTGGCATTTTAGTCACTTATTGTATATTCACCAAGTTTTTGTAGGTAAGATCTAAACTATTTCTATTATAATTTAATTAAAATAATACACAACCATCAATGTCAGATTTTTATAAATAGCGAAATAACTAGAGTACACCTGCACACATATACTTCCTCACTTTTATCCCAACATAAATCGTATAAACAATTCAACATGGCGACTTTTTTTTAACAACAAGATTTTGGTAGAAAACAAGCTAGCAAGAAGCTAGAATTACATGAGTTCAATACATTTTCGTGAATCGCTATGACACCAATCAACCTAACTAAAGAAATAATCTTCTCTAGATATGTATTTAATCCATTAGAAAGCTAACATCTTCACCTTACTAGCCAACATATAACAACTCTTAACATTGCCACTAAATATTTTATCACGCTTAAACTCTAAATAGTCCAAGCAAAAGAAGAAATCACAACCGAAACAACCTTGCTCACGCAACCAGGGGTACCAGGACGCGCAAATGAAGAAATCGTGAAGAGATCCGCTATCCCACCAGAACCTGATTCCACTGGTTGTTGATGGCAACATGCACCTCCCAAGCAACTAAACAATTTAGAAAGAGATGAGACTCTATCTCTAACAAAAGTATTGGAAAGGGGACATAAATAGGAATCGATAGATACCCAATTTTCTCAAGATTACTGTGAGTAGGTTGTCTTTCAAGAATAGATCTCCACACAAATATATTAGCTTTACCAGAAAAGATTTTGTTCTAAGGAGTATTGTCCTGAAGGCATACTAGAAGATGGTCATTAACAATTTTCCTACACGACTCCATAGTAAAACATCCTTCTTTGTCTTCAATCTACTTCCAATTGTTATCTTGAAAAAGAAATAAACTGGTAAGGTCGACCTAAACACATCAGGTACAACTGAAGATGGCTAATGACACCCCAAGTCCCTCCTCTTCTAGCAACAACCCCGGTGAGGTCAATCCCACCATCATTCCCATCTATTGGCATAATGACATCACACCATATTCCTCTATTATCATTTCTAAACGACCACCACACTTAGCTAGAAAGGCATAGTTGAATACTCTAAGACTGCCAATGCCTAAGCCATTATTCTCCCTCGAGTTAAGGACTTTTTTCCAGGAACCCAAGGGATTTTATTTTTATCTGAAGAACCACCCCAAAAGAACCTACACATGATACGCTCAAGACGGTTAATAACACTACTTGGGGATTTAACAACCGAGAATTGGTATCAACCCAATGTACCGAGAACCACCTTGCAAAGAACAAGCCTACACCCAAAGGAAAGATTCTGAGCTTTCCAATTTGAGAGCTTATTGTTAAATTTATCGATTAAGGACACTCAATTTGATGTTTGGCTCATACTAGATCCAACCATAGTACCAAGGTAGATGAAAGGAAACTCACCAAGACTGCAACTTAACCATTTCACAAATTTGAGTGCTACTAACCGGAATCCTATAAACCTTGCTTTCGGAAGATCAACTTTGAGGCCAGAGGCAAGTTAAAAACACTTCAGAATCCTCAAGAGATTAGAAGCATTCTCCTTTGACTGCTCTCCCAAAAAAGCGGATCATCTACATATTAAAAAATAGATATTGTTGGTCCACTATTTGGAAGAGTCACCCCTTTATACACACACACATACACACACACACATATATATATATACATTTAGTTTTCCATGGCTTCTGATATAACAATCTGTAAAGGTTTGACAACAATGATAAATAGGAAAGATAAGAGAGGATCTTTTTGTCCAACTCCACTTTGAAGCTTGAACTCCTTAGTATGATTTCCATTAAGGATAGAAACCTTAGATTAGTTTAAAGAAGCAATGATTAATAGGAAAGAGTAGGATTCACCTTTGAACCATGGCTACTAAACTCACCATTAAAAAACATGATTATCTGCTACTAAATTGAAAAGGCATTGGATTTTGGGATCTGCTGATAAGAAATCACTATAAAAATTTTCTAGTTTCACAACGCATATTTAGGTTTCGTGAATTAGCAAAAATCCCAAAAAATAGGACACCTTAATCTAAACAAGAAGCATGAGAGAGAGAGAGAGAGAGAGAGAGTTGTTTTAGGATCGGAGAAGTTCTTCCCCTGGCAGTCTGTGTCGTTTTATGTTTTTCGGTAGACCTCCAGTAAATTAAACGACAAATGTTATTGATATCTAATTAGGGCAAACGAATGAGGAGCTTGACATTGGAATTGGTCCTCTATGCGCTCTAGGGTTTTAAAGCTAAACTTTTTCAAATATAAAGAGCAAATCAAGCAAAGAATGAAACGAAAATAGAACCTAGTCTTCTTACTTTAATTACTATTATTTAAGGGAATACATTTTGACTTTTAATTAATGTTTTAAATATGCTAAGCTTCATTCTAAATTTATCGGATAAAAAATTACAATTAGGTTAAATAATAGTAATAAATGTAGAACCATACTTTGAGTGGCTCAAGTTTTTCTTTGATACACACTTTTGGGTTTTTATTTGAAATTTGTTTCTAAAATAGTTGAGATTATAATTTGCAATTGAATTTTTGGTAATCAGTGGGGTGAGCAAAAACCGCACCACAAATAAAATTAATCGTAAAAATCACATAAACCGTAACCGCAATAAAAATCGATGGTGAGGTTTTCTGTTTTTCAAAAACCACAAATTTGTGGTACAGTGTGGTTATTAACTTTTAAAAACCACAAAAAACCGCACCGTACTGCATGTATTATATACAACTTTTTATTAATTATTCATATATTAAATATTAAAATAAGACAAGTTTGCTGAATGAAAGATGAATAAAATACTAGAAGACAAAAGTGTTGGTTTTTTGTTATTTTTAACTTTAAAAAATTGTGAGACAATTTTAAGAAATTTATTGTTAATTACTATTGATTTGATGTTTTTTAGATATTAATTATTTGTGATGTAAGTTGATTGTCTTATACCTTATGTTATTTTATTACATGTAATATGTTTGAACTCTTAAAACCGTTTGAACTCTAAACTGTGGTTAAAAATCACACAAAATAACCGCACCAAATCCATGCGGTTAATAACCGCAACACATAAAAAAAAAACAAAACCGCACCGTAAAAATAACCGTACCAAACGGTTTTGAAATTTGATTAACCGCATTTGCGGTTAGTGGTGAGGTTTTGGCTAATAACCGCACCGCGCTCACCCCTAAATTCAGTGTTAATTCTTTTCATTGTATATGCGGTAACACGTTTAGTTATTTTTTAAAATTTTTACATTTAAAACTTGATTTATACCTTGAAGGTGACTTGCGCATTTTTTTTTCTTATAATGGATTGCAAAATTTGGAATTTTGGGTTCGTAGGTTTGTTGAAAGTCCATTCACATTCTTCACATGTGGCATCCAATTATCACGATTAGATCAAGACACCACTCGAGTATATTATAATATAATAGTAATAATAATTCTAAGAAAATCAAGATGTCGGCAATACAACTGTTTGGCATTTTAATCGTTTATTTATATATTCACCACGTTACTGTAGCTAAGATCAATGTATTTTTATTAGGTAAGGAGTAGATGGCAAAATCACTCCTGATTTGTTTTGTATTTGTTTGGTATATATGTTATACAAATCCCACCCCTTAAAGTCATACAAACCCCACCCTTTAAAGGTGGCATGACATAATGCCAAACTCAAATAACATTTTAATGCCAACCATGTTGAACCTGAAAATGGTATGCCATTCAATTTTGTGTAATAATTTTGACATGTCAATCATGACTTTAAAGATGCATACTCCGTTACAAGCTCTAATTAAAATAATCCACAGCCATTAATATTACATTTGTATAAATAGCCAAACAATTGGTGTAAACCTGCACATCTACTTCCTCACCTTTCTGCCAAAGTCAAGCACAAAAAACAATTCACCATGGCTACTTAACTCACCACTAAAACTACATGCAACAAGTCATTTTACAAAGACTATCAAGTTCCGCCCTTCGCCTTCCCTCAAGGACTATTCATCAGATCTAATCATTTTTTTCATATCGCCGTTACTGATCTTAGGACACGTTCACCTGACCCGCGCCATCAGAAAAACTTTCGATACAAGACTTTAAGATCAACTTCGTTAGACTGGGAATTACTGGGGATTGCGCACCTATGCCGACAACATCTTCTGGGCTACGACAGTAGCCCTGATACCACTTGTTAGGATCACTACTAGCTCAACCATGCTCAACATAGATGAACAATGAGGTTCCATTTTCTAAAACCAATTGGTGATAGAAATGATTACCCATTGCCTTATATGCTAGTATCAAGTTTCTTATATTTTACCAATGTGGGACTGAATTTGCACCCCAACACTAAGTCCAAAGGACGACGGATTTTGGGATCCGGTGATGCTTTTGTTCTCCAAACATATTGGTAACAGAAAATTAATAGACTCTCCGGATGGAACTGTTGAAGAAAGCTTGACACATCGGTTCATCATCTTCATATCCATTCTAGCGCAAAAGGTTCTTCATTTAGTTTATAAACGCTTAATAGTTTGGCTTTGCTCGGCCATTGAGTTTCTTCCCAACTTTTTGGATGCCACCGGAGGAATTCTCATGTCACTTTTGAATCTCGTATCAGGATTCACTCTATCTGTGTTCTTTACTCGACAACATTTTCATATTTTTATTTTTAAGTTCCTGAAAAGAAACGTTGAAGGGTACAAAAATCTCTTGACTTACGGTTTATTTTTTATATTAATGGATCATATTAGGTGTCATTATTATTTTATTATATTACGTATGATTTAAAAGATCTTGGATTATCATTTTCGGTCTTATCTACATTATTAGTGTTGGATCAAGATTTAGTTCCGTGGAATGATTATATTGGGTGCTCTTTCACTGTCAAAGTCGTGGGGTAGTGTGTTGTTCTTTTTGTTTGTTGAAGCTGAAAAGAAAAAGTCTCGCAACACTTTTACATGTTCGAAAAAACCCAAAATATGACACGAGCTACAATTTATAAACAATTCAATTCGTCGCCTAGTCAAGGACAATTAAAACCAAATTTTACCAAAATGCTTCTAGACCAACCGTATTCGGTGTTACTCTTTCTTCTTTTCATATTGAACGGTCAAGATTACGTAATTAACTACGAAATATTAATTGCTACGTTATGTTGACATATAAATATAATAAAATAAACTTAGATTGCAATAGTTTTTGAAATACATCTACAAACATTAAATGACTAAAACAAAATATTATTTTTGATTTAATGTTATTTTTAACTACTATAATGATTAATTAATTTAAGAATTATGTATTTGATTGATCATTATTTTTAACTAATGTTATGGTTAATTAAATATTTAAAACATTTATAATAAATGGCTCATAAGCGTTTTTTTATATATATTAAATTAAATAAAAAATACTTTTCATATATCATTTTTATTGTTAATTTTTATAAATTATTAATATTTTATCAAATATTTAATAGCATAAATAATATATTTTCTTAGTATTTATTGACCAATTAATATTTCCAACTATTTATCTATATTTAAGAAAGCTTTCAACATCATCCATTCTAGCTAGGGATGAGATTTGGAACCGGAAAACTGGACCGGAACCGGAATCGGACCGGAACCGTTAGAACCAGAATATATAGAACTGGTTCCGGTTCCGGTTCCGGGTTTAAAAATAGGCTTTATCCTGGTTCTGGGTAATTCGGGTGTGGGTCCATCGGGTTCGGGGTAAACCGGGTCTAAAAATCGGAACCGGTGTTTGACACCAGAACCACTTTTAGGGCCGGAACCGGTTTTTGTGAAACTTTTAAAAGATGTATATCTCATTCGTTTCAACTCCGATTGACATGCGGTTTTTCCAACATGTAGTTTAGAGTTTGTACATAATTTTAGATTATAAATTTGTCATTTTTAGTTGTATATTCATTGAGTTATAGTCCCTCAAAGTCAAGATATCAAAGCTTGAAGTTTTTAGTTTTTCAGTTTTTTTATATTCGGTGAAAGTTTTAAAACATGCATATCTAATTCGTTTGAAATCAGATTAACATGTGGTTTTTTCCAACATGTAGTTTACAGTTTGTACATGAGTTTAGACTATAATTTTGTCATTTTTGGTTTAACATTATATGATTTACAGCCCTCCGAAGTTGGGATATCAAAACTGAAAATTTTCAACTTTTCAGCTATTTGTTTTTGTACTTTGTATTATGTGAAAATGTTAACACATGCATATCTCATTCGCTTAAAGTCGGATTGACATGCGATTTTTTCCAGAGTGAATTTTAGAGTTTGTACATTTTGACTATAATTTTGATAATTTTGATTTCATATTCAATGAGTTACAGTCCCCCAAAGTCGGGATATCAATATGAAAAGTTTCAAAGTTCAACCCACTAAGTAGTAAGTAATTACAAAAAAAAATCCGGTTTTTCCGGGTTTTTGGTTCTAAACCCACTTTATCCGGTTCCAACCTACCGACTTTGATATTTCCAGGTTTTCCGGTTCTAGACCCACTTTACCCGGAACCGGTTCCTATATACTGGTCCGGTTTTCGGTTCTACAAAATCCCTTTAACCGGTTCCGGGTTTTTCGGGTCCGGGTCCATCCGGTCCGGGTGTGGAACCCACTTTCATCCTTAATTCTAGCACAGAAGGTTCTTCATTTAGTTTATAAGCCCTTAGGTTGGCTTGCTCGGTCATTGAGTTTTTCCCAACTTTTCTGATATGCCAATGGCGGATTGCTCGATCATGTTGCTTTTGAATCTCGTGTCAGGTTTCATTCGATCTATCTTCTTCATTCGACCATATGTTCATTTTATGTTCTTGAAGGAAACGTTAAAGGGTACCCAACTTATGGTCTATTTTTTATTCTCACGTTGATTATTAATTAATAAATCTTATTAGGTGCCATTATTATTTTATTAGATTTCGTATGATTTAAAAGATCTTGGATTATTATTTTCGGTCTTATCTACATTATTAGTGTTGGATCAAGATTTATTTACGTGGAAAAATTATTGTTGGGTGTTCTTTCACTGCAAATTCATCTGGTAGGGTAGTAGTTTTTTTTGTTAAAAAAAAAAAAAAAAAAAAAAGACTCCCAACACTTCTACATAATCGAAAAAAACCAAAATATGTCACAAGCAGAATTTAACAATAGTTCAATTCATCGCTTAAACGAGGACCATTCCAGACTGATTTTTCTTTGGAAATTTATAGCGACAAAATATTAAAGTATTTAGGACGAATTACAATTCATATGGTAATGCTAAACAGTCGCTAGTGTCCGTTTTCTTTTTCAAACCTATGGTAGTTCGTGTGGTTACTTGATTATATATTGATTGTTCCGGGGTCTTTTTGATATTATTGACGCTAAAATATAGATGAATCTTTTTTAATATTAGTGATTACTGATTACGTATTTAGGATTTTAACTTAGAATTCAGAAAGATGTTTGTTTAATGGCTTTCAAGAATAAAATACAATAAAAACCCCTAGCAATCTCTTTGATCTATATTATACCTACCCAATCTATATAGGAAAACTGGTGCTACCTAATAAAGAATCCCCAGAGTTCTTGACAACTGTCGGGCTATTGGACATACGAAGGGATTTAGACAGCAGAATTAAGCACGACGATCCCAGATACTCAAGCACACTCGCCATTATGGCTGCTAAATCTGCCTATGAAAACCAAGCTTACATTAAACAGACAGTCGAGAAGCATTGGAAGGTATATATAAACAAGTAATTCAATGCCATTTTCCTCTAATGGATCGCTTTACTTGTGCAGATGCTCGCTGAAGAACTGAACAAGAACTACTTCTCGATATTGGCTTTTATACCCATGTTTGCGAATGTGTTGTGAGAGTTATTGAGGAGCTTCATCATTTATTATCAAAATGGACCTGAGTACTGCGAAACCTTTACTTGTCGAGTTTGGAGAGTGATCGGGCTTCTGATTGCTGGATTACCGGCTCATGGTCCGCAAGATTATGTGAATCTTACTAGACTGGGTTCGCCTGAACTCTTCAAGCTCTCATCGCACCAAAAGTCAACCAATCTATTATAATAAATTAAGATTTTTTTTTTCCACTTGTCACTCTTACATTAACTTAGACATATGTCATTTTTTTAGTATTTTTGAATAAATGTTTTTTTCCAATTATCATTTTCTCATTTTATATTCTTTCTTAATTAACAATCAAATTTACACATTAATTAATAATTGTCTTAGTTAAAAATAGTCAACAAACTACAATATTAGTACTTATATATTGTATTTAATATGTTTCCTTTTAAATTCAAATTTAAAATTTTGAATTTCAAATCAAAAATTTCAAATTTAAATAAATCTTTGTTTAAATCTTCATATATATAATTTTTTGTTTTACCAAACTCATATAACATACGGGTCTCACAACTAGTCTATTATAATAAATGAAGGTTTTTTGCCACATGTCCTCTTCTCTTTTATTTGGACACATGACATTTTCTAGAATTTTAAATTTTTTTATTTTCCACTTGTCATTTTATTGTATTTTTTTTATTAAATTAAAATTACATATTTAATATGTAAGGTATTTATTAGAAAAAATTTATATATGTAATATATTCAATTCATTAAAACCTCATTAATTTTAATAATTCGAAAAAAAATCATTTTTCTTTTAAATTCAAACTTTTAAAATTTTTAAAATTTCATATTTAATTTTATTTAAATAAACTCATGTAGTACATTGGTCACGCACCTAATAATGTAAAATCAATGGTACCAATTTGGGATAAGGAGTTTGTGGGTAACAACATGCTAGAAATGCATTGTTTTGTATTTTCCATACATATATATATATATATATATATATATATATATATATATATATATATATATATATATATATATATATATATATATATATAATGCAAACTCTCATTTGTGAGAGAATTCTAGTGGCCAATAGTATTATAGAACCCCGGTATAATATATCACTTGCGCGTCTTTATTTTTTAAAATAAAATTTACATTTTAAAATATCATTTTCACCTTCTTTATTTTGAATTTTTTAAAATGTCACTTTTACATCTTGGTTTAAAAAGTCACTTTTATACCTTTGTTTTTTAATTTTTTCGTGTTTATCCTCATTGTATATATAATATGATTTTCACTCCTCTATTTTGTAAACTATATTTTCTACCCCTCTATATTTTTAGATGTTACTTTGACACCCTCAACTTTAAAGTTTGCAAAGTATCATTGTTACCATCTTTATTTTCTAAAGTTTTGTGTTTTATCAATATCCACTTGAATCGGTCTAATACGATGTACACGTTATAAAGCATTTCCTATAAACTGGAAGAGACGCATTGAATGTAACCATGCCACGCGATTGTTAATCCTTTCTAAAATTTCTTGTGAAATGTCTTGTGGAAATTGATAAAGTTGGTGCAAATTCGATACATTAACATTAGCCTCACTAGATCTTCTTTGTGCCATTCGTTCAACTAAAAACAAACCAAACAAACCCAAAATAGATCCAAAAATATTAATTAGTAAATCACAAATTCTGTTAACCCAGTAGGCACGTTGTGGTGAGAGCAAGCCACGTCGTGGCGTTTGTGTGACAACAAAGTTCGATCGTGACTGATTTAGGGAAGCAATGGTCCAACAATGTTAAGGGATTTCGTCCTAGGGCTATTCTAAACTCAGAAGTTCAACGTGGACCCAATAATTTCAAACCTAAAACAATAATTTTGAAAAATCTAACCCTAATCTTCAAATCAAGAACAATAGAAGAAATATTGAAAAATTAGGAACCAAGAATGCATACCTTTTTATGGATTATAGTGGAATTGAGAAAGAAAATGAAAATAAAGTTGAAATCGGAGTGTGGGGTTTGTTGTGTCTTGCGCAGTCGTGTGTTGGTTTAAGAAAGTGATGCTTGATTTTGCCATTTAAAGTGAAACAGATCCAACTGGTCCCCCTGCTGGACCACGTTGTGGCGAGTTAGTAGGTCACGTCGTGGGCCTCAAATATTTAGAAAGATTGGAATTTTTCAAATCAACACGTCATGGTAAATATCACCATGCTGTGGGGTTTTAATTTTCGCAAAAACTTAATCATTTATCCAAATTGAAATTTAATTATCAGCACAACTCATAATCGTAACCCCACATTGGAATGGAAAACAGGAAAAAATGATGAAAAGATCAAATATCCTAAAAATTAAAAGAAAATGTAAAACGAAAAGAAAATACAAACCAAAACGATCATGTTGCCTCCCAATAAACGTTTCTTTTTGGAGGAGTCATGAGTTGGATTCTTTCCCATTCTACATTGTTGCGGGTGGGAGTAGGCTCTTCTGCTGCTCCTTTTGCTCCTTCCATCTTCTTTAGCATGCTTGAACTCGCCTTATGGATATAAAGCAAACATCTCAATGTTATAATCATCATTTTATGTAAAACCACAAGGTGTGTTTTTATCAAAATGAATGGAACATGTGTGCTTACTAAGAACTAGTGGGAGCATAGTGAAATTCTTAATCTTGTTTGGGTGAGATATACTTAATCATTTGAAGTTACATTTTGACTAAGCAAGGTTGTTTTCACCTTGAATCGGAAAGTGTTTCTAAAATGAAAGACTTAGGAAGTAGAAGATACATTCTTTTAATGCAAAATCTATAAAGGATAGATAAAACGAATGTTAAAAGTTTCATGTCCTTATACATATATTGACAGTATCTTGAAAGGGATCAAGACATAAGATTCTTGTGGAGAATTCCTGGCATTGTCATATGGCACCATTTTGAGCTAGCCTCAAAGGTACATAGCTCATAGGTTTGAAATAGATGAAATGATTTATATTCTATTTGTTTGGCAAATGAATTCATTATTTACGCCATATTATGTATAGGACATGGTATTTGACCATGTTGTAAGCATGCCATAGGATACTAATTGAATACATGGTTAAGTCAATGGATGACTAAGAGAGAATTCTAAGAGTACTTTAGAAGAACTAAGAGAATGTATATGAGACAATTAGTTTAGAAAGG
Organism: Lactuca serriola; assembly: GCF_051521515.1. NCBI lineage: Eukaryota > Viridiplantae > Streptophyta > Magnoliopsida > Asterales > Asteraceae > Lactuca > Lactuca serriola. The sequence continues at coordinate 354,686,142 of NC_136411.1, forward strand.
ATCTTTATGGAAAGAGATACACAAGATATTGATTTCTAAACAGATATAAATAATTATGAATTATAATTGGATTTTTACTTCATTATGGAATGAAGGGTAAGTCTTGTTGGAATAAGGTCCAAGCAAAACATAATGACATAATTTACTACAAACTAAGAATACACTACTTTAGATGTTGGATTTAAATATGATTGGATGAATGAGATCATTGAAAAGCTATGTTGATCTCTGCCACTCAAGAATCACATAGAAATCTTTGTGACTTAGAGCGTACACTTAATCAAGCTAAGGAACTCTATATCATAAAAGAACACCAATCATATTCTCCAAGATATTTAACTGTACTTAGAGCAAAGTTAAGTATGGAGATAATAATATTCACAGAATTCATAACAAATTAAATTTTGTTAGACCCATTGATAAAGTCATTCTTTTGAAAATAGTATGAATGGTTACACTTTAGCTATAAGACTTTATTATTCTAGAAATGGGATTTTGATTTGGATTTACTATTTGGATATTGGAACATTATAACAACAACTATTAGATAATATTAGGATATATTGGGATATATTCATCACATTAGTACTTGTTGTGTTCTATATTAACATGTTTAATCCATGAATAATGTTATTATTCTAAAAGTTCATAGTCTGTTATAATTATGGGAGCAATTATGAAGTAAGACTAATATGAATTGGATTGTTTGAATCTCACTAGATGAAAGTATTAAAGTGGTTGTAACCAATTTTCATAGATACTTGTCAGATAACTAGTATTGGACTGACCCGTATCAAGATCATCTCATGGATCGCTATCATGAATGATACTTGATTAAAAGGTACTATCTTTGTATCATCAACACATGAGATACATAGTGGGACTCAAGTGTAGGGAGTACTATGCTTTGATATGGTAAAATGTTGTTCCTTAACCAGACAGTTATAAAATCCATTTTCAAGTATGGTGTGAACTATGCAAGAGGCTTATGTAGTTAAGATGGGATTTGTTCCTCTTATGTGTTGAGAGTTAGAAATCTAAGGCACCTTACCAACAGTTGAACAACTAATTAGATTAATCACGATCCATATCTCATGCTCAACATGATGTCTATAACAAAGGGATAACTGATAAACTTACCTTATACACTAATTATAGCTTTGAGCCTTTTTGGAATTGGGCATTGATAGAATGGCACAAAGTCGTATGTTGTTGGGGGCAGTGAAATGTTGCTAGACGTTCACCACTGTCTATATCAGTCTAATATGAGTCTTACGCAAGTGGTAGATTAAAAGTTATATATGCTCAAGATTCATATTAAAGTGATATTGCTAATTACCGTATGATACTAATGGGTCACACTAACAAAAACTTGATATAATTAAATATTTATTAGAAATTGATTTTAATAGATATTCAATAAAACTCTTATAATTAATTGGAAAATATTTGTTTCATTGAAATATTAATTTTCAATTGAAAGTAACATAATATATCATATGGTATGATTTATTAAGTCATGTACATTATTTTGAAATAGAAAGACTTTTGTCTTTTAGCCAAAAGCCAAATTTTATATTTTATAAAAGAACTTTACAAAATTTATAAACTTTTGTGTTCTTTTATATATTTATAAGAATGAATAAAAGAAGCACGCCCTTTTGATTATTTAAATCAAAAGAAAGCATGGCTTAAAGTTATGGGGAACATTAAGGACATGGTAGGTCTTAAAGTGCTAAGACCTTATGGGTATTACCTTTGCTTTAAGACCATAATATAAAGGCTTTCATTTTTGGTGCTTTTTTAGTGTAAAAAACATGACCTCTCTCCCCCTCTTACTTCTCTCTAGTTTTTGGTCAAAAACTTGAAGAATACTTGCTTATCTTTTGCTCTCTTGAAGTTCATATTGGTTATGAACTTCAAGCTTAAGAGTTAAGAGTTTATGGACTCACATCTACATTAAGTTGAGGCATTGTTGGTGTTTCAAATGCTCCATCTTCTTCATCAACTTCCAAGCCTCCCAAGAGGATCCAAAGAACAACAAAGGTTGTTATTTCTTCATTCTTTCCATCGTTGGTATTTTAATCTTTCTAAAACTTGCAAGAAGATCCTTGGTGGGTATAAAATGTTTATGTTATTTCAAAAATTTTAAGTCTTCCATTTGCCATAGTTTTTAGTTTTTGAAACTGTTTTTGAACAAAAACTCAATAGCTTGTCACATGGAAATTCTCAAGAAGACACTGGCAAAGTAATAAGTGACGGATTACACTTTCATTGAAAAAGAGTAAAAGGACATAGCAACTTTCAAAGTCCTTCAACACTTTTATCTGAATAAAATGATCAGCAGTAAAGTGAATCTAGGAGCATCATAGCTTCATGAGATTTTCCAGTTGCAGCGTATGAACTCAAAATATTTTAGCTAACATCATCTTCAAAGATCAAGTCTTCTCTAAATACCCATGATACTTTGTCTCATTCATAAGAAGGAGCAAGATCATTAAACGAGTACTTTAGGCAAAAATATCATTCTTCCTTCTTCTTTTTCGTCAACAGCAAGATAAAATCTTCTTAAAACCAGATTTTCAGCAAAAAAGTTGAACAAGATAGCAGTAACATGTATTCTTGAAAGCTTGAAAAATCTTAAAACTCATTATAAAAATTTCCGGTTACGAACCTAGAAATTGTTGAATGAAAACCGAAAATCACAAAATGAAAGTAGTCGATCGGGAGTCGTTCCATTGAAATAATCGCCTAGATCTTCAAGGTACGGCTTTGATACCAATTGTAGGAACCCATTTTGACAATTGGCTAGTGCGGAATAATAAGATATTGAGATTTATCGATTAACAAAATATGAAGCACAAAACAAAATGAGTAATCTGATGATATAATAGAAAGAGAGATTACAATTATGAAGAACACTTCGGTGGGAGAGATCCCAAATAAGAGTTTCTCTCTAACTAAAACAAAGACTACATTTTAGATGCACACATAATAAAATGACCATCCCTCTCTATTTATATAGAGAGATACCTTACAAACAATAAAAGGAAATAAAATAACCTAACTATCACTCATAATTTGTAGAGCATTTCCATGCTCCAACAAATTTGTTGCCTATTACTCAAATAATAGGGTCAAGAAGTTTTGTAACAAGTGAATCAGTGGAAACTTCAATAACAGCTCAGTTAAGAAATTCGTTGTCGAATTCTGGTATTGGTAAAAAGAGTGTTGAAAATATGGAAGAAAATAAAGAAGGAAAGAAAGTTGTGAAGAAGCTTAAAGGAGATTTTGGTTACAAATGCAATTATTGTAACGGACAAAATCATCTTGCTCATGATTGCATGTTGAGAAAGCAAGAAAACAAGGAGAAAGAAAAAAACCCACTATGCAATGAAGATTGAGGAGCTTCATGCAAAGTCAACGAATCTCTCATTGGTTGCGAATGATTCAGATGATAAGGATGTAACTTATCAGATTTGATCTTTTGGCTCTAACGATGAGGAAATGTGTCAACCTACTCATGGTGTCATGTATGCGAAGCACAACACTGATTATGCAAATGCTAATAGCATGTTTGGTGAGTTTGTGAAGGAGAGTGAAGATGTAAGTGAAGCGGAGGAAGATATGATTACATGAATATGTTTTGTGATGACTATTTCGAAGTCTCCCATGGCCGAGATGCTACATGATCTTCTTCTCTCTCATAATATTCCTTTAATTTCTTATAATACCATTTTATCTGATTTGATTATACATGTTCTTACTTGGATGATATCTTGATTTCTATGAGTAACAAAGTGGAGAAAATTAAAGGTTTGCTTTACGAAGCGAAAAATAATTTGGAAGAGAACAAAAACTACGATTGAGAGCCAAGACTTGAGACTTATGAATGTCATAATACAACTAAAAGGTAGTATGCATAATAGTTTACAAGTTAAACAAATGAACATTTATTGTAATAAAGCTAATAGGTTATGTGGTAAACTAACTCATCTCTATCATACGTTCGATATTTGTAAGGAACAACACATGAAATTACTCCCTTTCATTAATTTTGAGCGTGAATTAATTGATGAGATCACTCATGATTGTAAGAGTAAGGTAGCGTGTAAGTCCCTAATCTGCCTGTGTATCAATCAGATCCGTTTGATGGTGCGGAATCCCAATCAAACGGATGATGTCAGATCAAATAGAAGAGAAGGAGAAGAAGATGATGATGAATCTTGTATGTATTGATACGAATGAAGATCCGGATACAAAGACTCACACACACTAACACACACTTGTTCTCTCTCTCTCTCTCTAGAACACCTTCAAATGCACACACTTAAGCTCCTCTAGTGTTCATCACCCTTTTCCTCACACCCCTCACCCCTATATATACTGGACTAGGCCGCAAACTGAGTTTACGGCCGTAAACTCTGTTTACGGTCGTAAACTCACTTCTTGACCATAAACACATATACAATATTACATAAAAATAAAATTTCCTAGAAAAGCAAAGTATAACCCATAATATTGACCCAACAATCTCCCCCTTGGTTTATAGCTTTCTTTTCTTTTCTTAAATGACCCAAAAAGCTCCCCCTAAAAAGTAGTTGGCTTTCTTGATAATCTTCATTGGGAACTTGGCTTCAGCATTAATCTTCAAATTCTTCACGACTTCAAGATGAACTTGATGAATCTTCAATGAATGACTTCATCTTGAGTGGTTGGGCATTTCTTCAGAATTTGGCATTGAACGCACGTTGGGTGAGGAGGCTTGACGTACTAATTCTTGAAAGATAGTGCATTCAGCTTGAGAATCTCCAGAGAGAACAAATCTTCTGGATCACTGCAGCAGGTACAAAGATAGCAGCAGACTGATTGAGGAGGCTTCAATGCAATCCGTCACATAATCTTCAATTGTAGCTTCACCTTGCTTCTGGGCTTGAAAGATTGAATGTCGAAAGAATAATCTTCATTTCTTGCTCCTTCGAATGCGAATTCTTCGATGTTCACGGACGAGGCTTTGGCTCAGAAATCTTCAACACAAACTCCATGAGTCTTATCTATACCTGAAATTACTTTTCAAGACAAAACAAAACTAAAAGAAAACTTAGCACACAAATTAAAACATAAACAAAAATATTTTTTGGATTTTTGATTTTTCTGAACAAGAAATAAAACAGAAATAACACTATATTTTGGATTTTTAATTTTTTGATTTTTCTTTGATTTTTTGAATTTTTCTGATTTTTTTTAATTTTTAATTCTCCCCTAATATTTAAATTAGAAGAAACTATGACAAATTTAACAAAAATAAAAATGATATCTAACTTTAAAAGTGATTTGGGATCAAAGTTTTTAGACAACCTTTATCCACTTGTTGGTACCTTTCATATTAACATCTTTGTCTGGTCGATCGTCGGTATTGTTGTCCACTTAAACACGAAAAATTGTGACAAATTTAGGACATACTATTTGTTACAAGACAGGGTAAACTTAAAATCCTAAAATTTATATCTGATCCTAATTCCTTAAATACTATATCTTAAGGACCATTCATCTAACGACGACTAAGGATATTGTTGTCCACCTAAATTGAGCAGCGAGATCTATAGACCATCTGTATGTGTTCAATTTAAAGTGTACTAGAACGTGTTTCCCGCTTCCTGATATGCCCTAGCCATCAAGAACTTCCAGAGTACTCCTTACACCGGGTGAGCAGACAACCATTCAGAGAGAAGATAGATTTAGAATTCTATTACTTATTACTTATTACTTCATAGGGGTTGAGAAGTAGAAGGTTGCATATGCTGTGTACCAGGACGGATTAGAAGTTGCGAAGAGGAGACATCATATGGCTAACAGATAAGAAGTCTTTCACATATATAACCTGCAGAGAAATAGAGTTGCATATGTTGTGTACCAGGTCGGATTGGAAGTCGCGCAAAGGAGACAACATATGACTAACAGACGGAAAGAAAGAAAATGATATTCTACAGACCTAATTTATCGGAATTTTACCAGTCGCTCCATCCAACCGGAATTAAGGACAGAATCCGCACATCAAGGAAAAGTTAAACCACGGTTCCAAGTACGGGTTCATTTAATGTGACGAGTAGATTCCCATATATATCTCCCTGCTCAACCTATCCGAGCGTCGTATTGTCAGGCTGAACGGATCTAACTAGGTCAAGATTTGTCAAGTTTATTTCCTAAGTTCAACTCTGCCTAGTCAAGTCCATTTAGAATCTTTCGTGCCTACCGACGTATCAAACCAGAGCATAGACCCTTCAACTTTGGGTACGTTACGCAGACTCAGGTTGCCTGTTATCACTTGATAATATCACTTCCCAGAACATCTCCCTCAAGCAGCACATTTCATAACCAACATAATTTTTTGATTTTCTGATTTTCTAATGTTTTTGGATTTTTTAATCTTTTCTAATTTTTGTTTTGTTTTTATTTCTCCCCCTAAATTTGTGCATAGGAGAGAAACGAAAGTAAATGCGCAAATTTAAACTATCCTAAAACAAAAATTTTTCTTTAAAGCGAATCAGCTTAAGAAAAACTCAGGAGTATAGAGAAGAAAACTCAAACCGTAAGTCACCGATTGAATTTGCATCCAGAAGGTCTGAGAACAACACGCGTAAACTCAGAACAAATTCGAAAATTATTCATGTCATTAAGCACAAACCCCATGAGTGATCACTTCTTTTCTTTCCTTCCTGCAAAGGACACATTCTCCCAAACAATGTTCTGAGTGTTATATAGTTGAGAGATATCTCCTATCAAGTGCCAGGAACAGCCACTACCAACAAACTGAAGTCTGATGATATGCCTCCATAGCTGCTCCGTCACAGAGCGGGATTAGTGGGTCTTTGGAACCCAGTCCATTTTGAAACTGGGTCGACCTTTGTCATCCTTGCACGGTACTTTCTCCCATGACATATCCTGTTTATCACAAACAGAAGATGAAGAAATATTAGAGTCATTAGTTGATTTGGGAGATTGAGCCTTTGGTACCCATTGGTAGTTAGGTTTAACCCATTTCTTTTTCGATCCGATGGGTGGCTCAGTACTTGCTTTGGAACTTGATGTCGGCCGTTGAGATGACTTTGATTTAACGGGTCTTTGTTTCAGTGGAGCATCTCTTGGATTTGGCTTCTTGGCCTTAGGAGTTGAATTCTTGGCCTTGGGAGTTGAATTATTGGCCTTCTTGGCATTCCAGTCATCAATGTCTGATCGTAATCTTGAGGGGTATCTTTTGGAGTATCTCCCTCTTGGCGCGTTCTGCCAGCCTAGTGCGTAATAGGGAATGTATGTGCGATTTGGACAGTTTCAGGTAATATGACCAGGTGTTCCACAGTGAAAACATGTCTTTTTCTTCACTGTGAATGTAACATCCCGGAATATCAAGAGTAAAGTTGAAGGGCTAAAAGAGTAAATTGGGAAGGGGAACTCGGCGAGTCCATGAGGGGACTCGGCGAGTAGGGTCGCAACTTTGGTCGCGTGTTAAGTGGTCGGCTCGGCGAGTCAGCGGATGGACTCAGCGAGTAGGCGCTGAGTGGAGAGAACCCTAAATCCGGAGGATGGGCCCTATATAAAGAACATAACATCTTTCCCCCAGCCTCTCTACACTCTCTTAAGTCCAGAAACCCTAGTTGTCGTGTGTGAGAGGATCAAAGTGCATTTGGAGGCTTGAAGAAGTGATTGTTGAGGAAATCTTGAAGGTTAGGAGGCTTGGAGCAAGGGGCTTTACTTAGATTCGGGTTTCATTGCTGTTGGGGCTTCCTTTTGAGGTATTATCTCGTTCTTGGGCTGTTATTCATATAGATGCATCATTTTGGAGGTGTTAGAGATCATATCTTTTGATGTATTGGAGTTTAGAGGTTAGATCTGAGGTTGCTACCTTAGATCTGGAATGGAAAAGGGTTAGAATGCATAAAAGTCCCTGTTTATGAGTGATTGAAGTAGCTATCTTGTCCCAAACCCAAACCCTAGAGTGAAAATGCCTAGATCTCTTTGGATTCACGTAAAGTTTGCCACTTTACGTGATGGATGAGCTGCAGGAGGCTAGATCTACGTTTTGGATCAATTGTATCGCCTGGAATGCTTTTGTATGGAATGAGATCGAGAGGCACTCGGCGAGTCACAAAGGTGTACTCGGCGAGTTGCTTGAAGATAGGCTGGAACTCGGCGAGTTGGATGAAGAGGGAGTGCAAATTCACGGAAGTGAAAGCAGCAGCGCAGAGTTATGTTTGGAGTAATCCAAGTATGGTCATTGAGCAGCGTGTTTGCGGCAGTGGAATGGAATCACATCCAATTTGGGATGTCTGTTGAGGTCGCGGAAGGAATTACGCGGGTGTAGAGCCAAGAGGCTCGGAAGGGATGCAGGGAGGGAGTCTTGGGCCCTCAGTGTGATTCTGATCAAGGAATTGTGTATGTATTAGTGGTTCATCCTGGGGGATGTTTGGAGATGTCGTCAGTGTAACGGGTTTTTCCGACCCGAGGGTGCTAGAGCTAGTTCAGCATGTGTATATGATTGCAAGAGGAGAACTCATGGGAGTTCCTCTGAAGAATGTGTCTTTCTGTCAGCGGAATGGATAGAGTTGGACTCAGATCGGGAATCCGGTGGTGCATAGTTATTTCTAGCTCATATGGGTCGAGTGATGGTTGCGATTTGGAGCAATGTTGCATCATGAGTAGTACTCAGTTGTTAAGTGGGGTTATCAGAGGGTGAAGCCGGTGGCCGGCTTGAGACGGTGGTCAGGACACCGTAAGAAACGAGAAAGTGAGTTCGAGTTTCGATGGTTGTGCCTTGAGGAACCTGGTCTGGTTAATGCCAGGTGGCGCGTTGCGGGAGTATTTCTTGAGTTGAGTTGCCGCAGGCTTCGAGGGCGAAGCCTAATTTAAGTGGGGGAGAATTGTAACATCCCGGAATATCAAGAGTAAAGTTGAAGGGCTAAAAGAGTAAATTGGGAAGGGGAACTCGGAGAGTCCATGAGGGGACTCGGCGAGTAGGGTCGCGACTTTGGTCGCGTGTTAAGTGGCCGACTCGGCGAGTTAGCGGATGGACTCGGCGAGTAGGGCTGAGTGGAGAGAACCCTAAATCCGGAGGATGAGCCTTATATAAAGAACATAACATCTTTCCCCCAGCCTCTCTACACTCTCTTAAGTCCAGAAACCCTAGTTGTCGTGTGTGAGAGGATCAAAGTGCATTTGGAGGCTTGAAGAAGTGATTGTTGAGGAAATATTGATGGTTAGGAGGCTTGGAGCAAGGGGATTTGCTTAGATTCGGGTTTCATTGCTGTTGGGGCTTCCTTTTGAGGTATTATCTCGTTCTTGGGCTGTTATTCATATAGATGCATCATTTTGGAGGTGTTAGAGATCATATCTTTTGATGTATTGGAGTTTAGAGGTTAGATCTGAGGTTGCTACCTCAGATCTGGAATGGAAAAAGGTTAGAATGCATAAAAGTCCCTGTTTATGAGTGATTGAAGGAGCTATCTTTTCCCAAACCCAAACCCTAGAGTGAAAATGATGGATGAGTTGCAGGAGGCTAGATCTACGTTTTGGATCAATTGCATGGCCTGGAATGCTTCTGTATGGAATGAGATCGATAGGCACTCGGCGAGTCACAAAGGTGTACTCGGCGAGTTGCTTGAAGATAGGCTGGAACTCGGCGAGTTGGAAGAACAACTCGCCGAGTTGGATGAAGACGGCCTGGAACTCAGCGAGTTGGAAGAACAACTCGGCGAGTAAGTTGAAGATAGCCTTAGACTCGACGAGTCTGTTCTTGGACTCGGCGAGACTTGTCGAAGAGTCCCAATCTTTTCTGGTTGAGCCGAGAAAAGATGAGTCAAGGGATGACTCGGTGAGTTGTGTGTGAGTGGACTCAAAGTTGCTGGACTCGGCGAGTCTCGGGGTGACTCGGCGAGTTGAGTCGCGGATTGGGGAATTTCTGAGCATGGGGACTCGACGAGTCATTGGGTTAACTCGGCGAGTAGAGTCAGACAGGGGTTGACTTTGACTTTGACTTTGACCAAGGGTTGACCAGTGATTCCAGGGGCATTTTGGTAATTGTTGGATATTGTTTTGAGTTCAGTGCCTTGGTGGTTGTCCAGTGGTGGAGATCGTATCAGTGATCGCAACAGCTTAGGTTATCTGTTCAGTCGGCAGTTTCGAGGTGAGTTATCCTCACTATATCGACAGGGTCTAAGGCACCAAGGCCGGCCCTTTATCGGATTGAGATCCGGGTATTTGTTGTATGTTATTGCTTTGATATGTTGCATCCTGGTAGCTAGGATGGTATATGATAGAGACCTGGTTAAGGTCGGTTCCCTGATATGTAGGGTGATGCTATGCTAGTGACCGGTTAGGTCGGTATCCTGGTTAGGATGATGATATGTTATGTGATCTGTTTGATCGGCTTGTTGACTATGAATGCTTATATGATTGTATGTTTATGTGCACATGGTTGTTTGGACTGGAGTTGGGTTGAGGCGGGTCCTGCTTTGTGCTGTAGGCCAAGATACCCAGGGCGGACCGGTTGTCCCGAAGGCCCAGCGAGCGGTCCGGATAGGTTGTAGGCCCTAAGAGGGCGGACCAGACGTGCCGAGGCTCGGAGAGTGGACCAGGCCGACTGAAGGCCCGGTGCGGGCGGACCAGTCATACTGTAGACTCAGAGAGTGGACCAGGTGGATTGATGGCCCGGTGCGGGCGGACCAATCACACTACAGACTCGATGTATGTGGCTAGATTCGGAGAGTGGACCAGGTGGATTGACGGCCCGGTGCGGGCGGACCAATCACACTGTAGACTCGATGTATATGGCTAGACTCGGAGGGTGGACCAGGTGGACTGTTAGCCGGTGCGGTGGACCAGTCACACAGTAGACCCGAAGTGCATGGCTGTTATGTGATCGGATATGATATGGCATGTTATGCGTGTATGGTATATGTGGTTGGTATTTTGGGGATATCTCACTAAGCTTTCGGGCTTACAGTTGTGGTTTAATGTTTTTCAGGTTCTTTAGGAGACCGTGGCTAGGCGAAGGCGTGATCGTACCGCTCCTCATGTTGTTGTCGTGATGTGATTCTGGGAATACTTTAAATAAATTGTATTGAAAACCTTTTTGTAATAACTTTAATGGAATCGGGTTGTTTTTGAAAAATTTAAATTGGTTGAAATTTTTCGGTCGTTACAGTGAAGTTGTTTCTTCCTGCCCCTGGTGGCGTATCTTTTCCTTGTTTCTTATTGTTCCCACAAGCACAATTGCAACAAGAACTCTGTTGCGTTGGAATTGGTGGCCTGTATTTCTCAACAGCAGGTTGATCAGAAGCAGATGAGTTCGAAGCAACAGATTCAGAGCTCAAGGAGATGTTGGTTTGTTCAGTGGTGTTCTCCTTGTTCTCATCTTCTGCTACTTTACCTGCATATGAAGTAGATGTGCTAGAAACAGGAACATCAGTATTTTCAAACAAATAATCAAATATGTCAAAAAAATTTAACTCAACATGATCTGATGCAAAAGCATCAAAGTCATCACAAGATGTATCATCAACTTTATCATCAGAAACAGAAGGTTGTTCATAGGAAACAAAAACATCAACAGGTCCTCCGACTCCATGCTTTGCCTGGTCTAAGGGTTGATCTGCAGGGGAAGTAGAAATGTTAGTATTTTCAACATTGATAAATCCTCCTGACACAAAACCAGATGGCTTGCCCTAAACCATGAATGGTTCGTTGGCAATCTCCTCTTTAGACAAAGGTTGATACAGATATGTATGATTAAAAGGAGGAGGTACATTATCGTATCGTAAACCCTTTGACTGATTTCGTTTGAAATCCATGCAATGATCGATCATGTTGGCAACTACCTCGCTTGATCCATCAAATTTTTGAAAAGCAAAGTTTCTAGAATCAAATCTTTTCTTCAATGTATCAAGCTCAACAGTCAACGCATCATTTTGCCTTTTAACATAATTGTACAATTCACATTTCTCACTGTATTCTGATTGAATTCTTCTAAAGTCTTTTATTTTAGCTTCTAGTTGGGCCTTAAGGGGTTTCTGTCCTTTCCTGAGTTGATATCCTTCATATCTCAGGTCCTCAACTTCTCTTTTTAATAAATCAATTTGGTCCCGAAGAAACTTAATCGTAGTTTCACAAGATGGAGTACATGAAACTTTAGTAACTGAAACGTTTGAAGAACTCATTTTTTTTAAATATGCCCTTTAACTAAAAACTCAAAAGTCAACCTCAAAAGTCAAATTTAAAACGTCAGACTCAAAAGTCAAACTTAAAAGTCAAACCGAAAAGATAAATTTGAAATTTTAAAAGTCAAACGAGAAGGTCAAAGTTTAAAGTCAAAGTTCAAACTTTAAAGTCAAAGTCAAAATTTTAAGTAAAAAGTCAAAAAATAAAAATTTAAATTCTTTGGTTGAAAAAGAAATTTAAAAATGAAAGAAATTGATTTTTGGGGTTAAAAGTGTTAAATATGCGAAATTAGGGTGCGACTAGAAGTGTTTAAGTTCAAAATTTCGAAAGGAAATCACAAAGGATCGTTTGGTCGAGTTGGCCAGGCGTGCTGGCTTTGAACTAGAGGTCCCGGGTTCGATCATCGGCAACCTCAAAATCCGCTTCTATTTTTTTATAAAGGCGCTGATGCGAGGCTGCAAGGCTCTGATGCGAGGACGAGGCCGATGCGAGGCGAGGTGAGGATCCGTGGCGCGAAGGCGAAGACCTGGTGCGAGGATGCGAGACCGTAAATGCTGCTGACCGTAAACGCGAGCCGTAAACTCCGAGGCCTCGGACCGTAAGCTTCAGGCCGCAAACTCTGGACCGTGAACTCCGGACCGCAAGCCCTTCAAGAGCCGTAAACACTTCGCAGATCTCGTGAAAAACAGCGTTTTTCACCCTTTTTTGCTCCAAAACTCGATCAAAAACGGAAAGAACAAACCCCCCTTAATTTTCTGAGATCTATCCAAAAACGCAAGAATCTTTCCAAAATAAGATCAAATCAGCTCCAGATCTGAAAAAAATTGATTGATACAACCAAGCTCTGATACCAATTGTAAGTCCCTAATCTGCCTGTGTATCAATCAGATCCATTTGATGGTGCGAAATCCCAATCAAACGGATGATGTCAGATCAAATAGAAGAGAAGGAGAAGAAGATGATGATGAATCTTGTATGTATTGATACGAATGAAGATCCGGATACAAAGACTCATACACACTAACACACACTTGTTCTCTCTCTCTCTAGAACACCTTCAAATGCACACACTTAAGCTCCTCTAGTGTTCATCACCCTTTTACTCACACCCCTCACCCTTATATATACTGGACTGGGCCGCAAACTGAGTTTACGGCCGTAAATTCTGTTTACGGTCGTAAACTCACTTCCTGACCATAAACACATATACAATATTACATAAAAATATAGTTTCCTAGAAAAGCAAAGTATAAACCATAATATTGACCCAACATAGCGAAGTATGATCAAGTTTTTAATGATTCTTATGCTTATGATATTGTTAATATTGATGATTGTTTGGATGCTAATAATTTGGTTGATATTATGAATGATACTTTGTCTAAAAACAAACAAATGAAAATTTTGAACAAAACTGAGAATTCAACATAAAGTACTCAACAAAGTTTTGTTGATATCGAAGTTGATTTTGATAATATTAGTGAAATTGAGGAAGAGGAATGTGTAGATTGCTCAAAATTGTCTTTCATTAAAATCAATTCGTTAGCTAAAATCAAAGAAAATGATGATTCAAAATGTAACACCTGGTTTCTGCTTGAGAAGAAAGAGGAGGTTTTGGAGATCAAGAGAAAGCAAGTAGATCCAGAGGTTTTGGCACATTTCCAGCTCAGTTGAGGTATATAGCTGATACCTTGACTATTCATTTCTTAGATCTCTATTTAGGGCTAGTCTCTACCTTTTCTAAGTCCTAGTGAAGCCATTTTCGGTTTTATGTGTATCAATGGGGCTGTACATTCAGATGTGGAACCTTTAAGGGTTCATATGGCATAAAGGTGCCAACTTTATGGCCATGGGAGTTCCATGCACCTTGTAGACTTCATTTTGGGTCCTTATGAGCTACTTAACCCAAGCATGCATGTAAAGTTTGTAAATTTACGTGCTATATCGATCCTAGGAGGTCAAATCTATGTTCTGGATGCATTAAGCCTGACTGAAATCGACTGGATAGTCATGGACTTTAGGGGACTAGATGAGTCGTTCATATGACTCGGCGAGTCGGCTCATGGTTCCCCAACCTTTTCTGTTTCTGAGCACTCTGGTTGGGTCTATAAGAAGACTCAACAAGATGGACGTAATCATGGACTTGAAGATCAAAGAACTCGATGAGTTCAAGGATGAACTCGACGAGTTCAAGGCAATGTCCCAACTATATGAAAAAGAACTCGACGAGTTCAAGGAAGAACTTGGTGAGTCAAGGACTGAACACTTCAACTTGTATGATGCAGAACTCGACGAGTTCAAGGATGAGCTCGGCGAGTCACGAGCAAAAAGGTCCCGGTTCTATATGAAGTAGAACTCGACGAGTTCTTGAAACGCTCGAAGAGTAGGATTGAAGTTCCAGTATTTTGCAGATTATAGAACTCGACGAGTTGGTCGACCAACACGACAAGCTGAGTCAACCACATGTTAACTTTGACCAGGGTGATGACCTTGACTTTGACTTTGACCTGAGTTGATCCTTGAAAGGGTTAAGATTATGAAATGGTAGTTAAGGAAGGTTGCTATGTATAGGAGGTTGAGAGGAGTTGATCCCAACATCAAGTTCAATTCAAACACTTCACGGCATTGAGGTAAGTTACCTTCTAGTAGAAGTGGGTCTAAGGCACCAATGTCGGACCACTAGTAGGTGATTATAGATGTGATGATTCTCTTTGTGATAATTGTCTGGTATGCCACTATCTGATATGTTTATGTGCCAGTATGCTATGTTATTCTGTGGTAGTGGTAGGGATGAAACGTCCCCAGTTACCGGTTGAAAGAGACCGAAGGGGAGGCCAGCACCAAGATATGCTAGGTCGTATATGATTGTTATGTTATGCTAGATTATAATGTGGTAGTGGTAGGGGTGAAATACTCCCTGGTTACCGGTTGAAAGAGACCGAAGGGGTGACAAGCACCCAAATATGTTTGGCATTATGTGATTATATGGTATGTGGTATGATGGAGGAACTCACTAAGCTTTGTCCTTAAAGTTTTTAGTTTTGTTTTCAGGTACCTCTTCATCGAAGGGGAATCAGAGAAAAGTTACTATTTATATGATATGGTTTTGAGACATGTGATTATGATTTTAGGAAATGGTGTGACTCGATGATGTTTTCTTATAAATGTTTTTCTAAATCGTTATATCAAAAAATGAAATTTTTGGTCTTGGAAATTGGGATGTTACACAAAATCAAAGGTAAACATTGATTCATATTCGAAAACCAAAATTGATGATTCTCAAGAGTCCATTATTGGTGAAGACATAACGAACAATGAAACTGAAAGGGATGATGATTCAAGTGAAAAAGAAAATCCACTAGTTGTTCAAGCTCAAGTGTTTGAGGATTCAAAGCAATTCACAAAATTGTTGAATGACAAAGAGAAACATTTTCTTGAACAAAACAAGGTTCTTTATCCATAATTTAATAATGATTTTCAAATCAAGTTTTCGTTATAAAAGGAATTGGGATAAAGTTGATCCAAAATTGAACGAATTATTGAAAGAACACAATTTGAAACTGACCGACAAAGGTTTTTATTCAAATCAAAATGTTGACGAAATGGTTTAAATTAGAGATCAAAAACTTTTCAACGTCAAAAGAGTAAAAAATTCTTTTTCCAAATATAATAAAAAAATGGTGTTTAGTTTTTGAAAACTACCAAGTCTGATGTCGAAGGCGAATCAGAGAAAAGTTGTGATAAGTCCTTACCAAATGATTTGAAGAATAAAAAGGCGAAGAATCAAAGTTTCTAAAATGATAATGAAAAATCTATTTTAAAAGAAGAAATTTCCAAAAAGAAAGATCAAAATAATATTTTCATTTGTTTATTTTTAGACAGAGTATCATTCACAATATCTACCAAGTCATCATCATCCAAACAATCATCATTGTTAACAATACCATAATCATATGAATCATTTGGTACAAGATCATACATAGCAGCCTTACTCTAACAATCAAATGTAATCTCATTAACTCATTATCTCTTAAAGTTAATGAAAGGAAGAAGTTTACGGTGTTGTTCTTTACAAATATCTGATGAATGATAAAAAAGAGTAAGCTTCCCATACAATCATTTAGTTGTATTACAATAGATGTTTCGTTGTTTACAAGCAAACTATTTTCCATTCTCATGGAATCTCTATCAATCATAATATTTGTAATTTTGAAATCTAAGCTTTCAGTCCTAGACTTTTTCTCTTCCAAATTATTCCTAGCCTCATAAAGCATAGCTTTATTTTTCTCCAATTCACTACTCCTGGAAATCTGCATGTCATTCAAATAAGAACATGTATCATCAAAATTAGATAAAACATTATAGTATGAATTTAAAGGAATATTAAGAGAGATATGGAGATCATGTACCCTCTCAGTCATAGGAGACCTTGAAGTGGTTGAAACAAAGCATATTCCCTCAATCAACTCTTCATCTTCCTCTTTACCCTCTTCTTAGCTTTCCTCCAAAAACTCTTTCAAAACTATCTTATCCTTTGAATGATCACCATAGTGCTTAGAAAACATAAAACCATGCATCGAATGACGCATTACATGTGTGTTCTTTGTATAGTTGTATGACACTAAAAATATATAACAAAATAAAAGACGAATCTTGAACATGCTCCGTCTTCTCAAAACCTTGTCCAGTGTACCTGCCTACTGGTTCTCTGAGAATACAAGTTATTTTGAAAGAGAGTGTCAACATTTAAATTGGTGAGTTCATTAGTTTTTACTATCAAATGTCTGTATTTGTTTCATGAAAATCTTTGTAATTGTCTAGTGAAAGTGTTTGTAAATGTTTAGTGAAAATGTTTTTAAACATCCCAAAAATCCTATATTTTCTTCTTTAAATGAAATGTAGTCTTCTACCCAAGACCCAACTGCTTGTACATTGTTCTCTTGCAATAGTGTAAAATGCATGTTTATACTTAAAATAGTATAAAATGTATGTTTTCCATATTTGTAACTATCTTTACTAGAAAAATAGTATGCATTTCTCATGTGAGAATATTACTGTATGAATGTAATGGAAAAATGAAGATTTATAGTAGTATTGTGTAAAATAAACTACTGATGCATTAACTACCTTGTAACCAAACTAGTTGATTAAGGTTAAAATGTGATTAAGGTTATAACCATGCTTGATTGACTAGTGTAAAACACGACGTTCTTCAGGCGTCAAAAATGATATGATATTTGTCACCCGTAGACCTGTAGGTCCCACTGTAGCTAACAGCAAGGTGTGGTATGGTCAATCCCATATAGATCTATACACAAACTCGTGCTCTCCCTCCAGGAGACACTGGTTATAAAACATGACCTAGCAACAATATTGTTATGCCATGAAATAGTATGTCACATTTTAGTTATCGTGTTCTCGTATAGTATGTAAGTTCCTTTTTGTTCTCGTAAATTGAATAGTATACTTTGTAATGAATAGTACTAGTACGTATCTATTGATTCATGTAATGTTTCTCTGTTCTAGGAAATAGTATGTATTGATCCTCTAAACTATACCTATTATAGTTTACTAGTATGTTTGTTTGAACTATAAATGATTTAGAGAAAAGACTCAATTGCCTAACACATGCAACTGAGTTTAGTATGTTCTTTGAACACGAGGTTTAATATTCATGTATATATTTAGCAAGTATAAATATGATTTAGTCGACAGTCGGACTAGTGATCCTACCCTAATCCCACAACCAAACAAGGAATAAGAGTTATGGTATTTAGCGATAGTCCTAAGTCCGTTAAAGCATACTTATACATAAATGTATAAATGAATATGATTTTGATATAAGCAGAAATCTAAAATAGTTTAAAAGAGTTTTAAAATGATTTTGACAATATTTAAGCATAAGAAAGCCTTTTTGTTTATTTGTTTCCACATGTAAATGTTTAACACAATTAAATTGTGTTCTACTTGTATTCCCCCCCCCCCCCCCCCCCCCGCCTAAAAGAATTTAGAAAGGTAAATTTTAGGGGTATGAACTCACCTTATGTGAGTGATTCGTTTGAAAGTTCGATATAGGATGTTATTTCCACGAGTGAAGTCCCGTAGCAAAACCGAGTCCTAATTAGCATTTTATGTAATATATATGAATACAATTAGAGTATATAAACATATGAATGATAAGGAATTGGACTAATTTGTAAGTTTAACTTACAAATAAGAGTGCTAGAAGCAAAATGGAAGGCTGCTATGAGTTTACGGCTAGCCCCAAGAGTTCACGATCTAAGAATATCTTGATGTTCTTGGGTTTATGGTTGGGTGTTCTTGATGAAATGAAGGAGATTCAAGTGTTTACTAATCAATGTTCTTGGTGAAATTAAGGACACTTGAAGATCTAAGAAAGATCCTAAGAAGATTCAAAGGATGAAGGATGATAGTTGAGAGAGAAAAGGTGTTCACGGTTGGAGTTCTTGAGAGTGAAGTGTGTGTTTTTGGCTGGAAACGAATAAGTAATGAATGATTTCGGTTGAAATCATCTATATACACAATAGTTTTAGGCTGTAAACAAATATCCAAGGGTTTACGGTTACGAGGAGTGAGTTCTCGGTTGTGAACTGAGGTTTACTGCTGCGAACCTCATTTGCAACCATGAACTCCATTTGCGGCTCGAATGAGGGAGGCTGCGAAGTGTTCTCGGTTCTAACATGTTTATCACTTATTAAACACACAAATCTTTAAAAGGTTTATACACCCATAGATTATTAATCTAAATAATATAAGTAAAGAAATAGGTTTGACTTTTAATTGACATCCTTGACTTTTGTTGACCAAGGTTGACTTTTACACGACTGAAATTACGGGTTGTCACATCTTCAAACCAAGAATGAAAGTAATGTTGAACTCTAGAGAAGTATGAACAACATTATACATTGTGCACTTGTAAATCAACTCATTGAACCGATCATAGTACGCTTCAATACATTCATTTTCCTTCTGCTTGAAGTCGGTTAACTCAGCCAAGCATTGACTGACCGAGCTTTTCTTCATTCGCTCATTTCCTTGGAATGTTTCTTTTGTTGTGTTCCATATCTATTATGATGTCTTCTAACCATCGATGTAGTTATACACGACCGGAGGCAAGGCGCCATGCAATTCTTGAATGCATCTTTTGTCATTAGATTTTCGCTTGTTACCTTGAGCAATCATATCTTCAATTTCACTTGTTCCCACTATATTAGTATGATTAGAACGATGTGGACTAGCCTTAATCAATCTCCAGAGATCTTGCTCAATCCTGTTCTAGTAATCTTCCTTACGATTATCCCATTGATCATAGTATTCAGGAAGTAGCATGGGAATATTCGTAGATGAACCAAGCAGATTAATGAAATCCGTCATGGTATTCACATTCAAATTTGTTATTTAATCAATTTAGAAAAGATGAAAAGCTTGAAAAGAATGAAATTAGATATAAACGATGGATTAATGATTTCATAATCGATAAATCACACTGATCAATTGAAGAATTACGTTTTCACTTGTGAAAAAATTGAATCAGAACAATGACTCAATAAAATGAAAATGAGTATAAGAATCTTCAATAGATTTGTCATTTCCTTCTCTAATATCAATTGAAAGGATGTTTGATCAATTGTATATGAAACCAGAGTGAAAATTCTCACTAGATGTAAATAATATCTCCATTCAGCTCATATAATCTAGAGGTAGTATAAGTACATTTATGAGAGAGAAAGCACAATGCACAAGTTGCAAAAGTTACAAATGACTTAGCTACCTACACTATTTATAGTGTACTCGATGGATACAAACATTATATAAGGACTTCGACAATTAACGAGAATTACATAGGTGGCTGATAAAATACATACAGTATAGAAGTCATGAAGACCTTTGATATTGAAAAATTATTTGACACTTCGAGTACTACCTAAAACTTTGATATATCACAACATATTTGATTCTACAATTATGTTATGTCAATTTAACTCTTTTTTTAAGCTTCTTTGGATTTCCATGATGTGTTTGATACATATAGGAAGCTAGGATCGAACCGGGTTGAGTTCTAGATCGTATGAAATGACCATACACAACTGTGTATGGAGAGTTGGTTTGTACGGTCTTCAAACCATGTGTTATGTTTTAAGTCATATAATACCCTCATTATGTATGTAACCATGCATAAGTTTGTGATTTAATGCATATATAATCATATAAGAGAATATGTGTATACAACATGATAATACAAGAAGGTTTCTGAACTAAAAGTATAAATGAAGTACAATATGCATATATATGGAAATGATCTAAGTAGAGTTATTGGTATGGGGTGCAGGTGTTTAGAGAGGGAGTTTATCTTAGCCACTCTAATGGTTTGTGTTGGATTAGATATCTAAGCCCATAACTATTATTGGTATGTACTCGACCCGAGAGTAACATGGTCCATTTGGGTTGC
The DNA here is from genome assembly GCF_051521515.1 of Lactuca serriola. Lineage (NCBI taxonomy): Eukaryota > Viridiplantae > Streptophyta > Magnoliopsida > Asterales > Asteraceae > Lactuca > Lactuca serriola. The sequence goes on from NC_136411.1 coordinate 354,706,822, forward strand.
ACTTCACCGAAACAATTTGTGTGGATAGTCTTTTGAGAATAGTATGTCTATGATTTATTAATATATTATAAGTTATAATATATTAATATGAAATTATATTATTTAATTAGTATTGATCAAAAATTAATTTAGTGAGCAAAAGAAACTAATTAAATATGGACTCTTATATATATATATATATATATATATATATATATATATATATATATATATATATATATATATATATAATGGGCCAAGTTCATTTAGGATGGGCTAAGCTTGCATGGATAGTCCATGGAGTTTTTAACAAATGGATCTTATGGAAATGAAAGGTCATGGGTATTAAGGTTTACATGAATGTAACCCTAATCCTCCACACTATATAAAGAGGTCTTTGGCACATGAAATGGCACCAGTGTGTGAGTGAACAAGAAGGGGCCAATTTCTAGTGTGATTACTATTCTCTCAAGTTTTCCAAGGTGTTTTGGTGATTTGTGATTCCACTTGAGGCATCCACATTATTGGCGCTAGGCTCTTGAAGCTCCAAGGAATCAACCACAAGAAAAAGGTATGTCATCCCAGTAAGTTTTGTATTACAAGTACCCCATGGTATGTTAGTTAGGATGAGAACCTTGGAAAAATAATACTTGCATGTACAATATAGAAAACATAGATCCAAGGTTTCTAGGGTTACATGTACACCATAGGAGTGTTAGAATGCTCAAAACCCTTCAGTGGTATCAGAGCCTAGGCTTGTTTTCATTATACTGGATGCAAATTGCTTGAAAAGGTCGAAATTACGTTCACTGTTCAGTGGACTCACCGAGTCCATAGGGGGACTCGACGAGTCCAAAAGAAAACTGATCCTACTCGTCAAGTAGGCTCTTACACTCGGCGAGTAGGAGACCTTGTGTGCAGATTTTCAAGTTTTGCTGCTGGAAATGGACTAGAATCATTACCATAAACTGTTTTGGACTTATAAAACTTGTTTTTGATGTGGTAATGATCACGCTAATCCAATTTCAAAGATAATTTTCATGATTTCAAGATTTGTATTGTTTATAGGTTCATGCTAATTTCTTGAAGATTGATGATATGAATTATCTTGTTCTTATGAGTTTGTTTAGATTGATAGAAAAATTATGTGATAATTTGTTTTCGATCCAAATTATACTAAAAGTTGTTCATAAAAGGTGTTTTTGTAACTTGTCCTCAAGTTATATGAAAAGTCTCATTTATGATACTTAAAACTCATAAGATTTCAATAAGTTATGAAAATGAAGTGTCTCATTTTTTAAATATTTTAAAGTCTTCCATAACTTCTCCTCAAGTTATGGAACTTGAAGAGTTTTTTCATTAAAGCTACTTTAAACTATTAAGTTATAGAAACCAAAAGTTTTTGAATAGTTACAAAACTCGCCCTCAAGTTTTGGATAGTTTCAACCATTTGTGACAACCCAAAAATTTCCGTTAGTTTTAACGTCGAAATTAAGTAAGTCAAAAATTAGCCAAATCTATCCCAAAACTATTTTTTACCGGATTTAAATCCGTTGGAATATTTTAAATAATATTCGTCAAACAAACCGAAAATAAGGCGGTCTAATTTTAAAAATTTCTGTGTTTAACGGTAGTCGTGAAAAACCCCGTTCGCGGTTGGTGTCGGGTGGACCCCCAACTAGGCCATAAACTCCACCCTATATAAGGGTTGAGTGGGTTTCATTCCAACCCTTTTCACACCTTAGGATTCTCTCTCTCTCTCTCTCTACTTTCTCTCTCTACAAATCGGGTTTGGTCTAAAATCGCCTCTTTCATGCCCCAAACTAGTAAGTGATCTACCCTAACTTGTTGTTTAGCTCATTTAACATGCAAATTCGTGTTTAAGAAACCCAAAAGTGGCAAAATCATGAGTTTACGGTCCAAGAACACTCTTGGACCGTAAACACTCATAAATGGGGTTTTGATGCCCAAAAACCCTTCCAAACTACTTATGGAGCTTAGTTATGACTTAGGGGCTTACATGAAAGTACTTAGAACACCAAAATCTTAACATATGGGGAGTAAACATGAGTTTACGGTCTAAGAACATTCTTGGACCGTAAACCCATCTTCAAGGACCATAAACACCTTTTTGGGTGTTAAATTACCCCTCAAACACCTCCAAAAGCTTCCATGAGTGTCTAGAGCCTTGTAATCCTTCATGTGATGCACCAAAACATGCCCCAATGAGTAACACTTGAGTTCACGGTTTGGGAAGGTCTCCCAAAACCGTAAACACCTTTCCAAGGTGTTTAAGTGCCTTTAACACCTTCCTATGCTCATATAAGTGACTAGACCTTGCCCACATAGCCTAGAACCACCAAAGCACAAAAGAAATGGACTAGCATGAGTTTACTACCGTAAAATCATGTGTTTACGGCCGTAAACTCCTCAAGGAGTGATCAATGGACTGTAAACTCCCTATTGTGTCCATTTTGAGCCCCAAACACTTCCTTAGCCCTTGATTCGACTCTAGCATGATTCTACGAGTGAGATAAGACCTTTAAACATCCCATGACACCACTACCATGATTTTACGGCCGTAAACTCATGGGGGAAGTGGTATTGAAACCGTAAACACCCATAAGGGCCATCATTTGAAGAGTAAACTCCAATGTGAGTCCATACACACCTTATATGCAACCCTTGGTACCTCTAGCACTTGTAGCAAAGTGTTTTTATGTAGTAAGACATCCTTACTTGCTTAATTAGTTATTAAATGACTAATTAGATACTTAAATGTATCATTACATGTTAAATAGGATTCACGTGTGTGGTCAAGTCCTCACTTGACACTTATCATCCTATACCGTCCATTCATCCGAAACGCCAACGTCAGGTCAGTTCATACCCCTGAATTAACCTTTTAAACGTTTTTACATGCTTTTATGGGGGGGATACAAGTTAAAACATGCTAGTTATCATATCAATCATATGTGATTAATAACCCACATGCAAAAGGATTTATCACACTTTCAGCTGTTTTACCAAGTATAATACTATAGATGGTTTTCCAAAACGTCTTTACTTGTTTAAATCTTTTCTCAAATTGTCTCTCGCGCCGTATGTTTTATTTCAAAACTAGTTACAACAATGTTTTAAACAAAGGTTTTCTTAACTCATAGTGGTTTATCAAATTATATTCAAAACGTGTTTACGAACAGTTTTCAAAGCTTGTTTTACATAACGATATCAAGTCGTAAATTCCTATTTTTAAAGGTTTTACCAAAGTTTTCTTCTATGCTTCTATGCTTCTACATGATTAAATGCAGGCCTGTACTTGTATAGTTATATAAATAATGTTTAAAAGACTTAGGAAGGCTAGTTCGCCCTATTTCCTTTTCCTCGTTGGGATGTGGTCTGGTGGGTACCGGATATCCGTCCGAAGGTCGTTTAAACATTAGTTATATATCATGTATACATGTATAGACATAAAGGTTTACATCGACCAGTTCATTTCCCTTGGGTAGCAAGGACATCCTTCTAGACAATGTTCATAGACCAGAGACACTAGTAACTATTATAGGAATAGTTAGGTGGTTCTATTTACCCTTTCTAGTACGAGAATTCCAAAGGAGTTAGTTCATTCGTGAGTCTATATCATTACTCTAGCGCCTCTAACAGAATTCAGAATACAAGACACATCTTTAGGACATGGTTTTCCCCGTTGTCAAGTTGGTAACCAGAGTCTCCTGGAGGGAGAGTGGGCATTGTGTGTATAGATCTATACGGGACGGACACTCCCACACCCTGACTGCTAGCTACAGTCCCTGGCCTACCAAGCCAAGGGGTGACAAATGTCACATTTATTCTGACGCTTGCAGGGCGTCAAGTACTCTAGTGTCAATCAGTATGGTTACGAGTATCTCCATGTTTACCTTATAATTCATGGCCTTAAGGTAACGAGAATCAACACTGTACTTCGAGACAACCCACTTAGGATTAACGGATGTTGTAGACTTTACTAGCTGTTTAGTTCATTCAATACTATCTGGAGCCTGTATTTCCTGGTTTTAGACCTTGTTAGCTGTATCGTTCATTTGATACTGTATGGGGTCTGTGTTTCTTTGCTTTAGACCTTGCTAGCTGTATCGTTCATTTGATACTGTCTGGGGTCTCTATACTCCTTGTTTTAGACCTTGCTATCCGTATCATTCATTTGATACTATCTGGGGTCTGTGTTCTTTTTTTAGACTGAGCCAGGCGTGCCATTCATTCGATACTCCCCTGGAGTCTATGATTTCTTTTGCCTTAGTCAGCAGTATTTCTGCTGAGGCATATGTTATTTTCCCCTAGTATTTTTACTAGTGATATTCTCCTACTTTCTTTAAAGTCAAATACCATATTTTGGTAATAATAGTATGTGAGGGAAAATTACTCTTTAAAACATAACTCTGTCGAGTCTTGGTAGAAGACCTCTTATATTTAGAAAATATAGGATTTTCTGGAAAGGACGCTAATACACCGTAGATTCTAAACTACTACTTTTCATAAAGTTATTTTGAATAAAAATGCGTATTTAAACAAATGACACTAAATACTTATGGACTCACCAGCATTATAAAATGCTTATACTCTCTTTCAAAATAACTTGTATTCTCAAGTCAGCGATAGACAGGTACATCCCAGGAGCTTTTGTGAAGACAGTCTAGTACCGAGCTACATCTATACTATGTTCTGTAATTACTTTGATATTACTATAACATGTAACCGATGTAAAACTATTACTATTAATGCAATGGTTATTGTACTTTGATTACTATAATGCATATGTTGTGATACTTGACATGACGTCATCCACCCCAGAACGTTTCCGTCGTTCCGGTTTTGGGGTGTGATAGATTGGTATCAGAGCATTGTTTATAGTGAGCTCAGTATATCAATTCATAAAAGATATACAGCCTATAAATGCATAGGGATAAAACACTCTGACCAAGAATTATACTTTAAAATATAACCATATTTTACCAAAGTATAAGAACATCCAGAATCTAAACACCCAAACGAAGTATCACAAGAAGAACAAGAATAAAAGTCTTCGGATGTTGAGTATTACCGTCAAACCTGGGCAGTTATGTAATCGTAAGCTGGAATAAATGTAACCTGATCAACTACATTTATTCGAGATGCGATGAACGTGTGCTTGGGAGTGATGGTGGTGTTATAACAGGTCTAAAACTTGCCAACTAGGAATGCTAGAGCCAAACATAAAGTTTAAAATACTATGGGAGTATTTTGGAATATTAAAAGACTCACATTAATCCCATAAATCATATTCAGAAGTTAAGAATCGAACAAGAAATTAAAATACCATAGGGGTATTTTAGGATCCATAACTAACCTTGTGTGAAAAACTAAAAAGATCCCTTATTGATATACCTAAGATTTCAGAGGGTATACTTCCAAGGTTATGCATAGTAAGGATCCCATAGGCTAAGAATGTGTTGTTTCGCTCTACTTCTTTTTCCTTGTTGGGATGTGGATATAGAGTAGTATCACATATTCGAGGCCTATCGGATCTAAGTTATATATAATTTGTGTACCCTATGTAATTGTAGCAGGACTCGATATGGATCACCCAGTGAAATGTTAATAATCTCTTAGGATTCTCTAGACATTTCCATTCTCGCACGGACCCGGTAGAAAACCCTATCCACTTTAGTGTTCGACAAAAGAGTTAATTCAGACCCAGAAGAGGTTCATTGAGAAGATTTCCAGTTCGGAAATAAATGAACCAAGACGAGACTACTGAAACCACCAGGTGCCTATACTTTTTAGGGACACCGGTGGGAAATCCACCTGAACTTCCGAGATTTCCAGTCATCCATCATGAAGCGATGACACTCAGAGTCAGGATCAGAAGTAAGGCGGAGTAGAGATTCGGTATGTCTACACGAGGAGAGAACCCTAGGTATCTATCTGAAGAAAACCAACGCCGGTCTCAGTCTAGGATAGAGGTAGACAGAGGGAGCTAGTACATGGAACCCGAGAAGTGTCTTTTCCTTGTTATTGTCGTACTAATAAACCCATAAAATAATACAATTTAGTGAGTTAGTGAATACACTACTCACACTATGTGTTAGGTAAATCGCCTTTTCCCGTCGCAAGTAATATGATTAGATCGGATCTTAAAACCTCGATTGAGCCTTTTCTTCTGTGATTTCGTTCCGAACTTCCCTCGAATCTTTCCAAGCCGGAGAGTGAAACTTTCCAGCATAAAGATGACTTAGTAGGAACAACTCCCATCTTATGGCTTTCCGATACTCTTATTCCTACCTTGAATACCCGGACTACATCATAGGGATGTAGGTCGACACTCAGACAACCAATATCCAAGGCGCGGGAAAAATTTATGCCTAATATAGTAAGGATAGATACTGTTGGATTAATGTCTAAGTCTATAACAATATTTGGTATGTACTTGACCCGACCCGACATGGTCCATTTGGGTTGCACTTCACCGACACAATTTATATGGATAATCTTTTGAGAATAGTATGTTTATGATTAATATTAATATATTATAAGTTCTAATATATTAATATGGAATCATATTATTTAATTAGTATTGATCAAGAATTAATTTATAATTAATTAAGTGATCAAAAGGAACTAATTAAATATGGACTCTTATATATATGGAATGGGCCAAGTTCATTTAGATTGGGCTAAGCTTTCATGGATAGTCCATGGAGTGTTTAACCCATGGATCCTAGGAAATGAAAGGTCATGGGTATTAGGGTTTAACCCTAATCCTCCATACTATATAAAGATGTCTTTGGTTGGTGAAATTGACACTAGTGTGGATACACTAAGAGGGCTAGCCGATTTTACTAAGAGAGAACCAAGTATTCATATTCTCTAAAGTCTTCCAAGGTGTCTTGGTGATTTGTGATTCCACTTGAGGCTTCCACACTATTGGGGCTAAGCTCTTAAAGCTTGAAGACATCAAGCTACATCAAAAGGTATGTCCTCTAACTAGTACTTTGTAGATTAAGAACATCATAATATGCTAGTTAGGATTAAAGCCTTGGAAAGTTCTTATTTGCATGTATAATAGAGAAAACATAGATCCAAGGTTTATAGGGTTGCATGTACACCATAGGAGTGTTAGAATGCTCAAAACCCAACAGTGGTATCAGAGCCACGGGTTGTTTTCTGTTATATTGATGCAAATATTTTATTTTCAAAGTTGAAAAAAAAAACATGAAGTTTGTCAAATTTTAAGATAATTACTTGTTCTTGTGAAAAACTAATTATTTGTAAAATTTGAATAATTTGCTTTATGAGTTGAATTAGGTCAAATTTAATAAAAGATAAAATGATATGATTATTTTATTAGTTTTAAAAGTTCGATCTAAAGAGTTTTATTTTTTGAAACCTCCATAAGTTATGGATATGAAAAGGTTTTAAAAAAAAAAATTGATTCAAAGTTTTTATGGAGTTACAAAATTTGGTGTTAATGTTTTAAAGGATTTCATAACTTAAGAATAAGTTATGGATCACCAAAAGTTTTTTGTGTTACCTTGTTTTATGAGTGAATTTAGATTAATGAATAAAATTATGTGATAGTTGGTTTTAATCCAAACTAATCTAAGAATTGATTCTAAAATGTGTTTTTGTAACTTGTCCTCAAGTTATATGAAAAGTCACATTTAAGAATCATAAAACTCATAAAAATTGGCAAAGGTTACAAAAATGAAGAGTCTAGTTCTAATTAAATGGTTTTATGACTTCATAACTTGTCCTCAAGTTATGGAGGACCAAGAGTCTCTTCATTTAATAAAATAAAAAAAGGTGTAACCTTAATTAATTCCATAAGTTATAAAATAAAGAAAAGTTAATTCTTTTATTAGTTTAAAGTCTTCCATAACTTGTCCTCAAGTTATGGAACTTGAAGAGTTTTTGGATTAAAACTACTTTAAACACATAAGTTATGGAATTAATTAGTTTTGAATAGTTTCAAAACTTGCCCTCAAGTTTTGGAATTTGTAAAGTTTTCTCTTATGAATACTTTAATTCCTAGTTAGCCCTTAGAATTTTAAAAGTTAAAATTCAACCCTTATACTTTATAATATTATAAGTTAATAATATATATATATGTATAAGAGTAAAGTCAGTCTTACCGCTAGTACGCCTCATTCACGAAGCCGGTCTATAAGGTGGGTATAAGGTTGTTGCCTATAAAATGGCGACTTAATGGGTGTCCACTCTCACCCACCGCTTGCTTGACCGGTGGAGGGTCGTTAGCCGAACGGGTTTGACAGGACTATAATTCTCCCTTTCATTAAAAGTATTAATGATAAATACTAAGTAACTAAACTCTTAATAATACCCAATCTTAGTTACTTAGGAAAATGTGAATATGGTGCTAGCCCATGGAATTCACACTTTGTACCTTACCAAGTCGTTGGTGGAGCGTGTGTGGTTAACCGGCACACTAACTTGGACTAGTAAGGATCACGAAGGGTGACTTAATGTTTGTCATAGATCAATGGAGCGTGTGTGGTTAACCGACACATTGATTGGGTGATAATATTAAGGGTACCAAGTGAATTGGTATGGTTATTCACACCTTGTTTTGTGATCCTCGGCATCCCAATCAAAAAATTTGAGAGGGCACACTCAAGATTGAAACATGCCTTTGAACAGTTCAATGAATCTCAAAGATCTAGGAGTTTCAAAACCAATTAAAACCTAATAATACATTTCGTTTATCTTGGTGGAAATTGGTGAATCGTCATCCACCTACCTTCAAATATTTTATAGCTTGGATTACGGCATCCCTCTTCTAAGTTATAAAATAGTTTGTTGGGTCCTAGCCTTAATATTTCATATTGGGTGTCATATTAAGGACTTTAAAAATCAACTTTCTTGAATATCTCCCAAAAGATGTCTGGTTTAGACATATATGATCTTCCCAAATCTCTTAAAACAAGCTTTCCTAAATGAAGATGATGTCCCATGGAAATCATACTTCTTTCACCTCCTCCAATTATTCTCCCTAACCCACAGTTCAAGGTCACTCAAGCCCTATTGACAAGGCAAGGTCTAGGTGTGATCACATCTTGGAGATGTAGTCACATATTGACAAGCCGGGAGAGTTGGGTGTCAAAGTCTTGAGAAAGTTGGTGGTTCAATCACTTTCTAAGTCACATAGTGAGTTCCTTTGGGACACCTATGAAACAAACTGTGACAAGACCCTTAATGATCTTATCTATTTGTTAAGATCAACTTCCTTAAAACTTGATGGACATTGACAATAGTGACACAGGAAATCTAGAAAAGCATTCTCTTCCCAATGGTAAAGGGATCAGCCATAGTCAACTCGGTTGACCAAATGGTAAAGAGAAAAGCTAAGTCTGTGATAGTCCCTTGTACCATTATCAAAGGGTCCATATGTTTATATTGCCAAAGGAAGGGGCATTGGTTGCGAAGCTGCCAAATTTACCTAAGGATGTTGAAGTCAATAAGTTTGACTCTACTTCAGGTAAATTCCACTATCGAACTCTGCTAAGTTTCTATTCTGAGATTCCTGATACATGATGTGACTGGGTCACATGGTGATGTTTTAAGAATCAAAGAAAACTGAAGAAACTTAAAGAAAGAATATGTTGAATCTGATGGCGTAGATGGATTTCTATTGCTTAGGAATAGATAACAACAAGTTTTCATATGGATTGTAAGGACAAGTTCTTCCGCAAAGTTTTTAAAATAAAAGGAAAATTTTTTATTTTATTTATTTTAAAATATCCTTACAATGGCATCTGTGGAAATTTTTGTTGCTTATAAGATTCCATTAATAGCAAGAGTGGAAGTATGAAATTGATTCTTTCATTTGTGGTAATGTCTAAATTTACCAAATAAGGAAAGATTCTCATCACCCAAGTTTCATTTGGACCGAAACTTGGAATCATGCAAGTTGTATAGCATGATGAATGAGAACTTTCAAGTATTGGAAAATTAAGACTAATTACTCGATCACATGGATGTGTGAGTCAAGTAATGGACTAAGGGATCGAGTACATAGTCTTGTGCACTGATTAAGTCCACCACAAAAGATTGATAAGACTATTCGTCATAGTTTACTAAAGCTCAGTAAATATGATTATACTTACAAGCTTAAGTGTAACTCTGAGACATTGGAAAAAGGTCCAAATGTATGGCAGAGCGAATAAGAAGAATCAAATAAGGCAGAAGGATAAAAGTTTCTCAAATCTGAAAAGATGGGAGAGTACTTTAGTATCAGTTTTGTGATCATCTTAATGATTAAGAAACCATAGCACAAATAGTTCTCTAAGGAAGTCTTAGTGCATTCTTATGACTGAGAAGAGGGATCTTGAATTGTTGAAATGATTAAATCAAGAAGATGAGTCATACTTCGTTCCAATACAAGTCTTAGAGTCAACTCCAAGATTGTCATTTGAGTGACATGTCTTAAAGAAGGTTAAAAACACTTGTCAAATGTAAGAGTAAAAGTTTTCTACTCTTGTACATTTGAAATTGGTAAGTTGTGATGTTTTGGATAAAACAAAGACCAACTTAGGCCAAATGTGTGAAGTGTTTGTCTTGATTAGAATCCACACTGTCTCTTGGATGTTTGACAAGGGAGTCTTATAGGTCAGGAGGACAGTGGGAGTCTTAAAGGTCTTGAAAGTCTCAAGAACTAATCAAGAATAAAACCTGAAGGTCTTCCCTAGCACACGACTTAAGGTTTATAACCTATCGTGTTGATATCTGTGCCCATTCCAGTTAAAGTTGCCTTTGCATATGAGTTCTTAGAGTTCTCAATTGGTTACACAACTACTTGGAAGCAATGGCAGGCCCTTGAACTGCCAGGTGGCAAGAAATTAAGATTGAGTTCAGTCCATATGAGTTTGGATTTGTCATTATCCTTGTCTTGTGACTATGATTTTGACAATTCACATGGATAAGAACACATACACAATTAAATCTAAGTGTCATAAGGTTTCTCTCCGATTCATGAAAATGATGGTGAGGAAACACTTTCACTAAGTAGATTTTAGCTAGATAGAAATTGTGATATTTGCATTCTCAAAGTCGTTAGTGGAGCGTGTGTGGTTTACTGGCACACTAACCTGGACTTGTGAGAAGTGGCAAAAAGGTCTAACCATTATGATTACGGCATACCTCTTCATAATTGTTTAGACTCACAAGTGTACTATCTAAGGGAAGGTGTATGCTTTTGATTAAGTTTTATCAAAACAATCTAGTATCAGAAATATGAACTTTGGTAAGAAAGTCAGCTGATTTCTGAGTACATGTCAAAGCTAGTGGGAGCATAAGTGTTATGCTAATAATCATCATGTTAGTGGGAGCATGATAATTATGATAAGTATTGCAAGTTAGCAATGTTAATTATAGAAAACAAAAGTTTCAATTGGGAAAAAGTTGTTTTGCTATAATTAAGCGAGAGAAAATTATACTTCATCTCAAATCTATAAGCTTAGATCGTGAGGTTTTAATCATTTAGTCAAGGATATATATGAATTTCATGTTGGAATGGCTCAACATAAGGAAATTTTGTATATGAGTCCATTATTTGCATTCTAAAATTCGATTATGATTACGGCATCCCTTTTCATAATCTGAATTATGAGAACTTGGCAAATTGAAATGGAAATGTTATAGCAAAAGATTGGTTTAGTCTTTATGTGAGACATCATGAATCGTGTGCCATATGCTTCGGATATAGGGTCGATTACATGTGCTATATTCATCCATTCTAAAATTTTCCAGATGCCTGGGGCATTAAGAAGGGAAAAGGTTTAGAACTGGATATGACTAAAAGGATTAAACAATTGTCGAGGACAATCTAAGGTTTACCAAAGATTGGTTGCTCAAGGACATTTGGAAGTATAGAGATAATTTTGAAAGGACCATATTGACATAATCTGTAAGGAGGCAACTCCTGTTCAGAAGTGATAGTCAAAATGGAATATGGAAATGTTTCAAAGTTAGAAATTATTCAATCTGTGTAAGATTAGGAAACTTAATGCAAGAAGGATGTTTCCAAGGAGCTGATCTCCTTTGGAATACTCTATAATGATTGTTGTCAAGTCTTTCTGACTTTGTGTATAATCATTACAAGAGGTTCAATGCATATAAGTTTAGAATCTAACAGATTTCAGTAAATGGCATGAATTTGGAATTCTTGCATTTGCAGTAAGGATTTGGGACTGTGAAAAGAGAATCATTGAAGTTATGTTCAATTGATCTAGTTCACAAAGTAAAGATCATAGACAAACATAGTATGCATACTTGGTGTATGGCATGACTAGTGTTTAGAAAACATAGTGTACATGCTTGGAGCATGGGACAACTATTGTTTTAAATTCAAGAGTAAAGTTGATAGCTGAAACAGTATACAATGAATAATGTGTAATCATATGGTGATAAATAAAAGGTGTTTTATTTATATTCATAAGTTCTGAGACCATATTGGATTCGATTATTATTGTGTTTCATTTTGCATGTTTTGACTTCCCGAATAAACTAGGTTATTCTTCCGGAATGACTAAGTTATTCAAACCATCCACAGTCGGTCATATGTTGGAAGTAGATATGAATTAAGACTGTCATGGGTTGGCTTGTAGAGGTCTAAGGTGTTGGACAAAGGGCTACAACACTCATGAATGCTCATAAGTTCTGAGTATTGGATTCAACCCGCGCTCATTGGAATCACTTCATGGATTTTATCATGAGTGATCATGAGATGATAATATCTTATATTCTTCAAACCTAGAGATATGAGTTGTTACTATGAGTTGATAGTACATTGATTGCACGAAAACGCATACGGTAACTCGGTGTTATAAAACGTGCCTTTGTGTATGATTCAACAAGTAGTAGAACAAGCCATATGAGTCGAAGTTTATCCGTTCCTTTTACCTTCGGGATAAAAGCGATATATGTGGGCCCCTCGATGATTTGATGATGACAAATGGAAGTGCTCGGCCGGGCCAGGACTGATTTGATTTGTTCAATTAGTCAGTCGTCATAAATTGGAAATCGGGAAACAACAAATGGACAGAGAGAATGATTATAATCCATGTCTCAGTCCATATGATATCTAGAATGGAGGAATATATGATCCCTTATCTAATGGACAAGTTCGTTGACAAGATCAGAGTTCGACAGCAGCTTTAAGAGCTACGATTGCCAGTTAGGTTTGAAGTCATACGCAATAATAGTTTTAGACTTATCCAAGTGGGAGACTGTTGGATTAATGTCTAAGTCCATAACAATATTTGGTATGTACTTGACCCGACCCGGCATGGTCCATTTGGGTTGCACTTCACCGACACAATTTATATGGATAATCTTTTGAGAATAGTATGTTTATGATTAATATTAATATATTATAAGTTCTAATATATTAATATGGAATCATATTATTTAATTAGTATTGATCAAGAATTAATTTATAATTAATTAAGTGATCAAAAGGAACTAATTAAATATGGACTCTTATATATATGGAATGGGCCAAGTTCATTTAGATTGGGCTAAGCTTTCATGGATAGTCCATGGAGTGTTTAACCCATGGATCCTAGGAAATGAAAGGTCATGGGTATTAGGGTTTAACCCTAATCCTCCATACTATATAAAGATGTCTTTGGTTGGTGAAATTGGCACTAGTGTGGATACACTAAGAGGGCTAGCCGATTTTACTAAGAGAGAACCAAGTATTCATATTCTCTAAAGTCTTCCAAGGTGTCTTGGTGATTTGTGATTCCACTTGAGGCTTCCACACTATTGGGGCTAAGCTCTTAAAGCTTGAAGACATCAAGCTACATCAAAAGGTATGTCCTCTAACTAGTACTTTGTAGATTAAGAACATCATAATATGCTAGTTAGGATTAAAGCCTTGGAAAGTTCTTATTTGCATGTATAATAGAGAAAACATAGATCCAAGGTTTATAGGGTTGCATGTACACCATAGGAGTGTTAGAATGCTCAAAACCCAACAGATACGTCCAGGGTTAACCATCGTCTCTCATCAGCTTGTGTTCCTTTCCGTGTAGGAAAACCATGCCTCCGAAGAAGCGTAACCAATCCGCTGGCAAGAAACCGACTCTCCTATTCGATGAAGCTACGTTCCAAGCTGCAGTCTCGGCAGCCGTAGCAGCTGTCATGGCTCATCTAAATGCTAACAACGCCAATGTTAGCAAGAGCCCTATCGGGATTCCCGATCCAATTAATGGACAACAACAACCAACCTCTGTGTACCCAGCCACCCAAGAACCTCAACCAAATCCACTGAAGAGAAAGTTCAAGAACGAGGAGGGAAGTACCTTGGCTCAAGGACCTTCCGAAGGGCAACGAGCTGAGACAGTCAATACCCCTGCCAGCCCTTCCATCCCGACTTCAAGAAGACCATACCTAGGAAACCTTTCCCACTGCAGCAAGTGTAGCTACCATCATCATGGTATCTGTCGAGAACTCTTTTGTGCTAGGTGCAACATGAAGGGGCATACCGCTCGCATCTACAGAACCCCGATTGAGTTTATTACATCAACCACCAATGTGACGACCAATACAGTATGCCATCTATGTGGTGAGATTGGGCACCTAAAGCGAGATTGCCAAACTGAAAGAAACTACAAAGGCACAGGAGGAGTCTAACTCTAATGCCTAGGAAAAAGCATCAAGAAACCCGGTAGAATTTTGGTACGTCTCTCAATCCTAGATAACTAACCAAAAACATTAAAAGGCTAATTCTAAATGTAATTACTCTCCCGATAAGACGAAAGTCGCAGCACTGTCGTAAGAATTCAAAGTTTCATCAGGTAAAGCTATAATGGCTCGGTATATACGTTAAGGCCAGGTATAATTAAGATGGATAGACCTCGAGTGAGTGATGCTGCCTCATTTCCTGTTCCTCAAATGGTTATGGATTTAGGGCAGAGCCACTTAGTCAACAGTCCTTCCCACCTTAATTATACATGAGTAGTGTATACAAGGCGATTATAGAGAGGCCTCGTGAGAATCCATTCATGAGAAGTACATTATTCCGAAACCTCAGGACCCTCTATAGTTCCGCGTCGACTCTATCAGTCCAAGTATCCGCAACAGTGATACACGGGACGAAACCCGAGACACCAAGAACTTGTGTGCCCGTTCAGCAGATGGCCCTATCAACCCTCATTTTATGTCATGTCGATGTATGCCAACTTCGACGCCTCTAACAATCAGGTTCGACTTAGCGCAACCATGTGTAAGCTCCTAGTGTTGTGTAAAAAGAACTTTCACCATAGCAATTTCGGCGAATAAAGGTTCTTCCGAACCTAATAATAAAACCTAATGTGATCCGCCAGTCATCTCTCTTATCTAAAACTTTCCGAAATACCCCGGAGTAGGGTATCGCATGCTGTTAACCAACCCCTTCATAGACAGATAGGAACCGAAGCGAAAGACACTATAGGCATTCCAGAAGACGATAACCACCCGAAACCTACTCCGTAGATTCCCCAGAAAGACCCTTCGCACCTCACAATCAGGTTCGTGAATCAAGAGGATAGAACTCATGGGAGTGACTACTATAACTGAGTATATGCATAAGGGTGGCATAAAATTGAGATAAAAAAGATTTAAGATGTGTGCTTCCTCCTTACTCCCTGTTCCTCGTTGGGTTGTGGGTCTGGGGTGGAGTCGCACAACTGAACATCCTGCCGACATCGATTATATACGGCTTGCATACACCAAGTATAAGTGGTTAAGCCAAGTATGAGCTCTACCACGAACCTCATAGTAAAACCCTTCATCCTATCCCCTAGAATAGGAACTAGAGTCAAGAGAACCTCTGCGGGTTGAGCTACTATAATGACCACAAATCCGAAATTTGTTGTCATCCCGGTTAAGCCAACATAGTAGCTAACGCCCTCAGTTGGAAGAGTAACTCAAGTCGTAAGAGTCAAGAACATTGACTACGACCATCCATTCACGCTTAAATCACACGAATTAAGCATCTCAGCAGAAATCCTGAAAACCTAGAAACTGCGATAAGTTAAACTTTGAGAAGAGTGGATGAGGAGATTAGAGTTCCAAGTGACAGAAAACCTATACTCTCTAGGTTTGACCTAGATCAAGGAAACTCAGAACCTCCGGAAGAGTAGTTGCAGAAGATGCTAGCACTGACGGGTAGTGCCTAGGACACTCCGCCTCCTCACGTGGTAGAAGTCACCGTCACCCTGTAGACGATAGACTGCATTCTCCGAAGTGAATACTAGAATGCCAAGAACCACAGGATAACCTCCGCAGCCAAGAATACTTGAATAAAGTGCGATAGGTCGCGTTAAGCCTTATAACCCAGATCCCGAAGAGTATGGACTTGACACCCGTCTATGTGTTAGTCGATGGGTTATACAAGAGCACGTGCTTTCTGCAACTGAAATAAACCGACACCTTAAAGAATAGGGCATGTCTTAGAGATTTATTGGACTACTAGGTGTTCCATGGATACTATCTCACACAGAAATAGTAGAACCACCTCCCGAGATAGTCCAACACTTCAGAAAATCTCTAAGGACTAAGTTAGCCTGAACAGAGGCTACTATCCATGAAACAGCGAAGCAAGTAAGAGCGTGATTCCTTCCAAGTTAAGAATCATACTGTGAAAGCATCTGTTAAATGATGAAGGAATCTAAAACCCTCTAACCATCGTCTGCTAAGGCCCTATCTCATTAACTTGGAGAGTCTCTGTTAGAAACACCTCAAGAATCAGAAGTGCAGGTCCATTTTGCACTAAGTTGAGATAGATTCCACGAAACCAATTACATGCCAGTGTGTAGCCAATACATCCGATGGTCCAGAAAACCTCTAAAAGCCAATCAGTAGGAAACATGAATCTGAGAATAACCCGAGCCTTCTAAGAACCAACCCGAAGAACTACACCCCCAGTGTGAGAGAACGTTAGGAACTTCAAAATGGCGATCACGCCAGTGATAAACCCACCATAGAAGTACATTATGTTCTGAGAACCGAAAAGCTCTATCTTCCCAAGAGCTTAGGACCATTCGAGATTCTTTATAAGAATTGGTCAAACCCTTGTCAGACCACAACTACTTTTGGAATTCCATAAATTCCACCGTAGTCTATTCACATCCCCAGCATGGACAAAGTATTTGTTCGACGTGACTTGTATAAACCCACTCGTCTTAACAACAATCATTGGGAACCCTAACTTCGTAGAAAAACCCGTAGGAAACTGTGTACCGAGGAATCAAGCGAGCGTAACAAATCCGCATCCCACTAGTGAAGGTTCGCTGGAACGCCAAGAGAAGACCGGAGTTCACTTGGGAGTGCGAGGAACATTCGAATAGGAAGTGCCCTCATCTCATTACTCGATCATTCATGCCTACTTCTTTGCCTAAACTCTAATTTCGGGACGAAATTCCCTCTAACGGGGGGATGATGTGACAACCCAAAAATTTCCGTTAGTTTTAACATCGAAATTAAGTACGTCAAAAATTAGCCAAATTTATCCCAAAAATATTTTTTACCAGATTTAAACGCGTTGGAATATTTTAAATAATATTCGTCAAACAAACCGAAAATAAGGCGGTCTAATTTTCAAAATTTCCGTGTTTAACGGTATTCGTGAAAAACCCTGTTTGCGGTTGGTGTCGGGTGGACCCCCAACCAGGCCATAAACTCCACCCTATATAAGGGTTGAGTGGGTTTCATTCCAACCCTTTACACACCTTAGGAGTCTCTCTCTTTCTCTCTCTACTTTCTCTCTCTACAAATCGGGTTTGGTCCAAAATCGCCTCTTTCAAGCCCCTAACTAGTAAGTGATCTACCCTAACTTGTTGTTTAGCTCATTTAACATGCAAATTCATGTTTAAGACACCCAAAAGTGGGAAAATCATGAGTTTATGGTCCAAGAACACTCTTGGACCGTAAACACTCATAAATGGGGTTTTGATGCCCAAAAACCCTTCCAAACCACTTATGGAGCTTAGTTATGACTTAGGGGCTTACATGAAAGGACTTAGAGCACCAAAATCTTAACATATGGAGAGTAAACATGAGTTTACGGTCTAAGAACATTCTTGGACTATAAACCCATTTTCAAGAACCATAAACACCTTTTTGGGTGTTAAATTACCCCTCAAACACCTCTAAAAGCTTCCATGAGTATCTAGAGCTGGTAATCCTTCATGTGATGCACCAAAACATGACCCAATGAGCAACACTTGAGTTTACGGTTTGGGAAGGTCTCCTAAAACCATAAACACCTTTCCAAGGTGTTTAAGTGCCTTCAACACCTTCCTATGCTCATATAAGTGACTAGAACCTTACCCACATAGCCTAGAACCACCAAAGCACAAAAGAAATGGACTAACATGAGTTTACTACCGTAAACTCATGTGTTTACGGCCGTAAACTCCTCAAGGAGTGGTCCATGGACCGTAAACTCCCTATTGTGGCCATTTTGAGCCCCAAACACTTCCTTAGCCCTTGATTCGACTCTAGCATGATTCTATGAGTGAGATAAGACCTTTAAACATCCCATGACACCACTACCATGAGTTTACGGCCACGAGTTATGTTTTAAAGAGTAATTTTCAAAAAGTTATTTTGAATAAAAATGTGTATTTAAACAAATGACACTAAATTCTTATGGACTCACCAGCATTATAAAATGTTGATACTTGCTTTCAAAATAACTTGTATTCTCAGGTCAGCGATAGACAGGTACATCCCAGGAGCTTTTGTGAAGACAGTCTAGTACCGAGCTGCATCTATGCTATGTTCTGTAATTACTTTGATATTACTATAACATGTAACTGATGTAAAACTATTACTATTAATGCAATGGTTGTTGTACTTTGATTACTATACTGCATGTGTTGTGATACTTGACATGACGTCATCCACCCCAGAACGTTTCCGCCGTTCCGGTTTTAGGGTGTGACACCGTTATACTTTATAGTATTATAAGTTAACAATATATATATATATATATATATATATATATATATATATGTGTGTGTGTGTGTGTGTATATATATGTGTGTGTGTGTGTAAGAGTAGGTCAGTCTTACCGTTAGTAGGCCTCATTCACGAAGTCGGTTTGTAAGGGAGGTATAAGGTTGTTTCCTCTAAAATGGTAGCTTAATGGGTGTCCACTCTCACCCAATGCTTCCTTGACCGGTGGAGGGTCGTTAACCGAACGTGTAGGACAAGGACTATAATTCTCATCAATGATAAATATAAAGTAACTAAACCTTTTATAAATTCCCAATCTTAGTGACTTTAGGGAAATTTGAAGATGGTGCTAACCCATGAAATTACACTTTGTACCTTACCAAGTCGTTGGTGGGGCGTGTGTGGGTAACCGACACACTAATATGGACTAGTAAGACTGGAAAAGGGTAACTTAATGTTTATGATAGATCGGTGGAGCGTGTGTGGGTAAACGGCACATCGATTAGGTGATAAAATTAAGAGTACCAAGTTAATTTGCATGGTTATTCACACCTTGTTTGTGATCCTCGACATCCCAGTCACAAACTTGAGAGGGTGCAATCGACATTTAAACATGCCACTGAAAAGTTCAGTGAATCTCAAAAGATCTAGGAGTTTCAATTCAGTTAAAACCTAATAGCTATTTTGTTTTTCATGGTGGAAATTGGTGAATCTTCATTCGCCTACCTTCAAATATTTTATAGCTTGGATTACGGCATCCCTCTTCCAAGTTATAAAATATTGTGTTGGGTCCTAGCCTTAATATTTCATATTGGGTGTTATATTAAGGACTTAAATCAACTAACTTGAATTTCTCCCATTGTAGATGTGTGGTTCAGACAATTATGGTCTTCCCAAATCCCTTGGAACAAGCTTTCCTAATGAAGATGATGTCCCGCGATTGAATCATGGAAATCATACTTCTTTTCCTCCGCCTCCTCCAATTATTCTCCCTAACCCACAAGCTCAAAGACTTGAAAAATTCAAGGTCGCTCAATCCCAACTTGCAATGAAACATGAAGATGGAAGGCTTGTGTGTTCTCATGTCTTGGAGATGAAGTCACATATCGACATGGTGAGAGTGCTGGGTGTCGAAGTCTCAAGGAAGTTGGCTGTTGACTGGGTACTTCAATCACTTCCTGAGTCGCATAGTGAGTTCATTAAGGACCACTATATGACAGACCACGACATGACCGTTATTGATCTTACTTATTTGCTTGTTGCTGCTGAATCAGAAATGTTTTGGCGCACTGGAAAAGTAAATTTGGGTGGAAGATCTTCTTCTCAAACTTCCATGGGCATTGACAATGGTAACATTGGAATTCTAGAAAAGCTTTCTCTTCCCAATGGAAAGGGATCAGCCTTGGTCAACCAGGTTGACCAAAAGGTAAAGGGAAAGGCTAAATCTGTGATAGTCTCATGTACCATTCCCAAGGAGTCTATATGTTTTTATTGTCAAGAGAAGGGACATTGGTTGCGAAGCTGCCCTGGCTACCTGAAAGATCTGAGAGAAGGAAGAATCAAAAAGTTTGACTCTGCTTTAGGTAAGTACACTATCTAACTCTGTTAAGTTTCTAATTATTGATTCTTAATACATGATGTGACTAGGTTGCATTTTGATGTTTAGCAGGATCAAGCAAAGGGAAGGAAAAGTAAAGGAAGAGTATGTTGAATCTGAACACGAAGATGGATTTCAATCGCATGGTTCGAAGATTGGATTTTTGAGCTATTGCTTAGGACCTATGATAGATTGCTAGGAAATATGTAATAACATAGTTTTCATTTAAAGTTGCATTACAAGGAAAAAGTTTTTCTGCATTTTATTAATAAATAAAATTTTGTTTTATTTTATATGTCCTTGCAATGACATTTATGAAAAATTGATGTTTGTATGTTTCTAGAAATATTGGAAATATGAATTTGATTCTTTCGTTTGTGGTAGTGTCTAAATTTGCCAAATAAGGAAAGATTCTCATCACCTAAGTCACAATTGGATAGAAACTTGGAATCATGCAAGTTGTATTGTATGACGAATGAGAATTTTTCATCTTTTGAAAATTAAGACTAATTCCTTATTCACATGTATATGTGAGTTAAGTGAAGGACTAAGGGACCAAGTGTTGAGAGAAAAACTTGGAGACACACTTGAACAAACGTTAGAACAAGTTAGTTGCGGAATAGTTAATCTCTAAGGATCTAAAAGCTCAACAATAATAAAGTTAGATAGTTAGATAGTTAGTTGCGGAAAGTAAAGAAAGATAAATGACAAAAGTTATATCAAGAATACACTTAAACTGATTCATAACAAGGAATGCAGTCACTCCAAGTTAGTAAGCGAGATCAAGTTTAGTGATTAAGTCTAGAAGACTTGCTTAGAAGAGAGGTTATGTTCCAGTAGCAGTTTGAGTGTGAAGAGTAATGAGATTGATAACAGATGAAGATGAGAAAGATGATTGAATGAGAAATCTTGTGTATTAAGAAGTTAAGAGTTTTCACACTCACATATATCACAAATACATAATACATAAGAAAGAGTCTCTATTTATAGAGTTTAGAAAAGAACAACTCTATAAGCAGTCGTGCAAAACATGCTGGACAATAGAGTGAATTACATAGTAAAAGAAATGACTAAGACTGCAAACAAGTAAGACTTGAATACTTCGGATGCTGATATGGTTGCTGATGGAGAATGGTTGTGGTCTCAGATGTAGAGATTGACTCCGGTGCTGAATTGGCTGCAGGTACTGAACCGTTGCGGTAGATAAGTTCAAAAGGGTCACTTTTATGTTTCAACATCGAATACACATTCTTGTACACTGGTCAAGTCCACCATAAGATCGATAAGACTGTTCGTCATGATTTACTAAAGTTTAGTAAATATGGTTATACTTACACGCTTGAGTATAATCCTGAAACATTGGAAAAGTTTCAATGTATGGCAGAACCAATGAGAAAAATCAAATTAGGCAGAAAGATAAAATATTCTTAAATCTGAAAAGATGGGAGAGTACTTTACCATCATGTTTTATGATCATCTTAATGATTATGAAACCATATCACAATTGATCCTCTAAGGACATCTTAGTGCATTCTTATGGCTAAGAAGAGGAGTCATGAATTGTTGAAATGGTTAAATCAAGAAGATGAGTCATACTTCGTTCCAAAACAATTCTAAGTCATACTCCAAAATTGTAGCTTGAGTGACATATCTTAAAGAAGGTTTATAACACTTGTCAAATATAGAGTAAAATGTTTTCTACTCTTGTACATTTGAAATTGGTAAGTTGTGATGTTTTGGATAAAACAAAGACCAACTAAGGTCAATTGTGTGAAATGTTTGTCTTGATAAGAATCCGCACTATCTCTTGAATATTTGTTTGCCAATGAATGGTTCTTGGCAAGAGAGTCTTATTGATAACTCGATTTTTGTATATATTTTAGCAATCGTTTTCTTTTACTTTTAGCATTTTTAATATTCTTTTTGCATTAATTTGTTAGATTTATTGTTTTGAATATTTTTACTCGTTTAAGCTAATTTTGTGTAGATTTGTTCGAGCAAGATGATATTTTGGAGCATCTTTAAAGTCACATCGAATTCCTTACAACCACGATTGAAGTCTCGTAGCAAAATCCGGAAGCGAAAAGAAAAACAAAGCGATATAAATTAATTTTTCGGATTTTGACAGCTTTGCGTGGCTTTTTTCAAGCGATCAGACGGAGGGGCAAACGATGTCCGATTGAACTGAAAATTTACAGGAGTCTTCACAACTCATCAATCTTCGACCTCACCAAAAAGAAATGGATTCGGACAAGTTTTGATATTATTTTAGGACTCGTGAACAGCTGGGTAGAAAGCTGCCAGCATCAAACTTTGGCAGCCCAATAGAGCATAATTTATCAGCCCAAATCCGAATTTTCAGGAGCCCATTATCTTTATTAATCCAGCAGCCCAGAAAAGAATTGCATCCTATTTTGAGAAGTATGAAGCCCATTTTAAACTTGTGCTTGGAATTGAACGCCAGCAATCAAAAAGAGGAGTAGGGCACAAAGCAGAAGTATTGCAATTTATATTCGTTCGCCGGTAGAAAGAAAAGAGAGTGGACGGTGCCTTTTGTGTCTCCATTTTATTTTTCGTTGTTTTATTTTTGGAAAATTGCAATTGTGATTTACAATCATAATTTGCTAACGTGTCATTTATCTTTGTAATTAGATTAGGTTAATTTATATATTAATACTTGGATTATGGATGATGTTTTTGGAGCAACAAGAAGTGATGATTTCAAGAAGATTTGTTATCTTCGTTTCGTAATCGGTATTGGTATAATTTCTATCCTTTTTATTGTTATTATTATTTTGTGTAGTTAGTTTTTATATCCAATATTGGGTGAATCTACGGAATAATTAATTGATTAGGAATAGTTTTGTGTGGTTTTGATGGTATGTTATGAAAATATTTTCTAGTAAAACATCTATTTATGTTCATATGTCTTTAATCATAAGTTTTGATATGTGAATGTTTAATTAGTTGGTTAATTTCTTGATTATGTAATAGATCATCAAATTAACAAGTGACAAATGGTTCTTGTGATTACTTATCTTTCACACAATCATGAAAATATTTTCTTCCAATATGGTAGTGAAACATTTTGACTCCTCTTGGATTTGGTGACTTTTAAATCTTAATGCTAATTAATTTTCATTAATTACATGCTTAATGGAAATTGTGACTTTAACTAAGAAAATGTGTTATGAGCTTATCTAACCATTGTATTAACTAAGAAAAGTCTAGGTGATCTCAAGCTTTTTAGATTGCTATAGCCAAATTAGTATCCATTAAACTCATTGCACCACAAAATTATGATAATTAGTCAACTAATTGAACTTGTGATTTATCCCGATATTGGAATGTTTTATTTTATAGATTTTGTATTTTTCCATTTTTGTTATGTTTATGAAATAGTTTTTATCGCATTTAACGTTTTGAAAACCCCCATATCATTTTATATTTTTTTATTTCGTAGAACTGAATGCATAGATTTGATTCGAACCAATCCATGTGGATTCGATCCTTATTACCGCTACTACAATTCATTTTTGTATGTTGTCGTGTTTAGTTTTTTTTTATTTGGTGGTCTCGATGCCCACCACTTATATGTCAATAGGACAATGGGAGTCTTAAAGATCCTAAAAGAGTTTCAAGAACTAATCAAGAATAAAACTTGTAGTTTATCACTAGCACACGACTTGAGGTTTATAACCTACCGTGCTGACATAATTCTTGTCTCTATGCTCATTCTGGTTAAAGTTGACTATGCATGTGAGTTTTATGAGTTCTCGGTTGCTTTCATAACAAATTGGAAGACATGGTAGGCCCTTGTGCTATCAGATGACAAGAAATTAAGATTGAACAAGTTCAGTCCATATGAGTATGGATTTGTCATTAACCTTGTCTTGTGATTATGGTTTTGACAAATTCACATGGATAAGAACACATACACCATAAAATCTAAGTGTCATAAGGTTTCTCTTCGATTCATGAAAATGATGGTGAGGAAACGCTTTCACTAAGTAGATTTTAAGTAGATAGCAATTGTGATATTTACATTCTTAAAGTCGTTAGTGGTGCGTGTGTGGTTAACCGGCACACTAACATGGACTTGTGAGAAATGTCAAAGGTCAAAAAAATTGAGACTATGATTACGATATCCCTTTTCATAGTTCTAAAAATTGTTTAGACACACATGTGAGTTGTATAAGGAAAGGTGTATGATTTTGATAAAGTCTTATCAAAACATCTCGTATCACAAATCTGAACTTTGGTAAGAAAGTCAATAAAGTATTGATTTCTAAAAGTCCAGCTGATTTCTGGATACATGTCAAAGCTAGTGGGAGCATAAGTGTTATGCTAATAATTATCATGCTAGTGGGAGCATGATTATTATGTTTAATGTTACAAGTTAGCAATGTTAATTATAGAAAACAAAAGGGTTTCAACTCGTGAAGTTGCAGGGGTTGAAAAGTTGTTTGCTATAATTAAGAGAGAGGAAATTATACTTCAATTCAATTCTAAAAGCTTAGATTGAGATTTTATATATATATATATATATATATATATATATATATATATATATATATATATATATATATATATATATATAAATTTTATGTTGGAATGGTTCAAAATAAGGAAATTCTATATATATTGCGTTCTCAAAATTTGATTATGGTTACGACATCTCTCTTCATAGTCGAATTAAGAAAACATGGCAAATACAAATTATTGTGGCAAAAGACTGGTCTAGGATCATGTCTTTATGTGAGAAATCATGAATCGTGTCCCATATGCTTTGGGTATAGGATCGATTATATGTGCTATAATATTTATCCTTTCTAAATTTTTCAAATGCCTAGGGCATTAAGAGGGGAAAATGTCTAGAATTGGATATGACTAAAATGAGTAAGCAATTGTCGAGGACAATCTGAGGTTTACCAAAGATTGGTTGCTCATGGACAGTTGGAAGTATGATATAAATTTTTGGAAAGGGCCATATTGACTTATTCTGAAAAGAGGCAACTCTTGTTCAGAAGTAAGAGTCAAAATGGAAATATGGAGATGGTTACGTAGGAGGAAGTTATTCTTCAAATCTGTGTAAGATTAGAAAAACCTAATGCAAGAAGGATGTTTAAAGGAATGTACTTTGAATTTGAGACATTGTTTCCATGGTATTGATCTCCATTGGAATACTCTGTAATATTTGTTAACAAGTCTTTGTGACTTTGTGCATAGTCATTACAAGAGGATCAATGCATATAAGTTTAGAATCTAATAGATTTCGGTAAATGGCAGGAATTTGGAATTCTTACATTTACGATAAGGATTTGGGATTGTGAAATGAGCATCATTAGAATCATGTTCAATTGGTCTATTTCACAAAGTAAGGATCATAGACAAACATAGTGTGCATACTTTGAGCATGGTACAACTATTGTTTTGACAAACATAGTGTACATGCTTGGAGCATGGCATGACTGTTGTTTTGATTCAAGTATAAAGTTGATTATTTGAAACCATATGCAATGAATAATATGTAATCAAGATAGTGATAAATAAAAGGTGTTTTATTTATATTCATATGTTCTGAGACCATATTGGATTCGATTATTCTTGTGTTTCAATTTGCATGTTTTGACTTCGCGAATAACTAGGTTATTCAAACTCTCCACAGTCAATCATACTATGGAAGTAGGTATGAATCAAGACTGTCATGAATTGGGCTTGTAGATGTCTAAAGTGTTTAGAAATAACAAAAGTTGTTGCAACATTCATGAGTGCTCCTGGAATGAGATTCGAGTATTGGATTAAACCCACGCTCATTTGAATCGCTTCATTGATTTTATCACGAGTGATCATGAGACAATAATATCTTATATTTTTCAAACGGAGACCGTTTGAGTTGTAGTTGCATGTCAGTTGCACATTGACATATGTAAACATAACCAGTAACTTGGTTGTTATAAAACATGTGGTTGTGTGTAATTTGATGAGTAAGTACAACCGAACATTTGGGTCAAAGTTCATACATTCCTTTTACCCTTGGAGGGATAAAAGTTATATCTGTGGGCCCCTCGATGATTTAGTGATGACACCCCTAAGTGCTTGGCCAAGCCTGGACTGATTTGATTTGTTCAATTAGTTAGTCATCATAAATCAGAAATCGGGAAACAACAAATGGATAGAGAATGATTATAATCCATGTCTCAATCCATATGATATCTAGAATGGAGGAATATATGATCCCTTATATAATGGACACATCATTTGACTAGGTCAGAGTTCGGCAGTGACTTTAAGAGCTACGATTGCTAGTCGGGATCTTGGAGTCATACTTGAATAATAGTTTTAGGCTTATCCAAGTGGGATACTGTTGGATTAGATGTCTAAGCCCATAACTATTATTGGTATGTACTCGACCCGAGAGTAGCATGGTCCATTTGGGTTTCACTTCATTGGAACAATTTGTATGGATAGTCTTTTGAGAATGGTATGTCTATGATTTATTAATATATTATAAGTTCTAATATATTAATACGAAATCATATTATTTAATTAGTATTGATTAAAAATTAATTTAGAATTAATTTAGTAATCAAAAGGAACTAATTAAATATGGACTCTTATATATGCATATATATATATATATATATATATATATATATATATATATATATATATATAGAATGGGCCAAGTTCATTTAGGATGGGCTAAGCTTGCATGGATAGTCCATGGAGTTTTTAACCCATGGATCCTATGGAAATGAAAGGTCATGGGTATTAGGGTTTACATGAATGTAACCTTAATCCTCCATACTATATAAAAAGGTCTTTGGCATATGAAATGGCACTAATGTGTGAGTGAACAAGAGTGAGCCGATTTCTAGGGTGATTTCTATTCTCTTAAGTTTTCCAAGGTGTTTTGGTGATTTGTGATCCCACTTGAGGCATCCACATTATTCGTGTTAGGCTCTTGAAGCTCCAAGGAATGAACCACAAGAAAAAGGTATGTCATCCCAGTAAGTTTTATATTACAAGTACCCCATGGTATGTTAGTTAGGATGAGAACCTTGGAAAAATCATATTTGCGTGTATAGTAGAGAAAACATCGATCCAAGGTTTCTAGGGTTGCATGTACACCATAGGAGTGTTAGAATGCTCACAACCCTTCAGTTTGATTAATGTGTTGTTGCTTTAAGTTAGTTTTTTCACTATACTTCATGTGACATTGTATATCCTTTATATGATAGGATAGTGTCATTGTTAGGGTACGAGTATGCTAGTTGGCTAGGATAATTCCTTGTTAGGCATGTATAGTAGGACACTTGGTGTCATGTAAAGTAGCCTTGTAGGGTATTGTTTGTGGATTTTATGATATTGTTAGATGTCATGAGTGGTTAGAGAATGATAGTACTGATTGTTTGTTGAGGGTTGCACATGGTCAAGTTAGATAGCCTAAGAACTCTTGGTCTAAAGCCTTATTTCATGGTTCTTATTTGATTTATTGATCTCAGGCGGTACCATCGATTTGACCGTCTATCTGATTCCTGACTATACATGACTTTATGTATTATATAAAAGACCAGGATTTAGCTCATGGAATTTGAGTTAAGGTTAGGATCGTTATGCTTTTGGGCTGGGCCTATTATGTATGTTTGGGTGGGCCCCATTATGTGAGTTAGGATTGGGCTTGTTATACTATTGGGCTTAGACTGTTATGTATGTTTGGGCGAGGCCCGTTATGTATGTTTGGGCGAGGCCCGTTATGTATGTTTGGGTTGGGCCTATGTTATGAGTTATTGTTGGGACTATTATGTATGATATATGTATGTAGATATTAGATTTGGACGTTCGGTGCTAGAGCTAAGAACTTTATTTGTATGCATTGTATGTATGGTGGAATATAAGGTATATTGGGGAAATCACTAAGCTTTATGTTATTAGTTGTAGATTAAATGTTTTGTAGGCTGTTCATGAGAAGAGCTCGGCGGGACTATATAATCGGATCAATGATATTGGTTTCCGTTGTTTGAAATTCAACTCTGTTACTCTTGTGGTTTCCGAACAATCGAATGTTTTATCAGGATCTCTAGTAAAAGCTTTTAACTGTAACCTATTTTAAATAAATAAAAAATCTCTTTGTAATTTGGGATGCAACATACCTGTTGTTCACCTTTTTCCCTACCAACCCACTCTTATCATCTAAGACCCAATCCGTGCCTTATTTGACTTTAGCCTACATTAGGTTGCAAAACAGAATCCTAATAGCCTACTTCCTATTGTTTCGTCCTCACTACATCTCTCTCAACCTTATCGTCGGTCCTATTTCTTATTATAAATATTACTTATTTTATCTCATTCATAGCACCCGTGGTCAACAATGT
This sequence comes from Lactuca serriola, assembly GCF_051521515.1. Lineage (NCBI taxonomy): Eukaryota > Viridiplantae > Streptophyta > Magnoliopsida > Asterales > Asteraceae > Lactuca > Lactuca serriola. The sequence goes on from NC_136411.1 coordinate 354,735,772, forward strand.
ATTGTCTATATGGATCTTTAAATGGAAGTCTCATGCATATGATTCATAACTTGTTATAAAGTCTAACTTGTTGCAATAGACAAATACCAACATCTTAGGGGTCATTTGTGACAAGTCCTTTAGCCTACTAATCAAACTCATGACCATATAGATTGTTTTCAACCTTCTTGTCAATACCATTGGCCCATAAATCAGTTTAACGGCAAGAACACCTTCCTTCATGGAAATCTCTAGTAGATTATCTTGGTGTATCAGCTTTAAGGATTTTGTGATAGTCATTTTCTTGGATTATATTGCATTCTCTATATGGCCTAGAGTAGGCACCATGAACATGGTTCCAATAGTACTCTAATTCGGTTGAGAGCATTGGTTTCAAAATATAAAATAAGATCGTTGTCTTTTTGTATTGCTAGATCTCAACTACTATTTTTTTGATGACCTTGACTATACAACATTAACCAAAACTCTCATATGACATGATAATAATTTACGAACCATGAGTTCTCTATGTTTGAATTGGGTGAACTTAACTACTTCCTTGAGATATATTCCACTCAAATCCCTTTTGGTGTCTTCCTTAGCCAACAACTATACTCCATTGAGATCCTTAAGCATATAAGTATACAACATTGCAAGCACTACTACATGCTAGGAGACACTAAGTCAAAGTCAAAATAAGACAATTCTAGACTATCATTTTCTGACTCTACTAAGCACCACAGTCTTCCTGGTGCACTTCAATAGCCAAATTCCACCAAATCATACCTCACATACATAGTTTTCAGTAGATCTATTTTTTTATGCACGACCATTTTGTAGCTCTGAGCTGCATTTTATGATATATATTTGGGGGTACCCTTGTCTATGGCCTCCATATTCTTGCCTCCACTAAATGTATCATTGTATACTCTGATGGGGCATATGCTTATGTTGATGTTCCATGTTCGGTTACTACATTTTTTGGCGGAATCCTCCTTTCATGGTTATCGAAGTGGTAGATTGATATTTCCTTCTTCAATGTGGTATCCTCCAGAGTCGTGGCAGTGTATCGTGATGTTGCCAATGTGGTAGTCGATACATGTTATCTTTCTTCAAAATCCTTTTTCCCTTCCTCAAAAATCTACCATAGTAAATGGTGATATTAAGTATCGTGTACATGTTGTCTAACTAGAACATCGAGTCACCAAAAACCATCAAGATAAATATTAACTTTCTTCATAACAATCTTGCTTTGGGACGTGTGTATGTCTTTTATGTTCCATCTAGTGTACAATATGCATATATATATATATATATATATATATATATATATATATATATATATATATATATATATATATATATATATATATATATATATATATAGAGGGTTAGGTTCATGTGCGGCGGCCTAATTTTGTGAGACTGTGAGACGCATTTTTTTTATTTATTTTTATTTTTTTTAGTTAATTCAAGTTCCGAAAATAATATTTAAAAAAAGAATTTTTTGATTTTTCCATTTATTTTGCATTTTAAAATTATTTTTAGAATATGTACAGTGTAATATTCTATTTAGAATATTTTATGTATTTTTCAATAAAAATAGGATTTTTTTTATTTTTTTTAGTTAATTCAAGTTCCGAAAATAATATTTAAAAAAAGAATTTTTAGATTTTTCTATTTATTTTGCATTTTAAAATTAATTTTTAGAATATGTCAATGTAATATTCTATTTAGAATATTTCACGTATTTTTCAAAAAAAAACGGAATTTTTTTTATTTTTTATTTATTTTTAGTTAATTCAAGTTCTGAAAATAATATTTAAAAAAAGAATTTTTGGCTTTTTCCATTTATTTTGCATTTTAAAATTATTTTTAGATTTGGTCTCACGGTCTCACAAAATTAGAATGGTTTCAAATAAACCTGAACATATATATATATATATATATATATATATATATATATATATATATATATATATATATATATATATATATATATATATATATATATATATATATATATATATGTTCACCAGAGGGAAAAGTTCAGGTCTAATTTGAGTATGTAAAAGTTGTATGTTAAGCCCACTTTGGGCCAATTAATTAGTCTAAATCCGTTACCTTGTATATTGTTGTTTAATAAAGAAAAAACTTATCTTTTAGTCTTTAATGTGAAAATATCATCCAATAGATTTTAATTTTAAGTTGTTGGTGTATATATCCATTCTGAATTTAGCATCAATAAAAAAAATGTATACCGTTAGATTTTAAAATAAACGAACGTATTAATAGTTTTCTTATTTTAGGAACAAATAATTTCAAGCTTCAAGAAATCAGTAAACAAATCAAATGAACTAACGATTTCAGATAAACAAATCACAAGAACAAAGGGTTTCAGCTAAATCTATCACGATAACAAATATTTCACCACATATTTTAGAATATATCATGACAAATTAATCACATATTAAAAGAAATCACTATTTTATAGATTAACATAGTAAGCCATAATTTAGACGATTAATTTATAGAAGTCGGGTTATGACTGCCTAGTTTTAAATTGTAGAAAAATCAACTAGTACCTTCCAAAAGTAGTCAATCTTATTTCATATAATAAGTTGCATTAATTTACAAAAAAAATATCTATTATTATTGTGACATACATTTATAAGATTCGTTTGTAATAAAATATTAATTTCATGGTACTTAAAACGAAAAAGAAACTCCTGGTTACAATAATAAGGTTTATGAAAATGTTGTTATTTAGTTATTATCTAATAGATATTAGTCGAATTAACTGTTTAACTGTTTTTCATATATGTTTCTCACACTTATATTTTTTTTTTTTATCATTCTTTTGGTCAAAATTGATTTCTCGATTAAGTATCCATACAACTCATTTCTCGGTCCTACAAAAGCAGCCGCAATGTATATACATATTTGGCATGATTGTATTAGGCAGACTCGCGTTGACTAATTAAATTAATCCACTTCTTCTTCATCAAATTCTTCATTGTGTTTCTCATTTTGATAATTCCAAGTTCAATAAGAAAATTAAAATGGTCTGCGACAAGAGTTTTTCAAGCAGTTACATGCTGCTAAATCATGAGGAGGTTGGCGTTTTTGATCTCGTTCACATGCTACGCTCCCATGCAATAGAGAAAAGGAACTTTGTCGACTGTCCAAAGGGGATGACAGAGGAAAACTTTAAACGAAGATGGTTATTATCCATGTCTGTTTTGGCTCAAAAGATGCTTAAATCTATCAAGAAACCTTTGGCTGCCATGGGTTCGGGTATTGAGTATTGGCTCAATCTTGTCTCGTGTAATCGTAACCTTAGTGGGTTAATCTCAAACTGGATACGAGGTTAGTTTTAATATGTTCTTTCTAATATATATCGTTTATACCATTATTGGTAAAAGTGGTTTACTTTCTTTATATGGTTTACGGTATAATTTACATGAAGAATTGAGATTTTAAACATATATATAATAACAAGTTTTAATGTTTCTTATATGTTTCATGTCTTAATTCAAATTTAACCGGTTCGTGTATATGTTATATACCAACCCATCTTGACCTTAGCATGAATAAGAAAAGTATATGAACCACGTTTGAGTTTATAGACATGATTTTGTTATAAGTGTATAGAGATTGTATGTATTACTGATGCCCACTTTGGGTCTATTATTATTATATAATTAGTCTTGGCCAATTAGCCGTCTTGTAATGTATGGATATATATTGTTGATTAATGATCAATAGAGATATCGATCCCTTGATAAGAAAATATTATCCAATATGGCTTCGAGCTAAAATTCTAAAACCCTAGCCTCCTTTTTGTTTCAGTTCTACCATTTCCCTCGTCATCGACACTTTTTTCTGTTGACTTCTTTCTCAATTCCCATAACCACGACGACAACCTCATCCTACCATCGAGAAACCCTACCTAACCACTAACATTAAGGAATTCATTCTCTTGGTTCTCAATCTCAACCCTCTCAATTCTGACACATGGAGAGCGATCTTCAAAACACATTACAATGGTTTTGGGATGGTCGACAACAACGATGGATCAACAGATGACTAGTTGTCCAACCAACCGGATCCTAAATAACAAAGGTCGACTCCATTGTGAAACAATAATTTACGAAACCATATCCCAATTGCTCCTCCGGATGATCTTCATGAGAAATGCCTTTGCTTGGACCATATTGATGAACATGGATACATTTTTTTTCATGATTATCCGAACATCAAGTGTATTTAACATTACATCAGATTATGCAGCATTAGAATTAGATACTTCACCATCACTTTATATTGCACTTGTGTCAAGGCCATATTTAACCTTGCAAATATCGACTATATAATTACTAAAAAGAACCTTGTCACGTACATGATCAATGGCATGATCAACGGTTTGATACCCAAATATGAGATCAATTAATCCCGAATTAATTCTAGATTAATTTTGATTAATAATTAATCAATTCTAATTGATTTCATATTAATTTATTAATCATATAAATTAACAAATCAATTATTTAACAAATGATCTCATATTAATTTATATATCACATAATAAATTAACAAATCAACTTTCTACTTCTAATTAATATATTAATCACATAATATATTAACAAGTTATTTATTACAATTTATTAATCATATAATAAACTAATAAACTTATTCTTTTCTCTACATATGTCATTCTAACCAAGTTTTAATATGAGGGCAACCCAAAAAGAACTTTTTGCTTCTAATTATAAGTTTATATCAATTTAGTTATAAGCTTAGACACCTTAATCCAAGAATCGACACAACACCACCCCCACCAAGTTACTTCACTTCATCATACATTTAGCATAATGAATTTGAAGTTCGAAAGTGACAATCTCTAGTTTATGAACATCAAAACACCTCCCACCTTTACTTAGATACATGTATTCTTTCGATCATTTTTAATAAAATCATTTTCATTCAATTTTAGTTAGGTAATAGATCCATTTGATTTTAGTTCGGTAATAGATCTTCCATGTCTATTACAAGACCAAGACACTCTTAATTCCCAATTTGTACAAATGACTTTATAACCATAAACATTATAAAAAAACCTAAAATCCATTAGTGTATTTATCTTGACAAAATGTTCAACTAAATTTGATCAGTTTGGTTTTTCAATAAAGTACTACCATATGGAATAAATTATTTTTCATTGTGAGAACTCGGGCGACTCCTTTCTAGCACTAACTTGGCTAGTCCGTCAAATGGTCAAAATTTAATTCAAAATAGAAAAAACTAAAATAATTCAAGGTTAATATTTTACTTTATGATATTATAATGCTAAAACTATTGTAAAATAGACTGGATAAAGGTATTATATACACATTCATCTCTCTTACTCTTACCTTTAAGATTTCAAAAATTAAAATGTTTATTATTTGAACAAGTTTAGTATTCAAACATGTATATTTTTATTGTAATTATCCTATTTTGTTGGGAACTTAAAGCACCTTTTGATATTGTCCATATATAAAGTAATCCAAAAACTACTTGCTTTATTATTTTACTCAATTTGAAATCTACTGGCTTTATTATTTACTCTATCTAAAAACTACTTACTCTATTATTTACTCTATCTGAGTACTCCCAGCCTTTTAAGTACTTGCTTTATTGTTTACTCTACTTGAGCTCCCCACCTAGAACGAGTACTCATTACTCCCAGTCGACTGACTATATATCGAGTATCGAGTTTTGCAAAACTAATTTCTAGAAATTGAAAATATAAAAAAAACTCAAATTCACACTTATATTTTCAACCCTGTCATATAATTTCATTTTTTCTGTCCTCACACCTCTCAAAAAATGGTAAATCTAAACACATGTTGCGGAACATCAGTAACTACATTTTGTAACATCATATTCTAAGCTCGCCTTCCACCCCATTTTTAGGTTGAGATTCTGTGACATCCCCAATTTCACGGCCAGAAAATACCGATTTGTTTATGCTTTGTTTTATAAAAGCAGAGTAATCATTTGATTAAAAGAGTTTCGGAATTTGTTCCCAAAACAAAATATGATAAAATTTATCAAAACGTTTCTCAAGAGAATGTATTTTCATTAAATAATAAGACCTCGGGATGTCATTTTCCGATACAGACCAAACGCATAAACAATATAAAATAGACCTTACAACAGTTATTTATAACTACTGATCTATAATCCAAAATCTCTCGTCAAGTCCACCAACTTATACTCTTGTGCCATTACCTCTAATGCAAACAAAACTGAGTGGGTCAGGCTTGGGAGGTTGGTAAGCATATAGGGTTTTCAACCCACAATAATACAATTATTATATTTAATCATCAAATAATCAACCCAATTACCCATCCTCGTAATCTTCTTTATTTCTTAAAGATTACCCTAAGAATCAACTATTCCTCTTTCATTTATTCCTAAGGATTATCCTAAGGAATCAACATAAAATCCATCGTTTCCAGGGTTTTCTCAACAGACACTATGTCCGTAGTTACCAAGCGCTAACTCTATAGTCGTCGGGGTTTATCTCGTTTATTGACAGTATTGGTTCCGAGACATCCTCTAGCAATACATATCAATGGGCTTTTAGAGTACACCGGTGAACATGAAGTCCACAACACCTACAAGTTGCGAGCTTGCTAGTGTTCCACAGGACTATCTAGAATAGACTGTGGTTGTCATCCCTACTCTGCTGAATGACGGGGGCCATCGTTTAGGTAAAAGGTTTCACTCATTTATCACCTGTCACCGTCATCTCATGATCTATATCAACCTTCTTCTCATCCCCAAACTAATATTTCCTCACACACCAACTATTTCATCTACCCATGTTCTACCCAACATATTTGTAGATATAAAATACATATACAGTTTAACTCATTTAAAAACTATATAAAACATCCATTCCAAATTCATCTCAAATAAACAACAACATATAAACACATAGCACGTATTTTATAGCAAATACTTCATATTTATGTGTTAGAAGAAAGTAACTATACACGTACACATATAAACAAGAATATATATACACATAGCACGTATTTTATAAAATACTTAATATTTATGTGTTAGAAGAAAGTAACCACAAACTCACTTGATCAGAAGATGATCGGACAGCACTACGCCTTGTAAAAGTAGTATTCTTCAGTAGATCTGGAAGATCTTCACACATCGGACTTCTCGCAGGCAGAGCTTCGGTTCGAAAACTCTTTTCTTCTCGGGATCTTCGGGCTTCGGGACTTACTTCAGGTCTCGGGATGATACCGGGGTTTCGGGGGGTTAAAATAGGGCTTAGTGAGGGTATCAGGAGTGGGAGAGAAGAGATAGAGCAACCAAAATTGGCTGACCTTCGATTTCTATTTATAGGGTCATTTTTCGGCTGTCACGTTGTGAATTTTAAGTTCTCACGTCGTGAATTCAATAGTCATCAGGTGCGTCATCACCACTTGCGTCTGTCAGGTTCCAGAAGTCATAAATACTGAGTTAACGTCGTGAACACTGTATTCACGTCGTGAACTCTGACAGTTTTGGGGTTTCGCCTCCCGAACTTCAGAAATTCATAACTTTCGCATACGAACTCCGTTTTCGACGTTCTTTATATCCACGCGTAGGTGAAATTATGCTCTACAACTCTCGTTTAGACTCCGTTGGCTAATTTTGAATTTAATTTTATTATATTATCAATATATTATTTTTAGTAGGCCGGCACAAGAAAACTCCGTTCGAAATTCATAACTCCTTCATCTGAACTCTGTTTTCGTCTAACTCTTGGATTTCTCGATAGCAGGTAGTGCTCAATCCTGCATCTGCTCTTCGTACTATGTTGGACTCCTTCGACTTACAAAATAAATACTTTCCTTTATCTATTGTAACAGATCGATGGGTCATGTTCTAATGAACTCTCATCGTATGATGCAACGCTTAGACTCAAGTCTCTTAGAGTCAAATTCCAGAATGGAATATATATTCCTTCATGTTCTAATGTGACATAATCATATTTTAGCATGTAGCATTTCTAGCTACAAACATTTTTAACAACGAGCGCGATACTATTGATCGCATTGATCTCAATCTTCTGTCTTGAGTCAGATGTTACATCAAACTTGGTTCTCTGAACCACATAACAAACTCATCGTAGTCGGACTCAATTTGATATGAACGCTAGGGTCAGAATATCAATCATCTTCTTAGTCGCTACGGAAACAATGGTAACGACATACTTGAATAAGAATGAACTCAATAACAAGCTTCTTGGTAACATTGTGACTTTCCCTGATCCAAGTGTGAGTGCTGTGCTACCAGTAGTATAGATCTCTACTACTATTCACACCTACTCATACTCGTCCCAAGTATTGTCTCACAGTCCCCAAGTCCTAAAATCACAAAACAATTTAACACATACAAATGTGTCCAATTAATCATAAAAATTCTCCTAGACTTGACTAGGACTTCTTCCATGCGTATCTTCAATCATCAATTCTACTTCAACTCGGTTGGTGATGGAAATTCCATACGACGGGACAACTTCAAGAATTACACCAATCGTTCCATCATCCTGCCAATCGAAGGTGTACTTTAGACGTACCGTACTCCTTTAAATGTACTGTTATTTTATCATACATAAACTAAAGGCAAGATACCACCTTCAATATCTTCCGATAGGTGTCATTCAATACATCAGATAACAAAACCACGGTTTATATTAATTCTTGAAACTATTACACAAAAGTTCAAGTTCACCCTATACTATGCCTCTAATAGGCTACACTTCCTGATATAGACTATATCTTCATATGAAGTCTTCATTCTTGAATCCTCACATTACTTTCTCCTTCATCGAGGGTCGTGTGGAATGCCTTTGGCATTGCTGGTTAATTCTTCTTTGGGCAATCTCTAGAAAAGTGCCCTTCTTCATTACATCCGTAGCATACCTTCTTGGCGGATGTGCACTTGTTGGTGTAATGGCCTTTCCTTCCACATTTGTAGCAAGTCACCTCTTCATCGCATCTCTCATAATGCTTCAGCGGTACCTTCGGCTTTGTAGCTTCTTCCCTCTTTGGGCAATCCTGCTTGAAGTGCCCTGCCTCATTACATTCGTAACATACCCTTTCGATGAATGTACATTCGTTGGCGTAATGCCCATGCTTTCCACACTTAAAATATGTCACCTCCTCGCCACAATTCCCAGGGTTTTTCTTTTTGCATTTCCTGCACCATTTCTCCTTACTTCCTTTTTTGCTAGACTTCGAGAACATGTTGCTTTTGTTGGGCCTCGAAGACTCCTCAAATTTCCTCTTTTTTCCGATTTCAACCTTGGTGGTCCTGTCGTTGATCATTTCTTCAACTGACTTAGCAACCCAAATAGTTGCCTCAAGAGTAGGTGCCTGGCATACTGGCACAGTAAGTTCGTCCTTACTTTGTTGAAGTAAACACCTCGTTTTTTTCATCTGTTAATCCAACATCATCTGTACCATTGCGTAGACTCCTTCCATCGTGATTGGCTCGGGTACAACTGTTACTTCTGGTGCACTCCCAATCCCTTGTGGCTCGGGCTGCAGGTTATCATTTCCCAATCCGCTTTGTGTGCTTGCCATTTCGATCTACATACCAAATTGGGCGAATTCAGATCCCTATCCATGATAGATGTTCAAATCATCCTTATCACTCTGAAATGTTTATATGTTAGTTCTAATATCGTAGTCGTACGCTTAGAAGCCTAAACACATAAGGTTCCCAGATCCGGTCGGCAAGAGACCATAAATCCAAATAAACAATTTCATCTATGGAAAACATATAGCATTTAGCACATAAAAGCGTTTTAGGCATCTTTCCTAAGATATACTAGTGCTTGTGCCTAAAATATGGAAGGCACTCACCTCACAATTTTCACTTAGCATTCTAAGTTTAAGTCTAGAAATCCTACAAATTTCTAGTTCGCTTAAACTAATGCTCTGATACCAACTGTGACATCCCCAATTTCACGGCCAGAAAATACCGATTTGTTTATGCTTTGTTTTATAAAAGCAGATTAATCCTTTGATTAAAAGAGTTGCGGAATTTGTTCCCAAACCAAAATATGATAAAATTTATCAAAACGTTTCTCAAGAGAATGCATTTTCATTAAATAATAAGACCTCGGGATGTCATGTTCCGATACAGACCAAAAGCATAAACAATATAAAATAGACCTTACAACAGTTATTTATAACTACTGATCTATAATCCAAAATCTCTCGTCAAGTCCACCAACTTATACTCTTGTGCCATTACCTGTAATGCAAACAAAACTGAGTGGGTCAGGCTTGGGAGGTTGGTAAGCATATAGGGTTTTCAACCCACAATAATACAATTATTATATTTAATCATCAAATAATCAACCCAATAACCCATCCTCGTAATCTTCTTTATTTCTTAAAGATTACCCTAAGAATCAACTATTCCTCTTTCATTTATTCCTAAGGATTATCCTAAGGAATCAACATAAAATCCATCGTTTCCAGGGTTTTCTCAACAGACACTATGTTCGTAGTTACCAAGCGCTAACTCTATAGTCGTCGGGGTTTATCTCGTTTATTGACAGTATTGGTTCCGAGACATCCTCTAGCAATACATATCAATGGGCTTTTAGAGTACACCGGTGAACATGAAGTCCACAACACCTACAAGTTGCGAGCTTGCTAGTGTTCCACAGGACTATCTAGAATAGACTGTGGTTGTCATCCCTACTCTGCTGAATGACGGGGGCCATCGTTTAGGTAAAAGGTTTCACTCATTTATCACCTGTCACCGTCATCTCATGATCTATATCAACCTTCTTCTCATCCCCAAACTAATATTTCCTCACACACCAACTATTTCATCTACCCATGTTCTACCCAACATATTTGTAGATATAAAATACATATACAGTTTAACTCATTTAAAAACTATATAAAACATCCATTCCAAATTCATCTCAAATAAACAACAACATATAAACACATAGCACGTATTTTATAGCAAATACTTCATATTTATGTGTTAGAAGAAAGTAACTATACACGTACACATATAAACAAGAATATATATACACATAGCACGTATTTTATAAAATACTTAATATTTATGTGTTAGAAGAAAGTAACCACACACTCACTTGATCAGAAGATGATCGGACAGCACTACGCCTTGTAAAAGTAGTATTCTTCAGTAGATCTGGAAGATCTTCACACATCGGGCTTCTCGCAGGCAGAGCTTCTGTTCGAAAACTCTTTTCTTCTCGGGATCTTCGGGCTTCGGGACTTACTTCAGGTATCAGGATGATACCGGGGTTTCGGGGGGTTAAAATAGGGCTTAGTGAGGGTATCAGGAGTGGGAGAGAAGAGATAGAGCAACCAAAATTGGCTGACCTTCGATTTCTATTTATAGGGTCATTTTTCGGCTGTCACGTTGTGAATTTTAAGTTCTCACGTCGTGAATTCAATAGTCATCAGGTGCGTCATTGCCACTTGCGTCTGTCAGGTTCCAGAAGTCATAAATACTGAGTTCACGTCGTGAACACTGTATTCTCGTCGTGAACTCTGACAGTTTTGGGGTTTTGCGCCCCGAACTTCAGAAATTCATAACTTTCGCATACGAACTCCGTTTTCGACGTTCTTTATATCCACGCGTAGGTGAATTTATGCTCTACAACTCTCGTTTAGACTCCGTTGGCTAATTTTGAATTTAATTTTAATGTATTATTAATATATTATTTTTAGTAGGCCGGGACAAGAAAACTCCGTTCGAAATTCATAACTCCTTCATCTGAACTCCGTTTTCGTCTAACTCTTGGATTTCTCGATAGCAAGTAGTTCTCAATACTGCATCTGCTCTTCGTACTATGTTGGACTTTCATTCGTAACCTTCGAGTTACAAAATAAATCCTTATTGAGGACTCCTTGTTCTTCTTCTTAGGATAAATACTTTCCTTTATCTATTGTAACAGATCGATGGGTCATGTTCTAATGAACTCTCATCGTATGATGCAACGCTTAGACTCAAGTCTCTTAGAGTCAAATTCCAGAATGGAATATATAGTCCTTCATGTTCTAATGTGACATAATCATATTTTAGCATGTAGCATTTCTAGCTACAAACATTTTTAACAACGAGCGCGATACTATTGATCGCATTGATCTCAATCTTCTGTCTTGAGTCAGATGTTACATCAAACTTGGTTCTCTGAACCACATAACAAACTCATCGTAGTCGGAGTCAATTTGATATGAACGCTAGGGTCAGAATATCAATCATCTTCTTAGTCGCTACGGAAACAATGGTAACGACATACTTGAATAAAAACGAACTCAATAACAAGCTTCTTGGTAACATTGTGACTTTCCCCGATCCAAGTGTGAGTCCTGTGCTACCAGTAGTATAGATCTCTACTACTATTCACACCTACTCATACTCGTCCCAAGTATTGTCTCACAGTCCCCAAGTCCTAAAATCACAAAATAATTTAACACATACAAATGTGTCCAATTAATCATAAAAATTCTCCTAGACTTGACTAGGACTTCTTCCATGCGTATCTTCAATCATCAATTCTACTTCAACTCGGTTGGTGATGGAAATTCCATACGACGGGACAACTTCAAGAATTACACCAATCGTTCCATCATCATGCCAATCGAAGGTGTACTTTAGACGTGTCGTACTCCTTTAAACGTACTGTTATTTTATCATACATAAACTAAAGGCAAGATACCACCTTTGATATCTTTCGATAGGTGTCATTCAATACATCAGATAACAAAACCAGGGTTTATATTAATTCTTGAAACTATTACACAAAAGTTCAAGTTCACCCTATACTATGCCTCTAATAGGCTACACTTCCTGGTACAGACTATATCTTCATATGAAGTCTTCATTCTTGAATCCTCACATTGCTTTCTGCTTCATCGAGGGTCGTGTGGAATGCCTTTGGCTTTGCTGGTTCATTCTTCTTTGGGCAATCTCTAGAAAAGTGCCCTTCTTCATTACATCCGTAGCATACCTTCTTGGCGGATGTGCACTTGTTGGTGTAATGGCCTTTCCTTCCACATTTGTAGCAAGTCACCTCTTCATCGCATCTCTCATAATGCTTTAGCGGTACCTTCGGCTTTGTAGCTTCTTCCCTCTTTGGGCAATCCTGCTTGAAGTGCCCTGCCTCATTACATTCGTAACATACCCTTTCGATGAATGTACATTAGTTGGCGTAATGCTCATGCTTTCCACACTTAAAATATGTCACCTCCTCGCCACAATTCCCAGGGTTTTTCTTTTTGCATTTCTTGCACCATTTCTCCTTACTTCCTTTTTTGCTAGACTTCGAGAACATGCTGCTTTTATTGGGCCTCGAAGGCTCCTCAAATTTCCTCTTTTTTCCGATTTCAACTTTAGTGGTCCTGTCGTTGATCATTTCTTCAACTGACTTAGCAACCCAGATAGTTGCGTCAAGAGTAGGTGCCTGGCATACTGGCACAGTAAGTTCGTCCTTACTTTATTGAAGTAAACACCTCGTTTCCCTCATCTGTTGATCCAACATCATCCGTACCATTGCGTAGACTCCTTCCATCGTGATTGGCTCGGGTATAACTGTTACTTCTGGTGCACTCCCAATCCCTTGTGGCTCGGGCTCGGGTATAACTGTTACTTCTGGTGCACTCCCACAACACCTACAAGTTGCGAGCTTGCTAGTGTTCAACATCACTCTCTAGAATAGTTTGTGGTTGTCGTCCCTACTCTACTGAATAATGGGGGCCATCGTTTGGGTAAAGGTTTCACTCATTTATCACCTATCACCCTCATCTCATGATCTATATCATCCTTCTTCTCATCCCCAAACTAATCCTTCCTTACACACCAACTATTTCATCTACCCATGTTCTACCCAACATATTTGTAGATATAAAATACATATAAAGTTTAACTCATTTAAAAACTATATAAAACATCCATTCCAAATTCATCTCAAATAAACAACAACATATAAACACATAGCACATATTTTATAGCAAATACTTCATATTTATGTGTTAGAAGAAAGTAACTATACACTTACACATATAAACAACAATATATATACACATAGCACGTATTTTATAAAATACTTAATATTTATGTGTTAGAAGAAAGTAACGACACACTTACTTGATCAGAAGATGATCGGACAGCACTACAACTTGTAAAAGTAGTATTTTTCGGTAGATCTGGAAGATCTTCACACATCGGGCTTCTCGCAGGCAGAGCTTCGGCTCGGAAACTCTTTTCTTCTCGGGATCTTCGGGCTTCGGGACTTACTTTGGGTCTCGGGATGATACCGGGGCTTTAGGGGGTTAAAATAGGGCTTAGAGAGGGTATCAGGAGTGGGAGAGAAGAGATAGAGGAACCAAAATTGGCTGACCCTCGATTTCTATTTATAGGGTCATTTTTTGGCTCTCACGTCGTGAATTCAATAGTCATCAGGTGCGTCATCCCCACTTGCGTCTGTCAGGCTCCAGAAGTCATAAATACTAAGTTCACGTCGTGAACACTGTATTCACGTCGTGAACTCTGACAGTTTTGGGGTTTCGCGCCCCGAGCTTCAGAAATTCATAACTTTCGCATACAGACTCCGTCTTTGACGTTCTTTATATCCACGCGTAGGAGAGATTATGCTCTACAACTCTCGTTTAGAATGCATTGGCTAATTTTGATTTAAATTTTAATATATTGTTAATATATTATTTTTAGTTGGCCGGGACAGGAAAACTCCGTTCGAAATTCATAACTCCTTCATCTGAACTCCGTTTTCGTCTATCTTTTTATCTTTGGAATACTATTGATGAGATCTTCAATTCTCATTTAGAAGTTTTGGCTAAATATCACTCGACCTCAATCTCGAGTTTCGGGTTGCATACTGTTAATGCTGAAACTTCGAAAAATCATAACTTCCTCATACGAAGTCAGATTTAGACGTTCTTTTTATGCACGCTCTCGGTTTAACGTATCCTATGACTTTCGTTTAGATCGCTAAGGCCAAATATCACTCTAACATAAATTCACTATTTACGTCGTGCTGTGTCGTGCCGGTTCTGTCGCAAAACTTCGACAGGTCATAACTTCTTCGTTATAACTCGGATTTCGACGTTCTTTATATGTACGGAATCCTTGTAACATATTCACAACTTAGTTAATATTTCTCTTTCTAAATAATCTTCAATCAAAAAGTCATTTTTGATGCTTATCGTCTCTAAATTGACTAGCCCGGGTGTACGGGCGTTACACATTCTGAAAATGGCCACACATATCCTAAATATACTACACTCAATTTTTTCATTAATGAAACACCGTTGTATTATATGTTGCACACCTATCCCAACTATGAACATTGTTGGGTGTTCGGGCGTTTATGCTACCTCCACCTCACCACTCTAAATAAATTGACCGCATGTATGTTTCTTGGATATCCTTCCCACCATCTTATGTCTACCTTTCCACCAATAAAATTTTCATTTCCCATCGTATCTAATTTGATGATTCTGTTATCTCATTCAAGTTCATGACTCATACTAGCCCACACTCATATGAATTCCTCAATAACTTCTTATCTTAATTAGCATTATCTTGTTTTTCCTCGGGTCACCAAATCTCTCACTACATCATTTGGTCCCTATTATGTTCACTTTAAGCCTCCCATACCCATCCTAAATCTCCCACCTTTCTAAATTCCCTATCCATGTCAATCACTCACCTTTCTCCCTACCAACCCACCCCTCACCATCTACGAACCATACATGCCTTCCTTGAACTCGGCCTACAATAGGTTGCAAACACGTCGCCCAAACAACCGACTTCCTTTTTTTTCCAACCCACTTCATCTCTCTCGGCCCCTACCACATGCTCTACTTCTTCCAACCTAATGTTAACCTATTCCAAACATTGAATCTACAAGACATTTATCGCTTAAACATAAGCATAAAAACCATTAACATACTACTTGATCGAATATTCCAACTCTAAAGGACCCGAACTAGCCAACGACTATGATAGATAGTTTAAATATGTTAATATAAAGAAGACTTATTCTCTCATAGTTGGTCTATGTAGATATTTAAAAGGAAGTTACATGTCTATGGACCCTTAGCTTGTTACAAGTCTTGCTTGTTGCAATGGGGAAAAACCAACATCTTATGTCATATATGGCCAGTCCTTTAGCATACTAGTCAAGCTCATGACCATATAGATTATTCTTAATTTTTTTTTGTCCTTTGCTAGTGGCCCATACGTTAGTTTGGCATCAAGAACACCTTCCTTTATGGAAATCTTTAAGAGACTATCTTGTTGCACCAGCCTTAAGGATTTTATGAAAAACGTTTTCTTGGATCATGTATTCCGTATGTATCGCTCTGCATATATGGCCTGAAGTAAGCAACATAAGTATGGTTCCAATAGTGTTCTAATTCGATTGGCTTAATAATAGAAAATATGATTATTCTATTTTTGTATCATTAGATCTTACTAACTACTTTATGCAGATGACCTTAACTTGTCAACATTGTCCACGACTATCTTATGACAAGGCATTAATTTATGAGCCATAAGTTTCCCATGTTTGACTTAGATAAACTCAACTACTTTCTCAGGATCTCTACCAATCAAATCCCTTTAGGTATTTCCTTAGCAAACAACAATACACCATTGATATTCTTCAGCATGAGATCATGTAACATTGCATAATATACACTGAGTAAAATTCAAAGTTAGATAGTTTTGAACCACCAATTTCTAACAACACCGAGTATTTCAAGCTTCTCGGTTCACTTTAGTAGCTCACTTTCATGTAGCGATACCTCACATATATAGTTTTATGTGATATACTTATTCATGTATGATGTGCTTAAATGCCATTTTGTTGCTCTAAAAGTTCATTCTATGATATAATTAGGGTATCTTTGCCCCTATGTCTTAAAAATCTTCCATAGCTTGAAGATACATGGGGCATATGCCCGAACACCAGATGTTCCACTTCTAGTTATTGAGTTTTTTGGGTCGCAACCTCCTTTCATGGTTATCCAAGATGCAAACTATTGTTTCCCGTTCTAGAGTCGAGTATGAGTATCACGACGTTGTTAATGCGGTTTCTGAGACATGTTAGCTCCCATAATCTTCTTCGAGATATTCACTCCTCTCTTCCCGAAGTTGCCACAATCAATAATGATAAAGTGAGTTTCGTGTATACGTTATCCAACAGATCATTGCACAAAATACATCTCACGATGAATTTCTTCTTGACCAACTTGTTTTTGGTCATGTTCAAGTCTTCATGTTCCATCTAGTTTATGGTATGCATATTTGTTCAAGAAAGGGTTTTCCATGTGTCTCTTTCACAAGTTTAGTTTATGTTTGAACATTCCCACGATACATTCCAATAAAACACAAAGGGTATGTAAGTATATCGAAACTATTATTTAAGCCCACTTTGGGCCTATTATTCTAAAACCACAAGCCTTCATGTAGTATATGTACATTGTTGATTAATAAAAAATAAGAAATTATATATATTCTTATATTTTTTTTCCTACTTATCCTCCTACCATGTCAAATGTTGACATATATCACATTTAATGAAATTAATAATATGTTAATTCACTTGTCAGCAATTAATATGAGTAGCATGATAGGTAGGAAGAAAATCTTAAAAAATATTTAATTTCTAAAAAAACGGATCTTTAATGTGAAAATACATCGAATTTATTTTAATCTTAACTCGTTGGTATTGTGAATTAAGGCCTCAATAAGAAAGGTATACGGTTGAATTTTAAAATTAACAAAAATATTAATGGTTTTGGTCATCTTAATACCCATTTAGAAATAAATAATTTATAAATTAAGTTTTGTTTACTTTATCCAAAATGTAAATAACCCGACCAACATACATAGGAAATGGGTTTACATTCTTTATGTCCCAAACCAGATATTTCGGTATTGGGCTCCTTCTTTTAAATTATAAATGGACTTTACATTATAGTAGGATAACAAATTTATTTTCGGATCCCCATCATATTAGTTATAGCTCGACATGTATCGAGCCCAAATAAGTCGGCAGAAATTTATTCGACTAGTTTTTTGAAGTCGAGCCTTCCAATATAAAATTCATTAACTCGATAAAGAAAACTCCACTTTTTTTATTGCAACCATTGCATTGCTTAACAAAGTAAGTCATCTTTTTATTGATGTATTTTTACAATAACGAGATATACTAACAATGAAATTTAAGCTAAAAACTCTAGCTTTCATAATGAAAAGTTTCAACAAACAAATATGCCAAAAAGTTAAACTTCAGAAGTTTCTTTCTATCGTTTTCATTATTCATTTTGTTTTATTCTCTATTGTAGGGGAAATGATCCGACCTGAAAGATCATTATCGACGTTCATATCTTTTACTGGATGTCTAGATACACGAATTGAGTTAGATAAAGACATTATTGAATCTGGAGATAAAGATAGATACAATTGCTTGCTCTCAATCATGGCTGCTAAAGCATCTTATGAAAACCATGCTTACCTTCAACATATTGTCACTGATATCTGGAAGGTACTATATATAGTTAGTTTCTTTTAACAAAAATATGTATTTTCTAAGTAACCAAACATTTCAATTGCAGATGGAATTATTAGGGTCTTTTGATTTTTGGAATGGTAAGTAACAAAGTATATCTAAATAAAGCTATGACAACTTTCCTAAATAAATTAAAAATATCATCTCACATATCATTTGTATATCTTTTGAAGATTATCAACAGAAAGCCACAACACAAGCCTTCATACTTCGTGACAAGAAAGAAGATTCTGACTTGATAGTTGTCGCCTTTAGAGGAACAGAGACCTTCGATGCAGATGCATGGTCTTCAGATGTCGATCTTTCATGGTATGAACTCCCTGGGATAGGAAAAGTGCATGGTGGGTTTATGAAAGCCCTAGGGTTACAAAAGAGTCTAGGTTGGCCAGAAGAACTAACTCATCGAACTAAAAATCAAGAACAACCATTAGCATATTATGTCATCAGGGACATGCTAAAACAAGCTTTGAAAGAAAATAAAAAGGTTAAATTTATCGTAACTGGTCACAGCTTAGGTGGTGCACTTGCCGTACTTTTTCCTGCAGTTCTAATGTCGCATAATGAGGTAGAGTTATTGGATATGTTAGAGGGTGTGTATACATTTGGGCAACCAAGAGTCGGGGACAAAAGATTTGGAAAGTTCATGAAAGAGAATTTGGAGAACTTTGACGTGAAGTATTATAGAACTGTTTATAGCAATGATTTGGTTCCAAGATTACCTTATGATGATTCCACCATGATGTTTAAGCACTTTGGGACTTGCTTATACTTCGATAGCTTTTACAATGGAAAAGTAAGCATCTCTCTCTCTCTCTCTCTCTCTCTCTCTCTCTCTCTCTCTCTCACACACACACACACACATTTGACACGTACGTAGGTCTTACTATTTCATGGGCTTATTGCAGATTATGGAGGAAGAACCAAACAAGAACTATTTTTCGCCATTATCAGCTTTACCGAAGTTGATCAATGCAGTATGGGAGATCATAAGAAGCTTTATGATTCCATATACACGGGGAGAGGACTACAGTGAAGGGTTTGTACTTAAGATGTACAGATTCATCGGGTTAATGATTGCAGGAATACCAGCTCATGGACTTCAAGATTATGTTAATGTTGTGCGTTTAGGATCAGATTTGTATAAAGATCCTAGGTCGATCAGTGATAACGAAATAAAGCTTATGATCGATGATGGAACTTTGAAGTAACATGGATTTTGTTATTTTTGAAATAAATTAAATTTATAATTGATGATGGATGGACTTCGTTATTTGCCATAATCAAAGAAAAGAACTACAAATGGTTATTTGTGGAATTTTCGCATCGGAAATTAGTGATGGAATTCCGAAGAAATTGTGATAAAGATAAAACTCTAATTTTTGTGACGGAATACTGACACAATAGCGACGGAAATAACTTTCGTCAGAAATCCGTCAGCAATTAAGTAATTACCGACAGAATGTAAGCGAAATTAGTGACTTAGGCTTTTCATCGGTATTCCGTTGGTAACTACCGATAGATTTCTGACAGAAATTCTTTTTTTTAGAATTAAATTAACTTTTTTGTACTAGTAACATTATGAAAATAATTCAATTAATATTTTTAGTATTAGTAATTACATAATTCTTGATTTTTATATTTAAAATATTATATATATTTACCAAATAATTCAATTTTCTATTTATTATAGTATAAGTATTTTTGTTACTATTTATAATTAATAAAAAATATACTAATTGCTAATGTAATCTTTTTCTAGAAAATAATAATTTTTTGTCAGTATTATTATAAACTAACTCAATTATTAGTAGTAACATTATTAATTAAATAACTATTACTTTTATATTTATAATATTATATTTATTAATCAAATAATTCAACTCATCTATTTATTATTATTATTATTATTATTAAAAAATTACCAACAAAACTGTTTTTTGTAAAATAAATCAACTTTTTTATTAGTGTTATTTTAAAAATAGTTCAATTATTATTATTAGAATTAGTAATTAAATACAAAATTTAATTAACTGTTTGTTGTTTTGCTGCAATTATGCATTGTATGGAGAAAGAGGTGGATCTTGGTTTGGTTTTTGGTTTTCATTCTATTTATATGGGTTTTGGGCGTGCTTTTATGTTTCTAATTAAAACATTGTACTTTGTAATTATATTGCTAAAAGAGGTACTTAGGTAAATAACAATTCTAAATTTTAAAGGTATGTTTAGTTTTTTTAATGTAAGTATATTATAAAAGCGGCCTAAAACCTTCGTTGTACTTATAAAATTTAGTTTTTATATTCGTATTGTGTTATTACTGTAAGTTGAATATAAATATGTTCAAGAAGAGATTTGCAAAAATATGAATGTTCCAAAGCATAACATAAGAGGAAATCAATTATTATATATGTATATAAAATTTAGATTAAATTGTTTGGTTTTGGATTATGTTATTTTGTATTTAATGACTATTATTTGATTTTCGATTATGAAATTTTTGTTTTTAAATTCTAATATTTGGTTTTGGATTTAGTAATATTTATTTGATGTTTTTTATATTTAGATTTAATGTTTTTTTTCTCTGCATTTTGGGTGGAAAAAATTGGATATTATTTTTAATTTTTTTTTATCAATTTTATGATACATTAGTGATGGAAATAGTCGTTACTATAATTTGCAACAGTCCGTCGGAAATTCTTCGCAAAATAGACGGTCGTTAATCTGTTGGAAATGCAGTTAAACATAGTCAAAGTACATTCCGTCGGAAATCAGTCACAATAAGGACGTGTTTGGTAGAGAGATTTGGGAGGAGAGAAATGTAATCAATTCCTTTTCTCTTGTTTGGTTTGTTGTTTGGTTTGTATTAAAATTAGAGAGAAATAGAAAAAAATGAATTCCATTTCCATCAAATTAATTCTCTATAATTAATAGAGAAAATGTGGGAAAAAGAAAACTCTCGAGCCCTACTAAGTGCAACCTAGGTTCTGATTAGGCTTCATATAAACGGATATTGGATTTCTCATGCTATTGTTTTGGAATCGGTCTACTTCTTCCCTTCTGTCTTCGGTTCCTACGTTACATACACACGCTTTGCCCTACCAAAATCTTGTTTTTTCGTTTCTTCTTCTTGGTTGATATTTAACAGATGTCCAATTTAAAGTAATAATCACTGTATTGAATATCAATTTAAGTTCAATTAATCTTGTTCTTGCTATTCTTGATATGTGAAACTGGATCCAAAATCTTTGCTAACTTCTTATTAATTCGATTTTTGTTTGTTGTATTAAATTGCCGATGGAACTGTATTTGTTGGATGAAGGCGACAATTCTCTCACTCTCATCATGGACCTCCTGGTTTGTTACCTTATTTTTGTAATTCAGAGCTGAAAATGTATCCATAGATCGCAAAATCACCATAAACATTTTCAAAACAACAACTATAAACTATTTCCCCTGGAATTGATAGCTTCATACCTGTATATATGATATGGATTTTTTCCAAGCCACGCCAAACTTTATAACAACTACCGGAGATCGAAGACTTGGATAGACATCCAAACATTCCTGTGGAGCCACTAATTAAAGCAATCAGGTAATATAATTTCAATACATGGAGTCACAATTCTAACCGTTTGTGTGAAGTTTGTATTAGATCAGGTAAACTCACTTTTCTTTTCTTTTCAATTTCATCAAATAAAGATTATTGCATTATTTTTATTGGTTTATTTACTGAAAATGCATGGGATTACAGTCGTGTGTAGCAGGGTCAATGGTTGGTGTTAGACTTGGGTTATCAGAACATATTAAGGACGATAGTGTTGGATTCTCACTTAAACTTGATGAAGAAGATGTAAGCAAAATTTGGTAAGTGATAAGCAAAAAAATATATAAAATGAGAGTGATTGGTGACGGTGGAGATGAATAATTGAATATAGACATGCATAAATGCATTGTTATGTACAATGCTTTCCTGGTACTGTTTGGAATTCAATGACGATGTGTATTGACAATATTGCTCTTTTTGAAAATTTATTGATGCCAAATATGTCAATTAGAAAAACAATCACTCATTCTGACATAATTTACTGTTGTTTCACTTTAACAAGTTCAAAGGGTAGCTTGACATGATAATGACACTACAAGTAAAATGGTTACAAATGTAATACACTTAAAAATTAAAATATATGTTTATTACGTAGCTGTATTCTATAATTAAATTTGTAATGAACATAAAATTATGTTTTAACTGACACCAAATTAACAAGTGAAAGTCCTTACATGGGCATAACTTTGTAAAAACTAATTGTGAAAATAAAAAAATTATAAAAATGAAAAATATAAAATTTAATTGACAAATTAAGATGTACATCGTGATATTATTATAAAAAAATGTTGTTTGAAAAAAAGATATACATGATAAAAAAAACTCATTTCCATTTCATTCTTTAATGCAACCAAACAAAAGAAATGATTCTTAGGACCATTTCTTTGGTGAATTCTCTATTGTACCAAACAGTGAAATCAATTCTTTTTCCTCAATTTATTTATTTCCATTCTCTCTACTGCAATTCCATTACTTTGTACCAAACACCCCCTAAGTGTCTGTCGGTATTGCGTCAGTAAAAGTGTTCTTCGGCATTGCGTCACTAATGTGTTCGTTGATACTCCGTCACTATCTCGTTGTTAATTTGGTCAAAGAAGTTCAACAAAAGGCCGTTGTTGTCCGTTGATAAACCGTCACAAATTTTGTCGGTAATATTTACACACAGAGCTTTTTACAACAGACCTAATTCCGTCGGAATTCCGTCAGAAATCAACGTTAGTGATAGATTTCCAACGGATATGATCATCGAAAATTGCGTAGATTTCTAGTAGTGTCCAGTACCACTCTTGAATCCCAATAGAACAAAATTAGATAAATGGTCTTTTGGTTGGTAAAAAATACCACCAATGGTCTAAAATCAAAATTGAGGGCAAATTTATTAGTTTCAAAGTCGCGGTGTAATAACATTATGACTGATATTTCGTACTCTCCCTAGCATCTCGCCTTTTTTTTTTGGGAAAACGACAAACGAAACTAACAGAAACATACTCGTACTAATTGAGCGAGCACTCCGGATTCAGACTTCTTTACATGGCAAACTCAGCTTCCTTTGCGATTTTTATGGAAAAATTCTCTACATGCATGTGACACCAGAAGAATGACACCAGAAGAGTTAATTTAACCTCTCATTAGACTTGTTTTTTTTTATTAAATCTCGTCTCGTTAAAAAAAAGCTTCGTGCAAATGAGAGAATTATAGTATTATGATTTGGTTTTTATGATACATAACGTGGTAAACTCTACCTCAAACCAAAATCATTGATCTATTACATTTAAATGATATTTTTCATTTAATTTATAACATTAAATTTAATAGGTTCGGTTATATAATATCATTATTTACTTAATATTAACAAAACTAGGTATAAACTCATGAAAAACACAATTAAAGAAAAAACATTATTATATTTTGAAATCGTAATGAGTAATTAAATAGTTGCAAAAAATCTATTAATTTACAAAGTTAAAAGTTGTGAGTAAGTTTATAATTTTGTTTTAAAATATACACACTGTTATGATTGGCAAATGTGACCTTGACTCGGAGAGCACACCTCGCATGAAACATCCCAATAATTTCGTTTTTAATTATTAAGAAAACCATAGTCATCGAACATCATATAAAATCAAAAGTAGTGTATCACAAAATATCATAACATCTGTCAAAACATATATCAGAGTATAACATCTCAGACTAAACAAATGGTGTGTGCACTGCAATCATCACAAGCTCTTCCCCTTGCTACCAAAAGTACTTAAAACCAAAACTCAAAACGGTAAGTACGAAGCTTAATGAGTCTCCCCAAACTACCACATACCACAAAGTATAATCACATAATAACATACATTAGGCCTTGCCCGCTACATCGGGCCCCGCTTAGCATTAGACCGTAGTCTGGCATCAGGCCCCGCCCGACATCAGACTGAAGATCGGACACGGGCCCCACCCGGCATCGGACCGAATTCTGGTATACATATAAACATACAAAGCATATAATATAAACATATAACATAAGCATATAAACATTCCTTAGGCCCCGCTCGACATCAGACTGAAATCCGGAAACATATAACATAATATGTAAGCTAAAAATTCCTCAGGTTTGCCCCGACATCAGACCGAAGCTTGGAACATGTAAACAAGAACATGCAAGAATCACGAAGGCATCAAACATACAAACATTCCTCGGGCTTTCCCCGACATCGGACCGAAGTTCGGAAACATATAACCTACATCGGGCAAACAACGACATCGGACCTAAGTCCGACATATGCTAACATACATAAACAGATCGACATTGGTGCCTTCGACCCGTTCCTATTGGAGGAAAACTCACCTGACAAAGCTGCTTGTTGAACCTCTCGGTAAGGAATCTCTATCGGCTGCTCCCAAGACTCCCCGACAATCATTAACAATAATACGTTGTCAAAATCAAAAGAATTCTTCTTGGGGTAAAATAACCATTTTACCTCCTGATCTAAATTAGACCATAACCTAGCCTCAATTCCTTCTAATCTTTCCAAGCCCACTAAAGGCCCACTAATGGCTAAATTTTCTAAATTGGGACCAACTCCACAAATGGGCCTTCCCTTAAGCCCAAACATGTCCTTGGTTCATTATCTGAGTTATGATGGCCCATTAAGGCCCAATAACTGCTAAGTCCAAAGATTGGCCCAAATGTGGCAAAGCCCAAAACCTGAGAGTACGTTGGGCATACTCCTCTGTACGCTAAGCATACTATTGCATGGCTTGTACATGCGCCCCCTGAATTTAATGCTCCTATGCGCCTCGTGTACGCCAAGCTTACACCCAACATACGTCTTCTAGGCAGCCCAACTATACGGCCCACTTAATAATGGTCCACCCAATAATCCATCTATTAAATTCTTAGCCCAACAATTAATTAATGAAATATTAAATGATTATTATCTCAAGTGACGAATGTTGCAATTCTCCCCCACTTGAATCAGACTTTGTCCTTGAAGTCCGCAGCATCTGGAAATAACTTCGGGTAGTGCTCCTTCATATCCTCATCTGGCTCCCAGGTCCACTCTGAGCCCTTGCGGTGCTGCCACAACACCTTTACCAGCTTTACCCTCTTGTTCTTCAGCTCCTTCATCTTCATGTCGAGAATAACTATCGGTATCTCGATGTAGTTCAGGCTGTCATCAACCTGTATATCCTCAAAAGGCACAACTGCTAAGTTATCCACTAAGCGCTTCCGCAGCTGAGAGACATGGAAGGTGTTGTGGATCTGGGTGAGCTCTACTGGAAGATTCAAACGGTAAGCAACCCGCCCACCCCAGCCAAAACCATGAACGGACATATGTATCTGGGGCCCAGCTTTCTCAGCTTCTTGAACCGGATGACACCTTTCCAAGGTGACACCTTCAAGAGGACCATGTTGCCCACCTAAAACTCCAAGTCTGAATGACGCTTGTCGGCATAGCTTTTCTGTCGAATCTGAGCAGTCTGGAGCCTGCTCCGGACCTGCTGGATCCTCTTAGTGGTCTTGAGTAGTACTCCCCATGACCCTTTGTCGGACCTTGCCCCATCAGATTGGGTTCCTACACTTTCTCCCATACAACATCTCGAAGGGAGTTCGATATATGCTAGTGTGGTAGCTATTGTTATATGAAAATCCCACTAACGAAAGATATGTATCCTAACTGCCACTGAAATCCAATACACATGCGTGTAGCTTGTCCTTGAGAGTTTGAATCGTCCTCTCTCTCTCTCCCTATCTATCTCTGCCTATCCGTCTGAGGATGGAAAGCGGTGCTGAAGTGGAGACAAGAACCCACCTCATTGTGAAACCGCTTCTAAAATCTGGAAGTAAAACGAAAGTCTCGGTCTGACACAACCAAAAGTAGCACTCCATGACGTGCCACCACCTCTCGTACATAGATCTCGGCTAGCTTCTCAGCCAATATACTCTCCTGGATTGGGATGAAATGATCACTCTTGGTCAAACAATCCACAATGACCTAAATCGAATCAACTCCATGTGTAGTGCTGAGAAGCTTGGTGATGAAATCCGTCGTGATGTCTTCTCATTTCCATACGGGAATATCCAACGGCTGCATCTTGCCGTGAGGTCGCCGGTTCTCAGCCTTGACCTTCCTGCAGGTCAAGCATCACTCTACATATTATGCTATGTCCCACTTAATGCAGGGCTACCAGTAATCAGGGCGAAGATCCCAATACATCTTCATTGCCCCGGGAAGGATGGAGAACCTTGACATGTGGGCCTCATCGATCAGAACCTGTCGTACTCCGCCCTAGTACGTAACCCAGACCCTCTCATGTAGGGTCAACAACCCATGACTGCCATAATCAAATGAGGCCACCTGGCCCACGATCCGCTCGTACTTTCGGCGCTCTTCCTTCAGGCCCTCAACCTGCGTCTCTCTAATCCGCTCCAACAATGGACTAATCACTGTCATCCTCAGACATATGTCTCGAATCGGACCCGGCACTGCCTTGCAGCTCAGAGCATCGACCACCACAGCCCCCGACTCTAAATCATGCGTCGGATAGTTTACCTCATGAGACTTCAACTGCATTGAAGCGTAAGCTATCACGTGACCGCACTACATCAATACCCCACCCATGCCTGTGATCGAAGCATCAAAATAAACCACGAAGTTGTCGACACCCTATGGAAAAGTCACAATCGGTGCCTCGTATAACTGCTGTCTAAGAGTCTCGAAGGCTGCCTGCTGCTCAGGCCAACGAAATGTCACCGAATTCTTGGTCAGTTGGGTCAAAGGAACAATGATCTTTGAGAAATCCTGGATGAATATCTAGTAATAACCCGCTAGACCAAGAAAACTCTGAATCTCAGTTGCAGACCTCGGGACCTCCCACTGCATCACGACCTCTATCTTGGTCGGATCGACAAGAATAACATTCTGGTTGACAAGGTGCCCCAGAAATTGCATCTTTCGCAAATAGAACTCACACTTGGAGAACTTTGCAAAAAGTCTCTCCCTCCTCAGTGTCTCCAGCACCTCCCTCAGGTGCTCCTTATGCCGCTCCTGAGTCAAGGAATAAACCAATATGTCATCAATGAAGACTATCACAGACTGGTCAAGCATCGGCCTGCACACGTGGTTCATGAGATCCATGAACGCGGATGGAGAATTGGTGAGCCCAAACGGCATCACCACGAACTCATAGTGACCATAGCGAGTCCGAAAGGCAATCTTCGGCACATCGTCGTCCTTGAATCGCATTTGGTGGTAACCCGATCGCAGATCAATCTTGGAGAACCAAGATGCACCCTGTAGCTGGTCAAACAAATCATCGATCCTCGGGAGGGGATAACGGTTCTTCACCGTTACCTTATTCAGCTCCCGGTACTCTATGCACATCCAATGTGACCCATCTTTCTTCTTCACAAATAGGATCGGGGCTCCCCATGGCAAACTAATCGGCCTGATAAATCCCTTGTCTAACAGCTTTTACAGTTGTGTAGACAACTCTTGCATCTCGAAAGGAGCCAACCAATATGGTGCCTTGGCTATCGGAGCCGCACCAGGGACTAGGTCAATCTTAAACTCAACATGTCTCTCCGGAGTTATCCCAGGAAAATCCTCCGAGAATGCGTCTAGGTACTTTTGCACGATCGGTACATTGTCCACTGTCACCTTACCCTTATCTCAGGTATCCATAACATATGCGACATAACTCGCGCAACCCTGCTGAAGGTAGCACCTCACTTTTGCTGCTTGTTGGGTTGTAGATTTGTTTAATATTGCGTCATTGGGCTCGGTTAATTGTTCAATTATTTTGTACTCCGGTTTGGGCCTGTCCAACCGTGAGCCTGTTAGGTTTACTATATAATAATGTGCTTGCATGCATATTAGGTTAACGATCTAGAATACAAGATAGAGAATTATGATAGCTTTGATTTTCTTTATCGTTCCTGTAAACCTTTTAACCCTCTACAGTTGATGTTCTTGATCGAGCTCTTCTAAGGGTTGTTTTATAATCATTCGACACGTTTGATTCATTCTTGAGTTGTTTATTGTTTTCGTGTTCTTGCTGTTTAATCTTTATTTTACCTGTTTGAGATCTAATCGATCTTCAAGATTAAGTTTTAATCTCATCAATTGGTATCAGAGCAGGAGGCTGTGTAATCGATACACTTCTTTTCTGTGAAAAAGGTTTCAATTAGGGTTTTCTGCAATTACTGATATTTATTGAGCCGTCATCTCATTATTGATGTATCTTGATATTTATTGTTTTGCCCTAATCTGATTTATTACAAGTCTGATCTTTAAACAGGTTATTCGATCATTATGGACGAGTCGCAATCAAATCCCATCAATATTTCAAACAACATTGGATCTACCACGAAAATTCCCATCCTGTACACCCATGATTATGAAGTCTGGGCGCATCACTTTGAAGATTATGTTATAGGATCTGAGGATAATGGATACCTCATCTGGGAAGCAATCATTAATGGACCATTTTCTCATTCTGCAACTTCAAGGATTATTAAAACTCAAAAGGAGTATAATGATCTTCTGAAAGATGTTAAAGATATTGCGCAAGATGAAAAGGATAAATTTCAGTGCAATATCAAGGCGTTAAGATTGATCAGATTGGCCCTTCAGTCCGACACTTTCAGGCTGGTAAGTTCATGCACGACGGCAAAAGAAATATGGGACAGGTTACGTGAATTGTACTCTACAGACGAGGATCTTGAACACTCTATCCAAACCTTACTCTTGTCTGAGTTTGGAGAATTCAGGCAAGGAGCCGAAGAAACTGTGACCCAAACGTTCGATCGCTTCAATCATCTTCTCAGCAAGATGATCAAACATGACATCGAAAGGAAACTTATTGAGTAGAAGGTTACGTTTTTAAATGGTCTAAGATCAGAGTGGAGAGCAGTGGTGTCTACAGTTAAAGCCCATGAGCAATTTAAATCATATTCCTTGGCGAAACTGGTGGGTATTCTCAAATCTCAGGAGAAGATTGTGTTGCAGGAAAAGAATGTGGTTTCAAGCCTAGGTTCGTTAGCCCTCTTGTCCAAAAGTAAAGCTGTAATGGAGGTCGAAGACCTCAACTTGGAGGATTATGATCTCACGTCTGAAGATTATGCTATGATGGTATCTAACCCCAAGAGGTTCATCAAGAAGAGATTCCCCAACAACAAAAACCGAAACTGGCAGGGGAGTTATAGCTCAGAAAAGGTTAAAGACGAACCGAAGGTTGAAGAGTCTAAGAAGGAACCGAAGGCAGAAGGTGATTCTGGAGTAAGCTGTTACTATTGTGGTGGAAAGAACCACTATGCAAAGGATTGTGTCCTTAAAAAGATGGCTGAAAAGGATGAGGAAGCTTTGCTGCAGAAAAAGCTTGATGAGATAAGGAAGAAGAAATCTACCGCTAACCCTTCTATGAATGCTCTAATTGTGCAGGGTTCGATTGTTGATGACGAGTTCGGTGGCATGGAGGTTTGGTCAACCGATTCTGAAGACGATGAAGTGAGGAAGCCCTCTCATGGAAAGACTTGTGTGGCAAAAGAGGAAAACAGTGGAGGAAGATGCTTGATGGTGTCTGACGTATCTCAGATGAGGGGATACAACACTGATGGTGGAAGCAATGAACCGAAGGAGCAGCAGGATATGTGCTTTACAACCAAACCGCTCAGCGTGCAGTTCAACGAGCTCGATGAACTCATCAAGAAGGTACAATCGGTGTTTGTTTCATTTAAAGTCCCACAATGCTCATATGAAAAAGAACTAAAAAGCATTAATTCAAGAATTTCTCATCTAGATAGTAGTTTAACTCAAACTCAAGTCACCAATTCTAACCTAACTGATCAATTAAGCAGGGTGTCTTCGAAGAGTGAGGAACGGCACGTGTGGATCGAATTGAAGGAGTCAGAATTAGTCAAAATAAAAGATGAAAACATTTATTTGCAAAGAGACAATTTAAAGCTTTTGAAACAGCGAAATGTTTTCTGTTTGATTGCTAAACGTCTTTACACTAATATTACTCAGCTTCACTTGAATTGTGAAATAGGACAAAAGATTCATCGCATGATTTTGCCCTTCCTTGAGTTTAAGGAGGATGAAATTGATGCTGAAGCTTACAATTGTGAGAGTGTGATATCATCTGATGACGTCAATCCGACCTATATGTATGGACTAGACAAAATAGAATCTTTCATTAAATCCAAGGACCATAAGGACATGCTTAAAAACCTTTTGGATGAAAATGATAGAC
Source organism: Lactuca serriola (assembly GCF_051521515.1). Lineage (NCBI taxonomy): Eukaryota > Viridiplantae > Streptophyta > Magnoliopsida > Asterales > Asteraceae > Lactuca > Lactuca serriola. The sequence goes on from NC_136411.1 coordinate 354,766,749, forward strand.
TTAAACTGAGAACCGAAACCATACAAAAATTTGACTCTTTAAACTCCAACTTGAGCTCAGAAAACAAAATTGATGTTGAAAATGCATCTGAGCTTAATGAGGATGACAATATGAGTGAAATTTCTGTAGAGGACACAGTTGACTGCTCAGAATTTGTGAAAAGCGAACCTGAAAACCACAAGAATCTAATTTCAGAAAATTCAGTGGAGTTCGCTCGATTGTCCCAACAAAAGTCCCCGATCTTAGCAGAAAAAGCCGTTGTATACCAAAAGGTTAGAACCACTCCAAATCAGGTATACAAGGTCACAGGCGTAACCGAACATCAGACTGCTGAACTCACAACTATTGTAAACGAAGACAATGCTGATGGCTGCGATGAATTCTTCTGGTAAGCTCCAATCGATAATGCTGATGAAACAGTAGGTTTGTCTGAAAGGACCTCATGTAAAAGCAAAGGGAGATACGTACCAGAACCCTTGAATAAACCTGATAACTTCGATGTGCCAAGCACAAGCGGTACGAAAGACATTCCTCAAGAAAAAGGAATTCCAGCAAAAGAAGTCACAACTTCAAGTGAAACTTCCTCAGTTCAGAGTGAACCAGCCATAGAAAAACCGAAACCGAAAGCTAATATCCATCATCAACCGAAGCAGATGAGAAATCAGAAACGTCAAAGGAATCAGAGATACAGGAAGAATCTCTCTGAAAGAAAACAGTTCTGGCAATCCCATAATGCTTATTTCTCACATCAAGATAAGATCCTAAAGTCTGAGAAAAATCCTATCGAATCGCAAGAGAGACACAACAACCGAAAGCAGAGGTTCGGTTCGGAGAAAAACATCAACCGAAAGCAGAGGTTCGGTTCAGAAAATGATTTCAACCGAAAGCAGAAGTTTGGTTCAGAGAACTACACCAACCGAAAGCAAAGGTTCGGTTCTGAAATCAAAAGAGATCAAAACTCTAAGGTCAGTCCCACAAATGATCAAAAGCAAAAGGGTCACCTAGAGTCTCCAGCCAAGAAGTCATCTCAATCTAAGCCCTCTCAATCTCACTCATCTACTTCTTCTAATTCTTCCAACTCTTCTTCACCTCATTCTAAATCCCATTCTGCTCCTTCTCGAAAATCTCAATCTTCAGCTGAACAAAAAGGGAAACAAAAGGTTTCGGTGTCTAAATCTGAGTCTAAACCGAACGCACCTAATCCTAATAAAATCAAAGTTTTTACCATCAAAAAGAAAGATGAAACAACACTAATAAAACGAACATATCTTGTTGACATCTCTCTTACTATTCCTGTTCCTGTGAAAGGCTCACGGGGACCCAAGAAACTTTGGGTTCCTAAATCTGCTTAATTTTGCAGGTTATTAGTGACGAGCAGTTTGACGAAGAATGGTACATTGATAGTGGCTGCTCGCGTCACATGACAGGGAGGAAAGAAGAACTAAGGGAATACAGGTCTCTTTCAAATGGTGGAAACGTCAAGTTCGGGAACAACTCCTTCGGCACCATAAAAGGATATGGAATGATTACTAACAGTGATTTCACGATAAGGAAGGTTGCATATGTGGAAGGGCTACAACACAACCTCATCAGTGTATCTCAGCTTGTTGGAGGTACCGGTCTCAAAGTCTCGTTCGATGATGAGGGTTCTGAAATAATTAAGAAGAAGACGAAAAAAGTTATTCTCAAATCTGAACGCAAAGGTGAAATGTTTCCTCTAAACCTCAAACCCATCAAAGGAAACCCAACTATCTGCTTGTTATCAAAAGCGCAATCTGACGAAAGCTGGTTGTGGCACCGAAGGCTCTCTCATCTTAACTTTAAGGACATCAACAAACTTGTCACTGGAGGTCACGTTCGAGGTCTTCCACTGCTCAAGTTCGATAGAGACCATCTGTGTGCTGCATGTGAAATGGGGAAGCAGAGTCGTCAAAGTCACCCATCTATAATAAACACTAAAGTTGTTGAACCACTTGAATTACTTCATATTGATTTGTGTGGTCCTTCATCTATCGAAAGCATCGGTGGTAGCAAGTATATTCTTGTTATTGTTGATGACTTTTCGCGTTTTACATGGGTGTTCTTTCTGAAGCTTAAATCTGAAGCGACTCCTAAGCTAAAGGTGTTCATCAAGCAGATTGAAGTACAACTGAAAAAGGTCGTTCGCAACATCAGGAGCGACAATGGTCTGGAATTCAAAAATAGAGAATTCGAAGAATTCCTGGCGGAAAAGGGAATTAGTCACAACTTCTCAGCTCCCTACACTCCTCAACAAAACGAGATTGTCGAAAGACGAAACCGATCTTTGTGTGAAGCCGCCTGAACCATGCTAAGTTTCGCTTACTTACCTCTTTATTTTTGGGCTGATGCTATTTCTGCTGCTTGGTTTACACAGAACAGGTCATATCTCAAAAAACGATTCACGCTCACACCTTATGAGATTCTCAACAACAGGAAGCCCAATGTGAAATTTTTCCATGTGTTCGGTTCACGGTGTTTCATTTTTAACTCCAAGGAACACCGCAACAAGTTCGATGTCAAAGCCGATGAGGGAATCTTTCTGGGCTATTCTCTCACTTCTAAAGCGTACAGGGTTTTAAACAAGCATTCAAAGAAAATTGAAGAGACTTACTACGTAACCTTCGATGATAGCTATGTCAAAAAGCTAAAGGCCAGTGAAAAAACTGCAGGGGAAATCTTTCCTCTAACTGGCCAGGTTACGGTCTCGATCGCTAATCTATACGAGAAGTTTCTGGAGCTATTCGACGAACCAGAGAAAGCCACTCTCTCAGAAGCAGGCGCAACAGACAACAAGGTAGATCACATGAAGCAAGTTGTTGAAGACGCTGCAAGAAGAATGAATGAAGGAGAATCAAGTTCTGACGAACCTCCATCACATAATACTTCAGTCGAGGGGGAGGATCAACCATCGTCAACTCAGCCGACCTCACAAGTTGAGGGGGGAGCCAAGCACTTTGCCAACCGAAAGCACTTCACCAACCGAAAGTGCCACACCATCCGAAGGTGCATCAACGCCTGAAAGCTCCACACCTCAAGAAACCTCTGAAGCTCAAAACATTCCTGAAAGCTCATCTATCGAGGAGGAGCATGCTGACATGTCTTACGACTATGAAAGCAGTCCGAACCAGAAGAAATGATAAACGCTGAATTAGATCCAACCTTTGATCCAAACTACCCTCCTCTCACCAAATGGACCAGGGATCATCCTATTTATCAAGTTGTTGGTGATGTATCTGAAAAAGTTCACTCGATCACAACTCAAGGCAAAACAAACATCCTTATTTTCCAAAGTTGAATTTTGCATGTTTAACTCATTTGTATCAAAAGTTGAACCGAAGACAGTTAACACTGCTCTTGATCACTCCGATTGGGTTCAAGCAATGCAAGACGAACTGAACGAATTTGAAAGGAACAAAGTCTGGCGCCTCATTCCAACTCCTCCAGGAGCCTCGGTTGTTGGTCTCAAATGGGTCTTTAGGAACAAAATGGACAAGGAAGGAAACGTCATAAGGAACAAAGCTCGTCTAGTAGTCAAAGGATATTGTGAAGAGGAAGGGATTGATTATGAAGAGACTTTCGCTCCTGTAGCTAGGCTTGAATCCGTCAGAATATTCCTTGCCTATGCTGCCCACAAAAACTTTGAAGTTTTCCAAATGGATGTAAAGTGTGCATTTCTTAATGGAGAACTCGAAGAAACAGTGTATGTGGAGCAACCTCCTGGGTTCGTGAACGAAAAATATCCAAATCATTGCTACATTCTGGATAAAGTTGTATATGGATTAAAACAAGCTCCGAGAGCCTGGTATGAAACGCTAACTAAATTCTTAAAGATGTCTAAATTCAAACAAGGTTCGGTTGACCCAACCTTCTTTCGCAAAAAGGAAGGTAACCACCTTATGATCGTTCAAATTTATGTCGATGATATCATCTTTGGCTCCATGAATCCTAGCCTAACAGTTGAATTCAGAAAGCTGATGGAGACTAAATTTGAAATGAGCTCAATGGGTCCTATTAACTTTTTCCTTGGTTTAAATATTAGACAGGGACCCGAAGGCATCTTTATCAATCAAGAAGCTTACACGAAGACTCTCCTAGTAAAGTTTGGCATGATGGGAGATTCCAAAGTCAAAGTTCCAATGGTGTTCGACACCAAGCTCACCCCATCCCTGGACAAACCGGCTGTTGATATCACGCTCTATCGACAAATGATAGGCTCACTAATGTATCTCATTGCTAGCAGGCCTGACATAATGTTTTCTGTTTGTTACTGTGCTCGATTTCAGGCAAATCCACGCGAACCTCACATGCTTGCAGTGAAGAACATTCTACGCTATCTCAAGCGAACCACCTCTCTAGGTCTATGGTATCCTTCCAACTCAGGCTTCTTTGTTCAAGCCTATTCAGATGCGGACCTTGGAGGTTGTGGACTCGACAGAAAAAGCACAACTGGTGGCTGCCAATTCCTTGACGGGAAGTTGGTTAGCTGGCAGTCAAAGAAACAAACGTGTGTGTCTTTGTCCACTGCAGAAGCTGAATACATTGCAGCTGCATCCTGCACCTCTCAAGTGATTTGGATCCAGAGTCAACTCAGAGACTATGGACTCAATATGAAAAAGATCCCACTATATTGCGACTCTGAAAGTGCAATTAGGATCTGTCATAACCCAGTGCAACACTCCAAAACCAAACACATAGCACTGAGGTATCACTTCATCAAAGATCATGTGGAAGATGGAAATGTTGAAGTACACTTTGTTAGAACCACTGATCAACTGGCTGCTGTCTTTACCAAAGCTCTTCCCGAAGCCTCATTCAACAAAATTCTACAAGGGCTAGGTATGATGGAATCAGAATCAGTACCACAAACTACCTCTCGACCTCAATCGTAAGAAGCGAAATTGACCGAACGTTCAGGTTCGGTTGCATCATCTGCTCTCGCTCATCATTTCAAAGGTAGTTTTCTTGGTTGTAAATTTCTTGTACAAAGTTGTTTATCTATTCGTCTAAAGTATTACCTACTTGAATGTCAAAATTCCTTGGTTTCTAAAAATTTTTCAAAACCGAAACCTACCAAAGGTTCGGGTTCGGTTTTTCAAAATTTTTCAAAACCGAAACCAACCAAAGGTTCGGGTTCAGTTTTCCAAAATTTTTCAAAACCGAAACCAACCGAACGCTCGGGTTCGGTTTTCCAAAATTTTTCAAAACCGAAACCAACCGAACGCTCGGGTTCGGTTTTTCAAAATTTTTCTCAACCGAAACCAACCGAACGTTCGGGTTCGGTTACCAAATTTTCCAAAGTTTTTTTTTTTAATCTTTCTAAATCTTATTTTTTTTCTTCTTGCTTGTTTTTTATTTTAATTTAATTTTTTTTATATATCAAAAACTCCAAAAATATTTTTTTATTTTATTTGTGTGTTCGTTCGTCTATGGGGATAAAAATTGCTGGATTAGTTAAGTGTCCGTAGAAGCATGCTGCTGTATGTGTCCCAAGCCTCATAAGATTTTGAATAATAGCCTTAATGACCTGGTATAAACAAACCTTGTCTTCCCAATTAGGCTACCACATTTATTCTAATCGTGAGCTACCTCACTCTCTTCTCATATGAGATAAGAGTTTTCTGCTTGGTCCTTATTTTTTTTTTTGCAGCTGAGGTACTTTACTTTCTTACACCATCTCCATTACATTTCTCCATTACATTCGTTTCATCAACGTAACCCTTGAGACTCTCAGAAATTACCACTGAGGTTTATGGTTACACAACAATTGTGTTTATGATCTTAGGTTCATGCCACTACGAGCTGAGTGAAACCCAAAATTCAACACCAAATCTGAATTGACGGTGAGCAATTAATTTGCTCAAGTTTTCACCAAAGAATTGATGGATGTACCTTGATGAAATCTCAAAATTTATTTTGTGTGATTCCTATGAAATTGTTAAACCCCATAACATTTCTTCCCTTGGAATCTCGTTTTTTTTTTTTTTTTTTTTTTTTTTGTGTTGAGATTTCATATTTTCCAAGCCACTTTAAAATTAATTCCTACCTACTTGTTCAATAGCCTACACCGGTCTCACAAGTACTTTGTTCACTTTCTTTCTTATTTCAAGATTAGAATTGTTGCATCAAAGCGAAAGCCACCCTTAAGTAGCTTAATTAAAAGAAGCCTTTCAACATTTCTTAATAAGTGTTTGATCGTCATTCAACGGGAAACCATATCAACACTTTAAGGTCTCTCTTGACCTTGAAGGAAGAGATTCATGCCCGGGATCATTTGTTTCGTGTCATTATTGACATCACATTTATTCCTAAAAAGAGTTGCTTTATTTCTTTTCTTTTTACACTCTTAGCACGAAAATCTTTGATTTTCCAAAATTCTGGTACTAATAATTACAGGCTGTTTTATTGAATTGGAGGTTATTTACAAGTTGTGGTTAAAAATAATCCACATGGGAGATTTATTCAAAAGATGCCATTCAAAAGATAAGATGAAGGGTTGCTGACTCAGGCGGGAGATAAACGGATTGAATTTCAAACGGCGGTAAAAAGGGACGCATGCAAATTTGAAACGCCCATTCTTTAATTGATGTTATGGACGCGTGTGCGAAGATGAAGCGGTTCCTCTTTGGCACAAACAGGCGCGTGTGAATTTGAAACGGTTTCTTCTGCAATGGCGCTTGTTGGGCGGCGTGTTACAAGGAATCTGACACTCTCTTTCATGCGTGATCATCGCATACCTTAACTGTCACGTATCTGTCATTCCAGAAAAACCTTTCGTATTTCGATAGAAGATTTGAACAGATTTTTCTCTCTCCTTACACCTACTATAAAAGGCAGTCTCCTCTCCCATTTACCTCTTTACTGCATCCGAATTCCCAAGAGAGCAAAAATTCCCTTAAACCCTTACTGTTCATCTTCTTCTTTCCAACTTCAACAATGGTAGAATCATCGTCAGTTCATGCTACTTCCCACATCCTTCCCATTCGCCCTCAACAGTGTTTGGTGATCGATTTAACCCCTCAGGCGTACGATTCCTACATGTTCCTGATTATTGAGTGCCTGAAGTACTCGCCGATCGCTCCTGCACTTTCTAAGGTTGAATCTGTGCCTATGGAGCTCCTCTCGCAGGTGTATGCGACTGCACATTACGATAAAGTAGTCGATAGGGTTTTCTTCGAGGTTTCTGATCACAAGACCTCGATTTCAAAGCAACGATTTGACGCATTGCTAGGGTTTGCTGCTGACCCTTCCAGGGTTAATCCAGAGACCTACTTATTGCTTCATCCTCCAATTCTCAAACCTCTCTCTCTGAAGCTGTTCTTCAGAAGATCGTTGATGCCTTTTCCCGGGCTCAGCAAGCTGCAGTCGCTTCAGCCACTGCCGCCATTGACGCCTCGACGAAAGCATGTGAGGCTGCGACCGAAAAAGTCGATAAACTATTCTCTGACATCTCTTCCCTGTTAAAGTCCTTACATGAGAGCGCCGATGCCACAAAGACAACGTTGGAACCAATCGTTCAACAATTGGCCACGTTCGTCTCCACAGAGTTGAAGTCGTTCGCTACCCTTCGCCAATCAATTAGTGACGACAACTCGGCCCTTCGTGCCTCCATTGACGAGCGCCTCTCTAAACTCCAAGAGGATCTCGCTGCAGAAAACTCGTTGATGGACGCCCTTGCAAGCAAAACCACCGCCCTCAAGGTCAAGAGCGCTCAACTTTCCAACTCTCAGCAACAACTTGACGCTCTTCGATCCGAACGGGAGGTCATCAAGACATGTGTTTCGGATGTACACTCTGCCATATCCAACATCCTGGAAGCACACGATCCGATTCTCAACCACTCTGTGAGGCGAACCCTTGCAGAAAAACTTGCTCCTGCCCTGGACCTGCTCAGTAAATTAGAAGGGCTACCTAGTTTCGTGTCCACTCCGAAACAAGGGGGAGAAGTGAAGTCCGGATCGATACCACCTCCTTCCTCAAAAGCTGCTCACACAACCGAACCTCCTCCTACTGGTCAAACTTCGGGTTCGGGTGTGAAGGATAAAGGAAAGAAGATAGCTGAGGAAGAAGATGAAGATGATAAAGAAACCATTGCTGACTTGCTGAAATGCAAAAATAGTCGCAATGTTGATAATGACAACATTCGTGTGGCGCGAGAAGCTGAAGAAGCCGAACGCAAGAAGAAAGAAGCCAACGATCTCCTCGAGAGCAGGAAGACTCTTTTCCCTGCTTGGACTCGAGAGAGAATGATTAAGGAGGCTATCGATACTCCGAGCATCCTTTGGCTCGAACCGATGATCTCCTTCGACTGCTACAACTCTGTCGACTCGCAGTTCGACATGCCCTTAACCCGAAAGGCGTTTATCTTCCACGCCTTCTCCAACATTTTTGAAGTCCCTCATCCTAATCCTGAGGTTGATCGGGAGTTAATCGATTTCTATCTGAAGGCTGCTCAACCACAGTACCAAACATGGAACGCTCAGAAGATCGTTAATGTTCAGGTTTTGAAGCCTTATTCTGAGGGGAGATTCATCAGCGTTCGGTTCAGGGTGATCCGAGGGTCTGCAAGAACCGAACATCTCATATCTTTAGCAGATCTACCGAACCTCAACCCCCATGACTGGATTGTTCTGCATAACATCCTCTTGACAAATGAAGCTGAATATGGTCCGATTATAGACCATCTCAAAAGGATGTTAGTATGCTATATCATGGAGGTCGCCTTGATGGATCAGGAGGTAGCCACTGTCTTCAAGAAGAAACCGAAGATATCTCTTGTTGGCTCAGCCAGTGATCTGAACCAGATGAAGATGGGAAAGATTGACCCGATGCGTAATTCGGTCATGTTAACTAGAGCAGAAGGACAAAAATGTCTCTTTGCCTTAGCGGATAAACATCTTTATACCACTGCTTGTCTTGAGCATGTGCTGGGGATCATCCATCGGTGTAAAGAGAATGCAGCGGATGATATCAAATACTTCAACGATATCATTCAATGGTACATTAGATTCAGACAAACGATACTTGCTCTTATCTCTCGTCTGTTTCAGACTGTAAAGAAGAAGGTACCGGCTGTTGCTGCTGGCCCAAGTAAGAAGTGAAGATCTCACTCCAATTGACGCAAAGGGGGAGATTGTTGGGTTGCAGATTTGTTTAATATTGCGTCATTGGGCTCGGTTAATTGTTCAATTATTTTGTACTCCGGTTTGGGCCTGTCCAACCGTGAGCCTGTTAGGTTTACTATATAATAATGTGCTTGCATGCATATTAGGTTAATGATCTAGAATACAAGATAGAGAATTACGATAGCTTTGATTTTTCTTTATCGTTCCTGTAAACCTTTTAACCCTCTATAGTTGATGTTCTTGATCGAGCTCTTCTGAGGGTTGTTTTATAATCATTCGACACGTTTGATTCATTCTTGAGTTGTTTATTGTTTTCGTGTTCTTGCTGTTTAATCTTTATTTTACCTGTTTGAGATCTAATCGATCTTCAAGATTAAGTTTTAATCTCATCACTGCTGAACATAGAGTCGGTCCACCCTACGACCTCTCGCCCTGAATCACTAACCCTCCCCCACTAGGAGTCCGAACTCTCAATAGATGCTACTCGCAATCGATCACTGCCCCATTGAGGCTCAACCATTCGATACCAACTATAACCTTCTTCCCTCGTAGGGGAATGGGGACTAGATCCACAAAACCTGCTCCTCAAACAATTGTAGTGTACATCCTCGGTGAACCCTCGCAACCCGAACGATCCTATCATCTGCTATCTCTACATCAAGTAGCCAATCCAGCTCCCCTAGAGACCATACGAATCTCCTGTTGAGCACGAGCGAAACAAAAGATCGGGTAGCCCCCGAATCAAACAATACCAAAGTAGATATACCGTTCATAGGAACGATCCTATAATAAACCACATAAACATAAGCAATAATCAATATAAGCAAAGAGATAAGGAGAAGATACATACTCGTCACCACATCGGGAGATGCATGTGCCTCTTCTGCTGTTAACTAAAAGGCCTGCTCCTCGCCACAGGTGCCTCTGCCTGGCCCTGACGGCCATCTGTAATCCTTAACGTAGCAGGAGCGAGTTTTGCCACCTCTCCTGCTGCTGCTGCTAAACTCGAGCACTGGGACCGGTTTTGTCCCCTTTGATTGCACTGAAAGCAAATCAAATCTGATAATGTAGTGGTGGTGGTAGTAATTGTACAATCTCTCCTCACATGACTAGTTTGGCTGCAATTAAAGCAGCCTAAACTCTCTTCCTTGCACGTCCCCTCATGCAACTTGCCGCATTTGCCACAACGGCTGCGACCCTGCTGGCTTCTAGATCTATGATCTGATAGCTTGGGCTTCTTGCTTGCACTCCCTGACTGAAACCCCTCAGTTTTCCTCTTCTTCTCCATCTCCAAATCTAAAACTCTCTCTCGAGCCCAAGAAATCATATCCTCCAGCGTCTTGTAGCTGGATCGGCTCACAAATTGGTGGATATCACTCCGCAGCATCTCATGATATTAGGCCTTTTTCATCTCCTCGTCTGCCACATATTGCGGAACGAGAACAGCCCTCTCCCTGAACATGGTGGTGATCTCGGTCACTGTCTCAGTCGTCTGCTAGAGATGCTGGAACTCCATAGCAAGCTGCTGCACCTCAATCACAGGTGCAAACTCAGCCCTGAACCTGGCAAAAAATTACTCCAGGTCATCGCATCTAGAACTGAATCATCTCTAATGGCACGTTCGACCTTCTCCCACCAGTCACGTGCTCTGTCCTTCAAAAGAAAGGAAGCAAGTCGGACCTTGTCCCCCTTGGGACACTGGCTCATATATAAAGCGTTGGCGACATCAGCCAACCATCTGCTATTAGCAATGGGGCCTTGAGCCCCATGGTAGTCTAAAGCTCCGCAAGCTCGGAACTCCCTGAACGTCAGCGTGCGCGACCCGATCATGGCCACCACCTCGGTGTGGAATGCACTCTATCTGTCATCCAAAAGCTCTAGGATACCCTCCTTGATCATACCAAAGATCACAGGAGTGTGGTCTAAAATACTGTGCATGACCTTAGAAGAAATGAACTTTCTCGTCTGCTCGTCAAGCTGCCCGACACCAGAGCCTGAGCCTGATCCCTCACCGACACCTGAACTGCCGACCGACCTTGTGTGTAGCGTCACCATACTGAAAACACACCATAATAAACATGAATATACATATCATAACTCGAGGGGTCTCATATACTACAAGGTTCCTGGGTTCATCTCAGCCTTCCTTGATTCGAGTACGGATCATCTGCTTTCAGTATTACAGGCCTATACTACGTTCCACATCTATCTGTACTTTCCCCAAGAAATGCCTTGACTCCACCAAGTCCCTTCTACTGCTACTATTGTTCTCATGCTAATGTCATCCTAGGCTTGCCCTAGGGTAATCACCAACCCACTCTTTGCTGTCAGCTGCATTAGAAGTCCCTGCTATCTCCCCTAACTAGCTCGCGAATACCATTACATATCACTAAGACTAGATAATTCTTCAAATAAGAGGTCCTACCTTACAATGGCTGGACTCAAACAAGAGCTGCAAAATATAGCTAAACCTAACCTTCTGAAATTATTTAGTCCTTGCAATATGTAACTTAACATATTAGTTTACTAGTTAGTTAGAGATAACTAGAACTCCTAAAAGCACAAAGCAAGCAGCATTCGAGCATTGAGTAAACATAATCAAGCATGTCCTAATCAGGCCATCATATCACTAACTAATATGTACTAGCATACAATTCATAAATTTGATACACATATAACAGACACATAATGCATCCTTCCTAGATCCTTAGCCCTAATCTAGCATGTCGTTCTCATAAACATATCATAGCATAAACTTGTATAGGTAATTTGGGAGTACTTACTTGAGCTCAGCTAATTGCATGCACCATACTGTGACAACCCGAAAAAAAATTTTCTTTGAAAACTCAGTCAATCAACTCGATTGAGTGTTAGACTCATTGGTAATGAGTTCTAGCATTGTTGAAAGTCATTCTAAGGAGATTGAGCCTAGTACACATAAGGAATAAGTGTTGAACTAATCCATCCTTAACCTCATCAAGAAGAGTTCACGGCCTCAAGCACTTGAGTTTACGGCCGTAAACTCAAGGAGGGCCGTAAACTCACCTATATAGGTTCTTATTCTTCAGCTTTCATTCATTATCTCATTCCAACCTCAAGAACACTCCATTTCTCTCTCAACTATCATCCTTATCTTCATTCTAGATCTTTAAAAATTGTAAGTATTCTTCCTTGATTTGTTGATACATCTCTTAATCTAGCATCCTCTCATGATTTCATGCATGAAAATCACGTTTTCATAGATCTTTAAGTTTCACCAAGAACACACACTAGTGTTCTTGGCCAAAATCAACAATTTCAAGCCTCTATATCGTAAGTACCCTTCCTTACACTTCATATCTAGTAGGAGGCCTTGAATTACAACCTTGAAACATGCCTTTTCCCTTGAAGATCATGAGTTTACGGCCCAAGATCTTCATAGGCCGTAAACTCCATATTTTGGCATATTTGGGACTTAAACTCTTCCAAACAAGAAAGCCTTTGACCTAGAACCATTCCTTGATGTGTATAGGACCTTAAACAACACCCATTTCATGATGTCCATGAGTTTACGGCCGTAAGTTCCTTGCTTGGCCATAAACTCATCAAAAGCCTCCATCCGTTTGGTCTTTCTCATCCTTGTGTAGAGCAAAAGTCCCTCAAGCTTCCCTAGCCTTCAAAGAAACACTTATGCATGCTTGACCATGAGTTTACAGCCGTAAACTCCCTTTGGTCGTAAACCCATGGTAGTAAACTCTTGTTAGTGCCATCCCATACCTCTTAGTCCAATCACATGTGATTCCAACACTTGGTCAAAGTATTTCCTAGTCCCGGAAGGTGTTTCCTTTCATATAGTTTCTTATAAACACTATATTCATGCCAATATATGTTATTTAGGAATTGTTAATTCTCGGGACTTCATTCGTGGAACTTCTCATCCTTACACACATATTCGCTTGAATCACCCACGTCAGGTGAGTTCATACCCCGTAATGAATCTTTTAACTATTTTAAATGCTTTTAAGGGGGAGGGGGGGGGGGGAATACAAGTTGAACACAATGATAATTATGTAGAATGTTTGTTATATACATTTTTCAAAAGATTGCTTATTTCCTTTATAAGTGATCAAAACATATCAAAAACTCTTTTAAAGTTATGTTGCTTTATAGTTTAACAAAACTCCGTTTTTAAAGTACAAGCATAACTTAGTAGTTAAATGAGTCTTTTCAATAACAAGTTCAAGTAAAACATTAGTAAACTATAATAGGTATAGTTTAGGACAGTGTTGTAAGAATCCTGATTAGGTCCTGAGTAATCCCTAGGCACTAATTGACCGATTAGAGACCACCTAGCGATTAATCCATGCATACAAAATTACTGAAACAGTAGAACCCGATGAAATTTTAACACTTAGAAGAAGTTATATCTCAATAGAAACTATTTGAGGTATGATTAGTGTTGCATTTATCATATTAACCTACTTTATTATGATATTAGTGGTATATATGAAATTTATATGATATTAGTCATATTTAATTTTTTAAAATCTAACAAATTAGCAATTAATGCTCCCTGATTAATCTCCGCCTAGCCGAATAATTCCTTGACCCCAGTCCGCCGACTAGCTAACATCGAGCGATTTTTACAACCTTGGTTTAGGAAGATACTATTCATTACTTCTAGTACAATGAAGCATATAAATAGTCAGTTCATACATGAGTCAGAACATACTATATGAGAAACAGAACATACTATATGAGGAACAAAACAAACATACTAAGTTGCTATAGCATAGAACAATTACAGGATCTAATTATACCAATGAATCACTAACTCATTATTCTAAACAAAACGTGATAGTTAAATTGGGTATACATGATCATATAACTTTAATGTGGATGTACACGATGCAACCGCCGGTTTGCGAAGTCGCGTTTGGTTCCCAAAATCTTTTTGACAGGGAGAGCGTTTAGTATGGGATCTAGCCATCACATTATACCTTAATAACCAATTTAAGGCAATCAGTACATCAGTAGTACTATTTATAATACTACAGTACTTACATTTTCTCATTTCTTTCATAAAGTGTCGGTACCGCTTGAAAGTCAAATACAAAACTATTTTCGAGTTAAGATAGTTATAAACTAGGGAAAACTTACATTTTTACAAACATACATAACATTAGATGCCTTGGTAGAAGGCTACGTTTAGTAAAAAGGGGACCATAATGCTAACCTTATGATTCCTTAATGTATACATCAAAGGATATATATATATATATATATATATATATATATATATATATATATATATAGGATCCGATAGATAATAGGATGTGTGCTCTCCGCTTCACTTCCCTGTTCCTTGTTTGGTTGAGGGCTTGGAACGGATTCACCTAGTCTATCATCTATTCGATTCTAGATATATATATATATATATATATATATATATATATATATATATATATATATATATATATGTTATGTATACATTAAGTCATCATAAGGGTACCAGGTATGGGTCAAGTCATAGGACACAAAGTCAATGCACAACTTTCTAGTTCAAATCATACTTTTCAAATCAGAACTTCTGGTATTCAAAACTAGAAACTTCCCAGTAAAGGGTTTAATCCATTTTGTTAAACCAGTATAAACTTAAAGGACCTTAGGTGATTAAATCTATAATACCTTAGTTTATACATCATGGTTATATATCACTAATACCCAATAGGTAGTTGGATGTGTGCTCTCCGCCTTACTTTCTGTTCCTTGTTTGGTTGTAGGCTTAGGGCAGATTCACTCAATTAACTATCTATTCGAGATTAGATTATATATAGCCAATATAAACTAAGTGATTATAGAAGTAATCACTGTGGTCACCATTTTATAATAAGAAATAAAGGTTTTCTTAAAGATTCTTTTCATTAAATATAAAGGAACTATTACAATTAACTCCATGAGTAACAAGTGAATATGCCATGGTTATATACAATAATGATCTAACAAAAAATGGGATGTGTGCTATCCGACTTACTTCCTGTTCCTTGTTTGGCTGTGGGCTTAGGGCAGATGCGTTCAGTCGATTGCTTACTTACTCTGAGTTTTATATAACTTGTATCCACTTAGTACTCATAGAAAGGATTGTAGAGCCATTTTTACTTATCTTTCATTAAAGTAGAAAATATAAGATTTTCTAGAGGAACAGGCGAACTTTTCTAAACCGAATTTACAACTTACTATATTTTACAACAACTTTCCACCACGTACTTACATCACTAAAATCTTATGAAATCACTAGCTTAATTGCTGATCAACTCTTTCAAATAAATTGTATTCTCAGGTAACTAGTAGACAGGTATCGCTCTGGGAAATCAGAAGATGAAGCAGTATAACTTCAAGTCTTGTTTTGTTATTTGCATATGTATTCTATGTTTTGTGAGCACACACATTGTAAACACTTTCTTTCTAATGAAATGGTTGTTCATTACGCTGCTTACTATGATGCATGTCTTGTGATCCTAAACTTGACGTCCTCTACCCACGAACGTTTATGTTGTTCCGGTTTTGGGGTGTGACACATACCCTTTTCTCTTTTCAAAATTCTTTTTATAAAAATGATTTTTTTATAAAAATTTCATACCAAGTCCTCAGTTTGAGTTCAAACACACCCGAGAGTGTGCCTGAATCCCTCAAACTAAGGCTCTAATACCAACTTGAAACATCCCCAAAATACAGTCCAAAAATTTCGTTTTCAATTATTAAGAATGCCATAGTCATCGAACATCATATAAAAAACATAAGTAATGTATCACAAAATATCATAACATATGTTAAAACATATATCAGAGTATAACATCCCAGGCTAAACAAATGGTGTGTGCACTGCAATGATCCCGAGCTCTTCCCCTTGCTACCGGAAATACCTGAAACCAAATGTAACGACGTAAATTTTTAAAACAATTTTTTTATTTATTTTTCAAACAACATAATTATCATTTAAACATTCTCAAATGTCATGTTCAACTATTTTCATCAAATAAAACATATCCCAAGATCACAAATAAAATCCTTGGTCTGTGTGTACGGATCATGCCGACACCTTCCTGCGATCGTCACTAGTACCTGAAACACATAACACATAAAACTGTAAGGATAAAAGCTTAGTGAGTTCCCCAAAATACCTCATACAACACATATTAGCCACTCGAGGCTATAACTCTGTATGACCCTATGGTCAACGTGTCTCAGTGGGACCTTCCAGTCCCATAACTCTGTGGACCCTCTGGCCCTAACTCTATGGACCTTCCGGTCCTAACTCTGTAACACATAGCACATAATCACATAGATATCACATCATCTAATAGCATACAACATACTCTGTCTCATACTCTAATTACAACTCTAGGTAAAGTATAGTGAGAAGACTCACCTCGGGTAACTCGGTAAATCTCGAACTCGGAAATACGGATCTAGCCTCCGCCTAATCACATAAAATAATTACTCTAATTAATACGACTCTCAAAGGCTAGGCTATTCCCTCTCTAAGTTCTCTCATGAGGGTAAAAAACCATTTTACCCCTCCAATGGCTCAAAAGTCCAAACATTGACTAGACCCTAAAAGTCAACAAAAGTCAACGGTCAACTTTGATCAGACTCGTCGAGTGCGCATAGGTGACTCAGCGAGTCTAAGCGTGTCCTCTGGGTCTATCTAAACCTCTCTCGACTCGCCGAGCGAACCTTCCACTCGACGGGTCACCACTGGTCCTGAATCGCGAGCAACCTGACTCGACTCGGCGAGTTCCTTTCATGACAACACTCAAACGATGTTCTGAGGTCAAATCTGCTTCACCAACTAGTAGATCTAACATTCTAGCACTCAAAACTCACATAAAGGTTCGAACTTTAGGCCCATGCATCACACTATCATCTCTATATGCCACAATAACCCTTAATATGATAACCTAGGCCCCAAAACTCATAAAGGATTGCATAAAGCTGAAGAATAGGGACTCTCTGGACCTCTCAAGGTCCAGATATGATAATATTGTCACAAGCGGACATCACACACACTAGATCTCTTACCATAAGTGAAGAGAAGAAACCCTAGATCCATGAAATCGATTAATCAAATGAAGATAGACATTAATCCTTACCTCCCACAGCAACTCTGAACAAAATGATCGAAGATTTGAGTCCCACAAGTCAGCCTAGCTCGAAATCCTTCCTTCCCTTTGCTAAAACACACCAAATAATGATGAATTAGCCCTCATCTTGCTCTACAAGCTTTCTCTCTACTCTCTAGGTTTTCTTAGGGGTGTAGTGGCCGCAAATGAAGGCCATAAAGGCCTTTAAAAAGGGCACAGGCCCCGAGATTTAGGGTTTCTGCCGCCAGCACCGACTCGTCGAGTCACCTAGCCGACTCGTCAAGTCCATTCATTAATCCAGTCAGCGAATCGCGATCCTACTCGACGAGTCTGGGCGTCAACCCGTCGAGTCCCTCTCTTTAACTCAAAATAAAAGTTTAAAATAAAATACCTGGGAATCCGGATGTTACAACAAAACTGAAAACTGTAAGCACGAAGTTTAGTGAGTCTCCCCAAACTACCACATAACACACATATAATCACATACTAACATACATTTGGCCTTGCCCGCCACATCGGGCCCCACCGACATCAGACCGTAGTCCTGCATCGGGCCCTGTACAACATCGGACAGAAGTCCGGTATACATATAAAAATATCAACAAAGCATATAACATAAACACATAACATAAACATATAGACATTCTTCGGGCCCCGCTCGGTATCAGACCGAAATCTAGAAACCTATAACATAACATGTAAGCTAAACATTCCTCGAGCTTGCCCCAGCATCGGACCGAAGTCCAAAACATATAAACAAGCACATGCAATAATCACGAAGACATCAAGCATATAAACATTCACCGGGTTTTCCCCGGCATCAGACCAAAGTCTGGAAACATATAACCTACATCGGGCTAACCCCGATATCGGACCTAAGTGCAACATATGCTAACATACATAAAAGGGCCAACATTGGTGCCTTCGACCCGTTCCTACTGGAGGAAAACTCACCTGACAAAGCCGGTTGTTGAACCTCTCGGTAAGGAATCTCTATCGGCTGCTCCCAAGACTCCCCGGCAATCATTAACAATAACACGTTGTCAAAATCAAAGAATTCTTCTTGGGGTAAAATAACCATTTTACCTCCTGATCTAAATTGGACCATAACCTAGCCTCAATTCCTTCTAATCTTTCCAAGCCCACTAATGGCCCACTAAAGGCTCACTAATGGCCCAATTTTCTAAATTTGGCCCAACTCCTCAAATAGGACTTCCCTTAAGCCCAAACATGTACTTGGTCCATTATATGAGTTCTGCTGGCCCATTAAGGCCCAATAACTGCTACGTCTAAAGATTGGCCCAAACCGATGAACAAACGTCGCAAAGCCCAAAACCTGAGAGTATGCTGGGCGTACTTCTCTGTACGTGAAGCGTATTACTGCGTGGCTTGTACGCCAAGCGTACTACCCTGTTAAGCTATAAACTTCAAAAGTGCTTATTCCATTAAGACCTTAAGCCCATATTACAGATCTGATTCCCTTAGCATGTCTTAACTCATAAAGTCGATTACTTGGTGGCTTGCAACCCCCCAAATGGACCCAAACTTCGAATATAGAAACTAACTTCCATGGATATGGCTAGATCTCATACATGGTCACAAAAGGACCTCAAAGATCGAAACTTTACTGATATTGGGACACAATTAGAACTAAGGGTGGCAACCCTTAGCCTAGAAATGAAGTTGAACCATAAAAATCCATTATTGAGACCTAAAGAGGTCCAAAACTCCATAAACAAAGATCTAAGAATTCATGAGGCAAGATGAAAACTTTTTACATCAAATGAGTGCCAAAAGGTGGTGTAATCTCGGATCCTTGAGCTAAAGATACTCAAGTTCTTGTTCTTTAACTCCTTCTTTCTCCTTCCAAGCTCCTAAACACCACCAAGGACTTCACAAAGCCAAAAACACACATGGATGAGGCGTGATAGGCTGTCAAGGGTTTCTATGGTTGAGAGGCTGGTAAGGATGATAGGGTTTGAGTCATAATGTTGTATTTATATGACTTAAACCCTAAAAATTAGGGTTTGGAGTCTTCTCACATACGCTGCACATACTCCTTGGTACGCTGCACGTACGTGCATGCGCCCCCCGAATCCAATGCTCCTCTACGCCCCATGTACGCCAAGATTACACCCAAAATACGTCTTCTAGGCAGCCCAACTACATGGCCCACTTACTAATGGTCCACTCATATGCTTAAATACTATCAAACTATTCACCAAAAGTTTAACTAAAAAATTCCAAAAATGACAAGTCTAAAATATATCAAACATGGTAAACAACGTCATCACAACGTACTTTTAACTTCTTTTCATATTAGGACATTTTGCTTGAAAATTTTAACAAAATATAGCATTGAAATTGCTATATATGGAGATCGCATTGCTATAATTAATTCGATAGATTTTCTAAATTAGAGTGTTAAAAAAATAAACAAAAGTAGGATCCAATAATATAAAAATAAATAAAGTACGTTGTTATACATTATAATTACTCTGTACAACAATATAGCATATAATCGCCATCATCCAACTATTACATGTTCATCGATTCCAAAAGTATAACATTATTCATAAAACATTCCCAACTGATGATGATAGTAGAACATATTTTTAATATTAAAAGAAAAAAAATACAAATTTATAGATTTAGGTACATTTCTATGTAACGTCCCACTAATCATAGTAAAAAAATTTAATTTTCAATAAGTCAAACTATTTATCCATTGTTCCAAAAACGGTCAGGGTCAAGGTATTCTCAAAACATCAGAGTCATTTCTAAACATTAAGTGCAGAATAAATCTTTCGGGGATGCAGTGCAATCAAGTTTGGCCCTTATTTTGAAGACAGAAGTACCTGGAACCATAAACATAAAACCATAAGCACAAAGCTTAGTGAGTTTCCCCCAAAATACCACCACATAAACATATAACAACATACATACATGAGCCTTCATCTTGCTATACTGCCTCACAGTGTCTACAACCTATATGTGCCACTCTTCGGGCCTTTAGCCTGACTAGATCCAGACCGCCCTCCGGGTCTTCGGCCTGACTGGACCGCATTGCAGGCCTACAAGCTATCCGGACCGCCTCAGGTATCTTGGCTTCCATAAGGGTTTTTAATACCATGTTTATCATAAAGATGAAAGCTTTATATACATGCATGTCTAATACATGTCTACATTCCATTTTCGGTCAAAATGAGCTAAAAATGATCAAAACTCATACAAAAGATAAGAACTCCAACCAAAGTCTAGATCCACAACATAAGATGCTAATGGGACCTAGGAGATTCATAAAGTTGCAAAATTTATGAGTTTCATCCTTCCAAACTTGCTAACATGAAGAACATGGGACAATATCTTAGATATAACCACTTCAAGTCATAAAGATTGAGCCTTTGACACTTATAGAGCTCCAGAAACTATGTGAGATATTGATGATGTTGGTTCCTTGCAAGTTCCAGCAATGGAGCTCCTCTGTATCATTATTTTCTTCTTTTCCAAGCCAACAATGCTCCCAAAAAGATCACAAATCACCAAGGGAAAGAGAGCTATGGTTTCTCTGAGGTACAAGGGTGTTGGGGGCTAATAATGAAGCTTGAAAATGGTTTAGAGAGATTTAAATATGAAGCAAACCCTAAAGAATCATGGTATTGGGCTAGAACAACTCCCACACCATGGCACCCCAAATAAACACACGATCCTCCAAGCCATCCTCATGTCGTAGGCACCCTTGCACCACGTCGTGGAACAAAGTTTCCTTTAAAACTTCATCTTTGGTCCCTGATAAAAAGTAAGCTTAGTCAATCTGGAACACGGGTGTTAGAAATCTCCCCCACATAAATTAGAATTCATATTCAAAATCATCTCCTACTACTCCTTCTGCTACATCGGACAACCTTGCCCAAAAATTATGAGCTCCTAATTAGACTAAAAAATCTTCTCTTACAGTCGACCATCTTCTAGTATTGCTATCAAAGACCATTCTTAGCAGAAATCTCTTATCCTGGCAAAGAAGCGAACCTTGTCATACCAACCTAACCAATAAAGAGTAACCATCACTACTTTGGCCCATATTCGAAATCACCAATACCATGTTTGTCTTCCAAGCAGACGAAATAATTATGAATCCCAACCATATTGACTTCATTCTTTATCCCAAACCGAAAAAATCTCTTCGACCTTCAATTATTCCACTGATACCGGAGAAGCAAAACCTTTAAGTATCTACCGATGCCTATTACCATGACCCCGAAAACAAAGCAACTCCCAACATAAGTCTCAATCATTGGTGCCATAGCAACATACAATCACATCTTCCTAACCAACCATTTACATTTTCGATCTATCCGAGATCCCCCTGATTGTGAGCAGACTTACCAATCAACTAGAGCACAAAATCCCAACCCTTTTTTGAGTTGGTTCCTTGCACACAGTCGCACCAAGAGACTGTAACCAAGAGTCTAACTGATAAAGGATACCCTAGTCTATTCATCCACACAAATCCAACAACCTTATAGTCCAAGTAAAGGTCACATAAATAGCCAACACGAATAAATAGATAGTTTAATTCATACCTGATGAATGCCACCGGCCCAACAAGTGAGACTAACCAACCTTCAAATCACCATGTTGGCCAAAATCTGCAGATCGATTGGTTTGAGATCTTCCCGGCCAGACACCTTCTTATAGATAAACTGGGTTACGAAAAACACGGTCGAACATCATCAACAATATTCTTATATAAATACACAGATGAGACTTGAACGAAAATCAGTCGATCGCATACTAAACTATACCAAACACGCATCCGGCTCAACAAACCTATCATCCACTTACCACACTCGAGCCTACCCCCGATCTGCTAACCACTAACAGAACTCGGGCTTACCTCGATCCATTAACCAATAACTACACTCAGGCTTAACCCCAATCCGATAACCAATAACTACACTCAGGCTTACCCCTAATCTGATAACCAATAACTGCATTGAGGCTTACCCCTCACCCAATAACCAATAAGTACACTAAGGCTTACCTCATCACATAAGTGAAATCCACGAGGGTGTACGATATAATGTGACACTATCCAATCATTGGAATGAGAAGCTCATGGCTCCTCACTCTTCTTTCTATCACCCAATCTCATTGATGAAGACTCCTGATCAGTATTCGGTGGCATTGAGACATACAACCATCATCCTACTGACTTCTAGGAGTCCCATTAATGTCCCACTTAACACATGCCAAAACCACATAAGCCATTAAAATACTCAACCCTTCCACAGTCTCATAACCACTCTTGGTACGACCTAATGCACCCTAAAGAATATTATGAGCCAAGTCATAGACTTACCACACTTCTACAACCAACTACCAATCTATGTAATGCTGCAGTTACCTCGCGGTATTGTAATACTCCCATAGCTGACATGGGCGTGTGTCACACCCCAAAACCAAGAACGGCGGAAACGTTCTGGGGCGGAGGACGTCATGTATAGTATCACAACAATTCAAAGTAGTAAACAAGCAGCAACAACATCCATTGCATTAATAGTATAATTTTAATTACAAGTGTGTTATTTCATAGTAATAACCAACATAATGAATAATCAAAATAATAGACGAGACTTGACTGCTCCGTCTTCACAAAACCTGGTCGTTGTACCTGTCTATTTGTGACCTAAGAATAAAAGTTATTTTGAAAGCGAGTATCAGCAATAAAGCTGGTGAATTCATAAGTATTTATGTGTCTTTGATTTGTAAAACTATAAAGAAAAGACTTGTAATTGTTTGAAGGAAAGTTTGTATAAGTATGAAAATGTTTGTAAGTAATTGTAAACGTTTGAAAACCCTAGAAAATCCCATATTTCCTACTAGTATAAAAAGTAATCTTCTACCAAGACGCAACTGTTTTGAAAGTAGCCTTCTACCAAGACCCGACTATTTTGAAAGTAGCCTTCTACCAAGACCCGACTGTTTAGAAAGTATGAACCTCTACATCAATGAAGGTTTTTCCTTGTACAACTATTATTATTCAAAGCTAGTCTACCTCATCGATTATGTGAATGTGACACAAAGTAAAGGTAATAATAATAATAATATAATAACTGGAGTTGTATCCTTTTGTATTTGTCGTATGTAAAGTGTAAGTACTGTAGTATTTGTAATAAGTGACTACTATTGTACTAATTGCCTTAAAATGAGTATTAAGGTATAACGTGATGGCTAGATCCCATACTAAACGCTCTCCCGGTCAAAAGATTTTGGGAACCAAACACGACCCCTGCAATGATTGCAAGTCGTGAACATCCACATTATGATTATATGATCATGTATACCCAATATAACTATCACCTTTTGTTTAGAACAATGCGTTAATGATTCATTGGTATAGTTATACCCTGTACTTGTTCCATGCTATAACACCTTATTATGTATGTTCTGTTATCGTGTATTGTATCTCTTAATATAGTATGTAATGTATTAGTATTCTTGTAATTGTATCTCTTCATATAGTAAGTATTGTATTAGTTTAGACTCATTAATGAACTGACACTTGTGCGATTCCTTATACGTGGAATACTAATTAGTATCTCCTAACTATACCTATTATAGCTACTAGTAATGTATGTGTATAACCGAAATATGCCTTTGCTACCCAAAGGTACTGAACTAGTTGATGGAACTTTTATGTCTATATATGTATACATGATATATAATTAATATTTAGACGACGTTCAGATGAATAACCGATGCCCTAAGGCCACATCCCAACGAGGAAAAGGAAATAAAGCGAGCTAGCCGTCCTAAGTCCTTTAAACATTACTTATATAACTATGCATATATAGATATGAATTTGACAATATAAAAGTATACAAGAAGTTTTGTAAAACCATTGAAAAGTTTAATAACTAATAAATGATGACTTGATGTCAATTTATAAAATGATTTGAAAGCAGTTTGTTTGTTAAGAACAGTTTTAAGTATAATAAAACCTTTGTTTGAAACACAATTGTAACTGAGTTTGAAAGGAAACATACAATATGTAAGACAGTTTGATAAAGAGATTTAAAATGTAAAAACATTTTAGTAAGTCATTTGGAAGTAGTATCCTGAGTAAACAGCTAAAAGTGTAGTAAGTTCATTTGTATGCTAGTTATTAATCACATGTGATTGATGTACTAACTAGCATGATTCAACTTGTATTCCCCCCCCCCCCCATAAAAACATTTATAAACATTTAAAAACATTTAAAAGGGTTATTTAAGGGGTATGAACTCACCTGAAGTGAGTGGATTGTATGGAAGTGTCGGACAAGTGCTTGGTGTCAAGTGACGACTTAAACACACACAATGATCCTAATAACATATAAAGACATATGTATGTATACAATTAGTGATTATAACACTAATTAGACAGGTTAATACATCCTAATACATGCTAAACACTTGATTTAAGTGCTACAAGTCCTAAGGATTGCATCTAAGGGTTGTAGGACTTGGGTTTTGAGTTTAGGGTCCAAGGGTAAACTCCTTATGAGGTAACGGCTTTGGGACCAACTCCCTTGGAGTTGACGGTTGTAAACTCATGAGTTTACAGCCGTAAACTCATGGTACTTCTACCATTTTGTGTATTGAAGCCTATAAGTCACAAAGAAGCATTCCTGCTTCATGTCTAAGCCTTTGGAAGTGATTGTGGCATCATTTCACTCCTTTGTGGAATTTACGGCCCATGGACCATTTCTCCATGTGATTATGGCCGTAAACTCTAATGATTCATGGTCTTTTGATGTTTTAAGGTCCTAAGTACATCAAGGATATGATCTAGACTAGTATCCAAGGCTTGGTAAGGGACTAGGGTGCATTTAACCTCACTTAGAAGGGTTGACGGCCCAAGAACATCCCTTGGCCGTAAACACCTTTGATCATGTGTTTCTTGGTGTTTTCTAAGGCCTAAACATGTTAAACCTAGTGTACAACGAGTTAGAACAAGAGTACTTATGATCAAGGAGCTTCAATGGTCGGTTTTGGCCAAGAACACTAGTGTGTGTTCTTGGTGTTCTTGGTGAAGCTTGAAGATCTACAAAATGGAATGATTTCACGGATGAAATCATGTAAGATCACTCGTTCATGCAAGATATCAACTAGTTAGGACACTAAAATTACGAGTTTTGAAGATCGGGGACGAAGATCCCGATGATACTAGAGAGAAAACTGAAGTTCTTGGGTTTGAGAAGTGAGAAAATGGCTAGAAATTATTAAAATTCATATATATATATATATATATATATATATATATATATATATATATAGGTGGGAGTTCACGGCCCTCTTGAGTTTATGACCATAAACTCCATGTTTACGGCCGTAAAGTCCATCTTATGGAGTTTAGGGCATGAATTTTAGTGCTGAGGTTTTAGCAGTTACTTTCCAACACTTATTCCTTAAGTGTACAAGGCTCGAAATGCTCAAACAGACTCCTAATTGTGCTAAAAGATGGCAGAAATGAGTTTCAATTTCAATGAAGTGTTTGGCTGAATAGGATAGAAAATTTCGGGTTGTCACAGCCTGGCCCATGGTCTTGCAAACTACCCACAAGCGTATCTAACCAAAAATAAATACAAGTCGAACCCCTATCCTGCTAAACCTTAATAAGGTATTCGAGTCATGCTTTGAACCCCAAGGCCTTTATAAAAAAGAATAGGTAGTGAGTTTGTAACTCAACCCTGAACCTGAAACTAGTCACGAATCCATCACGTGTCACAGTTGGTGCTTCATGTCGCCAACGAAATAACCTTCAATCTTCAACCTTGGCTACCCTGGTTATAACTAACCATTGATATTATCCCTTGCAAATCCTTTAATCATACCCCGACCTAACTGGCTACTCACTTTCCCTTATTTATGGAATCCTAGGGTGACCATGCATGAGATCTAGCCATATCCATGGAAGTTAGTTGCTATATTCCAAGTTTGGGTCCGTTTGGTGGGTTGCAAGCCACCAAGTAATTGACTTTATTAAGGATTCTATATCCAATATAAACTTGTTTTTCTTCTTTTTAGATGTCTTCCAACAATGCAGCTTCTGGCTCAAACCCTATCGGTTCCTTCTCTCTCATGAACCATTGTGGGAGAGTCATCTTTGATGGCTCAAACTTTAATTATTGGATCAGGAACATCAGGATGGTCGTGTGTCATGAGTATAAGGAATATGTCCTCGACAAGGAACTGAAAGAAATTAATGAGTCTACTGCTACTCCAGAGGAGATCGCTGACTTTAGGGAACATGAGAGAGATGCTACCAAGGTAGCATGTATCATGTTGGCCACAATGACAGCTGAACTCCAGAAGTCCTATGAGGATTTTTACTCTTTTGAGATGCATATGGACCTGATGGACCGCTACTATTAGAGTTCTCGTCAAGAGAGGTATGAAATCATCTCTTCCATGATAACAACCCAAATGAAGGATGGTGAATCCATCATAGGCCACATGTAGAAAATGCAAAGGTTTGTGGACCGTTTGCTGAAGCTGAATGTGAACTTCCTTGAGGAGTTGGCTATTGACATCATACTGCACTCCTTACCTACTTATTATGATCAATTCGGAATGACCTATCACATGAACAAGGAGGAGGTCAAACTCAGCAAGCTTCAAGGACTTTTGAAGACCGCCGAAAGTGGTCTCAATGGTAAATTGGTTGTTTCTACTCCTACTCCTAACATCGCCCCTTTACTGGCAATCGGGCAGAGTAGACGGAAGAAGAGGAAGACCCATTCGAAGGGTACCAAGGGAAAGTCTCTTGATGGCTCCTCTTCAAGTGGAACCAAAGGTAGTTTTGTCACTCCTTCTGTTGGATTAGCGTCTAAATCCATAACTATAATTGGTATATAGTTGACCCGATTGGCATGGTCCATTTGGGTTGCTTGGCATCGGAATAATTTGGATAGACTTTTGTGAGAAAAGGATAATTATGATTTGTTAATATATTATAAGTTCTAATATATTAATATGAAATCATATTATTTAATTAGTATTGATCAAGAATTAATTTGGAATTAATTATGTGATCAAAAGGAGACTAATTAAATATATGGGGATTGATTGTGTAAATCATTCATTCTTATATACGTGGGCTTATGATCCATAGTTCTTCATGTTCAGCTATACCCATGGATACTCAATGGAGGTTTTAACCCATGGAGCATGAAGAATATGGAAAGACATGAGTTACATGGTGTAACCCTAATAGCCATCATATATAAGGACCCCATGGCTCAAGAAATTGGCACCAGTGTGTGTACACATGAGGGCTAGCCAATTTGAGTATAGGAACCTTTTCTCTCAAGTTATTCCAAGATGTTGATGATGTTGTGTGAACCATTTCAGGATTCACACTTGAGGCACTAGGCTATTAAGCTCCATGGAATCAAGCTACAACAAAGAGTTATGTAATTCTACTAGAATTTATATTATATGTTCTTCATATTATGCTAGTTAGAACAATACCTTGGAAAAATTGATATTTGCATGTATAATAGAGAAAACATAGATCCAAGGTATTTAGGGTTGTATGTGCACCATAGGATGCTGTATTATACCAAAAACCTAACAGTGGTATCAGTGAAATAAGTTGTTTTTTATTATATTTGATGCAAATGATTGATTTTCATAGTTGAAAACAAAATGAAAAACTTGAAGTTTGTCAAATTTTAAGATAATTACTTGATTTTATGGAAAACTAATTATTTGTAAAATTTGAGTCATTTTACTACAAGAGTTGATTTAGGTCAATTTTTAAAAGATAGAATGATATGATTATTTTATTTGTTTTAAAAGTTTGATCTAAATTTTTTAAGGACTTACAAATTTTGTCATAAAATTTTGGAACTTAAAAGTCTTTTTTAAAAGTTATGATCTTAAGAGTTTTGAAACTTCCATAAGTTATGGATTATCAAAAGTTTTTTTTATGTTACGTTGTTTTATGAGTTAATTTCGATTAATGAAAAAAACTTTGTGTTAGTTGTTTTCAATCCAAATTAATCTACAAATTATTCATAAAATGTGTTTTTGTAACTTGTCCTCAAGTTATATGAAAATACACATTTATGATTCTTAAAACTCTTAAATAATGCCATAGGTTACAAAATGAAGAGTCTTTTTTCTCATAAATAGTTTTTATGAACTCCATAACTTGTCCTCAAGTTATGGATGTTCAAGAGTCTCTTCATTTAAGTCTCTAAAACTTTAATTAAAGTCATAAGTAATGAGGGGTAAATATTAAGGGTACCAAGTATATTTGCATGGTTATTCACACCTTGTTTTGTGATCCTAGGCATCCCAGTCAAAAAACTTGAGAGGGCACAATCGAGATTGAAACATGCCATTGAAAAGTTAAGTGAATCTCAAAAGATCTAGGAGTTTCAAATCCATTAAAACCTATTAAATAATTTCGTTTTTCATGGTGGAAAATGGTGAATCATCGTTCTCCTACCTTCAAATATTCTATACCTTGGATTCAGGTATCCCTCTTCCAAGTTATAAAATATTGTGTTGGCTCCTAGCCTTAATATTTCTTATTGGGTGTTATATTAACGACTTTAAATCAACTATCTTAAATATCTCCCAAAAGATGTCTGGTTCAGACATCTATGATCTTCCCAAAAACTCTTGTAACAAGTTTTCCTAATGAAGATGATGTCCTAGAAATCATTCTTCAGTCCCTCCACCTCCTCCAATTATTCTCCCTAACCCACAAGTTCAGGTTCACCCAAGCCCTATGTGTGCTCACATCTTGGAGATGAAGTCACATATTGGCAAGCCGGGAGATTTGGGTGTCAAAGTCTTGAGGAAGTTGGATGGTTACTAATCACTTCCTAAGACACATAGTGAGTTCTTTATGGACTACTATGTAAAAGACTATGACATGACCCTTAATGATCTTATCTATTTTCTTTGTGTTGCTGAACCAGAAATGATTTGGAGCACTGGTAGAGCAAATTTGATTAGAAGATCAACTTCCCAAAATTCCATGGACTTTGAAAATGGTAACATAGGATATCAAGAAAAGCTTTCTCTTCCCAATGGAAAGGGATTGGCCATAGTCAACTCAGTTGACCAAATGGTAAAGAGAAAGGCAAGTCGGAGATAGTCCAGTGCACCATTCCCAAAGGGTCCATATGTTTCTGTTGCCAAAGGAAGGGGAAATGGTTGCGAAGCTGCCTTAACTACCTGAAAGATTCTTATTTGAAGATTCTTAATACGTTTTTAATGTATGGTAGGATCAAGAAAAGGGAAGGGAACTTAGAAAAGGAGTATGCTGAATCTGATCGCGAAGATGGATTTCAATCGCATGGTTCGAGATCGGATTCTTGAGCTACTTCTTAGAGAGTTAAGATAGATTGCTAGGAAATATGTAGTAGCATAGTTTCCATTTAAAGTCGCATTATAAGGAAAGTTTTTCCATATTTGATAAATAAATAAAATTTTGTTTTATTTAATATGTCCTTGAAATGGAACTTATGGAAAATTGATGTTTTACTGATGATTACAGTAGGTATGGTTATGTCTACTTAATCAAGCATAAGTTAGAAACCTGTGAAAAGTTCAACGAGTTTAAACAGGAAGTGGAGAACCATTTGGCCAAGAACATTAAGATGCTCCGATCCGATCGAGGAGGAGAGTATCTTAGTACAAAGTTCCTTGACTATCTTAGGGAATGTGGAATAGTTTCACAATTGACACCTCCCAGAACACCACAACTTAATGGTTTGACTGATACGCGCAATCGAACCTCGTTAGACATGGTTCGTTCCATGATGATTCGAGCTTTGTTACAAATCTCATTTTGGGGGTATGCCTTACAGACTGTCGCCCATATCCTTAATCTAGTTCCTACCAAGAAGGTTGCCAAAACACCTCACGAGATGTGGACTGAGAAAGTTACCAATTTAGACCACATCAAGATTTGGGGTTGTGAGGCTTTCGTGAGACGTGAGACTCAGGACAAGCTCGAACCTCCTAGTGAGCGGTGTATTTTCCTCGGCTACCCACAAAAATCCTTTGGTTACCTCTTCTACAGACCCAATGAGAATGTGGTCTTTGTAGCAAGGAGATGCGTCTTTTGCGAGAGAGAATTTATAAGCCAAGGAAACAGTAGGAGGCAAATTGACCTCAAAGAGCTTCAAGAGTCAAGTGGTGAAGGAACCTCAAACCCTAGCAATCAACCTGAGGATGAAACTCCTGCTAAACCAACTGACGAGTATGTACCTCTGAGGCGTTCCACTAGAGTTAGGAACCCACCTGAACCTTACTATGGTTTTCATATTACTGTGGAAGGTGATACATTTATCAGTGATAGTACACTGGTAAATTTGGATGAACCTAATAGCTATAGGGGAGCCATGGCAGGCCGTGAGTCTGCTAAATGGAAAGAGGCATAGACAACGAGATTCAGTCCATGTATGGTAATCAAGTTTGGAACTTGGTTGACAATGTACCGGGTCGTAAGACGTTCGGGTGCAAATTTATCTTCAAGAAGAAGACCAGCATGGATCGAAAAGTGCACACTTATAAGGCACGGATGGTTGCAAAAGGTTTCACTCAAACTCAGGGAGTTGACTATGATGAAACCTTCTCACCAGCAGCAAAGATTAAGTCTATTAGGATTTTGCTAGCCATTGCTGCATTTCATGATTATAAAATACGGAAAATGGATGTCAAAACCGCTTTCCTTAATGGAAAGTTGGCTGAGGATGTTTACATGAGTCAACCAGAGGATTTTGTCAATGCAGAGTACCCTGATAGATTGTGCAAGCTTGAGAAATCCATTTATGGATTGAAAAAATCATCTCACAGCTGGAATCTTTGTTTTGATTAGAAAGTCAAAGAGTTTGGCTTTTCAAGAAGCGAAGATGAGTCCTACGTATATGTCAAAGCTAGTGGGAGTATAGTTAGCTTTTTGGTACTATACGTGGATGACATACTACTCATAGGAAATGACATCCCAACCCTGTAAGAGGTTAAGTCTTGGCTTGGGAAGTGTTTCACTATGAAGGACCTTGGAGAAGCTACCTATATCCTAGGGATAAGGATATTGAGAGAAAGGAGTAAAAGACTAATTGGACTTAGTCAAAGCACCTATGTGGACAAAGTGTTGAAAAGGCTCAATATG
Organism: Lactuca serriola; assembly: GCF_051521515.1. NCBI lineage: Eukaryota > Viridiplantae > Streptophyta > Magnoliopsida > Asterales > Asteraceae > Lactuca > Lactuca serriola. The sequence goes on from NC_136411.1 coordinate 354,798,196, forward strand.
CATAATTCCAAGAAAGGTGACTTACCGATCCAACATAATGCCAAATTGAGCAAGGCTCAGAGCCCGAGGACAGAAGCTGAGGTAGCTGAGATGAGTCGATTACCATATGTTTCTGTTGTTGGCTCAATAATGTATGCTATGACTTGTACCCGCCCAGATGGGCCCTTTGCTTTGAGCATGGTCAGCAGATATCAAGGGAAACCAGGCAAAGCTCATTAGACTGCGATGAAGAACATTCTCAAGTACCTACAAAGGACTAAGGACTGGGTCCTTACCCTTGGTGGGAGTGATGACTTGAGAGTAGTGGGGTATAGTGACACTAGCTTTCAGACTGATAGGGATAATTTTCGCTCTCAGTCAAGCTGAGTCTTTACCATGAATGGATGTGAAATTACTTGGAAAAGTTCCAAACATGAGACAGTAGCTGATTCGACATGTGAATCAGAGTACATAGCTGCGAGTAAAGCGGAGAAGGAGGCGATATGGCTTATGAACTTCATCGGAGACCTTGGAGTTGTACCAGCTATAAAGGAGCCTATGGAGATTTTCTGTGACAACAATAGTGCGGTTGCCTTAGCCAAGGAACCGAGAGATCATGGAAAATCCAAACACATTGACATAAAATATCACTTCAATAGAAACAAGGTAGAAGAAGGACTCCTCATGGCAAAGAGGGTATCATCAGAAGAGAACCCAATAGATCCCCTCATGAAGGGACTAACTAGGGTTAGGTATTTGCAGCATGCGAGGTGAATCGGGCTGAAGGAAGATATTAGTTTTACATATTAGATAGCTTTTTCTGTAACTTGTAAAATGTAATTGACATTTGATGATTAAATAAAAGTTGTTTTTTATTTATAAGTAAGGCGTTGCTATCTTCTGTCAATTATTTACTATCGTTTCAATTTTGCATGTTTTGACTTCCAGAATAATTACTTTATTCAAACTCTCCACAGTCAGTCATATGTTGGAAGTAGGTATGAATCAAGACTGTCATGAATTGGGCTAGTAGATGTCTAAGGTGTTGGACATAGCAAAAGTTGATACAACATTCATAAGTGCTCATAAGTTCTGAGTATTGGATTAAACCGACGCTCACTTGTATCACTTCATGGAATTTATCTTGATTGATCGTGAGACGGTAATATCATATAAGTCTTCAAACCAAGAGATATGAGTTGTTGCCTATGAGTTGGTTGCGCATTGATTGTACGAAAACGCATCAGTAACTTGATGTTATAAAACATGCCTTTGTGTATGATTCAACAAGTAGTAGAACAAGCATATGAGTCAAAGTTTATCTATTCCTTTTAGTCCTTGGAGGATTAAAAGTGATAAATGGGCCCCTCGATGATTTTGTTTTGACGTATGCGTCAGGCCCGGCCAGAACCAAATTGATGTGCTCAGTTTAGTTCTATGTCAAACAAATCGGAAATCAGGAAACAAACTGTTGGACAATAAGTACGACATTGTTCATTATATTTGTCCGGTTGATATCTATAACAGAGGATTATATGATCACTTATCTAAAATACCACTTCATAGTTCAACATAGCTTTAAGAGTTATGATTGTTGGTCGGTTCATGAAGTCATACTTGCAACTATAGTTATCAAAATTATCCAAGTGGGAGACTGTTGGATAAGGTGTCTAAGTTCGTAACTATATTTGTTATGTACTTGACCCGACCCGGTATGGTCCATTTGGGTTACATTTCATCGAAACAATTTATATGGATAATCTTTTGAGAATAGTATATTTATGATTTATTAATATATTATTAGTTATAATATATTAATATGAAATCATATTATGTAATTAATATTGATCAAGAATTAATTTAGAATTAGTTTAGTGATCAAAAGGAACTAATTAAATATGGAATATATATATATATATATATATATATATATATATATATATATATCTATATATATATATATATATATATATATATATATATATATATATATAATGGTCCAAGTTCATTTAGGATGGGCTAAGCTTGCATGGATAGTCCATGGAGTTTTTAACCCCTGGATCCTATGCAAATGAAAGGTCATGGGTATTAGGGTTTACATGGATGTAACCCTAATTCTCTATACTAGAAACAGGTCTTTGGCACATGAGATGACACTAGTGTGTGAGTGAACAAGGGTGGGCCGATTTCTACAAGTGCATTCTATTCTCTCAAGTCGTCGAAGGTGTTTTGGTGATTTGTGATTCCACTTGAGGCATCTACATTATTGGTGCTAGGCTCTCAAGACTCCAAGCAATCAACCGCAAGAAAAGTTATGTTATTGTACTAAGTTTTTATGTTACAAGTACCCCATAACATGCTAGTTAGGTTGAGAACCTTGGAAAATAAAAAAATTTAGTATAATAGAGAAAAATAGATCCAAGGTTTCTAGGGTTGCATGTACACCATAGGAGTGTTAGAATGCTCAAAACCCTTCAGTCATAACATGCTAATTATGTGAATGATTATCCAATTTTTTGGCACCACACTCATCATGTACATATACATTCTAGATAAAATGAAGATCAAAATTCATACCTGTGATTTCTTGCGATCTAAACTTGACCTCCTTCCGGACGACATGTATTGGGGCTTGCACTCCATCCGCTAGCCTTGCAGGACATTCGGATTTTAGATGACCCAACTGGTTACAATGGAAACATGCCCAAACCTTCTTGCAGTCGCGAGTGACATACCCTTTCTCTCCACACTTGTAGCATTTAAACTTGTAGAAAGCAAACTTGTGGGTTCCACCACATTTCCTGCAGATATCAAAGTCCCTCTGATTTCCAACACCCAGGTTAGCAACCTCGAACTTTTCGTTCCTAACCGAAAACGCTAAATTGTGACATCCCCAATTTCACAGCAAGAAAAATACCCATTTGATTATGATTTATTTGAAAATCAGAGTATCCTATTGAAGAAATATGTTGCGGAATTTATTCCCAAAAACATGATAAGTAAATTATCAAAGAATTTCTGAAGAAATGTGTTTTCGTTATATTAAAAATGATGGAATGTCACTGTCCATACAGTACATAAGCATAAAGAGAAATAGTATTGGATTAGGTGTCTAAGCCCATAACTATAAATTGTACGTATTTGACTTGAGAGTAGCATGATCCTTTTGAGCTGGCTTCACCAATGCAATTTGATAGGATGGACTTTTGAGAAGAGGTTATTTATGATTTATTAATATATTATAAGTATAATATACTAATATGAAATCATATTATTTAATTAGTATTGATCAAGAATTAATTTAAAATTAATTTAGTGATCAAAAGAGACTAATTTAATAGACGGGGACGGATTAAGTAAATCAATGATTCTTATAGTGTGGGCCAATGATCCATGGTTATCTAGGATGAGCTAACCCAATATGGATAGTCCATGGAGGTTTAACCCATGGAGCCTAAGTAATATGAAAGCTCATGGTGCATTAGGGTTTGCATGGATGTAACCCTAGTCTTTTCCACACTATAAAAGGAGTCCCTTAGCCTCTAAAATCGGCCTATGTGTTCTTTAGAAGAGTGATACCAGATTTTTTGTGATAGCTAATCACTTCTCATTAGCCACCTTTTGTATTTGGTGTTTGTGACACATTAGAGGCATCACATTTGAGTCGCTAATGCTTTTGAAGGTCAAGAACTACAAGTCCTACTAAGAGGTAAGCTATCTAACTAGTTATATTGTTCAATTGTCAAATTGTATGCTAGTTAGGATGTATGCTTTTGAAAATCAAATTGCATGCATAATTACAGAAAACTTATGAATACTTTAATTCCAAAACCTAGAATTTTAAAAGTTTAAAATTCAACCCTTATACTATTATAATTTTAAAAGTTTAATTATTATATATGTATAAGATAACTAAGTCTTACCGTTAGTAGGCTTCATTCACAAAGCCGGTCTATAAGGGGGTATAAGGTTACTGCCTATAGAATTGTGGTTTAAGGGGTGTCCACTCTCACCCACAGCTTCCTTGACTGGTGGAGGGTCGTTAGCCGAACGGGTAGGATAGGACATTAATTCTCGTTAAAAGTATTATGATACTTATAAAGTAACTAAATGTTTTATTGAATTCCATTCTTTGTTACTTTAGGAAAATGTGAAAATGATGCTATTCCATGAAATTGTACTTTGCACCTTGCCTAGTCGTTAATGGAGTGTGTGTGGTTAACCGACACATTAACTTGGGCTAGTTAGGGTGGCAAAGGGTAGGTTGATGTTTTTCATAGATCAACGGAGCGTGTGTGGTTAATTGGCACATTGATTAGCTAATAAATGACATCGAGTGTACTAAGCACATTTTCATGATTATTCACACCTTGTTTGTGATCCTCGGTATCCCAGTCACAAACTTGAAGGGAATAACCGAGATTTAAACATGCCATTGAAAAGTTCAATAAATCTCAAAGGAATCTAGGAATTTCAATTCATTTAAAACCTAATAATCAATTTCGTTTTTCATGGTGGAATATGGTAAATCGTCATTTACCTACCATTAAATATTTTGCAATTAGATTACGGCATCCCTTTTCCAAATTGTAAAATATTGTGTTGGGTGCTAGCCTTAATATTTCATTTGGGTGTTATATTAAGGACTCTTATCTAATCTAAATTCTGTCTTTCTTTTTTCAGATGTCTTCATACAATGCTTCTGGATTAAACCGTTCTGGCTCTTTCTCTCTAATGAACTTGTGTGGGAGAGTCATCTTTGATGGTACCAACTTCAATGAATGGATTAGGAACATCAGGATGGTCACTCGTTATGAGGACAAGGAATATGTCCTCGACAAGGAGCTTTAACGAAATTGATGAGTCTTCTGTTACTCCTAAGGAGATTGCTGAGTATAGGACTCATGAGAAGGATGCCACTAAGGTTTCTTGTATCATGTTGGGCACTATGACAGCTGAACCCCAAAAGTCGTATGTGGACTTCTACCCTTTTGAGATGCACCAAGACTTGATGGAAAGATACCATCAAAGTGCTCATCAAGAGAGGTATGAAATCATTGCCTCCGTGATAAAAAAATGAAGGATGGAGAATCCATCACGACCCACTTGCAGAAAATGAAAAGGTTTGTGGACCGCATGTTGAAGTATAATGTGAACTTTGATGAAGAGTTGTATTAGATATCATTCTACACTCTTTACCTCCATGTTATGATCAATTTCCTATGACCTATCATATAAACAAGGAGGAGGTCACTCTTAGCAAGCTTCGAGGCCTTTTGAGAAGTGTTGAAAGTAGTATCAAAGGTAAATTAATTGTTACTACTCCTATTGCTATTGTCCTGTCTTGGCAATTGGACGTGGGAAAGGGAAGAAGAGGAAGGCTCCCTCTAAGAGCCGCAAAGGAAAGTCTCTTGATGGATCCTCTTCTAGTGAGACCAAAGTTGGTTATGCTAATCCCTTTACCAACCCAAAAGAAATAGAGTGCTTGTATTGTCATGATAAAGGGCACTTGAAGCGAAGCTTCCCCAAATACTTGCAGGATGTCAAGGATGGGAAGGTTAAGCCCACCCATGCAGGTATTTATATTGTTCTATCTAATAACTCATCACATTCTTGTTCTTTGGTCCTTGATACAGGTTGTGGATTTCACATTTGTTCTGATTTGCAGGGACTAAAAAGAATTAGGGATGTGGAGCACGGGAAGATGAACTTAATCATGGGGAATAGGAAAATGCCGTCTGTCACCAGGATTGGAGTTTATTCTTTATTGCTTAGTAGTGGGTTGGAATTTGATTTGAATAATTGTTGCTACTCGTCTGAGATGGCGAGAAATATTATTTCCTTTCATGGTTTGTATAAACAAGATTTTAGTTTTTAAATTGAAAATGAAATTGGTGCTATGAATGCTTTTTATAATGGAGTTTTTTATTTTAAAGGATTACCTTGTAATGGTGTATATGAAACTGTGATGGTTGTAGACAACTTAGGAAATGATGTGTTTCACATTTATTCTTCCAATATTTTGGATAAGGCATGCTTGTGGCATTGTTGTCTTTGACATGTCAACAAGAAGCGCATAGGTCGACTCCAAAAGGCTAGAGTCTTGGAGTCATTCGACTTAAAGTCGGATGACAATTGCGAATCTTGTTTGCTTGGAAAGATGACCAAGTCACCCTTCACTGGTACTTGTGAAAGGGGTGAAGATTTGTTGGATCTCATACACACTGATGTGTGTGGACCTTTCAGAACCGCCACAAGGGATCCTAACCGCTTCTATGTGAATTTTTTTGATGATTACAACGGAGATGGCTATATCTACTTAATCAAACATATGTCAGAAACCTTATAAAAGTTCAAATATTTTAAAAAAGAAGTGGAGAATCAGCTGGGCAGGAAGATAAAGATGCTCCGACTTGATCGGGGTGGTGAGTATATAGTATCGAGTTCCATGACTATCTTAAGGAATGTGGGATTGTATCACAATTGACGCCACCTAGGACACCACAGCTTAATGGTGTGTCTGAGAGGCGCAATCCAACCTTTTTGGAAATGGTTCGTTCCATGATGAGTCGAGCTTCGTTACATATCTCATTCTCGAGGTATGCAATAGAGACTGTCGCCCATATCCTTAATCTATTCCCAACTAAGAAGGTTGCCAAAACACCTCACGAGATGTGGACATGGAAGGTTCCCTCGTTAGCACACATCAAGGATTGGGGTTGCGAGGATTTCATGAGATGCGAGACTCACGACAAGCTCGGACCTCGTAGTGAGCAGTGTATTTTCATCGGCTACCCACAAAAATCTTTTAGATATCTCTTTTATAGACCAAGTGACAATGTTCTCTTCCTTGCGAGGAGAGGAGTATTTCGTGAGAGAGAACTTACAGTTCAAGGGGATAGTGGGAGGAAAATTGACCTTGAAGAGCTTTAAGAGTCAAGCAGTGAAGGAACCTCAAACACTAGCAATCATCCTGTGGAGGAAACTCCTGTTGAACCGGTTAACGAGTCCGTACCTCTGAGACACTCCAATAGAGTTAGTATTCCACTTGTGTTATATTGTTTCCATATAACATCTGAGGGTGATACATTTATCAGTGATAACATACTGGTAAATTTCGATGAACCTAACAATTACAAGGAAGCCATGGCATGTTCCGAGTCTGCAAAGTGGAAAGAGGCTATGGACAGCGATTCAGTCCGTGTATGACAATCAAGTTTGGAACTTAGTTGACAATATATCGGGTCGTAAGACAGTCGGGTGCAAATGGATCATCAAGAAGAAGACCGAGATGGATGGGAAAGTACACAGATATAAGGCGTGACTGGTTACGAAGGGCTTTACTCAAACTCATGGAGTTGACTATGATAAGACCTTCTCACCAGTAGCGAATATTAAATCTATTAGGGTTATGTTATCCATAGTTGCATTTCATGACTATGAAATATGGCAAATGGATGTCAAAACCGTTTTCCTAAATGGGAAGTTGGATGAATATGTTTACATGTGTCATCCAGAGGGTTTTGTCAATGCAAAGTACCCTAATAGCGTGTGTAAGCTTGAGAAATCCATTTATGGATTGAAACAAGCATCTCGCAGATGGAATCGTTGTTTTAATGAAAAAGTCAAAGAGTTTGGATTTTCGAGAAGTGAGAATGAGTCTTGTGTGTATGTCAAGGCTAGTGGGAGTACTATTAACTTTCTGGTGTTGTATGTGGATGGTATACTACTCATAGGAACTGACATTCCAACCTTGCAGGAGTTTAAGTCCTGGATTGGGAAGTGTTTCGTTATGAAGGACCTTAGAGAAGCTGCTTACATCCAATGAATAAGGATATTGAGAAACATGAGTAAAAGACTAATTGGACATAGTCAAAGTACCTACTTGGACAAGGTGTTGAAACGGTTCAGCATGGAGAATTCCAAGAAAGGTGACTTACCCATCCAAGGAAATACCAAACCAAGTAAGACTTAGAGTCAGAGTACAGAGGCTGAAATTGCTGAGATGAGTCGAGTACCATCTACTTCCGCAATTGGATTGATCATGTATGTTATGACTTGTACTCGCCCTGATGTGGCCTTTGCTTTAAGCATGGTCAACATATATCTAGTGAATTCTGGTAAAGCTCACTGGACTGCGGTAAGGAATATTCTTAAGTACCTATGCAGGACTAAGGACTGGGTCCTTACTCTTGGTAGGAATGATGACTTAAGAGTCACATGGTATATTGACGCCAGCTTTCAGACTGACATAGATAATTTCCGCTATCATTTGGGCTGGGTTTTTACCCTAAATTGAGGAGCAGTAACTTGGAAAAGTTCCAAATAGGAGACTGTAGATGATTCAACGTGCGAATCAAAATACGTAGCAGCAAGTGAAGCATTGAAGAAGGCGATATGGCTGAAGAACTTCATCGGAGACCTTGGAGTTGTACCAGCTAAAAAGGAGACTATAGAGATTTTCTGTGATAAGGAGGGTGTGGTTGCCTTAACCAAGGAACCAAGGGATCATAGTAGATCTAGGCACATCGACAGGAAATATTACTTCATAAGACATCGGGTGGAAGAATTACTCCTCGTGGTAAAGACGATATCATCAGATGAGAACACAAAAGATCCCCTCACGAAGGGACTGAGTAGGATTAAGAATTTGCGGCACGTGAGGAGCATTTAGCTGAAGGATGATATTAGTTTTAATGATTAGATAGCTATTTAGAAACATGTAATAGATAAAATGTAATAGACATTTGATGATTAAATAAAAGGTGTTTTATTTATGAATAAAGTGACTATCTTGTGTAAATTGTTTACTATTATTTCATTTTGCATGTTTTAACTTCCAGAATAATAAGATTATTTAAACTATCCACAGCCGATCATACTTTGGGAGTAGGTATTGAGGCAAGACTGTCATGAATTGGGCTTGTAGATTGTCTAAAGTGTTTAGACATAGCAAAAGTTTGCTACAACATTCATGAGTGCTCATAAGGTCTGAGTGTTGGATTAAACCCATGCTCACTTGAATCCATTCATGGAATTTATAACGAGTGATCGTGAGACGATAATATCATATAAGTCTTCAAACCAAGATATATGAGTTGTTCACTATGAGTTGGTTGTACATTGATAGTGTGAAGACGCATCAGAAACTTGATGTTATAAAATGCACTGTTGTTTATGATTTAACGATTAGTTAGTACAAGCATATAATGTCAAAGTTTATATGTTCCTTTTAATTCTTGGAGGATTAAAAGCTATATCTTGGGCCCCTAGATGATTTTGTTATGACTTATGTGTCGGGCCCGGTCGAGACTAAATTGATGTGTATAATTAAGTTCTCTGTCAAACAAATCGGAAATCGGGAAAAAACTGTAGGACTATAAGTTTGACATTGTTCCATGTATTTTTCCGACTGATATCTTGAAGAACAGAGGATTATATGATCCCTAATCTAAAGGACGCATCACTGACTTGGTCAGAGTTCGACAACGGCTTTTAAGAGCTACGATTGCTAGTCGGTTTTAAGCCATACTTGCAGTTATACTTATTAGACTTATCCAAGTGGGAGACTGTTGGATTAGGTGTTTAAGCCCATAACTATAATTGCTATGTACTTGACCCAATAGTTGCATGGTCCTTTTGATATGCCCTCACCGGTGCAATTTGATAGGATGGACTTTTGAGAATAGCTTATTTATGACTTATTAATATATTATAAGTATAATATATTAATATGAAATCATATTATTATTAGTATTGATAAAGAATTAATTTGGAATTCATTTAGTGATCAAAAGAGACTAATTAAATATATGGGGACTGATTAAGTAAATCAATGATTCTTATAGTGTGGGCCAATGATCCATGGGTATATAGGATGGGCGAAACCAACATGGATAGTCCATGGAGGTTTAACCCATGGAGCCTAAGTAATATGAAAGGTCATGGTGCATTAAGGTTTGCATGGATGTAATCCTAGTCTTTACCACACTATAAAAGGAGTCCCTTAGCCTCTAAATATGGCCTATGTGTTCTTTAGAAGAGTGATAACCGATTTTTTGTGATAGCTAGTCACTTTTCATTAGCATCCTCTTGTATTTGGTGTTTGTGACACATTAGAGGCATCACATTTGAGGTGCTAAAGCTTTTGAAGGCCAAGAACTACAAGTCCTACTAAGAGGTAAGTTATCTAACTAGTTATATTGTTCAATTGTCAAATTGTATGCTAGTTAGGATGTATGCTTCGGAAAATCAAAATGCATGTATAATTACAGAAAACTAAGATCCAAAGCATCTAGGGTTGCATGTGCACCATAAGGTTGTTAGAGTGCTCAAAACCCTTCTGTGGTATCAGAACCTAGGATAGTTTTCTATTATTTTGATGCTAATGTATTATTTTTCAAAGCTGAAAATGTGTTCTGACAGCACCTACTCAACGAGTACATTCTTGGACTCGACGAGTAGATGAATTTTGCCTTGAACTCGACGAGTCCATAGATGGGCTCGACGAGTTGTATGGTCAGACATCATGTTTTTAGGTTTTTTGGCTGGAATTGGATTAGGATCATTACCACAAACTGTTTTGAATTATAAATTTTGTTTTTTTTTTTATATTGTAGTGATCATCCTCATCTAATTAAAAAGATAATTGTTAAAATTTCAAGATTTGTATTAGTTTATATGATAGGATAATTTATTGTAAAATTGTTGATGTGAATTATCTTGACTTATGAGTTTAACTAGATCATGTAAAAAAAAAATATAAGACATTTTTATTGGTTAATATATTGATCTAAATGCCTCTAATGAATCCCATAACTTGTCCTCAAGTTATGGAAAATGAAAAGTCTCATTTTTAAAACTCATTAAACTCATAGGTTATGAAAATGAAAAGTTTTCAAGAGTTTCAAAAACTTGCCCTAAGTTTTGGAATTTGTAAAGTCACACTTATGAATACTTTAATTCCAAACCCTAGAATTTAAAAAGTTTAAAATTCAACCATTATACTATTATAATATTAAAAGTTTAATTATTATACATATATATATATATATATATATATATATATATATATATATATATATATATATATATATATATATAAATGATAAATCAGTCTTACCGTTAGTAGGCCTCATTCACAAAGCCGGTCTATAAGGGGGTATAAGGTTACTGCCTATAAAATAGTAGTTTACTGGGTGTCCACTCTCACCCACCGCTTCCTTAACTAGTGGAGGGTCGTTAGCAGAACGGGTAGGATAGAACAGTAATTCTTATTAAAAGTATAATGATAATTACAAAGTAACTAAATGTTTTATTAAATTCCCAATCTTTGTTACTTTAGGAAAATGTGAAAATGATGTCATTCCATCAAATTGCACTTTGCACCTTTCCAATTCGTTAATGGAGTGTGTGTGGTTAACTGGCACATTAACTTGGACTGGTAAGGGTGGAAAAGGGTAGCTTGCTGTTTGTCATAGATCAATGGAGTGTGTGTGGTTAACCGCCATATTGATTAGGTGATAAATGACATCGAGTGTACCAAGCACATTTGCATGGTTATTCACACCTTGTTTGTGATCCTCGGTATCCCAGTCGCAAACTTGAAGGGCATAATCTAGATTTAAACATGCCATTGAAAAGTTAAATGAATCTCAAAAGAATCTAGGGATTTTTATTCGTTTAAAACCTAAATCTTCATTTTTCTTTTTCATGGTGGAAATTGATAAATCATCATTTACCTACCTTCAAATATTTTGCAATTGGATTACGGCATCCCTCTTCCAAATTGTAAAATATTGTGTTGGGTGCTAGCCTTAATATTTCATTTGGGTGTTATACTAAGGACTCTTATCTAATCTAACCCTTTTCTTTCTTTTTCAGATGTCTTCCAACAATGCTTCTGGATCAAAGCCTTCTAGATCTTTCTCTCTCATAAACTTGTGTGGGAGAGTCATCTTTGATGGTACCAACTTTAATGACTGGATTAGGAACATCAAGATGGTCACTGGCTATGATGACAAGGAATATGTCCTCGACAAGGAGTTTAACGAAATTGATGAGTCTTTTGCTACTCCTGAGGAGATTGCTCAGTATAGGACTCATGAGAACGATGTCACTAAAGTGTCTTGTATCATATTGGGTAGTATGACAACTAAACTCCAAAAGTCATATGAGGACTTCTACCCTTTTGAGATGCACCAAGACTTGATGGAAAGATACCATCAAAGTGCTCGTCAAGAAAGGTATGAAATCATCGCCTCTGTGATAAAAAGAAAGATGAAGGATGGAGAATCCATCACGGCCCACTTGCAGAAAATGAAAAGGTTTGTGGACCGCATTTTGAAGTCAAATGTGAACTTCAATGAAGAGTTGGTCATAGATATCATTCTACACTCTTTACATCCATGTTACGATCAGTTTCGTATGACCTATAATATGAACAAGGAGGAGGTCACTCTTAGCAAGCTTCGAGGCCTTTTGAGAAGTGTTGAAAGTAGTCTCAATGGTAAATTAACTGTTACTACTCCTACTGCTATTGCCCTATGTTGGCAATTGGACATGGGAAAGGGAAGAAGAGGAAGGCTCCCTCTAAGATCTGCAAGGGAAAGTCTCTTGTTGTATCCTCTTCCAGTGGGACCAAAGCTGGTTCTGCTAATCCCTCTACCAACCCGAAAGAAGCAGAGTGCTTCTATTTGATGGGTTTTACACAAATAAACATCCTATGTGCTCATGCAAACCCAAATGCTTGGATCTAGGCTTCTCTATTATACATGCAATGAATCCAAGACTTGAAAACCTCTAGTATTATGAATACAAAATTTAACATAACAAATCAATTCTAGATGATTACCTTTTGTTGATTGCTTGATTCCTTCTTGATTCTTCTTGTCTTGGAGCTTAGAATCACAAGTGTAACTCCTCTAATGGCTTACAAACACCAACTAGAAATAAGGAAATTATGACAGAGAAGAGAGGATGCTAAAATCGGCCCTTGGGTTTCTCTTGGGATCAAGTGGCCGAAAATTGCATATAGGGGTCTCTATTTATACTGCAGGCTGCTAGGGTTTCTGCCAAAACCCTAATGGACAACTTAATCACCAAGAAGCCCATGGATCCTTCTGGAATAGGGCCTATGGAAGAAATTTTAATTGATCCCTATCACAATTTCGTTCCCACTTTGATCCATAAGGTTTCCCAACCCTAAATCCAACTATCACACATTTAACATTTTAAGCCCCTTTATTTAAATAATCTCTTTTAGTAACCAAATTAATACCTAATTAATTTATGACCAATGTTAATCAAATAATATGATTTCATGTGTAATATATTATTCTTATCATAATATCTTCTCTCTCTCTCTCTCCATAAATTACCCTATCAAGTTGCTATGGTGAAGGAAACCCAAAAGGACCATGCACAACCGGGTCAAGTACTTACCTAATATATTTACGGGCTTAGACACTAATCCAATAGTCTCCCACTTGGATAAGTCTAGTAACTATAATGTAAGCATATTTCGATTAGAAATCGTAGCTCTCAAAGACGCTGTCAAACTTTGATCATATCAGTAACCTGTCCTTTAGATAAGGGATCGTATAGTCCTCTGTTCTAGATATCGTGCGGATAATTACATGGAACATAGTCATACTTATTGTCTAGCTGTTTGTTTCTCGATCTCAGATTCATTTGACGTAGAACTTAATTGAACAAATCAATTCAGTCCTGAACGGGCCCGACACATAAGTCAAATAAAATCATCGAGGGGCCCTGATATAACTTTTACCCTCTTAGGATAAAAGGAACAGATAAACTTCGACTTATATGTAATTACTATTCACTAATCAAATCATACACAACAATGTGTTTTATGACATCAAGTTACTGATGTGTTTTCGCATTATCAATTCACAACCAATCAGCGAACAATAAACCATACATCTAGGTTTTAAGACCATATGATATTATCGTCTTGCGATCACTCGTGATAAATTCCATGAAATGATTCCAGCAAGCGTGGGTTTATTCCAATGCTCAAAACTTGTTCATAAGCACTCATGAACGTTGTAGCAAACCTTTGCTATGTCTAATACCTTTTAGACAATCTACATACCTACTCATGACAGTCTTCATTCATACCTTATTCCATCATATGAACGACTGTGGACTGTTCGAATAATTCGATTGTTCTTAAAATAACTCAATTATTCAGGAAGTCAAAACATGCAAAGTGAAACAATAGTTAAACAATCAACATAAGACATTAACTTTACTTATAAATAATACTCGATTATTTAATCATCAAATGTCAATTACATTTATCTATTACACGTTTCTAAACTATCTAATCTAAACTAATATCGTCCTTCAACCCAATGCTCCTAGGGTGCTGCAAGTGCTTAACCCTACTCAGTCCCTTCGTAGGCGGATTTGTTGGGTTCTCTTCTGACGATACCCTCTTCACTACGAGGATTCCTTCTTCTACCCGATGTCGAATAAAGTGATATTTTCTGTCGATATGTCGATATCTACCATGATCCCTCGGTTCCTTAGTCAAGGCAACCACTCCTTCATTATCACATAAAATTTCCATAGGCTCCTTTATGGCAGGTACAACTCCAAGGTCTCCAATGAAGTTCTTCAACCATATCGCCTCCTTTGACGCGTCGCTCGCTGCAATGTACTCCGATTCGCACGTTGAATCAGCTACAGTTTCTTGCTTGGAACTTTTCCAAGTCACTGCTCCTCCATTAAGGGTAAATACCCAGCCCGGCAGCAAACAGTAGTTTTCTCTGTCGTTCTGAAAACTGGCATCACTATACCCTCGCACCTTTAACTCATCACTCCCATCGAGGACTAGAAACCATTCCTTGGTCCTTCGAAGGTACTTAAGAATGTTCTTGACTGCGGTCCAATGCGCTCTGCCAGGGTTCCCTTGATATCTACTAACCATGCTCAAGGAGAAGGCCACATCGGGGCGAGTACAATTCATAGCATACATAATTGAGCCAACTGCGGAAGCATATGGTACTCGACTCATTTCTTCTATCTCGACTTCGGTACTCGGGCATTGAGTCTTACTTAACTTTGCATTTCTTTGGATTGGTAACTTGCCCTTCTTTGAATTCTCCATACTAAAATGTTTTAGTGCTTTGTCCAAGTAAGTATTCTGACTAATTCCTATTAGTCTCTTTCTTCGTTCTCTCACTATCCTTATTCCCAAAATATAGGAAGCCTCTCCGAGGTCCTTCATAGCGAAGCATTTCCCAAGCCAGGACTTAACCTCCTGCAGTGTCGGGATGTCGTTTCCTATGAGAAGTATGTCATCGACATCCAATACGAGGAAGCTAACTATACTCCCATTGGCTTTGACATATACACATGATTCATCTTCGCTTCGCAGCAATCCAAACTCTTTGAGTTTCTCATCGAAACAAAGACTCCATCTGTGAGACGCTTGCTTAAGTCCATAAATGGACTTCACAATCTTGCACACTCTATTGGAATGCTTTGCATTGACAAAACCCTTTGGTTGATCCATGTAAACATCCTCAACCATCTTCCCATTAAGGAAAGCGGTTTTGACATCAATTTGCCATATTTCATAATCATGAAATGCAGCAATGGCCAGCATCACCCTAATAGACTTTATTTTAGCAACTGGTGAGAAAGTTTCATCATAGTCAACTCCGGGAGTTTGAGTAAAACCCTTCCCAACCAATCGCGCCTTATATGTGTGCACATTCCCATCCACGTCGGTCTTCTTCTTGAAGATCCACTTGCACCCGACCGTCTTGTTGGATTAATGTTTAAGTCCATAACTATAATTGGAGAGACTTGACCCGAGCCGACATGGTCCATTTGGGTTGCATGGCATCATGCATTTGGAAAGACTATAATGAGAGAAATAACACTTTAGGTTTGTTAATATATTATAAGTTCTAATATTTTAATAAGGTTATTTAATTAGTATTGATCAAGAATTAATTTGGAATTAATTAAGTGATCAAAAGGATACTAATTAAATATATGGGTAGATTGTGTTAATCATTCATTCTTATATATGTGGGCTTGTGATCCAAGATTCCTTATGTTGGACTAAGTCCATGGGATGACCCATGGATACTCCATGGAGGTTAAAATCCATGGAGCATAAGGAATGGGTAAAGTTATGAGTTACATGGTGTAACCCTAATAGCCGCCATATAAAAAAATCCCATGGCTCAAGAAATCAGCCACTATGTGTGAGAATGAAGGGATAGCCGATTTCATGAAGTGTGTATGTTCTCTCAAGTCATTCCGTGTGCATTTGGTGTTGTGTGAACCATTTGAGGTGTCACACTTGGGGCACTAGGCACTCAAGCTTCGTGAAGACATTCTACATCAAAGAGGTATGCATTCTATCTTGTTATATTCATTGCTTTGTATGCTAGATTAGGATAATACCTTGGAATGTTCATATTTGCATGTATAATAGAGAAAACATAGATCCAAACTATTTAGGGTTGCATGTACACTTAGGAGTGTTAGAATGATCAAAACCCATCAGTGGTATCAGAGCCTAGGATTGTTTTCTTGTTATACTTGCAAAATTGGCTGAAAATCCACTGATGGACTCGCCGAGTCGAAGGCAAAACGCATCCAACTCGCTGAGTTTGTTCGTGCACTCGACGAGTTGGACCCCCAGACAACATATATTCGACTTTTTTGGCTGCATTGGACTAGGAAGATTACCCTAAGATGTTTTTGGACTTATAAACTTATTTTTGATGTGGTAATGTTCATGTTAATCCAATTTCAAAGATAATTGTCTATAGATTCATGTTTTCTATTAGTTTAGTGATTAGGCTAATTACATGAAAAAGTTTGATTTGAATTATCTTGTTCTTATGAGTTTCTTAGATTAATAGAAAAAGTTAATTGATTATGTGTTTTCAATCCATTTTAATCTAAGAGTTGATTCTAAAATGTGTTTTTGTAACTTGTCCTCAAGTTATATGAAAAGTCACATTTAAGTTTCATAAAACTCATAAAAGTTGGCAATGGTTACAAAAAATGAAGAGTCTTGTCCATAAGTTATGGAGGTTCAAGATTCACTTAGTTAACTAATAAAATGTGTAACCTTAATTAATTCCATAAGTTACAAATTAAAGAAAAGTTACATTCTTTTATTAGTTTAAAGTCTTACATAACTTGTCCTCAAGTTATAGAAGTTGAAGAGTCTTTTAATTAAAACTACTTTAAACACATAAGTTATGGAATTAATTAGTTTTGAATAGTTTTCAAAACTTGCCCTCAAGTTTTGGAATTTGAAAATTTTTCACTAATAAATACTTTAATTCCAAGTTAGCCCTTAGAATTTTAAAAGTTAAAATTCAACCCTTATACTTTATAATATTATATGTTAATATATATATATATATATATATATATATATATATATATATATATATATATATATATATATATAAAAGAGCAATTCAGTCTTATCGTTAGTAGGCCTCATTCACGAAGCCGATCTATAAGGGGGGTATAAGGTTACTGCCTATAAAATGGCAGTTTAATGGGTGTCCACTCTCACCCACCGCTTCCTTGACTGGTGGAGGGTCGTTAGCCGAACGAGCAGGACAAGGACTATAACTCTCCCTTCATTAAAAGTATTAATGATAAATACTAAGTAACTAAACCTTTTATAAATACCCAATCTTAGTGACTTAGGAAAAAGTGAATAAGGCGCTAATCCATGAAATTACACTTTGCACTTTGTTTAAGTCATTAGTGGAGCGTGTGTGGTTAACCAGCACACTAACTTGGACTTAACAAGGTAAGCAAAGGGTAACTTAATATCTATCATAGTATCGGTGGAGCGTGTGTAGTTAACCGACACATCGATTAAGGGGTAAATATTAAGGGTACCCGGTATATTTGCAAGGTTACTTTACACCTTGTTTTGTGATCCTCAGCATCCCAGTCACAAAACCTGAAGGGCACACACAAGATTGAAACATGTCATTGAACAGTTCAATGAATCTCAAAAGATTTAGGAGTTTCAAATCCAATTAAAACCTAATAATACATTTCGTTTATCTTGGTGGAAAGTGGTGAATCGTCATTTACCTACCTTCAAATATTTTATAGCTTGGATTACAACATCCCTCTTCTAAGTTATAAAATAGTTTGTTGGGTCCTAGCCTTAATATTTCATATTGGGTATCATATTAAGGACTTTAAATCAACTATCTTGAATATCTCCCAAAAGGATGTCTGGTTTAGACATTTATGATCTTCTCAAATCTCTTGAAACAAGTTTTCCTAAATGAAGATGATATCCCATGGAACTCATACTTCTTTCACCTCCTCCATTTATTCTCCCTAACCCAGAAGTTCTTGAAAAGTTTAAGGTTTAAGGTCACTCAAGCCCTATTGGCAAGCAAAGGTCTATGTGTGATCACATCTTGGAGATGTAGTCACATATTGACAAGCCGGGAGAGTTGGGTGTCAAAGTCTTGAGAAAGTTGGTGGTTCAATCACATTCTAAGTCATATAGTGAGTTCCTTTGGGACTCCTATGAAACAGACTATGATAAGACCCTTAATGATCTTATCTATTTGCTAAGATCAACTTCCTAAAACTTGTGGACATTGACAACAATGACATTGGATATCCAGTAAAGCTCTCTCTTCCCAATGGAAAGGGATCGGCCATAGTCGACTCAGTTGATCAAATGGTAAAGAGAGAGGCTAAGTCTGAGATAGTCTCATTATCAAGGGTTCATTGCCAAAGAAAGGGGCATTAGTTGCGAAGCTGCCAAATTTACCTAAGGATGTTAAAGTCAATATGTTTTACTCTACTTCAGGTAAAGTCCACTATCTAACTCTGATAATTTCTATTCTGAGATTCTTGATACATGATGTGACTGGGTCACATGTTGATGTTTTAAGAATCAAAGAAAAAAGGTGAAGAAACTTAAAGAAAGATTATGCTGAATCTGATCGCGT
Source organism: Lactuca serriola (assembly GCF_051521515.1). Lineage (NCBI taxonomy): Eukaryota > Viridiplantae > Streptophyta > Magnoliopsida > Asterales > Asteraceae > Lactuca > Lactuca serriola. Next base: position 354,817,176 of record NC_136411.1, read on the forward strand.
AGATGGATTTCTATCCCATAGTTTGAAGATCGGATTCTTGAGCTACATCTTAGGAGTTATGATATATTGCTTAGGATTAGATAACAACAAAGTTTTCATGTGTTTTTGCACTGTAAGGATAGTTTTTCCGCAAAGCTTTTAAAATAAAAGGAAAACTTTTGATTTTATTTATTTTAGAATATCCTTACAATGGCATTTGTGAACATTTTTGTTGCTTATAAGATTCCATTAATAGCAAGAGTGGAAATATGAATTTGATTCTTTCATTTGTGGTAGTGTCTTAATTTACCAAATAAGGAAAGCTTCTCTTCACCCAAGTTTTCAGTTAGAAAGAAACTTGGAATTATACAAGTTGTACAGTATGATGAATGAGAACTTTCAACTTTGGAAAATTAAGACTAGTCCTTGTTCACATGTATATGTGAGTCAAGTGAAGGACTAAGGGATTGAGTACACATTCGTGTGCATTGGTCAAGTCCACCACAAAAGATCGATAAGATTATTCATCATAATTTACTAAAGCTCAGTAAATATGGTTATACTTACAAGCTTAAGTGTAATTCTGAGACATTGGAAAAGGTTCCAATATATGGCAGAGCGAATAAGAAGAATCAAATTAGGTAGAAGGATAAAGTTTCTCAAATCTGAAAAGATGGGAGAGTACTTTAGTATCATGTTATATGATCATCTTAATTATTTAGAGACCTTATCACAATTCATCCTCTAAGTGCATTCTGATAGCTAAGAAGAGGAGCTATGAATCGTTGAAGTGGTTAAATCAAGAAGATGAGTCATACTTCGTTCCAATACAAGTCTTAAAGTCATACTCCAAGACTGTAAGTTGAGTGACATATCTTAAAGGAAGGTTTAAAACACTTGTCAAATGTAAGAGTAAAAGTTTTCTACTCTTGTACATTTGAAATTGGTAAGTTGTGATGTTTTGGATAAAAAAAAGACCAACTAAGGCCAATTGTGTGAAGTGTTTGTCTTGATTAGAATCCACACTATCTCTTGAATATCTGACAAGAAAGTCTTATATGTCAAGAGGACAGTGGGAGTCTTAAAGGTCTTGAAAGTCTCAAGAACTAATCAAGAATAGAACCTGAAGTTCATCACTAGCACACGACTTGAGGTTTATAACCTACCGTGTTGACATATTCTGTGCCAATTCCAATTAAAGTTGGCTTTGCATAAGAGTTATTAGAGTTCTCAATGGGTTGCACAACAACTTGGAAGCAATGGCAGGCCCTGGAGCTGTCAGGTGGCAAGAAATTAAGATTCAGTTCAGTCCATATGAGTGTGAATTTGTCATTATCCTTGTCTTGTGACTATGGTTTTGACAATTCACATGGATAAGAACACATACACCAGTAAATCTAAGTGTCATAAGGTTTCTCTCCGATTCATAAAAATGATGGTGAGGAAACACTTTCACTAAGTAGATTTTAGCTAGATAGAAATTGTGATATTTTCTTTCTCAAAGTCGTTAGTGGAGCGTGTGTGGTTTACCGGCACACTAACATGGACATGTGATAAGTGGCAAAGGTCTAATCAATCAAGACTATGATTACGGCATCCCTTTTCATAGTTCTTAAAATTGTTTAGACACATCTGTGAGCTATCTAAGATAAGGTGTATGATTATGATAAAGTTTTATCAAAGCAATCTAGTATCAGAAATCTGAACTTTGGTAAGAAAGTCAATAAAGTATTGATTTCTAGAAGTCCAGCTGATTTATGAGTACATGTCAAAGCTAGTGGGAGCATAAGTGTTATGCTAATAATCATCATGTTAGTGGGAGCATGATAACTATGATAATTATTGCAAGTTAGCAAAGTTAATTATAGAAAACAAAAAGGTTTCAATTGGGAAAGAGTTGTTTTGCTATAATTAAGGGAGAGAAATTATACTTCATCTCAAGTCTAAAAGCTTAGATTGAGGTTTTAATCGTATTTAGTCAAGTATATATATGAATGTTATGTTGTAATGGCTCAACATAAGAAAATTCTATATATGGGTCCATTATTTGTGTTCTAAAATTCGATTATGATTACAACATCCCTTTTCATAATCTGAATTATGAGAACTTGGCAAATTGAAAGAAAAAGGCTGGTTTAGTCTTTATGTGAGACATCATGAATCGTGTCCCATATGCTTCAAATATAGGATCGATTATATGTGCTATATTCATCTTTTCTAAATTTTTCCAAATGCCTGGGGCATTAAGAAGGGAAAAGGATTAAACAATTGTCGAGGACAATCTAAGGTTTACCAAATATTGGTTGCTCAAGGACAATTGGAAGTATATTGTCAATTCTGGAAGGACCATATTGACATAATCTGTAAGGAGCCAACTCTTGTTCTGAAGTGGTAGTCAAAATGGAACATGGAAGTGTTTCAAATTATTTAATTTGTGTCAGATTAGGAAACTTAATGCAAGAAGGATGTTTCCAAGGAGCTGATCTCCTTTGGAATGCTCTGTAATGGTTGTTGTCAAGTCTTTCTGACTTTGTGCATAATCATTACAAGAGGATCAATGCATATAAGTTTAGAATCTAATAGATTTCAGTAAAAGGCATGAATTTGTAACTCTTGCATTTGCAGTAAGGATTTGGGACTGTGAAAAGAGGATCATTGGAGTTATGTTCAATTGATCTATTTCACAAAGTAAAGATCATAGACAAACATAGTATGCATACTTGGTGTATGGCATGACTAGTGTTTAGAAAACATAGTGTACATACTTGGAGCATGGGACAACTATTGTTTTAATTCAATAATAAAGTTGATAGCTGAAACAGCGTACAATGAATAATGTGTAATCATATGGTGATAAATAAAAGGTGCTTTACTTATGTTCATGGGTTTTGATACCATATTCGATTCAATTATTATTGTCTTTCATTTTGCAGGTTTTGACTTCCAGAATAAAGTAGGTTATTCTTTCGGAATGACTAAGTTAGTCAAACCATCCACAGTCGGTCATATGTTGGAAGTAGATATGAATCAAAACTATCATGGGTTGGCTTGTAGAGGTCCAAGTTGGTGGACAAAGTTGTGCTACAACACTTATGAGTGCTCATAAGTTCTGAGTATTGCATTCAACCCGCGCTCATTGGAATCACTTCATGGATTTTATCACGAGTGATCACGAGATGATAATATCTTATATTCTTCAAACCTAGAGATATGAGTTGTTACTATGAGTTGGTTGTACATTGATTGCACGAAAACGCATTTGGTAACTCGATGTTATAAAACGTGCCTTTGTATATGATTCAACAAGTAGTAGAACAAGCCATATGAGTTGAAGTTTATCCATTCCTTTTACCTGTTGGATTAATGTCTAAGTCCATAACTATATTTGGTATGTACTTGACCCGACCCAGCATGGTCCATTTGGGTTGCACTTCACCGACACAATTTATATGGATAATCTTTTGAGAATATTATGTTTATGATTAATATTAATATGTTATATGTTCTAATATATTAATATGGAATCATATTATTTAATTAGTATTGATCAAGAATTAATTTATAATTAATTAAGTGATCAAAAGGAACTAATTAAATATGGACTCTTATATATATGGAATGGGCCAAGTTCATTTAGGTTGGGCTAAGCTTTCATGGATAGTCCATGGAGTGTTTAACCCATGGATCCTAGGAAATGAAAGGTCATGGGTATTAGGGTTTAACCCTAATCCTCCATACTATATAAAGATGTCTTTGGTTGGTGAAATTAGCACTAGTGTGAATACACTAAAGAAGGGCTAGCCAATTTCACTAGAGAGAACCAAGTAATCATATTCTCTAAAGTATTCCAAGGTGTCTTGGTGATTTGTGATTCCACTTGAGGCTTCCACACTATTGGGGCTAAGCTCTTAAAGCTTGAAGACATCAAGCTACATCAAGAGGTATGTATTCTATCTTGTTACATTCATAGTTTTTGTATGCTAGATTAGGATAATACCTTGGATGTTCTTATTTGCATGTATAATAGAGAAAACATAGATCCAAGGTATTTAGGGTTGCATGTACACTTAGGAAGTGTTAGAATGCTCAAAACCCAACAGTGGTATCAGAGCCACGGGTTGTTTTCTGTTATATTGATGCAAATATTTTATTTTCAAGGTTGAAAAAAAAAGGAAAAAAAAACATGAAGTTTGTCAAATTTTAAGATAATTACTTGTTCTTGTGAAAAACTAATTATTTGTAAAATTTGAATAATTTGCTTTATGAGTTGAATTAGGTCAAATTTAATAAAAGATAAAATAATAAGATTATTTTATTAGTTTTAAAAGTTTGATCTAAAGAGTTTTATTTTTGAAACCTCCATAAGTTATGGATATGAAAAGGTTTTAAAAAAAAATTGATTCAAATTTTTTTATGGAGTTACAAAACTTGGTCTTAATGTTTTAAAGAATTCCATAACTTGTTCTTAAGATATGGAACATGAAAAGTTTTTTTTTGTGTTATCTTGTTTTATGAGTTAATTTAGATTGATGAAAAATATTATTTGTTAGTTGGTTTTAATCCAAATTAATCTAAAAGAAGTTCATAAAATGTGTTTATGTAACTTAAAAGTCACATTTGTGAATCTTAAAACTCATAAAGTTGGCAATGGTTACAAAATGAAGAGTCTTGTGTCATTGAATAATTTTTTATGACTCCATAACTTGTCCTCAAGTTATGGAAGTTCAAGAGTCACTTCATTAAAGAAAAATATGTAACCATAATTAAATCCATAAGTTATAAAATAAAGAAAAGTTAATTCTTTTATTAGTTTAAAGTCTTCCATAACTTGTCCTCAAGTTATGGAACTTGAAGAGTTTTTGGATTAAAACTAAATACATAAGCTATGGAATTAATTAGTTTTGAATAGTTTCAAAACTTGCCCTCAAGTTTTGGAATTTGTAAAGTTTTCTCTTATGAATACTTTAATTCCAAGTTAGCCCTTAGAATTTTAAAAGTTAAAATTCAACCCTTATACTTTATAATATTATAAGTTAATAATATATATATGTATAAGAGTAAAGTCAGTCTTACCGCTAGTACGCCTCATTCACGAAGCCGGTCTATAAGGTGGGTATAAGGTTGTTGCCTATAAAATGGCAACTTAATGGGTGTTCACTCTCACCCACCGCTTGCTTGACAGGTGGAGGGTCGTTAGCCGAACGGGTTTGACAAGACTATAATTCTCTTTCATTAAAAGTATTAATGATAATACTAAGTAACTAAACTCTTAATAATACCCAATCTTAGTTACTTAGGAAAAATGTGAATAAGGTGCTAACCCATGAAATTACACTTTACACTTTGTCTAAGTCGTTAGTGGAGCGTGTGTGGTTAACCGGCACACTAACTTGGACTTAACAAGGTAGGTAAAGGGTGACTTAATATTTATCATAGTATCGATGGAGCGTGTGTGGTTAACCGGCACATCGATTGAGGGGTAATTTATTAAGGGTACCAAGTGATTTGCATGGTTACTTCACACCTTGTTTTGTGATCCTCGGCATCCCAGTCACAAAACCTGAAGGGCACACTCGAGATTGAAACATGCCTTTGAACAGTTCAATGAATCTCAAAGATCTAGGAGTTTGAAAACCAATTAAAACCTAATAATACATTTCGTTTATCTTGGTGGAAATTGGTGAATCGTCATTCACCTACCTTCAAATATTTTATAGCTTGGATTACGGCATACCTCTTCTAAGTTATAAAATAGTTTGTTGGGTCCTAGCCTTAATATTTCATATTGGGTGTCATATTAAGGACTTTAAATCAACTATCTTGAATATCTCCCAAAAGTTGTCTGGTTTAGGCACCTATGATCTTCCCAAATCTTTTGAAACAAGGTTTCCTAATGAAGATGATGCCCCATGGATATCATACTTCTTTCTCCTCCTCCAACTATTCTCCCTAACCCACAAGTTCTTGAAAAGTTTAAGGTCACTCAAGCCCTATTGGCAAGGCAAGGTCTAGGTGTGATCACATCTTGGAGATGTAGTCACATATTGACAAGCCGGGAGAGTTGGGTGTCAAAGTCTTGAGAAAGTTGGTGGTTCAATCACTTTCTAAGTCACATAGTGAGTTCCTTTGGGACACCTATGAAACAGACTATGACAAGACCCTTAATGATCTTATCTATTTGCTAAGATCAACTTCCTAAATCTTTATGGACATTGACAATGATGACATTGGATATCTAGTAAAGCTCTCTCTTCCCAGTGGAAAGGGATCGGCCATAGTCAACTCGGTTGACCAAATGGTAAAGAGAAAAGCTAAGTCTGTGATAGTCCCGTGTACCTTTATCAAAGGGTCCATATGTTTATATTGCCAAAGGAAGGGGCATTGGTTGCGAAGCTGCCAGATTTACCTAAGGATGTTAAAGTCAATAAGTTTGACTCTACTTCAGGTAAAGTCCACTATCTAACTCTGTTAAGTTTCTATTCTGAGATTCTTGATACATGATGTGACTGGGTCACATGGTGATGTTTTAAGAATCAAAGAAAAGTGAAGAAACCTAAAGAAAGAATATGCTGAATCTGATCGCATAGATGGATTTCTATCGCATAGTTTGAAAAATCGGATTCTTCAGCTACTTCTTAGGAGTTATGAGATATTGCTTAGGAATAGATAACAACAAGTTTTCATATGGATTGTAAGGATAAGTTTTTCCGCAAAGTTTTAAAATAAAAGAAATTTTTTTTTTGATTTTATTTATTTTAAAATATCCTTACAATGGCATTTAAGGAAAAATTGTTGCTTATATGATTCCATTAAGAGCAAGAGTGGAAATATGAAATTGATTCTTTCATTTGTGGTAATGTCTAGATTTACCAAATAAGGAAATATTCTCATCACCCAAGTTTCAATTGGACCGGAACTTGGAATCATGCAAGTTGTATAGCATGATGAATGAGAACCTTCAAGTATTGGAAAATTAAGACTAATTACACGGTCACATGGATGTGTGAGTCAAGTAAAGGACTAAGGGATCGAGTACACATTCTTGTGCACTGATTAAGTCCACCACAAAAGAATGATAAGACTATTTGTCATAGTTTACTAAAGCTCAGTAAATATGATTATACTTACAAGCTTAAGTGTAACTCTGAGACATTGGAAAAGGTCCCAATGTATGGCAGAGCGAATAAGAAGAATCAACTTAGGCAGAAGGATAAAAGTTTCTCAAATCTGAAAAGATGGGAGAGTACTTTAGTATCAGTTTTGTGATCATCTTAATGATTAAGAAACCATAGCACAATTAGTTCTCTAAGGAAATCTTAGTGCATTCTTATGACTAAGAAGAGGGATCTTGAATTGTTGAAATGGTTAAATCAAGAAGATGAGTCATACTTCGTTCCAATACAAGTATTAGAGTCATACTCCAAGATTGTAACTTGAGTGACATGTCTCAAAAGAAGGTTTAAAACACTTGTCAAATGTAAGAGTAAAAGTTTTCTACTCTAGTACATTTGAAATTGGTAAGTTGTGATGTTTTGGATAAAACAAAGACCAACTTAGGCCAATTGTGTGAAGTGTTTGTCTTGATTAGAATCCGCACTATCTCTTGGATGTTTGACAAGGGAGTCTTATATGTAAAGAGGACAGTGGGAGTCTGAAAGGTCTTGAAAGTCTCAAGAACTAATCAAGAATGGAACCTGAAGTTTTTCACTAGCACACAACTTGAGGTTCATAACCTATCGTGTTGACATATTCTGTGCCCATTCCAGTTAAAGTTGGCTTTGCATATGAGTTCTTAGAGTTCTCAATTTGTTGCACAACAACTTGGAAGCAATGGTAGGCCCTTGAGCTGCCAGGTGGCAAGAAATTAAGATTGAGTTCAGTCCATATGAGTTTGGGTTTGTCATTATCCTTGTCTTGTGACTATGATTTTGACAATTCACATGGATAAGAACACATACACCATTAAATCTAAGTGTCATAAGGTTTCTCTCCGATTCATGAAAATGATGGTGAGGAAACACTTTCACTAAGTAGATTTTAGCTAGATAGCAATTGTGATATTTGCATTCTCAAAGTCGTTAGTGGAGCGTGTGTGGTTTACCGGCACACTAACCTGGACTTGTGAGAAGTGGCAAAAAGGTCTAACCATTATGATTACGGCATACCTCTTCATAATTGTTTAGACACACAAGTGTGCTATCTAAGGGAAGGTGTATGATTTTGATAAAGTTTTATCAAAACAATCTAGCATCAGAAATCTGAACTTTGGTAAGAAAGTCAATGAAGTATTGATTTCTAGAAGTCCAGGTGATTTCTGAGAACATGTCAAAGCTAGTGGGAGCATAAGTGTTATGCTAATAATCATCATGTTAGTGGGAGCATGATAATTATGATAAATATTGCAAGTTAGCAATGTTAATTATAGAAAACAAAAGGTTTCAATTGGGAAAAGTTGTTTTGCTATAATTAAGGGAGAGGAAATTATACTTCATCTCAAATCTATAAGCTTAGATCGTGAGGTTTTAATCATTTAGTCAAGGATATATATGAATTTCATGTTGGAATGGCTCAACATAAGGAAATTCTGTATATAGGTCCATTATTTGCGTTCTAAAATTCGATTATGATTACGGCATCCCTTTTCATAATCTGAATTATGAGAACTTGGCAAATAGAAATGGAAATGTTATAGCAAAAGACTGGTTTAGTCTTTATGTGAGACATCATGAATCGTGTCCAATATGCTTCGGATATAGGATCGATTACATGTGCTATAATCATCCGTTCTAAAATTTTCCAAATGCCTGGGGCATTAAGAAGGGAAAAGGTTTAGAACTGGATATGACTAAAAGGATTAAACAATTGTCGAGGACAATCTAAGGTTTACCAAAGATTGTTTACTCAAGGACAATTGGAAGTATAGTGATAATTCTGGAAGGACCATATTGACATAATCTGTAAGGAGGCAACTCTTGTTCAGAAGTGATAGTCAAAATGGAATCTGGAAATGTTTCAAAGTTAGAAATTATTCAATCTGTGTAAGATTAAGGAAACTTAATGCAAGAAGGATGTTTCCAAGGAGATGATCTCCTTTGGAATGCTCTGTAATGTTTGTTGTCAAGTCTTTATGACTTTGTGCATAATCATTACAAGAGGATCAATGCATATAAGTTTAGAATCTAATAGATTTCAGTAAATGGCATGAATTTGGAATTCTTGTATTTGCGGTAAGGATTTGGGAGTGTGAAAAAAGAATCATTGAAGTTATGTTCAATTGATCTAGTTCACAAAGTAAAGATCATAGACAAACATAGTATGCATACTTGGTGTGTGGCATGACTAGTGTTTAAGAAAACATAGTGTACATGCTTGGAGCATGGGACAACTATTGTTTTAAATTCAAGAATAAAGTTGATAGCTGAAACAGTATACAATGAATAATGTGTAATCATATGGTGATAAATAAAAGGTGTTTTATTTATGTTCAAAGAGTTGATACCATATTGGATTCAATTATTATTGTGTTTCATTTTGCATGTTTTGACTTCCCGAATAAACTGGGTTATTCTTCCGGAATGACTAGGTTATTCAAACCATCCACAGTCGGTCATATGTTGGAAGTAGATATGAATTAAGACTGTCATGGGTTGTCTTGTAGAGGTCTAAGGTGTTGGACAAAGGGCTACAACACTCATGAGTGCTCATAAGTTCTGAGTATTGGATTCAACCCGCGCTCATTGGAATCACTTCATGGATTTTATCACGAGTGATCATGAGACGATAATATCTTATATTCTTCAAACCTAGAGATATGAGTTGTTACTATGAGTTGGTTGTACATTGATTGCACGAAAACGCATTTGGTAACTCGGTGCTATAAAATGTGCCTTTGTGTATGATTCAACAAGTAGTAGAACAAGCCATATGAGTCGAAGTTTATCCATTCCTTTTACCTTCGGGATAAAAGCGATATCTGTGGGCCCCTCGATGATTTGATGATGACAAATGGAAGTGCTCGGCCGGGCCAGGACTGATTTGATTTGTTCAATTAGTCAGTCGTCATAAATCGGAAATCGGGAAACAACAAATGGACAGAGAGAATGATTATAATCCATGTCTCAGTCCATATGATATCTAGAATGGAGGAATATATGATCCCTTATCTAATGGACAAGTTCGTTGACAAGATCAGAGTTCGACAGCAGCTTTAAGAACTACGATTGCCAGTTAGGTTTGAAGTCATACGCAATAATAGTTTTAGACTTATCCAAGTGGGAGACTGTTGGATTAATGTCTAAGTCCATAACTATATTTGGTATGTACTTGACCCGACCCAGCATGGTCCATTTGGGTTGCACTTCACCGACATAATTTATATGGATAATCTTTTGAGAATAGTATGTTTATGATTAATATTAATATATTATAAGTTCTAATATATTAATATGGAATCATATTATTTAATTAGTATTGATCAAGAATTAATTTATAATTAATTAAGTGATCAAAAGGAACTAATTAAATATGGACTCTTATATATATGGAATGGGCCAAGTTCATTTAGGTTGGGCTAAGCTTTCATGGATAGTCCATGGAGTGTTTAACCCATGGATCCTAGGAAATGAAAGCTCATGGGTATTAGGGTTTAACCCTAATCCTCCATACTATATAAAGATGTCTTTGGTTGGTGAAATTAGCACTAGTGTGAATACACTAAAGAAGGGCTAGCCAATTTCACTAGAGAGAACCAAGTAATCATATTCTCTAAAGTATTCCAAGGTGTCTTGGTGATTTGTGATTCCACTTGAGGCTTCCACACTATTGGGGCTAAGCTCTTAAAGCTTGAAGACATCAAGCTACATCAAGAGGTATGTATTCTATCTTGTTACATTCATAGTTTTTGTATGCTAGATTAGGATAATACCTTGGATGTTCTTATTTGCATGTATAATAGAGAAAACATAGATCCAAGGTATTTAGGGTTGCATGTACACTTAGGAAGTGTTAGAATGCTCAAAACCCAACATTACCTTCGGGATAAAATCGATATCTGTGGGCCCCTCGATGATTTGGTGATGAAAAATGTTACTGCTCGGCCGGGCCGGGCCAGGATTGATTTGATTTGTTCAATTAGTCAGTCATCATGAATCGGAAATCGGGAAACAACAAATGGACAGGGAGAATGATTATAATCCATGTCTCAGTCCATATGATATCTAGAATGGAGGAATATATGATCCCTTATCTAATGGACAAGTCATTGACAAAGGTCAGAGTTCATCTACAAGGTCAGAGTTCGACAGAAGCTTTTGAGAGCTACGATTGTCATTCGGTTCTTGAAGTCATGCGCAATAATAGTTTTAGACTTATCAAGTGGGAGACTATTGGATTAATGTCTAAGTCCATAACTATAATTGGTGAGACTTGACCCGACCCAGTATGGTCCATTTGGGTTGCATGGCATCATGCATTTGGATAGACTATAATGAGAGAAATAACACTTAAGGTTTGTTAATATATTATAAGTTCTAATATACTAATAAGGTTATTTAATTAGTATTGATCAGGAATTAATTTGGAATTAATTAAGTGATTAAAAGGATACTAATTAAATATATGGGTTGATTGTGTTAATCATTTATTCTTATATATGTGGGCTTGTGATCCAAGATTCCATATGTTAGACTAAGTCCATAGGGTGACCCATGGATACTCCATGGAGGTTAAAATCCATGGAGCATAAGGAATAGGTAAATTTATGAGTTACAGGGTGTAACCCTAATAGCCACCATATAAAAGAATCACATGGCTCAAGAAATCGGCCATTATGTGTGAGAATGAAGGGCTAGCCGATTTCATGAAGTGTGTATGTTATCTCAAGTCATTCCATGAGCATTTGGTGTTGTGTGAACCATTTGAGGTGTCACACTTGGGGCACTAGGCACTCAAGCTTCGTGAAGACATTCTACATCAAAGAGGTATGCATTCTATCTTGTTATATTCATTGCTTTGTATGCTAGATTAGGATAATACCTTGGAATGTTCATATTTGCATGTATAAAAGAGAAAACATAGATCCAAGCTATTTAGGGTTGCATGTACACTTAGGAGTGTTAGAATGCTCAAAACCCAACACGTCTTACGTCCGGGCACATGAGAACCAAAATTCCAAACTTGGTTGTCATACATGGACTGAATCTCGATGTCCATTGCCTCTTTCCATTTTATAGACTCCGGGCCTGCCATGGCTTCCTTATTGCTGTTAGGTTCGTCCAAATTCACTAGTGTACTATCGCTAATGAATGTATCCACTTCCACAGTAATATGAAAACCATAAAACTGGGGTTGAACCCTAACTCTTTCGGAACATCTAAGAGGTAAGGACTCGTCAATCGGTTCAACCGGATTTTCCTCCTCGGGTTAAGCGCCAACGTTAGAGCTTCCTTCATCACTTGGATCTCGAATCTCTTCAAGATCTATTTGCCTCCCACTGTCTCCTTGGCTTATGAGTTCTCGCTCTCGGAAAACCCCTCTCCTCGCAACGAAGACAACATTGTCACTCGGTCTATAGAAGAGATATCCAAAGGACTTCTGCGGGTAGCCGATAAAAATACATCGCTCACTACGAGGTTCGAGCTTGTCGTGAGTCTCTCATCTTACAAAATCCTCGCAACCCCAAACCTTGATATGTGCCAACGAAGGAGATTTCCTTGTCCACATCTTGTGAGGTGTTTTGGCAACCTTCTTCGTAGGGACTAAGTTAAGGATATGGGCGGCAGTCTCTAAGGCATACCCCAAACCTTGATATGTCAACATAACTCTTTTGATAATCTTGAGCGGCTAACATTCTTTCCCTGATCACTTTCAACTTCTCAGCAGTCTGATGGACCATCTCGGGTCACATAAACTGCTTTTCTCCAGCCTCAAGCCAACAAGATGGCGTACGACACTTTTGTCCATACAAAGCTTGATAAGGTGCCATCTTTATGCTCGAGTGGAAACTATTATTGTAGGAAAATTCTACCAAAGGTAAATGTTCATCCCAGTTACCTTGGAATTCCAGGGTACATGCTCTCAGCATATCTTCAAGTGTTTGTATTGTTCTTTCGCTCTGACCATCAGTCTGTGGATGGTAAGCTATACTTAAACACAACTTGGTACCCATTTCCTCTTGTAGACTTTTCCAAAACCTTGAGGTGAAATGGATGTCACGATCCGATACAATTGTTAACGGAACACCATGAAGCCTCAAAATCTCCTTCATGTATGAATTCACAAGCTTTTCCATAGACCACTTCTCATTGGCTTCTATGAAATGCGCACTCTTAGTGAATCGATCAACGACCACCCAAATCAAGTCATGACCACTTTTCGTTATGGGCAGTTTAGTGACAAAATCCATAGTAATGTCTTTCCACTTAACCATATGCACAAGTAAAGGTTCTAAACTCCCATATGGTTTCTGATGTTGTGTCTTGACTCTCGCACAAGTCACATACTCGGCCACATACTTTGCATCATCAAGCTTCATCGTTGGCCACCAGTTGTAGGGTTTTAGGTCCCTATACATTATAGTACTACCAGGATGAATTGATTACATGGTTTTGTGAGCTTCTTCCATCAGAAGATCTCTTATTCCTCCTGACTTAGGCACCAAAATTTGATCTTGGAATACCTTTAGTCCATGACCGTTTGTATCAAACACCAACGTTTTGCCCAAACGTTCTCCCTTTCTGTCATTCTTCTTAGAAGCTTCCTCTTGAGCTTTCTTTATACTTTCCACAATGGTCAAGACAACTTCAACTCTCAATGCTCTTGGCCTCTTTCTTTCAAAATTCACTTTCCGACTGAGAGCATCAGCTACAACATTAGCCTTACCGGGGTGGTAAAGTATCTCACAGTCGTAGTCCTTAAGTAACTCTAGCCAGCGTCATTGCCTCGTATTTAACTCTTTCTGATTAAAGAGATATTGGAGACTCTTATGATCAGTGAAAAATTTGCACTTCGTGCCATAGAGTTAATGCCTCCATATTTTCAAAGTGAAAACTACGGCTGCCAACTCCAAGTCATGAGTGGGGTAGTTGTTTTCATGCTCCTTCAGTTGTCGAGACGCATCTTCTATCACCTTTTCTCTTTGGTTCAAAACACAACCCAACCCAACACAAGACGCATCACTATAAATAGCGAAGTTTTCAACTCCATCGGGTAGAGAAAGAATCAGTGCCTCGTATAGCTTCTTCTTTAGTTTCTCGAATGCTTCTTTATGCTTATCACTCCAAGCATAAGTATCTCCTTTGTGCATCAAAGCTGTTAATGGAGTAGCAATCGAAGAAAAGCCTTGGATAAACCTTCGGTAATATCCGGCTAATCCTAAAAAGCTTCGGATCTCCGTGGGACTTTTCGGTTGTTCCCACTTCATCACAGCTTCAATCTTTGCTGGATCAACCATTATCCCTTCCTGGTTGATCACATGACCCAAGAATTGGACTTCTCGAATCCAAAAATCACATTTAGAGAACTTTGCATACAACTTCCCCTTCTTCAAAACTTCTAACACTTCTCGCAAGTGTCTGCCATGCTCCTCTTGGATTTTCGAGTAAACCAGAATGTCGCCTATGAACACTATCACAGATTTATCAAGGAATGGATTACAAACCCGATTCATTAAATCCATGAACGCTGTTGGAGCATTGGTTAGTCCAAATTACATAACCAAAAACTTGTAGTATCCATATCATGTTCTGAATGCAGTCTTCTCGATGTCCTGCTCTCTTACTTTAAGCTGATGATATCCTGACCTTATATCGATCTTCGAGAAATAGCTCGAACCTTGCAATTGACCAAACAGGTCGTCGATACTTGGCAACGGGTATCTATTCCTTATTGTTGCTTTATTCAACTCTCTGTAATCAACGTCGTTCGGCGTCGTGCTGGTTCTGTCGCGAAACTTTGACAGATCATAACTTCTTTGTTATAACTCGGATTTCGACGTTCTTTATATCTCCGGAATCCTTGTTTCGACCACTACAACTTTATGTAAAAATATCGGGTTTATCTCACACTTAAATTTTGACGCTTATTTTATCCTTAATTTAATTATATCTTTATAAACAATGAAATAAGCACATAATTCACATAATACTCAAATAATTCATCTTCATTACTTCAAAAAGAGTTACAAAGGTTAACCTAGACTATTACTTCAAAAAGAGTTACAAAGGTGAACCTCCTGATTGATAAAAATGCCTTCAGGTCCCTATCTAATATTTAAGCCAAGGAAAAAGTTAATTGGACCCATTGAGCTCATCTCAAATTTAGTTTCCATCAACTTCCTGAATTCAGCTGTTAAGCTAGGATTCATGGAGCCGAAGATGATGTAATCAACATAAATTTGGACTATCATAAGGTGCTTAACCTCTCTCTTACGAAAGAAGGTTGGGTCAACCGAACCTTGTTTAAATTTGGACATTCTTTAGAATCGAGTAAGAGTTTCATACCATGCTCGGGGAGCCTACTTCAGGCCATATACTGCTTTGTCTAGAATGAAGCAGTGATCTGGATGCTTCTCGTTCACGAAGCCTGGCGGTTGCTCAACGTACACAGTTTCTTCAAGTTCTCCATTAAGAAACGCACACTTTACGTCCATTTGATAGACTTCAAAGTTTTTGTGTGCAACATAAGCATGAAAGATTCGAACTAACTCTAATCTTGCAACTGGAGCGAAGGTCTCTTCATAATCTCTACCTTCCTCTTGGCAGTATCCTTTCATGGCCAACCAGGCCTTGTTACGAATCACATTCCCCTCCTTATCCATCTTATTTCTGAATACCCATTTGAGACTGACAACCGAAGCATCCTTTTGAGTTGGAATTAGACGCCATACTTTGTTTCTTTCAAACTTGTTCAGCTCGTCTGGCATGGCTTGAACCCAATTAGAATGGTCAAGAGCTTAATTCACGGTCTTCAGTTCAACTTTGGAGACAAAAGAGTTGAACATGAAAAATTCTACTTGATAGAATAGTGCAGCTTGTTTCGCTTTGATCTGTGATCGAGTTAATACCTTTTCTGAAGATTCCCCAATGATTTGACTTTGAGGATGGTCTTTGGTCCATTTAATGAGAGGAGGGTAATTTGAATCACAATAGGGATCTAGTTCAGCATTGACTTCTTCTTCCAATTCTGATTGTGTATCATCATCATTGACATTTGTATTCTCCCCCTCGAATGATGACACTATTTCAATTTCTGGATCAGAACGTTCCCCTTCGTTTGGACTTTCGGTTGAGCTAGATGATTGTGACAATGAATTTTCCCCCTGAATTGATGAATCCTGATCATTTGGTAGAGACAAACCCTCCCCCTTGATAAAAGAATAGTCACCAAAAGGTTCGCTTGAGTCAGGCCTTTCGCTTGCCTTTGGTTGTTCAGCTGCTATCTTCTGTGTAACATCGTCAATAATTTGCTTCAAACTATCGACTTTGTTATCTTCAGCCTTGGATTCAGAATCGATAGCTTTTTCAGGTTCATCAAAGAGAAGCATATATTGCTCAAAAAGATTTGAGATAGGCACAGTGACTTGACTAGACTTTGGAAAGATTTCTTGTATTGCACCTTCAGGTGTCTTCAACTTCTTGACATAACTGTCATCAAAAGTGACATAGTATGTGTTTTCAATCTTCTTTGAGCATTTATTCAAAATTCTATACGCCTTAGAGTGCAAGGAGTAGCCCAAAAATACCCCTTCATCGGCCTTAGCATCAAGCTTGTTTCGATTCTCCAATGAATTGAAGACGAAGCATCTTGAACCGAACATGTGGAAGAACTTCACATTAGGCTTGCGGTTGTTCGAGATCTCATAAGGAGTGATAGAGAATCGCTTATTTAGATATGATCTATTCTGAATGTAACATGCAGCAGCAATAGCATCAGCCCAGAAATATAAAGCCAAGGAAGCGAAGCTTAGCATAGTTCGATCCGCTTCGCAAAGAGAACGGTTTCGCCTTTCGACGATTCCATTCTGATGTGGAGTAAATGGAGCAGAGAAATTGTGAGTCGTTCCCTTCTCAACCAGAAAATCTTCAAAATCCTTGTTCTTCAATTCCAATCCATTTTCGCTTCTTACATTACGAACCATTTTTCGCAGTTGAACCTCTACTTACTTTATGAAGAGCTTGAGCTTAGGAGTTGCCTCTGATTTTTGCTTCAAGAAAAATACCCATGTGAAGCGAGAGAAGTCATCAACTATGACAAGAATGTACTTGTTCCTACCAATGCTTTCAATAGAGGAGGGACCACATAGATCGATATGTAACAGCTCCAATGGTTCTATCACCTTTGTGTTGATAATAGAAGGATGAGTTTGTCGACTTTGCTTTCCCATTTCACAAGCTGCACATAGATGTTCTTTGTCAAATTTGAGAACTGGAAGACCTCTAACATGATCTCCCACTACCAGCTTGTTGATATCTTTGAAATTGAGATGAGAGAGCTTTCGATTCCATAACCAGCTTTCGTCTGAGTGTGCCTTCGTTAGCAAGCAAACTAATGGTTTCCCTCGAATTGGATTGAAATTTAAAGGGTACATTTCCCCCTTTCGCTTCGACTTTAGTAGTATGTTATTTGACTTCTTTTCGACAATTTCTGGGCCTTCATCATCAAAGGAGACCTTCAATCCGGTCCCAACTACTAGTTGTAATACACTGATGAGGTTGCGCTGCAATCTTTCAACGTATGTGACCTTTCTGATTGAGAAGTCACCATTCGTAATCATTCCATAGCCTTTGATAGTTCCAAACGAATTGTTGTCGTAGTTCACTGTTCCACCATCCTTGAGATACCGAAACTCCATCAGTTCTTCCCTTCGTCCTATCATATGACGCGAGCAGCCATTATCAATGTACCTTTCTTCATCAAACTGCTCGTCACGTATAACCTGCAAAATATCAAGCAGATTTAGGAACCCAAAGTTTCTTGGGTCCTCGTGAGACTTTTACAGGACAGGGTTTAGTAAGTGAAACATCAACCATATAAGTTCTTTTTATTAGAGTTGTTTCATCTGTTCTCTTTATTGTAAAAACTTTTATTTTGTTTGACTTAGATTCATTTGATTTAGATGTAGGATTTGAAATTCTGACGTCTACATGCTTTTGGATCTCTTATGGGCATTTGTTGTCTTCTGGAAAGAGCCTTCGTTTCCCCTTTGAATCTTTTGAAGAATAAGAATTAGAATGAGAATGAGAAGAATAAGGTTTAGAAGCAATATTAGATCATCAATTATTGCTCTTCCTTGGTTGAGAACGTGACCATTCTTTCCTTCGATTCTTCTGATTGAACCTGGTACTGAACCCATCCTTTCGGTTGCTATCATGTTGAGGACCAAAATCTTTCTTTCGGTTGCTTACCTGCTAAAGACCAAAACCCTCCTTTCGGTTGCTTTCCTGCTGAGGACCGAAACCTTCCTTTCGTTTGCTTTCATGCCGAGGAACGAAACCTTCCTTTCGGTTGCTTTCATGCCGAGGACCGAAGCTTTCCTTTCGGTTGCTTCTTGGTTCTCCTCGTGACTTACGTGTCTTTTCATACCTTACGTAACGAGGATTCTGAGATCGCCAAAACTGTTTTCTTTCTGAGAGATTCTTTTTGTATCTCAGATTACGTTGGTGTTTTCGTTCTGCCACCTGTTTTGGATTTTTATGAATATTGGCCCTTTTCTTCGGTACTTGAGCATGGCTTTCGCTCTTTGACGAACACGTCTCACTGGGCGTTAACACTGGTTCGCCCGAAGAATTTTTGGTACCACTTGTGCTTGGTACATCATATCTTGTAGGTTCATTAAGTGGTTCTGACACAAACCTACCCTTGACTCTCTATGAGGTTTTCTGAGATAGGCCTTTTGTTTCATCAGGGTTATCTATTGGTGCTGACCAGAAGAACTCCTCACATCCATTTGCATTATCTTCTTCTACCATTGCTGTAAATTCTGCTGTTTGTTGATGTGTGACTCCCTGAACTATGTAAACTTGATTTGGAGTGGTTTGAACCTTTTGATATACAACAACTTTTTCCTTGAGAATTTTGGTCTTGTCTTTCGATGAGCGAACGAACTCAACGGAGTTTTCATAGATCAGATTTTTATTAGGTTCGGGTTCGCTTTTGACAAATTCAGAATAGTCCACCACGTCCTCTATAGAGATTTCACTCCTATCATCATCCTCATTAAGTTTAGATGCATTTTCAACATCAATTTTATTTTCTGAACTTAATTTAGCATTCAACGAGTCAAATTTCTGCACAGCTTCGGTTCTTAGTTTCAATTTATCATTTTCATCTAACAGATTTATGAGCATGTCCTTATGGTTTTTTGACTTTATGTAGGACTCTATTTTGTCAAGACCAATTTTGTAGGCAGGAGAGATTTCGTTAGAAGATACAACATTTTCACAGTTGTAAGCTTCAGCATCGACTTCATCCTCCTTTAACTCAAGGAAGGGTAAAATCATGCGATGCATCTTCTTTCCTATTTCACAATCGAGATGGCTTAAGATTGTCGAGTTGCAAATAGATTGACTCGTCCCTAGACCTAATTAATTCTTTCTCCTTCTGCTTAATCCAGATCCTCCTCTCCTCACTCTTCGACAATATCCTGTTAATTTGATCAGTCAGGTTAGAGTTTGTGACACGAGTTTGGGTAAGACTACTACTTAAACTAGAAAATTTAGATTTTAAGCTATTTAGTTCCTTTTCATAGTTAGTAATAGGAATTTTCAGAGAAGTAAGAATATTTTGTACCTTCTTGATCAACTCATCACATTCGTTGATCTGTGCACTGATAGGTTTTGTAGTGAAACTCCTGTCCTCTCGCTCCTTCCCATCTTCCAGCCCACCATATGTTGTGTATCCTCGCATCTGTGACACACCTTCTGTCACCATCAAACATCTTCCCACAACATTTTCTTCTTTCACCAGCATAGCCTTGCCATGAGTCGGCTTTCTCACTTCTTTGTCCTCTAAATCTATGGACCACACCTGCACTCCACCAAATTCATCATTGTCACCTGTATCATGTACAATCAAAGCATTCATGGTGTTATTGTTAGCTGTTGATTTCCTTTTCTTGATCTCCTCCAATCGTCTCAGGAGGTTCGCTTCCTCGTCATCTTCATCAACCTTTTCAGACTTTTTCTTCAGCATGCAGTCTTTGGCAAAGTGATTCTTGCCTCCACAATAATGGCAATCAAAACCTGACTCACCACCAATTTTCATCTCTTTCTTGGATGCTTCTGACTATGAACCCATCTTCGGTTCCTCCTTCACATTTTCGGAACTATAACTTCCCTGCCAGTTTCGGTTCTTGTTGGCTGGGAACTTTCTTTTGATAAACTTTCTTCGATTGGAAACCATCAGGGCATACTGTTCACCAGTCAGATCATAGTCAGCAAGATCCAATTCTTCTTTTTCTTCAATAGCACCTTTTCCTTTTGAAATAAGAGCTAATGACCCCAAACTAGAAATCACATTCATTTCCTTTGACACCGCACTTTCATGGGACTTCAGAATTCCCACCAGTTTCGCCAGAGAGTATGATTTGAAATGTTCGTGTGCCTTCACTGTGGACACAATTGTCGTCCATTCAGGTCTAAGGCCGTTCATGAAGGTAACCTTCTGCTGAATAACCTTCCTTTCGATCCTGTGCTTTATCATCTTACTAAAAAGATGATTAAACCGATCAGAGGCTTGAATGAGTTTCTCTTCGGGCTTCTGTTTGAAATCACCAAATTCAGAAAGCAGCAAGGTTTGAATCGAATGTTCCAGATCTTCATCAGTAGAATACAATTCTTTTAACCTATCCCATATCGCTTTTGCTGTAGCACATGAACTCACCAATTGAAATGTGTCCGATTATAAAGCAAACCTAATCATTCTTAAGGCTTTGATGTTCCACTGAAACTTCTCTTTCTCGTCTTGAGGAATTTCTTTCACATCATTCACGAGCTAATTGTACTCCTTTTGAGTTTTCACAATCTTTGAAGTGCTTGAATGAGCAAACGAACCAACTGTGATTGTTTCCCATATCAAGTACCCATTATCCTCTGAGCCGATTACATAATCTTCGAAGTGGTGCGTCCATACTTCATAGTCCTGAGTGTATAAGATTGGAATTCTTGTTGTTGATCCAATACTGTTGGAGATGTTGATTGGATTGGATTGAGAATCGTCCATAGACATTGTAACGTTTGACCGATAACCTGTTTAAGATCAAACTTGTAATTTATCGTTAAGGAAAGATCGACAATTAATGAGATACACCAATTTGGAATGATGGCTCAATTAATATCAATCATTGCGGAAAAACCCTAATAATTTCTTCGATGGAAGAGAGGTGTATGAATTACACAACCTCCTGCTCTGATACCAACTGATGAGAATAAATCTCTAGATCATTTAGATCTTTCACATGTATATTGATAAAGAACAAACAATTCAATCACAATACGATTACGAACACAATATGGAATCAATATGAAGCTTATGATTCAAATATAGTCACGCATCAACAGAGCTCGATAAAGAACTTCCACTGTAGAGGCGAGCTAGGGTTTACAATACTTTGATAAGAAAATAATAAAAGCGTTGCTGACTAAGGATGCATGCATGCACCTTAAATACTAAAACCCTAGAATAAAATAATGCATGGTTGGACAGACCCAAACCGGCTACAAAACTGGGCTAAGGACCGAGCCCATGACGCAACACTATACAACCCAACAAAATAATTAGAAATTATCTTTTTGTTTTGGCAAGGATAATTATAAATAAACAATAAAAATCGGATTTTATAAGTTAAAAACGATTTAGGCAATTATCCTTAAGCAAAAACAACATAAAATCTCGAAATATCCTCTGCCTGACTCCTGGACTCGCCAAGTTAGGCTGACTCGCCGAGTCGGGCAGAAGCCAGAAAAATGATTTTCAGCAGATAAACAATCATTGCATCACATACAACAAAAACCAATCAAGTATCTGATACCACTGATGGGTTTTACACAAATAAACATCCTATGTGCTCATGCAAACCCTAATGCTTGGATCTAGGCTTCTCTATTGTACATGCAATGAATCCAAGACTTGCAAACCCTAGATCTAGTAGTATGAATACGAAATCTAACATAACAAATCAGATCTAGGTGATTACCTTTTGTTGATTGCTTGATTCCCTCTTGATTCTTCTTGTCCTGGAGCTTAGAGTCATAAGTGTAACTCCTCTAATGGCTTACAAACACCAACTAGCAATAAGGCAATTATGACAGAGAAGAGAGGATGCTAAAATCATCCCTAGGGTTTCTCTTGGGATCAAGTGGCCGAAAATTGCATATAGGGGTCTCTATTTATACTGCAGGCTACTACGGTTTCTGCCAAAACCCTAATGGACAACTTAATCACCAAGCAGCCCATGGAACCTTCTGGAATAGGGCCTATGGACGAAATTTTGATGGATCCCCATCATAATTTCGTTCCCCCTTTGATCCATAAGGTTTCCCAACCCTAAATCCAACTATCACACATTGGACAGTTTAAGCCTCTTTATTTAATTAGTCTTTTTTAGTCACCAAATTAATTCCTAATTAATTTATGACCAATATTAATCAAATAATATGATTTCTCTTTTAATATATTTTTCTTATCATAATATCTTCTCTCTATAAATTACCCTGTCAAGTTGCTATGGCGAAGATAACCCAAAAGGAACTTACACAACCAGGTCAAGTACTTACCAAATAGAGTTACGGGCTTAGACACTAATCCAACACTATGGTCATGATAAAGGGAACTAGAAGCGAAGCTGCCCTAAATACTTGCAGGATGTCAAGGATGTGAAGGTTAAGCCCAACCATGCAGGTATTTATACTATTCTATCTAATAAATCATCACATTCTTGTTCTTCGGTTCTTGTTCTTAGGTCCTTAATAAGGATGGGAAGGATGGGAAGGTTGAGCCCATCCATGAGGGGGATGAAGTACACCTAGTGAACACGTAGTTCAAAACCACCTACAAGTTGCGAGCCTGGCAGCATTCCACTAGACTGTCTAGAATAGCTTGTGGTCATCATCTATACTCCACTAGATGACTGAATCAACTTAAAAATCGAGGTCTCTCATCATTTACTTCATCATATATATCATCTACCCATCTTTACCCATCATAATTATAGGTATAAAATAAATATCAATATAAATCGAATAAAACATGTAGAATTTGTTCATCCAGCATAGATATCAAGAACACCAATAATATGCACACATAGGACGAAATTTATATCAAATACTTCATATCTATCTCTAAGATAAAATTAACTATGCACTCACTTGATAAAGTGATAAATCCAAACTCGGGCAACGCTTCGCTTCTAACAATTTTATTTTCCTTCGACGAAACCTAGTATCATTATCACTAGATTTTAGTCTAATATTTATTGTGACTAATTATTAGTTGAGATTTATCATTAACTCAAGGTATACGAGCAAGATTGTTTTTCTTGTATTATATAAGTGTTAAACAATACTTTTCAACTACTATGTACGGACAGAGACTAAGAAGAGATAGGGATGTGGAGCGTTCTGATTTGCAGGACGATTTTGGCATTTAAGATGTTCTGAAATGCAACAACCATATGTCAGGCATGAAACATCGGAGGGCAGGACCATATTGGCATTTAAGCTATTCTGAAATGCAACAACCTTATGCGGCCCTTCAAACTAGATTCCTCGTACCGCAAGCAGTTAAAAGGTCATATAATAACATCTTGTATAATTTATAATACTTAGCACATGTATTGTTTATAGGTTCATAATAACAATAATGAACTTAAAGATAAGTTACACTAAAATTAGGGTAAGCACAACTCACTTCCAAGGGAGTATACCTAGGAGTCGGGCTCTGTAGGGGTAGAACTTATGAGCCGAAAGCTCTTCTTCTCGGAGTCGTCTGGCGCTCCGGGCTTTGCCTCTAGCACTTGGGAAGTGCTACGGAAGGGGAGGGGCTAAGGAGAATATTTGAGAGAGAAAGAATGGGAAAGGTGTGAAAAAAAATAGAAGATATGCACCTCTATTTATTGGATGAGAAATGGGAGTATGTGGGGCATAAATTCAGAGTACGATGGGCGTACACGGTATGCTAGGTGTAAGAAGCCCTACATTGGGCATACATGGGACAGGTGTGGCAATCCAGTGGCAAGGTGTGGGAAGGAAGCAACGTTCCAGATCTTGCCACATGCCAGCTTCGGAGCTTAACCCAAAAATTAATTATCTTCTAAATTTCGTAACTTTCGTATACGAACTTCGTTTTTTTCGTTCTTTATATCCATGTGTTGGTAGCAACGTGATCTAAAACTTTTGTTTAGACTCCGTTGGCTTATTTGATTTTATTTTTAAAGTTATATTTTAACAGGCTTAGATTGATAAAATTCGTTAAAAATTCATAACTTTGTCATCCGACGTCCATTTTCGTCTGTCTTTATATCGTTGAGCTCCTATTAATGAGATCTTCCATTATCGTTTACATTTTTTCGGCTAAAAGTCGATCGATTAAAAATTCGATTTCTGGGCTATGCACTGCAATGCTAAATCTTAGAAAATTCATAACTTCCTCTATCGAAATCAGATTTGGACATTCTCTATATGCACTCTCTCAATTTAACATATACTTCGACTTTTGTTTAGATAGCAAAGGCTAAAAATTATTTTATCGCAAACTCACTTTTTACGACACATAACATCGTACCGGTTTTGTCGCAAAACTTCGTCTGGTCATATCTTCTTCGTTATAAGTCGGATTTCAGTGTTCTATATATCCCCGAAATCCTTGTTATGACTACTTCAGCTTTCTTTAAAGAAATTCGGTCAAATATTCATTCTATTGTTGACGCATATTTCTAATATTATTTTATTATATCATTATAAATACTTATATTACACATAAATCACATAATACACATATAATTCCTCTTCATTAATTCAAAATAAGTTACAATTATTGACCCTAACTCTTACATCATAATATTAATGCTTAGCTTAGAAACACGGGCGTACAATTCTCTCCTCCTTTGGATGATTTTGTCTCGGAATCAGGCATCAACAAACAGATGTAGATAGCAACTCATCAAGTCATTCTTTCTTTCCCAGGTGAGGTTCGGCCCATTCGTACGTTTCCATCACACAAGCAATAATTTGAACATCTTACGTTGCAACTTTTTTGTCTTACGATCAACAATTGCCTCAGGATCTTTGATTAACTTCTTATTTTCATCCATCCTTAACTCCAAAAGTGGAATTATATCGGGAACTTCTCCCGTGAACTTCCTCAAATAACACACATGGAAAGTGTTATGAATAGCATCTAGTTCTTCTAGCAATTAGCTTGTATGCTTGGTTCCTAATCCTCTTAAGAACCTTGAATGATCATATAAATCTTAGAATCAACTTTCCTCTCTTTCCAAATCTTATAAGTCCCTTCCACAGTGAAACTTTGAGCAATACTGAATCTCCAAATTCAAATGTCATTGGTCGTTGCTTTTTGTTAGCATAGCTCTTTTGGCGATCCTGATCTGCCCACATCCTTTCTCTAATTACTTTTAGCTTTAAAGGAGTTTGATGGACTATTTCGGGGCCCATAAACTGCTTTTCTCCGGCCTCAAGCCAACAAGACGGTGTATGAAACTTCTATCCATACAAGGCTTGATAAGGTGCCATCTTGATGCTCAAATGGTAACTATTGTTGTAGGAAAACTCTACCATGGGTAAATGTTCATCCCAGTTACCTTAAAATTCTAGGGTACACACTCTCAACATATCTTTAATGTTTGAATTGTCCATTCTCTATGACTATCAGTCTGCGGATGGTAGGTTGTACTTAAACATAACTTTGCACCCATTTCCTCTTGTAGACTCTTCCAAAATCTTGATGTGAAACGACTGTCACGATCCGATACAATCGTTAATGGTACACCGTGAAGTCTTACTATCTCCTTCACATAATAATTTGCAAGCATATCCATAGACCATCTCTCATTGGTTGTTATGAAGTGTGCACTCTTTGTGAACCGATCCACGACTACCAAAATCATGTCGTGACTGTTCTTCGTCCTGGGTAGTTTAGTCACAAAATCCATGGTGATGTCTTCCCATTTACCCATGGGTACAGGTAAAGGTTTTGAACGCATATACAGTTTCTGATGTTGTGCCTTAACTCTCCCACATGTTACACAATCTGCCACATATTTTGCATCATGAAGCTTCATCGTCGGCCACCAGTAGTAAGGTTTCAGATTCCTATACATCTTAGTGTTGTCGGGATGAATCAAGTACATGGTCTTGTGAGCTTCTTCCATTAGAAGATCTCTTATTCCTCCCATCTTAGTCACCAAATCCTATCTTGGAATACCTTCAATTCTTGAGTATTTGTACCGAATACCAATGTTTTGCCTAAACATTCTTCCTTTCGGTCATTTTTCTCCAAAGCTTCTTCCAGATATTTCTTAATGCTTTCCATAATTTTTGAGACAAATTCTATTCTTAATGCTCTTTGCCTTTTTCTTTCCAGGTTTACCTTTCGACTTAGAGCATTGGCCACGACATTTGCTTTATCAGGGTGCTAAAGTATCTTACAGTCGTAATCCTTGAGGAAATCTAGTCAGCTTAGTTGTCTCATATTTAATCCCTTCTGATCAAAGAGATACTGGAGATTTTTATGATCAGTGAAGAGTTTGCACTTTGTGCCATAAAGATAATCCCTCCATATCTTTAATTTAAATACTACCACTGCCAACTCCAGATCATGAGTGGGGTAGTTCTTCTTGCTCTCTTTCAATTTTCGAGATGCATATGATGTCACTTTATCTTACTACGTCAGAACATAACCTAACCCAACTCCAGATGCATCGCTATAGATTGCGAAGTCTTCAACTAAGTCAGGTAAAGAAAGAATTGGTGCTTCACATAACATCTTATATAATTTCTCGAATGCTCCTTCATGTTTCTCACTCCATGTGTATGTAGCTCCTTTATGGTTCAAAGTTGTCAATGGAAAAGTCTTGGATAAATCTTTGGTAAAATCCAACTAATCCCAGAAAGCTTCAAATCTTAGTGGGACTTGTTGGTCATTCCCATTTCATCACATATTTAATCTTTGTTGGTTCAACCATTATTCCCTCTTGATTAACCACATGACCTAAGAACTGGACTTCTCGAATCCAAAAAACACATTTGGAGAACTTTGCGTACAACTTTTCCTTCTTTAAAACTTGTAATACTTCTCGCAGGTGCTTACCATGCTTCTGTTGGCTCTTTTAGTAAATCAGAATGTCTTCTGTGAACACTATCACGGATTTATCTAGAAATGGTTTACAAACCCTATTCATCAAATCGATAAATGATGTTGGAGCATTGGTTAGTCCAAATGACATTAACAAAAACTCATAGTGTCTGTATCTTGTTCTAAACACAATCTTCCCAATACCTTGCTCTCTCACCTTTGGCTGGTGATATCTTGACCTAAGACCGATCTTTGATAAATAGATCAAACCTTGCATTTGATCGAACATGTCATTTATCCTTGGAAATGGATACCTGTTTTTCATTTTTTCCTTGTTTAGCTCTCTATATTCTATTCACATCCTCAGGCTTCCATCCTTCTTCTTCACGAATAACACCGGAGCTCCCCAGGGTGATGAACTAGGTCTTATGAAACATGCATCCAACAAATCTAGAAGTTGCATCATCAGTTCCTTCATCTCTTTCGGTGCTAACCAGTATGGTGCTTTTTCTATTGGTGTCGATCCTCTCAACAAGTCTATTCGAAAATCCACTGTCTAGTAGGGGAAAATCCAGGAAGATCTTCAAGAAAGACTTCCAAATAGTCACACACCACTGGTATTCTTTGTATCTCTTTCTTCTCCTTATTTTCATTGATCACAAATTCCAAGTATGATGTGCATACTTTGGACAAACATTTTCTAGCTTTCATCATGGAAATGATCCTAGAATTCACTCTACGTTTGTCCCCGTACACCATAAACGACTCTTTTTCGGGTGGGTTTACTCTCACCATCTTCTTCCTGCATAGTATCTCAACATCGTTTGCACTAAGCCAATCCATTCCTAGTACGATGTCGAAACCATTAAACTCAATGGGTAACAATTCATCATAGAATTTATTCACGTTCAAATCGATGACGATGTTTTTAATTCAATCTCTAACAATTATGAATTTGCCATTTTCAACTTCTACAACTAGAGCATTATAAAGTTTATCTACAGGCAATGCTAGTCTTCCACCAAATTTATGTGATATAAAGGAGTAATTTTCTCCATATTCAAACAATATATTGGCGGGCAATCCATTTCCAAGAAAGGTACCTGAAGCGACATCTGTTGCATCCTTTGCTGCTTCAAGAGTCATTTGGAATGCTCTTGACTTTGGCCTCGACGGAACATTAGGCCTTGTTTTCTCTTTCTTCTTCGGGCAATCCTTTGAGATATGCCCTTTTTCGTTACATCCATAACACAACCTCTTGTTGGATGTACACTCATTGGTGTAATGCCCAGTTTTTCCACACTTGTAACAAATCACATCCCCATTACTTTTTCCAAAGTGCTTCATTTTGGACGTCTCACACCATCTTGTTTCGCCTACTCTTTTTCCTCCAAATTTCTTGGAACCAGACTTCGAGAATTTGCTTTTCTTGTTGGACCTTGAAGATCCATCAAACTTCCTTTTCTCTCCTACCTCAGCTCTCTCCATACCCTTCTCCCTTATCTGGGTCTCAACATTCTTAGCTTTCTAGATGGCGGCTTTCTAGGTGGTTGCTTGCTTGACCATCGGACCAAATTCTGCTTGTAATCCAATGCAAACTTGTTAACCTTGGAGAGTTCAGTTGGAACTAAATAAGTAACAAGCTTCATTTTCTCAGTAAAACTCCCAGCATACTCGGTGACGCTCATTCTTCCCTTCTTTAAGTTCTGAAACTCGTTATTTATCTCCAGTAGATCCTGCTCATAACAATACTGCATTTTTAGTTGCACCAAAATTTCTTCCCAAGACATCTTTCTAGCTTCTCCCTTGGGAATGGTATCAGCTAGTAGCTTCCACCATCTTAGTACCCCTGAATTTAACAATGTAACCGTGAGAGCGGTCTTCTATTTCTTGTTGCAATCGTAGCTTTCAAACACCATCTCCATCTCAGAGATCCAATCCATGAACTCCACCGGTGTTGGGCTTCCAAAAAGACTCAGTGGTTTGGATGCTATGATGTCCTTGTACTTGCACCCACGTCCATCATTTCCTCCGTTGGGGTGATTTCTCATACCCACTCATGGCTCAGCTTGACTGACAGTCTGACTATAATTTACTTCATTTGATTGTCCAATGTTCAGCTCAGACTGTATGATGGGTACAGTAGGTTCACCCCTATTATGTTGAAGCAGATGCCTTGTCTCTTCCATCTGATGATCCAACATCATTTGCATCATCGCTTGTACTCCTGCCAGTGTGATTGGCTTGGGTGTAGCTACTACCTCTGGTGCACGCTCAATCACAGGCCACTGATTAGCATTAGCATTTCCATTAGCATTTCCGAATACGCTTAGGGTTCTTGATATGTTGATGTATACACCAAAGTAGGTGAATTTGGGTCTTTATTTACGATAGACGTTTAAATCCACATTGTCACTCCAAAAAGTTACATGCCAGTTCTAATATCGTAGTCGAACGTTTAGAAATCTAAACACATAAAGTTTCCAGATCCGGTCGGCAATAGACCATAGATCCGATCAAATAATAGCATAGAAGGAATCTTTATAGCTATAACATAAATCATTTAGCACATAAAAGCAATTTAGGCATCTTTCCTAAAAGAAGCTAGTGCTTGTGTCTAAAATATAGCAGACACTCATCTCACAATCATCGCTTTGCATTCTAAGTTTAATTCTAGAAATCCTACAAATTCCTAGTTCACTTAAACTAATGCTCTAATACCAACTGTGACATCCCCAATTTCACGGCCAGAAAATACCGATTTCTTTATGCTTTATATGAAAATCAAAGTATCCTTTTGAAGAAACATGTTGCGGAATTTGTTCCCAAAAATATGATAAGTAAATTATCAAAGCATCTCTGAAGAAATGTGTTTTCATTATATTAAAAACGTTGGGATGTCATTGTCAATACAATACATAAGCATAAACAGAAATAGAACAAGCCTTACATCATCTATTATTCTAATGGCCTATAATCCATTGATCTCTCATCATATCATCACTCTTGTGCTCTATTGCCACTACCTATAATCAAAGAAACTAAGTGGGTCAGGCTTGGCAGCCTGGTGAGCATATAGGGTTTTCAACCCACAATAATTAAGTTTATTTATTTCATCAAATCAATCAACCTGATTATCCGTACCCACTATCCTCACTTTTTGTCCCTAAAGCATCTAAATTAAGGGACATAACCTATGGATTTTCATCGGGATGGAGAACACTACTTAGGGGATTCTTCAACAATATACGTCAGAAAGGCGACCACGAGGGGGATAGAGTTCACCTAGTGAACATGTAGTTCAAAAGCACCTAAAGGTTGCGAGCCTGCCAGCGTTCCACCTGACTGTCTAGAATAGCCTGTGGTCGTCATCTATATTCCACTAGATGACTGTATCAGCTTAAAAATTGAGGCCTCTCATCATTTATTTCATGATCTATATCATCTATCCATCTTTACCCATCATGATTATACGTACAAAATACATATACAATTTAAATCGAATAAAACATGTATATTTTGTTCATCCAGCATAGATATCAAGAACACCGATAATATGAACACATAACACCTAATTTACTTTAAATACTTCATATCTATGTGTAAGATGAAAGTAACTATGCACTCACTTGATAAAGTGATGACTCGAAACTCGGGCAGTGCTTCGCTTCTAACAATTTTATTTTCCTTCGACGAAACCTAGTATCATTATCACTAGATTTTAGTCTAATATTTATTGCGACTAATTATTACTTGAGATTTATCATTAACTCAAGGTCTACGATCAATATTGTTTTTCTGGTATTATATAAGTGGTAAAAATTACTTTTCAACTACTATGTACAGACACGGGCCAAACATGAAAAACCGGAGGGCATGACCATTTTGGCATTTAAGCTGTTTTGAAATTCAACAACCATATGCGGCCCTTCAAACCAGATTCCCTGTATATGGAGTAGTTAAAAGGTATTATAATAACATCTCAAATAATTTATAATACTTAGCACATATATTGTTTATAGGTTCGTAATAACAATAATGAACTTAAACATAAGTTATACTTAAAGTAGGGTAAGCATAATTAACTTACAAGGGGGTTTAGCTAGGAGTCGGGCTCTGCATGGGTAGAACTTTTGAGCCGAAAGCTCTTATTCTTGGAGCCTTCTGGCACTCCGGGCTTCACCTCTAGCACTTGGTAAGTGCTAGAGAAGGGGAGGGACTAAGGAGGGTATTTGAGAGAGAAAGAATGGGAAAGGTGTGAGAAAAATGGAAGATTTGCGCCTCATTTATTGGCACAGAAATGGAAGTGTATGGGGCATAACTTCCTAGTACACTAGGTGTACGTGGGACAGGTGTCACAATCCGGTGGCAATGCGTGGGGAGGAAGCAACGGTCCAGATCTTGCCACGTGTCAGCTTCGAAGCTTAACCCAAAAATTAATTATCTTCTAAATTCTGTAACTTTCGCATACGAGCTTTATTTTTTACGTTCTTTATATCCACGCGTAGGTAGAGACATGATCTACAACTTTCGTTTGGACTCTGTCGGCTAATTTTGACATTTATTTTTAAAGTTATATTTTAACAAGCTTAGATAGATAAAGTCCGTTAAAAATTCATAATTTTGTCATCCGACATCAATTTTCGTCTGTCTTTATATCATTGAGATCCTATTAACGAGATCTTCGATTCTGTTTTAGAATGTGTCAACTAAAAATCGATCGATCAAAAATTCGATTTCCGGGCTATGCACTGCTATGCTAAATCTTAGAAAAATCATAACTTCCTCTAACGCAGTCAAACTTGGACGTTCTCTATACGCAAGCTCTTAGTTTAACTTATACTACGACTTTTGTTTAGATCACTAAGGCTAAAGATTATTTTATCGCAAACTTACTTTTTACGACACAACATCATGCCGGTTTTGTCGCAACACTTCGTCGAGTTATATCTTTTTCGTTATAAGTCAGATTTCAACGTTCTTTATATCCCATAAATCCTTGTTACGACTACTTCAACTTTCTTACAAGATATTGGGTCAAATCTTCGTTCTATTTTTGATGCATATTTCTATTATTATTTTATTATATCATTATAAATACATATATTGCACATAAATCACATAATACTTAAATAAATCATCTTCATTACTTCAAAATAGGTTACAATTGTTAACCCTAACTATTACATCATAATATTAATGCTTAGCCTAGAAACCTGGACGTTACATAAATCATGAGCCTGCTTTCTCTTCCCAGTCGTGTTTCCACATCAAGATATCTCCCCTAGTCGCCTCAAGAGTATCTTCAACAGTCTGAAAAGCTGCAATCTGGTCCTTAAGCTTGGCACACATCCTATTAGTAATTCGATCAACGGTACCAGACAACTCTTTTAGTAATATCTGTGTAACCTCAGTGGTAATCCAACCGCGTAACCCTGTATTGTCCGCACCAATCTCAGAGGGCCTTCTTCCCGACCAGACATCGACAGCCTATTAAATAAAACCAAATTGTCATCACTAATACATCACACTCTCTACCCACTAATAAATATCATGCACATCAACCCTCTACCGATTTCCTAGAATCCTCGTGATATTCCCCGATTCGAGTACGGATCTTGTGCTTTCAGTTATACAGGCCCAATACTACCTTACACACCTATCCATACTTTCCACAAGAATCATCCCGAATGCTCTAAGTCACCTTCTCAAACTTGCATTCACAAAACCCGAGAAACATCGCACCATTCCCACTAAAGTAGTTCTTAGGCTCTCTTAGGATCCCGATCTCACCCTATCATAAGCTACTGAAAGACCCCTATTAATTTCAATTAACTACTTCATGAATACATCACATACAAAAAAACTTAAATAATCTTTCAATTAAAAGACCCAACCCTACAATGGTTAGACTAGATGAGAGCTACACAATAGGGCCAAATTAATCACTCCGAGATTATTTAGCCTTGGTAGCATGTCACATAATATATTCATTTAATAGTTAACTCACATCAGTATGAGTCCTACAAAGCACAAATCACGTAGCATTCATGCATCAGGAAATCTAAACCAATGCATCACCTAATCAGACCATTGTATCCAACATCTGAAATCTATACTAGCATGTAATTATAAAATTTCAACCAAAAGGCATAAAAAGGAATCTCTCCTAGCATTCCATCATGCAATCTCGAGTAGATACTTAGTCCTAATCTAGCCTATAATTCTAATAATATATAACATAACATCAGGTATGGCTATTCTGGAAATTACTTACTTGAGCTTGGCTGATTGCACACATTGCGCCCCTTTTTCTTTATAAAATTCTTTTAGAAAATTCCTTATTCTTTTAAAAAAAGATTACCAACTCCCTAGTTTGAGTTCAGAAACACCCGAGAGTGTGCCCGAATCAGTTAAACCAAGGCTCTGATACCAACTTTTAACGTCCTACTAATCATAGTAAAAAATTTTCATTTTAAATAAGTCAAACTATTCATTCATTGATGCAAAAATGGTAAGGGTCAAGGTATTCTCAAAACATTCTAGTAATTTGTAAGCATCTAGTGCGGAATAAATCTCATGGGGATGCAATGCGATCAAGGTGGGCCCTTCCTTTTCAAGATAGTAGTACCTGAAACCATAAACATAAAACCGTAAGCACAAATCTTAGTGAGTTTCCCCCAAAATACCACCACACAAACATATAACAACATGTATACATGAGCCTTCAGCCTTATGGGACCGCCTCATAGGGCCTACAGCCTATCCAGACCGCTCTTTGTGCCTTCGGCCTAACTACACCACCTTGTAGGGCCTACAACCTATCTGGACTTCCCTTCAGGCCTTCGTCCTGACTCGACCGCCTTGTAGGGCCTACAACCTATCTGAACAGCCTGGGGTATCTTGGTCTTCAGCATAAAGCATGACCACCTCAACCCAACAAAACGATAACATGTCGACATATATGATAACAATCAATAAACAACAAATATAGGTAATGATACAGATCTGCCAGTCTAACATATAACCAGTGAGCACAGGTAATCATACAGATCTAACAATCTAATATATAACCAACAAAACAACATCCTATATACCAAGATACATAACCTAGTCGGCGGGAATTGGTGCTTTCGACCCACAAGTACAGCGAGGAAAACTCACCCCAATATCTGAAAGATAGCTAAACTGGTTATTAGTCTAAATATCGGCCATATAGGTCGTATGTTCAACACAAAGGGAGCAAGCCTCAATCTACTAATTAAAATACCCCAAATGACCTAAAGTCAAACTTGGTCAAAGTCAGCGGTCAAATGTCAACCTCCATCCGGTCTCCATGTCGTGGTCATCCTTGGCTATGTTGTGGCAGCAAAACGACAAAACAGACGGGCCTTGGTCAGTCGCCACGTCATGGAGACCTAAGGCCACGCCATGGGCACTAGGTTCCTAACAACTTAATGGGTTAAGTTGTTATCTTCGATTCCAATAGCTCTAAAGATCATATCAGGTCCATTCTATATATGTTCTAAATGGATAAAGTTTCCAACTTTATCCATTAAGACACCTAAAGAGATCAGGATCTCAAACCCTAAGTCTAAATAAGGTCAAAAACCACAATGTTTTAACCATTAATCCCTTATTCTGAAAAATTCCTTTACCCAACTACTCTAGAAGGTTTTTTAATATCAGGTCTTTCCTAAAGATGAAAGCTTTATAGACATGCATGTCCAATACATGTTTAGAATCCTTTTTAGGTCAAAATGAACTAAAAATGACCAAGCCTTATGTAAAACGTAAGAACTCCAACCAAAGTCTAGATCCACAATATAATATGCTCATGGGACTCAGGAGAATCATAAAGTTGCCAACTTTATGAGTTCCATCCTTCCAAACTTGCTCAAACATGAAGAACATGGGATAATATCTTAGATCTAGCCACTTCAAGCCATACATATTGAGCCTTTGACACTTACAGAGGTCCGAAACCTATGTGAGATGTTGATGATGTTGGTTCCTTGCAAGTTCTACCAATGTAGATCCATCTTCTCCTTTTCTTCTTTTCCAAGCCAACTACGGTCCCAAAATATCACAAATCATCGAGGGAATGAGAGCTAGGGTTTCTCTGAGGTATAAGGGTGTTAGGGGCTGATAATAAACCCTATAAATTGTTTAGCGGGGTTTAAAGATGAAACAAACTCTAAATAATCTTGGGCTTATGCTAGAACAGCTGTCACGCCGTGGAAATACTTGTAGTTGTGTTGATTATGATGGCATGTGCGGAATTAGAAAAGATCTAGTGATTCATCATGTAAAATCAAGAACACATGGAGTAAATAAATCTTTGTAAGATCTTATTAGATCTAGAAAGAATATATAAATGGGTTTGTACAAAATTTCTCTCTCTAGTCTAACACTCCAAATGGTTCACTTACATAATGGGAGTCACTCACTTCCTATTTATAGGAAAGACTCAACCCATTTACACATACAAAGAGGAAAGCCTAAAACACTACATCCAAGCATGACTTTGCACCCAAACATTCTCCCCCTCAAAGTTAGGATTGGATGTTCGGCTTTTAGTCTCCAACGAGCTAGCGCGATCAAGACCAAACTCCCCCTCGAAGTAACACCGGTCTTCAATTCCGCAAATGAATATTCGACAAACCCGAGAAGCTTCGAATACCCATCATTCTCCCCCTTTTTATAATCAAAAAATGATTATAAAACCCACTAAGGATGAGAAGCGCCCAAGGAATAGACAATACAATACTCCCCCTTGATGTGTACCAAAAATGAATCACCAAAAATCTTGCACGGAAAAACAATCACGAAAAAGCCACAAAAAAATTTCCAATTTATGAAAAACAAAATTGACTTTTTGGGTGAAAGTTGCAAGATTTTTCAAAATCCGGGTAGAAATTATCATTTTCTGAAACTTGCAGGGAGCCGTTGCGCCAAAAACAGTCAAATATGCGAAACGTTAGCCCATTTGCAAAACCGGGCATAAAGCGTAAATTCGCACAAACTACAGGGACCGGAATTGAAAATTCTGCAATTTCTCAGCTTTTATTACCCATATGCGAAGTTGTGTATAAACTGTCATTTCGTGAAAAGATCAGGGGTCAAATGCGAAACTATTAGCTTTCTTCCCCAACTTACGTTATACTGTAAAAGACTTCACATTTGCATTCTCACACGTTTCGCATCTTTCATCCACTATAACAAAATATGCGAACACAACACAATGATTTTCTTCAACCATTCGCATTTTCATTTTGTCATCTAATGCGAACATTATTCTTGAGACCCAGATGCGAACTTAATATTGATTCACCCATATGCGAACTCAATTGATTTTATATGCGAACACCCAAATTACGATTGGAGATGCAAACGTTCATGCGAAACCAAATCATCAACATCGACTCCCATATATCTTTCGCAATATCGACTCCTAGTAAACCCAAAATTGATATCAAACATACGAACTCAATCCATAGATGTGAACACAATTTTAACCTCATATGCGAAATTACTTGAGACCTAAATGTGATTCCAACAGAACTCCAAATCTTCACAGGTCTTCATACCACAATTACAGATGCGAATGAGGAACTCGATGCAAAATCAAAAATCGACATCACTTCTTATTTGCGAAATCCATACCACCGATACCAAAATCAATTCTATTAACAAAATCCAAGTCATCGACCATTCGCACATGAGACCCAGACTAACCATCCAGGTTGCCGACTTTGCTTTTCATTCATCAAATTC
Organism: Lactuca serriola; assembly: GCF_051521515.1. Classification (NCBI taxonomy): domain Eukaryota; kingdom Viridiplantae; phylum Streptophyta; class Magnoliopsida; order Asterales; family Asteraceae; genus Lactuca; species Lactuca serriola. Next base: position 354,854,235 of record NC_136411.1, read on the forward strand.
ATCAATTTCGACTGCCTTCATCTTCAATCACTTCATCCTTTGAACATTGAAATCAAATCCCAGCACATTTCGTTCAAGAAACAAATATGAACGAACACAGTGTTCATTCATGATGAACATACACCCATTTACTTCCAAATTCGAAATTAACCTCCAAATTGAATATGATTTCAACATCCAAATCTTCAAAACAGCTTGTATCTATTGATTTCTTCTAACAATTCCATGAATCAGCCCTTAGAAATCATCTTTGACTTTTTCTGATATTGACTTTTTCGAAGTCAACAATCAACAAACTTCAAAATAATGATTCAAATAACAAATTTTGGATCAAAAACTTGATAAACCATCAATTCTTCACTTGTTTTTCATGAAAATATCAAAGTTCTTGATCAATTTCATCAAAATAAAAGACTCAATCATCGACTTCACGCTATGACTTGAAGAAAGTCGATTTTATCTTTTATTGAATAATATGAAATTGAAACTCATTTTCAGATAAGCATTATACATCAATCAGAACGAGACCATGAGAAAATGAGATTAAGAACAGAAGAACAACTGATTATGAAAAAACATTATTCGATGGTACAAGTACATGATGCGTGTGTACAAGTCAAAAGATGAACAACCATATACTTCAATTGAGATATCAAACTGTGATCGAATAAAATGAGTTTGGGCTAAAATCATATGAACAGTAAACAAATTATGCTTTTGGGCTCAAATCGGACAATTAATCAGATTGAATATTTGGTTTTGAAAATTTCGATGAACAGTAAATGATCATTTCAATGGGCTTTGAGTATGGAACAATGATATGAGATTGGATCGGGCTTTGATCAACAAAAAGTTATTGGATCACAACAAGTGGGTTTTTCAAAGAAAATTTGATCCAAAGAGTCAAACGATCAAAAATCAAGAACGCAACGCACGAATTGAAATCATGGATGTTTTGGAATCCATTTGAGAATTTGAGATACCTTATTGACGAATCAAGTTCCGTTTTCAACGAACGAATCAAATTTGGAAGATCTTGGTTCTTTTGTCGGAATGAGAAAATCTCCAAATCGAACATTGTACCACCCACCATGTGAGATGTACAACTCATTTTTCGTGTTCTTCGTGTTCTTCAACGATCCAAGAACATCCTCAAAAGAACCACCAACACATTTGGTTTTTGACTTCAAATTCAATGCAACCTTTGCAGATTGTTGCTTTGGAACCCAAATTTGCTTCACGGATTTTGGCTTCACAACATATGAAGATTTTTGTGAGTAAACCCGCTTATTCTTCCGATTCATCTTCTTCTTCTTTTTCTTTCTCATCTTTTTACATCTTGAAGACTTGACTTCATGAACAAACCCACCTTCCACAACATCAACTTTGTGAATTTGAATCAAATATTTTGGAGTTTGATACTTGTGATTTTCTTGGATCACCGGCTTCCGATAAGGAATCATTCCTTCAAACGAATCACAAGAACACAAAATATCATCGGTTTGAACTCCAATTGAGCAAAAAACTTTTTCATCTTGAAAATCAACTTGAACTCCTTTTTCTTGAACATCATCATCATCAAGAACACCATCCCGAGCTTCACGAAAATCTGCATAATATTCAAGTTTATTGCTTCCATATTTGCATTCAACACGAGAAATTCCTTTTATGACTTCTCCATCTCTTCTATTTCTTCGTCTCTTTTGATATGTTGTAACCAAACGATCAAACAAATGTTTGGTTCGAAAAATTGGACAACTAATTAATTCTCCAACTTCATTCTTTTCTCCATTTACAACAATATCATATTCACTTTTCAATCCAACAGTTAAGCTATAAAGAAGATATTCAAATGAGCATTCACTTTGAACATCTTCACTACGTATCATCCATTTCTCCATAATTGCTTCTTTTCTTTCGAATCAAATGATATGAACTTGGGTTTTCTAGAGAGAGAAAGTGTAAATCAAGGAGATCTCTAGAGAGAGAAAGTGAAACAAACAAGTATTCTAGAGAGAGAAAATCGAATTATGGATCAAATCAAGGAAAAATTCGATTTCTAGAACACAAAACACTCTCAAAACACGAAGATCAATGAACAATAAGAATCACCAAATCAAAATAGCCATCAAGGATCAATTCTTGATCAAATCAAGAACACCTGCTCTGATACCAATTGTAGTTGTGTTGATTATGATGGCATGTGCAGAACTAGAAAAGATCTAGTGATTCATCATGTAATATCAAGAACACATGGAGTAAATAAATCTTTGTAAGCTCTTATTAGATCTAGAAAGAATATACAAATGGGTTTGTATAAAATTTCTCTCTCTAGTCTAGCACTCCAAATGGTTCACTTACATAATTGGAGTTACTCACTTCCTATTTATAGGAAAGACTCAACCCATTTACACATACAAAGAGGAAAGCCTAAAACACTACATCCAAGCATGACTTTGCAACCTAACAATACTTGGCCACGCCGTGGCGGCCCAAATAAAGACACAGTCCTCCAAGCCGTTCCACGTCATGGGCATCTTTGCACTACGTCGTGGCATAAAATTTACTTCAAATGTCATCTTTGGTCCCTAATAAAAGTAAGCTTAGCCAATCTAGAACATGGATGTTACAATCTGTCTTCATAGTGGAACAACATAATATGATACACATGCAATGATAACAGTCTTTCCAAATACATCTGTATCCCTGAAATTTCTTTGTTCAAAGAGAGAAATGGGAAACACTGTTTCACAAATTTTATAGCTTAGAAAACAATATAATAGTTACTTACATCATTATATTTGCAAGCTTTTTGTATTTGAATAGGGAATTCCAAGTTTCTTTTCTGCAAAACATATATAGAAAAACAAAAACTCAAACAAAGAAACAATATATAAGATTAATGTGGATCTGTAACTGTAATTTAATTTTAATAAGAAGGACAAATGCTCATTTTTCTTGAGTTGACGAAAAACTTTAACTCAGAGAACATAGGTGCGACTTACATGAAAATTGTCAAGTGTCCTCTTTAATCTAAAAGGCCATAAGTTGTGTTCATAGTTGAATTATCTGTCATTTTTCATTTTCATTTAAGTTTTTTTCGGGATTAAACGAAAGAAAAAAACAACATAATTTTGTTTATTATAAGATCCTACTTTCGCTTTTTTTTATTACAACATAAAGATTAGAACATTTTACGCGACTATAGCAATAACACTCGTTGTATTAGAAAAAGTTGGAAGTATCGGGCTACAACTAGTATAAAACTCAAAAATAATAGTTCATAACATTGGCATAACTCATATAACTTCGTATCATACAACGAAAGAAGAAATAAAATATTAAAAAGGTAGTAGGATTGAAAACCTTGTTTTGTATCCGAATAAGTTTGCATAAAACCCAACAATTCTTGAATATATGAATAGTCTACTCTTTAAAAATGATATTAGAAACCATAATAAGTAACTAGTTCAGTTAGGTCTAGTGGGTCCAGCCATCCGAGTATACCTGAAGGGGAAATTTTCTTATAAAAGAGCATGGCAAAATCACCGGTGAAAAATTCCTTTTGTGGCAAGTTACAAGGCTTCTGGAATGTGGAATTCCTCTGAGTTGAATTCATGTTGAGTTGTGAAGAAGCTAGCATAATTCCTATTGATGTGTAGTCTGCAATCAATATATTGCAAACATTAAAATATTTTTACAGAAAATGAAAATAAAACTCCCTCGGAAAAAGAAGGGTAAAATGGAATTTACCCTAACCTAATACGGATGCAAAAAAGAAACGTTCTTTGTTCATACATAATTCACACATCATTTTAGAAATGAAAATGACATTTACTCACATTAGTTGAAAAAAATCAGTTTTCTTTGAACTACACTAGTAGACATGAGGATAAATTGTTCAATTACTCCTATTATAAAACCCAAAATAAATAGAAATACTACACAAGTAAGTTTGAACTTTAAGGCAAGCTAATCAAATTTTTGCTTTGCTCTGAAACTACCACCAAGAACCGCTTCTATGTTGTTTATATATAACCAAAATTTTGTTTTTATGCTCTAAAGACTTTGAAATTTATGCATCCATGTTGTTTTCGTCATTCAACTATTTTGCTCAGAATCCGACACGAATAGTCTTTTTGTAGATTTTTTCAGCTGCAATGACATCTATTAGTACCATGTGTATATCACAAAACATTTAATGATCAATTTGTAGCTCTATTTTTCAAGAAAAAAAAAATAATCCAAAATCGGTATTGGCAAATATATATATATATATATATATATATATATATATATATATATATATATATATATATAGATATATATATATATATATATATATATATATATATATATATATATATATATATATATATATATATATATATAAACGTCTTAACATTAGAACGCAAAACAATAAGGTTACGGTAAAAAAATATGATTTGTATAAATATAAACAAGGGCTTCCAGAATCTTTCTAGTAGAAACACGTAATTTAATTGTATTTTAAATATAATAAAAAGGGACAACATAGAAGGAAAAGTTGATTATGCACAACTACTTAATGCAAATTTGGCTAAAGCCAGACCTGTCAATGGAATGGAGCGAGTTTTGACCCTGATCCGATCCAAACCCACAAAGATTATATGGGTTTGAACCGTAGTTTTTGATCTGCTTGTCCGTTAATGATCCATACCGGCTAACTCTTTTATTAAATGGGTCAGGTATGGATCATCACCGATCCGCTCCATTTATAACCTGCCCCATATAAATTTTAGAATTATACATTTATATTTTATACTTCTTAACGTTTAATTTTAATTCCAATCAAAAGTCCAAAGGGCAAAGGCCAAAGAGAAAACTCTTTTACATAAGAATTAATAAGTCGGTTTCTAAACTCATAGACTTCTTTCAAGAATCCTAATGTCATTCATCAAGAAATCGTCATATCCATTTATAATTCAATAAATAATTTTTTAACATAAAAAAAGTTGGCAATTGTTATTCGTTATCACTACAACCGACAGTCATAAATCAATTCAACGTTATTGCAATAGTAATTTTTAATTCCGATTGAAATTCCTTGATTATGTAATATCTTTTTCTAAATCAATTTTTTTAGACAAAACTTCAAAAGTGGTCCCTGTGGTTTTCGAAAATATCAAGCTTAGTCCCTAAGTTCAAAAAACCTCACAGATGGTCTCTGTGGTTTCAAAACTTTTAACAAATGGTCCTTTTCGCTAACTATGTTAGCTTTTGGCCGTTAAGTAAGAGGTATTTTTGTCATTTCACTACCCAGGGACTATTTTTGAAGATTTGCCTTATTTAAAATATATATATATATATATATATATATATATATATATATATATATATATATATATATATATAATTATTTAATAATAGGGTCCCACCATCTCTCTCTCTCTGAAGCATTTCTTCTACAACAATAGCGGTGGATTTAGTTGGAATTCAGACCATTAAACACCTCAATCGCATCTTCCAGCTGCTAAATCACGATTACGCTGCCTCTCCTAGTTTCAAACAAGTTGTCACAGCCTTGAAGCGCAACGGGCACATTCGCTTCCGCCGCAGACCTTCATCTTCTGATCCGCACACCCCTTCAATTTCTTTGCAATCTGAAGAAAAGTTCCCGATAGAGCCTCCGCCGCCGGAGTCGATGGTGTCTAAGAAGTTTGATCTGGTACAGATACCACGTCGTCGTTTCTGTCGATAACTTCTTCTGTCGCTGGGGGAAGTCTGGAAGGAAGCATTTTCAATGTTAAACAGTTGTCTTCTTTAGGGATAGTAGCGTCGACTCTGTCGTTCTCTTCGAGAAAACCGCCGCTTCCATCATCTGACCGGAAAAGATCCAGCACCGACAGGCCATCGTTCTCTCACCTTGGGCTAAAAAGCTTAAATCTTGCCCCATTAATATGGTATGTGGATATCAATAGATTGGATGGAGTGAGCAGATGAATACCGACTCTTGTTCTCTCACCTGATTATGGCGATCACATGTTGTGTTGGTGATGTCAATGATGGTGATGTTTGGTTGTGATGTTCCAGAGAACAAGATAAAGAAGAGTACAGTAGATCGACATTTATAATGTTTCCATATTCGATGATACGTGTATGTTCATCCTAACCTGTTTGTTCATGTTCATTCATCTTCATCTGGTTTTCTTGAGCATGATATGTAACGATATTACACACATGTCCAAGTTCTTAAAATCTAGGGTTGTTTGATTGGTTTCTTAATCGATTTATGAAATGGTTTTTTTGAATTTCAGTTTTGATTTTTGCTTTTTGTCATGATGGATTTCTTAAAAATGTAGAACATAAACTCAAAGATGAACACTTGGATATTTGATTCTACAACAAACATAAAAATTGTATCCTGAAGAACACACATTTGATTTCTGTTTTTTTTTGTTATTATTTCTAGAAATTTATATCTTTTTGAAATTGGGTTTCGGTTTTTGATTTTTGGAATAGTGGGTTTGCTAGAAATCACGAACATGAACTCAGACATGAATTGCAATGGTGGGTTTTTTATTTTTGGGAGAGAGAGAGAGAGAGAGAGAGAGAGAGAGAGAGAGATGGTGGGACCCCCTTTATATTTCATTTTTTTCTTTTTTTTTCAAAAAAAAAATCCTCATAAATGGTCCCTGAGTATTGAAATGACGAAAATGTCCCTCACTTAATGGTAGAAAGCTGATGGACTTAGACGGAGGGACTAAACATTAAAAGTTTTGAAACCACAGGGACCATCTGTGAGGTTTTTTGAACTTATCGACTAAACTTGATATTTTCGAAAACCACAGGGACCATTTTTGAAGTTTTGTCTTTTTTTTTTATTTAAAAAAATGTTATTTTAAGTATTAAAATATAGTATACATTTTTTAATTTTAAGAAATCTTATTTTAGAAATTAATTAAAATGTGTTTAAAAAACCTTTGGGTTACGGGGCGGGTTTGGATATTCGTTGATTCGGTGGATAAGGGTATGGGTCTGATTATTTTAAACCCTACGGGTTACGGAGCGGATTTGGATCGGATTTTCAAATTTGTTAAAAGGATTTAGATGAAGGTCAATTCGCTCCAAACTCGCTCCATTGTCCGGCCTATAAACCGAAATGAAGATATCGGCTAACAAAGATTGAAAATAACGAACATATACACTTGAGGGCAGGGCTTATTTGAACTTCTTAGTAAATTTGGCCTACCAAATTTACAAATTTCAAAAAAGGTTTAGTCCTAAACCAATGTATGAAACAAACATAAACCTATAAAGACAATAAAAATAAATAAATAATTGAAACCTAGATCCTTTTTGACAAAATATGCATCCAACTTGATTATCTTGGATCTTAAAAAAGCAAGTGTATTGGGTATTGTATGTGAAGGATATGGAATGGATTTTCCAACGACCATTATTGTGAATGTATTGTGCACCTCTATCCAGTAGTAACATCACAAAGACAAACTAACTGATCAATTATGATAGTTTTGACTTTGTGTATAAAAGTCACGTGTAATCAAAGGATCGGTGAAAACTTGAACATTAATAAATCGAATAACTATTAAACTAATAAACTAATATTTGACAAAAAAAAACATATAAAATGTCAATTTTGAAACTATTATCTCTCTTTCTACTTCAAAATCAACAATATATATATATATATATATATATATATATATATATAAAGAAAAGAAATATGATTACCGAGATGACGAAAATACCATTTTGATGATCCAAGAGAACGAATGAAGAAAAAAGATTGAAAAGTTACCTTGTGTGGTTTGTAAACCTAACCGAATAGCTACACTAGAGCAGAAAGAAGTATGAATGGAAAATGGATGAGAGGAAACTGTCGTGCTTGAAAATATAAAGAAAAATCCTAGATATCGAAGGAAGGAGCTAGATTTAGATATTCCTCATTTTGAAATCCACATTTCACGGTCTCTTTTTTGGAAAGGAGGTTTGTCGGAGACGAATTTAGTGGAGAAAAAGATTTAAGTAACAAAAGGGTACTCTCTCATATGATGAGATAAGGAACATGATGCTCTCATATGATGTAACACCCAAAAGTCATAGAAATTTAAAATTTTCAAAGACAACAAATTTCGTCCATAAAGTGTTTATAAAACCAATGTTTCAAAAAAAGTATTCAAAATCAGAGTTTCCTAAGATCTAATGTCATAAAACGGGAAGATGTGTATGGTCATGCCTTAGCTTTCGCACGATCCTCTGGAGTACCATAAACAATAAACTAAAATTATAAGTCAAAGTTTAGTAAGTTCTCCCAAAGTACCACCACACAACATAACAACAAAAAGCATGCAGACATGAGCCTTCAGTCCGACTGGAGCGCCTCGTAGTGCCTACAGCCTATCTTGACCGAGCTATGGGCCTTCGGCCTGACTTGACCGCCTCGCAGGGCCTACAGCCTATCCGGACCGACGTAGGTGTCTTGGCCTTTAGCAAAAAGCAGGACCACCTCAACCCAACCATAATATGTCAACATATGTAATAGATAAACGTAAACACAAATCAAAGAAATATAGATAATCATACAGATCTACTAATCAGCCATATACTACCATATCACAATCCTACAACCAAGACACATAATCTAGTGGGTCAGCATTGGTGCCTTCGACCCACGGGTACAATAAGGAAACCTCACCTCTCAGTCCGATGAGTAACAGAAAAGTACACATCACCGAGTACAACTGTAACACCAAATCTACCGGTCACCTAAACGAAAACATGATCTAAGCTCAGTTAATAATCCTAAAAGACCTAAAATACCCAAACTACTCTTAGGTCAACCTTGTCCAAAAGGTCAAAGTCAACAAACTAACCGATTCAACCCAACTGTGTCAACCCAGTCGAGTACGTTGGGCGTTCCCAGCTGAACGCGGAGTGCACTCCCCTTGACCAAGAATTCGAGGGCTTGACCACGTACGCACAACATACCATTTGGTACGCCCAGCGTATGTACCTGGTCACCTTAACTTCTTATTAAGATCTTAATACATTAAGTCCTTACGTCCAAATCTAGATCTAAGCCCAAAATAACATTATAAGTCATAAAGTTTCCAACTTGATGACTTTGAATTGCTAGAAGTGCTTAATACCAACAAACCCTAACTTCTTAACCCATTAGGACATCCTTGCACATTCATGGAGAGGGACTAAGAGCCAATATCCTATTTTTATGCTTCTAGACATATCAAAACGTCTGAAAGGATAGGTTATATGGGTTGGAGCATGCCATACTCATAAAGGTCAAGACTTGGGACCAAATGCTTCATGAATCAAGAACTAACAAGATCTAAAGAAATACATGCCAAGTTCAAGACTTTATACCTATTGCAGGTTGCTAGGTAGATGAATATTTCATATCCAAATTCTTCAAGCTTCCAAAGTGATTCTACTTCTTCCTTCTCCTTCAAGATCACCAAAATGCACACCAAAGGTCAAGAATGCTCAAACAAAGGGTTAAGGTTTGCTAAGGTCGAATGAGGTGATGGAGGTTGATGAGAGAAGAGGTTTGGAGGCCATAAAGATGTTTAAATAGGGTCCAAATCCTAAAAATTAGGGTTTGGGATCTTACCACATACGCCAGTGTACACTGTGTACACCTAGCGTGTGTGCCCACGCCACATAAATTACAAAAATGCCACTATTGGTCAGTTTGCAACATTTCTTATGTACAAGGGCTAAAATAAAATAATCTTCATATGTAGGGTTAAAATTTGGAATTACATCAACATCGGGGTGTTACAATTCTACTCTACTTGAACTAGACTTTGTCCTCAAAGTTAGCTGTTATGAACAAGTAAGGGTAATACTCTCGCATCTCGGACTCGGGTCCCGACGTCCATCCGGAACCCTTCCGGTGCTGTCACTGCACCATGACCATAGACACCACCTTGTTGCGCAAGGCCTTCATCCTCAGATCCAAGATTGCCATTGGTCTGTCTACATAATTCAGGCAATCATCAACCTAAATATCCTCCAAATGAACAACTGCTGAATCATCAGCCACACACTTCCGAAGCTGCAAAACATGGAAAGTGTTGTGGATCAACCTGGATATCACTTGGAATGGCCTAATATATCGGGGTCCTAACTTTCACCTCTTCTTGAAGCGTATTACACCCTTCCAGGGTGATACCATTAGCAAGACCATATCCTTAACCTAGAACTCCAACTCAGATTGACGTTTGTCGACATAACTCTTCTACTGACTATAAGTTATTTGAAGTATCTATTTAATCTGTTGAATGAGCTCTATTTTTTGAAGAACTACCTCAGTCCTTCCCATTAATCTATGACCAACCTCTCCCTAACAAACTGAGGTACGAAGCTTCCTCCCATAGAGAAGCTCGAAAGGCAGCACATCGATACTAGAGTGATAGTTGTTGTTGTATGAATACTCGGCTAAGGGAAGGTAGGAGTCCCAATTCCCACTAAAATCTATTCCACTCGCTCTCAACATGTCCTTAAGTATCTGGATGGTCCGCTCACTCTGACCGTCCATCTGCGGATGATAAGTAGCGCTAATGTGCAACCTCGTACCCAATTCCTCAGGGAACTTCCACCAAAACAAGACGTGATTCAAACATCTCGATTAGATACAATAGAATTTGGAATTCCATGTTGAGCAACGATCTCACACACATAGATATCGGCCAATTTCTCGGCCGACGAGCTCTCATGGATGGCTAAGAAGTGGGTAATCTTGGTCAACCGGTCAACAATTACCCAAATCACTTCAAACCCCTTAGCCGTCCGCGGTAACTAGGTGATGAAATCCATAGTGATTTGTTCCGACTTCCATATGGGAACCTCCAAAGGCTGAAGCTTTCCATGCGGCTCTGGTGGATGGCCTTGACCATCCGACAAGTCAAGCACCTTTCAACATACAAGGCTATATATATATATATATATATATATATATATATATATATATATATATATATATATATCTTCATGCATGCACACCAATAACTAAGCCGCAAATCCCAATAAATATTGGTGGCTCTGGGTGCATCGATAACCTGGACTTGTGTACCTCCTCTAGCACAGTCTACCTGATCCCACCAAAGTATAGCACCCAAACTCGTTCATACAGGGTCAATAATCCACGACTATCAATAGCAAACCAATGAATCTCACCCCTAAGTATCTCCCATTTCCAATTTTCCTTCTTGACTCCCTCATACCGAGCCTCCCTAATCGAATCCAATAACAGTGAAACGATCGAATTCCTCATATAAAGGCCCCTAACAACAGAACTCACTATCTAACGACTCAAAGCATCAGTCACCACGTTGGCTTTCCCGAGATGGTACAGAATCTTGTAGTCATAATCCTTTACTACATCCAGGTACCGACGCTGCCTCATATTCAGATTTGGCTGATCCATGAGATTTCTCAAACTCCTGTGATCAGTATAGTTTGTACAACGGACCCCATAAAGGTAATGCTGCCAAATGTTGAGAGCAAACACCACTGCTCCCAAATTCAAATTGTGAGTCAGATAGAGAACCTCATGTGGCTTCAGCTGCCGAGAAGCATAAGAAGTAACCCTCCCCCGCTGGATAAGAACGACTCCTATGTTGGTGATGGATGCATCACAAAATATTGCAAAATCCTCAACATCCTCGTGGAGGGTCAACATCGGTGCGTCACATAATTTTTGTCTCGGAGTCGCAAATGCGGCTTGCTGATTAGGCCCTTAGCGAAAATCCATGTCCTTCCTCGTCAGATGAGTAATGGGTACCACAATCTTGGAGAAGTCGTACATAAATCTCCGATGGTACCCTGCCAATCCCAAGAAACTCCTAATCTCTGAGGGAGACTTCGGGACCTCCCAATGCATCATGGCCTCAACCTTGGCCAGATCAACCAAAATTCCCTTTTGGTTAAAAAGATGTCCCAAGAACTGGACAAAAACTCAGGCTTCAAGAACTTGGCATACAACCGTTCTTGCCTCAACACTCCCTGAATCTCTCGAAGGCGCTCCTCGTGCTGCTCACTGGTCTTGGAATACACCAAGATATAATCAATTAAATACAATAACTGATCGACCGAGAATCATCCAACATACCCGATTCATCAAATCCATAAATGTCGCAGGTTCATTGATGAGCACAAATGGCATCACCACGAACTCGTAATGACCATAATGAGTCTGAAACCCGGTCTTCTCCACTTCCTTCACTCTAACCCTCATCTGGTGATACCCTGACCTCAAATCGATCTTAGAGAATAAGATGCACCTCGAAACTGATCGAAGAGTTCATCATTTTGAGGAAGGAAATAACGGTTCTTCACCGTTAACTTGTTTAACTCCCGATAAACAATGCACATCCGGTGTGAACTGTCCTTCTTGACGGACAAAATTGGTGCTTCCTATGGCGAACTGCTCTGTCTAATAAACTGCTTTCCTAGCAGCTCCTAAAGCTGGGATGACAACTCTTTCATCTTGGGTGGTGCCAATTGGTATGGCGCCTTAGCAATTGGAGTCGCACCCGGAACCGAATCAATCCTGAACTCAACCTACCGCTCTAGTGGCACACTGGGTAAATCCTCCGGGAACACATTAGCAAACACTATGAAAACAGGCACACCTAAAATCGAAGCCTACTTCCTAACCCGAGTATCAACCACATAAGCAAGATAACCCATACCACCATGCTAAACATACTACTGAGCCATGGCAGTAGAGCAAAAAGGGTAATCTCAATCAGATACACTCTCTATAAAACTAGTTCTCCCCCACTTAGGGTGCGAAGTACTACCCGCTGACCTTCACAATCGATCATAGCCCTGAATCTTCTCGTTCGGTCCATCCCTACAATCACACATACATCTCTCATAGGAATATGGATCAGATCGATCATGTAATCCACTCCAAAGATCTCCAATACACAACATTGAAAACACTCGATGCAAAAATCTTGTGTTCGTTGGCGATAAAAACCTGCAACAGACACTCCAGCTCCCCAAGAGTCATATCAAAACCCATACTAAAAGATTGAGATACAAAGGACCGACTCGTACCTGAGTTGAATAGAAAAAGAGCATATAAGAAATTCACTAATTATGTACCAAGCAGAATCATAAACTGAAGCATATCATAAAATAACTGACAGATTGATAAAATAGAAACAAACCAGTAATGACGTCCGACTCCACACTAGCCTCCTCTGCTGTGAGCTAGAAAGCATGACCTCGATCCCTCAGGGGCTCCTCCCTACCCTAGAGCTCATCAGTGATCCTCAAGGTAGACGGTGCTAGAGCATGAGTCGGCCTCGCAGTGAGCTAGGGATAGTTGGCCTTAATATGGCCAACCTGCTCATAGTGGTAACAGATCTTGGTGATCGGTACTAGGGCTGGCTGAAGACAATCCTTGGCATAATGCCCCTCGTTGACACATTTGTGGCATCCATATGAAGATCGACAAGCACCATCATGAGTCTTGCCACACTTTCCACAAGTGTGGCCCTTCTGTCCCCTAGGTCACGAATCAGTGGGCTTGAACTACTTTGTCGTAGGCTGTGACTGGATAGTAGCCTTCCTCAGTTCCCTCACCTGCAGCTCCATCTCAATATCCCTCCTCCTCCCAGCCTCATGTAGCTCAACGAGAGTATCATAACTATGGATGGACACAAGCTGGCGGATATCTGTCGTGAGCATGTTCAACTACAGGGTCATCTGAGCTTCCTCAGAAGTAGCAAACTTAGTATAGAAAGACCCCTCTCAGTAAACATCTTGATGATCTCAGTCACCGTCTCAGTCCCCTGCCTCAGATCCAGATACTCCTGAGCCAACCTCCCCTCTCTCCACCAATGGAACATATCTCATGCAAAACATCTCAAAGAACTGCTCCTAAGTCACAGCAGCCCTCTACTTAGGAGTATACGAGCGAGTCACCAATCTCTACCAATCCTTCGCCCCGGACTGAAGAAGGTTCAGGGCACCCCTCCACATCAGACAACATGTAAAGAAGCACCCCTCCATACCAGATAACCACCTTATCTCTATAATCGGGTCCTGAACTCCATCAAACACTGGGGGTTTCATATTTTCGAAGTCCCAGTAATGGAAAACTCTCCCCCATGAATCCCTACGGCAACAACAACCGTACTAGCTACTATTGGGTTTTGAGCATTCTAACACTTCCTAAGTGTACATGCAACCCTAAATACCTTGGATCTATGTTTTCTCTATTATACATGCAAATAAGAACTTCCAAGGTATTATCCTAATCTAGCATACAAAACAATAACTATAGCAAGATAGAATACATACCTCTTTGATGTAGAAAGTCTTCATGAAGCTTGAGTACCTAGTGCCCCAAGTGTGACACCTCAAATGGAATCACAATCATAAAAACACTTGGAATAACTTGAGAGAATTCTTACAACTCATGAAATCGGCTAGCCCTCTCTAGAATCATACTAGTGTGATTCTAGTTGCCCATTTTTTGTCAAGAATAAGATCTTTATATAGTGTTACAATTAGGGCAAACCCTAATTGTCATGACTTTCCATTTCCTTGGATCCATGGGTACAAATACACCATGGAGCATCCATGGACCATCCTATGGGTTTTAGCCCAACTTGATTATCCATGGAGCATTAGCCCACTATACAAGTATGGATGATTTACACAATCAACCCATATATTTAATTAGTCTTCTTTTGATCACTTAATTAATCCTAGATTAATTCTTGATCAATACTAATTAAATAATCTTATTATTCTTATTATTAATATACTAGAACTTATAATATATTAATAACCATAAGTGTCTTATTTCTCTCATCCAAGTGCATGATGGTATGCAACCCAAATGGACCATGCCGGGTCGGGTCAAGTCTTACCAATTATAGTTATGGACTTAGACATTAATCCAAAAGCTACATCAACAGCAGCCTCATAAAGTGTAGCATAATGATCGTCGAAAAGCTCAGTCATCGCGGTCTTGATAGACCCAAACAACTTCGGTATCAGTCCTCAGACAACAGTAACCACCTAAGTAGCAATCATCTCACAAATCTAATCATCGGTCAATCCTGACCACCCGCTCTGGCTCCTAAACCTGATCCCCTCATGAGCACCATACTGAAAATAAACCAGAATATATATATATATATATATATATATATATATATATATATATGTATATCAGAAATGTCGTATTTTATACCATACAAGCAATTATATAATAAATGAAACCCTTTGGTGTTGTGACTTCCTTGCTATGCATGTAGGTCATATGCTTCTAGTAGTACAATAGATACTACCTTCCACACCTACCTGTATTTATCTTAGAGGATCATTACAAACCTCCCTAATGAGTAAACATCTAGGATATGCATAGACCCTATCCTCGGTCTTTCGAGAATGGTTAAACATTCCTCAACTGGGCGTCTGCTCATACATATACTCACCCATGAAACTTCCACCAACCCTGTAACACTCATTTATGTAATCGTACATACATTGGATCCTATAGACAGTCGAATACTTGATTCTACCCTAAGCCCACAACTAGAAAAGTAACAAGAAATAAGGCAAAGCCAAACATTCTCAGGCTATAAAATCTTAGTTATGTACAACTATGATGCACACACTAAGCAACTACAGTAATGATGTCAACTTTATACAAGAAGTAACTGTTGGATTTAGTGTCTAAGCCCATAACTATAACTGGGATGTACTTGACCCGATTGTAACATGGTCCATTTGTGTTGCCTTCACCAGTGCAATTTGATAGAATGGACTTTTAAAAATAAGGTTATTTATGATTTATTAGTATATTTCAAGTATAATATATTAATATGAAATCATATTATTAAATTAGTATTGATCAAGAATTAATTTGGAATTAATTTTGTGATCAAAAGAGACTAATTAAATGTATGAGGATTGATTGTGTAAATCAATGATTCTTATAGTGTGGGCTAATGATCCATCGTTATTTAGGATGGGCTAAACCAATGAGATAGTCCATGGAGGTTTAATCCATGGAGCCTAAGTAATATGAAAGGTCATTAGGGTTTACATGGTGTAACCCTAGCATTTGCTACACTATAAAAGCACACTCTCATGACCAAAATCGGTTACACACATATACACACCATCATTCTAAGAAGTTTGATATTGCTTTTTTCTAAGTAATTTATTCTCTTAAGCCTCCTCTTGCATATTAGTGTTTGTGAACCATTAGAGGCATCACACTTGAGGTGCTTAAGATTTCAAAGGTCAAGAACTACAAGTCCTTCTAAAAGGTAAGTCATCTAACTAGTTGTATTGCTCAAATGTCAATTTGTATGCTAGTTAGGATGTATGCTATGGAAAATTGAAAATATGCATGTATAATTAGAGAAAACATAGATCCAAAGCATTTAGGGTTGCATGTGGACCATAGGAGAGTTATAGTGCTCAAAACCCAACAATGGTATTAGAGCCTAGGGTTGTTTTCTATTATACTTCATGCTTATTGTTTTTCAAAGTTGAAAAAATTGACTTTTTGCCCTCTGACTGATGAGCTCGTCGAGTCCACTCAGTAACAGAGCAAATCGACGATTTAGTTCATGCACTCGACGAGTTGATGGCTCTGGTTATAGAAGTTTGAGGTTTTTGGCCAGAATTGGATTAGGATCATTACCACAAACTATTTGGAATCATAAAAAAAATTTGATATGGTAGTGATCATCCTCATCCAGTTAAAAGATAATTGTCAAAATTTCAAGATTTGTATTAGTTTATATGATTAGACTAATTACTTATAAAATTGTTGACGTGAATTATCTTGTTTTATGAGTTTAACTAGATCATTGATAAATTACTTGATAATTTTGTTAGTTAAAATGTTGATCTTAATGCTTTTAATGACCTCCATAACTTGCACTCAAGTTATTGAAAATGAAAGGTCTCATCCATGAAAATGCAATTAAACTCATAAGTTATAGAAATGAAGAGTTTTGACAAGTTTCAAAACTTGCCCTCAAGTTTTGGAATTTGTAAAGTCTAACTAATGAAACTTTAATTCCAAACTCAACAGTTTTAAAAGTTAAAATTCAACCCTTATACTTTATAATATTATAAGTTTAATAATGTATATATGTATAAGACAAGTCAATCTTACCGTTAGTAGGCCTCATTCACGAAGCCGATCTATATGGGGGTATAAAGTTACTACCTATAAAATGGTATTTTAATGGGTGTCCACTTTCACCCACAACTTCCTTGAATGGTGGAGGGTCGTTAGCCGAACGGGTAGGATATGACATTAATTCTCATTAAAAGTGTAATGATAAATATAAAGTAACTATACTTTTATTAAATTCCCAATCTTAGTTACTTTAGGAAAATGTAAAAATGGTGCTAATCCATGAAATTACAATTTGCACCTTGTTAAGTCGTTAGTGGAGCGTGTGTGGTTAACCAGCACACTAATCTGGGACTAGCAATATGTGGCAAATGGTAGCTTGATATTAATCATAAATCAATGACGTATGTGTGGTTAACTGGCACATTGATTAGTTGATTGTTAACATTGAATGTACCAAGCTAATTTTCATGGTTATTCACACCTTGTTTGTGATCCTCGGCATCCCAGTCACAAACTTGAACGACGCAATCGAGATTTAAACATGCCATTGAAAATTTCAATGAATCTCAAAGGATCTAGAAATTTCAATCCAATTAAAACTTAATAATCCATTTCGTTTTTCATGGTTGTAATTGGTAAATCGTCATTTACCTACCTTCAAATATTTTACAATTGGATTACGACATCCCTTTTCGCAATTGTAGAATATTGTGTTGGGTCCTAGCCTTAATATTTCATTTGGGTGTAATATTAAGGATTATCATCTAACCTAAACTTTGTTCTTCTTCTTTTTCAGATGTCTATCCCAAACAATGCTTCCAACCCAATCCCTTCAGGCTCTTTCTCCCTCATGAACTTATGTGGGAGAGTCATCTTCGATGGATCGAACTTCAATGACTGGATTCGAAACATCTGAATGGCCATTCTCTATGAGGACAAAGAATATATCCTAGATAAAGAGCTTAAGGAGATTGATGTCACCATTGCTACTCCTGAACAAATCGTTGAACATACTACTCATAAGAGGGATGCAACAAAGGTGTCGTGTCTAATGATTGCTACCATGACTGCTGAGCTACAGAAGTCCTATGAGGACTACTATCATTTCGAAATGTATTAAAATTTGATGGAAATATACCATCAAAGTGCTCGACAAGAGAGGTTTAAGATCATTGCCTCCATGATCACAACCAAGATGAAGGATGGAGAACCAATTACGGCCCACTTGCAAAAGATGCAGAGATATGAGGACTGCTTGCTATAATTGAATGTCAATTTTGATGAAGAGTTGGCCATAAATATTATTTTACACTCTTTACCTTTTCGTTATGATCAGTTTCGTATGACCTATCATATGAACAAGGAGGAGGTCACTTTTATCAAGTTTCAAGGCCTTTTAAGAACTCCAGAAAACAACTTGAAACACAAGTCGGTTGTGTCTACTCCTACTATTAGTACTTCTACCCCTGTTCTGGGAATCGGACATGGGAAGGGAAAAGAGGAAGGCTCGCTACAAGAGCCGCAAGGGAAATTCTCTTGATGGATCCTCTTCAAGTGGGACCAAAGTTGGTTCTGCTAATCCCTCTTCCAATCCGAAGGATGCAGAGTTCTTCCATTGTCACGAAAAAGGGCACTGGAAACGAAGCTACCCCAAGTACTTTCAGGACATAAAGGATGGAAAGATCAAGCCCTCCTTCGCATGTATTTACACTATTCAATCTAATAACTCATCACATGCTAATTCTTGGGTCCTTGACACAGGTTGTGGATTTCACATTTGTTCTGATTTGTAGGGACTAAAAAGAAGTAAGGATGTGGAGCACAGGAAGATGAACTTAATCATGGGAAATAGGAAAGTGTTGCATGTGACCAAGATTGGAGTTTATTCTTTATTTCTTAGTAATGTTTTAAATTATGATTTGAATAATTGTTGTTACTCAGTCGATATGGCGAGAAATATTATTTCCTTTCACAGTTTGTATAAACAAGGTTTTACCTTTTCTTTTAATAATGAAATTGGTGGTATTAATGCTTATTATAATGGTGTATTTTACTTTGAAGCATTACCTTGCAATGGTATATATGAAACTATGATGGTTGTAGATAACATAGGAAATAATCTGTTCAATATTGATTCATCCAATGATTTGAATTTGGCATGCTTGTGGCATTGTCGTCTTGGACATGTCAACAAGAAGTGCATAGCCCAACTCCAAAAGGATGGAGTCTTGGAGTCATTCGACTTGAAGTCAGATGACATTTGCGAATCTTGTTTACTTCGAAAGATGACCAAGTCACCCTTCACTGGTACTTGTGAAAGGGGTGAAGGTCTATTGGATCTCATACACACTAATGTTTGTGGACCATTCAGAACCGCCACAAGGGATGCTAACCGCTTCTATATGACTTTCACTGATGATTACAGCAGATATGGCTATATCTACTTAATCAAGCATAAGATAAAAACCTTTGAAAAGTTAAAAGAGTTTAAGAAAAAAGTGGAGAATCAATTGGGCAGGAATATAAAGATGATGCAATCCGATCAAAGAGGAGAGTATCTTAGTATCGAGTTCCTAAACTATCTTAAGGAATGTGGAATTGTTTCGCAATTGATGCCACCTAGGACACCACAACTTAATGGTGTGGCTGAAAGAAACAATCGAACCTTGATAGACATGTTTCGTTCCATGATGAATCGAGCTTCGTGACCTATCTCATTGTGGGGGTATCCCTTAGAGACTGCCGCCTATATCCTTAATCCAGCCCTACCAAAATGGTTTCCAAAACGCCTCACGAGATGTAGACAAGGATGGTTCCCTCGTTAGACCACATTAGAGTTTGGGGTTGCAAGGCTTTCGTGAGATGCGAGACTCATGACAAGCTCGAACCTCGAAGTGAGAGATTTATTTTCATCGGCTACCCATAGAAGTCCTGTGGATATCTCTTCTATAGACCGAGTGACAATGTTGTCTTCATCGCGAGGAGAGGAGTCTTTCGTGAGAGAGAACTCATATGCCAAGGGGACAGTGGAAGTAAAATTGACCTTGAATAGCTTCAAGAGTCAAGCGGTAAAGGAACCTCAAACACTAGCAATCAACTTGAGGAGGAAACTCATGTTGAGCAAATTGACGAATCTGTACCTCTGAGGCGTTCTAGTAAAGTTAGTGTTCCACCTGTGTTATATGGTTTTCATATAACAGCTGAAGGTGATACATTTATCAGTGATAGCACACTGGTAAATTTGGATGAACCTAACAACTACAAGGTAGCCATGGAAGGCCCCGAGTCTGCAAATTGGAAAGAGGTTATGGACAGCGAGATTCACTTCATGTATGGCAATCAAGTTTGGAACTTGGTTGAAATGTACCGGGTCGTAAGACAGTCGGGTGCAAATGGATCTTCAAGAAGAAAACCGATATGGATGGGAAAGTACACACATATAAGGCACGATTGGTTGCGAAGGGCTTTACTCAAACTCATGGAGTTGACTATGATGAGACCTTCTCACCAGTAGAGAAGATTAAATCTATAAGGGTTATGTTAGCCATAGCTGCATTTCATGACTATGAAATATGACAAATGGATGTCAAAACTACTTTTTTTATTTGAAAGTTGGCTGAAGATGTTTACATGAGTCAGCCAGAGAGTTTTCTCAATGCAAAGTACCCTAATAGAGTGTGTAAGCTTAAGAAATCTATTTATGGATTGAAACAAGCATCTCGCAGATGGAATCTTTTTTTGATGAGAAAGTCAAAGAGTTTGGATTTTCAAGAAGCGAGGATGAGTCCTGTGTATATGTCAAATCATGTAGGATTGTAACGCCTGGTTCCTTGGTATGCATTTAATTTATTTATTTATTTATTTTGAGAGAAGTACCCGACGAGTTGGTAGCCCTAATTCGTCGGGTAGAAGGCAGAATATGCGCGGCGTTTGAGTTGTCTACTCGGTGAGTCAAGTTCTTGACTCGGCGAGTAGCTCAGTCAGGATGAAACCTTAATTTCATGGTTTTGCACCCTATTTAAACACCTTAATCCCCCCCTAGCCTCATTTGCAGCCTCCTTGTCCCAAACCCTCAGCTACGAAACCCTAGAGGGCTTTTTGAGTGTGTGAGCCACTTTTGAGTGTTATTTGTGCCTTTTGAAGCTTGTGGAAGAAGAAGAAGTTGGATGACTAAATAGAAAGACTGTAGATCCAGAAGTTTCATTCTTTTAGCTGCATTTTCTGGTAATAAAGCCTCAAACTTGATCATTCTCTCCTTGGATCTATTTATGACCTCTTTTGAGGGTTTTTGGTCCAAGATTCGCTAAATTGTGATTAAGGATTGACCCATGAGTTTCTCTCCCAGATCAAGTACCTTGAGAGGTTGCTAGGTAGATGAGGATTCCATATCCAATGCTTCTTCAAGCTTCCAAAGTGATTCTACTTCCTTCCTTCTCCTTCAAGATCACCAAAATACACACCAAACGTCAAGAATGCTCAAACAAGGGGCTAAGGTTTCTAAAGATCAAATGAGGTGATGGAGGCTGATGAGAGAAGAGGTTTGGAGGCTGTAAGGATGTTTAAATAGGATCTAATTCTTTAAAATTTGGGTTTGGAATCTAACCACGTACGCCCAACGTACACTATGTACGCCCAATGTACGTGCTCATGCCACATAAATTATAAATATGCCAATATAGGCCATTTTGCAACATTTCTCATACACAAGGGCTAAATTGCAATAATTTTCATTACTTAGGGTTAAAATTTGGAATTGCCTTAATGTCAGCATGTTACATATGATGCATGGCAGGTCATCATGCACATCCTTCAAAGTTAAAGGTTCTAAAAGCAGTTGCATGTCATCTCATGCTTGGTTGGAAATGAGGTCTTCCCCTTCATGACTAATTATGGATGTGTATGGCCCATCATAATTAGGGTTTCTCATGTTTGCTTATGAATAGACACAAACACCCCCCCCCCATCAGTATTACTTGTATAGGTGCATACGTGTGTGTAAGAGTAGACATAAATGTCAAGAGAACAACCGTTATGAGGTTGAGAGCACATTATTTCAAGCAGTTTGAAAGTAAGAGAAATTGTTTTGTTTAGATCTCAAGTCAGGTGCAACTTTTGTGAGTCAGTTTTGCCAAGACTCTGGTCTCTTCCAAAAAAACTTTTGTGAGTGATTGTAATTGTTCTTGTAAGCTGATAAAATCCCCCCCCCCCCCTTTCTCATTTGTCTGTGTATGTAAGTTAGATTAACGAAGCCATGTTAACTATTATGTTTCAAGTTCATAGTTTTTCATTTGTAGTTTTTTAGAATTTTTATTAGGTGTGTTTTACTAAAAATTTTTTATCATTTGTTTGAAGTTTCTTAACTTGTTTTATTGAATTTCCCAACAGATAGATCAAATCACCCAAATTTTATTGGATACAAATCTTCAAAATTAATGTAATTACCTTGAAAATACTTTTAAAGTATTATTAATGCATCCAAAAAAGTTTAGTTGTGTCAAACTGCTCATGCTAAAATGGTCTTCATACCATAATAATGTGCCACCGAATACACTCGCGAACTAAAACCGGTACCTTGCTAAAATAAGGCTTTATCCAATTTAGATATGAAATATTAAAGAAGTAAGACTTTCAAGCCGAATTTCGTGTTACATATGTGTTTTTCAACCAAAATACATTTCGCTATCAAAATCTTGAGAATACCATATGATTTTAAATTCATCAAAGATACCTTACATTATACATTCTTGAACAAGTCGATCTTCAAATATTCTTCAACAAATGAGTGATACGATCTCGGGATCCTAAAACTCCTAAAGGAAAAAGCCTCTAAAAGTCAACAACAAAATTAATAACTCGAAACTCCAAAAGTGTTCAATGCACAAATGAAAATCCATGAATTATGGATAATTCCAAAGATTTCTCATCCAAATAAATTCAATGAATCAACATAATAAGCTAGAACCATAACATCTCTGATGATCACTAGCCAAAGGGTAAAGTTAGTGTCATAGTCGAAAAGTTGAAAAACATATATAAAAGTAGCCATAAAAATGATAATAAATAACCTTCAAATCAGGCAAAGAGAAAGTTGATGCATAAAGAGCGCAAAAATTAATCGCTAAGAAATGAGAAAAATTTTACGAGGGTTAAAAAATCAATCTATAAGGATTGAAAATTGATTTATGGATCTCTATTAAAAAAACTTATGAGGATGAATTGAAAACATATAGAATTATTTGTATCAGCTCGATAAAAGAAAACTCAATAAATTTAGCTATTTTGTGAACTTAATGCATGGTGTGATCAATACATGCATTGGATTTGGGATTGTGCCCTAACACATGGTGTGGTCGATACATGCAAGGTGATCATAAAGAACCAATGCTTGTAATCACGTCCCACGATCTTTGGATATGACATGCATTCTTTGGTCTTTCTGGTCCAAAAAACGACATCGATGTTCTTGACCAAAAGTCGCAATTCAAAAACATTTATCTTGTAAATGCTTACGATGTATCGTTTCAAGCAAATAGAGTAGCATATAAGTGTGCATACTATCTTACTGATGAGGAATATGTTAACATATTTGTTTCTATGAAATCACTCACAAGTCGAAACTACGAAAAAGAATAAAGTTTAAGCAGACACATGGATCAGCTAGAAAGGAAGTGGATGGAACGTGTGGTATACGTAAGAGGCGTTGACAAATACCACAAACCGGGACATGATCATACAAAGTCGCAAGATTACAAAACATAATATACATGTGCATCATATTACATAATATGACTTTAGAATATGAAGGAAAAGTGATATATCGGTACGATGAAAAAGAAGTTTTGCCCAGAAGAGAAGTACATGAGCACGACGTTCATCACTCCGTTTATGCTGATTTGGTGGAACATATTTACACGGCTAACATACAGCCCGAGGTCAATGATTGACACAATGAATTGTTTGATGAATCGGATGAAGATTAAGACCGCGATTCATTGTGATTGTTTTTATACAATTTTTAATTATGTTTGTAGGTTTTGTTATCCAATTTTTACTTTTAACTATTGAAATATTTTTATTTTTATTATTTTATTAATCATTTTTTAAATAATTGTATTAATTTTTTAAATTATAGTTTTTAAAATTAGAAAAATTATTGTGGAAAAAATAAAAGAAAGTGAAATGTGATAATTTTGGTTTATAAAGAATGAATAGAGAAGAGAGAAAAATAAGGTGTTGCTCATGTAGCATAATACAAATAAAAATAAAATGTGAGATTGATTCATTGAAGAAAAACTAACGTTATTATGGCTAGTAAGTGGGTAATGGACTAATGGGTTCCAAGAGTATGGCTTGAAAATTGATATAAAACAAAACATTAAATGAGCTAAAATGAGGCTATGAAAAAAAAAAGTAATGGGCTTACCGGTGTAAAATTGAAAATTGTGTGGCCTACGAAAAAGTAATAAAAGAATAGGTAATGTGTTAGGCTTAAAAATTGATAAGAGGCGGCAACTATTCACATTGAATTCTTCAGAAAGATGAAGGTTGACTTCGGAAAAAAAAAATGGATTTTGGATTAAAAGAGGGTAAATAAAACAAAAGATATTAAATTTATATTAAGATTTTAATTTGACACTGTTTATTTGTCTGAAATCTGATAGTGTTTTCCAATGTTTTACAATTTTAACTGTTTGACCAATCAATCTGGTTACCTGCTGATGTGACATGATGACGTGTCAGTTTTTAATAATGTGACATGTTTTTTTTTTTCCAAATCAAACATCATTTTTTCTGATTTATTTTACTATTGATCATTTTTTATTTAAAACCATATAAATATATTATTTTATTACATTTAAACCGTATAAATATATATTTTTCGTTTAAAAACTACATTTTAAAATAAATACAATATTTTTTTTACATTCAAAACATAATTTTATGCATAAATATGTATTATAGTTATAATATGAGAACCAAACTAACAATAAGATTCAAATAAGATGTAAAAATTTCACGAGTTATAAACCTAACCTTTGTGCTTTGATCGACTACACGCCTCCAAACCTCCAAACTCATTTTAAAGTTGTGTATTTAATATATAATATGGTTTTTATATAACTAATACATATTTATCATAAAGTTATGGTTTGAATGTAATAAAAACTTTGTATTTATAAAAAAATATGGTTTTTAAATGAACAAATGTATCTATACGGTTAAAAATGTATTTAAAAAATATTTATATGATTTCAAATGGAAAATGGTCAACAATGAACAAAATTTGGAAAAAATTAAGTTCGATTTGGAAAAAAAACAGAATGTCAAAATTAAAAGAAAAAAATTAAACTTAGTGTTAAAATCGGGAAAAAAATTGAAAACTTAGTGTATTTAGTGGGAAAAAAATTCAATTTTGACACATATGCATGTCATATCAGCATGTCACGCCATCAAAACTCACACGTCATCATGTCATGTCAGCAAGTAACCTCTCAGAGCCAAAAAAGCAGGAGGAATTTTTTCATTTTTAATTAAGATTTATAATCATAAGTTTGATTCCAAAATCCTTACATGATAATCATATCAAATCATCAGAGTGACAATATCAATAAGTGCATAAAAAATAGTGGGGTGTGAGTGTTGCGCCACCAAGACGGACCCTTCCCGTTAGTACCGGAAGTACCTGAAACCATAATACAAACTATAAGAAAAAACTTAGTGAGTTTTCTAAAAGAACCACATACCAAACATACAATTGGGCCTAGCCCTGAGGTATATTCTAACCCAATAAATAAGTATTGGGTCTGCCTTGGGGCCTCGCCCCAGGGTATATTTTAACGCGATCATACAAACACAAATATATATATATATATATATATATATATATATATATATATATATATATATATATATATATATATATGTATATATATATATATATATATATATATATATATATATATATATATATATATCACACCACAACTAGCATTCTACAAAACCGAATAATGGATCAGCATTCGTGTCTTCGACCCATGGATATAGGGATGAGACTCACGTCGGTCTCCTGGTAAATACTAACTGCTCGGCTACTGATTCGGAAAATCGTGCACTGAACATTCACAAATTACCCAAATTAGGAATGGGTTAACAAATCATGACTATAGGCCTAAATTCCAATCCAACTCCTAAGGCCAGGGCCCCCCTCCACCTTACCCATGATGGACTTAATCAACCTTGGCCCAAAACACAATAATGGGCCCTAAGACCCAAAAGGCCCATCTCATAACACTTATGGCCCACAAAAAAAAATTGAGGCCCACCTTCCCTAAACAAACCAAAGCCCAAAAACAAGCTAAGCCCTAAAAGCCACAAAAGTACAACAATTGTCCAAAGGCCCACTAGGGCGTACATACGACGTATTACAAGTATGCTTGGCGTACTCGATCCCAAGCAGTACATGCGACGTACATCTTAGTACACTTAGCATATTGAGTTGTTAAGCACTTTCTACCATTAAGTGCTTAATCCATGCAGTCACTTACGCCAACTTCCAGATCTCGGTCATGTAAGAGGTTCTAAGGCATAAACTATTCCACTTTATGCTTTTTCATGTATTATGGGCGTCCCACATCTAATTTTGTCCATCAAGACTTACTTTAAGGACCTATATCCATTCATAGTGTCATAACAACCATCAAGATAACATTTTTATTCCCCTAACACACCAAAGGGACTAAGATCTAGCATTACAAGCTTCTAGAGTTCCCCAACTCACAAAAGAGAATCCATGTACCCAAAAGAACTCATAAACAAACCCTAACCCTAACTATCAAAGGAAACAACAAGCTATGAATTTTTTACCTTCAAAAGCTTCCTAAGATGATGTAGATTCAAGATCTTGAAGCTCCACCACGTCTAATGCTTGCACACGAAGTTCTTCTTCTTGCAAACACACCAAAAAGGCCACCAAAGTTACTATCAAGCTCAAACATCACCCTCAATAGTAAACTAAGGCTTTAGGGACGTTAATAAGTAATGGAGGTTGATAAGGGTGACGGTACAAAAGTCATAAGTGTGCTTAAATAGGGCTCATGCCCTAAAATTAGGGTTTTAACATTGGCCACGTACGCCCCTCGTGCGTGGCTCAGGTTCCTGCTTCCACAAGCCCATAAACGTATGCCCAACGTACGTGGGGACTCCTTTAGAAATTTAATTTTTTTTCTTCAATGGTAAAAAGGGGAAATGCATGGGTCCAAGTGTTAAAAATCTCCCCCACATGAATTAGACTTCGTCCTCGAAGTCCACTGAAGTGAATAAATCTGGGTAGTGCTCTCTCATTTCGTCTTTCAGCTCCCATGTCCACTTAGAGCCCTTATGGTGTTGTTATTGCACCTTCACTAGGTTCACCACCTTGTTATGCAGACTTTTAGGTTTCTTGTCAAGAATCGTGATTGGCTTCTCCACATAACTCAGGCGCTCATCCACCTGAATATCATCCAACGAGATCACCAGTGAATCATCGGCTACACATTTTCGTAACTAGGATAGATGGAAAGTGTTATTGATCTGACTGAGCTCCTCAGGAGGATCCAGCCGGTATGCAACCTTTGCCCACTCAGGCAATAATCATGAATGGACTAATGAATCGGGGACTCAACTTACCTTGCTTCTGAAATCGGATCAACCCTTTCCAAGGTGAAACCTTTAGCAACACTAAGTCTCCCACCTGAAACTCAAGGTTTGAACCACATCGGTCAGCGTAACTCTTCTAGCGACTTTGCGTATCCCGCAACCTGTCACGCACCTGTTGAATCAACACGATGGTCTTAAGCACCACCTCGGTGTTCCCTATGACCCGATGTTCAACCTCCCCCCCAACGAAACGGGGTCCTACGCCTCCTTTCATACAATATATCGAATGGTGGTTGATCAATACTAGCATGATAACTATTGTTGTTGGAGAAATCTGGCAATGGAAGATAGGTATCCCAACTCCCTCCAAAATCCAGCATGCAAGCCCGAAGCATATCCTCGAGTGTTTGAATCATCCGCTCACTTTGTCCGTTAGTCTGGGGGTGGTATGTTGTACTAAAATACAACTGAGTTCCCAACTCCTCATGGAACTTCCTCCAAATTAGGGAGTTCAAACGGATATCTCGATTTACGACCATTGAAACATGCACCCCATGCCTAACTACCACCTCCTGTATATAAATCTCTGCTAGCTTCTCTGTGGATATACTCTCAAAAATCAGGATAAAATGTGAACTCTTGGTTAGTTTGTCCACAACAACCCAAATCGAATCAACACCCCGCGCTGTCCTGGGTAATTTGGTGATGAAATCCTTAGTGAGCTCCTTTCACTTCCACATAGGGATGGGCAACGACTTAACCTTGTCGTGGGCTCTCTGATGTTCGACTTTGACATTCCTACAAGTCAAACACCCCTCAACAAACCAAGTAACTTCCTGGGCAATTTGGTCATGAAATCCTTAGTGATCTCCTCCCACTTCCACATAAGGATGGGAAATGGCTTAACCTTGTCGTGAACTCACTCTCAAGTATGGCTACATCTTTGTGGCCCCGACATGGATAGAAAACTTTGATTTATGCGCCTCCTCCAAAATCGTCTGTCTCACCCAACCTGATGTCGGAACCCAGACCCTACCACACTGATTTAATAACCCTAAGCTGTCCTAAACAAACAAAGGAATCTGCTCTCTAATATGCTCAGTCTTCCAAATTTCCTTTATCAATCCTTCCACCTGGGCCTCGTTGATCAAATCCATCTGGAATGAAGTGATAATCATCCTCAAACAATTATCTTGGATCGATGAGCACACCACCTTATGGCTCAATGCATCAGCCACCACATTGGCCTTCCCAGGGTGGTACAAAATCTCGCAGTTATAGTCTTTTAACACATCCAACCACCTCCACTGCCACATATTCAAGTTTGGCTAATCCATTCAATACTTCACAATCTTATGATTGGTGTAAATAGTGTATTGAACCGCATACAAATAGTTCATCCAGATATTGAGGGAAAACACCACCGCCCCTAACTCCAAATCATGCATGGGATAATTCGCCTTGTGAGGCATCAGCTGTTGCGAGGCGTAAGCAATCACATGCCTTCTCTGCATAAGGACAACTCCCAATCCTAAAATAGAAGCGTCATAGTAAACCACAGAATCATCCAATCCCTTGGGTAATGCGAGAATCGGGGCCTCGCACAACCTCTGCCTTAGAGTCTCGAAGGCCAATTATTGATCCGGACCCCACTGAAAGGTCACATTCTTCTTGTTTTGTCGGGTCAGAGGCACCACAAATCTTGGGTAAGTCCTGAATAAATCTCCGATAATAACCCACAAGAACTAAGAAGTTTCGAATCTCAGATGCGTTTTTCGGAACCTCCCAATGCATCACAACCACGATCTTGGCTGAGTCCATCAAGATTCCATCCTGGTTGATGATTTTCCCCAAAACGCGCACCTCACGCAACCAAAATTCGCATTTGGAGAATTTGGCATAAAGCATCTCCCTCCTTATGGTCTCCAACATCTCTCGCAAATGTTGATCATGATGTTCTTTGGTCTTGGAGTACACCAAGATATCATCAATGAAAAGAATCACAAACCGATCCAACATCGACTTGAAAACCCGGTTCATGAGATCCATGAACAATGCCGGTCCATTGGTGAGCCCAAAAGGCATTACCACGAATCATAAGGACCATAACGAGTCCTACAGGACGTCGTCTGTACATCCTCATCCTTGATTCTCATCTAATGGTATCCTAACCCTAGATCAATCTTAGAGAACCAAGATGCACCATGAAGCTGATCAAATAGATCCTCGATCCTCAGAAGTGGGTAACGGTTCTTCAACATTAGCTTGCTCAATTATCGATAATTGATACATATCATGTGTGACTCGTCCTTCTTTTTCAAGAATAGGATCGGTGCTCCCCACGGGGAACTGCTTGAATGGATAAAACCCCTATCTAGCAGCTCCCGCAGCTGTGTAGACAACTCCTGGATCTCAAGCAGTGCTAGGCGATATGGCGCCTTGGCTATCAGAGACGAACCAGAGATCAAATCAATCTGAAACTCAACCTTCCTCTTGGGACGCACTCCCGACAACTCTTGGGAAAAACATCGGGAAAATCCCACACAATGGGTACCCTGCTCAACTCTGTCATGGCCTCAACCAGTGTATCTGAAACATAAGAGAAAAATCCTGAACAAACTTGCTAAAAAACCTCCTAGCCATCACAGCAGAATAAAGAGTTGGTCCATGTGAATCTCTCTCACCAAGAATGACGAGTTCTCTCCCACTTGGGGTTCGAAATTTCACCAATTGCCGCTCACAATTAATTACCGGCCCATTGGGCCCCAACCAGCCCATCCTGATGATCACCTTCAATCCCCTCAAGGGGATTGGTACCAAATCAATAGGTAACCTTTCACTGAACATGCTCAGAACACATCCTATGAATACCCTCGCAACAATCACAATACGATCATCCGCGATCTCCACCTCCAGAGGGGAGTCCAAAGTCCTCGGAGTGTCTCAAAACTTCTTAATGAATGCGAGAGATACAAAGGATCAGATAGTGCCCGAATAAATAAAACAAGAGCAGACAACCCATTGACCACAAAAGGTCCCTATACAAGATCATAATAAACATGAGCATAACAAGAAAGTAATAAAAGATAGATTTAAGTCACATACTAGTAAGTAAATCCGACATTGCAAGGGTCTCATAGGTGGTCAAATAAAACGCACTTCTCTTCACTATAGGAGCCTCCAATTTGCCTTGGTGGCCATTTGTAATCCTCAAGGTGGCTGGCGCAGGCGCCACCACTGTTCCCGCAGACAATCTCAGACAGTCGGCCTTTTATGGCCAGTCTAGTTGCAGTGAAAACAAATCAGGGCCCTCTTGGAGCATTCCCTGCTCACGTGACCTGCCTGATCACATCCGAAACATCCAGAGCCTGCAGATCAACTGGCTCCACTGTGCGGCTTGCCGCACTTCTCACATCAGCCCAGACCCTGGTGGCCTATACTGTGAATATCGCAGGTCTTTGGCTTCTTGGTCTGGCCAACAAATATCAGCACTTGCTCCAGCTTCCTCTTCGTACAGAGCTCCAAATCAATTTCCCGCTCACGAGCCTTCTCAATCATATCATTTAGGGTCTTGCACCCTTAAAATCTCACGAACTCCCAGAGATCATCCTTCACCATACCATGATATGTCGTCTTCCTCATCTCCTCATCCGCAGCATACTGTGGAACTAAAAATGCCCTCTCCCTGAATTTGATGGTGAACTTCGTGATGGGTTTTGAGCATTCTAACACTTCCTAAGTGTACATGCAACCCTAATAACCTTGAATCTATGTTTTCTCTATATACATGCAAATTTCTTTTTCAAGGTTATTTCCTAACTAGCATGGCATGGGGAATATATGAAACATAAAAACTAGTAGAAATACATACCTTGTTGTTGCTTGGATTCCTTCAAGACTTTGTGAGCCTAGCACCCCAAATATTGTGCCTCAAGTGCTTCACACAACACCACAAAACTTGGAATAACTTGAGAGAATACTTCTAGCACTCAAAATCGGTTATGCCCTCTCTAGTAACCTTACTAGGTCCAATTTTACTAGCCAAAGGGTTCCTTTTATAGTGGTGTCACAATTAGGGTTTCATTAAGAAGACCCATAATTGTCATGACTCTTCATTTCTCATGACCCATGGGTTTGTAACTCCCATGGACTATCCATGGAGCTCCAAATGGTTACATCCATAACCCATACACCATGGATCATTAATCCACCATAAAAGAATTGATGATTGTCATAATCAACTCTTATATATTTAATTAGTCTCACTTTGATCACCAAATTAATACTAGATTAATACTTGATCAAATACTAATTAAATAATACTATAATTAATATATTAGAACTTATAATATATTAATAATCATAAGTGCCATATTCTCTCATTTAGTCTATCCAAGTATTGCAATGCCATGCAACCCAAATGGACCATTCGGGTCAGATCAAGTACATACCAAATAAAGTTATGGACTTAGACACTATATCCAATAGTCTCCCACTTGGATAAGTCTAATAACTATATTTGCAAATATGACTTCAAAATCCGACTAGCAATCGTAGCTCTTTCAAAGTCTCTCGGAACTGAGATGATGATGATACGCCATTTAAGATAAGTGATCATATAATCCTCTGCTCTCATGATATCAGCCGGACAAACACATGGAACATGGTCTTACTTATTGTCCAGCATTTGTTTCTCGATCTCCGATTTGTTTCGACATAGAACTAAATTGAACACATCAATTAGGTTCTGACCGGGCCCGGTACATAGGTCAAAACCAAATCATCGAGGGGCCCAGATATCGCTTCTATTTCTAGAAGGAACAGATAAACTTCGTACAATCAATGAATAACCAACTCATAGTCAACAACTCATATCTCTAGGTTTGAAGATTTATATGATATTACCGTCTCACGATCACTCGAGATAAATTCCATGAAGTGATGCAAGTGAGTGTGGGTTGAATCCAATACTCAGCCCTTATGAGTACTCATGAATGTTGTAGCAACCATTGCATTGTCTAAAGCACTTCAGATAAATCATACAAGCCAAATTCATGACAGTCTTGAATCAATACTTACTTCCAAAGTTTGACCGACTCTGGATGGTTTGAATAATATGATATATACCATAACATAATTATTCTGGAAGTAAAAACACTCAAAATTGAAACATAGTAAACAATCAACACACGATAGTAACACCTTACTCATAAATAAATAACAACTTTTATTTATCATCGAATGTCAATTACATTTTACAAGTTTCAGGAATCTAATTATTGAAACTAATATCATCCTTCAGCCCAATGCGCCTTGCATGTTGTAAATGCTTAACCCTGCTCAGTCCCTTCGTGAGGGGATCTGTCGGGTTCTCATCTGATGATACCCTCTTTTCCACGAGGAGTCCTTATATTCTATGTCTGATGAAATGGTATTTTCTGCCAATGTGCCTAGATCTCCCGTGATCTCTTGGTTCTTTAGCCAAAGCAACCGCACTTTCACTGTCACAAAAAATTTCCATTGGATCCTTTATAGCTGGTACAACTCCAAGGTCTCCGATGAAGTTCTTCAGCTATATCGCCTCTTTTTCTGCCTTGCTTGCTGCTATGTACTCTGATTCACAAGTCGAATCAGCTACTGTATCCTGCTTGGAACTTTTCCAAGTAATTGCTCCTCCATTTAGGATAAAGACCCAGCCTGACTGAGAGCGGAAATTATCCCTATCTATTTGAAAGCTAGCATCACTATATCCTTCCACTCTCAAGTCATCACTACCTCCGAGGGTAAGGACCCATTCCTTAGTCCTCCGCAAATACTTGAGAATGTTCTTTACTGTTGTCCAGTGTGCCTTGCCAGGGTTCCCTTGATATCTACTGACCATGCTCAAAGCAAAGGCCACATCAGGGCAAGTACAAGTCATAGCATACATGATCGAGCCCACAGCGGAAGCATATGGTATCTGACTCATTTCAGCTATCTCAGCCTCTGTACTCGGACTCTGAGTCTTACTTAGCTTGGCATTACTCTGGATTGGTAACTCCCCTTTCTTGGAATCTTGCATACTGAACCTCTTCAGTATCTTATCCACATAAGTACTTTGACTAAGTCCAATTAGTCTCTTACTCCTATCTCTCAATATCCTTATCCCTAGGATATAGGCAGCTTCCCCAAGGTCCTTCATAGCAAAACACTTCCCAAGCCAGGCCTTAACCTCCTGCAAAGTTGGGATTTCGTTTCCTATGAGAAGTATGTCATCCACATACAACACCAAGAAGCTAACTATGCTCCCACTAGCCCTGACATACACACAAGACTCATCCTCACTCCAAGAAAAGCCAAACTCTTTGACTTTCTCATCAAAGAAAAGATTCCACCTGCGAGATGCTTGTTTCAATCCATAAATGGATTTTTCAAGCTTACACACTCTATTAGGGTATTTTGGATCGACAAAACCCTCTGGCTGAGCCATGTAAACATCCTCAGCCAACTTCCCATTAAGGAAAGCGGTTTTGACATCCATTTTCCATATTTCATAGTCATGAAATGCAGCTATGGCTAACAACACTCTAATAGAATTAATCGTAGCTACTGGTGAGAAGGTCTCATCATAGTCGACTCCCGGAGTTTGAGTAAAGCCCTTCGCAACTAGTCGCGCTTTATAAGTGTGTACTTTCCTATCCATGTCGGTCTTCTTCTTGAAGATCCATTTGCACCAAACTGTCTTACGACCTGATACATTGTCAACCAAGTTCCAAACTTGATTGTCATACATGGACTGAATCTCCCTGTCCATAGCCTCCTTCCATTTCGCAGACTCAGGGCCTGCCATGGCTTCCTTATAATTATTAGGTTCATCCAAATCTATTAGTGTACTATCACTGATAAATGTATCACCTTCAGTGGTGATGTGATAACCATAATAAAATTCAGGTGTGTTCCTCACACTAGTGGAACGTCTTGGAGGTACAGATTCATCTATCGGCTCAATAGGAGTTTCCTCCTCAGGTTGGCTGACAGCATTTGAGGTTCCTTCACCACTTGACTCTTGAAGCTCTTCAAGGTCAATTTGCCTCCCACTGTCCCCTTGGCTTATGAATTCTCTCTCACGAAAGACTCCTCTTCTTGCTACAAAGAACACATTGTCACTGGGTCTGTAGAAGAGGTAACCAAAGGATCTCTGTGGGTAGCCGATGAAAATACACCTCTCGCTTCGGGGCTCAAGCTTGTCATGAGTCTGACGCCTCACAAAAGCTTCACAACCCCAAATCTTGATGTGGTCCAAATTGGGAACTTTCCCAGTCCACATCTCGTGAGGTGTTTTGGCAACCTTTTTAGTAGGGTCTAGATTAAGGATATGGGCGGCAGTCTCTAAGGCATACCCCCAGAAAGAGATTGGCAACAAAGCTCGACTCATCATGGAACGAACCATATCTAACAAGGTTCGATTGCGCCTCTCAGCCACACCATTCAACTATGATGTTCTGGGAGGTGTCAATTGTTAGACAATCCCACATTCCTTAAGATAGTCAAGGAACTCAGTGCTAAGATACTCTCCTCCTCGATCGGATCGGAGCATCTTGATGTTCCTGCCGAATTGATTCTCAACTTCCTGCTTAAACTCTTTGAACTTTTCAAAGGTTTCTGACTTATGATTGATTAAGTAAATATATCCATATCTACTGTAATCATCAGTAAAAGTCACATAATAACGATTAGCATCCCTTGTAGCAACTCTGAAGGGCCCACACACATCCGTGTGTACAAGGTCCAACAAACCTTCACCCTATCACAAGTACCTGTGAAGGGCGACTTTGTCATTTTTCCAAGTAAACAAGACTCGCAACTATCATCTGACTTGAGGTCAAATGATTCCAAGACTCCAGCCTTTTGGAGTTGGCCTATGCGCTTCTTGCTAACATGTCCAAGACGACAATGCCACAAGGATGCTTTATCCAAGCTATCAGAAGAATCAATATCCAACACATTATTTCCTAGATTGTCTACAACATTCACGACTTCATATACACCATCACAAAGTATTGCTTTAAAGTAAAATACATCATTGTAATAAACATTAATAACACCATTTTTATTATCAAATGAAAATGTAAAACCTTGTTTGTACAAGCCATGAAAAGAAATAATATTTCTCGCCATTTCGGGCGAGTAACAACACTTATTCAAATCTAACATTAACCCATTATTAAGCAATAAAGAATAAACTCCTATCTTGGTAACATGTGATGCTTTCCTGTTGCCCATGACTAAGTTTATCTTCCTGTGCTCCACTTGCTCACTTCTTCTTAGTGCCTGCAAATCAGTAAAAATGTGAATACCACACCCTGTATCAAGCACCCAAGAATTAGCATTAGATATTGTTAGACAATATTGTGTAAATACCTGCATGGGTGGGTTTAACCTTCCCATCCTTTACATCTTGTAGATATTTGGTGCAGCTTCGCTTGAAGTGTCCCTTATCTTGGCAATAGAAGCACTGTGCTTCCTTTGGGTTCGAAGAAGGAGTAATGGGACCTTTCTTTGTCCCACTTGAAGAGGAACCATTAAGAGTCTTACCCTTGGTACCCTTTGAAGGGCTTTTCCTCTTCTTACCCTTCCCTTGCCCAATTGCAAGAACAGGGGCTGTTAAAGGAGTAGAAGTAGCAACCGCTTTACCCTTAAGGCCATTTTCAGCTGTCCTTAAGAGTCCTAGAAGTTTGCTATGAGTGACTTCCTCCTTGTTCATATGATAAGTCATATGAAACTGATCATAACTTGGAGGTAAGGAATGGAGAATGATGTCAATCGCCAATTCCTCAGGGAAGTCAAGATTGAGCTTTAGCAACCGGTCAACGAACCTCTGCATCTTCTGCAAGTGACCAGTGATGGGTTCACCATCCTTCATCCTTGCGGTTATCATGGAGGAAATGATTTCATACCTCTCTTAACGCGCGCTCTAATGGTACCTTTCCATCAGATCTAGGTGCATCTCATAGGGGTAGAAATCTTCATAAGATTTTTGGAGTTCTGGAGTCATTGTGGCCATCATGATGCAGGACACCTTGGTGGCATCCTTCTCATGCGCAATGAACTCCGCAAGCTCTTCTGGAGTAGCAGTGGCTTCATTAACAACCTTAAGCTCCCTATCAAGGACATATTCTTTGTCCTTATAGCGGGTAATCATCCTGATGTTTCTGATCCATTCATTAAAGTTGGATCCATCAAAGATGACCTTACCACACAAGTTCATTAGGGAAAAGGAGCCTGTAGGGTTTGAGCCAACAGCGTTATTGGAAGACATATGGAATAGAAGGAACATAAGTTTCATTAGATTAAGAATCCTTAATAAGTCACCCAAATGAAATATTAAGGCTAGGATCCAACAAACGATTTATAGGTGGAAGAGGGATGCCGTAATCCACACTATAAAATATTTGAAGGTAGGTAAATGACGATTTACCAATTTCCACCATAAGACGAAATATTTTATTATTAGGTTTTATTGGTTTTGAAACTCCTAGATCTTTTGAGATACATTGAACTTTTCAATGGCATGTTTGAATCTCGAATGTGCCCTCTCAAGTTTGTGACTGGGATGCCGAGGATCACAAACAAGGTGTGAATAACCATACAAATTGACTTGGTACTCTTAACAATATTACCTAATCGATGTGCCGGTTAACCACACATGCTCCACCGATCTATAATAAAGTCAAGTTACCCTTTGCCACTCTTACTAGTCCATGTTAGTGTGCCGGTTAACCACACACGCTCCACTAACGACTTGGTAAGGTACAAAGTGTAATTTAATGGGCTAGCACCAAATTCACATTTTCCTAAAGTAACTAAGATTGGGAATTTATAATGTATAGTTACTTTATAATTCATTATACTTTTAATGAGAATTAAAGTCATATCCTACCCGTTCGGCTAACGACCCTCCGCCGATCAAGGAAGCGGTGGGTGAGAGTGGGCACCCATTAAGTCACCATTTTATAGGCAACAACCTTATACCCCCCCTTATAGACCGGCTTCGTGAATGAGGCCTACTAACGGTAAGAATGACATATTCTTATACATATCTATATAATAAAATTATAATAATAGTATAAGCGTTGATTTTTAAACCTTTTAAAAATCTAAGGTTTAATTTGGAATTAAAGTATTAGAGTGCAAGACTTTTCAAATTCCAAAACTTGAGGGCAAGAATTGAAATTATTCCAAGTCTCTTCAATTTGTAACTTATGAGTTTTAATGGTTCATAAAAATGAAGACTCTTCATTTTATGAAACCTCTTTAGTTCTTTAATCACAATTAAAAGAAGTGACTTTTGGTTATCCATAACTTGAGGACAAGTTATGGACACCATCAATACAATTAAGATCAAGAATTAAACACATATGGTGGTTACACATAATTCCTATGATCTTCTAAAAACTCATAAGAACACAAATTCATGTCAAGCAATTTCAAGAAATCATATAAGCATATATAATACTTTGAAATTGTTAAAAGTCATGTAAAATGGATTAACATAATCATTATCATTTTGAAAAATAGATTTTACAAGTCCAAAACAGATTGGGATAATGATTCTAATCCATTTCCAGCAACAAAACACGAAAAGACTGCCCAGCACGCACCTACTCGTCGAGTGCATGATCCTACTCGACGAGTAGGATGAATTTTTACATGGACTCGGCGAGGCCTCCCCATGAACTCGGCGAGTCCAGTCGACAGTGAGCAGTTTTTTCGATTTTCAAGCAGTTTTGCATCAAGTATACAGAAAACAATCCTAGGCTCTGATACCACTGATGGGTTTTGAGCATTCTAACACTTCCTAAGTGTACATGCAACCCTAATAACCTTGAATCTATGTTTTCTCTATATACATGCAAATTTCTTTTTCAAGGTTATTTCTTAACTAGCATGGCATGGGGAATATATGAAACATAAAAACTAGTAGAAATACATACTTTGTTGTTGCTTGGATTCCTTCAAGACTTTGTGAGCCTAGCACCCCAAATGTTGTGCCTCAAATGCTTCACACAACACCACAAAACTTGGAATAACTTGAGAGAATACTTCTAGCACTCAAAATCGGTTATGCCCTCTCTAGTAACCTTACTAGGTCCAATTTTACTAGCCAAAGGGTTCCTTTTATAGTGGTGTCACAATTAGGGTTTCTTTAAGAAGACCCATAATTGTCATGACTCTTCATTTCTCATGACCCATGGGTTTGTAACTCCCATGGACTATCCATGGAGCTCCAAATGGTTACATCCATAACCCATAAACCATGGATCATTAATCCACCATAAAAGAATTGATGATTGTCTTAATCAACCCTTATATATTTAATTAGTCTCACTTTGATCACCAAATTAATACTAGATTAATACTTGATCAAATACTAATTAAATAATACTATTATTAATATATTAGAACTTATAATATATTAATAATCATAAGTGCCATATTCTCTCATTTAGTCTATCCAAGTATTGCAATGCCATGCAACCCAAATGAACCATGTCGGGTCGGATCAAGTACATACCAAATAAAGTTATGGACTTAGACACTATATCCAACACTCCGCCACAGTCTCTCTTGTCTGGTGAAGGTCCTCGAACTCCATCACCAGCTGCTGCACCTCAATGGCCGGTGTAAACTACTGATAAAACCTTTGCACATAATTCTCCCAAGTCATCAGTGTAACAGCCGCCGTACGAATTGCTCAGGTAACCTCCTTTAACCAGTCCCGTGCTCTGTCCCTCAGTAAGCAAGACGCGAAATCCACCTTTGCCGCCTCGGTGCAAAAGCTCGTGCACTGAGCATTCTCCATGTCAACGATCTAGCGGCGGCTAGATATAGGGTCCTTAGCCTCAAAGAACTCAGGTCCTCCACACGCCTTGAACTCCCAGAACGAGGGAGTTCAACCCCCAATCTGTCATGCGACAATCTTGGCTTGAAATTAACTGAATTGCTCCTCCATGATCTCCATAATCCCTACTTGACGGTATCTAAAATCATCAGGGTACCGTCAAGGATGTCGTGAGTAACCTCGATTGTGATAAGATTTTGTAGCCTCTCATCAATTGGCTCAGCACCTGAACCTGAACCCGAACCAGACCCCGATCTTGAACCTAAACCTCCTCACGTAGCTATCATCATCCTCAAAATGAAAATACAACATAGAAAACAATTGATAAAGAGATTCGAGGGGCTTCTCCTCACTGCTCTCCTTGGAGTTTCCAGGTTTGCACTCATCTTGGGTACAGGTCCTATGCTTCCAGTAGTACGAACCCAATACTACCTTCCACACCTACTTTTACCTTCCCCAAGGTCAGACCTTATTCCTCCAATCCACCATACTATACTTAGAAACATAACTCATACAACACAACACGCACATACTAGACTCTTCTAGAATTTCTCAACTCTCACAATGACCTCAATCAACACCGTTAGTTGCCTTATGCATGAAAGTTATACAAAAATAGAATCATATAGATTGTCAAATAAAGTTTCTACCCTAAGTCCACAACCAAACGAGGAATAGGAAATGAGGCAGAATTCATCATTCTAGGGCTATGCAATGCTAACCGTATATAACATTGAAATCATACACTTTGCAAATACAGTGTCGATGTCGATTCCAAGAAATATATGGAATCCAAATTTTCCTAGGCTATAAGGCATCACACAAATAAAGCAATTCTATCACATACTTTCTGAAGGTATCCTTAGCCCTACTCTAGCATGAAATTCACATATCAATCATACTAAACGTAATACATAAGCATGGATAATTTTGGAAACACTTACTTAAGCTCAGCCGATCGCACATATTGCACACTCCCTTTTTACTGAAGAAAACCTTTTTTAGAAAAATTCAATTCTTTTTCTTTTGACAAGATCATCATTTCCTCAGTTTGAGTTCTTACACACCTGAGAGTGTGCCCGAATCCCTCAAACCAAGGCTCCGATACAAACTTGTAACAGCCCAAAAACCAAGAGAAAATTTTTTATTTTTAATTAAGATTTTCAATCATAAGTTTGATTCCAAAATCCAATACGTAATCATCATATCAAATCATCAAAGTGACAATATCAATAAGTGCGGGAAATAATGGGGAGTGAATGTTGCGCCATCAAGCCGGACCCTTCCCCTTAGTACCGAAACTACTTGAAACCACAATACAAACTGTAAGCAACATCTTTGTGAGTTTTCCTAAAGAACCACATACCAAAATTACAACTAGGCCTAGCCCAAGGGTATATTCCAACCCAACAAAAATTATGAGCCCTACTCTAGGGTTTATTTCAACACGATCGTATAATAGTGGGCCCCTCCATGGGGTATATTTCAACTCGAACATGCATTAATAGGCCCTTCCTGAGGTATATTTCAACCCGATCATACAAACACATACACAAACACATACACACACACACACACACACATATATATATATATATATATATATATATATATATATATATATATATATCACCACAGCTAGCATTCTACATAACCGAATAATGGGCCGACATTGGTGCCTTCGACCCATGTATACAGGGAGGAGACTCACCTCGGTCTCCTGGTAAATACTAACTGCTCGGCTACTTATCCGAAAAATCCGACACGGAACATAAAAAATTACCCTAATTAAGGATGGGTTAATAATCTTGAGTGTGTGCCAAAATTCAAATCCAACTCCTAAGGTCAGGGCCCCCTTCACCTTACCCTTGATAGACTTAATCAAACATGGCCCAAAACACAATAATGGGCCCTAAGACCCAAAATGACCATCTGATAACTCTTAAGGCCCACAACA
The DNA here is from genome assembly GCF_051521515.1 of Lactuca serriola. Lineage (NCBI taxonomy): Eukaryota > Viridiplantae > Streptophyta > Magnoliopsida > Asterales > Asteraceae > Lactuca > Lactuca serriola. Next base: position 354,895,860 of record NC_136411.1, read on the forward strand.
AAAATCTACAGCCCACCTTCCCTAAATAGGCCAAAGCCTAAAAACTAGTTAAGGCCCAAAAGCCACAAAAGTCGAACAATTGTCCACAGGCCCACTGGGGCATACGTGTGGCGTAAGACCGGTACGCTTGCTGTACTCAAAAAAAGGAGTACGTGTGGCGTACATCTTAGTACACTTAGCTTATAGAGTTGTTAAGCACTTTCAACCATTAAGTGCTTAATCCATGCAGTCACTTACGCCAACTTCTATATCTCGGTCATTTAAGAGGCCATAGGGCATAAAGTTGGCAACTTTATTCCTTGGCATGTTTAATGGGATTCTGTTGAGTCAACAAGTATTGCGTCTTTGGGCTTGGTCCTTAGGCCAGTTTGGTTATCCGGTTTGGGCCTATCCAACTGTGATTTTTGTATTAGGGTTTAGTATTTATGGTGCATGCATGCATCCTTAGTAATTAACACTTTCATTATTATTCATAGTAATTGTACTACAAACCCTAGCTCACTTCTACAGTGGAAGTTCTTTGTCGAGCTCTGCTGAGGCGTGACTACATTTGAATCATTAAGCATTACTTTGATTCCATCTCGTGTTTATTGTGTTCATTTGTTTGATTTACTTATTAACCTGTTGAAGATCTAATCGATCTAAGATTTTTTCAACTCATGAATTGGTATCAGAGCAGGAGACTGTGTAATCCATACACATCTCTTCTGTTGAAGAAGGTCTTAGGGTTTTTCTGCTTTGATTGATATTGTTAGAGTCGTCATTCACTATTGACGTAGTTCTTTAATAGTCAATCTTACCCTAACATTGTTTACTAGTCTAATCTTATCAGGTTTTTGAACGATCATCATCATGTCCATGGATGATTCCCAGTCAAACTCAATCAATATCACCAATAGTATTGGATCGACGACAAGGATTACCATATTGTACACTCAAGATTATGAGGTCTGGACGCATCACTTCGAAGACTACGTGATTGGTTCAAAAGACAATGGATACTTGATCTGGGAAGCAATTACAGTTGGTCCATTTGCTCATTCAAGCAGTTCAAGAATTGTTAAAACTCAAAAGGATTATAATCAAATCTTTAATGATCTGAAAGACATACCCCAAGATGAGAAGGAGAAGTTTTAGTGCAATATCAAAGCTGTAAGGATGATTAGGTTCTCTTTATAATCGGACACGTTTCGGTTGGTAAGTTCTTGCACAACAGTGAAGGAATTATGGGACAGGTTAAAGGAACTCTATTCTACTGATCAAGATCTTGAGAATTCGATCCAAACTTTATTGCTCTCGGAATTTGGTGACTTCAAGCAGAATCCTGAAGAGAAGCTTATTCAAGCTTTTGATCGCTTTAATCATCTCTGATGAGTTTATAAAACTCTTTGATCAATTAGATCTTATAACAGGCGAATCAAGAAAGTAATAACAGTTAGACAAAAACACAAGAATGGATCTGAATGAGTCGAATGATTTGATTAACTCAATCCTCAGCAGAGCTCGATGAAGTACTTCCGCTGTAGAGGATTCTAGGGTTACAAAAGATAAGAACTTGAACGTTATAAAAATCTCTATCAAATCTTCTCTAATCTTCCGTAAAAGAATGCATGCAAGCATCTATATATAATAAACCCTACAAAGAACTCACGGATGGACAGGCCCATACCGGAGACAAAATTGGACTAGCTAACGACCCCAAAGACGCAACACTTAACTGGACCTAACAATCTCCCCCTTTGCGTCAATTGGAGCGAGACTATTACTTCTTCTTGCTGGGTCCAGCTGCCGGAACCTTCTTAGTGGTATCAAACAGACGAGGGATAAGAGCAAGGATTGTATGTCTGAAGCGAATATACCACTAGATCATATCATCAAAGTACTTCTTGTCGTCAGCTGAGTTTTGCTTGCAATGATGAATAATCCCTAAGACATGTTCCAGGCATGCAGTGGTGTAGAGATGTTTGTCTGCCAAAGCGAATAGGCATTTTTGGCATTCGTTTCTGGTAAACATAACAAAATTTCTCTTCGGGTCTATCTTCGCCATCTGCATCATGTTGAGATCACTTGCTGAGCCAACAGGAGAAATAATAGGCTTTTTCTTGAAGACACTAGCTATCTCCTGATCCATCTTGGCGACTTCCATGATGTAGCTATTGGGTTTTGAGCATTCTAACACTCCTAAGTGTACATGCAACCCTAAATACCTTGGATCTATGTTTTCTCTATTATACATGCAAATAAGAACTTCCAAGGTATTATCCTAATCTAGCATACAAAACAATGAGTGTAACAAGATAGAATACATACCTCTTTGATGTAGAAAGTCTTCATGAAGCTTGAGTGCCTAGTGCCCCAAGTGTGACACCTCAAATGGTTCACACAACACCAAATACACTTGGAATAACTTGAGAGAATTCTACACTTCATGAAATCGGCTAGCCCTCTCTAGATGATACTAGTCACCGATTTTGTCAAGAATATGATCTTTATATAGCGTTACAATTAGGGTAAACCCTAATTGTCATGACTTTCCATTTCCTTGGATCCATGGGTTCAAATACACCATGGAGCATCCATGGACCATCCTATGGGTTTTAGCCCTAACTTGATTATCCATGGAGCATTAGCCCACTATACAAGTATGGATGATTTACACAATCAACCATTATATTTAATTTGTCTTCTTTTGATCACTTAATTAATCCTAGATTAATTCTTGATCAATACTAATTAAATAATCTTATTATTCTTATTATTAATATACTAGAACTTATAATATATTAATAACCATAAGCACCCAAGAATTAGCATTAGATATTGTTAGACAATATTGTGTAAATACCTGCATGGGTGGGTTTAACCTTCCCATCCTTTACATCTTGTAGATATTTGGTGCAGCTTCACTTGAAGTGTCCCTTATCTTGGCAATAGAAGCACTGTGCTTCCTTTGGGTTCGAAGAAGGAGTAATGGGACCTTTCTTTGTCCCACTTGAAGAGGAACCATTAAGAGTCTTACCCTTGGTACCCTTTGAAGGGCTTTTCCTCTTCTTACCCTTCCCTTGCCCAATTGCAAGAACAGGGGCTGTTAAAGGAGTAGAAGTAGCAACCGCTTTACCCTTAAGGCCATTTTCAGCTGTCCTTAAGAGTCCTAGAAGTTTGCTATGAGTGACTTCCTCCTTGTTCATATGATAAGTCATATGAAACTGATCATAACTTGGAGGTAAGGAATGGAGAATGATGTCAATCGCCAATTCCTCAGGGAAGTCAAGATTGAGCTTTAGCAACCGGTCAACGAACCTCTGCATCTTCTGCAAGTGACCAGTGATGGGTTCACCATCCTTCATCCTTGCGGTTATCATGGAGGAAATGATTTCATACCTCTCTTGACGCGTGCTCTAATGGTACCTTTCCATCAGATCTAGGTGCATCTCATAGGGGTAGAAATCTTCATAAGATTTTTGGAGTTCTGGAGTCATTGTGGCCATCATGATGCAGGACACCTTGGTGGCATCCTTCTCATGCGCAATGAACTCCGCAAGCTCTTCTGGAGTAGCAGTGGCTTCATTAACAACCTTAAGCTCCCTATCAAGGACATATTCTTTGTCCTTATAGCGGGTAATCATCCTGATGTTTCTGATCCATTCATTAAAGTTGGATCCATCAAAGATGACCTTACCACACAAGTTCATTAGGGAAAAGGAGCCTGTAGGGTTTGAGCCAACAGCGTTATTGGAAGACATATGGAATAGAAGGAAGATAAGTTTCATTAGATTAAGAATCCTTAATAAGTCACCCAAATGAAATATTAAGGCTAGGATCCAACAAACGATTTATAGGTGGAAGAGGGATGCCGTAATCCACACTATAAAATATTTGAAGGTAGGTAAATGACGATTTACCAATTTCCACCATAAGACGAAATATTTTATTATTAGGTTTTATTGGTTTTGAAACTCCTAGATCTTTTGAGATACATTGAACTTTTCAATGGCATGTTTGAATCTCGAATGTGCCCTCTCAAGTTTGTGACTGGGATGCCGAGGATCACAAACAAGGTGTGAATAACCATACAAATTGACTTGGTACTCTTAACAATATTACCTAATCGATGTGCCGGTTAACCACACACGCTCCACCGATCTATAATAAAGTCAAGTTACCCTTTGCCACTCTTACTAGTCCATGTTAGTGTGCCGGTTAACCACACACGCTCCACTAACGACTTGGTAAGGTACAAAGTGTAATTTAATGGGCTAGCACCAAATTCACATTTTCCTAAAGTAACTAAGATTGGGAATTTATAATGTATAGTTACTTTATAATTCATTATACTTTTAATGAGAATTAAAGTCATATCCTACCCGTTCGGCTAACGACCCTCCGCCGATCAAGGAAGCGGTGGGTGAGAGTGGACACCCATTAAGTCACCATTTTATAGGCAACAACCTTATACCCCCCCTTATAGACCGGCTTCGTGAATGAGGCCTACTAACGGTAAGAATGACATATTCTTATACATATCTATATAATAAAATTATAATAATAGTATAAGCGTTGATTTTTAAACCTTTTAAAAATCTAAGGTTTAATTTGGAATTAAAGTATTAGAGTGCAAGACTTTTCAAATTCCAAAACTTGAGGGCAAGAATTGAAATTATTCCAAGTCTCTTCAATTTGTAACTTATGAGTTTTAATGGTTCATAAAAATGAAGACTCTTCATTTTATGAAACCTCTTTAGTTCTTTAATCACAATTAAAAGAAGTGACTTTTGGTTATCCATAACTTGAGGACAAGTTATGGACACCATCAATACAATTAAGATCAAGAATTAAACACATATGGTGGTTACACATAATTCCTATGATCTTCTAAAAACTCATAAGAACACAAATTCATGTCAAGCAATTTCAAGAAATCATATAAGCATATATAATACTTTGAAATTGTTAAAAGTCATGTAAAATGGATTAACATAATCATTATCATTTTGAAAAATAGATTTTACAAGTCCAAAACAGATTGGGATAATGATTCTAATCCATTTCCAGCAACAAAACACGAAAAGACTGCCCAGCACGCACCTACTCGTCGAGTGCATGATCCTACTCGACGAGTAGGATGAATTTTTACATGGACTCGGCGAGGCCTCCCCATGAACTCGGCGAGTCCAGTCGACAGTGAGCAGTTTTTTCGATTTTCAAGCAGTTTTGCATCAAGTATACAGAAAACAATCCTAGGCTCTGATACCACTGATGGGTTTTGAGCATTCTAACACTTCCTAAGTGTACATGCAACCCTAATAACCTTGAATCTATGTTTTCTCTATATACATGCAAATTTCTTTTTCAAGGTTATTTCTTAACTAGCATGGCATGGGGAATATATGAAACATAAAAACTAGTAGAAATACATACTTTGTTGTTGCTTGGATTCCTTCAAGACTTTGTGAGCCTAGCACCCCAAATGTTGTGCCTCAAATGCTTCACACAACACCACAAAACTTGGAATAACTTGAGAGAATACTTCTAGCACTCAAAATCGGTTATGCCCTCTCTAGTAACCTTACTAGGTCCAATTTTACTAGCCAAAGGGTTCCTTTTATAGTGGTGTCACAATTAGGGTTTCTTTAAGAAGACCCATAATTGTCATGACTCTTCATTTCTCATGACCCATGGGTTTGTAACTCCCATGGACTATCCATGGAGCTCCAAATGGTTACATCCATAACCCATAAACCATGGATCATTAATCCACCATAAAAGAATTGATGATTGTCATAATCAACCCTTATATATTTAATTAGTCTCACTTTGATCACCAAATTAATACTAGATTAATACTTGATCAAATACTAATTAAATAATACTATTATTAATATATTAGAACTTATAATATATTAATAATCATAAGTGCCATATTCTCTCATTTAGTCTATCCAAGTATTGCAATGCCATGCAACCCAAATGAACCATGCCGGGTCGGATCAAGTACATACCAAATAAAGTTATGGACTTAGACACTATATCCAACACTCCGCCACAGTCTCTCTTGTCTGGTGAAGGTCCTCGAACTCCATCACCAGCTGCTGCACCTCAATGGCCGGTGTAAACTACTGATAAAACCTTTGCACATAATTCTCCCAAGTCATCAGTGTAACAGCCGCCGTACGAATTGCTCAGGTAACCTCCTTTAACCAGTCCCGTGCTCTGTCCCTCAGTAAGCAAGACGCGAAATCCACCTTTGCCGCCTCGGTGCAAAAGCTCGTGCACTGAGCATTCTCCATGTCAACGATCTAGCGGCGGCTAGATATAGGGTCCTTAGCCTCAAAGAACTCAGATCCTCCACACGCCTTGAACTCCCAGAACGAGGGAGTTCAACCCCCAATCTGTCATGCGACAATCTTGGCTTGAAATTAACTGAATTGCTCCTCTATGATCTCCATAATCCCTACTTGACGGTATCTAAAATCATCAGGGTACCGTCAAGGATGTCGTGAGTAACCTCGATTGTGATAAGATTTTGTAGCCTCTCATCAATTGGCTCAGCACCTGAACCTGAACCCGAACCAGACCCCGATCTTGAACCTAAACCTCCTCACGTAGCTATCATCATCCTCAAAATGAAAATACAACATAGAAAACAATTGATAAAGAGATTCGAGGGGCTTCTCCTCACTGCTCTCCTTGGAGTTTCCAGGTTTGCACTCATCTTGGGTACAGGTCCTATGCTTCCAGTAGTACGAACCCAATACTACCTTCCACACCTACTTTTACCTTCCCCAAGGTCAGACCTTATTCCTCCAATCCACCATACTATACTTAGAAACATAACTCATACAACACAACACGCACATACTAGACTCTTCTAGAATTTCTCAACTCTCACAATGACCTCAATCAACACCGTTAGTTGCCTTATGCATGAAAGTTATACAAAAATAGAATCATATAGATTGTCAAATAAAGTTTCTACCCTAAGTCCACAACCAAACGAGGAATAGGAAATGAGGCAGAATTCATCATTCTAGGGCTATGCAATGCTAACCGTATATAACATTGAAATCATACACTTTGCAAATACAGTGTCGATGTCGATTCCAAGAAATATATGGAATCCAAATTTTCCTAGGCTATAAGGCATCACACAAATAAAGCAATTCTATCACATACTTTCTGAAGGTATCCTTAGCCCTACTCTAGCATGAAATTCACATATCAATCATACTAAACGTAATACATAAGCATGGATAATTTTGGAAACACTTACTTAAGCTCAGCCGATCGCACATATTGCACACTCCCTTTTTACTGAAGAAAACCTTTTTTAGAAAAATTCAATTCTTTTTCTTTTGACAAGATCATCATTTCCTCAGTTTGAGTTCTTACACACCTGAGAGTGTGCCCGAATCCCTCAAACCAAGGCTCCGATACAAACTTGTAACAGCCCAAAAACCAAGAGAAATTTTTTTATTTTTAATTAAGATTTTCAATCATAAGTTTGATTCCAAAATCCAATACGTAATCATCATATCAAATCATCAAAGTGACAATATCAATAAGTGCGGGAAATAATGGGGAGTGAATGTTGCGCCATCAAGCCGGACCCTTCCCCTTAGTACCGAAACTACTTGAAACCACAATACAAACTGTAAGCAACATCTTTGTGAGTTTTCCTAAAGAACCACATACCAAAATTACAACTAGGCCTAGCCCAAGGGTATATTCCAACCCAACAAAAATTATGAGCCCTACTCTAGGGTTTATTTCAACACGATCGTATAATAGTGGGCCCCTCCATGGGGTATATTTCAACTCGAACATGCATTAATAGGCCCTTCCTGAGGTATATTTCAACCCGATCATACAAACACATACACAAACACATACACACACACACACACACACATATATATATATATATATATATATATATATATATATATATATATATATATCACCACAGCTAGCATTCTACATAACCGAATAATGGGCCGACATTGGTGCCTTCGACCCATGTATACAGGGAGGAGACTCACCTCGGTCTCCTGGTAAATACTAACTGCTCGGCTACTTATCCGAAAAATCCGACACGGAACATAAAAAATTACCCTAATTAAGGATGGGTTAATAATCTTGAGTGTGTGCCAAAATTCAAATCCAACTCCTAAGGTCAGGGCCCCCTTCACCTTACCCTTGATAGACTTAATCAAACATGGCCCAAAACACAATAATGGGCCCTAAGACCCAAAATGACCATCTGATAACTCTTAAGGCCCACAACAAAAATCTACAGCCCACCTTCCCTAAATAGGCCAAAGCCTAAAAACTAGTTAAGGCCCAAAAGCCACAAAAGTCGAACAATTGTCCACAGGCCCACTGGGGCATACGTGTGGCGTAAGACCAGTACGCTTGCTGTACTCAAAAAAAGGAGTACGTGTGGCGTACATCTTAGTACACTTAGCTTATAGAGTTGTTAAGCACTTTCAACCATTAAGTGCTTAATCCATGCAGTCACTTACGCCAACTTCTATATCTCGGTCATTTAAGAGGCCATAGGGCATAAAGTTGGCAACTTTATTCCTTGGCATGTTTAATGGGATTCTGTTGAGTCAACAAGTATTGCGTCTTTGGGCTCGGTCCTTAGGCCAGTTTGGTTATCCGGTTTGGGCCTATCCAACTGTGATTTTTGTATTAGGGTTTAGTATTTATGGTGCATGCATGCATCCTTAGTAATTAACACTTTCATTATTATTCATAGTAATTGTACTACAAACCCTAGCTCACTTCTACAGTGGAAGTTCTTTGTCGAGCTCTGCTGAGGCGTGACTACATTTGAATCATTAAGCATTACTTTGATTCCATCTCGTGTTTATTGTGTTCATTTGTTTGATTTACTTATTAACCTGTTGAAGATCTAATCGATCTAAGATTTTTTCAACTCATGAATTGGTATCAGAGCAGGAGACTGTGTAATCCATACACATCTCTTCTGTTGAAGAAGGTCTTAGGGTTTTTCTGCTTTGATTGATATTGTTAGAGTCGTCATTCACTATTGACGTAGTTCTTTAATAGTCAATCTTACCCTAACATTGTTTACTAGTCTAATCTTATCAGGTTTTTGAACGATCATCATCATGTCCATGGATGATTCCCAGTCAAACTCAATCAATATCACCAATAGTATTGGATCGACGACAAGGATTACCATATTGTACACTCAAGATTATGAGGTCTGGACGCATCACTTCGAAGACTACGTGATTGGTTCAAAAGACAATGGATACTTGATCTGGGAAGCAATTACAGTTGGTCCATTTGCTCATTCAAGCAGTTCAAGAATTGTTAAAACTCAAAAGGATTATAATCAAATCTTTAATGATCTGAAAGACATACCCCAAGATGAGAAGGAGAAGTTTTAGTGCAATATCAAAGCTGTAAGGATGATTAGGTTCTCTTTATAATCGGACACGTTTCGGTTGGTAAGTTCTTGCACAACAGCGAAGGAATTATGGGACAGGTTAAAGGAACTCTATTCTACTGATCAAGATCTTGAGAATTCGATCCAAACTTTATTGCTCTCGGAATTTGGTGACTTCAAGCAGAATCCTGAAGAGAAGCTTATTCAAGCTTTTGATCGCTTTAATCATCTCTGATGAGTTTATAAAACTCTTTGATCAATTAGATCTTATAACAGGCGAATCAAGAAAGTAATAACAGTTAGACAAAAACACAAGAATGGATCTGAATGAGTCGAATGATTTGATTAACTCAATCCTCAGCAGAGCTCGATGAAGTACTTCCGCTGTAGAGGATTCTAGGGTTACAAAAGATAAGAACTTGAACGTTATAAAAATCTCTATCAAATCTTCTCTAATCTTCCGTTAAAGAATGCATGCAAGCATCTATATATAATAAACCCTACAAAGAACTCACGGATGGACAGGCCTATACCGGACACAAAATTGGACTAGCTAACGACCCCAAAGACGCAACACTTAACTGGACCTAACAATCTCCCCCTTTGCGTCAATTGGAGCGAGACTATTACTTCTTCTTGCTGGGTCCAGCTGCCGGAACCTTCTTAGTGGTATCAAACAGACGAGGGATAAGAGCAAGGATTGTATGTCTGAAGCGAATATACCACTAGATCATATCATCAAAGTACTTCTTGTCGTCAGCTGAGTTTTGCTTGCAATGATGAATAATCCCTAAGACATGTTCCAGGCATGCAGTGGTGTAGAGATGTTTGTCTGCCAAAGCGAATAGGCATTTTTGGCATTCGTTTCTGGTAAACATAACAAAATTTCTCTTCTGGTCTATCTTCGCCATCTGCATCATGTTGAGATCACTTGCTGAGCCAACAGGAGAAATAATAGGCTTTTTCTTGAAGACACTAGCTATCTCCTGATCCATCTTGGCGACTTCCATGATGTAGCTATTGGGTTTTGAGCATTCTAACACTCCTAAGTGTACATGCAACCCTAAATACCTTGGATCTATGTTTTCTCTATTATACATGCAAATAAGAACTTCCAAGGTATTATCCTAATCTAGCATACAAAACAATGAGTGTAACAAGATAGAATACATACCCCTTTGATGTAGAAAGTCTTCATGAAGCTTGAGTGCCTAGTGCCCCAAGTGTGACACCTCAAATGGTTCACACAACACCAAATACACTTGGAATAACTTGAGAGAATTCTACACTTCATGAAATCGGCTAGCCCTCTCTAGATGATACTAGTCACCGATTTTGTCAAGAATATGATCTTTATATAGCGTTACAATTAGGGTAAACCCTAATTGTCATGACTTTCCATTTCCTTGGATCCATGGGTTCAAATACACCATGGAGCATCCATGGACCATCCTATGGGTTTTAGCCCTAACTTGATTATCCATGGAGCATTAGCCCACTATACAAGTATGGATGATTTACACAATCAACCATTATATTTAATTTGTCTTCTTTTGATCACTTAATTAATCCTAGATTAATTCTTGATCAATACTAATTAAATAATCTTATTATTCTTATTATTAATATACTAGAACTTATAATATATTAATAACCATAAGCACCCAAGAATTAGCATTAGATATTGTTAGACAATATTGTGTAAATACCTGCATGGGTGGGTTTAACCTTCCCATCCTTTACATCTTGTAGATATTTGGTGCAGCTTCGCTTGAAGTGTCCCTTATCTTGGCAATAGAAGCACTGTGCTTCCTTTGGGTTCGAAGAAGGAGTAATGGGACCTTTCTTTGTCCCACTTGAAGAGGAACCATTAAGAGTCTTACCCTTGGTACCCTTTGAAGGGCTTTTCCTCTTCTTACCCTTCCCTTGCCCAATTGCAAGAACAGGGGCTGTTAAAGGAGTAGAAGTAGTAACCGCTTTACCCTTAAGGCCATTTTCAGCTGTCCTTAAGAGTCCTAGAAGTTTGCTATGAGTGACTTCCTCCTTGTTCATATGATAAGTCATATGAAACTGATCATAACTTGGAGGTAAGGAATGGAGAATGATGTCAATCGCCAATTCCTCAGGGAAGTCAAGATTGAGCTTTAGCAACCGGTCAACGAACCTCTGCATCTTCTGCAAGTGACCAGTGATGGGTTCACCATCCTTCATCCTTGCGGTTATCATGGAGGAAATGATTTCATACCTCTCTTGACGCGCGCTCTAATGGTACCTTTCCATCAGATCTAGGTGCATCTCATAGGGGTAGAAATTTTCATAAGATTTTTGGAGTTCTGGAGTCATTGTGGCCATCATGATGCAGGACACCTTGGTGGCATCCTTCTCATGCGCAATGAACTCCGCAAGCTCTTCTGGAGTAGCAGTGGCTTCATTAACAACCTTAAGCTCCCTATCAAGGACATATTCTTTGTCCTTATAGCGGGTAATCATCCTGATGTTTCTGATCCATTCATTAAAGTTGGATCCATCAAAGATGACCTTACCACACAAGTTCATTAGGGAAAAGGAGCCTGTAGGGTTTGAGCCAACAGTGTTATTGGAAGACATATGGAATAGAAGGAAGATAAGTTTCATTAGATTAAGAATCCTTAATAAGTCACCCAAATGAAATATTAAGGCTAGGATCCAACAAACGATTTATAGGTGGAAGAGGGATGCCGTAATCCACACTATAAAATATTTGAAGGTAGGTAAATGACGATTTACCAATTTCCACCATAAGACGAAATATTTTATTATTAGGTTTTATTGGTTTTGAAACTCCTAGATCTTTTGAGATACATTGAACTTTTCAATGGCATGTTTGAATCTCGAATGTGCCCTCTCAAGTTTGTGACTGGGATGCCGAGGATCACAAACAAGGTGTGAATAACCATACAAATTGACTTGGTACTCTTAACAATATTACCTAATCGATGTGCCGGTTAACCACACACGCTCCACCGATCTATAATAAAGTCAAGTTACCCTTTGCCACTCTTACTAGTCCATGTTAGTGTGCCGGTTAACCACACACGCTCCACTAACGACTTGGTAAGGTACAAAGTGTAATTTAATGGGCTAGCACCAAATTCACATTTTCCTAAAGTAACTAAGATTGGGAATTTATAATGTATAGTTACTTTATAATTCATTATACTTTTAATGAGAATTAAAGTCATATCCTACCCGTTCGGCTAACGACCCTCCGCCGATCAAGGAAGCGGTGGGTGAGAGTGGACACCCATTAAGTCACCATTTTATAGGCAACAACCTTATACCCCCCCTTATAGACCGGCTTCGTGAATGAGGCCTACTAACGGTAAGAATGACATATTCTTATACATATCTATATAATAAAATTATAATAATAGTATAAGCGTTGATTTTTAAACCTTTTAAAAATCTAAGGTTTAATTTGGAATTAAAGTATTAGAGTGCAAGACTTTTCAAATTCCAAAACTTGAGGGCAAGAATTGAAATTATTCCAAGTCTCTTCAATTTGTAACTTATGAGTTTTAATGGTTCATAAAAATGAAGACTCTTCATTTTATGAAACCTCTTTAGTTCTTTAATCACAATTAAAAGAAGTGACTTTTGGTTATCCATAACTTGAGGACAAGTTATGGACACCATCAATACAATTAAGATCAAGAATTAAACACATATGGTGGTTACACATAATTCCTATGATCTTCTAAAAACTCATAAGAACACAAATTCATGTCAAGCAATTTCAAGAAATCATATAAGCATATATAATACTTTGAAATTGTTAAAAGTCATGTAAAATGGATTAACATAATCATTATCATTTTGAAAAATAGATTTTACAAGTCCAAAACAGATTGGGATAATGATTCTAATCCATTTCCAGCAACAAAACACGAAAAGACTGCCCAGCACGCACCTACTCGTCGAGTGCATGATCCTACTCGACGAGTAGGATGAATTTTTACATGGACTCGGCGAGGCCTCCCCATGAACTCGGCGAGTCCAGTCGACAGTGAGCAGTTTTTTCGATTTTCAAGCAGTTTTGCATCAAGTATACAGAAAACAATCCTAGGCTCTGATACCACTGATGGGTTTTGAGCATTCTAACACTTCCTAAGTGTACATGCAACCCTAATAACCTTGAATCTATGTTTTCTCTATATACATGCAAATTTCTTTTTCAAGGTTATTTCTTAACTAGCATGGCATGGGGAATATATGAAACATAAAAACTAGTAGAAATACATACTTTGTTGTTGCTTGGATTCCTTCAAGACTTTGTGAGCCTAGCACCCCAAATGTTGTGCCTCAAATGCTTCACACAACACCACAAAACTTGGAATAACTTGAGAGAATACTTCTAGCACTCAAAATCGGTTATGCCCTCTCTAGTAACCTTACTAGGTCCAATTTTACTAGCCAAAGGGTTCCTTTTATAGTGGTGTCACAATTAGGGTTTCTTTAAGAAGACCCATAATTGTCATGACTCTTCATTTCTCATGACCCATGGGTTTGTAACTCCCATGGACTATCCATGGAGCTCCAAATGGTTACATCCATAACCCATAAACCATGGATCATTAATCCACCATAAAAGAATTGATGATTGTCATAATCAACCCTTATATATTTAATTAGTCTCACTTTGATCACCAAATTAATACTAGATTAATACTTGATCAAATACTAATTAAATAATACTATTATTAATATATTAGAACTTATAATATATTAATAATCATAAGTGCCATATTCTCTCATTTAGTCTATCCAAGTATTGCAATGCCATGCAACCCAAATGAACCATGCCGGGTCGGATCAAGTACATACCAAAAAAAGTTATGGACTTAGACACTATATCCAACACTCCGCCACAGTCTCTCTTGTCTGGTGAAGGTCCTCGAACTCCATCACCAGCTGCTGCACCTCAATGGCCGGTGTAAACTACTGATAAAACCTTTGCACATAATTCTCCCAAGTCATCAGTGTAACAGCGGCCGTACGAATTGCTCAGGTAACCTCCTTTAACCAGTCCCGTGCTCTGTCCCTCAGTAAGCAAGACGCGAAATCCACCTTTGCCGCCTCGGTGCAAAAGCTCGTGCACTGAGCATTCTCCATGTCAACGATCTAGCGGCGGCTAGATATAGGGTCCTTAGCCTCAAAGAACTCAGGTCCTCCACACGCCTTGAACTCCCAGAACGAGGGAGTTCAACCCCCAATCTGTCATGCGACAATCTTGGCTTGAAATTAACTGAATTGCTCCTCCATGATCTCCATAATCCCTACTTGACGGTATCTAAAATCATCAGGGTACCGTCAAGGATGTCGTGAGTAACCTCGATTGTGATAAGATTTTGTAGCCTCTCATCAATTGGCTCAGCACCTGAACCTGAACCCGAACCAGACCCCGATCTTGAACCTAAACCTCCTCACGTAGCTATCATCATCCTCAAAATGAAAATACAACATAGAAAACAATTGATAAAGAGATTCGAGGGGCTTCTCCTCACTGCTCTCCTTGGAGTTTCCAGGTTTGCACTCATCTTGGGTACAGGTCCTATGCTTCCAGTAGTACGAACCCAATACTACCTTCCACACCTACTTTTACCTTCCCCAAGGTCAGACCTTATTCCTCCAATCCACCATACTATACTTAGAAACATAACTCATACAACACAACACGCACATACTAGACTCTTCTAGAATTTCTCAACTCTCACAATGACCTTAATCAACACCGTTAGTTGCCTTATGCATGAAAGTTATACAAAAATAGAATCATATAGATTGTCAAATAAAGTTTCTACCCTAAGTCCACAACCAAACGAGGAATAGGAAATGAGGCAGAATTCATCATTCTAGGGCTATGCAATGCTAACCGTATATAACATTGAAATCATACACTTTGCAAATACAGTGTCGATGTCGATTCCAAGAAATATATGGAATCCAAATTTTCCTAGGCTATAAGGCATCACACAAATAAAGCAATTCTATCACATACTTTCTGAAGGTATCCTTAGCCCTACTCTAGCATGCAATTCACATATCAATCATACTAAACGTAATACATAAGCATGGATAATTTTGGAAACACTTACTTAAGCTCAGCCGATCGCACATATTGCACACTCCCTTTTTACTGAAGAAAACCTTTTTTAGAAAAATTCAATTCTTTTTCTTTTGACAAGATCATCATTTCCTCAGTTTGAGTTCTTACACACCTGAGAGTGTGCCCGAATCCCTCAAACCAAGGCTCCGATACAAACTTGTAACAGCCCAAAAACCAAGAGAAAATTTTTTATTTTTAATTAAGATTTTCAATCATAAGTTTGATTCCAAAATCCAATACGTAATCATCATATCAAATCATCAAAGTGACAATATCAATAAGTGCGGGAAATAATGGGGAGTGAATGTTGCGCCATCAAGCCGGACCCTTCCCCTTAGTACCGAAACTACTTGAAACCACAATACAAACTGTAAGCAACATCTTTGTGAGTTTTCCTAAAGAACCACATACCAAAATTACAACTAGGCCTAGCCCAAGGGTATATTCCAACCCAACAAAAATTATGAGCCCTACTCTAGGGTTTATTTCAACACGATCGTATAATAGTGGGCCCCTCCATGGGGTATATTTCAACTCGAACATGCATTAATAGGCCCTTCCTGAGGTATATTTCAACCCGATCATACAAACACATACACAAACACATACACACACACACACACACACACACATATATATATATATATATATATATATATATATATATATATATATATATATATATCACCACAGCTAGCATTCTACATAACCGAATAATGGGCCGACATTGGTGCCTTCGACCCATGTATACAGGGAGGAGACTCACCTCGGTCTCCTGGTAAATACTAACTGCTCGGCTACTTATCCGAAAAATCCGACACGGAACATAAAAAATTACCCTAATTAAGGATGGGTTAATAATCTTGAGTGTGTGCCAAAATTCAAATCCAACTCCTAAGGTCAGGGCCCCCTTCACCTTACCCTTGATAGACTTAATCAAACATGGCCCAAAACACAATAATGGGCCCTAAGACCCAAAATGACCATCTGATAACTCTTAAGGCCCACAACAAAAATCTACAGCCCACCTTCCCTAAATAGGCCAAAGCCTAAAAACTAGTTAAGGCCCAAAAGCCACAAAAGTCGAACAATTGTCCACAGGCCCACTGGGGCATACGTGTGGCGTAAGACCAGTACGCTTGCTGTACTCAAAAAAAGGAGTACGTGTGGCGTACATCTTAGTACACTTAGCTTATAGAGTTGTTAAGCACTTTCAACCATTAAGTGCTTAATCCATGCAGTCACTTACGCCAACTTCTATATCTCGGTCATTTAAGAGGCCATAGGGCATAAAGTTGGCAACTTTATTCCTTGGCATGTTTAATGGGATTCTGTTGAGTCAACAAGTATTGCGTCTTTGGGCTCGGTCCTTAGGCCAGTTTGGTTATCCGGTTTGGGCCTATCCAACTGTGATTTTTGTATTAGGGTTTAGTATTTATGGTGCATGCATGCATCCTTAGTAATTAACACTTTCATTATTATTCATAGTAATTGTACTACAAACCCTAGCTCACTTCTACAGTGGAAGTTCTTTGTCGAGCTCTGCTGAGGCGTGACTACATTTGAATCATTAAGCATTACTTTGATTCCATCTCGTGTTTATTGTGTTCATTTGTTTGATTTACTTATTAACCTGTTGAAGATCTAATCGATCTAAGATTTTTTCAACTCATGAATTGGTATCAGAGCAGGAGACTGTGTAATCCATACACATCTCTTCTGTTGAAGAAGGTCTTAGGGTTTTTCTGCTTTGATTGATATTGTTAGAGTCGTCATTCACTATTGACGTAGTTCTTTAATAGTCAATCTTACCCTAACATTGTTTACTAGTCTAATCTTATCAGGTTTTTGAACGATCATCATCATGTCCATGGATGATTCCCAGTCAAACTCAATCAATATCACCAATAGTATTGGATCGACGACAAGGATTACCATATTGTACACTCAAGATTATGAGGTCTGGACGCATCACTTCGAAGACTACGTGATTGGTTCAAAAGACAATGGATACTTGATCTGGGAAGCAATTACAATTGGTCCATTTGCTCATTCAAGCAGTTCAAGAATTGTTAAAACTCAAAAGGATTATAATCAAATCTTTAATGATCTGACAGACGAGGGATAAGAGCAAGGATTGTATGTCTGAAGCGAATATACCACTAGATCATATCATCAAAGTACTTCTTGTCGTCAGCTGAGTTTTGCTTGCAATGATGAATAATCCCTAAGACATGTTCCAGGCATGCAGTGGTGTAGAGATGTTTGTCTGCCAAAGCGAATAGGCATTTTTGGCATTCGTTTCTGGTAAACATAACAAAATTTCTCTTCGGGTCTATCTTCGCCATCTGCATCATGTTGAGATCACTTGCTGAGCCAACAGGAGAAATAATAGGCTTTTTCTTGAAGACACTAGCTATCTCCTGATCCATCTTGGCGACTTCCATGATGTAGCTATTGGGTTTTGAGCATTCTAACACTCCTAAGTGTACATGCAACGCTAAATACCTTGGATCTATGTTTTCTCTATTATACATGCAAATAAGAACTTCCAAGGTATTATCCTAATCTAGCATACAAAACAATGAGTGTAACAAGATAGAATACATACCTCTTTGATGTAGAAAGTCTTCATGAAGCTTGAGTGCCTAGTGCCCCAAGTGTGACACCTCAAATGGTTCACACAACACCAAATACACTTGGAATAACTTGAGAGAATTCTACACTTCATGAAATCGGCTAGCCCTCTCTAGATGATACTAGTCACCGATTTTGTCAAGAATATGATCTTTATATAGCGTTACAATTAGGGTAAACCCTAATTGTCATGACTTTCCATTTCCTTGGATCCATGGGTTCAAATACACCATGGAGCATCCATGGACCATCCTATGGGTTTTAGCCCTAACTTGATTATCCATGGAGCATTAGCCCACTATACAAGTATGGATGATTTACACAATCAACCATTATATTTAATTTGTCTTCTTTTGATCACTTAATTAATCCTAGATTAATTCTTGATCAATACTAATTAAATAATCTTATTATTCTTATTATTAATATACTAGAACTTATAATATATTAATAACCATAAGTCTCTTATTTCTCTCATTATAGTCTATCCAAATGCATGATGCCATGCAACCCAAATGGACCATGCCGGGTCGGGTCAAGTCTTACCAATTATAGTTATGGACTTAGACATTAATCCAACAGTCTCCCACTTGGATAAGTCTAAAACTATTATTGCGTATGACTTCAGGAACCAACTGGCAATCGTAGCTCTCAAAAGCTTCTGTGGAACTCTGACCTTTGTCAATGACTTGTCCATTAGATAAGGGATCATATATTCCTCCATTCTAGATATCATATGGACTGAGACATGGATTATAATCATTCTCTCTGTCCATTTTCTGTTTCCCGATTTCCGATTTATGACGACTGACTAATTGAACAAATCAAATTAGTCCTGGCCCGGCCGAGCACTTCCATTTGTCATCATCAAATCATCGAGGCGCCCACAGATATCGCTTTTATCCCAAAGGTAAAAGGAATGGATAAACTTCGACTCATACGGCTTGTTCTACTACTTGTTGAATCATACACAAAGGCACGTTTTTTAACATCGAGTTACCAATGCATTTTCGTGCAATCAATGTACTATCAACTCATAGTAACAACTCATATCTCTAGGTTTGAAGAATATAAGATATTATCGTCTCATGATCACTCGTGATAAAATCCATGAAGTGATTCCAATGAGCACAGGTTGAATCCAATACTCAGAACTTATGAGCACTCATGAGTGTTGTAGCCCTTTGTCCAACACCTTAGACCTCTACAAGCCAACCCATGACAGTCTTAATTCATATCTACTTCCAACATATGACCGACTGTGGATGGTTTGAATAACTTAGTCATTCCGAAAGAATAACCCAGTTTATTTGGGAAGTCAAAACATGCAAAGTGAAACACAATAATAATTGAATCCAATATGGTATCAAAACCTAGGAACATAAATAAAACACCTTTTATTTATCACCATATGATTACACATTATTCATTGTATGCTGTTTCAGCTATCAACTTTATTCTTGAATTTAAAACAATAGTTGTCCCATGCTCCAAGCATGTACACTATGTTTTTCTAAACACTAGTCATGCCACACACCAAGTATGCATACTATGTTTGTCTATGATCTTTACTTTGTGAACTAGATCAATTGAACATAACTTCAATGATTCTCTTTTCACACTCCCAAATCCTTACTGCAAATGCAAGAATTCCAAATTCATGCCATTTACTGAAATCTGTTAGATTCTAAACTTATATGCATTGAGCCTCTTGTAATGATTATGCACAAAGTCAGAAGGACTTGACAACAACCATTAGAGACCATTCCAACGGAGATCAGCTCCTTGGGAACATCCTTCTTGCATTAAGTTTCCTAATCTTAAACATATTGAAAATTCTAACTTTGAAACATTTCCGTATTCCATTTTGACTATTACTTCTGAACAAGAGTTGGCTCCTTACAGATTATGTCAATATGGTCCTTCCAGAATTATCACTATACTTCCAACTGTCCTTGAGCACCCAATCTTTGGTAAACCTTAGATTGTCCTCGACAATTGTTTAATCCTTTTAGTCATATCCAGTTCTAAATCTTTTCCCATCTTAATGACCCAGGCATTTGGAAAATTTCAGAAAGGATGAATATAGCACATGTAATCGATCCTATATCCGAAGCATATGGGAATCGATTCATGATGTCTCACATAAAGACTAAACCAGTCTTTTGCTATAACATTTCCATTTCAATTTGCCAAGTTCTCATAATTCAGATTATGAAAAGGGATGCCGTAATCATAATAGAATTTTAGAACGCAAATAATGGACCCATATACATAATTTCCTTATGTTCATCCATTCCAACATGAAATTCATATATATCCTTGACTAAATGATTAAAACCTCACGATCTAAGCTTATAGATTTGGGATGAAGTATAATTTCCTCTCCCTTAATTATAGCAAAACAACTCTTTCCCAATTGAAACTTTTGTTTTCTATAATTAACATTGCTAGCTTGCAATACTTATCATAATTATCATGCTCCCACTAACATGATGGTTATTAGCATAACACTTATGCTCCCACTAGCTTTGACATGTACTCAGAAATCAGCTGGACTTCTAGAAATCAATACTTCATTAACTTTCTTACCGAAGTTCAGATTTCTGATACTAGATTGTTTTGATAAAATTTATCAAAATCATACACCTTCCCTTAGATAGCACACTTTTGTGTCTAAACAATTATGAAGAGGGATGCCGTAATCATAATGGTTAGACCTTTTTGCCACTTCTCACAAGTCTAGGTTAGTGTGCCGGTAAACCACACACACTCCACTAACGACTTTGAGAATGCAAATATCACAATTGCTATCTAGCTAAAATCTACTTAGTGAAAGTGTTTCCTCACCATCATTTTCATGAATCGGAGAGAAACCTTATGACACTTAGATTTTTATGGTGTATGTGTTCTTATCCATGTGAATTTTCAAAACCATGGTCACAAGACAAGGATAATGACAAATCCAAACTCATATGGATTGAACTCAATCTTAATTTCTTGCCACCTGGCAGCTCAAGGGTCTGCCATTGCTTCCAAGTTGTTGTGCAACTATTAAAAGCTCTAAGAACTCATATGCAAAGCCAACTTTAACTGGAATGGGCACAAAATATGTCAACACGATAGGTTATAAACCTCAAGTCGTGTGCTAGTGAAGAACTTCAGGTTTTATTCTTGATTAGTTCTTGAGACTTTCAAGACCTTTAAGACTCCCACTGTCCTCTTGACATATAAGACTTTCTTGTCAGATATTCAAGAGATAGTGTGGATTCTAATCAAGACAAACACTTCACATAATTGGCCTAAGTTGGTCTTTGTTTTATCCAAAACATCACAACTTACCAATTTCAAATGTACAAGAGTAGAAAACTTTTACTCTTACATTTGACAAGTGTTTTAAACCTTCTTTAAGACATATCAGTCAAGTTACAATCTTGGAGTATGACTCTAAGACTTGTATTGGAACGAAGTATGACTCATCTTCTTGATTTAACCATTTCAACAATTCAAGTTCCTCTTCTTAGTCATAAGAATACACTAAGATTTCCTTAGAGAACTAACTTTGATATGGTTTCTTAATCATTAAGATGATCACAAAAACTGAGACTAAAGTACTCTCCCATCTTTTCAGATTTGAGAAACTTTTATCCTTCTGCCTAATTTGATTCTTCTTATTCGCTCTGCCTTACATTTGAACCTTTTTCCAATGTCTCAAAGTTACACTTAAGCTTGTAAGTATAATCATATTTACTGAGCTTTAGTAAACTATGACGAATAGTCTTATCAATCTTTTGTGGTGGACTTGACCAGTGCACAGGAATGTGTACTCGATCCCTTAGTCCTTCACTTGACTCACACATCCATGTGAACAAGTAATTAGTCTTAATTTTCCAATACTTGAAAGTTCTCATTCATCATGCTATACAACTTGCATAATTCCAAGTTCCGGTCCAAATGAAACTTAGGTGATGAGAATCTTTCCTTATTTGGTAAATTTAGACATTACCACAAATGAAAGAATCAATTTCATATTTCCACTCTTGCTATTAATGGAATCATATAAGCAACAATTTTTCCTCAAATTCCATTGTAAGGATATTTTAAAATAAATAAAATCAAAATTTTCCTTTATTTTAAAACTATGCGGAAAAACTTATCCTTACAATCCATATGAAAACTTGTTGTTATCTATTCCTAAGCAATATCTCATAACTCCTAAGAAGTAGCTCAAGAATCCGATCTTCAAACTATGCGATAGAAATCCATCTACGCCATCAGATTCAGCATATTCTTTCTTTAAGTTTCTTCACTTTTCTTTGATTCTTAAAACATCAACATGTGACCCAGTCACATCATGTATCAAGAATCTCAGATTGGAAACTTAGCAAAGTTAGATAGTGGACTTTACCTGAAGTAGAGTCAAACTTATTGACTTTAACATCCTTAGGTAAATTTGGCAGCTTCGCAACCAATGCCCCTTTCTTTGGCAATATAAACATATGGACCCTTTGATAATGGTACACGGGACTATCACAGACTTAGCTTTTCTCTTTACCATTTGGTCAACCGAGTTGACTATGGCCGATCCCTTTCCATTGGGAAAGAGAATGCTTTTAAGAAGTTGATCTTATCAAAAATCATTAAGGGTCTTGTCATAGTCTGTTTCATAGGTGTTCCAAAAGAACTCACTATGTGACTTAGAAAGTAGTTGAACCACCAACTTTCTCAAGACTTTGACACCCAACTTTCCCGACTTGTCGATATTTGACTACATCTCCAAGATGTGATCATACCTAGACCTTGCCTTGCCAATAGGGCTTGAGTGACCTTAAACTTTTCAAGAACTTGTGGGTTCGGGAGAATAATTGGAGGAGGTGAATGAAGGATGATTTCCAAGGGACATCATCTTCATTTAGGAAAGCTTGTTTCAAGAGATTTGGGAAGATCATAAATCTCTAAACCAGACATGTTTTCGGAGATATTCAAGATAGTTGATCTTAAGTCCTTAATATGACACCCAATATGAAATATTAAGGCTAGGACCCAACAAACTATTTTATAACTTAGAAGAGGTATGCCGTAATCCAAGCTATAAAATATTTGAAGGTAGGTGAATGACGATTCACTAGTTTCCACCAAGATAAACGAAATGTATTATTAGGTTTTAATTGGTTTTGAAACTCCTAGATCTTTTGAGATTCATTGAACTGTTCAATGACATGTTTCAATCTCGAGTGTGCCCTTCAGGTTTTGTGACTGGGATGCCGAGGATCACAAAACAAGGTGTGAAGTAACCATGCAAATTACTTGGTACCCTTAAGTGTTTACCCCTCAATCAATGTGCCGGTAAACCACACACGTTCCATCGATACTATGATAAACATTAAGTTACCCTTTACCTACCTTGTTAAATACGAGTTAGTGTGCCGGTTAACCACACACGCTCCACTAACCGACTTAAACAAAGTGCAAAGTGTAATTTCATGGATTAGCACCTTATTCACATTTTCCTAAGTAATTAAGATTGGGTATTATTAAGAGTTTAGTTACTTAGTATTTATCATTAATACTTTTAATGAAGGGAGAATTCTAGTCCTGTCAAACCCGTTCGGCTAACGACCCTCCACCAGTCAAGCAAGCGGTGGGTGAGAGTGGACACCCATTAAGTTGCCATTTTATAGGCAACAACCTTATACCCACCTTATAGACCGGCTTCGTGAATGAGGCGTACTAGCGGTAAGACTGACTTTACTCTTATATATATATATATATATATATATATATATATATATATATATATATATATATATATATATATATATTATTAACTTATAATATTATAAAGTATAAGGGTTGAATTTTAACTCTTTGAAATTCTAAGGGCTAACTTGGAATTAAAGTATTCATAAGAGAAAACTTTACAAATTCCAAAACTTGAGGTCAAGTTTTGAAACTATTCAAAACTAATTAATTCCATGATTTATGTGTTTAAAGTAGTTTTAATCCAAAAACTCTTCAAGTTTCATAACTTGAGGATAAGTTATGGAAGACTTTAAACTAATAAAAGAATTACTTTTCTTTATTTTATAACTTATGGAATTAATTAAGGTTACACTTTATTTATTTATTTATTAATGAAGTGACTCTTGAACCTCCATAACTTAAGGACAAGACTCTTCATCTTTTGTAACCATTGCCAACTTTTATGATTTTTATGAAAATTAAATGTGACTTTTCATATAACTTGAGGACAAGTTACAAAAACACATTTTAGAATCACCTCTTAGATTAATTTGGATTGAAAACAACTATTTCACTCAACTTTCTATTAATCTAAGCAACTCATAAGAACAGGATAATTCAAATCAAACTTTTTCATGTAATTAGTCTAAACCTTAAACTAATACAAAACATGAATCTATTGACAATTATCTTTGAAATTGGATTAGCATGAACATTACCACATCAAAAACAAGTTTATAAGTTCAAAAACATCTTAGGGTAATGTTCCTAGTCCAATTCCAGCCAAAAAAGTCGAGTTTATGCTGTCTGGGGGTCCAACTCGTCGATTGCATGAACCAACTCGGCGAGTTGGATCGATTTGATCACTTTTTAGGCATGGACTCGCCGAGTCTCCTGATGGACTCGCCGAGTCTGATGATCAGACAGCAACAACTTCGATTTTTTAAGCAGTTTTGCAAGTATAACAAGAAAACAAGCCTAGGCTCTGATACCGCTGTTGGGTTTTGAGCATTCTAACACTCCTAAGTGTACATGCAACCCTAAATACCTTGGATCTATGGTTTCTCTATTATACATGCAAATAAGAACTTCCAAGGTATTATCCTAATCTAGCATACAAAACAATGAGTGTAACAAGATAGAATACATACCTCTTTGATGTAGAAAGTCTTCATGAAGCTTGAGTGCCTAGTGCCCCAAGTGTGACACCTCAAATGGTTCACACAACACCAAATACACTTGGAATAACTTGAGAGAATTCTACACTTCATGAAATCGGCTAGCCCTCTCTAGATGATACTAGTCACCGATTTTGTCAAGAATAAGATCTTTATATAGTGTTACAATTAGGGTAAACCCTAATTGTCATGACTTTCCATTTCCTTGGATCCATGGGTTCAAATACACCATGGAGCATCCATGGACCATCCTATGGGTTTTAGCCCAACTTGATTATCCATGGAGCATTAGCCCACTATACAAGTATGGATGATTTACACAATCAACCCATATATTTAATTAGTCTTCTTTTGATCACTTAATTAATCCTAGATTAATTCTTGATCAATACTAATTAAATAATCTTATTATTCTTATTATTAATATACTAGAACTTATAATATATTAATAACCATAAGTGTCTTATTTCTCTCATTATAGTCTATCCAAATGCATGATGCCATGCAACCCAAATGGACCATGCCGGGTCGGGTCAAGTCTTACAATTATAGTTATGGACTTAGACATTAATCCAATAGTAGCAGACAAGCATCCTCTTGAAGTGGTCAATGATCGGACCATATTCTACTTCATTTGTAAGAAGGATGTTGTGCAAAATTATCCAATCGTGTGGATTCAAGTTGGGAAGATCAGCAAGCGAAATGGCATGTTCGGACTTGGCAGATCCTCTCAGCACCTTAAACCGAACGTTGGTGAAGTTCCCTTCCCGATACAGCTTGAGGACCCGAACATTGACTATCTTCTGAGCGCTCCATGTTTGATACTGTGGTTGAGCAGCCCTCAGATAGAATTCGACCAAATCCCTGTCAACCTTTGGATGAGGATGAGGGAACTCGGCAATGTTGTCAAAGGCATGGAAGACGAACGCCTTTCGGGTCAGTGGCATGTCGAACTGAGAATCAACAGAATTAACACGGTCTAGTGAGATCACTAGTTCTAGCCACAAGATGCTTGGTGTTTCTACTGCTTCTTTCAGCAACTTCACAAGAGTCCAAGGAGGAAAAAGGGTTTTCCTACTCTCAAGAAGGTCGTGAGCCTCTTTCTATTTTCTTTCATCTTCTTCAGCCTCTCTAGCAACCCGAGCGCTAATGTCAGCATCCTTGTCTCGGCCTTGCTTTTTCAAGAGATTAGCAATCGTCTCTTTGTCGTCATCACTATCTTCAACAATTTGTTTCCCTTTGTCTTTTACACCCGAACCTGAGGCATGGCCTGTTGGAGGAGGATCGGTTGTTTTGGTTGCTGTAGAAGTGGGAGGCGGTTGAGATACATTCTCTCCCCTTGTTTCAGAATGGACACGAAGTCAAGGAGCCCTTCAATCTTGATCAGGAGAGAAAGGGCAGGAGCAAGCTATTCTGCAAGATCACGCCTCACAGAGTAGTTTAGGATCGGATCATGTGCTTCCAGGATGTTTGAAATGGCTGCGTGGACATCCGAAACACACGATGAAATCACCTCTCTTTCAGATCGAAGAGAATCAATCTCCTTTTGAGAATTGGAGAGTTCAAGACTCTTGACCTTAAGAGCAGTTGTCTTTCTAGCAAGAGCGTCCATGAGGGAGTTCTCAGCAGCAAGATCTTCTTGAAGCTTGGTGAGGCGCTCCTCAATGGTTGCCTTAAAAGCGGAGTTGTCGTCGGTGAGAGCTTGACGAAGAGTGGCAAAGGACGTCAGTTCAGATGCAACGGAGGTAGCCAACTTGTTGACAATGGGGTCAAGCTTCGTTTAGGTGTCTTCGACAGTTTCCTGTAAAGACTGCAAAATAGATGAAGCATCAGTAAATAGTTTTTCGACTTTTTCGGTCGCAGCCGCACAGGCTTTGGTGGATGCATCAATGGCGGCAGTAGCTGAGCTTAGAGAAACTTCATGAGCCTTGGAAAAAGCATCAACAATCTTCTAAATGGCAGCTTCAGAAATGGTAGACTGTGATGAAGTAGAGGAGGCAATGAGCGAATCTATTTTCTCGTGAAGCTCCTTGAGATGCTTCTTGGTGATGGGAGCATCATCGTCGTCGTCACTCTGCACCTGATACGGACTGTCGTAGACTGAATCAAATGTCATGTCCCCCCCACCAAGAAATGGTTCTTCGTCCTCTGCTGCCTGAGCAGGAGATGAGGGGGGAGGAGAGGGTGGAGGCTCGGTAGTGAAAGTAGGTTCGGGTTGTGAAGTAGGTTCGGTAGTGGGAGTGGGTTCAGTTGCTTTAGTAGGAGCCCCCGTATCAGATACGTTGGTTCTTACTTCAGCGGTTGTGGTGGTAGCGTCTGTAAAAATGGGAGGGGGTACTGCAATAGAGGTAGGTGGTATTTGAGTGGTGGAGGTTATGGGGGGAATGGAAATAGGAATGGTGACTGGTGGAGAAGAGATAGGTGAACTGGAAAAATGAACTTCTGGGGTAGGCGATCGTGGAGGAGTGTTACCACGAGGGGACTCGTCAGAGTCTGAATTATCTTCCTCATATTCACTTGAGGAGGAAGCGAGTATCAGGTTTCGCCTGGGTTGGGTTTTTCTCTTCTTCAACGGAGGGGATTGAGCAGCCTTGGTGGTTTTACGTTTCTTGGGAGAAGGGCCTTTCGCTCCCTTGCCAACTTGCTTGTCTTTTCCCTTTTCGGTTTTCTTTCCCTTTGGAGCGGGCTTATCAGCTTCATGAATGGATTTGATCATCTCAGGAGTTAGCTCTCTAGGACCAGAGCGACGAAACTCCTTGTAGGTTCGGATGATACGGCTGTCAGCAGGAACATCTCCAAACATTGACTCAGGGATGGAGCCAATAAACTAAAATTTTGAGGCATCGGAGACGATGATCTTTGTGGTATGGAAAATACCAATCGAAGATAGTGGAGAACCAGCAACAATGGGGACGTGATACTTGTCTATCACCCATTTTGTGACCAACGTCCATAATCGAGCGTATGAGATCTATGAATGTCGAGATGTAGATGCAAGGCTCTAGATCAGTTGTTGCCATAACACCGACCCATAATCCAGGTTGATACCGTTATAAACCCCATACAGAATAGTGATGAACAGACGACTCGCTCCATCCGACCCAGCACTGCATTCAGATAACCCCTTGAACAACATAGTAAATAACCCGTTCCACTGAGGAGGCAGGCACGATTTCTTGCACTTAGTGACCGTTGTCAGCACCTCAGTATACCCCATATTGTAGAACATAGAGAACATGTGACCCACTGGAATGGATTCAGGGTTAACCCTAGATGAATCGGGTTCAAACCCTAAAAGTGAGCAGAACCGCTGCTTGGAGATTGACGCCTTGTGATCAAGAATGTCGAAGAAAATCCTGTCGACAGACTTGTCGTAATGAGCAGTGGCGAAAATTTGGTATAAAAATTCCATTGGAACAGCTTCAGCTTTGGTGAGAGCTGGAGCAAGAGGCGGGTATTTGAGGCATTCGATGATCGGGAACATGAAGGTGTCGTAAACCTGGGGAATAAGATCGATGATCAAACTCTGTTGAGGACGAATCGGCAGGATGTGGGAAGTGGCATGAACTGATGATGAATCCGCCATTGAAGTGAAGAAGTTGGGAGAGATGATGAACAGTAGAATACTTGAAGCTTTTCTTGCTCTCTGAAATTTGGGTGCAGTAAAGAGGTAAATAATGGTGAAGATTACCTTTTATACTGTGGCTAAAGGAGAGAGAAGTATCCGGTCCCAAATCTTCGAAGGAAATACGAAGGGTTTTTCGGAGGTGATTGAAAGGTGACAGTTGGTATCCCCGATGATTACGCAGGAGAGAGAAAACCGTCCCAATTCACACGCCTTCCCATCAGGCGCCATTTTTAAACAAAACGGTTCCACTTCGCACAACTGTCTTTTAAGCGCCGTTTGAAAATAAAATCGATTGAACTCCCGCCTGAGTCAGCATCTTATCCTTTTAGAATGAACGTCATCTTAAAGCAAAATTACCACGTGGATCAATATTCGCCACAACTCTTTTTTATAACTTCAAATCCAAAAAAAAACTTGTAACTAATGAAACCAGAATTTTGGAAAATCAAAAAGATTTTCGTGCTTAGTGTGTAAAAGAAAAGGAAATAAAGCAACACATATGAGGGAATTTGTGATGTCAGTAAAGACACGAAACAATGGATCCCGAGCACGAATCTCTTCCTTCAAATTCAAGAGAGACTTTAAAGTGTTTGTATGGTTTCCCATTGAATAACGATCAGACGCTTATTGAGAAGTGTTGAAAGGCTTCTTGTAATTAGGCTGATTTGGGTGGCTTTCGCTTCAATTTAGAATTCCTGATCTTCACATAAGACCGAAATCTACTGAAGTACTTGTGAGACCAATGTAGTCTGTTGAACAAGTAGGTTTGAAATATTTTTAAGTGGCAATGTAAAATAGTTTATGTAAAATCTTAAAAAAAAAATTAAAACTGGATTCCAAGGGAAGAAATGTTATGGGATTTAACAATTTCATAGGAATCACACAAAAGGAAATTAGAGATTTCACTTTCCATCCCATGGATAAGTCCGTCAATTCGTTAGTGAAAGCTAGAGCAAAGTTGATTGTTCACCGTCAATGCATAGTAGGTATTGAATTGTGGGTTTCACTTAGTACGTAGTGGCACGAAGCTAAGATCATGAACACAAAAATTGTGTAACCATAAACCACAGTGGTAATTTCAGAGAGTCTCAAGGGTTACGTTTATGTAGCGAATGAGATGGAGAAAAGTAGTGTAGATGGAGTAAAGAAACCAAAGTACCTCTGCTGTTTAAAATAAGGACCAAGCAGAAAACTCTTATCTCATGTGAGAAGAGAGTCAGGTAGCTCATGATTAGAATAAATATGAAAGCCTAATTGGGAACACAAGGTTTGTATGTACCAAGTCAGTAAGGCTATTATTCAGAATCAGGTGAGGCTTTGGACACATACAGCAGCATGCTTCTAGGGGCACTTAACTAATGAAAGAACTTTCCCACAAATATCCATAAGACACAAAACAAAACAAAAAAAATTATCGAACAAATAATAAAATAAAATTGTTTTTGGAGTTTTTGATAAAAAGATTTTGGAATTTTTGATTTAAAAGAAAAATAAAAAATGAGACACAAAAAAAAAATTTGGAACTGAACCCGAGCGTCCGGTCTATTTCGGTTGCAAAAAAAAAAGTTTGAAAAAGAAAAGAACTTTGAAAATAAGAGATATGAATTTGAGAAAATGATACAAAAGGTTTACAACCAAAGAAACTACCTTTGAGTGATAAGTGAAGATCAGATAATAGGACCAAACCCGAGCGTTCGGTTCATTTCGCTTCCGACTTTTAATTTTGAGAAGTAGTTTTTGGTACTGACTCCGATTCCATCATTCCAAGCCCTTGTAGAATTTTATTGAAACTCGCTTCAGGAAGAGCTTTGGTGAAGATGTCAGCCAGTTGATCAGTGGTTCGAACAAAGTGAATTTCGACGTTCCCATCTTCCACATGATCCTTAATAAAGTGATACCTCAGTGCTATATGCTTTGTCTTGGAATGTTGCACTGGGTTATGACAGATCCTAATTGCACTTTCTGAATCGCAATATAGTGGGATCTTTTTCATATTGAGTCCATAGTCCCGGAGCTGGCTTTGGATCCAAATCACTTGAGATGTACAAGAGGCAGCTGCGATGTACTCTGCTTCGGCTGTAGACAGAGAAACACATGTCTGTTTCTTTGATTGCCAGCTAACCAACTTCCCGTCTAGGAATTGGCAGCCTCCAGTGGTGCTTTTCCTGTCTAAACCACAACCTCCAAGGTCTGCATCTGAGTAGCCTTGAATGAAGAAACCTGAGTTTGATGGATACCATAGACCGAGGGAGGTGGTTCGTTTCAGATACCGGAGAATGTTTTTCACTGCAAGCATATGTGGTTCATGAGGATTCTCCTAAAACCTAGCACAGTAACACACAGAAAACATTATATCAGGCATGCTAGCAGTGAGGTACATTAAAGACCCAATCATCTAGCGATATAACGTAATATCGACTGCTGGTTTTTCCAAGGATGGTGTGAGCTTGGTGCCGAACGCCATTGGAACTTTAACCTTTGAGTCTCCCATCATGCCAAATTTAGCAAGAAGAGTCTTGGTGTAAGCTTCCTGGTTGATAAAGATGCCTTCGGGTCCCTGTCTAATATTTAAACCAAGGAAAAAGTTAATTGGACCCATTGAGCTCATTTCAAATTTAGTCTTCGTCAGCTTTCTGAATTCAGCTGTTAAGCTAGGATTCGTTGAGCCAAAGATGATATCATCGACATAGATTTGAACTATCATAAGGTGGTTACCTTCCTTCTTACGAAAGAAGGTTGGGTCAACCGAACCTTGTTTGAATTTTGACATCTTTAAGAATTTAGTTAGCGTTTCATACCATGCCCTAGGTGCTTGTTTCAAACCATAAACTGCTTTGTCCAGAATATAACAGTGAATTGGATACTTTTCATTGACAAAACCAGGAGGTTGCTCCACGTAAACTGTTTCTTCAAGTTCTCCATTCAGAAAGGCGCATTTCACGTCCATTTGGTAGACCTCAAAGTTCTTGTGTGCAGCATAGGCCAGAAATATTCGAACAGATTCCAGCCTTGCTACCGGAGCAAATGTTTCCTCATCATCAATTCCTTCTTCCTGGCAATATCCTTTCACCACGAGACGAGCTTTGTTTCGAATCACATTACCTTCCTTGTCCATTTTGTTTCTGAATACCCATTTGAGGCCAACAACTGAGGCGTCTTTAGGAGTTGGAATGAGGCGCCATACCTTGTTTCTTTCGAACTCATTGAGTTCATCTTGCATAGCTTGAACCTAGTCAGAATGATCAAGAGCAGTATTTACAGTCTTCGGTTCAACTTTTGATACGAAAGAATTATACATGCAGAACTCTACTTTGGAGAATAGAGATGTTTGCTTTGCCTTTAGTTGAGATCGGGTGAGGACCTTTTCAGAGACATTACCCACTATCTGAGATACAGGATGATCTCTGGTCCATTTAACAAGAGGAGGGTAATTTGGATCATAGGATGGATCCAATTGAGCGTTGACCATTTCTTCCAATTCATATTGACTATCATCATCGAAAAACATATCGGAGTTCTCCCCCTCGACTGATGAGCTTTCAGGTGTAGCTGGACTTTCTGGTGCTATAGGACTTTCGGGTGTAGTTGAGCTTTCGGGTGTTGTTGAGCTTTCGGGTGCTACAGGTCTTTCGGGTGCTGTTGAGCTTTCGGGTGTTATTGAGCTTTCGGGTGGAACTGGAATAGAATTCTCCCCCTCAAGTTGTGAGCTCGGTTGTTTTGAAAAAAGTGGATTCCCCACCTCAACTGAAGCGCCTTGCTGAGGAGGTTTGTTTGGAACTTGTTCTCCTTTACCCATTCGTTTGGCGGCATCTTCGACAATTTGCTTCAGATGGTCGACTTTGTTGTCTGCTGCCTTGGCTTCCGAGAGAGTAGCTTTCTCAGGTTCATCGAATAGTTCCACAAACTGATCGAACAGATTAGCAATCGAGGCCGTGGCTTGACCTGTTTGAGTGAAAATCTCTCCAATTGCTTCTTCAGTAGCCTTTAGCTTTTTGACGTAGTTATCATCGAAAGTCACATAATATGTTTCTTCGATCTTCCTAGAACGCTTATTTAAGACCCGGTATGCTTTTGAAGTAAGAGAGTATCCCAGAAAAATTCCTTCATCAACTTTAACGTCAAACTTGTTATGATGTTCTTTGGAGTTGAAGATGAAGCATCGTGAGCCGAACACATGGAAGAATTTTACGTTCGGCTTCCTGTTATTGATGATCTCATAAGGAGTAAGAGAGAAATGTTTGTTGAGATAAGACCTGTTCTGCGTAAAACATGCTGCAGCAATAGCATCAGCCTAGAAATATAAAGGAAGAGAAGTGAAACTTAGCATCGTTCGGGCCGCCTCACACAAGGATCGGTTTCGTCTTTCGACAATTCCGTTCTGTTGAGGCGTGTAGGGGGCTGAGAAGTTGTGACTGGTTCCTTTTTCTGCCAAAAAGTCTTCAAATTCTTTGTTCCTAAACTCCAGTCCATTGTCGCTCCTGATGTTGCGAACGATTTTTCTCAGTTGCACTTCAACCTGCTTGATGAACATCTTTAGCTTAGAAGTAGCCTCAGATTTGTGCTTCAGAAAGAACACCCATGTAAAACGTGAGAAATCATCAACAATAACAAGAATATACTTGCTATCGCCAATGCTTTCGATTGATGGTGGACCACACAAGTCAATGTGAAGCAACTCAAGTGGTTCAACAACTTTTGTGTTTATAATGTATGGGTGACTTTGACGACTTTGCTTCCCCATTTCACATGCAGCACACAAATGTTCTCAATCAAACTTGAGCAATGGGAGACCCCTAACACGACCTCCTGTGACAAGCTTGTTGATGTCTTTGAAGTTGAGATGTGAGAGCCTTCGGTGCCACAACCAGCTTTCGTCAGAATGAGCTTTGGATAAAAGACATATAGTTGGATTTCCTTTGATTGGTTTGAGATTGAGAGGAAACATTTCGCCTTTGCGTTCTGATTTGAGAATCACCCTTTTTTATTTCTTCTCTATGATTTCTGAACCTTCATCGTCAAATGAAACCTTGAGACCGGTACCGCCTACCAGTTGAGATACACTGATGAGATTGTGCTGCAACCCTTCAACGTACGCCACCTTTCTTATTGTGAAGTCTCCATTGGTTATCATCCCGTAACCCTTTATCGTTCCATAGGAGTTATTGCCGAACTTGACATTCCCACCATTTTGAAGAGATCGAAATTCCCTTAGCTCTTCCTTCCTTCCTATCATGTGACGTGAGCAGCCACTGTCAATATACCATTCTTCATCGAACTGCTCGTCACTAATAACATGCACAAATTAAGCAGATTTAGGAACCCAAAGTTTATTGGGTCCACGTGAGCCTTTCACAGGAACATGAATAGTAAGAGAAACACCAACAAGATGTGTTATTTTTATTAATGTTGTTTCATTTTTTCTTTTAATGGTAAACACTTTGATTTTGTTAGGGTTAGCAACAGTTCGTTTGGTTTCAGGTTTTGGTGTTTGGGCCTTAGACTGCTTTCGGTCATTTTTGTCAGAGGAAATCTTTGATTTTCCTTTCAAATTCGTTGAAGATTGTGAGTTTCGTGTAGGAACAGAATAGCATTTCGAAAAGGATCGAGAATGAGAGGAATTAGAATGAGAGACTTTGGACTGGAAGTCTTTCCTGACTTGAGGTTCTAAGTGACCCTTTTGTTTATGGTCATCAGAGGGACCGAACCTGGATCTTAGGTAGCTGTTGCTTTCGGGACCGAACTTTTCCTTTCGGTTGCTGTTGCTCTCTGAACCGAACCTGTCCTTTCGGTTGTTGTTGCTCTCTAAACCGAACCTATACTTTCGGTTGTGTTCCTCATGCGGCCTGAAAGTCTTTTTCTCTGGCTTTAAATTTTTATCATGATAGGAGAAATGGGCGTTTTGAGATCGCCAAAACTGCTTTCGCTCTGAGAGATTCTTTTTGTATCTCAGATTCCTCTGTTGCTTTTGATCTTTCACTTGTTTCGGCTGTCTATGGATGTTAGCCTTTTGTTTCAGCTTCTTGTCAGCCGGTTCACTTTTCACAGATGATGTTTCGCTTGTGGAAGTGACTTCTTCTACAGGTATTTCTTTTGTGCCACTTGTTCTTGGCACGTCAAAGTTGTCAGGCTTATTTAGCGGCTCTGGTACATATCTTCCTTTTGTTTTCCAGGACGTTCTCTCTGACAAACCAACTGTTTCGTCGGCATTATCTATAGGAGCTTACCAGAAGAACTCATCACAGCTATCTGCGTTATCTTCGTTCACTATGGCAGTGAGTTCGGCTGTTTGATGCTCGGTAACTCCTATGACCTTATACACCTGATTTGGTGTTGTTCTCACTTTTTGGTACACAACAGCCTTTTCTTCAAGAATTGGGGACTTATTTTGGGACAAACGAGCGAACTCCACAGAATTTTCAGAAATCAGATTTTTGTGGTTTTCGGGTTCGCTCTTGACAAACTCAGAACAGTTGACTACATCCTCTACAGAAATTTCACTCATATCATCGTCCTCATTAAGTTCAGATGCATTTTCAACATCAATTTTATTTTCTGAACTTAAATTGACACTCAATGAGTCGAATTTTTGTATGGTTTCGGTCCTTAGTTTCAGCTTATCGTTTTCATCCAAAAGATTTTTCACCATGTCCTTATGGTCTTTGGACTTTATAAAAGATTCTATTTTGTCCAGACTGTACATGTAAGTGGGATTTGTTGGATATAGTGTCTAAGTCCATAACTATATTTGGTATGTACTTGACCCGACCCGGCATGGTCCATTTGGGTTGCACTTCACCCGAACAATTTATGGATAATATTTGAGAATAGTACAAGTTATGATTTATTAATATATTATAATTTCTAATATATTAATATAAGATCATATTATTTAATTAGTAGTGATCTATAATTAATCTAGGATTAATTTAGAGATCAAAGATATTACTAATTAAATATGGGCTTCTATATTTATATATTGTGGGCTAGTGCTTATTTGGAATGGGCTAGGCTTGCATGGAAAAGTCCATGGATACTCCATGGAGCTTTAACCCATGGAAGTAACCCTAATCCATCACACTATATAAAGGAGGCTTTGGTTCTTGAAATCACACTAGTTGACACTTGTTGAGGTGAAGGCCGATTTCAAGATAGTAGTAACTATTCTCTCAAAGTTCCAAGTTTGTGGTGATTTGTGATTTCCACTTGAGGCATCCACACTATTGGTGCTAGGCTCTAAAACTCCAAGCAATCAACTACAACTTCAAGGTAAGTATTTCTACTAGCTTTATTTGATTCATGTTCCCCATGCCATGCTAGTTAGGATATGAACCTTGGAAAAGTAATTATTTGCATGTATCTTAGACAAACATAGATCCAAGGTTTATTAGGGTTGCATGTACACTTAGGAAGTGTTAGAATGCTCAAAACCCTTCAGTGGTGTCAGAGCCTAGGCTTGTTTGTTTGATACTTGTTGCAATATTATGGAGAAAGTCGAAAAACTTGATGTCTGACTGCTGGACTCGGCGAGTCCATGGGGGGACTCGACGAGTTCACTTGTATCTTCAACCTACTCGTCGAGTAGGTTCATGCACTCGGCGAGTAGGGTCGACAGAGTCTAGATTTTCGACTTTAGTTGCTGGAAATGGATTAGAAACATTACCCTAAACTGTTTTGGTACTTGAAAACTTGTTTTAGTTGGTGTAATGTCTTGCTAATTCATTTACAACAACAAGTTATCAAAATTACAAAGTTTTAAATGTGATTTTGATTCATGAAAGTGTTCATATTCATGTTCTTGTTCTTATGATGTTTAGATGATCATAGGAATTATTTGTAACCTATGTGGTAGTTTAATTCTTGATCATAATGTGTTTTAATGGTATCCATAACTTGTCCTCAAGTTATGGAAAACCAAAAGTCACTTGAGTTAAAAACCATTAAAAGAACACAAGAGTTAGAAAAATGAAGAGTCTTCATTTTATTACTCTAATAAACTCATAAGTTACAAGAAATGAAAAGTTTTGAAAGTTTACAAAACTTGCCCTCAAGTTTTGGAACAAGTAAAGTCAAGTTAAACTTTAGTTCCAACCCTTAGAATTTTAAAAAGTTAAAATTCAACCCATATACTTATATTATTATGATTTAATTATATATATATATATATATATATATATATATATATATATATATGTATGTATGTATAAGAACAAAGTCGTTTTACCGCTAGTACGCCTCATTCACGAAGCCGGTCTATAAGGTGGGTATAAGGTTGTTGCCTATAAAATGGCAACTTAACGGGTGTCCACTCTCACCCACCGCTTGCTTGACCGGTGGAGGGTCGTTAGCCGAACGGGTAAGACAAGGACTTACAAATTCTCATTAAAAGTATGATGAATATTATAAAGTAACTAAATGTTTTATTAAATTCCCAATCTTAGTTACTTTAGGAAAAATGTGAATAAGGTGCTAATCCATGAAATTACACTTTACACTTTGTTTAAGTCGTTGGTGGAGCGTGTGTGGTTAACCGGCACACTAACTTGGACTTAACAAGGTAGGTAAAGGGTGACTTAAGGTTTATTATAGTATCGATGGAGCGTGTGTGGTTTACCGGCACATCGATTGAGTGATAAACTTTAAGGGTACCAAGTGATTTGCATGGTTACTTCACACCTCGTTTTGTGATCCTCGGCATCCCAGACACAAAACTTGGAGGGCACACTCGAGATTGAAACATGCCTTTGAAAAGTTCATTGAATCTCAAAGAATCTAGGAATTTCTAAGAACCAATCAAAAAACCTAATATCTAATATTTTGGTTTTTGTGGTGGAAATTGGTGAATCGTCATTCACCTACCTGTCAAATATGTTATAGCTTGGATTACGGCATACCTCTTCCAAGTTATAATATATTGTGATTGGATCCTAGCCTTAATATTACATTTGGGTGTTTTATTAAGGACTCTCCTAATATCTAAACTAATCTTGTCCATTCTTTCAGATGTCTTCAAACAATGTTGCTTCTGGCTCTAACCCTAATAGCTCCTTTACCCTTATGAACCTGTGTGGGAAAGTCACCTTTGATGGATCCAACTTCAATGAGTGGATCAGAAACATCAGGATGACTACCCGCTATGAGGACAAAGAATATGTCCTTGACAAGGAGCTTAAGGAGATTGATGAGACCACTGCAACTCCTCAAGAGATCGCTGATGGCCACGATGACAGCGGAACTCCAAAAGTCTTATGAGGATTTCTACCCTTATGAAATGCACCAAGATTTGATGGAAAGATACCATCAAAGTGCACGACAAGAGAGGTATGAAATCATCTGCTCCATGATAACAACCATGATGAAGAACGGGGAATCCGTCACGAGCCACATGCAGAAAATGCAAAGGTATGTGGATTGTTTGCTGAAGCTTAATGTGAACTTCCCTGAGGATCTTGCAATAGATATCATTTTGCACTCCTTACCATCGTGCTATGATCAATTCCGCATGACATATCACATGAATAAAGAAGAGGTCACACTCAGCAAACTTCAGGGACTTCTCAAGATCGCAGAAACAGGTCTTAAGGGGAAGTCGGTTGTTAACACTCCTACTCCAAACTCTACTCCGGTTTTGGCAATCAAGAAAAGTCGAGGGAAGAAAAGAAAGAGATCTTCGAAGGGTACCAAGGGTCGGACCCTTGATGGCTCTTCTTCAAGTGGAACCGAGAAAGGTTTCATCACTCCTTCTTCTGACCCAAAAGAGGCTGAATGCTTCTATTGCCATGAAAAAGCTCATTGGAAGCGGAACTGCCCAAAGTACCAGCAAGATGTAAGGATGGGAAAGTTAAACCCAACCATGCAGGTATTTACACTATCTTATCTAATAACTCACCGCATTCTAAATCTTGGGTCCTTGATACCGGTTGTGGTATTCATAATTGTTGTGACTTGCAGGGACTAAGAAGAAGTGAGAATGTGGAGCAAGGAAGAATAAACTTGATCATGGGGAATAGGAAAGCTTCACCTGTCACCAAGATTGGAGTTTATACTTTATCGCTAAGTAGTGGGTTTAATTTAGATTTGAATAAATGTTGTTATTCGCCAGGAATGGAAAGAAATATTATTTCCTTTCATGCTTTGTACAAACAAGGGCTTACCTTTTCGTTTAATAATGAAGTTGGTTCTATTGATGCTTTCTTTAATAATGTTCTTTATTTCAAAGCATTAGCTTGTGATGGTGTGTATGAAGCTGTATCTGTTGTAGATAAATTAGGAAATAATGTTTTGTGTATTGATTCTATTAATAATAATAACCTGGATAAAGCATCATTATGGCATTGTCGCCTTGGACATAAAAGCAAGAAACGCTTAGGCCAAGTCCAAAAGGATGGAGTCTTGGAGTCATTTGACCTAAAGTCAGATGATAGTTGCGAATCATGCTTACATGGAAAAATGACAAAGTCACCCTTCACAGGCTCGTGTGAGAGGGGTGAAGGTTTGTTGGATCTTGTACACACGAATGTGTGTGGACCATTCAAACATGCCATAAAGGATGCTAATCGTTATTATTTGACTTTTACTGATGATTACAGTAGATATGGATATGTCTACCTAATCAAGCATAAGTCAGAGACTTTCGAGAAGTTTAAGGAATTTAAACAGGAAGTCGAGAATCAATTGGGCAGGAACATTAAGATGCTTCGATCCGATCGTGGTGGTGAGTATCTTAGTTCAGAGTTCCTTGACTATCTTAGGGAATGTGGGATTGTCTCACAATTGACACCTCCCAGGACACCACCGTTGAATGGTGTAGCTGAGAGGCGTAATCGAACCTTGTTAGATATGGTTCGTTCCATGATGAGTCGAGCTACGCTACCAATCTCATTCTGGGGGTATGCCTTAGAGACTGCCGCCCATATTCTTAATCTGGTCCCTACAAAGAAAGTTGCCAAAACTCCTCACGAGATGTGGACTGGTAAAGTACCTAAACTATACCACATTAAGATTTGGGGTTGCGAGGCTTTCGTGAGACGCGAGACTCATGATAAGCTCGAACCCCGAAGCGAGAGGTGTATTTTCATCGGCTACCCATAGCAATCCTTTGGTTACCTCTTCTACAGACCTAGTGATAATGTGGTCTTTGTAGCAAGAAGAGGAGTTTTTCGAGAAAGAGAGTTTATAAGCCAAGGAAACAGTGGGAGGCAAATTGATCTTGAAGAAATTGAAGAGTCAAGTGGTGAAGGAACTTCAAACCCTAGCCCTCAACTTGAGGAGGAAACTCCTGTTGAGCCAGTTGATGTGCATGTACCTCTGAGGCGTTCCACGAGAGTTAGGAATGCACCTGAGCATTATTATGGTTTCCATATTACTGCGGAAGGTGAGACACTTATTAGTGATGAGACACTAGTAGGTCTGGATGAACCTAACAGCTACACGGAAGCCATGGCAGGCCCTGAGGCTGCTAAATGGAAAGAGGCTATGGATAGCGAGATACAATCCATGTATGACAATCAAGTTTGGAACTTGGTTGAGAATGTACCTGGTCGTAAGACTGTAGGGTGCAAATAGATCTTCAAGAAGAAGACCGACATGGATGGTAATGTACACACTTATAAGGCACGACTGGTTGCAAAAGGTTATTCTCAAACTCCGGGAGTTGATTATGATGAAACCTTTTCACCAGTGGCCAAGATAAAGTCTATTAGGGTTCTGTTAGCCATTGCTGCATTTCATGACTATGAAATATGGCAAATGGATGTCAAAACCGCTTTCCTTAATGGAAAGTTGGTTGAGGATGTTTACATGGTTCAGCCAGAGGGTTTTGTCAGTACTGAGTACCCCAATAGAGTGTGTAAACTCGAGAAATCCATTTATGGATTGAAACAGGCACCTCGCAGGTGGAATCTTTGCTTTGATGAGAAAGTCAAGGAATTTGGCTTTTCAAGGAGTGAAGATGAATCTTGCGTCTATATCAAGGCTAGTGGGAGCATAGTTAGTTTTTTGGTACTGTATGTGGATGACATACTACTCATAGGAAATGACATCCCAACCCTGCAGGAAGTAAAGTCCTGGCTTGGGAAGTGTTTCGCTATGAAGGACCTTGGTGAAGCTGCCTATATCCTAGG
Source organism: Lactuca serriola (assembly GCF_051521515.1). NCBI lineage: Eukaryota > Viridiplantae > Streptophyta > Magnoliopsida > Asterales > Asteraceae > Lactuca > Lactuca serriola. The sequence continues at coordinate 354,936,730 of NC_136411.1, forward strand.
GATAAAGATTTTGAGAAACAGGAGTAAAAGGCTAATTGGACTTAGTCAGAGTACCTACTTGGACAAAGTGTTGAAAAGATTCAACATGCATAACTCCAAGAAAGGTGAGTTACCCATTCAGAGTAACGCCAGGTTGAGTAAGACACAAAGCCCTAGTACTGAGGCTGAGATAGCAGAAATGAGTCGACTTCCTTATGCTTCAGCTGTAGGATCGATCATGTATGCTATGACGTGTACTCGACCTGATGTAGCCTTTGCTTTGAGCATGGTTAGCAGGTATCAGGGGAACCCTGGCAAGGCACACTGGACTGCGGTAAAGAATGTCCTCAAGTACCTACGGAGGACTAAGGACTGGGTCTTTACCCTCGGTGGGAGTGATGACTTGAGAGTTGTAGGGTATAGTGATTCTAGCTTCCAGACTGATAGGGATAATTTCCGCTCATAGTCGGGCTGGGTCTTTACCTTAAACGGAGGAGCAATCACTTGGAAGAGTTCCAAGCAGGAGACAATGGCTGATTCTACTTGTGAATCAGAGTATATAGCAGTAAGCGAGGCAGCAAAGGAGGCTATATGGCTAAAGAACTTCATCGGAGACCTTGGAGTTGTACCAGCTATAAAAGAGCCAATGGAGATTTTCTATGACAGCAATAGTGCGGTTTCCTTAGCCAAGGAACCAAGAGATCATGGGAGATCCGGACACATTAACAGAAAATATCACTTCATCAGACATCGAATAAAAGAAGGGATCCTCGTGGCGAAGAGGTTATCATCAGATGAGAACCCAACAGATCCCCTCACGAAGGGACTGGGTAGGGTTAAGCATCTCCAGCATGCTCGGAGCATAGGGCTGAAGGATGATATAAGTTTTAGTAGTTAGATAAATTATGAAATTTGTAAAGTGTAATTGACATTTGATGATGAATAAAAGGTGTTTTATTTATGAGTAAATTGTTTCTATCTCTTGTCAATCGTTTACTATATTTCTTTTGCATGTTTTGACTTCCAGAATAATTATGTTTGGTATGTCATATTATTCAAACCTCCACAGTCGGTCATATGTCGGAAGTAGGTATGAATCAAGACTGTCATGATTGGTTGCAGAGGTCTAAGGTGTTGGACATGGCTACAACAATCATGAGTGCTCATAAGTTCTGAGCATTGGACTCAACCCACTCTCACTGGAATCACTTCATGGAATTCTATCTCGAGTGATCGTGAGACGGTAATATCATATAAGTCTTCAAACCTAGAGATATGATTTGTTACTTACGAGTTGGTTATGCATTGATTGTACGAAAACGCATTGGTAACTCGATGTTATAAAACGTGCTTTTGTGTGTAATTCAATGAGTGGTAGAACAAACATATGATTCGAAGTTTATCTGTTCCTTCTTGGATTAGAAGCTGATATCTGGGCCCCTCGATGATTTTGTTTTGACCTATGTACCGCGCCCGGTCAGAACTAAATTGATGTGTTCAGCTGAGTTCTATGTCAAACAAATCGGAAATCGGGAAACAAATGTTGGACAATAAGCAAGACAATGTTACATGTATTTGTCCGGCTGATATCTAGAACAGAGGATTATATGATCACTTATCTAAATGGCGCGTTCTAGTTCAACAGAGTTTAAAGAGCTACGATTGCTGATCGGTTCCTGAAGTTATACTTGCAAATATAGTTACTAGACTTATCCAAGTGGGAGACTGTTGGATATAGTGTCTAAGTCCATAACTATATTTGGTATGTACTTAACCCGACCCGGCATGGTCCATTTGGGTTGCACTACACCCGAACAATTTATGGATAATATTTGAGAATAGTACAAGTTATGATTTATTAATATATTATAATTTCTAATATATTAATATAAGATCATATTATTTAATTAGTAGTGATCTATAATTAATCTAGGATTAATTTAGAGATCAAAGATATTACTAATTAAATATGGGCTTCTATATTTATATATTGTGGGCTAGTGCTTATTTGGAATGGGCTAGGCTTGCATGGAAAAGTCCATGGATACTCCATGGAGCTTTAACCCATGGAAGTAACCCTAATCCATCACACTATATAAAAGAGGCTTTGGTTCTTGAAATCACACTAGTTGACACTTGTTGAGGTGAGGGCCGATTTCAAGATAGTAGTAACTATTCTCTCAAAGTTCCAAGTTTGTGGTGATTTGTCATTTCCACTTGAGGCATCCACACTATTGGTGCTAGGCTCTAAAACTCCAAGCAATCAACTACAACTTCAAGGTAAGTATTTCTACTAGCTTTATTTGATTCATGTTCCCCATGCCATGCTAGTTAAGATATGAACCTTGGAAAAATAATTATTTGCATGTATCTTAGACAAACATAGATCCAAGGTTTATTAGGGTTGCATGTACACTTAGGAAGTGTTAGAATGCTCAAAACCCTTCAGGATTCACATCATCAAACGATATAACACTTTCATAGTTGTATGCTTCAGCATCGATTTCATCCTCCTTAAACTCAAGGAAGGGTAAAATCATGCGATGTATTTTTTGCCCTATTTCACAATTCAGATGCAGTTGAATAATGTTAGCATAAAGTCTTTTAGCAATCAAACAAAAAACATTTTTTTGTTTTAAAAGTTTCAAATTGTCTCTTTGTAAATAAATGTTTTCATCCTTAGACTTAATTAGCTCTTACTCCTTCTGCTCAATCCACATCCTTCGCTCCTCACTCTTGGATGACACCCTGCTTATTTGGTCATTTAGGTTAGAATTGGTGACCCGTGTTTGAGTTAAACAACTATCCAGATTTGAGATTCTTGAATTTAAGTTATTTAATTCCTTTTCATATGATTTCTGTGGAACTTTGAATGAGATAAAAAGAGATTGTACCTTCTTGATCAATTCATCAAGCTCATTGATCTGCACACTGAGAGGTTTTGCTGTGAAGCATAAGTCCTCTCGCTCCTTGGTGTCCTCATTTCCACCATCTGTATTGTATCCTCTCATATGAGATACGTCAGTCACCATCAGACACTTTCCACTGCTTTCACCATCTCTTGCGACATACGCCTTTCCATGCGAAGGCTTTCTCACCTCATCATCTTCTGAGTCGGTTGACCACACCTGCTCGCCACCGAACTCGTCATCCTCTGCCGAACCCTGTACAATAAGAGCATTCATAGAAGGATTAGCAGCAACTTTCTTCCTCTTGATCTCTTCTAGCTTTTTCATCAAGACAGCCTCTTCATCTTTCTCCTCATCTTTCTCTGCCATTTTCTTTAGAACACAATCTTTGGCATAACGATTCTTTCCTCCACAGTAGTAGCAGTTGACACCAGAATCTCCTTCAACCTTCGCCTCTTTCTTTGGTTCCTCAGTCTTCGGCTCCTCCCTTACTTTTTCTGAGTTGTAGCTTCCCTGCCAATTTCGGTTCTTATTGGTAGGAAACCTCTTCTTGATGAACCTTTTTGGATTGGACACCATCATAGCATAATCTTCTGAAGTAAGATCGTAGTCCTCCAGGTTCAGATCTTCATCTTCTACTACATTCTTGCTTTTGGACAGGAGGGCCAAGGACCCCAAGTTTGAGACCACACTCTTCTCTTGCATCACAATCTTTTCTAGGGATTTTAGAATTCCCACCAGTTTCGCCAACGAATATGACTTGAACTACTCGTGAGCTTTAACTGTAGACACAACAACTCTCCATTCGGATCTTAAGCCATTCAGAATGGTGACCTTCTGTTCAATCAGCTTCCTTTCGATATCATGTTTGATCATCTTGCTGAGAAGATGATTGAAGCGATCAAACGTCTGTGTAACAGACTCATCGGAGTTTTGCTTGAACTCACCAAACTCGGACAAAAGCAAAGTCTGAATAGAGTGCTCCAGATCTTCATCTGTGGAATACAGCTCTCGCAGCCGATCCCAGATTTCTTTAGCGGTACTGCAGGAACTCACCAACCTAAACGTGTTAGACTGAAGAGCGAATCAGATCAGTCTCAATGCTTTGATGTTGCACTGAAACTTCTCCTTTTCGTCTTGAGCCACGTCTTTCACATCTTTTAACAGATCATTATACTCTTTCTGAATTTTAATGATTCTGGATGTTCCTGAATGAGCAAATGGTCCAGATACAATAGCTTCCCATATAAGATACCCATTATCTTCAGATCCGATGACATAGTCTTCAAAATGATGCGCCCAAACTTCGTAATCATGGGTGTAAAGAATAGGAATCTTTGTTGTTGATCCAATATTGTTTGAGATGTTGATAGGATTAGATTGAGAATCGTCCATTCTTGATCGTTTAACCTGTTTGAAAGATCAGATTTGTAATATGCAATATTAGGGCAAACGAATAAATAATGAGATACGTCAATTATGGAGTGACGGTTCAATAAATATCAGTTAATGCGGAATAACCCTAATCACTTCTTTCACAGAAGAGATGTGTATGAATTACACAGCCTCCTGCTCTGATACCAATTGATGAGTTTATAAAACTCTTTGATCGATTAGATCTTATAACAGGCGAATCAAGAAAGTAATAACAATTAGACAAAAACACAAGAATGGATCTGAATGATTCGAATGATTTGATTAACTCAATCCTTAGCAGAGCTCGATGAAGAACTTCCGCTGTAGAGGATGTTGGGTTTTGAGCAATCTAACACTTCCTAAGTGTGCATGCAACCCTAATAGACCTTGGATCTATGTTTTCTTCTAAAATACATGTAAATAATAACTTCCAAGGTTTCTTCCTAACTAGCATAGCATAAGGATTATGAATCATAAAAGTACTAGTAGAAATACATACCTTTTGATGATGGTTGATTGTTTGGAGTTTGAGAGCCAAGCACCAATAGTGTGAATGCCTCAAATGGAATCACAAATCACCACAAACACTTGGAAAACTTTGAGAGAGTAGTATACTTTCTTGTGGAATCGGCCACCACTAAGTCTCACACTCCTAGTGTCACATTTCTTGCATCATATGCTTCTTTATATAGTGTGCATGGTTAGGGTGAAACCCTAATAACCCATGTCTTTTCCTTTCCAAGGATCCATGGGTTAAAATCTCCATGGACCATCCATGGACTTCCATATTAGCTTAGCCCATTAACAAATGAGTATTAGCCCACACTATATAAAATATAATAGCCCATAATTTAATCAGTCTTCTTTTTAATCTGTAAATTAATTCATAATTAATTTAAGACTAAAACTAATTAAATAACATGACTTCATATTAATATATTATAACTTATGATATATTAATAAATCGTAAGTATACAATTCTCATAAAATTATCCATAAATCGTTTGGGTGAAGTGCAACCCAAATGGACCATGCCGGGTCGGGTCAAGTATGTACCAAATAAGTTATGGACTTAGACACCTTATCCAACAGACTCCCACTTAGATAAGTCTAATAACTATATTTGCGTATGTTACTTCAGGAACCAACCAGCAATCGTAGCTCTCGAAAACTCTGTTGAACTATGAAGCGCCATTTTAGATAAGTGATCATATAATCCTCTGTTCTCATGATATCAGCCATACAAATACATGGAACAACGTCGTACTTATTGTCCAACAGTTTGTTTCCCGATTTTTCAATTTGTTTGACAAAGAACCTAACTGAACACATCAATTTAGTTCTGACCGGGCGGTACATAGGTCACAACAAAATCATCGAGGGGCCCAGATATCGCTTCTATTTCTAGAAGGAACAGATAAACTTCGACTCATATGCTTGTTCTACTACTTGTTGAATTGTACACAAAGGCACGTTTTATAACATCAAGTTACTGATGCGTTTACGTGCAATCAATGCACAACCAACTCATAGGTAACAACTCATATCTCTAGGTTTGAAGATTTATATGATATTACCGTCTCACGATCACTCGAGATAAATTCCATGAAGTGATACAAGTGAGCGTGGGTTTATTCCAATACTCATAACTTATGAGCACTCATGAATGTTGTAGCAACCATTGCTATGAATAAACCCATTTAGCCATCTACAAACTCGATTAATGACAATCTTGATTCATACCTACTTCCAACATATGAACGATTGTCGAGTGTTTAAATAACTTAGTCATTCGGAAAGAATAACCTAGCTATTTTGGAAGTCAAAACATGCAAAGTGAAACACAATAATAATCAAATCCAATATGGTCTCAGAACCCTTTTGAATATAAGTAGAACCACCTTTTATTTATCACCATATTGATTACACATTATTCATTGTATAATGTTTCAAACAATCAACTTAAGACTTGAATAAAAAATAACAGTCGTCCCATGCTCCTAGCATTTACACTTTGTTTTTCTAAACAATAGTTATGCCATACTCCAAGTATGCACACTATGTTTGTCTATGATCCTTACATTGTGATGTAGATCAATTGAACATGATTCCAATGATACTCATTTCACAATTCCAAATCCTTATTGTAAATGTGAGAATCCCCGATTCCTATCATTTACCAAAAAATCTGTTAGATTTTAAACTTTTATGCAATGCTCCTCTTGTAATGATTATTCACAAAGTCACCAAAACCTTGTCACCAGTCATTACAGAGTATTCCAAAGAAGGTCAACTTCTATGGAACGGAAGTCTCATATTCAAAGTACATTGCTTTGAACATCCTTCTTGCATTAATGTTTTCTAATCTTACATAGATTGAATAACTTCCACCTATGGAGACATTTCCATAGTCCCATTTTGACTATCACTTCCGAACAAGAGTTACTTCTTTTCAGAACATGTCAATACGGTCCTTTCCGACAACTTACATCATATTTCCAACTTTCCCTGAGCAACCAATCTTTGGCGAACCTCAGATTTGTCCTCGACAATTGCTTAATCACTTTAGTCATATCCAGTTCTAGAGTTTTCCCTTCTCAATGCCTTAAGCATTTGGAAAATTTAGAAAAGATGAATATTATAGCACATGCAATCGATCCTATATCCGAAGCATATGGGACACGATTCATGATGTTTGACATAAAGACATGATACTAGACCAGTCTTTTGCTACAATATTTTTTATTTGCCATGTTTTTCAAAATTTAACTATGAAGAGGGATGCCGTAATCATAATCAAATTTTGAAAACGCAATATATATAGAATTTCTTCAAGTTGAACCATTCCAACATAAAATTCATACATATATATTCTTGACTAAAGATGATTAAAATCTCAATCTAAGCTTTAGAATTGAAACGAAGTATAATTTCCTCTCCCTTAATTATAGCAAAACAACTTTTCAACCCCTACAACTTCACGAATTGAAACTTTGTTTTCTATAATTAACATTGCTAACTTGCAACACTAAACGTAATAATCATGCTCCCACTAACATGATGATTATTAGCAAAACATTTATGCTCCCACTAGCTCTGACATATTTCCAGAAATCTGCTGGACTTCTAAAATTTAGATTCATACACCCTTTCTTAGATAGCTCACATGTGTGTCTAAGCAATTTCAAGAACTATGAAAAGGGATGCCGTAATCATAGTCTCAATTTCATAGACCTTTTCCATTTCTCACAAGTCCATGTTAGTGTTCCGGTTAACCACACACGCTCCACTAATGACTTTTGAAAATGCAAATAACACAATTGATATCTACGTAAAATCTACTTAGTGAAAGCGTTTCCTCACCATCATTTTCATGAATCGGAGAGAAACCTTATGACACTTAGATTTTATAGTGTATGAGTTCCTATCCATGTGAATTTGTCAAAACCATAATCACAAGATAAGGTTAGTGACAAATTCAGCATTACATGGATTAAACTTGTTCAGTCTTAGTTTCTTGTCACCTTGGTAGCACAAGGCCCACCAATGCTTCCAAGTTGAACTCTGATAACTCACATGCAAATTCAACTTATTTGAAGTAGGTACAGAAATAAGAATTATGTCAACACGATAGGTTGCAAACCTTAAGTCGTGTGCTAGTGATAAATTATAGGTTTTACTCTTGATTAAATCTTGAAACTCTTTTGGGATCTTTAAGGCTCCTACTGTCCCCTTAATATATAAGTTTCCCCAGTCAAGAACCATTCCTTGACAAAACAAATATTCAAGGGATAGTGCGGATTCTTATCAAGACTAACACTTCACACAATTAGTCTTAGTTGGTCTTTGTCTCATCCAAGACATCACAACTTACCAATCTCAAACGTACAAGAGTAGAAAACATTTTACTCTTACATTTGACTAGTGTTAATAAATCTTCCTTTATGTCACTCCAGGTTACAATCTTGGAGTATGATTCTAAGAATTGTTTTGGAACGAAGTATGACTCATCTTCTTGATCTTAACCAATCCAACAATTCATGACCTCTCTTCTTAGCCATAACAATGCACTAAGACGTCCTTAGAGTATGAATTTGTGATATGGTTTCATAATCATTAAGATGATCATGAAATACGATACTAAAGTACTCTCCTATCCTTTCAGATTTGAGAAACTTTTATCTTTCTGCCTAATTTGATTCTTCTCATTTGTTTTGCCATACATTATAACCTTTCCAACGATACATAATTATACTTAACCTTATAAGTATAATCATATTTACTAATCTTTAGTAAATCATGACAAATCAATATTTGTGGTGGACCCTGACCAGCGCACACCCAGTGTACCTAATTCCTTAGTCCTTCAATTGACTCACATATACATGTGATCAAAGAATTAGTCTTAATTTTCAAAGATGAAAATTCTCATTCATCATACAATACAACTTGTATGATTCCAAGTTTCTGTCCAATTGAAACTTGGGTGATGAAAAACTTTCTTCATTTGGTAAATTCAGACACTACCACAATTGAAAGAATCAAATCCACTTTCCAATATTGCTATTACTGGAAACATATAAGCAACAATTTTCCGCAGATGCCATTGTAAGGATATTTTTAAAATAAATAAAATTAAAACCCTTTTTTTCTTTTATTTTAAAACTTTGCGGAAAAACTTATTCTTACAATCCACATGAAAACCTTGTTGTTATCTATTCATAAGCAATATATTATAACTCTTAAGCAACAGTTCAAAATTCTGATTGTCGAACCATGCGATCGAAAACCCACCTTTGCAATCAGAATCAACATATACTTACTTTAAACTTCCTATCTTTTCTTTGATTCTTAAAAACATCTGCATGTGACCCATTCACATTATGTAATAAGAATCTCCAAATAGGAACTTAATAGAGTTAGACAGTGGACTTTACCCAAAGTAGAGTCAAACTTTTTGACTTGATCAATCTTATGATCTTTCAGGTAAATATGATAGCTTCGCAACCAATGCCCCTTCCTTTGGCAACAAAACACATGGACCCTTTGGTAATGGCACATGAGACTATCTCAGACTTAGCCTTTCTCTTTACCATTTGGTCAACCGAGTTGACTTGGCCGATCCCTTTCCATTGGGAAGAGAAATCTTTTTCTAGATATCCAATGCTACCATTGTCAATGTCCATGTAGACTTGGGAAGTTGTTCTTTTAATCAAATTTGCTTTACTGGTGTTCCAAATCATTGCTGATTCCACAACACCAAGCAAATAGATAACATCATTAAGGGTCATGTCATAGTCCGTCTCATAGTAGTCCCAAGGAGACTCACTATGTTACTAAGAAAGTGATTGAACATCCAACTTTCATGGGACTTTAACACCCAACTCTCCTGGCTTGTCAATATGTGACTTTATCTCCAAGATGTGAGCACACATAGACTATGCTTGCCAATAGGGATTGAGTGACTTTAAACTTTTCAAGAACTTGTGGGTGAGGGAGAATAATTGGAGGAGGTGGAGGAAGTGAAGCATGATGTTGAGGGACATCATCTTCAAGAGATTTGGGAAGATCATAGTTGTCTGAACCAGACATCTATAATGGGAGAAAATCAAGTTAGTTGATTCAAAGTCCTTAATATAACACCCAATATGAAATATTAAGGCTAGGACCCAACACAATATTTTATAATTTGGAAGAGGGATGTCGTAATCCAAGCTATAAAATATTTGAAGGTAGGCGAATGACGATTCACCAATTTCCACCATGAAAAAGGAAATAATTTATTAGGTTTTAATTGGATTTGAAATTCCTAGATCTTTTGAGATTCATTAAACTTTTCGATGGCATGTTTCAATCTCGAGTGTGCCCTCTCAAAATTTGTGACTGGGATGCCGAGGATCACAAAACAAGGTGTGAATAATCATACCAATTCAATTGGTACCCTTAATATTATCACCCAATCAATGTGCCGGTTAACCACACACGCTCCATTGATCTATGACAAACATTAAGTCATCCTTCGTGATCCTTACTAGTCCAAGTTAGTGTGCCGGTTAACCACACACGCTCCACCAACGACTTGGTAAGGTACAAAGTGTGAATTTCATGGGCTAGCACCAAATTCACATTTTTCCTAAAGTAACTAAGATTAGGAATTAAATAAAACATTTAGTTACTTTATAATAATCATTATACTTTTAATGAGAATTTAAATTCATTGTCCTACCCGTTCGGCTAACGACCCTCCACCAGTCAAGCAAGCGGTGGGTGAGAGTGGACACCCATTAAGTTGCCATTTTATAGGCAACAACCTTATACCCACCTTATAGACCGGCTTCGTGAATGAGGCCTACTAACGGTAAAACGAATTGTTCTTATACATATATATATTAATTAACCATTAATCTTATAATAGTATAAGGGTAGAATTTTAACTTTTAAAACATCTACGGTATGGAATTAAAGTTTGTGTGAGACTTTACAAATTCCAAAACTTGAGGGCAAGTTTTGAACAATTCATAAACTTTTGGATATTCATAACTTATGAGTTTTAATTAAGTGTTTAATACTTTTAATGAAGAGTCTCTTGGAAATCCATAACTTGAGGACAATTTATGAAGTCCATAAAAGCATTTATTAGAAAAACTCTTCTAAAGTGTAACTTATGACTTCTTAAAAAAAACATTTAAAAGAAAAACTTTTGGAATTCCATAACTTGAGGACAAATTATGAATTCCATTAAAACACATTACGATCAAGAATTAACTAACAAACAATTTGCAAATAATTCCTATGATCTAACAAAACTCATATGAACATGAACATCCACATCAACAATTTCAAGAATCATACGAACACATATAAACTTGAAATTTTGATTATAACTTTGAAATTGGTCCACCTTCATCATTACCACATCAAAAACAGGTTTTATGAGTCCAAAACAGTTTAAGGTAATGATTCTAGACCAATTCCAGCACCAAAACTCGAAGATATGTTGTCTGGCGTTCCAACTCGTCGAGTGCATGAACCAACTCGCCGAGTTGGATGAATTTTGTCTTGGACTCGTCGAGTCCCTTCATGGACTCGGCGAGTCTGCTGTGCAGACAGCACATAAACTTCGATTTTCAGCAATCTGCATCAAGTATTCAAGAAAACAAGCCTAGGCTCTGATACCACTGTTGGGTTTTGAGCAATCTAACACTTCCTAAGTGTGCATGCAACCCTAATACACCTTGGATCTATGTTTTCTTCTAAAATACATGTAAATAATAACTTCCAAGGTTTCTTCCTAACTAGCATAGCATAAGGATTATGAATCATAAAAGTACTAGTAGAAATACATACCTTTTGATGATGGTTGATTGTTTGGAGTTTGAGAGCCAAGCACCAATAGTGTGAATGCCTCAAATGGAATCACAAATCACCATAAAAACTTGGAAAACTTTGAGAGAGTAGTATACTTTCTTGTGGAATCGGCCACCACTAAGTCTCACACTCCTAGTGTCACATTTCTTGCATCATATGCTTCTTTATATAGTGTGCATGGTTAGGGTGAAACCCTAATAACCCATGTATTTTCCTTTCCAAGGATCCATAGGTTAAAAGCTCCATGGACCATCCATGGACTTCCATATTAGCTTAGCCCATTAACAAATGAGTATTAGCCCACACTATATAAAATATAATAGCCCATAATTTAATCAGTCTTCTTTTTAATCTGTAAATTAATTCATAATTAATTTAAGACTAAAACTAATTAAATAACATGACTTCATATTAATATATTATAAGTTATAATATATTAATAACTCGTAAGTATACAATTCTAATAAAATTATCCATAAATCGTTTGGGCGAAGTGCAACTGTAACAACCCGTCATTTCAGGTCATTGAAAATCGAGTCTTGTAACCTCTTGGAAAAAGTAATTGGGATACCATCGAAAAATGAAGTATTCAAAAGCTCTGGTTGGAGTACGCTATGTAGTTGATATCGTCTTAAGATTTCCAAGCATATAAAGAACACTAAAATCCGAGTTATAACGAAGAAGTTATGACCATTCTATGTTTTCCGACAAAAACCGGCAATACGAAGTTACGTAAAAACGCAAAGTTTCAATAAAATACTTTTTGACCTTAGGTGTCTAAATGAAAGTCATAGATATCGTTAAACTGCAAAAGTACATAAAAATAACGCCCAAATCCGACTTCGTAAATTGAATTTATGATTTTTTTTTAAGTTCGGCTTAGCAGCAGGCAGCTAAAAACTCGAATCGGAGATCGAGCGACTTTTGGCCGGAATGACCTAAACGAGAATCGAAGGTCTCGACAATGGTAATTCAGCGGTAAAAAGTCTGGCAAAAACCAACGTCAGATAAAGAAGTTGTGAATTTCTAAAGAAATTCCTTAAACACGGCCTTTTAAAAATTAATAATAAAAATAATATCAGAATTTGCCGACGGAATCTAAACGAAAGTTATAGATCTTAGTCTCACCTACGCGTGGATATAAAGAACGTCGAAAACGGAGTTCGTATGAAGGAGATATGAATTTTTGAAGTTTAATAAATAATTAATATATATTTTTAATTTTAAACTCTTGGTAATATCCGAAGAGGAGTCAGCAGATGGAACCGAGGTACGCCCTACGTACCCTCCTACGCCCCGCGTACTCAAATCAAGGGCCTCGATTCGACCACGTCGCCTTCTATGCGAGCTATGCCCCGTCCCATCCGAGCTCCGGGGCAGTCGAGGACTCGGTCATGCATGACGCACGGGTACGCCCCGCATACCGAGGCCTCTCAGCCCCTATAAAAGTGATGCGAGGGTTCCGGGAAAACTTGCTCATTTCCTCTCGTTTTTCTTGCGTTTTGCCTCATTTTCCGTGCCCGTGCTAACCCGAAGCCCTGGTCATTTTGCCCAAGTCCCGAAGATCGTTTTTACTCCCGAGATTCCCGAGAATCCCGAGAAAAATCCGTTTCCCGAGATGAAATTCTGCCCGGTTTCCATCTCGCTTTCTTCAAACCTTCAGGTGAGTTCATACCCCTACAAACACATTTTTTTAAATACATTTTAAATGCTTTTTATACTCTTTTAAGGGGGGAATACAAGTAAACATACGGTTATTATCGTGTATTTCATAAAGTTTCACTGTTCTCGTTTTTATCGAATGAATCACTTGTGATTCACGACTACTATGTGAAAACTCTTGTTACATTTTGCATGCACTAGATTTATACAAAGTATTTAGCAATTCCAAAGAATCCTTCGTTGCTAAACCGTTTTAATACATTTTAAAAACTTATGATTTATGCATTGTCGAACATTGTGAAAAAGGATAAACTTTGCATACGAAACTACTACTTTAATACAGTCTTAGTTGAGAATCCGTGAGACGTGTACATCTTCAAATAATACCTTTTTGCTAAAAGGTACCGCTTCAAGTCCTGTCTATAACCAGAGTCTCCCGTTCGGAGAACGTGTCAAATGTGTATAGATCTATACGGGAAGTCATGATCCCGCACCCTGACTGTTAGCTACAGTCCGTCCTTCGGGGTGACAGTTTGTCATAACGCTATGACGCCTGAAGAACGTCGCTACAGGCATATTATGTTTAGTATGGTTATAAAACTCATCGGATATACAATTATTATAGTACTTCTGATTGATGAATGAGTAGTTATTAAAACTATTCTTCATCTAACAAACTGAAAATCTTCTAATAGGTTTTATTATATAAATCTATGCTCTAACTCCCTAAGGCATGTCTATTGCTTTCGGTTTTTAGTCTGGGACATTAGGCTAACTATCACTTTAGGAAAATATGGGATTTTCCCGGTATACAAAACAAACAACTAATAGGAAAATAAGGGATTTTCTTGATTTAACTATCCATATTATTCAATACATATATTCTCATGCATTTCACACTTTTATAAGAAAATAAGGGATTTTCTTGGAAAACATACACTCAATATGGAATGGCATACAAACTTTCTAAACTACTTATGAACTCACCAACTTAATTGTTGACACTTTCTCTTTGAAATAACTTGTATTCTCAGGGAACCGCTAAGCAGGTTTGGAAATCAACTTTTGGGGATTAACGCGCTGGCGTTAATTACTTCTTTTGAAAGATGTTTATGCTTTTATCTTTTGGGCATGTAATGAATACAATGATGTAAACATTTTAGAAACCTTTATATATGTATGGTGGTGTGTACTTTCCTTTCTATGAACTGTTATGATACTGAATATGGCGTCCTCCGCCCCCGAACGTTTCCGCCGTTCTTGTTTGGGGGTGTGACAGATTGGTATCAGAGCATCATTTATAGTGAATTAAGTATAACAAAACCATTTTTGGTACACAACTATAAACTCAACTGGGCAAAAACACTCTGAGAAGAGTCATACTTTTGAAATTAAATTTATTTAGTTTTTGTAAAGTAAGCATGCATTCATTTCGTACTAATAACAGTTTCACATCGGACCATTTTAGAAGTATTATAAATAAGTCGTGCAGTGCAGGTACGCCTTGGAACATGTAATCGGAACTGGGAAGGATATAACCTGATCAACTATATTTGTCCGAGAGCCGACTAACGTGTGCCGAGGAGTGTCTGCACTGGACAACAAATTTAAAAACTTGCCAAAAACATATCGTTAAATAATACTAAGGGAGTATTTGAGTATCAACAACCATTAAACTTAAGGGTAAATTTCATGTACTCTAGTTTATAGTAAATTCTTAACCCTATTCTCGTACAGACTCAATGGCTGGATTTCACCACCCCAATGATCCCTACTACCCCAACCAAGGTAATGGAGGATGGATCGAAGAAGATCCTGAAGAAGACGAAGAACCTATAGAGTTGGATGAAGGAGATGACTCTGGTACATATTCAGAGCCAGAGGTTATCAATCCACCGGCCCCACAACCTCCCATCCATGTGAGGAACTTCCAAGGAACCGCTCCTGTGTGGGGGAGTCACCTCCACCATTGGAGCCAACAACAAAGCTTACGCCCTCCCTACGGCATGTGTCGAGACTTTTATGATGTCAGGGGCAGGGGATCGACGGACCGAGCACTTCCGGTCATGGTTGGCAAACTAGCCAACCAGTGCTATCAATCCGGAGTTCAAGCCACCGGATCCGCAAAATCAACGTAGAAGTGCAGGTTCACACTTCTGACATCCGTAGGCTGGATGGGATTCAGGACCATGCCCAACTCCAAACTGAGGCATTTCAGGTACAAATGATTGCAGCCCTAGCCGAATTAAGGGAACAACAAGCCGCTTTTGATAGGCGTCTAATGGAGTCGAAGCAATCGGATGCGGAGTCAAGCTCCTAGCACAACCTACGTCGCAAGTAGTGCTTGCCAAAATTTCAAATCTTGTTATAAATTAGGACTTCGGATAAAAGTATTACCTTCTTTAAACTTTCTGTAATCGGAGACCTTTAGAAAGGTCAAAAAATTTGTCTAAACTCAGATGTAACACAACTATACGTTTAAAATATATAGGGAAAACCTCTTTTCTGCTTTAATTATGTGCAGTTCGTCCAATTCATAAGTACATCTATTCAAACTTCATTTATAAATCAGACTCAGAACCCTGTGTTGGCCAAACCAAATCCTTAAACTATTAAAGGAAGTTAACTCAATATCATTGAACTTGCAATCACCAAAACTTATAATCTCTCATTTTCTTTTGCTAGTGCGATGCCTCCTCGTCCAAACCTGAGGCCCAGACCGGGCACGGTGCCACCACCACCTCCACCACCAACGTATGATCCGGCCATGGTCCAGGCGGCTATCACAGCAGCAGTAACAGCAGCTCTCTCACAAATAAACTCCAATGCAAATGGAGGTATAGGAAGCAGCACGAATCATTCAAATCATGGCACCGGCCGTGGTCAAGTGAGGGAGTGTACCTACAAGGAGTTCTCCAACTCAAAGCCAAAGACTTTTAATGGCATGGGAGGAGTCATTGCACTAATGCAATGGTTCGAAAAGACCGAAACAATCTTCGAGATCTGCTCGTGCCAAGAAACAAGCAAGGTCAAGTTCGCTGCTTGCACCTTCATAGATCGAGCCCTCAAAGCCATGTGAATTCGGTGACGCTCACTGTCGCCAACGCCATGAGTTGGGAAGATCTGAAGGTTCTACTACTGGAAGAATACTGCCCAAGGGGCGAAGTGCAAAAGCTTGAGCAGGAGCTCTAGAATCTGAAAATGACTGGGTCTGATCTAGTCACCTACACAGCTAGGTTCAACGACCTCGCTGCATTGTGCCCTACCATGGTCAACCCAGAATCAAAGAAGGTTGAAAGGTACATTTGGGGGTTGTCACCCCAGATTCAAGGGCATGTCCTAGCTTCCAACCCTATCACCTACAACAGCGCTAAACGCCTGGCTCAGCGACTCATCAACCACGGGGTAAAACAGGGTACCATTGCAACTACCGCCAATCCATCTAAGGAGGAACAGGGCCAGAATAGGCCTTGGAACAAGAGAAGGGGGCAAACCCTATAGGAGAACCCCAAGAAACAACAAGTAGTAGCGATCCACGCTATTACTGTACCTACCAATACTGCCCCCACAAGCTCATACAATGGGAAACTTCCGAAATGCAACCAATGCAACTTCCACCACCACGGTCTCTGTCGTGACCTTCAATGCACCAGGTGCAATAAGAAGGGACATACAGCCCGCTATTGCAAAGAGCCAACCCAACAACCTGCCCCCACTACTAATATTGGAGTAAGTCGCGCCTGCTTTGAGTGCGGAGACACGGGGCACTACCGCAGGGACTGCCCGAAGGCAAACAACGGGAATACCGGTGGAAGGGGCCGAGTATTTGCAATGGGACAAGATGAAGCCGTTGCGGACCCCACTTTTGTTATGGGTACGTTTCTTCTCGATAACTCGTATGCATGCATTTTGTTTGATAGTGGAGCGGAGAGAAGTTTTGTGAGTCACAATTTTAAAGGCATGCTAAAGCCATTACCACAATCATTAAGTGAACCGTTTATAGTAGAAATGGCCAACGGTAAAACCGAAGGCACCAAGGAGATATACTTAAATTGTACTCTAACTCTAAATGATAATCCTTTTACAATCAGCCTCATGCCAGTCTCGATTAAGAGTTTCGATGTCATCATTGGCATGGATTGGCTGAGATCTCATCATGCAGACATTTTATGTTACGATAAGGCCGTTTGTCTTAATCTGCCAACCGGCGAAACTTTCATTGTCTTGGGCGACAAACCCAGTACCACTCTTCGTATCATCTCATGTATCCAAGCTCAGAAGTGCCTACGCAAAGAGTGTCACGCGTTTTTGGCACATGTTGTAGATGTGAAACGCGAAGTCCAGGACGTCAAGAATGTGCCCGACGTATGCGATTTTCCCGACGTTTTTCCCGAGGACCTTCCGGGAATACCACACGCGAGACAAGTCGAGTTCAGAATCGATCTGGTTCCCGGAGCTACCCCAGTAGCCAAAGCACCCTATCGATTAGCCCCGGCAGAGATGCAGGAGCTATCCAGCCAACTGAATGAGCTACTTGGAAAAGGATTCATCAGGCCGAGCTTCTCGCCATGGGGAGCACCCGTCTTGTTCGTGAAAAAGAAGGATGGATCATTCAGGATGTGCATCGACTACCGAGAACTCAACAAACTTACCATCAAGAACCGATACCCCCTACCCCGAATCGACGACTTATTCGACCAACTCCAAGGAGCCAACTAATTCTCCAAGATCGATCTAAGGTCGGTATATCACCAGTTGCGAGTCCTGGAGAGCGATGTTCCCAAGACGGCCTTCCGAACGAGATACGGACATTACGAGTTCATAGTGATGCCGTTCGGACTAACCAATGCCCCGGCCGTATTCATGGATCTAATGAATCGGGTATGTCGTCCATTCTTGGATAAATTTGTGATCGTATTCATAGACAATATACTCATTTATTCAAAGAATAAAGAAGAGCATAGTCAACATCTGAGACAAGTCTTAGAGACGTTACGGACTGAGAGACTTTATGCAAAATTCTCAAAGTGTGAGTTTTGGATTAGAAAAGTGGACTTCCTCGATCACGTAGTCAGCAAGGAAGGAATCCACATGGACCCATCAAAAATCAAGGCTATCAAAAATTGGTCTGCCCCAACTACTCCAACAGAGATTCGCCAATTTCTAGGTCTTGCTGGTTATTATCGAAGGTTCATTCAGAATTTCTCCAGCATCGCAAAACCTCTTACCGCTTTAACCCAGAAAGGTGTGACCTACAACTGGGGAGAAAAGCAAGATACTGCATTTCAGACTTTGAAACAGGCCCTTTGCAGTGCACCCATCCTTTCTCTTCTAGAGGCGACCGAAGATTTTGTGGTGTATTGCGACGCTTCGAAGCAAGGACTGGGTTGTGTGCTAATGCAGAGGGGAAAGGTTATTGCATATGCCTCACGACAACTGAAAACGCATGAGGTCAATTACACCACTCATGACTTAGAACTTGGAGCAGTGGTCTTCGCTCTTAAAATCTGGAGGCACTACCTATACGGTACCAAGTGCACTATCTTTACAGACCACAAGAGCCTCCAAAACATCTTCGACCAGAAAGAGTTAAACATGAGACAGCGACGTTGGGTCGAATTGCTCAACGACTACGAATGTGAGATTCGCTATCATCCGGGAAAGGCAAACGTCGTGGCCGATGCCCTTAGTCGTAAGGAGTACGCTGGCCGAAGAGTGAAGTCATTAGCCATGTCGATCTATTCGCACCTATCAGCACAAGTCAAGGAAGCTCAAATAGGGGCCTTGAAACCCGAAAACATGACAGGTGAGACCCTTAGAGGAATGGACAAGAACTTAGAAATCAAGAGTGACGGAGCACGCTGCTTCATGAACCGAATCTGGACACCCAAGTTTGGTGGATTCAGAAAGGTAGTTATGAGCGAGGCACACAAGACTCCATACTCCGTACACCCAGGGTCAGACAAGATGTATCTAGATCTCAAGCAACTCTACTGGTGGCCAAACATGAAAGCGGAGATTGCTACCTATGTGAGCAAGTGTTTGACTTGCGCCAAGATAAAAATAGAACACCAAAAACCCTCAGGCCTACTCCAACAACCTGAAATAGCTGAGTGGAAATGGGAGCAGATTTCCATGGACTTTATAATGAAACTGCCCAAAACTCAGTGTGGCCAAGATACTATTTGGGTGATCGTCGACAGACTAACCAAGTCCGCTCATTTCTTACCGATCAAGGAAACTGATAAGATGGAAAAACTATCAAGAACCTACATTCGGGAGATCGTACAACTTCATGGAGTGTCGATGTCCATCATCTCAGATAGAGACAGCAGATTCACTTCCAGATTCTGGCAATCATTGCAAAAATCCATGGGAACAAGGTTGGATATGAGTACAACATACCACCCACAAACTGATGGACAGAGTGAGAGAACAATCCAAACCTTCGAAGACATGTTGCGAGCATGTGTAATCGACTTTGGTAAAGCATGGGATGTTCACTTACCTTTGGTCGAGTTCTCTTATAACAATAGTTATCATACTAGTATCAAGACTGCTCCATTTGAAGCCCTTTACGGCCGTAAGTGCAGATCACCTCTGTGCTGGACAGAAGTGGGCGACACGCAATTGGCAAAAGGTCTAGTCCCAGATAGCACCCTCACTGGTCCGGAGATCATCAGAGAAACGACTGAAAAGATCGTGCAAATACGAGAACGACTGAAATCCTCAAGGGATAGGAAAAAGAGCTATGCCGACAAAAGACGTAAACCCTTGGAATTCCAGATTGGCGACCGTGTACTACTGAAGGTCTCACCCTGGAAGGGCATGATACGCATTGGAAAACATGGGAAGCTAAATCCTAGGTACATTGGACCCTTCGAAATCATTTCAAGAGTTGGTCCAGTGGCCTACAAACTCCAACTTCCGATCGAGCTTAACAAAGTACATCCAGTATTCCACGTGTCGAACCTGAAAAAGTGTTTGTCCGACGAAACACTAGTAATTCCACTCGATGAAATCGAACTAAATGAAAATCTTAACTTTATGGAAGAACCCGTCGAGATCATGGACAGGGAAGTTAAGCGAACTAAACAGAGTCGCATTCCAATAGTAAAGGTCCGATGGAATGCTAAGAGGGGAGCTGAGTTCACGTGGGAACGAGAAGATCAAATGCAACAGAAGTATCCACACCTCTTCCTCAGCCCATAAAACTTTTCTTTTGTATTAAAATTTTGGGACAAAATTCCCTCTAATGGGGGGATGATGTAACAACCCGTCATTTCAGGTCATTGAAAATCGAGTCTTGTAACCTCTTGGAAAAAGTAATTGGGATACCATCGAAAAATGAAGTATTCAAAAGCTATGGTTGGAGTACGCTATGTAGTTGATATCGTCTTAAAATTTCCAAGCATATAAAGAACACTAAAATCCGAGTTATAACGAAGAAGTTATGACCATTCTAAGTTTTCCGACAAAAAACGGTAATACGAAGTTACGTAAAAACGCAAAGTTTCAATAAAATACTTTTTGACCTTAGGTGTCTAAATGAAAGCCATAGATATCGTTAAACTGCAAAAGTACATAAAAAGAACGCCCAAATCCGACTTCGTAAATTGAATTTATGATTTTTTTCTTAAGTTCGGCTTAGCAGCAGGCAGCTAAAAACTCGAATTGGAGATCGAGTGACTTTTGGCCGGAATGACCTAAACGAGAATCGAAGGTCTCGACAATGGTAATTAAGCGGTAAAAAGTCTGGCAAAAAAGCGACGTCAGATAAAGAAGTTGTGAATTTCTAAAGAAATTCCTTAAACACGGCCTTTTAAAAAATAAATAATAAAAATAATTTCGGAATTTGCCAACGGAATCTAAACAAAAGTTGTAGATCTTAGTCTCACCTATGCGTGGATATAAAGAACGTCGAAAACGGAGTTCGTCTGAAGGAGATATGAATTTTTGAAGTTTAATAAATAATTAATATATATTTTTAATTTTAAACTCTTGGTAATATCCAAAGAGGAGTCAGCAGATGGAACCGAGGTACGCCCTGCGTACCCTCGTACGCCCCGCGTACTCAAATCAAGGGCCTCGGTTCGACCATGTCGCCTCCTATGCGAGCTATGCCCCGTCCTATCCGAGCTCCGGGGCAGTCGAGGACTCGATCATGCATGACGCACGGGCACGCCCTGCGTACGCCCGTACGCCTCGCGTACCGAGGCCTCTCAGCCCCTATAAAAGGGATGCGAGGGTTCCGGCAAAACTTGCTCATTTCCTCTCGTTTCTCTTACGTTTTGCCTTGTTTTCCATGCCCATGCTAACCCGAAGCCCTTGTCATTTTGCCCAAGTCCTGAAGATCGTTTTTACTCCCGAGATTCCCGAGAATCTCGAGAAAAATCCGTATCCCGAGACGAAATTCTGCTCGATTTCCATCTCGCTTTCTTCAAACCTTCAGGTGAGTTCATACCCCTACAAACACATTTTTTTAAATACATTTTAAATGCTTTTTATACTCTTTTAAGGGGGGAATACAAGTAAACATACGGTTATTATCGTGTATTTCATAAAGTTTCACTGTTCTCGTTTTTATCGAATGAATCACTTGTGATTCACTACTACTATGTGAAAACTCTTGTCACATTTTGCATGCACTAGATTTATACAAAGTATTTAGCAATTCCAAAGCATCCTTCGTTGCTAAACTGTTTTAATACATTTTAAAAACTTATGATTTATGCATTGTCGAACATTGTGAAAAAGGATAAACTTTGCATACGAAACTACTACTTTAATACAGTCTTAGTTGAGAATCCGTGAGACGTGTACATCTTCAAATAATACCTTTTTGCTAAAAGGTACCGCTTCAAGTCCTGTCTATAACCAAAGTCTCCCGTTCGGAGAACGTGTCAAATGTGTATAGATCTATACGGGAAGTCATGATCCCGCACCCTGACTGTTAGCTACAGTCCATCCATTGGGGTGACAGTTTGTCATGACGCTACGACGCCTGAAGAACGTCGCTACAGGCATATTATGTTTAGTATGGTTATAAAACTCATCGGATATACAATTATTATAGTACTTCTGATTGATGAATGAGTAGTTATTAAAACTATTCTTCATCTAACAAACTGAAATCTTCTAATAGGTTTTATTATATAAATCTATGCTCTAACTCCCTAAGGCATGTCTTTTGCTTTCGGTTTTTAGTCTGGGACATTAGGCTAACTATCACTTTAGGAAAATATGGGATTTTCCCGGTATACAAAACAAATTACTAATAGGAAAATAAGCGATTTTCTTGATTTAACTATCCATATTATTCAATACATATATTCTCATGCATTTCACACTTTTATAAGAAAATAAGATATTTTCTTGGAAAACATACACTCAATTTGGAATGGCATACAAACTTTCTAAACTACTTATGAACTCACCAACTTAATTGTTGACACTTTCTCTTTGAAATAACTTGTATTCTCAGGGAACCGCTAAGCAGGTTTGGAAATCAACTTTTGGGGATTAACGCGCTGGCATTAATTACTTCTTTTGAAAGATGTTTATGCTTTTATCTTTTGGGCATGTAATGAATACAATGATGTAAACATTTTAAAAACCTTTATATATGTATGGTGGTGTGTACTTTCCTTTATATGAACTGTTATGATATTGAATATGACGTCCTCCGCCCCCGAACGTTTCCGCCGTTCTGGTTTGGGGGTGTGACAGCAACCCAAATGGACCATGTCGGGTCGGGTCAAGTATGTACCAAATAAGTTATGGACTTAGACACCTTATCCAACAGAGGATTCTAGGGTTACAAAAGATAAGAACTTGAACGCTATAAAAATCTCTATCAAAACTTCTCTAATCTTTCGTTAAAGAAATGCATGCAAGCATCTATATATAATAAACCCTACAAAGAACTCACAGATGGATAGGCTCATACCAGAGACAAAACTGGACTAGCTAACGAGCCCAAAGACGCAACACTTAACTGGACCTAACAATCTCCTTATTTAAATGATAAAGTGTGGGATATAAATGAAAATCATTGAACAAAAGGTCATTTTTATGAATGGCCTTAGAACCGAATGGATGGCTGTAGTGTCCACTGTGAAGGAACAGGAACAATTCAAGGCTTATTCTCTGGCAAAGATAGTGGGAATACTAAAGTCACATGAGAGTGCAGTGACTAAGGAAACGAATGTGGTTTCTAGCATGGGATCTTTAGCTCTAATCTCCAAAGGAAAGAATGTTGCTGAAGAAGAAGAAGACTTAGATCTTTCTGAATATGATCTAACTAGTGAAGATTTTGCTTTAATGGTGTAAAATCCCAAGAAGTTCATGAAAAGAAGGTTCCCAATCAATAAGAACCGAAACTGGCAGGGAAGCTACACTGTTGAGAGGGTGAAGGAGGAACCGAAGAGTGTTTCTCAGACCGAAGACCCAAAGAAGGAAGCTAAACTTAGCGGTGACTTAGGTTTTAATTGTCACTACTGTGGAGGCCAAAATCACTTTGCCAAAGATTGTATGTTGAGAAAGAAGTCTGAAAAGAAGGACGATGATGACGAGGAAGCGAACCTCTTATGACGATTGGAGGAAATCAAGAAGAAGAAATTTGGATCTCATAACACTATGAACGCTTTAATTGTGCAGGGAAATTTTGTTGACAATGAATTTGGTGGTGTTGAAATTTGCTCGACTAATTCTAAAGATGAAGAAGTGAGGAAGCCCACTCATGGCAGGGCTTTGTTGGTGAAAGAAGAAAATGTTGTTGGAAAGTGTCTGATGGTGACTTCTGAGGTGTCACAAATGAGAGGATATACCACTGATGGGGGACGAGACGAAGCGAAAGAGCGAGAAGACAGGTGCTTTGCAGCGAAACCTATCAATGTGCAGATCACTGAATGCGATGAGTTAATCAAGATGGTACAATCTATTCTTGTTTCTTTAAATATCCCCATCGCAAACTATGAAAAAGAACCAAATGGATTAAAATGTAAATTTTCTAGTATGTGGTAGTTTAACTCAAACTCGCATCACAAACTCTAACCTAACTGATCAAATCAGCAGGGTATCATCGAAGAGTGAGGAGAGGCGTATGTGGATAAAGAAAAAGGAGAAGGAGTTGATTACGTCTAGGGATGAAACAATTTATTTGCAAAGAGATAATTTAAAGCTTTTGAAACAATGGAATGCTTTTTGTTTCATCGCTAAAAGATTATATTCCAACATTACTCAATTTCATCTTAATTGTGATTTAGGAAAGAATATACATCATATGATTTTACCCGTCCTTGAGTTCAAGGTGGATGAAATCGATGTCTATGCATACAACTGTGAAAACGTTATTTCTTCTGATGATATATCCCCCTCATACAAAATTGGTCTAGACAAAATAAAGTCCTTTATAAAGTCAAAAGACCATAAGGACATGCTCAAATTTTTTTTGGATGAAAATGACAAGCTAAAAATCAAAACCGAAACTATACAGAAATTTGACTCTTTGAATTCCAATTTGAGTTTAGAAAATAAAATTGATATTGAAAACACTTCTGAATTCAATGAGGATGATAATATGAGTGTGATATATGTAGAAGATGAGGTGGACTGTTCTGAATTTGTCCAGAGCGAACCCGAAACCAATAAAAATCTTATTTCTAAGAATTCTGTTGAGTTTGCTCGCTTATCAAAAGACAAGACTAAAGCTCTCAAGGCAAAGGCTATTGTATATCAAAAGGTACAGACAACTCCAAATCAAGTTTACACTGTTCAAGGAGTTACACGATTTGATGTGCCAGGCACAAGTGGTACTAAAATTGACTCAGGCGAACCAGTCAAGGTGTCAAGCAAAACCTCTTCTCTAAAGAGTGAAAGTCATGCTCAAGTACCGAAGCGAAAGTCCAACATCCATAAAACTCCAAAACAAGTGTTAGAGAGAAAGCATCAACGAAGTTTGAGATATAGGAAGAATCTTACTGAAAGGAAGCAGTTTTGGCAATCTCAAAATCCTAGTTACGTTCGCTATGAAAAGGCTTCTAAGTCAAAAGAAGAAACAAAAGCAAACACAACTTCTCATGTTCAATAGAATCAAGACAACTGAAAGAAGAGTTTCGGTCCTCAGAATCAAGACAACCGAAAGAGGAGTTTCGGTCCTCAAAATCAAGATAACCGAAAACAGAGCTTCGGTCCACAAATGCACAACAACCAAAAGAGAAATTTCGGTCATCAGACGAACGATAACTGGAAAAGAAGTTTCGGACCGCAAGTTGTGAAAAACCGAAAGGATGGTTTCGGTCCTAAATCAACCATTGAGAGGAACCGAAGGGAAGGTAGTTTCAGCCCTCAACCAAGTAAGCGAAATGATCAAAAGCTTAATACTGCTCCCAAGAATCATGTTTCTTACTCTCACTCTCACTCACAGAATGATCGAAAGGGAAAAGGAAAGCTCTTTCCAGAATATGAAAAGAAGACGGTGTTTGAATGCAAAGTGGAGAACCGAAAGACTGCTAACGTCGGATCAAAAACTGAAACTAAAATACTCAATTCTAATAAAATCAAAGTTTTCAGCATAAAAATAAAAGATGAAACAACACTAATAAAAAGAACCTTTCTAGTTGATGTTTCTCTTACAATTCCATGTTATGTAAAAGGCTCACAAGGACCCAAGAAACTTTGGGTTCCTAAATCTGCTTAATTATTGCAGGTTATACGTGACGAGCAGTTCGATGATGAATGGTACATAGACAGTGGCTGCTTGCGTCACATGACAAGAAGAAAGGAAGAGCTGAGGGAATTTCGGTCCCTTAAAGATGGTGGAAGTGTCAAGTATGGTAATAATTCTTTCAGCACAATCAAAGGTTATGGTATGATCACCAATGGTGATTTCTCGATACGAAAAGTGGCATACGTTGAAGGTCTACAACACAACCTCATCAGTGTTTCTCAAATGGTGGTCGGTACCGGGTTAAAAGTTTCGTTTAATGACGATGGCTTAGAGATTATTGAAAAGAAGACGAACAACATCTTGCTGAAATCGAAGCGAGAATGAGAGATATACCCTTTGAATCTCAATCCCATTCAAGGGAAACCAGCAGTTTGGTTGCAAACGAACGCTCATTCTGACTAAAGCTGGCTTTGGTACCGAAGACTATCTCATCTCAACTTCAAAGACATCAACAAGCTAGTGCTTAGGGATCATGTTCGAGGTCTTCCAGTTCTGAAGTTTGATAAAGAACACTTGTGCTGCTTGTGAAATGGGAAAACAAAGTCGACAAACTCACCCTTCTCGACTCAATACAAAAATTATTGAACCACTAGAATTAATTCACGTTGATCTATGTGGTCCATCTTCAATCGAGAGCATTGGTGGTAACAGGTATATACTTGTTGTAATGGATGATTTCTCTCGATTTACCTGGGTGTTCTTTTTGAGGCAGAAATCAGAGGCTACTCCAAAGCTTAGACTCTTTATCAATCAGCTAGAAGTTCAACTGCGAAAGGTAGTTCGAAACATCAGAAGTGACAACTGGTTGGAATTCAAGCACAAAGAATTTAAAGTTTTTCTTGCAGAAAAGGGGACAACTCACAACTTCTCGGCTCCGTATACTCCACAACAAAATGGCATTGTTGAAAGGCGAAACCGATCTCTGTGTGAAGCAGCTCGAACCATGCTAAGATTCGCTTCTCTACCTTTGTATTTCTGGGCAGATGCCATTGTTGCTGCTTGCTACACACAAAACAAATCCTATCTCAAAAAACATTTCTCCATCACTCTGTATGAGATCTTGAACAACCGAAAGCCTAATGTAAAGTTTTTCCATGTGTTCGGTTCCAGATGCTTCATCTTTAATTCAAAAGAGCACCGAAACAAGTTTAACGTCAAAGCAGATGAAGGAATCTTTCTGGGTTACTCGCTAAACTCCAAAGCATACAGTGTCTTAAACAAGCGTTTGAAGAAAATCGAAGAGACTTATTATGTCACCTTTGATAATAACTGTGTTAAAATACTGAAGACAACCGAAGGTTTTGTGGAGGAAATATTTTCTAAATCTGGTCAAGCTACGGTTCCAATCTCAAATCTCTTTCAGCAATATATGCAGCTGTTTGATGAACCAGAAAAGGCTATTCGCTCTGAATCCAAAACTGAAGACAACAAAGAAGATAACCTGAAGAAGATAATCGATGATGCTGCAAAGAAAATGGAAGAAGAACCACCACCAGCATCCGAACAGCCTAACTCAAGCGAACCTCCAAGAGATAGTTCTTATGTTCAGGGGGAGGGTTCATCTTCTCCAAATAACCAAGATTCATCATTCCAGGGGGAGAGTCCATCATCATCAACACCAACCGAAAGTCAGGTACAGGGGGAAAATTCTGAGCCTGAAGCAGAGGTAGTATCATCGTTCGAGGGGGAGAATGAAAATTCAAATGATGATGATATTCAATTAGAACTCGAAGAAGAAATGGATGCTGAATTGGATCCCTCTTATGATCCAAATTACCCACCACTCTCCAAATGGACCAAAGATCATCCTCAAACTCAAATTATTGGTGCACCATCAGAAAAAGTTCTCACACGATCACAACTGAAAGGGAAACAAACTACACTATTCTCTAAAGTGGAATTTTGCATGTTTAATTTGTTCGTCTCCAAGGTTGAACCGAAGACGATCAACACTACACTCGATCATTCTGATTGGGTACAGTCGATGCAAGACGAACTCATTGATTTCGATCGAAACAAATGTGGAGACTGATTCCAACACCAAAGGATGCTTCTGTGGTTGGACTAAAGTGGGTTTTCAGGAAAAAGATGGACAAAGAAGGAAATGTACTTCGCAACAAGGAAAGATTGGTTGTGAAAGGTTATTATCAAGAAGAAGGAATTGACTACGAAGAAACCTTCGCTCCAATAGCAAGGCTAGAATCAATTCTTATTTTTCTCGCCTATGTTGCACACAAGAACTTTGAAGTATACCAAATGGATGTAAAGTGCGCTTTCCTAAATAGAGAACTGGAAGAGACGGTGTATGTAGAGCAACCATCGGGTTTTGTAAATGAGAAGTATCCAGATCACTGCTACATTCTGGACAAGGCTGTCTATGGTCTCAAGCAGGCACCAAGGGCATGGTATGAAACTCTAACTAGTTTTCTTAAAATGTTTAAGTTTAAACAAGGTTCGGTTGACCCAACCTTCTTTTGTAAGAAAGAGGGTGACCACCTTATGATAGTTCAAATTTACGTTGATGACATCATCTTCGGCTCCACAAATCCTAGCTTAACTGTTGAATTTAGGAAGTTGATGGAGACTAAATTTGAAATGAGCTCAATAGGTACGATTAACTTTTTCCTTGGCTTGAATATTAGACAGGGACCCGAAGGAATTTTTATTAATCAAGAGGCTGACACGAAGACCTTGCTTGCTAAGTTTGGAATGTTAGGATATTCGAAAGTGAAGGTTTCTATGACGTTTGGCACAAAGTTAACACCTTCTCTGGACAAACCGGCTGCTGAAATGACCCTCTATCGTCAAATGATAGGCTCCCTGATGTACCTAACAACAAGTCGACCAGACATAATGTTTTCTTTTTGCTATTGTGCTAGGTTTCAAGCGAATCCACGTGAACCTCATCTGCTAGCTGTGAAGAATATCTTCCGTTACCTGAAGCGAACCTCTTCGCTCGGTCTATGGTACCCAACCAAGTCGGGGTTCTTTGTCCAAGCATTCTCAGATGCTGATCTTGGAGGATGTGGACTGGACAAAAAAAAGTACCACTGGAGGATGCCAATTTCTGGATGGCAAACTGTTTAGCTGACAGTCAAAGAAACAAACATGTGTCTCACTCTCCACTGCCAAAGCAGAATATATAGCTGCAGCATCGTGCACATCTCAGGTCATTTGGATACAAAGTCAACTTCGAGACTACGGCCTGAACATGAATAAAATCCCACTATATTCTGACTCAGAGAGTGCAATTAGGATTTTTCATAACCCAATGCAACACTCATAGACGAAACATATAGCACTGAGGTATCACTTCATCAAAGATCATGTGGAAGACGGTAATGTAGAAATTCATTTTGTAAGAACCACTGATCAATTGGCTGACATCTTTACTAAAGCCTTGCCTTAAACCAGTTTTAATAAAATTCTACAAGGCTTAGGAATGATGGAAGTTGAGTCTGTACCAAAGTCACTTTCGCCTCAATAAAAGTTGGAAGCGAAATAGAGCGAACGCTCGGTCCATTTTAGGTTCGGTTCTTTTGGGAACTGAAATGAACCGAATGCTCGGTCCATTTCGGGTTCAGTGTAACTGGGCTCGGTTCGCTTCTTATTTCTGTTTTTATCTCTTTTTCAGGAAAATCCTATAATATCCACACACACAAACACACACACACACACACACACATATATATATATATATATATATATATATATATATATATATTTATCTCTTTTTCAGGAAAATCCTATAATATCCACACACACACACACACACATATATATATATATATATATATATATATATATATATATATATATAGAGAGAGAGAGAGAGAGAGAGAGGTGGCTTCAATTGAGAAAATAAAAAAGGTTGAGAATGGGGGAATTATTCTCAGCCACTCATTTAATCTAAGCATAAAAAGACACGGTGGCAAACTTGTAAATATGTTAATAACCTTCAATGTCGAATACGTAACTATAGAGAATTCGATAACAGTTCGTTCATCCTCAAAATTTCTCCTCCAACCTTCAACAATCATCCAGATTTCTTCAACTAAACCATCATCAATGTCATCCAGTGTTAATCAATCATCAATATTTGTAGCTGGGAGGTTTGCCGTTCAAGACAAATTCGCAACCCAAATTCATCAATTTCATCAATTTGTTAAAGTTTGGAACTTGAATTTCCCAGATTCACAAACGAAATCAGTTGGAATCGGAATTTCTTCGCTGTTCATGAAATTGGAATCGGAGTTCTTAACTCGCAGTCACAGTCGACATTGAAGAACTCAGAATCGGTACTCACAGGTTCCCAATCGGATTTTTGGAAATCAAAATCAAAATGAGAAATCGATCAGACATAGGTGTCGCGTCTGAAGTCGAAATCGGAAGTATATGATGATTTGGAATTGATAACTTGATGTTTTTAACATTTTTAAAATAGTTAACTTGTATGCACTCCGACTGTTTGATGAAATGCATAAATTAAATTACCACGTTATATTCATATATGAATATGTTTTTTCACATGAATCAGTATATCATTATTAAAACAAAAAAACGAATATGCAAGTCTGTATGTTATCCATATGTGAATTACATATAAAAATTATATAAATTTGTGAAAACACATTGTAATATTTATATGTGAATATACTGTGTAATATTCATAAGTGAATATATCATCTAATATTCACAAGTGAATATGCTATGTATTATTCACATGTGATATACCATGTAATACCATGTAATATTCAGATATGAAAATATTATCTAATATTCATAAGTGAATATACCATCTAATATTCACAAGTGAATATACTATGTAATATTCACAAGTGAATGAATCGTCTAATATTTAAATATGAATATACTATGTTTAGTATCTGCTATATTCATATATGAATGATACTTAAAATGTAAAAAAAATAATCATAGTTTTAATTCATAAGTGAATAACGAATGTACTGTAGAAAAAACTTGATTCATTTTTATTCACTTATGAATGACGATAACTGAAAATATAAAAATAAAATTATTTTATTTTAAAACTATATCAATATGGATGTCTATTTGTAGAGAATAAAAAGTCATGAGTTTTGGTATATTTAAAATAATTTTTCGATAAAAATAGCTTCTTAAAAATTAAAAAAACGAAAAAGACTATGTTTTTGTATATATTAAGGTAATGTTTAGCATAGTTTAAGGAAATATGTTTTGTTGGAAAACACATGTCTATTCTTTTCCCATTTCCGCTTGTACGACGGAGGCTTTTGCGGCAAAAATAAATGAGTGGTTGAGAATGATTCCCCCATTCTCAACCTTTTTTTCTCAATTGAACTCTCCCCTATATATATATATATATATATATATATATATATATATATATATATATATATATATATATATATATATATATATATATATATATTTCATTTCTGTTTTTATTTCTTTTCAGAAAATGCAAACCATAATTCAAAAATATTTTCCTTTATTTTAAATTATTCAGTCTTTATCTAATCAATGTATAAGGAACTTTCTCAATGATGGAGCTGGGTTAGGTATAACTCTTTATCTTTATAATTAGCTAAGTGTCCCTACAAGCATGTTGTTGTATGTTGACCAAAGCCTCTAAAGATTTTGAGTGAATCCTTAATGACTTGATAAATACCAATCATGTTCCAAATTAGGCAGAGAAATTCACTCTCATCATGAGCTACCTAACTCTACTCTAACATGAGTTAAGATTTTTTCTGCTTGGTCCTATTTTATAGTAGAGGTACATTCGTTCTTTAACTCCCTTAATCTTATTCTCCATTAATCATTCATTCCATAATTGTAACCTTGAGACTCTCAGCACTACCACTGAGGTTTATGGTTACACAACTTCTGTGTTTATGATATTAGTTTCATGTCACTACGTGCTAAGTGAAACCCAAAATTCAATACCTATAATGCATTGACGGTGAACAAATAATTGTTCTAGCTTTCACCTTGAATTAACGAAACCACTTTTGTAGATGTACCTTGAAATCTCCTATTCTTGTGAGAGATCCTTATTAAAATGTCTATCACCAAGACTTTTCTTCCCAAAGGGTCCAGTTTTAATTTTTCGATGATATTTCTAATTATTTAATGTCAACAAGTCACTGAATATGATCCAAACCTACTTGTTTAATAGGTCACATTGGTCTCACAAGTACTTCGTTCCACTTTTGGTCTTATATCAAGTACCGAAACCTGGATTGAAGCGAAAGCCACCCTTACTAGCCTTATATATAAAAGATGTCTTTCAATACTTCTTAACAAGTACTCGATCGTAATTCAACGGGAATCCATTCAAGCACTTTGAAGTCCATTAGATTTTAAAGGAAGCGATTCGTGCCCGGGATCAATTGCTTTATGTCCTTTATGACATCACAAAATCCCACAAATAGTTTGTTTTATTTCTTTATCTTTGACACTATCTTGCATGAAAATCTTGGATTTTCCAAAAATTTAATCAGATTATTCACAAGCTATTCATAAATATATATAGCTTCGGTTTCTAACGATGTTATGTAGTGATTTCCAAATGAAGGGATGAAATTTGTAATATGCCTTCGGTTATTTATGGAGATAACGATTCTACTAAAAGATTAAAGTGATGAGTCAGCAGGGAGCTTAATCGATTAAGATTTGAAAAAGGGGATAAGATTGAAAAGGCGTGAGAATTCGAACAGTTACCTTAGCATGCGTCATTAACTGCTTTATTGGGGTTGCCAGTTGTCAAATCACACCTTTTTAGGAGTCGTTTCCCAAATTAAAGGAATCATTACCCTTGATTTTTCTCTCTCCACAAAATCATATATAATGGTTTTTGGTACTGTGATCTTGTTCTTTACCACACTTCTTCTCTCTCAAGCAAAAAGGTGATCTACAACGATTCTATTGTCACTATTCATCCTCTTCTTCCTCAAACTTCAACAATGGCAGAATCTTCATCTGTTCAAGAAACTTCAGCACGCTCCACTCTTCTCACAGTCAAGCCAATTGGGAAGGCAGGCGATACTAAGCTGATGGTGAAGGGAAAAATTGATCCACAGTCTCACACTGTCATGTTTCTTAGGGGAGAAGGTCAGAGGTGCCTATTTGCTCTTGCTAACAAACATCTATTCTCCACTCACTGCCTAGAGCACATTCTTGAGCTTGTTCATGGGTGCAATCAAAGTAGTGAGGCAGACAAGAAGCTATTCTCAGAAATGCTTCGGTGGTAAATGGCCTTCAGACAGACTCTTCTTGCCATTATTCCAAGATTGTTCAAGGTTGTGAAGCGAACTCCTCAACATCCACCGAAGTGAAGTCTCGCCCCAAATGGACGCAAAGGGGGAGATTATTGAGTCAAGAAGTATTGCGTCTTTGGGCTCGGTCCTTAGCTCAGTTTTGTTATCCGATTTGGGCCTATCCAACAGTGATTTTTGTATTAGGGTTTAGTATTTAAGGTGCATTCATGGATCGTTAGTAATCAACGCATTCATTATTATTCATAGTAATTGTACTACAAACCCTAGCTCGCCTCTACAGTGGAAGTTCTTTGTCGAGCTCAGCTGGGGCGTGACTACATTTGAATCATTAAGCATTACTTTGATTCCATCTCGTATTTATTGTGTTCATTTGTTTGCTTTACTAATTAACCTGTTGAAGATCCAATCGATCTAAGAGTTTTTCAACTCATTAGAGTCCAACATCCAATTTTGTCCATCAGGACTCACTTTAAGGACCTTTATCCATGCATGGTGTCATAACAACCATCAAGATAGCATGCTTATGCCCCTAACACACTAAAGGAACTATGATCTAGCATTACAAGCTTCTGGAGTTTCCTAACTCACAAAAGAGAATCCATGGACCCAAAAGAACTCATAAACAACCCTTAACTCTAACCATCAAAGGAAAAAACAAAGTATGAGCTTTTTACCTTCAAAAGCTTCCTAAGATGATGTAGATTCAGGATCTTGAAGCTCAACCATGTCCAATGCTTGCACACTAAATTCTTTTTCTTCCAAACACACAAAAAGGTGACCAAGGTTACTTTCAAGCTCAAATATCACTCTTAATAGCAAACTGGGGTTATAGGGACGTTAATAAGCAGTGGAGGTTGATAAGGGTGAGGGTTTGAAAGTCATAAGTGAGCTTAGATAGGGCTCATGCCCTAAAATTAGGGTTTTAGCATTGGCCACATACGCCTTGCATACGTGGCTCAGGTTCCGGCTTCCACATGTCGATGTAGGCTAAGCATACATAAACGTACGCCAAATGTATATGGGGACTCCTTTCAATTTTTTTTTCTTCAAGGGTTAAAAGGGAAAATATCTGGGTCCAAATGTTACATAACCGGGTTGACAGGTCAAGTGGTCAGAATTGTAAAAAATTAGAAAACACAGTGTCAAATCTGAGACAAAAAACAAAGTGTCAAATTAGAATTTTGTTGTAAACTTAGTATATTTTATGCTATTTACCCTAAAATAAACCCAAACATCATCAATTATTAGGTTGTTTGATGGTTCAAGGGTAAATCGACTAGTGTAAAATTTTCAAGAGTTCTGTAAATATCGAATCAATAATGTAAGAAAATAACCAAGAAATTTGATCAATACTATAACATCCCGAGATTTTTGCAGGTATTTCCGAACCCCCCCCCCCCCCCCTCTATCATTACCTTATCATTTATAGTCCTTGGGGTTGGAAGTGTAGAGTTAAGATAATTTTAAGGGCCAAAGTTGCAACCTTGGGCCAAGAAGGAGTACGTTGCGCATACATAAGAGTACGCTAAGCGTACTAAGGTCTACCTTAGTACGTTGGGCGTAAAATTGTGTACATTGGGCGTACTAATGTCAGGAGGAAACTGTAACACCCAAAAATTTACACCAAATTTAAACTTTTAATACTAACAAAAGAGTCAAATAGTAATTGTTTTTACAAAACATTTCCAATTTTTTTATCATCAGAGTGTCCCAAAATAGATCATGAGGATGAGGAGCGGTATGGCCACGCCTTCGCCTTCCCTCGCTCTCCTGAAGTACCTGAAACAATAAACTGAAAACTGTAAGCCCGAGGTCTTAGTGAGCTACCCCCAAAATACCAACACCATACTGACAAAAACCGCAGCCATAACGATCAATCAAACAACATACATACTGGGCCATCGGCCATACTGGTCCGCCCTACTGGGCCTACAGTTTATCTGAATCTATCCCGAGCCTTCCGCCGCGTGGGCCTACAGTCTCCCCGGGCCGCTCAGAGGGTGTGTTGGCCTTCAGCACAAAGCAGGACCGCCTCAACCCAACCAACAAGCAATTAACCATGTACGCATACTATCATATATTGGCATATAAACATAGCAAACATATCTATCTCATTGACCATCAATCATAGAGTTTCACTCGTAACTAGAGTATCGACCTAACAGGTTACTAACATACCAATCCTTACAGATCATAAAACCATAACATACTATCTATACTGATTCCGATCTAACAGATTAGAATCATATGTAGCATACCATAACAACCGATCTAACCAATCTCTAGTATAACAACCATCCTAAACAGGATGAATTCTAACAAAGCAATAACATAACACCCATCCTAAACCAGGATGAAATCTAGAATGGCAATAACAAAGCAACCATCCTAAACTAGGATGTTAATCATAAAGGGCCGGCCTTGGTGCCATAGACCCTATCGATATAGTGAGGATAACTCACCTCACAGATGTTGATTGAAATGCAAACTCCAACTATCGGATCACTTGACACCGGCACCACCACTATAACCATGGCACAATATACTCATAAGTTCTTACTCTGATGAGACACACCATAACCTCTTAGTAATTCCTGATCAATGGAAGAGTCCTCAGTCAAGGTCAACAGTCCATGTTGACCTCAACTCGTCGAGTGCACTCGGCCACTCGTCGAGTCTGTGGAGCACATTCCAACTCGCCGAGTCCCCTCGAATCCCAATCAATCCTTAAGGGCCACCCGTCGAGTTTCCTCCTTGCAACTCGACGGGTACACAGGCATGCCTATTGTGACATCCCCATTTTCACGGCCAGAAAAGACTGATTTGTTTATGCTTTGTTTTATAAAATCAGAATAATCCTTTAAAGAAAACGGTTGCGGAATTTGTTCCCAAAACAAGATATGATAATAACTTATCAAAACATTTCTCAAAGAGAATGTATTTTCATTTAATAATAAAACATCGGGATGTCATGTTCCGATACAGACATATAAGCATAAACATAACTTACATTTAATTACACTAATGATTTATATCTCCTTTAAATCTCTCTGTGAAATATGTCTTCGTATCGATACCTGTGATACAAAGAAAACTGAGTGGCTCAGGCTTGGGAGCCTGGTGAGCATATAGGGTTTTCATCCCACAATATTATATCATATATTTATAAATATAGAACATTCAAACTTGTACAATTTCACCATATAAAGGCAACTCTTATCCCACCCCATCGATCCTCACAACGACACGATCTAAACTCTCGTATCTAAAATTTACCTCTTTACCTGATCCCTATTCACGGATCTAAAAGTATCCTCTTCACCCGATCCATACTCACGGATCTAAAACTAACCTTTTAACCTAATCCATACTCACGGATCTAAAACTAACCTTTTCCCCTGATCCATACTCACGGATCTAAAACTACCTGATCCATACTCACGGATCTAAAACTAACCTTCTGATCTGATCCATACTCCCGGATCAATAATTGTACCCATTCCATACTCCCGGAATAGGGGCAATTAACTATACCTTAATCCTGATTTGATCCATACTCTCGGATCTATAACTGTGCCCAATCCATACTCCTGGACTAGGGACAATTAACTTAATCTTAATCCATATCTGATCCATACTCCCAGATCTATAACTGTGCCCAATCCATACTCCCGGACTAGGGACAATTAACTTAGTCTTAATCCATACTCCCGGACTAATAGCAAGTTTATCTCTTTACCTGATCCATACTCATGGATCTAAAACTACCCTCTTGGTCTAATCCATAGTAACGGATCTAAAACTAACCTCTTGATCTGATCCATACTCACAGATCTCATCTACCTATGTCCTACCCAACATATTTGTAGATATAAATTACATATACATTTTAACTCATTAAAACCTATATAGTTCATCCATTCCACCAATATCTCAAATAAACAAACAATATATAAACACATAGCACGTATTTCATAACAAATACTTAATATTTATGTGCTAGAAGAAAGTAACTACACACTCACCCAAACATATACTTAATACATTCAAACAATACTTGTATTATACCCGTGTTTATGAAAGGGACTATACACCCACACATATAAACAACTTCATATTATACACATAGCTCATATTTGATGGGTTTTGGCTATAAGAACATCCTATGTGCTCATACAAACCCTAATGCTTAGATCTAGGTTTCTCTATTGTACATGCAATTTATCCAAGACTATAAACCCTAGATCTAGCATATGATAATCAATATAACATATAATTAGGGTTTAGATCATACCTTGATTGTTATGTAGCAATAACAATCACAAATCCTCCTTGTAATGACTTTAGAAAGCTTAGAGTCACAAATGTCACTCCTCTAATGCTTCACAAACACCAAAAGCAAGAGGATGAAGAAGAGAAGAGAAGGAGGCTGCCCAAAAACGTGTGGAAACCCTAGAAAGAAGCTTGTCCACGTTTTAGAGGCATAAGGGCTCTATATATAGTGAGGCTATTAGGGTTATCTAACAAGGAAACCCTAATTTGGATGCTTAAGCCCTAAGCAACCCATGGACTCCTTTCCTTAAGGGCCTTGGACAATTTCTAATGGGTTTCCCCATAGAATTTGTCCACTCCTTAATATAAGGCAATCCATAGCCCAAATTGCAATTATCTTATAATTACAATTCCAGTCCCTTAAGTTTAATTAATCTCTTTTAGTCACAAACTTAATTTTTATTAATTCTTGACTAATATTAATTAAACAATATGATTTCTCCTTTAATATATTATTCCCATAATATATTAATAAATCATATTTAATCCTTTCTCTCCATAATTCATCCTATCAAGTTGCTTTGGTGAAGGCAACCCAAAAGGACCATGCACCATCGGGTCAAGTACATACCAAAATAGTTATGGACTTAGATACTAATCCAACAGTCTCCCACTTGGATAAGTCTAATAACTATTATGCGTATGACTTCAGATCCTGATCTGCAATCGTAGCTTTCCAAAGCCGCCGTCAACTCTGATCCTATCATATACGCGTGTCCTTTAGATAAGGGATCATATATTCCTCCATTCTAGATATCGTATGAGACATGATTTCTAATCATTCTCTTTGTACTATATCTCGACTTCCGATTTATGACGACTGACTAATTGAACAAATCAAATTAGCCCTAGCCCGGCCGAGCATTTACGTTTATCATCACTAAATCATCGAGGGGCCCAAAGATATCGCTTTTATCCTACTTTGGATAAAAGGAACGGAAAAACTTCTATTCAATGCTCGCTTGCACTCACTCACCAAATCACACACAACAATATGTTTTATGACACCAAGTTACTGGTGCATTTACATATTATCAATGTGCAACCGATTTGCAAGATACAACTCACACATCTCGGTTTCAAGTATATAAGATGTTATCGTCTCACCAATCACTTGTGATACAATTCATGGAGTGATCCAAGTGAGCGTGGGTTTAATCCAATGCTCAAATCATATTCATAAGCACTCATGAACGTTGCAACAAACATTTTCTTATGTCTAATACTCTTTAGACAATCTACACACCAATTCACGACAGTCTTTATTCATACCTACTTCCAACATATGAACGACTGTGGCCCGTTTGAATAATTTGACTGTTCTAAACCAATTAAATTATTCAGGAAGTCAAAACATGAAAAGTGAAACACAAGAATAATACTAATCCCATATGACCTCAAACCTTTGAGCATAAATAAAACACCTTTTATTTATCACCATATCGATTACTCATTATTTGTTGTTTCGGGTAATCAACTTCTTACTTGAATTATTACAATTGTCCCATGCTCTTATCATGCACACAATGTTTACCTATGGTTCTTACTTTGTGAAATAGATCAAATGAACACATTTCCAATCATACTCATTTCACAACTCCAAATCCTTTTTCATAAGTGAAAGAATATCAAATTCTTGCCACTTATAGAATATGCTAGATTCTAACATTTTATGCAATGATCCTTTCGTAATGTCACAACACAAAAAATCACAAAGACTATTGCCAACGATATTACAAAGTCCTCTATCAAAGATTGTTACAATACAATTCCTTAGATGTGATGTCTCTCACTCAAAGTACATTCCTTTGAACATCCTTTTGCATAAAAGTTTCTAATCTAGACATAGATTTTCAATATTCAATTCCCAATATGGACACGTTTCCATATTTTCATATGACAACTCATTCTTCATAGAATCTTATCTATTCATAATAATGTCGATATGGTCCATCCAATACTATACTTCCAACTACTCATAAGCTACCAATCCTCAGCGAACTTTGGATTGTCCTTTGATAGTTGTTTTATTATCTTAGTCAAAACCGATTCTTGTCCTTTTCCCTCTAAATGCACTAGAAATTTGGAAAATTTTAGAATGGTCAAATATTATAGCATTTGCAATCAATCCTATACCCGAGGCGTATGGGACATGATGCATAATGTCTTACATAAAGATTTGATACGTTATCAATCGTCTGCCATAATATTTTATGTGCTATGTTCTCAAAATTCGAACTATGAAAAGGAGTGCCGTAATCATAATCGAAATTTGTGAACACACTATGTTTCCTTGAATAATTATTAACATTCCACAACCTAAGCCTTTAGATTTGAAATGAAGCATAATATTCTCTCCCTTAATTATAGCAAAACAACTTTTCAACTCTTGCAACTTTGCAAAGTATAACTATTGTTTTCTATAATTAATATTGCTAACTTGCAATACTTTCCATAATAATCATACAATCATAACATTTATGCTCCCACTATCATGATGATTATTATAAACATAACACTTATGCTCCCACTAGCTTTGACATGTATTTAGAAACCAGCTTAACTTCCAGAAAAACAATACCTATTGAATTTCTTAAGTTCATGTTTCTAATACTTAATGCTTAGATAATCCTTTATCAAGGCTTCTTAATCTCATACACCTTTATCCAAGATAGCTCATATGTGTCTTAAACAATTAAGACCAATTGCCAAATCTCACAATTCGAATCATGGAAAGGGATACCGTAACCATAATCAAATTTGAGAATGCAATCTTACAATTGCTATCTTCTTAAAATCTTTCTTAGTGAAAGCATTTCCTCATAGTCACTTTCAAGAAGGAAGGGAATCTTACGACACTTAGATTTTAATGGTGTATGTGTTCCTATCCATGTGAATTTGTCAAAACCAAAGTTTACGACAAATTCAAACTCATATGGACCGAACTTTCTTAATATTGATTTCTTGCCTTATGGTAGCACGGCTGCCCACCATGTCTTCCAAGTATTCAAACAGCTCACCTTTTCTTATCAATGTACCTTTCATTGATCAAGGTGCCTGCCTTTCATGCGTTCATATGAGAACTCATAGAACTCACATGCATAATTGACTCAATTGGAATGGCACAGAAACAAAATAGTGTCAACACGATAGGTTGTAAACCTCAACTCGTGTGCTACTGATGATCGATAAGGTTTATTTTGATTTGTTCTTGAAACCATTTAAGACCATTAAGACTCCCACTGACTCCTCGACATATAAGATTCCCTTGTGAATATTTCTTGACAAATAAATATTCAAGAGTTAGTGTAGTTTTATCAAAACACTTCATAAATAGGTCCTAGTTGGTCTTTGTCTTATCCAACACATCACAACTTTCCTCATTTGATGAATGTTATAAACCTTCTTACTACTTATCACTCAATGTTACAATCTTAACTCTAAGACTTGTTTTGGAACGAAGTATGATTGACTTCTTGATTTAACCATTTCTTCAATTCTTGATTCCTCTTCTTAGACATGCAATTGTACTAAGAATCACTTAGAGGATCAATTGAGATATGGTTCTTAATCATTAAGACTTATCATAAAGCATAAAAGGTACTCTCCCTTCATCTTAGAATGGAGAAACTTTTATCTTTCTGCCTACTTGATTCTTCTTATTCGTTCTACTATTGATTTAAACCTTTTCAATCAATTCAGAATTACACTTAATCTTATAAGTATAGTCATATTTACTAAACCTTTAGTAAATTATGATGAATGTCTTTGTTACTCTTGTGGTGGACTTGATCAACAGACAACTTTGTGTACTTGATCTCTTAGTCCTTCACTTGACACCTTGTCAATAAATTAGTCTAATTTCCAAATATGAAATTTCTCATTCATCGTGCAACCAAGTTGCATGATTCCAAGTTTCTGTCCAATTGAAACTTGGGCTATGAGAAACTCTCCTTATTTGGTAAATTATCGACATTTCCATAACTAAGAATCAAATCCAGTATTGCTAATAATAGAAACATCCAAACGTCAATTTTTCATATATGCCATCGCAGGGATATAAAAATCAAAATTTATTTTATTGCGGAAAAATTTTGTCCTTATAATGCAATTCATTGAAAAACTATGTTAATACATATTTCTAATTATAAATCTAAGTAGTAGCTCAAAATCTAATCTTCAAGTAATGCGATCGAAATCCACTTATTCACGGTTAGATTCTACTCACTTCTTCCCTTAAGCTTCCTCTCTTTTCTTCGATCCTACAAAACATCATTTGTAATCTTATCACATTATGTATTAAGAATCTAGAATAGGAGCTTAAAGAGTTAGTTAATGGATTTTACCTAGAGCAGAGCCATACGTTTTGACTCTCCCATCTCTTAGATCTCTTAGGTAAATAGGACAGCTTCGTCTCCAATGCCCCTTCTCTTGGCAATAAAAGCAAATTGACTCTTTTGGAACAGGACATGGAACTACTTCAGACATTGCCTTTCTCTTATGATCAAACTTTTCGATCATGGCATGTCTTTCATTGCCATTGTCTATATCCATAGAGGTCTTGAAGGCAGATTCACCAATCAACTTTGCTTTTCTATTGCGCCAAACCATTGCTGATTCAACGGCAATAAGCATATAGGTGAGATCTATAAGGGTCACGTCGCAGTTCATCATATAGTACTCTCTTACGAACTCACTATACGAGCTAGGAAGTGACTGAAGAACCCAATCAACAACCATCTCCTCACAGACAACGGATCCCAACATTCTTAACCTATCAATGTGTGACTTTATCCCTAGGACGTGTACACACACCGACTTTCCCTCTTCATGTTTACTTGCCAAAAGGGCTTGAGTGAGCTTGAACTTTTCAAGCCTTCGAACTTGTGGGTTAGGGAGAATAATTGGAGGAGGCGGAGGAAGTGAAGCATGATTTCTTGTTCCTCGATCGAATCGTGGAATATCATCTTCATGTGGAAGGCTTGTTCCACGGGATTTGGGAAAACCATAGTTGTCGTACTTTGACATCTACAAAATGGGAGAAAACAAATTCAAGTTAGTTGATTGATTGAGTCCTTATTAAATCACCCAAATGAGATACTAAGGCTAGGACCCAACACAATACGCTACAACCTAGAAAAGGGATGTCGTAACCTAGTTGCAGAATATTTGAAGGTAAGTGAATGACGATTCACTAATTTCCACCACGAAAACGAAAAAGAAATTTAAGTTTTAAATTTATGAAAACTCCTAGATCCTTTGAGATTCATTGAACATTTCAATGGCATGTCTAAATCTCGATATGCCCCTCTTGTTTGTGACTGGGATGCCGAGGATCACAAAGCGGGTGTGAATAACCATGCAAACTTACATGGTGCCCTCACATGTTACAATCACATATTCGATGTGCCGGTAAACCACACACACTCCACCGAACTATGACAAACATTGAGTCACCCTTTGCTACCTTTGCTTAGAACCATTTAGTGTGTCGGTAAACCACACACGCTCCACTAACGTCTTCGCAAGGGCACAAAGTGTAATTTCATGGAATTGCATCAATTCACTTTTGCCTAAGTAACTAAGATTGGGAATTTGTAAAACATTTAGTTACTTTTGTACTTCATTATACTTATAA
The DNA here is from genome assembly GCF_051521515.1 of Lactuca serriola. NCBI lineage: Eukaryota > Viridiplantae > Streptophyta > Magnoliopsida > Asterales > Asteraceae > Lactuca > Lactuca serriola. Next base: position 354,980,047 of record NC_136411.1, read on the forward strand.
TGGAAGGCTTTTTCCTATCCTACCTGTTCGGCTAACGACCCTCCACTAGTCAAGAGTGTGGTGGGTAAGAGTGGATACCCATTCAATTGCCATTTTATAGGCAATTTCCTTAAACACTCCTTATAGACCAGCTTCGTGAATGAGGCCTACTAACGGTAAGACTGACTTTTACTTATACATATATATAATGTTAAACTTTTAATGTTATATATAGTATAGGGTGTATTTTACACTTTTACAATACTAGGTGGTCAAATTTAACGATTATACTTTTAATTCAATTAAATTGTAAACCAAAACTTTTATGGATTTATTAAACCTCTTTTAATTATACACCTTAATTAATTAATAAAACCATAAGGGTGTGATATGAACTTTTCAAAACACTACTAGGGTTTTAGAATTTAACATTCCTATATTAAACTTTTAATCAAAATTTAAATTCCAAAACTTGAGGAAAAGTTTTGAAACATTTCAAAAACTTAGGGTTTAGAATTTAAATATACATCAAAATTAAACTTTTAATCAAAATTTAAATTCCAAAACTTGAGGTCAAGTTTTGAAACATTTTCAAAACATTAGGGTTTCAACTATTTAAATTTCAAAACTAAACTTTTGAGTTCTAATTTAAACTATAAAACCTAAAGGGATTAATTTGAAACTATTCCAAACTTTGTCAATAATATTCTAGATCATGTAATTCAAATAAGGCAATTAACTATAATTGGTGGTTATCTAATTAGATCTAGTTCAAATTCTTGCAAGATAATGATCAAATAATTTCCATAACTTAACATATATCAAATAAGGTAACAATTATCTAATTAGATGACCAAAATCTTTTATTTTGACAAGGATAATCATAAGGGATTAACAAAATTTGAATTTTATTAAGTTTAAAAAATTATGACAATTATCCTAAGTCAAAATATGTAAAAATCCCGAAAATCCGCCTGTCTGACAGCTAAACTCGCCGAGTCCCCTTATGGACTCGTCGAGTCCACAATGGGACTCGCCGAGTACATCAGGCAAGAGGCAAAAAACAATTTTTTTCAAGCATGAATAAATTAACAAGGCATCAATAGAATAGAAACTAATCGAGTCTCTGATACCACTAATGGGTTTTGGCTATAAGAACATCCTATGTGCTCATACAAACCCTAATGCTTGGATCTAGGTTTCTCTATTGTACATGCAATTTATCCAAGACTATAAACCCTAGATCTAGCATATGATAATCAACATAACATATAATTAGGGTTTAGATCATACCTTGATTGTTATGTAGCAATAACAATCACAAATCCTCCTTGTAATGACTTTAGAAAGCTTAGAGTCACAAATGTCATTCCTCTAATGGTTCACAAACACCAAAAGCAAGAGGATGAAGAAGAGAAGAGAAGGAGGCTGCCCAAAAACGTGTGGAAACCCTAGAAAGAAGCTTGTCCACGTTTTAGAGGCATAAGGGCTCTATATATAGTGAGGCTATTAGGGTTATCTAACAAGGAAACCCTAATTTGGATGCTTAAGCCCTAAGCAACCCATGGACTCCTTTCCTTAAGGGCCTTGGACGATTTCTAATGGGTTTCCCCATAGAATTCATCCACTCCTTAATATAAGGCAATCCATAGCCCAAATTGCAATTATCTTATAATCACAATTCCAGTCCCTTAAGTTTAATTAATCTCTTTTAGTCACAAACTTAATTCTTATTAATTCTTGACTAATATTAATTAAACAATATGATTTCTCCTTTAATATATTATTCCCATAATATATTAATAAATCATATTTAATCCTTTCTCTCCATAATTCATCCTATCAAGTTGCTTTGGTGAAGGCAACCCAAAAGGACCATGCACCATCGGGTCAAGTACATACCAAAATAGTTATGGACTTAGACACTAATCCAACAGTATTTCATAGCAAATACTTAATATTTATGCATTAGAAGAAAGTTACTACACACCCACGTGATTAGAAGATGATCGGACAGCACTACGGCTTGTAGAAGTAGTATTCTTTGGCAGATCTGGAAGATCTTCACAAAAACCGGACTCCTCGCGGGCAGAGCTTCGGCTCGGGAATTGCACTTCTCGGGATCTTCGGGCTTCGGGACTTGATCGGGTCTCGAGATGAAACCGGGGCTTCAGGGGTACATCGGGATGGCTATAGAGGGTATCAGGAGTGAGAGAGAGGAGCTGGAGCAACCCAAACTCGGCTGACCCTCGATTTCTATTTATAGGGCCATTTTCAGGTCTCACGTCGTGAATCTCAAATATTCACGTCGTGATTTTAGTCGTCACTGCATGTGTCATCGCAAGTTGCGTCTGTCAGGCTCCAGAAGTCATAAATACTGAGTTCACGTCGTGAACACTGTATTCATGTCGTGAACTCTGACAGTTTTGGGGTTTCGCGCCCCGAATTTCAGAAATTCATAACTTTCGCATACGAACTCTGTTTTCGATGTTCTTTATATCCATGCAAAGTTGAGATTATGATCTACAACTCTCGTTTAGACTCCGTTGGCTAGTTTTTAATTAAATTTTAATATATTATAAATATATTACTTTTATATTATTTTTAGTAGGCCGGAACAGGAAAACTCCGTTATAAATTCATAACTTCTTCATCTGACGTCCGTTTTCGCCTATCTTTTCATCGTTTCACTACAATTAGCGAGATCTTCGATTCTCGTTTAGATTGTTTCGGCTAAAAACCGCTCGGTCTCAGATCGAGTATTCGGGCTGCATACCGCTAAGTCGAAACTTAGAAAAGTCATAACTTCCTCACACGAAGTCAGATTTAGACGTTCTTTTTATGCACGCTCACGGTTTAACGAACTCTACGACTTTCGTTTAGATCTCTAAGGCTAAATATCGCTCTAACGTAAATTCACTATTTACGTCGCGCTGTGTCGTGTCGGTTCTGTTGCGAAACTTCGACAGGTCATAACTTCTTCGTTATAACTCGGATTTCGGCGTTCTTTATATGAACGGAATCCTTGTAACATATACTACAACTTAGTAAAGATTATTCATTCTAAACAATCTTCTATCAAAAAGTCATTTTTGACGCTTATCGTCTCTAAATTGACTAGCCCTGATCTACGGGTGTTACACCTATCCAAGGGAAAAGCCATCTGACTCGCCGAGTTGTTCTTCAACTCGTTGAGTTTTATGGTGATCTTCATCAGACTCGCCGAGTTGTTCATCCAACTCGCCGAGTTCAATGACCATCTTCATGTGACTCGCCGAGTCATCCTTGAGACTCGCCGAGTCCATCAAGTCCTCTTTCCATACAGACTTGTTTTGAGCCATGCAACGACTCCAAATCACAGATTCAAGCTTCTAGAGCATACTTACCACGTAAAGTTGGAAACTTTACGTGCATGCATGGTTATAAAGGCTCCAAATGTCTATTTTAAGTTCTTAATGGAGCTTCTAGTCCAAGAGGGACTCCAACCACAACCAATACAACAACTTTATGACTCTAGCATCCAAGGAGGGTCCAGATCTGAAGTTACAATTTCAGATCTAGCCCATAGATTAACATCCCAACTTGAAAATCCATAAAAAGCCCTAGAATCAACCAAAGGGAAGAAAAGGAAGTAAGAATGGTACTTTGATACCTTCAAACGATGCTAGCTGAGGCAAAACCCACTTCCCACTCCTTTCTTGCTTCAATTTCCTTTGCACTCTTAGCTTCCTTCCTCCAAGATCCTCTTTTCCAAGCTTCAAACCCACACCAAGGCACACACACACGAATTAGGGTTTCAAGGGTTCTAAAAGACTGTAAGGAGTCCCAAAGGAGGCTGAGGCTCCTTTAAATAGGGGTGCAAACCCGAGGATTTAGGGTTTCATCTGCTAGCTCCTACTCGCCGAGTCCCAATAGTGGACTTGCCGAGTAGGTCACTAACCACGCGTTCTCACCCTGCTGCTACTCGAAGAGTAGGTCGACCAACTCGACGAGTAGAGCTTATCCAGAAATTCTTAATTAATTAATACCTGAGGATCGGGGCGTTACAGAAACCCTAATATTTAAGGATTGAGGACTATATAAGCAACATTATGAGCACCTAACCTTCCCTTACCCCATCCTCCACTTCTTAGAGTCGTTTTCCCCAAACCTTAGCAATTTCCTTGAGTGTTTGAGCTTATTGAGTGTTTCTTGAGTGTTTTAAGAAGAAGGTGTTGCATCAAGGTGTTGAAGAACCTTTTGATCGGTGACTAACCGGGTGAGATAAGCCGACTTTGGATCAGGGGCGGAATCTGCAATCACAATTGTTGATGGAGGTGTTGGAATCTAGTTATCAACATGGCCAAGAAGCTTCTGGTTAGACAATAGGGGTAGGATTTGCTTCTTCCATAATAGGTAATTGGGGGGGGGGGGTGAATTTGATGGTAATAAGATGAAGAAGAGTGGCGAGGGAGAGGGTAGAATCGGTGGAATCTCCTATCATGGCGAAGAGAAGAAAAATAACGAGAGAAGAAAATAGGGCCGTCCAGGAAGTTTTAAGTTGAGACCATATTAGGTATTGAGAATCAATGTCTTTACAACTTGTATTGAATTTTTTAAATAATACAACAATACAATAAACAAGATAAGGAATTAACAAAATTTCCTAGATTATAGATTATACAAAATCATAACAAATCAATTTATGCTTTTAATACACCCTCACCCTCAATGTTTTAAAAATCGGTTTGAACCGACCGGTTCGACCGGGAACCAGGAGAATGAGCGGTTCAACTATCACCAGTTTTACATAGGGCTGTTCACTATTTGGATAAAACCAAAATTGTCCAATTGGACAATTTGGATTGGACTATTTGGTTCAGGTATTCGCACTTTTGGATTGGTTTTCAACAAAACCGAATTATTATTTTGGATTTCGGATTGGTTTTGGTTTATAAAATTAGAATCAAATAGTCCAAAAAAACCGAATAAAAATTTATTATTTATTTATTTATAATATATATATCTATAGTTATCTATTAATTTTGTAATTTATTTTTTCAAATAGGTTCAAAACATTTCACCCAATAAAAAAACATCAATATGTATTATCTCTCAAAAGTTTTCTATCTATAAAATATTTAACTATAATATATCTGCTTAGTAGTTGTTTATAAATTTCAAATCACAAGTAAATAACTTTTTTCGCTTCTTGTGTAAAATTGGATAATATTATAATTATATGTTGGTTTAAAATGTTTCGGTTTTTGAAAACCAAATTATAAAATCGATCCAACCGAATTGTAATTGGATCGGATCGGATCGGATTTGAATTTAGTTTGAACTATTTGGATCCATGTTTTGAAAACCGAAATCAATTTGGATTCACTTGATTGGATCGGATCAAACTGATCCATCCAAACGAACACCCCAAGTTTTACGTCGATTTCTGAACCGAATTGAACCGGTCGGTTTTTAAAAAAACAACCCAGTTGAACCTGTCAAAATAAACAGGTTGAACCGGTTAAACCAAATAAAAATACATGAAAAATAAACATCTGCATAATAAACGTTAATGATTTTTTTTTGAAATCTATTTAGTTTTCTTTAAATAAAAACACATGGTAATGTTATAAAGTTTTTTGATATGTTTGTATTCATTTAAAACTATATTTTCTTTCGCTATTATACTTTATTTTCTTTTTGATTTATATGGATTGATGTAAAACACTAAAAGTTATAGTTATATGTTATTTTTAATGTATTTGGATTTGTCCACAACTTATTTTTATATGTATTTTTAATGTTTGAACATGTAAACGTCAAATTCATGATTTATATATTTAGTAGGTGTAAAACTCGTGTATTACACGGGTTGATTAAAAAATAAAATATTAAAAAGTAAATAATAAGTATTTTTTAAAGTAACATTTCGGAATGAAGAAACATATTAATTGAAATTTAATATAATATTTATTACATTGATACTTTATATATATATATATATATATATATATATATATATATATATATATATATATATATATATATATATATTATGTGGCTTTTTAATTTTAAAAATTAGAAAAAACCATAAACTGACATATGAATATTATTTATTTAAAAATTATGACAAAATGACAAGTGTCAAACCTAATTAGATATCGACATGTGACAAATTATCTTTATTTATTATAATGGATGTATGTATAGGAAAATAAAAAAATAAAATAAAATAAAATAAAAAAAAGATGAAATTTATAAAAACCGGTTAACCGGACGGTCGAAGCAGTTGAACCGAAGACCAGTCACTATAACGGTTCAAATAAAAAATCAGATTTTAAAACATTGTCCGCCCTTAAGTTGGTTGGTGTAGGCAAAAAAGAATATGAATGTTCATGTTTGGTTCAAAAACCGTATATATAACCTGATTGGACTGGAATTTTTGGTGTACTTCCCGCCTTTTAGCTTTTTATATGTAAATATTTAACATCATCTAGTACATTGATAGCTTTTAAAAAATCATTCGCTGTTTAAAAAAAATATTTCAATTACTTAAATCATATATGTGGGCTTTTATTTCAATAACATTTGAGGGGGCACCCGCAATTAGGAATAAGTTGACTAGTAGGATACAATTTGAAATCAACTCGTGGGTTTTTCCCACATGTCACATGACAAAAAGACACATACATTAAATCAACGATTCCAAAAACGACGAAAACTATACTATTAATTTATTACATCAAATAACACATATTTGGCATACGACTGAATTTATTTAAATCATGGTAGCCATGAGAGGAATGACATTATGCACATAATCAAATAAAATGTAAAAACGTAGATGTTCAATGAATATTGACTATAAGTTTTCTACACTAAAGCAACCCAAAATAAAGATTGATTGAGAAACGTCCCTACTAGTTTTATATAATTGTCAAATAAGTTGACAAATTGGGTTATAATAGGTTTTGTAGGCTTAAACCCTAACACCGACCCTACATGGCTTATTTTTCAATGATATCAATCGTTTTCTAAATGGAAAAAAATCAAATGTTTAAAAGTTTATATTAGTTTTGATCAGACAAAATATAATTACATAAATAATTACAAACCAATAACTCGTAGGCTATGAGGAGTGAGGATGGAAAGCAACTTGGCATCCCGATGACACACCGCCCTTCAGGCTCAGCTAATGAAGAAAATATGTCTTCCTCGATAATAAGCTACTGAGTCTCTTCTCTATCCTCTGCAAGGGTTGAATATTGACTTGGACAAGGAAGACGCGGAGGTGCTCCTTGGCAATGTCGGCACCATTCCTTATAGTCTTATATCCATAATACTTCATTTGTCTAAATATTAAGTAAAATAGAATTAATATGATAATAACTTTCTTTTTCGTTTTCATGAAAATCATGATTTCTGCAAAAATCACACTCACTCGAAAATATAGTTATTAAGTTTAAATGTCAATTAGTCGAGATAAATTATAGTAATATTCTCCTATTTTTGTTGTATATTCAATTCAAATAAGAAAGTTGACTAATGAGATGTTTAGTGTTTCACTATCAACATATATCATCTTCCCATGCTTTGACAGGTCACACTTGACCCATTGTTTCAATCCAACGCTTGTGGCAATGTCTCTTTTGCCATGACAATATCAAGCAACACCACAAAAGCAACCCTTCATTCAAAGCAATAGGGACCCCCACCCCATAACCTAATTGTAGACAATGGATATGAGATAACTCCCCACCTAGCCCCTAGGGGAAACCCTAGTGATGGACTTGTCTTTCCATGCTTTTAGTTTGAAAAAATTTCAAAGTAATTAATTCATTAGTTATCACTAGTTATCTTGTTGTCTACGCTTATTAGAAAATGTGTTTTGTATAAAGATCTTATTCAGTTCATTTTTTTTTCTGTTTAGTTGGTTTGGATTTTTTTGGTTTTTTACATTTTATAATTAACCATAACTAAATCAATATGTTTAATCTTTAAATGTTAATTCAGTTATAGTTTATTCAGTTCGGTTTACCGGTTAAACTAAATAGGATTTCGCATATAAAAATCAATATACCTTATAGAGGTCGATTAATATATCTTTAGTCGTATATGAATTGAAAAGAAATGATTAGATATTAATTGACATTTAACTAGAGGAATTAAGTGTTAGTTTATGAATAGATTACATATTTGTATTTGACGGTTCAAAAAAAAAATCTAATGTATCAATTTAAATATAAATCGTTAATTTATAGATCTAAACTACGAGTATGTATATATATATATATATATATATATATATATATATATATATATATATATATATATATATATATATATATATATATATATATATATATTAAGCTTATTCGATTATTTTCGATTAACTAAATCGAATTAACCAAATAACTCGAACCAAATAAACCAAACATCATTTGGTTTGATTTCATTATCCGGTTTAGGTTGTTCACCATACCCTAGTTTTGTATACAAATTACTATGTCAAACAAGATATTCATGATTCTTATCTACAAAATATATAAAGTTATTCTATTTTTGTTATTTTTATTGTTAATCATCATACTTTAGTTTCGTCCATAAAAACCAATAAAATTTGATCATTTTTTAAGGGAATGCTTAATAAGGTAATATAGTTTTCAATTTGTGTACTGTAACATCCCAAAAATTGGAGTAAAAATTTTTATTTTTCAAAAGCATCTCAATGACTATAATTGTTTGCATAACATTGTTCAAAAGTGATGATCAAAAATCAGAGTGTCTCAAAATCCTAATAACATAAAATCCGAACGATGTGCACAATCACACATTCGTCTTGTCACGATTATCTGAAGTACCTGAAATCATAAACTGAAACTGTAAGCCAAATCTTAGTGACTTCCCCAAAAGTACCACCAAAGAAACATATAACCAAATAGATAACGGGTCCACAACCTCCTGATTGGATTACCCCTGACCCACAACCTTTCAGTTGGAATGTTCTGAGCCACAACCTTTTGATTGGCTTTCCCAGTACGGAATAGTTCCACAACCTCCTAGTTGGATTATCCCTAGCCCACAACCTTTTGCTTGGAATGCCCTAGTCTGTTGACTGACAGCACGAAGTAGTTCATTCTTAAGCCTACAATATACCATGTCGACATATACATAACAAATAACATATATCAAGTAACAGATAATCATATAACCAGTCAGTAGACAAAAAGGCAGATCTACACATCACTACCACATAACAACATCCTATATAACAGGATACATATATAACAGATCTCTATTGCATGACAACATCCTATATATCAGATACACAATTTAGTGGGGCGATATTGGTGCCTTCGAACCACGAGTACAGTGAGGAGAACTCACCTCTCGATCTGAAAAGATCATTGAACAGGACGTTGCTCCGACTATCAGCTATATCGATCACCTTCAAAGGGTGTCAAATAGTGATGTGATTTTGGATCCAAAGTGTTCCATTCTTCTAAGATGGTCTCCTCTTTTTTCTTCCTCCTTCAAGATCACCAAAACACACATAAATGGCTCAAGATGCTCTCAAATGGATTATGGTTTGCAAAAGGGGTCGAAATGGGGTTGGAGGCTGATAAAAGAAACGTTAATGGGGCTATAAAGGTGTTTAAATAGTAAACAAAACCTAAATATTAGGGTTTGGGACTCGTCCATGTACGCCAACGTTTGCATGTATGCCCAACATACTCATGCAGTCTCAAAATTTATGAAAATGCCACTAAAGACCAATTTGCAAACAATTTTCATATCAAGAGCATAAGTGGAATACTTGAAACCGAGATGTTACAATCCTCCCCCACTTCAATAATACTTTGTGCTCGAAGTCCGCTACTGTGAACAAGTCAAGGTAATGCTCCCGCATCTCTGCCTAAGATTCCTAAGTCCATTTAGAACACTTCGAATGCTGCCACTAAACCTTGACCAAAGGCACCACCTTGTTGAGTAAGCGTTCGTCTTCCGATCCAAAATCACCACTGGTCTCTCAACTTAGTTCAGGAGATTATCAACCTAAATATCATCCAAAGGAACAACTGCTGAATCATCAGCCACATACTTCCGTAGTTGAGAATCATAGACGGTGTGGTGGATCTGATTGAGATCCTCAGGCAAATCCAGCTTGTAATCTACCTTTCCAACCCTAACATTCACTCGAAAAGGCCCGATATATTGAGGCCCCAACTTGCCCCTCTTCCTAAAGCATATTACACCCTTCTAAGGTGATACCTTCATCAAAACCATGTCGCCGACCTGGAACTCCAACTCAGATCGACGTCGGCATCATAACTCTTTTACTGACTCTAAGCTTTCTCCATTCTCTGCCTGATCTACTGAATAAGTGTTGTCGTCTGAAGAACCACCATGTTCCTTCCCATGACCATGTGACCAACCTCTCCCCAATAAATGGTACGACACTTTCTCCGATAGAGAAGCTCAAATGGCGATGCACCGATACTAGAGTGATATTTATTGTTGTAAGAAAACTCAGCTAAGGGAACGTGGGAGTCCTAAATCCCACCAAATTCTATGACACGTTCTCTAAACATACCCTCGAGTGTCTGAATAGTCCTCTCGCTCTGGCCTTCGATCTACGGATGATAAGCAGTGCTAAAGTGTAACCTTGTACCCAGTTCCTCGTGGAACTCTGCCAAAACCTCGAATTGAATGAAACATCCTGGTTTGATATAATAGAAATTGGGACACCATGTTGAGCGACAATCTCGTGCACATAATCATCGACCAATTGCTTGGCCAACAAGCTCTCATGAATAGCTAAGAAGTGGACATTCTTGGTCAACCAGTCCACTATCACCCAAATAGCATCAAACCCCTTAGCCATCCAAGGTAACTTCGTAATAAGGTCCATGATGATATGTTCCCATTTCCACATAGGGAACTCCAAAGGTTGAAGCTTTCCATGCGATCTCTGGTGCTCGTCCTTGACCATCCGATAGGTTAAGCACCTATCGACATACCATGCTATCTCCCGCTTCATGCACGACCATTGATAACTAAGTTGCGAATCCCAATACATCTTGGTGGTTCTCGGGTGTATCGAAAATTTGGGCTTGTATGCTTACTCCAGCATTTCCTGCCTGATCCCACCAAAATCTGGTACCCAAACCCGACCATACCAGGTCAATAATCTACTATTGTCGGTAGAAAACATATCGATCTCACCTTAGATTCGCTCATGCTTCCAGTTCTCTTTCGTGACCCCCTCAGTCTAATCCAATTTAATCATACCCAACAATGGTGAATCAATAGAAATCCTTATACATAAACCTCCAACCGAGGAACTAACCGAATTGAGGGTCAAAGCATCGGCGACCACATTATCTTTTCATGGGTGGTACAAAATCTCGAATTCATAATCCTTGACCAAGTCAAGCCACCTACGCTATCGCATGTTCAGATTCGGCTGATCCATGAGATATCTCAAACTCTTGTGATTTGGTGTAGAAGGTACATCGGACCCCATAAAAATAATGCCATCAAATCTTGAGAGCAAACACCACTGCTCCCAAATCCAAATCATGAGTCGGATAACAAACTTGATGTGGATTCAGCTGCCGAGAAGCATAAGGAATAACCCTCCCTCGCTACAGAAGAATTGCCCCCATGGTGGTGATGGATGCATCACAAAATACCACAAAATCCTCAACACCCTCAGGGAAGGTTAACACTAGGGCCTCACATGACGAAGCCTACTGCTCAGGGCCCCAACGGAGATCCACACCCTTCCTTGTCAAACGAGTGAGGGGTACAAAAATATTGGAGAAGTCCTAAATAAACCTCAGATAATACCATACTAATCCCAAGGGAGACTTCTAAATCTCCTACTACATCACGACCTCAATCTTTGCCAGGTCGACTAGAATCCCATTCTGGTTAGCGAGGTGTCTTTAGAACTGGACCTATCATAACCAAAACTCACACTTTGAGAATTTGGCATACAGTCGTTCCCACCTCAAAACTCTAAAAAGCTCTCGAAGGTGTTCCTCAGGCTACTCTATGATCTTGGAATACACTAAGATATCATCAATAAAAATAATCACATCCATAAATTTTGCAGGTGCATTGCCGAGCCCAAATGGCATCACCATGAACTCGTAATGACAATAATGAGTCTGAAAGACGGTATTCTCCACATCCTGCTCTCTAACCCTCATCTGATGATACCCGACCTCAAATTAATCTTGGAGAACCAAGAAGCACCCTGCAACTAATCAAAGAGGTCATTAATCCGCAGAAGTTGGTAACAATTCTTCATTGTCAACTTATTCAACTCCCAGTAATCGATACACATCTGGTGTGAACCATCCTTATTTTTGACCAACATAATCGATGCTCCCAAGGCGAACTGCTCAGCCTAATAAATTGTTTTCCTAACAGCTCTTGAAGATATGAGGAAAACTCTTGCATCTCAGGTGCTACCAATCAAAGGACGACTTAGAAATCAGAGCCGCACCTAGAACCAAATCGATCTTGAACACAACCTGCCTCTTGATCAGGAGGCACACGGGTAATTCCTTCGGGAACACATCAACAAACTCCCTCATAATAGGTACATCAGAAACTAAAACCTCCTTCCAAACCCAGGTGTCAACTACAAATGCAAGGTAACCCATACACCCATGTTGCTGATACTGTCGGGTCCTGGAAGCAGAACAATAGGCTGATCTAATCCCAGTACACTCTCCATAAAATAGTGATAACAAATCTTGGCGCTTGGTATTGGGGCCTACTGACGATAATCCTTGGCATAATGCCTGTCCTTACCACATTTGTGGCATCCATATGATGATCGACAAGAACCCCCATGAACCTTGCCACACTTACCGCAAGTGCAACCTTTTTATCACCCAAATCTTGAATCAGTGGGCTTGAATCGCTTCACTGAAGGCTGTGACTGAATATGATCCTGCCTTAAATCCCTCGTCTGAATATCTATCTCAATCTACCGCCTCTTTGTGGCGTCCTGAAGGTCCGCGAGGGTACCATAATGTTGGGTGGACAAAAACTGTCGAATGTACATCTTGAGCATGGTCAAGTACCGAGTTATCTGAGTCTGCTCTAAAGCAGCAAAATCAAGGTAGAAAAGATCCATATCAGTAAACATCTTGGTGATCTCTATTACTATGTCAGTTGTCGGTCTCAGATCTAAGTATTGATGTTCTAACCTCTCCATCTCCACAAAGGGAACATATCTCATGCATAAGATCTCTGAGAACTGCTCCCAAGTAACAATAGCTCTTTGCTCAGGAATGTAAGTACCAGTCACCAAACTCCACCAATCCTCCGCCCCTAATCTAAGAAGGTTCAGGGCGCACTTGACCTTTTGGTCAGCAAGGTAAGAACATGTAAAGAAACAACCCTCCACATCAGACAGCCACCTTATCGCTAAAATTGAGTCCCTGACCCCATCAAACTCTGGGGGCTTTGTATTATCAAAGTCCTGATACTGGAAAGCTCTCTCCCGTCAAACCCCCACGACAGCAATAGTTGCGGTAGTTGTAGAAACAACAACCTCACAAAGTGCAACATAGCGATCATCGAATAGCTCAATCATGGTGGTCTTGATAGACCTAAACAACTTCAGAATTGATCCCTGAATAGTAGTAGCCACCTCAGCGACAATCATCTTTCGTATCTGATCATCATTCAACCGTGGCCAATCCTGACCACTCGCTCCAGATCCAAAACCTGATCCCCTCGTGAATATGATACTAAAAACAAACCAGAATATATCATAAACACCACAATTCATAACATCATAAGCATCCCAAATAGATGAAGCCCTCGATGTTTGTGACCTCCTTGCTACGCGTACAGGTCATGTGCTTCCAGTAGTACATGCCCATACTATCTTCTACACCTACATGTATTTGTCTCAAAGGACCATCACAAACTGCCCAAACAAGTACAACAACTAGGATACACATAAATCATATCCTCACTTTCTCTCGAGTGACTAATCATGCATCATATGGTCGAATGATAATACACATGCTCTCCTATGAAACTTCCACCAACCTTGCAACCACTCGAGTGTACTAATTATACATAACATTAGATCCTATAGATAGTCAAATACTTGATCCTAGCCTAAGACCACAACAAAACAAGGAACAAGAAGTAAGGCCAAATCAAACATTCTCAGGCTATAGAATCTTAGTTATATACATCTATGATGCACACATTAACTAACTATAGTAATGATTTCAATTTCATCTAACATATGAAAAGATCTCCTAGTCTACCAGGCATCATACATCATGCAATTCTATCATGAAATTGATGAAGATCCTTATACTATCACTAACATGCAGTGCTATCATATCATAACAAATAATTGTGGGGTAACTTAGGGTACACTTTTTTGCTCCGGCTGATCGTACACATCATATCCTTCTTTGGTTACTTTTGAAAACAATTTCTGAAAACCAATTTGAAAACCTTTTTGCAGTTACTTAGTTCGAGTCTGGATTCACACGAATGTTCATCCAATTCTCACAAACAAGGCTCCGATACCAACTTACAACATCCCAAAAATCAGAGTAAAATTCTACATTTTTCAAAATCATCCCAATGACTATAATTGATTACAATACTTTGTTTCAAAAGTCATAATCAATAATCAGAGTGTCCCAAAATCCAAATAACATAAAATCTGAAGGAGGTGCACGATCACGCCTTTTCCTTGCCACAATCATCTGAAGTTCCTTAAACCATCAGTTAAAACTGTAAGCCAAAGCATCGTGAGTTCCCCCAAAGTACCACTACTCAAACATATAACCAAACAGATAAAGAGTTGTAACACTTGAATCATGGTAAGTTTCATTATTGCCCTTTGTTTTAATTAAGAGTTTCATTTTGGTCCTTAGCCAGTACGTGGGGCGTACCAAGGGGTAGCCTTTTTACTAGCCCTTTGTGTTAATTAGGATGATACACCATATATAAACAACTTAACTCATTAGGGCTAGCCTTTTTACTAGCCCTAAGCCACTAAAATCCTAGAAATCATTCATTAGCCTCCATTGCTATGTTTTTTAGCTCATAGTATGCATCTTGGTGTGTTTTGGTTCATATTCAAGAAGATGGAGTTCGGTGCAAGGTTATAGATCAAGGAAGAGCTTGTACATCCTGATTATCTACTTCATTTCCAGCTTGTTTGAGGTAAAAAGCTATGACCTTGCTCATTAGAAGCTTAGATCTAGTTTATATAGGTTTGACACCACTCCAAGAGCTATGAGTTGACACTCTTGGTGTTTCTGAGGTTCAAGGTCGATAAAGTTGGCACATTTAGGGTTTAGAATCACCCATGCATGAGACTATGTCCATTTAATGAAAGTAAAGTGATATATCTTGAAGTTGGGTCCTTTTGGGGCATGCAAAGTCACCAAGTCAGTGACTTTATGGTTCTTGACGTTTATTAGGGACTAGATCTGTGGTTTGGACTTCTGGTCTTAAGCATTAAGTGCTTAAAGAGGGTTTTGGCTTAATAGGTGAGTATGTTGAGCATAAAAGCCTATATGCACTGTGTCAAGCCATTTAACATGTACACTTAGATTACAGTTGAGTACGCCCCGCGTACTTAAGTTTACAATTTAATTGAATTAAAAGTATAATTGTTAAATTAGACCACCTAGTATTTTAAAAAGTGTAAAATACACCCTATACTATATATATATATATATATATATATATATATATATATATATATATATATAACATTAAAATTCTAACATTATATATATGTATTAGTAAAAGTCAGTCTTACCGTTAGTAGGCCTCATTCACGAAGCTGGTCTATAAGGGGTGCTTAAGGAAATTGCCTATAAAATGGCGATTGAATGGGTATCCACTCTTACCGACGACACTCTTGACTAGTGGAGGGTCGTTAGCCGAACAGGTAGGATAGGACGAAACCTTCCATTATAAGTATAATGAATTATTAAAGTAACTAAATGTTTTCATAAAATTCCCAATCTTAGTTACTTAGGCAAAAGTGAATTGATGCAATTCCATGAAATTACACTTTGTGCCCTTGCGAAGACGTTAGTGGAGCGTGTGTGGTTTACCGGCACACTAAATAGTTCTAAGCAAAGGTAGCAAAGGGTGACTCAATGTTTGTCATAGTTCGGTGGAGCGTGTGTGGTTTACCGGCACATCGAATAGGTGACTGTAACATGTGAGGGCACCATGTAAGTTTGCTTGGTTATTCACACCCGCTTTGTGATCCTCGGCATCCCAGTCACAAACAAGAGGGGCATATCAAGATTTAAACATGCCATTGAAATGTTTAATAGGATCTAGGAGTTTTCATAGATTTAAAACTTAAATTTCCTTTTTCGTTTTTCATGGTGGAAATTAGTGAATCGTCATTCACTTACCTTCAAATGTTCTCCAATTTGGGTTACGACATCCCTCTCCCGAGTTGTAGAATATTGTGTTGGGTCCTAGCCTTAGTATCTCATTTGGGTGATTTACTAAGGACTCAATCAATCAACTAACTTGAATTCATTTTCTCCCGTTTTGTAGATGTCAAAGTTCGACAACTATGGTCTTCCCAAATCCCGTGGAACAAGCTTTCCACATGAAGATGATATTCCACGATTCGATCGAGGAACAAGAAATCATGCTTCACTTCCTCCACCTCCTCCAATTATTCTCCCTAACCCACAAGTTCAAAGACTTGAAAAGTTCAAGATCATTCAAGCCCTTTTGGCAAGTAAACAAAAGAAGGAAAGCCGGTGTGTGCACACGTCCGAGGGATGAAGTCACACATTGATAGGTTAAGAATGTTGGGATCCGTTGTCTGTAAGGAAATGGATGTTGATTGGGTTCTTCAGTCACTTCCTAACTCATATAGTGAGTTCGTAAGAGAGTACTATATGATGAACCGCGACGTGACCGTTATAGATCTCACCTATATGATTATTGTTGTTAAGTCAGCAATGGTTTGGCGCAATAGAAGAGCAAAGTTCGGGTAAAACAACGCCCTCTTAGTGAACATCCTGGTGATCTCCGTCACCGACTCTGAATCCTGCTTCAGCTCCAGGAACTCCTGAACCAACCTCTCTCTCTCTCTCTAAACCCATGGGACATAACGAGTGCTGAACATCTACCGAAACTGATCCCAAGTAACCGCAGCCCCTTGCGCATCCGAATAAGATCCTGTAGTTAGCCTCCACCAATCCTTTGCCTCGACCCTCAAAAGGTTCAGAGCACACTTCACCCTCTGATTCGCAGGGCATGAACACGTGAAGAAACAGCCCTCCACGTCTGACAACCATCTCATAGCAACGATCGGATCCTGAACTCCATCAAAAGTAGGGGGCTTCGTATTATCGAAGTCCCAATACTGAAAACCTCGACCGGTTCCTCCCCCTGCCACTAATACAGTCGTTGTAGCTGCCGCAACAGCCGCCTCCGCAAGAGCTGCATAACGCTCATCAAAGTACTCAACCATGGCGGTCTTGATCGACCCGAACATCTCCGGCAACTCAGCCCGGAAGATAGCAACAACCTCATCATGTAGGATCTCACGAATCCTGGCATCCAAGTCGTTCGTACTCATCTAACCAATGACCTCGGGTGGTACTTGTTGGATTAGTGTCTAAGTCCATAACTATTTTGGTATGTACTTGACCCGATGGTGCATGGTCCTTTTGGGTTGCCTTCACCAAAGCAACTTGATAGGATGAATTATGGAGAGAAAGGATTAAATATGATTTATTAATATATTATGAGAATAATATATTAAAGGAGAAATCATATTGTTTAATTAATATTAGTCAATAATTAATTGGTAATTAGTTTTGTGACTAAAAGAGATTAATTAAACTTAAGGGACTGGAATTGTAATTATAAGATAATTGCAATTTGGGCCATGGATTGTCTTTTATTATAAGGTGGACGAATTCTATGGGGGAAGCCCATATGAAATCGTCGAAGGGCTTGATTAAAGGAGTCCATGGGTTGCTTAGGGCTTAAGCAACCAAATTAGGGTTTCCATGTTAGATAACCCTAATTGCCTCCTATATATATGGATCCCTTATGACCCAAAAACGTGGCTAAGCTTCTTGCTAGGGTTTCACACGAGTTTTGGTAGCCTCCATCCACTCTCCTCTTCATCCTCTTGCTTATGGTGTTTGTGAACCATTAGAGGAGTGACACTTGTGATTCTAAGCCTTCCAAAGTCAATACAAGGAGATTTGGGATTGTTATTGCTACATAACAATCAAGGTAACATTATAAACCTATTCTTATGTTAATATGATTACTTGTATGCTAGAATTAGGGTTTATAGTCTTGGATAACTTGCATGTACAATAGAGAAACCTAGATCCAAGCATTAGGGTTTGTATGAGCACATAGGATGTCTTATGACCAAAACCCATCAGTGGTATCAAAGACTTGATTGGTTTCTATTGTATTGATGCCTTGTTAATTTGTTCATGTTTGAAAAATTTTTTTTGCCTCCTGCCTGATGTACTCGGCGAGTAGGCCCCTACTCAGCGAGTCCATAAGGGGACTCGGCGAGTTTAGCTGTCAGACATGCGGATTTTCGGGATTTTTACCTATTTTGACTTAGGATAATTGCCATAATTGTTTAAACTTAATAAAATTCGAATTTTGTTAATCCCTTATGATTATCCTTGTCAAAAAAAAAAAGATTTTGGTCATCTAATTAGATAATTGTTACCTTGTTTGATATATGTTAAGTTATGGAAATTACTTGATCATTATCTTGCAAGAATTTGAACTAGATCTAATTAGATAACCACCAATTATAGTTAATTGCCTTATTTGAATTATGTGATCTAGAATATTCTTGACAAAGTTTGGAATAGTTTCAAATTAATCCCTTTAGGTTTTATAGTTTAAATTTAAACCCAAAAGTTTTGTTTTTTTGAAATTTAAATAGTTAAAACCCTAATGTTTTGAAAAAGGTTTCAAAACTTGCCCTCAAGTTTTGGAATTTAAAATTTTGGATTAATAGTTTAATTTGATGTATATTTAAATTCTAAACCCTAATGTTTTGAAATGTTTCAAAACTTGCCCTCAAGTTTTGGAATCTAAAAGTTGATTAAAGGTTTAATTAGGAATGTTAAATTCTAAAAGCCTAGTATTGTTTTGAAAAATTCAAATCACACCCTTATGGTTTTATTAATTAATTAAGGTGTATAATTAAAAGAAGTTTAATAAATCCATAAAAGTTTAGGTTAACAATTTAATTGAATTAAAAGTATAATTGTTAAATTAAACCACCTAGTATTTTAAAAGTGTAAAATACACCCTATACTATATATATAACATTAAAAGTCTAACATTATATATATATATATGTATGAGTAAAAGTCAGTCTTACCGTTAGTAGGCCTCATTCACGAAGCTAGTCTATAAGGGTGTTTAAGAAAATTGCCTATAAAATGGCGATTTAATGGGTATCCACTCTTACCCACCGCACTCTTGACTAGTGGAGGGTCGTTAGCCGAACGGGTAGGATAGGACGAAACCTTTCATTATAAGTATAATAAAGTACAAAAGTAACTAAATGTTTTACAAATTCCCAATCTTAGTTACTTAGGCAAAGTGAATTGATGCAATTCCATGAAATTACACTTTGTGCCCTTGCGAAGACGTTAGTGGAGCGTGTGTGGTTAACCGGCACACTAAATGGTTCTAAGCAAAGGTAGCAAAGGGTAACTCAATGTTGGTCATAGTTCGGTGGAGCGTGTGTGGTTTACCGGCACATCGAATAGGTGACTGTAACATGTGAGGGCACCATGTAAGTTTGCATGGTTATTCACACCTGCTTTGTGATCCTCGACATCCCAGTCACAAACAAGAGGGGCATATCGAGATTTAAACATGCTATTGAAAGTTCTATGAATCTCAAAGGATCTAGGTGTTTTCATAGATTTAAAACTTAAATTCTTTTTCGTTTTTCGTGGTGGAAATTAGTGAATCGTCATTCACTTACCTTCAAATGTTCTGCAATTTGGGTTACGACATCCCACTCCCAAGTTGTAGAATATTGTGTTGGGTCCTAGCCTTAGTATTTCATTTGGGTGATTTACTAAGGACTCAATCTATCAACTAACTTGAATTCGTTTTCTCCCGTATTGTAGATGTCAAAGTTCGACAACTATGGTCTTCCCAAATCCCGTGGAACAAGCATTCCGCATGAAGATGATATTCCACGATTCGATCGAGGAACAAGAGATCATACTTCACTTCCTCCTCCTCCTCCGATTATTCTCCCTAACCCACAAGTTCAAAGGCTTGAAAAGTTCAAGATCGCTCAAGCCCTTTTGGCAAGTAAACATAAAGAAGGAAAGTCGGTGTGTGCACACGTCCTAGGGATGAAGTCACACATTGATAGGTTAAGAATGTTGGGATCCGTTTTCTGTGAGGAAATGGTTGTTGATTGGGTTCTTCAGTCACTTCCTAACTCATATAGTGAGTTCGTAAGAGAGTACTATATGATGAACCGCGACGTGACCCTTATAGATCTCACCTATATGCTTATTGCTGCTGAATCAGCAATGGTTTGGCGCAATAGAAAAGCAAAGTTGATTGGTGAATCTGCCTTCAAGACCTCTATGGATATGGACAATGGCAACGAAAGACATGTTATGATCGAAAAGTTTGATCATAATAGAAAGGCAATGTCTGAAGTAGTTCCATGTCCTATTCCAAAAGAGTCAATTTGCTTTTATTGCCAAGAGAAAGGGCATTGGAGATGAAGCTGCCCCATTTACCTAAGAGATCTAAGAGATGGGAGAGTCGAAACATATGGCTCTAATATAGGTAAAATCCACTAACTAACTCTTTTAAGCTTCTATTATAGATTCTTAATACATAATGTGATAATATTACAATTGATGTTTTGTAGAATCGAAGAAAAGAAAGGGAGCTTAAAGGAAGAAGTGAGCAGAATCTAACCGTGAAGGAATGGATTTCGGTCGCATTTCTCGAAGATTAGATTCTTAAGCTACTACTTAGAGTTAGAATTAGATTGCTAAGAAAGATGTATTAGCATAAGTTTTTCAATGAGTTGCATTGTAAGGACAAATTTTTCCGCATAAAATAAATTTTGATTTTTATATTATCCTTGCAATGGCGTGTATGAAAAATTGATGTTAAAATGTTTCTATTATTAGCAATAATGGATTTGGTTCTTATTATGTTCTTTATGGAAAGTCGAGAGTTTACCAAATAGGGAGAGTTTCTCATCGCATTACTTGAAGATTAGATTTTGAGCTACTACTTAGAGTTATAATTAGAAATATGTATTAACATACTTTTTCAATGAATTCCATTATAAGGACAAAATTTTTCCGCAATAAAATAAATTTTGATTTTTATATCCCTGCAATGGCATATATGAAAAATTGACGTTTGGATGTTTCTATTATTAGCAATACTGGATTTGATTCTTAGTTATGGAAATGTCGATAATTTACTAAATAAGGAGAGTTTCTCATAGCCCAAGTTTCAATTGGATAGAAACTTGGAATCATGCAACTTGGTTGCACGATGAATGAGAAATTTCATATGTGGAAATTAGACAAATTCATTGACAAAGTGTCAAGTGAAGGACTTGGAGATCGAATACACAAAGTTGCGTGTTGATCAAGTCCACCATAAGAGTAACAAAGATATTTATCATGATTTACTAAAGGTTTAACAAATGTGATTATACTCACAAGATTAAGTGTAATTCTAGATTGATTGAAAAAGGTTTAAATCAATAGCAGAACGAATAAGAAGAATCAGGTAGGCAGAAAGATAAAAGTTTCTCCATTCTAAGAAGAAGGGAGAGTACCTTTTATGCTTTATGATAGGTCTTAATGATTAAGAATCATATCTCAATTGATCCTCTAAGTAAATCTTAGCACAATTGTATGTTTAAGAAAAGGAATCAAGGATTGAAGAAATGGTTAAATCAAGAAGTCTATCATACTTCGTTCCAATGACAAGTCTTAAAGTTAAGATTGTGACAATGAGTGAAAAGTATTAAAGGTTTATAACATTCATCAAATATGGAAAGTTGTGATGTCTTGGATAAGACAAAGACCAACTAGAACCAATTTATGAAGAGTCTTGATAAAAGCTACACTAACTCTTGAATATTTGTTTGTCAAGAAATGTTTATTGACAAAAGGATCGTATATGTCAAGGAGTCGGTGGGAGTCTTAATGGTCTTGAAAGGTTTCAAGAACAAATCAAATAGACCTTATCAATCATCACTAGCACACGAGTTGAGGTTTACAACCTATCGTGTTGACATCATTTTGTTTTTATGCCGTTCCAATTGAGTTAATTATGCATATGAGTTCTATGAGTTCTCATTTGAATGCATAAAAGGCAAGGACCTTGATCAATGGAAAGTACATTGATAAGAAAAGGTGAGCTGCTTAACTACTTGGAAGACATGGTGGGCAGTTGTGCTACCATAAAGGCAAGAAATCGAGATCAAGAAAGTTCGATCCATATGAGTTTGAATTTGTCGTAATCTTTGGTTTTGACAAATTCACATGGATAGGAACAAATACACCGTTAAATCTAAGTTTCATAAGATTTCCTCCTTCATGAAAATGATTGTGAAGAAATGCTTTCACTAAGAAAGATTTTAAGAAGATAGTGATTATAAAATTGCATTCTCGAATTCAATTATGGTTACGGTATCCCTTTCCATACTTTGAATTGTGAGGTTTGGTAATTGTTTACACACACATATGAACTGTCTAAGGCAAAGGTGTATATGTTCAAAAAGCCTTGATAAAAGATTACCAAAGCATTAAGTATTAGAAACATGGACTTAAGACATTCAATAGGTATTGTTTTTCTGAAAGTTAAGATGTTTATGAATACATGTCGAAGCTAGTGGGAGCATAAGTGTTATGTTTTATAGTAATCATCATAGTGGGAGCATAAAAGTTATGATTGTATGATTATTATGGAAAGTATTGCAAGTTGGCAATATTAATTATAGAAAACAAGAGTTATACCTTGCAAAGTCGTAAGGGTTGTAAAGTTGTTTTGCTATAATTAAGGGAGAGAATATTATGCTTCATTTCAAATCTAAAGGATTAGGTTGAGAAATGTTGATAAATTTAGTCAAAGGTACATACTGTGTTCTTAAAATTTCGATTATGATTACGGCATTCCTCTTCATAATTCGAATTTTGAGAACATAGCTAATAAAACATTATGCGTCGTGTCCCATACGCTTCGGGTATAGGATCGATTGCAAATGCTTTAATGTTTGACCATTCTAAAATTTTCCAAATGTCGAGCGCATTTAGAGGGAAAAGGGACTAGAATTGGTTTTGACTAAAATAATTAAACAACTATCAAAGGACAATCCAAAGTTTGACGAGGATTGGTTGCTTGTGAGTAGTTGGAAGCATGGTATTGAATAGACCATATCGACATCATTATGAATAGATAAGATTCTATTAAGAATGAGTTGTCATATGGAAAATATGGAAGCGTGTCTATATTGGGAATTGAATATTAAAAAAAAGAAAAAAAAAGAAAATCTATGACTAGATTAGAAACTTTTATGCAAAAGGATGTTCAAAGGAATGTTCTTTGAGTGAGAGACATCATATCTAAGGAATTGTATTGTAACAATCTCCGATAGAGGACTTTGTAATTTCATTGGCAATAGTCTTTGTGACTTTGGTTCAGTGATATTACAAATGGATCGTTGCATCAAATGATAGAATCTAGCATATTCTATAAGTGGCAAGAATTTGATATTCTTACACTTATGAAAAGGATTTGGAGTTGTGAAATGAGAATGATTGGAAATGTGTTCAATGTGATTTATTTCAAAAATTAAGAACCATAGGTAAACATTGTGTGCATGCTAAGAGCATGAGACAAGTGTAATAATTCAAGTAAGAAGTTGATTACCCGAAACGACAAATAATGAGTAATCGATATGGTGATAAATAAAAGGAGTTTTATTTATACTCAAAGGTTTGAGGCCATATGGGATTAGTATTATTCTTGTGTTTCACATTAGCATGTTTTGACTTCCAGAATAATTGAGTTTATTAAGAATAATCGAATTATTCAAACGGGCCACAGTCGTTCATATGTTTGAAGTAGATATGAATGAAGACTGTCGTGAATTGGTGTGTGGATTGTCTAGAGGAGTATTAGACATAAGCAAATGTTTACTGCAACGTTCATGAGTGCTTATGAATATGATTTGAGCATTGGATTAAACCCACACTTACTTGGATCACTCCATGGATTGTATCACGAGTGATTGGTGAGACGATAACATCTTATATTCTTGAAACCGATATGTGTGAGTTGTATCTTGCAAATCGGTTGCACATTGATAATATGTAAACGCACTAGTAACTTGGTGTTATAAAACATATTGTTGTGTGTGATTCGGTGAGTGAGTGCAAGCAAGCATTGTATCAAAGTTTATCCGTTCCTTTTATCCAAAGAAGGATAAAAGCGATATCTTTGGGCCCCTCGATGATTTTGTGATGACAAACGTAAATGCTCGGTCGGGCTAGGGCTAATTTGATTTGCTCAATTAGTCAGTCGTCATAAATCAGAATTCGAGAAATAATACAAAGAGAATGATTTGAAATCATGTCTCATATGATATCTAAAATGGAGGAATATATGATCCCTTATCTAAGGACACGCGTATCTGATAGGATCAGAGTTGATAACGGCTTTGGAAAGCTACGATTGCAGATCAGGATCTGAAGTCATACGCATAATAGTTATTAGACTTATCCAAGTGGGAGACTGTTGGATTAGTGTCTAAGTCCATAACTATTTTGGTATGTACTTGACCCAATGGTGCATGGTCCTTTTGGGTTGCCTTCACCAAAGCAACTTGATAGGATGAATTATGGAGAGAAAGGATTAAATATGATTTATTAATATATTATGAGAATAATATATTAAAGGAGAAATCATATTGTTTAATTAATATTAGTCAATAATTAATTGGTAATTAGTTTTGTGACTAAAAGAGATTAATTAAACTTAAGGGACTGGAATTGTAATTATAAGATAATTGCAATTTGGGCCATGGATTGCCTTATATCATAAGGTGGACGAATTCTATGGGGGAAGCCCATATGAAATCGTCCAAGGCTTTATGGAAAGGGCTCCATGGGTTGCTTAGGGCTTAAGCATCCAAATCAGGGTTTCCATGTTAGATAACCCTAATTGCCTCACTATATATAGATCCCTTAAGGACCAAAAACGTGGCTAAGACTTCTTTAGGGTTTGTAGACGCTTTTGGGTAGCTTCCATCCACTCTCCTCTTCTTCCTCTTGCTTATGGTGTTTGTAAACCATTAGAGGAGTGACAATTGTGACTATATGCTTTCTAAAGTCAATACAAGGAGGAATTGGATTGTTATTGCTACATAACAATCATGGTAACATCTTAAACCTATTCTTATGTTAATATGATTACTTGAATGCTAGAATTAGGGTTTATAGTCTTGGATAACTTGCATGTACAATAGAGAAACCTAGATCCAAGCATTAGGGTTTGTATGAGCACATAGGATGTTCTTAGGACCAAAATCCATCACTTAGTGTGTTGGATTTTGTGTTTTCCGCCTTGAGGTTGGGCCTTCCTTTTGAGCTTAAGAGCTTGGGTCCTTGTTGGGCCATTAGAGTACATGTATTATGGACTAGGAGAATGGGTGGGCTTTAGGGTAAGGCCTATGTAAGGTTTGGGCCCAATTTGGAAAATTGGGCCAAGTGTGGGCCTCCAATTGTTAGTTGGTTATGGTCCTTTTGGATTATGGGTTTAGGCCTAATTCTTGGTCCAAACTAAGTCAGGGATAAACCGGTATTTTAACCCTAAGTATGGATTGTTGGATATGGATTGGAACCCAAATGTTAAATTGGGTGTTATTTTGTATTGATAGCTCGGGGATTCATCGGACCAGCTGCCAGGGATTTTCAGTGAGATTCAGCAGTCGAGGTATGTTTTCTCACTATGTTTAGCGGGTTGAAGGCACCAAATGTTGACCATTATTGTTTATGCTAGGATGTTAGGAGTCTGTGTAACGCTTACGTGTGTTATGTGCTACTATCTATACCGGGCGGGGCTCAATGCTCGACATTGCCTGATAACTGAATTGTATGTTGTTTTTTATGATCATTGTATATGTTAACATGATTATGTGTATATATCGTATGTGTATAGAGGGCGGGGCCGGATGTCAGGCGGGGCCTAAGGATAATAGATCTATGTATCGAGCGGGGTTGATGCCAAGCGAGGCACGATGGAAGGTGGGGGTCCAACATGTGATTTATTATGTATTATATGTGGTAGTTTAGGGAACTCATTAACCTTTGTGCTTATAATTTTCACTTAACGTTTCAGGTACTTCTGGTTCTAAGGGGAAGAGCTCGGGATGACTGCATCGCACACACCACAGTTTTGTTTTTTGTGATTTACTCTGATTGATATGATGTTTGATACACTTATTTTCTTTTTTGGATTGTATTGATGATGTTTTTGGAATATTATTTGATTTAAATTAAAAATGAAATTTTCAGGTCATATTTTTGGGATATTACAAGTTGGTATCAGAGCATTAGTTTGAGGGATTCGGATACACTTTCGGCCGTGTTTGAACTCAAACAAAGGATTTGGTAAAGTTTTTCAAAAATAAATATTTCTCTATAAAAGGATTTTTTCTGAAACAAAAAAGGGTGTGGTGCATGCAATCATCCAAGCTCAAGTAAGTTTTCCCAAATTACCCATACATGTTATCTGATTTTATTTGATCTGTGAATCTATGAATCAAATGCTAGTTAGGGCCAAGGATCTGCTCAGTTTTTGCATGATATAATGCTATGAGAGATGCCTTTGTATGACTGTTGTATGAGCTTGTAGACTTGCATGGTAGTACAGATCAGTCGGTGATAGAAGGACCTGTTTAAATGATGCTTGATTCTGGTTACTTGATGCTCGAATGCTACTTGCTTTGTGCTTTTAGGAGTTCTAACTAACTTTAGCTAACTAGTAAGTGAATTTTCTGAGTTACATATTATGGGAACTAAATAATTTTCGAAGGTTAGGTTTTAACTCAATTGGGCAGCTCTTGTCTAATTCGAACCGTTGTAGTGTGAGACCTTTCATTCGAAAAATTATATGGTTTTACTGGTATGTAATTGTATTTGTGAGCTAGTTAGAGGGAGTTAGTGAGAGTTTCTTTTGCAGCTGATGGGGGAGAGTGGTATGGAGTTTGCCCTAGGGAAACCTAGGATGAGATCTAATGATGGGGAGCTTTATCTGTGAGGGAAAGTTATATGGATATAATGTAACTTGGTTGAGAGTTTCTTTTGCAGCTGATGGGGGAGAGTGGTATGGGAGTTTGCCCTAGGATGAGATCTAATGATGGGAGCTTTATCTGTGAGGGAAAGTTAGTGAGAGTTTCTTTTGCAGCTGATGGGGGAGAGTGGTATGGAGTTTGCCCTAGGGAAACCTAGGATGAGATCTAATGATGGGAGCTTTATCTGTGAGGGAAAGTTATATGGATATAATGTAACTTGGTTAAGTCAAGGAATTCTTGAAGAAAGTAAGGATATATATGGAAGGTAGTATGGGCCCATACTATTAAAAGTAGAGGATTCGCACTCGATTGAAGGGGAGCTGCGATATAACCGGCAAGCTTTTGGAAATTGTGATTCCCTAATATATATATATATATATATATATATATATATATATATATATATATATATCGACACATATTCTGATGGTTTATATGGTATATTTTCTGTATGTTGGCATTTAGAGGCAGACCTGTTGGCAGTTCTGGTGCTTGTGAGGGTTCAGGCTCAGGATTTGGAGTCGGGCAGCTTGATGAGTATACTAGGGAGTTCATCTCATCTGAGATTATTCGTTGCATTCTTGATCAGACTCCTGTGAGCTTCAGCATGGTCAAGGAGGGTATTTTGGAGGTTCTGGATGAGCAGTTGACTCGTTTTGTTTTGAGATGATGGCACTACTAGGAGAATGTTCTTTGACATTCAGGGAGTTTCGGGCATGTGGAGCTCCGGACTACCATGAGGAGAAGGACCCCATTGCGAGTAGGCAGTTGTTACCAGATGTGGCTAACACCTTTCGCACCAATCGTTTCCCCATGGAGGCAAAAGGTCAGACTAGCTTCCTGCCTTTTGAAGGACAAGACGCGAGACTGGTGAGAGGATGTAGGACATGCAGTGGGTGATGTTGTTGATGTGATGTCATGGGATGAATTCTCGACCAGCTTTCGAGTTAAGTTTGCACCAGTGAGTGAGGTACAACAGTTGGTGCGAGAGTTTCAGGATCTCCACCAGACTACGAAGACGGTGGTTGAGGTCACTGCGATGTTCCGGGAACAAGCACTTTTGGTTCCGTAGTATGTGGCATGTGAGGAGATGAAGAAGGACCAATATCATGAGATGTTGAGGTGTGACATTGGGCAGTTTGTGAGCTGATCCAGCCGCAAGACGCTGGAGGATATGATAGCACGTGCTAGGGAGAGAGAAAGATTGATCTGGAGATGGAGCGGAAGAGGAAGCCAGATTCTGTGCTGACTACTAAGGGTTTGGACAAGAGGCCTAAGGTATCTGAGTCTAGATCGAGAGGCCATCAGGACCAGAGCTGTTATGGTAGTGCAACAAGGCATATGAGGTACCATGCAGGGTTGGTGGTTCTGGCTACTTTAAGTGCGGCCAGAAGGGTCATTATAGCAGGGATTGTACTACTACCACCACTCAGGGATCTGATCTGACTTGATTTCACTACAATCATAAGGGCCACAAGAAGGGCTATAGTCTAAATTTTGCTGTAGCAGGACCGGTGTCAGCACCGCTCCTGCAAACGGTCACCAGGGTCGGGCAGGTGCGTATTTGGTGAAGTGTAGGGCTCTTTAGTTGAAGGCCAAGGAGGCACGTACAGCTCCCTACATGTTGACGGGTATCTATCTTCTCTTTATCTATTTATTTATAGTAAATTTATTGCTTATGTTTATGTGTTTATTTTAGGATCATTCCTTGTGAACGGTATTTCAGCATTGGTATTAGTTATTCGTTCCTTTGTATCGCTTGCGCTTAGCAAGCGATTTGATGGAGCTCTGAGGGAACTAGATTATCTTCTTCATGTTGAGATTGTTGATGATAGGTCCGTTCAGGTTGGGAGAGTTCATCGGGGTCGTACTATTTAGTTTTTTAGTGAGCAGTATTTGGTGGATTTGTTTCTCATTCCGTTGTGTAGGAATGGATTGGTTGAGCCATAATGGGGCAATGATCGATTGTGAGCAGCAGTTGGTACGAGTTCAAACTCCGAGTGGGGGAGAGTTAGTAGTTCATGGAGAGAGATCTCAGCGTGGGCCGATTTTGTGTTCAACAGCGAGGGACATGTGCTACTTTTAGTAGGGTTGTTACGGACATGTCGCCTTTGTTATGAGTACCAGGGATAAAGGTTAGGCGACCGTGGATGATGTGCCGATTGTGCGAGATTACTCAGATGTATTCAAGGAAAATTTTCCTGGGGTGCCTTCGGAGAGGCACGTTGAGTTTATGATTGATCTGGTTCCAGGTGCGGCTCCAATAGCCAAAGCACCGTATCCGTTGGCTCCTCCCGAGATGCAGGAGTTTTCTACACAACTGCAGGAGTTGTTAGACAAGGGATTTATTCAACCGAGCAGTTCGCCTTGGTGAGCACCAATTATGTTGGTAAAGAAGAAAGATTGGTCTCATTGTATGTGCAGAAGACCGCTTTCTAGATTCATTATGGTCATTACGAGTTTGCGGTGATGTATTTTAGGCTCACCAATGGTGCAACTGCATTCATGGATCTCATGAACCGCGTGTGCAGACCAATGCTGGATCAGTGTGTGATAGTATTAATTGATGATATCTTGGTTTATTCCAAGACTCAGGAGCACCATGAGGAGCACTTGAGGGAAGTGCTAGAGACGTTGAGGAGGGAGAGATTTTTCACAAAGTTCTCCAAGTGTGAGTTTTGGATGTGTGAGGATCAGTTTCTAGGGTACCTTGTCAATTACAATGGTATTATGGTCGATCCGGTTAGCGTTGAGGTTGTTATGCAACGGGAGGTTCCGAGGTCTTCATCTAAGATTCATAGTTTTCTTGGGTTGGCAGGTTATTATCGGAGATTCATCCACGATTTCTCCAAGATAGTAGCTATTTTGCCCCGACTGACAAGGAAGATGGTTACTTTTCACTGGGGGCCTGACAGGTAGGCAGATTTTGAGACCTTGAGATAGCGATTATATGAGGCGCCGATTCTGACCCTACCAGAGGGTGTTGATGATTTCATGGTTTATAGAGATGCTTTGATCACAATATTAGGAGCATTACTGATGTAGAGGGGTGGTGTGATCACTTACGCTTTGAGGTAGCTGAAACCTCATGAGGAAAATTATTCGACACATCATTTGGAGTTGGGGGTCGGCGTTTTCACCCTCAAGATTTGGCAACATTACCTCTATGGGGTTCGTTATACTATTTACATGGATCACAAGAGCTTGAAGTATTTGATGGATCAGTTGAATCTGAATATGAGACAACATCGATGGTTGGATGTGGTGAAGGATTATGATTACGAGATCCTTTATCACCTAGGGAAGGCCAATATGGTTTCCGATGCTCTTAGCCGCAAGGTGGTCGCGACACCAACCAGAGATATATGGTTGACGATGACTGTGGTTACTCCATTGTTGGAGCGGATTCGTGATGCAAATGCCGAGGCTATGAAGGAAGAGAACTGAAAGAGTGAGCGTATTTTGGGGCAGGTGGCTTCCTTCGACTATGATAGCCATGGAGTTTCGACTCTGCATCAACGAGTTTGGGTTTCGTATTAGGGCGGTGTGCGTCATATTATGATGTTGGAGGCTCACAAGTCGAAGTTTTCCATTCATCCCGGGACAACAAAGATGTATAGGGATATTCGTCCGGATTATTGGTGGCCCTGCATGAAGCGAGATGTGGCCTGGTACGTGGAGCAGTGCTTGACTTGTAGGAAAGTCAAGGACAAGGATTACTGACCTCACGGAAAGATGCAACCGTTGGAAGTTCCCGTATGGAAAAGGGAGGACATCACCATGGATTTTATCACAAAGCTTCCCAGGACTACACGCGTAGTGGATTTCATATGGGTCATCGTGGATCATTTGACCAAGAGCGTGCATTTCATTCCGGTTCAGGAGAGTATTTCTGTAGAGAAGTTGGCTGAGGTTTATATCAGGGAGGTTATGGCACGTCATCAGGTGTCGGTATCAGTGGTTTCTGACAGAGATTATCGATTTTCTTTCAAGATTTGGAAGAAGTTTCATGATGAGTTGGAACTCATCTCCAATTTAGCACAACATTCCATCCACAGACCAATGGTCAGAGCGAGAGGACGATTCAGACCTTAGAGGATATGTTGCGGTTGTGTGTTCTGGATTTCGATGGGAGTTGGGATACATATCTTCTAATAGAGTAATTTTCATATAACAACAATTATCACGCCATCATTGATCGGCCTCCTTTTGAGATGCTCTACGGAAGGAAATGTAGGATCCTAATTTGTTAGGGCGAGGTTGGTAAGCGGGCTATGGGGAGTATCGAGGTGGTACTCAAGACCACTGAGCTGATTCAGCAGGCTCGAAGTAGGCTACAAACAGCTCAACGTAGCTAGAAAATTTATGCCGTCAGAAGCCGGTCAAACTTAGAGTTCCAGGTGGGAGATATGGTTCTCTTAAAGGTGTTAACTTGGAAAGTTTTCATCGAGTTCAGGAAGCAGGCCAACCAGGGCCCCAAGTATATTGGTCCTTTCATGGTTTCAGCTCGGGTGGGTCGGGTTACTTATCGCTTGGATCTTCCATATGAGCGCATTTAGATTCATAGCACATTCCACGTCTCTCAGCTGTAGAAGTGCTTAGTGGATGATTCCGCAATGGTGTTGTTGGAGGATATTTAGGTGGATGACGACCTGAATTATATTGAGAGACCGATGGTGATTCTGGATCGGAAGACGAAAACCTTGAGGAACAAGGTTGTCGAGTTGGTGAAGGTGCAATGCAGCACCATAAGGGTTCAAAGTGGATGTGGGAGCCCGAGGATGAGATAAGGTAGCACTATCCGGAGTTTTTCGGGGCAGCAGACTTCGAGGAAGTCGTTTGATTCAAGTGCGGGAGAATTGTAACACTGGAATTCCTAGTATGTTTAACTATTTCATTTTGTGTTAAATAAAAGTTGCATTTTGGTCCCTAGCCAGTACGCAGGGCGTACCTAGGGGTACACTTAGCGCACTAATGCGAGGCTTGGTAGTGACTCTGGACATGGTATGTGGGGCATATATGCATGTATGTGGGGCGTACGTGAGAGTTAATGAAACCCTAATTTATGGTTATGCACCCTATATAAAGACCTTAAGTCAATAGGGCTAGCCTCTTTACCAGCCCCTAAGCGTCCAAAACCTTGTAAATCGTTCCTTAGCCTCCATTGTTGTGTTTTTGAGGTCATTGTGTGCATCTTGGTATGTTTTGGTTCATATTCAAGAAGAAGGGGTTTTGTGCAAGGTTGTGGATCAAGGAAGAGCCTGTGGATCCTGATTCTCTACTTCATTTACATCTTGTTTGAGGTAAAAATCTATGACCTCGTCATTAGAAGATTAGATCTAGTTTATATGGCTTTCGCACCCTTTTTGGCCTCATGAAGGATATCTAGTGGTTTGACACCACTCTAGGAGCTATGATTTTCCACTCTTGGTGTTTTTGAGACTCAAGGTCCATAAGGTTGGCACCTCTTGTGTTTAGAATCACCCATCCATGAGATTATGTCCATTTAAAGAAAGTAACATGCGATATCTTGAGGTTGGGTCCTTTTGGGACATGCAAAGTCACTAAGTCAGTGACTTTATGGTTCTAGACATTTATTAAGGATTAGATATGTGGTGTGGACTTCTGTTCTTAATAATTAAGTGCTTAAAGAGGGTTTTGGCTTAATAGGTGAGTATGTTGGTGTATAAGTGTGTACGCACGGCGTACAAGCCAATTAGCATGTACGCTTAGCGTACAACTGAGTACGCACAACATACTCAATCTGATGGGTTTTGTGTTTTGTGCTTCGAGGTTGGGCCTTCCTTTTAGACTTAAGTGCTTGGGTCCTTGGTGCGCCATCTAAGTACAAGTATTTCGGACTAGGAGAAGGGGTGGACTTTAGGTAAGGCCCTTGTAAGGGTTTGGTCCAAGTTTGGAAAATTGGGCCAAATTTGGGCCTTGAATGTTTAGTTGGATTATGGGACTCTTAGATTATGGGTTTGGGCCTATGTCTTGGTCCAAACTAAGTCAGGGGTAAATTTGTATTTTTACCCTAAGTATGGATGGTTGAATATGGATTGGAACCTTAATGTTAAATTGGGTGTTATTTTGTATTGATAGCTCCGGGATTTGTCGGACAAGCAGCCTGGGATTTTCAGTGAGATTCAACAGTTTAGGTCGGTTTCCTCATTGTGTTTAGCAATTCGAACGCACAATGTCATCCCTTATTGTCTATATTAGGATTCTAGGAGTCTACGTTTCCTTTGCGTGTGTTATTTGTTGCTATGTATACTAGGCGGGGCTCGATGTATGACAAGGCCCGATGACTGAATCGTATGTTGTTGTTTATGATCATTATATATGCTAGCATGATTATGTGTATATATTTTATGTGTATAGAGGGCGAGGCCCAATGTCCAACGGCGCCTAAAGATAACAGATCTATATATCAAGCGGGGCCCAAAGGCGGGAGGGGACCAATGAAGGGTAGGGGGCCAATATGTGATTTATTTTGTATGATATGTGGTATTTTGGGGAACTCACTATGCGTTGTGCTTACAATTTTCAGTTTATGTTTCAGGTACTTCTGGTTCCAAGGGTTAGAGTTCGCGATGACTACATCGCACACACCACATAGTTCCGTTTTTGTGATTTAATATGATGGATATGATGTTTGATACACTTATTTTCTTTTGGATTTTATTGATGATGTTTTTGGAATACTATTTGATTTAAATTAAAAATGAAATTTTTGGGTCATATTTTTGGATGTTACATTCGCCCAATACATAACGTGTCCACAACCTCCTTGTTGGATTACCCCTGGCCCATGACCTTTCATTTGGAATGCCATAGTCCACAAACTTTCTGTTGGACTTCCCCAGTGTGTTGATTGACAACACAAAGCACTACAGTCTCAACCCTACCATACCATGTCAACATATACATAACAAACAATATAGATCCAATAATAGATAATCAGATAACCAGTCAGCAGAGAAACATACAGATCTACAAATCACTACCGCATAGCAACATCCTATATACCAAGATATAGATCTAGCAGCTCTCTAAAGCATAACAACATCCTATATACCATGATACACAATCTATTGGTTTGGCATTGGTGCCTTCGACCCACGAGTTTTGACTCTGCATCAACGAGTTTGGGTTCCGTATTGGGGCGGTGTGCGTTAGATTCTGATTGAGGAGGCTCACAAGTCCAAGTTTTTCATTCATCCTAGGAAAACAAAGATGTATAGGGATCTTCGTCCGGATTATTGGTGGGCCTGCATGAAGCGGGATGTTGCATGGTACGTGGAGCGGTTCTTGACTTGCAGGAAAGTCAAGGACGAGGATTACTGACCTCACGGAAAGATGCAGTCGTTGGAAGTTCCCGTATGGAAAAGCGAGGACATCACCATGGATTTTATCACGAAGCTTCCCAGGACTGAACGCGGAGTGCATTTGATATGGGTCATCGTGGATAACTTGAACAAGACCGTGCATTTCATTCCAGTTCAGGAGAGTATTTATGCAGAGAAGTTGGCTGAGGTTTATATCAGGGAGGTTGTGGCACGTCATCGGGTGTCGGTATCAGTGGTTTCAGACAGAGATGTTCGATTTCCTTCCAAGATTTTGAAGAATTTTCATGACGAGTTGGAACTCATATCCAATTTAGCACAACATTCCATCCACAGACCAATGGTCAGAGCGAGAGGACGATTAGGACCTTAGAGGATATGTTTTGGTTGTGTGTTCTGGATTTCGATGGAAGTTGGGATACATATCTTCTATTAGCGTAATTTTCATATAACAACAATTATCACGCCATCATTGATCGACCTCCTTTTAAGATGCTCTATGGGAGGAAATGCAGGATCCCAATTTGTTGGGGCTAGGTTGGTCAGCGGGTTATGGGGAGTATCGAGGTGGTACTCAAGACCACTAAGCTAATTCAACAGGTTCGAAGCAGGCTACAAACAACTCAACGTAGGCAGAAAAGTTATGCCGACAGAAGCAGGTTAGACTTAGAGTTCCAGGTGGGAGATATGGTTCTCCTAAAGGTGTTACCTTGGAAATTTTTCATCGAGTTCAGGAAGCAGGCCAACCAGGTCCCCAGGTATATTGGTCCTTTCATGGTTTCAGCTCGGGTGCGTCGGGTTACTTATAGCTTGGATCTTCCATATGAGCTCATTTAGATTCATATCACATTCCACGTCTCTCAGCTGTAGAAGTGCTTAGTGGATGATTCCGCAGTGGTGGTGTTGGAGGATATTCAGGTGGATGACGGCCTAAATTATATTGAGAGGCCGATGGTGATTCTGGATCGGAAGATGAAAACCTTGAGGAACAAGGTTGTCGAGTTGGTGAAGGTGCAATGGCAGCAACATAAGGATTCAAAGTGGATGTGGGAGCCCGAGGATGTGATGAGGTAGGACTATCCGGAGTTTTTCGGGGCAGCAGACTTCGAGGAAGTAGTTTGATTAAAGTGCAGGAGCATTGTAACACTTGAATCCTGGTATGTTTAACTATTTCCTTTTGTGTTAAATAAAAGTTGCATTTTGGTTCCTAGCCAGTACGCGGGGCATACCACGGGGTATGCTTAGCGTACTGATGTAAGGCTTGATAGTGACTCTGGACATGGTACGTGGGGCATATATGCATGTATGTGGGGTGTATGTGAGAGTTAATGAAACCTTAATTTATGGTGATGCACCCTATATAAATACCTTAAGTCAATAGGGCTAGCCTCTTTACCAGCCCGTCAGCCTCCAAAACCCTGTAAATCGTTCATTGGCCTCCATTGTTGTGTTTTTGAGGTCATTGTGTGCATCTTGGTGTGTTTTGGTTCATATTCAAGAAGAAGGAGTTTGGTGCAAGGTTGTGGATCAAGGAAGAGCCCGTGGATCCTGATTCTCTACTTCATTTCCATCTTATTTGAGGAAAAATCTTTGACCTACTCATTAGAGGATTAGATTTAGTTTATATGGGTTTTGCACCCTTATTGTCCCCATGAAGGAGATGTAGTGGTTTGACACCACTCCAGGAGCTATGAGTTTCCACTCTTGGTGTTTACGAGGCTCAAGGTTATAATGTTGGCACCTTTAGTTTTTAGAATCTCCCATGCATGAGATTATGTCCATTTAATGAAAGTAAAATGCTATATCTTGAAGTTGGGTCCTTTTGGGACATGCAAAGTCACCAAGTTAGTGACTTTATTGTTCTAGACGTTTATTAGGGATTAGATATGTGGTGTTGACTTCTGTTCTTAAAAATTAAGTGCTTAAAGAGGCTTTTGGCTTAATAGGTGAGTATGTTGGGTGCACAAGTCTGTACGCGCGGCGTACAAGCCATTTAGCATGTACGCTTATCGTACAACTTAGTACACCCCGCATACTCAATCTGATGGTTTTGTGTTTTGGGCTATGAGGTTGGGCCTTCCCTTTAGACTTAAGTGCTTGGATCATTGGTGCGCCATCTAAGTACAATTATTTCGGACTAGGAGAAGGGGTGGACTTTAGGTAAGGCCCTTGTAAGGGTTTGGGCGAAGTTTCGAAAATTGGGCCAAATTTGGGCCTTAAATGGTTAGTTGGATTATGGGCCTCTTAGATTATGAGTTTGGGCCTAAGTCTTGGTCCAAACTAAGTCAGGGGTAAAATTGTATTTTTACCCCAAGTATGGATTGTTGAATATGGATTGGATCCTTAATGTTAAATTGGGTGTTATTTTGTATTCATAGCTCGAGGATTTGTCGGACCAGTAGCCTGGGATTTTCAATGAGATTCTACAATTTAGGTGAGTTTCCTCACTGTGTTTAGCGGGTCGAAGGCACCAATGCCATCCCTTATTGTCTATGTTAGGATTCTAGGAGTCTGGGTGTCCCTTGCGTGTGTTATGTGTTGGTATGTATACTAGGCGGGGCTCAATATCCGACAAGGCCCGATGACTGAATCGTATGTTGTTGTTTATGATCATTATATATGCTAACATGAATATGTGTTTCTATTTTATGTGTATAGAGGGCGGGGCCCAATGTCAAGCAGGGCCTAAGGATAACAGATCTATATATAAAGCGGGGCCCAAAGGCGGGAGGGGACCAATGAAGGGTAGGGGGCCAATATGTGATTTATTATGTATGATATGTGGTATTTTGGGGAACTCACTAAGCTTTGTGCTTATAGTTTTCAGTTTATGTTTCAGGTACTTCTGGTTCCAAGGGTTAGAGTTCGCGATGACTACATCGCACACACCACATTGTTCCGTTTTTGTGATTTAATCTGATGGATATGATGTTTGATACACTTATTTTCTTTTGGATTTTATTGATGATGTTTTTGGAATACTATTTGATTTAAATTAAAAATGAAATTTTTGGGTCATATTTTTGGATGTTACATTCTCCCAATACATAACGTGTCCACAACCTCCTTGTTGGATTACCCCTGGCCCATGACCTTTCATTTGGAATGCCGTAGCCCACAAACTTTTTGTTGGAATTCCCCGGTCTGTTGATTTACAACACAAAGCACTACAGTCGCAACCCCACCATACCATGTCAACATATACATAACAAACAATATAGATCTAATAATAGATAATCAGATAACTAGTCAGCAGAGAAACATACAGATCTACAAATCACTATCGCATAGCAACATCCTATATACCAAGATATAGATCTAGCAGCTCTCTAAAGCATAACAACATCCTATATACCATGATACACAATCTATTGGTTTGGCATTGGTGCCTTCGACCCACGAGTTTTGACTCTACATCAACGAGTTTGGTTTCCGTATTGGGGCAGTGTGCGTCAGATTTTGATGGAGGAGGCTCACAAGTCCAAGTTTTTCATTCATCCTGGGACAACAAAGATGTATAGGATCTTCGTCCGGAATATTGGTTGCCCTGCATGAAGCAGGATGTGGCCTGGTATGTGGAGCGGTGCTTGACTTGCAGGAAAGTCAAGGACGAGGATTGCTGACCTCAAGGAAAGATGCAGCTGTTGGAAGTTCCCATATGGAAAAGCGAGGACATCACCATGGATTTTATCACGAAGCTTCCTAGGACTGAACGCGGAAT
Organism: Lactuca serriola; assembly: GCF_051521515.1. Classification (NCBI taxonomy): domain Eukaryota; kingdom Viridiplantae; phylum Streptophyta; class Magnoliopsida; order Asterales; family Asteraceae; genus Lactuca; species Lactuca serriola. Next base: position 355,018,484 of record NC_136411.1, read on the forward strand.
GGATTTGATATGGGTCATTGTGGATCGTTTGAACAAGACCGCGCATTTCATTCCAGTTCAGGAGAGTATTTCTGCAGAGAAGTTGGCTGAGGTTTATATCAGGGAGGTTGTCGCACGTCATTGGGTGTCGGTATCAGTGGTTTCAGACAGAGATGTTCGATTTCCTTCCAAGATTTGGAAGAAGTTTCATGACGAGTCGGAACTCATCTCCTATTTAGCACAACATTCCATCCACAGACCAATGGTCAGAGCGAGAGGACGATTCAGACCTTAGAGGATATGTTGTGGTTGTGTGTTCTGGATTTCGATGGGAGTTAAGATACATATCTTCTATTAGCGTAATTTTCATTTAACAACAATTATCACGCCATCATTGATCGACCTCCTTTAAAGATGCTCTATGGGAGGAAATGCAGGATCCCAATTTGTTGGGGCTAGTTCGGTCAACGGGTTATGGGGAGTATCGAGGTGGTACTCAATACCACTAATCGAATTCAACAGGTTCGAAGTAGGCTAGAAACAGCTCAATGTAGGTAGAAAAGTTATGCCGACAGAAGCCGGTTAGACTTAGAGTTCCAGGTGGGAGATATGGTTAACCTGAAGGTCTTAACTTAGAATGTTTTCATCAATTTCAGGAAGCAGGGTAACCAGAGCCCCAGATATATTGGTGCTTTCATGGTTTCATCTCGGGTTGTTCGGGTTACTTACCGCTTGGATCTTCCATATGTGCTCATTTAGATTCATCGCACATTCCACGTCTTTCAGCTGTAGAAGTGCTTAGTGGATGATTCAAGAGTGGTGCTGTTAGAGGATATTCAGGTGGATGACGACCTGAATTATATTGAGAGACCGATGGCGATTCTGGATAGGAAGACAAAAACCTTGAGGAACACGGTTGTCGAGTTGGTGAAGGTGCAATGGCAGCACCATAAGGGTTCAAAGTGGATGTGGGAGCCCAAGGATGAGATGAGGTAGCACTATCCGGAGTTTTTCGGGGCAGCAGACTTTGAGGAAGAAGTTTGATTCAAGTGTGGGAGAATTGTAACACTTGAATCCTGGAATGTTTAACTATTTCCTTTTGTGTTAAATAATAGTTGCATTTTGGTCCCTAGCCAGTACGCGGGGCGTACCAAGGGGTACGCTTAGCGTACTGATGCGAGGCTTGGTTGTGACTCTTCACATGGTACGTGGGGCATATATGCATGTATGTGGGGCGTACGTGAGAGATAATGAAACATTAATTTATGGTGATGCACCTTATATAAAAACCTTCAGTCAATAGGGCTAGCCTCTTTACCAGCCCCGAAGCCTCCAAAACCCTGTAAATCGTTCCTTAGCCTCCATTGTTGTGTTTTTGAGGTCATTGTGTGCATCTTGGTGTGTTTTGGTTCATATTCAAGAAGAAGGAGTTTGGTGCAAGGTTTTGGATCAAGGAAGAGCCTGTGGATCCTGATTGTCTACTTCATTTCCATCTTATTTGAGGTAAAAATCTATGACCTAGTCATTAGAGGCTTAGATCTAGTTTATGTGGGTTTTGCACCCCTTTTGTCCCCATGAAGGAGATGTCGTGGTTTGATACCACTCGAATAGATATGAGTTGCCACTCTTGGTGTTTATGAGGCTCAAGGTTTATAAAGTTGGCACCTTTAGTTTTTAGAATCACCCATGCATGAGATTATGTCCATTTAATGAAAGTAAAGTGCTATATCTTGAAGTTGGGTACTTTTGGGACATGCAAAGTCACCAAGTTAGTGACTTTATTGTTCTATACGTTTATTAGGGATTAGATATGTGGTGTGGACTTCTGTTCTTAAAAATTAAGTGCTTAATGAGGGTTTTGGCGTAATAGGTAAGTATGTTGGGTGCACAAGTCTGTACGCGCGGCGTACAAGCCATTTAGCGTGTACACTTATCGTACAACTTAGTACACCCCACATACTAAATCTGATGGGTTTTGTGTTTTGGGCTTCGAGGTTGGGCCATCCGTTTAGAATTAAGTGCTTGGGTCCTTTTTGCGCCATCTAAGTACAAGTCTTTCAGACTAGGAGAAGGGGTGGGCTTTAGGTAAGGACCTTGTAAGGGTTTGGGCCAAGTTTGAAAAATCGGGCCATGAATGGTTAGTTGGATTATGGACCTCTTAGATTATGGGTTTGGGCCTAAGTCTTGGTCCAAACTAGGTCAAGGGTAAAATTGTATTTTTACCCCAAGTATGGATTGTTGAATATGGATTGGAACCTTAATGTTAAATTGGGTGTTATTTTGTATTCATAGCTCGAGGATTTGTCGGACCAGCACCCTGGGATTTTCCGTGAGATTCAACAGTTTAGGTGAGTTTCCTCATTGTTTTTAGCGGGTCGAAGGTACCAATGCCATCCCTTATTGTCTATGTTAGGATTCTAGGAGTCTGTGTGTCCCTTGCGTCTATTATGTGTTGCTATGTATACTAAGCGGGGCTCGATATCCGACAAGGCCCTATGACTGAATCGTATGTAGTTGTTTATGATCATTATATATGCTAACATGATTATGTGTATATATTTTATGTGTATAGAGGGCGGGGCCCAATGTCAAGCAGGGCCTAAGGATAACAGATCTATATTCCAAGCGGGGCCTAGAGGCGAGAGGGGAGCAATGAAGGGTAGGGGGCCAATATGTGATTTATTGTGTATGATATGTGGTATTTTGGGGAATTCACTAAGCTTTGTGCTTACAGATTTCATTTTATGTTTCGGGTACTTCTAGTTCCAAGGGTTAGAGTTTGCGATGACTACATCGCACACACCACATAGTTCCGTTTTTGTGATTTACTCTGATGGATATGATGTTTGATACACTTATTTTCTTTTGGATTGTATTGATGATGTTTTTGGAATACTATTTGATTTAAATTAAAAATGAAATTTTTGGGTCATATTTTTGGATGTTACATTTGCCCAATACATAACGGGTCCACAACCTCCTGGTTGGATTACCCTTGGCCCATGACTTTTCAATTGGAATGTCATGGCCCACAACCTTTCTATTGGAATTCCCCGCTCTGTTGATTGATAACACAAAGCACTACAGTCCCAACCCCACCATACCATGCCAACATATACATAACAAACAACATAGATCCAGTAACAGATAATCATAGAACCAGTCAGCAGAGAAACAGGCAGATCTACAGATCACTACCGCATAGCAACATCCTATATACCAAGATATAGATCTAGCAACTCTCTATAGCATAACAACATCCTATATACCATGATACACGATCTATTGGTTCGACATTGGTGTCTTCGACCCACGAGTATAGTAAGGAAAACTCACATCTCAGTCTGATTCTCAGGGAACCAGTCCAAACCTATCAAAATTGAAGAAATAGTCTTGTTGAGCTAGTTTCGTTGCATTTTTACTCCATTTGAGTGTAGATCGGCAACGATGGCGGTCAGTGGCAATAGAGTGCAGATCGGAAATAATGGCGATCAAACAATGGTGAAAGGTGGTCCAACTTTAATGGTAGCAGAAAAATGACATATCTTTCTTTGTTCTTATTGCTTTATGATTTAAACTTTTTTCTGCACATCATCGATATCAACTATTGTTCGTAGTTTCCTTTTGGATATCGATTTGAGTGTTATTTGTTCACTAGTCCCCAAATCCATACATAAAATACGCTACCCCAAATTCGCCTCTTCCAAGCTCTCGACCAAGATTGTAGTGTTGCACACATTAATACGAAAAAATGTTTTCATTGTTTAGAGATACAGATGGGTTGTGATAGTCGATTGAGAAAAGACTTGGTTTGTGATTTTGCCTCCTCTTATTCTTCATCTACTGTCTATGGCCGGACTTATCAACACATCATCTTTCTGATTACATTAAGAAGAATTCTGATTAAAAGACAATCATTCCATTCGTTGAATTAAAATCATAATAAATGAGAGAAATATTGTGAAGATACATGTATTTATTCTTCTAGGTTTCTAATTATATATATATATATATATATATATATATATATATATATATATAATTAGAGAGAGAGAAAGAGAAAGAGCGAGAGAGATGGGTTGGGTGTAGGCCCCATATTTATATTTAATTAAAATTTAAGTTAAATAGGAAAAAATATATAAAAAAAAGTATAAGGATGGTAATTTAGTTTTTGAGAGGACCAAATCTATAGCAAAAGATGCTCAAAAGAACCATTTATCAATATTTGTCAAGGCTTAGATAAAACCCGAAAAAAATGCAAACCACATGAAAAAAAAAGTATAAAGTGACTTATTTACCCTTTTTATTTTTGTTTTCATTTTTCTTTTTATTTTAACAATTAAAAAAACAAAAAAAAAATACTAATGCTACCCCACCCGCACCCCTCCACCATCTCTTACAATGCTCATCTTCAGGATAGCACCGCCATATCTTTCGTGTCAATGGACCTTCGTCGTCAGTGTAGCATCGCCGTAAATTAAGAACACCATCATAGACTACAACCACCATCAGACATGATATCCATCACCACAGCCTTTTTCGCTGTTAACCTTGCACCATAACCGTTATCCCTCCATTCCAGCCACTACCAAAGCCATCTTCATCACCTTTCTTCACCTTCTCTAGAGGAAACTTCAACCCACAACAAAACCAACTAAGCATCACCCTTATTCTTCCATTCAACCATCTTCCTGTCACCATCCTTACCACAAAATATTTCACCACCCTTCTCCGTGCATTCTAGCAACACAATAGCTTCAAATCATCACCATAAAATACCCTCATAATCCACAAACCACCACCACAATCTTTATCAAATTACCACTAGCAACCACCCTTCCCACCCCATGTCAGGTACCTGTAATACCACTACCCACCAAATCGTTGAACACCTGCAAAAACCATAGACAAATACATCTAAAAATTATCCCTAAGAAATATATACACACCCCAATCAGCGATTCACGATCAACCACCACCGCCAGAAAACAAGAAATCAACCACCACCTCTATTGTTAACTATCTATTTTAGGGTCACCACCATTCTCCATAGGCTCACACTTTAATTCTTTATTGACTTATGGCGACTTAATCAATTTCAATAGGGAAATTGAGGTGATTCATTGGTGATGGGCAACATTGTAGAAGAGTACCACTATGTGGGAATCTAGATATAGGGTGTAGATGTACTAGACTGTTACACCCACGAACCGGAACGAAGGAAAAGTTCGGGGGTGGAGGACGTCAGGTGCACTATCATATCAATTAAATAGTAATTAAACATAGCAACACAACACTCATATATTGATAATACAAGTTTGCCTCATTTACAGATTTGTTTTACTCAAAAGTTAAATACGAATAACAGAAATAGAAAACATAATGTAACGACGTCGGGCCTCAAAATGTTGGGGATACCTATCTACTGATTCCCTAAGAATACACATGATTTTGAAAAGTGTCAACAATTAAGTTGGTGAGCTCGTAAGTATTTTGGAATGAGAAATATTTGCAGTTGTTTTGTGTAAAATGACTTTGTAAACTTCTAGAAAATTCGATATTTTCTTTAAAACGAGTTGTAGGACTTATCCTCAAAAACCTAAATGTATGTATATTCCTTTGTATCTTTTCCGAACTTGAGAGTGTATCCAAAAATCCAATATTTTCTTAAATGTAAACTGTAGGTTTAAACCCTAAAACCAAAAATATTAGTATTGTTGTGCTGAAAAGAGTATGTAGCTTTAGCTTTTTATAAATCTATTCAAGTGTAAGTTACCCCGTAAACCGAGTTGTGGCGCTAATCCCTATGGGAGTTATTATAACCATGTTTAATATGAATAATATGCCTGAACGACGTTCTTCAGGCATCAGAATTGGTAGACTTTTTTAACCCTAGACTTTCCGGTCTAACTGTAGAGAACGACTAAGGTGTGGGGTTGTCAGTCTCGTATACATCTATACACAACGGTCTCGCTCTCCCTCCAGGAGACTCTGTTTATAATGCAGGACTTAAGGTGTACTTTAGGTAAAGCACGTGAAGAGAGTGTGTCTCACAAGAGCATTAACAGATTTACGTGAACTATGACTCCTTTTTCTTGTAAAACAAAATAGTTATATCTTTAATAATTATATGTATCTTCTGAAATGAAAGTGTGGTTTGTAACTTCCAAAACTATACCAATTATAGTTTATCTTGTTTGTTTGAAACTATTTATATAATCTTATATATAAATATGAATGTGTATTCTTGTCTAGTATTAAAATATGAAATCAAAACATAATATCCTTGGGTTGTAACCCACCAAATTAGTAAATGACTGTAATGTAACCATTTTTGTTAGAAAAGCCATATTTTAATAAAAGTTTTCAAAAACCATGGAGTTTTACAAAATCATAAATTTTTATTATGATTTAATAGCATAGATTATGGTTGTTTTGTTAGCTTTGCAATTCAACTAATATATATATATATATATATATATATATATATATATATATATATATATATATCACAATAATTATACAAAAACTAGTATTAACCATATGTTATGCAAATAATATTTTATCTTTAACATAAGATGAAAATCATGTAAAAAGTGTGATAAACAAAGTTATACTTGTATCGCCCCCTAAAAACATGAAAAGCTTGAAAGTATGGGGGTATGAACTCACCTTGAGTGGATTTGTGCGTTGCTTGAATTGATGAGGTGAAGATTTCAAGCCTAAACTCTTAAATGTATTTGATGAACTTTCCTTAAGAATAATATTATCCAAAATCTAAGGATGATGCTTAGGGAAAGTTAAACTTGGAAGATCCTAGATTTGTTCTTGAGAGAATAAGGAGAGATTTAACAGGAAGTAGAATGGAAGAATGGTGGGGCTGGTGGAATGGATTCGTCAAAATATAGGGAGTGGAGCTTGATGTGATATTTACTTGGAAGTCTGCTGGTTATTACATGGATTTATGTTGGTTATTGTGTGTGTTACTGTAACTTTGCATGGGAAAAGTAATAGGACATCACATCTTAAAGTCAACTAGTCTTATCTTAGTTATAGAATACTATCCACTGGAAACTCAATAAAAATCATCCAAGGCTATGAGATTTCGGCCATATTTGACCGAAATCTCCTCATTCCCTTTGAGATTTCGGTCCTAATTCCCTACCACAAGTAGTTTTCGGCCTTATTGGATCCTTAGTGGGCTTGTAAGGTGTTGATTTTGGTCTTGTGGCTTCCTATTCATGGTGATTTCGGTCTTGTTGTTTTTTTATTCATTGTGATTTCGGTCTTGGTGTTTCCAAATCAATAAATAGGTGGAGTTCTATCCTTATGATCATAAGGCAAGGTATTAATTGATGGTTTATGTTTCAACTATTTGATTTGTCTTGACTTGTTATAGTTTGTTCACTTTCAAAAGCTTGTTACAAATATGATTTCCAAGGTATTCATATATACTTATATACATACCTATACAACCAATGTACTTATGGCTTTCAAGAGTTTATTACAACAAAGTTACATGGTGACTTCACTTGTACAGGGTTACGATCTAGACCTTGCTTGATCCAAATCTTTCGGGTTGTCACATCATCCCCCCGTTAGAGGGAGTTTCGTCCCGAAATTAGCATCTTGGACGTCTCTTGCAAATAGGAAAAAAGTTGCGGGTATCTCTGTTTCGTCTGATCTCTTCGTTCCTAGGTGAATTTAGGTCCTTCCTTGGCATCCCAGCAGACCTTCGCTATTGGTATTTGACTTTGTTCTTGTGATTTCCTGTCCATGATCCCCACATGTTCCTCTTTGGGGTGTAGGTTCTCGTTTACCTTGACCTTATCGAGTGGGACTACAAGAGCTTCGGCAGTTAGACACTTCTTGGGGTTGGACACGTGGAATGTGGGGTGTATGATGCTGAGTTTTGTGGTAACTAACTCTATAGGCTATTGGACCGATCCTGGTGAGGGTATCGAATTGTCAAATGAATATTGTGTACCTGACGCCCTAGAGGTAGTGTCTCTAGACCTTAAGACGAACACTATTGTCACTAAGGTTAAGGTTGCGTGTGGTGCAACTGGCCTTATGAACCTTAGGTTGTCTTGGGAGTTTCTACAGAATTTTGTGCTAGTGGTATGTCGACCTTTACACGTTCCTTGAAGTTGTTTGAATAGGTCGTCGATTCCGAATAGGGGATATTGATCCTTTATGAGGGGCTTGTTTGGTTCTTGGTCGTCAATGGTCCTATGGATAATTCGCTCTTCCTCTTTACGCATCAGACGGGTGCTCTCTGAGGTTAGAGGTTCAGTGTAAGAACTTCCTTACTTATAAGGACGTTCCATTGACCAGACAATTCCTATATTTATGTTGGTGTTATGTGGTATTGGGGATTTGGCTAGAGGAATGGCTCCAAGGGTCGAGTCAATTCCGAACTCAACTTGGCACATGTGTAATACTTCTGAAAGATCTTCTAGGAACACATCGGGAAGGTTATAACCTCTGAACTATCCTTGATGTATTTCGCTTCTTATTCCCTATTTCTATTGTGGGTTAGGAAAGAGCGTGGTACTTTCTATACAGGTACTTCCGTGTCTAAATACAAAGGACGGTTCAGAGGGTTGTGATAGGTTTGTCATTATAGCTAATACGGGTTTCGTTATTTCGGTAAGTTAACTTGAACGACTTCTTGAAATGTAAGTTATTGGTTTGGTGAAGACTTATCTAAAACATGCAATTAATTGCATCGAAGTTTCCTATTATCAGCAGGTCACTTAGGAGAAATGGTTGCTTAGAGGTAGAGTGTATCCCCGATGTGTATTGTTGGTGGTTTTAGTTGTTCCCCTAGTTATCTCTACTGGGAACAGTTTTGTGAATGTTTGACGGTTTTTGATTTAGTATGAAATTATACATTGTGACTTACGAGTTTTCTTTCCGCACCTTTATTGTAAGGTATGCTTCTTATTCCCTATTCCTTCATCGCCTCTTCATGTTTCATTGTTGAAATGCTTCTGATGCTCCCGACATCCTTGTTCTTAGTCCTCGGGCACTCCTTCTTGAAATGCCCCGCCTCCCCGCATTGGTAGCAAGCCTGACTCACCTTGGTAATGGTGGCTCCGGTGGTCTGTTGAGCTGGCATCATGCAGAAATGAGTGGTGTGCTCTTTTCTGTTATAGTTATTGTAGTGACACACTCGGCAAGGGCCAACGTGATGGTAGTTACACTTGTTGCACTCCGGCAGTTTTCCTGCATATGGTTTTGTCGGCACCAAGACAATAGAGGTTGAGGTGGCATGGACTGCAATAATTTGTTGCCTTTTGGCAGGTTATTGAGTCGGACGCCCCTTTCTATCGGTCCAGAACTTCTTCTTCGTGGGTAGTACTTCTCCATTGTCGTTGGAGTTCTTGGGTTTTTGATTTGAGGTGTCCTTGCAGGAACACACCGGCTGGTGTCCTTGGTTGCCACCGGGGTTGGAACTGCTGGCACCGCTCCCGTTTCTGTTTGCATCGCTAGCGTTAAGTTGTGCCATGAAGGATGTCACAACAACTGTTATGGTGGCTTGAAATGTAGCGAGGTCCATTCGTAGAACTGGTGTATCGCCGGTAGGCTGGTTACTTTCTTGTTGCGACATGATTCTGTTGTATGGCATGTCACACCCCCGAACTAGATGGCGGAAACTTCCAGGGGCTGACGTGTGACTTCATCATTGGAGTATCATCACAAAGTATATAATTGAAACATAACATTATCATCACCACACATGTAATATAACAACGTACAATGGTTGCATCGAATATTGTATTTTAAAATTACATGCCGAAATAATTAATGTCAGATGAAATACAAATATAACAAAACATCCACTAGTTTGTTTTATCCCAACTTGCTTCAACAGTTTTCTGAGAATACAAGTTAATTTAAAAAGGTCAACATAAAAATTTTGGTGAGTTCATAAGTAGGCTTAAGAAAAAGATTTCTATAACTTTGTACTCACAAGAAAATCCTGTATTTTCTTAAAATAGTCTCGTATGTTTGCGTCCGATCTGCTATTAATGCATGTGTATTATTGTTTAATAAAATGACAAAAGTGAATGAAGAGAATGTAAATAGAATGCCCCCAGACAACCTTATGTTTCCTGTACAAGAAGATAATGAATAGTCTCCCGTAAATTTCATAATGTCAATTCCTCTAAGTGAGCCGTCACAACCATACTAATTAATGATAATTTCGCCTATCTTGGCATTGGTGGACGCCGACGAAGAAATAGATTAAGGTTATCGTCACCCTAGACTGATGTAGTCTAACTGTAGCGAACAACTCAGGTGTGGGGTGTCATCTCCGTATAGATCTATACACAAAAACCCGCTTTCCCTCCAAGAGTCTATGGTTATAACTACAGGCTACGATCGTACACTCAATAGGTGTCAACCGACACGTCTCACTAGATCCTTAATCGAATTTTATGCGAAGAGACACATATAAAACTCACTCCGGGTCCAATGAACAATGTAAGCGAACCACCGAGGCTCACTAAACACATAGTCATTTTCAGGCCCGACAAGAATGAGGTTATATAACATGGGCCCAAAATATATATAAAAGGACAACTAAGACCCATTTCACATGTAAGGTATTTACAGGCCCAAATAACACGAAATTAGTATCCAAGGTCCGTCGCGCATGTTAATGGGTCAATGAGGCCCAATAAACATATAAATAGTATTCAGGACCTATCAAGCATATTAATGGGCTACTAAGGTCCAATATTGGCATTTACGTGTTTATTGTTAGAAATATTTTTCTGATTTTTGGCATTTACGTCTCTATTGATAGAAAAATTATAGAAAAATCATTGTAAGTCGAAATTTGCATCCGTCAAGTCCGAGAGTTTAGAAAACGAGTTTTCTTTCCTCATAATTTTTATTATAATTTTTAGTGATCTCAAACCAGTGTGAAAATGTTGATCTTCACAGACTTGTCTGAAATCCTTCCTGAAATGATAGGCAGTTTTGTAAAAATCGCCAAAAATTGTAGAAACATCGTATGAATGTGTGAGAGTAGTCATTTTAAAGGTACAAACTTGAACTTATTGCCTGTAAAACAGTTTTGAAACATATTACCATCAAGTGGGTCAAAATGGTCCTTAACTAGACCAAAACCTTTCTGTTAAAAGCTGATTTTTGAGTTTAGGTTATAGATTTTTTGACACAACACTGTTTTTTGCTATTTTGAGTGTATAAATGTAACATCCGGATTTCCAGGTATTATGTTTGATCATTTATTTTTTTGAGTAAAAGAGAGGGACTCGATGAGTTGAGGCGTAGACTCGTTGAGTAGGACCCCGATTGCTGACTGGATTAATGAACACACTCGACGAGTTGGAAAGGGTGGACTCGACGAGTCTGCGCTGTGGATTGAAACCCTAAATCCTCGAGCATGTGCCCTATTTGAGGGTCCTTATAGCCCTCATTTGCGGCTACCAGTCCAAAGAAAGAGACCCTAGAGAGCTAGAGCGAGTTGTGAGAGAGATTGAGCTATTTTGATCATTTTTGGTGTGGTTTAGCAAATGAGAAAGCGTTTCCAGCAAGAGGAGGTCAAGAAGGTTGCTATTTCGTGGATTTTCAGCTTGGATCTTCACTTTTGAGGTAGCAATTCGATTTATTATTCTTTTTCTCATAAGAACCTTGAATCTAGGGTTTTCTATACCTTTTATTGGATTGTTTGGGCGAGTAAAGTGTCCCATTGAGTGTTAGACTCTGCATCTAGACCTTTTGAGGTCCAGAGAGCCTTAGCCAAACTTCTTTATGTGGTTCCATGAAGGAAATGAACTTAGGTTGCCATTTTAGAAGTGATTTCATCAAAAGAAGCCTTGGGTGCTTTGCATGTGAGTTAAGTTTCGACCTTTACGTGGTTATTGGTCATGGGGAGGTCAGATCTATAGTTTAGAGAAGCAGATCTGACCTCAGAAGGTCATTTGAGAGTTGTTATGGGAGAAACTCGTCGAGTTCATAAGTGGGCTCAACGAGTCGTGTCGGGGTTGCCCTGCGATTCTTTACAGAGTAACCTGGCGAGTGGAGGAGGGACTCGACGTGCAAGTGAGGTTTAAAAGGATTCAGGGGACCTGCGTGGACTCGCCGAGTCGGCCAAGTGTACTCGACGAGTCTGGTCAAAGTTGACCGTTGACTAGAGTTGACTTCGTTGACTATTGGGGTTTAGTCAATGTTTGGACTTTTGAGCCATTGGAGGGGTACAATGGTATTTTACCCTCCTTAGAGAGCTTAGAGAGGGATTAGCCTAGTCTTTGAAAGTCGTATTGATTAGAGTAATAATTTTATGTTATTAGGCAGAGGCTAGATCAGTATTTCTGAGTTCAAGGGTTATCGAGTTATTCGAGGTGAGTCTTCTCACTATACTTTACCTAGAGTAGTAATTAGAATTATGTGACAATGTATCTTGTATGCTATCTGTATGATAAGATTCCATGTGATTTGTGCTATGTATGATTTAGAGTTTACACAGTTAGGACTGGAAGGTCCGTAGAGTTAGGACCAGAGGGTCCACAGAGTTATGGGACTGGAGGGTCCCACTGAGACACATTGACCAGAGGGTCAAACAAAGTTATGGCCTCGAGTGGCTAATATGTGTTGTATGTGGTATTTTTGGGAAGTCACTAAGCATTTATGCTTACAGTGTTTTGTGTTATGTGTTTCAGGTACCAGTGAGGATCGCGAGAAGGCGCAGGCATGATCAATACACACTATTGGAGTTTTTATACGTTTTGATCATGGGATGTGTTTTGATGGTTTTGACATGTGATGCATTTTGATTTGAGAATATTTATGAATGAAATTATTTTAAAAGTGAAAAATTGTTTTGAAATTTACGTTGTTACAAGTTGGTATCAAAGCCTTGGTTTGAGGGATTCGGATGCACCTTCGGGCGCATTTGAACTCAAACTGAGGATTTGAGAAATTTTTCGAAATAAAACCAAAATTTTCTAAAAGATTAAAAGGGTTTTTGGAAGAGTAGATCAGAGCAGTGTGTACGATCAACCAGCGCCCGAACGGTGATTTCCCAAAATACCCTTATATTATGAGATATGATATGATATGTTATGCATGCTAGAGTAGGCTAGTTATTCTTATTAGGACTAGAGTGGCCTGATTTGTGATGCCTTAGCCTAGGGGTTTTCCTGCTAGGAGACGCTTGAGAGTGAGTAGGTAGCAACGAGGAGTTTATGAGAGGTCTGCCAGAGAGTAACCTATGCATAGTGAGATTAGAGTACTTGCGATCGAGGAAGCTAGGAGGAGGACTTAGGGTGAATACTGATGCGGCGTGGATGGTAGTATAGGGCCCGTACTACTGAAGACGCTGGATCAGTGTGAAGTCTAAGTAAGAATCCTTAGGGTACTAAGAAGGAAGTAGGGTTGAGTTATCGAGTGCGAGTATGCTCGAGCGAGTCTCTGATATTTCTGATGTTGTATTTCAGAGACATCATGGTGGGGACATGCCACAGACCAAAGACCAGCGGTGTGAGTGAGGAGGAGCTTCATCATATGATCCACGAGGAAGTGGTTGCGGCTATCCGCGCAGAGATTCCGGAGATGTTTGGGTATATTAAGACCACATTGATTGAGACCTTTGATGAGAGATACGCAACAATTAAATAGGTTGCAGCCGCTGCAGCTACCGCAACTGTTGCTGCTGCTAGGCCTCAGGGTGGTGATTCCTTGCTGTTCCGGGAGTTCAGCAACACGAAGCCACCAGATTTTGATGGGACACAGGATCCGATTGTTGCGATGAGATGGGTATCTGACATTGAGGTATGCTCTGATACGTTCATGTCCGGAGCATCTGAGAGTTCGGTTCGCGCTGAACCAGCTTCGTTTGGGAGCGAAGGACTAGCAGAAGTTTGTGACAGCGCACTATTCTTCTGCAGAGCTTGCCGCAGTGACCTGGGTGAGGTTCGCCGCTATGTTTCGTGATGAGTGCATTCCCCCAGTGGAAAGGGAACGTTTGACCCAGGAGTTCCAGACCCTCAAGCAGGGTACCGAGTCTGTTACTGTGATCACTAGGATGTTCCATGAGAGGGTAATGTTTTGCCCTGAGCACGTGTCTTTCGAGCAGTCATGCATGAGTTGGTATTTGAGCATTTTGAGGAGAGACATCCGCGAGTTCATGGCGAACTTGTCATATCAGACATTTTTCGAGCTTCAGGAAAATGCTCGGAAGAAGGAGATAGAGACTGAGACTCAAGCTAGGGAGGAGATGGAGTCTCAGGCGAGGGATCAGCGACCGACTCTGTCCCAGCCGGCTGCCAAGCGGGCCAAGCCCACTGATTCGAGATGAGGGAACCAGAAGGGCCGCACTTGTGGCAAGTGCGGCAAGGGTCATGAGGGGATTTGTAGAGTAGGGTCTTGCTATAAGTGTGGTAAGGAGGGCACATGGCCAAGGATTGCCCCAAGGGAGTCACAGTCTGTTTCCACTACAACCAGACCGGACACCGGAAGGTCGAGTGTCCGTAGCTGCGGGGGTCAGCACAGGGAGCATCGCAGGGATCTGCCCCTACTGTTGTGCGAGCTACGGAGAGTCGGCCAGTGAAGGCTGAGGCACCGAAGGCGGGAGAGCCTTCCAGTTGACAACAGAGGAGGTCCGCGCAGCGCCCGATGTCGTGGTTGGTATGTATTCTTTCATGTATTTACTTGATGTTTGAGATATTGTGCTTATATTATGATATGCGTAGGTACTTTTCATGTGAATTCTGTACCTACCTTGGTGTTATTTGACTCGGGTGCGAGTCGATCTTTTGTATCATTAGCCTTCAGTCAGCACATCATTATCAGTCAGGAGGCGTTGAGTCGACCTTTGTGAGTTTCCATAGCTAACGAGAGAATGGTGTATGCCACTGACGTGATTCGAGGATGTGTACTCGAGATCTTTGGCATTGAGTTTCCAATTGATTTGGTCTCGATTGCGATGGGAGATGTCTGTGTCATCGTGGGCATGGACTGATTGAGCAGGTTTGGAGCGGTTATCGACTGTGACCGACAGCTGGTGACCATACGAGACCCTAGTGGGGGAGTTCTTATGGTTTATGGTGAGGGTACCTGTTTTGGGTCGGCATTTTGTTCGGCCGCTAGAGTAAGGCAGAGCCTACAGCAGGGTTGTAATGGGTTCGTGGCTTATGTGGTGGATACAACGGTAGATGCAGAGAGGCCGAGGTCGGTCGATGAGGTTCCAATAGTGCATGAGTTCCCGGACGTTTTCCCCAAGGAGTTGCCGGGAGTGCCTCCCGAGAGGCAGGTAGAGTTCCGTATCGATTTGGTTCCGGGGCAGCGCGTATCGCCATGGCGCCCTCTCGCCTTGCGCCACTAGAGATGCAGGAGTTATCCTCACAGCTGCAGGAGCTGCTGGGGAAGGGGTTTATTCGGCCGAGTAGCTCGCCGTGGGGAGCGCCGATCCTTTTTGTCAAGAAAAAGGATGGTTCACACCAGATGTACATTGATTACCAGGAGTTAAACAAGCTAATGGTCAAGAATCGTTACCCCTTAGCGAGGATCGACGATTTGTTCGATCAGTTGCAGGGAGCGTCTTGGTTCTCCAAGATTGATCTGAGGTCTGGATATCATCATATGAGAGTGTGTGATGAGGATATCCAAAAGACGGCGTTCAGGACTCGTTATGGGCATTACGAGTTCGTGGTGATGCTTTTCGAGCTCACCAATGCCCCCGCGGCATTCATGGATCTCATGAACAGAGTGTGCCGGCAGATGTTGGATCGTTCGATGATAGTGTTCATGGATGTTATATTGGTGTATTCGAGATCCAGAGAGCAACATGAGGAGCATTTGAGGGAGATCCTCGGAGTTCTGAGATCAGAGAGGCTTTACGCCAAATTCTCCAAGTACAATTTCTGCTTACGAGAGGTCCAATTCGTAGGATACCTAGTCAACAAGAATGTGATATTGGTCAATCCGGCCAATATTGAGGTTGTGATGTGTTCGGAGGTGCCGGATCCCCTTCGGAGATCAGGACTTTTCAAGGTTTGGCCGGCTATTATTCGAGAGTTATCAATGATTTCTCCAGGATTGCTGTTCCTCTCACCGGGTTGACCCGGAAGGGCGTGGCTTTCAGTTGGGGCCCAGAGCAGCATGCCTCATTCGAGACATTTCGCCAAAGATTATGCGAAGCCCCAGTGTTAGCCCTTCCGGAGGGAATGGAGGATTTGTGGTGTATTGTGACGCGTTGATATCGGGATTGGGTGCGATGCTGATGCAGAGAGGGCATGTGATAGCATACGCAACGAGGAAGCTGAAGCGTCATGAGATAAGGTATCCTACTCACGATCTAGAGTTGGGGGCTGTGGTGATCGCCCTCAAGATCTAGCGTCACTATTTTCATGGGGTTTGGTGTACCATCTACACGGACCACAAGAGCTTGAAGTATCTGATGGATCAACCCAACCTGAATATGTGCCAGAGGAGATGGTTGGAAGTAGTAAAGGATTATGAGTGCGAGATCCTGTACCACCCGGGCAAAGCTAACGTTGTAGTCGATGCCTTGAGTCGTAGGGCAGAGAGTGCCCCAATACAAGATGTTTGTATGAGGTTGTCGGTGATGACTCTGGTCTTGGACATCATTCGGGAGGCCCAGGTAGAGGCCATGAGACCGGAAAACCGCAAGAGAGAATGAGTGATCGTGTAGGTATCTGAGTTCATTGCCAATAACCGAGTTCTTATGACCATTCAGGGTCGGTTTAGTTTCCATTTGAGGGCGGGGCACGTACCATTATGATGGAGGAGGCGCACATATCCAGATTTATGATCCATCCCGGGGCCACTAAGATATATTTAGACCTGAAGAGAGACTATTGGTGGCCCTGTATGAAGAGGGATGTTGCGTGGTTTGTGGAGAGGTGCTTGACCAATGGTAGGGTTAAGGCCGAGCTCCAACGGCCGCATGGCAAGTTGCAGCCACTTGAGATGATGGGTTTGAGCCATAAGAACTTTCCTATGTGCACATGCAAACCCTAATGCTTGGATCTAGGTTTCTCTAGTTGAACATGCAATCTATCGAAGACTTTTATTGATAGATCTAGTGTAACCATTCAAATCATAACATATGAAATCAGATCTAAAGGAATACCTTGAGTTGCTTGCTTGAATCTTCTTGTCTTTGGAGCTTAGAGTCATAATTGTCACTCCTTTAATGGCTTACAAACACCAACTAGCAAAAGGATGATAATAGAGAGAGAGGAGGGTGAGAAAATCGGCTCTAGGGTTTCTTGAGATGCACGAGTCCCGATTTCCTCCACCCAATGGGTCTATATATACTATGAGCTACTAGGGTTACACCTTAAACCCTAATTGAATAACTTAGGCCCTAAGCAATCCAATGATCCCTATAGACTAGGCCTTGGACGATTTCTAGGTTTCTCCAAACCCTAAAATCGTCCACCCTCATATCCATAAAGATCCATAGCCCAAAATACAACTATCACACATTTGACAGTTTATGCCCCTTTATTCAATTAACCTCTTTAAGTCACCAAATTAATTCCTAATTAATTTATGACATATATTAATCAAATAACAATATTATTATTCCTTATATTATTCTCATAATATATTAATAATATTTCTTCTCTCATTATAAATCATCCTGTCAAGTTGCTATGGTGAAGGCAACCCAAAAGGACCATGCTCAACTAGGTCAAATACTTGCCAAATATAGTTACAGCCTTAGACACTATTCCAACAGTCTCCCACTTGGATAAGTCCAGTAACTATATACACAAGCACAATCCGATTAGCAATCGTAGCTTTCGAAGACGCTGTCAAACTCTGATCTTATCAGTCCTGTCCTTTAGAAAAGTGATCGTACAGTCCTCTGTTCAGATATCATGCGGACACAATCATAGTCCAGCGTTTAGTTTCTCGATCTCAGATTTATTCGACATAGAACTTAATCGAACACATCAATTTAGTTCTGACCGGGCCCGACACATAAGTCAAATCAAATCATCGAGCGGCCGAGATATCGCTTTTACCTTCTTAGGATAAAAGTAACAGATAAACTTCGACTTATATGCATTTACTTATTCGCCAATCAATCATACACAACAATGCGTTTTATAACATCAATTTACTGATGCGGTTTTGCATAATCAATGTACAACCAATTAACAAATAACAAACCATATATCTAGGTTTTAAGACCATATGATATTATCATCTTGCGATCACTTATATATACCTTAAAGTGATTCCAGCAAACGTGGGTTTGTTCCAGTGCTCAAAACTAGTTCATAAGCACTCATGAACGTTGAAACAAACCTTTTCTATGTCTAATACCATTTAGACAATCTACATACCAATTCATGACAATCTTCTTTCATGTCTACTTCCAACATATGAACGATTGTGGACAATTTGAATAATTCGATCATTCTTAATAACTCAGTTAATCAGGAAGTCAAAACATGCAAAGTGAAACAATAGTTAAACAATTAACATAAGACAATAACTTTACTTATAAATAATACTCATTTATTTAATCATCAAATGTCAATTACATTTGTCTATTACAAGTTTCTAAAACTATCTAATCTAAACTAATATCATCCTTCAGCCCAATACTCCTAGCATGCTGCAAGTGCTTAACCCTACTCAGTCCCTTCGTAAGCGGATCTGCTGGGTTATCTTCTGATGATATCCTCTTAACCACGAGATGTCCTTCTTCTACTCGATGTCTAATAAAGTGATATTTTCTATCGATATGACGAGATCTACCATGATCCCTTGGTTCCTTGGTCAAGGCAACCGCTCCTTCATTATCACAGAAAATTTCCATAGGCTCCTTTATGGCAGGTACAACTCCAAGATCACCAATGAAGTTCTTCAACCATATTGCCTCCTTTGATGCTTCGCTTGCTGCAATGTACTCTGATTCGCACGTTGAATCAGCTACGGTTTCCTGCTTGGAACTTTTCCAAGTTACAGCTCCTCCATTCAGGGTAAAGACCCAGCCTGACTACGAACGGTAGTTGTCCCTGTCGGTCTGGAAGCTGGCGTCACTATACCCTCGCACCTTTAAGTCATCACTCCCTACGAGGACTAAAAACCATTCCTTGGTCCTCCGAAGGTACTTAAGGATATTCTTGACCGCAATCTAATGAGCTCTGCCAGGTTTCCTTTGATATCTACAGACCATGCTCAAAGCAAAGGCTACATCAGGGCGAGTACAAGTCATAGCATACATGATTGAGCCAACTGCAGAAGCGTAAGGTACTCGGCTCATCTCTGCTATCTCGGCTTCGGTACTCGGACTTTGAGTCTTACTCAACTTGGCATTACTTTGTATCGGTAATTCTCCCTTCTTCGAATTTTCCATACTAAAAAGTTTCAGTACTTTATCTAAGTAAGTGTTTTGACTAATTCCTATTAGTCTCTTACTCCGTTCTCTCACTATCCTTATTCCCAAGATATAAGAAGCCTTTCCGAGGTCCTTCATAGCGAAGCACTTCCAGAGCCAGGACTTAACCTCCTGCAGTGTCGGGACATCGTTTCCTACGAGTAGTATGTCATCGACATACAAAAAGAGGAAGCTAACTATACTCCCACTGACTTTGACATATACACATGATTCATCTTCGCATCATACAAATCCAAACTCTTTGACTTTCTCATCAAAGCAAAGATTCCATCTGCGAGACGCTTGCTTAAGCCCATAAATGGACTTATCAAGCTTGCACACTCTATTTGGATGCCTTGTATCGACAAAACCCTCTGGCTGAGCCATGTAAACATCCTCAGCCAACTTCCCATGAAGGAAAGCGGTCTTGACATCCATCTGCCATATCTCATAATCATGAAATGTAACTATGGCTAGCATCACCCTAATAGACTTTATTTTCGCAACTGGTGAGAAGGTCTCATCATAGTCAACTCCGGGAGTTCGAGTAAAGCTCTTCACAACCAATCGTGCCTTATATGTGTGTACATTCCCATCCACGTCGGTCTTCTTCTTGAAGATCCATTTGCACCCAACGGTCTTACATCCAGGCACATTATCAACCAAATTCCAAACTTGGTTGTCATACATGGATTGAATTTTGCTGTCCATTGCCTCTTTCCATTTTTCAGACTCCGGGCCTGCCATGGCTTCCTTATAGCTATTAGGTTCATCTAGAATTATTAGTGTACCATCACTAATATACGTGTCCCCTTCGGTATTAATATGAAAACCATAAAACTGGGGTTGAACTCTAACTCTTTTGGAGCGTCTATGAGGTAAGGACTCGTCAATTGGTTCAACCAGAGTTTCCTCCTCGGGTTGAGCGCCAACGGTAGAGGTTCCTTCATCACTCGATTCTTGAATCTCTTCAAGTTCGATCTGCCTCCCACTATCTCCTTGGCTTATGAGTTCTCGCTCTCGGAAAACCCCTCTCCTCGCAACGAAGACAAGATTGTCATTCAGTCTATAGAAGAGATATCCAAAGGATTTCTGCGGGTAGCCAATGAAAATACATCGCTCACTACGAGGTTCGAGCTTTTCGTGAGTATCTCGTCTTACGAAAGCCTCGCAACCCCAAACCTTGATATGTGCCAACGAGGGAGTTATCCATGTCCACATCTTGTGAGGTGTTTTGGTAACCTTCTTAGTAGGGACTCGGTTAAGGATATGGGCGGCAGTCTGTAAGGCATACCCCCAGAATGAGATAGGTAGTGAAGCATGACTCATCATAGAACGAACCATGTCTAACAAGGTTCGATTACGCCTTTCTACCACACCATTCAACTGCGGTGTCCTAGGTGGCGTCAATTGCGAAACAATTCTGCATTCTTTGAGATAGTCGTGGAATTCAAGACTTAGGTACTCTCATCCTCGATCGGATCGAAGCATCTTGATTTTCCTGCCCAATTGATTCTCCACTTCATGTTTGAATTCTTTGAACTTTTCAAACGTTCTGACTTGTGCTTGATTAAGTAAATATACCCATATCTACTATAATCATCGATGAAAGTCACATAGAAGCGGTTCACATCCTTTGTGGTGGGTCTAAAGGGTCCATATACATCGGTATGTATGAGATCCAATAAACCCTCACCCCTCTCACAAGTACCAGTGAAGGGTGACTTGGTCATCTTTCCAAGCAAACAAGACTCACACGTGTCATATTCCCTAAGGTCGAATGACTCCAACACTCCATCCTTTTGGAGTTGGGCTATGTGCTTCTTGTTGACATGTCCAAGACGACAATGCCACAAACATGCTTTATCCATACTATTGGAAGAATCCATGCATAAAACATCATTTCCTAGGTTATCTACAATCATAACAGTCTCATAAATTCCATTACAAGGCATTGCTTCAAAATATAAAACACCATTTAGATAAGCATAAATCGAACCATTCTGATTATTAAACGAATATCTAAATCCTTGTCTAAACAAACCATGAAATGAAATGATGTTTCATGCCATATCTGGCGAGTAGCAACAATTATTCAAATCTAAACTTAATCCATTACTAAGCACTAAAGAATACACTCCAATCTTGGTGACAGGTGACGATCTTCTGTTTCCCATGATTAGATTTATTCTTCCATGCTCCACATCCCTATTTCTTCTTAGTCCCTGCAATTCAGAACAAATGTGGTAACCACACCCGGTATCAAGAACCCAAGAAATAGCATGAGATGAATCATTATATTTAATTGTGTAAATACATGTGAAAGACGTCTTGATCTTTCCATCCTTGATGGCTTGCAGATATTCTGGGCAACTTCTCTTCCAATGCCCTATTTTGTGGCAATGGTGGCACTCTGCCTCCTTTGGGTTAGGGTTGGGTTTAGCAGGATCAACCTTGGTCCCACTATAAGAGGAACCATCTCGAGACTTTCCCTTGCGGTGGCTCTTTGACGGAGCCTTCCTCTTTTTGCCCCTTCCCTGCCCTATAGCCAAAACAGGAGCAGTGGGTGGATTGGGAGTTTGTGCAACTGACTTGTCCTTAAGGTTGCTCTCAGCAACCCTTAGGAGCCCTTGGAGCTTGCTTAGGGTGACCTCTTCCTTGTTCATGTGGTAGGTCATCCTAAATTGGTTGTAACATGGAGGCAAGGAGTGAAAGACCATGTCGATAGCCAAGTCTTCCCCAAATTTGACATTCAACTTGCGAAGACGATCGACATACCTTTGCATCTTTTGCAAGTGTACGGTTAGAGATTCTCCATTTCTCATTTTAGTAGTGATCATGTTAGTGAAGATCTCGTAACGTTCTTGCCTTGCATTTTGATGGTATATCTCCAATAAGTCTTGATACATCTCGTATGGATACATGTCCTCATAGGAATTTTGGAATTCGGCGTTCATTGTGGCTATCATGATGCAATGAACTTTCGTTGCATCACGCTCATGAGTCTCAAAGGCAATCATTTCAGCCGGAGTAGCGATTTCTGGATTGATCTTTTCAAGCTTCTCGTCAAGGACATACTCCTTGTCCTCGTAGCGAGCAATCGTGCGAATGTATCTTATCCATTCACTAAAGTTCGTTCCATCGAAAGTCACTTTTTGGCAAAGGCTCATTAACATGAACGAGCTAGCAGCAGCGTTGTTTGCGTTCGACATCTACAAGTAGAAAAGGACAAAGTTTGATTAGAATTGAATCCCTACTTATCACCCAATATGAAAAATTAGGGCTAGGATCCAACAACATTATTTACACATTAGAAAAGGGATGTCGTAATCCAACGTGCAAACAATTTGAAGGTAAGTGAATGACGATTCACTAATTCTCCACCATGAAAACATAACCTTAAGTTTTAAATGCATTTAGAATTCCTAGATCTCGATGAGATTCATTGAACTCTTCAATGGCATGTTTAAATCTCGATATGCCCCTCTCGTTTGTGACTGGGATGCCGAGGATCACAAAGTGGGTATGAATAACCATGCAAATCTACATGGTGCCTTCATTGTTACAATCACCTATTCGATGTGCCTGTAAACCACACACGCTCCACCGAACTATGATAAACAATGAATCACCCTTTCCCACCTTTACTTAGAACCAACTAGTGTGTCGGTAAACCCCACACGCTCCACTAACTTCTTAGCAAGGGTGCAAAGTGTAATTTCATGGGTTTGCATCAATTCACTTTTCCTAAAGTAACTAGGATTGGGAATTTGAAAAACATGTAGTTACTTTGTATTTTAACATTATACTTTTAATAAGGAGATAGGGTTGCCCTATCCTACCCGTTCGGCTAACGACCCTCCACCGATCAAGCAAGCGGTGGGTGTGAGTGTACACCCATTAAGCGCCATTTTATAGGCAACAACCTTATACCCACCTTATAGACCGGCTTCGTGAATGAGGCCTACTAACGGTAAGACTAGAATTTTAATTATACATATATATATATATATATATATATATATATATATATATATATATATATATATATATTAGTCTTGTAATATTATATTAGTATATGGTTGAATTTTAAACTTTGTAAAATTCTAGGGTTTGAAATTTAAATAGTCCATATTAAACTTTTAATCACAAAACTAAATTTCAAAACTTGAGGATTAGTTTTAAACTTTTCAAAACATAAGGGATCAAATAACAAATAATTTAAATTAACCATTTAATCTCATAATTATCCATATTTGATTTATTTAAATGTTTCTTGCAAAACAATTCACCAATTTAATTAAAATAATCAATTAATATCATATAAGGAAATTATTTTTCAACCAATTGGTAAATATCTTTTGTTAGGTCAAAGAATATACTCACATATATGTTGAAATTCGAATTTTATTGACCCATAAAGATTAAGTCAAGTTTCCATAAGAAAAACAGCAAGAAATCCCGAAAGTAGCTCCATCTGACGCTCGAACTCGCCGAGTACCACAATGGACTCACCGAGTCGAGGCCTACTCACCGAGTTCATCAGGCAGATGGACAAAAATCGAATTTTGCAATCAACAAGCAATCAACCAATGCATCAATTCAATAGAAACCAATCAAGGCTCTGATACCACTGATGGGTTTGAGCCATAAGAACTTTCCTATGTGCACATGCAAACCCTAATGCTTGGATCTAGGTTTCTCTAATTGAACATGCAACGTATCCAAGACTTTTATTGATAGATCTAGTGTAAACATTCAAATCATAACATATGAAATCAAATCTAAAGGAATACCTTGAGTTGCTTGCTTGAATCTTCTTGTCTTTGGAGCTTAGAGTCACAATTGTCACTCCTCTAATGGCTTACAAACACCAACTAGCAAGAGGATGATAATAGAGAGAGAGGAGGATGAGAAAATCGGCTCTAGGATTTCTTGAGATGCACGAGTCTCGATTTCCTCCACCCAATGGGTCTATATATATACTATGAGCTACTAGGGTTACACCTTAAACCCTAATTGAATAACTTAGGCCCTAAACAATCCAATGATCCCTATAGACTAGGCCTTGGACGATTTCTAGGTTTCTCCAAACCCTAAAATCGTCCACCCTCATATCCTTAAAGATCCATAGCCCAAAATACAACTATCACACATTTGACAGTTTATGCCCCTTTATTCAATTAACTCTTTAAGTCACCAAATTAATTCCTAATTAATTTATGACTTATATTAATCAAATAACAATATTATTATTCCTTATATTATTCTCATAATATATTAATAATATTTCTTCTCTCATTATAAATCATCCTGTCAAGTTGCTATGGTGAAGGCAACCCAAAAGGACCATGCTCAACCGGGTTAAATACTTGCCAAATATAGTTACAGCCTTAGACACTATTCCAACATGAGATTCCATAGTGGAAGTGGGAACATATTTCCATGGATTTTATCACCAAATTGCCGAGGACTGCGAGAGGTGTCGATGCAATTTGGGTGATCGTTGACCGGCTGACAAAAAGCGCTCCTTTTCTCGCTATCAGTGAGTGCTCTTTTGCTGAGAGGCTGGCAGAGTTGTATGTGAGAGAGGTGGTATCGTGGCATGGAGTACCGATCTCGATCGTGTCAGATCGAGATGTGCGTTTCACTTCTAGGTTCTGGAAGAAATTCCATGAGGAGTTGGGTACGAGGCTGCATTTCAGTACCGCATACCACCCACAGATGGACGGTCAGAGCGAGCGGACGATTCAGACACTCAAGGACATGCTTAGGGCATGTGTGTTGGACTTCGGAGGAAGTTGGGACACGTATCTGTCATTGGCTGAGTTTTCATATAACAACAGCCACCATTTGAGTATTGGTATGCCCCCCTTTGAGTTGTTGTATGGAAGGAGGCTTCGGACTCCCATCTGCTGGGGAAAGGTCAGGCATCGAGTGTTGGGAAGCACTGAGTTAGTACTGCAGACGACAGAGCAGATACAACAGGTCAGGCAGAGGTTATTGACAGCTCAAAGTCGCCAGAAGAGTTATGCGGATAGGCGACGGTCCGAGCTTGAGTTCCAGGTGGGAGACTTCGTACACCTGAAAGTATCTTCTTGGAAAGGAGTGATCCGATTCAGGAAGAGGGGTAAGCTGAGGCTCCGGTACATTGGTCCGTTCAGGGTGACCGCGAGGGTGGGCAGAGTAGCATATCGTTTGGAGCTACCTGCAGAATTGAGCCAGATTCATGATACCTTCCATGTGTCTCGGTTGAGGAAGTGTATAGCCGACGAGTCGGTGGTGGTGCCATTGGAAGATATTCAGGTGGATGAGAGCCTGAATTATGTTGAGAGGCCAGTTGCGATTGTGGATCGGAACATCGAGGTTTTAAGGAACAAGGTGGTGCCCCTGGTTCAAGTCCAGTGGCAACACTAGAGAGGGTCCGAGCTGACTTGGGAGCCAGAGTTACAGATGCGGAGGAGCATCCAAAGTTGTTTGTGGAGCAAGACTTCGAGGGAGAAGTCTGATTCTAGTGGGGGAGAATTGTAACATTGGGATTTCCAGGTATTATGTTTGATCCTTTATTATTTTTTTGAGTAAAAGAGAGGGACTCGACGAGTTGATGCATAGAGTCGTCGAGTAGGACTGCGATTGCTGACTGGATTAATGAACGAACTCGACGAGTCGGAAAGGGTGGACTCGACGAGTCCACACTATGGATTGAAACCGTAAATCCTTGGGCCTGTTCCCTAATTAAGGGTCCTTATAGCCCTCATTTGCGGCTACCAGTCTAGAGAAAGAGATCCTAGAGAGCTTGAGCAAGTTGTGTGAGAGATTGAGCTATTTTGATCATTTTTTGTGTGGTTTAGCAAATGAGAAAGTGTTTCCAACAAGAGGAGGTCAAGAGGGTTGCTATTCCGTGGATTTTAAGCTTGGATCTTCACTTTTGAGGTAGCAATTCGATCTATTATTCTGTTTTGCATAACAACCTTGAATCTAGGATTTTCTATACCTTTTATTGTCTTGTTTGGGCGAGTACAGTGTCCCATTGAGTGTTAGACTCTGGATCCGGACCTTTTGAGGTCCATAGAGCCTTAGCCAAACTGCTTTATGTGGTTCCATGAAGGAAATGAACTTAGGTTGCCATTTTAGAAGTGATTTAATCAAAAGAAGCCTTGGGTGCTTTGCATGTGAGTCAAGTTTCGACCTTTACGTGGTTATTGGTCATGGGGAGGTCAGATCTATAGTTTAGAGAAGCATATCTGACCTCAGAAGGTCATTTGAGAGTTGTTATGGGAGCAACTCATCGAGTTCATAAGTGGGCTCGATGAGTCGAGTCAGGGTTGCCGCGCAATTCGTTGCAGAGTAACCCGACGAGTGGTGGAGGGACTCGACATACCAAGTGACGCTGAAAAGGATTCAGGGGACCCTCATGGTATCGCCGAGTCACCCAAATGCACTCGACGAGTCTGGTCAAAGTTGACTGTTGACTTGAGTTGACTTCGTTGACTATTGGGGTTTAGTCAATGTTTGGACTTTTGAGCCATTCGAGGGGTATAATGGTCTTTTACCCTCTTTAGAGATCTTATGGAGGGACTAGACTAGTCTTTGAAAGTCGTATTGATTAGAGTAATTATTTTATGTGATTAGGCGGAGGCTAGATCAGTATTTCCGAGTTCGAGGATTACCGAGTTATCCGAGGTGAGTCTTCTCACTATTCTTTACCTAGAGTGGTAATTAGAGTTATGTGATAGCGTATCTTGTATGTTATCTGTATGATAGGATTCCATGTGATTTGTGCTATGTATGATTCAGAGTTTACAGAGTTAGGACCGGATGGTCCACAGTGTTAGGACCAGAGGGTCCATAGAGTTATGGGACTGGAGGGTCCCACCGAGACACATTGACCAGAGGGTCAAACAGATTTATAGCCTTGAGTGGATAATATGTGTTGTATGTGGTATTTTGGGGAACTCACTAAGCACTTATGCTGACAATGTTTTGTGTTATGTGTTTCAGGTACTAGTGAGGATTGCGAGAAGGCGTCGGCATGATCAGTACACACTATTGGAGTTTTTATACGTTTTGATCTTGGGATGTGTTTTTATGGTTTTGACATGCGATACATTGAGATTTGAGAATATATATGAATGAAATGACATTTTTAAAAGTGAAAAATTGTTTTGAAATTTACGTTGTTACAATAAATATCAAATCTGCAAGTTTACATGACAACATATACTTTTCTCATAGTTTTTATGAAGATCTAAGTGATAAACTTCATATTTTAACATATTTTTAGATTTATGAAGTAAACAACACATAATGATAAGCAAGATCGTAAGTAACGATGGTCATCTCTGGTTGTACTCTATAAACTTCGCATTTTGTCGTATGATTCACAATGTTTCAATCTAAATCCCTATGATGTATTTATGGTAGTAGGTAATCGTAGATTTGGCATGAATATTAAGTTTATCCATAGAGTATATAGGTTATTTTGGTTTCGTGATCCTTGAGTATCTAGCAGTTTCGGCAGTTCGGTTGTGCATATAAGTGAACTTATGCAATAACACGAAATAAGAAGAACAAATAGTTGTTTCATTAGTGAATACCATCTTAGTACACGAAAGAGAGTCATGAAGAATAGTAGTGGGGGGGGGGGGGGGAAGTTGATCTTAATCGTGGCGGAAAGTGTCTGGTGGTGGTGCTGATGAAGTGGATGCACCTTGGAGATGAGCTACTTGTCGCTCAGTGTCCCGTAGTCGTGCCTCCCAAACTGACTGTCTCGCTTGGTAGTCCCCGATCACTTCCTGTGTTTGTCCCTCATCTCTCTCAACAATAGCCCACATTTGGTCCATTTTATTTGGTTTGTCCTGAGCTTGGTTGCCAATGTCTCGGGTGCGTTGGACGATGACTAAGAGGGCCCGGTCAGCTGGTCCTCAATGACTGAGATCGAAAACACCTCGGTTCATACCATAGGGCAGTCGTATCCACTGTTAGCGATCCATCTCCTAATATTGTGTGCCCATGGGGTGTGGGGCCATCAAGCCCATTCGATAAGCTGCTACGCTGGCCATGTATGGAGGATTGATGACCTAGGACACTGCATTTGTGTCATCATAGGCATTTCCCTCGAGCTCTTCCTCTTCAAGTTCCACCGCAGGCTCGGCGGGTCCATCTGCAAGTTCTACTTCATGTTCCTCCTCTGGTTCTTCCTCAGAGTCTTCTTTTTGGTCTTCCTCTGGGTCAAGCCACCCTACATTCCCCTGACTAGGAAAATAAGGGTCTCCTAGCTAATGATACCTGACCATAGTTTCTGCATGAAAGTGTATAATTACTTGAAACAAATCACAAACCAAATACACCAATAGTATTATAATTTTGTTTACGTTTGGTTCTATAAGATCTTCGGATAACTAGATGGTAAGTTTTTGATTCATTGTCCATCACGATTACTCCCGAACACATGTTGGTCGTATTTTGAATGAATGTAGTTGATCATTCTACATTCACCCCCAATACGACTACATAACTGCCCGCGTTAAATCGTGATGTTCAAATCCTCCAAAGACTTTTACTGTTCTTGTTGTGTTATTATTCTAAAATGCACACATAGGTATGTATTTTAATTATTATGTTTAGTGTAATTTAGTCCCATTGTATTTATAGTTGCATATATTATATGATTAGATATGCTAGTTCAATATAAACAATGCTCTGATACCAATCTGTCATACCCCCGAACTAGACGGCGAAAACGTCTGGGGTTTGCATGTGACTTCATCATTGGAGTATCATCACAAAGTATATACTTGAAACATAACATTATCATCACCACACATGTAATATAACAACATACATTGGTTACATCGAGTATTGTATTTGAATATTACATGCCATAATAATTAAAGTCTGATGAAATAGAAATATAACAAAACATCCACTAGTTTGTTCATCCCAACTTGATTCAACAGTTTCCTGAGAATACACGTTAATTTAAAAATGTCAACATAAAAATGTTGTTGAGTTCATAAGCGGATTTAAGAAAAAGATTTGTATAACTTTGTAATGACAAAAAAAATCTTGTATTTTCTTAAAATAGTCTTGTATGCTTGTGTCCAATCTGGTATTAATGCATGTGTGTTATTGTTTAATAGAATGCCAAAAGTGAATGAAGAGAATGTAAATAGAATGCCCCCATACAACCCTATGTTGCCTGTAAAAGAAGGTAATGAATAGTCTCCCATAAATTTCATAATGTTAATTCCTCTATGTGAGCCATCATAACCATACTAATTAATGACAATTTCGCCTGCCTTGGCATTGGTGGACGCCGACGAAGAAATAGATTAAGGTTATCGTCACCCTAGACTGATGTAGTCTAACTGTAGCGAACAACTCAGGTGTGGGGTGTCATCCCCGTATAGATCTATACACAAAACCCCGTTCACCCTCCAAGAGACTCTGGTTATAACTACAGGCTACGATCGTACATCCAATAAGTGTCAACCGACACATCTCACTAGACCCTTAATCGAATTTTACGCGAAGAGAAACATATAAAACTTACTCCGGGCCCAATGACCCATGTAAGCGAACCACCGATGCTCACTAAACACGTAGTCATTTTCAGGCCCGAAAGGAATGAGGTTATACAACATGTGCCCAAAATATATATAAAAGGACAACTAACGCCCATTTCACATGTAACGTATTTACAGGCCCAAATAGCACGAAATTAGTATCCAAGGTCCGTCGTGAATGTTAATGGGTCAATGAGGCCTAATAAACATATAAATAGTATTCAGGACCTATCAAGTATATTAATGGGCCATTAAGGCCCAATATTATACGAATGGCAAAATTAGTTGATATGTTTGTTATTTTATTGCTAGTATTAGTTCAATTATTTGTTAAATTGACTTAAAAATACTACTTTTGTAAGCATATATATTAAATGCACATAAGTTAACATGTCTAGATAATTTAAAAGTATGTATAAGTCATATAAACTTGCATCTAACAACTGTATAAACACTTTTAGTAAGTTAAAACAATTTTCTAATTTTTGGCATTTACGTCTCTATTTTTAGAAAAATTATAGAAAAATCATTGTATGTCGAAATTTGGATTCGTTAAGTCAGTGAGTTTAGAAAACTAGTTTACTTTCTTCATTATTTTTATTATAATTTTTAGTGATCTCAAACCAGTGTGAAAATTTTCATCTTCACAGACTGGTCCGAAATCCTTCCTGAAATGATAGGCAGTTTTGTAAAAAGCGCCAAAAATTGTAGAAAAATCGTATGAATGTGTGAGAGTAGTCATTTTAAAGGTATAAACTTGCTCGGTTTTCATGTAAAACAGTTTTGAAAATTTTTATCATCTAGTTGGTCAAAAGAGTCCGTAACCAGACCAAAACTTTTATGTTAAAAGCTGATTTTTGAGTTTAGGTTATAGATTTTTAAACACAACACTTGTTTTTGCTATTTTGAGTGTATAAATCTCATATCTGCAAGTTTACATAACAAAATATACTTTTCTCATAGTTTTTATGAAGATCTAAGTGATAAACTTCATATTTTTAACATATTTTTAGATTTATAAAGTAAACAACACATAATCACCAAATAAATCATGAAAAACACACATAGTCAAGCATATACACATAGATCTACACAAAACAACTTGTATTCTCCCCCAAAACTTAGTAAAAACTAAAAATAGGGGGTATGAACACACTTTGCTTTGAAGGTTTCGGTTTTGGAAGAGGATTGGAGAGGTTTTCGGCTTTAACAAGCGTTCTTGGAGAGATTTTCGAGATCTATGAAGTTCTAAGAGCATGGATCCTGAAATGAAGTGTTAAGCAGTGAAGATTATAATAAAATGAAGTTATTCATCAAAATTAGAGAGTATCTTACCAATATGATGATCTATGATGAAGTTTTCTTGATCTTTCACACAAGCATACACAAAAATTTGAAGAAGGAAAGATGAGATTTCCTTGAAGTTCTAAAGAGAGTTTTTGTTGGAGTTGTAATGAAAAGAAAGTTAGATTAGGGGGGAATGCATCTTGGCCGTGATTAAAAGGAGAGAAGAGGGAAAGAAAAGTGTGAAAAGGTGGGGGTATGGAGCTATGTTATTTATCTAGATATATGGTGGACAATATGCATGGATATCCATTGAATAATAATGAGGTGTCACACTCTAATTAATCCCATATTATCTCCCTTTTTTTACAAGTATACATATATATATATATATATATATATATATATATATCTGTGTGTGTGTGTGTTTATAACTGAGAATGAGGGAAAGGAAGAGAAAAGTATTGGGCCATACTTGCTTATATTCGATATTATGAGGCCCAACTTGAAGGTTTCTGGCCCATTCGGCCCTTATGAGGGTTCACAACCCAATCGTAATAAGCTAAGAGGGTTCACGACCCAATGAAGCGCATGAAGATAGTTTACTGCCCAATATGGCTTATGAAATCATTTACGGCCCATTAAGGCCCATGTTAACAAAGTGAGACATTTTAGGCCCTATAATGTCCTTGAGGAGTCTTATGGACCAAAAATGCTATTATTTAATGAATATGGGTCCAATTAGGGCCCATATAATAATTTCTTGACCCAACATACTCGAATCGAGAGTTTATTGGCCCATTAGGCCCAATAAACGACTCCTGGTCCATTATGGGTTTGAATCGGGATATTAGGGTTTCAAACTACAATGGGGCGTTTGAGATGTGTTGATTTAGGTTTTGGACCTCACTCAAGAGCTTTGATTCAAATGATTGATAACATCAACTTAAGATTACAAGTTACACAAGAGTTGAGTATAGAATTTCCTAGCCAAAAATGCTAGTTGTCACATGGCACGAAACAGGTAGTAACTATGCTAGTGGCTAGTTGTATCTCATATATATATATATATATATGTATATATATATATATATATATATATATATATATATATGTATGTATGTATATGTATATATATATATATGTATATATGTGTATATATATATATACGCGTATAAATTACATGTTCTGTTGCATGATTCCTTAAAGTTTCAATCATATAATCAAAATGTACTTATGGTGGCAAGTAGTATGTATTGTACGAACGTTAAGTTTATAAAAATAGAGGATATCCATCGATACATTTTGTTGATTCGGGCTAAATGAGTTCTTGGAGGGCGTACCTCTCTTGATTCCCTAATACTAGTTGTGATGAAAGATGTAATAAACCTAAGACATAGTGTGAGTAGTGTAGTCACTAACTCACTTGGATATGCTAGTCTATCATACACCAAAATGGCGCATAAGGTGCCCAACCATTTCACTCATTTCGCTAGTGGCCTCCTCCGCTCTCTGTTTTGCTAAGGCTACCCTAACCTCAGCTGCAAGAATCTGTTGTCCCATGGTGGCCACTTCCTCCTCTAAGGAGTGTAGGCGGTCTGTAAGGTCCTCCTGCTCTGCTTGTTGGTTCAATATTGCTCCTGAATGGTATTCTTGTTCTTCGTGGAGGCGTCGAATTCACATTTTCGCATTATGGGCTTCGCCTCCAATCTCCATTACTTCATGACGAAGAGCCTGAACCTGGGTGCCTAGACAGGCCACTTGTGGTACCATTAGAGGTATTGCTTGACTCGTGAGGGTGTTGGGCCCCGAAGTAGGGTGTAGTGGATGCATGCCTAATGTGGATCGTCGACTGTCTCCTCTAGCCCAGACATGTGATTGGGTTACCCCATGTGGAGGTGCATCCTGGACAAGGTAGATGTCAGCAAAAAAGCTTACCCTTTCATGGGGAATATTTTCTTAATAGGTATGTTTATCTCAAGAGGACTCCTATTAGATGCTTACGTACCTGGGAGGAGGGAGGTGAAAGGGTCTCTTGCCTGTTCCCGATAGGGTAAGGCTCGCTAAGGATCTCTCCAACACCTTCATACTTGTCTGGCTCTTCATCGGAATCCTCCACTTCGCAATCCACCTATGGGTATTCTTCGGGACCCATTTCTGGGTTCTCCACATGAACCGTTTATGGCTCCTCCTCGATCCATCCATTGGCTACCATTGCAGGGAAGCGGAGGTCTTCGTGGTGAAATTCAGTCATGTTGTCTGTGTGAGATTAGGGGTATATAAAGAATATATGAGATTAATAGGAGCATTTCTAACAAAAAATGTTATGGTGTGATCCTTACCGGGTCCTCTTATAATCACGTAGTGTATACAAGTTTTATATAACTAAGAGTGTATAGACCTTCGACTAAGTGATTCTACTCTAAGACCACAGCCAAACAAGGAACAAGAAGTAGAGCGAAATCACAAATTTTAAGTCTATAGAATCTAAATTATATATAACCTTAATGTATACACTAAGTAATTCTAGACCTGCCAGTGAGGGTCTTTAGTTTTCACATGATTTATTTATAGTATTATAAAATACTCCTATAGTATTTTAAGCTTTATGTTTGGTTATAGAGTTTCTTGATTTATAGAGTTGGTAAGTTTTAGACTTGTTGCTCACTACGACTATTCCCTGGCATACGCTAGTCACCTCTTGGATAAATATAGTTGATTAGACTATATTCATTCCATACCTGATTATATACACCAAGGTTTAATAGTAGTGTCCAACTTATCTTAATACTTTTGTTTGGTTCTTATTATGACATTGTGCTAGTATGTATGTATGTATGTATGTATGTATGTATGTATGTATACTTCTATAAACTATTATTATATTTAAAAGTATAACTCTTGGTTAGAGTGTTTAAGTCCGATTATATTTATAGTTGTATATATCTTGTATGGTTTGATATACTTGTTCACTATAAAAAATGCTCTGATACCAATCTGTCACACCTCCGAATCGGAACAACGGAAACATCCGGGGCAGAGTAATGAAACATAGCAACACAAATACTCATATATTGATAATACAAGTTTACATCGTTCACAACTTTGTTTTGCTCAAAAGTAAAATATGAATAATAGAAGTAGAAAACATAATGCAGCGACGTCGGGCCTCAAAATGATGGGAATACCTGTCTACTGCTTCCCTGATAATACAAGTGATTTTCAAAAGTGTTAACAATTAAGTTGGTGAGTTCATAAGTATTTTGGAATGAGAAAGATTTGTAGTTGTTTTTTGTAAAATAACTTTGTAAACTTCTAGAAAATCAGATATTTTCTTTAAAACGAGTTGTAGGTCTTATCCTCAAAAACCTAAATGTATGTGTATTCCTTTGTATCTTTTCCTTGTAACGTGAGAGTGTATGTTTCCAGAAATCCAATATTTTCTTAAATGTAAACTATAGTCTTAAACCCTAAAACCAAAAATATAAGTAGTGTTGTGCTGAAAATAGTATGTAGCTTTATCTTTTTATAAAACTATTGAAGTGTAAGTTACCCCATAAACCGAATAATGGCGCTAAACCCTATGTGAGTTATTATAACCATGTTGAATATGACTGATATGCATGAACGATGTTCTTCAGGCGTCGGAATTGGCAAACTTTTGTCACCCTAGATTTGCCGTTATAACTGTAGCGAACAGCTGAGGTGTGGGGATTGTCAATCCCGTATAGATCTATACACAACGGTCTCGCTCTCCCTTCAGGTGACTCTGGTTATAATGCAGGACTTAAGGTGTACTTTAGGTAAAGTACGTGAAGAGAGTGTCTCACAAGAGCATTAATAAATTTACGTGAACTATGACTCCTTTTTTCTTGTAAAACGAAATAATTATATCTTTGAATAATTATATGTATATTCTGAAATGAAAGTGTGGTTTGTGACTTCCAAAACTATACCAATTATAGTTTATCTTGTTTGTTTGAAACTATTTATATAATCTTTTATATAAATATGAATGTGTATTCTTGTCTAGTATTAAAATATGAAATCAAAACATAATATCCTAGGGTTGTAACCCACCAAATTAGTAAATTACAGTAATGTAACTATTTTTGCTAGAAAAACTATCTTTTAATAAAAGTTTTCAAAAACCATGGAGTTTTACAAATCATAAATTTTTCTTATGATTTTATAACATAGATTGTGTTTGTTTTGTTAGCTTTGCAATTCAACTAATATATATATATATATATATATATATATATATATATATATATATATATATATATATATATATATTCAAAGACTAGTATTAACCATATGTTATGCAAATAATATTTTATCTTTAACATAAGATGAAAACATATAAAAAGTGTCGTAAACAAAGTTATACTTGCTTCCCCCCCCCCCCCCCCCCTTATATATATATATATATATATATATATATATATTCAAAGACTAGTATTAACCATATGTTATGCAAATAATATTTTATCTTTAACATAAGATGAAAACATGTAAAAAGTGTGGTAAACAAAGTTATACTTGCTCCCCCCCCCCCCCCCCCCCCCCTTAAAAACATGAAAAGCTTGAAAATATGAGGGTATGAACTCACCTTAGGTGAATTTGTGTGTTGCTTGAAATGATGAGGTGAAGATTTCAAGCCTAAACTCTTGAATGGAGTTCATGAACTTTCCTAGAAAATAATACTATCCAAAATGTAAGGATGATGCTTAGGGAAAGTTGAACTTGGGAGATCCTAGATTTGTTCTTGAGAGAATAAGGAGAGATTTAACCGGAAGTAGAATGGAAGAATGACGGGGCTTGTGGAATGGATTCGTCCAAATATAAGGAGTGGAACTTGATGTGGTATTTACTTGGAAGTCTCTTGGTTATTACAAGGATATATGTTGGTTATTGTGTAGGTTACTGTAACTTTGCACGGGAAAAGGAATGGGACATCACATTTTAAAGTCAACTAATTTTATTTTTGTCATAAAATAACATCCACTGGAAACTCAATAAAAATCATCTAAGGCTATGAGATTTCGGTAATACATGACCGAAATCTCCTCATTCCATTTGAGATTTCGGTCCTCATTCCCTTTGTGTTTTTTTAACCAACACGAAAACGAACCAATTAAAAATTGGTAAACACGATACGACAAGACAAATATAACATAAAATAACAATTAGTTTATTTAATTAATACTTAATCATACATAACGCGATAAACATGACAAATTAATGCTAAATCGTATCGAATTTTGAACACGAACACGACACGAAATGAAACTTTGTTTTTTTACACTTAACACGAACACAAATTTAAATTTTAGTTTCGTTTCAATTTTATTTCTTTGTCTTGTAATCAATTGCTACCCTTATATGGTTCAAAATGGAAATGTTTTTTGTTTTTTGTTTTTTTTTTTTTTTCTATTATTATTGTGAAGGGGGAAATAAATTAATGAATTTAACACGGATACGTTGTCATGTTGTCACAACGGTGGGAAACAAATCAACAATCATAAGATTACCTCTGTGCCATGATGGGCTTCGACCCAACACCAATATATTAATGGGTCGGGTCGTTAGATACCATTAGGAAGGTGATCTTTACGTTGTATTTTTCTTGGACATATTATGAATCATATACGAGTGATCTAAAATATATCTTCTTTTTCTTAAATAAAAATCAATAAATTCTTTTGGATAATTCATATGTCGATCTAATTGTATTTTTAAATTTATATATTTTATCAACTTGAAACCATCAGCCAACACCCATATGTTATTTCATTATCATCAAAAAAAATTTCTAATGTAAATATTCATTATTAAAACATAAAAATTCCATAGAGACGTAACATGTAGATACAAAACAAGTTGCGCCATTATTTTTTTTAAATAACGAAACTATAAAAGGATAAATTATTTGCTGCTCATGGCAGCTCCCCGATTTGCAAAGATAGCCATTTAGGCGATATGCAAAGACATAAAAGCATGCCACTTATCACCCAAATTGAAACCATGATAATCGAACACTTAACATTACATATAGAGACTAAAGTCTTACCCAATAGATCTCTATGTAACTCATTATTTAAACAACATCACATTATCTTAGTTTTATTATTGTTTTATTTAACTATTTTTACGACTTATAAATTATATATTTCTTTACGTTTTGCTCGAATGCATTATTTAATGTCATTTTTTTTTTTGACGTTTTAATCATTTACATTCAAAAACACATTTATAAATTAAAAATATGGGTTTAAATAAACACTCATATAATTAATTGATTGCACATTATCAATCATCTAATTCAACCTCAGCTACATATTTCTAATCTGCCGTTCAAATGCTCTAGCGCTCTAGCATACATGCACAACGGAAGAGTTATATTCATAAATTGTTATGCAGCATCATCGGTTTTTTTCCCCCGCCACCTTTCCCACCGCCGCTACCAACCGACATAATTATATATGATTAATCACTTGCGAACACACACACACACACACACACACACACACACATATATATATATATATATATATATATATATATATATATATATATATATATATATATATATAGTCAAGATCAAATATGAAGAAAATTTTTGGTAGGAAGGTAAGAAATTTTTTATATGCATATTCTCTTAGCAAAAAATGAAATGAATCATTAGATGATTCAAAAGTAAGATGATTCATAAGAAAAAATTCCGAAAAAAAACACTTTCATGATTCATTTTTAGGTAAATTAAGAAAAAAAAATTCACTTTTATGATAATTTTAGTGAATATCATCAAAATCATCATAAAAATGAATAATCGAAATGTTTTTTCGGGATTTTTTTTGGTGAATCATGTTATTATTGATTCATTTGTTTTTTTCGCCAAAAAATTAATTGGAAAAAAAATTTCTTACCGGATATATATATATATATATATATATATATATATATATATATATATATATATATATATATATATATATATATATATAGGAGGGTTAAATTGAGAAAAAAAAGTTGAGAATGAGGAATCATTCTCAACCACTCATTTATATATATATATATATATATATATACACACACACACACACACATTATACATATATGTATAAACATCTTTAATCATATATGACTATGTCTTTCCACCGTATAATAATTTATGATTAGCCATATTTGTATAAACGTGTATAATCATATATAACCATACATATCCAGTCGTACCGGTATGCAGGAGCGCTAATGCGGTAGATAAAAATGTATGGTTGATGTTGAATCTAAATATCTCTAGTTTTTTCAAGAATCTTATAAGAACCATCATCTCTCTCTTTCTGTGTGTGTGTGTGTGTACATATATATATATATATATATATATATGTGTGTGTGTGTGTGTATGTGTGTGTGTATCCCAATCAACGTATGTCAGGTAGCATATCTTCAATGTGTTTCCAATTAAAGTGAAATTACTGATATACATTTCCCATTTATACTTCTTTTTCCCATTCAAATGGTGTTCAATGCTATTTGGTATCTATAGAACCCGTCTAATCAACCATCATTAACAAATCACAACTTAATGACAAAAAATTAGAAAGTAATCTCCAAATTTGAATTGGCTACACTATGCGTTCTATCGATTTCATATATTCTTCGAATGTACTTATAATGGATCACAAAATTTGTAAAGAAGCTAATCATCTACATACAATTTGTGTCTCTCATATCTTGTCTATTTTTCCCTCTGAGTTACTCTCACCATCATCGACAATGTTAAGATTCATTAATACTTTCCCTTTAATTTTTGGGATAATACGAAAAAAAATCATTTATCAGGTGCATCACCACTTTATTATTTAATCATTTATTAGGTTCATCTGTAAGAACCCAATAATTAGAGAGATTTGAATTTCAGTCAAATGTTAACCAAAATGGGAAAATGGTTATTTAGAAGAATTGCATGAGTATATGAAGTTGTGACTTCTTGAAAACGGCCATGATAAGTTTAAGTCACTAACACGAGATTAGATAAGTATGTTTAAGAAAAGAGCTTAATGAGAAACTGCGTTTTGGTCAAAAGGGTAAAATTGAAAAATTTTTAAGGTTTATGATCAATACAAACAATCCTATGTGTGCATATAACCCTAAAATTGATCAATGTTTTCTCAAATTGAACATACCATGTGAACAATAGTATATAATCAAAATTACATAATAAGGCTGTTGGGTTTTTTAGTGCAAATATAGTTTCATAAACTAGAAAAATATGGCAACGAAAGACTTTAATTTTTGAAATAACATAAACATTTTATACCCACCAAGGATCTTCTTGCAAGTTATAGAAAGATTAAAACACCAACCTAAGAAAATGTGAAGAAGTAACAACATTTGTAGTTCTTTGGGTCCTCTCGAGAGGCTTGGAAGGTGATGAAGAATGTGGAACCTTTAAGATACCAACAATGAGTCAACTTGATGTAGATGCTAGTCCAAAATATTAAACCCTTAAGCTTTCAGTTCATAACCAATATGAACTTAAAGAAGGCTTGAAGATGCAAATGTTCTTCAAGTTTTCTAACCAAAACTAGAGAGAAAGGGAGAGGGAAGAGAAGATTCAAAATTTGCATCAATGAATCAATGAGTAAATAATCCAAGTGCAAGCTCTCTTATTTATATGCATAAAGTTAAGTTATTAACCATTAGTCCTTAACACTTTAAGCCATTGTCATAAGTATGTCTCCCATGCCTTTAAAGCATGATTAGACAAGTCATACACTTCTTCTTATGCATATCTCGAAAATTGCATAAAGACGAAGAAAGAAAGTCAAACTTTTATAAACTCTGTTGGAGCATGGAAATGCTCTATAAATAATGAGTGATAGTTAGGTTGTATTTTCCCTTTATTGTATTTATGGTGTAAATACTCTCCCTCCAATATAAAGGGAGAGTTGGTCATATCTTAAATAGCTAGCTCACTTTTCATAGTTAGTGAACTTTCTTACAATGTAAGCTAGAGAGAGAGAAAAGTGGTGGGTTATCTCACCAGGGAGAATTTCTCTCCTACCATGTTCTTCATGCATTAATATTATTATCTCTCTTTGCTCTTAGCCTTGTTCCATGAACTTATAATATGTTCTTCATGATCATACTTACAAAAACATGATTAATCTCGAGATATCTTACTTCTGCATTCACCGTTCGTAATAAAAATGGGTTCCTACAATTGATATCAGAGCCGTACCTTGAAGATCTCACGATTAGTTCAAGGGAACGACTCCTGTTCGGTGATTATCTTGTTATTTTTCTGTGTTTCTGCAAGAAAATTTTTCGGGTTTCAAACCGAATTTTTTTTTATGACAATCGTTCTTAGTTCTATCTTCTGGGTGGACTAAAATCTTAGTAAAAAACTAAATTGTTGTTGCTGCTCGTTCTATTTGTTGCTGGAAAAAGATGTTCTTAAAAAGATTATTATTTTTTTGCTGTTGAAGAAATGAAGAAAATTGGGAGAAGAAAATTAATTTTGTGGTCTCCAAATTGTTGAAGAATTTGCTCTAGGAGTTTTTTTTATTCTTGGATGAGAAGACACAAAATAATGAGCTTATTTTCTTGAAGTTAGTGATCTTTATTCTACCCAGCAGCTTATGAATCTTCTTGAGGTATGAAGA
Source organism: Lactuca serriola (assembly GCF_051521515.1). Lineage (NCBI taxonomy): Eukaryota > Viridiplantae > Streptophyta > Magnoliopsida > Asterales > Asteraceae > Lactuca > Lactuca serriola. The sequence continues at coordinate 355,059,388 of NC_136411.1, forward strand.
CTTTTATTCCTCATTATTCTTGCTGTAGATCTTTAATTGAAGAAATATTAGACATATATTGTGTTTGTATAAAGCACCTTGTCCTTGTTACTCTTTTGGGTAAAGAGTAATTCACTCATATTTGCCTTCCTAAGCAAAAACTATGTGACATAGTCCAATCCCATCACCTTTTGTCCCTAAAAACCTCCTGTACACTCCTTATCTTTGCTTTCCCAAGACCACTTTTTGACTTAAAATGCTTTATAAAAGATTCCCTAATTAAATTATGAATAAATGACATTTGCGGTACCATTTTTCATGGAAAAATTAACATTTTTCGTCATATATTAAGCCCTTCTCGGAGCCCTGAACTGTAGCCAAAAACTACCTATCGGAGTCTCCTAAGAAACCTCCCTGCAACCCTTCTTACCCTTGATCCGACGTCCCTCTTAGGCTTGGTCCGCAGCCTTCCCTTTGCCTGCTGACCGAAGTCTTCTGACCCACAATGTACCCTTCTCAGCTTTGGACCGAAACCTTCTCCTTCTCTGACCGAGGTCCTCGCACCGCAACCTTCTCTCTTCCCTTAGACTGCAACCAGCTCCTTTGCACCGCAGCCTTAGCACTTGACTTCGCCTCATCCGCAGCCATCTAGACCGCGTCACCTACTCCGCTGCCTACCTTCCCACTTTGGTACTCAGCTCCATCCATTCCATCAGCAATGCTCCTCCTCTACCCAAGACTCCCTCCCACCGCAACCACCCTCACTTCGGATCTTCCCTTCTCAACTCCGCCTCCACCCTCCTTCAGCCCTCCTCCTCCTCCTTCTTCTTCCAGCCTTAAGCCTTCCTCCTTCCTTCCCTCTTTCCTCCTCCTCTCCTCTTCTTTTTTCCTCCCTTCTCATTGTTAGATTAATGTCTAAGTCCATAACTATAATTGGCAAGACTAGACCCGACCCGGCATGGTCCATTTGGGTTGCATGGCATCATGCATTTGGATAGACTAAAATGAGAGAAATAACACTTAAGGTTTGTTAATATATTATAAGTTCTAATATATTAATAAGGTTATTTAATTAGTATTGATCAAGAATTAATTTGGAATTAATTAAGTGATCAAAAGGAGATTAATTAAATATATGGGTTGATTGTGTAAATCATTCATTCTTATATATATAGGCTTGTGATCCAAGATTCCTTGTGTTGGACTAAGTCCATGGGGTGACCCATGGATGCTCCATGGAGGTTAAAATCCATGGAGCATAAGGAATGGGTAAAGTCATGAGTTACATGGTGTAACCCTAATAGCCACCATATAAAAGAATCCCATGGCTCAAGAAATCGTGCACTATGTGTGAGTGTGAGGGCTAGATGATTTCAAGGAGTGTTCAAGTTTCTCTCAAGTTATTCCAAGTGTATTTGGTGTTTTGTGAACCATTTGAGGTGTCACACTTAGGGCACTAGGCACTCAAGCTTCATGAAGACTTTCTACATCAAAGAGGTATGTATTCTATCTTGTTATATTCATTGTTTTGTATGCTAGATTAGGATAATACCTTGGAAGTTCATATTTGCATGTATAATAGAGAAAACATAGATCCAAGGTATTTAGGGTTGCATGTACACTTAGGAGTGTTAGACTGCTCAAAACCCAATAGTGGTATCAGAGCCACGGGTTGTTTTCTGTTATATTGATGCAAATATTTTATTTTCAAAGTTGAAAAAAAGGAAAAAAAAACATGAAGTTTGTCAAATTTTAAGATAATTACTTGTTCCTGTGAAAAACTAATTATTAGTAAAATTTGAATAATTTACTTTATGAGTTGAATTAGGTCAAATTTAATAAAAGATAAAATGATATGATTATTTTATTAGTTTTAAAAGTTTGATCTAAAAAGTTTTATTTTTTGAAACCTCCATAAGTTATGGATATGAAAAGGTTTTAAAAAAATTGATTCAAAGTTTTTATGGAGTTACAAAATTTGGTGTTAATGTTTTAAAGGATTCCATAACTTAAGAATAAGTTATGGATCACCAAAAGTTTTTTGTGTTACCTTGTTTTATGAGTGAATTTAGATTAATGAATAAAATTATGTGATAGTTGTTTTTAATCCAAATTAGTCTAAAAGAAGTTCTAAAATGTGTTTATGTAACTTATAAGTCACATTTATGAATCTTAAAACTCATAAAAGTTGCCATAGGTTACAAAATGAAGAGTCTTTTTCCTCATTAAATTGTTTTATGACTCCATAACTTGTCCTCAAGTTATGGATGTTCAAGAGTCACTTCATTAAAGTTTTTAAAACTTTAATTAAACTCATAAGTTATGAAAATCCAAGAGTTTTGAATAGTTTCAAAACTTTCCCTCAAGTTTAGGAATTTGTAAAGTTTTCCCCATGAATACTTTAATTCCAAGTTAGCCCTTAGAATTTTAAAAGTTAAAATTCAACCGTTATACTTTATAATATTATAAGTTAATAATATATATATATATATATATATATATATATATATATATATATATATATATATATATATGTCTAAGAGTAAAGTCAGTCTTACCGTTAGTAGGCCTCATTCACGAAGCCGGTCTATAAGGGGGGTATAAGGTTACTGCCTATAAAATGGCAGTTTAATGGGTGTCCACTCTCACCCACCGCTTCCTTAACCGGTGGAGGGTCGTTAGCCGAACGGGTAGGACAAGGACTAGAATTCTCCCTTCATTGAAAGTATTAATGATAAACACTAAGTAACTAAACTCTTATAAATACCCAATCTTAGTTACTTAGGAAAATGTGAATAAGGTACTAATCCATGAAAGTACACTTTTCACTTTGTTTAAGTCGGTTAGTGGAGCATGTGTGGTTAACCGGCACACTAACTCGTATTTAACAAGGTAGGGAAAGGGTAACTTAATGTTTATCATAGTATCGATGGAGCGTGTGTGGTTAACCGGCACATCGATTGAGGGGTAAACACTTAAGGGTACCAAGTAATTTGCTTGGTTACTTCACACCTTGTTTTGTGATCCTCGGCATCCCACTCACAAAACCTGAAGGGCACACTCGAGATTGAAACATGCCATTGAAAAGTTCAATGAATCTCAAAGATCTAGGAGTTTCAAAAACCAATTAAAACCTAATAATACATTTCGTTTATCTTGGTGGAAATTGGTGAATCGTCATTCACCTACCTTCGAATATTTTATAGCTTGGATTACGACATCCCTCTTCTAAGTTATAAAATAGTTTGTTGGGTCCTGGCCTTAATATTTCATATTGGGTGTCATATTAAGGATTTTAAATCAACTATCTTGAATATCTCCTAAAAAGATGTCTGGTTTAGACATTTATGATCTTCCTAAATCTCTTGAAACAAGCTTTCCTAAATGAAGATGATGTCCCATGGAAATCATACTTCTTTCACCTACTCTAATTATTCTCCTTAATCCACAAGTTCTTGAAAATTTTAAGGTCACTCAAGCCCTATTGGCAAGCAAAGGTCTATGTGTGATCACATCTTGGAGATGTAGTCACATATTGACAAGCCGGGAGAGTTGGGTGTCAAAATGTTGAGAATGTTGGTGCCTCAACTACTTTCTAAGTCACATAGTGAGTTCCTTTGGGACTCCTATGATACAGACTATGACAAGACCCTTAATGATCTTATCTATTTGCTAAGATCAACTTCCTAAAACTTGTGGACATTGACAATAATGACATTGGATATCCAGTAAAGCTCTCTCTTTCCAATGGAAAGGGATCGGCCATAGTCAACTCGGTTGACCAAATGGTAAAGAGAGAGGCTAAGTCTGAGATAGTCCCATTATCAAGGGTCCATAGGTAACTATTGCCAAAGGAAGGGGCATTGATTGCGAAGCTGCCAAATTTACCTAAGGATGTTAAAGTCAATAAGTTTGGCTCTACTTCAGGTAAAGTCCATTGTCTAACTCTATTAAGTGCATGCTGATTCTGATCGCGAAGATGGATTTCAATCGTATGGTTCGGTGATCAAAATTTTGGGCTATTACTTAAGAGTTATGATATTTATATTGCTTAGGAATAGATAACAACAAGGCTTTCATATGGATTGTAAGGATAAGTTTTTCCGCAAAGTTTTAAAATAAAAGAAAAAGGTTTTGATTTTATTTATTTTAAGTATCCTTACAATGGCATTTGTGAAAAGTTGTTGCTTATAAGATTCCACTGATAGCAATATTGGAAAGTGAATTTGATTCTTTCATTTGTGGTAGTGTCTAAATTTACCAAATAACGAAAGACTCTCATCACCCAAGGTTCAATCTGACCGAAACTTGGAATCATGCAAGTTGTATAGGATGATGAATGAGAACTTTCAGCTTGGTAAATTAAGACTAATTCCTTATGTGAATAAGGAAAGGACTAAGGGATCAAGTACAGATTCTTGTGCACTGGTCAAGTGCACCACAAAAGATCGATAAGAATATTCGTCATAATTTACTAAAGCTCAGTAAATATAGTTATACTTACAAGCTTAAGTGTAATTCTGAGACATTGGAAAAGGTTCCAATGTAAAGCAGAGCGAATAAGAAGAATCAAATTAGGCAGAAGGATAAAAGTTTCTCAAATCTGAAAAGATGGGAGAGTACTTTAGTATCATGTTTTATTATGATCTTAATGATTTAGAGACCTGATCACAATTCATCCTCTAAGTGCATTCTGATAGCCCAGAAGAGGAGCTATGAATTGTTGAAGTGGTTAAATCAAGAAGATGATTTATACATCGTTCCAAAACAATTCTTAGAGTCATACTCCAAGATTGTAACTTGAGTGACATATCTTAAAAAGGGTTTCTTAACACTATTCAAATGTAAGAGTAAAAGGTGATCTACAATTGTACATTTGAAATTGGTAAGTTGTGATGTTTTAGATAAAACAGAGACCAACTTAGGCTAATTGTGTAAAGTGTTAGTGTTGATAAAGAATCCGCACTATCTCTTGAATATTTGACAAGGGAGTCTTATATGTCAAGAGGACAGTGGGAGTCTTAAAGGTCTTGAAAGTCTTAAGAACTAATCAAGAATAAAACCTGAAGTTCTTCACTAGCACACGACTTGAGGTTTATAACCTATCATGTTGACATATTCTGTGCCCATTCCAGTTAAAGTTGGCTTTGCATATGAGTTTTTAGAGTTCTCAATTGGTTGTACAACAACTTGGAAGCAATGGCAGGCCCTTGAGCTGCCAGGTGGCAAGAAATTAAGATTGAGTTCAATCCATATGAGTTTGGATTTGTCATTATCCTTGTCTTGTGATTATGGTTTTGACAAATTCATATGGGTAGGAACTCATACACCATAAAAATCTAAGTGTCATAAGGTTTCTCTCCGATTCATGAAAATGATGGCGAGGAAAGACTTTCACTAAGTAGATTTTAGCTAGATAGCAGTTGCGATATTTGCATTCTCAAATTTGTTAGTGGAGCGTGTGTGGTTAACCGGCACACTAACCTGGACTTGTGAGAAGTGGCAAAAAGGTCTAACCATTATGATTACGGCATCCCTCTTCATAATTGTTTAGACACACCTATGAGCTATCTAAGGGAAGGTGTATGATTTTGATAAAGTTTTATCAAAACAATCTAGTATCAGAAATCCGAACTTTGGTAAGAAAGTCAGCTGATTTCTGAGTACATATCAAAGCTAGTAGGAGCATAAGTGTCATGCTAATAATCATCATGATAGCAGGAGCATTATAATTATGATAAGTATTTCAAGTTAGCAATGTTACTTATAGAAAACAAAAGTTTCAATTGGGAAAGAGTTGTTTTGCTATAACTAAGGGAGAGGAAATTATACTTCATCTCAAATCTAAAAGCTTAGATTGAGGTTTTAATCGTATTTAGTCAAGGATATATATATATATATATATATATATATGAATTTCATGTTGGAATGGCTCAACATAAGGAAATTCTGTATATGGGTCCATTATTTGCATTCTAAAATTCGATTATGATTACGGCATCCCTTTTCATAATCTGAATTATGAGAACTTGGCAAATTGAAATGGAAATATTATAGCAAAAGAATGGTTTAGTCTTTATGTGAAACATCATGAATCGTGTCCCATATGCTTCGGATATAGGATCGAATACATGTGCTATATTCATCCTTTCTAAAATTTTCCAAATGCATGGGGCATTAAGAAGGGAAAAGGTCTAGAATTGGATATGACTAAAAGTATTAATCAATTGTCAAGGAAAATCTAAGGTTTACCAAAGATTGGGTGCTCAAGGACAGTTGGAAGTATAGTGATAATTCTGGAAGGACCATATTGACATAATCTGTAAGGAGGCAACTCTTGTTCAGAAGTAATAGTCAAAATGGAATATGGAAATGTTTCAAAGTTAGAAATTATACAATCTGTGTAAGATTAGGAAACTTAATGCAAGAAGGATGTTTCCAAGGAGTTGATCTCCTTTGGAATGCTCTATAATGGTTGTTGTCAAGCCTTTCTGACTTTATGCATAATCATTACAAGAGGATCAATGCATATAAGTTTAGAATCTAATAGATTTCAGTAAATGGCATGAATTTAGAATTCTTGCATTTGCAGTAAGGATTTGGGAGTGTGAAAATAGAATCGTTAAAGTTATGTTCAATCGATCTAGTTCACAGGGTAAAGATCATAGACAAACATAGTATGCATACTTGGTGTATGGCATGACTAGTGTTTAGAAAACATAGTGTACATGCTTGGAGCATGGGACAACTATTGTTTTAAATTCAAGAATAAAGTTGATAGCTGAAACAGTATACAGTGAATAATGTGTAATCATATGGTGATAAATAAATGGTGTTTTATTTATGTTCATAGGTTTTGATACCATATTGGATTCAATTATTCTTGTGTTTCATTTTGCATGTTTTGACTTCCAGAATAAACTAGGTTATTCTTCCGGAATGACTAAGTTATTCAAAACATCCACAGTCGGTCATATGTTGGAAGTAGATATGAATTAAGACTATCATGGGTTGGCTTGTAGAGGTCTAAGGTGTTGGACAAAGGGCTACACCACTCATGAGTGCTCATAAGTTCTGAGTATTGGATTCAACCCGTGCTCATTGGAATCAATTCATGGATTTTATCACGAGTGATCATGAGACGTTAATATCTTATATTCTTCAAACCTAGAGATATGAGTTGTTACTATGAGTTGGTTGTACATTGATTGCACGAAAACGCATTCGGTAACTCGATGTTATAAAACGTGCCTTTGTGTATGATTCAACAAGTAGTAGAACAAGCCATATGAGTCGAAGTTTATCCATTCCTTTTACCTTCGGGATAAAATCGATATATGTGGGCCCCTCGATGATTTGGTGATGAAAAATGTTACTGCTCGGCCGGGCCGGGCCAGGATTGATTTGATTTGTTCAATTAGTCAGTCATCATGAATCGGAAATCAGGAAACAACAAATGGACAGGGAGAATGATTATAATCCATGTCTCAGTCCATATGATATCTAGAATGGAGGAATATATGATCCCTTATCTAATGGACAAGTCATTGACAAAGGTCAGAGTTCATCTACAAGGTCAGAGTTCGACAGAAGCTTTTAAGAGCTACGATTGCCAGTCGGTTCTTGAAGTCATATGCAATAATAGTTTTAGACTTATCCAAGTGGGAGATTGTTGGATTAATGTCTAAGTCCATAACTATAATTGGTAAGACTTGACCCGACCCGGCATGGTCCATTTGGGTTGCATGGCATCATGCATTTGGATAGACTAAAATGAGAGAAATAACACTTAAGGTTTGTTAATATATTATAAGTTCTAATATATTAATAAGGTTATTTAATTAGTATTGATCAAGAATTAATTTGGAATTAATTAAGTGATCAAAAGGAGACTAATTAAATATATGGGTTGATTGTGTAAATCATCCATTCTTATATATGTGGGCTTGTGATCCGAGATTCCTTATGTTGGACTAAGTGCATGGGGTGACCCATGGATGCTCCATGGAGGTTAAAATCCATGAAGCATAAGGAATGGGTAAAGTCATGAGTTACATGGTGTAACCCTAATAGCCACCATATAAAAGAATCCCATGGCTCAAGAAATCGTGCACTATGTGTGAGTGTTAGGGCTAGACGATTTCAAGGAGTGTTCAAGTTTCTCTCAAGTTATTCCAAGTGTATTTGGTGTTGTGTGAACCATTTAAGGTGTCACACTTAGGGCACTAGGCACTCAAGCTTCATGAAGACTTTCTACATCAAAGAGGTATGTATTCTATCTTGTTATATTCATTGTTTTGTATGCTAGATTAGGATAACACCTTGGAAGTTCATATTTGCATGTATAATAGAGAAAACATAGATCCAAGGTATTTAGGGTTGCATGTACACTTAGAGTGTTAGAATGCTCAAAACCCAACACTCATCACCCCCCCTTTTTTTATATACCTTTTTTTTATTTGAACTTCATTTTTTTTATTTTAGCCTTTTTTTGTATTATTTTTTTTTCAATTAATTTTTTTTTCTGCCAATTTTTTTATTTAGCCAATTAATATTTTTTAACAACAGTTTTTTATTTAGCCATTTTTTTTATTAAAACCAATTATTTTTTCTACAGCAATTTTTGCCACCACCGAACCTTGGATTGTCACATTGGTTCATTTCATGTCGGTTATTTTTGGAAGAATACTTCTACCGCAGTCGGACTTCATATTATTCTTTTTGATGCTTGCACCGCAATGGCGTTTGATCAACAAAGTTGTTCCGCATTCTTCACTTTATGGGATTTTATGACTTGGCGCTCTTGATTTTTGGTTGAAGAATCATGTATCTTAAGCATGTGGACTTTATTCTCTATTGAAGACCACTACGAGAGTTCGGCATCGCAGTTTGGATATTTGGATATTATTTTTGGCAAAACAGATGATTTTCTCAGCACAGCTTCAACAACTATGTCACACACCTTCTCATGACCGCAAGATTATCTCTTTTACTCTTTCTCGTTTCTTATCGAGACCCTTCATACATCTAGGGAGAGCTTCTCTTAGCTCTTGGTATCCGACACTCTCGATCCGATGATTTGTTGATTTTTGATATCCAGTCATTGGTTATCAAAAATAGGAAGAGAATATCATCCGGATTTCGTTATTATTGTTTGAGTTTGGGTTTTTGAAGATGATTATGTATTTAGTGATGCGATGTGACACTTATTTTTGGTCTTTACGGATCAAATTTTTGGCATTACTCAATGTTTTCCGATTCATATTATTTATTATTCGGACTCTACCACAGAATGATTTTGTGTTCGCATCCGGTTCAGATCTTATGGTTTCACGAGTTTGGATTTGTGATATGTTGAAGATGAAAATTATTTTGGCGATGTGACATGGCACTTATTTTTGATCCTTGGATCAAATTTTTGGCATGGCTGGACCATGTCTTTGGACTCACATTATTTTTATCCAGACTTCATTTTATGAACGCTTCACATTTTTAGCAGGTTATTCTTTGAAGAATTTTGGTGTATTATGATTCGAGAACTCGAGATGTTTTTCAGACTTTTGAAGCTGAAGTGTTTCTTTTATTGGATCTTCTACTTGGTCATGGCGACCTCCTTTTTTGGGTGATTATGACTGGTTTGAAGATTTGGATCTTATTTTTTCTGCTTCATTGGTTGTGCTTTGAAGCCGAAGACCTTCATTATTAGAGATTCATGGCTAGTTTCAGATTTCACAGACACTTCAGAGTTTTAGAGACATTTCAGCATTTGGTTCTCATTATGTTTCATTTTATTACCACACTTGCTAGTCGGATTACTATATTATAGCCTTGTATCACTTGTTTTATCTCTCATAATTTGTAAGCATTTAGGGAGAGAATGTTGGAGCATGGAAATGCTCTACAAATAATGAGTGATAGTTAGGTTGTATTTTCCCTTCATTGTATTTATGGTGTAAATACTCTCCCTCCTATATAAAGGGAGAGTTGGTCATATCTTAAATAGCTAGCTCACTTTTCTTAGTTAGTGCACTTTCTTTCATGCATTAATATTATTATCTCTCTTTGTTCTTAGCCTTGTTCCATGAACTCATAATATGTTATTCATCATCATACTTACAAAAACACGATTAATCTAGGGATATCTTACTTCCGCATTCACCTTTCGTTATAAAAATGGGTTCCTACAAACTCTTTTATAAAATATAAACCTTGTCTTTTAGGAAAAAGACAAAAGTATTCAATTAGTCCAAAAGTTTGTACATGACTTATAAATCATACCATATGCTATATATTAAGTTACTTGCTAATGTAATTTATTATTTCCATGAAATAAATAATTTCCAATTCAATTATAAGAGTTTTATTAAATATTTATTAAAATCAATTTCTAATAAAGATCAATTCTATCAAGTTGTTGTTGGTGTGACCCATTAGTATCATATGCTATTTAGCAATATCACTTTAATATGATTCTTGAGCATACTAGGCCTTTCAATCTCCCACTTGCGCAATACTCATATTAGACTGATATAGACAATTGTGAACGTCTAGCAACATTTCACTGCCCCTAACACCATACGACTATTTGGGCCATTCTATCAACGCCCAATTCCAAAAAAGCTCAAAGCTACAATTGGTGTATAAGGTAAGTTTATCAGTTATCCCTTTGCTACAGCCATCATGTTGAACATGAGATTTGGATCGCGATCAATCTCATTAGTTGTTCAACTTTTGGTAAGGCGCCTTAGGTGTCTAACTCTCAACAAATAAGAGGAACAAATCTCATCTAGACTACATAAGCCTCTTGCATAGTTCACTCCATACCTAAAAATCGCTTTTATAACTACACGGTCAAGGAACATCATTTGACCATATAAAAGCGTAGTACTCCCTAACCTTAAGTCCCACTATATATCTCAGGTGTTAAGGATACAAAGATAGTACCTTTTAATCAAGTATCATTCACAATAGCGATCCATGAGATTATCTTGATGCGGGTCAATTCTATACTACTTCTCTAACAAATACCTATGAAACTTGGTTACAACCACTTGTCTACTTTCATCTAATGAGAGTCAACAAATCCAATTCATAATAGTCTTACTCCATAATTGCTCCCACAATTATAACCGACTATGAACCTTTAGAATAATAACATTATTCATGGATTAAACATGTTAATATCGAACACAACAAGTATTAATGTGATGACTATATTCCAATATATCACAACATTATCTAATAGTTGTTATAATGTTCCAATATCCAAATACTAAATCCAAATCAAAATTCCTTGTAACACTGTAAAAATAAAAAAAAAATTCACATTTTCAAAACACATTTTCCATACAAATTTATTAATAAAATCTCATTGTATCATATCTTTATTCCACAAAACATTTCCCAAGATCGAAATACATAAAATCCCATGTGTGTGTACGAATCATGCCGACGCCTTCCTGCGATCATCACTAGTACCTGAAACACATAACACGTAACACTGTAAGCATAAACCTTAGTGAGTTCCCCAAAATACCACACTGACACATATTAGCCACTCAAGGTTATAGCTCTGCTGACCCTATGATCAGTGTGTCTCAGTGGGACCCTCCAGTCCCAATTCTCTATGGGCTCGCCAGCCCTAACTCTATGGACCCACTGGTCCTATCTCTGGAAACTCTGAATCATGCATATCACATAACACAATAACACACATAAATAACATACAAATACACTGGCACATACCTCACTAGTATACTAGCACATAACTCTGTTACCACTCTAGGTAAGTATAGTGAGAAGACTCACCTCGGATGTCTCGGTAAATCTCCGACTCGGTAGAAATATGGTCTAGCCTCCGCCTAATCACATAAAGTAAAATACTCTCATAAATATAACTCTCGAGACTAGACTCAACCCTCTCTTAACACAAAGACCCCATTGTTGACCAAGCCCTCAAAGTTAACAAAGTCAATGGTCAGACTTTGACCCGACTCGCCGAGTGCACTTGGGTGACTCGGCGAGTCTACGCGTGTCCACTATCCCTCTAGTCTCGCATAACACGTCGAGTCTTTCCCCCTTCTCGACGGGTTACACCTGGCATGAATCGCGGGGCCACCCCGACTCAACTCGCCGAGTCCCATTATGAACTCGGCGAGATCCGCCTTGAACTCCATTCCTCTAATTCCCTCTGAATCAATGAGTCATTCCCCCAACTCGGCAAGTAGTCACTGAGTGAACTATGGGGAAACCCTAACACTACTCGTCGAGTCTGCTCTTGGTACTCGGCGAGTTCATGCCATGCTCGAGCTCAAATGACATCCTGAGGTCAGATCCGTTCCTCTAACTCATAGATGTGGCCTCCTTAAGCAATATAAACACATAAAGTTTGGATCTTGATGCCCATGCAAAGACCCAATGGCTCTATTTGAAGAAATGTCCTCAATATGACATCCTAAGCTCATGTCTCCCAATATCAATCATAAAGACCAAAGGGGTTAAGGTCTCTGCACCTCTTTGGATCCAGATCGAAAGCCTTAATACAAGAAGGGACCAAATGCTCATCAAATCAAGCCTCTAAAGGTTTTAGAAAACCATAACTCCAAAGGTTAACACCAAAACTGAAGAAGGATCGAATCTATACCTCAACTATGAAGTCCTTGGCTCTGAAATCTTCAGAATAGCACCCTCTTCAGCTCCTTCTTTCCTTGGTTACCTTCTTCTTGCAAGGATAACAATACAAGGATCAAAAGTGGCCTCTCCTTCCTCACAAATTCTCTAGCTCTCTTAGGGTTTCTCTCTAGGGTCTAGTAGCCGCAACTGAAGGCTATAAGAGCCTTTAAATAGGTCTCAAACCCGAGAAATTAGGGTTTCACTTAACAGCGTGGACTCGCTGAGTCCACGAGTCGAATCGTCGAGTCCGGTCACTAACCCGGATGGAAAATCGAGACACTACTCGGCGAGTCTAATCGTCAACTCGCCGAGTCTGTACCAAAATCTCCAAAAATAAATGAATAGTTAATGTACCTGGAAATCTGGATGTTACAATTCTCCCCCACTAGAATCAGACTTCGCCCTCGAAGTCTCTTTCCACAAATAACTCTAGATACAGCTTGCGCATCTCCAATTCCGGCTCCTAGGTCATCTCGGAACCCTTCCGATGTTGCCACTGGACCTGAACCAATGGCACCTCCTTGTTTCTCAAAGTCTTGATCCTTCTATCCTGAATCGCGATCGGCCTCTCAACATAGTTCAAGATTGCATCCACCTGAATGTCCTCTAATGGAACCACTGCCGACCCTGACGGTCACCCTGAAAGGACCAATATACCGGGGCCCCAACTTGCCTCTCTTCCTGAATCGGATAACTCCTTTCCAAGGAGATACCTTCAGGAGTACGAAGTCACCAACTTGGAACTCGAGCTCCGAGCGACGCCTGTCTGCGTAGCTCTTCTGACGACTCTGAGCCGTCAGCAACCTCTGTCGGACATGTTGAATCTGCTCAGTCGTCTGATGTACTATCCCTGTACTACCCATCACACGCTGACCGACCTCACCCCAGCACATGGGAGTCTGACACCTCCTCCTATACAACAACTCAAAGGGTGTCATACCGATGCTCGAATGATGGCTGTTGTTATAAGAAAACTCAGCCAAAGACAAAAATGTGTCCCAACTCCCTCCAAAGTCTAGTACACATGCCTGGAGCATGTCCTCGAGCGTCTGAATCGTTCGCTCGCTCTGCCCATCGGTCTGTGGGTGGTATGCGTTACTAAAATGCAGCCTCGTACGCAACTCCTCATGAAACTTCTTCCAGAACCTGGAAGTGAAACGCACATCTCGATCTGAGACAATCGAGATCGCCACTCCATGCTGTGATACCATCTCTTTCACGTACAACTCTGCCAACCTCTCAGTGGAAGAGCTCTCACTGATAGCTAGGAAATGAGCGCTCTTCGTCAATCTGTCCACAATCACCCAAATTACATCGACGCCCCTAGCAGTCCTCAGAAATTTGGTGATAAATTCCATGGTAATCTATTCCCACTTCCACTCGGGAACCTCCAACGGCTGCAACTTACCATACGGTCTCTGGTGCTCGGCCTTAACCCTGCGACAGGTCAAACACCTCTCAACAAACCATGCAACATCCCTCTTCATACAGGACCACCAATACTCTCTCTTTAGGTCCAAATACATCATAGTGGCCTCGGGTTGGATCGAAAACTTCGATCTATGCACCTCCTCGATCAAGATGGTATGCGTTCCGCCGACAAACGACACCCAAATCCGACCCTGAAAGGTCATAAGCCCTCTACTATTGGTGTCGAATTCCGATACCTGCCCGATAACCTGCTCTCTCTTATAGTTCTCTAGTCTCACGGCCTCATCCTGGCCCCTCGAATGGCATCAAACACTGGGTCATATCACTGTCAGCCTCATACAAACATTTCGTATCGGGGTGCCCGCCGCCCTACGACTCTAAGGGCATCGGATACAACGTTAGCCTTGCCCGGGTGGTAAAGGATCTCACAATTGTAATCCTTCACCACATCCAACCATCTCCTCTGGCGCATGTTCAGGTTGAGCTGATGCATAAAATACTTCAGGATCTTGTCGTCTGTGTATATGGTACACCGAACCCCATATAGATAGTGACGCCAGATCATGAGGGCGAACACCACTGCCCCCAACTCCATATCGTGGGTGGGATACCTCATCTCATGAGGCTTCAGCTGCCTCGATGCGTATGCTATCACATGCCCTCTCTGCATCAGCACCGCTCCCAGTCCCGATATCGACGTGTCATAATACACCACAAAGCCCTCCATCCCCTCTGGAAGGGCTAACACCGGGGCTTCGCACAGTCTCTGGTGAAGTGACTCGAAGGAGGCCTGCTGCTCTGGGCCCCAAGAAAAAAGCTGTTGGGTTTTGAGCATTCTAACACTCCTAAGTGTACATGCAACCCTAAATACCTTGGATCTATGTTTTCTCTATTATACATGCAATTATGAACATCCAAGGTATATCCTAATCTAGCTTACAAAATAATGAATATAACAAGATAGAATACATACCTCTTTGATGTAGAATGTCTTCATGAAGCATGAGTGCCTAGTGCCTCAAATGTGACACCTCAAATGGTTCACACAACAGAAAATATACTTGGAATAACTTGAGAGAAATCCACAACTTATGAAATCGGCTAGCCCTTCTTTTACACACACTAGTGCCAATTTTGGTGAATAATATGATGCTTATATAGTGTGTTACAATTAGGGTTACACCATGTAAACCTTAATTGTCATGACCTTTCATTTCCATGACCCATGGGTTATGTAACCTCCATGGAGCATCCATGGAGCAACCTATGGGTTTAACCCAACTTGATTATCCATGAAGCTTTGGCCCACTATATAAGTTATGGATGATTTGCACAATCAACCCATATATTTAATTAGTCTTCTTTTGATCACTTAATTAATCCTAAATTAATTCTTGATCAATACTAATTAAATATTATTATTCTTATTATTAATATACTAGAACTTATAATATATTAATAACCATAAGTGTCTTATTTCTCTCATTTAGTCTATCCAAGTGCATGATGCCATGCAACCGAAATGGAGCATGCCGGGTCGGGTCAAGTCCTACCAATTATAGTTATGGACTTAGACATTAATCCAACAGTCTCCCACTTGGATAAGTCAAACTATTATTGCGTATGACTTCAAGAACCGACTGGAAATCGTAGCTCTCAAAAGCTTCTATCGAACTGTGACCTTGTAGATGAACTTTGACTTTTGTCAATGACTTTTCCATTAGATAAGTGATCATATATTCCTCCATTCTAGATATCATACGGACTGAGACATGGATTATAATCATTCTATCTGTCCATTTGTTGTTTCCCGATTTCCGATTTATGACGACCGACTAATTGAACAAATCAAATCAGTCCTGGCCTGGCAGAGCACTTCCATTTGTCATCATCAAATCATCGAGGGGCCCACATATATCGCTTTTATCCCGAAGGTAAAAGGAATGGATAAACTTCGACTCATATGGCTTGTTCTACTACTCGTTGAATCATACACAAACACACGTTTTATAACATTGAGTTACCAATGCGTTTTCGTGCAATCAATGTACTATCAACTCATAGTAACAACTCATATCTCTAGGTTTGAAGAATATAAGATATTATCGTCTCATGACCACTCGTGATAAAATCCATGAAGTGATTCCAAGGAGCGCGGGTTGAATCCAATACTCAGAACTTATGAGCACTCATGAGTGTTGTAGCCCTTTGTCTAAGATCTTAGACACTACAAGCCAACCCATGACAGTCTTAATTCATATCTACTTCAAACATATGACCGACTGTGGATGGTTTGAATAACTTAGTCATTCCGAAAGAATAACCTAGTTTATTCTGGAAGTCAAAACATGCAAAATTATAATCGAATCCAATATGGTCTCAGAACTTATGAATATAAATAAAAACACCTTTTATTTATCACCATATTATTACACATTATTCATTATATATTGTTTCAGCTATCAACTTTATTCTTGAATTTAAAACAATAGTTGTCCCATGCTCCAAGCATGTACACTCAAATGATCCTCTTTTCATAGTCCCAAATCCTTACTGCAAATGCAAGAATTCCAAATCCATGCGATTTACTGAAATCTGTTAGATTCTAAACTTATATGCATTGATCCTCTTGTAATGATTATGCACAAAGTCACAAGGACTTGACAACAAACATTACAAAGTATTCCAAAGGAGATCAGCTCCTTGGAAACATCCTTCTTGCATTAAGTTTCCAAATCTTAAACAGATTGAATAATTTCTAACTTTGAAACATTTCCAGATTCCATTTTGACTATTGCTTCGGAACAAGAGTTTCCTCCTTACAGATTATGTCAATATGGTCCTTCCAGAATTATCACTATACTTCCAATTGTCCTGGAGCAACCAATCTTTAGTAAACCATAGATTGTCCTCGACAATTGTTTATTCCTTTTAGTTATATCCAATTCTAGACCTTTTCCCTTCTTAATGCCCCAGGCATTTGGAAAATTTTAGAAAGGATGAATATAGCACATGTAATCGATCCTATATCCGAAGCATATGGGACATGATTCATGATGTCTCACATAAAGACTAAACCAGTCTTTTGCTATAATATTTCCATTTCAATTTGCCAAGTTCTCATAATTCAGATTATGAAAAGGGATGCCGTAATCATAATCAAATTTTAGAACACAAATAATGGACCAATATACAGAATTTCCTTATGTTGAGCTATTCCAACATGAAATTCATATATATATATATATATATATATATATATATATATATATATATATATATATATATATATATATATATATCCTTGACTAAATACGATTAAAACCTCAATCTAAGCTTTTAGATTTGAGATGAAGTATAATTTCCTCTCCCTTAATTATAGCAAAACAACTATTTCCCAATTGAAACTTTTGTTTTCTATAATTAACATTGCTAACTTGCAACCTTTAACATAATTATCAAGCTCCCACTAACACGATGATTATTAGCATAACAGTTATGGTCCCACTAGCTTTGACATGTACTCAAAAATTAGCTGACTTTCTTACCGAAGTTCAGATTTCTGATACTAGATTGTTTTGATAAAACATTATCAAAATCATACACCTCTTTTAGATAGCTCATAGGTGTGTCTAAACAATTTTAGAACTATGAAAAAGGATGCCAAAATCATAGTCTCAATTGTTTAGACCTTTGCCACTTCTCACAAGTCCATGTTAGTGTGTCGGTTAACCACAGACGCTCCACTAATGACTTTGAGAATGCAAATATCACAATTACTATCTACTTCAAATCTACTTGGTGGAAGTGTTTTCTCACCATCATTTTCATGAATCGGAGAGAAACCTTATGACCCTTAGATTTAATGGTGTATGTGTTCTTATCCATGTGAATTGTCAAAACCATAGTCACAAGACAAGGATAATGACAAATCCAAACTCATATGGACTGAACTCAATCTTAATTTCTGGCCACCTGGCAGCTCAAGGGCCTGCCATTGCTTCCAAGTTGTTGTGCAACCAATTGATAACTCTAAGAACTCATATGCAAATCCAACTTTAACTAGAATGGGCACAGAATATGTCAACACGATAGGTTATAAACCTCAAGTCGTGTGATAGTGAAGAACTTCATGTTTTATTCTTGATTAGTTCTTAAGACTTTCATGACATTTAAGACTCCCACTGTCCTCTTGACATATAAGACTCCCTTTTCAAACATCCAAGAGATAGTGTGGATTCTAATCAAGACAAACACTTCACACAATTGGTCTTATTCGGTGTTTGTTTTATCCAAAACATCACAACTTACCAATTTCAAATGTACAAGAGTAGAAAACTTTACTCTTACATTTGACATGTGTTTTAAACCTTCTCTAAGACATGTCACTTAAATTACAATCTTGGAGTATGAATCTAAGAATTGTTTTTGGAACGAAGTATGAATCATCTTCTTGATTTAACCACTTCAACAATTCATAACCCTCTTCTTAATTATCAGAATGCACTTAGAGGATGAATTGTGATATGGTCTCTAAATCATTAAGATGATCATATAACATGATACTAAAGTACTCTCCCATCTTTTCAGATTTGAGAAACTTTTATCCTTCTGCCTAATTTGATTCTTCTTATTCGCTCTGCCAAACATTGGACCCTTTTCCAATGTCTCAGAGTTACACTTAAGCTTGTAAGTATAATCATATTTACTGAGCTTTAGTAAACTATGACGAATAGTCTTATCGATATTTTGTGGTGGACTTAATCAATGCACAAGAATGTGTACTCGATCCCTTAGTCCTTTTCATGACTGACACATCCATGTGAACAAGTAATTAGTCTTAATTTTTCCAATACTTGAAAGTTCTCATTCATCATGCTATACAACTAGCGTGATTCCAAGTTCCGATCCAATTGAAACATGGGTGATGAGGATCTTTCCTTATTTGGTAAATTTAGACACTACCACAAATGAAATAATACAAATTCATATTTCCACTCTTGCTTTTACTGGAATCATATAAGCAACAATTTTCCACAAACGCCATTGTAAGGATACATAAAATAAATAAAATCAAAAATTTCCTTTTATTTTAAAACTTGTAGAAAAACTTATCCTTACAATCCATATGAAAACTTGGTGTTATCTATTCCTAAGAAATAGATCATAGGATTCCCAAAAGAACTCACTATGTGACTTAGAAGGTGATTGAGCCACCAACTTTCTCAAGACTTTGACACCCAACTCTCCTGGCTTGTCAACATGTGACTACATCTCCAAGATGTGACCACACATAGACCTTTAATTGCCAATAGGGCTTGAGTGACCTTAAACTTTTCAAGAACTTGTGGGTTAGGGAGAATAATTGGAGGAGGTGAAAGAAGTACGATTTCCATGGGACATCATCTTCATTTAGGAAAGCTTGTTTCAAGAGATTTGGGAAGATCATAAATGTCTAAACCAGACATCTATTGGGAGATATTCAAGATAGTTGATTTAAAGTCCTTAATATAACACCCAATATGAAATATTAAGGCTAGGACCCAACAAACTACTTATATAACTTGGAAGAGGGATGCCGTAATCCAAGTTATAAAATATTTGAAGGTAGGTGAATGATGATTCACCAATTTCCACCAAGATAAACTAAATGTATTATTAGGTTTTAATTGGTTTTGAAACTCCTAGATCTTTGAGATTCATTGAACTGTTCAATGACATGTTTCAATCTTGAGTGTGCCCTTCAGGTTTTGTGACTGGGATGCCGAGGATCACAAAACAAGGTGTGAAGTAACCATGCAAATTACTTGGTACCCTTAAGTGTTTACCCTCAATCGATGTGCCGGTTAACCACACACGCTCTATCGATACTATGATAAACATTAAGTTACCCTTTGCCTACCTTGTTAAATATGATTTAGTGTGCCGGTTAACCACACACGCTCCACTAACTGACTAAAACAAAGTGCAAAGTGTAATTTAATGGATTAGCACCTTATTCACATTTTCCTAAGTAACTAAGATTGGGTATTTATAAAAGGTTTACTTACTTAGTATTTATCATTAATACTTTTAATGCATGGAGAATTATAGTCCTTGTCCTACCCGTTCGGCTAACGACCCTCCACCGGTCAAGGAAGCGGTGGGTGAGAGTGGACACCCATTAAACTGCCATTTTATAGGCAGTAACCTTATACCCCCCTTATAGACCGGCTTCGTGAATGAGGCCTACTAACGGTAAGACTAACTTTACTCTTATACATATATATATATATATATATATATATATATATATATATATATATATATATATATTAACTTATAATATTATAAAGTATAAGGGTTGAATTTTAACTTTTAAAATTCTAAGGGCTAACTTGGAATTAAAGAATTCATAAGAGAAAACTTTACAAATTCCAAAACTTGAGGGCAAGTTTTGAAACTATTCAAAACTAATTAATTCCATAACTTATGTGTTTAAATTAGTTTTAATTAAAAGACTCTTCAAGTTCCATAACTTGAGGACAAGTTATGGAAGACTTTAAACTAATAAAAGAATTAACTTATCTTTATTTTATAACTTATGGAATTAATTAAGGTTACACATTTTATTACTTAATGAAGTGACTCTTGAACTTCCATAACTTGAGGACAAGTTATGGAGTCATAAAACCATTCAATGAGACAACACTCTTCATTTTGTAACCTTTGCCAACTTTTATGAGTTTTATGAAACTTAAATGTGACTTTTCATATAACTTGAGGAAAAGTTACAAAAACACATTTTAGAATCAACTCTTAGATTAAAATGGATTGAAAACAACAATTTCACATAACTTCCTATTAATCTAAGCAACTCATCGGAACAAGATAATTCAAATCAAACTTTTTCATGTAATTAGCCTAATTACTAAACTAATTCAAAACATGAATCTATTGACAATTATCTTGGAAATTGGAGTAGCATGAACATTACCACATCAAAAACAAGTTTAGAAGTTCAAAAACAGCTTAGGGTAATGTTCCTAGTCCATTTCTAGCCAAAAAAAGTCGAATTTGTGCTGTCTGGGGGTCCAACTCGTCGAGTGCACGAACCAACTCGGCGAGTTGGATGCATTTTGCCTTGGACTCAGCGAGTCTGCTGGGTAGACAACATCAAAACTTGATTTTTCCGCTACTTTTTCATGTATAACAAGAAAACAAGCCTAGGCTCTGATACCACTGTTGGGTTTTGAGCATTCTAACACTCCTAAGTGTACATGCAACCCTAAATACCTTGGATCTATGTTTTCTCTATTATACATGCAATTATGAACATCCAAGGTATTATCCTAATCTAGCATACAAAATAATGAATATAAAAAGATATAATACATACCTCTTTGATGTAGAATGTCTTCATGAAGCATGAGTGCCTAGTGCCTCACATGTGACACCTCAAATGGTTCGCACAACACCAAATACACTTGGAATAACTTCAGAGAAATCCACAACTTATGAAATCGGCTAGCCCTTCTTTTACACACACTAGTGCCAATTTTGGTGAATAATATGATGCTTATATAGTGTGTTACAATTAGGGTTACACCATATAAACCCTAATTGTCATGACCTTTCATTTCCATGACCCATGGGTTATGTAACCTCCATGGTGCATCTTATGGGTTTAACCCAACTTCATTATCCATGGAGCTATGACCCACTATATAAGTTATGGATGATTTGCACAATTAACCCATATATTTAATTAGTCTTCTTTTGATCACTTAATTAATCCTAAATTAATTCTTGATCAATACTAATTAAATATTATTATTCTTATTATTAATATAATAGAACTTATAATATATTAATAATCATAAGTGTCTTATTTCTCTCATTTAGTCTATCCAAGTGCATGATGCCATGCAACCCAAATGTACCATGTCGGGTCGGGTCAAGTCTTACCAATTATAGTTATGGACTTAGACATTAATCCAACAAAAGCAACACCCTTCCGGGTCAACTTGGTGAGTGGCACAACGATCTTGGAGAAATCTCTGATAAATCTCCGGTAATAGTCTGCCAATCCTAAGAAACTCCTGATCTCGGTGGGGGATCTCGGCACCTCCCAACTCATCACTGCCTCAATCTTGGCCGGATCGACCAATATCCCATTCTGGTTAACGAGGTGCCCAAGGAATTGGACCTCTCATAACCAGAAATCACACTTGGAGAATTTGGCGTAACGCATCTCCGATCTAAAAACTCCAAGGATCTCCCTCAAATGCTCATCATGCTGCTCTCTGGATTTCGAATACACCAGCATATCAACGATAAACACGATCACCGAGCGGTCCAACATCGGCCTGCACACTCTGTTCATGAGATCCATGAACGTCGCCGGTGTATTGGTGAGCCCGAAAGGCATCACCACGAACTCGTAATGCCCGTAACGAGTCCTGAATGTTGTCTTCTGGATATCCTCATCTCGCACCCTCATCTGATGATATCCAGACCTCAAGCCAATCTTGGAGAACCAAGATGGTCCCTGCAACTGATCGAACAAATCATCGATCCTTGGCAACGGGTAACGATTCTTCACCATCAACTTGTTTAACTCCCGGTAATCAATGCACATCTAGTGTGAACCATCCTTTTCTTGACAAAGAGGATATGCGATCCCCACAACGAACTACTCGGCCGAATAAACCCCTTCCCCAACAGCTCCTGAAGCTGCGAGGATAACTCCTTAATCTCTAGAGGTGCAAGGCGATAGGGTGCCTTGGCGATAGGTTCCGCCCCTTGAACCAAATCGATACGAACTCTACCTGCCTCTCAGGAGGCACGCCCAACAACACATCCGGGAAAACGTCTGGGAACTCACGCACTATCGGAACCTCATCAACTGCCCTCGGTCTCCCTGAATCAACCCTCGTATCCAACACATATGCCACAAACCCACTACAGCCCTGCTGTAGACTTTGTCTCGCTCTAGCGGCCGAACAAAATGCGGACCCGGATCGTGTACCCTCGCCGTACACCGTAAGAACTCCCCCACTGGGGTCTTGTATGGTCACCAACTGTCTCTCGTAGTCGATAACCGCTCCAAATTTGCTCAACCAGTCCATGCCCACAATGACACAGACATCTCCCATTGCAATAGGAACTAAATCAATCGGAAACTCAACGCTAAAAATCTCAAGTACACACCCTCAGATCACCTCGGTGGCATACACCGCCCTCTCGTCAGCTATGGAAACCCTCAGAGGTCGACTCAACGCCTCTCGACTAATACTGATGTGCTGACTGAAAGCCAAAGATACAAAAGACCGACTCGCACCCTGTCACACCCCAAAACCAGGAACGGTGGAAACGTTCTGGGGCGGAGAACGTCATGTACAGTATCTAAACAATGAATAGTAGTAAACAAGCAACAACATCATCCATTGCATTAATAATATAATTTTAATACAAGTGTTCTGATATGTCTAATATACACTAAAGTATAAATCAAAATGAAAGATGAGTCTTGAACGAGCTCCATCTTCTCTAAACGTTGCATCGGTACCTGTCGACTATTGACCTGAGGATACAAGTTATTTTGAAAGAGAGTATCAGCTTTAAAGCTGGTGAAATCATAAGTATTTTAGTGTCTGAATTTGTAAGAAAGTATTTGTAACTATGTGAAGTGTAAGTATGTAAAAGTTTTGAATATCCTAGAAAACCCTATGCTTCCTACTGAAAGTAGCCTTCTACCAAGGCATCTAATATCTGACTGTGTCTCTTGTAAGAGTGTGTATTTTCCCAAATCTGAATATCATTAACCAAAAATATAGTTTCTACATTACCGTGCATCGTGTGAATGCTCACGAAGTGAATGTAATGGGAAAATGAAATAGTACTATAATGTAGTATCAAATAACTACAACCGTACTAACTACCTTAAATCTATTGGAATTTAAAGTACCATGTGATCGGCCATGGCAGGAAGTGCCATGCCTCGTTTACTGGCTCACATAACTGCATGAATGTATATGTAATGAATGTGCTAGTTGTACCGTATGTTCTCCCTCTGTCTAGCCTGTATGTATTGTAATGTTCTGCGTGTACTAGTTGTAATGTGTGTACTCTCTCTATCTAGCAAGTATTGAAATGTACTGTGTGTACTAACTGTAATGCGTGTTCTCTCTCTATCTAGCAAGTATTGAAATGTACTGTGTGTACTAACTGTAATGTGTGTTCCCACTCTATCTAGCAAGTATTGACTCATGAATGAACTGACTCATTGTATGATTCTTCGTTCTAGTAATAGAATTAGTAACTTCCTAAACTACACCCATTGTAGTTTACTAGTAATATGACATGTACGTATCAACATGAACGTATACCCTTGATACCCAACGGTATTGAATTGACTGATAGAACTTTTATCTCCATATATGTATACATCATATATGACTAATATTTCGACGACCTTCGGACGGATAATCGATGCCCTAAAGCCACATCCCAACGAGGAAAAGGAGATAAAGCGAACTAGCCTTGCTAAGTCCTTTAAACATTACTTATATAACTATACATATATAGGCATGCAATTGACAATATAATAGTATAAAATAATTTTTGTAAAACCATTGAAACGTTATGTAACTAAGAAAGGATGACTTGATGTCAGCTTGTAAAACAATTTGAAAGCAGTTTGTTTGATAAGAATACTTTAAAATATAAGGAAAACCATTGTTTTGAAACACAGTTGTAACAGGGTTTGAAAAGAAACATTCAGTATGTAAGACAGTTTAACAAAGAGTTTTAAACGAGTGAAAAGGTTTTGGAAAACCATTTGAAGTAATCTGTTTGATAAAACAACTAAAAGTGTAGTAAATCCATTTGTATGCTACTTATTAATCACATGTGATTGATATAATAACTAGCATGATTCAACTTGTATCCCCCCATAAAAGCATTTAAAAGTATTTAAAGTATTGATTAAGGGGGTATGAACCCACCTATAGCAAGTGGTTTGACTGAACTGACTGAATAGGATGCTAAGTGTCAAGTGAAGACTTGAGCACACACAAGGATCCTAATTAACATATATTAACACATATATGTATCCAATTAGTCTTTAAACAACTAATTAACCAATATTAGACATCATAATACATGTAAAACACTTGATCTAAGTGCTATAAGTCCTAAGGACTGTATCTAAGGGCTATAGGACCTTGCTATTGTGTTTGGGGTTGAAGGGTAAACTCTCTTGGAGTTTACGATTTTCTGACCATAACCCCATGGGTTTACGGTCGTAAACACATGGGTTTATGGCCGTAAACTCATGTTCTTTTGACCATTTGTTTCTTTGAAGCTCTACAAGCCATTAGAAGCAGTTCTACTTGAAGCATAAGTCTATGGAAGTGTTTGTGGCAACAAATCACTCCTATATGTAGTTTACGGCCCATGGACCAATATTCCATATGTTTATGGTCGTAAACACATATGATCTAAGGTCTTTTGACGTTTTCAATTCCTAAACACATCAAGGAAGGGGTATAAACTGGTTTCCAAAGCTTGAGAAGGGACTAGGGCGACTTTGGCACACTTTATAGGGTTTACGGTCCAAGAACATCTTCGACCGTAAACACCGTTGATCTTCACTTTCTTGGGTGTTTTCTTGATGTAAAGAAGTTTAAGAAGCCTTAAGATACTCTAGGATAGGAGTACTTACAAGATAAAGGCTTGAAATGGTACCAAAAGGCCAAGAACACTAGTGTGTGTTCTTGGTGTTCTTGAAGATCTAACCTTTTGGAACATTTTTACGGATGGAAGTGTGTTAAAACACTAGATTAAGTGATATACCAACTTAAAAGGGTTTGAAACACTTGCTAGTTGAAGATCTAGGAGGGAAAAGTCGGATGCTACTTGAGAGGATTTGAGTTCTAACTTTGAAATGGTGAAAAAGTGTGAAATACGGCTAAGTGCCATATATATACCACTAGGGTTTATGGTCCAAATACCATTTGGGCCGTCAACTTCAAACTCTTTAAGTTTTTGGAACTCTATTGATGCACAATAAACCCTAGGGCATCCTCTCTCCTGATATCTCCTAAAGGGGTTAATCCTAACATACTCAAACTTATTATAAAAAGCTTGAAAGTTTGCAGAAACTGTGTTGACTTCTAATGAAGTGAAGGGTTGTACAGAATAGAAATTTGGGGTTGTCACATCATCCCCCCGTTAGAAGGAATTTCGTCCCGAAATTAGAATTTAGGTAAGGGAAGTAAGCATGAATAATCGAGCCAAAAAGTAGGGATACTTCCTAATGGATTGATTCTCGCTATCCCAAGTGAATTTGGGTCCTTGGTTGGCATCCCAGAGAACCTTCACTAAAGGGAAACGGCTATGAATTGTTCGCATGACCTCCCGGTCCTTGGTCACTACGGTTCTTCCACGCAGGTGAGGCTCTTGTGGATCTCGATCTCTTCGTGTGGGATTTCAAGAGTCTCGTCGGATCGATACTTTTTGCAATTTCGAGACGTGAAGGGTAGAATGTACGTTTCTAAGCTCGCAGGGTAGATTGAGTTTGTGAGACACAGGGCCGATAATGGCAAGAATCTCAGTGGTCCTAAATATCTGGAATTTAGCTTTCCACGCTTTACGAAGCATATTAAGCCTTCCCAGAGTGAGACTTCCAAAAGAATTTGGTCTCTCACCTGGAGTTCAAAGGGTTTCTCCCTCTTGTTCCTCTTCCCAGGCAAGGGTCACTCCCTTCTGGGTCAAATTCGTAAGAGGTTCCGTAATTTGCGAGGAGTTCTAAATGAACGATGATAGTAGGTCTGCAAGACCTAGAATTTGGCGAATTCTCGTCGGCGCCTTCGGTGCTGACAAATTCTCAACGGTTTTGATAAATTGAAAGGGTCCTCAAGAATTTCCACATCACTAATAGTATGTCTTAGCAATTTGAATCTTCAATTCCAAAACTCGTATTTAGAGAACTTCGCGCAAAGCTTCCCTGATCGCATTGTTCCCATGGTTTGTTGTAGGTGCTCTTTATGATTTCCTTCTTAGTACGAGAGTAGATAAGTAAGTCATTTACAAAGACAATGACAAATTGATCTAAGTAAGAAGGGCGTACCCTATTCAATAGTTCCTGAATACTACAGGCGTATTGGTCCTATCTGAGGGGTATCACTACGGACTCGTAGTGTCCGCATCGAGTTCGAAAGGTCGCATTCTGGACAACCTTCGCTAAAACTCGAAACTGGTGATATTCGGATTTCAGGTCCATTTCTTACAGGTAATTCGTTCCTCGCGCTCGCTTAGACCACACATTCATGCGAGGTAGAGAAAATGATTTCCAATTGAAATCTTGACGAGGTCTCCGATAGTCGATGTACTTATGATACTATTCATCCACCATTCTGAAGAATAAAACCGGAGTTCTCCAGGGCGAGGAGCTTGGTTTTCCTATTCTTTTGCCGAGTAGTTCGCTAAGTTGTCCGGACTGTTCTTGTAACGTTGTGGGGGCTTAAACTGTAGGGCGATCTGGTTGCAGGAGTCGTACTGGGTTCTAAGTTTGTTCACATGATGATGCGATTACTCGTAGTCTTGGGCAGTCTCCGTGCTGAAGTTCATATTAGAAACCATACATGGTTTATCGATCACAATCTCGTGTATACAAGTCGTATATAATTAAGATGGAAAAGACAGTCGAATAAATGATTCTTCTTTAAGCTCACATCCCAACGAGGAAAAGAAGTTAAAGGGGAATTATTAATTCTAAATTTTTAGAACCTTGATTATATACCACCCTTGTGTATACATCCTTCATTGATAGATCAACCGTATGGGTCTTTGGATAGAACTTGACATACTGTACGAGTGGTACTTCAGGGAGGTTTGTTGAGATTTCTTCTGAAAGGATAAGAAACATGAGGTACTCCACGAATGAGTACTTTGGTGTCCTGGTATGACGGCTTCGTTGGAACGGTGATTTCGGAGAAAGAGATTTACGTACGAAACTTATATTGTGAATCAAATTGAATCTAGTTGTATGATAATGTCGGAATCATATGGGAACTAAAGACATTATATTTGAACATAAGGCGTTACAGACAAAACACAATAGTGCAACCTTCAACATAGTTACAGTACTTTAGATTTACTACAAGACTATTGCTGCGAACAAGGTATACTACTAAAGACAAGTATAAGCAACACGAGCATCCCTTTACTGACGGGATCTCACAAAAGATAAGACTCTAGTTGCACTAGTTTTGGATAGTTTATAAGTCTGTTACAATGAAACGCCTTAATTACATTAACGTGGGGCCGGAGTAGACTCTTATGTGGCAGTTCTAACATCCCAAAAATACGAGCCAAAAATTTCATTTTTAAAAACAGGTACTTAGCAAAACATTTAGGAATAAATCATTCAACGATCATATCATTTCACAAAATATGTTTAATGTCGGGAAAACATTGTCATAAACATAAAAGTGTCAGAGTACATTTCCCCAGGAAGATTTCATAATGCGGAATACAAAGCATGTGTGTGATGTGCCGCTACCACGCCAGCTCCGTCCCTTTCGAAGAAGAGGTACCTGAAACCAAAACTAAAAACTGTAAGCACGAAGCTTATTGAGTTCCCCCATAATACCTCATAACATACAAACATACAATGAACAGCTAGGAGATACGGGCCTCGCCCACACTCATGAAGATACGGGCCTCGCCCACACTCCGCTAGCTGGGAGATACGGGCCTCCCCCACACTCCACTATCTGGGAGATACGGGCCTTGCCCACACTCCATTCTCAGAGAGATATGGGCCTCTCCCACACTCAGCTGCTAACCCATAATATACAAGTATCACACGAATAGTGAGTATAGACAACTCTATCATACTCGCATATATCATAATCAACTCAACCAAGAGATACGGGCTAGGCCCACACTCTAATACTAACATCTCGTCTATACGGGCCAACCTTGGTGCCTTAGACCCGTTACTACTGGAAGGAAACTCACCTCAGAGTAACTGCTGATCTGTGTGGAAACTGACTGTCTGCTGCTGCTACCGCTCCGGAAATCCTCCGGCTATAATTCCCACAAAACCCTTAGTCAAATACTGCTAACCGACCTCTGGGTAAAATGACCATTTACCCTTTACAAATCAAGAGTCAAGTCAAAGTCAACTGTGAGTTGGCCTGACTCGCCGAGTTGACTTGTCAACTCGCCGAGTCCCTATCTCTTTGTCCGACCCTAAACCCGTCACTACTCGTCGAGTTAAGCATTGACTCGACGATTTCTCCTTCTAAACTAAAGGCCAATAGTCCTTCATCCTACTCGCCGAGTTTTATGAACAACTCGCCGAGTTCGTCTTCATCCGAAGAACACTCTAAGTTGAGACTCGTCGAGTTGTATGATCAACTCGCCGAGTTGTTCTTGAGGCAAGAAGATTGCCTTGAACGCGCCGAGTCATGGCACTGACTCGCCGAGTTGCTTCACGAGTGAGTCTAGCTTCCGACTCGCTGAGTCCTGTCCCACGACTCACGTAGCCCCTCATCTACTGGCTCAGAACCTGATCCCGAACCCGATCCCTCTCCTGTACTGCCAACTGCTGGCCTCGAGCGTAGTACCACCATTCTGAAACACAAAAGAAATAACAACTGTTAGCGATACTGATACCTCTGGAGGGATCACACTTACTACAAGTTCCCTGGTCTTATTTTGGCCTTCCTCGATTCGGGTACGGATCCTCTGCTTTCAGTAGTACGAGCCCATACTACCTTCCACATCTATCCGTACCTTCTCCAAGGACTGCCTTGACTCCACCAGGTCCCTTTCACTACCACTGATCTTTACTACTCTTACCCTAGGCTTACCCTAGGAAACCTCTAATTCCACTCAACATAGTCCTTAGCTGCGGAATGTCTCTTGGTGATGCCAATTTTGCTATTACCTGAATACATTCACATGTGACGAGGCTCGGATAATCCTTCGAGTAAGGGACTCATCCCTACAACGGTTAGGAATCAAACAAGAGCTACGTAATAGGGCAAATCTGACACTCTGAGATTATTCAACCCTGATCACATGTGACCTTAACGTATTCACCTAACAGCTAACTCTCATCACTCAAGGCCCACATAGCACAAAGCAAACAACATTTGGACAAAAAGGAAACAATTCTCAAGCAACTCTATCCTCGTAGAGAAAAACGTAACTAGCATACAATGCTAAACTAGCACTATCAGGCATAACCTACACCGGCTATCCTACTGCTGTCTACTTAGCTCTAGCATGTAACTTTTCATACACTGAAGCACATAAAGCAGGCACATAAGGCATCACTCCTAGATCCTTAGTCCTATTCTAGCATGCTGTTCTATCGAAACTGATAAACATAACATAAGCTTGTATGGGTACTTTAGGGAATACTTACTTGAGCTCGGCCAGTCGCACACATCACACACTTTGTTCTTTCTTAAAACGCCTTTACTTAGCCTTTTAGAAAACATTTTCTTTTTCCATAATCTTTTAGTCCCTCGATTTGAGTTCAAACACCCCCGAAGGTGTGTCCGAATCCCTCAAACCAGGGCTCTGATACCAACTTGTAACATCCCAAAAATACGAGCCAAAAATTTCATTTTTAAAAACAGGTACTTAGCAAAACATTTAGGAATAAATCATTCAACGATCATATCATTTCACAAAAGATGTTGCATGTCGGGAAAACATTGTCATAAACATAAAAGTGTCAGAGTACATTTCCCCATGAAGATTTCATAATCCGGAATACAAAGAATGTGTGTGATGTGCCGCTACCGCGCCAGCTCCTTCCCCTTCGAAGAAGAGGTACCTGAAACCAAAACTGAAAACTGTAAGCACGGAGCTTAGTGAGTTCCCCCATAATACCTCATAACATACAAACATATAATGAACAACTAGGAGATACGGGACTCGCCCACACTCATGAAGATACGGGCCTCGCCCACACTCCGCTGGCTGGGAGATACGGGCCTCGCCCACACTCCACTATCTGGGAGATACGGGCCTCGCCCACACTCAGCTGCTAACCCATAATATACAAGTATCACACAGACAGCAAGTATAGACAACTCTATCATACTGGCATATATCATAATCAACTCAACCAAAAGATACAGGGTCGGCCTTGGTGCCTTAGACCCGTTACTACTGGAAGGAAACTCACCTCAGAGTAACTGCTGATCTGTGTGGGAACTGACTGTCTGCTGCTGCTACCGCTCCGGAAATCCTCCGGCTATAATTCCCACAAAACCCTTAGTCAAATACTGCTAACCGACCTCAGGGTAAAATGACCATTTACCCTTTACAAATCAAGAGTCAAGTCAAAGTCAACTGTCAGTTGGCCAAACTCGTCGATTTGACTTGTCAACTCGCCAAGTCCCCATCTCTTTGTCCGACCCTAAACCCGTCACTACTCGTCGAGTTAAGCATTGACTCGACGATTTCTCCTTCTAAACTAAAGGCCAATAGTCCTTCATCCTACTCGCCGAGTTGTATGAACAACTCGCTAAGTTCGTCTTCATCCGAAGAACACTCTAAGCTGAGACTCGCCGAGTTGTCTGATCAACTCGCCGAGTTGTTCTTGAGGCAAGAAGATTGCCTTGAACGCGCCGAGTCATGGCACTGACTCGCCGAGTTGCTTCACGAGTGAGTCTAGCTTCCGACTCGCTGAGTCCTATCCCACGACTCACAACTCCACCCAACAAGCACGAAAAGGGGGAAACTCGGGGACTCGCGACTCGACTCGCCGAGTCAGATGAATGACTCGCCGAGTCGGCCACATGCAAATACTATACACGCGATTCTGCTGGAATCCAACTTATGCTATTCATAGATCTGGGTTCCTAGGGCATGAATAACACGTAAAGTTTCCAACTTTACGTGTAAATATCCACCAATGAAGGTTTTAGGGCTCAAAATCCACCAAAAGGGTAGATCTAGGGCTTTCATGCAATATGGCTCCATAAAGGCAGTAGATCTAAGCTCCTGGAGCTCGATCCCACCTAGATCTAGAGGCTAACAACTTATTACAAACCATAAGGCACAAAACAAGCTTGGGGAAAACTCAAGAAGGACTTCCATGGAGCTCAAAAGGGACTAAAAGCATGAAAACAGAGGGAAATCGAGTTATACCTTAAGGAAAACACCGAGATAACAAAAAGATGCCTGGCCTCCTCCTCTTCTTCTTGATCCACTCTCTTCCCCTCTCCAAAACTTCAAGAAAACACCCAAAATGCTTCAAACACACAAGGAATAAGGCTTGAACGAAGTATAGAGCTCTGAGGGTGAATGGGGGCGAGCTTGGGGGTGGATAGGAGGGTTTAAATAGGGTGAAAACCCTTGAAATTTAGGGTTTCATCAGACAGCGGGGACTCGCCGAGTCGCCAACTTAAACGTGCTACGGATCCCTTCTCTACTCAGCGAGTCGGACCTACAACTCGTCGAGTCCAAGGCTAAAAATGAAAAATGCTAACATAAATTTTACGTATCAAGAACTAGGTGCTACAGCAGTGATCTTTAGTATTTTCCCGTCTGCGCCAGAGTTCTTCGTTATCGGGCAATCCTTCTTGAGGTGCCCAATTTCACCGCATTGGTGACATATTTGGATAGAACCAATATTGGTGGTGGAAGTGATGTGTCGAGTTAGAGTTACGTGGACACGAGTGTTCTCCTTGTTCATCCACTTTGAAACTTTCCTTTCATAGGGTCTAGTTTTAACACCACCATCGTAAGCCTAGTTAACTCCGATGTCAGGGGCTTGAGTGATGGGTCGTTTCGGTGCTCCACAACTACGAGCATGGTGCCCTATTTTTAGGCAATTGCAACACTGCATTTCATGGCATGCCCCGTGATGATGAAAACTACACTTACCACACTTCGGGAGTTTTCCCTCGTATGGTCTGCTCGGTACTGGGATGGCAGGGGTTTCCACTTGTTGTTGTTGCATGGCAAGTTTTTGGGATCGCTTGCGTTCTTTCTAGGCTTGGCGCTTTCGTTTCCTGTTCTCTGTTTTTCGGCTTTGCGAGCCTGTGACCGTTATCGTTTGATGACTTCCTGGATTGATACTACGATCAGGATTTTGAACCCCTTCGTCAGCATTGCTTGCGTTGATAGCGTTACGATTTGCAAGGACAACTTTCACGGCAGCCATCACGGCAGCTGTAACTGCGGCTTGGAAAGTAGCGGTGTCCATAGGAAAGGCAGGGGTTTTGTTGTTCAGCTGACTGTTTCCGGATGACGACATGATTCTGTAACACGAAAGATAAGGATTTTGTGAGCGATTTTGGTCGACCCTAGATGTACTTCGATTGCTCAAGTAAAGAGTAAGAGTATGTTCTCGAAGGTTTTACCTACATTCCTTTGATGCAGTCCTAGTAAAGAGTGGAAGTAAGTTCGTAGAATGGTCTTAAGACGCTTGACGTTTAAAACAGGGTACCACCGGTTGGTAATTAACATGATCCAACCCTTGAAAAAGAATTGGGTATGATCCCTAAGCTAAATTACCCAAGTTCAATATCTCGACTAGGGTGGGTTTCAAATAGACTCCCATGATAGCATGATGAAAGTATTTGAATAAAGAATGACACAGAAGTTAGCTGACTGCCAATATCTTTCATATTCATGACGCAAAAGTTTGGGAAAAAATCGACCTTGTAGAAGGTCTTACATCATATTCAGAGTAGAAAGTCCTTGACAGCATAAAGACCTAACTAAAAGTACTTACAGTACAAGATAGTTTCATAGAAAATGCCACATAGGACATAGATAGGAAAAACGATTTCCTTTCAACAAGGAAAGAAAGTAAGGCATCTACTACTGGTGACAGTCATCCTTCTGGTGAACCCTTAGTTCAGCCAGTTGACGCTCCACATCAAGTAGGTGTCTTTCGTACACCCTATGGCGTACTTGGAGTTCTATGACTTCGGCTCGTGATTCAGCCAGTTCTTGAAGTAGGGTTTCATGGTTTTCCTCGGATCTCTCAATAGCATCTTCCAGACGAATGGTGCAGAGGGTATGCATTCTCGCGTTGGCGACAACTTCTGTGAGCTGACGTTGGACTGTCCTACCTTGAATCTCATTTCGGGCCACTCTACGGACCAGGATTGGCAAGACTTTGTCTGCTGAGCCCCCATCCTCAGGTCATAAAAGTTGCGGTCTCCATTAAATGGCATGGGCTGATCCTGTCCTTGGCTCCATGTTTCCAAGCTATCCACCCACGGGGGCGTCGGGCCTTAAAAAGCCGAAGAGGGTTAGGATTTGGAACAAGAGCCATCGGGGGTAGATCTACTACTTCAGGCTCGGAGTCGGAACCATCTTATAACACCGTAAATTTCAAAACAATTTTTCGCATTTTATACAAAACACAATTCATTCAATATTCATAAAAACGTCATTGTTTTAAACTCAAATTAGTGGCATATAAAAATCCCAATATCTGATAACATAAAAATCCCGTGTGTGTACTGATCAGGCCGGCGCCTTCCCGCAATCCTCACTAGTACCTGAAACAAATAACACCAAACACTGTAAGCACAAAGCTTATTGAGTTCCCCAAAATACCAAACATAGCACATATTAGCCACTCGAGGCTATAACTTTATGGGTCCGTGGACCCTACTCTGTGAACCCTCTGGTTCTAACTCTATGAACCTTCCGGTTCCAACTCTATAAACATGCACATCATAAATCACATAGAAATAATGCAGTACAACACATAACATACATATAGCATACAAATACTCTGTCACATAACTCTGATTACCTACTCAAGGAAAAGTATAGTGAGAAGACTCACCTCGCGTATCTCGGTAACTCGTAAATCCCTGAAATCACTAGTGCTCGATCTCCCGAGCTATAGTCCTCCTATAACACAATACATCTCTAATTAACACTTTCCCAACTAGGGTTGACTAACCCTATCAAGTCAACACTGATCAACTCTGGTGAATGGTCAACGGTCAACTTGAACTCGCCGAGTCTCTATGGGGACCCAATTCCTCTGAGTCCCTTCCGACTCACCGAGTCACTCACCCGACCTGGTTACTCAACCCCTGGTTCAAAATCACTGAACAACCCGCACCAAATCGTCGAGTCTGGCAATGGACTCGGCGAGTGCATTCCATGCACAACCCCGAACGACCTTCTGAGGTCAGATCTGATCCACTAACTCATAGATCCAGTCCTACCAAGCTTATTTATCACGTAAAGGGCTCAATAAGCCCTAAATCAACATGAACATCACCTTAACAGAAAATGGCTCGAAAATAGTACCTCAAACGTGATGTTCTGGACCTCAGATCTTCAGGAAGTTGATCCTCTTGCTTCTCCTTGGCTATAGCTTCCTTTCCCTTGCTAGAAAACACCTCCAAGGTCAACAATGGCTCCTTCTCTCACTCCAAACGCTCAAGCTCACTAGGGTTTCGCTCTAGGGACTGGTGAGCACAAATGACGGCCATAAGGACCTTTAAATAGGCCCCAAACCCGAGAAATTAGGGTTTCATTAAACAGCGCAGACTCGCCGAGTCCACCAATGCGACTCGTCGAGTCCGGTCATTAATCCGGGTGAGAAATCGCATTTCTACTCGGTGATTGTACACACCAACTCGCCGAGTTCTTCCACAAAACTCAAAATAAAATGAATAAATATAATACCTGAAATTCCGGATGTTACAATTCTCCCCCACTTGAATCTGACTTCTCCCTCGAAGTCTCACTCCTGAAATAACTCCGGATGCTGCTCCCGCATCTCACACTCTGGCTCCTAGGTCAACTCGGATCCCTTCCGATGTTGCCACTGAACCTGTACCAGAGGCACCTCCTTGATCCTCCGAACCTTGATCTTCCAATCCACAATCGCAACTGGTCTCTCCGCGTAGTTCAGGCTCACATCTAGCTGAATGTCCTCTAACGGCACTACCGCCGACTCGTCGGCTATACACTTCCACAACTGAGATATGTGGAATGTATTATGAATCCGCTCCAATTCCGCAGGTAGCTCCAAGCGATACGCTACCCTGCCCACCCTCGCGATCACTCTGAACGACCCAATATACTGGGGCCCTAGCTTGCCCCTCTTCCTGAATCGGATCACTCCTTTCCAAGGAGATACCTTCAGGAGAACATAATCACCGACCTGGAACTCGAGCTCGGATCGACGTCTATCCGCATAACTCTTCTGGCGGCTCTGAGCAGTCAACAATCTCTGCCTGACCCGCTGTATCTGCTTTGTCATCTGAAGCACAATCGTTGTGCTACCCATCACTCGTTGCCCCACCTCTCCTTAACAAATAGGAGTCCGACACCTCCTCCCATAAAACAGCTCAAAGGGTGGCATACCAATGCTCGAATGATGGCTGTTGCTGTAGGAAAAATATGTCAAGGGCAAATACGTGTCCCAACTCCACCCGAAGTCCAACACATATGCCCGGAGCATGTCCTCGAGCGTCTGAATCGTCCGCTCACTCTGTCCGTCAGTCTGGGGGTCATATACGGTACTAAAATGCAGCCTAGTTCCCAACTCCTCGTGAAACTTCTTCCAGAATCTGGAAGTGAAGCGCACATATCGGTCTAAAACAATCAAGATCGGCAATCCATGTTGTGATACCACTTCCCTCACGTACATCTCTGCTAATTTCTCTACGGAAGAACTCTCACTAATAGCAAGGAAGTGGGCGCTCTTTGTCAACCTGTCCACAATCACCAAAATTGTATCGAATCCCCTAGCAGTCCTTGGAAATTTGGTGATAAAATCCATGGTAATATGTTCCCACTTCCATTCGGGAACCTCCAACGGCTGCAACTTACCATGCGGTCTCTGGTGCTCTGCCTTAACCCTATGGCAGGTTAAGCACCTCTCAACAAACCACGCAACATCCCTCTTCATACAGGGCCACCAATATTCTCTCCTCAGATCTAAATACATCTTAGTGGCCCCAGGGTGGATCGAGAATTTCGACCGATGAGCCTCTTCCATCAAAATGGTACGCGTCCCTCCCACAAACGGTACCCATATACGCCCCTGAAATATTATAAGCCCCCGACCATCAGTAACGAACTACGATACCAACCCAACAACTCGCTCTCTCTTCTGGTTCTCCGATCTCACGGCCTCAGCCTGTGCTCCACGAATGGTGTCCAACACCGGAGCCATCACGGTCAATCGCAAACATACATCTCGCAATGGGGCGCTCTACGCCCTGCGACTCAGGGCGTCGGGTACCACATTATCCTTGTCCGGATGGTACAGGATCTCACAATCATAATCCTTGACCACATCCAAGCACCTCCTCTGCCGCATATTTAGGTTAGGCTGATCCATCAAATACTTCAGGCTCTTATGGTCCGTGTATATCGTACACCGAACACCATACAGATAGTGACGCCAAATTTTGAGGCGAACACCACTGGCCCCAACTCTAGATCATGGGTGGGATACCTCGTTTCATGAGGCTTCAGCTGCCTCGATGTGTATGCTATCACATGCCCTCTCTGCATCAGCACCGCTCCCAACCCCAAGATCGACGCATCACAATATACCACAAAGTCCTCCATCCCCTCCGGGAGGGCTAAGACTGGGGCTTCGCATAACCTTTGGCGAAGCGTCTCAAAGGAGACCTGCTGCTCAGGGCCCCATGAAAAAACGACACCCTTCCGAGTCAACCTGGTGAGTGGCACTACGATCTTAGAGAAATCCCTGATAAATCTCCGATAATAACCTGCCAACCCTAAGAAACTCCTGATCTCGGAGGGTGACCTCGGCAACTCCCAACTCATCACTGCCTCAACTTTGGCCGGGTCGACCAATATCCCTTTCTGGTTAACGAGATGCCCTAGGAACTGGACCTCTCGCAACCAGAAATCACACTGGGAGAATTTGGCATAAAGCCTCTCCGAACTCAGAACTCCAAGGATCTCCCTCAAATGTATATGTAATGAATGTGCTAGCTGTACTGTATTGTAATTTTCTGCATGTACTAGTTGTAATGTGTGTTCTCTCTCTATCTAGCAAGTATTGAAATGTACTGTGTGTACTAACTGTAATGTGTGTTCTCTCTCTATCTAGCAAGTATTGAAATGTACTGTGTGTACTAACTGTAATGTGTGTTCCCACTCTATCTAGCAAGTCTTGACTCATGAATGAACTGACTCATTGTATGATTCTTCGTTCTAGTAATAGAATTAGTAACTTCCTAAACTACACCCATTGTAGTTTACTAGTAATATGACCTGTACGTATGAACATGAACGTATACCCTTGCTACTCAACGATATTGAATTGACTGATAGAACTTTTATGTCCATATATGTATACATAATATATGACTAATATTTAGACGACCTTCGGACGGATAACCAATTCCCTAAAGCCACATCCCAACGAGGAAAAGGAGATAAAGCGAACTAGCGTTCCTAAGTCCTTTAAACATTACTTATATAACTATACATATATAGGCATGAAATTGACAATATAATAGTATAAAATAAGTTTTGTTAAACCATTGAAACGTTTAGTAACTAAGAAAGGATGACTTGATGTCAGCTTGTAAAACGATTTGAAAGCAGTTTGTTTGATAAGAACAGTTTAAAATATAAGGAAAACCTTTGTTTTGAAACACAATTGTAACAAGTTTTGAAAAGAAACATTCAGTATGTAAGACAGTTTTACAAAGAGTTTTAAACGAGTGAAAAGGTTTTGGAAAACCATTTGAAGCAATCTGTTTGATAAAACGGCTAAAAGTGTAGTAAATCGATTTGTATGCTACTTATTAATCATATGTGATTGATATAATATCTAGCATGTTCAACTTGTATCCCCCCATAAAAGCATTTAAAAACATTTAAAATATTGATTAAGGGGGTCTGAACTCACCTGTAGAAAGTGGTTTGACTGAACTGACTAAATAGGATGCTAAGTGTCAAGTGAAGACTTGAGCACACACAAGGATCCTAATTAACATATATTAACACATATATGTATCCAATTAGTCTTTAAAC
The DNA here is from genome assembly GCF_051521515.1 of Lactuca serriola. NCBI lineage: Eukaryota > Viridiplantae > Streptophyta > Magnoliopsida > Asterales > Asteraceae > Lactuca > Lactuca serriola. The sequence continues at coordinate 355,098,496 of NC_136411.1, forward strand.
AACTAATTAACCAAGATTAGACATCCTAAGACATGTAAAACACTTGATCTAAGTGCTATAAATCATAAGGATTGTATCAAAGGGCTGTAGGACTTTGCTATTGTGTTTGGGGTTCAAGGGTAAACTCTCTTAGAGTTTACGGTTTTGTGACCATAACCCCATGGGTTTACGGTCGTAAACACATGGTTTTACGACTGTAAATTCATGTTCTTTTGACCATTTGTTGCTTTGAAGCTCTACAAGCCATTATAAGCAATTCTACTTGAAGCATAAGACTATGGAAGTGTTTGTGGCAACAAATCACTCCTATATGTAGTTTACAGCCCATGGACCAGTATTCCATGTGTTTACGGTCGTAAACACATATGATCTAAGGACCTTTGACGTTTTCAAGTCCTAAACACATCAAGGAAGGGGTCTAAACTAGTTTCCAAAGGTTGAGAAGGGACTAGGGCCACTTTGGCACACTTTATAGGGTTTACGGCCCAAGAACATCTTGGACCGTAAACACCTTTGATCTTCACTTTCTTGGGTTTTTTCTTGATGTAAAGAAGTGTAAGAAGCCTTAAGATACTCTAGGATAGAAGTACTTACAAGATAAAGGCTTGAAATGGTACCAAAAGGCCAGGAACACTAGTGTGTGTTCTTGGTGTTCTTGAAGATCTAACCTTTTGGAACATTTTTATGGATGGAAGTGTGTTAAAACACTAGATAAAGTGATATAACAAGTTAAAAGGGTTAGAAACACTTACTAGTTGAAGATCTAGGAGGGAAAAGTCGGATGCTACTTGAGAGGATTTGAGTTCTAACTTTGAAATGGTGAAAAAGTGTGAAATATGGCTAAGTGCCATATATATACCACTAGGGTTTACGGTCTAAATACCATTTGGGCCGTAAACTCCAAACTCCAGAAGCTTTTGGAACTCTATTGATGCATAATAAACCCTAGGGCATCCTATCTCCTGATAAATCCTAAAGGGTTAATCCTAACATACTCAAACTTATTCCAAAAAGCTTGAAAGTTTGCAGAAACTATTCTGACTTCTAATGAACTGAAGGGTTTTACAGAATAACACCAAAGCAGGTACAGAACTCACAAGAAAAGTACCTACGCATAAAATAATATAAACACAATATCTCAAACATCAAAATAAATACATGAAAGAATACATACCAGCCACGACATCGGGCGCTGCGCCGACCTCCTCCGCGGTCAACTGAAAGGCTCTCCCTCGTGCCTTCGGTGCCTCCGCCTTCACTGGCCGGTTCTCAGTAGCTCTGGTAGAAGCAGGGGCGGATCCTTGAGATGCTCCCTGAGCTGTCCCTCGCAACTGTGGACACTCTGCCTTCCGTTGTCCGGTCTAGTTGCAGTGAAAACATACTGCAAACCCCATCGTGGCTCTTGCCACACTTGCCACAAGTGCAGCCCTTATGACTCCCAGATCTCGAATCAACGGGCTTGGCCCGCTTGGCTGCCAGCTGAGACTGTGCCGGTTGCCGATCCCTCCCCTGAGACTCTGCCTCCTCCCTAGCCTGGGTATCCAGCTCTATCACCCTTTTTCGGGCATTTGCCTGAAGCTCAGCAAATGTCTGGTACGTCGAGTTCGCCACGAACTCCCGTATATCCCTCCTCAAAATACCTAGATACCGGCTCATACGTGCCTGCTCAGAGGACACGTGCTCTAGGCAGAACATCGCCCGCTCATGGAACATCCTCGTAATCACTGTAACAGACTCAATAGCCTGCTTGAGGGTCAGAAACTCCTGGGCCAAATGCTCCCTCTCCTCTTGGGGAACGTACTCATCTCGGAACATAGTAGTGAACCTCTCCCAAGTCACTGCAGCACGCTCAGCAGGCGAATAATGTGCCGTCACAAACTTCCACTAGTCCTTCGCTCCCAAGCGAAGCTGGTTCAACGCAAATCGGACTCTCAAATGCTCTAGGGATGAGCAAGTGAAGAAACACCCCTCGATGTATGAAATCCACCTCATCGCTGCAATCGGGTCCTAGGTCCGATCAAACTCCAGTGGTTTTGTGTTGATGAACTCCCGTAATAGCAACGCATCACCACCCTACGGTCTAGCTACAGCTACAGCTGCAGTGGTCGCAGAAACAGCAGCATCAGAAAGAGCAGCGTATCTCTCATCAAATGTCTCTATTAGTGTGGTCTTGATAGACCCGAACATCTCTGGAATCTCAGCACAGATGGCAACAACCACCTCATCATGAATCATCTGGCGGAGCTCCTCATTGCTCGCACCCCCTCACTAGTCCCTGGTCTATGGCGTGTCCCCACCATGATGCCTCTCTGAAATACACCACAAGATATCAGAGACTCGCTCGGGTGTGCACACACTCGATATCCCAATCCTACTTGATCTCTGGTACCCTAAGGATTCTTACTTGGGCTGCGCACAAACCCGGTGCCTTCGGTAGTACGGGCCCAATACTACCGACCACACCGCATCAACATTTATCCCAAGTCCTCCTCCCATAGTCCAAACTTCCAAGCACTCTACTCTCTTAAATCATATGCTACTCACTAGCTGATCTCTCATAAGCTCCTCGCTGCTATGTAAACACTCTCAAGCGTCCCTAGCAGCAAAGCTCCTAGACTAAGGCATCATATATCAGGACACTCTAGTCCTAATAAGAATACCTAGTCTACTCTAGCATGCATAATATAGCTCATCATATAACGTAACAAAATATATCTCATAACACTTATTACAAGGGTATTTTGGGAAATCACCGTTCGGGCGCTGGCTGATCGTACACGCGGCTCTGCTCTGTTTGTCTCAAAACTCTTTTTACTCTTTTAGAATTTTTTTGTTATTGAAATTTTTCCCAAATCCTCAGTTTGAGTTCAGATACGCCCAAAGATGAATCCGAATCCCTCAAATAAAGGCTCTGATACCAACTTGTAACACCGTAAAAATTAAAACAAATTTTCACATTTTCAAAACACATTTTCCATACACATTTATTAATAAAATCTCATTGTATCATATCTTTGTTCCATAAAACATTTCCCAAGATCGAAATACATAAAATCCCATGTGTGTGTACGAATCATGCCGACGCCTTCCCGCGATCATCACTGGTACTTGAAACACATAACACATAACACTGTAAGCATAAAGCTTAGTGAGTTCCCCAAAATACCACTCTAACACATGTTAGCCACTCAAGGCTATAGCTCTGCTGACCCTCTGGTCAGTGTGTCTCAGTGGGACCCTCCAGTGCCAACTCTTTATGGTCTCTCCAGCACTAACTCTATGGACCCACTGGTCCTATCTCTGGAAACTCTGAATCATGCATATCACATAACACAATAACACACATAAAAAACATACAAATACACTGGAACATAACTCACTAGTATACTAGCACATAACTCTGTTACCACTCTAGGTAAGTATAGTGAGAAGACTCACCTCGGATGTCTCGGTAAATCTCCGACTCGGTAGAAATATGGTCTAGCCTCCGCCTAATCACATTAAGTAAAATACTCTCATAAATATAAATCTCGAGACTAGACTCAACCCTATCTTGACACAAAGACCCCATTGTTGACCAAGCCCTCAAAGTCGACAAAGTCAACAGTCAGAATTTCACCCGACTCGCCGAGTGCACGTGGGTGACTCGGCGAGTCTACGCGTGTCCGCTATCCTTCTAGTCCCACATGACACGTCTAGTCTTCCCCCCTGCTCGACGGGTTACACCTGGCATGAATCGTGGGGCCACCCCGACTCAACTCGCCGAGTCCCATTATGAACTCGGCGAGTTCCACCTTGAACTCCAGTCCTCTAATTCTCTCTGACTCACTGAGTCATTCCCCCAACTCGGCAAGTACTCACTGAGTGAACTATGGGGAAACCTTAACCCTACTCGCCGAGTCTAATCTTGGTATTCGGCGAGTTCATGCCATGCTCGAGCTCAAATGACCTCCTGAGGTCAGATCCGTTCCTCTAACTCAGATCTGGTCTCCTTAAGCAATATAAACACGTAAAGTTTGGATCTAGATTCCAATGCAAATACCCAATGGCTCTATTTGAAGAAATGGCCTCAATATGACATCCTAAGCTCATGTCTCCCAATATCAATCATAAAGATCTAAGGGGTTAAGGTCACTGGACCTCTTTGGATCTAGATCCAAAGCCTTAATACAAGAAGGGACCAAATGCTCATAAAATGAAGCCTCTAAAGGTTCTAGAAAACCATAACTCCAAAGGTTAACACCAACACTGAAGAAGGATCAAATCTATACCTCAACTATGAAGTCATTGGCTCTGAAATCTTCAGAATAACACCCTCTTCAGCTCCCTCTTGCCTTGGTTACCTTCTTCTTGCAAGGATAACAATACAAGGATCAAAAATGGCCTCTCCTTCCTCACAAACGCTCTAGCTCTCTTAGGGTTTCTCTCTAGGGTCTAGTAGCCGCAACTAAAGGCTATAAGAACCTTTAAATAGGTCTCAAACCCGAGAAATTAGGGTGTCACTTAACAGCATGGACTCGCCGAGTTCACGAGTCGACTCATCGAGTCCGGTCACTAACCCGGATGGAAAATCACGACACTACTCGGCGAGTCTAATCGTCAACTCGCTGAGTCCCTCCCAAAATTTCCAAAAATAAATGAATAGTTAATGTACCTGGAAATCCGGATGTTACAATTCCATTTCTAGAATAATAAAGTGTTATAGCTGAAGTGTGACCGTTCATACTTAGCTCAAAAGAATGACTTTATTAATGGATCTGTCAAAATTTAATTTGTGTGAATTCTATGAATACTATAATCTCTATTCTTAACTTTACTCTAAGTATAGTTAAATATCTCGGAGAATATGATTGGTATTCATTCGTGACATAGAGTCTTTTAGCTTGATTAAGTATACTCGCAAAGTCACAAAGATTACTATGTGATCCTCAAATGGTAGAAATCAACTTAGTTTTTCAATGATTCCATTCATCCAATCATATTTGAATTCGACTTCTAAAGTAGTGTATTCTTATTTTGTAGTAGATTATGTCATTATGTTTTGCTTGGACCTCATTCCAACAAAAGTTGCCCTTCATTCCACAATGAAGTAAAAATCCAATTATAATTCATAATTATTTATATCTGTTTAGAAATTAACATCTTGTGTAGCTCTTTCATAAAGATCCTTTCTAAACTGATTGTCTCATATGCATTATCTTAGTTCTTCTAAAGTACTCTTAGAATGCTCTTTTACTCATCCAATGACTTAGCCATGTATTCAAATAGTATCCGATGACATGCTTACAGCATGATCAAATACCATGTCCTATGCATAATATGGCGTGAATGATGAATTCATTTTCCAAACAAATAGAATATAAATCATTTCATCTAGTTCAAGCCTATGAGCTATGTACTTTGAGGCAAGCTCAACATGATGCCATATGACAATGCCAAGAATTCTCAAAAAGAATCTTATGTCTTGATCCCTTTCAAGATATTGCCAATATATGTATAAGGACATAAAACTTTTAACATTCATTTTTATCTTCTTCTTCCTAAGTCTTTCATTTTAGAAACACTTTTTGAGTCAAGGTGAAAACGACCTTGCTTAGTCATAATGTGATTTCAAATGATTAAGTATGACTCATTCATACATGACTAGGAATTTCACTATGCTCCCACTAGGTCTTAGTAAACACATATTTTTTACTACCTTGTGGTTTTACATAAAATGATGATTGTAACATTGAGATGTTTGCTTTATATCCAAAAGTGGATCTCAAGCTCTACACATTTTTTAGGATAACAAGGATTAAGAAAACCTCCAGACTAATCTATATAGATATCTTATAGTAGATGTCTATTAAGAAAAAACGGTCTTTCTTGAAATCTATTTACTATATCTCATATTAAGAATATGAACTTATAGTAAATAATATCCTTGTTGATCTAATAATAGCTACTTGTGAAAAAGGTTTGATCACAGTCAGTGTCATGAGTATGATGAGGACCATAGTCAATGACATTAGTGTGAGAAAATCCTTTTGCCAGAAGTCTTGCTTTAAATGTGTATGGTTATCCATGTAATTTATTCTTTCTAGAAGAATTATTTACTCCTTCTAGCCTTACTATAGGGAAAAATTTTAATCAAGCCTATTCTTGATTATCATACATGTATTTCATCTCATGTTCATAACTCTAAGTCATTTATTACATTCGAGATCTTACATAGCATCCTATGATTTGATGTATTTTCCAGAAACCATAAATAGAATCTCATCAATGTTAGATTCCCCATTTCTCAAGTCATAGATGAATTCGACTATTAATGCGAACAATTTGTGTTTGTGAATAGCTATTATTCTATTTTAAAAATCCTTGTTAAAGCTAGTTCCAACTATTACTACATAAGGTTATGGTTCTTGAGTTGCTTCAAGTTCCATGTACCTCCCACTTGCTTTCTCATTAGAATCTTGCTTTCTACTGACTTAGCTTTCACAAGAAAAAGATGACTTATTCTTGGCGGGTATGCATATGATAATCTAATCCATAATTACATTATTATACAAATATGTACCTAGTATATTTTGGGTTTAGAGGATTTAGTCAAACATCGGCCTCAAATCCTAAAAACATTTAGTAAGATGAGGATGGAGCCTTTGCATACTAAATCTTATAAAGTGTTTAATTTACTTATTATTTGTTATTTGTATTCAATATACAATTAATAGTGATTGAAGTATTATCCCAAAAAGATTAAAGGAGGATATTTCTACTTATTAAAAAGTAGATCATACAAAGTAAGATTTAATTCATCCTTTTATTATCATTAAAGCTTTAGATGGTTCTTACTGGTTTGCATCTCAACTTTTGAAACCTTCAACAAAGATTTCACAATTATGCTTTACCATGAAAAATATAATTAAAACTACTATAGTTGTTAATAAAGTTGATTCGGTATCTTGAGCTTAATCTCAGACATTCATTAGAAAGGAAGTCATACATCAAAGTGTATAGTTCCTTAATTATTTTCTCTACAACTTAGTGAAAATATCATTAGGAATCATTTACATATAAATGAGGTCACATATGTCAAATATACTACTTTATTTGCCTTCAAAGATCCCTTTCTTGAAGTTGGAATATGTGAATGCCATTTATATAATAAAGATAACAATGTCAAAGATGAGTTTGATTTAAAAACAAGTGTAAGTCAAAAGTGATTGCATATAAAACATTAATTTTATTTATAAAAATGTTGATATTTACTTCAGAATTCTATTAAATCATACTGTGTTCCAAAACAAATATTGTTTTATGTTATAATTAATTTATGTTCCAAGCGTAAATAATAAACCAAACTCCTAGGGTGTAGTTCCAACTTCATTGTGCTTAGCTTGGCTACTCTTCAATAAAAATTTTCAAGCCTTTTACAAATATTAGATTAACATTAAGTACCAAGTACTTAAGTGTTATATGAAAAGTATGAGTTCTATCTAGTAGATACAAGAAGTACTAGTCTCTTCAAGACTTTCTTTCCAAATAAGAGCCGTAAATCCTCTTCGAGTGTCTAGTTTCTTCACAAAAGAAACAAGATCCATATATGTCGGCTGTAGTAGATATCTTGGGCTTAAAGGTGTTCAATTCATAAAACATGGGCGTCCAGGATCACACAAGGTGATTCTTTCAGCCTTGCATTATTCCAATGTTTAAACTAGCTTTAAATAAAATATCACTGTATTTATTGGAACATTGCTTGACCTATTATATCCTCAGATATATGTTTAAATTATCCAAGACTTCCTAGAAGTCATGAATAACTATTCCTAGCTAGATGTTAGAAACATCTTAAGCATCACTATAACATCCATAAATTTTACACCAAATTTAAACTTTTCCAATCACAACCTAAACCCAAATAGTGTTTGTTTACAAATTGTTTTCAAATAACTATTCATCGGAGTGCCCCAAAAACAGATCGTAACGATGAGGAGCGGTACGATCACGCCTTCGCCTTGCCATGGCCTCTTGAAGTACCTTAAACAATAACTGAAACTGTAAGCCCAAGGACTTAGTGAGCTACCCCTAAAATACCAACACCATACTGATAAAATCATAACAGTAATAATCAATCAATCAATATGCATTCTGGGCCATCAGCCCGACTGGATCGCCCTACAAGGGCCTACAGTCTAACTGAATCTATACCGAGCCTTTGGCATGACTGGACCGCCTCGTGGGCCTACAGTCTCCCTGGTCCGCTCATAGGGTATGTTTCCCATCAGCACAAAGCAGGACCGCCTCAACCCAACCCCCAAGCAAACAAACATGTGCACATAAATATCATACGCTAGCATTTGTAACAGTCAAACCGATCTAACAGATCAAATAGCATAACAACATCCTATACCGATCTAACCGAAATCTAACATAGCAACCATCCTAAACCAGGATGAAATCTAGCATATCAGTAACATAGCAACCATCCTAAACCAGGATGTATCTAGCATATCAATAACATAGCAACCATCGTAAACCAGGATGAAATCTAGCATATCAGTAACATAGCAACCATCCTAAACCATGATGTATCTAGCATATCAATAACATAGTAACCATCCTAAACCTGGATGAAAACCATAAAGGGCCGAACATGGTGCCTTAGACCCTTTGATACAGTGAGGATAACTCACCTCACAGATGTCGACTTGGTAGATAAATCCTAACTCTCGGATCACTCGCCAAAGACTCATCCACCTATTACCATAGTACGAGCATACTCATAAATTCTCAACCTCACAAGTACTCCATAAACCAACCAATCAACCCCAGGTCAATGGTCAAAGTCAAATTCCTCAGCCAAGGACAACAGTCCCTGTTGACCTTAACTCTCTGAGTACCCTTGGCTACTCGCCGAGTTCTTTTTGAAGTTCTTTCCCACTCGCCGAGTCATTGGGTAACTCGTCGAGTTCCTATGATTTTCGATCGAAACCCTAACGCCACCCGTCGAGTTTCCTTCTTGCAACACGTCGGCTACACACGCATTCATAACTCGGGGAAAACTCATCCGACTCGCCGAGTTGTTCATACAACTCGTCGAGTCTAAGGCAATCTTCATCGGACTCGCCGAGTTGTTCATCAACTCGTCGAGTTCATTGGCCATCTTCATATGACTCGCCGAGTCAACCTTGCGACTCGCCGAGTTCCTTCAGTCCTTAATCCATACAGACTTATTGAAGCCATGAAATGGCTCCAAATTTCAGATCCAAGCTTCTAGGACATGCTTTTCTCATAAAGTTGAAAACTTTACGTGCATGCATGACTAACAAGGCTCTTAATGCCAAATCTAAGATCTTAATGGGGTTTCATGCACAAGGAGGGCGTCAACCACAACCAAAACAGAAACTTTATGATTCTAGAACTTGAGAAGAGACCAGATCTGAAGTTACAACTTAAGATATAGCCCACAACTCACTAATGTGACTCCCAAAAATCCATAAAACCCTAGAACTCAACCACAAAGAGATCCAGAAGAAAAGGGGAGTAAAGATTGCAACTTGATACCTCCAAAAAGATGCTAAATGAGGTAAGATCTGTTTCCCACACCCTCCTTTCCTCAACTCCTTTGCTCTTCAAGCTCTTCCCTCCAAGCAAATTTTATTTCCATGGTCTAGCACACACCACAAGGAGTACCACACGAATTAGGGTTTCATTGAGCTCTCAAAGACTATAAGGAGGCCAAAGGAGGCTGAGGCTTCCTTAAATAGAGTGCAAAACCCCGAGATTTAGGTTTTTTTTCTGCCAGCTCTTACTCGTCGAGTCCCTCCCTGGACTCGGCGAGTAGGTCACATAACACGCGATCTCACCCCGCTGCTACTCGATGAGTAGGGCAACCAACTCATCGAGTAGGACTTAAACCAGGGAACCTTTTATTTAAATCCATACATGAAAATCGGGGCATTACAATCCTCCCCCACTTGAACTAGACTTCGCCCTCGAAGTCCTTTGAAATAAACAATGTCGGGTAATGCTCGCGCATCTTCGCCTCTGGCTCCCATGTCCACTCAGATCCCCTCCGGTGTTCCCACTGCAACTTCACCAAAGGTATTTCCTTGTTCTGAAGAATCTTCTTCTTCCCTTCCAAAATGGCCATCGACCTCTCCACGTAATTCAGGCGCTCATCAACCTGAATGTCGTCCAATGATACTACTGCCTCTGATCCATAATGCACTTTCGCAACTGCAAAATATGGAACGTGCTGTGGATCTAGTTAAGCTCCTCCGGGAGCTCGAGCCTATAAGCCACCTTGCTAAGCTTTGCAATGACCCTGAATTGACCAAAATAATGGGGACCCAATTTTCCCCTCTTCCTGAAGCGAATCACACCCTTCCAATGTGAGACTTTCAGGAGTACCATGTCACCCACCTAAAATTCCAACTTAGATCGGCGTCTGTCGGCATAACTCTTTTGTCGACTCTGAGCGATCTGCAAACGCTGTCTAATTTGCTGTATTTTTTCGGTAGTTTGTAGAACTACCTCTATCCGCCCCATCACCCTATGCCCGATCTCACCCCAGTAGACTGGGGTTCTGCACTTCCGCCCATACAACAGCTCGAAAGACGGGGAGTCAATACTAGAATGATAGATGTTGTTGTAGGTGAACTCTTCAAGTGGTAGGTGGGAATCCCAACTCCCACCAAAGTCAATGACGCACGCCCTCAACATATCCTCGAGGGTCTGGATGGTTCGCTCACTCTTCCCATCGGTCTGCAGATGGAATGTTGTACTAAAGTGCAATCGCGTACCCAGTTCCTCATGGAACTTCTACCAAAAACGGGAAGTAAACCTGACATCCTGATTCGAAACGATAGAAACTGGAACCCCATGGCAACAGACAATCTCGCTAACATACATGTCGACCAATTTCTCAGCCGACGAACCTTCCTGTATGGACAAGAAATGGGCACTCTTGGTCAATCGATTCACGATGACCCATATGGCATCAAAACCGTTCGTTGTTCTCGGCAACTTCGTAATAAAATCCATCGTGATCTGCTCCCATTTCCACATGGGAATTTCCGAAGGCTGCAGCTTACCATGCGGCCTCTGATGCTCGGCCTTGACGATTCTACAGGTCAAGCACCTCTCCACATACCCAACGATTCATCGCTTCTTTCCGAGCCACCAATAACTCAAACACAAATCACGATACATCTTGGTGGCCCCCAGATGAATAGATAAGTGAGACTTATGAGCCTCCTCCATCAGTGTCTGCCGAACTCCTTTGGACATCAGAACCCAAACCCGACCGTACCGGGTCAACAACCCTCAGCTATCCTGAACAAACCGGGCTCTCTCTCCCTTAATCCTCTCCAAATTCCAGTTCTCCAGTCTCATACCCTCAACCTGAGCATCCCTAATCAAGCTCACAATCGGGGAATCCACCGCTATCCTCAAACACCTTGCTGGGGTAACAGACTCAGCTGACTTGCGGCTCAAAGCATCCACAACCACATTTGCTTTACCAGGATGGTAAAGGATCTGACAATCATAGTCCTTGACCCCATCCAGCCACCTGCGCTGCCTCATGTTCAGGTTCGGCTGATCCATGATGTGTCTCAAACTCATGTGATCTGTATATATATAGTGCAACGGACACCATACAGATAATGCCTCCAATTCTTGAGAGTGAAAACCACCGCTCCCAACTCAAGATTGTGCGTAGGGTATCTCGTCTCATGCGGCTTCAGCTACCGTGATCCATAATCTATCACCCGTCCCCTCTACATGAGGACTGCCCCCAAACCCGGGACGGATGCATCACAATTAAATACAAAATCCTCGACTGCCTTGGGGAGTGTCAACACCGGCGCCTCACATAAATACTGCCAGAGGGTCTCAAACGCCCTCTTCTGCTAAGGGCGCCACCGGAAATCCACCCCCTTCCTCATAAGACGAGTGAGGGGTACTGCAATCTTGGAGAAATCTCGAATAAATATCCGGTAGTACCCTGCCAAACCCAAGAAAGTCCTGATGTCTGAGAGAGATTTCAGAGTCTCCCACTGCATAACCGTCTCCACCTTGGCCGGATCGACTAAAATCCCCTCCAGATTAATGAGATGTCCGAGGAACTAGACCTCTCATAACCAAAACTCACACTTCAAGAACTTGGCATAAAGCTGCTCTCGCCGCATAACCTCCAACAGCTCCCTGAGATGCTCCTCATGCTGCTCTCGAGTCTTGGAATATACCAAGATATCGTCCATAAACACAATGACCGAGCGATCGAGCATCGGTTTGCAGACTCGATTCATCAAATCCATAAACACCGTCGGAGCGTTGGTGATCCCAAACGGCATCACCACGAACTCGTAATGACCATAACGAGTCTGAAACGCAGTCTTCTCCACGTCTTCCTCCCTCACCCTGACCTGGTGATATCCAGATCTCAAATCGATCATGGAAAACCAAGATGCACCGTGGAGCTGATCGAATAAATCATCTATCCTCGGGAGTGGATAACGGTTCTTCACCTTTAACTTATTTAACTCCCTATATTCAATGCACATCCTGTGCAAACCGTCCTTCTTCCTGAAGAAAAGGATCGGTGCTCCCTAGTGTGAACTACTTGGACGAATAAACTGCTTCCCAGCTGCTCCTGCAACTGAGATGATAGATCCTGCATCTCAGGCGGTGCCAGACGGTATGGTGCCCTAGCGATAGGGGCCGCACCTGGCACTAGGTCAATCCGGAACTCAACCTGCCTCTCCGGAGGCACTCCGGGTAACCCCTCTGGAAACACGTCAACAAACTCTCTAACTACTGGGACCTCCGAAACCGAGGGCTGATCCCTAACCCTCGTATCCACCACGTATGCTAAATAACCGACACACCCATGCTGAAGATATTATCGAGCCATGGCCGCCGAACAAAACCCTGATCCCATCCTTGTTCCCTCGCCATATACCACCAGTTCTATCCCACTTGGGGTTCGACCACCACTCGCTGTCCTTCACAGTCGATCAAGGCGCCAAGTCGAATGAGCCAATCCATACCTACGATCACACACACGTCCCCTATGGGAATAGGAATCAAATCTATCGTGAAGGACACCCCAATGATCTCCAACCCACAACCCTGGCAGATTGAAGAAGCAGAGACCCTATGGTCGTTGGCGATCGAAACCCGCAACAGACACTCAAGCTAATCTACCAGCACACTAAACCCTCTACTGAAAGTCTGAGATACAAATAACCGACTCACCCCCAAGTCGAATAAAACCAAAGCAGGCAAAGAGTTTACTAAAAACGTACCTAAACACAGGTACAACCAATTAAGCATACGCAGAAAAAATAATGAAACAGAAAAAAATAGAAACATACCAGCAACCACATCCGGTGCTGCCTTAGCCTCCTCGGCCGTGAGCTGGAAAGCGCATCCCTGAGCCTTTGGAGGCTCCACCTTGACTGGCCTCCCATCCCCAATCCTCACAGCAGCTGGTGCAGAACCCTGCGCCGGCTTGGCAACGAGCTGCGGACAGTTGATATTCACATGACCAACCTGATGACAATGATAACAAATCCTCATATCTGCTGGAGGGGTAGACTGACGACAGTCCCTGGCATAATGCCCCTCCTTGCCACATTTGTGGCACTCACCACCTGCTCGACAAACCCTAGAATGACCCCTGCCACACTTTCCACATGTGCAGCTCTGCTGACTCCCGGCCCGAATATCAGCGGTTTTAGACCGCTTAGGCACCGGCTGAGACTGTGCCGGTGCCTGACGCTTCTCCTTCAGCTATAGCTCTAACTCCAACTCACGCCGCCTCACGACTTCTTGACGATCCAAGAGGGTATCACAACGCTGTGTAGACACGAACTACAAAATATCAGTCTTGAGCATACTCAGATAACGAGTCATCTGAGACTGCTCTGAAGCAAACTCCAGGCAAAACATCGCCCTCTCTGTGAACATATGGGTAATCTCCATCACAAACTCCTCATCCTGCCTCAAAGTAAAGAACTCCTGAGCAAGCCACTCCCCATCAACACGTGGAATGTAGCGGGTGCGGAACATATCCCGGAACTGCTCCCAAGTAACAACAGCTCGTTGATCATCAGTATATGACCCTGTCGTCAATCTCCACCAGTCCTTTGCCCCAAGCCTTAGCAGGTTCACCCCAAGCCTTAGCAGGTTCAGGGCACACCTAACCTTCTGGTCAGTCGGGCACGAGCACGTGAAGAAACAACCATCCATGTCAGACAACCACCTCATAGCCCTAATCGCATCCTGTGTACCATCAAACATCGGGGGCTTCATGTTATCGAAGTCCCGGTACTAGAAAGCCCTGTCGGCTCCTCCTCCAACCCTTGCTGCAATTAAAGCCGATGTGGCTGCAGTAGCCATTGTCACAGCTAGAGCTGCATATCGCTCATCAAAATACTTGACCATCGCGGTCTTAATCGACCCAAACATCTCTGGCAGCTACGCTCGAAAGGCCGCAGCGATCTCATCGTGTAGAATCTCCCAGATCTTGGCATCCAATTCCTCTGTCCCTATCTGAAACATGGGCTCAGGTGCAACCGGCACCTCTAGCCCTCCGTCTCCCGACCCTGACCCTGATCCGGATCCCGATCCTGAGCCGGACCCAGCAACAAAACGTCTCGTCACCACCATACTGAAAGATACACTCAAGACATCAGATAAGCAACATAATATTGGGAGACCAAAACCCACAAACCCTAGGGGTCGTGAGTTCCTTGCTACGCGTATGGGTCTTGTGCTTTCAGTAGTACGGGCCCATAGTACCTTCCACACCTACACATATATTTCTCAAGTATCACCACAACACCCTAATACTATCGTCAACGTAATATGCGCTCAACCCTCGCTCCTAAGGTAGCATTGCCTACCTTGCAACAGACCTCACTGCTCCCACAACCCACACATCCATGAAACTTCCATCAACCCCCTGTAGCGCTTGTGCATGCTAGTTGCACATAACACTGGACCCAATAGACTTTCGAATATCAAATCCTATCCAAAGACTGAATCCAACATTCTCAGGCTATAAGATCTTGATTACGCACGACTGTGATGCATCCACTAACAATTACAGTAATGATGTCAATTCCATATACGAGAAACCCTAGGCTAGTAGGCATCATATAATCATGCAACTCTATCATGCGATTCCTGAAGATCCCTAGCCTAGCACTAGCATGTTGTTCTAACATATCATAATATCAAATAACTGTATGGTATTTTGGGGTTTACTTATAGGCTTCGGCTGATTGTACCCTCTGCATCCTACATCCTTTTTTTAGACCCATTTTAAAAATTTACATTCCGAAAATCTCCTTGATTTCAGACTAGATTCACATAAGTGCTCCTCCAATTCACTCAAACCAAGACTCTGATACCAACTTGTAACATCCATAAGTTTTACACCAAATTTAAACTTTTCAAATCACAACTTAAACCCAACTAGTGATTGTTTACAAATTGTATTCAAATCATTATTCATCAGAGTGTCCCAAAAACAGATCGTAAGGATGAGGAGCGGTACAGTCACGCCTTCGCCTTGCCACGGCCTATGGAAGTACCTAAAAAATTAACTGAAACTGTAAGCCATAGGGCTTAGTGAGGTACCCCCAAAATACCAACACCACACTGATAATATCATAACAGTAATAATCAATCAATCAATATGCATTCTGGGCCATCGGCCCGACTAGACCGCCCTACAAGGGCCTACAGTCTAACTGAATCTATATCGAGCCTTCGGCATGACTGGACCGCCTTGTGGGCCTACAGTCTCCCTAGACCACTCATAGGGTATGTTGGCCTTCAGCAAAAAGCAGGCCCGCCTGAACCCAACCTCGAAGCAAACAAACATGTGCACATAAATATCATACGCTAGCATTTGTAATAGTCAAACTGATGTAACAGATCAAATAGCATGACAACATCCTATAATCAGGATACCGATCTAACTGAAATCTAACACAGCATCCATCCTAAACCAGGATGAAATCTATCATATCAGTAACATAACAACCATCCTAAACCAGGATGTATCTAGCATATCAATAACATAGCAACCATCCTAAACCAGGATGAAATCTAGCATATCAGTAACATAGCAACCATCCTAAACCAGGATGTATCTAGCATATCAATAACATAGCAAACATCCTAAACCAGGATGAAATCTAGCATATTAGTAACATAGGAACCATCCTAAACCAGGATGTATCTAGCATACCAATAACATAGCAACCATCCTAAACCAGGATGAAAACCATAAAGGGTCGGTCTTGGTGCCTTGTACCCTTTGATACAGTGAGTATAACTCACCTCGCAGATGTCGACTCGGTAGATAAATCCTAACTCTTGAATCACTCGCCAAAGACTCCTCCACCTATTACCATAGTAATAGCATACTCATAAATTATCAACCTCACAAGTACTCCATAAACCAACGAGTCGACCCCAGGTCAATGGTCAAAGTCAAAGTCCTCAGTCAAGGTCAATAGTCCCTGTTGACCTTAACTCGCTGAGTACCTTCGACTACTCGTCGAGTTATTTGAAGTTCTTTCCCACTCGCCGAGTGATCGGGTAACTCGTCAAGTTCCTATGATTTTTGATCGAAACCCTAAGGCCACCCGTCAAGTTTCCTTCTTGCAACACGTCGGCTACATACACATTCATAAACCGGGGAAAACTCATCTGACTCGTTGAGTTGTTCATATAACTCGTCGAGTCTAAGGCAATGTTCATCAAACTCGCCGAGTTGTTCATCAACTCGTCGAGTTCATCGGCCATCTTCATATGAATCGCCGAGTCAACCTTGCGACTCGCCGAGTTCCTTCAGTCCTTAAGCCATACAGACTTATTTAAGCCATGAAATGGCTCCAAATTTCAGATCCAAGCTTCTAGGAAATGCTTTTCACGTAAAGTTGCAAACTTTACATGCATGCATGACTAACAAGGCTCTTAATGCGAAATCTAAGCCCTTAATGGGGTTTCATGCACAAGGAGGGCCTCAACCACGACCAAAACAAAAACTTTATGATTCTAGAACTTGAGAAGGGTCCAGATCTGAAGTTACAACTTCAGATCTAGCCCATAGCTCACTAATGTGACTCCCAAAAATCCATAAAACCCTAGAACTCAACCACAAAGAGATCTAGAAGAAAAGGGGAGTAAAGATTGGAACTTGATACCTCTAAAAGATGCTAGATGAGGTAAGATTTGTTTCCCACACCTTCCTTGCCTCAACTCCATTGCTCTTCAAGCTCTTCCCTCCAAGCAAATCTTCTTTCCAAGGTCTAACACACACCACAAGGAGTACCACACGAATTAGGGTTTCATTGATCTCTCAAATACTGTAAGGAGGCCAAAGGAGGCTGAGGCTTCCTTAAATAGGGTGCAAAACCCTGAGATTTAGGGTTTCTTCTGCGAGCTCTTACTCGTCGAGTCCCTCCCTGGACTTAGCGTGTAGGTCACTTAACACGCGATCTCACCCCACTGCTACTCGACGAGTAGGGCAACCAAGTCGTTGAGTAGGACTTAAACCAAGGAACCTTTTATTTAAATCCATACTTGAGAATCGGGGCATCACAATCATGGTGATGCCTTTACTAGGTATCATGTTCATGTTCATTGCTCAAAGCAAATAGTTTAGGACTTACGACCTTTAAGTGTATACAATTTCGTATCTCTCACGGGATTGTCTCTTAAAACATGAACTCATTCATTGAAGTTGTATCTATAGAATGTTATTGTTTCATTAATACATTAAAGAAAATGACAATACATGATAATGAGAATGGATTACTTAGCTACAAAATATTTAACAAAATTCATTTAGTATTTTCAATATTTTATCTTTAATAATTAATACCCTTTTAGTTTCCAAAAAACATTAACTATCAAAGTCTAGGATCCAAGTTGCAAAACAAATAAATGATTAGGTATCCTTTATCCAATCCATTTGAATTCAACTCGGTAGATATCGATAATCAATTATACCTTGCTATATAGTTCCTAGATTTATGGGATTGCTAATAACAAATTTATTAGACATGTTTGATCTCATCTATGCCTTAGAACTCTCTTGCTTAGGTATCCTTTATCACAAAAGATTTCCGATGAAATCGTCCGATTTGAAAAACTTATATAATCGGCCTATAACTTGGTTATAGAAATCATGAATACTCCCCGTCCATCAAAAAACACTAAGCGGTTAGGTATCCTTTATCCCACTAGTGCATACAAGAGACGTGCGAGTGTTCTACAACAGGATTGCATAGATTTGAGGTTTATAAAAAGGGTATTTATATGTTTTATAATTCTAGTTTAAAAACATATGATATCATGGTTATTATATGCATATAAGAAACCATGGTATCAATTTTCAAAATAAAATCACTATTAAAGGTCCTATATAAAAGCTACTTTTTATATAATTAGACGCAATTCAATTTTAATAACCGGTATTAAGTTTGAATGTAAATGAACCTTTTATATCTTTAATAATACTTCATATTAATACTTATATATTTGGAGTTTGTATAAGGTATAAAAATCACCATTTAAAAACTTATAATTGATTATTTCAAAATTTGTCGTTATTAACGATTTTATAAACCCGGGTTTTATTTTAAAATAATAACTTGTTACATCTTTTGTCCAATTTTGAAAAACCCAAAATTCATGTGATGTTTATTTTGTCCAAAATTATTTTAGCATGTGAAAAACAAATTTTCTCAACCACACAAAATAATGCATAAAATAAACGACACAAAACATGCATAAAAAGATATGTGCATAAACATAACCAACTAATGACATTTTTGTTAGCCAACACAAAAATGTCAAGTCCATTCCTAAAGGGAAAGTTAAGGCAGCCAAAAATCTTCTTGTAATGTTGTTGAAAAATCTCCCACTTGAGTAAACACCTATTGCTTGCAAAAGATTTGAAAAGCTTCTTGAAAGGAAAGACTGCAGCTTTCATGACACTTTTCAGAAAATGTCATCTTTCTGTTCAGCACCTTTCCAGCACATGTGTAGCATTCATGAGACTTTTAAAAAAGTGTCATGTTCTACCCAGCACAAGTTGAACTCGAAATTTTTTCCCTTTGTCTTCAAAAAATGGTTCAAACTTCATTTCTTGTTACATCTTTGTACAAAAAAATTATTTCTAAAAACTAATCTATTACTTTACAAAAATAAACAAGAAAACTAATATATTTAATTTATTATATACCATATTAATAAATAAAATTATTACAACCACTTTATTATAAAAATAATCAACACAACAAAATAACAACACATTGGTCCTTGGCTAGTTTATGCACATCATATACAACAATATACACATCAAACAACATTTGTTTTTTTAAGAAAACTTTAGATGACAAAAGATGCACTTTTTTCACATAAAATAACAAAAAAGTTGTCATAGAAATTATGTATGAACTTATTTTTATACAAAAACAAGTTGTCCATATTCTCCAAAAACTAAGATTTCCAAAAATAAAAAATCTAACCAAACTTGCAAGGTGGCTCTGATACCAATTGTTGGTTTTTTTAGTTCAAAAATAGTTTCATAAACTAGAAAAATATGCTAACGGAAGACTTTAATTTTTGAAATAACATAAACATTTTATACCCACCAAGGATCTTCTTGCAAGTTATAGAAAGATTAAAACACCAACCAAAGAGGAGGTGAAGAAATAACAACGTTTGTAGTTTTTTTGGCTCCTCTCGGGAGGCTTGGAAGTTGATGAAGAATGTGGAACCTTTGAGACACCAATAATGACTCAACTTGATATAGATGCTAGTCCAAAACTCTTAAACCCTTAATATTTAAGTTCATAACGAATGTGAACTTAAAGAGGGCTTGAAGATGCAAGTGTTCTTAGAGTTTTCTAACCAAAACTTGAGAGAACGGGAGACGGAAGAAAGGATTCAGATTTTACATCAACGAATCAATGAGCAAATAATACAAGTGCAAGATCTCTTATTTATATGCATAAAGTGAAGTTGTTAACCATTAGTCCTTAGCACTTTAAGCAAAATTGTAACATCCCGATTTCCACGTACATTATTTATTCATTTATTTTGCATATTTTGAGAGGGACTCGACAAGTTGATGCTTAGACTCGCCGAGTAGAGTCGCGATTCTCCATCTGAGTTAATGACCGGACTCGACGAGTGAACTAGTGGACTCGGCGAGTCCGTGCTGTTTAATGAAGCCCTAATTCCCCAGGTCTGAGCCCTATTTAAAGGGCTTTATAGCCTCCATTTGCGGCTACCTATCCAGAGAGAGTATCCCTTTTGATCTTGAGCACGTTTTGAGAGAATTGGAGCTCCTTGTTCATTTGTGGTGTGATTTAGCTAAGGAGGAAAGGGTTTCCAGCAAGAAGGGGGCAAGAGGACTTCATTCCAGAGAGATTTCATCTTGAATCATCATCTTTGAGGTATAAACTCGAGTCCATTCTCGTATTTTGCTGTTATGGTTGAATTTAGGGTTTCTTCATGCTTTATTTAGCTTGGATCTAGATTAAGAGAGGTCCCATGGTGAATTGATTCATAGATCTGGACCGTAAGATGTCCAGAGGATCCCTTCCATTCGACTTTAGGCCTTCCCCATGGGGTAATGAGCTAGAGTTGTCATGAAATGAGGGATTTCACTCAAATGAGCATAGAGGACCTTGCATGAGGGCCCAAGATTCGCCCTTTACGAGATTATGGAATATAGGGAAGCTAGATCTATGGATTGGAGGAGAAGATATGACCTCAGAAGGTCAGATGAATGTTGTCATGGGAGCAACTCGCCGAGTCCATAAGTAGACTCGATGAGTCGAGTCGAGGTTTCCCCGCGATTCGTTGCCGAGTAACTCGACGACTGAAGAGGGAATTCGTCGTGTCTGAGAGGTTTAAAAGGATTCGGAGAACTCGCATGGACTCACTGAGTCACTCGTATGAACTTGATGATTCGGGTCAATGTTTGACAATTGACTTTTGTTGACTTTTAGGGTTTGGTCAACAATGGGGCCTTTGTGTCAAGAGAGGGGTAAAATGGTCTTTTACCCTTCTGAGGGTGCTAAGAGAGGGTTGAGTCTAGTCTCGAGGATTATATTTATGAGAGTATTTACTTTATGAGATTAGGCGGAGGCTAGACCCTATTTCTATCGAGTCAGAGATTTACCGAGACATTCGAGGTGAGTCTTCTCACTATACGTTACCTAGAGTGGTATTATGGGTTGACTAGAGGGTCTTATGTGCTAAGTATGAGATTATGTGCTATGTGATATATGTATGTTGTATGATTTTGTAGACCGGACCGGAGGGTCCAACGATACAGAACGGATCGGAGGGTCCAACGATACAGACCAGGCCAGAGGGCCCAACGAGCTATGACCAGACCGGAGGGTCCAACGAGCTACGGGACTGGAGGGTCCCACTGAGACACAACGACCAGAGGGTCGTGCTATAGCCTCAAGTGGCGTATGTGTTGTATGCAGTATTTTGGGGAACTCACTAAGCATTTATGCTTACAGTTGTTGTGTTTTGTGTTTCAGGTACTAGCGAGGACCGTGGGAAGGCACCGGCGTGAACCGTACACACAGAGTGGATATTTGTTTATGATCTTGGGAATATGTTTTGAGTAATAACAATGGTGAAATACTCTTTTGAGAATGTTTTTAAATGTAATTTGGTTGTTGAAAAATGAAAATTTTGTTTTGAAAACTACGTTGTTAGAAGTTGGTATCAGAGCCTTGGTTTGAGGGACTCGGATGCATCTTCGGGCGTATCTGAACTCAAACTGAGGATTTGAGAAATTTTCAACAATAAAAACTAAATTTTCTAAAAAGAGTGAGAGGTTTAGAGACAACCAAAGCGGATCAGTGTGTATAGACAGCCAGCGCCCGAATGGTGGATCCCCAAAATACCCTTACATTATGTGTTATGAGATATGCTATGTTATTTTATGCATGCTAGAGTAGGCTAGGTATTCATATTAGGACTAGAGGGGCCTGATTTGTGATGCCTTAGCCTAGGAGATTACTACTGTTATGAGATGCCTTGAGAGTGAGTAGGTAGCAGTGAGGAGCTCATGAGAGGTCTACCAGAGGGTAGCCAATCCATAGCGAGAGTAGAGTACTTGCGATCTGGAATCCAAGGAGGAGGAATTGGGGTGAATGTTGATGCGGTGTGGTCGGTAGTATTGGGCCCGTACTACCGAAGACACCGGATTGGTGAGCAGTCCAAGTAAGAATCCTTAGGATGCTGGAGGACGAGTAGGGTTGCGTTATCGAGTGTGAGCATGCTCGATCGAGTCTCTGATGTTTTTATGTCGTATTTCAGAGACATCATGGTTGGGACACGACACACACCTGAGAGCAGCGGTGTCAGTGACGATGAGATCAGTCGGTTGATTCATGAGGAGGTGGCTGCGGCCATTCGGGCGGAGATACCATATATGTTTGGGTCTATTAAGCCCACGTTGATTGAGACTTTTGATAAGCTGTATGCTGCTCTTACCGATGATGTTGTTGCTGCGGCCACTGCAGCTGTCGCGGCTGCCATGCCGTAGGGGGGGTGATTCGTTGCTGTATCAGGAGTTCAGAAACACGAAGCCACCAGAGTTCGATGGGACACAGGATCCGATTGCTGATATGAGATGGATTGCAGATGTGGAGGGATGTTTTTACACTTGTTCATGTCCAGAGCACTTGAGAGTGCGGTTCTCGCTGAACCAGCTTCACATGGGTGCGAAGGACTGGTGGAAGTTTGTGTCAGCAGATTTCACCCCATCTGAGTTTGCTGCGGTGACCTGGGAGAGGTTCACCACCATGTTCTGTGATTAGTACGTTCCCCCTGTGAAAAGGGAACGACTAGCTCATGAGTTTTTGACCATCAAGTAAGGTACTGGTTCAGTTACTGTGATCACATGGAAGTTCCATGAGAGGGCGATGTTTTGCCCTGAGCAGGTGTCTACGGAGCAGGCTCGCATGAGCCGGTATCTGAGTGTGCTGAGGAGGGATATTTGGGAGTTCGTGACGAACTCGACATACCGGACATTTTCCAAACTCCAGGAAATGCCCGGAAGAGGGAGATAGAGCTGGAGACTCAGGCCAGGGAGGAGGCCGAGTCTCAGAGGACGGATCGGCGTCCGGCACCTTCTCAGCCAGCAGCCAAGCGGGCAAAGCCCGCTGATTCAAGATCTGGGGGTCCGAAGGGGCGCACTTGTGGAAAGTGCGGCAAGAGCCACAAGGGAGCGTGCAGAGCTGGGGTGTATTACAAGTCTAGGAAGGAGGGCATTACGTGAGGGACTATCCCAAGGGATTTTCGGGTTGCTTTCATTGCAACCAGACCGGCCATCGGAAGGCCGAGTGCCCATAGCTACCGCAGGGATCAATGTAGGGGTCTGCACTTGCTGCTCGTGCTACTGAGATCCGGCCAGTGAAGGCCGAGGCACCGAGGGCTCGCGGGAGAGCGTTCCAGTTGACAACAGAGGAGGTCCGCGCAGCGCCCGATGTCGTGGCTGGTATGTATTCCTTCATTTTTTATGCTGAGTATTGAGATATTGTGCTTATTTTATGTTATGCGTAGGTACTTTTCTTATGAATTTTGTACCTGCTCTGCTGTTGTTTGACTCGAGTGCGAGTCGGTCTTTTGTGTCATTAGCGTTTAGTCAGCACATCAGTATCCATCGACAGGCGTTGAGTCGAACTCTACGAGTTTCCATAGCTGACGAGCGAGCGGTATATGCTACAGACGTGGTTCGAGGGTGTGTACTCGAGATCTTCGGTGTTGAGTTTCTGATTGATCTGGTCCCGATTGCGATGGGGGACGTTTGCGTTATAGCGGGGATGGATTGGTTGAGCCGATTTGGGCAGTTATAGACTGTGAGCATCAGTTGGTGACGATACGAGCCCCATTGGGGGAGTGCTTACGTTGTACGGCGAGGGTACCCATTGTGGGTCCGCATTCTGCTCGGCTGCCAGAGCAAGACAGAGTCTACAACATGGCTGCAGTGGGTTTGTAGCTTATGTCATGGACACATGAGAGGCCGCTGGGAGGCCAAGTTCGGTGGATGACGTTCCAATAGTGTGTGAGTTCCCGGATGTTTTTCCCAAGGAGTTTCCGGGTGTGCCTCCTGAGAGGCAGGTAGAGTTTCGTATTGATTTGGTTCCGGGACCGGTACCTATCGCCAAGGCGCCCTATCGCCTTACGCCGCAAGAGATGCAGGAGTTATCCTCGCAGTTGCAAGAGCTGTTGGGGAAGGGGTTTTTTCGACCGAGTAGCTCGCCTTGGGGAGCACCGATCCTTTTTGTCAAGAAAAAGGATGCTTCACACCGGATGTGTATTGATTACTAGGAGTTGAACAAGTTGACAGTCAAGAACCGTTACCCGTTGCCAAGGATCGACGATTTGTTCGATCAGTTGCAGGGAGCATATTGGTTCTCCAAGATTGACTTGAGGTCTGGATATCATCAGATGAGGGTGCGAGATGAGGATATCCAGAAGACAGCATTCAGGACTCGTTACGGGCATTACGAGTTCGTGGTGATGCCTTTCGGGCTCACCAATGCACCGACGATGTTCATGGATCTTATGAACAGAGTATGCAGGCCGATGTTGGACCGCTCGGTGATCGTGTTTATCGATGATATATTGGTGTATTCGAGAACCAGAGAGCAGCATGAGGAGCATTTGAGGGAGATCCTTGGAGTTTTGAGATCGGAGAGGCTTTAAGCCAAATTCTCCAAGTGGGATTTCTGGTTACGAAAGGTCCAGTTCCTGGGGCACCTCGTTAACCAGAATGGGATATTGGTCTATCTGGCCAAGATTGAGGCAGTGATGAGTTGGGAGGTGCTAAGATCCCCCACCGAGATCAGGAGTTTCTTAGGATTGGCAGGCTATTACCGGAGATTTATCTGGGATTTCTCCAAGATCTCTGTGCCACTCACCAAGTTGACTCGGAACGGTGTTGCTTTTTCTTGGGGCCCAGAGGAGCACGCCTCCTTCGAGACACTTCGCCAGAGACTATGCGAAGCCCCGGTGTTAGCCCTTCCGGAGGGAATGGAGGACTTCGTAGTATATTGCGACGCGTCGATATCGGGGTTGGGAGCAGTGCTTATGCAGAGAGGGCATGTGATAGCATACGCATCGAGGCAGCTGAAGCCTCATGAGGTGAAGTATCCCACCCACGATCTGGAATTGGGGGCAGTGGTGTTAGCCCTCAAGATCTGGAATCACTATTTGTATGGGGTTCGGTGTACCATATACACGGACCACAAGAGCTTCAAGTAGCTGATGGATCAGCTCAATCTAAATATGCGCCAAAGGAGA
Organism: Lactuca serriola; assembly: GCF_051521515.1. Classification (NCBI taxonomy): domain Eukaryota; kingdom Viridiplantae; phylum Streptophyta; class Magnoliopsida; order Asterales; family Asteraceae; genus Lactuca; species Lactuca serriola. Next base: position 355,123,858 of record NC_136411.1, read on the forward strand.
TGGTTGGATGTGGTAAAGGATTATGACTGCGAGATTTTGTACCAACCGGGCGAGGCAAACGTTGTAGCCGATGCCCTGAGTCGTAGGGCGGAGGGCGCCCCAATACGAGATGTTTGTATGAGGCTGACGGTGATGACCCCAGTGTTTGACGCCATTCGAGGGGCCCAGGCATAAATCGTGAGACCATAGAACCGTAAGAAGGAGCGGGTTATTGGGCAGGTATCGGAGTTTATCACCGATTGTTGAGGGCTTATGACTTTTCAGGGTCGGATTTGGGTGCCATTTGTGGGCGGAAGGCGTACCATCTTGATGGAGGAGGCGCATAGATCGAGGTTTTCGATCTATCCCGGGGCCACTAAGATGTATTTGGACCTGAAGAGAGAGTATTGGTAGCCCTGTATGAAGAAGGATGTTGCATGGTTCGTTGAGAGGTGTTTGACCTGTCGTAGGGTTAAGGCCGAGCAGCAGAGACTGCATGGTAAGTTGTAGCCGTTGGAGGTTCCCAAGTGGAAGTGGAAACAGATACCATGGATTTTATCACCAAATTTCCGAGGACTGCTAGGGGCGTCGATGCAATTTGGGTGATTGTGGATAGATTGACGAAGAGCGCTCATTTCCTTGCTATCAGTGAGAGCTCTTTTGCTGAGAGGTTGGCAGAGTTGTACGTGAAAGAGGTGGTATTATGGCATGGAGTGCCGATCTCGATTGTCTCGGATCGAGATGTGGGTTTCACTTCCAGGTTTTGGAAGAAGTTTCATGAGGAGTTGGGCACGAGGCCGCATTTTAGCACCGCATACCACCCACAGACCGACATGCAGAGCGAGCGGATGATTCAGATGCTCGAGGACATGCTTCGAGCATGTGTAATGGACTTCGGAGGGAGTTGGGACACATTTTTGCCTTTGGCTGAGTTTTCCTACAACAACAGCTATCATTCGAGCATCGGTATGACACCCTTTGAGCTGTTGTATGGGAGGAGGTGTCGGACTCCCATTTGCTGGGGTGAGGTCGGTCAACGTGTGTTAGGTAATATCGAGATAGTACTTCAGACGACTGAGCAGATTTATCGGGTTAGGCAGAGGTTACTGACGGCTCAGAGTCGTCAGAAAAGCTACGCAGACAGGCATCTCTCGGAGCTCGAGTTCCAGGTCGGTGACTTTGTTCTCTTGAAGGTATCTCCTTGGAAAGGAGTGATCCGGTTTAGGAAGAGGGGCAAGCTGGGGCCCCGTTACATTGGTCCATTCCGACTGATTGCGAGGGTAGGCCGGGTAGCCTACCGGTTGGAGTTACCTGCAGAGTTGGGCCATATTCATGACACCTTTCACGTTTTGCAGCTAAGGAAGTGTATTGCCGACGAGTCAGCAGTGTTACCATTGGAGGATATTCAGGTGGATGCAGGCCTGAACTATGTTGAGAGAACGGTTGCAATTATGGATCAGAAGATCAAGGTTCTGAGGAACAAGGAAGTGCCCCTGGTGCAGGTCCAGTGGCAACATCAGAAAGGGTCCAAGCTGACTTGGGAGCCAGAGCGAAAGATGCATGAGCAGTATCCAGAGCTGTTTCCAAAGTAAGACCTCGAGGGCGAAGCCTGATACTAGTGGGGGAGAATTGTAACATCTGGATTTCCAGGTACATTATTTATTCATTTATTTTGGAGATTTTGAGAGGGACTCGGTGAGTTCATGCTTAGACTCGCCGAGTAGAGTCGCGATTCCCCATCTAAGATAACGACAGGACTCGGCGAGTCGACTAGTGGACTCGGCGAGTCTGCACTATTTAATGAAGCCCTAATTCCCCGGGTTTGAGCCCTATTTAAAGGGCTTTACAGCCTCCATTTGCGGCTACCTGTCCAGAGAGAGTATCCCTTTTGATCTTGAGCGCGTTGTGAGAGAATTAGAGCACCGTGTTCATTTGTGGTGTGATTTAGCTAAGGAGGAAAGCGTTTCTAGCAAGAAGGGGGCAAGAGGACTTCATTCCAGAGAGCTTTCTGCTTGAATCATCATCTTTAAGGTATCAACTCGAGTCCATTCTCGTATTTTGTGGTTATGGTTGAATTTAGGGTTTTTTTTCATGCTTTATTTAGCTTGGATCTAGAGTAAGAGAGGTCGTATGGTGAAATGATTCATAGATCTGGACCGTAAGAGGTCCAGAGGATCCCTTCCATTCGGCTTTATGCCTTCCCCTTGGGGTAATGAGCTAGACTTGTCATGAAATGTGGGATTTCACTCAAATGAGCATAAAGGACCTTGCATGAGGGCACAAGATTCGACCTTTACGAGATTATGGAATATAGGGAAGCTAGATCTATGGATTGGAGGAGCAGATCTGACCTCAGAAGGTCAGATAAATGTTGTCATGGGAGCAACTCACTGAGTCCATATGTAGACTCGACGAGTCGAGTCGGGGTTGCCCCGTGATTCGTTGTCGAGTAACTCGACGAGTGAAGAGGGAACTCGTCGTGTCTGAGAGGTTTAAAAGGAATCAGAGAACTCGAATGGACTCGCCGCGTCACTCGTATGAACTCGAAGAGTCGGGTCAAAGTTTGACTGTTGAATTTTGTTGACTTCTAGGGTTTGGTCAACAATGGGGCCTATGTGTCAACAGAGGGGTAAAATGGTATTTTACCCTTCTGAGGGTGCGCTAAGAGAGGGTTGAGTCTAGTCTCGAGGATTATATTTATGAGAGTATTTACTTTATGTGATTAGGAGGAGGCTAGACCCTATTTCTACCGAGTCAGAGATTTACCGAGACATCTGAGGTGAGTCTTCTCACTATACGTTACCTAGAGTGGTATTATGTGTTGACCAGAGGGTCTTATGTGCTAAGTATGAGATTATGTGCTATGTGATATATGTATGTTGTATGATTTTATATACCGGACCGGAGGGTCGAACGATACAGACCGGACCGGAGGGTCCAATGATACAGACCAGGCCAGAGGGCCCAACGAGCTATGACTGGACCAGAAGGTCCAACGAGCTATGGGACTGGTGGGTCCCACTAAGACACAACGACCGGAGGGTCGTGCTATAGCCTCGAGTGGTGTATCTGTTGTTTGCGGTATTTTGGGAAACTTGCTAAGCATTTATGCTTACAGTTGTTGTGTTATGTGTTTCAGGTACTAGCGAGGACCGTGGAAAGGTGCCGGCATGAACCGTACACACATAGTGGATATTTTTTTATGATCTTGGGAATATGTTTTGAGTAATAACAATGGTGAAATACTCTTTTGAGAATGTTTTTAAATGTAATTTGGTTGTTGAAAATGAAAATTTTGTTCTGAAAACTACGTTGTTACAAAACTTGTCCCCATTGTCACAAGCATGTTTCCCACGCCTTTAAAGCATGATTAGAGAAGTCATACACTTCTTCTTTTTATGCATATCTCGAAAATTGCATAAAGAAGAAGAAAGAGAGTCAAATTTTTATAAACTCTTTTATAAAAATAAACCTTGTCTTTTAGGAAAAATCCAAAAGGATTTAACTAGTCCAAAAGTTTGTTCATGACTTATAAATCATACCATATGATATATATATTAAGTTACTTGCTAATGGAATTTATTATTTCCAAGAAATAAATAATTTCCAATTTAATTATAAGAGTTTTATTGAATATTTATTAAAATCAATTTCTAATAAATAATCATTTGTATCAAGTTGCTGTTGGTGTGACCCATTAGTATCATATGTTATCTAGCAATATCACTTTAATATGATTCTTGAGCATACTAGGCCTTTCAAAGGGTTACAAAACATACCTTTGATTGTTATATAGCAATAACAATCCAATTCCTTAATGTTTTTGAGACTTTCGGAACAAGTGTCACAATTGTCACACCTCTAACGGCTTACACCCAACAGTAGCAATCGAAGATGATTATGGAGAAGGATAAAGGAGGCAAATTTTCGGCTGGCTTTCTCTAGGAAGAAGTGGCCGAAAATGCTAGGGTTATGTCCCTATTTATAGTGCCGAGAGAAAACCCTAGATAAGCCCAAGTCCAAGATAATCTTAAATCGGGTAGTTATCCACTTTCCTGATCATCCAATAAGGACTATTCTAGAAACCCTTAGGCATGTCAAAACCGTCCATTGCCAATGGAGTGTTCTAGATTGCCTCTTGCTCAACTATTGAACAATTACAATTCAGTCCCTACACTTTTTGTTAATTCTTTTAATCCAAAAATTATTTCTAATTAAGTTCTTATTAAATATTAATTAAGTATTACAATTTCTAATTAATATATTATCTCATAATATATTAACAAATTACTTATTCCAATTTATTAATCAAATTAATAAATCAACCTCTTTCTCCAAAATCATCCTTCCCAGTTGCTAGTCTCGAGCATAACCCAAAAGGATTGTGCTATTATTGATTTAAGTATATACCAATTATAGTTATGGGCTTAGACCCCTAATTCAACAGTCTCCTACTTGGATAAGTCTACTAATTATAGTTTCCAGTATATCCTTCTAACCCGGTCAGCAAATTGTAGCTCTCAAAATCGTTGTTGAACTCTGACCTAGTCAGTTACGTGTTGTAAAATAAGTTATCATATAATCCTCCGTTCTGCAAGATATCATGTGGAGAAATGACATGGGACAAAATCAAATCTCATTATGCAACATTTTGTTTCCCAATTTTTGATTTGTGATGACAAATAATTACTAATCGAACACATCAATTTATACCTGGTCGGGCCCGACACTATAAGTTAACACCAAATAATTGAGGGGCCCAAGATATATCTTTTACCTTTAGCACAGAAGGAGAATATAAACTTTGACTTATATGCTTGTATTATTTACTCATCAAATCATGCAAAACAATATGTTTTATAACACCATGTTACCAATGTGTTTTCGCATTGTCAATGCACAACCAACTCGTAAACAACAACTCATATATCTCCATTTAAAGACTATAAGATATTATCATCTCAGAGTTACTCGTGATAAATTCCATGAAGTAATTCTATAAGCATGGGTTAATCCAATACTTAAATCTCTATTTGAAAGTACTCATGAATATTCTAGCAAACCATTCTTATGTCTCAAACGATTTAAACAATCTACAATCCGATTCATGACACTCTTGCTTCATTACTTACTTCTAAAAGTATGATCGACTATGGATCTTTAAATAATCTAATTATTCTAGAAGTAAAACATGCAAAGTTGAAACACAATAATAAGCAATTGAGAAAAGATAGTAAACAATACTCATAAATAATACTCTATTATTTAATTATCAAATGTCAATTACATTTATTATTTTACAAGTTTCTAACCTATCTAACTACTAAAACTAATATCATCCTTCAGTCCAATGCTCCTTGCATGTTAAACATGCTTAATCCTACTCAAACCCTTTGTGACGGGATCTATTGGATTATCTTCGGACGATACCCTCTTCACGATGAGGGGACCTTCTTTTGCTCTATGTCTAATGAAATGGTATTTTCTATCGATATGCCTTGATCTGCCATGATCTCTTGGTTCCTGTGTTAAGGCAACCACCCCTTCATTATCACAGAAAATCTCCACTGTCTCCTTGATGGCTAGAACAACTCCAAGGTCTCCGATGAAGATCTTGAACCTTATACCTCCTTCGATGCTTCACTTGCTGCTATGTACTCTGATTCACATGTAGAATCAGCCACTGTCTCTTGTTTGGAACTTTTCCAGGTTATCGCTCCTCCATTAAGGGTAAACACCCAGGAAAACTAAGAACGAAACTTGTCTCTGTCTATCTGAAAACCGACGTCACTATACCTAGTAATTTTCAAGTCATCACTACCACCAAGTACAAGGATCCAGTCTTTAGTTCTTCGCAGATACTTAAGAATATTCTTGACTGCTATCCAATGTGCTCTACCTGGATTTTTGTGATATCGACAACCATGCTCAAAGGAAATGTCATGTCAGGGCGATTACATGTCATAGCATACATGATCGATCCAATGATGAAAGCATATGGAACTCGACTCATTTCTATTATCTCCGCATCAGTACTCGGACCATGAGTCCTACTCAGTTTGGTATTACTCTGGATAGGCAACACTTTTTTCTTGGAATTCTCCATTCTAAAACATTTTAGTACCTTATATGTGACAACCCGGAATTTCCATTCTGTACAAACTATATCACTTCAATAGAAGTTATAGCAGTCATAGTTAATTTTCAGACTTTTTAGTCTAAGTTTGAGTAATTCAGGGTTTACACTTCAGGAAATATCAGGACAGTGGGTGCACTAGGGTTTTGTGCAACGCTGTTATTCCAACACTCTATTATATTAGAGATCATTTCGGGAATAAAAATGTTTTCTACCAAAAAATAGAATTTTGAACCAAATTCATTCATTATCCGCATTTCCAACTAGAGAAAAGCCATTTTCTCTCTCACGGATCTTCGGGTTTTTATACCAAAACATGAGTAACTCTTTCTAGTAGTGTTAGAAAGCTTTATATGTAGTTATAACATGATTTAGAAGGCTAAATCACTAGATTTAGGAGTTTACTCCCCAAGGTGTTCTTGGGCGGTAAACTCCCGAAACGAAGCCTAGACTGTCCCCCGTGATATACAACTGCCTTGGACTTGTATAGGAGTGTGTTAGGGACATGAAATCAAGCAAGAACCACCCAAGTTTGGGAGTTCACGGCCCAAGAGTTTCGTAGGTCGTAAACTCGAAATTCAAGCTCCAAATGGTGCTTTTAAAGGAACCTAAAGCCTTGTACTTTTACCTAGACTTGTTCCCAATAAATCAAGGGCCTTAAACACATAAGAATCACCTTGCAAAGTGAGTTTATGGCCATGACATGGTTCATGGGCCGTAAACTCATTAATGGGGCACCAAAGTGTGCCTAATGCCTTCATATGCTTTAGGTAAAAGTCTAGAACCTATCCTTCATATGCAAGAGACTTGAAAACAACAAAAACACCATTCCAAGGGAGTTTACGGCCGTAAACTCCAAAGGAAATGGCCTTGGGGCCGTAAACTCCTCTAGGGAGTGTTTCTAGACCTTAAACCCTTCCAAGAATTTAACCACCAAGTTGGAATAATTCTAGGAATCATTTGGAACTTCAAAACACACAATACACCCATGGTTGGGAGTTTATCGCCGTAAACTCAAGAGTTTACAACCGTAAACTCCATGTGTGATGGTATATGGGGAGTAAACTCATATATGGGGTCCTTTGGAACCCTAAACACAAGTTCCTAGTCCCACAATAGCTTAGATGCAATCCTTAGGACTTAAAACACTTATATAAAGTGTTTATCATGTCTAGGATGTCTTTACATTATCAATTAGTAATTTGAGACTAATTAAATGCATATATGTGTGATTATATGTTCATTAGGATCGTAGTGTGTATACAAGTCCTCGCTTGACACCTAGCAATCCTACACCGTCCAGTTCATCTGAACCACCAACTACCGGTGAGTTCATACCCCTTAATCAATGTTTTAAATGATTTTAAAGGCTTTAATGGGGGGAATACAAGTAGAAAACAATATGTTATTAAATCAGGGGAATACAAGTAGAAAACAATATGTTATTAAATCAATCTTATGTATTTTATAATTGTGTTTTCACTCAGTAGATTTCACATATTTCAAAAGGTGTCACATGAAATGGTTTTCTATCTTAAAATACCTTGATAACAAAAGTATTAGTTTTGAAATGTTTATTAAAATGACATCAAGTCATTCTTAATTATTGTTCAAAACTCCTAGATATCTTGCAAAACCATTATTTTTACATTCTTGAACTAAACTATGCATATACACTTATATTCTTATATATGTATTGATGTTATAGTTTACCTCTGTCATTTAGTTTCTCACACCCTTGAGTAGTAAGAGTGTATAAACCTACTTGAACAACCAATTACCTTTCAGTTAACTACAAGGAATCACACAAGAGTCAGTTCATTCATGAGTCTTTACGAGTACCTTACCTGATACATGAGTAGCTTTATACATGAACACATTACATGAATACCTTTACGTGGATACCTCTACCTGTGTATACTTACATGAATACTTGAAACTCGATTCGTAAACATGATTTATTAGTACCTTCAGTAAAATCATTCCAGCCCATCCCAGTTCAATGGGAGTCAGTTACGGGACTAACCATTCCTGGAACCTATTGTTCGCTACAGATGTTAATTGGACAATCTTCGGATGTTCATTAGGTTATCTATTTCGCTTATAGCGATGTAGAGTCAGTTACGGGACTAACCATTCCTACAACCTACTGTTCGCCACAGAGGTTAATTGGACAATCTTCGGATGTTCATTGGGTTGTTATTACATATATTAGGAGACAGTTACGGGACTAACCATTCCTGGAACCTACCGTTCGCTACAGAGGTTAATTGAACAATCTTTGGATGTTCATTAGGTTATTTACTTCGACTACAGCGATGTAAAGTCAGTTACGGGACTAACCACTCCCAGAACCTACTGTTCGCCACAGAGGTTAATTGAACAATCTTCGGATGTTCATTAGGTTATACCTTTCGCTTCGGCGATGTCAGGTTATCCCTGGTAACCCAAGGGTAATACTTTCATGGTTATATTTTCCTATTTACTTTATTTTGTGATACATTCACATAAACGATGAGTCAGACTAGTTACTGTTCGTATTAGTCAAAAAGAAGGAAAAACTATCATTTTACTTACAAAACATTCGGGTCTTGGTAGAAGACTACATTTCAAACTGATAGAAAATAAGGGATTTTCGAGGTCTTTTCATACTTACATTTTGATTGTATATTTTTTGATTGTATATTTTTGGTGTCTTATTACAATGAAAGAACACACATGTATTAAAAATTTACTTATAATGCAATGGATGATGTTGTTGATTGTTTATTATATTACACTGTTGTGATACTGTACATGACGTCCTCCACCCCTGAACGTTTCCGCCGTTCATTGTTTTGGGGTGTGACATTATCAAAGTATGTACTTTAACTAAGTCCAAGCAGTCTTTGACTCCTGTCTCTCAAAATCCTTATCCCTAGAATGTAAGCAGCCTCCCCCAGATCCTTCATAGTGAAATTTTTTCCAAGCCAAGACTTAACTTCTTGCAAGGTTGGAATGTCGTTTCCTATAAGAAATATGTCATCAGCATACAATACTAGGAAAGTGATTATACTCCCACTAGCTTTGACAAATAGACAAGATTCATCCTCGCTTCTAGAGAAGCCAAACTCTTTAACTTTCTCGTCAAAAAAATAATTCCATCTCCGAGAAGGTTGTTTCAATCCATAGATTGATTTCTCAAGCTTACACACTTTATTATGGTACATTGCATCTATAAAACCCTCTTGCTGAATCATGTAAATATCTTCTGCCAACTTCCCAATGAGGAAATCGGTTTTGACATCCATCTTCCAGATTTCATAGTCATGAAACGTAGCTATGGAAAGCATCACCATAATATATTTAATCTTATCTACTAGCGAGAAGATCTCATCATAATCAACCCATGGTGTTTGTGTGAAGCCCTTCACAACCAGTCGAGCATTGAAAGTGTGTACCATTGCATCCATGTTGGTCTTCTTCTTAAAGATCCATTTGCACCCAATTGTCTTATGACCTGGTACATTGTTAACCAAATTCCAAACTTGGTTGCCATACATGGACTTGCTCTCGTTGTCCATTGCCTCTTTCCACTTGGTAGCGTTAGGGCCTACCATTGCTTCCTTGTAGTTAGAAGGTTCATCCAAATTTACCAGTGTACTTTCACTGATAAACGTATCACCATCTGTAGTAATATGGAAACCATAAAACTAAAGTAGCATTCTAACTCTACTTGAACACCTAAGAGGTAATGACTCATCATTTGGTTCAACTAGAATTTCTTCCTCAGGTTGAGCGCTACCGTTTTTAGAGGTTCTTTCATCGCTTGACTCTTGAATTTCTTCAAGATCAGTTGTACTCCCACTTTCCTCTTTGCATATGATCTCTCTCTCGCGAAAGACTCACCTTCGTGCCACGAAGCGCACGTTCTCATTAGGTCTGTAGAATAAATATCCAAAGGACTTCTATGGCTAGCCTATGAAAATACATCTCTCACTTCAAGGTTCAAGATTTTTGTGAGTCTCTCGTCTAATGAAATCTTCACAACCCTAAACCTTGATATGCGCCAACGAGGGAACTTACACTGTCCATATCTCGTGAGGTGTTTTGGCAACCTTCTTTGTTGGGACAAGATTAAGCATATGAGCGGCAGTTTCTAATGCATACCCCCAGAAAGAAATTGGAAGTGAAGATCGACTCATCATGGAACGAACCATGTCCAAAAAGGTATGATTATGCCTCTTAGCTACACCATTAAGTTGTGGTGTTCTAGGAGGATTCAATTATGAAATTATTCCACTTTCCTTGAGGTAGTCATGGAACTCGATACTAAGATACTCACCACCTGTATCAGAGCTAAACATCTTCATCTTTTCCCAATTGATTCACAACTTCTTGTTTAATTTCTTTGAACTTTTCAAAGGTTTCTGACTTATGCTTGATCAAGTAGATATAACCATATCTACTATAATCATCAGTAAAAGTCACATAGAATCGATTAGCATCCCTTGTGGTGGATCAGAAGTGCCCACACACATCTGTGTGTATGATATCGAACAATCCTTCACCTCCTTCACAAGAACTAGTGAAAGGTGATTTTGTCATCTTCCAAAGTAAACAAGACTCGTATGTATCATCTGACCTTATGTCAAAAGATTCCAACACTCCATCCTTTTGGAGTTGCGCGATGTGTTTCTTGTTAACATGTCAAAGACGACAATGCCACAAACATGCTTTTTCTATACCATTAGACGAATCAATTTAAAATACACTATTTCCTAAATTGTCTACACACATCACAGTTTCATACATACCATCACAGGGTAAATCTTCCAAATAAAATACACAACTTTTAAAAGCAGAAATAGATCTATTCTCATTATCAAAAGAATATCTAAAACCTTTTCTATATAAACCATGAAACGAAATGATGTTTTGGTGTCATATATGATGAGTAGCAACAATTATTCAGTTCTAAACACAACCCGCTACTAAGCACTAAGTTATTAACGCCAATCTTGGTAGTAGGTGATGATCTCCTATTACCTATGATCGGGTTCACACTTACATGCTCCACATCCTCACTTTTTATTAGCCTCTACAAGTGAAAACAAATGTGAAAACCACATCTTGTATCAAGCACCCAAGAATGAGAATATGATGAGTTTTTAGATAAGATAGTGTAAATACCTGTCGTGGTTGGCTTCACTTTGCCATCCTTGATATCCTGAAAGTATTTCGGGCAATTTTGTTTACAATGCCCCTTGTCATCACAGTAGAAGCAAGTGGCCTCCTTTGGGTTGGAAACAAGGCGAGGATCAAAACTAGATTTTCCTTTGGGTTCACCACTAGATGACCCAACATGAGACTCCCCCTTCCTATTCAGCTTAGGAGGACCTTTCCTCTTTGTCCCTTGGCCAATGGCTAGAACATGGGCAACAGTAGGAGTGGAAGCAACACTTTTTCCATTCATTCATGCTTCAGCTGTTCACAGGAGCTTCTCCAATTGTGATAAAGTAGTCTAGTTATTGTTCAAATGATAGGTCAATATGAACTGATCATAACAACTGGGCAGAGACTTCAACACTATGTCAATTGCCAACTCTTCATCAAATTTACATCTAGCTCTATGAGCCTATCCTCGTATCGTTGAATTCTGAAATATAGTTGCTTACAACCTCACCGTCCTTCATCTTGGAAGCCATAAGCGACTTCACCCCTTGTACTTTTCTTGACAAGATCATTTATGGCATTCTCCATAAGGTCCTTGTTCATCTCGTACGGCCAATAATCCTCATAGTAGCCATGTAACATCCCGGAAATTCAAAAGTAGAGTTGAAGGGCTAAAAGTAAAAATAAGAAGGTCGACTCGACGAGTCTATGGTTAGTCACGGCGAGTCGAGTCGCGTCTCAGGTCGCGTGATAGGTGACCAACTCGGCGAGTCGCATGGATGGACTTCGCGAGTTGGTGTTGTGTGGAGAAATTCTTCATTCCGGGGGTTGAACCCTACATAAAGAACATAATACCCTCTCCCCAACCTCTTTACTCTCCCTTGATGTCCAGAAATCCTAACTTTCGGTTGTGAGAGAGTTAGAGAGCATTTGGAGCCTTTGTGGAGGGAATCTTAAGGAGAAATCGAAGAACAAGAAGGTTGGAGCAAGGGGCTTTGCAGGGATTTAGCTTTTTCATCAGTTGGAGCTTTCATTTGAGGTAACAATCTGTTGTTTGAGCTTTTGTGCATCTAGATCTATCATTTGTGGGGGTTTTGTGGCATAAATGAGGTCCATCTCAAGTTTGGTGTAAGATCTGAGGTTGCTACCTCAGATCTATGTTGTTAATAATCCAGAAACCCATAAAGTCCTCAAGAGTTGTTGGTGAAGTTCTTTTGTCCCAAACCCTAGCCCTAGAGTATATTATGCTTAGATCTCTTTGGATTCAAAGTTTGCCACTTTACGTGATGGATGGCTTGTAGAAGAGTAGATCTATGGATTTGAGACCTTGCATGGCTTGGAATGCCTCTGTATGGGTTAAGAGCTAGTGGTACTCGGCGAGTCACATGGGTGTACTCGGCGAGTTGTATGAAGATAGGCAGAAACTCGACGAGTTGGAAGAACAACTCGGCGAGTTGATTGAAGATAGCCTTTGACTCGGCGAGTCTGTTCTTGGACTCGGCGAGTCTGGTCGTGAGGACCTAACCTTTCCTGGTTAAGCTGTGAATCGGTGAGTCAAGGGACGACTCGGTGAGTTGAGCAGGAAATGACTCAGAGTTCGTGGGACTCGACGAGTCTTGGGGCGACTCGGTGAGTTGGGTCGCTATATGGGAGTTTTCAGAGTTGAGGGACTCGATGAGTCAACGGGCCGACTCGGTGTGTAGGGTCAGTCAAGAAGTTTGACTTTGACTGAGGACTTTGACTTTGACCAAGAGTTGACCAGTTGACCTCCAGGGGTAATTTGGTAATTATTGGTATTTATTGGTTTTGGTGATTCAGCGGTGGAGCTCGTGACGGTGGTTGGAGCAGTGTGATCTTGTTCTTCAGTCGGCAGTAGCAGGTGAGTCTCCTCACTATACGTTACCTTGAGTGGTAGTTATGTGTGACTAGAGGGTCTTATGTACTTAAATTGAGTATTATGTTATATGTGATATGCTATGCATCATGTCTTTGTGATTTATGCTATGCGGACTTTATAGACCGGACCGGAGGGTCCAACGATACAGCCCGGACCGGAGGGTCCAACAATACGGAATCGGAGGGTTCCACTGAGACACACCGACCGGAGGGTCATATTGTAGCCTTGAGTGGTGTATGTGTTGAATGTGGTATTTTGGGGGAACTCACTAAGCTTCGTGCTTACCGTGTTATGTGTTATGTGTTTCAGGTTCTTCAGTATCGTGGGAAGGCGGCGGCTCGATTGTACACACATAAGAGAAAAGAGTGATGAATTCAGATCCTAGAATTCCATAATGTTCTAAAAACCTTGTTGATGATTTTTGAATAAAACAAATAAATTGTTTATATGGAATAATGTCCATTTTTAATGAAACTAAAAATGAATAAAATAAATTTAAAATTTTTCGGTGTTACAAGTTGGTATCGGAGCCTTGGTTTGAGGGATTCGGGTAAACCTTCGGGTATGTCCGGACTCAAACTGAGGATTGAGAAAAAGGTTTTAAAAAAAATGGGTTTTCTAAAAATGAGTAAGAGAATTTATAAGAGAAAGAGACAACGAGCAGTGTGTACAATCAGCCAGCGCCTGAACGGTGATTTTCCAAAAATACCCTTACATTGTGTGTTATGAGTAATATGTGAAATGTTATATATGCTAGAGAGTAGGCTAGGTATTTCATATTTTAGTGCTAGAGTGGCCTGATTTGTGATGCCTTAGCCTAGGAGTTACTATTATTTGTAGATCGTTTTTGTGTATGTGCGGATTATGAGTATCCAGTAGGCATCCTATTTAGAGAAGGATTTAAGCAGAGGAGTGATCTAGGAGAGATACCTAGATGAGTATTTGAGGAGCCTTTTGAGAAGGTAGTCTGATACCCGCGAGGGGTGGAGTTGCTTGAGCTCGGTGACGTCTTTGATTACGAGTGTAGCAAGAGGAGTTGTAACCTAGAGTGGTGATACGTGTTGATAAGGGACTACTCGATGCCCGAATGTTGCTTGCTTCGTGCTTTGTGGAATTCTCGGTAATGGGAGTCGGCTACTAAGTGAATATGACGATATTTAGGAGGTAGACGGCTGACATCACTAGGAGTTCTTCATCAGCTGATGGCAGGAAGGTGTGGGAACCTAGGAAGAGCCTGGGAAGTAATCCTTGTTAGATGAGTAGGCGGATAATGGAGAGTATTCGCAGGAAGAGCGGCCAGCAGGGCGGAAATTGTAAGTGAGGAGGTTGAGCAGCTACTTAGGAGATCTGGAATGATTTATGTGGAAGGTATGGGTAGATGTGGCAAGTAGTATGAGCCCGTACTGCTGAAAGCAGAGGACCCATACTCGATAGATGGAAAGTTCCTGGGATTCTAAGTTGCAGATGAGAGAGGATCGTATGGTTTGAGTACCATGATCAGTGGTAGATGAGAGGAGATTGTATGGTTTGAGTACCATGCTTGGAAGCAGGTTGGAAAGTGATGTCATGGTTCGAGTACCACGACTACTATGATTAGTGTTACTGGTCCTACCAGTTATGCCATTGTGTTGATCATACCGAGATCAGGTATGAGAGAGTATGTGGCTTGAGGTCCAATTTGAATGAGTTCGAGGGAGTATGCTTGAAAGAGAAATGGGATTCCTTTTAAGAGGTTTTAATTGTGACGTGCCAGTGGAAACTTCATGGCTTAAGGATAAGTGGGATGATGTTGTTGAAGAAGCGGGGTTCGATTCAAGCCATCGGCTGGTGGATGAGCCATCGCCTTTTATGGGGAGAGTTACGTGGTTTCCGTTCTTGAGAAGGAGAATGAGCTATCGAGTTTTTGGTTCCAGAAATTGCAGGCCGTGGAGTAGTAATGGTGGTGATCTTTTCGGGGTGTTTGAGCGGTTTTTCTGTGGTGAAGTATTTCTTGTACCATAGAGCCAATAGTGGAAACGGAGAGTCTTGGGTGAATCGGGGAAGTTAGGATGTCCAGTTATGGGGAAGTATGAGGTCCTGAATGATTAAAGGAAGTCATGAGGAGAAGTTATGAGGGCTTCGTTTGTGATTCGGAGTATTTGGTATTGCTAGGTCATCAAGCATTGCGTAGCTCAATCAGAGAATAGATGCGATGTTATTAATGGAAGCAGTCTGTAGATGGATTGAAAGTGTGCCTATTGGTGATGATTCGAACCCTAAGTGGGGGAGAACCAGGTAATTGCTGAAGGGTTTTCATAATTGTGCAGAGGCAGTTAGAGGTCTGGTTGCAGTGATTATGTGACAGATTCATGGGTTCAGGGTTAATTGGTGGATAGGGCGAGGTGCAAGTGACATGATCCTGTCGTGCATGATCAGGAAGGAATGAGCGATTCTATGGCAGGTGGCCATTGGTCAGAGAGGTTGTTCGGCTCAGAATTTCAGTGTGTTAAACAAGACGAGACAGTTAAGTCCTTGAATTCAGAGAGCAGCAGCAGAGGTTGACAGGTATATGTCCAGAATGTGATCTCCTCACCAGGAAAATCAACAATTGGTCTGTTAGTTAATTTCGGAGACGGTATGAGTAAGATGGTATAAGTAGCGATCGACAATGGGTGAATTTTCGGGTCCTTGTAGTCGAGTTAATGGCGATGTCCTGTGTTCAATTTGTAAAGCGAATACTTCGAGGTTGCAAGTGTTGCAAGATGGGGATCGTTTTCGAGATTCTAATGAAGGGAGGCAGTATCCATGTATGATGTTGTGAGTGCGAGATCAGTGTTTGAGATAAGGCATCATGGGATGTGGTAATGGTGTCCTGTAGTATTGGAATATGATGTCATTAAGTTCGGATTATTTTCGAATTGTGAGGCAGAGGCAGATAGTGGGTATCAAGTGAATATGGTTCCGGTGAGAACCCTATGGCCAAATGACGTCAGGTGAGATTATTCGGGAAGGTGGTTTGCAGCAGGGAAAGGTATGTTCGGATGCTGTCAGAAATATCAGTGCATAATTTGAGTAGGTGTGTACACCTACGCATGGCCGGTCCGTAGGGCATGAGTTCACGATCGCGGTGTGGCGTCTACGTGAAAATGAGATTATGAAGAGGTAAGGGCTGGTGCGGTACGACTGCGTGGAGCTGCAGTTCGGTGGCTTAGAGCAGAGGTTATGGTGATGCTACGGGGAGCCATAGTATTCACGGATCAGAGAGGGGCTGTGGTGATACTACGGGGACTATGGGGAGCCGTAGTACTCACGGATCAGAGAGAGAGGTTGTAGTGATGCTACGGGGAGCCGTAGTACTCACAGATCCGAGAGAGATTGTAGTGATGCCACGGGGAGCCATAGCAAGCACTAATCAAGGATGAGATTGTGGTTATCTCAATTGTCTGGGGTGGTTATATTTTATGGAATTGTCGTTGTTGTAGATGGGTGATTTAAGTGTGGGTTGCGAGTCATCAGTCTCGAAATGAGTGGTTCTTGGGGCGAGTGGTCCAACCCGGGGATTTATCAAACTCTTGAGATGAGTTTGATTTTAGTAGTGCGCCGGGAAGGCGATATGAGGTTTCAGATTCAGAGAATGAGTACTCTTCTGAAAAGTTAGTTGTCATCTGGAATTGAGATCAGAGGTTCAGTCCTTGGTTGGGATAGTGCAGTGAGTTGCACGAAATTCTTGAGCCTTAGATGTCAAGTGTCAGGAGTGATTCGATCTTTGGTTGGATTGTAGTTTTCGTATGAGGTAAAGAGAATTTTGGTGACATGTGTGTCACTGAGCCGAGATAGTTGATAAGAGAAGGAAGTTAGTGAGACATTCTGAATCATGTCATGGGTAACCATGGAGGTTCAACTATGGGGTTGAGGCTCTATGAGTTTTCCTATAGCAACAGCCATCATTCGAGCATCGGTATGCCCCTTTGAGCTGTTGTATAGGAGGAGGTGTCGGACCCCCCATTTGCTGGGAAGAGATGGTGCATGGACCCGAGAGTCCTTGCGAGCAGATTCATAGCATGTGTGATACATGGAGTAGCGGTTATTCTACTAGGGATAGTGTAGAGCGGGGTATGAGCACCATGGCATTTGTCTGAAGTGGCAAGGTTGACAAGTAGATTTCCTTGGGTGAGGAAAGAGAAAGGTATGTTACTTTGGGAGGAGTGTTAGTTCACGCAAGTGAAAGTAGTAGTGAGAATGGATGATTAAGAGTATGGTGGTTGAACACTGTGTATGTGCCAGTGGTATGGAAGCGCATCTAGGTTGGGTGTCTATGGAGGTTGCGGATGAATCTCCGGTGGTTTAGAGCCAAAAGAGTTCGGAAGAAATGCAAGGATAGAGCCTTGGATTTAAGTATGGTTGTGATTAGGAGTTTATGTATATAGTGGTAATTCATCCTGGGAATGTCTGATGGTATCGTTGTTGGGTTTTGAGCATTCTAACACTCCTATGGTGTACATGCAACCCTATAAACCTTGGATCTATGTTTTCTCTATTATACATGCAAATAAGAACTTTACAAGGCTTTAATCCTAACTAGCATATTATGATGTTCTTAATCTACAAAGTACTAGTTAGAAGACATACCTTTTGATGTAGCTTGATGTCTTCAAGCTTTAAGAGCTTAGCCCCAATAGTGTGGAAGCCTCAAGTGGAATCACAAATCACCAAGACACCTTGGAAGACTTTAGAGAATATTTCATATACTTGGTTCTCTCTTAGTGAACTCGGCTAGCCCTTCTTAGTGTACCACACTCTAGTGCCCATTTCACCAACCAAGGACATCTTTATATAGTATGGAGGATTAGGGTTAAACCCTAATACCCATGACCTTTCATTTCCTAGGATCCATGGGTTAAACACTCCATGGACTATCCATGAAGGCTTAGCCCAACCTAAATGAACTTGGACCATTCCATATATATAAGAGTCCATATTTAATTAGTTCCTCTTGATCACTTAATTAATTATAAATTAATTCTTGATCAATACTAATTAAATAATATGATTCCATAATAATATATTAGAACTTATAATATATTAATATTAATCATAAACATACTATTCTCAAAAGATTATCCATATAAATTGTGTCGGTGAAGTGCAACCCAAATGGACCATGCCGGGTCGGGTCAAGTACATACCAAATATAGTTATGGACTTAGACATTAATCCAACAGTCTCCCACTTGGATAAGTCTAAAACTATTATTGCGTATGACTTCAAAACTAACTGGCAATCGTAGCTCTTAAAGCTGCTGTTGAACTCTGACCTTGTCGATGAACTCTGACCTTTGTCAATGACTTGTCCATTAGATAAGGGATCATATATTCCTCCATTCTAGATATCATATGGACTGAGACATGGATTATAATCACTCTCTCTGTCCATTTGTTGTTTCCCGATTTCCGATTTATGACGACTGACTAATTGAACAAATCAAATCAGTCCTGGCCCGGCCGAGCACTTCCATTTGTCATCATCAAATCATCGAGGAGCCCACAGATATCGCTTTTATCCCGAAGGTAAAAGGAATGGATAAACTTCGACTCATATGGCTTGTTCTACTACTTGTTGAATCATACACAAAGGCACGTTTTATAGCACCGACTTACCAAATGCGTTTTCGTGCAATCAATGTACAACCAACTCATATCTCTAGGTTTGAAGAATATAAGATATTATCGTCTCATGATCACTCGTGATAAAATCCATGAAGTGATTCCAATGAGCGCGGGTTGAATCCAATACTCAGAACTTATGAGCACTCATGAGTGTTGTAGCCCTTTGTCCAACACCTTAGACCTCTACAAGCCAACCCATGACAGTCTTAATTCATATCTACTTCCTACATATGACCGATTGTGGATGGTTTGAATAACTTAGTCAATCCAGAAGAATAACCTAGTTTATTCGGGAAGTCAAAACATGCAAAGTGAAACACAATAATAATTGAAACCAATATGGTATCAAACCCTATGAACATAAATAAAACACCTTTTATTTATCACCATATGATTACACATTATTCATTGTATACTATTTCAGCTATCAACTTTATTCTTGAATTTAAAACAATAGTTGTCCCATGCTCCAAGCATGTACACTATGTTTTTTCTAAACACTAGTCATGCCATACACCAAGTATGCATACTGTGTTTGTCTATGATCTTTACTTTGTGAACTAGATCCATTTAACATAACTTCAATGATTCTCTTTTCACACTCCCAAATCCTTACTGCAAATACAAGAATTCCAAATTCACGCCATTTACTGAAATCTGTTAGATTCTAAACTTATATGCATTGATCCCCTTGTAATGATTATGCACAAAGTCAGAAAGTCTTGAGAACAATCATTACAGAGTATTCCAAAGGAGATCAGCTCCTTGGAAACATCCTTCTTGCATTAAGTTTCCTTAATCTTACACAGATTGAAAATTCTAACTTTGAAACATTTCCAGATTTCATTTTGACTATCACTTCTGACCAAGAGTTGCCTCCTTACAGATTATGCCAATATGGTCCTTCCAGAATTATCACTATACTTCCAACTGTCCTTGAGCAACCAATCTTTGGTAAACCTTAGATTGTCCTCGGTAATTGTTTAATCCTTTTAGTCATATCCAGTTCTAAATCTTTTCCCTTCTTAACGCCCTAGGCATTTGGAAAATTTTAGAAAGGATGAATATAGCACATGTAATCGATCCTATATCTGAAGCATATGAGAATCGATTCATGATGTCTCACATAAAGACTAAACCAGTCTTTTGCTATAACATTTCCATTTCAATTTGCCAGGTTCTCATAATTCAGATTATGAAAAGGGATGCCGTAATCATAATCGAATTTTAGAATGCAAATAATGGACTCATATACAAAATTTCCTTATGTTGAGCCATTCCAACATGAAATTCATATATTTCCTTGACTAAATGATTAAAACCTCATGATCTAAGCTTATAGATTTGAGATGAAGTATAATTTCATCTCCCTTAATTATCATGCTCCCACTAACATGATGATTGTTAGCATAACACTTATGCTCCCACTAGCTTTGACATGTACTCAGAAATCAGCTGACTTTCTTACCAAAGTTCAGATTTCTGATACTAGATTGTTTTGATAAGACATTATCAAAATCATACACCTTCCCTTAGATAGCACACTTGTGTGTCTAAACAATTATGAAGAGGGATGCCGTAATCATAATGGTTAGACCTTTTTTGCCACTTCTCACAAGTCCAGGTTAGTGTGTCGGTTAACCACACACGCTCCACTAACGATTTTGAGAATGAAAATATCACAATTGCTATCTAGCTAAAATCTACTTAGTGAGAGTGTTTCCTCACCATCATTTTCATGAATCGGAGAGAAACCTTATGACACTTAGATTTAATGGTGTATGTGTTCTTATCCATGTGAATTATCAAAACCATAGTCACAAGACAGGGATAATGACAAATCCAAACTCATATGGATTGAACTCAATCTTAACTTCTTGCCACCTGGCAGCTCAAGGGCCTGCCATTGCTTCCAAGTTGTTGTGCAACTAATTGAGAACTCTAAGAACTCATATGCAAATCCAACTTTAACTGGAATGGGCACAGAATATGTCAACACGATAGGTTATAAACCTCAAGTCATGTGCTAGTGAAGAACTTCAGGTTCTATTCTTGATTAGATCTTGAGACTTTCAAGACCTTTAAGACTCCCACTGTCCTCTTG
Organism: Lactuca serriola; assembly: GCF_051521515.1. NCBI lineage: Eukaryota > Viridiplantae > Streptophyta > Magnoliopsida > Asterales > Asteraceae > Lactuca > Lactuca serriola. The sequence continues at coordinate 355,144,773 of NC_136411.1, forward strand.
ACCTATAAGACTCCCTTGTCAAACATCCAAGAGATAGTGTGGATTCTAACCAAGACAAACACTTCACACAATTGGCCTAAGGTGGTCTTTGTTTTATCCAAAACATCACAACTTACCAATTTCAAATGTACAAGAGTAGAAAACTTTTACTCTTACATTTGACAAGTGTTTTAAACCTTCTTTGAGACATGTCACTCAAGTTACAATCTTGGAGTATGACTCTAAGACTTGTATTGGAACGAAGTATGACTCATCTTCTTGATTTAACCATTTCAACGATTCAAGTTCCTCTTCTTAGTCACAAGAATGCACTAAGATTTTCCTTAGAGAACTAATTTTGATATGGTTTCTTAATCATTAAGATGATCACAAAACTAATACTAAAGTACTCTCCCATCTTTTCAGATTTGAGAAACTTTTATCCTTCTGCCTAATTTGATTCTTCTTATTCGCTCTGCCATACATTGGAACCTTTTCCAATGTCTCAGAATTACACTTAAGCTTGTAAGTATAACCATATTTACTAAGATTTAGTAAATTATGACGAATAATGTTATCGATCTTTTGTGGTGGACTTGACCAGTGCACAAGAATGTGTACTCGATCCCTTAGTCCTTCACTTAACTCACACATCCATGTGAGCAAGTAATTAGTCTTAATTTTCCAATACTTGAAGGTTCTCATTCATCATGCTATACAACTTGCAGGATTCCAAGTTCCGGTCCAATTGAAACTTCGGCGATGAGAATCTTTCCTTATTTGGTAAATCTAGACATTACCACAAATGAAAGAATCAATTTCATATTTCCACTCTTGCTATTAATGGAATCATATAAGCAACAATTTTTCCTCAAATTCCATTGTAAGGATATTTTAAAATAAATAAAACCAAAATTTTTCTTTTATTTTAAAACTTTGCGGAAAAACTTATCCTTACAATCCATATGAAAACTTGTTGTTATCTACTCCTAAGCAATATCTCATAACTCCTAAGAAGTAGCTCAAGAATCCGATCTTCAAACTATGCGATAGAAATCCATCTACGCCATCAGATTCAACATATTCTTTCTTTAAGTTTCCTCACCTTTCTTTGATTCTTAAAACATCACCATGTGACCCAGTCACATCATGTATCAGGAATCTCAGAATTGAAACTTAGCAGAGTTAGATAGTGGACTTCACCTGAAGTAGAGTCAAACTTATTGACTTTAACTTCCTTAGGTAAATTTGGCAGCTACGCAACCAATGCCCCTTCCTTTGACAATATAAACATATGGACCCTTTGATAATGGTACACGGGACTATCACAGACTTAGCTTTTCTCTTTACCATTTGGTCAACCGAGTTGACTATGGCCGATCCCTTTCCATTGGGAAGAGAATGCTTTCCGGGATTTCCTGTGTCACTATTGTCAATGTCCATCAAGTTTTAAGGAAGTTGATCTTAACAAATAGATAAGATCATTAAGGTTCTTGTCATAGCCTGTTTCATAGGTGTCCCAAAGGAACTCGCTATGTGACTTAGAAAGTGATTGAACCGCCAACTTTCTCAAGACTTTGACACCCAACTCTTCCGGCTTGTCAATATGTGACTACATCTCCAAGATGTGACCACACCTAGACCTTGCCTTTCCAATAGGGCCTGAGTGACCTTAAACTTTTCAACAACTTGTGGGTTAGGGAGAATAATTGGAGGAGGTGGAAGAAGTATGATTTCCTAGGGACATCATCTTCATTTAGGAAAGCTTGTTTCAAGAGATTTGGGAAGATCATAAATGTCTAAACCAGACATCTTTTGGGAGACATTCGAGATAGTTGATCTTAAGTGTTTAATATGACACCCAATCTGAAATAGTAAGGCTAGGACCCAACAAACTATTTTATAACTTAGAAGAGGTATGTCGTAATCCAAGCTATAAAATATTCGAAGGTAGGTGAATGACGATTCACCAATTTCCACCAAGATAAACAAAATGTATAATTAGGTTTTAATTGGTTTTTGAAACTCCTAGATCTTTGAGATTCATTGAACTGTTCAATGGCATGTTTCAATCTCGAGTGTGCCCTTCAGGTTCAGTGACTGGGATGTCGAGGATCACAAAATAAGGTGTGAAGTAACCATGCAAATTACTTGGTACCCTTAAGTGTTTACCCCTCAATCGATGTGCCGGTAAACCACACACGCTCCATCGATACTATGATAAATATTAAGTCACCCTTTACCTACCTTGTTAAGTCCAGGTTAGTGTGCCGGTTAACCACACACGCTCCACTAACGATTTAGACAAAGTGTAAAGTGTAATTTCATGGATTAGCACCTTATTCACATTTTCCTAAGTAACTAAGATTGGGTATTATTAAGAGTTTAGTTACTTGGTATTTATCATTAATACTTTTAATGAAGGGAGAATTATAGTCCTGTCAAATCTGTTCGGCTAACGACCCTCCACCAATCAAGCAAGCGGTGGGTAAGAGTGGACACCCATTAAGTTGCCATTTTATAGGCAACAACGTTATACCCACCTTATAGACCGGCTTCGTAAATGAGGCGTACTAGGGGTAAGACTGACTTTACTCTTATACATATATATTAACTTATAATATTATCAAGTATAAGGGTTGAATTTTAGCTTTTAAAATTCTAAGGGCTAACTTGGAATTAAAGTATTCATAAGTGAACACTTTTCAAATTCCAAAACTTGAGGGCAAGTTTTGAAACTATTCCAAACTAATTAATTCCATAACTTATGTGTTTAAAGTAGTTTTAATCCAAACACTCTTCAAGTTCCATAACTTGAGGGCAAGTTATGGAAGACTTTAAACTAATAAAAGAATTAACTTTTCTTTATTTTATAACTTATTAAATTAATTAAGGTTACACTTTATTTATTTATTTATTAATGAAGTGACTCTTGAACCTCCATAACTTAAGGACAAGACTCTTCATCTTTTGTAACCATTGCCAACTTTTATGAGTTTTATGAAACTTAAATGTGACTTTTCATATAACTTGAGGACAAGTTACAAAAACACATTTTAGAATCAACTCTTAGATTAATTTGGATTGAAAACAACAATTTCATATAACTTTTATTAATCTAAGCAACTCATATAAACAAGATAATTCAAATCAAACTTTTCCATGTAATTAGAGTAACACTTTAAACTAATACAAAACATGAATCTATTTGACAATTATCTTTAAAATTGGATTAGCATGAACATTACCACATCAAAAACAAGTTTATAAGTCCAAAACATCTTTGGGTAATGTTCCTAGTCCAATTCCAGCCAAAAAAGTCGAGTTTATGCTGTCTGGGGGTCCAACTCGTCGAGTGCACGAACCAACTCGGCGAGTTGGATGCTTTTTGCCTTGGACTCGGTGAGTCCATTCATGGACTCGGCGAGTCTGCTGGGCAGACAGCATCAAAACTCGTTTTTTCAGCTCCTTTTGCAAGTATAACAAGAAAACAAGCCTAGGCTCTGATACCACTGTTGGGTTTTGAGCATTCTAACACTCCTATGGTGTACATGCAACCCTATAAACCTTGGATCTATGTTTTCTCTATTATACATGCAAATAAGAACTTTCCAAGGCTTTAATCCTAGCTAGCATATTATGATGTTCTTAATCTACAAAGTACTAGTTAGAAGACATACCTTTTGATGTAGCTTGATGTCTTCAAGCTTTAAGAGCTTAGCCCCAATAGTGTGGAAGCCTCAAGTGGAATCACAAATCACCAAGACACCTTGGAAGACTTTAGAGAATATGAATACTTGGTTCTCTCTTAGTGAAATCGGCTAGCCCTTCTTAGTGTACCACACTCTAGTGCCCATTTCACCAACCAAGGACATCTTTATATAGTATGGAGTATTAGGGTTAAACCCTAATACCCATGACCTTTCATTTCCTAGGATCCATGGGTTAAACACTCCATGGACTATCCATGAAAGCTTAGCCCAACCTAAATGAACTTGGCCCATTCCATATATATAAGAGTCCATATTTAATTAGTTCCTTTTGATCACTTAATTAATTATAAATTAATTCTTGATCAATACTAATTAAATAATATGATTCCATAATAATATATTAGAACTTATAATATATTAATATTAATCATAAACATACTATTCTCAAAAGATTATCCATATAAATTGTATCGGTGAAGTGCAACCCAAATGGACCATGCCGGGTCGGGTCAAGTACATACCAAATATAGTTATGGACTTAGACATTAATCCAACAATCGTCAGTATGTCGGGTCTTTCCAACCCGAGGATGTAGAGCAGGCTCAGCATGTGTATGCGAGTGCAGAGGAGAGCTCAGGAGAGTTGTTCAGGAACTGAAGGATAGGTCATCCTGTCAGCACGGAAAGGAAAGAGTTAGATTCAGATTGAAAGCGGGATGAGTCACATAAGTGAATTCAATAAAGGTTATGCTAATCAAGGAAAGGGATAGCTATTTGGTACCGGGTCAGGACCCGGTGGTCTGGGGTGATGTCTAGTTATGTAAGGGTCGAGCGATCGTTGTGATTTGGAATGAGTGAACTATCATGGAGTGGTACTCGGATGAATGTGGGTATCAGAGGATGAGGCGGTGGTCAGGACACCGCAGGGGAAGAGTTAGGAGTTGTGTTTTGGTGGTAGTGTTTTGAGGAAGCTGGTTTGGTTAATGCCAGGTGATGCATTTCGAGAGTAGTTTCTGGAGTTATGTTGTCGCAGGCTTCGAGGACGAAGCCTAATTTAAGTGGGGGAGAATTGTAACATCCCATCAATTCAGAAGTAGAGTTGAAGGGCCAAAAGCATAAATAAGAAGGTCGACTCGGCGAGTCTATAGTTAGACTCGGCGAGTCGAGTCGCATCTCAGGTCGCGTGATAGGAGACCAACTCAACGAGTCGCATGGGTGGACGCGACGAGTTGGTGCTGTGTGGAGAGTACCCTAATTCCGGGGGTTCAGCCCTATATAAAGAACATAATACCCTCTCCTCAGCCTCTTTACTCTCCCTTGAAGTCCAGAAACCCTAACTTTCGGTTGTGAGAGAGTTGGAGAGCATTTGGAGCCTTTGTGGAGGAAATCTTGGGAAGAAATCGAAGAACAAGAAGGTTGGAGCAAGGGGCTTTGCAGGGATTTAGCTTTTTCATCAGTTGGAGCTTTCATTTGAGGTTACAATCCGTTGTTTGAGCTTTTGTGCATCTAGATCTATCATTTGTGGGGGTTTTGTGGCATAAATGAGGTCCATCTCAAGTTTGGTGTAAGATCTGAGGTTGCTACCTCAGATCTAGGCTGTTAATAATCCAGAAAGCCATAAAGTCTATGCTCAAGAGTTGTTGGTGAAGTTCTTTTGTCCCAAACCCTAGCACTAGAGTATATTATGCTTAGATCTCTTTGGATTCATGTAAAGTTTGCCACTTTACGTGATGGATGGCTTGTAGAAGAGTAGATCTATGGATTTGAGACCCTGCATGGCTTGGAAAGCCTCTGTGTGGGTTAAGAGCTAGTGGTACTCGGCGAGTCACATGGGTGTACTCGGGGAGTTGTATGAAGATAGGCAAAAACTCGAGAAGTTGGAAGAACAACTCGGCGAGTCTGTTCTTGGACTCGGCGAGTCTGGTCGTGAGGACCTCACCTTTCCTGGTTAAGCTGTGAATCGGTGAGTCAAGGGACGACTCGGTGAGTTGAGCAGGAAGTGACTCAGTGTTCGTAGGACTCGACGAGTCTTAGGGCGACTTAGCGAGTTGGGTCGCTATATGGGAGTTTTCAGAGTTGAGGGACTCGACGATTCAACGGGCACACTCGGCGAGTAGGGTCAGTCAGGAAGTTTGACTTTAACTGAGGACTTTGACTTTGACTAAGAGTTGACCTCCAGGGGTAATTTGGTAATTATTGGTATTTATTGGTTTCGGTGATTCAGTAGTGGAGTTCGTGACGGTGGTTGGAGCAGCGTGATCTTGTTCTTCAGTCGGCAGTAGCAGGTGCGTCTCCTCACTATACGTTACCTTGAGTGGTAGTTATGTGTGACCGGAGGGTCTTATGTGCTTACATTGAGTATTATGTTATATGTGATATGTTATGCATCATGTCTTTGTGATTTATGCTATGCGGACTTTATAGACCGAACCGGAGGGTCCAACGATACACACCGGACCGGAGGGTCCAACAATACGGAACCAGAGGGTTCCGCTGAGACACACCGACCGGAGGGTCATATTGTAGCCTTGAGTGGCGTATGTGTTGAATGTGGTATTTTGGGGGAATTCACTAAGCTCCGTGCTTATCGTGTTATGTGTTATGTGTTTCAGGTTCTTCAGTATCGCGGGAAGGCGGCGGCTCGATTGTACACACATAAGAGAAAAGAGTGATGAATTCAGATCCTGGAATTCCATAATGTTCTGAAAACCTTGTTGATGATTTTTGAATAAAACAAATAAAATGTTTATATGGAATAATAGGCATTTTTAATGAAATTAAAAATGAATAAAATAAATTTAAAATTTTTTGGTGTTACAAGCCACCATGATGCAAGCAACTTTTGTTGCATCCTTGTAGCGTTTCTCGAAGGTAGCTACTTCTTCAAGAGTAGCCTTCGTTTCATCGATCTCATCGAGTGGTTTTTCAAGGACATACTCTTTATCCTCAAAACGAAGCTCCATTTTGATATTGAGCATTCAATGATTGTAGTTGGTGCCGTGCAATTACACCTTTGCTCAAATATTCAAGAGAGACTAGTTTTTTGTTGTTTGAGGAGGAGGAACCAAAAGCATCATTAGGAGTAGACATCCGAAAGAATAGAAAATAAAATTTTAGTTATATAAGAATAATCCTCAATATAACATCTAAATGAAATATCAAGGCTATGATCCAACTAAATAATTTACAACATAGAAAAGGGATTCCGTAATCTAATTGCTAATTATATAAAGGTGGGTAAAGGACGATTTACCAATTTTACCACCAAAAACGAAATTATATAAAGGTAGGTAAAGGACGGTTTTGCATGAAATTCCTAGATATTTTGAGAATCATTGAACTTTTCAATGACATGTTTAATCTCGATTATGCTCTTCCATTTGTAATTGGGATAACGAGGATCACAAACTAAATGTAAATAACCATGCAAATGTGCTTGGCACTCTTGATGTAATTTATCATCTCATTTTAATGTACCGGTTAGCCACACGCGCTCCATTAATTAATGATAATTTATGAGACACGCATTGCCACTCTTTGTTAGTCCCTATTAGTGTGCTAGTTAACCAGACACACTCCACTAACGACCAATAAAGTGTAATGTGCAATTTCATAGGTTAGCATACAAATTCACATTTTTCCTAAAGTAACTAAGATTGAGAATTTTGTAAAAAAATGTATTTAGTTACTTTATAAATCGTTATACTTATGAATGAGGATTAAGTGTCCTATCAAACACGTTCGGCTAACGACCCTCCACCAATCAAGGGAGTGGTGGGTAAGAGTGGATACCCAACGGTGGTCATGTTATATGCCGCTTCCTTAAACTCCCCTTATAAACCGGCTTCGTGAATGAGGCGTACCAGCGGTTCGACTGACATGTCTTATATATATTGTAATATTAAACTTTTAATGTTATATATATAATATAATGGTGTATTTTTAATACTTTTCAAAAATACTAGGTTATATTTTAAAATTACAAAATTAACATTCAATTAATTAAATTAAAAAATAAAACCAATCATGAATTCAGGATAAGGATATCAAATTAGATTTTAAAATATTATGTTTTATTTGATCAAAACAATATTAAGGTAATTATCCTAATCAATCCAGGAGATAATCGGAAAAATCTATTTTTTAGGATCTAACAGCTCAATACGTTGTAATGAACAAACACCACGCTGTGTGGGTCGATTCGGCAGGTCAACACGCTGTGTTGGAAGAACTCAACGATGTGTTTGATGAACAGAATGACGATTTTGTTTTCACCTTCTTGTTCAAGTTCACATTAATATAAATTCAATTGAAAAACTAAACCTACGCTCTGATACCACTAAAGGGTTATCAGCAATACAAACAATCATATTTGTGCATGCAACCCTAAAATTGATCTACGTTTTCTGTAATTGAATATACCATGTGAACAATAATGTGTAAACCCTAGAACTCTAGTATATAATTAAAATTACAAAATAAGGGTTACAAAATATACATTTGTTTGTTATATAGAAATAACAATCAAATTTCTTAATGTTATTGAGACTTTGAGAACAAGTATCACAATTGTCACACCTCTAATGGCTCACACCCAACACTAGAAATTGAAGAAGACTATTGAGAAGAGAGAGGAGGAAATTTTTTAGCTGCCTTTCCCTAGGAAGAAGTGGCGGAAAATGCTAGGGTTATGTCCTTATTTATAGTGCAGACAAGAAACCCTAGATAAACCCCAGTCCAAGATAATCTTAAATTGGGTAATTATCCACTTTCCTGATTATCCAGTAAGGACTATTCTAGAAATCCTAAGGCATATCAAAACCGTCCATTACGTATGGAGGGTCTAGATTGCCTCTTGCTCAACTATTGAATAATTATAATTCAGTCCCTGCACTTTTAATTAATTCTTTTAATCCCAAAATTAATTCTAATTTCATTCTGATTAAATCGTATAATTTCTAATTAATATATTATTCTCATAATACATTAATAAATTACTTATTTCAATTTATTAATCAAATTAATAAATCAATCTCTTTCTCCGAAATCATCCTTTCGAGTTACTAGTCTTGAGGGCAACCCAAAATGAATGTGCTACTATTGATTCAAGTATATAACAATTATAATTATGGGCTTAGACACCTAATCCAACAATTTTATGTTTTGGGCCAACTTTGTGACATAATAGATTAAGAACCATATTAAGCTATTGAGAAGTAACTTAATAGAGTGGTAGAACGTGTAATCATCTTCACACGAATATAAAGCTCATAGAAAATGGGTTTAAAACGAAAAAGATATGAACGTCTAAGATTGGAAGAAAAATTTCCCAAATGTTGGAATGGAATTAGCAATGGAGTTTGTAACACCTGATATTTTAACTAAGGTTAAATTCAAAGAAACCCACCCTACCCTAGGTGTAGGATAGTATCCTGCTCTGAGCATAGGATGAAATTGGACACGTGACTTAAGTGATCAATGCAGGGTGTATATTGAGTTACACATAGCGTAGCAGCCTAAAACTAGAACCCTAATCTTGAGTTTTTGAGCCATATTTAAAGGCTCTAACCCCTTGAGGGCCTTTCCATTCTCAAAATCCACCCTCCCAAACGACCTCCTTAGAAACCCTAATCCCTATTTGTCAGTTTTGAGCCTTTGGAGTGTTTTGTGTTCTCTTTTGAAGGAAGAAGATCATTGTCGAACCACTTCGGAGGTTAAATCAATGTATATCCAGAAGTTTCATATAGTCATCCATATCCAAAATGTATAAAGTTTCCATTTTTATGTTGTATTGTGTTAGATTAATTATGCTTAAGAATCTCATGCATTTGTCCTTATAACCTTGGTTCTTATGAGTATGAGCTACTCCAAACCATTTGTGTATGATTTCCAGACATTCTTAGGGTTGTTAAGTCATAAAAATGAGAGTTTGATCAATCTCATCCATCCATGCATGTTTTCTTGAGAAAAAGATGACTTTAAGGACCTAGGTTTTGGATTTGTGCTCCTTGTGGTCATGCAAATGGATAAAGCAGGAGACTTTATCCATTAAAACATTCATATGGTATAGATCTGAAGATAAAAAGAGTTGTTGGTCTATTTTAAGGACTTAATAATTAAGCTAGGTCATCAGGTTTCTACGTAGGGTGTAAATTTCTCTACGTTGGGAGTATCCCTGATTTCCCCCTTTTTTAACTCCATAAGTTATACGATGGGCGTAGAGCTACTATGCTAAGCATAGGCTAAGTGGAGGTTATCGTTGGATTTTTGACTGATGACCGTTAACTTTGAACAAGTTTAACTTTAGGTCAAATTGAGTATTTTTAGTTATAGATTGAGACTTGGTCCTTGTTTGATGTATAGGTGGCCTATAGAGCAGGTTATCGGATCAGCATCATTATTGGTATCTTCTATACTAAGAGGCGACTTCTCTCACTTCAATTATGGGTCGAAGGCACCAATACTGGCCCATTAGATTTTGTTATGTATCCTTGTTTATAGGATGTTGGTATGATGTAGTGATCTGTTGTATTGGTAGGTATATTCTTATTACCTATGCTAGTTGGTTATTTGTTCATGTGCATATTTTGACATAATCTTGTTGGGTTGACGCACTCCTTCTTTGTTTTGAAGGCCAAGATACTCGAGCGGTCTAGTTGATATTATAAGCCCAAGGGAGCAGTCCAACTTATGCTCTAGTGTCACCCCCTCCCCCCCCCCCCCCCCCCCCGATGGCGGATAATGTCGAGTGGTGGCGCTACATAGATTCCCCAAATCACATAGCGTCAATCATATTCACCTATATAAAATCTACAAGTCTTCATCCTGATAATCCTTTCCTGATTTGATCATTATTCCATCCTAGGAAAACATCCAATTTTTGAAAATGTCAGATGATGTTGGTGACTTCACAGGTTTTGAGGTAAAGGTATAATAAATTCTTTGAAATATTTTAGAAATCTTTATGGTTCCTAGCTTCCTATTTTTTTATATCACCGACTATATTACTATCTTTTAGGATATTTATCGATCTTACTATATTACTTTCTAGGATATCTATCAATCATAACTTTTTATCTTTTCGGATATCTATCAGTTGTATCTTAATATCTCTTAGGGTGTTTTATTAGCCTTAAGTTTACTATCTTTGTAAGATGCTTAACTAATCCTGACGTATTTTATATACCACTTCTAAGACGTCCCTAAAGGTATTCAGATCTCTAAGGTGATCTAATGTATTACCAGGAGCCCCCATAATCGAATTTGTTTGACTAATCATTTGCCTCGCTACGACGCTTCATCAAATGTCGAATAAAGAATAATAAGAATGTAATCCTGCCGAGATTATTGCTAGGAATTGCAGGTTCCGTTTTCAGACCCCGTGTTGATCTATACATAACATTCTAGCTCTCTCAATATTAACAATTATAGGTATCGAGGAATGCAAAATTTAATCAAGTCCTTTGGATGAATATAACAGCTCACCAATGCATTAAATTTAGGTATTTATATTTTATCCTTTAATCCTTCTTAGGGATTTCCTATAACTATCACAATATAAATCTTTTATCTTATATTTGAAAATTATAACTTTTGATTTCATAATTATTTTGTATATATAAGTGTATATATATATATATATATATATATATATATATATATATATATCTATATATACACACCCTAATTATGGTTATTAAAAAGAGGATGTTTGGGTAGAGTAATTGTAAGTCCCCAACTTGCTTGTGTAGCAATCAGATCCAATTGATGGTGCGGAATCCCAATGAATTGGATGATGTCAGACCAAATAGAAGAGAAGGAGAAGAAGAAGATGATGATGAATCTTGTATTATTTAATGATTAGAACGGAGATCTAAATACAAGATTCACATACAACACACACTCTTTTCTCTCTCTAGAACATGCTCCTCCTTTTCTCTCTCATCTATATCCTTACACTCCCACATGCACTCCTCTATTTATAGCACTCCCAGCAGTACACGAGTGTACATCTACACACGCGTGTATGGCCGTACACAGGGTGTGCGGCCGCACACACATGTGCAGCCGTACACAGCCACAAAATTACATATTACATTATAGAAAAATATATTTTCCTAGAAAAGTAAAGTATAAACCAAATTTATAGACCCAATAATCTCCCATTGGTTTATAGCTTTCTTTTCTAATGGACCCAACAAACTCCCCTTAAAAAGTTGCTGGCTATTCTTGTTAGTCTTTATTGGGAGCTTTGGCTTCAGCCTTTATCTTCGATATCTTCACAGCTTCAAGTTGACCATATTAATCTTCAATGACTAACTTCATCTCAAGCGGTTGGATTTTTCTGCAAAATTTGACATTGAACGTACATTGGGTGAGGAGGCTTCCTGTAGAACTTCATGAAAGATGGCACTTTCATCTTGAGAATCTTCAGAGAGAACAGAGAGAACGAATCTTTTGGATCACTTCAGCAGGTTCATAGATAGCAACAAATTGATTGAGAAGGTTTCAATGCAATCTGTCACATAATCTTCAAGTACAGCTTCACCATGCTTCTGGGGTTGACAGATTGAATGTTGAAAGAATAATCTTCATTTCTTGCTCCTTCAAATGAAAATTCTTCGATGCTCACGGATGAAGCCTTGGCTCAGAAAATCTTCAATACAGTCTCCACGAGTCTCATCTACGCCTGTAATCACTTTTCAAGACAAAACAAAACTAAAAGACAAATTAGCACACAAAAAAAAATATTTTTGGATTTTTGATATTTTCTAAAAAAAATAAAATAGAAATAACACTATTTTTTTAATTTTCTATTTTTTTAATTTGATTTTGAATTTTTTTTATTTTTGTTTGATTTTTGAATATATTTTTTTAATTCTACCTCTAAATTTGTGCATAGAGGAAAACTATAAACAAATTTAACCAAAACAAAAATATTTGGGATCAAAGTTGTTAGACAGTCTTAATCCGTTTGTCAGTACCTTCCCCTTCGTGAATAGATTTGGTCGATCGTTGGTATTGTGGTCCACTTAAACACGGAAAATTATGACAAATTTTGGACATGCTATAAGTGACAAGAAAAGTTGATCCTATGTTCCTAGATAAAACTTCCTAAGGACCATTCATCCGACGACGACCAAGGATATTGTTGTCCACCTAAGTTGAGCAGCGAGATCTAAAGACAATCTAGAATTGTTCAATTTTAGATGTACTAGAATGTGTTTCCCGCTTCCTGATATACCCCAATAATCAAGAACTTCCGAGATGCTCCTTACTTTAGGTGAGCAGACTATTATTCAAAGAGAGGATAGATTCAGATTATTGTTGATTATAGTTTTTAGAGGGATTGAGAAGTAGAAGGTTGCATATGCTGTGTACCAGGTCAGATTGTTAATCACACAAAGGAGACAGCATATGGCTAATAGATAAGAAGATTTTCATAGACATGATATTTAGAGAAATAGATTTTCATATGTTGCAGTCCAGGTCGGATCTCTTCCAATCACGTAGAGGAGGCAACATATGACTAACAGTAAGAAAGAAAGAAAATAATTTTCTACAGACCTACTTTATCGGAATTCCCCAGTCGCTCCGTCAATACCGGAATTAAGGACAGAATCCGTACATCGATAAAAAGTAAAACCACAGTTCTAGATACGGGTTCTTTAATGTGACTGGTGGATTCTCATGTATATCTCCCTGCTCAACCTATCCAAGCGTCTTATTGTTAGGCTAAACTGATCTATCTTAGGTCAAGATTTGTCAAGTCATTTGATTTCTTAAGTTCATCTTTGCCTAGTCTTTTCCATTTAAATCTTTTGTGCCTACCAGCGCATCGAACACAGAGCCTAGACAATTCAGCTTCAGTCCCTTACACATGTTTTAGACTGCCCGTTATCACTTTCTTGATATCACTTCCTTAACAGTACCTACTAAAGAAAAACTATAAGAAAATGAAAAATTGTATTTAAAATTAATCAGTGTAAGGTAAACTCAAGAGTATAGAGAAGAAAACACAAACCGTAATTCACCGATTGAATTTGAATCCAAAAGGTCTGAGTAAAGCAAGCACAAAATCATAACAGATCTGAAAATTCTTCATGTCATTAAGCACTAACCCCATGTGATCCCTTCCTTTCTTCCCTTATCGCAAAGGACACATACTCTCAAACAATGTTTTGAGTGTTGCACAGTTGAGAGATGCCTCCTATCATGTGCCTGGAATAGCTACTACCAACAAACTGAAATCTGATGATATGCCTCCATAGCTGCTCCGACACAGAGCGGGATTAATTAATCTTTGGAACCCACTCCATTTTGAAACTGGGTTGACCTTTGTCATCTTTGCACGATACTCTCTCCCATGACATATCCTGTTTATCACAAATAGAAGATGTAAATATATTAAAACATTAGGTGATTTAGGAGATTGAGCCTTCGGAACCCATTTGTAGTTCGGTTTAACCCATTTCTTTTTCGATTTGATGGGTGGCTCAGCACTTGATTTTGAACTTGAAGTCGATCGTTAAGATGACTTTGATTTTGGCTTCACGGGAGCATCTCTTCGATTTTGCTTCTTGGCCGGCATTCCCTTCATGTCTTTGGGATTCTAATTCTTGGCCTTGTGGGTTTGATTCTTGGCCTTCTGTGCGTTCCAGTCACCATTGTCTAAACGTGACCTTGAGGGGTTTCTTTTAGAAAATCTCCCTCTTGGCGCGTTCTACCAGCCTTGTGCATAGTAGGGAACGTATGCACGATTAGGACAATTTTTGGGAGTGTGTCCAGGTGTTCCACAGTGAAAACAAGTTCTTCATTGTGAAGCTGTTTCTTCCTGCCCTTGGTGGCGTATCATTGCCTTGTCTCTTGCTTTTCGCACACGCACAGTTGCAACATGCACTCTGTTTAGCTTGAAATGGTGACCTGTATTTACCAACAGCAGGTTAATTAGAAGCAACAGATTCATAGTTCAAGGGGCTGTTTGTTTGTTTAGTACAACTCTCCTTGTTCTCATCCTCTATTACTTTGCCTGCACAAGAAGTAGAAGTATTAGTATCGTTCAGCTCAACACCCTCAGTTGCCTGTTCAACAACTGGTTTACCGTATACCATAAATGGTTCTCGGTCAATCTCTTCCTGAGTTAAAGGTTTTGCAGTATAGTTTTGATTGAAGGGAGGAGGGACACTCTCAAAACCTAGTCCTACTTTCTTTTGGTTTCCACAAGTGACATCCTTCCACTGCATTTGGTTTTCTATTATTTTCGCAACAACTTCGCTTGACCCATCAATTTTTTTAAAATTGAATTCAGCATTTTCAAAACGTGTTTTCAATAAGTCAATTTCAGCGGTCACAACTTCAAATTTTTGTTTGATATGGTCATAATTCTCACATTTGTTGCTGTAATCCTCTTGTAATTTCCTAAAGTCCTTTATTTTATTTTCTAGTTGAGTCTTTCAGGGCTTTTGGTTTTTCCTAAGTGTGTATCCCTCATATTTTAAGTCCTCATTCTCTCTCTTGATTAATTCTATTGATTCTTGCAAATATTTAATAGTTTTAACACAAGATGGAGAGCAACCAAATTCATTTACCAGAATTGATGTGGAACTCATTTTTCTTTTAATTTTTTTTTAAATTTCCCTTTGACTTAAAAACAAAACGAGAAAGTCAACCTTAAAATTCAAATTTTAAAAAACCAAACTTAAAAGTCAAACCGAAAATCTAAATTTGAAAATTTTAAAGTCAAACGAGAAAGTCAACACTTAAAGTCAAAGGTCAAACTTTAATAGTCAAAGTCAAAATTTTAAGGTAAAAAGTTAAAAATAAAAGTCAAAAATTGAAAACTAATATATATATATATATATATATATATATATATATATATATATATATATATATATATATATATATATTGGTTGAAAATGGAATTTTAAAATAAAGTAAATTGATTTTTGGATTAAAGATGTAAAAAATGCGAAAGGACGGTCGAAATAAAGACGCCTTATGAATTAAATTGTGAAGGATTGTATCAACTTGCAGCCTAAAAGAGTTGAAAAGGGTGTTGGTTGAGTTGGGATGAGACCCAGGTTCGAATCTTGCAACCCTCAAGTTCCTTTTGATTATTTTCTGCTTGCTGCGAAGTGTATAAAGTTTAAACAAGCAAGTTGTTTAACAAGTTGCCTTGTATCTCAACTGGTTAAGGCGTGTGTTTAACGTATTAAAGGTCCTGAGTTCTAATCCTTCGAGCCTCAAAAATTCCTTTCCTTTTTTTTAAGTGTACACGGTGCGAACTTCAGACCCTGGCCGCACACCGAGCAGCACACGTCGAGCCATACACCGAGGCCACACACCCGAGCTGCACACCTTCAACCAAGCTACACACCTTCAACAAATTCGCAAAAAAAAAACGACGGTTTTCACCCCTTTTTGCTCCAAAACTCGATCAAAAACTCGTTTTTATGAAAAATGCAAAGAAGAAACCCCCCTTAATTTTCAGAGATCTATCCAAAAACGCTTTTATCTTTTCAAAATAAGACCAAATAAGCTCCAGATCTGAAAAATTTGATTCATACAAACCAAGCTCTGATACCAATTGTAAGGCCCCAAATTGCTTGTGTATCAATAAGATCCAATTGATGGTGCGGAATCCCAATCAATAGGATGATGTCAGATCAAATAGAAGAGAAGGAGAAGAAGAAGATGATCAATCTTGTATTATTTGATGATTAGAATGGAGATCCAAATACAAGATTCACATACAACACACACTCTTTTCTCTCTCTAACTTTCTCTCTCTAGAACATGCTCCTCCTTTTGATTATTTTCTGCTTGCTGAGAAGTGTATAAAGTTTAAACGATCAAAATGTTTAACAAGTTCCCTTGTAGGTCAACTGGAAAGAGGCGTGTTCTAGGACTTAGAGGTCCCAAGTTCGAATCTTGGGAGCCTAAAAAATTCCTTTAATTTTTTTAAGTGGACACAATGCGAGCTGCACACACCGAGTCGGACTCACACCTCCGAGCCGCACACCCGAGCCGCACTCCTTCAACCAGCCGCACACCTTCAACAGATTAGCGAAAAAACGATGTTTTTTACCATTTTTTGCTACAAAAATCGATCAAAAACTCGTTTTGATGAAAAATGCAAAGAAGAAACCCCTCTTGTTTTTCCGAGATATATCCAAAAACGCAATTATCTTTTAAAAATAAGATCAAATAAGCTCCAGATCTGAAAAAATTTATTGATACACCCTTTCTCTGATACCAATTGTAAGTCCCCAAACTGCTTGTGTATCAATCAGATCCAATTAATGGTGCGGAATCCCAATCAATTGGATGATGTCATATCAAATAGAAGAGAAGGAGAAGAAGAATATGATGAATCTTGTATTATTTGATTATTAGAATGGAGATCCAAATACAAGATTCACATACAACACACACTCTTTTCTCTCTCTAACTTGCTCTCTCTAGAACATGCTCCTCCTTTTCTCTCTCTTCTATATCCTTACACTCCCACATGAACTCCTCTATTTATAGCACTCCCAACAGTACACGAGTGTACAGCTGCACACGCGTGTGCGGCCGCACACACATGTGCAGCCGTACACAGCCACAAAATTACATATTACATTATAGAAAAATATATTTTCCTAGAAAAGCAAAGTATAAACCAAATTTATAGACCCAACAGTAACAACTAAGTACGGTTCATATCTGTATATTTTGACCAACATAACTTCTAGGTACCATGTTATACTAAGGGTTTGGCCATTATAACATCTAGGTATTATCTCTTCCTAGACTAGTCGGTATCATATCACTTAGGCATAAAATCATAACTTACAACTAGGCATAGTATTCATAGCTACACTATCCTAAGGCTTTAAGCTTGAAAATGATTTGATATTTACAAACGTGGATATATTTTGATACAACCATGTGATAAACATGTATTTTTCCCGCAAAACCTTTAAAATAGTCAATTAGCGGTTGCAAACTCACTCTAGTGGCATATTCTCAAGCATCCGAGCCATTGCATACAAAGCTTCATGTCATAAGAGGTCTCTGAAACAACTTCAGAGGTATCTAAAGGGTTTGGAAGAGTTTTTGGGATGAGAAAACCAAAAGGTGAGCAATCTATTTTTAGTTGTTGTGCGTGCGGCGCACTTGATGTACAGTGTGCACTCGCTTCGTTGATCCATACAGGGCTTCCCATTTGTTACTCTTATGATGGTCCACATCTCCTTAATCTTCGACGAATCTAGGTGTCAGGTGTGTGCGTCGGGCATGACGCACACCTGGCGTGCACCCCTAAGCCTTTTATAAAAAATTCATATCTTCCTCATATGAATCTTGATTCTTACTCTCTTTATATACTTATGTAACTCTATACTAATACTACAACTTTCCTTAAGGTCGCGTTGGCAAATATTTACTTCCATTTTTAACCCATATTTTTTATATTTTTAAAAAAATGGTATTGCCTTCATATGAACTCTATTTTTCACATTTTTCCTTTCAAAGTCCTTACCTCACTGGTTACAACGATTTTCCATTTAATGACGTTATCCGAAACCCACAGATCTATTTATGTCATTTTGACGTTAATAGCGTTATTAACGCGATTGGTTTTTATCTTTTTTAAAATCATAATTCCTCCAACTGGAGTCAGATTTTTGGCAACACTTATATCATTGGAATCACTTTATTGTATACCTTCCAAATACACTAACCGTCATAGAAATGATATAACTTTTTGGTCACTCATTTTTTACCATCTTACTATCATATAACTGATCATATTTTCCTTTAATATGAAAAGTTCTATTTTTATCATCGACTGATGCTAATATTTAGTGAAAATTAGTGATGGGAAATTGTAGGATCTCCCATTACACCTCACGAGGGAATGCTCAACAGAATCAGTTATGAGGCACACACCTTACAACCAGGTATAAAAAGGCCCTTATTCTTTATGAGGAAGGGGATGAAACTCTTTTTCTTCATAATTACCCTTACTTCTCTCAAATCCATTCTAACTTGATCGTCGGAGCTTTGTCCTGGGATCCCTCCCAAACGTCGACTAACAATCATCTTTCTCTTTTGTACTGTGATATCAGGAGAAGGAATCAGCACAATTCTCATCCTCAATTCCAATTCAACCCTCTCTGACATATCACAACAACTTATATCGTAATAAACTAGTTAGAGTTTATTTACATAAAAGGTAATTTTATATAAAAGATATATATATATATATATATATATATATATATATATATATATATATATATGTGTGTGTGTGTGTGTGTGTGTATAGTTATATGTTATATATATATATATATATATATATATATATATATATATATATATTAGAATCACTTTATATAAATGATAGGCTTTTATATAAACTTTATATATATATATATATATATATATATATATATATATATATATATATATATATATATATATATATATAACATCTAGTCATGATATTATATTAATGTACACACCATGCCTTACTTTTGACCATCATGGCCCAAAAAGCAAGAGGACACCCATATGGATTACTTTTTTGTTGTTTAATATGTTTCCCATACTCTTAAGAAGGCATTACCACCTTTTGCTTTATTGTCTTTCCTTTATTATACATTAAGATATAATATAAATGAGAGACTTTCAAGGGTTGATGGCTAGTTCTTTTTGCTTGCGTTTCTTCTTCTTCTTTTGACCCTCCAAAATCAAGAGAAAAGTGCTCCTAAGAGGCTGCCAAAATTTCAAAGTTCATGCATCTCCTTCTACTCCATTCTCTTATAAATTGGTGCTAGATTTATGTACATTGGTTGCTTCACCTTAGAACACATATTTGGTATATTTCTAAGGATAATGAACCGATTAATACAATTATAAACTAGCATGTGTTGATGTTTCTACACTTGCTTGCGGGATTTCTAGAGAGCTCTAAATTTAGAGCTTAATGTCATCTTCATCAACTTCCAAACTCCCATGAGGATCAAAGTCTTCAAAGGTTGTTATGCTTTCTCTACTATGGTTGTCTTAAACTTTCTAAGTCTTGCAAAATGATTCCTTAGTCGAAATAAAACTAGTTTTAATTTTCTTCGGATATTAAGTCTTCTATTGCGTTGTTTATGTTTTTAAACAATTTTTGAATAAAAATCCAACACAAGGATCCTTGCATGCGAACGATGTATCTTCTTACCCATGGATCAAAACAGAAAGTAGGAAAAATAAGAGAGAATGAGGCACGAGGTTACCTTAAAGACGACTGGTAATGATTGAGAGAAAGCTAAAAGAGGTAAACAATAACTAGTTTCACTATGCCCTATTTATTCGTATCACAAAAGAGAGAGAATTGACATGACAGGATAATTATTCCCATCGAACGGATAAATTCTATCGGTTAGAGTTTAAATTTCAAAATCTTTATCTCAATTTAATTCTAAAATAAATTATACTCTTTAAATATTTGAAATTAATTCATACATTTTGTAAGTATAATTTGGGGGCAATTGTTAGGGGTCAAGATCCTAAAATAAATTTAGGATCTCGGATCTTAAAAAGGACCCTGGATCTTGAAACATATGTTTTAACTGGTCAGGATCCTGAATATTATCAAGACTATTTCCAAATAAAATTAATGAATATATTAATTTTTTATTATTTGCATGTGTAGAAATAGCGAACACAAGACCCATTTACACTGAAGAATTGCTCCAGTCAAAGCTTAAAATTTGGTGTCTCTAAGTCAAGGTAACATGAATGGGCTTGTTCAACAAGATCCCGAGAATACCAAACATCTAGTTAGTCAACCTAGGCTATAAATACACAAGTATAAATCACACAAAACACACCTAGAGCAACTGGGTCACTTGTACTTATACTCTCAAACACATTTCTGTAACTTACATTTCGATTAACAAGAATAAACAAAGCAGGTGATCTTTATCACCTCCCAAGGTTTTATGTCGGATGTCCTAGGAAGGATCAAGGGATTTTCTTGTAAGTTCACTTATGTCGCTTTAGTTTTGTTTTCACATTCATATTGATTATAACACTATAGCCTCCCAAACAAATTGGTTGTTAATTCCTTGGCCGTGTTTTCACCAAAAAACCAAGTAAACAAGATTCGCAATCTCCATTAAAGTCTAGGCTAAATGGTTCCAAGATTCCATCCGATTTGAGCTTGGTGATGTTATCTTGTTTATATGGCCCAGGAAACAATGCCATAGACAAGATTTATCCAAAGAAGTTGAACGAACACTTGAGATTAAGTTATTGTTTCTACTTGCACCAATCACAGATTCATATACATGACTGCAAGGACTTCCTTTAAGATTAAGAGCATTATCTTTTTAAACCAAAATAGAAGCATCGCTAATATTATATCCAAAAGTAAAACCATCCATACACAATGCATAAAATGAAATAATGTTTCTTTCCACGTAAGGCAAATAAAAAGAAACTTTTAAAAAATGTGAAGTGTATGCTAATCCATGAAAATGCACATCACTATTTATATGTCGTTAGTGGAGCATGTGTGGTTAACCGGCACACTAATTTGGGACTATAAAGGTAAGTGATGGACAAATTGAAAATTATCATTGTTGATGGAGCGTGTGTCGTTTACTAGCACATCAATTTGAGATGGTAAATGACCTCGAGGTTGTCAAGCGGGTTTTCACGGTTATTCACATCTTGTTTGTGATCCTCAACATCCCCTTCACGACAGGTGAGAGTATAATTCGAGATTAAACATTCCACCTATAAGATTCAATGAATCTCAAAAGATCTAGAAGTTTCATAAGATTGAAATTGATAAAAGTCTTACCTACTAAAAATATATTCAAATCTGATTACGACATCCCTCTTCAAAGTTTGAATCGAAAATATGGATCCTAGCCTTGATTTAAATTTTGGGTTAATAATTAAGGATCAAAATCAACTAACTTGAAATCTTTCTTCCCCTAATAACAGATGCCAAATCAATACAATGCTGGCTTACCTCGTTCTTTGGAAAATGTATTTCCTTAATAATTTGGATATGGTCTTCCGCATTTTGATCAATGTGAAAATGTCTTCCCTTCTTTGCCTAATGGTGGAATTGGACATCATCCTTCTTCAACTCTTCGACCTCCTTCTTCATTGACTCTACCAATGTCATGGGTTGAAAGATATGAAACAACTCAATCCCTTTGGCATGTAAACATGAAGACGGAAATTTTATGTGTCCGCACATTCTGAAAATGAAGTCGTACATTAACAAATTGGATAGGATGGGTGTCGTATTTTCCAAGCGAGCAAGCAATTGATTTGGTTCTTTTTTCTCTTCTTGAGTCATATGGGTAGATTGTTAAGAACTTTTATATGAGAAATCTCGATGTAACCCTAATTTATCTAACCTATATGTTGATAGTTGTTGAAGCAGAAATTCTTAAGAACACAACTAAAGCATAAATTCTTATAGGTTCTAATTCCAAGAATTCCATGGATATTGACAATGGTAACATTAATTATCTAGAAAATATTTCTCTTCCCAATTGAAAGGGATCGCCCAAGTTCAACCTGTTTGATCGTATGGTAAAGAGAAAGGCTCGTTCAGAGATCATTCCACATGTTGACCCCAATGACTCCATTTGTTTCTACTGCCAATTGAAGGTACATTGGAAGCGAAGCTGCCTAAACTACCTAAAAGACTGTAAGATAGTAAAGTCAATTTGTGTGATTCTACTTCAAGTACATTCATTATCTAACTTCATAAGTTTCTATTCTTCGACTCTTAACACATCATGTGACGATCATATTTTGATGATATTGTAGGATCTAAAAGAAAGATTTAAGCTTAAGCGAAGTAAACTAAATCTGATCATGAAAAATGGACTTTGGCCAACATTTAGAGATACTGCTAGGGAGTTAGGATAATTTAGTAGATTGTTATTACTCTTCGAAGATGTCTAGAAATATAGTTTTTCATTTTATGCATTGTAAGGACAAGTTCTAAATTTTGTTTTAGCAATAAAATGAAGTTTTGGAATATGCAGTTGCCTTATCTTATTTCTTTGCAATAGCATTATTGAAAGTGTTGGTTATGTTTCTATTAATAGCAATATTAATTGTGGATTTGATTCTCATGATATCACTTGTGGTATTGTCATAATTGATCAAGTGAAAAGAAATCTCATCACCAACTGGACGGATACTTAGTGTCATACAATTTGAACTGAATAATATATGAGAATCTTGTTCATTGGAAAATTATGACTTCAATCATTGTTCACATGTTTATATGAGCAAAGTTAAACATAAATGGATCTAGTACATATTGATATGGAATCTTCAGATCCACCAATAGGGATGATAACTCCATTCTTCATCATTTGCTTATGTTTTAGTAAATATGGTTTTGTTTATAAGATTAAACAGAATTCTGATACTTTGAAAAGATTTAAAAAGTACTAGAAAGCAGAAAGATAAAAGATTCTCAAATCTCAAAACAAAGGAAAGTGCTTTACTATCATGTTCTATGATCATCTTAGTAATTGTGGATTTGTATCACAATTAATCCTCCAAGAACATCTTAGTGCAATTTATGACTAAGAATAGGAATCGTACATTGTAGGAAATGGTTCGATCATAGATTGGTCATGCTTCATTCAAATCAAGTTTTGGAGCAATGCTCTAGTAGCTATGAAACATATTTTGAAACTCTATTCAAAATAAGAAGGATGATAACACCTCGTAATATGTGTAAAATATTGTTTTTTTACTCTAGCATGGTTAGAATTGGAGTTTTGATCTTTTTTGTTGATCGAAAAACAAAAGATAAATTGAGTCCTATTCTATGAAGTGTTTCCACATGACATTTTGAATTTTGTTTTAGCTCGTCAAGGAATGTTCTATGAGAAAAAAATCACATGTCAAGAAGTTAGTGGCAGTCATCTTGATCTTGATCTTGTAAGATTCAATTGACAATAATCATTTTAGTTATCACTAGCACACTGACAGAGGTTCAAAACCTGTTTAGTTTAATTGACATATTTTTATTTTTGTGCACCTCCAGTTGAGTTGGCGACGCTTAATAGTTTTATGTTTTTCATTTAACTACAAAAACCTAAGCACATTGGTTAGTTATAGTACACTAATCAATATGGTTGAGCTACTAACAACCTGGAAGCAATGGTGGGATATTTTGCTACCAAAAGGAAAGAAATTTAATAGCAAAGGTCAGTCTATGAAGGAAAACCAAATGTCTTTCCTAAACCTTTTCTTATGACTATAGGTTAGAAATGACACATCCACATAGATGGAAACCTTTGCACCTTTAAATCTAGGTGGTAAAAGGTTTCTCTCTAATTCATGAAAATGATTATGAGGAAACACTTTCGTTGATATATTTTAAAGATCAATATGGATATATTGGTTGTATTAATTGCATTCTCAAATTCACAATATGATTACGACATCCCTTTTCATATTTAGAATTGTGAGGAATGGCAATGAATTGTTTAGACTTTCACGAGATATGTTTATCATGTCCTGAAAGAGGTTGAGTACATACATTATCCGAACAAAGTATATAAGCTTAAGAAGCATAATTAGAGGCTTGCCAAAGCAATAGTAAAATAGGAATCCACACGTTCATGAGAAAATCACAAGGTATTGATTTCTAAAAGTCCAACTGATTTATGAGTATGTTACAAAGCTAGTGGGAGCATAATTGTTATGCTTGCTATTGCATGTTGACAATACTATCCATAGGGAACAATGTTTGTAATTTGCAGGTTTCAAAAGTTGGGAATTGTTTTCTATAGTGGATATAAGGGAGAACATGATATTCATATCTGCCTTTAAGTTCATTAGAATCTAAAGGTTTAGATTATATTGCTTAATAAAACTTACTCAAAGGCATATATGAATATCATGTTGAAATGCTTCAACATTAGAGAGTCTATATACGGAAATATTATAGCAAGGAATTGAAAAACTATTTGACCCTTGTAATATTAAGTTGAGTCCTATATGCTTCATATATTGGATCGATTACATACACTATAATATTTTATTATTCTATTTTTCAAATGCTTTTAGCGTTGTGTGAAAAGGATTAGAATTTCATATCACTAGAGTTATTAAACAAACTGTCCAGAAGATTCTGAGGTTTACGGAAGATTGGTTACTTGTGGACAGTTAAAAGTATGACATTATTTGGAAAGGACCAAAGTGACACATTTTGGATTGAGATGATTCTTGGTCAGAATTGATGGTCATACAGAAATATGGAAATGTTTCCATAATGGGAGATGCTTATAGAAACTACATGTGACTTGGAAACTTTAATGCATGAGAATTGTTCAAGGAGTGTACCTTGAATTTGAGACTTCGTAACCATGGAATTGATTCCAGTAACAAATTCCAATGGAACATTCTATAATATCGAAGGCTCGGTCTCTGTGACTTTAGAACCTTTACATCATAGAACAACAATGCATGTAAAGATGAAATTCCACTATATCCTAAATAAGGACAACAATTTGGAATAATGAAATGAGCATCATTGGATTAATCTCCATTTGATCTGTTCACAAAAGACAGACCATCAAGAGGCATAGTATGCATGTTCATAACATGGCATGACTAATGTTATCTAATTCAAGTGGTTAGTTGATTACTTGAAACTTTATATAATGAATACATTCGTAATTTTTATGGTGATTAAATAATAGGAATTTATTTATGGTCAATAGGTATGATACCATAGTTAATTAATTTATTATTTTGTTTCACTTTTCATGTTTTACTTCCCCAAGTAATTTTGATATTATTCAAAATTCCACAGTCGTTCATACTTTTGGAAGTAAGTAGTGAATTAAGACTGTCATGAATTGATTGTATATTTTGATTGAGGTTAAGAAATTGCAATTGGAGTTGCTAAAATATTCATGAGTACTTTGACAATAAAGATTTTAAGTATTAGATAAACCCACACTTAGAGATTTCTTCATGAATTTTAATCACAAGTAATACTAAGACGATAATATCTTCTATTCTTAATGCAAAGATGTATGGTTCATAGTTTACTGTTCAATTGTGCATTGGTTTGCTCAAATGCATCTCTTAACTAGATGTTATAAAGGGTTATTCCATGTATGATTTGATATGTAAATTTTATGACTATATAGTCAATGTAATTCATTCCATTTGCCTAAATAAGCAAAAGAGGTATTTGTAGGCCCCTTAGTGATTTGAGTTGATCTATGAAAACCATGCGCTTGGTCCGGACTAAATTGATGTGTTCAGTTTTGTAGTCTAAATTGATCATAAATCAAGAAATCGAGAAACAGCATAAATTAACATGAGGTTGATCATAAAATCCATGACTCAGTTTATACGATATCTTATAGAACGAATGAATAGTTGATCTCTTATCTTATGGCCAACGTTTGATTTGAAAAAAAGTTTGACAGTGACCTTGGAATGCACTCTTTGTTGTTTAGTTCAAGGACTATACTTACAATTGTAGTTATAGACTTATCCAAGTGGGAGACTATTGGATTAATGTATCTAAGCTCATAACTAAATTGGTATACTCTTGTAATTTGAAGAAAAATCCTTTTTAGGTTGCCCTCATGACCAGAAATAGCTAGAAATGATATTATGAGAAAAGAATAATTTATTAGTTTATTATATGATTAATAAACTAATTGGAAATTATGGAAAAATGATTTGTTAATATATTATGTGATTAATATGTTAATTGGAAATAGACAATTGATTTGTAAATTTATTATGTGATTAATAAATAATATGAGATCAATTGTTAAATATTTGATTTTTTAAATTATATAATTAATAAATAATGTGAAATCAATTAGAATTGATTAATTATTAGTCAGAATTAATCTGGAATTATTTTGAGATTAATTAGAATTAATTGAGGGTACAATGGGTGAATTGTAATTTTTCAATAGTTGGACAAAAGAAACAATTCTAGAACCCTCCATGGTATGGAAGGTTTTGGAGGGTTTTATAGGGTTTTTGGAAGCCTCTTGGTTTATATAAAAGCAATGGATTTGAATTAGGATTAAATCTATTAATTAATTAATTCAAATCTTGCTTTCTTACAAGTTACCTAAACTATAAATAGGACCCCTTGGCTTGGAATTTTTGTTCACCACATTACCTAAAGGAATAGGAATGAAATTCCCTTCATATCTCCTCTCTCCTCCTCATTCTAGGGTTTCTGGTTTTAGGTGTGAGCCATTAAAGGCATCATCATTTTGTTGCTTGCTTTCCAAGGAATTTTGAGAGGATTTGATTTGATTATTTGCTATAATAATCAAAACGTATGTACCCTAATCTTTATGTTAATTCTGATTCGCATATCTCTCTCTAGGGTTTTTTGATGTTCATAGGTTATTGCTATCAATAGAGAAAACATAGATCCTTTGTAGGTTACATGTGAACTTAATAGTTTAAGTGCTTTTCCGCCACATGTATTTTTTTTAACCTAGAAAATCCATCAATAACTCCATGATATTCTACTCCAAACCATTCATATAGTAGTTCATAGTGAACTACTTGTATGCATTAGTTAGAGAGTTAACAATGACAGCAACATCCAGTTCTTGAGTCAATTAGAAGCCAAGATGTTTAAGCCTATCAAAGAACTCTTTCAGTTTTAACACATGGGCACTTACAAACCATTCTCCTATTGCTTCAAAACAAAGAATAGATTCCATCACCTTGAATCTCTTTGTTAGAGATTTCTCTTAAAACATGTCTTTGAGTTTCATATTCCTATAGTACACCCCCAAGGTTCTCACAACTCTTTTGGAGTTCATAATACATGGTTGCTAGCATCAAACATGAGACTTCAATCGAGTGATACCGATGCTTTTCATGTTTGGCTATTTCTTCATCAGTAGCATCGTCGGGAAGCCCCTCTTCAAGATACTCGTCCAAGACATACTCCTTATTTTCATACCATAAAGTTATTCTTAGGTTACAAATCCAATCTAGGTAGTTTGGATTAGTGAACATATCTCGCAATAGGAGTTGGAGTAGACAAAACTTTGAAGTAGTTGGTGCAGGAGGAAAAGTAGCATCTGTATCATTCGTCACTTATTAAGAGAAGAAACACAATTAGTTTGATCAAGAATCCTTTTATAATAATTACCCAATAAAAAATTATTAATCAAAACTCCAGGATCCATATTGGCTTCACCATGTAAATTGGATTAGCCGGAAGTTACAAAATGAAGTTATTTAGGTGGACAAACTATTGTCGATATCAATCCATATGAGATTCCTAAAAATGAGATTTATTGACTTCTATCAATAGCATTTTAATCTCTTCTAATTCTCATTTAGCATTCATGACTGGATTAGTTGAGGATCATGAATCCAAATGGTGAATCGACCAGCCGAAGTTATAATGACATTCAGCTTAAGTAACGCTTGAGAATCGCGACCACCATATACCATTCTTTTACTATGTTCTTCTTTTGACAAGATGGTAAACCACACATGCTTACATCAACAAGAGGATACCACAAGGCATAATTTCCATGGGAAGCATAAGATTCACATTATATATAAAACGGGATTTTGTTTTAATACTTATAGAGTTGCTACTTTTGACATTTTACATTTTTCTTATCAAACCATTTTGGTAACTCCACTTCAAATGCAAGAAGGCGATGAGGGTGGCGACCGATGTAGATACCATGACATGGTGGAAGACTATCCATGTCATCGCCAAGAGGAAGATCAACTTAAACGTCCATTTACAGAATCAATTTCAAGCAAGAAAAATTTTCTAGACTTTTAAAATAGAAAACTCTACACCTACACACCCTAACATACTCAACGGATAAAGTCTAAGTGCAATAGACTTGAGTTGACCATGATTTCATACCACCAATTGGCTTCGAGCCTCTTTAGATCAAACAAATGGTAGCAAAAACGATAGATTTTTTTATTTAAACTCGAAATCAACAGGATCTAAACTCACTAATCTATGCAACTTAATAAAACTCTTAAGAAAACATACATTTGATTTCTTAGTCGGTTTCTTCTTTTGTCATGCTAGTGGATTGAACTACAGAACCCAAAAGAGATTTCGTCATCTATGATCGTACCAAGACGCAAACTAGAATCATATCCAAATAATCCTCAAACTTCATGTTAAAACAAAATTGAAGCCTCGATTATGTTCTCCAGTCACGTCCAAGGGATTAGATGGTCACGACGTGAGAACAACGATTCAGGATTCTTAGGGTTTTTGAGGATTCTGAACTTTGATATCTAAGCAGAATATTTCTCAATTGTCAAACCTAGATTTGGAGCCCTCTATTTATAGGGAGATGATTAGAAACCCTAGAGATAAATACCAAAAATAATAGTAATTATCTAAGTTATTCAAATCATTTTGGAATATTCCATATTCCATTATTTACTTTTAATTAAATAAATTAATTAACAAAACAAGGCCCTCAAATAAATTCCCTTTCAGATCTGCTTCATTTTTGAACTTTCATGTAATTCAAAAGGACAATCTTATTTATAATAATATTATCGGGCTTTGTTATGGCTATGGGCACTTATCTCCATCACTAGTGGCCCAGGAAATTCATGGCAATCCTCAGAGACAAGTACGGGTAGGTGTGAAAAGTAGTATCGTCATGTACTACTGAAATCATTGGACTCGTATGCGTATCAAGGAAGTCACAAGTTCTATGGGATGAGTGGTTAAGTAGTGATGTTTTAAGGTATAATGTAAATTTGTGATGTTTGTAACAACAATAAAATTTGAGCCAATTTAAAACTTTTTAAATCATTTAAAACCATTCAGTTATTACAATTTGTTTTCAAAATAGTTTAAACATCAGAGTTCCCGAAAACCATAATCATCAATCAAGGAAGTGTACGGTCACGCCTTCACCTTGCTGCGGCCATCCGTTGAACCTTAAACAATAAATTGAAACTGTAACCCCAAAAGCTAAGTGAGCTACCCCCAAAATACCAATCTCATATAACCATAATAATATCATATTAAAAAATACAGAATAGCATGCATAATGAGCCTTCAGCCTAACTGGACCGCCTTGCAGGGCCTACAACATATCTGGACAGCTCCCGAGCCTTCAGCATGTATGGACTGCTTTGCAGGGCTTGTAGCCTATCCGTACCGCTCGATGGGCCTTTGGCCTAACTGAACCCCTTTGTAGGGCCTTCAGTTTATCTGTACCGCCCTGGTTATGTTGGCCTTCAGAACAAAGTAGGACCACCTAAACCCAACCCCAACCAATCAAACATGTGCACATAAATATCATATGCTAGCTCATATCATATAACAGTCAAATCGATCTAACAGATC
The DNA here is from genome assembly GCF_051521515.1 of Lactuca serriola. NCBI lineage: Eukaryota > Viridiplantae > Streptophyta > Magnoliopsida > Asterales > Asteraceae > Lactuca > Lactuca serriola. Next base: position 355,174,859 of record NC_136411.1, read on the forward strand.
ACTAATCATAGCAATATCCCAATAACCAGGATACAGACCTAACCGGTCACTAATATAGCATTATCTGATAACCAGGACACTGACCTAAACAGGTCACTAAGCATAAGCATATCACCATCCTAACTACTAGGATGTAAATCTAGCAGATCAATAAACATATCAAGCAAGTACCCAGATACAAATCCGATAAAGGGTCGGCCTTTGTGCCTTAGACCCAGTTGATATAGTGTGGATAACTCATCTTACACTGTCGACTCGAAGATAACTCAAACTCTTAGATCGTCGACACAAACTCCACCACCTATATCCACCATAGAACAATGCTTGTAAATTTCCAATTTCCCAAAATGTCCCCAGAAGTCAATTGGTCAACCCTTGGTCAAAGTCAAAGTCATCAGTTAAGGTCAACAGTCCGTGTTGACCTCAACTCGTTGACTACCCTTAAATACTCGTCGAGTTCGTTGCATAACTCACTGATTCATTAGAGTGACTCGTCGAGTTCCTAAGGTTTGCGGTCGTAATATCCTTGGATGACTCGTTGAGTTTCCCTTGCAACTCGCCAAGTTCATACATGTCCAAAGGTTGGGAAACCCTAGCCGACTCGCCGAGTCACTCATCTGACTCGCCGACCATGACAATCTTCATAGGACTCGCCGAGTTGACCATGCGAGTCGTCGAGTCCCTTCAGTCCTTCATCCAGACAAATGCTTTTGAACCCATGCTAAGGTTCCATATTGTAGATCAAGCTTGCCAAGGCATGTTTATCACGTAAAGTTGCAAACTTTATGTGCATACAAAGCTCTAAAGTCTTAAAATGACAAAATTAAGCTTGCAAAGAAGTCTTACACTTGAGGGGAGGTTAATACTTGCCAAAGCTGACAACTTTATGGATTAGAGACCCAAGAGAGTTCAAATCTGAAGTTGCAACTTCAGATTTTAGCTCAAACACAAGAAAAGCTTCCTAAAATCACCCAAAACAGATCTAGAATGAAATAAGGCCAAGATAACAACTTAATACCTTCCCAAGGATGCCAATTGAGGTAGATCTATGACTTGCACGTGTTCCTTGCTTCTAGTTACTGGTTCCCCAAGCTTTTTCTCACCAAAAATCCTTCTTCAAAGCTTAGGACACACAAATGGAGCACACTCACACGAGTTAGGGCTATGGAGTATCAAGAGGATATGAAGGGGAGGCTGGGGAGGCCAATGATCCTTTAAATAGGGTCAAAACCCCGAAAATTAGGGTTTCATCCTTCAGCTCCTACTCGTCGAGTCCCTACTTGGACTCGGTGAGTAGGTCACTTAAACACATAGACCAACCCACTACTACTCAATGAGTCAGGCAACCAACTTGTCGAGTAGAACTTGAAATCATGAAAATTTAACCATAAATCAATACTTTGGGAATCGTGGCATTACAATTCTCTCCCACTTCTACTAGACTTCTACCTCGAGGTCCGCTGCAGTGAACAACTTCGGATAGTGTTCCTACATCTCTGCCTCCAGCTCCTATATCCACTCGGACCCTCTTCAGTGCTCCCACTGTACCTTTACCAATGGTACCTCCTTGTTCCGTAGAACCTTTACCTTTCTCTCCAGAAGGGCCACCGGCCTCTCAACAAAATTCAAGTGCTCATCGACCTGAATGTCATCCAACGATACTACCGCCTCCTGATCCATAATGCACTTTCGCAATAGCGAAACGTCAAAGGTGATGTGAATCCTAACTGAACCTTTTCATAAGGTCTATCATACATGCCACTTTGCCAACTTAACAAAATCCTGATGATCCAAAGTATTGGAAACTCAATTTTTCCTCTTCCTGAAGCGAACCCCTTTGTGCTGACAAGATATTTGTCCTAAAAATATCATACCAAATCAATCCACTAAAACATGAACACTCATGCATGGCCCAATCAGCCACGGGCTGCAATACCAAACATATCAGGTCCAATCAATCATAGGGTCCGGTCATCCTCATGATGGAATACCCTAGATTGGAATACCTCTATGAATATAACTCGAGTCTACTCATAAATTGAGACCCAAGGATCTATCCTTGCGTCTCATCCACCATCCTCAGATTTGTCACAACCGAGTGCAACTCCCCCGAATCTTAAACAATACATCCAATCCGAACGCGCTCCTACAAAAGAGATAACCAACACAATCTCTATGCCTACGTCCTATGAATGTAATACCCTTATGTGGTCCTCAGCATAGGTCTGGATTGCCTCCGAGCCCACAGCATGAGTCTAGTATGCCCTCCTCAATCCTCAGCTCATAACTAGAATGCTCCTGATGACCGATCGACACTACCGTCGTCACTTCAGTCGCTCAACACTCCGGTCCTATAAATATCCACTTTCCTCCGCCGCTCGAAGGGCCTACTCGATGCCCCTCTCATCAACAAAGAACATAACGATAAAAAAAACTTCTACCACACATGAATCCCAAGTCATAAACCCACTTCAACTCTTCCTGTTACCATATGATGTTTCTCAGACGAAGTTGAAACCTCCCTGGTCCCAACTTGTCTACTCACTGCCCGAAACATCGGACACCTCACCGATTACTGAACCAAAAGACACACACAAACAGCAGTCCCACGCGTCTCCCGAAAATAAAATCGACTGGCTGGACTTGTTTCCATGCCCTGCCATCAACTTCTGCTAACATAATGAACGTTACATGACCCACGTCAGCCTCATCTCTAGCTAGTCTTTAGCAACCCATCTTCTCCTCAATTCAGACATGCTATCGCTCTTTCACAGATGAAACCAACCCAAAACACCTCACAATAACTCAAACCATCATCAACATACCTACAACTACCGGCCAACCAGCACGACACTCATATCTAACCCATATCATCCCTTCGGGTTGGAATACCAACATGTCTAATCAATTCAACTATCGAGTTGAAAATTTAAGGGTTTGTTGGTGATGGGTTTTGAGCATTCTGATACTTCCTAAGTATACATGCAACCCTAATAAACCTTGGATCTATGTTTGTCTAGAATTCATGCAAATTTGATTTCCAAGGATCATGATCCTATCTAGCATACATGGGGAACATTTTAACTTAAATGAAAGATAGAATAACATACCTTGTTGTTGATTTTGATTCCTTGAAACCTTGTGAGCCTAGCACCCCAAGTGTGATGCCTCAAATGCTTCACACAACACAAAATGCTATGGAGTAAACTTGGAGAGAATGTATTGTTGGATAAGGTGTCTAAGTCCATAACTATTTCTAGTATGTACTTGACCCGACCCGCCATGGTCCATTTGTGTTGCATGGCATCATGCAATTGAATAAACTAAATGAGAGAAATAACACTTATGGTTTACTAATATATTATAAGTTCTAATATATTAATAATATTATTTAATTAGTTTTAATCTAGAATTAATTTAGAATTAATTAAGTGATCAAAAGATAACTAATTAGATATATGGGTAGATTATGTAAATCTTCCATATCTTATATAGTGGGCGAAGAGGCTACATGGATTGTCAAGTTCGGTTCCACCCATAGGATGCTCCATGGAGTTAACCCATGGATCAAGAAATGAAGAGTCATGTTACATTAGGGTTTACCTAATACAACACACAATATAAGCAATGTGTTTCTCCCCAAAATCGGCTACACTAACTAGAAGAAGAGGGCTTGGCCAATTTTGCAAGTGTTAGAGTTTTCTGTCAAGTTTGTTCATTGCATTTGGTGTTGTGTGAAGCATTTGAGGCATCACACTTGAGGTGCTAGGCTCACAAGGTTTTAAGGAACACTTTCAACAACAAGGTATGTAGTTCTATCTTTCATTCAAAGAAAAATTGTTCCCCGTGTATGCTAGATAGGAACATAACCTTGGAAATCAACTTTGCATAATAATTAGAAAAACATAGATCCAAGGTTATTAGGGTTGCATGTACACTTAGGAAGTGTTAGAATGCTCGAAACCCACCAGTGGTATCAGAACCTAGGCTTGTTTGTTGACTATTTATGCAAACTACTTAAAAAAATTTATTTTTTGCTTTCTGCTCGTATGAACTCGCCGAGTCCATGACCAAATGCAAGCTACTCGTCGAGTTTGTTCTTGCACTCGACGAGTAGAGGCTTCAGTTTTCAGAATTTCGACTTTTGTTGCTGGAAATGGACTAGAAACATTACCCTAAATTGTTTTGGTACTTGAAAACATGTTTTAGATGGTGTAATGTTTATGCTAATCCATTTACAATGACAATTATCAAAATTACAAGTTTTTAAGTGTAATTTTTGATTCTTGAAAGTGTTCATATTCATGTTCTTGTTCTTATGATGTTTAGATGATCATAGGAATTGTTTGTAACCTATGTGGTAGATTAATTTATGATCATTATGTGTTTTAATGGAGTCCATAACTTGTCCTCAAGTTATGGAAAACCAAAAGTCACTTTGTTAAAAGCCATTAAAAGAACACATGAGTTATAAAAAAAAAATGAAGAGTCTTCATTTTTTAATACTCTATTAACTCATAAGTTACAAGAAATGAAAAGTTTTGAAAGTTTACAAAACTTCCCCTCAAGTTTTGGAACAAGTAAAGTCTTGATTAAAACTTTAGTTCCAACCCTTAGAATTTTAAAAGTTAAAATTCAACCCTTATACTTTGTAATATTATAAGTTATATATATATATATATATATATATATATATATATATATATATATATATATATATATATGTGTGTGTGTGTGTGTGTGTGTGTGTGTGTGTATAAGATCAAGTCGTCTTACCGCTAGTACACCTCATTCACGAAGTCGATCTATAAGGGGGGTATAAGGTTGTTGCCTATAAAATGGCAACTTAATGGGTGTCCACTCTCACCCACCGCTTTCTTGATCAGTGGAGGGTCGTTAGCCGAACGGGTAGGACAAGGACTTATAAATTCTCATTAAAAGTATGATGAATATATTAAAGTAACTAAATGCTTTTATTAAATTCCCATTCTTAGTTACTTTAGGAAAAATTTGAATAAGGTGTTAATCCATGAAATTACACTTTACACTATGTTTAAGTCGTTAGTGGAGCGTGTGTTGTTAACTGGCACACTAACTTGAACTTAGCAAGGTAGGTAAGGGGTGACTTAATGTTTATCATAGTATCGATGGAGCGTGTGTGGTTAACCGGCACATCGATTTAGGGGTAATACTTTAAGGGTACCAAGTGATTTGCATGGTTACTTCACACCTCGTTTTGTGATCCTCGGAATCCCAGTTACAAAACTTGGAGGGCACACTCGAGATTGAAACATGCCATTGAAAAGTTCAATGAATCTCAAAGAATCAAGGAATTTCTAATAACCAGTTAAAAACCTAATATCAATATTTTGTTTTCATGGTGGAAATTGGTGAATCGTCATTCAGCTACCTTTCAAATATGTTATTACTTAGATTACGGCATATCTCTTCTAAGTATAATATATTGTGATTGGGTCCTAGCCTTAATACTACCTTTGGGTGTTTTATTAAGGACTATCTCAATATCTAAAATAAACTTTTTCTTCTTTTCAGATGTCTGCAAACACTGTTGCTTCTGGCTCTAATCCTAATGGCTCCTTTTCTCTAATGAACTTGTGTGGGAAAGTCACTTTTGATGCGTCCAACTTTAATGAATGGATCAGAAACATCCGAATGATTGCCCGCTACGAGGACAAAGAATATGTTCTCGATAAGGAGCTTAAGGAGATTGATGAGACAATTGCTACTCCTCAAGAGATCGCTGACTTTAGGGCATATGAAAAGGATGCCACCAAGGTGGCATTCATCATGATGGCTAGTATGACAGCCGATCTCCAAAAGTCCTACGAGGACTTCTACCCTTTTGAAATGCACCAAGATTTGATGGAAAGATACCTTCAAAGTGCAAGACAAGAGAGGTATGAAATCATCTCCTCCATGATAACAACCCGAATGAAGGATGGTGAACCCATCACAGGCCACATGCAGACAATGCAAAGATTTGTGGACCGGTTGCTGAAGCTCAATGTGAACTTCCCCGAGGAACTTGCAATAGATATCATTTTGCACTCCTTACCATCGTGCTATGATCAATTCCGCATGACATATCACATGAACAAGGAAGAGGTCACTCTCAGCAAACTTCAAGGACTCTTAAAGATTGCAGAAAGTGGTCTTAAGGGTAAGGCGTTTGTTATTACTCTTGTCTTGGCAATTGGGAATTGGGAAAAGGTGAGGGAAGAAGAGAAAGAGTTCTTCGAAGGGTACCAAGGCTAGGACCCTTGATGGCTCTTCTTCAAGTGGAACCAAGAAAGGTTTCGTCACACCTTCTTCTGACCCAAAAGAGGCTAAATGCTTCTATTGCCATGAAAAGGCACATTGGAAGCGGAACTGCCCAAAGTACCAGCAAGATGTAAAGGATGGGAAAGTTAAACCCAACCATGCAGGTATATACACTATCTTATCTAATAACTCACCCCATTCTAACTCATGGGTCCTTGATACCGGTTGTGGTATTCATATCTGTTCGGATTTGCAGGGACTAAGAAGAAGTGAGAATGTGGAGAAAGGAAGAATAAACTTGATCATGGGAAACAGGAAAGCTTCACCTGTCACCAAGATTGGAGTTTATACTCTATCGCTAAGTAGTAGGTTTAGTTTAGATTTGAATAAATGTTGTTATTCGCCAGAAATGGCAAGAAACATTATTTCCTTTCATGCATTGTATAAACAAGGTTTCACCTTTTCATTTGATAATGAAGTTGGTTCGGTTAATGCTTTCTTTAATAATGTTCTTTATTTTAAAGCAGTACCTTGTGATGGCGTGTATGAAACTGTATCTGTGGTTGATAACTTAGGAAATAATGTATTGTGTATTGATTCTGTTAATAATAATAACTTGGATAACGCATCATTATGGCGTTTTCGTCTTGGTCATATAAGCAAGAAACGCATAGGCCAACTCCAAAAGGATGGATTCTTGGAGTCATTTGACCTAAAGTCAGATGATAGTTGCGAATCATGCTTACTTGGAAAAATGACAAAGTCACCCTTCACATGTTCTTGTGAGAGGGGTGAAGGTTTGTTGGATCTTATACACACAGATGTGTGTGGGCCCTTCAAACATGCCACAAGGGATGCTAATCGTTATTATTTGAATTTTACTAATGATTACAGTAGATATGGATATGTCTACTTAATCAAGCATAAGTCAGAGACTTTCGAAAGGTTTAAAGAATTTCAACAGGAAGTCGAGAATCAATTGGTCAGGAACATTAAGATGCTTCGATCCGATTGAGGTGGTGAGTATCTTAGTTCAGAGTTCCTCGACTATCTTAGGGAATGTGGGATTGTCTCACAATTGACACCTCCCAGAACACCGCAGTTGAATGGTGTGGCTGAGAGGCTCAATCGAACCTTGTTGGATATGGTTCGTTCCATGATGATTCGAGCTTCGTACCAATCTCATTCTAGGGGTATGCCTTAGAGACTGCCGCCCATATCCTTAATCTAGTTCCTACAAAGAAAGTTGCCAAAACTCCTCACGAGATATGGATTGGTAAAGTACCCAAACTAGACCACATCAAGATTTGGGATTGTGAGGCTTTCGTGAGATGTGAGACTCATGATAAGCTTGAACCCCGAAGCGAGAGGTGTATTTTCATCGGCTACCCACAGAAATCCTTTGGTTACCTATTCTATAGACCCAGTGATAATGTGGTCTTTATAGCAAGAAGAGGAGTCTTTCGTGAGAGAGAATTTATAAGCCAAGGAGATAGTGGGAGGCAAATTGACCATGATGAACTTCAAGAGTCAAGTGGTGAAGGAACTTCAAACCCTATCCCTCAACTTGAGGAGGAAACTCCTGTTGAACCAATTGATGAGTCTGTACCTCTGAGGCGATCTACGAGAGTTAGGAATGCACCTGAGCATTACTATGGGTTCCATGTTAATGCAGAAGGTGATACACTTATTAGTGATGAGACACTAGTAGGTCTTGATGAACATAACAGTTACGTAGAAGCCATGGCAGGCCCCGAGTCTGCTAAATGGAAAGAGGCAATGGATAGCGAGATACAATCCATGTATGACAATCAAGTTTGGAACTTGGTTGAGAATGTACCAGGTCGTAAGACTGTAGGGTGGAAATGGATCTTCAAGAAGAAGACCGACATGAATGGTAATGTGCACACTTATAAGGCACGACTGGTTGCAAAGGGCTTCTCTCAAACTCCAGGATTGGATTATGATGAGACCTTTTCTCTTGTAGCCAAGATTAAGTATATTAGGGTTATGTTAGCCATAGCTACTTTTCATGACTATGAAATATGGAAAATAGATGTCAAAACTGTTTTCCTTAATGAAAAGTTGACTAAAGATGTTTACATGAGTCAGCCAGAAGGTTTTGTCAGTAACGAGTACCCTAATAGAGTGTGTAAGCTTGAGAAATCCATTTATGGATTAAAGAAAGCACCTCGCAGATGGAATCTTTGCTTTGATGAGAAAGTCAGGAATTTGGCTTTTCTAGGAGTGAAGATGAATCTTGTGTGTATGTCAAGGCTAGTGGGAGTATGGTTAGCTTTTTGGTATTGTATGTGGATGACATACTACTCATAGGAAATGACATCCCAACTCTACAAGAAGTTAAGTCCTGGCTTGGGAAGTGTTTCTCTATGAAGGACCTAGGAGAAGCTGCCTATATTCTAGGGATAAGGATTTTGAGAGACCAGAGTAAAAGACTAATTGGACTTAGTCAAAGTACCTACTTGGACGAGGTGTTGAAGAGATTCAGCATGCAGAACTCCAAGAAAGGAGAGTTACCCATCCAGAGTAACGCCAGATTGAGTAAGACACAAAGCCCTAGTACTGAGGCAGAGATAGCAGAAATGAGTCGAGTGCCTTATGCTTCGGCAGTAGGCTCGATCATGTATGCTATGACTTGTACTCCACCTGATGTAGCCTTTGCCTTGAGCATGGTTAGCAGGTATCAGGGGAACCCTAGCAAGGCTCACTGGACTGCGGTAAAGAATATCCTCAAGTACCTACGGAGGACTAAGGACTGGGTCCTTACCTTCGGCGGGAGTGATGACTTGAGAGTTGTAGGGTATAGTGATGCTAGCTTCCAAACTGATAGGGATAATTTCCGCTCTCAATCGGACTGGGTCTTTACCCTAAACGGAGGAGCAATCACTTGGAAGAGTTCCAAGCAGGAGACAGTGGCTGATTCCACTTGTGAATCAGAATATATAGCAACGAGCGAAGCAGCAAAGGAGGCAATATGGCTGAAGAACTTCATTGGAGACCTTCGAGTTGTACCAGCTATAAAGGAGCCTATGGAAATTTTCTGTGATAGTCAAAGTGTTGTTGCCTTACCTAAGGAACCAAGGGATCACGGGAGATCCAGACACATCGACAGAAAATATCATTTTGTCAGACATCACATAGAAGAAGGAATCCTCATTGCAAAGAGGGTATCATCAGATGAGAACCCAGCAGATCCCTTCACGAAGGGACTGAGTAGGGCTAAGCATCTTCAGCATGCTCGGAGCATAGGGCTAAAGGATGATATAAGTTTTAGTAGTTAGATAAATTATGAAATTTGTAAAGTGTAATTGACATTTGATGATAAATAATAGTTGGTTGTTTATTTATGAGTAAAGTGTTACTATCTTTTGTCAATCATTTACTATAATTTCTTTTGCGTGTTTTGACTTCTAGAATATTATGTTATGTTTCTACATATTATTCATAACTCCACAGTCAGTCATATGTTGGAAGTAGATATGAATTAAGACTGTCATGAAGTTGGTTGTAGGTGTCAAGGTTAAGGACAACACTTCATGAGTACTCATAAGTTCTGAGTACTGGAATCAAGCCACGCTCACTAGAATCACTTCATGGAATTTATCTCGAGTGATCGTGAGACGGTAATATCACATAAGTCTTCAAACCTAGAGATATGATTTGTTACTTATGAGTTGGTTATGCATTGATTGTACGTAAACGCATTGGTAACTCAATGTTATAAAATGTGCTTTTGTGTATAATTCAATAAGTAGTAGAACAAACATATGAGTCGAAGTTTATCTGTTCCTTCCTGGATTAGAAGCTGATATCTGGGCCCCTCGATGATTTTGTTTTGACCTATGTATCGGGCCCGATCATAACTAATTTGATGTGTTCAATTAAGTTCTTTGTCAAACAAATCGGAAATCGGGAAACAAACTATTGGACAATAAGTAAGACACTGTTCCATGTATTTGTCTGGCTGATATCTAGAACAGAGGATTATGTGATCACTTATCTTAAATGGCGTATCAATATTTTCTCAGTTCCGAGAAACCTTGAAAGAGCTACGATTGCTGATCGGTTCCTGAAGTATTACAGTTATAGTTATTAGACTTATCCAAGTGGGAGACTGTTGGATAAGGTGTCTAAGTCCATAACTATTTCTGGTATGTACTTGACCCGACCCGGCATGGTCCATTTGGGTTGCATGGCATCATGCAATTGAATAAACTAAATGAGAGAAATAACACTTATGGTTTATTAATATATTATAAGTTCTAATATATTAATAATATTATTTAATTAGTTTTGATCTAGAATTAATTTAGAATTAATTAAGTGATCAAAAGATAACTAATTAGATATATGGGTAGATTATGTAAATCTTCCATATCTTATATAGTGGGCTAAGAGGCTCCATGGATTGTCAAGTTGGATTCCACCCATAGGATGCTCCATGGAGTTAACCCATGGATCAAGAAATGAAGATTCATGTTACATTAGGGTTTACCTAAGGCAACACACTATATAAGCAATGTGTTTCTCCCCAAAATCGGCTACACTAACTAGAAGAAGAGGGCTTAGCCGATTTTGCAAGTGTTAGAGTTTTCTCTCGAGTTTGTTCATTGCATTTGGTGTTGTGTGAAGCATTTGAGGCATCACACTTGAGGTGCTAGGCTCACAAGGTTTTAAGGAACACTTTCAACAAAAAGGTATGTAGTGCTATCTTTCATTCATAGAAAAATTGTTCCCCATGTATGCTAGATAGGAACATAACCTTGGAAATCAACTTTGCATGATAATTAGACAAACATAGATCCAAGGTTATTAAGGTTGCATGTACACTTAGGAAGTGTTAGAATGCTCAAAACCCATCATGTATAACACACTAAAATCAGTTCTAGCCCTCAAGTATGCATGTGTAGCTGATTTTGGGAGAAACATGAGCTTTATATAGTGTTTTGAAATAGGTAAACCCTAATGTAACATGACTCTTCATTTCCATGATCCATGGGTTAACTCCATGGAGCATCCTATAGGTGGAACCAAACTTGATAATCCATAGAGCCTCTTAGCCCCCTATATAAGTTATGGATGATTTACATAATCAACCAAGATATTTAATTAGTTATCTTTTGATCACTTACTTAATTCTAAATTAATTCTTCATCAAACTAATTAAATAATATTATTAATATATTAGAACTTATAATATATTAATAAACCATAAGTGTTATTTCTCTTATTTAGTTTATCCAATGCATGGTGCCATGCAACCCAAATGGACCATGTCGGGTCGGGTAAAGTACATACCAGAAATAGTTATGCACTTATAGACCTTATCCAACAGTTGGCCTATCACCTCAACCCTACCTCTACCCTTGAGCCTCCATGCCTATGACTTTCAGTCGTCCCGCACCAGGTATCTTGGCCTACTTCATAAAGCAAGACCGCCTCAACCCTATACAAATACCATAGATGATCATGAGAAAGATCTGACCTGGTTCCCAGAACCTGAATGACAGAACATTCTAATCTCAAGTCTTCCTAAAGCTGAAGAATACCCATTCGGATCTACTCCCAGTCCCCAACTAGAGTATTACATGATCCAACAACATTAATCCAATGAGACACTCCGAACTGATGAGATCATCAAGATCCTCTGTACTCCATCCGATCTCTAATAACAACTTCTGATCAAACCAAAAATACACCGGAGTCTTCAGCCTACTCCATCAACATGTTCAATACCTGGGGACAGACCTGCTGATTGCTATAGCATAGCAGCATACTCAATACCCGCACATAGATCTACAAACACATACAAATGTTGGATTAGGTGTCTAAGCCCATAACTATTTTGGTATGTACTTGACCCGATTGTGAGCATGGTCCTTTTGGGTTGCCTTCACCATAGCAAGTTATAGGATGAATCAAGGAGGAAAAGGATTAACTATGATTTATTAATATATTATATGAATAATATATATTAAAGGAGAAATCATATTGTTTAATTAATATTAGTCAAGAATTAATTAAGAATTAATTTTGTGGCTAAAAGAGATTAATTAAACTTGGGGGACTGATATTGTAATTATAAGATAGTTGCATAAATGGGCTAATGGACTCCATATAAGTTGGAGTGGATGAAATCTATGGGGAAACCCATTCGAATTCGTCCAAGGCTTCTAAGGAGGGAGTCAATGGGCTGCTTTGGGCCTAAGCAGTCTGATTAGTGTTACCTGGTGAAAAACCCTAATAGCCTAAGTATAAAAGGAACCCTTGGCAAGCCAAAAACGTCCCTAACCTTCAAAGAAAAACCCTAGGACGTTTTTGGTGCCTCCTCCCTCTCTCCTTGTTCATCTTGTTGCATATGGTGTTTGTGACTCCATTAGATGTGCCATATTTTAGGTACTAGGCTTTCAGAAGTCAATTACAAGAAGGATTCAGATTGCTATTGCAGCATAACAATCAAGGTAAGATCTAAACTCTATTCTCTTGTCAATTTCGATTATCGTATGCTAGAATTAGGTTTTATGAACTTTGGATGATTATTGCATGTATATTAGACAAAATAGATCCAAAGCTTTAGGGTTTTCGTGTACACCATAGGATTGATGTAGTTCTCAAAATTCATCAGTGGTATCAGAGCCTAGATTGTTTGATTAATGTATTTGATGTTTTACATGATCGTTCATTGTTGAAAGTCAAAAATTCTGTCTTCTGGAGCCTGGACTCGTCGAGTCCATAGGTGCACTTGCCGAGTCCACTGGGAACTCGACGAGTCCATCCCTAACTCAACGAGTCAGATGGTCAGAAGGAGGAATTTTCGGGATTTTGCCATATTTTGCTATGGGATAATTACCAAAAACATTTTTTGTTGACAAAGTCCGATTTTTATTGATACCGAGTGATTATCCTTACCAAAATAGAAGATAATTGTCATTTAATTAGATAATCATTGCCCTATATGATAAACTTGATTTATTTCAATTATTTGATTGGATTATCTTGCCATAAAATTTGTTGGGTCGTGTTTTGTGTTAAGTATTGCGTCTATTGTGCTCGTTAGTTAGTCCATTTTGTATCTCCGGTATGGGCCTGTCCATCCGTGAGTTTAGTAGGGTTTAGTATATATAGGAGCTTGCATGCTTCCTAGATAAGTAACGATAGAATAGAACGATCAGAGAATTATCTCAGCAAGTTTATTGTTATTGTTCTTGTAACCCTAAAATCCTCTACAGCGGAAGTTCTTAGTCGAGCTCTGCTGAGGATTGTTTGATCTAATCATTCGACACATATTGATCCATACTTGTGTTATTTACTGCTTTTACATCCATCGCATTACCTGTTAAGAAGATCTAATCGTTCTTTAAGTTTACTAATAACTTAACAATTGGTATCAGAGCAGGAGGCTGTGTAATTCATACACATCTTTTCTGTGAAAAAGGTTGCGATTAGGGTTATTCCGCATTAACTAATATTTATTGAGTCGGCATCCCATAATTGACGTAACTCAGCATTTATTTGTTTTGCCCTAATCTTATATATATTACAAGTCTGATCTTTCAAACAGGTTACGATCAAGCATGGACGAGTCACAATCAAATCCCATAAACATCTCAAATAGCATTGGATCAACGACGAAGATTCCCATCCTTTACACCCAGGATTACGAAGTCTGGGCACATCACTTTGAAGATTATGTCATTGGATCTGAAGACAATGGATACCTTATCTGGGAAGCAATCGTGTCTGGACCATTCGCTCATTCAGCAACGTCTAGAATCATTAAAACACAGAAAGAGTATAATGATCTGTTGAAGGACGTAAAAGATATTGCTCAAGACGAAAAGGATAAATTTCAGTGCAATATTAAAGCATTGAGACTAATCAGATTCGCTCTTCAATCGGATACTTTCAGGCTAGTGAGTTCATGCAGCACTGCCAAAGAAATATGGGATAGGCTACGAGAGTTATATTCCACATATGAAGATCTGGAACATTCCATTCAGACCTTACTCTTGTCTGAGTTTGGCGAATCTAAGCAGAATCCCGAGGAAACTGTTACTCAGACATTCGATCGCTTCAATCATCTTCTCAGTAAGATGATTAAACACGATATTGAAAGGAAGTTGATTGAACAAAAAGTTACATTTTTGAATGGTCTTGGATCTGAGTGGATTGCGGTTGTGTCCACTGTTAAAGCTCATGAGCAATTCAAATCTTATTCGTTGGCTAAGCTGGTAGGAATTTTGAAATCCCAAGAAAAGATTGTCTTGCAGGAGAAGAATGTGGTTTCAAGCTTGGGTTCCTTAGCTCTTCTTTCTAAAAGCAAAAGTGTGATGGAAGATGAAGACCTTAACTTAGAAGACTATGACCTTACCTCTGAAGACTATGCAATGATGGTGTCAAATCCAAAGAGGTTTATTAAGAAAAGGTTTCCTACCAATAAGAACCGGAATTGGCAGGGAAGTTATAGTTCTGAAAAAGTGAGGGAGGAACCGAAGGCAGAAGAAGCAAAGAAAGAGCCGAAAGCTGAAGGGGATTCTGGGGTGAACTGCTATTACTGTGGAGGAAAGAACCACTATGCTAAAGATTGTGTCCTAAAGAAAATGGCAGAAAAGGATGAAGAAAAAGATGAAGAAGCTGTGTTGATGAAAAAGCTGGAAGAGATCAAGAGAAAGAAAACTGTTGCTAACCCTTCTATGAATGCTTTAATTGTGCAGGGTTCGGTACCGGATGATGAGTTCGGTGGCGTGGAGGTCTGGTCAACCAACTCTGAGGATGATGAAGTCAGAAAGCCATCTCACGGAAAGGCTTATGTTGCGAAAGGTGAAGGAAGCGGTGGAAAGTGTTTGATGGTGTCGGATGTATCTCAAATGAGGGGATACAACACAGACGGTGGGAATGAAGACACGAAGGAGCGAGAGGACTTGTGCTTCACAGAAAAACCTCTCAGCATGCAGTTTAATGAGCTTGATGAATTAATCAAGAAGGTACAATCCATTTTTGTTTCATTCAAAGTCCCACAAAATTCATATGAAAAAGAACTAAAAAATGTAAATTCAAGAGTCTCTCATCTAGACAACAGTTTAACTCAAACACGAGTCACCAATTCTAACCTGACTGACCAATTAATCAGGGTGTCTTCAAAGAGTGAGGAACGGAGGATGTGGATAGAGCTGAAGGAGTCGGAGTTGATCAAATCCAAAGACGAAAACATTTATTTACAAAGAGAAAATTTAAAACTTTTGAAACAAAGAAATGTGTTTTGTTTGATTGCTAAGCGTCTTTATTCTAGCATCACTCAACTTCATCTTAACTGTGAAATAGGACAGAAAATCCATCGCATGATTTTGCCCTTTCTTGAGTTTAAGGAAGATGAAATTGACGCAGAAGCATATAATTGTGAAAGTGTAGTTTTGTCTGAGGATGTAAATCCGACGTATATGTATGGTCTAGACAAAATCGAATCTTTCATAAAGTCCAAGGACCATAAGGACATGCTGAAAAATCTTTTGGATGAAAATGACAAACTGAAACTAGGGACCGAAACCATACAAAAGTTTGACTCATTGAATGCCAACTTGAGCTCAGAAAATAAAATTGATGTTGAAAATGCATCTGAGCTTAATGAGGATGATAATATGAGTGAAATTTCTGTAGAGGATGAAATTGACTGTTCTGAGTTTGTCAAGAGCGAACCCGAAAACCACAAAAATCTTATTTCAGAAAATTTTGTGGAGTTTGCTCGTTTGTCCCACCAAAAGTCCCCGATCCTTGAAGAAAAAGCTGTTGTATTCCAAAAGGTAAGGACGACTCCAAATCAGGTGTATAAGGTCACAGGAGTAACCGAACATCAGACAGCCGAACTCATAGCCATTGTAAATGAAGATAATGCTGATGGCTGTGATGAGTTCTTCTGGTCTGCCCCCATCGACAATGTTGATGAAACTGTTGGTCTATCAGAACGGACGTCCTGGAAAACCAAAGGCAGATATGTGCCAGAGCCTTTGAACAAGCCTGATAACTTCAACATACCAAGTACTAGTGGTACAAAAGATGCTCCTGAAGAAAAAGGAATTCCTACAAAAGATGTCACTCCTTCAAGCGAAAAATCATCAGTTCAAAGTGAGCCAGCTGATAAGAAGCAAAAACAAAAAGCCAACATCCATAGACAGCCGAAGCAAGTAAAGGATCAGAAGCAGCAAAGGAATCAGAGATACAAGAAAAATCTCTCTGAACGAAAACATTTTTGGCGATCTCAAAATGCCCATTTCTCTTATCATGACAGAAATCCAACGTCAGAGAAAAATGCTGTTAGGAAGCAAGAAAGTAATAACAACCGAAAGGAAAGGTTCGGTTCTGAGGATAAAAATAACCGAAAGGAAAGGTTCGGTTCAGAGAACACCAGCTACCGAAAGCAAAAGTTTGGTTCCGAGAGTAAAAGCAATCAAGGTTCAAGGTTCGGTCCCACTAATAATCAAAAACAAAAAGGATACCTAGAACCTCAAGTCAAGCAAACTTCTCAGTCTAACTTCTCTCATTCTAATTCATCTCAACCTCATTCTAAATCCAATTCTGTTCATACTCAAAATCCAAAATCTTCAACAGATTTGAAAGGAAAATCGAAGGTTTCCTCAGTCAAGACTGATCAAAAGCATTCCAATGTCCCAGTGCCTAAACCTGAATCCAAATCGTCTGTAACAAATCCCAATAAAATTAAGGTTTTCACCATTAAAAAGAAAGATGAAACAACTTTAATAAAAAGGACATATCTTGTTGACATCTCTCTTACTATTCCTGTTCCTGTGAAAGGCTCACGTGGACCCAAGAAACTTTGGGTTCCTAAATCTGCTTAATTTTTGCAGGTTATCAGTGATGAGCAGTTTGACGAAGAATGGTATATTGACAGTGGCTGCTCACGTCACATGACAGGAAGGAAGGAAGAGCTGAGGGAATTTCGGTCTCTTTCAAACGGTGGAAATGTCAAGTTCGGGAACAACTCATTCGGCACGATAAAAGGCTATGGAATGATAACAAATGGAGATTTCACAATCAGAAAGGTTGCATACGTTGAAGGACTACAGCACAACCTCATTAGTGTATCTCAGCTTGTTGGAGGAACCGGTCTCAAGGTCTCTTTCGACGATGAGGGTTCAGAGATAATCGAAAAGAAAACAAAAAGAGTAATTCTCAAATCGGAGCGCAAAGGAGAAATGTTTCCCCTGAATCTCAAACCTATCAAAGGAAATCCAGCTATCTGCCTGTTATCCAAAGCATAATCTGACGAAAGCTGGCTGTGGCACCGAAGGCTCTCTCATCTCAACTTCAAGGATATCAACAAACTTGTCATAGGTGGTCATGTTCGAGGTCTTCCATTGCTCAAATTCGATCGAGAACATTTAAGTGCTGCATGTGAAATGGGGAAGCAGAGTCGGCAAAGTCACCCATCGATTGTAAACACTAAAGTTGTTGAGCCATTAGAGTTAATTCACATTGACTTGTGTGGTCCATCATCTATCGAAAGCATCGGCGGTAGCAAGTATATTCTTGTTATTGTTGATGACTTTTCACGTTTTACATGGGTGTTCTTTCTGAAGCACAAATCTGAAGCAACTCTCAAGCTAAAGACGTTTATCAAGCAGGTTGAAGTGCAGCTGAGGAAAGTCGTTCGCAACATCAGGAGCGACAATGGGCTGAAGTTCAAAAATAAAGAATTCGAAGACTTCTTGGTAGAAAAAGGAACCAGTCACAACTTCTCAGGTCCCTACACCCCTCAACAAAACGGAATTGTCGAAAGACAAAACCGATCTTTGTGTGAGGCGGCCCGAACCATGCTAAGTTTTGCTACTTTACCTTTATATTTTTGGGCTGATGCTATTGCTGCAGCATGTTTTACGCAGAACAGGTCCTATCTCAATAAACTCTTTAATCTCACTCCTTATGAGATCATCAACAACAGGAAGCCAAATGTCAAATTCTTCCACGTATTCGGCTCACGGTGTTTCATCTTCAATTCTAAAGAACATCGTAACAAGTTTGACGTAAAAGCCAATGAAGGGATATTTCTGGGATACTCTCTCACTTCGAAAGCATACAGGGTTTTGAACAAACATTTGAGGAAAATTGAAGAAACTTATTATGTGACTTTCGATGACAGCTATGTCAAAAAGCTGAAGGCTAGTGAAGACACAGTTGGAGAAATTTTTTCTCAAATAGGCCAAGTCACAGCCTCGATTGCAAACCTATTTGAGAAGTTTCTAGAGTTATTCGATGAACCAGAGAAGGCCACTCTCTCGTAAGCTAGTGCAGCAGACAACAAAGTAGATCATCTGAAGCAACTCAACGAAAATGCTGCCAAGCAAATGAATGAAGGAGGATCAAGTTCCAACGATCCTCCACAGCACGATGCTTCAATTGAGGGGGAGGATCCACCTTCTTCTTCACAGCCGGGCTCACATGTTGAGGGGGAGAACTGTTCTCCAGCTGCTCCTAAATGCCCAGCTGTACCCGAAAGTCCTGTGGTACCCGAAAGCTCAACACCACCAGAAACTCCTGTAGCTCCGGAAAGACAAAATATACCTGAAAGCTCATCTTTCGAGGGGGAGAATGCTGATATGTCTTATGACGATGATAGTCAATCTGAGCTAGAAGAGATGGTAAATGTTGAATTGGATCCATCCTATGATCCAAATTACCCTCCTCTTGTCAAATGGACCAGAGATCATCCTGTTTCACAGGTTGTCGGTAATGTCTCTGAAAAGGTCCTAACCTGATCTCAACTAAAGGCAAAGCAAACTTCCTTATTTTCAAAAGTAGAGTTATGTATGTTTAACTCCTTTGTCTCAAAAGTTGAACCAAAGACAGTTAACACTGCTCTTGATCACTCCAATTAGGTTCAAGCTATGCAAGACGAACTTAATGAATTCGAAAGAAATAAAGTTTGGCGCCTCATTCCAACTCCTCCAGATGCCTCTGTTGTTGGTCTCAAATGGGTCTTTAGAAATAAAATGGACAAGGAAGGCAATGTGGTTAGAAACAAAGCTCGTCTAGTGGTGAAAGGATACTGCCAGGAGGAAGGAATCGACTATGAGGAAACTTTTGCTCCTGTGGCTAGGCTGGAATCTGTTCGAATATTTCTTGCCTATGCTGCACACAAGAACTTTGAGGTCTACCAAATGGACGTAAAGTGTGCATTTCTAAATGGAGAGCTCGAAGAAACGGTGTACGTGGAGCAACCTCCTTGATTCGTCAATGAAAAATATCCCAACCACTATTATATTCTGGACAAAGCGGTATATGGACTGAAACAAGCACTGAGGGCCTGGTATGAAACGTTAACCAAGTTTTTAAAGATGTCCAAATTCAAACAAGGTTCGGTTGACCCAACCTTCTTTCGTAAGAAGGAAGGTAACCACCTTATGATTGTTCAAATCTATGTCGATGATATCATCTTTGGCTCAACGAATCCTAGCTTAACGGCTGAATTCAGAAAGTTGATGGTGACTAAATTTGAAATGAGCTCAATGGGTTCAATTAACTTTTTCCTTGGTTTAAATATTAGACAGGGACCCGAAGGCATATTTATTAACCAGGAAGCTTACACAAAGACTCTCCTTGCTAAATTTGGCATGATGGGAGACTCAAAGGTTAAAGTTCCAATGGCGTTCGGCACCAAGCTCACTCCATCCTTAGAGAAGCCAGCAGTCAACATTACGCTATATCACCGAATGATCGGTTCTTTAATGTACCTTACTGCTTGCAGGCCTGATATAATGTTTTCTGTTTGTTAATGTGCTAGATTTTAGGAAAATCCCCGTGAACCTCACATGCTTGCAGTGAAGAACATACTCCGGTATCTCAAGCGAACTACCTCTCTCGGCTTATGGTATCCATCCAACTCAGGTTTCTTCGTTCAAGCCTATTCAGATGCAAACCTTGGAGGTTGTGGACTAGACAGGAAAAGCACCACTGGAGGCTGCCAATTCCTTGACGGGAAGTTGGGTAGTTGGCAATCAAAGAAACAAACCTGTGTGTCTCTGTCTACCACTGAAGCAGAATACATCACAGCTGCCTCCTGTACTTCTCAAGTGATTTGGATCCAAAGTCAACTCCGGGACTATGGACTCAATATGAAAAAGATCCCACTATATTGTGACTCTGAAAGTGCAATTAGGATCTGTCATAACCCAGTGCAACACTCGAAGACTAAGCACATAGCACTGAGGTATCACTTCATTAAGGATCATGTGGAAGATGGGAACGTCGAAATACACTTTGTTCGAACCACTAATCAACTGGCTGACATCTTCACCAAAGCTCTTCCTGAAGCATCTTTTAACAAAATACTACAAGGGCTAGGTATGATGGAATCAGATTCAGTACCAAAAATTACCTCTTAAAGCTCAAAAGCAAGAAGCGAAATAGACCGAACGTTCGGGTTCGGTTCTTGTGCTAATGTACCGAAATGAACCGAACGCTCGGGTTCGGTTGCATTATCTGCTTTTTGCTCATCACTCAAAGGTAGTTTCCTTGGTTGTAGATCTTATGTATAAATTTTCCAAATTCATTTCTCTTATTTTCAAAGTTATTCTCTTTTTCAAATTTATTTTCTTTGGCGACCGAAATCAACCGATCGTTCGGGTTCGGTTCCAAAAATTTTCTCACCCGAAATAGACCGAACGCTCGGGTTCGGTTCCTAATTTTTTTTTGTGTGTCTTAATTTTTTTTTATTATCAAAAATTCCAAAAATATTTTTTTTCTTTCATAAATTCAAAAACTCCGAAAATATTTTTTTATTTAGCTTAGCTTTCATTTTTTTCATTTTTATTTATTCATTTTT
Organism: Lactuca serriola; assembly: GCF_051521515.1. Classification (NCBI taxonomy): domain Eukaryota; kingdom Viridiplantae; phylum Streptophyta; class Magnoliopsida; order Asterales; family Asteraceae; genus Lactuca; species Lactuca serriola. The sequence goes on from NC_136411.1 coordinate 355,195,995, forward strand.
TGTGTGGGTATATAATTTCATTAGCTAAGTGTCCCTAGAAGCATGCTACTGTATGTGTCCAAAGCCTCACCTAATTCTGAATAATAGGCCTTACTGACTTGGTATAAACAAACCTTGTCTTCCCAATTAGGCTTTCTTATTTATTCTAATCATGAGCTACCTAACTCTCTTCTCACATGAGATATGAGTTTTCTGCTTGGTCCTAATCTTTATAGCAGAGGTACTTTGATTTCTTTACACCATCTACGTTGCATTTCTCCATCACATTCTCTTCACAAACGTAACCCTTGAGACTCTCAGAAATTACCACTGAGGTTTATGGTTGCACAATTTCTGTGTTCATGATCTTAGCTTCGTGTCACTACGTGCTAAGTGAAACCCAAAATTCAATACCCATTATGCATTGACGGTGAACAATTAATTTTCTCAAGCTTTCACTAATGAATTGACGAAGGTACCACATGAAATCTCTAATTTTCTTTTGAGTGATTCCTATGAAATTGTTAACCCCCATAACATTTCTTCCCTTGGGATCCAGTTTTAATTTTTGTTGAGATTTTATAAATTTCCTAGCCAAATTAAAATTATCTCCAACCTACTTGTTCAACAGACTACACCGGTCTCACAAGTACTTCGTTCGATTTCTGTCTTATATCAAGATTAGGAATTTTGAATCGAAGCGATATCCACCCTCATAAGCCTAATTAAAAGAAGCCTTTCAACACTTCTTAATAAGTGTCTGATCGTTATTCAACGGGAAACCACACAAACTCTTTAAAGTCTCTCTTGACTTTGAAGGAAGAGATTCGTGCCCGGGATCATTTGTTTCGTGTCTTTATTGACATCACATATTTTCCCAAAAGTGTTGCTTTATTTCTTTTCTTTTACACCCTAAGCACGAAAATCTTTGATTTTCCAAAATTCAGGTTGTATTAATTACAAGGCATTTTAAATGGATTGGTGATTTATTAAAGGATGTGGTAAATATTGATCCACGTGGGCGAATTTTTTTAAAGATGTTGTTTTATTCTAAAGGGATAAGATGACGACATGATGACTCAGGCGGGAGTCTAATCGATTTGATTTCAAACGGCGCAAGAGGGACGCGTGCGAATCTGAACCGTTTCATCTCCAAACGGCGCCTGATGGGAAGGCATGTTATTAGGGGCCTGACATTCTCTCTCATGCGTGATCATCAGCAACCCCAACTGTCACGCATCAGTCAACTCCGAAAAACCCTTCGTTTTTCAATAGAAGATTTGGGAAGATCTTTCTCTCTCCTTAAACCACAGTATAAAAGGCAACATCCTCCACCGTTTACCTCTTTACTGCAATTAAAATTCCCAGAGAGCAAACAATCCCTAAACCTTCTCTGTTCATCATCTCCTCCACTTTCATCATAGCAATGGCAGATTCTTCCTCAGTTCATGCAACATCCCACATTTTGCCCATCCGCCCACAGCAAAGCTTGATCATCGATTTAACTCCTCAATCATATGACGCATCCATGTTCCCCATCATCGAGTGTCTGAATTTTTCTCCAATCGCTCCTGCACTTACCAGGGCTGAAACTGTTCCGACGGAATTCTTGTCACCGATCTTTGCCACCGCTCACTACGACAAGGTCGTCGACAGAATATTCTTTGATATCTTTGAACACAAGGCGTCAATTTCAAAGCAGCGGTTCTACTCATTGTTAGGGTTTGACGCATATTCTTCCAGGGTCAATCCGGAATCCATCCCCATGGGTCATCTGTTCAACATGTTCTACAACATGGGATACACGGAGGTGCTTACTACGGTGACGAAATTCAAGAAGTCGTGCCTACCTCCACAGTGGAATGGGATGTTCACTGTTTTGTTCAAGGGTTTATCTGAACGAAGCGCCGGGTCTGATGGAGCCAGCCGTTTATTTCTCTCCATCATGTATGGTATCTACATATGGCATCAACATGGACTATGGGTCCGTTCTGTGGCAAAAACTCATTCAGATTCTCTCCTCCACTTCCAGACATTCAGAGATTTCGTATGCTCAATTCTGGACCATTATCACGAAATGAGTGATGGACAAGTACCACATCCCCATTGTCATTGGTGCTCCAATGTCTTCGATTGGTACCTTCCATACCACGAAGATCATTGTGTCAGATGCTTCAAAGTTTCCGTTCAACGGATCTATTCCGGAAACGATGTATGGTGATGTTCCGGCTGACAGCAGGATCATTCAAACGTATAAAGAGTTCAAACGTTCTGGTCCGAGGGATCTTACTCCGGATATGGTGAAATCCATTCATGACGCCGACAAGCCTGCTCCAAGAGGCAAGAAGGCTGATAAGGGAAAACAAGTGGCCAAGGGGGCGAAAGGCCCGTCTCTAAAGAAGAAGAAACCTACCAGAGCTGCTCAGTCTCCACAGCAGAAGAGGAGAAAAACCCAACCGCGACAAAAGTTGATTATCACTTCCTCCTCAAGCGAGTCTGAGGGTGATAGTTCTGATTCTGAAGGCTATCAACGTGGTAACACTCCACCACGATCTCCAACCCCTGAAGTTCATGTCTCTACTTCTCCAATTTCCTCTCCACCTAAAACCATTCCTATTTCTATTCCCCCCATAACTTCCACTACTCACATACCATCCACTTCCATCCCAATACCACCACCAATATTCACCGAAGCAACCACAACAACCACTGCAGATGTTAGAACCAACGTATCTGATACGGGGGTTCATACTGACGCACCTAAATCTACCCCAGCACCCGAAACTACCCCAGCACCCGAACAAACAACACAACCCGAACCTACCCATACTACCGAACCACCAGCTTCACCACCACCATCAGAGGGAGAAGAACCATTCCTTAGCGGGGAGAATATGACTTTTGACTCGATCTACTATAGCCCGTTTCAAGTACAAAGTGATGACGATGATGACGCTCCTGTCACCAAAAGGCATCTTCAGGAGCTCCATGCTAAAATTGACTCACTCATCGCCTCTTCTTCTACTTCTCAGTCATCCATATCTGAAGCTGTTGTTCAAAAAATTGTTGATGCTTTCTCCAAAGCTCAGCAAGCTTCACTTGCTTCTGCAACCACCACCATAGATGCCTCTACCAAAGCCTGTCAGGAAGCGACCAAAAAAGTCGATAAACTATTTACTGATGCCTCTTCCCTGTTGACGTCTTTAAAGGAGAGTGCCAACGCCGTCAAGACTACGCTGGAACCGATTGTCCACCAACTAACAACATCAGTCGCAACTGAGTTGAAGTCCTTCGCTTCTCTTCGTCAAACAATTTCTGACGACAACTCAGTTTTCCGAACAACCATCGAGGAACGTCTCTCCAAGCTTCAAGAAGATTTGGCTGCCGAGAACACTCTCATGGATGCTCTCGCAAGGAAGACTACTGCTCTAAAAGTCAAGAGCATTCAACTCTCCAACTCTCAACAGGAGATTGAATCTCTTCGATCTGAAAGGGAGGTCATCAAATCATGTGTTTCGGATGTCCACTCTGTCATATCCAACATCCTAGAAGCACATGATCCAATTCTTAACTACACTGTGAGGCGTGACCTTGCAGAGAAGCTTGCTCCCGCTCTCGCCCTACTTAGTAATATCGAAGGGCTCCTTGATTTCGTGTCCATTCCGAAACAAGGGGGAGAGAAGGAAACAATGTCTCAACCACCTCCTACTTCCACAACTACTCACACTACCGAACCTCCTCCAGTAGGCCAAGCCTCTGGTTCCGGTGTGAAAGACAAAGGTAAAAATATTGCTGAGGAAGAAGAAGAAGAAGAAGAAGATAAAGAAGCAATCGTCGACTTGTTGAAGCGTAAAAGTCGACACAATGAGGCTGACATCAGTGCTCGTGTGGCAAGAGAGGCTGAAGAAGCCGAACATAAACAGAAAGAAGCCCACGGCCTTCTTGAGAGCAGGAAAACTATGTTTCCTTCCTGGACTCTTGAGAGGATGATTAAAGAAGCCATTGACACACCGAGTATCTTGTGGCTGGAACCTGTGATCTCTTTAGATCGTTCCAATACTGTCGACTCACAGTTCGACATGCCACTGACCCGAAAGGCTTTTATCTTTCACGCATTTTCCAACGTTGCAGAATTCCCACATCCTCATCCACAGGTTGATCGAGACTTAATCAATTTCTATCTGAAGGCTGCTCAACCCCAATATCAGACTTGGAGCGCTCAGAAAATTGTCAACGTTCGGGTCTTGAAGTCGTACAGTGAAGGTAACTTCATCAACGTTCGGTTCAAGGTACTTCGGGGATCTGCCAAAACAGAGCATACTATTTCCCTTGCAGATCTTCCCAACCTTAATCCCCATGATTGGATTATCTTGCACAACATCCTCCTCACCAATGAAGCTGAATACGGTCTGATCATCGACCATTTCAAGAGGATGCTTGTGTGCTACATCATGGAAGTTGCATTGTTGGATCAAGAGATTGCGAGCGTATTTAAGAAGAAACCTACAATATCTCCTGTTGGCTCTGCCAGTGATCTCAACCAAATGCAGATGGGGAAGATTGACTCGAGGAGGAATTCGGTCATGTTTACCAGGAACGAAGGACATAAATGTCTTTTCGCCTTGGCTGACAAACATCTCTATACCACTACATGTTTGGAGCACGTTTTGGGGATCATCCACAGATGCAAGCAGAACACAGCGGATGATATCAAGTACTTTGATGATATGATTCAATGGTACATTCGGTTCAGACATACTATTCTCGCTCTTATCACACGTCTGTTTGATACTGTAAAGAAGGCTCCCGCTGCTGGCCCGAAGAAGAAGTAGTCTCGCTCCAATTTGACGCAAAGGGGGAGATTGTTGGGTCGTGTTTTGTGTTAAGTATTGCGTCTATTGGGCTCGTTAGTTAGTCCATTTTGTATCTCCGGTATGGGCCTGTCCATCCGTGAGTTTAGTAGGGTTTAGTATATATAGGAGCTTGCATGCTTCCTAGATAAGTAAGGATAGAATAGAACGATCAGAGAATTATTTCAGCAAGTTTATTGTTATTGTTCTTGTAACCCTAAAATCCTCTACAGCGGAAGTTCTTAGTCGAGCTCTGCTGAGGATTGTTTGATCTAATCATTCGACACATATTGATCCATACTTGTGTTATTTATTGCTTTTACATCCATCGCATTACCTGTTAAGAAGATCTAATCGATCTTTAAGTTTATTAATAACTTAACAAAATTAAATTAGGTCAAATTTAGATAATTACTAATTAATTAATTAATTAAATTATTTTGTAATTTGATCTAGAAAGTTTTGAAAAGTTTCAAAACTTGCCATCAAATTTTGAAATTTAAATTTTAAATTAAAAGGTATTAATTTTGAAAATATTAAATTCTGAACCCTAGTATTTTGAAAAGTTCAAATTACAACTTTATGGTTTTATTAAATTAATTATGTGTATAGTTAAAAGAGAGTTAATAAATCCATAATGATATGGTTTGTATTTAATTAAATTAAAAGTATAATTTTGTTAAATTAGACGGCATAGTATTTTAAAAGTGTAAAATACACCCTTATTCTATATAAAATTAAAAGTCTAATATTATATATATCTGACTAAAGAGTCAGTCTTACCATTAGTAGGCCTCATTCACGAAGCGGGTCTATAAGGGATGTTTAAGGAAGCGGCTTGTAAAATGACTGCCATTGGGTATCCACTCTTACCCACTGCACTCTTAAGTGGTGGAGGGTTGTTAGTCGAATGGGTAGGATAGGACACAACCTTCCCTTATAAGTATAATGAATACAAAGTAACTAAACACTTTTATAAATTCCCAAATCTTAGTTACTTTAGGAAAAATGTGGAGTTGGTGCTATTCCATGAAATTACACTTTGTACCCTTTCTAAGACGTTAGTGGAGCATGTGCGGTTAACTGGCACACTAATTGGGCTATAAGCAAAGGTGGAAAAGGGTGACTCGATGTTTTTCATAGATTGATGGAGCGTTTACGGTTAACCGGCACGTCGATTGGGTGATTGTAACATTGGGGGCACCATGTATATTTGCATGGTTATCCACAACTTGTTTGTGATCCTCGGCATCCCAGTCACAAACGAAGGGCACACTCAAGATTTAAACATGCCACTGAAAAGTTCAATGAATCTTAAAAGATCTAGGAGTTTCAATTCATTTAAAAAGTAATTTTCAATTTTCGTTTTTCATGGTGGAAATTAATAAATCGTCATTTACCTACCTTCAAATGTTCTGCAATTTGGATTACGACATCCCTCTTCCAAATTGTAGAATATTATGTCGGGTCCTAGCCTTGATATTTCATTTGGGTGTTATATTAAGGATTCCAATCAACTAACTTGAATTTCTCCTGTTTTGTAGATGTCAAAGTCTGACAACAATGGTCTTCCTGAATCCGTTGGAAAAAAATTTCCACATGAGGATGATGTTCCATGATTGGATTGTGGAAATGGAAATCATGCTTCACTTCCTCCACCTCCTCCGATAATTCTCCCTGACCCACGTGTTCGAAGACTTGAAAAGTTCAAGGTCACTGAAGCCCTATTGGCAAAAAGACACAAAGATGGAAAGTCTGTATGTGCTCATGTCTTGGATAGGAAGTTGCATATTGATAAATTCGAAATATTGGGTGTTGATCTCTCAAGGAAATTGGTTGTTGACTTGGTTCTTCAGTCACTTCCCAAATCATATAGTGAGTTCATTAGAGAGTACTATGCGATGGACCACGACGTAACCCTCATTGATTTGCTTATTTGCTTATTGCTGCTAAATCAACGATGATTTGGCACACTGGTAAAGCAATTTTGTCTGGTAAATCAATGTCCTGTCCTTTGATGGGGAATGGCAACATTGGAAGTCCAGAAAAGTTTTCTCTTCGCAAGAGAAAGGCTGAGTCTGAGATAGTCTTGTGTACCATTGTAGAAGAATCCATATGTTTCTACTGCCAAAAGAGGGGGCATTGGTTACGAAGCTGCCCTGACCACCTGAGAGATCTAAGAGATGGGAGAGTCAAGATGTATGACTCTACTTCAAGTAAAAATCCACTATCTAACTCTATGAAGTTCCTATTTGGAGATTCTAAATACATGATGTGATAAGATTACATTTGGTGTTTTGTAGGATTGAATAAAAGAAAGTAAGCTTAAAGGAAGAAGCATATTGAGTCTGATCGCGAAGAAATGGATTTTGATTGCATGATTCGATGATTGGATTTTTGGAGCTGCTACTTTTTGAGTTATGATATATTGCTTAGGAATATGTAATAACATAGTTTTCATTTGAATTGCTTTGTAAGGACAAGTTTTTCCGCACCTTTTATAAATAAAATAAATTTTAGTTTTTGTCTTATTTAAATTTCCTTACAATGGCATGTATGAAAATTGATGTTTTGTGTATTTCTATTTTTAGAAATGTTGAAATGGATGTGATTCTTAGTTATGTTATTTGTGGTGATGTCAAGAATTTACCAAATAAGGAAAGATTCTTGTCGCCCAAGTTTCAATTGGACATAAACTTGGAATCATACAACATGTATTGTATGATGAATGTGAACCTTCATATTTGGAAAATTAAGACTAATTCCTTGACAAAGAGTCAAGTGAAGGACTAGGAGAACTAGTACACAATGTCGTGCACTAGTTAAGTCCACCAAAAAGAAAAATAAGATTATTCGTCATGATTTACTAAAATTCTAGTAAATATGGTTATACTTATAAGATTAAGTGTAATTCTGAGTTGTTGAAAGAGTTTCAATGAATGGTAGAACGAATAAGAAGAATCAATTAAGCAGAAAGATAAAAGTTTCTCCAATCTGGAAAGAATGGAGAGTACTTTTGTATCATGTTTATGATTGTCTTATCGATTTTAAAACCATATCACAATTGATCCTCTAGGTAAACCTTAGTGCACTAGTATGGCTAAGAAGAGGAATCAGGAATTGTTGAAGTGGTTAAATCAAAAGGGATGACTCATATTTCGTTCCAAAAATCAAGCCTTAGAGTCATACTCCAAGATTGTGATTTGAGTGACACATCTTAAGAAGTTTTAACACACTCATCAAATGTGGAGTAGAAAAATGTTTTTCTTACTCTTGGACGTTTGAATTGGTAAGTTGTGATGTCTTGGATAAGACAAAGACCAACTAAGACCAATTATGTGTAGTCTTGATAAGAATCCTCACTAACTCTTGAATATTTGTCTGTCAAGAAATGTTTCTTGACAAGAGAATCTAATATGTCAAGAGGTTAGTGGGAGTCTAAATGATCTTGAAAAGTTTCAAGAACTAATCAAGAATAAACCTATTAAACAACTAGAACACGATTTTAGGTTTGTAACCTATCGTGTTGACATATTCTTGTTTCTGTTCTATTCAAATAGAGTTAATTATGCACATGAGTTCTATAAGTTCTCAATAAACTACATAAAGGTAAGCACCTTGTTCAATGAAAGTACATTGACTAGTATAGATGAGCTGCTAAATAACTTGGAAGCAACGGTGGGACCGTTGATGGCAAGAAATTAAGAATGAACAAGTTCAGTCCATATGAGTTTGGATTTGTCACAAACATTGTATTATGATTATGGTTATGACAAATTCACATGGATAGGAACACATACTGTAACGCCCGTAGATCAGGGCTAGTCAATTTAGAGACGATAAGCGTCAAAAATGACTTTTTGATGAAAGATTATTTAGAATGATTAATCTTAACTAAGTTATAGTATATGTTACAAGGATTCCGTACATATAAAGAACGCCGAAATCCGAGTTATAACGAAGAAGTTATGGCATGTCGAAGTTTCGCAACAAAACCGGCACGACATAGCGCGACGTAAAAAGTGAATTTATGTTAGATCGATATTTAGACTTACCGATCTAAACGAAAGTCGTAGAATACATTAAACCATGAGCGTGCATAACTAGAACGTCCAAATCTGACTTCGTATGAGGAAGTTATGAGTTTTCTAAGTTTCGACTTAGCGGTATGCAGCCCGAATACTCGATTTGAGATCGAGCGGTTTTTAGCCAAAACAACCTAAACGAGAATCGAAGATCTCGTTAATAGTAGTGAAACGATAAAAAGATAGGAAAAAACGGACGTCGGATGAAGAAGTTATGAATTTATAACGGAGTTTTCCTGTCACGGCGTACTAAAAATAAATAATAAAAATAAAATCAAAATTAGCGAACGAGGTCTAAACGAAAGTTGTAGAGCGTAGTCTCACCTACGTGTGGATATAAAGAACGTCGAAAACGGAGTTCGTATGAGGAAGATATGAATTTTTGAAGTTTATTAAATAATTTCGATATTTAACTTAAATATAAATTCCCAATATTATCCAAGGGGGGAGTCACCGGGCTTATCCAGGTTACGCCCAGCATAACCTAAGATTACGCCCAACGTAATTTGGGTTTCAGCCCTCTATAAAAGGAAGTCGACGGCAGCCGAGTTCTTTGCTCATTTCTTCCCTTTCTCTCGCGTTTTTGCATCGTTTTTCGTACAAGAAATATCCCGAAGCCCTGGTATCATTCCCGAGCCCCGAAGCAAGTCCCGAGGCCCCGAAGATCCTGAGAAGTGAAATTCCCGAGCCGAAGCTCTGCCCGCGAGGAGCCCGGTTTTTGTGAAGATCTTCCAGATCTACCGAAGAATACTACTTTTACAAGTCGTAGTGCTGTCCAATCATCTTCTGATCAAGTGAGTGTATAGTTACTTTCTTCTAACACATAAATATAAAGTATTAGCTCTGAAATACGTGCTATGTCTTATATATTATTTGTCTATTTGAGATGGGCTTGGAATTGATGTTTTTATAAGGGTGTTAAATGATTTAAACTGTGTTTGTATTTATATCTACAAAAATGTTGGGTAGAACATGGGTAGAATGGAATAGTTGGTGACGATGTGACTTCGTGCCTATTGAGTAAGCCTTGGTGACGATGCGACTTCGTGCCTATTTGATAAACCTTGGTGACGATGTGACTTCGTGCCGGTTGTGTAAACCCCGGTGACTATGAGACATAGTGCCTATTGTGTAAACCTTGGTGACTATGAGACGTAGTACCAATTGTATGAACCTTGGTGACTATGTGACGTAGTGCCTGTTGTATAAACTGTGGTAGCAAATGGACTTGTGCCAGTTCCTTAGGTAAATCCTTAAGAATGAATGAATGAAGGATAGTTGGTTCTTAGGGTAAACCCTTGAGAAAATAAAGTACATATGGGGATAGGTATTTGGGTGATTGTTTGATAATTGAATATAATAAATGTATTATTATGGGTTGAAAACCCTATATGCTCACCAGGCTCCCAAGCCTGACCCACTCAGTTTTCTTTGCATTACAGGTAATGGCACAAGAGTATAAGTTGGTGGACCTAACGAGAGATTTTGGATTATAGATCAGTAGTCATAAATAATTGTTGTAAGATCTATTTTATATTGTTTATGCTTTTGGTCTGTATCGGAACATGACATCCCAAGATTTTGTTATTTAATGAAAATATTTTTCTTTAAGAAATGCTTTGATAGATTTTATTTGATCATATTTTATTTTGGGAACAAATTCCGCAGCTCTTTTAATCAAAGGATTACTCTGATTTTATAAAAACAAAGCATAAATAAATCGGTCTTTTTCTGGCTGTGAAATTGGGGATGTCACAGTTGGTATTAGAGCATTAGTTTAAGCGAACTAGGAATTTGTAGGATTTCTAGACTTAAACTTAGAATGCTAAGCGAAGATTGTGAAATGAGTGTCTACCATATTTTAGACACGAGCACTAGTATATTTTAGAAAAATTGCCTAAAATTCTTTTATGTGCTAAATGTTATATGTTTGCCATATATGATATTATTTTTTCGGATCTATGGTCTGTTGCCGACCGGATCTGGAAACCTTATGTGTGTAGGATTCTAAGCGTACGTCTACGATATTAGAACTAGCATGTAAACGTTTTGGGGTGATAAGGATGAGTTGAATATCTATCGTGAATGAGGATCTAATTTCATCTTATTCAGTGTATAGATCAAAAATGGTGAGAACGAGGAGTGGAGTTGGAAATGCTGATGAAAACAGGAATCAAATACTAGTGATTGAGCAAATACCTATTGTAGCAGCAGCACCTGAACCAATGACAATGGCCGGAGTTCAAGTGATGATCCATGCAATGTTGGATCATCAGATGGAAGAAACCAGACGTCTGATTAGACAGAATCGCGAAGAATTGTCAATTCAAGTTAAAGAGCCTGAAGTAAATGGAGGGCAATCTGAAGGAGGAAACTACAGTGGGACCGTTGGTCAAGCCAACCCACCAATAGTTCACCAAAACAACCAGGATGGAGGAAATAACGGACGTGGATGCAAGTACAAGGATTTCATGGCATCCAAACCACCGTGTCTTTCTGGGAGCCTAACACCGATGCAAGTCATGGATTGGATCTCCGAGATGGAGACAATGTTCGAAAGTTGCGAGTGTAGCAACAGACAGAAGACCGCTCTTGCAATTCCTCTGTTAAAATCTGGAGTACTGAGCTGGTGGAAGTTACTGGCTGGTTCGATGCCCAAGGGGGAAACTAGCAAGATGTCTTGGGAAGAGTTCGTGGTGCAACTGGAAATGCAATACTGCTCTAAGCAGGATCTTCTGGAAATCAACAATGAATTCCAGAATCTGAAAAAGGGAAAATTGAGCGTCACTGAGTACGCTACAAAATTTACGGAGAAGATGAAGCTTATTCCATACCTAATTCCAACGGAACTTTCCAAGGTCAACAAGTTTGCCAATGGATTACCAGTGGACTTTGGTCCGATAGTCAAACAAGAAACCACTCTGAAAACCGCCATCTGGGCAGCCAAAAATGTTGAGACACAAATAAAAGAAAAGGGTCTGGAGAGAGCTGAAGTTGAAGAGAAAAGGAAACATGAAGGATTTTCAGTGATCAACAAAGAAACAAAATTCTCGAAATCTGGAGGAAGAGATGAAACTAAGTGGTGTGAGAACTGTAAAAAGAAACACTTTGGGAAGTGTAACGAGGAGACGACCTGCTACAAATGTGGGAAGACAGGGCATTTTGCCAACAAATGCGCAACTAACAAAAAGGAGTGCTACAGATGTAATGAAGAAGGGCATGTTTCTAGAGACTGCCCAAAGAAAAACGCACCGCCACAGCCAAGGGCATTCCACATGCTCCTCGACGAAGCTGAAAACAATGGGAGGATTAAAAGATGAAGACTTCATATTAATATATAAAGTCTGTATCAGGAAGCATAGCCTGTTAGAGGCATAATATTTGGTGAACTTGAACTTCTGTGTAATAGTTTCAAGAATTAATATAAACCCTGGTTTTGTTATCTGATGTGTTGAATGATTATATGATTTATGTATGGTGACTTGGTTAACTGCGAGACAATACTTGGGACGAGTATGAGTAGGTGTGAATGGTAGTAGAGATCTATACTACCAGAAGCACAGGACTCACGCTTGGATCATGGGAAGTCGCAAGGTTACCAAGAAGCTAGTAATTGATTCCGTTTTATTCAAGTATGTCATTACCATTGTTTTGGTAATGACTAGTAAGATGGTTGTTATTCCGACACTAGTGGTCATATCAATTGAGTCCGACTACGACAAGAGTGATGGGTTTTAGCCATAAGAACTTTCCTATGTGCGCATGCAAAACCCTAATGCTCGGATCTAGGCTTTCTAATAAACATGCTTTGAATCCAAGACTTCTAATAACTAATTAGGCTAAATAAAAACATTGAAATAGATCTAGAATCATACCTTTGAGTTCCTTGTTGATCTTGAGGTCTTGGAGCTTCTAGAGTCACAAATGTCACTCCTCTGATGGCTTACAAACACCAATAGCAAGGAGGATGATTTAGGAGAGAGGAGAGGGGAGGAATTCGACCAGAGGTTCCTTACTTTAGGCTCTCACACGAATTCCTTATGCCATGGGGTCTATTTATACTTGTAGAATCCTTAAGGATTACAGATAAGTCCGTATCAGATAATCTTCTCTTAAGGCTATCCAAATCCATTCCTAGATAACTCTAATGGACGATTTTAGCTATCCTAATCCTCTTAGAATCCGTCCATAGTATATCCAAATGGATTTACAGTCTAAAGTTTAACTATCAAACAATTGACAGTTTATACCCCTTTATTTAATTAATCTCCTTAAGTCACCAAATTAATTCTAATTAATTCTATGACTTATATTAATCAAATAACAATATATTATTCATTATATTATTTCCATAATATATTAATAATATTTACTCTCTCTTAATAAATCATCCTATCAAGTTGCTATGGTGAAGGCAACCCAAAAGGACCATGCACAACCGGATATAGTTACAGCCTTAGACACTATTCCAACAGTCTCCCACTTGGATAAGTCTAGTAACTATACAAGTACAATTCGGTTTGCAATCGTAGCTCTCAAAGACGCTGTCAAACTCTGATCTAATCAATCTTGTCCTTTAGATAAGGGATCGTACAGTCCTCTGTTAGATATCATGCTGACAATCCTATGGAATGGTTAGTCAAGCATTTAGGTTTCTCGATCTCTGATTTATTTGACATAGAACTTAATCGAACACATCAATTCAGTTCTGACCGGGCCCGGCACATAAGTCAAATCAAATCATCGAGCGGCCGAGATATCGCTTTTACCTTCTTAGATAAAAGTTACAGATAAACTTCGACTTATATGCATTTACTTATTCATTAACCAACTATACACAACAATGCGTTTTATAACACCGAGTTACTGATGCGTTTTCGCATTATCAATGTACAACCAATTAACAAATAACAAACCATATATCTAGGTTTTAAGACTATATGATATTATCGTCTTGCGATCACCCTTTTATATCTTATTCCATAAGGCGATTCCAGCAAGCGCGGGTTTGTTCCAATGCTCAAAACTAGTTCATAAGCACTCATGAACGTTGCAGCAACCCTTTGCTATGTCTAACACCATTTAGACAATCTACACACCAATTCATGACAATCTTCATTCATATCTACTTCCAACATATGAACGATTGTGGACAATTTGAACAATTCTATTATTCCTAATAATTTCAATTATTCTGGAAGTCAAAACATGCAAAGTGAAACAATAGTTAAACGATTAACATAAGACAGTAACATTACTCATAAATAAAACTCCTTTATTTAATCATCAAATGTTAATTACATTTATCTATTACACGTTTCTAATACTATCTAATCTATGCTAATATCATCCTTCAGCCCAATGCTCCTAGCATGTTGTAAGTGCTTAACCCTACTCAGTCCCTTCATAAGCGGATTTGCTGGGTTATCTTCTGATGATATCCTCTTCACTACGAGTTGTCCTTCTTCTACACGATGTCTAATGAAGTGATATTTTCTGTCGATGTGTCTTGATCTACCATGATCCCTCGGTTCCTTGGTTAAGGCAACCGCACCTTCGTTATCACAGAAAGTCTCCATGGGCTCCTTTATGGCAGGTACAACTCCAAGATCACCGATGAAGTTCTTTAGCCATATTGCCTCCTTCGACGCTTCGCTCGCTGCAATGTACTCAGATTCGCACATTGAATCAGCTATGGTTTCTTGCTTGGAACTCTTCCAGGTCACTGCTCCTCCATTTAGGGTAAAGACCCAGCCCGACTGCGAACGGTAATTGTCCCTGTCGGTCTGAAAGCTGGCGTCACTATACCCTCGCACCTTCAAGTCATCACTCCCTCCGAGGACTAAGAACCATTCCTTCGTCCTCCGAAGGTACTTAAGGATATTCTTCACCGCAATCCAATGTGCTTTTCCAGGATTCCCTTGATATCTGCTAACCATGCTCAAAGCGAAGGCTACATCAGGGCGAGTACAAGTCATAGCGTACATGATTGAGCCAACTGCGGAAGCGTATGGTACTCGGCTCATTTCTGCTATCTCAGCTTCGGTACTCGGACTTTGAGTCTTACTCAACTTGGCATTACTTTGTATTGGTAATTCTCCTTTCTTTGAGTTTTCCATACTAAAACGTTTTAGTACCTTCTCCAAGTAAGTGTTCTGACTAAGTCCAATTAGTCTCTTACTTCTTTCTCTCACTATCCTTATTCCCAAAATGTAAGAAGCCTCTCCGAGATCCTTCATAGCGAAGCACTTCCCGAGCCAGGACTTAACTTCCTGCAGAGTCGGGATGTCGTTTCCTATGAGTAATATGTCATCGACATATAGAACGAGAAAGCTTACTATACTCCCACTGGCTCTGACATATACACAAGACTCGTCTTCGCTTCGTACAAATCCAAACTCTTTGACTTTCTCATCGAAGCAAAGATTCCATCTGCGAGATGCTTGCTTAAGTCCATAAATGGACTTCTCAAGCTTACACACTCTATTCGGATGCTTCGGATCCACAAACCCCTCGAGCTGAGCCATGTAAACATCCTCAGCCAACTTCCCATTAAGGAAAGCGGTCTTGACATCCATTTGCCAAATCTCATAATCATGAAATGCGGCAATAGCTAGCATCACTCTAATAGATTTAATCTTCGCAACTGGTGAGAAGGTCTCATCATAGTCAACTCCAGGAGTTTGAGTAAAGCCCTTCGCAACCAATCGCGCTTTATATGTGTGTACGTTTCCATCCACGTCGGTCTTCTTCTTGAAGATCCATTTGCACCCAACGGTCTTACGTCCGGGCACATAATCAACCAAATTCCAAACTTGGTTATCATACATGGATTGGATCTCGCTATCCATTGCCTCTTTCCATTTCGCAGACTCCGGGCCTGCCATGGCTTCCTTATAGCTATTAGGTTCATCAAGATTTATTAGTGTACCATCACTAATATACGTGTCCCCTTCGGTAGTAATATGAAGACCATAAAACTGGGGTAGAACTCTAACTCTTTAGGAACGTCTAAGAGGTAAGGATTCGTCAATCGGTTCAACCGAAGTTTCCTCCTCGGGTTGAGTGCCAGCGGCAGAGGTTCCTTCATCTATCGACTCTTGAATCTCTTCAAGCTCGATTTGCCTCCCACTGTCTCCTTGGCTTATGAGTTCTCGCTCTCGGAAAACTCCTCTCCTCGCAACGAAGACCACATTGTCCTTCGGTCTATAGAAGAGATATCCAAAGGATGTCTGCGGGTAGCCGATGAAAATACATCGCTCACTTCGAGGTTCAAGCTTGTCGTGAGTATCTCGTCTTACGAAAACCTCGCAACCCCAAACCTTGATATGTGCCAACGAGGGAGCTTTCCCTGTCCACATCTCGTGAGGTGTTTTGGCAACCTTCTTGGTAGGGACTCGGTTAAGGATATGGGCGGCAGTCTCTAAGGCATACCCCCAGAAAGAGATAGGTAGTGAAGCACGACTCATCATAGAGCGAACCATATCCAATAAGGTTCGATTACGCCTTTCTGCCACACCATTCAACTGCGGTGTCCTAGGAGGCGTCAATTGCGAAACTATTCCACACTCCTTGAGATAATCGTGGAATTCAAGACTTAGGTACTCTCCTCCTCGATCGGATCGAAGCATCTTGATTTTCCTGCCCAATTGATTCTCCACTTCATTCTTGAACTCTTTGAACTTTTCAAAGGTTTCTGACTTTTGCTTGATTAAGTAGATATACCCATATCTACTATAGTCATCGGTAAAAGTCACGTAGAAGCGGTTCCCATCCTTCGTGGTTGATCTAAATGGTCCACATACATCGGTATGTATTAGGTCCAATAGACCCTCGCCCCTTTCACATGTACTCGTGAAGGGTGACTTAGTCATCTTTCCAAGTAAACAAGATTCGCATGTGTCATCTTCCCTAAGGTCGAATGACTCCAACACTCCATCATTTTGGAGTTGGGCTATGCGCTTCTTGTTGACATGTCCAAGACGACAATGCCACAAGAATGCTTTATCCATACTAGTGGAAGAATCAATATTTAAAACATCATTTCCTAAGTTATCAACAATCATAACGGTTTCATATATTCCATTACATGGTATAGCTTCAAAGTAAAAGACACCATTTAGATAAGCTAAAATAGAACCATTCTCATTATTAAAAGAAAATCTAAATCCTTGTCTATACAAACCATGAAATGAAATGATGTTTCTAGCCATTTCTGGCGAATAGCAACAATTGTTCAAATCTAAAACCAAACTATTCCTAAGCACCAAAGAATACACTCCAATCTTGGTCACAGGCGACGATCTTCTGTTCCCCATGATTAGATTTATCCTTCCTTGCTCCACATCCCTACTTCTTCTTAGTCCCTGCACATTAGAACAAATGTGGTAACCACAACCGGTATCAAGGACCCAAGAAATAGCATGATTAGAATCGTTAGATTTAATTGTGTATATACCTGCGAAAGATGGCTTGATCTTTCCTTCTTTGATTGCTTGCAGGTACTCTGGGCAGCTTCTCTTCCAATGTCCTATCTTGTGGCAGTGGTGGCACTCTGCCTCCTTCGGGTTAGGACAGGGCTTAGCGGGATCAACTTTGGTCCCACTAGAAGAGGCATCATCTCGGGCTTTCGCCTTGTGATAGTTCTTCGATGAAGCTTTCCTCTTCTTTCCCTTTCCTTGACCAATAGCCAAGACAGGAGCAGCAGGCGGATTGGGAGTAGGTGCAACAGACTTGTCCTTGAAGTTGCTCTCAGCGACTCTCAAGAGACCTTGGAGTTTGCTTAGGGTGACCTCCTCTTTGTTCATGTGGTAGGTCATCCTAAATTGGTTGTACATCGGAGGCAAAGAGTGAAGCACCATGTCGATCGCCAAGTCTTCCCCGAAGTCAACATTTAACTTGCGAAGGCGGTCGACATACCTTTGCATCTTTTGCAAGTGCACGGTAAGAGATTCTCCATGACCCATCTTCGCGGAAATCATGTTAGTGAAAATCTCATACCGCTCTTGTCTCGCGTTTTGGTGGTACCTCTCCAATAAGTCTTGGTGCATCTCGTACGGGTACATGTCCTCGTAGGACTTTTGGAATTCAGAGTTCATGGTAGCGATCATGATGCAATGTACCTTCGTTGCATCTCGCTCATGAGTTTCAAAGGCGGTGATTTCGGCTGGAGTAGCGATTTCGGTGTTGATTTTCTCGAGCTTCTCATCAAGGACATACTCCTTGTCCTCATAGCAAGCAATGGTGCGAATGTATCTTATCCATTCGCTAAAGTTCGTTCCATCGAAGGTGACCTTTTGGCAAAGGCTCATCAACGTGAAAGAACTAGCAGCAGCGTTGTTTGCGTTCGACATCTATAATTAGAAAAGGACAAAGATAGATTAGAATAAGAATCCCTAATTATCACCCAATAAGAAAAATTAGGGCTAGGATCCAACAATGACATTTACATATTAGAAAAGGGATGTCGTAATCTAACATGCAAATACATTGAAGGTAAGTGAATGACGATTCACTAATTCTCCATCACAAAAAACCTAAACTATTAGTCCTAAGTGTTTTTGAGAATTCCTAGGTTCGGATAAGATTCATTGAAACTATTCAATGGCATGTTTAAATCTCGATATGCCCCTCTTGTTTGTGACTGGGATACCGAGGATCACAAAGCGGGTGTGAATAACCATGCAAATTCACATGGTGCCTTCATTGTAACGATCACCTATTCGATGTGCCGGTAAACCACACACGCTCCATCGAACTATGATATACAATGAATCACCCTTTGCCACCTTCGCTTAGAACCAATTAGTGTGCCGGTAAACCACACATGCTCCACTAACTTCTTAGCAAGGTGCAAAGTGTAATTTCATGGGATTGCATCAATTCACTTTTCCTAAAGTAACTAAGATTGGGAAATTTTAAAATATGTGTAGTTACTTTATATTTCTTATTATACTTTTAATGAGAGGATGAGGTTGCCCTATCCTACCCGTTCGGCTAACGACCCTCCACCAATCAAGCAAGCGGTGGGTGTGAGTGTACACCCATTAAGCGCCATTTTATAAGCCGCAACCTTATACCCACCTTATAGATTGGCTTCGTGAATGAGGCCTACTAACGGTAAGACTAGCATTTAGTTATACATATATATATTATACTAGTAATATCATATTAGTATAGGGTTGTATTTTAAACCTTTTAAAATCTAGGGTTTTGAAATTTAAGTTGTCTAAATTAAAACTTTTAATCACAAATATAAATTTCAAAACTTGAGGGCAAGTTTTAAACATTTAAAACATGGAGGATCAAATAACAAATAATTCCAATTAACAATTAATGTCCTAATTATCTATATTTGATTTATTCAAGATTTCTTTTAAGATAATTACCAAAATAATCAAAACAATTAATTAATTATCATATAAGGAAATTAAATATTTAATTAGTTGATAATTACCTTTAACTAGATCAAGATAACAGTTATATTTATCAGAAAAACGAATTAATATTGATCTAATTAGTTTATGGCAAGTTTAGATAAGATAAACACAAAGAAATCCCGAATCTGGTCATTCCTGACGCCTGGACTCGCCGAGTGCACAAGGGGACTCGCCGAGTCAGGCCTACTCGCCGAGTTCACCTTGGAACTCGCCGAGTCCATGACTCAGAAACCTAAAAATCGAATTTTGCAGGTTTGTTTCAGTTAATCAAGCAACAATTTACAGAAAACCAAGCTAGGCTCTGATACCACTGATGGGTTTTAGCCATAAGAACTTTCCTATGTGCGCATGCAAAACCCTAATGCTCGGATCTAGGCTTTCTAATAAACATGCTTTGAATCCAAGACTTCTAATAACTAATTAGGCTAAATAACAACATTGAAATAGATCTAGAATCATACCTTTGAGTTCCTTGTTGATCTTGAGGTCTTGGAGCTTCTAGAGTCACAAATGTCACTCCTCTGATGGCTTACAAACACCAATAGCAAGGAGGATGATTTAGGAGAGAGGAGAGGGGAGGAATTCGACCAGAGGTTCCTTACTTTAGGCTCTCACACGAATTCCTTATGCCATGAGGTCTATTTATACTTGTAGACTCCTTAAGGATTACAGATAAGTCCCTATCAGATAATCTTCTCTTAAGGCTATCCAAATCCATTCCTAGATAACTCTAATGGAAGATTTTAGCTATCCTAATCCTCTTAGAATCCGTCCATAGTATATCCAAATGGATTTACAGTCTAAAGTTTAACTATCAAACAATTGACAGTTTATACCCCTTTATTTAATTAATCTCCTTAAGTCACCAAATTAATTCTAATTAATTCTATGACTTATATTAATCAAATAACAATATATTATTCATTATATTATTTCCATAATATATTAATAATATTTACTCTCTCTTAATAAATCATCCTATCAAGTTGCTATGGTGAAGGCAACCCAAAAGGACCATGCACAACCGGATATAGTTACAGCCTTAGACACTATTCCAACAAAGAGGTCATCAGGACACGACCCATCAGTCTGTTACAATATATAAAGGAAAGTATTTATCCTAAGGAGAATAAGGAGTCCATAATAAGGACTTATTTGGTAACTCTGAAGTTATGATTGAAAGTACAACATAGTACGAAAAGTAGATGCAAGATTTGGGCATCGTTTGTAGTCAAGAAAGCCATAGAGTTAAACACTCTTTTAAGGAAACGTAGAAGTTACGGTTATTAACTAGGATGAAGAAATAACATTTGGAATCATTATGCAAGCCCTATTTCATTGATGATTCTGGGACGTAATCATCCTAAGGGAAGATAATTGTAACGCCCGTAGATCAGGGCTAGTCAATTTAGAGACGATAAGCGTCAAAAATGACTTTTTGATGAAAGATTATTTAGAATGAATAATCTTAACTAAGTTATATTATATGTTACAAGGATTCCGTACATATAAAGAATGCCGAAATCCGAGTTATAACGAAGAAGTTATGGCATGTCGAAGTTTCGCGACAAAACCGGCACGACATAGCGCGACGTAAAAAGTGAATTTATGTTAGAGCGATATTTAGACTTACCGATCTAAACGAAAGTCGTAGAATACATTAAACCGTGAGCGTGCATAACAAGAACGTCCAAATCTGACTTCGTATGGGGAAGTTATGATTTTTCTAAGTTTCGACTTAGCGGTATGCAACCCGAATACTCGATTTGAGATCGAGCGGTATTTAGCCGAAACAATCTAAACAAGAATTGAAGATCTCGTTAATAGTAGTGAAACGATAAAAAGATAGGCGAAAACGGATGTCGGATGAAGAAGTTATGAATTTATAACGGAGTTCTTCTGTCCCGGCCTACTAAAAATAAATAATAAAAATAAATTCAAAATTAGCCAACAAAGTCTAAACGAAAGTTGTAGAGAGTAGTCTCACCTATGCGTGGATATAAAGAACGTCGAAAACAGAGTTCGTATGAGGAAGATATGAATTTTTGAAGTTTATTAAATAATTTCGATATTTAACTTAAATATAAATTCCCAATATTATCCAAGGGGGGAGTCACCGGGCTTATCCAGGTTACGCCCAGCGTAACCTAAGATTACGCCTAGCGTAATTTGGGTTTCAGCCCCTATAAAAGGAAGTCGAGGGCAGCCGTGTTCGTTGCTCATTTCTTCCCTTTCTCTCGCGTTTTTGCATCATTTTTCGTGAAAGAAATATCCCGAAGCCCCGGTATCATTCCCGAGCCCCGAAGCAAGTCCCGAGGCCCCGAAGATCCCGAGAAGTGAAATGCCCAAGCCAAAGCTCTGCCCGCGAGGAGCCCGGTTTTTGTGAAGATCTTCCAGATCTACCAAAGAATACTACTTTTACAAGCCGTAGTGTTGTCCGATCATCTTCTGATCAAGTGAGTGTATAGTTACTTTCTTCTGACACATAAATATAAAGTATTAGCTCTGAAATACATGCTATGTCTTATATATTATTTGTCTATTTGAGATGGGCTTGGAATTGATGTTTTTATAAGGGTGTTAAATGATTTAAACTATGTTTGTATTTATATCTACAAAAATGTTGGGTAGAACATGGGTAGAATGGAATAGTTGGTGAGGATAAGACTTCATGCCTATTGAGTAAGCCTTGGTGAAGATGCCACTTCGTGCCTATTTCATAAACCTCAGTGACGATGTGACTTCGTGCTTGTTGTGTAAACCATGGTGACTATGATACATAGTTCCTATTGTGTAAACCTTGGTGACTATGAGACGTAGTGCCAATTGTATGAACCTTGGTGACTATGTGACGTAGTGCCTGTTGTATAAACCGTGGTAGCAAATGGACTTGTGCCAGTTCCTTAGGTAAATCCTTAAGAATGAATGAATGAAGGATAGTTCGTTCTTAGGGTAAACCCTTGAGAAAATAAAGGAGATATGGGGATGGGTATTTGGGTGATTGTTTGATAATTGAATATAATAAATGTATTATTGTGGGTTGAAAACCCTATATTCTCACCAGGCTCCCAAGCCTGACCCACTCAGTTTTCTTTGCATTATAGGTAATGGCACAAGAGTATAAGTTGGTGGACCTGACGAGAGATTTTGGATTATAGATCAGTAGTTATAAATAATTGTTGTAAGATCTATTTTATATTGTTTATGCTTTTGGTCTGTATCGAAACATGACCTCCCGAGATTTTGTTATTTAATGAAAATATTTTTCTTTAAGAAATGCTTTGATAGATTTTATTTTATCATATTTTATTTTGGGAACCAATTCCGCAACTCTTTTAATCAAAGGATTACTTTGATTTTATAAAAACAAAGCATAAACAAATCGGTCTTTTCTGGCCGTGAAATTGGGGATGTCACACATACACCATAAAATCTAAGTGTCATAAGGTTTCTCCCCTTCATGAAAATGATTGTGAGGAAACGCTTTCACTATGAAGATTTTAAGGAGTTAGTTGTTGTGTAAATTACATTCTCATATTTGATTATGATTGTGGCATGCCTCTTCATAGTTCGAATTGTGAGATTTGGCAATTAGTTTAAACATTTAAGACTTATTGCTATAAGTGCTGAAATTGTTTAGACAAGCATATAAGCTATCTAAGGAAAGGTGTATGAGTTTGAGAAGCTTAGATAAAGGCTTATCGAAGCATGTCTTATTAGAAATATGAACTTTGAAAGTCAAGAAGTATTGATTTATAGAAGTCCAACCGTTTTCTGAATACATGTCAAAGCTAGTGGAAGCATAAATGTTATGCTGGTATGGATAGAATTATCATGTTAGTGGGAGCAAGATTATTATTTTAAGTATTGCAAGTTAGCAATATTAATTATAGAAAACAAAGTCACAATTCACAAAGTTGCAAAGGTTGAATAGTTGTTTTGCTATAATTAAGGGAGAGAATATTATACTTCGTTTCGAAATCCAAAAGCTTGGATCGAGAAATTTTCATTGAATATAGTCAAAAGACATATATGAATGTTATGTTGAAATGGTTTAACATAGGGGCATTCTATATACGGCAGTATTATAGCAAGAAACTAGTAAAGTATCACGTTTTTCATGATGAATCATGTCCCATATAGTTCGGGTATAGGATCGATTGCATATGTTGTAATATTCGACCGTTTTAAAATTTTCCAAATGCATAGGGCATTAAGAAGGAAAAAGGGACTAGAACCGGATTGACTAAAATAATTAAACAACTGTCAAGGACAATATAAGGTTCGCCAAGGATTGGTCTCTTATGGTCAGTTGGAAGTATAGTAACGAATGGACCATAATGACATTATTATGATTAGATATGATTCTATTAATAGTGAGTTGTCATATGGCAAGTATTAAAATGTTTCCATATTGGGAGTTGGACATTAAGAATTTATGTCTAGATTAGAAACTTTTATGCAAGAAGGGTGTTTAAAGGAATGTACTTTGAATGTGAGACTTCACATCTATGGAATTGTCTTGTAACAATCCCCAATAGAGAACTTTGTAATTTCATTGGCAAAGTCTTGGTAACTTTTGTCCAATAAGATTACAAAAGGATCGCTGCATAAAATGTTAGAATCTAACATATTCTAATAGTGACGAGAATTTTGTGTCCTTACACTAACAATAAAGATTAGGAATTGTGGAATGAGCAGCATTGGAAAATTTTCAATTGATCTATTTCACAAAGTATGAACCATAGGTAAATAGAGTGTGCATGCTTGGTGCATGGGAAAACTGCTGTTATAATTCAAGTAATAAGTTGATTATCCAAAACATTATACAATGAATAATGTGTAATCAATATGGTGAATAAATAAAAGGAGTTTCATTTATACTCAAAAGTTTGTGGCCATATTGGATTCGATTATTATTGTGTTTCACTTTGCATGTTTTGACTTCCCGAATAATAAGATTATTCAAGCCATCCATAGCCCCTCATGCTTTGGAAGTAGGTCTGAAAGAAGAATGTCATGAATTGGTTTGTAGATTGTCTAAAGTGTATTAGATATAGCAAAGCTTTGCTACAACGTTCATGAGCGCTTATGAATATGATTTGAGAATTGGATTAAAACCACTCTCACTTGGATAGCTTCATGGATTTTATCATGAGTGATTGGTGAGACGATAATATCTTATATTCTTGAAACCGAGATGTGTGAGTTGTATTCTGCAAGTTGGTTGCACATTGATAATATGTAAACGCACCAGTAACTTGGTGTTATAAAACATATTGTTGTGTATGATTTGATGAGTAGGTAAAAGTGAGCATTGAGTCAAAGTTTATTCGTTCCTTTTACCCAAAGTGGGATAAAAGTGATATTTGTGGGCCCCTCGATGATTTAGTGATGACACCCTAAGCGCTTGGCCAAGTCGAGACTAACTTGATGTGTTCAATTGTACTCTGTTGTCAATCGTCATAAATCGGAAATCGGGAAACAACACATGAACAGAGAGTATGATTAAAATCCATGTCTCAGTTCATACGATATCTAGAATGGAGGAATATATGATCCCTTATCTAAAGGACACGCTTCTGATCAGATCAAAGTTCGACAGCGGCTTTTAAAAGCTACGATTGCTGACCAGGTTCCGAAGTCATACGCAATATAGTTATTAGACTTATCCAAGTGGGAGACTATTGGATTAGGTGTCTAAGCCCATAACTATTTTGGTATGTACTTGACCCGATTGTGAGCATGGTCCTTTTGGGGTTGCCTTCACCATATCAATTGATAGGATGAATTAAGGAGAAAAATGATTAATTATTATTTATTAATATATTATATGAATAATATATTAAAGGAGAAATCATATTGTTTAATTAATATTAGTTAAGAATTAATCAAGAACTAATCAAGAATTAATTTTGTGGCTGAAACAGATTAATTAAACTTGGGGGACTGATATTTTAATTATAAGATAGTTGCATAAATGGGCTAATGGACTCCATAGAAGTTGGAGTCGATAAAAACTATGGGGAAACCCATTAGAATTCATCCAAGGATTCTAAGGAGAGAGTCCATGGGCTGCTTAGGGCCTAAGCAGTCAGATTAGGCTTTCCTGGTTGAAAACCCTAATAACCTACGTATAAAAGGAACCCTTGGCAAGCCAAAAACGTCCCTAACCTTCTAAGAAAAACCCTAGGACGTTTTTGGTGCCTCCTCCCTCTCTCCTTGTTCATCTTGTTGCATATGGTGTTTTTTACTCCATTAGAGGTGCAACATTTGAGGCACTAGGCTTTCAGAAGTCAATTATAAGAAGGATTCAGATTGTTATTGCAACATAACAATCAAGGTAAGATCTAAACTCTATTCTCTTGTCAATTTCGATTATCGTATGCTAGAATTAGGTTTTATGAGCTTTGGATGATTATTGCATGTATATTAGACAAACTAGATCCAAAGCTTTAGGATTTGCATGTACACCATAGGATTGATGTAGTGCTAAAAACCCATCAATAGAGTCTTCAGTATGACTGGACCACCACACCAGGCCTTCAGTCTATCTGGACCACTCTAAAAACCTTCAGCATGTCTGGACCGCCCCTTTGGGCCTTCAGCATGTCTGGACCATTCTAAACTGTTGAGTATCTCCCTGGACCACCCCTCCTAGTGATCCTTCCCATGCAAACTGTTCTCAACCACTTGGGGTTCCGAACTCCCTATCCATTCTGTGGACTCTAACTCCGGCCTAACCCTAGGCCTCATGTCGATCGTCCACCCTCTTGGAAATCTGTGATATGCCCCCTGACCCATGTGTCTACCACATACACTGAATAACCCGCACACCTGTGCTGAATGCACTGTCAAGCCTTGGCAGCTAACAAAACCCTCAATCTATCAATCCAAAAACTCTTAGAGTCGAGCACAACCTCGACCGAATACTCGAACTGAACTCAATTCCTGACTAGAACACCAACCTGGTTCCCCAACTTCTGCTATCAAGCACCAAGAAGACGTGTTTCTTATGCTAGGAAGTTTTTCCGAACCCCCAATCAACACAACCCTCAAACCAAGCAAGCACTAGGGCCTCCATTCTCCCTGTCGGGTTGGAAAACTTATCCCTGTTTCAAAACCTCTCCTGCTCTTCATCCAGGGGTAACTCTCCCCCACTTAGATTCGACTAAGCCTTCATAATACATGAGAATTGGAGGATTCCCAATCCTTCTCACTTCCTAACAATCGACCCGATGACAACCAACTCTTTCCTGCTAGTACTCCATTACTAGCCAATCCCAATTGATCACACACTTCTAAGAACCAGATGAACACTTCCTGAACCCCAGTGAATCCGATAGTCACTAATGCTTGGATGACCTCACACTCAATTCCTAAAGACCACAAGATAGATGCTCCAACTAATACCTCTGCGACGAGCTAATTCCCTTGGCGCTTTAGTCCGTCAATCACTAACGGTTGCAAAAACCACTAAATCCTGATAATGTTGAATAACCCTCTTATGGGACCCTATCCGCAAACCTCCCACATAATACCCCTTTTCCAAAGTTGTTCCAAACAAGCTTCCCGCTTTCAGGCTCTAGAAATCATTCTTTTCATGGTTTGCACCCTGACTCACTTACCAGATCAAACGTCCACAATTGAACTACAATAGCTGAAACAACCTCTACCCTAAACCAGGCTACAAACTACTCCCAAGACATAGTCTACAATCCCAAAAGTGCAATAGGTCGCATAATCAATCCTTACCGCTTGATACAAGAGATCCAAGGCAACCCGAACCTCACAATTACTTATGCCACATCGACCCACCTGCGCTCATCAGCGCTGAAGTAATGTTTCATATTCCTGCAACCAACTGACCCTGAGCTGGAATACAACCCTATCTTGGGGTCACAAGCCTACTCACTCCTTCGAGCTTGAAAAACTGAGAGGGCACAATCCTTGCCCTACAAAACAACAATCCAATCCCTCAATTAACCATTCCACTTCCAGCTACAAAACCCCCAGCTGAACATAATCATCACTCCTTTCTGGAGTTCCCACGACTCACATTCTGGTTTTGAGCAAACCCCCGAGCCTTAAATCAAGAAACTCACGTACTAGTCTCTCCCGCTCAACCCGCGGAATTATAACGAGTACAGATCATCTTCCTGATCCCAAATAACTACATCCCTCTGCTCATCAGAATATGTACCAGTAAGAAGTCTCGGTACCAAAAAGCTCGACCAGCTCCTCTCCCAGCCGTCGTTACAGCCGCGGAAGCTACTGCGACAGTCGTCTCAGCAATGGCTGCATGGCACTTGACAAAATACTCAACCATGGTGGTCTTGAAAGACCCAATCATCTCTGGAATCTGTCCCCGAACAATCTCAATCACCTCCTCCCAGATGATCTCCTTGACACGATCCTCTGACAATACTGGCTTATCCTGGCTGCCAGCTATCGATCCTGATCCCGATCCGGTCTCAAAACGTCTCGGATATCCTATACAATAACAGGGAACCAACTTCCAACTAAACCCCAGGGGTTGTGACTTCCTTGCTACACATATGGATCCTGTGCTTTCAGTACTACGGGCCCATACTACCCTCCACACCTACCCATATTTGTCTCAAGTATCACCACCACACCCTAACAATATACATATACATAGCGAGTGCTAAATCCTCATTCCTAGAGGAATGCTAAATATCTCATAACTGGCCTACCGGTACCACACAGCCCACCCATCCATGCAACTTTCACAAACCATGTAGCACTATTGTATGCTAGCCATACATAACGTTGGACCCTATAGACTTTCGAATATCCAATCCTACCCTAAGCCCTCAATCAGATAAGAACAGAACATAAGGCCAAATCAAACATTATCAGACTATAAGATCTTAATTATGTATAATCGTGATGCATACACTAAACAACTACAATAATGATGTCAATCTCATATAAAGGAAACCCTAGGCTAGCATGCATCATGTAATCAGGTAATTCTATCATGCAACTCCTGAAGATCCCTAACCTAGTACTAGCATGCTGATCTAACATATCACAATATCAAATAATCATATGATATTTTGGGGTCTACACTGGCTCCAGCTGATGGTACACTTCGCATCCTCTTTTACTTATTTTGAAAACCATTTAAAATTCATTTTGAAAATCTTTCCTTGATTTCATACTGGATTCACACGAGTTTTCCTCCAATTCACTCAAACCAAGTCTCTAATACCAACTTGTAACATCCATAAAATTCGAGCCAATTTAAAACTTTTTAAATCATTTAAAACCATTCAGATATTACAATTTTTTTTCAAAATAGTTTAAACATCAGAGTTCCTAGAAATCATAATCATCAATTGAGGAAGTGTACGGTCACGCCTTCGCCTTCCCACGGCCATCCGTTAAACCTGAAATGATAAACTGAAACTGTAAGCCCGAAAGCTTAGTGAGCTACCCCCAAAATACCAATCTTATATAAACATAATCATATCATATCAACAAATATAGAATAGCATGCATAATGAGCCTTCAGCTTGATTACACCACCTCATAAGGCCTACAACCTATTTGGACAGCTCCCGAGCCTTCAGCACGTCTGGACCACTTTGCAGGGCCTGCAGCCTATTTGGATCGATCGCTGGGCCTTGCACCTAACTGTACCCCTTTGTAGGGCCTTCAGTTTATCTGGACCGCCCTGGGTATGTTGGCCTTCAGCACAAAACAGGACCGCCTCAACCCAACCCCAACCAAACAAACATGTTCACATAAATATCATATGCTAGCTCACATCATATAACAGTCAAACCGATCTAAGATATCACTAATCATAGCAACATCCCAGTAACCGGGATACATACCTAACCAGTCATTAACATAGCATCATCCTATACCCAAGACATTGACCTAAAAAGGTCACTAAGCATAAGCATATGACCATCCTAACTACTAGGATGTAAATCTAGCAGATCAATAAACATATCAAGCAAGTACCCGGATACAAATCCGATAAAGGGCCGGCCTTGGTGCGTTAGACCCAGTTGATATAGTGAGGATAACTCACCTCACACTGTCGAATCGAAGACAACTCAAACTCTCAGATCGTCGGCACAAACTCCACCACCTATATCCACCATAGAACCATGCTTGTAAATTTTGAATTTCCCAAAATGTCCCCAGAAGTTAACCGGTCAACCCTTGGTCAAAGTCAAAGTCATCGGTCAAGTTCAACAGTCCATGTTGACCTTAACTCGTCAATTACACTCAGCTACTCGTCGAGTTCCTTGCATAACTCGCCAACTCGCCGAGTCACTAGAGTCACTTGTCGAGTTCCTAAGGTTTATGACCGTAAACTCCTTGGCTGACTCGTCAGGTTTCCCATTTAACTCGCCAAGTTCATACATGTCCAAAGGTTGGGAAAACCCTAGCCGACTCGCCGAGTCACTCAACTGACTCGCCGAGCCCACGATAATCTTCATATGACTTGTCGAGTTGACCATGCGACTCGTCGAGTTCCTTCAGTCCTTCATCCATACATATGCTTTTTAAGCCATGATAAGGTTCCATATTGTAGACCCAACTTCCCAAGGCATGTTTATCACATAAGGTTGCAAACTTTACATGCATGCAAAGCTCTAAAGTCTTAAAATGACAAAACTAATCTTGCAAAGAAGTCTTACACTTGAGGGGAGGTTCATACTTGCCAAAGCTGACAACTTTATGGACTTAGAGACCCAAGAGAGTTCAGATCTGAAGTTGCAACTTCAAATTTTAGCTCAAACACAAGAAAAGCTTCCTAAAATCACCCAAAACAGATCTAGAATGAAATGAGGCCAAGATAACAACTTAATACCTTCCAAAGGATGCCAACTGAGGTAGATCTCTGATTCCAACACATTCCTTGCTTCTAGTTACTGGTTCCCCAATCTTTTCTATCCAAAAATCCTTCTTCAAAGCGTACGACACACAAATGGAGCACACTAGGGCTATGGAGTATCAAGAGGCTATGAAGGGGAGGCTGGAGAGGCCAATGATCCTTTAAATAGGGTGTAAAACCCCAAAAATTAGGGTTTCATCCTCCAGTTCCTACTCGTCGAGTCCCTACTTGGACTCGGCGAGTAGGTCACTTAAACACGTGGACCAACCCGCTGCTACTCGACGAGTCGGGCAAACAACTCATCGAGTAGACCTTGAAATCACGAAAATTTAACCATAAATCAATAGTTTGGGAATCGGGGCGTTATAATGTGTTTCGGTTTAATTTCAGTATGGTGACTCTGAGACGTTCATGATAAGGTGTTGATGCCCCGAAAAGGCCAGGTTTGAGTGACGACGAGATATGTGTGTTGATCACTACTCATGTGGCTTTGGTAGTTAGGCAGGCAATCCTGAAGGTGTTTGGGTCTTTCAAGACCACATTAATCGAGATGTTTGACAATCATTATGTTGTTGTCACCGAGGTTGTAGTCACTTCAAGCATTGCAGTTCTAGGACTTCAAGGAGGGGGATCGATTCAATAATGGGACTTTAGTAATATGAAACCCTCAAAGTTTGATTAGGTCAAAGACCTGACCGTTTCTTTGTGATCAATGTCTGGTGTGGAGGGATGTTTCTTTACTTGCTTTATCCATAGAACCAAAAGGTCAAGTTTGCACTGAACCTTCTATCTTTGGGAGCGAAGGACTGGTGGAAGTTGGTAACAGTAGTTCCATTAGACAGCATCTAGGTTGACAAACACCTAAACTATGTGGAGAGACTAGTGGTGATCCTTGATATAAAGATGAAGACCTTACACAAAAAGGTGGTATCCTTGGTTAATGTGCAGTGGCGGCCCCGGAAGGGCTCATAGTGGACTTAGGAACCCGATTCGGAGATGTGTAAGCACTACCCAGACCTATTTGTAGCTGAGGATTTCAATGATAAAATCTAGTACAAATGGCGGAGAATTGTAACACCAAGTTTTAGGTATAATTCTTTTACGGTTTTATTTCAATTGTAAGAACTTTGTGTTGGCCACGAAATTGTAAAGGATGTTCCACGACGTGGCCATGTCCAGAAGAATCACGTATTCATTTAAGATCCCACAACGTGGCATTATGTTGGCCACGGTGTGGGGAAGGTCAAATTACTAAACCCTAATTTTCTAGCTTATGTCCCTACATAATGGATGTGATGGGTAGAGTTTTCTCACCCACAGCCTCCATCGCCTCCCCTTCACCCTCAAGATACCTTGGCGTTCATTTTGTCATTTGAGAGCTTTTGGTGGCATTTTTTGTGTTTTGAAGAAGAAGAAGGAGCCCTTGGTGCATAAATATAGCAAGCTAACCTCCTCATCACATCTTTGTGCATATTGTGGACTTTTGTAAGTCCTCAAGTTCCAAGCTTTATATTTCATGCTTCTAGATCTAGGTTTCTTGTACCTTTTCTCCTTGTGTTTGAGACATTGAATGGTTAGGTTCATAAAGTTGGCAACTTTTTGGATCCTTGAGGTCCCTTGGTGGTTATAATTTTTGGATCTAAAGAGTTATAATTGTTATTAATATTCATATATTTTATTCTAAATTTTATTAAACTTGTGATATTTGTTATATATATAGCTAGTTGTGAGACTCGTATATTATACAGGCTGATTAAAATAAAACGTTAAATACGAAGGAGTAAATAGGAAGTTTATTTGTATATAAAATTTGAAATAAGTGAAAATTATGAGAAAATAAATTTAAAAAAAAACATGCGAAAAATAAATAAATTAAAATTACGTGTTTATTTGTCAAACTTGTGTACTATAATGGTTAATTATAATAAAATCTAAAATACGAAGGTTTAAACTATAATTTATTAAAAATTGAAATTGAAATTTGAAATTTGAAACTTATAATTAATATACTCATTATGATATATTTAATTTATGAAAACTAAATTAATTATATATTGGAAAATTAAAAACGAAGTAAATGACAAGTGGAAAATAAATATCTCTAAATTACCACAAATTGATATTTTTGGCTTTATGCTTTATGAATTTATATTTATGGTACATGTTATGGGTTTTTGTGTGTAGGGTTGTTATGTGTTATGTTTAGGTTTTTTATGTGTTATGTTTAGGATTGTTATTTGGTATTGATTTTTATCTTATAGATTTTAATGTGATGGCTTTTATGTTATGGAGTTATGTTATGCATTTGAATGTTATTGGTTAATGTTATGGTTTATGTTATAAAATTTATGTGATTTATATTTAATGTAAAACAGGTTACATATGGATAAGGAAGATGAGTTTTTAGGTTTTCTTATACTCTCATGTTATTGGTTGATGTTGGTTCAAAAAAGGAAAAAAAGAGTTTAAAGAATAAAAGCTAATGAATCGGAAGAAACCGGGCATGCATATACACGAGATTTGATACACGGATGTCCTATACAATGTTACGATATGATGCATCTTTCACAAGATGCATTTGTATTATTATGCAATCATTTTACTCAAAGAAATTGGTCGCAACGTAGTAGGACAATAAGCGTTCAAGAGAAGATGGCTCTATTTTACATGTTATAGGATATAATGAAGGATTTTGAGCCGTTAAAGAAAGGTTTCACCACTCCATACAAACGATTCATCAATGTTTTCACGAAGTGTTAAAAGAAATTGTGTATTTAGCATGAGAAATAATTGTACCAACATCTTCTGATACAACAAGAAATACCTCGAAACGACATAGACGGCTATTTCATGGAGCATTAGGTGCACTATATGGAACACTTGTAGATGTAGTTGTGCCCGTTGATGAACAAACTCGTTATAGGGGAAGAGGAAAAGCTGAATGTTATCAAAATGTAATAGGAATTTGTAATTTTGATATGATATTAACCTTTGTATGGGCTGGATGGGAGGGCATAACACATGATTCTAAAGTTTTGAAAGAAGTTGCATTTAATCCGACTTCTGGATTTCCATTCCCTCCACCAGATTTGTAATTTTTCTATAAGTTTTATTATCTATATTATTTATATGATAAATTTGTCAACCATCTACAAATAAATATTACCTTTGTGATGTCGCATGCACCAACACTCGTGGATTTATGGCTCCTTACTGCAATACTAGATATTTGTTAGCCGATTTTTGAATAAATAGAGTTTTAACTAAGGAAGAAAGGTTCAATCATGCTCATGCACAACTTAGAAATATCAATGAACGTGCTTATGGTGTATTGAAGGCGAGATTTCCAGTTTTAAAACGTGTGGCTCCTTATCCTTTTCCAGTGCAAAAAGACATAGTCATTGCTTGTGTTGCGGTCCATAATTTTATAAGGAAATACGATATTCAAGATGACTTATTTACGAAATTTGAACAAAACACTATGGTTACTCCTAATGTGGGAGATGGAGGAAGTGAGACCCAAAACATACAAGGCTTAAAATGGGGTTCAAAAGTCGTTGACTATATAACTACTTTGCGTGATCAGATTGCTAATCAGTTACTTTCAAATTGTTCACGTTAAATGATGTACTTTTTATTATGTATGACAATGCGTTTTTGGATTTTGTATTACACTTTGTATTTGGATAATAAATGATGTATGTTTAATTTGGATTTTATGTGATAATTTTTATTTTTATAATTATTTTATCCAGCACAAGGGACAACACAAGGATAATATGGTCACTTTTATTATTAAACACAATCAGTCAGATAAATAATCAAACAGCATAAACTCAATCATATGTGGATTCAGTTAGCATTTCTAACCCAGTCAGCTTCTAACTCAGTCAGCTGTAACCCAATCAACAACTATCAAACGACCCCTTATTTATTAGGAAAGATTTTCCTAAAATTAATTTCATATAATTTATTCAATTTCAAGTACTCTCTGAGTACTCCCCACGTACACTGAATACTCTTTACTCTTTAGTCGACATCCCTTGAAACGCATAACGAGTTTTGCAATATCGGTTGTCGTGTCATCGAAAATATTGCAACTGATAACTCAACAACAAAAAAGAAAATATGGATGAAATTTGATGAGGTGAATGTGATAGAAAGAACGAGTAGTGTGGCTGGTAGTAAGAGGTGTGTATGGGTGGGACATGTTATTAAAATAATAATAATAATCATTTATTTAGATAATAAAAAGGCCAAATCAAATATTTATAAGGGTATTATACATGAGGGACACAAAACATTAAAATTTATGAACTAATACAACCTATAAAAAAATTTAAAGAGTGGACCAAACCTATAATCATGCCATATGGACAATTTGTGTAGTTTACTCAAGTTTAATTTATAAGGTATCTAAATATATTTTTTCAAAAAACGGGTGGGAAAACAAAACAAATTGTCAAATGAGGCAAGTAGCTAAAAAACAAAAGGATCTGCTGCTACGTACGGAGAAGTGTGGACTCTCCCCCTTCATCTCACATGCTCTTTAAGCCTTCCTCTCATGTCCCATCATATTCTACTATATCATTTACAATTTTGCAACCAACGGCTTTTTAGCCAAGACACATGGCGAAAAGACATCTTTTTAAAAAGTGTCGGGGGTTGAAACTAAATTTAAGAAGGGTAGAAAGTGTCGCTCTTAAAAACAATTACCATTTTGCAATACAATCACAGAAATAAATAAATAAACAACATATGTATTTAACTTTAGTTTAAAACAATAATTAACCCAACTTCAAACAACAAATATGGTTCCAAATTCAATAGTCCATATGTTTTCAATTCTAATGTATATATAGAGCTGGCTCTAGGGGTGTTCAAAACGTTACATCGTACAGAGTCCCGAAAAAATAAGCCCGAAAATTAACATATTTACCGAGTAACATTATATTATAACTAATATTATTAGCATTTATTAAAAAAATCTTTTGTGCACTTAGTTAAGAGCGCCTCATTGATAGACGGTTTTATTCGGGTGCCCGCAGTGACACCGGCAACCCCTGCTTTTTCTGTACGCATTGTAAATTTTTTGAAATTTTTTGATTTTTTTTTCTTTTTTTTCTACTTACCGGAAATATCTACTACAAACCGGCAACACCTACTACCAAATCCTGCACCCGTCCCTGTAGTCAATACAACTGTGTTCGACTCTTCTGAGCTACACTTTTACCTCAAGCTCTTTTGTATAATCTTTGATGAATTGGATAGAGTACACAGGCTTTTAGGAGACCCTCTTACCTTAGTTTGATTCCTAGTAGGCCTCTTTTTCTAATGCTTTTCATTTTATTATTCGTCAATAACATAGTATATGATACTTAGGAAGTTTTTTCTTATCTAAACCTATTTTTAAAGGAGCTTTCTCTCGTGTTTTCACCGAGTCTAACATAACTCAAGGACTATCATATGTATATGAGTGAACATTTTATGATGGATGGGCTCCCATCATATTTGTATTATCATTTATAACACATCATGACACTGCTATATACTTGATTTACATCTCATATAATATTATAAAAAGATGAGCACTATGTACTTTAGAGATATGTGACAACTCAAAGATCATTGAATTGAACAATTCATTTCAAGTAAAAACTTGGCTACAAAACCACATTGTTTGTCATCGAGAAAGATTACATGGTCCCAAGTAGACCCAAATAGATTGTTTTCCGATTTTCAAAGTTAAACTGCCCAAACAATGAACTTTTTCAATAGCACACACACCACCTGAAATAAGGTCCCCTACCCCTTACACACAACACACAAACAACAACAAATAAAGCAAATTTAATTTAAGTGGTTATAAGTTAAAAAAAGCAAAGAGTTGAGGTGTGCATTAAGTGTAAACACACAACCCACCCCCAAGATCACACTTTGCTTTTTCCGTCAAAATGTCACAGGTTCCAAAGCAACATCATAATTAAACGACATCGTTGCGGTTGTTCCCACTGTTTGCTTTTTTCGATTTCCATACGTTGGAAGAAACCCAATAACGTCTTTTCGTTCAAGAAAAGGCCCCCCACACGTGCATTCCTTCATTAGTATAAATATTTTTCAATATTTTATTAAATTTTTAAACAAATTTATATCACATATTCACGCATACGACTTCCTTCTTGGCATAAATTATTATCACTAATAAATAGCAAAAACAATAATAAATTATAATGCGTATATTATATATAAAAGTCATTATTACATTAATGTTTGAAAGACAGAAAATTTGATTAAAAAGAGCGTTACTTAAAATAAGTAGTAAAGTACAAGTACGATTTATTTGATATCTATATTTTATTTCACGTATAATGACATAGTAAGTATGGGTGGATTGAACAATTAAAAAATTAGTAGTACACAGTAATAATTTTTTTTTCTTTATACGAAATTTATTATACATTTCGCATTAATGTATATTTAAAAAAAAAAAAAAAAAAAAAAAAAAAAACCGAAGAATCTAATTTTCTGTCCGTTACCGGTAACTCCGGCGGTGACTCCGTCAAAATTTTGAAACAGAATCAGCAAGTTTTCCGATCTTTTCCACAAGCTCCGGTGATATTTTCTTCGCCGGTTTACGTTCTTTTACCTTTCGGAAATCGAATCCGAAGGCGTCGGAGACCTCTTCGGAGCTCCATCCAGCTTTCTGGAGAGATTCCGATAACCGATTTGCTTTAAGAAGAAGAGCGTCGAGAACGGCTTGGTTGTCTAGTAACACCATCTCGCCGTCGAAGAAGCCGGAAGAAGAAACGTCGACGATCTCCGACACGTCGGAATCAGCCCATCCACCGTCTTTTAAAACAGAGCCGATCTCCTGTACATATGTGTCCACCCATTTCGGGATTCCAGATCTTTGGATTTCAAAGTATCTGTCAGGGGAAGAGGATGATGAAGAAGATGAATTTGAGTATGAGTTTGAGTTTCTCTTCCGGCGGTCGACGGCGGCGTCGCTCCAAAACTCAATCCATCTCGGAGTTTTTCCTCCGGCAACTGCGTCTAGACTCCTTCGAGAAATATTCGATAACATTCCGGTAGATTTTTCGTTTACAGAACGCTGTTTCATTACTTTATGTAAATCGGACTTTGTGAACAACGTTGATTTTTCCCGGTCGAAGAAATCCGAAAGATCAAATCCACAGCAAAAAATCTGGTTTTCATCGACGTAAAAAATGGGGTTTCCGGCCAACGACGGATTACACGGAATGTAGCAGTGATTAAAAACTGGTACAAGAAGCGGCGCCCGTCTCAAAGCGTTCCTCGCTATCTTCATGGCTTTTTCCGGCTCCGACGGCCGTACACCCCATGACTTCGACCACAAAGCGTTCCTCGCGATGTGAAAAGAGATGGCGGCGATTGGTAGGTCTAGGGTGGCGCGTAGCTGTTGTCGAGCTGATCCAGTAGACCGCCAATCTGGAAAACCAGGACCCACCGGCAAACCGGCTGAAAGAACAGCTTTAAGGTCCGGCGGAAATGCAAACCCAAATTCGGCTTCAGCCCTCGCAAATTCCTTATCTGATAATCCATGTTGAACAATTACACCGGAGCTTTTGAGATGGGTTAATACTTTATCGGCGAGGGAAGTGAAGGAGATGAGACTGTTACGAGCTGGGAGTGGGGTTGAGGGTGATGATGCGGCGGCTCTGGCGGAAAGGCGACGGAGACCAGCGAGATGTGCAGGGTTTAAGCCAGTCATTCTCCGATCAACATCCACCATCTTTCTTGATCTTTAATGACTTTCAGTAATATAAGAAAGAAAAAGAATCCCAGTTTAAAAAATGAAATCTTCGATCGAAAGATGAAAAAAAGAATTTGTTTTGAGTGTGGGTTTGGGTGTTGTGTTAGCTTCGGAGAAGAGAGAGAGACTACGAAGTGATAATGGTGAAGTGAAAATAGAGGAAAGAAAGGGGATGATGGGTCGATTGTAAAGGATTGTTGGGTATTTGTAGCCTGCCATAATGGTGGGACCCACTTTTTTTTCATTAGATCTTACTTCTGCTTTTTTCATTTTTTTTTTTTTCGTTTTTGAAATTTGTTTATTATTTAAGCATCAAAGCAAGTTTTCTTTAACAACACACACCTCGATCTCATTATCAAATTTAAAGTCTTTTTCCCTTACATTTCTATTACCACATAAGCCAATACAAAAATCATAATAGAAAAACGTTTTTGTATTACCACATAAACCAATATAAAAACATTTTTATACAGTAAAGTCAATTATTTTGAAAACTAAGTCTATAGATATAAGGGATAGAACATTGATATACATGATCCGTTGTATTTTATTAGAAAGTTTTACCGCAGTCGACGCGAGGAAACCAAACGTATAAAATACAAATGGTACGAACATGTGTTAATTTTTCATGCACGAGCTCTCATGTTTGGTGGTCTTGCATTTAGCATCTTTTAAAACAGCATGTCCTGCCGTGAAAACCCCATCACTCAATCCCACGAGAAGGGATACTATTGTAAGGTCCACAAATGCATATTTCCCCCCAATCCATCTAAAAATCAGAATGTCGGCCGGTCTAAGGGTTGACCTTCCTTCTGTCGGGTCAGCCAAAAAATTCACATGAGCCTCTTTCTTGGCGGAAACCCCAATACACTTAAATATGCCAAACAAAACATCCCAGACCATATTGTGCATGTATTTAAACCCCGGGAGTTCTTTACAATGAATTACATTCTCTCCAAAAGAGTCCAAACATATATTGTGGCACATCGAACATATCTTGTCAGTTGGCAATATTGGGATCATGAGTTGATATTTAAGGATAGTGCGATACTCCATAGGAAACAGATGTTGGACAAGCCCATCTATAAGGATAGCTAGAAGAAAATCTTGAGCGTGTGGTGCATGTAAACACTGGAAAACTGCTTTCTGCCAATCCTTCATGTCGAGATGCACTTCCATATCTTGGACAATTTTACTAAAAAAGGGCACTCGCCAACATATCATGGGATTTAGGGGGTGTCCTTAGTAATTAAACTGCTAAGGTCAATGTTTGGAAGCTTGTTACGAAGAGAAGCCAAGGCAGCAACATAATTAGAATCCATACAATAAATGTCGCTATCCTGTAAGATGTGGTCGTGCAATACCCAAGATTGGGCCCTTGAGGCAACAAATTAAAAAAGTTAACTCTTTTAAAAAAACATGAATCAAATAAGAAGGAATATGAGCTTAATATTAAGTTGGTGATGTAGCTAGCTCCATTTATGACATTACCTACCATATATGTGTGTCTCGTCCATAACTTTTACCCTAAGCGTGCATTGGTTCCTTGGACCTTATTATTGGCATCTTCTTTCTTATAATGTACTAGTTCTATTTTTCCCATGTATATGTTGCTTGCATTTGATTTCCCACACCTTTGTATATTGTTTCATATTTAATGTCATATGTCGAATGTTATTTTTGTGAAAAGAATCATCCTATCATCAGGTGGAGACATGATTCTTAACATTTACCTTTCATTTACTTTATTTTATAAGAATTATGGGGCTTGTTCTTATTGTATTATTATAGTTATATGTTTACTATTAGGATTGAAACTCTATAGATCGATAGATTCAAACAGGTAAACAGATTAAGAACAAGGAACGAATATCAAATGTGTTGAATGATTGAATATCACAACCTTAAAAGAGCTCGATTCAGAACTGCTACCGTAAAGGTGTGTATGGTTTACAATGCAAAAGACGATTACAAATAATAGTGCATGCATCCACCTTAAATAGCTATACCCTAGATAATAAATAACGTGTGGACAAGCCCAATCCGGTTACATAAAATACTAAACAAAAGCTCACAATGACGCAACACTTTAAGCTCTAACAATCTCCCCCTTTGCGTCGATTAAGGAAAGGTATCTTCACTGTTGAGTTCGCTTCTACACTTTAAACAATTTCAAAATAACACTTAGTAAAGCTTTGCGAACTTGGATATACCACCGAATCATATCCGAAAAGCACTTCTTGTCGCTTTTGCTATTCCGCATGTATTTACCTATGAAGTCCAAAATGTACTCCAGGCACGAAGTGGTGAAAAGATGTTTATCAGTGAGAAAGAAACAAACTTTGTGAAAGTCTGCATCAGTTCTCTCCTTCATTTGAAAAGTCACACACCATCCGTCCTTTCGTATCTTCCCAGGTTTCATTTTATCAAAACCTTTAGGAGCTTCCTTGGGGAGCACAATTGGCTTCTTTCGCAGTACAACTGCTATCTCAACATCCATTTTTCCAGTCTCTTGGATATACGAAATAAGCATTTGTTTGAGATGAGCAACTACCGGTTCGTACTTCTGTTCATTCCTCAGCAACATATTGTACAACATGATCCAATCATACATATTCAAGTAGGGCAGATCAGCGAGAGTGAATTTGTGCACCTGAATTGTTGAACCTCTAACAACCTTAAATTTTGCATTCGGGAAGCTATCAGTTTCGGTTGGACCGATGACCTTCACAGCCGTAATCTTGTGTGCACTCCATGTTTCGTACTGCGACTTCATGTGCTTTAGGTAGAACAAGAAAAGCAGATGGTCAGCACCACTATATTTAGGAGGGACGTTTGCAACTTTAACAAAGCTATGAAATTTGAAGGCTTTCAGTGTGATGGGAAGATCTAGTTGCAAATCTTGTGTATTTTGCAGATCAAAAGACACAACTGGTTCCAACCAATACAGGCTCGACATATCCAAAACCTCACTTAAGATTTGCTCTGAAATCCATACTGGAAACAAAAGCTTTTGGCTTTCCAGTGTGACCGAGCTTCGTGTTCATCCCTTTCTTTCTCTTCTGCCTCACGAACAATTCGTTGGTGCTCATCCATTTGAGCTTCATGATTTTTTCTTTTTTTAAGCTCGTGTTCATTAGGCTCTTCCTCTTCACTGTCGTCAATGATTGGTTCATCAACGAACTTCTCTTTGCCTTTCGAATCTGAAGCTACATTATCCTTCGGTTTGTTTTCTTTGTTTGGCTTGACAGTTGGCTTGATAGAAGGTTTGGAGTTTTCCTTCTTGGATTGTTTCACATCTTCTCCCCCTTGTTTTGGAATTAAGCTTGATTTCGGAACACCTTCTAATCTGTTGAGCATTGCGAACATTGGCCTTAACTTTTCAGAGAGATGCTTTTTAATTATGATTGTGATCATCGAGTCACGAGTCTCGATGATGTCCGAAAGCAGAGCATTCACATATGCTACACATCTTTTCATGACATCCTTCTCGGATATGAGATCGTTGATATGTTTCTCAACATTCTCCAGCTTGATAGTAAGAACTTTCACCTTTTTCAGTCTTCACTGTGAGAGCATCCATTATTTAACTCTTAGTGGCCAATTCATCCTGAAGCTTTGTTATATTTGATGAAATGGAGGAGTTGAGCTCGGTGTTGTCGAATTGGAGGCCAGTGCGAACTTCTTCGAGTTTCGCCTTCTCCGTTCGATGTGTAGATCCAAGGCTGGAAATAACTTTGTTCGCCTTGACAGTGTTGGAATCGAACGAGCTCTGAAATGTTCTGATGAAGGAAATAGCATTTGTAATTAGTTTGTCGACTTTTTCGGTCGTTTCCTTGCAGACTGAAGCCGAAGCATCCATGGCTTTATTTGTCTTCTCAAGGTTGGCGGAGTGTTCTTTGGTGAGGGTCTCAAAGAAGGACTTGATGGTAGCTTGAGAATAGTCTTCACTGGATGATGCTTTAGATGATTGGAGCAAAGAATCCAACTTCTCTTTGATCGCCTTAAGTTTCCCTTCAGTGACGGGAGCTTCTTCATCACTATCAGTCCGAATGTTGAAAGGACTGTAGGTGAATCCTCTAAAGTCTTCCTCATCACCACCATAAATCATGTATGGATGATCTTGGTGGAAAGGTGAAATGGGTGGAGTAGAATGGCCAACTAGGAATTATGAAGCACCTGCCCCCACATCAGATGCATGGACAGTTACTGGAGGTTCAACAGTAGAAGTAGTTGTTGTGGCGGTGGAATATGTTAAGAGTGGGTTTTGGGTTTGCGAAACACCCAAAGATACTAGCGGGCAAGGAACAATGGTGATTGGGGTGGAGACAGTGGATGTAGGTGAAGGAACTAAAAAATCCTTGAATAAATCTTCAGTGATTGGAACAGAGGTTGGGATTTCAAACATTACCTCAAGGTTCGTAGTTGTAGGCTCTGAAACCTTTGGTTGAAATGTTGTTGTAGTATCATCCTCTTTGTGAACCTTTTCCTGAATAAGAGTCTCCGAAACCGTTTTTGACTTTGAATCTTCGCATTCGCTAGGTGTTAGAGTTCATGGCCTGCAAGCCACTATCTTGACCCTCTTCCTTTTATGATCTTGAGGAGGTTAGGAAGGTTTTGCATTGGGTTTTCTTTTACCTCCCTGCTTTGGAGATTAAGTAGGTTCAGACGGACCAACTTTCACACCCTTTTTCTTGCCTCCTTTCTTGGGTTTGTCCGCCTCATCAAGGACCTTTCACATTTCATCAAACAAAGGACGAAAGCCTGAGACGGGTAGACTACGATAGGCTCGCAGTATGTCACTCGCAGCTGGAACCTCACGAAGCATAGACTCCGAAATTGAACCGATGAAACTGAACTTTGAGTTATCAACGAGTATGATGTTGGTTGTGTGGACGATTTGGATTGAAGCCATACATAAGTCCTTGAGAATGGGGATGTTGAGCTTGTTGATCGCCCGTTGAACAACGATGGTCCAAAAATAAGCATAGGAGGTTTCACTGTGTCGTGT
The DNA here is from genome assembly GCF_051521515.1 of Lactuca serriola. Classification (NCBI taxonomy): domain Eukaryota; kingdom Viridiplantae; phylum Streptophyta; class Magnoliopsida; order Asterales; family Asteraceae; genus Lactuca; species Lactuca serriola. The sequence goes on from NC_136411.1 coordinate 355,239,033, forward strand.
TGTAGAGAGGGTACTTTGGACCAATTGAGCCCATAGAACTGAGCCGTAATCCAGATTTATGCTAGCGTAGATGTCGTGCATCATTGTCATATATAACTTGCTCATACAACTTGAGCCTGTAACTCTCTCCGAGAAGCTCTTGAATAGAAGTGTGAAGAGGTCGTTCCACATCGGTGGCAAGTTGGGCTTCTTAAACTTAGAAACTGCTATCAACGCTTCCTTGTAGCCCATCTGGTAGAACATCTCCAGAATGGTTGTTAGGTCATGTTTAGTTGGTTTGAGGTAGGCATTCATTTGCTTAGGCTGTGAGTATTTGTTCGCATATTTGTATGGGTTTGCGATTGGGTGGTATTTAAGGTATGTATGTTGTTTATGGCTGTAAACGGGTTTACCGCTGTAAACGTGTTTGCAATCTCTATTCTCTATATATAGTGTCAGTGGATTTCAGATGGCGGTAGTAGTTTACGGTCAAGTGTGTGTGTTTTGAGTCCATTGTACCTGACGTTTTTAGCTGTTATAAACGTGTGCAATTTGGATCAATCTTGCTTATACTCCTTCTTGTTTTTATCATTTTGGCTTGTTCTTTGTGTTGATCACTAGTTGGTTCTTAGTTTTCGGGAACTTACAATTGGTATCAGGTCCAATCTAGTGTCAAAACTGATCAGGCTTAGTTTTCGGCTGGTTTAGTATCCATTTTTGGTGTTGTTCAAGCTTCTTATTGCAAATCATACATTGTTACTACTGTTGTTGTTGGGTTTTTGCTGTTGATTGTGAATTCAAGGCTAAAAGGATCGAAAATCTGCTTGAAATTGTTCCTTTTGTCAAAAATCTGGACGCTTGTGGTTGTGATCTGTTCAATAGTTTACAACTGTAAACTAATTCTCGGCTATAAACGTCTTGTATTTTAGGTTGTGAATCGCTTTAACCGTGAATCGTTTCCAGTTGTAAACCATTTTTGGCTGTAAAACAGTTTATGACCGTAAACCCTCGTCGGTTGTAAACTTATTCGACTGTGAACCTTCCTCGACTGTAAACCTTTTACGGCTATAAACCTTTCTCAGTTGTAAACCTTATTCGGTTGTAAACCTTTTTCAATTGAAAAGTTAATGTAGTAGCTGATGCTCTTAGTCGAAAGGAATACTCGGGCCGCCGAGTGAAGTCCTTGACCATGATGATCCATTCACACCTGTCCACGCAAATCAAGGAAGCTCAAAAGGAAGCCTTGAAAACAGGAAACATAGCTGGCGAAGCCTTAAGAAGAATGGATAAAAATCTTGAAGTCAAGGGTGACGGAGTTCGTTACTTCATGAATCGAATCTAGACACCAAAGTTTGGTGGATTCAGAGATGTTGTCATGAATGAGGCTCATAAGACTCGATACTCCGTGCATCCCGATTCAGACAAGATGTATCTTGACCTTAATAAATTGTATTGGTGGTCGAACATGAAAGCTGACATTGCTGCCTATGTAGGCAAGTGTCTGACTTGCGCCAAAGTCAAAGTAGAATACCAAAAGCCCTCAAGATTGTTACAACAACCCGAAATACCGGAGTGGAAGTGGGAGCGGATAACCTTGGATTTCATAACCAAGTTACCCAAAACAGCGGGCAGACTTGACACCATTTGGGTGATAGTCGACAGATTAACCAAATCCGCACACTTCCTACCAATAAAGGAAACTAACAAAATGGAGAAGCTAGTCCGAACATACACCAGAGAGATTGTGCAACTGCATGGTGTACCAATATCCATTAACTCCGACAGAGATAGTAGATTCACCTTACGGTTCTGGTAGTCACTACAAAAATCTCTAGGGACCAGACTAGACATGAGTACCACTTACCATCCACAAACCGACGATCAGAGTGAGAGGACCATTCAAACCTTGGAGGATATACTAAGATCTTGTGTGATCGATTTTGGTAAGGCATGGGATACCCATTTACTACTAGTCAAGTTCTCATACAACAATAGCTATCACACTAGCATCAAGGTTGCTCCATTCGAAGCCCTCAACGGTCGCAAGTGCAGATCACCTCTGTGCTGGGCTGAAGTGGGTGACACACAACTAGCTAAAGAAAGAGTACCTGACTCCACTCTCACCGGCCCGGAAATCATACAAGAAACGACTGAGAGGATTGTCCAAATCCAGGAACAACTAAAAGCTTCAAGAGATAGACAAAAGAGTTATGCGGACAAAAAGACGGAAGCCCTTGGAATTTCAGGTTGGGGACCGAGTGCTATTGAAGGTCTTACCCTGGAAGGGATTAATACGTTTTGGTAAACGTGGTAAACTAAATCCAAGGTATATCAGAACATTCGAGATCCTTGCCAGGATCGGCCTAGTAGCATACAAGCTTCGATTACCACACGAACTCAATATCGTACATTCCACTTTTCATGTGTCAAACTTAAAGAAGTGTTTGTCAGATGAGACCCTCGTTGTCCCTTTGGACGAAATCGAAATCAACGAGAGTCTCCATTTTGTAGAAGAACCAGTAGAAATCATGGATAGGAAAATTAAAAGAACAAAACAAAGTCGCATACCCATTGTGAAGGTCCGCTGGAATGCAAAGCGAGGGCCTGAGTACACCTGGGAGTGCAAAGATCAGATGAAATTAAAATACATGCATCTTTTCCCTAGTCCATAAACACTTATCTAAGAATAAATTCTGGGACGAAATTCTCTCTAACGGGGGGATGATGTGATAACCCGATATTTCAAGTCAATATAATGACCTAAGTCAAGTATTGTAATCTACTTTTGATATAATAAAAAAATAGCGTCAAAAATAAAATGTTCCAAAGTCTCAATTGGGTTGCATAAAGTAATAGATATCGTAACAAGGTTTTCAGAAATATAAAGAACACAAAAATTCAAGTTATAACGAAGAAGTTATGGCCAATCAAAAATCCACAGCAAAACCGGTAAAACACCATTAACCTTAAAACACGAAATTTCAATAAAATACTTTTTAGCCTTAGGTATCTAAACAAATGTTGTAGATATCATTAAACAGTGAACGTATATAAAAAGATCGTCCAAATCTGACTTCGCATGAGGAAGTTAGGATTTTTCTAAGTTTTAGAATGGCGGTAGACAACTAAAAACTCGAAATAGAGATCGAGCGATATTTAGTCGACACGACCTAAACGAGAATTGAAGATCTTGACAATAGTAGTACAACGGTACAAAGACAGACGAAAACGGACATCAGATAAAGAAGTTATGTATTTTTAACATTCTTTTCCTGTCCCGACCTATTAAAAATATATAACTAAAAATAAAGTTAAAATATTCCAACAAAGTCTAAATGAAAGTTGTAGATTATATTCTCACCTACGTGTGGATATAAAGAACATAAAAAACAGAGCTTGTATGCAAATGTTACGTATTTTAGAAGATCGAGGCACACAAACCGGGGGGGGGGGGGGGTACCCCTCCTAGCCCGTCCCATCTGAAGTCCGGCGTCCGAGGGTGACATCATCACTGACGTACGCCCCGCGTACGAGAGCCAAGTTCCTTCCTATAAATAAGATGTCAGGGTTCTGGCTTCATTTGCTAATTTACACCATTTCTCTCCCATTTTCTCACTTTCGAGCCTCCCAAAATTATCCCGACGCCCCGGTTACGTCTCCAAGCTATGAGGAAGGTCCGAAGGTCCATAAATCCCGAGAACTTTTCTACTTTCCGGTCGAAATGCTGCCTGAGAAAAGTCTTGTTTTCTTCAAATCATCACACTTACCAGGTGAGTTCATACCCCTATATTTTCACGTCTTTTCTATGTTTTAAGGGGGGCGGGGGAGGGAATACTAGTGAAACGCAAGAAAAACTTATGTTAAAATGCAAATCGATACATACAGTTTCAAATAATTTATCTATAATTTGTGTATAAATGTTAAATACATAAATAACATTATTACAAATGTTATACTTTACATGCAAAGATAGTAACACACTAAGGTTCATCATGAAAATGAAATACATTTTTGGAAAACTATAATAGGTATAGTTTATGAGATATTCATGATAATTTACACTTTATAAACACTATAGAAAGGAAATACTTACATTTACAAGAACAATGGACTTTTCATACGTAACTCTATTTGATACTAACTTTGTGAGACATTTGACTTTACGTACTTTCATGTACGCATTTAAGTCCTGTATTATATACCATAATATCTTGTATGGATAGTGTGATACTTGTGTATAGATCTATACGGGATTGACAATCCCGCACCTAACTGTTAGCTACAGTTGGACCTACAGGTCTGGGGTGACAAACGTCATATCATTCCAACTCCTGAAGAATGTTGTGACAGGCGGTCTAGTCAATAGTACGGTTATAAAACTCACATGAAGTATTAAAACAATTGATTTACGAGGCTATGAAACGCCTTAGTGATTATATATACATATATAAATCTACTTGCACTATTTTAAGTATGGAAAATACTTATGCATTCCGATTTTTGGAAATTTTAAAACTACTATTCATTTATGGAAAATATTGGAATTTCTAGAAACAAACTCAGTTACTTTATACAAAAAGGCATACAATTCTTATACAAAAACGCTTATGAACTCTCCAACTTAATTATTGACACTTTTTCAAAACTACTTGTATTTCTCAGGGATTCAGTAATACAGGTAACAACAACTTTTGGGGAAGGGACGCTAAGGAATCAATCTTCAACTTATTTTATCATCATAATGTAATTTCTTTTGAAACATGTATTACAATCAACAATGTAACTTTTTAAATTATATTTATGATGGATTTGTTTGCTTTCTTTACTATTTACTCAACTGTTATGATACTACACGAAGTCATCCGGCCTTGAACGATTTCGCCATTCTGGTTTGGGGGTGTGACAAATGTTCGTGGAGACTAGCCTGAACTAAATATGGCGACCGGTCAGGAATTCTGATGTAGGGATTTCATGATAAATTAAATATTTGGGTGGTAAAAAGAAAGAGCGGAAACTCGGAATACTATCAGCACAAGAATGACTTCGGTTCTTGGACAAAAGTAGATCTTATTGAACTTGATAATGCTCCTTTCCATAACCTATCAAACGGTCCTCGAGGGAGTGACTCCAAACTCTTTTTAGATAATCAAGTAAAGAGGAAGTTTGTTGGAATGAAGACAACATAATCTTTTGTGAAGAAAGCCAAAGATGTTCTTGACCCAAAAACTAACAAAGCGATGAAAACTGTGATGTGGCCTCCTACAAAGCAAATGAAAGAAATTCCCATTATTCAGCATTTCCGTGATGGATCTCTTCACGATATGGAATATTGGGTTTTCGATGAGGCCACAGCCACTGCTGTAATCAAATTCCCAACTAGTGTGTTTCGTGTTGTTGAGGCGAAGGATCTTCTACAGTTTGGTGAACGATACATTCAAACTTTGGCTCAACATCAAATCGTGGTCAAGACTGAGATTTTCGAGTCTGCCACTACAGAGTTTACGAGTATGATCATTGAGATTATTAACAAGAAGATGTGGTTGGGGGCCATGGGAAGATTTGACGTGCTGATCATTGAGAAAGATTGAGTTCATGCTAGCCTCAAACCAAGGGGGAGACTGTTAGGTCATGTTTAGTTGGTTTAAGCTAGGTATTCATTTATATAGGTTGTGTTAGTATTTGTTCATGTATTTGTATGGGTTTGTGGTTGGGTGGTATTTACGGTCTGTATGTCGTTTACGGCTGTAAATGTGTTTACCGCTGCAAACGGGTTTACGGCTGTAAACGTGTTTGCATTCTCTATTACCTATATATAGTGTCAGTGGATGTCATATGGCGGTATTAGTTTGCGGTCAGGTGTGTGTCTTTTGAGTCCATTGTACCTGACGTTTTCAGCTGTTATAAATGTGTGCAATTTGGATCAATCTTGCTTCTACTCCTTCTTGTTCTTATCATTTTTGCTTGTTCTTTGTGTTGATCGGTAGTTGGTTCTTAGTTTTCAAGGACTTACAATGGATGAGTTGGAGATGCTCTCAGGATCAACCATGTCACGACCCCGTGGAGCCCTAGGAGGTTAAAAAACCTTGATTTTGTGATTTAGGTTTTCTGGTTAAAGATTTCAAACATGATTAACTCTTCCCCCTTTTGGTAGCTAGTAGTGGAGTAGGCTTTTGCCAGATGCACCAAGGGAACAATTTCAGACTTGGTAAGAGCAATAACCAGTTGAAAATACCTCAAAAATTCAACGATGTGCTAAAGAAACTCATCGTATTTTGCTGGGTCAAGGTCAAGAATCAAATTTTGATTTGCCTTGAGGTTGAGGATCAATGATTGTGCCATCTGTTTTGTAACTGAAGGTGTGTATGATGAAGCTGCCATTGAAGCTTGAGGAAGGAGATGATGAAGAATAGAGAGTAAGAATCATTGGAGGATTTTGTTTGTTTTTTGAAAGTGGTAAATAATTAATGAATTGTTAAAATCCTTTTATACAGTATAGTAGGTGAGAGAAATCCGGCGATTGGTTGCATCAGTTACTTAAAAGTCTCCTAAAAAGGTGTGAAAGACAATTGTGACGTGTGTTAGGTGGCATCAAATAAACGTCCGTTCAAATTCTCACGCCCAAATCTTATCCTTTAAGATGCCGTTTTAGTTACGTCCTTTCGCAGTTAATCTAGATATGAACTTTCGTAATTAATAACCATCAAATGTTCTGTGAAACTGAAAGTAATCATGAGTACCACAAACTAGACTTTGGAAAATTACAAGGATCTTCGTGCGAGAGTGTGCTAAAGATAAAGAAATAAATCAACACAATACTAAGGGATTCTAGTGATGTCTAATAAGACATGAAGCAGATGGATCCCATGCAATGATCTCTTCCTTCGGAGTCAAGAGAGACTCTAAAATGTCTGTGTGGTTTCCCGTTGAATTACGATCAATTGTTTATTGAGAAACAACAAAAGGCATCTTTTCTTTAGGCTTTAATGGTGGCTTTATCTTCAACCGAACTACGAAACTTGATATAAGTCTGAACGTTCGGATAAAGTACTTGTCTGACCAGCGTAGCCATAAAAACAAGTATGCTTTGGAATTATTTTGAGTGACAAGGATAAGCATAGAAATCTCAAGAAAAATAAAAACTGGATCTATTGGGAAGAAACGTCTTAGGACTAGAACGTTTCATTAAGATTACACAAAAAGAAAAAGAGATTTCATGATACGTACCACGAAGGTGGACATTCGTTAATTCCATGGTGAATAAGCTAGAACATTTAAATTGTTCACTGTCAGTTCTTAAGTATGTGTTGGATTTTGGGTTTCACTCAATCGTGGTGATAACGAATTTAAGATCATAAACACAGAATGTGTTGTAACCATAAAGCTCAATGGTAATATATGAGAGTCTATAGGGTTACATGTAAGAATGCGAAAGTGGTGGAGAAATGGTATGAGGTGGTTCCAAAGAAATTATGTATCTCTGCTATGTGAAAGTGACTAAGCAGTTAACTCTTAACTCAATGTGAGAAAAGTCAGGTAGCTCTTGGCTTATGTGAATGAACAGCCTTATTGGGAAGAAACGATTGGTGAATCGATTCATTAAGGCTTCAACATAGAAAGTCTTTGAGGCTTTGGACGACATGCAGTAGCATGCTTCTAGGGACACTTAACTAGTGCACATATTAGAAAATTTATACCTGCCCCATCATTCCTAATTGAGATCAACAAGATGTTTGCCTTGAAACCTGCTCAATTATCCAATATTTTTAGTATTTTTGTTTAGAAAAACATTAAACAAATAAAATATTTTTGTATTTTTGTTTTTCTGAAAAAGAAAAAAAAACAGAAAGAAATAAAATATTTTTGGATTTTCAATATTCTGAAAAAGAAATAAAAACATAATGAAATATTTTTGGATTTTCGATTTTTTGAAGAAGAAATAAGTAAAAAAGAAATAAAGAAAATGCACCAAGGATACATGTAGTCGCTAACCACGAACAAACAGTAGAATACGAGTCACCACAAACATTTTCACTTGTTCGTAGCGTGAATAGTTGACTACGAGCGTTCGCACCAATTCGCAGTGTGAACAGTTGTCTGCGAGTCACTGCGATCGTTCGCACCAATTCGCAGGTCTATCAAAAACTTATGACTGCAAAGGTGGTTTCGGAACAAATTCAGCCTCTATCATTCCTAAGCCTTGAAGAATTCAATTGAAGGTTTGCTCGGGCAAGGGTTTCGTGAAGATGTTGGCAAATTGATCAGCGGATCTAACAAAGTGTATCTCGACATTTCCGTCTTCCACATGATCTTTGATGAAGTGATACCTCGGTGCAATGTGTTTGGTCTTTGAATGTTGCAATGGGTTGTGACAAATACGAATGGCGCTCTCAGAATTGCAATATAATGGGATTCACTTCATGTTGATGCCATAGTCATGAAGCTGACTTTGAATCCAGATTACTTATGAAGTACAAGAGGCAACAACTATGTACTCTGCTTCAGCAGTTGATAATGAGACGCAAGTTTGTCTTTTGGATTGCCATCTTACAAGTTTGCCATCAAGGAATTGGCATCTTCCTGTTGTACTCTTTCGATCTAGACCGCAACCTCCAAGATCAACATCTGAAAACGCTTGCACAAAGAAACCTTAACTTGAAGGGTATCATATTCCTAGTGAGGATGTTCGCTTGAGATACCTGAAGATATTCTTAACAACGGTCATGGGGATTTCGCGAGGATTTTTTTGAAACCTGGCTCAATAGAAAATATAAAACATAATATCTGGATGACTAGAAGTCAGATACATCAATGAATCTATCGTTTGACGATAGAGAGTCATATCCGCAGCTGGCTTATCTAGAGATGGTGTTAGTTTCGTTCTGAATACCATTGGAACCTTCACTTTAGAATCTCCCACCATTCCAAACTTGGAGAGTAAGGTCTTTGTATAAGCCTCCTGATTGATGAAGATCCCTTCCCGACTTTGTCTTATATTCAAGCCAAGGAAAAAGTTAATCGGACCCATGGAGCTCATCTCAAACTTAGTTTCCATCAACTTTTGGAATTCAGTTGTTAAGCTGGGGTTAATTGATCCGAATATGATGTCATAAACGTATATTTGGATGACCATCAAGTGGTTACTATTTTTCTTGCGAAAGAAATTTGGGTTGACCGATCCCTGTTTAAATTTAGCATGTTTTAAAAATTGAGTAAGAGTTTCCTACCAGGCTCTTGGAGCTTGCTTTAAACCGTAAATTGCCTTGTCCAGAATGTAACAGTGGTTCGGATACTTTTTGTTTATGAACCCTGGTGGCTGTTCCACATACACTGTTTCTTCTAGTTCTCCATTTAAAAATGCACGCTTGACATCCATATGATATACTTCAAAGTTATTGTGTGCTGCGTATGCCAGAAAGATGCGAACAGATTCCAACCTTGTAACGGGTGCGAAGGTTTCTTCGTAGTCAATGCATTCTTCCTAACAATATACCTTAACAACGAGTCGTGCCTTGTTTCTTATCACATAATGTCACACCCTCAAACCAGACGGCGGAAACGTTCGAGGGCTCGCGTGACTTTAATTGAATACATTCACAATGAATATACATGAATCATAACATAAACGTCACCATGCATCAATATATTGCAACTGGAATTGTTCACATCAAGTACATTGTTTTAACATTACACATTCATAGCATAAATTGTTTGAATGCTTTTAACAACATAACATCTAACATTACTTCATATTACTCTTCCGCTTAGCAGTTACCTGAGAATACAAGTTATTTTGGAAAAACGTCAACATATGAAATGTTGGTGACTTCATAAACAATGTTGTGATAAAATGATTTGTATAGTTTGTAAAACCCAGAAAATCCGATATTTTCTGAAAAGACTTTTGTTTATCAATGTGTGAAGATCCATAAATTGATGCATGAGTGATTTCAAAAACATATACATGAAGGGTATTTTGTATTATAGTTATAAAATTTCGAGCGAGTAGTATTGAATCCCCTGGAAAACTCGATGTTTTCCGATGTTGAAATGTATTCGTAATTACTGATTTTTGTATTGTCTTAACGAATGATTATTGATTAATCCACATTGTATACCGTCCTAATTTCGTCTACTTTGAAATCCCGTAAGCCTTAGCGAACGAAGAGAAGGGGATCATTATGTCCCACCACTATCGCAAGTACCTTAGGCTGTCGTGGATGCGAAAGACACGATGGTCCAACTCGCATTTGATTACTGTGACCTTACTAGCTTTTCTAACGGGACACTTTGTCCCGCTAGAACATAAAAGCTATTGAAAGTCCTTTTATAAAATATTGGGTCATTTAAGGCCCAATAACATATAAGCGTTATCCATCTGAGTCCAAAGATCATGTTGGTGGGCTTGCAAGGCCCAACAAGCATGATTTGAAACTCATAAGCCCAAAGTTTGTAGGTTTACACATCGAAGGTATCGCGTTTCGTTTGGAGAGTTTGATTTTAACGTTAGTTATAGTGTTTCGATTCGAGACTGAATCAATTCGTGTATCACGATATTTGGAGTCAAACGTGTATTCGTCTTTTAATTTGTCGGTAGTCGTAGTTTTGTTTTTTTGATTTAATGAAATAGTTTGTCTAAATATAAATTTGACCTTTTCATTTCCTTTCTTTTATAAAAGTAACAATTTAAGTCCTTTAAATAGAAGAATTTCATTTTTATTCCTTAAAACATTTTTTTGACACTATTGTATCATAAACTTGTTAAAAAGACAATTTTAACCCAAAATTTATTTTGTTAACACCTTTAGCCCTTCCAGATTGGAGTTTCTCGGTTAGAACCCCATATTTCTCAACTTTTACAGTTTTAGCCGAAAATATAAAAAGTTTACATTTTTGATCCTTTTTGGAATTGAAAAGCATTTTTGACCTTTGAAATAGTTTTATTGCACTTCTTATCCCCTGTTTTGCAGAGTGTTTCATATCAGCCACTTTAAACTTCATTTTTTTCGCGATTTTGGACTTATTGGGCCGAAAGCCCAAATTTAGCCCATTAAGCTAAATTTTTGCATTTCAAGTCCATTGAAAATTCTAATATTTAGAAAAATGATTATAGAAACTGTTTTCACCCTTTTGACCCTCGAGAAACGGTGACTTGACAGTTTTTAACCCAAGTTTTGTATTTTTGACAATTTAAGCCCTAAAATGGGTTGTATGTTAGAATATGTTCCTCATAACCTTATAAGCTATTTTTCTTGACTTGTTTAATGTAAAATACCTTAGATTATGTTTGTTTCCTTTCTCATGTCATAAATCTCGAGTTAACACCCCTTATGGTTACATATTTACCACAAAAACACATAAAATCACACACATACATGCATAAAACCACACATAGCATACACATACACATAGATCTACACATTTTCTTGTATTCTCCCCCATAAAACATATGAAAACAAAAAAAGAGGGGTATGAAGCTCACCTTGAGTTGTAGTTTCGGTTTTGAAGAGAAAAGAAGAAAATTTCAATCCTAGCAAGTCCTCTTGGTAGATATCGAGTTTAGTGGCTTCTAAGGTGCAAGATCACAAGTTGGAATAGATTTAGAAGAGATTTTTGATGAAATGAAGTAGCTAGATAATGGATTTAACATCAACTTACCTGAGATGATGTGTTTGTGGGAAAATCTCCTTGAAAGCTTCCTAATTCTCGAAAACTTGGTGAAGAGTAGAGAGAGTTTCCTTGAAAGAGTTTGAGTGATTTTGTGTGTGTGTTTGTGGTGTGTTCGGCCGAGAGAAGAAAGAGAGAGGAAGAGAGAGATCTTGGATGGGATAGTTGCATGGAAATATAGGAGAATGCATGGAGAACCTATGGATAAGTGTGAGGTGGCATAGGAAAAGTCAACTCGTCCTTTTATTTGTGGGTTCGGCTGAGAATGGAGAGGGGAAAAGGAAAGAATTGGGCCTTGAGTGCTTAGCTCATATTATGACTCACTTTTGATGATGTTTGGCCCAAATAAATCAAAGTATAACTTTTATGACTCATTAGGGCTAAATTAGGTTGGTTGTGACCCATTAAGGCCCAAAAAATTATGTTTCATGTATATGAGTCCAAATTAGGGCCCATTAGAGAGTTCTAGATTCAGGATGGATAAATTGGAAGTTTGTTAGTCAATTAGGTCCAATAAGGAAATCCTAGTCCAAAATGGACTTAAACCGAGATTTCAAAGGTTTCCAATTCTTTGTTGAACATTTGTAGTGCTAGAATGAATTATTTGATGAAGTTTTGTTGTTATAGAATAAGTATCATACATGCTTTCATGTTATTGATTCATAGTTGTTATAAGTGTTGTAGTTACAAGGCCTCAAAATTCCTAGTTGTGACACATAACCTTCTTTATCCAGCTTGTTGCGAAATACCTATTTCAGACCAACTACAGACGTGTCCTTAGGAGTGGGAATAAGTCTCCAGACCTTGTTTCGTTCGAATTCATTGAGGTCCTCCTACATTTCTTGCACCCAATCAGAATGATCAAGAGCAATTTGAACGTTTTTGGGTTCAGATTTGGAGATAAGTGAGTTAAACATGCAATATTCCACTTTAGAGAATAAAGCAGTTCACTTTTATTTTTGTTGTGCTCTCATAAGAACTCTTGAAGATGAATCTCCTATAACTTGATTTTTTGGATGATCTTTGGTTAATTTAGCAAACGGAGGGTAATTAGGATCATATGTTGGATTTAATTCGACATTCACTTCTTCAAATTCTGACTGCACATCCGAATCATCATTCACATTTCCATTCTCCCCCTCGAATGATGTATGTATATATTCTTCTGGATTCGGATTCTTACCCTGGAAAAGTGGTTCTAAGTTGAATTCAGGGGTTTTGTTCTCCCTATGAACATGTGTATCAAGGGAAGAGGTGGAAGTGAACCCCCCTACGGTGTAGCATTTGAACCTGTTGATTGAGATGGAACTTCAGGGTCTTTCGAAGTGGGGTGCTCGTGTTCCATATCTTTCGCATCATCGTCTATCATTTTCTTCAATTCATCTTCCTTGTTGTCAGCTGCGTTGGATTATGAGGATATTTCCTTTTCTGGCTCATCAAATAGGTTAATGAACTCCTCATAGAGGTTGGAGAGTGGAATGGTAGCAGGATTCGTTTTGGGAAAGATCTCTTGTGATGGACTATCATTCTTCTGAAACTTCTTCAAGTAATTGTTGTCGAAAGTGACATAATTGGTTTCTTCTATCCTTTTGGACTTTTTGTTGAGAACCCTATATGCTTTAGAAGTCAGAGAATACCCTAAGAATATACCTTCGTCAGCCTTCACATCGAATATGTTCCTTTGCTCCTTTGAATTAAAGATAAAGCACATGGAGCCAAAGACATGGAAAAACTTAACATTAGGTTTTCAATTATTTATAATCTTATAGGGAGTGACAGGGAATCGTTTATTGAGGATTGATCGACTTTGGGTAAAGCAGGCAATTCCTATCGCATCCGCCCAGAAATAAAGCGCCAGATTCGTGAATGATAGCATGGTTCTCGTAGCTTCGCACAACGAGCAGTTTTGTCTTTCAACGACCCTGTTTTGTTGACGAGTATAAGGAGCCGAAAAGTTGTGAGATACTCCTTTCATAGTATGGAATTCTTCCAACGCTTGATTTTTGAATTCCAACCGATTTTCACTGCGAATGTTACGAACCATCTTTCACAGTTATTGCTCTATCTGCTTTATGAAATCCTTGAGATTTGGAGTGGCTTTGGATTTCTGTTTAAGAAAATGCACCCAAGTGAATCTGGAAAAATCATCTACAATTACAAGTATATATCTGTTACCACCAATGCTTTCAATTGCAGAAGGACGACAAAGGTCTATATGCAAAAGTTCAAGTGGTTCTATGACTTTCTTATTCAAAATTATAGGATGACTCTTCCTGCTCTGTTTCCCTATTTTGTAGGCTGTAAAAAGATGTTCTTTGTTAAACTTCAAGAGTGGAAGCCCTCGCACATGATCACCAAGAATAAGCTTGTTGATGTCTTTAAAATTGAGATGCAAGTGTCTTCGGTGGCATAGCCAACTATCATCGATAGAATCTTTCGTATGTAAACAAATTGCATGCTTCCCTTTGATGGGGTTCAGATTTAGTGGATACATTTCGCCTTTGCGTTTTGACTTTAGGAGCATGGTTTTGGTCTCCTTTTCAATGATCTCAGATCCCTCATTGTCAAACAAAACTTTTAATCATGTACTAACCACCAGCTGCGAAACACTTATGAGGTTGTGTTGCAGGCCTTCCATGTATGCGACCTTGCGAATTGAAAATTTCCCATTGGTGATCATCCCATAGACCTTAATTTCTCCAACTGAATTGTTGCCGTATTTCACTCTTCCTCCATCCTTTAGTGCTCTAAACTCTCTTAGTTCTTCCTTTCTTCCTGTCATGTGGCGCGAGCAGCCATTGTTTATGTACCATTCAGAGTCAAACTGCTCGTCACGAGTCACCTACAAAAATCAAAGAGATTTAGGAACCCAAAGTTGTTTGGGTCCACGTGAGCCTTTCACAAGAAAAGTAATATCAATGTACCCAAATAAGATCTTTTGACTAAAGTGATGCTATCTTTCTTTTTAATTTGAAAAACAATGATCCTTTTATGTTTTAGGTTCTTATCATTTGATGATATTTTCCTTTTCTTATTTTGGATATGTTGTTTGACAATTTTCTTCTCAACTTTCTTTGGATTAGTTTTGGATATTTTGAGAGGAACTTTGGGCTCCGAAACAATCTTTCCTTTGCCTTTGACATCTTGTGATGTTTTGGCTGAATGTGAAGTGTTCGTGTTAGGAGAAAAGTCAGACTTGGTTTCTCCAAAGGTTTCACTTGTTTTGAAAATGATGGTTTTTGAAAAACTTTTTGATTCGAAACCTGTGGAGATTAAGACTGATTTTGTTGAAAATTCTTAGGTTTTGTAGGTGAAGAGAACTTTCATTTGGATTGACTGATTTTTCTTGATAGAAAAAGTTGGGATTTTTGGAATTCCGCAAAACGCTTTCTTTCCTTGAGATTTTTTATATCTCGCATTTATTTGCCGTTTTGAGCTGCGAATTGCTAATAGGATTTATGAATGTTTGCCTTAGATTTTGGCTTTATATGAGGAGTTTCGGGTTGAATCGATGAACTATCGCTTGGAACATTCTTAGTTCCACTGGGACTCCCCTTTCGTAGCTTGAGTTGACTTTATTCAACGGTTTTGCTACATATCTGCTCTTCGTTTTCCAAGAGGTCATTTCGGATAGACCTTTGGTTTCATCCACATTATCGATTGCAGCTGACCAGAAAAACTCATCGTATCCATCTTTATTGTTGTCTTTGACCCTGGACGTTAATTTTGCTGTTTCATTTTTGTTCAGTTCCTTAGTTGCGAAAACTTGATTGGGAACAGTTTGAACCCTTGGAAAAATGGTTGCTTTTTCTCTTAAAACTTTTGATTTATCTTTAAAAAAACGAGCAAACTCAACTGGATTTTTAGAAATTAAGACTTTCACAGGTTCAGGTTCGTTTTTAACAAATTCAGAGCAATCAACCTCATCCTCCACAGAGATTTCACTCATATCAGTATCATCGTCAAATTCAGATGTATTTTCAACATTAAGTTTGTTTTCTAAACTCAACTTAGTGTTTAATGAATCAAACTTTTGCACAGTATCAGATTTGATTTTCTCTTTATCATTTTCATCCAAAAGTTGTCTCAACATGTTCTCTTTATCATTTTCATCCAAAAGTTGTCAGATGAGACGATAGATTCACACCTATAATAATCCGCGTCGATTTTGTCCTCTTTCAATTCGAGAAAGGGCAAAATCATCTTGTGAATTTTCTTTCCAATCTCACAATCAAGATGTAACTGAGTGATATTAAAATAAATACTTTTCGCAATCAAACAAAAAATATTACGCTGTTTTAAAAGACCTACATTATCTCTCTTCAAATAAATCAACTCATCCCTAGACCTAGACAAATCTGAATCCAACTTTTCAATCCACATGCGTCACTCTTCACTTTTGTTCGAAACCCTACCGAGTCGATCGGTTAAGTTAGAATTATTCAAACGGTTTATTTTTAAACTGTCATTAAAACTAGATAATATGTATTTTAGATCATCTAATTCAGTTTCATATTTAGACACATGAATATTCAAAGATTTAAGAATGGTATGTACTTTGTTTATCATCCACTCACATTCGTTAATCTGCCCAGGGACGGGTTTCACTGCGAAACAGTCGTCCGAGACACGATCGCCATCACTAGCGTATTGTCTATGCTCCGAATCTTCCTTTATCACCACAAGCACCTTCCACTGAACTGTGAATGGCCATCTTTCACCACGAAGCTTCTTCCATGAGTTGGTCTACGAAACTCTTCGTCTTTAAAGTCTGTCGACCATACTTCGACCCTGCCAAACTCATCATCATTTTTCTAAACAATCGAAGCTGGTTTCACATCATCAATGCTTTTCTTCTTCTTTGCTTCCTCTAAATTTTTGAGGAAGTATGCCTCATCATCCTCTTCTTCCTTCTTCTCATTCATCCTTCGCAACATGCACTACTTTGCCATTTTTTCCATGCCAATAGTTACAGTCATAGCCGGAGTCAGCCACGAGCTTCTTCTCCTTGTTTATTTCCTCTTTTTGAGAGTTATTTGTGTTGGATTAAGTGTCTAATCCCATAACTATTTTGGTATGTACTTGACTCGATTATGAGCATGGTCCTTTTGGGTTGCCTTCACCATAGCAACTGATAGGATGAATTATGGAAAAAGAGGATTAATTATGATTTGTTAACATATTATATGAATAATATATTAAAAGAGAAATCATATTGTTTAATTAATATTGATCAAGAATTAATTTAGAATTAATTTTGTTGTCAAAAGAGATTAATTAAACTTAGGGGATGGATACTGTAATTATAAGATAATTGCAATTGGGCTGATAAATTACCTTTGAATATAGGTTGGACGAATTCTATGGGAAGCCCATAAGGAATTCGTCCAAGGGATATTCTAGAAGGAGTCAATGGGTTGCTTAAGGCTTAAGCAGTCATATTAGGGTTTCCAGCTAAAAACCCTAGCAACCACAAGTATAAATAGACCCCTAACATAAGGATTTTGGCCCGATGTTTCTTGGTGTTGCCCTAGCCGATTTCCTCCCCTCTCCTAAGTCATCTTGTTGCTAGTGGTGTTTGTGACTCCATTAGAGGTGCAAAATTTGCACTATGCTTTCAAAGGTCAAGGATATTCAAGGAGGACTTTTTATTACTATATAACAAGAAAGGTAAGATCTAAACCCTAGTTTATATGTCAAATTGATTGTTATATGCTAGTTCATAGAATCATTGCTTTGGTATTCAATGTTGTTGTGTCTATAGTAGAAAAACGTAGATAAAAACAATTAGGGTTGCATGAACACAATAGGAATGATGTTATGCTCATAACCCATCAGTGGTATCAGAGCCTAGGTCGTTTTTCTAGTGAATAGATGCAAAAGTGAATTGCCAAAAGTTCAAGAAAATTGAAATTTTTGCCTTCTGACTGGCAGACTCGCCGAGTCCATGTATGGACTCGAAGAGTAGGTATTACTCGACGAGTTCCATAGTGGACTCGAAGAGTCCAAGGGTCTGTTGCCAAAATTTTCGATTTTCTTGCCAGATTTTTTTGAGGATTATTTCCAAAACTCGTTTTTCTTGCCTAAAATCGATTTTTTTAATCTTTGGAAAGGTTATCCTTATCAAAATTAATGGATTTGGTTAAATATGGATAATATAGGATTATTATGAGTCAAATATTTGACCTAGTAAGATTGAAAAGTTTCAAATTTACACCCTTTAGGTTCTATAGTTTAAATTTGAACTTAAAAGTCTTAGTTTTTGAAATTTAAATAGTTAAACCCTAACAATTTTAAAGGTATCAAAATTTGTCCTCAACTTTTGGAATTTAAAAGTTAATTAAAAGGTATTAATTTTGAAATATTAAATTCTAAGACCCTAATATTTTGAAAAGTTCAAATTACACCCTTATGATTTTATTAATTTAATTAAGAGTTTAATTAAAAGAGATAATTAATAAAGATATAATTATTTGGTTTAAGTTAATCAAACTAAAAGTCTAATTTATTAATAGATTAAACCTCATAGGATTTTAAAATTGTAAAATACACCCTTATACTATATAGAATTAAAAGTTTAATATTATATATGTGTAAGTAAAAGGTCAGTCTTACCGTTAGTAGGCCTCATTCACGAAGCTGGTCTATAATGGGTGTTTAAGGAAGTGGCCTGTAAAATGACCGCCATTGGGTATCCACTTTTACCCACCGCACTCTTGACTAGTTGATGGTCGTTAGCCGAACGGGTAGGCTAGGACACAACCTTCCATTATAAGTATAATGAAGTACGAAGTAACTAAACACTATTAAAAATTCCCAAATATTAGTTACTTTAGGAAAAATGTGGAGTTGGTGCTAATCCATGAAATTGCACATTGCACCTTGTTGGTTGTTAGTGGAGCGTGTGTGGTTAACCGACACACTAATATGGGACCAATGAAGGATGGCAATAGGTAGCTCGTAGATTACCATAGATCAATGGAGCGTGTGTGGTTAACCGACACATTGATTTGGTGATAAACATCTTCACAAGTACCAAGCTAATTTGCTTGGTTATCCACACCTTGTTTGTGATCCTCGGCATCCTAGTTGCAAACATGAAGGGCACAATCAAGATTTAAACATGCCATTGAAAAGTTCAATGAATCTCAAAGGATCTAGGAGTTTCAATTCATTTAAAACCTAATTTTCAATTTTCGTTTTTAATGGTGGAAATGTGTAAATCGTCATTTACCTACCTTCAAATGTTCTGCAACTGGATCATGGCATCCCTCTTCCGAGTTGTAGAATATTATGTTGGGTCGTAGCCTTAATATCTCATTTGGGTGTTTTATTAAGGATTCAATCAACTAACTTGAATTTTAACCCGTTTTTGTAGATGTCTGATTCTAACTATGGTCTTCCCAAATCCCATGGAAAAAACTTTCCACATGAAGATGATATTCCATGATTCGATCAAGGAACTGGAGATCATTCTTCACTTCTCAAGGGTCATGTAAATGGTTTGGGCTAGGTTTAGCGTATGATTTGTTTTGGTTTATGTCTATAATTGCATTTGTGTTAGTTTTGTGTTTTGTGGTGTTTACGATCGTAAACACTTTTACGGCCGTAAACGTGTTTACGGCAGCAAACTATGTTTGCGGTCTTTGTCTAGTATAAATAGTCTACGTGTTTGTCTTTTGAGAGGTTCGATGCTCTAGAGTTTACTGCTGGTATTTGAGTTGTATCTGACGATTTCAAATGATTAATCGTATGCAAGCTCAATTCATTCATCTTATTTGTGCTATTCTTGTTTCGTAATTGTTTGATTATCAGTATTAGATCCAGAATCGGACCTAACAATTGGTATCAGAGCGGAAAATGGTATCAAACCCCTTCCATCGAGATTTTGTGTGTGTTCAAGCTGCTATCCTTGCTGTTTGCTCTTCAGAGTTTACATTCTAGGCATTAATGAAACTGATTTCATCTGAAAAATTCGAGCTTGAAGGATATTTGAGTTTACTGCCAACCGTAAACTCTGTTTACTCTCGCAAAAGAACATATTCAGAAACCGTAAACACTTAATATTCAAGTACCGTAAACAAGATTAAAGAACAGCAAACCAATAATCCGTAAACTCCAAAAACAGTGAACTAAACCGTAAACCCTGTTTACGGTCGCAAACAGATCAACCGTAAACTCGCTTTACGACCATAAACTCTCTTTACGGCCGTAAACTCTCTTTACGGCCGTAAACATTTACTTTAATCATATTTTTTTTTTAATTTCTCCCCCTAAATTTGTGCATGGGAAAGAATGAAATGACTTAAAATGCGCAAATTTAAACTAAGAAAAACCTAAAAATTGATTAAAAAAATTTAATCCTTAAAACGAATCATTTTTAGTAATCCCACAAGCACATCGAATCGAGCTTTATTAAAAGGCTTTGTGAACAAGTCCGCCACATTATTGTCACTGTGAACATGTTCTAGCCTGATGATCGAACGCTCATAACAATCTCGGATAAAATGAATTTTGATGTCAATCAGAAACACAGGAGCGATTGTGTCCTTGGCATCCGGGAACAAATTCAACTTTTCAAAGTATATCTTTGATGAGTTCTTAGTAAACATTGGTGCCATGACTCGGGGAAACAGAGACTCCTTTTTGATGTATCCCCGATTCATTCAAGCTTTTATTGACGATCAATTTCCAGACATGGTTAAGTCTGGTGAAAAGATGGATACTAAGTCCCTGGGCCCTCACACCGTTGGTCTTATTAAACAAAATAGAAAGGGAAAAGTGGTATTTCAAGGTCTTCATCCCTTGGTGAAGTTCGGACAATTTGATGAGATAAATGAGTCTTCCGAATCCCATGAAACTTCTGAAAAGACTCTATCAGAACCGACTTCATCAGAAAAGGTGTCCTCTGAGTTTATTATCACTACTTCCGAACATGAAGATGTTGAGACTCCTGCTCTAGTGACTCAAGTTGATGATGAACCTGAAGCAATCTGTTTAGGTTCAGAGTGACTATAATGAGGAATCGAGAAAAGATGACAAAGAAGATGAGAACGTTGATTTATCGGAATTTGATCAAGATGATATTCCACAGAAATTTGGTGGAAACGATGACTTTCTGTCTGAGGTGAACCTCGAAAACTTGCTTGACGATGTCAATGAAGTGGTTCCTGTGACCACTGAGACAAGGATTGAAGAAGACGTTTTTGTAGTCTCTCCTTGTGCTTCAAATCCAGTGGCAGAAATTGTAATTCCTACGGTGACAGTGTCAGAGATTCCTTCCCTTGACACTGGCCTACCTATATCATTGCCAATGGAAGAAGATCTTACCACCTCTCAAGCCACCCCTCCTCCTAACAAACGCCGTAGACTTGTACTGAGGTTAGCAACTCAGAGCTCAACGACACAAGATGCTACAGTTCCACCAACAATCACACCAACTATTGTCTCAACCGAACCCATCAGTGAAGGCCCCAATAATGTATTTGAAGCTGGTGGTCCCTCATCTCAAGCAAATCCCTCATCTCCTAGACCAAACGAAGATGATGCCTCAGTCAAGCTAGCTCATCTGTTAGCTGAAAATCAATTTTCGACACCACCTTCTCGCGGCAAAGGAATCTTTATCTAAGATGAAAACATAAGAAATGACTCCCCTCTCTCCATGGACTCCAAAGCCAGCTCAACGCCATCAAACAGAAAAATGTGGAACTTGATCAAAGAAATATTGAGCTTGTTATAAAGGTCGCATATCTCTAATCAGAGAATACCGAGCTCAATATTCAAATGGCCGAACTTAATGAAGAAAATACTTTGAAGACCAAGCAAATTGCAGATCTTCAGACTCAATATGGTCGTCTGGCTGCAAGTTTCCTAGAGATGCAGAAAAAGCTTGACAGCAGGTTTGGTGATGATTTCAGTATAACTGCTGATGAACCTCATGTCGATTCCCCTGTTCCAGATACACATCATGTTGATGCTCCAATCTCTTCTCAACCAATCAGATCCACGATTGTTGTAGATCATTTTGAAGTGGATCCAAAACAGACCTCCAGAGCTGCAAAGGCAAAAGGAGCTAAAAGAAAGAAAGCTGCTGATAAGTCGACTGACAAGAACAAATGGCTATTTAAAAGAAGTGTGGATCATAAATCTCCTTGGGATAGGCCTCAAGTAACTTTCACTGAACTAAGCACTCAAACTTTCAGAGACGTATATGGTGATACAGGAATTATATCGTGGGGATTTCATGATACGCTGGATATGTTTATGGTACGAAGGAAGAGTGGGAATAAAGAATTGTACAAGGATGCTCATGATTTCAACTCTTTTACCAAGGTTGATCTTATTGAGCTATCTAAATCTCCTTTCTCAAATCCATCAAAGAATCCCAAGGCTAGCCAATTCAAATCTTTCTTGGAAGATCAAGTGGCTAAGGGTTTTCCATCAATGAAAACTGCGGAATCCTTTGTTGCAGTTCACAAGCATGTTTTGGATCACGAAACCAACGAGCCTATTCGGGAAATGATGTGGCCTGCCACTGGTCAAGTCAAACACATCCCAGTTCCTCAAAATTGTCCTGATGGATCTCTACACTCTATGCTTTATTGGGTGTATGATGAAACATCAGATGCTACTGTTATCAAGCTCAAAGAAGATTGCATTCACTTGTATAACAAAAAGGATCTACTCCAGTTTGGTGAGCGGGACATTCATCAGCTTGCCAGTAATCAGATTATTACTGCTGATGAGCTATTTGAACCTGCTGCAAAGGAATATACAAGGATGGTACCTACGATTATTGAAAAGAGAATATGGAATGGAGCTATGGGGAGATCCGATGTGCTGGTTGCTGACAAAGACTAAATTCAAGCCTGCTCCAAACCAATGGGAAGATTGAAGGGTCATGTAAATGGTTTGGGCTAGGCTTAGCGTATGATTTGTTTTGGTTTATGTCTGTAATTGCATTTGTGTTAGTTTTGTGTTTTGTGGTGTTTACGGCAACAAACAATGTTTGCGGTCTTTGTCTAGTATAAATAGTCTACGTGTTTGTCTTTTGAGGGGTTCGATGCTCTAGAGTTTACTGCTGGTATTTGAGTTGTATCTGACGATTTCAAGTGATTAATCGTATGCAAGCTCAATTCATTCATCTTATTTGTGCTATTCTTGTTTCGAAATTGTTTGATTATCAGTATTAGATCCAGAATCGGACCTAACAACTTCCTCCTACTCCTTTTATTCTCCTTGACCCACGTTTTCGAAGGCTTGAAAATTTCAAGATCACTCAAGGCCTATTGGCAAAAAGACATGAAGTTGGGAAGTCTGTGTTTGCACACGTCTTGGAGATGAAGTCACACAATGACAAATTGGAAATGATGGGTGTTGTTTTCCCGAGGAAGTTGGCTGTTGACTGGGTTCCTTAATCACTTCCCGAATCATATAGTGTGTTCATTAGAGAATACTATATGATGGATCATGATGTGACCCTCATTAATTTGACTTATTTTCTTATTGCTACATAATCAACAATGGTTTAGCGCACTGGTCTAGCAAATGTGTCTTGTAAGTCAACCTCCCAAACTTCTATGGACATTAATGATGGCAACATTGGAAGTCCAGAAAAGTTTTCTCTGCACAAGAGAAAGGCTAAGTCTGAGATTGTCCCATGTGCTATTCCAAAGAAGTACACTTATTTCTATTGCCAGGAGAAGGGGCATTGGTTGCGAAGATGTCGTACCTACCTGAAGGATCAAAAGGATGGGCGAGTTAAGATGTATGACTGTGCTTCAGGTAAATCCACTGTCTAACTCTATTAAGTTCCTATTCGTAGATTCCTAATACGTGATGTGATAAAATTACATTTTAATGTTTTGTAGGATCGAAGAAAAGAAAGGAAGATTAAAGGAAAAGTGAGCTAATTCTGATCACGAAGTAATGGATTTTGATCGCATGGTTTGATGATCGGATTTTTGAGCTGTTACTTAGAGAGTTATGATAGATTGCTTAGGAATATGTAATAACATAGCTTTCATTTGAGTTGCGTTGTAAGGACAAGTTTTTTCCATGTTTTTATAAATAAAATAATTTTTTTCTCTTATTTATAATTCCAAATAAGGAAAGATTCTCATCGCCCAAGTTTCAATTAGACAGAGACTTGGAATCATACAACTTGTATTGTGTGATGAATGAGAACCTTCGTATTTGGGAAATTAAGACTAAATCCTTGTTCACATAAGTATGTGAGTCAAGTGAAGGAATAAAGGATCCAGTACACATTGCTGTGCACTAGGTCAAGTCCGCCACAAAGAATGATAACAATATTCGTCATGATTTGCTAAAAGTTTAGTATATATGGTTATAGTTACAAGATTAAGTGTAATTCTGAATCTTTGAAAAATTCCAATGCATAATAGAACGAATAAGAAGAATTAATTAGGCAGAAAAGATAAAAGTTTCTCCAATCTGAAAAGAAGGGAGAGTACTTAAGTATCATATTTCATGATCGTCCCATTTATTATGAAACCATATCATAACTGATCCTCTAAGGACACCATAGTGCACTAGTATGGCTAAGAAGAGGATTCAAAAATTGCTGAAATGGTTAAATCAAAAGGTGAATCATACTACATTCCAAAATCAAGTCTTAGAGTCATACTCCAAGATTGTGACTTGAGTGACACATCTTAAGAAGTTTTAACACACTCATCAAATGTGGAGTAGAAAAATGTTTTTCTTACTCATGCACGTCTGAAATCGGTAAGTTGTGATGTCTTGCATAAGATAAAGACCAACTAAGACCAATTGTGTGTAGTGTTTGTCTTGATAAGAATCTGCACTAACTCTTGAATATTTGTTTGTCAATAAATGTTTCTTGACAAGAGAATGTTATATGTCAAGAGGTTAGTGGGAGTCTAAATGATCTTTAACAATTTCAAGAACTAATCAAGAGTAAACCTCTTATTAAACACTAGCACACGACTTGAGATTTGTAACCTATCGTGGTGACTCATTCTTGTTT
Organism: Lactuca serriola; assembly: GCF_051521515.1. Lineage (NCBI taxonomy): Eukaryota > Viridiplantae > Streptophyta > Magnoliopsida > Asterales > Asteraceae > Lactuca > Lactuca serriola. The sequence continues at coordinate 355,263,688 of NC_136411.1, forward strand.
CTGTGCCCATTCCATTTAAAGTTGACTATGCATATGAGTCCTATGATTTCTCATTTGATTCAATAAAGGCAATGCACCTTGATGAATGGAAGTTCATTGATCTGTATGGGTGAGCTGCCTGACTACTTGGAAGACATGGTAGGCCCTTGTACTGCCAGATGGGAGGAAATAAAGATTGATCAAGTTTAGTCTATATGAGCTTGGATTTTTCACAAACATTGTCTTGGATTATGGTTATAACAAATTCACATGGATAGGAACACATACACCATAAAATCTAAGTGAAAACGTTTCTCTCCGCTTCATGAAAATGATTGTGATTAAACATTCTCACTAAGAGAGATTTTAAGGAGTTAGCTGTTGTGTAAATTACGTTCTCAAATTCGATTATGACTACGACATCCCTCTTCATAGTTCGAATTGTGAGAAATTGCAATAAGTCTGAACATTCGGGACTTACTATTGTAGGTTCTGAAATGGTTTAGATACACATGTGAGCTATCTAAGGAAAGGTGTATGAGTTTGAGAAGATTAGATAAAGGTTTATCGAAGCATATCGTATTAGAAATATGAACTTTCAAAATTTATAAGTATTGATTCCTAGAAGTCCAACTGTTTTCTGAATACGTGTCAAAGCTAGTGGGAGCATAAATGTTATGCTGGTATGGATATAATTATAATGCTAGTAGGAGCATGATTATTACTTTAAGTTTTGCAAGTTAACAATATTAATTATAGAAAACAAAAGTTTCACTTTGCAAAGTTGCATGGGTTGAAAAGTTGTTTTGATATAATTAACGGAGAGAATATTATACATCGTTTCAAATCTAAAAGCTTAGATCGAGAAATTTTAATCGTATTTAGTCAAAGGACATATATAAATGATATGTTGAAAAGATTCAACATAAGGGGTATTCTATATATGGAAATATTATAACAAGAGACTGGGAAACTACCATGTCTTTATGTAAGACATTATGTATCGTATCCCATACGCTTCGGTATAGGATCGATTGCATAAGTTGTAATATTCGACCATTCTAAATTTTCCAAATGCCTAGGGTATTAAGAGGGAAAAGGACCAGAACAGGATATGACTAAAATAATTAAACAACTGTCAAGGACAATCTAAGCTTTGCCAAGGATTGTCACTTGTGGGCGGTTAGAAGTATAGTAACGAATGGACCTTAATGACATTATTATGATTAGATATGATTATACTAATAATGAGTTGTCGTATGGAAAATATGGAAATGTTTCCATACTAGGAGTTAGATATCGAGAATCTATGTCTAGATTAGAAACTTTTATGCAAGAAGGATGTTCAAAGGAATGTACTTTGAATGTGAGACTTCATATCTATGGAATTGCCTTGTAACAATCTCCAATAGAGCACTTTGTAATATCATTGGCAAAGTCTTGGTGGCTTTGATGTTGTGACATTACGAAAGGATCGTTGCATAAAATGTTAGAATCTAACATATTCTAATAGTGGCAAGAATTTGGTATTCTTACACTTATGCCAAGGATTAGGAGTTGTGAAATGAGTATCATTGGAAATGTGTTCAATTGATCTATTTTACAAAGTGTGGACCATAGGTAAACAGAGTGTGCATGCTTTGAGCATGGGACAACTATTATTATAATTCAAGCAATAAGTTGATTATCCGAAGCATTATACAATGAATAATGAGTAATCAATATGGTGATTAATTAAAGGTGTTTTATTTATACTCAAACGTTTGGGGCCATATAGGATTAGTATTATTCTTGTGTTTCACTTTGCATGTTTTGACTTACCGAATAATAAGATTATTCAAACCACCCACAGTCGATCATAGATTGGAAGTAGGTATGAAAGAAGACTATCATGAATTTGACTGCAGATTGGCTAAAATGTTTTAGACATAGAAAAAGTTTGCTGTAGTGTTCATCAGTGCTCCTAAAATAAGATTTGAGTATTGGATTAAACCAATGCTCACTTGAATCACTTCATGGATTTTATCACGAGTATTAGTGCGATGATAATATCCTATATTCTTGAAGCCCAAATGTGTGAGTTGTAGTTTACAAGTCGGTTGCACATTGATAATATTTAAACGCACCAGTAACTTGGTGTTGTAAAACATATTGTTGTGTGTGATTTGATGAGTAAGTACAAGCAAGCATTTGAGTCAAGTTTATCCGTTCCTTTTACCCAATGTGGGATAAAAGTGATATATGTGGGCCCCTCGATGATTTAGTGATGAAGCCCTAAGCGCTTGGCCAAGCTTGGACTAAGTTGATGTACTCAATTGTAGTATGTTGTCAGTCGTCATAAATCGGAAACCGGGAAACAACGCATGAACAGAGAGTATGATTAAAATCCATGTCTTAGTTCAAACAATATATAGAATGGAGGAATATATGATCCCCTATCTAAAGGAAGCATTTCTTATAAGATCAGAGTTGACAACGACTTTGGAAAGCTATGATTGTTGATCTGGTTCTGAAGTCGTACTTGCAAAATAGTTATTAGACTTATCCAAGTGGGAGACTGTTGGATTAGGTGTCTAAGCCTATAACTATTTTGGTATGTATTTGACCCAATTATGAGCATGGTCCTTTTGGGTTGTCTTCACCATAGCAACTGATAGGATGAATTATGGAGAAAGAGGATTAATTATGATTTGTTAATATATTATATGAATAATATATTAAAAGATAAATCATATTGCTTAATTAATATTGATCAAAAATTAATTTAGAAATAATTTTGTGGTTAAAAGAGATTAACTAAACTTAGGGGACTGATACTGTAATTATAAGATAATTGCAATTGGGCTGTTGGTTAACCTTGGAATATAGGTTGGACGAATTCTATGGGAAGCCCATAAGGAATTCGTCCAAGGGATGTTTTAGAAGGAGTCCATGGGCTGCTTAAGGCTTAAGTAGTCATATTAGGCTTTCCAGCTAAAAACCCTTGCAGCCACAAGTATAAATAGACCCCTAACATAAGGATTTCGGCCCGATACTTCTTGGTGTTGCCCTAGCCGATTTCCTCCCCTCTCCTAAGTCATCTTGTTTCTAGTGGTGTTTGTGACTCCATTAGAGGTGTAACATTTGAGGCACTAAGCTTTCAAAGGTCAAAGATATTCAAGGAGGACTTGTTATTACTACATAACAAGAAATGTAAGATCTAAACCCTAGTTTATATGTCAATTTGATTGTTATATGGTAGTTTATGGAATCATTGCTTTGGTATTCAATGTTGTTGTGTTCATAGTAGAAAAACTTAGATCAAAGCAATTAGGGTTGCGTGAAAACCATAGGAATGATGTTATGCTCATAACCCATCAATTCGCACTCTCCTCTCTCACCTTCTAAGACCTATATCTCTCCTACCAATTTCGGTTTTTATTGCGACCGAAATTCTTCTTTGCGAACCTCCTTGGATTTGACACCATCAATGCCCAATCTTCCTTGGAGAGTTCACAATCGGAGAGATCTGACTCCGGTCCATCATCTGCAACATTCTTCCCCTTTGCCATAAGCGCCAACGAACCCATGCTCGAAACAACTTTCCCTTCACTGGTCACTTCATCTTCATGTGACCTTAGAATACCGAAAAGCTTAGCCAATGAGTAATTATTGAACTGCTCGTGTGCTTTCATAGTAGACACCAAAGCTTTCCATTCGGATCTCAATCCGTTCATGAAAGTCATCTTCTGCTTAATCAACTCTCGCTTGATCTTGTGCTTCACCATCCAGCTCAAAAGATTGTTGTAGCAGTTGAATGTTTTGTCAAGCTTCTCTTCAGGCTACTGAATGAAGGTTCCAAAATCCGAAAGCAACAACATTTGGATTGAGTGTTCAAAATCAGCGTTGCTTGAATACAGTTCCCTAAGCTTGTCCCATATCTCTTTTGCAGTTTCGTAGGAACTTACTAAGCAGAACATATTTTTGGCAAAGCAAAGCGAATAATCCTCATCGCATTGACGTTGCTAAGAAGCTTGTCTTTTTCATCTTTAGGAACATCAGTAACTTGAAGAAAAAGATCGTTGTACGCTGCTTGAGTGTTGATGACTATTTATGAATTAGTGTGAGCAAACGCCGCTTTGTTTATTGCGTCCCAAATCAAAGACCCATTGTCTTCCAAACCTAGCACATAATCTTCAAAATGCAGTGCCCACACTTCATAGTCGTTTGGAAACAGAATAGGGATCCTTGTGGTAGATCCAATTTCACTAGAAAGATTGATTGAACTAACATGAGAATCGTCAGATTGCATGTTTTCGATTTGATGAAAACATGTATGAATCGGATGTGTAAACCTAGAACTGAGTTTAGGGTAAAATAAAGATCAAGATTCAACGTATGTAATCGATGAACTCGAAGAAGACGGCAAACTCAGATCCTATTATAGTGAAAACCCTAATAGCTCTTTTAACAGAAGAGATGCGTGTGTATTACACAACCTCCTACTCTGATACCAATTATTGAGATTGAAACTGTAAAGATCGATAGATTCAAATAGGTAAATAGACTAAGAACAAGGAATGAATATCAAATGTGTTGAACGATTGAATATCACAACCTTAGAATAGCTCGATTAAGAACCGATACTGTAAAGGTGTATAGCGTTTACAATGCAAAAGACGATTACAAATAATAGTGCATGCATGCACCTTAAATAGCTAAACCTTAGATAATAAATAATGGGTGGACAGGCCCAACCCAGTTACATAAAATACTAAACAAAATCCCACAACGACTTATTATAATTAATTGAAGGGTATATGTTTAATAAAATAAATTGGGCAAATACCATAAAAGCCACAATTTTTTCACACTAAATTGGGAAAAGCCCTCTATTTATTTTTTGGTTCATTGTGGCTATTTTTGTGTGTATGAGTATATGGCTTAGCCCTGTCATCCGGTTTCAACAGGTCATATGCTTTTAAACATTACTTACGATCATTGGAGAGTTAGTATCTTCAACTAGATGCACTTCCTTCCCTTTCCCCAAACTGGTAGATCATGGTATATTTTTTTTTATATTTTGGGTACTATAGGGCATTGGCATCAAGGAATCCATGGTCTGAAGACCTTAGGTGGGATTGTAATGAAGTTGCAACTTTTTACATCTCCACAACAGATGAAAATCCAGGAAGAAATTTCTATGGGTGTCCTAACTATCAGGTAAAGGTGACATGATTTTTATAATTTTGTTGCAATTGAACTAAGAACTAAGTGAAAAACTTTTTCACAATGTGCAGAAGAAAATGAATTTTTCTTGTGGCTTGATCCACTGACAAAAAATTGCTACAAGGAAACCATGTGGAAGTTTTATGTTGAGTTGGAACATGAACATGAAGCTAAAGAATGCCAGAAAATAATGTTGAAACTTTTGAAGGTAGTGATGATCATGAGGGTGCTTCTTTTGGTGATGTTGATTTTCTTGTTTTTCATGGTTCACAAAATTATGATTCAAACAAATTGAAGATGTAGGCATTAGTGTTTTAGGAAATATTGTGTTGATTATGATGGTGTTTCTTTTAAAGGTGGTGGTGATCTTTTGGTGTATATGTTGTTTTTTTATGTCTAAGGGTAAGGGTAGTTGTGTTATTTAGTGTTTTGGTATGTAATTCAGGTAATGTAATAGGAAATGTATCTAATGAATATGTGGTTATTATTTCCACATTTTGCACAAACATGTTTCAATACTAATGAACCGATATGGCATTGTACTTTACAATGTAATTTAAATTAACAACAATGAACATAATGAACTTAAACAAACAATGTACTTTCAACTAAAGGTAATGGTGAGTGATATTTCATCATTAGTCAACATTAACATCTCACAAAATACAATATACTATGACCAAAGCACCAACATAACCACATAAAGGGGTAATAACAATTAGAAGGTTCTAATTATGCCAAACTTATTGCACATGAATTGGAAACCTGTTACCAAAAGATATATGTTCAAAAAGGGCATACAAACTACTAATGCCCATTTTACCCCTATAATATTAAACATGCTAATCTTAACACTATGAAACCTATTGTAAAACTACGATCTAGGTATCAATCCAAGTTACGAGATTGGTGCGGAATCCCAATCAGGTGAATGCCACAAATCATAAATATGAATTAAGAACACAATGATGAATCTTCAATGCACACTATATTAAACAATAGTCTAGTATATAAGACTCTCTATGTCTCTCGGTTCTCTCCGTCTCTCTCAAAATCTCGAAATCAACAACTTGAATGACTAACTCTAAACACGACTGAAAAAAATACAATATATACCTAGAACTAATTACAAAGGCCCAACCCAAAGCCCAACTGAAAAATCACTCAATGATTTCGGTCCAAACACCACCGAATTCATGGTGTTTTTGGTCATAAACCGAGAACTATAAGACCTAAGTAAAGTAAAGTATAAGCCATAAATCATGTCCTAACAATCTCCCCCTTGGTTTGTAGCTTTTTTTTCAATCTTCTCTTTGTTCTTGACTGTCAACTTTTATCTTTGGTTTCTTCACGACTTCAAGATGAACATAGGAATTTCTAAATCAATGACTTCATCTTGAATAGTTGGACTTCCTTTAGAAATTTGACTTTGAACGCTCATTGGGTATAAAGGCTTCTTGTATAAGTTCTTGAAAATCAGCACTTTTAGTTTTAAAATACTTCAGAGATAATAACAGAGAGATAGATTCTTCTAGATCACTTCAGAAAGTTCATAGATAGCAGCAAATTGATTGAGGAGGCTTCAATGCAATTCGTCACATAACATCAAATACAGCTTCACCTTGCTTTTGGGGTTGAAAGGTTATTTGTTGAAAAATAATCTTCACTTCTTGTTCCTTCGAATAAATATTCTTCATGCTTCTTGAAAAGTAACCATGAATAAAAGTCGTTGTGGATCACAAACTCATAAAGACCTTTCTCACCACGGTTGTTCAAGGACCCAGCCTTGGCTCAAATGGAGACTACTCGCAGTATCTGTGTGAACACGAAGGAATACACTGCGATTTGTTGAGTATTGGAGAACTACACATGGCTATTTTTTATGTTAGCCCCTGGATATCCTCGATTAAAGATCTCAATATAGTTTTTCAAGTTAACAAGTTAACTTGGCCTTTGGCGAGACATTTAATGGTTTCTGAATCTCAGCTGAGTATACCATTCTAGTGCAGTGAGAGTTAATTAGGAATAACTCATAAAACCATCCTGTGACAAATGTATCCAAAGACATATTTCCACAGTTTAGCATGACACGAGGTCAAGGCCCTTTAGTAGGACATTCAACGATAATCATGAAAAAAAGAATGTAAAGACCCTGGGCAGGATGTTCAATGATATCTATTTCCCGGTTAGGTGAATCGCCCTGGTGCCATGATAGTTCTTAGGTAAAGATAACCGACAAGACCAATTTTGACAATCTGTACAGTTTCAAACATTTAATTCATTAAATATGATAGTTCTTAGAAAGATATTGCCTAACTGACGGTTTGTACAGTTTCATGCCTTCAATTCCTTGTGAAAGTAGTGTGAAGTGTAATGTCCTTTAATTCCTTTCCAGGTCTTTTCTCCTTGCTCATCCATGTGTCAAGACAAAGAAATTTTAGAAATAAAAATAACTAAAAATAAAAATAAAAATAAAAATAAAAATAAAAATCGCTAAAAAACAATACAATATTTTTGGATTTTTGATTTTTCTGAAAAAGAAAAAAAAACAGAAATAAACATATTTTTTGGAATTTTTGAGTTTTTCTAATTTTGGTTTGATTTAAATTCTGCCCCTAAATTTGTGCATAATAGTGAAAATATGTACAAATTTATATAATTTTTTTTCTTCATCTTGTAAAGTATTTTTCATAAATTAAACTAAAAGTTCAATTGTCATCGTACAATGAGTTTATCAAACATTTATATAAATAAAAACAAAAAATTTTGGGATCAAACATTATGAAGCAAATTAATGAGGTTTATCAGCACACAGCTTCATGAAAAGCTCTGATTAATCATTGATATTGTGATCCACTTAAGCACAAATGACATTTTTCAGGATAGATCATGAGTGATGATATATAGATACTATATTCCTAGATAGACCATTTTGTTTGACGACCAGAGATATTGTTGTCCACTTAAATTTAGCCAATAAAATCTACCAGTCAGCCTTTAGTTATGGGTGAAGTTAATGTTAGTACACTGGAACATGTTCCCCACTTCATGGCATACCTAAGTAATCAAGGAAATTTATTCAGAATCCTTTGCTTTAGGTGAGTAGATAACCACTGAAGAATCCATATGTTGTGTCCCAGGTCGGATCTACCGATCACGTAGAGGGGACAACATATGACTATCATAGAGAGTAGGATATATGTAGGAGACAATATACTAACTTAAAGGCAACAAACATCATATGAGTGCATATGTTGTGTTCCAGGTCGGATCTTCCAATCATGCAAAGGGGAGAACATATGGATAACATAGAAAGAATGAATAACGACTTTAAATAGACATAATTTATCAGAACCCCTTAGTCACCCCCTGTCAATACAAGAATTCAGGACACGAGTCCATATGCTAATGAAGTGTTGAGAGACAGATCTAGATGATAGTTAGCTTCAATTGATGTCATAGGTCTCCTTGTCTATTTGACTGTTAAATCTATCCAAGCATCGTATTGTCAGTCCAAATGAGGTTTTCTAAGTCCAAATGAGTCCATATTCTCTAGTCCATAGGTTTTAGTCATTTATGCCTACCAACACATTGAGCACAAACTTTAGATACTTCAGCTTTAGTGCATTACACATATTTAGTTTGCCCTTTATCACTAACTCATATCACTTCCCAACGGATTGTCACAAATTTCCTTTTTCTAAAAGTAAAACAAAATGAAAGAAAATAAGAAATACTAAATGAAAATGAAAAGAAATTTCAGTCTTCGTAATGTATCATCTTAAGAAATCCTACAAGAACGAACTTGGTTTAAAAAATAGGTTTTTGGACGATTGAAAATCAGTATTATTATCACAGAGAATAGAAGATTCAGAAAATTCAAACCGTAATTCAACAATTGATGTAATCCCTAGTTGTGATCTTTCCTTTTTCCTTTCCCGCATTGGACACATGCTCTCCATTAAAATTTTGAATGTCATGCAGATGAGATATGTCTCCTATCATGTGCCTGGAATAGCCACTATCAACATACTGAAGTCTGATGATATTCCTCCATAGCTGCTCCAGCATAAAGTTTAGGATTAATTGGTTTTGGGAACCCAATCCATTTGGAAACTGGGCTGACCTTTACCATGTACGCATGATATGCGTTCCCACGTCATATCCTGTTAATCAAACACAGTAAAATGAAGAGATGTTAGAGTTTTTAGGTGATTTGGGAGTGTGAACTTTTGGTACCCATCTGTAGATAGGTTTAACCATTTTCTTGTTTAATCGGATGGATGCTTCAACACTTGTTTTGGAACTTGAGAACGAGTGACGAGATCACTTTGACCTTACCGACCTTGGTTTGACTGAACTATTTCTCAAATCAGATCTCCTGTCATACATGACCTTTTTGTTCTTGAGAGTCTGATTTTTGGTCTTGGCAGTATTCCAGTCACCATCACTTGATCTCGATGAGATTCTCTTGAAAGATTTTTCTCGTGATACGTTCTGCCTACCTTGGGGATAATAGGGAATATATGCACGATTTGGACAATTTATGGCAACGTGACTAGGAATTCCACAGTTAAAGCAGGTTTGTCTTTTAAAAAGAATACGTTCAGAACTTAGGCCATGTCCAACTGGATTTCTACAAGTACAAGCACATTGTTTCACAACTTTATGTGGCCTAAAATTGTTAGTAGTGTTATCACGAGCTTTTGAAGCAACAGAAGATAAAGTGTTAGTTTTTGAAGAGTTTTCATTAAAACTAGAATTATCTTTGTTTTTCTTGCACCCGTCTTGCACTGTTTCTTTCTCTGCACATGAAGTAGAAACATTAGTATCGTCTGCCTCAATATTGTCAGTTTTGCCAGAGTGTTCAGTCTTAACTGAAACAGTTAAAGTAGGCTGACCATTTTGAACAGATTTTTTTGTCTCTATGGTTTCAGAAGCCAGAGTATAGTTATCATTGAAAGTAGGTGGTACACTGTGGTACCCCAGACCCTCACCATGTTTATCTTTCCACTTTAATTATTTTTCCATTATTGACTCAACTATCTTACTTGACACATCGAATTTCTTCAAGTTAAAATCAACATCTTTGAATTTAACTTTTAATGCATCAAATTTGGTAGTTAAGTTTGCAATTTTCTCTTTGGCAAAACGATAGTGAACACATTAGGCTTCTTTAATCATGCTTAAATCTTTAGTTTGTGCTTCTAGTTTTTCTTTAAGAGGTTTATTGACTTTCTTAATTTCATAAATTTCATTTTTAAGGTCAAAAACCTCTCTAACTTATAATTCATTTTGTTCACGGTATTTATTTATTTTATCTTCATAGGATTGAGAGCATGAGGTTTTACTTACCTTTTTGGTACCCGGAGTTGTGATTGAAGTGTTTTAAGAGCTCATTATTGACTAACAAAAAAATTAATTGTGCAATTTGATCTTGACCAATAACCAAAAATAAATGCTCTCTGACCGGAAATACCGATAGTCAACACCCTGTTTACCGAGAACCTTGAAGGTCAACTTTTTGTCCGAAAAAAATGCTGACCGAGAACAGGGTTTATTGACCGAGAACCTTAGCCGAAATCTCAAAAACCAAGAAGCTGAACCGTAGATGCGGAGCAAAATATGCAGACCGAATATGTTGACCGGAGACTCAAAGAATACCGAGAAGTGAAACTGACCTAGCCGAGAGGACAGAGTCGCCGCCGAGAACTCCGAGGTTGAGACCGAGAGCTTCGAAGTTGAGTCCAAGGAGTTGGCCAAGAAAATGTGAAGTCAAATGTGAAAACCCTAACCGAATTCGATTAGTTGGCCACCGAAGACTCCTAAACCTAATTGACAACAAGGTTTTGATCATGTTTCATTATCCAATGAATCCCCAATTTGGTAATTTACCAAAACAATCTCTAACGCAATATCGTCCAAAATTAGTGAAGAACACTAAGAAAATGATGAACATGAAGAAAACCAACAATTATTTTCATCAAAATGAACTCAAAAATAGCAGAAACTCCAAGAACAACTCCAAGAAACTTTTAATATTTTGCCAATTCGATTGCTACCAATCCTTGCTCTGATACCAATTGTAAAACCACAATCTAGGTATCAATCCAAGTCACGAGATTGGTGTGGAATCCCAATAAATTGAATGCCACAAATTGTAAATATGAATTGAGAACACAATGATGAATCTTCAATGCACACTATATTAAACAATAGTCTAGTACATAAGACTCTCTATGTCCCTTAGTTCTATCTGTCTCTCTCAAAATCTCGAAATCAACAACTTGAATGACGAACTCTAAACACGGTTGAAACAATACAATATATACCCAGACCTAATTACAAAAGGCCCAGCCCAAAGCCCAACCGAAATCACTCAATGATTTCGATCCAAATACCACCGAATTCATGCTGTTTTTGGTCCTAGATCGAGAACTCTAAAGGCTGGTAAAGTAAAGTATAAACCACAAATCATGTCCTAACACCTATTACCAAAAGACAGGTTTACAAAAAGGACAGACTAAATACTAATGTCCATTTTACCCCAAAAATATGCGTACATGCTAATCCAACCACCAAATCTTGTCCTTCATAGAGGGGCCCTCCTTCTTAGCATACAAAGCAGGTTCACTCTGACTTCTCTTTTTCTTTAGGATTCCTTCAAAAGGTTTCCTCCACTTCAACAATGAAACAAGTGCATGTTTAGCCCTTCCACACCCTTCTAAAATAAAAGAAAATAAACATCATGATATGAATAACAAGGATATATAAAAAGGGACAAGTGAATTGCATACCTGTTGCATGGTTAAATGACTTTCATCTTATACATATTCCTTTTTTAACCATGTCTTTTATCATTCCCTGATCATTATTGTCCTCAACCTCATTCTCCATGACCTTAGCCACAGTTTCCTTTACCACAAGCTCAGACTCCATATCTATGTCTACAACCTCATTTTCCTCTCCTCAACCTCAACCTCATTCTCAATAACCTCAACCTCAGTTTCCTTTACCTCAAGTCCAAACTCCATGTCCATATACATAGCCTTATTCTATTTCTCCTCAACCTCAACCATATTCACCTCAACCACAAGCTCTTTCACCTAAATCTAAGTCATTTTATCATCAACTTAAGGTGTATTCATTAAGATGTCATTAATGAATTCTTCACAAGTAATGGAAACATCTTCTAGCAACACCTTTTACTCCCCCTAATTGACTTTCAACTTTATTCTTTTCTTAGGAGTAACTAAGATCCTTTTATTAGCCACAACCTCCCCCCCCCTTCATCTTGCATATGTTGACTCCCCATATTCTCCCCTTCATCTTGCATATTGGGAGTACCCAATTTATGAAGGTTTTTGAGCATTCTAACACTCTTATGGTGTACGTGTAACCCTAGAAACCTTGGATCTATGTTTTCTCTATTATACATGCAAATTCGATTTTTTCAAGGTTCTCAACCTAACTAGCATGTTATGGGGTACTTGTAACATGAAATCTAGTAGAAGAACATACCTTTGGCTTGTGGTTGATTGGATGGAGTTTTGAGAGCCTAGAACCAATAATGTGGATGCCTCAAGTGGAATCAAAAATCACCATATCAACTTGGAAGACTTTGACAGAATAATATGCACACTACAAATCGCTCCACTCTTGTTCACTTACACACTAGTGCAATTTCATGTGCCAAAGACCTCTTTATATAGTATGGTGGGGTTATATCCATGTAAACCCTAATACCCATGACCTTTCATTTCCATAGGATCCATGGGTTAAAAACCCCACGGACTATCCATGCAAGCTTAGCCCATACTAAATGAACATTGGCCCATTCTCTCTCTCTCTCTCTCTCTCTCTATATATATATATATATATATATATATATATATATATATATATATATATATATATATATAAGGGTCCATATTTAATTAGTTTATTTTGATCACTAAATTAATTCCAAATTAATTCTTGATCAATACTAATTAAATAATATGATTTCATATTAATATATTATAACTTATAATATATTAATATATGATTTCATAAATATACTATTCTCAAAAGATTATCCATACAAATTGTTTCAGTGAAGTGCAACTCAAATGGACAATACCGGGTCAGGTCAAGTACATACCAAATATAGTTACGGACTAAGACACCTTATCCAAAAGTCTCCCACTTGGATAAGTCTGATAACTATAGTTGCAAGTATGAATTCAGGAGCCGACCAATAATCGTAGATCTTAAAACTATGTTGAACTATGAAGTAACATTATAGATAAGTGATCATATAATCCTCCATTCTAGATATCAGCCGGAAAAATACATGGAACAATGTCATACTTATTGTCCAACAGTTTGTTTCCCAATTTCCGATTTGTTTGACATAGACCTAAACTAAACACATCAATTTGGTTTTGACCGGGCTCGACACATAGGTCAAAACAAAATCATCGAGGGGCCCATATATTGCTTTTAATCCTACAAGGATTAAAAGGAACAGATAAACTTTGTCTCATATGCTTGTACTACTACTTGCTGAATCATACACAAAGGCATGTTTTATAACATCAAGTTACTGATGCGTTTTCGTGCAATCAATGCACAACCAACTCATAGTCAACAACTCATATCTCTAGGTTTGAAGACTTATATGATTTTACCGTCTCACGATCACTCGAGATAAATTCCATGAAGTGATACAAGTGAGCGTGGGTTTAAGCAAATACTCAGAACATATGAGCACTCATGAATAATGTAGCAACTTTTGCTATGTCTAACACCTTAGACATCTACAAGCCCAATTCATGACAGTCTTCATTCATACCTACTTCCAAAGTACGACTGACTGTGGAGAGTTTGAATAAAATAATTATTCTGGAAGTCAAAAGATGCAAAGCTGAAACAATAGTAAACGATTGACACAAGATAGAAACACCTTATTTATAAATAAACAACAACTTCTATTTAATAATCAAATGTCAATTACATTTTACATGTTTCAGAAATAGCTATCTAATCTGTAAAACTAATATCGTCCATCAGCCCGATGCGCCTCGCATACTACAAATGCCTAACCCTAGGCAGTCCCTTCGTTAGGGATCTGCTGGGTTCTCTTATGATGATACCCTCTTTGCCACGAGGAGTCCTTCTATCTTGTGTCTTGTGAAAATTTCTATCAATGTTTCTGGATCTGCCAAGATCGCTGGGTTCCATAGATAAGGCAACCGCACTATTACTGTCACAGAAAATCTCCAGAGGCCCCTTTATAGCTAGTACAACTCCAAGGTCTCTGATGAAGTTCCTCAACCATATCGCCTCCTTCGCTGCTTCACTCGCTGCTATGTACTCTGATTCACACGTTGAATCAGCTACCATCTCTCGCTTGAAACTTTTCCAAGTGAGCGCTCCTCCATTCATGGTAAAGACCCAACCCAACTGAGAGCGGAAATTATCCCTATCAGTCTGAAATCTAGCATCACTATACCCCACTACTCTCAAGTCATCACTCCCACAAAGGGTAAGGACCCAGTCCTTAGTCCTCCGCAGGTACTTGAGAATGTTCTTTACCGCAGTCCAGTGAGCCTTGCCAGGATTCCCGTGATATCTGCTGACCATGATCAAGGCAAAGGCCACATCAGGGCGGGTACAAGTCATAGCATACATGATCGAGCCAAAAATGGAAGCATATGGTAATCGACTCATCTCAGCTATCTCAACCTCTGTACTTAGACTCTGAGCCTTGATCAATTTGGCATTGCTTTGGATCGGTAAATCACCTTTCTTGGAATTCTACATGTCGAACCTTTTCAATGCCTTATCCAAGTAGGTATTAGTCTTTTACTCCTATCTCTCAATATCCTTCTCCCTAGGATATGGGCAGCTTCTCCAAGGTCCTTCATAGCGAAATACTTCCCAAGCTAGGACTTAATCTCCTGCAAAGTTGGGATTGTTGGGTTTTGAGCATTCTAACACTCCTAAGTGTACATGCAACCCTAAATACCTTGGATCTATGTTTTCTCTATTATACATGCAAATAAGAACTTCCAAGGTATTATCCTAATCTAGCATACAAAAAACAATGAATGTAACAAGATAGAATACATACCTCTTGATGTAGAAAGTCTTCATGAAGCTTGAGTGCCTAGTGCCCCAAGTGTGACACCTCAAATGGAATCACAATCATCAAAATACTTAGAATAACTTGAGAGAATTCTACAACTCATGAAATCGGCTAGCCCTCTCTAGAATGATACTAGTCGCCAATTTTGTCAAGAATAAGATCTTTATATAGTGTTACAATTAGGGCAAACCCTAATTGTCATGACTTTCCATTTCCTTGGATCCATGGGTTCAAATACACCATGGAGCATCCATGGACCATCCTATGGGTTTTAGCCCAACTTGATTATCCATAGAGCATTAGCCCACTATACAAGTATGGATGATTTACACAATCAACCCATATATTTAATTAGTCTTCTTTTGATCACTTAATTAATCCTAGATTAATTCTTGATCAATACTAATTAAATAATCTTATTATTCTTATTATTAATATACTAGAACTTATAATATATTAATAACCATAAGTGTCTTATTTCTCTCATTATAGTCTATCCAAGTGCATGATGGTATGCAACCCAAATGGACCATGCCGGGTCGGGTCAAGTCTTACCAATTATAGTTATGGACTTAGACATTAATCCAACAGGGATGTCATTACCTATGAGTAGTTTGTCATCCATATACAGTAACTATACTCCCACTAGCTCTAACATATACACAAGACTCATCTTCGCTTCTCGAAAAACCGCTCTTTGACTTTCTCATCAAAACAAAGATTCCAACTGTGAGATGCTTGTTTCAATCCATAAATGGATTTCTCAAGCTTGCACACTCTATCAGGGTACTCTGCATTGACAAAACCCTCTAACTGACTCATGTAAACTTCCTCAGCCAACTTTCCATTAAGGAAAGCGGTTTTCACATCCATTTGCCATATTTCATAATCATGAAATGCAACAATGGATAGCATAACTCTAATAGACTTAATTTTTGCTATTGGTGACAAGGTTTCATCATACTCAACTCCTTGAGTTTGAGTGAAGCCCTTCGCAACCTGTCGCGTCTTATAAGTGTGCACTTTCCCATCCATGTCGGTCTTCTTCTTGAAGATCCATTTGCACCCGACTATCTTACGACCCGATAGATTGTCAAACAAATTCAAAACATGATTGTCATACATGGACTGAATCTCGCTATCCATAGCTTCTTTCCATTTAGTAGACTCGGGGCCTGCCATGGCTTCCTTATAGCTGTTAGGTTCATCCAAATTTACCAGTGTACTATCAATGATAAATGTATCACCTTCCGTAGTAATATGGAAACCATAATAATGCTCATGTGGTTTCCTAACTCTAGTTGAATGCCTCAGAGGTACAGACTTGTCAGTTGGTTCAACAGGAGTTTCTTCCTCAGGTTGATTGTTAGGGTTTGAGGTTCCTTCACCACTTGCCTCTTGAATCTCTTCAATGTTAATTTTCCTCCTATTGTTTCCTTGGCTTATAAATTCTCTCTTGCGAAAGACCCCGACCTATGAAAACCCGAAATTTTTTTGCTTTGAAAGCTCATTCAGTTAACTCAACTCAGTGACACACTCACTCCTGCTTTCATTTAGCACAATTTGGAGCCTTTTTGAGTGTTTTGAGCCTAATACACTTAAGGAATAAGTGTTAGTAAGTTCCTGCTAGAACCACAGTGTAGCAAATCAAACCATAACCTCATCAAATTGAGTTCACAGCCACAAGACCATGAGTTTATAGTTGTAAATTCACGTGGCCATAAACTCAAGGGTATATAGATGATACTTGGTCATTTTTCTCATTCTTTCCTTCGTTGGCCAATTTTCCTTCAAATCCTCTCAAGTATCATCAAGACTTTCTTCCTAGATCTTCAAAAGATGTAAGTATTCTTCCTAGATTTGTTGATACATCTCTTAATCTAGTATCCTTCCATGATTTCATCCATAGAAATCACTCTTTTCTTAGATCTTCAAGTTTCACCAAGAACACCAAGAACACATACTAGTGTTCTTGGCCAAAACCGACCATTTCAAGCTTCTAGATAGTAAGTACTCTTCCCTATACTTCATATCTAGTTAGGACTCATGCTTATAGACTTGAAAACATCAAGAACACAAGGACAAAAGGAGTTTACGGCCAAGCCATCTCCCATGGCCGTAAACCCTTTAAAGGGTGCCATTTTGGCCATCAACCCTCCTAGATGCAAGGCTTGTGACCGAGAACCCTTCATTGATGATTGTAGGACCTTAAACTACTCTCATAAACATAAATGGTCATGAGTTTATGGATGTAAAATCCTTCGGGCCATAGACTCATCAAAAGCCTCATTAGAAGTGGTATTTCTCATACTAGTGTAAAGCAAAAGTCCCTAAAGCTTCCCTAGCCTTCAAACTTACACTTATACATGAGAGTCCATGAGTTTATAGCCGTAAATTCACTTTGGCCATAAACACATGGCCGAAAACTCATGTTGGTGTCATTCTACTCTCGTTTGATGAATCACATGTGATTCCAACACTTCATCAAAGTGTTTCCTAGTCCCAGAAGGCGTTTCCTTTCATATAGTTGCTTATAAACACTATGTTCATGCCAATATGTGTCATTATATGTCATTTAGTACTTGTTGTGTCTCGCAACTTTATTCGTGGAACTTCTCATCCTTACACACATACCCGTTTGAATCACCCACATCAGGTGAGTTCATACCCCGTAATGAATCTTTTAACTATTTTAAATGCTTTTAAAGGAAGGGGGGGGGGGAATACAAGTTGAGCACAATGATAATTGTGTAAGTGTTTGTTATATATACTTTGCTTATGTCTTCTATAAGTGATCAAAGCATTTCAAAAACTCTTTTAAAGTTATGTTACTTCATAGTTTAACAAAACTCCATTTTTAAAGTACAAGCATAACTTGGTAGTAAAATGAGTCTTTTCAATAACAGTCCAAGTAGAATACTATAACAAGAATATACTAAGATTGTATAATGAGAAAATACTAAGATACTATAGCAGAACGATCATACTAAGATGCTATAGCATGGAACACTTACAGGATCTAACTATACCAATAATCACTAACACATTGTTCTAAACAAAAGGTGATAACTTATTGGGTATACATGATCATATAACGTTAAAGTGAATTTAAACGACCTAGCAATTTGTTTGCGTAAGTCGCGTTTGGTCCCTAAAATCTCTTGTAGGGAGGGCGTATAGTATGGGTACTATTCATCAAATTATGACCTTAATAAATATCCACGTTTTAACGTAATCTGTATGTCAGGATGTCAATTCAAAAGACAACCGGGTACTTACACTTTCCCATTACTTTCATATTGTGACAGTACCACTTGAAAGTGAATGCAAACTATTTTCGAGATAAGATTGTTATAAACTAGAAAAAATTTACATTTTACAAACGACAAACATAACAGTCGGGTCTAGTACATTCAGTAGAAAAGGACCATAATGCTAACCTTATGATTCTTTAATGTATACATCAAGATATATATATATATATATATATATATATATATATATATATATATATATATATTAATAGGATCCGACAGGTAATAAGATGTGTGCTTTCCACTTCAGTTCCTGTTCCTTGTTTGGTTGTGGGCTTGGAGAAGATTCACCCAACCTATTATCTATTCAATCTTACTTATATATATATATATATATATATATATATATATATATATATATATATATATATATATATATATGTTCCGTATACATTAAGTCATCATAAGGGGTACTAGGTATGTGTGAAGTCATAGGACACTAATTCAATGCACAGTTTCTAGTACAAAGCATACTTTTCAAATCAGAACTTACAAAACTAGAAACTTACCAGTAAAGGGTTTAATCCATTTTATTAAACTAGTATAAACTTAAAGGAGTTTAGGTGATTGACTCTAGTTATATATCATTAATACCCAACAGGTAGTTGGATGTGTGCATTCCGCCTTATTTCCTGTTCCTTGTTTGGTTGTGGGCTTAGGGCAGATTCATCCAATCAACTATCTATTCGATCTTAGATTATATATAGCCAGTATAAGCTAAGGGATTATAGAAGTAATCACTATGGTCACTATTTTATTATAAGAAATAAGGATTTTCTTAAGGGATCTTTTCATTAAATATAAAGGAACTATTACAATTAACTCCATGAGTAACAAGTGAATACACCAGGGTTATATACAACGAGGACCTAACAAACAATGGGATGTGTGCTATCCGCCTTACCTCCTGTTCCTTGTTTGGTTGTGGACATATGGCAGATGCGCATAATCGATTGTTTATTTACTCAGAGTTTTATATAACATGTATCTACTTAGTATTCATAGAAAGGATTGTAGGATCATTTTTACGTATCTTTCATCAAATTAAGAAATATAGGATTTTCTAGAGGAACTGGCAAACTTTTCTAAAAACAGAACTTATAACTTACTACGTTCGAACTACATTTTTCAACAACTTCTACAACTTATATACATCACTAAAATCTTATGAACTCACCAGCTTAATTGCTGATAAACTCTTTCAAATAACTTGTATTCTCAGGAGACTAGTAGACAGGTACTCGCTCTGGGAATTCAGAAGATGGAGCAGTATAGCGTCAAGTCTTGTTTTGTTATTTGCTTATGTATTCTATGTTTTGTGAACACATATTTTGTAAACACTTTCTTTCTAATGAAATGGTTGTTCATTACTCGCTTACTATGATACATGTCTTGTGATACTAAACATGATGTCCTCCACCCCCGAACGTTTCCGCCGTTCCGGTTTTAGGGTGTGACAGATTGGGATCAAAGCATTGTTTATAGTGAACTAAGTATATCAACCGATAAAAGATATACAACTATAAATACAATGGGGCTTAAGTGCTCAGGATAATGATATATTTTAAGAGTATAACGATAAGTTATAAAAATATACCTACTTGCTTATACACGTATGCATACTAGAAGGAGTATCACAAGAAGAACAGAACTAAAGTATTTAAAGGTTGAACACTGTCGTCAAACCTGAACAGTTATGTAATCATAGCTAGGATCAATACATCCTGATCACATATATTCATTCGAGATGTGACCGACATGTGTTTGGGAGTGATGTAGTGTTGCAACAGTCTTAAAACTTACGAAATACTAAGTCAACAGAATACTAGAACAAGTACATAGAGTTAGAATACTATAGGAGTATTCTATGATACTATAACACGATAACAAGTTTGAAACATACTAAATACGTTACAGTGAGATACTATAGGAGTATTTTAGGCTCAATATAAATAATTTATGTGATAACTTTTAAAGACCCTTACGAATAGGTCTATAATCTTGCAATGTATACTCCCAAGGTTATATATAATTGGGGTTTTATAGACTTAGAATTTGTGATCTATGCTTCATTACCTATTCCTTGTTTGGTTGTGGTTTTGGAGTAGGATCACTTATTCGAAGGTCTATTTAATCTTGAATTATATACAACTTTTATACATTGTAGAATTATAGAAGGACTCTGTAAGGATCACCCCATAAAGTTACCCTAAAACTCATAAGATTCTTTAGTCACTTCCATTCTCACATGACAAGCACAGATAGATGTAACCACTTCCTAATAGTAGACAACAGAAGAGTCCAGGAGGAACAAGAGCAAGTTCATGAGAAGCTTTCAAAAAAGGATCAACATAAGTAACCAAAACGTCTTACACGTCACACTAATAAATAATAATCTTGTTAACTTAATGAGCGAGTGGAGACACTGCTCACATTATATGTTAGGGTTATTTTCTTAGATGCAGCTAGTAACAATTATTCAGGCAGCATATATTCATTCGAGGATAGCCATTTCGTATTCATAGAGTTTATTAGGTATAGACTCTTTTATGATTTGTTTCTAGAACCCTGTGGAAGACAGGACCCAATACACCCAAAATTAGGATACTCTTGTCTTTTCAGCTTTCGAATTGTGTCCATTGCTTTAGACTTATTTCGTCCAATCTTTATATTCTTTTAGCAAATATGCCTCCTTGCAAATCAAACAGACGCACTACTCCGATAACTCCAACGACACCTTCTCCACAAATCGATGCGACAACTCTAAATGTTGTAGTAGCTGCGGCTATGGCAATAGCCATGGCTCAATATCATCCTACCAGTTCCAGCAGAGGTGGAACACCTGTTCATGCTACTCACAGTGAGGTCCCTGTGCGCTCGATAAAGTGCTCCTACAAGGACTTCATCAACTTCAAACCCCTTTCCTTTAACGCAAATGGTGGATTCATCGCTCTGATGCGATGGTTCGAGAAAACAGATTCGGTCTTTGAAATCTGTTCGTGCCCAAAAGGGAGCAAAGTGAAGTTTGCTACCTGCACCTTCTCCAACAGAGCCCTTACATGGTGGAACATCCATGTTAAGTCAATGACCCTATTAGTGGCTAACTCAATAGGTTGGGAAAATCTAAAAGAGTTAATCCTAGAAGAGTACTACCCAAGGGGCGAAGTACAAAAGCTAGAACAAGAACTATGGGAACTTAAGACTGTCACCTCAGACATAGTGACCTACACTGATAGGTTTTGCGACCTGGCAGCACTATGCCCTGGGATGGTTACACCGGAGAGCATTAAGATAGAAAGATACATCTGGGGTCTTGCTGACCCGATCCAAGGAGATTTATTGTCTTCTAACCCAACCACATTTGGTAGTGCCAAACGTTTGGCCCAACGAGTCACTGACCATGGAGTCCACCATGGTGTAGAAGTCCTCGTTCCCGAACCATCAAAGGGAAAGGAATATAATCAGAAGTTGGGGAACAAGAAGAAGAGGAAGCGAACAACCCAGGAAACCTTGCATGAGCAACAAGCGAGTACTATGTACGCCGCTATAATGCCTGCGAATCCAGAACCTGCCAGTCGATATGCTGGAACCCTCCTGAAGCGTGGAAAGTGAAACTACCACCACACCGGAGTATGTCGGGAAATGCAGTGACAACCCGAAACTTTTATCTTGTGCAATTGGTCCACATATCAATATTAAACTCGAATTTATCATCTTTTAATGAAATTGTGGGTCCATATGAGTGCTCTAGGCTTAGTATAACCTAGATATGAGTCTTAAGAAGGGTTAGAAAGTGTGTAACATCACAAAATCAGGCCAAACACACCAAAGAAGGTGTGTGCGGCCATACACCCGCGTGTGCGGGCAGCCAGCCGCACACCCAGCTGCACACACCCTACAGCCTCACACCCGACCCTATATATTGGAGGAGACCCCCCTTCATTCACTCTTTTCTTCTTTTGGCTGCACTCTACTCTCTCTACTTTCTCTCTCTAGAAACATCATCCAAGAACACTCTAAGGGCCTCAAGAACATGAACCACCCCATCAATCAACTTGTTATACTAGTAAAACCCCTGAATCTAAGCTTAAAACTCATAGTGTTCTTTGTGTTCTTCATCTTTTGAAGGTGTACGACCGCAAACCTTCATAAGGTGACCGCACACACACTAAAACTCTCCAAAGTGAAGAGTTTGGCCTCCATATACTAGATAGACTTGGTATTAGCACTAAAACACCTTAAAATCGACATTTCGGGCACAAATGAGGAGTGTACAACCGCACACACACTCTGTACGGCCGCACACTCCTGTGTGCAGCCGCACACACAGTCTGGCCTCACACTCACTCTAATGGCCATACACCTCCCTTATTTGATCATATAGGGTCCCGGCAAGCACTTCCAAGTCTTTAGGGTGGTTTCCCATCATGTTTAGTCATAAAATACCCCAATCTAATATATATATATATATATATATATATATATATATATATATATATATATATATATGTGTGTGTGTGTGTGTGTGTGTGTTATCATATGCTAATAGGGTCCACTTGCATACGAAACATCGGTTGACACTCAACATTCGTAACCGATCATACACCCAGATCCTGCGTCAAACCGTGAGTTCATACCCCTACAGTTTTCCGAGTTTTTCATGTTTTCAAGTGGGGGAATACAAGCTAAACATAAAAGTTTTCCTAACTTAAAAACTGATGCAATTACAACGGTTTTCTATCAAACATTTAGATACAATTATCCATTTTGTAATATTCGGAGCATAAGGGATGTTTTCTAATCATAATTGCATAGTCCTCAAAACCATACATGAACGTAACAAAACCATTCAAACTATAATAGGTATAGTTTGGTATTTCGTTACCAGTCTTACAGATTCAAACTTCATACAAAGTCAAACACATAAACTATGTCAGATTTAGTTTATCCATTACCACGAATACAAAACAAGAGTATTTTGCTAAATAATTATTTTATGTATAATTATGTATACTCTACACCGTTATGAACGATTCCGAACTCGAGAAGAACCGAACATATGTAAACTAGTTAATACAAGATTATGAGACTTATCTTCGTTATGCCCTTTGGGGTACCAATAAATCCTCTCCGGTAGTATAACCAGAGTCTCTTGGAGGGAGAGCATGAAATTTGTGAATAGATCTATTCGGGATTGACAATCCTACACCTGAACTGTTACCTACAGTTAGGCAAGCATGCCTGGGCCGACAAATATTGGTAAACGTGCGACGCCTGGAGAAACGTCAAGGAGGAGGTCACCAGTCAGATTAGTATGGCTATACGAACTCACAATAGTATCAACTAACCTTATACATGGGATTTCTTTCTTCTATAAGTTTTATTTTAAGTAATAAAACTACTATCCATACTGGTGGTTGCCAGGGCTTTCAAACAGAACATACTTTTCATAATATAAACCAAAAAACATATTAGAAAATATTGGATTTTCTTGGCATGCATGCATACATATTTCAAAACCTGATAATAATGGATTTGATACAAACGACATTTACTTATAATGAAAAGAAACCATTTGTACAAATTCAGTGACTAGCTTTTAATACACAAAAACATGCTTATGAACTCACCAGCTTTATGCTGATACGTTTTCAAAACCGCTTGTATATTCAGGACAACGATAGACAGGTACCTTGCCAGCTTTTGGGAGTAGACAGAGCATTTTTGGAGTCTCGTCTTTATCTTTTGCTATACACTGATATGTATAAATCATGCTTTTGAACAATGTATATATTCATATTATAATATAATGGTTGTGTTTACTTCGCTTACTATGATACAGCTGTTGTGATACTACGCATGACGTCCTCCGCCCCGAAATGTTTCCGCCGTCGGTTTCGGGGCGTGACAGATTGGTATCAGAGCTTTTTTTTTTATAGTGAACTAAGTATACCGAACCTTACATGGTATACAACTATAAACACTAGGGGGCCGAAGTGCTCTGAACTCAAAGTATACTTTAAAATATAAGTATTTTGCAAGAAGTATACAAGTATACCTATATACCAGAAACAATAACCACAAGTAGAACAAAACAAAAGTAATTGGATGTTGGACATTATGGTTAAACCTGGGCAGTTATGTAATCATTTCTAGGGTCAATATAGCCTGATCAACTATATTCAATCGAGACATGACCAACATGTGCTTGGGAGTGACTGTGGTGTGCAACAGGCCTAAAACTTACCAAATATCCATACAACAAGATGTCGGTACAAAAAAACATAAAATACTATAGGAGTATCTTGTTAGAGTCAAATTCTTTCTAAAGACACACTTCCAAATGTTGCTACTCATTCTTCTTGCGATAAATTCTTTGCATTAGTAGTTTTTCCTTGTTTAGCGCTTAGTAGAACACTCTAGCTATCATACTGAGATATTTCTTGTTTCATATCTCTTGATTCAACTCAGAGGACTTACCATCCTCTTCTTCCTGATCATTTATAGAGCAAGATGCCTCCAAAGAAGAGACCCAGTGCAAAGAACAACAATCCCCCGCCGCCACCTCCTCAGTTCGATCCTGTTATGTTTCAGGCAGTCGTTACTGCCGTTGTGGCTAGCGCAATGTCACAGATGAATCCTGGCGGTTTTGGTCGGTCGGGAGGTGGTACCCATCTCCAAAATCAGGAAGGTAGCCAGGGACACCAGAAGGAGTGATCCTATAAAGACTTCATGAACGCGAAACCCGACATCTTTCAACGGCACTGGAGGTGTTATTGCCTTGACTCGATGGTTCAAGAAGATCGAATCAATCTTTTAAATTTGTTCCTGTTCGGAAGCCAACAAGGTGAAATTCGCTGCTTTCACTTTCACTAACAGAGCATTGACTTGGTGGATTAGTCAGGTCAAATCCCTAACCATTCCAGTAGCAAATGCTATGGGTTGGGAGAGCTTGAAAGAGATCATGCTCGCTGAGTACTGCCCACGAGGCAAAATGCAGAAATTGGAGCACGAACTCTGGAACCTAAAGATGAAGGGTTTCGATATTGTTGCCTACACTTCTAGGTTTGAAGACCTAGCACTTCTTTGCCCGGGAACGGTCACCTTGAAAATCAAGAAGATAGAGAGATACATTTGGGGATTGACGCCCCCAACTCAAGGAAATGTCTTGGCTGCTAGGCCAATCACTTTTGATAGCGCCAAATGCCTGGCGCAAACCTTTATAGATCATGGGGTTGATCTGGATAAAGTAACAGTTACTCATGAACCAGCAAAGGAGAGTTGTGAGAATAAAAAGAAATTCTGGAACAAGTGAAAGGGTCAGAGTTCACAAGGGTCCTCCAAGAAACAACAAACAGTGGTAGTCTACGCTGTTACTACTCCTACTGCTACCCCCACCACTCAAGCACCTATCGGTAGGTATCCTGGTACCCTTCCTCAGTGCGAAAAGTGTAATTTTCATCATCATGGGCAGTGCTGTGAGATGTTGTGCAAAACCTATGGCAAGAGGGGGCACACAACTCGATTATGTAGAACGCCAGCCCCACCAACCAATCAGATGCCTGGGGCAGGTGTCGGTCAAGCCTGTTATGGTTGCGGAGAAGTCGGGCATTACAAGAGAGATTTCCCCAACGCAACGATAGCTAGCAACACTAGGAGAGTGCTAACAATGGGTTAGGAGGAAGTAGTTGCAGATCCCACCGTTGTTACGGGTACGTTCCTCCTTGACAACTCTTATGCATGCATTCTTTTCGATTATGGTGCGGAAAGATGTTTTGTTAGCCATTCATTCAAACATCTTCTTAAACATAAACCTCAACCATTAACCGAAACATTTACCGTCGAAATGGATAACGGTGAGAAAGAGAGCACTAACGATATATTCTGCGGATGTACCCTTACCCTAAACGATCATTCTTTTCCCATTGACCTTATGTCAGTCTCCATAAAAAGCTTCGATGTCATCGTTGGCATGGATTGGTTAAGCCCCAATCATGCTGATATCCTTTTGTTACGAAAAAACTATCCGTCTTAATCTCCTCTCTGGCGAAACCCTCATGATCTATGGTGATAAACTTAGCTCCAGTCTTCGAATCATCTCATGCATCAAAGTCCAGAAACTTCTACGAAAAGAGTGCCATGCATTCCTAACCCATGTGATAAATGAGAAACAGGAAGTTAAGGACCTCGAGAGCATCCCTGAAGTCTGTAATTTTCCTGATCTCTTTCCCGAAGAGCTTCCGGGGATTCCTCCCGAGCGCCAAGTCGAGTTTCGCATTGGCTTAATTCCCGGAGCTAACCCCGTAGCTAAGTCCCCATATCGCTTAGCACCAGCAGAAATGCAAGAGTTATCCAGTCAGCTCAATGACCTGCTCAACAAAGGATTCATCAGACCGAGTTCCTCACCCTGGGGAGCCCTAGTTTTATTTGTGAAAAAGAAGGATGGATCTTTTCGGATGTGCATTGAATGCCGCAAGTTGAACAAGCTCACCATCAAAAACCGTTATCCTCTTCCTCGGATCGATGACCTTTCCGACCAACTTCAAGGAGCCAGCTATTTCTCCAAAATAGACCTCAGATCAGGGTACCATTAGCTACGAGTCCACGAGGATGATATTCCTAAAACAGCATTCCGGACTTGATATGATCACTACGAATTCGTAGTAATGCCCTTTGGCCTAACCAATGCACCTGCAGTATTCATGGACCTGATGAATGGGGTATGCCGTCCTTTCTTGGAAAAGTTTGTTATCATGTTCATAGACGATATACTTGTCTATTCCAGAAGCTAGGAAGATCACAAACAACACTTGATATTAGTGCTGGAAACTTTAAGGACAGAGAGGCTGTAAGCGAAATTCTCCAAGTGTGAAATTTGGATTCGAAAAGTAACCTTCTTAGGTCACGTGGTAAGCGAGGAAGGCATACACGTGCACCCGTCCAAAATCAAAGCGATAGAGAATTGGTCAGCACCGAAGACACCCACAGAAATCCGTCAGTTCTTGGGTCTTGCTGGCTATTATCATAGATTCATCCAGAATTTCTCCAGAATTGTCAAACCCCTAACCACTCTGACTCAGAAAGGTGTACCCTTTTGTTGGAATGAAAAGCAAGACACTCCATTCCAAACAATAAAGCGAGCCTTGTGCAACTCACTTATCCTGTCTCTGCCCGAAGGGACGGAGGACTTCGTTGTCTACTGCGACGCATCAAACCAAGGCTTAGGCTGTGCGCTTATGCAACGAGGAAAGGTTATTGCTTATGCCTAGAGGTAGCTGAAAGCACACGAAGTCAATTATACAACTCATGACCTGGAGTTAGGAGTAGTGGTCTTCGCACTAAAGATTTGGAGACATTACCTCTACGGAGCCAAGTGCACGATCTTCACTGACCATAAATGCCTGCAACACATCCTCGATCAAAAGGAGTTGAACATGAGACAACGGTGATGGTAGAGCTACTCAGCGATTATGAGTGTGAAATACGCTACCATCCCGGCAAGGCCAATGTGGTAGCAGATGCCCTCAGCCGGAAGGAATACTCAGGTCGCAGTGTGAAAGCACTTACCATGAGCATCCATTCCCACTTATCCGCACAAATTAGAGAGGCTCAGTTGGAAGCCTTAAGGGGGATGGAGAAAAAATTAGAGATCAAGGGAGACAGAGTCTACTATTTCATGAACCGGATCTGGACCCTAAAGTTTGGTGGATATAGAGAGGTTGTCATGAACGAAGCTCACAAGTCTAGATACTCCGTTCACCCAGGATCGGATAAGATGTACCTTGATCTCAAGAAACTATATTGGTGGTTAAATATGAAAGTAGAGATCACTACCTTCGTGGGCAAGTGTCTGACTTGCGCCAAGGTGAAAGTCGAATATCAGAAGCCCTTGGGTCTGCTTCAACAGCCGGAGATACCTTAGTGGAAGTAGGAGAGAATTACCATGGATTTCATTACCAAATTACCCAAATCTCCGAGTGGGTACGACACCATCTGGGTAATAGTCGACCGGTTGACGAAATCCGCTCACTTCCTACCAATCAAAGAAACTTTCAAGATGGAAAAACTCACACGAATCTACATCCAAGAGATAGTTCGACTGTACGGTGTACCTGTACCCATTATATCCGATCGAGATTGCAGGTTCACTTCTAGATTTTGGCAGTCCCTGCAGAAGGCTCTTGGAACTAAGCTAGATATGAGTACAACTTATCATCCTCAGACAGATGGACAGAGTAAGAGAACCTCCAGACCTTGGAAGACATGTTGAGAGCATGTGTCATCGACTTCGGTAAATTGTGGGACACCCATTTTCCCTTGGTTGAATTCTCCTACCATAATAGTTATCATACCAGTATCAAGGCTGCGCCTTTTGAAGTCCTCTATGGCCGCAAGTGCAGATCCCCTCTGTGTTGGGCTGAGGTGGGCGACACGTAGCTAGCCAAGGGGAAAGTCCCTCATAGCACTCTCACTGGTCCAGAAATCTTCCGCGAAACCACCGAGAAGATCGTACA
The DNA here is from genome assembly GCF_051521515.1 of Lactuca serriola. Classification (NCBI taxonomy): domain Eukaryota; kingdom Viridiplantae; phylum Streptophyta; class Magnoliopsida; order Asterales; family Asteraceae; genus Lactuca; species Lactuca serriola. The sequence goes on from NC_136411.1 coordinate 355,292,835, forward strand.
AATCCGAGAACGACTAAAGGCTTCACGAGATCGACAAAAGAGCTACGCTGATAAACGACGAAGACCCTTGGAATTCCAGGTTGGGGACCGTGTTCTACTGAAGGTCTCGCCCTGGAAAGGCATGATACGCTTTGGAAAACGTGGAAAGCTAAATCCGAGGTACATAGGACCATTCAAAATCCTTGCTAGGATTGTTCCCGTAGCCTACAAACTCTGATTACCTCAAGAGCTTAGTAACATTCATCTAGTCTTCCACGTCTCGAATATTAAGAAATGTGTGTCCGATAAAACCCTTACAATTCCTCTCGATGAGATTGAAATCAACGAGAACCTGAATTTCGTGGAAGAACCAGTCAAAATCATGGATAGAGAGGTCAAACGAACAAAGCAAAGTCGCATCCCTATAGTGAAGGTTCGCTGGAATGCCAAGCGGGGACCTGAATTCACTTGGGAGCGTGAGGATTCAATGAAACAGAAGTGCCCTCATCTTTTTCCAAATCCATGATTTGTATCTTTATTCTTGAATTTCAGGAAAAAATTCCCTCTAACGAGGGGATGATGTGACAACCCGAAACTTTTATCTTGTGCAATTGGTTTGCATATCAATGTTAAACTCTAATTTATCATCTTTTAACGAAATTGTGGGTCCATATGAGTGCTGTAGGCTTAGTATAACCAAGATATGAGACTTAAGAAGGGTAAGAAAGTGTGTAGCATCACAAAATCGGGCCAAACACACCAAAGAAGGTGTGTGCGGCCAGCCAGCCGCACACCCAGCCGCACACACCCTCCAGCCTCACAACCGACCCGATATATTGGAGGAGACCCCCCTTCATTCACTCTTTTCTTCTTTTGGTTGCACTCTACTCTCTCTCTCTCTCTCTCTCTCTCTCTCTTTCTCTACTTTCTCTCTATAGAAACATCATCCAAGAACACTCTAAGGGCCTCAAGAACGTGAACCACCCCATCAATCAGCTTGTTATACTGGTAAAACCCCTGAATCTAAGCTTAAAACTCATAGTGTTCTTCGTGTTCTTCATCCTTTTAAGGTGTATGGCCACACACCTTCATAAGATGGCCACACACACACTAAAGCTCTCCAAAGTGAAGAGTTTGGCCTCCATATACTAGATAGACTTAATATTAGCATTAAAATACCTCAAAATCGACATTTTGGGGACACACGTGGAGTGTACGGCCACACACTCCTGTGTATGGCCGCACACACTCTGTACGGTTGCACACTCCTGTGTGCAGCCGCACACACAGTCTAGCCGCACACTCACGCTAATGGCCATACACCTCCCTTATTTGATCATATAGGGTCCCGACTAGCATTTCCAAGTCTTTAGGGTGGTTTCCCATCATGTTTAGTCATGAAATACCCCAATATAATACATATATGTGTTATCATATGCTAATAGGGTCCAGTTGCATACGAAACATCAGTTGACACTCAACATTCGTAGCAAATCATACACCCAGATTCTGCGTCAAACTTTGAGTTCATACCCCTACACTTTTCCGAGTTTTTCATGTTTTCAAGCGGGGAATACAAGGTAAACATAAAAGTTTTCATAACTTAAAAACTGATGTAATTACAACGGTTTTCTATCAAACATTTAGATACAATTATCCCTTTTGTAATATGCGGAGCATCAGGGATGTTTACTAATCATAATTGCATAGTCCTCAAAACCATACATGAACGTAACAAACCATTCAAACTATAATAGTTAGAGTTTGGCATTTCATTACCAATCTTACAGATTCAAACTTCATACAAAGTCAAACACATAAACTACGTCAGATTTAGTTTATCCATTACTACAAATACAACACAAGCGTATTTTGCTAAATAATTATTTTATGTATAATTATTTATACTCTACACCGTTACGAATGATTTCGAACTTGAGAATAACCAAACAATACATAAACTAGTTCATACAGGATTGTGAGACTTATCTTCGTTATGCCCCTTGGGGTACCAATAAATCCTCTCCGGTAGTATAACCAGAATCTCCTGGAGGGAGAGCGTGAAATTTGTGAATAGATCTATTCGGGACTGACAATCCCACACCTGAACTGTTAGCTACAGTTAGGCGGGCATGTCTGGGGTGACAAATTTTAGTAAACGTGCAACACCTGGAGAAACGTCAAGGAGGTCATCAGTCATATTAGTATGGTTATACGAACTCACAATAGTATCAACTAACCTTGTACACGGGATTTCTTTCTTCTATAAGTTTTATTTTAAGTAATAAAACTACTATACATACTGGTGGTTGCCAGGGCTTTCAAACAGAACATACTTTTCATAATATAAACCAAAAAACATATTAGAAAATATTGGATTTTCTTGGCATGCATGCATACATATTTCAAAACCTGATAATAATGGATTTGATACAAACGACATTTACTTATAATGAAAAGAAACCATTTGTACAAATTCAGTGACTAGTTTTAATACACAAAAACATGCTTATGAACTCACCAACTTTATGCTGATACGTTTTCAAAACCGCTTGTATATTCAGGACAACGATAGACAGGTACCTTGCCAGCTTTTGGGAGAAGACGGAGCATTTTTGGAGTCTCATCCTTATCTTTTGCTATATACTAATATGTATAAATGATGATTTTGAACAATGTATATATTCATATTATAATGTAATGGTTGTGATTACTTCACTTACTATGATACAACTGTTATGATAATACGCATGACGTCCTCCGCCCCGAAATGTTTCCGCCGTTGGTTTCAGGGTGTGACAAATTAAGTGTTTGAACTGCCACAGAAAGGGGCACACAGTCCGTTTCTGCAGGGCACCGACTCAATCGATCTCCCAAGTCCCCGATGTTGAAGAAAACCTAGCATGCTATGGCTGTGGTGAGACTGGACACTATTAGAGGGACTGCCCGATAAAAATGAACTCAGGCGCGGACGGACAAATCCTGATGATCACTGCAGGAGAATCAACCCCAGAGTCGTCAACGAGCAGCGGTACGTCTTCGATCTAGTAATTACTTTAAAAGTAATTTATATTTATATAAGATTAAAACTAAGGGGAATACACTTAAAAGTAATCTTAATCACTCACATATTGAAATAGGTCACGATATCCAAGAGAACTAAAAGATCTGTTTAGAGAAGCTACGATGGTTTAGCATATACATCAAGGTTGTGCATAACTAAGATGTTGCAGACTTAGAGTGAGTGATTCCACCTTAATTCATGTTCCTTGTTTGGTTGTGGATTTGAGGCAGAGTTACTCAGTCAACTGTCTTATTCATCTTAGATATTCATAACTTGTATATGACAGGCGATCGTAGTGGTACCAAGGAGGATCATGATATTAAGTATCATCACCAGTTATCAAAGAACTTTCATTTGTATGTATACACACATAGCAGTACGATATGTCACACCCCAAAACCAAGAACGGCGGAAACGTTCTGGGGCGGAGGACGTCATGTACAGTATCACAACACAGTAAATGTAAATAAGCAAACAACATCATCCATTTCATTAAATATATAATTTTAATACAAGTGTGTTCTGTACAGTTTTAGACACCAAAATATAAGATAAATCAAAATAATAATATGATGAGCCTTGAATGCGCTCCATCTTCTCAAAAGCTGGCATCGGTACCTGTCTACTGATGACCTGAGAATACAAGTTATTTTGAAAGAGTTTATCAACATTAAGCTGGTGAGTTCATAAGTATTTTAGTGTCGGTGTTTGTTATCAAAACGTTTGAACCTGTCACAAGTATAAGTTGTAAAATGTATGTAAGTGTTTGTAAAAGTTTGAATCTCTCAGAAAATCCTATATTTTCTATTAAAGTAGCCTTCTACCAAGGCTTAGCTGTTTGTATGCTCGTTTGTTGTAAAAGTGTGTAATTTCCCCAAGTGTAACTATCATTAATTAAAATATAGTTTGTACATTAATGTTTAAGTGAGGTATTCACTAAAAATATGTAATGGGTAAATCAATGTAGTACTGTAGTTTTGTATTATAGGAACTACTGCTGTACTAACTACCTTAAACCGGATTTATATTAAGGTATAATGTGATAATTGCACCATGCTATCGACTGGTAACAACGACATACGAATGGTCGTAATAATGGAATGACGTTTGGCACCCGCAGACCTGGAGGTCCCGCTGTAGCTAGCAGCAAGGTGTAGGATAGTCAATCCAGTATAGATCTATACACAAACTCACGCTCTCCCTCCAAGAGAATTCTGGCTACAACTCAGGACATGACATTTAAGGCATGCTCCGATACAGTGGATCACAATTGTTAACGTATTCTCGTATATGTAATGTAATGTTTCTTGTTCTAGTATAGTTGTATATGTTCTCCTCCTAGTATAGTTGTATACGTTCTCGTAGTATAGTTGTATGTGTTCTCGTAGTATAGTTGTATATGTATGATCCTGTGTTACCCCGATGGTAACTAACTAGTGATGTGTCTAGTACGTATTAATATGGAAGTACTTTTATGTCTATATATCTATATTTGATATATAATTAATATTGAAACGACCTTCGGATGGTCACCCGAAATCCCACCAGACCACATCCAAATCGAGAAAAAGGAAATAGGGCGGATGGCCTTCCTAAGCCCTTTAAACATTATTTATATATCTATACATATATGGGCATGCAATTTATAAGAAGTAAAAGCATAAATAAGTTTTTATAAGACAATTGTAACATAAATATTATTTCAAGAAAAGATCGACTTGATGTCAATCTATAAAACAATTTGAAGGCATAAGTTTAATAAAACAGTTTAAGTATAAGGAACATTTGTTTGAATCACAGTTGTAAATGAGTTTGAAAAGTAAAAGAGTTTGTAAAACATTCAAAGTAAAGCAGTTTGATAAACAGTTTGAACAATGATAAAATCATTGGTTTCCTAGTTATTAATCACATGTGATTAAATGCAATCACATGTGATTGAAGCAATAACTATAAGTGTTTGACTTGTATTCCCCCCCCCCCCCAATAAAGTATTTAAAACATTTAAAATCATTTCAAAGGTTGATTAAAGGGGTATGAACTCACTTGTGGTGAGCTGTTTGAATTGTAGTGTCGGATACCATGCTATCATATAATATAAGTTGGGAACTCACTTGTGGTGAGCTGTTTGAACTCACTTGTTTACACGCACGAGCCTAGTTATCATATAATAAGCATATATATAACTAATTAGCCAAATAATAACTTAATAAAATAAGTTGGGACACTTAGGAACATGAAAACACTTTGTATAAATGTTATAGGTCCTAAGGGTTGCATCTAAGTCGATACGGGACAAGGCAAAAGGGTTTGAAGCTTCCAAAGACCTTGTATAAGAGTTCACCACCCAACAAACCCCACCTTTGGAGTTTACGGCCGTGAACTCCTCACTTGGTGGTTTTGGGTGTTTTGAAGTGTTATCTTAATCCTAGAATTAGCCTAGCATTGTTTGAATAATCCTTGAAGTAGTTTAAGGCCCTAGAATGCTCCATAGAGGAGTTTACGGCCTAAAGACCATATCCCCTAGAGTTTACGGCCGTAAACTCCTATGGGGTGTTGGTTTTAGTTCTTTTTGGTCACTTGCACATGTAGGATAGCTTCTATGTTTTTATCTAAGGCTAAAGGGGACATTAGGCACACATTTGTGCCTTTACTTGGAGTTTACGGCCCAAGTGATGTTCCTTGGCCGTAAAATCCCTTTAAGGGATGATTTTTGTGAAGTTTAATCCCCATTCAAGTCCTATGTATTCAAGGGTAATTGTCTCAAAGCATTATGAGTGATTTAGGGCACTTATAGCCCTTAAAAAGGGGTTTACGGCCCAAGAGATATCCTTGGCCGTAAACTCCTAAAACCTTATGATTTTGAAGTGTTTTGGTGTCCAAATTAGCTACAAGCATTAGAGGGTAAATGTCTTAAGCCTTAGGGGTGATTTAGGGCTCACTTTGGCCCTTGGAAAATGGTGTTTACGGTCCAAGAACTCTTGGGCCGTAAACTCCAATAACTTTGTGATCTTGGATGATTTATAGCCTCAAATGTTTATACATTAAGTCCTTAACTAGTTGTCTAACAAGGAAACGGGACTAGGTAGCCTTAAAGCTCCATTTTGGAGTTTACTCCCCAAGAACGTTCTAGGGCGGTAAACTCCCGGATCTTGCATTTTAGACATGTAATCTATGTTATAAAGCATATAACAAGTATTAAAACACATCTAGGAAAGTAGACTCACAATCTGGGATGAAAACCCGAAGATCCGTCAGAGAGAAAATGGCTTTTCTCTAGTTGGATTTGTGAATAATGAATTAATTAATTCAGAAATCTATTTATAGTCCTGAAATATTTTGGCAGAAAATATTTTTATTCGGGAGATTGGACTATGACATTATGAAACTTGGAATGTTCAAGTTTCACCAATCCAGGAGCATCCACTCTCCTGATATCTCCTGAAACATAAACCCTAATGTACACAAACTTGATCGGAAAAGTCTGAAAATCACTGAAACTGGACTGGCTTCTATTGAATAGATATTGTTCGTACCAAATGGAAATTTCGGGTTGTCACATCATCCCCCCGTTAGAAGGAATTTCGTCCCGAAATTAGAATTTAAGCAAATAAGAAGTTACAAATAATTAAGCGAAAAGATAAGGGTATTTCAGTTTCACATTATGACCTTAATAAAACACACACATTTTAAGGTAATCACTATGTCAGGATGTCAGTTCAAAAGACAACTTGGTACTTACACTTTCCCATTACTTTCATATTGTGACATTACCACTTGAACGTTAATGCAAACTATTTTCGAGATAAGATAGTTATAAACTAGGGAAAATTTACATTTTACAAACGGCAAACAGAACAGTTGGGTCTAGTACATTCAGTAGAAAGGGACCATAATGCTAACCTTATGATTCTTTAATGTATACATCAAGGGATATATATATATATATATATATATATATATATATATATATATATATATATATATATATATATATATATATTACTAGGATCCGACAGGTAATAAGATGTGTGCTTTCCACTTCATTTCCTGTTCCTTGTTTGGTTGTGGGCTTAGAGCAGATTCACCCAACCTATTATCTATTCGATCTTAGTTATATATATGTTCCGTATGCATTAAGTCATCATAAGGGGTACCAGGTATGGGTCAAGTAATAGGACACTAATTCAATGCACAGTTTCTAGTACAAAGCACCCTTTTCAAATCAGAACTTTTGGTATACAAAACTAGAAACTTACCAGGAAAGGTTTAATCCATGTTATTAAACCATTATAAACTTAAAGGACTTTAGGTGATTGACTATATAATACCTTAGTTTATACATCATAGTTATATATCATTAATATCCAACAGGTAGTTGGATGTGTGCATTCCGCCTTATTTCCCGTTCCTTGTTTGGTTGTGGGCTTAGGGCAGATTCATCCAATCACTATCTATTCAATATTAGATTATATATAGCTACTCTAAGCTAAGTGATTATAGAAGTAATCACTGTGATCGCTATTTTATTATAAGAAATAAGGGTTCTCTTAAGGGATCTTTTCATTAAATATAAAGGAACTATTACAATTAACTCCATGAGTAACAAGTGAATACACGATGGTTATATACAACGAGGACCTAACAAACAATGGGATGTGTGCTATCCGCATTACCTCTTATTCCTAGTTTGGTTGTGGACTTATGGCAGATGCACACAATCGATTGTTTGTTTACTCTGAGTTTTATATAACTTGTATGTACTTAGTACTCATAGAAAGGATTGTAGGATCATTTTTACGTATCTTTCATCAAATTAGGAAATATATGATTTTCTAGAGGAACTGGCAAACTTTTCTAAAAGCAGAACTTTTAACTTACTACGTCCCAACTACATTTTTCAACAACTTCTACAACTTATATACATCACTAAAATCTTATGAACTCACCAACTTAATTGCTAATAAACTCTTTCAAATAACTTGTATTCTCAGGAGACTAGTAGACAGGTACTCGCTCTAGGAATTCAGAAGATGGAGCAGTATAGCTTCAAGTCTTGTTTTGTTATTTGCTTATGTACTCTATGTTTTGTGAACACATATTTTGTAAACACTTTCTTTCAAATGAAATGGTTGTTCATTAATCGCTTACTATGATACATGTCTTGTGATACTAAACATGACGTCCTCCTCCCCCGAACGTGTCCGCCGTTCCGGTTTTAGGGTGTGACACTATCCTTGCCACAAAGACCATAGTATCACTGGGTTTGTAGAAGAGGTAACCAATGGATTTTTGTGGGTAGCCAATGAAAATACATCGCTCACTTCGAGGTTCGAGCTTGTCGTGAGTCTCGCGCCTCACGAAAGCATCGCAACCCCAAATCTTGATGTGGTTTAAATTGGGAACTTTCCCAGTCCACATCCCGTGAGGTGTTAGACAACCTTTTTGGTAGGGACTAGATTAAGGATATTGGCAGCAATCTCTAAGGCATACCCCCAAAATGAGATTTGTAATGAGGCTCGAGTCATCATGGAAAGAACCATGTCCAACAAGGTTCGATTGCGCCTCTCAGCTACACCATTAAGCTATGGTGTTCTGGGAGGTGTCTTTTGTGAAATAATTCCACATTCCTTAAGATATTCAAGGAACTCTGCACTAAGATACTCTCCACCTCGATCGGATCGAAGCATCTTAATGTTCCTGCTCAGCTGATTCTACAATTCATGTTTAAACTCTTCGAACTTTTCAAAGTTTTTGACTTATGCTTGATTAAGTAGACATGACCATATCTATTCTAATCATTAGTAAAAGTCACATAGAAGCGGTTAGCATCCCTTGTGGCGGTTCTGAAGGGTCCAAACACATCTGTATGTATGAGGTCCAACAAACCTTCACCCCTAGCACAAGTACTAGTGAAGGGTGACTTAGTCATTTTTCCAAGTAACCAAGATTCGAAACTATCATCCGACCTTAAGTCAAATGACTCCAAGACTCCAGCCTTTTGGAGTTGGCCTATGCGCTTCTTGTTGACATGTCCAAGACGACAATGCCACAAGGATGCCTTATTGAAACTAGTGGAAGAATCGATATACAACACATTATTTCCTATGTTGTCTACAACTGACACAGTTTCATATACACCATCATAAGGTAATGCTTTAAAATAAAGAACATTAGTATGAAAAGCATTATTACCATGACATTCATTATCAAATGAAAAAGTAAATCCTTGTTTGTACAAATTGTGAAAAGAAATAATATTTCTCGCCATTTCAGACGAGTAACAACATTTATTCAAATCTAATATTAAACCACTACTCAGCAACAAATAATAAACACCAATCTTGGTGACAGGTGAAGCTTTCCTATTCGCATGATCAAGTTTATCTTTCTGTGCTCCACATCCTCACTTCTTCTTAGGCCCTGCAAATCAGAACATATATGTATACCACAACCTGTATTAAGGACCCAAGAATTAGTATGATGCGAGTTATTAGATAATTTAGTGTAAATACCTGCATGGGTAGGCTTAACCTTCCCATCCTTAACATCTTGCAGGTACTTGGGGAAGTTTCGTTTCCAGTGCCCCTTATCATGGCAATAGAAGCATTCAACTTCTTTTGGGTTGGAAGAGGGAGTGACAGAACCACCTTTGGTTCCACTTGAGGAGGAGCCATCAAGAGACTTTCCTTGGTACCGTTCTAAGGGGTCTTCCTCTTTTTCCCTCTGCTTTTCCCGATTGCTAAAACAGGGGCGGTGTTAGGAGTAGGAGTAGTAACAACCAATTTACCTTTGAGACAACTTTCATCGGTCTTCAAAAGTCCTTGAAACTTGCTGAGTGTGACCTCATCCTTGTTCATATGATAGGTCATTCAGAACTGGTCATAACAAGTAGGTAAGGAGTTCAGTATGATGTCAATAGCCAACTCCTCAGGGAAGTTCACATTCAACTTCAGCAAACGGTCCACAAACCTTTGCATTTTCTTCATGTGGCCCGTGATGGGTTCACCATCCTTCATTCTAGTTGCTATCATGGAAGAGATGATTTCATACCTCTCTTGACGAGCACTCTGATGGTATCTGTCAATTTGGTCCACGTGCATGTCAAAAGGGTAAAATTCCTCATAAGACTGTTGGAGCTCAATATTGTAGCCAACATGATACATGCCACCTTGGTGGCATCTCTCTCATGAGTCTTAAAGTCAGCGATCTCTTGTGGAATAGCAGTAGACTCATCGATCTCCTTCAGCTCCTTGTCGAGGGTATATTCCTTGTCCTCGTAACGCGCGAGCATCCTGATGTTCCTGATCCAATCATTAAAGTTGGAACCATCAAAGATGACTCTCCCACAAAGATTCATGAGAGAGAAGGTGCCTGTAGGGTTTAAGCTAGAAACAACATTGTTGGAAGACACCTGAAAAAGAAGAAAGACAAGTTTATATTATATATAGAATCCTGAATAAGACACCCAAATGTAATATTAAGGTTACGACACAACACAATATTTTATAACTTGGAAGAGGGATGCCGTAATCTAAGCTATAAAATATTTGAAGGTAGCAAATGACGATTCACCAATTTCCACCATGAAAAACGAAATAGGTAATAGGTTTTAATTGGATTGAAACTCCTAGATCTTTTGAGATTCATTGAGCTTTTCAGTGGCATGTTTAAATCTAGATTGTGCCCTCTCAAGTTTGTGACTGTGACACCGAGGATCACAAACCAGGTGTGAATAACGATGCAAGTTAACTTGGTACCCTTAATTTTTTGTCACCTAATCAATGTATCAATTAACCACACGCGATCTACCGATCTATGATAAAAATTAAATCACCCTTTTCCACTCCTACTAGTCCATGTTAGTGTGTCGATTAACCACACACGCTGCACCAATGACTTGGTAAGGTACAGAGTGTAATTTCATGGGTTAGCACCAAATTCACATTTTCCTAAAGTAACTAAGATTGGGAATTTATAAAAGTTTTAGTTACTTTATCGTCATCATTATACTTTTAATGAGAATTATAGTCCTTGTTCTACCCGTCAGCTAACGACTCTCCATTAATCAAGGAAGAGGTGGGTGAGAGTGGACACCCATTAAGCTGCCAATTTAAAGTGTGTATGAGACCTTACAAATTCCAAAACTTGAGGGCAAGTTTTTAAACTATTCAAAAACTTTTCATTTCTATGACTTATGAGTTTTAATGGTTTTAAAGAAAAGACTTTTGGAATTCCATAACTTGAGGAGAAGTTATGGAGTCCATTAATTGGAATTTAGATGAAGAATTACACTAGAAACCAATTTGCAAACAATTCCTATGATCTACTAAAACTTATAAGCATGAACATTCATATCAAAAATTTCAAGAATCATATAAACATATATAAAACTTGAAACTTTGATAATAACCTTTGAAATGGATTAGCATAATCATTACCACATCAAAAACATATTTTATATGTCCAAAACAATTTAGGGTAATGATTCTATCCCATTTCCACCAAAAAAAACTCGAAAATCAGCACTCTGGGCCTCCTACTTGCTGAGTGCAAGAACCTACTCGACGAGTTGGATGAAGTTTCACTTGGACTCGTCGAGTCCCCCAATGGACTCGGCGAGTCCACTAAATATTGATCAGATTTTCGACATTTTCAAGCAATTTGCATCAAGTATAATGAAAACAAGCCTAGGCTCTGATACCACTGAAGGGTTTTGAGCATTCTAACACTCTTATGGTGTACATGCAACCCTATAAACCTTGGATCTATGTTTTCTCTATTATACATGCAAATTTGATTTTTCCAAGGTTCTCAACCTAACAAGCATGTTATGGGGTACTTGTAACATAAAATCTAGTAGAAAAACATACCTTTTTCTTGTTTTTGATTGCTTGGAGTTTTGAGAGCCTGGCACCAATAATGTGGATGCCTCAAGTGGAATCACAAATCACCAAATCAACTTGGAAGACTTTGAGAGAATAGTATGCACACTAGAAATCGGCCCACTCTTGTTCACTCACACAGGTGCCATTTCATGTGCCAAAGACCTCTGTATATATAGTATGGTGGATTAGGGTTACATCTATGTAAACCCTAATACCCATGACCTTTCATTTCCATAGGATCCATGGGTTAAAAACCCCATGGACTATCCATGCAAGCTTAGCCCATCTTAAATGAACATTGGCCCATTCTATATATATATATATATATATATATATATATATATATATATATATATATATAGGAGTCCATATTTAATTAGTTTTTTTGATCACTAAATTAATTCCAAATCAATATCAATACTAATTAAATAATATGATTTCATATTAATATATTATAACTTATAATATATTAATAAATCACAAGATACTTTTATCAGAAGATTATCCATACAGATTGTTTCGGTGAAGTGCAACCCAAATGGATCATGTCGGGTCGGGTCAAGTACATACCAGATATAGTTATGGACTTAGACACCTTATCCAACACTTTATCCCCTACATTTTCACCAATTTTAGTAGCGATACTACCCCCTAGATTTTGAGTAGTTTGAACATCTTCATGTTGGACATTATTAGTGCTTGTCTATTTACCATCCATCCTAGTTCAGGACCTTCTAGGTGGGAAGTGGTCTAATTATGGTTGACTGGTTCCATCTTTTCCTTTGTCTTCTAATCTTCATTTTTGAATAGTATCTTTAGGGGCTTCATTATTCTAGCAAGAACTCTTGTTATGCCTAAGTTGTTGACATCTTCCATATCTTATAGTCCTAGGTACCTTTGTCCTCTAATTTGGATATTTAGAGTCTTAAGATTCGGATGCATGCTTCCTTCTATATACTTTAGGTCTCCTAAGCATTCTCCTCACAAGGGGTGGTAGTGGCTTGATGAAATTAGTCCTTTGCCACATATTACTTCCACCAACAGGCAAGGCATTCTCCATATATGTTGGAATCAACTTGTCCTTACGGAACCAAGGGGAAATAAATTCAATGAGATTTTTGTGCACAGAGTTGGTTGCCACTTGACCATGAACACACGGTATTCCAGACACCATCCACAGTTTACATGTGCATGTATGATGATATAAATCCACTTTGTAACCATCATATTCATACTTTATCTCAAAAAATGACACCTAGTTGGTATTACCTTCCACAATCTACAAGAAACATCAGTTCATTAGTGACCACTTATGGCTAATTATATCCAATTAAAAAAAACTAATGTGTTAACATTTTACCTCATATATTTCCCAAATTCTATCATTTTTTCGAGGATATTTGGTCTATAGTCACGTCTCTATTGGTTGTGAAAATCTCCTTGATGATAAAACCTCACCATCAGGTTAATCCAGATTTCCTTAAGCATTGCACATAGCGGTTTCTTCCTCATGTGTCGTATCATAGAATTGAAGTATTCTGAAATACCATTCTCTACAACCTCATATGCAAATCATGTAGTGAAGAAGGTCTTGCAACTAGTCTTTGGTTGTCTTTCCATGAGATATTTATAATCTGAAATTGTGATGTTCATGATCTTCTTCATTGTAGCTATAGAGTCCCCTTCCACTATACTTTTAGTAGCCTCCCAAAATATATTCTTTAGTTCCAATCCTATGTATCTTTTCCTAAAATTTGCAAATATATGTCTTGCAGATTGTCTGTGTTCAACATGTGGAAGGAATTGCAACATAGTCTGCAACAATCCATGTAATATGATACCAAATTAATAAGTATAAAATTTGTACAACTTTTTACACAAAGGAATAATAGACATACCTTGTGTTAGTCTGAAATAATAACTAGCCCATTATCACCACCAAGAACCAGATCATCCACTATTAACTCAATAAACCAAGAGGAATTGAATTTATTCGCAATTGTAACCATTATGCATGCTATTGGGTAGACATGGTTATATGTATCTATACCAATAGTTGTCAGTAACTCACTCTACCTGCCCCTTCAAGAAACATCCATCTAAACATATCATTTTTATGCATCCTCTTTTCCATCCATCGTTGAAATCCTGGAAGCATACATAAAACCTCTTTAAATAGTTTATTCCACCATGATGGGCATCTAGCCAGAACTTACATGTGCTCCCTAGATTAGACCTAAGGATTTCATCTGCGTAGTCCTACACCCTACCATAGTGTTCCTCTAACTTCCCTTCTATCATCTCCCTAGCATGTGGCCGTTTTCTTTGACATTTCCCCTTGGATATATACACTGAAAACCTCCTCTAAACATCTTTCATCTCATCCAAAGTCATTTTGGGCTTCCTGATGAAATCTTGCAAGTACTGCTTGGCTCACCCATATGAGTCTTAACAATGGATTTAATTTGGAATGTACTCTAATGATACTTCCAACCAGGTGCTACACTAAAAGGACATGGCCTTTGATAATTAGAATTGTTGCCAGATCTAGCAATAACCGTAAATCTATCAGTCTTCTCAATGTAAATTTTGTATCTATCATTAATTGCATAGTTTATTAATGCATACCTAAGTTGAGAAGGGGAATCATAAAACTCACCATATTCATGCTTCATTTCTCTCCAAACTTGGTTTGGATTATGGACCCTATACTGCACACCAATTTCTTCATCATTTACCTGTGGTATGTAGCCATGCTTAGCCTCATTGACACCATGTCGATTTTGATCATCTCCCAAGGGTTGCTTTGTAATTAATAATTAGTTAAACAAGAGAGAGATTCTAGAAACCTTCGTGCTTGAATGGTTTTGTTACCCTATTAGGGTTATCTAGAATGCTTTAAATGGATAATTAGGAAACTAGATAATTACCTATTTATGGGTTGTCATTATCTAGGGTTTCTTAGGGATATCCAAAAGCTATATAAAGACACTTTGGGCTAGAACTTTCGTATGAATCGTTCTAAGAGGCATATAAACGAAAATCTTAGTCTCTTATCTCTCCCCTCTTCATTATAGGGTTTCTAGGGTCTTGGGGTGTGAGCCATTAGAGGCACGAGATTTCTGCTGCTTGCTTTCCAATGATTTCCATAAGGAGTTTGAAGTGATTTGTTTGCTACAAAAAATCAAAGGTATTTAACTCTAATTCTAGTATTTGATTATACTAGGTAGTTATTAGGGTTCAAATTATTTTGTTGTACATAGCATGTTACATTCAAAGTGTTGAAGACATATATCCTTTAGGTTGCATGTGCCCTTAAATGTCAAGTGAAATTCCGCAAGCATATAGTTATTGTAATCTACAAAACCAATCAGTAGTATAAGAGCCTTGGTATGTCTAACATTGTTTGTACATAGGATGAACTTGAACAAAACATTTTTTTTTCAATCCGACTGATCTCACGACGTGAGATTTAATGTTCACGACATGAGCACAGTAAATTAAGAATTTTTAGATTTTCTTGCCTAATTTTATTTATATTTTTGTTATTAGTAACTGTCTCTTATAATATCTACCAAATCTAAATTTTGCTTATATTAGATAATTAAATAAAACCCTAAATGATAGGAGATAATCTTAGACTAAATAATGATTGATTATAAGATTAGTTAATATTATCCTTATGGATCTTCTTATTGATTTAATTAAATGATTTATTAAAAGATAATTAACAAATCCATAAGTTGGTTTAAATTTAATTCAATAAAAAGTTTAACTTATAAAAGATTAAACCTTGCAGTTTTTAAATGCTTAAAAATAAACCTTATACTATATATAGTTAAAAGTTTAAATTATTATATGTATAAGGCAAGTCAGCCAAATCGCTAGTACGCCTCATTAATGAAGCCATGCTATAAGGGGAGTTTAAGAAGAAGCCTTTAATATGACCGATATTAGGTATCCATTCTTACCCACCGCTCTTTTAATTGGTGGATTGTCGTTAGCCCCATGGATTTGATTAGGACACAATCTCATTAATAAGTATAATTATATAAAAGTAACTAAACATTTCTTTATAAAATCCCAGTCATAGTTACTTTAGAAAAAATGTGAAAAGTATGTAAATCCATGAAAAACGCAAATCATGCTTTATATGTCGTTAGTGGAGCGTGTGTGGTTAACCGGCACATCAATGTGAGATGATAAATGACATCAAGGTTGTCAAGTGGGTTTGCATGGTTATTCACATTTTGTTTAAGATCCTCAACATCCCAGTCATAAAAGTGAGAGCGTAATATGAGATTAAACATGTTATTGATAAGATTCAATGAATCTCAAAAGATCTAGGAGTTTCATAAGATTGAAATTGGTAAAGGCCTTACCTACCTAAAATAGATTCAAATTTGATTACGGCATCCCTCTTCAAAGTTCGAATCGAAAATATGGATCCTACCCTTAATTTAATTTTTAGGTTAATAATTAAGGATTAAACTCAACTAACGTGAATTATCTCCATTCTAAATTTTAGATGTCTTAGGAAGATAAAAAAAATGGTCTCTCTCATTCTTATGGAAATGTTTTTCGTGATCTTCAAGAGATGGTCGTCCAATTTCAAGTCAAGGTGAAATTGTCTTTCCTTTCCTTAGGAAGATGATGGAAATGAATATCATCTCTCTTCAACTCTTCCACCTCCTCCTTTAGTGACTCTCCCAACGACACGTTTTCCTTTAGATAAAAGATACAAAACTACTTGAACATTATTGGCTTATCACATCAAGATGGAAATTTTGTATGTGCGTATATTTTGAAAAAGGAAATCGTACATTGACAAGTTGGATATAATGGATGTCGTTTTTGCCAAGTAGGCAAGCCATTGAATTGATTATTCTTTTGCTTCCAAAGTAATATGACCAATTTATTTAGAACTTTTATATGAGGAATATTGACATGAAACTAATTGAACTGACCCAAATGTTGATAGTTTTCGAAGGATAAATGCTTAAGAGCACACCTAAAGCAGAGATAATTATTGGGTCTGATTCCAAGGTTTCCATGGACATTGTCAATCATGAGCTAGTCCAAATAAGCTACAACGAGTGGATGCAGATTCTTGAGATCATCAACAAGAATAAAAGTTTTCATGCCCAAGAAGTGAAGTTGGAAATCCAACAACTTCTCAAAAAATTGGAGAAACTAAACCTGGTACCATCTGCTGGTCCATTAGCGAGTTCATATAGATCAACCTCATCAGGATTGTGACAACCGTCAAATTTCGAGTCGGTTGTAGATTTGAATAAACTTTTTTGCACATATAGGCACGACACATAATAGACTTAGTAACTAGAAGCTAAGTTATAACCTACTAGAAACTTGGAAACAAGTATGATCGAATGATAGTGTACTTAGATTTCACATTGATATGTGAATTCAACTACTACTTGACTATAGTGACTATCCATATTTGGGCCACTCTTTGACTCGAACACCATTTCATGAATCATAAACACACATCATGCACTTGACCTAGTAGTAGAAATTAGGTCAAAGTCTCATAGAAACTTAAGTCAAAGTTGAAGACTAGGACTAGTATACTTGATTCCTCAATTTCGCTTGAATCTCAGAATCAGTACATAGAATGCCAATAAACTGATAAAAATAAATTACAAACATTATTTATAACTATAAAAGAGTTATAATACCATAAGATAATTTAAAGTCTCAAATATTCTATTTATTTTGATATCCAAAGATTTACAAACTCTCACAAACCCTAAAAACCATAAAACTTAAATTTTATAAAGTTTAACCTCAAGAATTCTATAAAAATAGTTATGAAACTTATAATATTATCTTAAAATAATCAAGTTGGGAAATATAGTCAAGGAAATCATAGTTTAATGTACCAACATCTATCCTTATTTTATAAGTGGAAAATCAAGGATTTTATAAAACAATGTAAAGCTTAAGCATATTTTATAAAAACTTTATAAATTTATAAAAATTGGAAGAAATGATTTGAATGGGATTTAGGAGAGAGAAATCCTTTCTCCTCCTCCCAAAAATCGGACCCATCCCCCCAATACACCATTTTCCCATGTCATTAATCAATTTCACTCATTCACGCTACCTCTCATTCTCTCTCACATTCTTCATCACCACCACTCCATTTCTCCTCTTTACCTCTCACAAACCCACGAAATTTATGGAAAAATAAGATCAAATAACACCTATAATCATGAAATCTTCATCATCTTAAAGTATTCTTAAAGGTAAACCCGAAAATCCTTCAATCTCCTTCACTTTTCTTTCTAGTTTTAAAGGTTTTTCTTACACTTTCTCCTTCTTCTAGTCCATTCTATAGTAAAATCATGAAAATTTTCTCAAACTCATGGTTTTGATGATGATGGTGGTAGGATTTCACCCAAAAACAACATCCATGTTGTAAATGGTGTAATCCAAGGACCAAAACCTAAGTCGAAATTAACATAATGCACTTTTTCTACAAGTTTTGGGTGAAAAACACCACATGCATCTAAAGTTTTCTATCAAAAATAATTTTTGAACATTTCAAACTCATGAATGGTCTTTAAACAAACATACATGTGATGATCTTCAAGCTTAGATGCTAGATCATCAAAGAATGTTGTTAAAAGCTTTCAAATATGTTCATGAAGGATTTATTTCCAAATAGATATCTAAAACTCATTTTCTGACCAAATCCGATTTTTCCCAGATTCCCATCAACAAAACGAGATGTTCAACAAATTTTCAGAAAATAATTCATTTTTATCGAATTATTATAACTATTGAAATAAAATAGGGCAATAAATCATATAAAATATTTTATGAGGTCTATAAATCCTAGGTAAATTCATGAATAACCCCAATGACAAATAATGACCTTTCATTAAGTTTCATCGATTTTTGATACTTTTTAGTGTAGTTTTGAATTCTCTTTTTTTTTAGTCCCAATAAATCATAAAAACACTTTAGAAAATGTGAAAATGATATATAACAATTTTTGCAGCTGCTACCTGAGGTATAAGACTCATAAAACTATTTTCTAAGTTTTTCATAATGCATTCCTATTTTTCCTCGATTTTTGTATTTATAATGGCCTAAAAATAGAAAAAAACAGTTCTGCTCATCCAAAATTCATGAATTTACCACAACACATTGTATTACATTAGGATGCTACATAAAAATGTTGATGATTTTTCTCTTCTGTATACTATTTTTCTCCTATTTTCTAAGATTAAACACACTTAAATACACAAAATCGGATTTTAGTAGATAAAAACCGTCTTTGGGATTTCTACCAGATTATTTACACTGTAAATGAACTTTAAATTTTTGTTGGTAATTTACTTTAACTGTTTATTAATTATTCTCCAATTAATGATTATTTAAGAGGATAAAACAATGAAAAATATAAAGACTAATTGAAAAATATGTTTTATATTTTTCACAGTTTCTACATGTATAATAACGGTGTTACAAAAATTTTGGGCAATTTTGGAACCTGTTTTCTATTTATTTCAAGTTTTATTAGAATAAATGCACAAAAATCATAAAATCGGGTTAAACAGTTTATAATCCCATTATTATATTTTTCCCAACTTAATATTCTTTAATAACAATAATAAAAAAAAGTTTGGGTAATTTTGGAAACTGTTTTCTATTTATTTCAATTTTTATTAGAAACCTATTTTTATATTTTTCTCAGCTTAATTATGTGTAATGGTTATTTAAGAAACTAAATGTTTAGTATTTTTCATGATTTTATGGTTATTCAAGAAACTAAATGGTGACAAATAGTTAGACAAATCAAAAATTCAAGAAAATTTATCTTGAGGTCTTTGACTTCAATTAAAACTGAAATTCAAAGTTTGGGAAATTTTAGAGCTTAATTGAATTAGTTTTTGAATGTTTAATCATTGGAACACCTCTTAAAATGTTAAATATTAGCATTTCAATAATGAGAATTTTCCACAGAAATTGTTATATAACAATTGATTCATTGAAATTAAATTTTCATAGAAAAATGTTTGTAACTTAACAATATCAAATTTTGACACATTATTGGCATAATTCTATTGTAGTAGTAAGTATACTAGTATTAGATTTCAATTAGAGACTCACTAGCGAATACCATTATTGTAGGAATCGATAGTGGTACGAGTGGAACGTAGTTCAAGGCACCATTTGCATCGTCTCAATGCATATTGTGAGTATTCACGCACTCCCTTATTTTCAATTTTTATGTTTTGGGGTGGAAAATCATATCCGAAAAACTATTTATTTGTTCGTTGTATTTAAATTGATTTGTATCAAACATGATTGCTATTTTATTGCTATATCTCTCTATGTATGTCTATGCAACACGAAACATGAGAAATTATCGTCTTAAGTCCCTTCCCTTATACTTTATTCAAACCATTAACTCTTTGAGTCAATGGTCATTGTGGCTAGCGCTATTAGAAACCGACAACTCCTGACTCGCCCGATTGCTGGAGTGCATGATACCATATAATCTATGAAACGATAAGCATAGATCTTGATAGGGCATCAGTCATAGGCTTGGTTGGGAACTCATTGTTTGCTCATACACATACAAACTCGTTACTTATTATAGCAATAAACTTTGTATCTCATTATAACAATGAACTTTTGTTGCTAAATACTTATTTACTTGTTTTAGCAACAAACTTGGTTGCTTCTTATAGTAACAAACTTGTTTGCTCCTTGTAGCAATGAAAGTTGTTTACTCATTTTAGTAACAAACTTTATTTCTGTAACACCTGTGTTTATGGGCTTGTCATTAATGTTGATATAATAGTCTAGGTTAACCTTTGTAACCCGTTTTGAAATAATAGAAGTGTATTATTTGAGTATTATCTGTTTTGTGCTTAATTGTGTGTCTTAATGTAATTGAGAATAAAAATAAGCGTCAAAATAAAATGTTAGATAAAGCCGATATCTTTGTATAATGTTGTAGTAATTGGAACGAGGTTTCCGAATATATAAAGAATGTCGAAATCCGTGTTATAACGAAGAAGTTATGATCTGTCGAAGTTTCGCGACAGTTGCGGCAATGTTGAATGACGTAAAAAGTGAAATTTACGTTAGAGCCATATTTAGCCCTAGTGATCTAAATGAATGTCGTAGAATTCGTTAAACCGAGAGTGTGCATAAAGAGAACGCCCAAATCTGACTTCGTGTGAGGAAGTTATGATTTTCTGAAGTTTCGACTTAGTAGTATGCAGCTCGAATACTCGATTTGAGACCGAGCGGTTTTTAGCCGAAACAATCTAAACAAGAATCGAAGATCTCGTTAATTATAGTAAAACAATAAAAAGATAGGCGAAAACGGACGTCGATAGTTGATGTGTGATAAACAAATGAGAGGCTTTGATGTTGTTGTTGTTGATCTAGTTATTCAGCGGAGTATGGATAACGACCACAGACTCTTTCTAGACAGTCCTGTGGAACGCTAGCAGGCTCATAACCTATAGGTGTTGTGAACGATGTGTTCACCGGTGTACTCTATCCCCCTCATGGTTGCCTTTAGGACATCTATTGTCAAGGAAACCCCTTTACAGTAATGTCCGTCCCGATGAAAATCCTAGATTAGGTCCCTTGAGATAGATGTTGTTTTAGGGACGTAAAGTGAGGATAACGGGAATGGGTAATCAGGTTATTGTTGGTTGGTGAAATTAAATATAATTATTTAACGTGGGTTGAAAACCTTATATGCTCACCAGGCTACCAAGCCTGACCCACTCAGGTTTATTTATATTACAGGAAGTGGCGCAAGGGCGTAAGATGGATGAATCATCGAGTTGTTTTGTTTACAAGTCTGTATATGTATATATTTGTTGAATGACTTGTAATGTTATCGTTTATGCTTTATGGTCTGTATCGGAACATGACATCCCGAGTTTTTATTATATAATGAAAATGCATCTCTTGATGAAATGCTTTGATAAATATTATTTTATCATATTTTGTTTCTGGGAACAAATTCTGCAACTCTTTTAAATCAGAAGGATTTACTCTGAAATTATTTTAAAAAACATAAATGAAATCGGTCTTTTTTGGCTGTGATTTTGGGGATGTCACAATTTCCCATGAGGATATGAACATTGCATCTCTTTTGGGCAACATACTTTATTTCTCATGATGACAACGAACTTTGTTTACACCAACTTATTTACTCATTTTAGCAATATATTTTTATCTATGAAAACTTATATCAAAATTTTGATTTCGATTCATGAAACCAATATTATTTTTAACTTGTGAACTCACCAAGTATTTTATAGTTAACGCTCGTTATAAATCCTTTTTCAAGAATCATCGAATAAGTGGCACTTAGGGAAACTTCACTGTTAGGAGGATTCACATGTGTTGTATTTCAATTTATATTGTAATTTCTTTTAAAATTAGTTCAAACCCATTGTAAATTTGTAATGATTTTTAATACTATGGTTGGTGTTGACTTTTAACGTCTGCTATGGAACCCTTTATACTGCCACGCCTCGTGTTTCCGTTTTAGTGGTGTGACAAGGAATAACAGGCGCTCCCGGGCAATCCAAGAATACCAAGTTTCTTCTTCCTTATGGTATCATATACATCAATAATGCATTATCAGCTAGTGTTGAACCTTTTCAGCATATGTTTATTCAAGAACCAGAGCACATGGCCTTCTATCTCGACAGTCAAAATCAGCTGTGCTTTTAACGCACTGATGAACTTCCTTCTGCTCCTACTGGGCACTTGTTTCATCTTCGCTTGGAAGGAATAGGTCGCTAAGAGCTGGAAAGAGGATATTGATGGGTTTTATGCGTAAGAACAATCCTATGTGCTCATACAAACCCTAATGCTTGCATCTAGATTTCTCTATTGTACATGCAATGAATCCAAGACCTACAAACCCTGAACTAGCATACATATTTCCTAATTTAACATATAGAATCAGATCTAGATGTTTACCTCTTCAGTGGAAGCTTGAATCTTCTTTCTTGGAGCTTAGAGTCACAATTGTAACTCCTCTAATGGCTTATAAACACCACTAGCAAGACTACAACTATGAGAGAGGAGGGAGGATGCTTAATTTCAGCCTAGGGTTTCTCTTGGGAAGCAAGTGGCCAAAAATTGAAGGCTATGGGTCTTATTTACACTGTAGGCTGCTAGGGTTTCAGTCTAAACCCTAATGGATATCTTAGTCACCAAACAGCCCAAGGAGCCTTCTGGAATAGGGCCTTGGACAAAAATATGATGATCCTTCTGTTGGATTAATGTCTAAGTCCATAACTATATTTGGTAAGACTTGACCCGACCCGGCATGGTCCATTTGGGTTGCATACCATCATGCACTTGAATGAGAGAAATAAGACACTTATGGTTATTAATATATTATAAGTTCTAGTATATTAATAATAAGAATAATAAGATTATTTAATTAGTATTGATCAAGAATTAATCTAGGATTAATTAAGTGATCAAAAGAAGACTAATTAAATATATGGGTTGATAGTGTAAATCATCCATACTTGTATAGTGGGCTAATGCTCCATGGATAATCAAGTTGGGCTAAAACCCATAGGATGGTCCATGGATGCTCCATGGTGTATTTGTACCCATGGATCCAAGGAAATGGAAAGCCATGACAATTAAGAGTTTACCCTAATTGTGTAACTATATAAGCATCTTATTATTGAGGAAAAATTGGCCACTAGTAGTATTCAAGAAAGGGCTAGCCGATTTTGGTGAGTGTAGAATTCTCTCAAGTCATTCTAAGTGTTTTGATGATTGTGATTCCATTTGAGGTGTCACACTTGGGGCACTAGGCACTCAAACTTCATGAAGACATTCTACACCAAAGAGGTATGTATTCTATCTTGCTATAGTCATTGTTATGTATGCTAGATTAGGATAATACCTTGGAAGTTCTTATTTGCATGTATAATAGAGAAAACATAGATCCAAGGTATTTAGGGTTGCATGTACACTTAGGAAGTGTTAGAATGCTCAAAACCCATCAGTGGTATCAGAGCCACGGGTTGTTTTCTGTTATATTGATGCAAATATTTTATTTTCAAAGTTGAAAAAAAAAATGAAAAAAAAAACATGAAGTTTGTCAAATTTTAAGATAATTACTTGTTCTTGTGAAAAACTAATTATTTGTAAAATTTGAATAATGTGCTTTATGAGTTGAATTAGGTCAAATTTAATAAAAGATAAAATAATATGATTATTTTATTAGTTTTAAAAGTTTGATCTAAAGAGTTTTATTTTTTTTTTGAAACCTCCATAAGTTATGGATATGAAAAGGTTTTTAAAAAAAAATTGATTCAAAGTTTTATGGAGTTACAAAAAATTTGGTGTTAATGTTTTAAAGGATTCCATAACTTAAGAATAAGTTATGGATCACCAAAAGTTTTTGTGTTACCTTATTTTATGAGTGAATTTAGATTAATGAATAAAATTATGTGATAGTTGGTTTTAATCCAAATTAATCTAAAAGAAGTTCATAAAATGTGTTTATGTAACTTATAAGTCACATTTATGAATCTTAAAACTCATAAAAGTTGGCAAAGGTTACAAAAATGAAGAGTCTAGTTCTAATTAAATGGCTTTATGACTCCATAACTTGTCCTCAAGTTATGGAGGACCAAGAGTCTCTTCATTTAATAAAATAAAATAAAAAAAAAAGTGTAACCTTAATTAATTCCATAAGTTATAAAATAAAGAAAAGTTAATTCTTTTATTAGTTTAAAGTCTTCCATAACTTGTCCTCAAGTTATGGAACTTGAAGAGTTTTTGGATTAAAACTACTTTAAACACATAAGTTATGGAATTAATTAGTTTTGAATAGTTTCAAAACTTGCCCTCAAGTTTTGGAATTTGTAAAGTTTTCACTTATGAATACTTTAATTCCAAGTTAGCCCTTAGAATTTTAAAAGTTAAAATTCAACCCTTATACTTTATAATATTATAAGTTAATAATATATATATGTATAAGAGTAAAGTCAGTCTTACCGCTAGTACGCCTCATTCACGAAGCCGGTCTATAAGGTGGGTATAAGGTTGTTGCCTATAAAATGGCAACTTAATGGGTGTCCACTCTCACCCACCGCTTGCTTGACTGGTGGAGGGTCGTTAGCCGAACGGGTTTGACAGGACTAGAATTCTCCCTTCATTAAAAGTATTAATGATAATACTAAGTAACTAAACTCTTAATAATACCCAATCTTAGTTACTTAGGAAAATGTGAATAAGGTGCTAATCCATGAAATTACACTTTACACTTTGTTTAAGTCGTTAGTGGAGCGTGTGTGGTTAACCGGCACACTAACTTGGACTTAACAAGGTAGGTAAAGGGTGACTTAATATTTATCATAGTATCGATGGAGCGTGTGTGGTTAACCGGCACATCGATTGAGGGGTAATTTATTAAGGGTACCAAGTGATTTGCATGGTTACTTCACACCTTGTTTTGTGATCCTCGGCATCCCAGTCACAAAACCTGAAGGGCACACTCGAGATTGAAACATGCCTTTGAAAAGTTCAATGAATCTCAAAGATCTAGGAGTTTCAAAACCAATTAAAACCTAATAATACATTTCGTTTATCTTGGTGGAAATTGGTGAATCGTCATTCACCTACCTTCAAATATTTTATAGCTTGGATTACGGCATACCTCTTCTAAGTTATAAAATAGTTTGTTGGGTCCTAGCCTTAATATTTCATATTGGGTGTCATATTAAGGACTTTAAATCAACTATCTTGAATATCTCCCAAAAGATGTCTGGTTTAGACACCTATGATCTTCCCAAATCTCTTGAAACAAGGTTTCCTAATGAAGATGATGTCCCATGGATATCATACTTCTTCACCTCTTCAAATTATTCTCCCTAACCCACAAGTTCTTGAAAAGTTTAAGGTCACTCAGGCCCTATTAGGCAAGGCAAGGTCTAGGTGTGGTCACATCTTGGAGATGTAGTCACATATTGACAAGCCGGGAGAGTTGGGTGTCAAAGTCTTGAGAAAGTTGGTGGTTCAACTACTTTCTAAGTCACATAGTGAGTTCTTTTGGAACACCTATTAAAAAGACTATGACAAGACCCTTAATGATCTTATCTATTTGTTAAGATCAACTTCCTAAAACTTTATGGACATTGACAATGATGACATTGGATATCCAGTAAAGCATTCTCTACCCAATGGAAAGGGATCGGCTATAGTCAACTCGGTTGACCAAATGGTAAAGAGAAAAGCTAAGTCTGTGATAGTCCTGTGTACCATTATCAAAGGGTCCATATGTTTGTATTGCCAAAGAAAGGGCATTGGTTGCGAAGCTGCCAAATTTACCTAAGGATGTTAAAGTCAATAAGTTTGACTCTACTTCAGGTAAATTCCACTATCTAACTCTGTTAAGTTTCTATTCTGAGATTCTTGATACATGATGTGACTGGGTCACATGGAGATGTTTTAAGAATCAAAGGAAAAAAAGTGAAGAAACTTAAAGAAAGAATATGCTGAATCTGATCGCGTAGATGGATTTCTATCGCATAGTTTGAAAAATCGGATTCTTGAGCTACTTCTTAGGAGTTATGAGATATTGCCTAGGAATAGATAACAACAAGTTCTCATATGGATTGTAAGGATAAGTTTTTTCCGCAAAGTTTTAAAATAAAAGAGAATTTTTTGATTTTATTTATTTTAAAATATCCTTACGATGGCATTTGAGGAAAAATTGTTGCTTATATAATTCCGTTAAGAGCAAGAGTGGAAATATGAAATTGATTCTTTCATTTGTGGTAATGTCTAAATTTACCAAATAAGGAAAGATTCTCATCATCCAAGGTTCAATTGGACCGGAACTTGGAATCATGCAAGTTGTATAGCATGATGAATGAGAACTTTCAAGTTTTGGAAAATTAAGACTAATTACTTGTTCACATGGATGTGTGAATCAAGTAAAGGACTAAGGGATCGAGTACACATTCTTGTGCACTGGTCAAGTCCACCACAAAAAGTTTGATAAGACTATTCGTCATGATTTACTTAAGTTCAGTAAATATGATTATACTTACAAGCTTAAGTGTAACTCTGAGACATTGGAAAAGGTTCCAATGTAAGGCAGAGCGAATAAGAAGAATCAAATTAGGCAGAAGGATAAAAGTTTCTCAAATCTGAAAAGATGGGAGAGTACTTTAGTATCAGTTTTGTGATCATCTTAATGATTAAGAAACCATATCAAAATTAGTTCTCTAAGGAGAGGAACTTGAATTGTTGAAATGGTTAAATCAAGAAGATGAGTCATACTTCGTTCCAATACAAGTCTTAGAGTCATACTCCAAGATTGTCATTTGAGTGACATGTCTTAAAGAAGGTTTAAAACACTTGTCAAATGTAAGAGTAAAATTTTTCTACTCTTGTACATTTGAAATTGGTAAGTTGTGATGTTTTGGATAAAACAAAGACCAACTTAGGCCAATTGGGTAAAGTGTTTTTCTTGATTAGAATCTGCACTATCTCTTGGATGTTTGACAAGGGAGTCTTATAGGTCAAGAGGACAGTGGGAGTCTTAAAGGTCTTGAAAGTCTCAAGAACTAATCAAGAATAAAACCTAAAGTTCTTCTCTAGCACACAATTTGAGGTTTATAATCTATTGTGTTGACATATTCTGTGCCCATTCCAGTTAAAGTTGGTTTTGCATATGAGTTCTTAGAGTTCTCAATTTGTTGCACAACAACTTGGAAGCAATGGCAGGCCCTTGAGCTGCCAGGTGGCAAGAAGTTAAGATTGAGTTCAATCCATATGGTTTTGGAGTTGTCATTATCTTTGTCTTATGATTATGGTTTTGACAAATTCATATGGGTAGGAACTCATACACCATATAAATCTAAGTGTCATAAGGTTTCTCTCCGATTCATGAAAATGATGGTGAGGAAACACTTTCACTAAGTAGATTTTAGCTAGATAGCAATTGTGATATTTGCATTCTCAAAGTCGTTAGTGGAGCGCGTGTGGTTAACCGGCACACTAACCTGGACTTGTGAGAAGTGGCAAAAAGGTCTAAACATTATGATTACGGCATCCCTCTTCATAATTGTTTAGATACACAAGTGTGCTATCTAAGGGAAGGTGTATGATTTTGATAAAGACTTATCAAAACAATCTAGTATCAGAAATCTGAACTTTGGTAAGAAAGTCAGCTGATTTCTGAGTACATGTCAAAGCTAGTGGGAGCATAAGTGTTATGCTAATAATCACCATGTTAGTGGGAGCATGATAATTATGATAAGTATTGCAAGTTAGCAATGTTAATTATAGAAAACAAAAATTTTAATTGGGAAAAAGTTGTTTTGCTATAATTAAGGGAGAGGAAATTATACTTCATATCAAATCTATAAGGTTTAGATCTGAGGTTTTAATCATTTAGTCAAGGATATATATGAATTTCATGTTGGAATGGCTCAACATAAGGAAATTCTGTATATGGGTCCATTATTTGCGTTCTAAAATTCGATTATGATTACGGCATCCCTTTTCATAATCTGAATTATGAGAACTTGGCAAATTGAAATGGAAATATTATAGCAAAAGACTGGTTTAGTCTTTATGTAAGACATCATGAATCGTGTCCCATATGCTTCGGATATAGGATCGATTACATGTGCTATAATCATCCGTTCTAAAATTTTCCAAATGCCTGGGGCATTAAGAAGGGAAAAGGTTTAGAACTGGATATGACTAAAAGGATTAAACAATTGTCGAGGACAATCTAAGGTTTACCAAAGATTGGTTGCTCAAGGACAGTTGGAAGTATAGTGATAATTCTGGAAGGACCATATTGACATAATCTGTAAGGAGGCAACTCTTGTTCAGAAGTGATAGTCAAAATGGAATCTGGAAATGTTTCAAAGTTAGAATTTTCACTCTGTGTAAGATTAAGGAAACTTAATGCAAGAAGGATGGTTCCAAGGAGTTGATCTCCTTTGGAATGATCTGTAATGTTTGTTGTCAAGTCTTTATGACTTTGTGCATAATCATTACAAGAGGATCAATGCACATAAGTTTAGAATCTGACAGATTCCAGTAAATGGCATGAATTTGGAATTCTTGCATTTGCAGTAAGGATTTGGGAGTGTGAAAAGAGAATCATTGAAGTTATGTTCAATGGATCTAGTTCACAAAGTAAAGATCATAGACAAACATAGTATGCATACTTAGTGTGTGGCATGACTAGTGTTTTGAAAAAAACATAGTGTACATGCTTGGAGCATGGGACAACTATTGTTTTAAATTCAAGAATAAAGTTGATAGCTGAAACAGTATACAATGAATAATGTGTAATCATATGGTGATAAATAAAAGGTGTTTATTTATGTTCAAAGAGTTGATACCATATTGGATTCAATTATTATTGTGTTTCACTTTGCATGTTTTGACTTCCCGAATAAACTGGGTTATTCTTTCGGAATGACTAAGTTATTCAAACTATCCACAGTCGGTCATATGTTGGAAGTAGATATGAATTAAGACTGTCATGATGGGTTGTAGAGGTCTAAGGTGTTGGACAAGGCTACAACAATCATGAGTGCTCATAAGTTCTGAGTATTGGATTCAACCCGCGCTCATTGGAATCACTTCATGGATTTTATCACGAGTGATCATGAGACGATAATATCTTATATTCTTCAAACCTAGAGATATGAGTTGTTACTATGAGTTGATAGTACATTGATAGCACGAAAACGCATTTGGTAACTCGGTGCTATAAAACGTGCCTTTGTGTATGATTCAACAAGTAGTAGAACAAGCCATATGAGTCGAAGTTTATCCGTTCCTTTTACCTTCGGGATAAAAGCGATATCTGTGGGCCCCTCGATGATTTGATGATGACAAATGGAAGTGCTCGGCCGGGCCAGGACTGATTTGATTTGTTCAATTAGTCAGTTGTCATAAATCGGAAATCGGGAAACAACAAATGGACAGAGAGAATGATTATAATCCATGTCTCAGTCCATATGATATCTAGAATGGAGGAATATATGATCCCTTATCTAATGGACAAGTCACTGACAAAGGTCAGAGTTCATCTACAAGGTCAGAGTTCGACAGAAGCTTTTGAGAGCTACGATTGCCGGTTGGTTCCTGAAGTCATACGCAATAATAGTTTTAGACTTATCCAAGTGGGAGACTGTTGGATTAATGTCTAAGTCCATAACTATATTTGGTAAGACTTGAACCGACCCGGCATGGTCCATTTGGGTTGCATACCATCATGCACTTGAATGAGAGAAATAAGACACTTATGGTTATTAATATATTATAAGTTCTAGTATATTAATAATAAGAATAATAAGATTATTTAATTAGTATTGATCAAGAATTAATCTAGGATTAATTAAGTGATCAAAAGAAGACTAATTAAATATATGGGTTGATAGTGTAAATCATCCATACTTGTATAGTGGGCTAATGCTCCATGGATAATCAAGTTGGGCTAAAACCCATAGGATGGTCCATGGATGCTCCATGGTGTATTTGTACCCATGGATCCAAGGAAATGGAAAGCCATGACAATTAAGAGTTTACCCTAATTGTGTAACTATATAAGCATCTTATTATTGAGGAAAAATTGGCCACTAGTAGTATTCAAGAAAGGGCTAGCCGATTTTGGTGAGTGTAGAATTCTCTCAAGTCATTCTAAGTGTTTTGATGATTGTGATTCCATTTGAGGTGTCACACTTGGGGCACTAGGCACTCAAAATTCATGAAGACATTCTACACCAAAGAGG
This sequence comes from Lactuca serriola, assembly GCF_051521515.1. Lineage (NCBI taxonomy): Eukaryota > Viridiplantae > Streptophyta > Magnoliopsida > Asterales > Asteraceae > Lactuca > Lactuca serriola. Next base: position 355,323,578 of record NC_136411.1, read on the forward strand.
TATGTATTCTATCTTGCTATAGTCATTGTTATGTATGCTAGATTAGGATAATACCTTGGAAGTTCTTATTTGCATGTATAATAGAGAAAACATAGATCCAAGGTATTTAAGGTTGCATGTACACTTAGGAAGTGTTAGAATGCTCAAAACCCATCACCTTCATCATAATTTCGTTCCCCCTTAGTCCATTAGGTTTCCCAGCACAAAACTCAACTATCATACATTTGACAGTTTATGCCCCTTTATTTAATTAATCTCTTTTAGTCACCAAATTAATTCCTAATGAATTTATGACTAATACTAACTAAATAAATATGATTTCTCATTTAATATATTACTCTTATAATATATTAATAAATTATATTATCATCTCTCTCTCTCTCTCATCAAATTACCTTGTCAAGTTGCTTTGGTGAAGGCTACCTAAAAGGACCGTGCACAACCGGATCAAGTACATACCAAATATAGTTACGAGCTTAGACACTAGTCTAACAGTCTCCCACTTGGATAAGTCTAGTAAATATATCTCACATATGTCTTTAGGATCCGATTAGCAATCGTAGCTCTTATACATTGTTGTCACCTCTGATCAAAATCTTGTCCTTCAGATAAGTGACCGTATAATCCTCTGTTCTAGATATCATGCTAACAATACTTATTATCTAACATTTTGTTCCTCGATTTCAGATTTATTCGACATAGAATTTAGTTGAACACATCAACTTCATCCTGACCGGGCCCAACACATAAGTCAAACCAAATCATCGAGTGGCGAGATATCACTTTTATCCTCTTAGAATAAAAGGAACATAAAAACTTCGACTTATATGCTTTTATCATTCACTAGTTAAGTCAAAAACAATAATCCATTTGATAACATCAAGTTATGGATGCGTTTTCACATTATTAATGTATAATCAACTAGCGAACAATAACCATATCTCTAGGTTTATAGATTATATGATTTTATCATCTTGCGATCCGTGATACTTCTCATGAAGTGATACCAGCAAGCGCATGTTTACTCTAATGCTCAAATCATATTTCATAAGCACTCATGAACTTTGTAGCAATCCTTTGCTATGTCTAAAACCTTTCAGACAATCTACAAAAAAATTCATGACAATCTTCCTTCATATCTACTTCCAACATATAAACATTTGTGGACTGTTTGAATAATCTTATTATTCAGGAAGTCAAAACATGCAAAATAGAAACAATAGATAAATAATCAACACAAGATAGTAACCTTTCTTATAAATAATACACCTTTATTTAATCATCAAATGTTGAATACAAAATTATCTATTACAAGTTTCCTACCTATCTAATCTAAACTAATATCGTCCTTTAGCCCAACGCTCCTAGCATGCTGCAAATGCTTGACCCTATTTAGTCCACTTGTAAGGGGATCTGCTAGGTTATCTTCTGACGGTACCCTCATCACAACGAGGACTCCCTCTTCTAACTGATGTCAAATAAAATGGTATTTTCTGTTGATATGTCGAGATCTGCCATGATCCCTTGGTTCCCTGGTTAAGGTAATCGCTCCTTCATTATCACAGAAAATTTCCATGGGCTCCTTTATGGATGGCACGACTCCAAGGTCTCCAATGAAGTTCTTCAACCATATACCCTCTTTCGACGCTTCGCTTGCCGCAATGTACTCTGATTCGCACGTTCAATTATCCACGGTCTCTAGCTTGGAACTTTTCCAAGTCACTACTCCTCCATTCAGGGTAAAGACCCAGCCCCACTGCGATCGGTAATTATCCCGATCTGTCTGATAACTAGCGTCACTGTACCCTCGTACCCTTAAGTCATCACTCCCACCAAGGACTAGAAACCATTCCTTGGTCCTTCGTAGGTACTTAAGAATATTCTTGAAAGCAATCCAATGTGCTCTACCAGGTTTCCCTTGATATCTGCTGACAAGGCTCAAAGAGAAGACTACATCAGGGCGAGTATAAGTCATAGCGTACATGATAGAGCCAACCGCGGAAGCGTAAGATACTCGGCTCATATCATCTATTTCTACCTCTGTACTCGGACATTGAGTCTTACTCAACTTGGTGTTGATTTGGATTGGCAAGTCACCTTTCTTCAAATTTTCCATACTAAAACGCTTTAGTACCTTATCCAAGTATGTATCTTAACTGAGTCCTATCAGTCTCTTACTCCTGTTTCTTATTATCCTTATTCCCAGAATATACGCAGCCTCTCTGAGGTCCTTCATAGCGAAACACTTCCCAAGCCAGGACAAGACCTCCTGCAAGGTTCAGATGTCATTTCCTATGAGTAGTATGTCATCGACATACAATACGAGGAAGTTCACTATACTCCCACTGGACTTGACATACACACATGACTCATCTTCACTTCGCAGAAAGCCAAACTCTCTGACCTTCTTGTCAAAACAAAGATTCCATCTGCGAGATGTTTGCTTCAATCCATAAATGGATTTCTCAAGCTTACACACTCTATTTGGATGCTTCACATTGACAAAACCCTCTGGCTGATTCATGTAAACATCCTTAGCCAACTTTCCATTAAGAAAAGCAGTTTTCACGTCCATCTGCCATATTTCATAATAATGAAACGTAGCTATTGCGAGCATCACCCAAATAGACTTTATCTTGGCAACTGGCGAGAAGGTCTCATCATAGTCAACTCCAGGAGTTTAAGTAAAGCCCTTCACAACCAATCGCGCTTTATAAGTGTGCACATTCCCATCCATGTCTGTCTTCTTCTTGGAGATCCACTTGCACCCGACTATCTTACAACCCGACACATTATCAACCAAATTCCAAACTTGGTTGTCGTACATGGACTGAATCTCGCTGTCGATTGCCTCTTTCCACTTAGCAGACTCCGGGCCTGCCATGGCTTCCTTGTAGCTGCTAGGTTCGTCCAAATTTACTAGTGTACTATCACTAATAAATGAATCCCCTTCAGTAGTAATATGGAATCCATACAACTGGGGTGGAACACTAGCCCTACTGGAACGTCTAAGAGGTAAGGACTTGTCAACAAGTTCAACAGGAGTTTCCTCCTCAGGTTAAGTGCCAGTGTTAGAAGTGCCTTCATCGCTTTGCTCTTGATTCTCTTCAAGATCAATTTGCCTCCCACTGTCCTCTTGGCTTATAAGTTCCCTTTCTCAAAAAACCCCTCTCCTCACAACGAAGACAATGTTGTCACTCGGTCTGTAGAAGAGATAGCTAAAGGACTTCTGTGGATAGCTGATGAAATAACACTTCTCACTACGAGGTTCGAGCTTGTCGAGATTCTCTCGTCTTACAAAAGCCTCGCAACCCCAAACCTTGATATGCGCCAACGAGGGACATCTTAGTCACCAAGCAGCCCAAGGAACCTTCTGGAATAGGGCCTTGGACGAAAATATGATGATCCTTCATCATAATTTCGTTCCCCCTTAGTCCATTAGGTATCCCAGCCCAAAACTCAACTATTATACATTTGACAGTTTATGCCCCTTTATTTAATTAATCTCTTTTAGTCACCAACTTAATTCCTAATTAATTTATGACTAATACTAACTAAATGAACATGATTTATCCTTTAATATATTATTCTTATAATATATTAATAAATCATATTATCCTCTCTCTCTCTCTCATCAAAACCTTGTCAAGTTGCTTTGGTGAAGGCAACTCAAAAGGACCATGCACAACCGGGTCAAGTACATATCAAATATAGTTATGGGCTTAGACACTAATCCAACGGATATTGTGTGCTAATATCACTGGTGTTGAATAGAAGACTGGATGAGCTAAAACTTGATCAATTCAGATGGGTAAATCCTGAAGTCTTGAAAGAACTTGACAAGTTCTATAATGGATCTTTTGACGATTCTGAAGAAGAAGATTATTTTTGACATCGTCAAATAGGGGGATATTATAAGGTTACACCTTACGATCTGATGAATCAAACACATAACATGCTGATCCATTAGCGTCAACGTCAAGAAGTAGATAACACCATTGCCAGCTTCACAAGTTCAATAGTGTTAGCTTATAGTATAGTTTTCTGATTGTAATCTTTTATATATTCGGCTGTTATTATAGAAAAATATAACATAGATGTTAGATCTCGTATTTTTATAATAAGATCGATTCTTAGTATAGATTGTATATAATCACGTCAATCAAGGGATATACATGTATAGATTAGTATATATACTACATTAGGGAAAACCCTAATATTGAAAGGTCGAGTTGTTTTGTTCGTGGATTTGTGTTAATTGTATTGGTGACAAACCCCTCTTCAGGGTGAAGACAAAACCTCTTTTTTGGTGAAATGAAAATTTGGAGAACTTCTATGCTATTTACTTTTTGTTGATTATTTCTGTAACAACCCGTTATTTCCGGGCATTATAAATCGAGTCTTGTAACCTCTTTGGAATGTAATAGGAATATCATCGATAAATGAATTATTCAAAAGCTCTGATTGGAGTACTTTATGTAGTAGATATCGTCTTAAGGTTTCCAAATATATAAAGAACACTAAAATCCGAGTTATGACGAAGAAGTTATGACCATTCTAAGATTTCCGACAAAACCGACAACACCGATTAAACGGAAAACGCAAAGTTTCAATATGATAGCATTTAGCCTTAGGTATCTAAATGAAAGTTATAGATAACATTAAACCGTGAGCGTACACAAAAAGAACATCCAAATCTGACTTCGTATGAGGAAGTTACGATTTTTCCAAGATCCGAATATAGCAGTAGACAGCTAAAAACTCGAATCGGAGATCGAGCGACTTTTGGCCGGAATGACCTAAACGAGAATCGAAGGTCTCGACAATGGTATTTCAGCGGTAAAAAGTCTGGCAAAAACCGACATCAGATAAAGAAGTTATGAATTTTCAAAGAAATTCCTTAAACACGTTGAGTTATAAAATAAATAATAAAAATAATTTCGGAATTTGCCAACGGAGTCTAAACGAAAGTTGTAGAGCGTAGTCTCACCTACGCGTGGATATAAAGACCATCGAAAACGGAATTCGTATGAAGAAGATATGAATTTTTGAAGTTTATTAAATAAATTATATATTTATTTAAATCAAAATTTCGGACCTTATCCGAAGAGGAGTCAGCATCCTCATCCGGGTACGCGCTGCGTATCCCTGTACGCCCCGCGTACCCGAGAGACTTGGCCTCTGATCGTCCACGTCGCCTTATCCGAGCCATCCGACCCGTCCGACCCGTCCGAAGTACCCGACCCGTCCGACCCGTTGTCCCGTCCGACCCGCCGTCCCATCCGACCCGCGTACCCAGCAACCCGTCCCATCCGAAGCCGAGGTAGTCGAGGCTTCGGTCATGCATGACGTACGCGTACGCGCTGCGTACGGGCGTACGCCCCGCGTTCGGAGGCGGTTCAGCCTTCCTATAATTAGGATGCGAGGGCTTCCGAGAAAAATGCTCATTTCTCTCCTCTCTCTCACAATCTTTCCTCGTTTTCCGTGCCCGTTCAAACCCGAAGCTCTGGTCTTTTTGCTCAAGTCCCGAGGGTCGATTTTACTCCCGAGATTCCCGAGAATCCTGAGGAAAATCCGTTTCCCGAGACGAAACTCTGTCCGGTTTTCCATCTCGCTATCTTCAAACTATCAGGTGAGTTCATACCCCTGCAAGCACACTTTAAATGCGTTTTTAAATGCTTTTTATACTCTTTTAGGGGGTAATACAAGTAAACACACGACTAAAATCGTGTGAAACATCGATCTTTTCATATACTTTTCATACTGTTGCTTTAACTGTCTTATGAAGTCATTATCATGCAAAACGCCTCACAACACAACTTTACCCTCTTGGGATACAATATGTTTATAAATAGAAATATGTTTTATTTATACGTTTGCATACAAATACATCATATCAAGGGTAACATTCTTTACTAAATCATTTTATGCATTCAAAGAACTTATGATTTATGCTTTGTCAAACATTGTGAAAAAGGATAAACTTTGCATACAAACTACTACTTTAATACAGACTTAGTTGAAAATCCATGAGACGTGTACATCTTCAAACACTGCCTTTTTGATAAAAGGTATCGCTACAAGTCCTGTCTATAACCAGAGTCTCCCGTTCGGAGAACGTGTCAAATGTGTATAGATCTATACGGGAAGTCATGATCCCGCGCCCTGACTGTTAGCTACAGTCCGTCTTTTGGGGTGACAGTTGTCATAACGCTACGACGCCTGAAGAACGTCGCTAAAAGCATATTATGTTTAGTATGGTTATAAAACTCATCGGATATACAATTATTATGGTATTATGCTTTTATGAACGAGTAGCTATTAAAACTATTCTTCATCTAACAAGTGCGATCTTCGTATAGCTTTACTATGTAAAACTATGACACAACTTACAAGCACGTCGTTTGGTTGCGATTTTCGGTCTTAGAGACTGCCAGTTATGTCAGGAAAATAAGGGTTTTTCCTGTATACAAACCAAACAACTAATAGGAAAATAAGGGATTTTCTCGGTACAATTAGTTGCAACTTATATCACGAACATTCATATGCATTTCATACTTTTATAAGAAAATAAGGGTTTTTCTTGGAAAACACAACAAATCATATCTCAACTATTAGGGAAAATATGGGATTTTCTGGATCTAATACATTCATTTTCAACACACAAATCATAACGCATTACAATTGAAATACTACATTTTCTGGAAAACATACAAACACTTTCGAATGGCATACATTTTCTCAAATCACCACTTATGAACTCACCAACTTAAATGTTGACACTTTTTCTTTGAAATAACTTGTATTCTCAGGAAACCGCTAGACCAGGTAGCAACTACTTCTGAAGACTAACGCGCTGGCGTTAGTAACATATTTTGGATCACCATTTTGTATTTGATTCCTTTTGCAAACATGTAACATATACAATCATGTAAACTTTTCAAATATATTTATATTATGGTGGTGTGTACTTTCCTTTCTATGAACTGTTATGATACAGAATATGACGTCCTCCGCCCCCGAACGTTTCCGCCGTTCTGGTTTGGGGGTGTGACAGATTGGTATCAGAGCATCGTTTATAGTGAATTAAGTATATCAAAACCATTTTTGGTATACAACTATAAACTCAACTGGGCAAAAACACTCTGAGAAGAGTCATACTTTTGAAATTAAATTTATTTAGTTTTTGTAAAGTAAGCATGCATTCATTTCGTACTAATAACAGTTTCACATCGGACTATCTTAGAAGTATTATAAATAAGTTGTGCAGTGCAGGTACGCCTTGGGACATATAATCGGAACTGGGAAGGATATAGCCTGATCAACTATATTTGTCCGAGAGCCGACTAACGTGTGCCGAGGGGTGTCTGCAGTGGACAACAAATTTTAAAACTTACCAAACCGTTACTAGAATCCAACACAAGAATTTAAATACTATAGGAGTATTTGATATCTAAACTAATTTAACTTACATGTTTTGCATGTTTCGACTTTAAAAGCATGCTAAAACCAATACCACAATCATTAAGTGAACCGTTCATAGTAGAAATGGCCAACGGGAAAACCGAAGGCACTAAGGAGATATATTTAAACTGCACCCTAACTCTAAATGATAACCTCTTTCAAATCAACCTCATGCCAGTCTCGATTAGGAGTTTCGATGTCATCATTGGCATGGATTGGCTGAGTTCCCATCGTGCGGACATCCTATGTTACGATAAGGCCGTTCGCCTTAATCTGCCATCCGGCGAAACCTTCCTTGTTTTGGGCGACAAACCTAGTACCTCTCTTAGTATCATCTCAAGTATCCAAGCTCAGAAGTGCCTACGCAAGGAGTGTCACGCATTTTTAGCGCATGTTGTAGACGTGAAACGCGAAGTCCGGGACATCAAGGATGTGCCCGACGTATGCGATTTTCCCGACGTGTTTCCCGAGGACCTTCCAGGGATACCACCCGTAAGACAAGTCGAATTCAGAATCGATCTGATTCCCGGAGCTACCCCGGTAGCCAAAGCGCCCTATCGATTAGCCCCGGCAGAGATGCAGGAGCTGTCCAGCCAACTGAATGAACTACTTGGAAAAGGATTCATCAGGCCGAGCTTCTCACCTTGGGGAGCACCCGTGTTGTTTGTGAAAAAGAAAGATGGATCGTTCAGAATGTGCATCGACTACCGAGAACTCAACAAACTTACCATCAAGAACCGATACCCCCTACCCCGAATCGACGACTTATTCGATCAACTCCAAGGAGCCAACTACTTTTCCAAGATCGATCTGAGGTCGGGATATCACCAGCTGCGAGTCCTAGAGAGTGATGTTCCCAAGACGGCCTTCCGGACGAGGTACGGACATTACGAGTTCGTAGTGATGCCGTTCGGACTAACCAATGCCCCGGCCGTATTCATGGATCTAATGAATCGGGTATGTCGTCCATTCTTGGATAAATTTATGATAGTATTCATAGACGACATACTCATTTATTCAAGGAATAAAGAAGAACATAGTCAACAGCTGAGACAAGTCTTAAAGACGTTACGGACTGAGAGACTGTATGCAAAATTCTCAAAGTGTGAGTTTTGGATTATAAAGGTGGACTTCCTCGGTCACGTGGTCAGCAAGGAAGGAATCCACGTGGACCCCTCGAAAATCAAGGCTATCGAAAACTGGTCTGCACCAACTACACCAACAAAAATTCGCCAATTTCTAGGTCTTGCTGGTTATTACCGAAGGTTCATCCAAAATTTCTCCAGCATCGCAAAGCCTCTTACCGCTTTAACCCAGAAAGGTGTGACCTACAACTGGGGAGAAAAGCAAGATGTTGCATTTCAAACCTTGAAACAAGCCCTTTGCAGTGCACCTATCCTTTCTCTTCCGGAAGGGACCGAAGATTTCGTGGTGTATTGCGACGCTTCAAAGCAAGGGCTGGGTTGTGTACTAATGCAGAGGGGAAAGGTGATTGCATATGCCTCACGACAACTGAAAGTGCATGAGGTCAATTACACCACTCATGACTTAGAACTTGGAGCAGTGGTCTTCGCTCTTAAAATCTGGAGGCACTACCTTTACGGTACCAAGTGCACAGTCTTTACAGACCACAAGAGCCTCCAACACATCTTCGACCAGAATGAATTAAACATGAGACAACGATGTTGGGTCGAATTGCTCAACGACTACGAATGTGAGATTCGCTATCATCCGGGAAAGGCAAACGTCGTAGCCGATGCCCTTAGTCGAAAGGAGTACTCAGGCCGGAGAGTGAAGTCATTAGCTATGTCGATCCATTCGCACCTATCAACGCAAGTCAAGGAAGCTCAAATAGAGGCCTTGAAACCCGAAAACGTGGCAGGTGAGGCCCTTAGGGGGAATGGACAAGAACTTAGAAATCAAGAGTGATGGAGCACGCTACCTCATGAACCGGATCTGGACACCCAAGTTTGATGGATTGAGAGAGGTAGTTATGAGCGAGGCACACAGGACCCCATACTCCGTACACCCAGGGTCAGACAAGATGTATCTAGATCTCAAGCAACTCTACTGGTGGCCAAACATGAAAGCGGAGATCGCTACGTATGTGAGCAAGTGTTTAACTTGCGCCAAAATAAAAATAGAACACCAAAAACCCTCAGGTCTTCTCCAACAACCTGAAATACCTGAGTGGAAATAGGAGCAGATTTCCATGGACTTCATAATCAAACTTCCCAAAACTCAGAGTGGCCAAGATACTATTTGGGTAATCGTCGACAGATTAACCAAGTCAGCCCATTTCTTACCGATCAAGGAAACCGATAGGATGGAAAAACTATCAAGAACCTACATCCGGGAGATCGTACGACTTCATGGAGTACCGATGTCCATCATCTCAGATAGAGACAGCAGGTTCACTTCCAGATTTTGGCAATCATTGCAAAAATCCATGGGAACAAGGTTGGACATGAGTACAGCATACCACCCTCAAACTGACGGACAGAGTGAGAGGACGATCCAAACCTTGGAAGACATGTTGCGAGCATGTGTAATCGACTTTGGCAAGGCATGGGATATTCACTTGCCTTTGGTCGAGTTCTCTTATAACAATAGTTACCATACTAGTATCAAGACCGCTCCATTCGAAGCCCTTTACGGCCGTAAGTGCAGATCACCCCTGTGCTGGACGGAAGTGGGCGACACACAATTGGCAAAAGGTCTAGTCCCTAATAGCACCCTCACTGGTCCGGAGATCATCAGAGAAACTACCGAAAAGATCGTGCAAATACGAGAACGACTGAAGTCCTCAAGGGATAGGCAAAAGAGCTATGCCGACAGGAGACGTAAACCCTTGGAATTCCAGATTGGCGACCGTGTACTACTGAAGGTCTCACCCTGGAAGGGCGTGATACGCTTTGGGAAGCGTGGAAAGCTAAATCCCAGGTACATTGGACCCTTCGAAATCATTTCGATAGTTGGTCCAGTGGCTTACAAACTCCAACTTCCAATCGAGCTTAACAAAGTGCATCCAGTATTCCACGTATCGAACCTAAAAAAGTGTTTGTCCGACGAAACACTTGTAATTCCACTTGATGAAATCGAGTTAAACGAAAATCTTAACTTTGTGGAAGAACCCGTCGAGATCATGGATAGGGAAGTTAAACGGACTAAGCAGAGTCGCATTCCAATAGTAAAAGTTCGATGGAATGCTAAGAGAGGACCCGAATTCACATGGGAACGGGAAGACCAAATGCTACAGAAGTATCCGCATCTCTTCCTCAGCCCCTAAAGCTTTTATCTTGTATTTAATTTCGGGACGAAATTCCCTCTAACGGGGGGATGATGTAACAACCCGTTATTTCCGGGCATTATAAATCGAGTCTTGTAACCTCTTTGGAATGTAATAGGAATATCATCGATAAATGAATTATTCAAAAGCTCTGATTGGAGTACTCTATGTAGTAGATATCGTCTTAAGGTTTCCAAATATATAAAGAACACTAAAATCCGAGTTATGACGAAGAAGTTATGACCATTCTAAGATTTCCGACAAAACCGAAAACACCGATTAAACGGAAAACGCAAAGTTTCAATATGATAACATTTAGCCTTAGGTATCTAAATGAAAGTTATAGATAACATTAAACCGTGAGCGTACACAAAAAGAACGTCCAAATCTGACTTCGTATGAGGAAGTTATGATTTTTCCAAGATCCGAATATAGCAGTAGACAGCTAAAAACTCGAATCGGAGATCGAGCAACTTTTGGCCGGAATGACCTAAATGAGAATCGAAGGTCTCGACAATGGAATTTGAGCGGTAAAAAGTCTGGCAAAAACCGACATCAGATAAAGAAGTTATGAATTTTCAAAGAAATTCCTTAAACACGTTGAGTTATAAAATAAATAATAAAAATAATTTCGGAATTTGCCAACGGAGTCTAAACAAAAGTTGTAGAGCGTAGTCTCACCTACGCGTGGATATAAAGACCATCGAAAACGGAGTTCGTATGAAGAAGATATGAATTTTTGAATTTTATTAAATAAATTATATATTTATTTAAATCAAAATTTCGGACCTTATCCGAAGAGGAGTCAGCGTCCTCATCCGGGTACGCGCTGCGTACCCCTGTACGCCCCACGTACCCGAGAGACTTGGCCTCTGATCGTCCACGTCGCCCTATCCGAGCCATCCGACCCGTCCGACCCGTCCGAAGTACCCGACCCGTCCGACCCGCTGTCCCGTCCGACCCGCCGTCCCGTCCGACCCGCTGTCCCATCCGACCCGCGTACCCAGCAACCCGTCCCATCCGAAGCCGAGGCAGTCGAGGCTTCGGTCATGCATGACGTACGCGTACGCGCTGCGTACGGGCGTACGCCCCGCGTTCGGAGGCGGTTCAGCCTTCCTATAATTAGGATGCGAGGGCTTCCGAGAAAAATTCTCATTTCTCTCCTCTCTCTCACAATCTTTCCTCGTTTTCCGTGCCCGTTCAAACCCGAAGCTCTGGTCTTTTTGCTCAAGTCCCGAGGGTCGATTTTACTCCCGAGATTCCCGAGAATCCTGAGGAAAATCCGTTTCCCGAGACGAAACTCTGTCCGGTTTTCCATCTCGCTATCTTCAAACTATCAGGTGAGTTCATACCCCTGCAAGCACACTTTAAATGCGTTTTTAAATGCTTTTTATACTCTTTTAGGGGGTAATACAAGTAAACACACGACTAAAATCGTGTGAAACATCGATCTTTTCATATACTTTTCATACTGTTGCTTTAACTGTCTTATGAAGTCATTATCATGCAAAACGCCTCACAACACAACTTTACCCTCTTGGGATACAATATGTTTATAAATAGAAATATGTTTTATTTATACGTTTGCATACAAATACATCATATCAAGGGTAACATTCTTTACTAAATCATTTTATGCATTCAAAGAACTTATGATTTATGCTTTGTCAAACATTGTGAAAAAGGATAAACTTTGCATACAAACTACTACTTTAATACAGACTTAGTTGAAAATCCATGAGACGTGTACATCTTCAAACACTGCCTTTTTGATAAAAGGTATCGCTACAAGTCCTGTCTATAACCAGAGTCTCCCGTTCGGAGAACGTGTCAAATGTGTATAGATCTATACGGGAAGTCATGATCCCGCGCCCTGACTGTTAGCTACAGTCCGTCTTTTGGGGTGACAGTTGTCATAACGCTACGACGCCTGAAGAACGTCGCTAAAAGCATATTATGTTTAGTATGGTTATAAAACTCATCGGATATACAATTATTATGGTATTATGCTTTTATGAACGAGTAGCTATTAAAACTATTCTTCATCTAACAAGTGCGATCTTCGTATAGCTTTACTATGTAAAACTATGACACAACTTACAAGCACGTCGTTTGGTTGCGATTTTCGGTCTTAGAGACTGCCAGTTATGTCAGGAAAATAAGGGTTTTTCCTGTATACAAACCAAACAACTAATAGGAAAATAAGGGATTTTCTCGGTACAATTAGTTGCAACTTATATCACGAACATTCATATGCATTTCATACTTTTATAAGAAAATAAGGGTTTTTCTTGGAAAACACAACAAATCATATCTCAACTATTAGGGAAAATATGGGATTTTCTGGATCTAATACATTCATTTTCAACACACGAATCATAACTCATTACAATTGAAATACTACGTTTTCTGGAAAACATACAAACACTTTCGAATGGCATACATTTTCTCAAAACACCACTTATGAACTCACCAACTTAAATGTTGACAATTTTTCTTTGAAATAACTTGTATTCTCAGGAAACCGCTAGACCAGGTGGCAACTACTTCTGAAGACTAACGCGCTGGCGTTAGTAACATATTTTGGATCACCATTTTGTATTTGATTCCTTTTGCAAACATGTAGCATATACAATCATGTAAACTTTTCAAATATATTTATATTATGGTGGTGTGTACTTTCCTTTCTATGAACTGTTATGATACTGAATATGACGTCTTCCGCCCCCGAACGTTTCCGCCGTTCTGGTTTAGGGGTGTGACAATTTCGTTTTGATTAGTTTTGCTTTTCTCGTTCCTACTTGAACTATATACGATCAAATACAAACCTTTAGATTTCATTCTAGGATATCCTGCTCTTAGAAGCAATGATTTCCTTAAGTATACTCTTAAGCTGTGCACACACTAATAATATATAGGATGGATAAGAATTATGGAAACCCTAGTCCTCTTGAATAGTAAGCACACTATTTTCAATCAAGAATCAAAATACTTTTACAACTTAACAAAGTTATATACAAAAAGTATTTTCAAAGTATAATCAAAACTTGTGAACTTGATGAGTTTTGATACAAAATATAAGTTTGTTTTTCACAAAAACCGGCAATGGAAGTCTTTAAAAATAACAAGTTTATTCATTAGTTTCTAACAAAACAGAAGCATATATGATCCATTTATAGAGGTTAGAATGAAATAAGAACAAACAATGAGTTTTTAGTATGACAACCTTTGAAGCCTTTGAACCCACTTGGTTTTGGGGTGTTGATGACAATAGAAAAAAATTAAAGAACATGATTTTGTCTATGTGTTTCCACAATCAAGAGTAAGGCACTTGGAAATGCTAGCTCCTTCTTGTATTCTTAAGTGTCTTAAGTCTTTAAGTGCTTAACTCAAATAAGCACTAAAGGAGACAACTTAAGGAAGCTTTAAACTAGCAAACTAACTTAAAAAGAGAAAGAGGATGAGAGATAGATAATTTTAAGCCACTTGTAACAAGAGGAGTATTAAGACCAAAAACTATCTCAAAAAGCATGCAAGAAGCACACCTATATAGTCCATGCAAAGTAAGGGATTTAGATTAAAATACTCTAAAGTATTTCTAGCCTTTAGAAGCATGGGAGACAAATCATGGAGGTTGACAAGAAAGCTCCACTCTTTTATACATACATATATATATATATATATATATATATATATATATATATATATATATATATAGGGAAGGGTTATTTGGAAAACAAAAAAACCCTAAAAATAATAAAAATGCATAAAAAATACTTAGAGATCGCAAGACTTTTTTTTGAATTTTTTTTTTAAAAAAATCGCAGCTTTTTATACAAAATCGGTGAAAAAAAATTTGAATTTTTTTTAGCGAATTTTAACAAAAACCTGCGATTTTTTATAAAAAAAAATTCAAAAATAAATTTGTGATCTCTAAGTATTTTTTTTATGCATTTTTATGATTTTTAGGGTTTTTTTTGTTTTCCATAGAACCTATATATATATATATATATATATATATATATATATATATATATATATATATATATATATATATATATATATATATATATATATATATATATATATATATTTGCATTAAATATACATTTTTTAAAAAATTCTTTTTTTTTTTTGTAAATCTTATTTTCGAAATATAAGGTGTATTTTCATATATTAGAAACAAATTTAATATTTTTCTTAATATTTATAATTTTTTCAAATCAAAGAAATATTACTTAATTTCCAAATTGATATTTGAAAAAAAATAAATTTAAAAAAAAAGGCATTTTTAATGAATATTCATATATTTTTTTGTGTATATGCATATATTTAAAAAAAACATTTGGATATGTTTAAAAAAAATTAATTCATATATTTACATAAGAGTAACCATATTAATAAGTATACACATAAAACAATTAAATACATATGATTATGATTATGCTTATGTATATACATATACGTAAGAATAAGTATATGAAATATTTATATGAACAACTATATATATATATATATATATATATATATATATATATATATATATATATATATATATATATACACGTATGAATATGCATATGCATAAGAAGAACCATATGACATATGCATCTGAATGAGAATAAGTATATGCATATACATATGCATATGTATATACATAGGCATATGAATAAGTATATCTATACACATAAGAATAAATATATGCATATGCCTAAGAATAATGTTAGGGTTTAGACTTTTGATTCGAAGAAGACTAAAAATGACCCTTTAATTATATATAATATTTTAATAATTTTATATTTTTATAAATATAATGGTTCAACCTAATAGAAAATAAAAATAAATAAATAAATAAAATTAAGCTAGTTAATAAAAGGAACGTTAGGCTACTAAAAACCCAATAGACTCATTAATTTAAAAATTAGACTTTCTTAACACTTACCTAACCTAATTCAGTTATTCCCACTTCATCAATCTAACATTCAAGTCTTGCGTTAAACACTTCCCATCTACCTCCCTCGTTCTAATTTCCATCCTTCACGACTTCACTGACGCATCTCAGTCCACTCAACGGTGCATCTCCATCCATATTTTGTTCCTTACGTCGTTCATTTAGAATCAGTCGTTTCAACTATTCCAAACAAGGTTCATGTGGAAGTGAAATGAGTAAGACAAAGGAAAAAGGAAAGAGGAACTCTTGGAACAGTTTCAGCCTTAAACACTTCTAGACCCTTGCTAACCCTTGGAACACTTGACCGTAAACCCTTGTATTTGTCACTTGGCCGTAAACCCTTGTATTTGTCATGTTTTGAGCCTTAAACACTTTTAGACCCTTGCTAACCCTTGTAACACTTGAACCTTTTAAAATTATTTCCTTCACATAATGACCTTAAACAAACATGTTTTAAGGTAATGAGTACATCAGGATGTCAATTCAAAAGACAACTAGGTACTTACATTTTCCAATTACTTTCATTTTGTGACAGTTCCACTTGAAACTTAATGCAAGTTATTTTCGAGTTTAGATAGTTATAAACAATGGGAAAATTACATTTTACAAACGACAAAGAGAACAGTTGAGTTTAGTACATTCAGTAGAAAGGGGGCCTATAATGCTAACTTTATGATTCCTTAGTGTATACATCAGAGATATATATTACGCGGATCCGACGTGTAGTAGGATGTGTGCTTTCCGCTTCATTTCCTGTTCCTTGTTTGGTTGTGGGCTTAGAGCAGATTCACTCAACCTACTATCTATTCGATCTTAGCTTTATATATATTCCGTATATACCAAGAAATCATAAGGAGTACCAGGTGTAGGCCAGGTCATAGTATACAAATTCAATACACCGTTTTCTAGTAGAAAACATACTTTTCAAATAGAACATTTGGTAGACAAAACTAGAAACTTACCATTAAAGGGTTTAATCCATTTTATTAAACCAGTATAAACTTAAAGGACCTTAGGTGGTTAACTCTATAATACCTTCGTTTATACATCATTATATATAATTAATACCCGATAAGAAGAATTTTACAGAGGATGGTAGATAAGCACTTATTTTCCACTGATTGCTTGGAGCACATCATCAACATAATACATCGGTGCAAGCAGAATTCAGAGGCTGACAAGAAGAATTTTACAGACATGCTTTGGTGGTACATTACATTTTGGTATCATCTTTTGGCCATCATACCGAGGGTGTTCAAGACTGTGAAGAAGTCTTCTGTTGCTAAACAAAATTGAGGTTTCGGCTCCAAAGACGTAAAGGGGGATATTGTTGAGTCCGTTTGTGTTGCGTCTTGGGCCTTACGTTTTGGATCTGGATTGGGCCTGTCCATCCGTGATTATCTAGATTAGCTAGTAGGGCTATTCTATATATATGCATGCATGTATGCATTATTAACAGTTGATTATCACGTTCATTATTTTGTAACCCTAGAACACCTCTACAGTTGAAGTTCTTAATCGAGCTATTCTGCGGTGTTGAAGCATTAATCATAGGACATATTCAAAGCCAAACTCGTGTTCTTTATTACGTTCTTAATTAATATCTTGCTTAGAATCTATCGATCCTGATAGAACTTTGTTCTAACATAGACCCTTACTAACCCTTGGAACACTTGATCCTTTGAAACTCCTTGCCTTTCTGACCCAAAATGAGACCATTTGGAGAGTTTACTGCTATATACTTTAAGGTGTGGTCGTAAACTAGTTAGTTTTTTTCATCCTTGTGTCGAGGAATGGTCCCTCAAGTTTCCCTATCATTCAAACACCCTCTTATTCACATTTTACCATGAGTATACACCATGGTCGTAAACACCATTTCTTGGCCTTAAACATCCCTTAGATGAATCACATGTGATTCTAAAACTTGGTCCAAGTGTTTCCTAGTCCCTATGGGTGTTTCCTTTCATATAGTTGGTAATAAACACTATATTCATGCCAATATATGCCATATATGTCATTTAGGACTCGTTTGTGTCTCGGGAGTTCATTCGTGGAACTTCTCATCCTTACGCGCATATTCGTTTAATCACCCGTATAAGGTGAGTTCATACCCCTTTAATGAATCTTTTAATTGTTTTAAATGCTTTTAAGGGGGGGGGGGGGGATACAAGTTAAACACAATGATAATTGTGTAAATGTTTGTTATAAACATCTTTCAAAAGATTGCTTATGTCTTTTATAATTTATCAAAACATTTCAAAAACTCTTTTAAAGTTATGTTACTTTATAGTTTAACAAAACTCCGTTTTTAAAAAGTACAAGCATAACTTAGTAGTAAATTGAGTATTTTCAATAACAGTTCAAGTAAAACATTAGTAAACTATAAGGGGTATAGTTTAGAGGTTCAGTTCATACTAGATACTAGAGCATACTATAAAGAGAAACAAGGAGGTAGATACAATACATCAGAGAGAAATACTATACACTATACATGATAACAGAAGGAACATACAAAGATACTATAACAGAACGAACATACTAAGATGCTATAGCGTGAGAACACTACATGATCTAATTATACCAATGAATCACTAACTCTTTGTTCTAAACAAAAGGTGATAGTTAAATTGGGTATACCTGATCGTATAACTTTAATGTGAATTTACATGGCCTAGCAATTGTTTGTAGAAGTCGCTTTTGGTCCCAAAATCTCTTGACAGGGAAAGCATATAGTATGGGTACTAGCCTTCACATAATGACCTAAAGCAGACATGTTTTAAGGTAATGAGTACGTCAGGATGTCAATTCAAAAGATAGTTATAAACAAGGGAAAACTTACATTTTACAAACGAAAAACATAACAGTCGAGTCTAGTACATTCAGTAGAAAGGGGGACTATAATGCAAAATTTATGATTCCTTAGTGTATACATCAGGGATATATATTAATCGGATCTGAAAGGTAGTAGGATTTGTGCTTTCCGCTTCATTTCCTATTCCTTGTTTGGTTGTGGGCTTAGAGCATATTCACTCAACCTACTATCCATTCGATCTTAGCTATATATATATATATATATATATATATATATATATATATATATATATATATATATATATATATATATATACCAAGAAATCATAAGGACTACCAGGTATGGGCAAGGTCATTATATACAAATTCAATACACCGCTTTCTAGTACAAAACATACTATTCAAATAAAACATTTGGTAGACAAAACTATAAACACTACTAGAAAAACAGCCTTTTACGACACTCATTGAGCGTCATAAAAGGCTCAGACGATGCACAAATGCGCGTCAAGGAAGACCCTGTCATAAAGAGAGACGACACGCTTTTGCGCGTCGCCTATAGACAACGTGCATTTACGACGTGCGTTTACGACACACAATGCGTATCAGGGAAGGACCTGTCATAAAGGAAGACAAAACATATTCGCATGTCGTAACCTTACGACGCACGTGTTAATGACACGCAATGGGTATCAAGAAAGCCCCTGTCAAGAAAGGCCATGTCATAAATGAAGATGACACACATTTTTGCGTATCATAATTTTAAATGTTTAAAAAAATATTATTTATAGATTTACTTATTTTCAAATTAAATTTGTATTTAATGTTTCATAATATAAAATAAAATATCATATCCGAAAAATAGAATCCATTACATAAATTTAATGTCATACAAATAATCGTTCCATGGAAAGATAAAACAAATCAATAGAAGTTGTAACAAAAATTTACAAATGAATTAGATACAAAAAATACAATCCAATGCCCCTTTGCTTATTCAAGATCAACTTGCAAGTAGCTAACTAATCTGTACAAATTCACCCTTGTTTCTAATCATTTTCTTAAATACTTTACAAACATAATTCATCCATAGTACCTGAACTATAGTTGCAGCCTTGTTTCTTCTTCTTCTGAACTCATCTCTTGCAACCATTGCTCTAAGCCTAGTCTGAATAGATACAACAACTCCTTGTCAATTATGTGAAAAATACAATACAAGATTCAATACAATACAAGATGATATGATAGAGAAAAGAGAAAAGTGAATACACACCTGAAAGTTTGCATCTTCAAAAACCGGATCAAGGGTACCAAGGTCAAGTAGCCAATCAATGAATAACTTGAAATACGGTCTGGGGTTGAATGATGTTTTCTTCTTCTTTGCATCCTTTTGAATGAATCTCACAGTCACTGCTAACGCCTGTTTGAAAAAAAATGTCAAATAATCTGCTAACACCCGTTGCAAAAAATGTCAAATAATCTACTATCCAACATATACAACTAATCACAAGTCTTTATTGTAATTCGCGATATCAACCTTTGATAGAAGAAAAAGCTTGCTTACTCCATGGTCAACAAAGGAGAACTAGCCATACAAAGAAGAAGCAATTATGTTGATGAAAAGCATATATATATATATATATATATATATATATATATATATATATATATATATATATATAGCTTTAATTTGCTTATTATAGCATCTGACTTCTAAATCAATCTATTGCAACATTGTACTTATAATTGAGTGAATTTTCATATTATAATAAGAAGAAATGAAAGTGTAATGCTATAATGAACAATAAAAAGCGAAGTGTGTTGCTATTTGGCATTACCTGATCAAGTTAAAAAGATTCCAAAGCACTCAATTCATCCTTGCCAGCTACTGAAATCTTGGCTTCAGCAAAATGCTCTATGTTCATTAAAGAAGCTCCAAGACCACTGTAATGATTGTTGAAAAAAAACTATTAAGAATACCAGTTAAACTGAGAAACAATGGTGATTTTTTTTATACTTACAATCCTCCATAGAGAACGCATATGCCAACACTGAAAATATCTCAACCTTTGACTCCTTTTGTAATGACCAAAATGCCCTCGTACCAGCTCACAAGTGCACGCCCTTGAGGATCCTTCCACAATGTCATGCAGCTCTGGAGAAAACCGGAGCCATTCCTTACACAAATCTGCAATTTAAATATCACATGTCTTGTTATAAAAAATAATTAAAAAAAGTAAAGTAAAAGTATGTTGCTATTTTTTGCAACTTACCCGGAATATAGTGGGCCATTACTAGTATCTGAACATTTCACGATGCCTGCTGTCATACACTCTTCTGTTTGTTTAAACAAGTTATGGGTGTATTAGTAATTATTCATGTCAACGTTTTTATGTCTAAGACTCCAGAAAGTGGAAATAATTAAATATTCACCTATGAAATTTAATTGTTTTTTTTCGTACTGTGATCCTATATATGATGTATACCAGTTGAATTTGGATGTAGAGCTAGTTGTGATATATCTAATCCTTTTGTTCTAACAATAACCAAGTATCTGCAAATATACAAAACATTTTATACAATAATTTACTACCATTTTTTTCAATAAAAGAAATATCTTTAAAGTAAGAATTAAATGTAAGTGTGACAATATTCCCAATAGCTAAAATTGTTTTGATGATGTACATCCACTATCTATTTTGATTTTTTGCCAACGTGCATGATTTGCTTTGGCAACCATGTCACCCTTAAAAGTCGGTGCTTTTTAAACATCATTAAAAGTTGTATATACTTAAAACAAAATAGTTTTTGCAATGCAGATGAACCAATTCTTAAGAAACCTTGACACCATACACTCACCAACTAGATGGACTAATATTAGCAATTAGAAGAAAGACTATTTTTTATAAACTCGAGATGTGCATAATATGCCTGAATTAGAATTAATTAAATACCCTAAAGTTGAAAGTGATTTGTTTATATTGGTGGCTTCTTTAAGACGTTCTCCTTTTGCACCAGAACTTTTTTCCTTCATAATAACAATATATAACAAAGATAAAGAATACTCAAAAGTTGAAGAAACAAAGGTAAAAGGTGTGTGTGTGTATGTATAAAGATTAGAGGAATAGAAAATTAGAAAAATACCAGTAATCCGCTCATAGAAAACCCAACAAGCTGGCCAATAGAGAAACTAAACCACACAAACTCTGCATATCGCCAGCAAGAGAAGGATGGCTTATGCTGTTCTCTGTCACATAGGCCTATAGTCACATCTGCTATAGCAACCCCTGCACTTGTTGTCATAAAAGACAATATTGCCCCCAACAACAATTCAATTACCTTATATTTGCATTAGAAAAATGGGCTTAAATATATTATATCAACCGATACCCCCAACAAGTAGCAGCCCAAATTGTTAAAATGAATTAAAACTAAAAGGTAACTGAAAAACCACAAGACTGGAACCGGACTAGATATTTTGACCATTTAGCTCGACCTTTTAAAAGATATAAAAAGAGTTGATTGATGCTAGAAAAAGAATTCAAATATCTCTAAAGCCACACCTGTGTAAAGAATAATTGATAAGAAAACAAAGATATGTCTACCTCGCGTATTGTTACAACATCTATTTTCAAAGATTGCACAGAAGCAATAACTTCCAAAGCATGTTGTAAGTCCAAGTTTCTATCTATTTCTACCAACACTTAGACCTAAAACAAGCACCCATCAATATTTATAAATTATAATCAATCAAAAGACAGCATATAACAGTTGACTAATTTAAATTGTAAGTTGACTTACAAGACCATATGAGATTCTTTGTAGACCAAAAGGGTCATTAGTTGAACTTGGTTGACATCCTGCTCCAAACAACCCAACTAGGCTATCTAACCTACCAAATTCATGAACAAAAAAAGAATTCAAAATCATCAATTAAAAAAATAAAAAAATAAAAAAACATTTTACCTGTCTGCAATTGACAATACAGTCCCTGCATCGGTTTCCGGGAGAATATCACCAGAAAATCGAGGGAGTGTGATCTCAAATAACGCCTCTGACACCTAAAATATTAAAAAAAAAATTAACAAATTAATGACATAAATAATGTTTGTATTATTTTTGAGAACAGATAATAAATTTAACAAATTAATGTTGAGGAGTCAGGAATGTTACATTTTAATGGAATTATTATTTTTAGGGTAGCTTTCATAGCCTGGCAAATGTATACCTGATATACCCTTGGGGATTTTTCTGAAGGAATAGAAAGCCTGGATGTCAAGTTTATTAGAATTACTGCTTGTTCTGGAAGAAGCTGAGATTGAAATAATAATAATATTAATAATAATAATAATAATAATAATAATAATAATAATAATAATTTAAGTTAGTTTTTATCAATTTAATTCATGAATTTGCTAACTTTTTATCAATTTACACCATGAATTGTCTCCCAAAGGACACGCATTATGCTCTCCCGTGATGAATAACCATGACTATCCATGGATAAGTAGGATGGGCTTCTTAATCTTATCAGCAGACATGAAAGGACTCTTCTTGATGTAAGTATCAGTGGCTTCCCAGAGGGTTCTATTCTCATTCTACTCAACAACATAATAAATTACATATGAGCAAAAACCAACCAAAGACCAAATCAAAGTCTGTTTGACTTACCTGAAACCCAAAAGGTGTAAGTGTTCTATTATAAGCTCCTGAGCGAGCAATGCTACAACTAAAAAGATGAGGGGAATGAGCCAACAGATTTGCAGTCATAAATGCCCCGTAAGAATGTCCCCCGATTGCAATTTTTCCTGGATAAGCCACCTGAACCACATACCATTTCCAGTTAATCAATCAAATATCTCACTCACTGACTCACCGAGTCAGTCAGTAGTACACTACATCATATGATATGGTGGTTCAGAATATGAATAGATTTGATTATATCGATTGCAATTTTACCTGTTGTAGCGAAGGAGATGCAGGCATGGACCCGTTGACAGGTGGCGCGTAGGTCGGCAACGGTGGTGGAGAGGAGAGATGGGTTGGAGGACAACTACCGCTGCCACCAGTCATGTCAGACACGAATACAACTTCTTCGCCATTGCGGTTGTCAAAGCCCTCGTTGCTTCACAAACATAAATCATTATCTACGGACTATAATCGTGAAGAGGCGTGGCTGAAACTAAAGGACAACCACCAGCAACGCCACCACCTCCATAGGCGGAGCAAGAGCTTGATGGTGGAGTAGAGGTAACTGGCGAGGGCTCGTTCAGATGCTGGTGGAGGCTGTTTAGGGCTGAGGGATTGAAAGAGAAGGGAGAGAGAAAGAGAGGGGGGGGGGGGGGAGACGAGCTGCTTAAAGGGTTATTAGGGTTTTTTGGTAGAGGATTTTAGAAGGAGATGCATCAGGCAGGGTGTTTAATTTTTTGGGATTTCATTTCCAACCCCCCCCCCCCCCCTAAGAACGTGCGCCTAAAAAATATAAAGGGACACATTTATACAACATGCCTTTTATGGTTAGTGCCCTCCGTGTTTTTTTTTTTGCTGGACACTAATTTAGGGCAAGCAAAAATGTGTGTCCTCTATCCTTCAAATTTTACAAAACTGACATTATTTTTTAGGACACATACAAATACGTGTCCTCTATCAACGTGTGTCATTATTTGCGCGTCATTAAAGGGCTGTTTTCTAGTAGTCGAACTTACCAGTAAAGGGTTTATTCCATTTTATTAAACCAGTATAAACTTAACGGACCTTAGGTGGTTAACTCTGTAATACCTTAGTTTATACATCAGGGTTATATATAATTAATACCCGATAAGTCGTTGGATGTGTGCTTTCCGCCTCATTTCATGTTCCTTGTTTGGTTGTGGACTTAGGGTAGACTCACACAATTAACTATCTATTCCATATTAGATTATATAGCTAGTATAAACTAAGTGATTATAGAAGGAACCACTGTGGTTACCATTTTTACTAAAAGAAATATGGGTTTTCTTAAAGAATCTTTTCATCAAATATAAAGGAACTGTTACAGTTAACTCGATGAGTACCAAGTGAATACGCCAGGGTTATATACAACAATGATCTAACAAACAATGGGATGTGTGTTTTTCGCCTCATTTGCTATTCCTTGTTTGGTTGTGGGCTTAAGGCAGATACACACAATCGATTGTTTGTTTACTCTGGTTTTTATATAACTTGTATCCATTTAGTACTCATAGAAAGGATTGTAGAGTCATTTTTACTTAACTTTCATCAAAGCAGGAAATATAGGATTTTCTGGACGAACGGGCGAACTTTTCTAAACAGAACTTACAACTTACTACAACTTTCTTACAACTTCTTACATCACTAAAATCTTATGAACTCACCAGCTTAAATGTTGATCTACTCTTTCAAAATAACTCGTATTCTCAGGAGACCAGTAGACATGTACGCGTACTGGGATTCAGAAGATGGAGCAGTATAGTTTCATGTCTTATTTTGTTATTTACTTTGTAGTCTATGTTATGTGAACCACATACTTTGTAAACACTTTCTTTCTAACGAAATGGTTGTTCATTACTTTGATTACTGTGATGCATGTCTTGTGATACTAAACGTGACGTCCTCCACTCCCGAACGTTTCCGTCGTTCCCGTTTTGGGGTGTGACAATAAGAAGGTTCAAAACAAGACTTCTTTATTTCAATTTTCACTAAAATTTCTATGTCAAACAATTGACGATGGATGAGACGTTGTCTTCAGCATCCCCTATACGCCATTCAGATTCCATGTAACATTCCCCTTCCCACATTAACATATTATTTGATCTTCTCCATCTTAAGAACCGAAAAAAAAACTAAGTTTTCTTTTAAAAAATATTATGCATTTGAGTGATGCATGTTTTTTTTTCCTGTTTGTTTCTCATTCAGTGAAAATTGACCAAATTTGCTGACAAATCTTTGAATATGAACCGTAATCGTTGTGTATGATGTTGGTTTATGTAGAAATCGAAGGTTATTGTGGTTATCTGGTAAAATTTTGGATTTAAACAACAAAGTAAATGAATCATAGAAGGAGTTAGTTGTTGAACTGATTCTGTCTCTCTCTCTCTCTCTCTCTCTCTCTCTATATATATATATATATATATATATATATATATATATATATATATATATAAAAGTTGTGATTCTAGTATTTTTTGGTTGGGGGCACTTTTTTTTCATAATTATAAAGGGTTATATATATATATATATATATATATATATATATATATATATATATATATATATATATATATAGGGTGAGGTTCAATATCGAACCATAATTAACCAATGAACCATTCGTGAGAATCGGAAATCATAACGGTCAACGTCCAAGGAAATAGATGTGTAGTTTTACATTGGACGCACACACCGGATTATACCAAAAAATCCACCCTTTAAAAAAAACCCACCACTTTTTTTCGTTTAAAATTTTTTTAGACCATGTTTTTATCAAAAAAAAATCGAATATACCGTTGTTCACGATTGTTCGTCCTATTTCCATAGAGATCCATGATGATATATAAAAACGAACTTTTTTTTTCGAAAAAAACTCACTTCATTTTCTTTAATGAAAAAAGTTAAGATCTATTTTTTATATAAAAAAATTAATAAATATTTCAAAATTCATATTTTTTGTACTTTTTAAACATAGATTCATATTCATGTTATTAAAAAAAACGATATCTCAGTTCAGATTCACATTGTGAATTTGTTCAGATTCATATTGTAAACCTATTTAGATTCACATTGTGAACCTCCTCAGATTCACAGTGTGTATAATAATAAATCAGATTCACAGTGTGAATCTGAACTGATCAAAGCTTTTTCACATTGTGAATGTTAAAATTTAAAATATTTATAGTTTAGATTCACAATGTGAATCTACACTAATCGAACTTTTTTTGTGAACCTTCTCAGATTCATAGTGTACATAATAGTAATTCATATTTACAATATGAATCTGAACTGTTCGAGATTTTTCATATTGTGAATGTTAAAAATTGAAATATTTACATTTTAGATTCACAGTGTGAATCTACACTGTTCGAGGTTTTTTTTTTTTTTTTTTTTTTTTTAAATCGGTGTTGATGTTTATTAATAAAGTACAAAAAAATAATATTTTTTGTATAATTAGTTTTTTTTTATACAAAAAAAGCTTAAATATTGAAAAAATTAAGAAAATTAGGTGGGTTTTTTCGAAGAAAAAAAGTTCGTTTTTTATATATATATATATATATCATCATGGATCTCTATGGAAAGAGGACGAAAAATCGTGAACAACGGTATATTCGGATTTTTTTTCGATAAAAAACTTGGCTTAAAATAAATTTTAAATTAAAAAAAGGAAGTGAGTTTTGTTATAATCCGGTACATGTGCGTCCATTATAAAAATTTACAACCTTTCCTTTTGCCGTTGATCACTTTAAATTCCAACGTTTTGGATTAATTCGTTGGTTCCTTGATTAATAATAGTTTTTTATTGAACTTTTCCCTATATATATATATATATATATATATATATATATATATATATATATATATATATATATATATATATATATATACACACTAGTTTTTCATTGGGCAATAAGTTCTATACGGAAACATGTTAGATTTCAAGTAACACAAAACATATGCATATTGTTATCGATCGGTTTTACGACAACAAATAAATGTAACCCTCACAATACAAAAGAAAATAAATATTTTGGTGTGTAGTGTACGTTTATAGTATTTCCTTTTAGAAATCAGGACACATCCATACGAAATGACATGCTTATATCTTTCTTTTCTCTAGCATCCATCACAACAATTTTATTCATAGTGTAATATTTTATACCTTTCTTTTTATATCTAAGCCTATATTTTAATATATTATTTCATGCACGATATTGACTTCCATAAAATAATAATTTGAGAATACAAATATGAAGGAAAAAAAAACAACAAAAATAACAAGTAATTACTAAATAAAGTAATGAATCAAATAATATGTATCTAACAAAAGGTATTATTGGAGAAATAATAAAAAAGATAATAAATAACAACACCTTTCAATAAAAGACAAACTTGAGATATGCCTTGCCTTGCTTGCATTATCATTCCAACGTAATTCGGCCTGTCATTAGAGGGGGCCTTGATCCAATAGCCTCTAGGAGTTGAGGCTGGCCAACTTAGCCTCCTCAATGCCGTTTCCAGCCCATACCCATCAGCCTAAAATCTTTGGTTTTTAATTAGGCTATGAGATTAGGCTTTTGGTTGAGGGTTTAGGGGGAGGGGAGAGATAAATACATTGTGTTGGGATTAAAATGTAAGGCTGTTTCTGTTTTGAAACCATCGTAATTTAAAAAAAAACAATCATCGTCAATTGACATTGTACTTTTCAATTTATTTTACTGTTAGAATTATCAACTTATTTTCATATTATGACATTTTATTTAAAAAACCTACCAATTATAATCACTTTCGTTTAATCAAAATTTCAAACTCCAACAAAACCTAAGACATTGATAATCAATAAGCTAATTCACTTTATATCAACTACACAAAGAACGTAACTAAGATACATATTTCACGATTTCATCAATAATGAAATTACTTTTCAATATTTCTAAAACAAATAGAGCAAGACATAAAATTATATAATTACAAAAAGTTGTCATACATAATCCTTACAAACCTACAAATAACACAATTAAAAGGGTTATCTTAGCTTCTGAGTTTAAACCCATGACTAATAGCTTCAAAATTTATATTATTATAAATGAAAACCAAAACCAAAATATTTTGTGTTAATAAACCATTAACACTACTCCTAGAATTATACTTATCCTTGCAGTAACACCAATACACATATTCGAGACAAAAATTAACCACATGAATACCAGGGGCAATATTGTCCATACTTATCATAAAGCCCCAAAAGATACCAAACCTATATATAATCTTCCTATAATATAAATCAATAAACCTAATGATTGTTCTCTCAAGATCACATATAGACCGACCCCCAACAACCAACTATGGGAGAAAAAAATGGAATAAGGGTAAAATCGTCCAACTGATCCAAAAACCATAAAAATAGATAAATTATCCCTAGAAACCTGAATCAGCACCCCTTCATGTAGAAATAACTATAATAAAAGATGATAAAGAAGACTATTTTCTCCACTGAAACATTCATTGGAGATCAATAACTCCACACAATGATTAGATGCTACTTGGGTTTGCTGGTAACCTATAACAAACAGTAAACACAAACAAACACCAGGATGGTCGATTAAATGAGAGAGAGAGAGAGAGAGAGAGGCAGACAGAGAGAGAGACAGTAAACTCTCTTACTGGGTTGAAGGGAACATCAGGTCATACAGTAAATTCTACAGCAACAATAAAAGCCAACTAATTCACAAGATTATGTCAAGCACAAAAAAATATTAATTGAAAAAAATGAGATGAAAGAAAGCCTTACCTGATAGAAATCATCATAAGAGATGATGTGGTATTGTTCCTTAATAGGCTCAAGTACTCTACAAGCATGCCATAGGCGAAGACATTGGTGCCAGAGAGGAATATGAGCGATCGATATGGTGGTGGTGACATTAGGAATTCTGAAATGGCGAAGGGTAAAGAAGGCTTTTTCAAGTGATTGAAGGCGACAGCAAGAGGGAAAAAAACCCTGATGGTGTTGTTGATGCGGTGTTGTAGAGATAGTGGTGAATGATCGGCGAAAGTCTAGGTTGGAGAGAGGTAATAGGCGAGCGACGGTGTCGACGATAAACTGTGGCTTATGGTTTGAGATACAGAGCATCGTGGTGAAACCAGGCACCCGCTCTGCCTTCAACAAAGCATTAAAAGAAAAGGATAGAACCACAGATGCAGCTGCCAGAAGCAGAGGCGATGTGAAGAGGGGGGCAAATATTTAAATCAGGGCAAGCCAAGTTATTTAACATAAATTCGAGAATGAGGAGAGTGCTGGTGGTGGTTGCATCGACTGATGAGGGGGATAACAAGGTCGGCAGCGTTCGTTTTTGAGAGAATAAAATGATCGAGTTTGTGAAGGAGATGGGAGCCGAAATAGTTGGGATTCAAGATGGGCTAGAATCGATTGATTTTAGCCGATATATCTGGATTCTAAAAGCATTAGGTACGACTTCATCAGGATTAAGGGGCCAACTCAAAAGCTCGAGTGAAATAAGAAACCGATGCATTGAGTGATTGTATTTTTTGCTTAAACATTTGGACGGCTTAAATTAAAATATTATAATATTATAGGTTTGTTGTATTGTAAGCTTAAACACTTGGACGTCTTAAAAAAATATTATTATTATATTCAATCTATTTATAGAAATAGTGAGATTTCTTTTATAAGATAGTAAAGATATACATATATATATATATATATATATATATATATATATATATATATATATATATATATATATATATATAGTGACAGAGCTTGAACATATAATTAGGGAGGGCGAAAGTAAAAAAATCTAAAATAAACGTTATTGCACAAAAAAAATCAATTTTTTTTCAGCATTTAAACACCAAAATATCTAAAGTTACTGTTCTTATATATAAAAAACAAATTTTTTAACATTTAAACACCAATAAATACCTAAAAAAGAATTACAACTCAGCCCAACGACCATTAAGATCTTGAAAATCATCAATTACCGACTTCGAATCATTGTTTTCAACAATTTCCCTTTATATGTAAACCACCAAATTGTTTGCGAGAAAGTCATCCGACATCTTATTGTGAAGGCGGTTCTTGAATATTTCCATTGCAGTCAAGTCATCTTCCTAGATCCTTAGTCCTATTCTAGCATGCAATTCTGAATCAAAGCCATATAGCATAACATAACATGTATGGGTATCTTGGGGAAAACTTACTTGAGCCCGGCCGGTCGCATGCATCACACACCTCGTCTTTCTTAAAATCCTTCTGTTTAGATTTTTAGAAAACCATTTTATTGGAAAAATCTTTTAGCCCCTTAGTTTGAGTCCAAACACCCCCGAGGGCGTGTCCGAATCCCTCAAACCAGGGCTCTGATACCAACTTGTAACATCCCAAAATTCAAGTCCAACAATTTCATTTTTAATTAAATTGTTCATAAAATGTTCACTAGAAAATATTGAATCAACACGTCATCTCATAAAATCAAGTATCATGTTTCAACCTACATCATAAGCAAATAACATACCAGAGTACAATCCCAGAAAACACCGTGAGGAAAATCAAATGTGTGTGTGATGCCATGCTACGCCACCGACTCCTTCCCCTTAGACGAAAAGGTACCTGAAACCAAAAACTGAAACCGTAAGCACAAAGCTTAGTGAGTTCCCCCATCATAACACATATCATACAATACCATCAGTATCTTTCAACTGGTAATCGTCATCGGTATCTTTCAACCGGTAACTAGGGACTATTCCACCCCCTACCACTAGCATACAATAGCAAGATATAAGCACACAGTCAGAAAGATTCGGGTACTGACCTACCCCTTGGTCCTAAGGATCACTATCAGGGAAACTATCCCTATCATGTAACATATCATATAGATATAACTCATCACCAATACGCATACCAGACCAAGGTAAATTATCACAATGACAATTATCTTCTATATACTCCTCATTGGTGGGCCGGCATTGTGGCCTTAGACCCACCCCTACTGGAACGTAACTCACCTCATACAAGTAGCTGCTGATAATCAGTGCGAGAAACCTCCGTCCGCTGTTGCTCCGGAAATCCTTCGGCTACAAACCCCACAAACACTCAGTTAGAAACTGATCTCTATACTTAGGGTAAAATGACCATTTTACCCTTAACCAATTCAAGTCAAAGTCAAAGTCAACTTCCAGTTAACCCGACTCGCCGAGTTGGGCCATCAACTCACCGAGTCCCTCACTCTCTACTCATCCCTATCCGCGACCCTACTCGTCGAGTTGGGCCGACAACTCGACGAGTTCTTCTCCCATTCGAAAGCCACAAGGAAACTCATCCGACTCGCCGAGTCCGGGAACAACTCGCTCAGTCCCACGAGCAGATCCCCTACTCGCTTCCAAATCCTCACCAGAGCATCTATCTTGAGGATTTGGGTTTCTGGGGCTATCGCTACTTGATAAATTGCTAATTCCACAAGCAGTGACGAAGGGTTGGACCTTCTACACTTAAACCCCTCTTAATTCAGTAACTGTTCATATGACTCGCCGAGTTTGAAGAACAACTCGTCGAGTTCCAGGCAATCTTCATAGGACTCTCCGAGTGGTTCATCCAACTCGTCGAGTCTAAGACCATCTTCATGGAACTCGCCGAGCCCCACTTTGGGACTCGGCGAGTCCCTTCGACCCGCTTCCCATACAACCCAAATCTGAGACATGCAACGCTTCCAAACCATAGATCTGTTATCCTAGGGCATGCTTATCACGTAAAGTTGCAAACTTTACGTGCATGCATGGACCTGCAAGCTCAAAAAGGCAAATCCAAGGTCTTTATGAGGTCAAACACTTAATAGGGACCTCAATCACTTCAACCACATAAACTTTACACTTCTAAGATGTCCATAAGGCCCAGATCTGAAGTCCTTTCAGAACATAGAGCATAAACACATACGGATTGAGGTTTTTGGGCTTAAAACCCACAAATTAGGGACAAAAGGGGATCTAATGAACTAGAGATCAAGGTAGGAAATTTTCTACCTGAATGGAAGCCTTTCATAGAGTAGATTTCGGATCTACTTCCCCTCCTTGCACCCTTCAACCTTCTCCTTCTTCTTCTAAGCTCCAAACTTCCTTCATAAATCCAAAATCACTCACAAGAACAATATGGGGGCTAGGGTTTCATTCTACAACTCTTCTGGAAGTGTTAGGGGCAAGGGAGGCCAAGTTAGAGTGTTTAAATAGGGTGCACCCTCCTGGATTAGGGTTTTGTCCACACAGCAGCTTACTCGCCGAGTCTGGGACCCGACTCGGCGAGTCCACAACTGAAACCCTGTGCCCCTTCCCGCTTCTACTCGGCGAGTCGATCCTTTGACTCGCCGAGTCCAAGGCCAAGATGCAAAATGCACAAAGAATTAAATAAAAGAATATGTACCAAGAACCAGGTGCTACAAATCTCCCCCAGTTATTTTACACTTCGTCCTCGAAGTCTGCTGCTCGTACCTGAAACAGCTCGGGGTAATGCTCCATCGTCTCGTCCACTGGCTCCCAAGTCCACTCTGACCCCTTACGGTGCTGCCATTGCACCTTCACGAGTTCCATTTTCTTGTTCCTCAGATCCTTCCGCTTCCGGTCGAGGATCGCTACCGGCCACTCGATGTAATTCAGACTATCATCAACCTGAATGTCCTCCAAAGCTAACACTGCTGAGTCGTCCACCAGGCACTTCCGCAGCTGAGAGACGTGGAAAGTGTTGTGGATTTGACTGAGTTCGGATGGCAGATCCAACCGGTACGCCACCTTGCCCACCCGGGCTACAACCCTGAAGGGTCCAATGTACCTGGGGCCCAACTTCCCCGCTTCCTAAATTGGATGACGCCCTTCCATGGCGACACCTTCAGGAGAACCATATCCCCGACTTGGAATTCCAGGTCTGATCGGTGCTTGTTGGCATAACTTTTCTGCCGACTCTGAGCAGTTTGAGGCCTGCTCCGGACTTGCTGAATCTTTTCTGTCGTCTTGAGCACTACTTCGGTGCTCCCCATTACCCTCTGGCCAACCTCGCCCTAGCATATCGGGGTCCTGCACCTCCTCCCATACAACATATCGAAGGGAGGACATTCGATACTTGCATGATAGCTATTATTATACGAGAACTCCGCCAACGGGAGGTAGGTATCCCAACTACCTCCGAAATCTAAAACACATGCCCGCAACATATCCTCCAGAGTCTGGATGGTCTGCTCGCTCTGGCCATCCGTCTGCAGGTGAAAAGTGGTGCTAAAATGCAGACGAGTACCCAACTCGTCATGAAACTTCTTTCAAAACCTGGAAGTAAACCGCATATCTCTGTCTAAAATCACTGAAACTGGCACTCCGTGCCGCGCCACCACCTCCCTGATATAGATATCGGCCAATTTCTCGGCCGAGATGCTCTCCTGAATCGGGATAAAGTGGGCGCTCTTGGTCAATCGATCGACAATGACCCAGATCGATTCCACTCCCCGCGCGGTCCTGGGAAGCTTGATGATCAAATCCATCGTGATGTCTTCCAATTTCCACAGCGGAATATCCAACAACTGCATCTTGTTGTGTGGTCTCTGATGCTCGGCCTTGACCTTCCTGCAGGTCAAGCACCGCTCCTCGTACCATGCCACATCCTGCTTCATGCTGGGCCACCATTAGTCCAGACGAAGATCCCTATGCATCTTCGTCGCCCGGGGATGAATGGAGAATCGGGATTTGTGCGCCTCCTCCATCAGGACCTGGCGCACGCCTCTATGATAAGGGACCCACACCCTACGGTGAAGAGTCAATAACCCTCGGCTATCATAGTTGAAAGAGGAAACCTGCCCCATAATCCGCTCACTCTTCCGATGTTCCTCCTTCATAGCCTCCTGCTGAGCCTCCCAGATCCGCTATAGAAGCGGAGTCACCACTGTCATCCTCAGACAGATATCCCTGATCGGCATTGCCTTGCGGCTAAGCGCAGACATTGGCCTTCCCCGGATGGTAAAGGATCTCACAATCATAATCCTTTACCACATCAAGCCACCGACGCTGTCTCATATTCATATTTTGCTGGTCCATAAGATACCTCAAACTCTTGTGGTCCGTGTAAGTCGTACAACGAACCCCATAGAGGTAATGACGCCAAATCTTGAGGGCGAAAACAACAACCCCCAACTCCAAATCATGCGTCGGGTAGTTTGCCTCATGAGGCTTCAGCTGCCTCGATGCATAGGTGATAACATGCCCTCTCTGCATCAATACCGTGCCCAAACCTGCGATGGATGCATCGCAGTACACAACAAAATTCTCCTTGCCCTCTGGCAGGGCTAAAATTGGCGACTCGTACAATCTCTGTCTCAATGCCTCGCGGCCTGCTGCTCAGGCCCCCAACGATACACCACCGACATCTTAGTCAGTCCGGTGAGCGGAACTGCTATCTTGGAGAAGTCCTGAATGAATCTTCGATAGTAGCCTGCCAATCCTAGAAAGCTCCGAATCTCAGATGGAGACCTTAGAACCTCCCAACTCATCACGGCCTCCACTTTGGCTGGGTCTACCGAAATCCCGTTCTGGTTGACAAAGTGCCCAAAAAAATGCACCTCGCGCAACCAGAACTCACACTTGGAGAACTTAGCATACAAGTTCTCCCTCCTCAAAGTCTCCAGAACCTCCCGCAGATGCTCCTCATGCTGCTCTCGCGTCTTGGAGTAAACCAAGATATCGTCGATAAACACTATCACAGACCGGTCTAACATCGGTCTACATACGCGGTTCATGAGGTCCATGAACGCGGCATGAGCATTGGTGAGCCCAAACGGCATCACCACGAACTCATAATAGTCGTAGCGCGTCCGGAACGCGGTCTTCTGCACATCCTCTTCTCTGACCTCATCTGATGATAACCTGAACACAAATCGATCTGGAGAACCAAGATGCTCCCAGTAACTGGTCAAAGAGATCATCAATCCTCGGGAGTGGGTAACGGTTCTTCACTGTTACCTTGTTTAGCTCCCGATAATCTATACATATCCGATGCGACCCGTCCTTCTTCTTCACAAACAGAATCGGGGCTCCCCAGGGTGAACTGCTCGGTCTAATGAAACCCTTGTCTAATAGCTCATGTAGCTGTGTAGACAACTCCTGCATCTCAGGAGGAGCCAACCGATACGGTGCCTTGGCTATCGGAGCCGCACCAGGGACTAGGTCGATCCTGAACTCCACCTGTCGCTCCAGAGATATCCCAGGAAACTCCTCGGGGAATACGTCTGCAAACTCTCGTACCACAGGTACATCGTCCACCGTTGCCCTACCCGTCTCCCAGGTATCCATAACATACACGACATAACTTGTGCAACCCTGCTGGAGGTAACGCCTAGCTCTCGCTGCTGAACATAAAGTTGGTCCTCGCTGTGGCCTCTCGCCCTGAATCACCAGCTCTCCCCCACTTGGGGTCCTGACCCGCACCAACTGCTGGGCGCAGTCGATCACTGCCCCATTAGGGCTGAGCCAATCCATGCCTATAATCACCTTGTCCCCACGCAATGGAATGGGAACCAAGTCTACCAAGTAGCGTTCCTCAAATAACCTCAGCACACAATCTCGAAAGACCTCGGATGCTCGCACTGACCAGTCGTCCGCAATCTCGACCTCTAGAGGGCAATCCAACATGCCAGAAGACTCATAAAACTTCTTGCTAAGCGCAAAAGAAACAAATGATCGGGTAGCACCCGAATCAAACAATACATGAACTGGGATGTCGTTCACATGGAACGATCCCGTTACCACATCGGGTGCAGCGCGTGCCTCCTCGGCTGTCAGCTGAAACGCTCGGCTCCGCACCACTGGAGCCTCTGTCTTGACCTTCCGGCCATCTGTAACCCGCGCTGTCCCCGAGGCCGGCGTCGCTGCTGGCACTGTTGCTGACGCTGTTGTCAATCTCGGGCAATTGGCCCTTTTGTGGCCCCTCTGGTTGCAATGGAAGCAAATCAGGTCTGTCATCTGTACTGCAGGGGCGGGGGTAGTACAATCCCTGCGGAAATGCTCCACCTTTCCACACTTATAGCAACCCGAACCCGACCCAGTGCGATAAGCTCCCTCATGTGACCGACCGCACTTTCCACAGTGGTCTCGTCCTGCCTGGCCTTTCGGCCTACCATCAGATCCCTTAGGCTTCTTCCCCGAAGCCCCGATCATTAGCCCCTCTACTGCCTTCCTCTTCTGGATGTGCTCCAGATCAATCTCCCTCTCCCTAGCCCTGACAATCATGGAATCCAAGGTAGGGCAAGCTGAAAAACTAACATGCTCCTAAATGTCCGCTCGTAGCATGTCATGGTAGCGGGTCCTCCTTATATCCTCATCACCCGCATACTAGGGCACCAGCAATGCCCTCTCCTGGAACTTGGCGGTGGTCTCCGCCACAGTCTCCGTAGTCTGCCTCATATCCAAAAACTCCCTGGCGAGTCGCTGAAGCTCCACATCCGGCGCAAACTCCGCCCTGAATCTGGTCACAAAGTCCGACCAAATCATAGCCTCAATAGTTGAGGCTCCCAATGAGTCACCAACAGACTCCCACCAATCTCTGGCCCTGTTTCGCAAGCATCCTGCTGCATATCTCACCTTCGACTCCTCGGGGCAGAAGCTGGTCAGCTGTGCGGACTCAATGTCCACAATCCATCGTCTGGCAGCAATGGGTTCCTTCGCTCCATGGAAATCCGGCGCACCACTGCCCCTGAAGTCCTTAAAGGACAATGTGCGAGATCCTGACTGGCCAGATACCATGTCACTCCTGAATGATTGGAGGCGATCCTCCATCAGCTCAACAATCCCCTCCTTGATCGACCCGAAGATGATAGGGGTCGAATCAAGGATGCCTCTCGTGATCTCAGACGCGATGAACTCGCATAGCCCGTCATCAACCTGCTTGGATCCCGCACCCGAGCCTGATCCCGATCCTGATCCGGAACCCCCTATCCCATGACATGTGGTCACCATGCTGAAAATACACACATAAACGTCAGGATCATGCATATACTCGATAGATCTAACTCATTCTCCAAGGTCTCTGGTTCCATCTAGGCCCTCCTTGATTCGAGTACAGGTCCTCTGCTTTCAGTAGTACAGGCCTATACTACCTTCCACATCTACCTGTACATTCCTCGAGGATTGCTTCGACCTCACCAAGTCCCTTTTTCCGATACCCTTTCCACTGACCTCATCATAGGCTCCCCTAGGGCACTCTCCGACCTACCCTCCGCCATCAGCTGCACCAGGAGCCCCTACCATTTCCCCCCTAACTAACTTGCAGGTATTGTTACATATCCGTTCCTTAGTTAGTTAGAAATAACCAGAACCCCCATAGCACAAAACAAGCAGCATTCGTGCATCGAGTAATCAAATCAGGCATAAACTATACAGGCCATCTTACTGCTGACTAAACAGTCCTAGCATACAAC
Organism: Lactuca serriola; assembly: GCF_051521515.1. NCBI lineage: Eukaryota > Viridiplantae > Streptophyta > Magnoliopsida > Asterales > Asteraceae > Lactuca > Lactuca serriola. Next base: position 355,361,256 of record NC_136411.1, read on the forward strand.
TCATACAACAGGCATATAAGGTATCCTCCTAGATCCTTAGCCCTAACTATCATGCAATTATCAGAATCATATATTAGGTACACAAGGCATCTTCCTAGATCCTTAGTCCTATTCTAGCATGCAATTCTGAATCAAATCCATATAGCATAACATAACATGTATGGGTATCTTGGGGAAAACATACTTGAGCCCAGCCGGTCGCATGCATCACACACCTTGTCTTTCTTAAAATCCTTCCATTTAGATTTTTAGAAAACCATTTTATTGTAAAAATCTTTTAGCCCCTTAGTTTGAGTCCAGACACCCCCGAGGGCATGTCCGAATCCCTCAAACCAGGGCTCTGATACCATCTTGTAACATCCCAAAATTCAAGTCCAAAAATTTCATTTTTAATTAAATTGTTCATAAAACGTTTAGTAGAAAATATTGAATCAACACGTCATCTCATAAAATCAAGTATCATGTTTCAACCCACATCATAAGGAAATAACATATCAGAGTACAATCCCAGAAAACACCGTGCGGAAAATCAAATGTGTGTGTATTGCCATGCTACGCCGCCAGCTCCTTCCCCTTATACGAAGAGGTACCTGAAACCAAAAACTGAAACCGTAAGCACAAAGCATAGTGAGTTCCCCCATCATACCACATACCATACAATAACATCGGTATCTTTCAACCGGTAATCGTCATCGGTATCTTTCAACCGGTAATCGCCATCGGTATCTTTCAACCGATAACTGGGGACTATTCCACCCCTACCACTAGCATACATTAGCAAGATATAAGCACACAGTCAGAAAGATTCGGGTATTGACCTACCCCTTGGTCCTAAGGATCACTATCAGGGAAACTATCCCTATCATGTAACATATCATATAGATATAACTCATCACCAATACGCATACCAGACCAAGATAAATTATCACAATGACAATTATCTTCTAAATACTCCTCATTGGTGGGTCGACATTGTGGCCTTTGACCCACCCCTACTGGAAGGTAACTCACCTCATTCAAGTAGTTGCTGATAATCAGTGCGGGAAACCTCCGTCCGCTGCTGCTCCGGAAATCCTCCGGCTACAAACCCCACAAACACTCAGTTAGAAACTGATCTCTATACTTAGGGTAAAAATTTTACCCTTAACCAAGTCAAATCAAAGTCAAAGTCAACTTCCAGTTGACCCGACTCGCCAAGTTGGGCCATCAACTCGCCGAGTCCCTCACCCTCTACTCGTCCCCATCCGTGGCCCTACTCGTCGAGTTGGGCTGACAACTCGACGAGTTGGGCCGACAACTCAACGAGTTATTCTCCCATTTTACCCTTAAACCCCTCTTAACTTAGTAACTGTTCATATGACTCGCCGAGTTTGAAGAACAACTCGTCGAGTTCCAGGCAATCTTCATAGGACTCTCCGAGTGGTTCATCCAACTCGTCGAGTCTAAGACCATCTTCATGGAACTCGCCGAGCTCCACTTTGGGACTCGGCGAGTCCCTTCAACCCACTTCCCATACAGCCCAAATCTGAGACATGCAACGCTTCCAAACCAATGATCTGTTATCCTAGGGCATGCTTATCACGTAAAGTTACAAACTTTACATGCATGGATGGCCCTGTAAGCTCAAAAAGGCAAATCCAAGCTCTTTATGAGGTCAAACACTTAATAGGGACCTCAATCACTTCAACCACAGAAACTTTACACTTCTAAGATGTCCATAAGGCCAGATCTGAAGTCCTTTCAGAACATAGAGCATAAACACATACAAATTGAGGTTTTTGGGCTTAAACCCCACAAATTACGGACAAAAGGGGATCTAATGAACTATAGATCAAGGTAGGAACTTTTCTACCTGAATGGAAGCCTTTCAAAGAGTAGATTTCGGATCTACTTCCCCTCCTTGCACACTTCAACCTTCTCCTTCTTCTTCTAAGCTCCAAACTTCCTTCACAAAGCCAAAATCACTCACAAGAACAATATGGGGGCTAGGGTTTCGTTCTACAGCTCTTCTAGAAGTGTTAGGGGCAAGGGAGGCCGAGTTAGAGTGTTTAAATAGGGTGCACACTCCTGGATTAGGGTTTTGTCCACACAGCAACTTACTCGCTGAGTCTGGGACCCGACTCGGCGAGTCCACAACTTAAACCCTGTGCCCCTTCCCGCTTCTACTCAGCGAGTCGATCCTTTGACTCGCCGAGTCCAAGGCCAAGATGCAAAATGCACAAAGAATTAAATAAAAGAATACGTACCAAGAACCAGGTGCTACACATGGCATTAAGAATATCCTGGTCATTTAGTAGATCTTGAGAAAGTATATTTGTTTTTCCCATTAGTTCCTTCATTAGGTGAAGAATAAACACAAACTCAAATGGTTTCAGGTAACATTAAGCTGCATTAGCATCTCCGCGTTGAGAGTAAGTAGCATATACGTCATCAATTATTCCTTGGAGCACAACTCGAGTACATGAATAATTTCTCTTGAAGCAGCCACCAGTGCTAGTTGTAATCTATGAGCAAAGCAGTGAACATAATGCACATAAGGAAAATCCTTAAGAACAAGTGCTTGTAATTCGTTCCATTCCCCTCTCATATTACTAGCACCAGCATACCCTTGACCACAGATTTACTAACATCAAACTGATAATGTAAAAGTTGTCTCCACATATTTGTTTTCAAGGTTAACGATAACGTATCCTTGACATGAACCAAATCCAAGAATCTTTCCCGAATGATCCCTTCTGCATCAACAAATCTCAAAACTATGACCATTTGCTCTTTTTTAGACTCATTCCGCCACTCATCAACCATGACACAAAAGTATGAATCTCCCACTTCACTACGAATATGTTTTCGAACTTTATTTGCAATAATACTAAGAATTTCTTTTTGAATTTCTCCATAAGTATACTTTGAATTATAAGGAGCTTTCTGTAATATAACATTTGCAACTTCATCATTATAAGATGCTAGAAGTTTTCGTAGTTTGAGAAAATTACCACGATTTTTGGAATTAGGACTTTCAACATTTCTGCGCAAAGCACAAGCATGGAATGTTGACCAACGAACTATGTCAATCGAAGCTTTTAATCGTAAACGATTCCTTAATATTTGCGCCTCATTTTGCTTCACTATGATATTTTCAATGTGTGTTTCTTGGTTAATCAGGTTTTCAACGAATGCAAACTACATTTCTATGTTGTGAACAACCAATCTGTTTCAAGAATGCACAATTTTTCCCGTCATTAACTTTTTTCCAATTGTCAAATCCTTTAAGAGTAAATGCATGATAACCATGACACACACTTGGTTTATTGTTAAATATATAATAAATAAAACAATAAGTTGAGTGTGTTGTTGGAGCATATTCTAACCAATTAGGGAAAATGTTGAAGCAGGAGTAATCGAATCTACGAAGATCTTTCTTTGAACCTTTAGTATGAGACTCTTTAAGATGTATTTGGAAAGGTCCTAAAGTCATATAAGCTCGTCTTACTTCTTCTATTAAATTGACCGGATAATCCCATATTTGTTTTCGATTAGCAGGATCTCTTTCTAGTTGCTTAAGATCCACCTCATTAGGATTTGATTGTGTGGCTTCAGAGATGTCATTCTTTTGTTGATTTCTATGTTGTTGCGGTTGTGGCTCACTTGTTGAAGCTTTTTGACGTTTACTCTCGTGATTTTCATTAAGTGTTTCTTCATCATCACCCATTCTTTTGAAAAAAGAATGAACGGTTTTCATCTTGCCCATGATTATATCTATAAAAAAAAATCAAAATGTATGAACAATTCATTCAAAATCTACCAATTAACTTTAATTTCTGCAAAAGAAAACATATAACATTGTTTGAGATTCTAATTTCTTGATTCCGAAATTCGAGCATGAATAAAATGGAGGAACAATTCACATTAATTAACTATCTCAGCTCATTTAAGACAAACAACAAGCAATTTGAGGAACAAATCAACAATCTCAGCTCATTTGGACAAACAAGAAGCAACTGGAGGAACAACGGTGTGTGAAATCATTTGACTGTGTGAACTGCGAAATTCCCACAAGACCAAAACAAGCAATTAAACAAACTTGCAAATGGAGACTGAATAGTGAACAAGATTACACCAAGGAACATATAACATTGATTGAGATTCTAATTTCTTTACATTCTGATTTTTCTTCCAGATTACACGAAGGAAGAACAGAACTTACAAAAGAGAAGAATGAAGATTGAAATTTGAAAGTCAGCTAGCTGTTGCCGCCTGCTGTGTTGGGCTGCTGGCGTTCTGACTACTACGTCTATTGTGGTATGTGGAGGCCGGAGGCGGACCGAACAATGAGGCGTGAGGCAATGAGGCAGTGAGGCGTCCGACGACTAGAACAACGACCAATGAAGAACGGATTCAACGGATTGACGGAAGATAATGATTGGGATTTGGGGTTCGATACTTCAATTCACCATTGATATCGTCGCAAGTCCTTCACGTCACTTCGATTGGGCAGGAGGGGCCAAAGCTCCATTTTCATATACCTGGGCCTATATCTCGAAAAATTATACTTAGTTTGACTACTTCTAACTCAAAATTCAAGGGGGGGCAACACCCCTCCTGACCCTAAAAAAGATGCGTCCATATATATATATATATATATATATATATATATATATATATATATATATATATATATATATATATATATATATAAGTGGCGATTCTAGCATTGTTTTTGGTTGGGGCACTTTTAAATTTTTTTAAAATCATAAAGGATTTTATAAATAATATTTGAAATAATTGAAATATTTATATGTAAAGTATTTTAGTTTTTTAGCTGGTACACTACGCAAACAGAGTCTTAAACAAATCAAGATATCATAAGAACTGAAAATAGAAAATATAACTGTGTTATTATATTTTAAGTTAATTTAGTAGGTTTTGGGAGTTTTTAATGCTTTTTTATTTTGTCACGTTTAAGTGGAGACAACATCTGCTTATTGGAATAATAGCAATGTAAAATGATGTGGGTTACCGTTAATGTCGATGTGGACCACACTAATAGTTAGATTTGATGTACACGTTGACGGAATTTTAAAATTTTTTTTTTTTTTTCCGATTTTATTTCTTTTTTCCTTTTGTAAATTTAGTTAATTATCATATAACCCAACTATATGATCCATAATAAAAATCGATTTTTAATGTTTATAGAGTTGTAACGTAAGCAAATTTTCTACGTTCAATGTATAATGATAAGGTATGGTGATGATTTTTATTTCTTAGTAGGTGACCTTTGTTAATAAATAACTTTGTTAATAAAAAGAGTGGAAAATATCACAAAAACCAATAAACTTTCAAGTTTTAAGATTTTATTCTTCATAATACAATATAATTTCTAACCATTAAACATAGTTTGTTAATATTAAACAGTTTGGATAGCCTTAGTATTTGTTTATATTAGAGGGTGGTTAGTGTAATTATGTTTATTATATAATCTCTTGTATTTATTAGTTTACACGTGATGATCAATTTACCAAGTTTATCTTCGTATTGGAGCAAGTTTATCCCACTAACCCGTATTGTCGACTTCCTCATTTTTTTTTCTCGGCATCCTTCTCAGGCTATATACAATGGCCAACACTATTATCTCTTTTCTACAAAAGAAAAGACAATTTACAACTCACACAAATTTGGCTTTACCCTTACTAGAGCACAAGAATACTCGGATGCTTTGGCTAACATTGTAGAACCAATCAAGGAAAAAGACCTCGTCATGCTCGTGATATATGGTCTCCGTGAAGAATACAAAGGTTTGAAATCTACTCTTCCTACCTATAATTTCCAACTGTTTTTCCAGAATTACACGGTTTGGTGTCTGACCATGACTACATGATAAAGAAGACACCTACATATGTCTCTCATGTTCAGGCTTTTACGGCTTCTATCATTAATCGCAGTCTTGTTGCACCCTCGACTACCCTTCCATCATAACCCGTGATTGATGATCTTCAAGAACTTGTTTCTCAACTTGGTCTTTAAGTGTCCCCAACACCATCCCCTGCCCTGCCTTCTTGCCAATCTTTCAATGACAATCGACACAATCAAAGTCGTGGCCGAGGATACAACAATCGCAGGGGTCTCGGTTGTCATAATAACAACAGGAACAACAGTGGGGGAGGCACAGGTCAATTTAGTTGGGATTGTAATCAGAATACCATCTATAGTTCTTACAACCGGTGTGGGATTGGTCACCTACCAACCCATTACCATAATCGGGATCCATCCACAATCATGATAACACAACCATCTGCCAATTATACAGATTCCCGCTCACAAGCCTCCTCATGTTGGATTCCTGACACCAGTGCCACAAGCCACGCTGCCCCGGATCTCTCCAGTCTCAGACAACTCCGAGCCCTACTATGGTGAGGACAATCTTCATCTTGGTAATGGATCAGGTTTACCCATTATTAATATTGGCTCCTCACACTTTCACTCACCAAACAAAACTTTCTCTCTAAATGATATTCTTCATGTTCCACAAATAAAAAAAAATCTTCTTTCGGTTTAAAATTTTTGCCTTGATAATCATGTTTATTTTGAGTTTAACTCATCTTTCTTTTGTATGAAGGACAACGCTACGCATACCACCCTCCTCACAGGTCCAAGTAACAATGGCTTCTACGAGTTTCACCTTCCTCCTTCCCAGCCGGTTCCCAAAGTTGTTTTCTATATACCCTTTTCTTGAAGTAGCCATAGACTAATCTTATCCTCTTTTCTTGTTTTTCATTTTGACAATTGTATTTAACAGGTGTGGGCATATATTTTTTTTATGAAACCATAAATCTAACCTACTCCTAAACTACAACTTAAATCAACATATGTCCACGACGGGATTTGAACCCTCAACCTCAAGGGGAGGACATACTAACCGAAAATTTGAACCATAACCAAATTAACCAATATAACCGAACCATTATTAAAAGATGTGGTACGGTTTCTAAATTTTTAGTAACCGAATATATATGGTTAGGTTATGGTTTTCATCTAAACCGAACCATTATAGACCGAACTTGAACAATTAATATTAATAAATATTTATATTGTATGAAATTATATTATGAATTTACAATTCAAAAGACAATTATTTGGAATTAAATAGGATAACTAATATACACACACACACACACACACAGAGAGAGCTGAGTTATTGAGAAAAATAAAAAAAAGCATGTGAACTTGCGCACTCATAATCAACTCCTCATTTTTCAAAACCAAAAAACATCAATCTTCTTCAAATGGTGTGTCTAAACCATATCTACACTTAAAATAAAGATTTCCTTATTTTTTTTATATATTTTTTTCGAAATTTGCATGTATGTATAATCAGCAGTCACATGGACTGTTGATGAACACAATTACTTCATATGACTATTGATTGTGCTCATCAGTAGTGATACAAAAAAATAAAAACGCGTCAAATTTTATTTTAGCCAAGAAATGGTTTAGGCGCACCACTGACTCTCTCTCTCTCTCTCTCTCTCTCTCTCTATATATATATATATATATATATATATATATATATACACCATGTATTTATTTGTGGAGAAATGATAAATTTTTACGCACAATTAACATGAATATGTTTTTTATCTTCAATTGAAATTAAAGGCGTAAAAATTTATCATTTCTCCACAAATGAATACATAAAGTCACAAATGAATATACTTTGTTCTCGCGTTCTCAACCTTTCGGGTGTTCTCATTTGATCCTACTCCTATATATATATATATATATATATATATATATATATATATATATATATATATATATATATATATATATATATATAGGTTGAGAACGCAAGAACAAAGTATATTTATTTGTGATTTCATGTATTCATTTGTGGAGAAATGATAAAATTTTACGCCTTTAATTTTAATTGAAGAGAAAAAACATATTCATGTTAATTGTGCGTAAAAATTTATCATTTCTCCACAAATAAATACATGGAATCACAAATGAATATATTTGTTCTCGCGTTCTCAACCTTTTAGGTGTTTTCATTTGATCATTTCCCTATATATATATATATATATATATATATATATATATATATATATATATATATATATACACACACACACACACACATGGCTAGGTTACTTTGTTTGTTACATCTATTATGTGCATGTAAGCACAATTCTAGAGCAATAGATGTATAAAATTAATGGTCATGATCTGACGGTGTGCGATATTACAATAGGGTAACAAGTACCATATAATCACACAAATTTCAATAGAATGTTGTTTTGGTTAATTAACCTACATTAAAAAAGGAAATTTCCGGATTTTAAGGTATAACTAATTTGCTTTATTAAATCCGCATTTTTAATTAATTCAAATTTAATTCTACTATAATTTCTAATAGTAACCGATTTTATTATGTCAGAATGATAAAGAGTCAAACATAAACTAGTAAATATATTTTCAATTTTATTGTTGCAGAATATGGTTCATTCAATATATTTTTTTATAATTAATATGCTTAAAAAATTGTACAACATATTATTAAGAATAACATTTTCTAAAGAATACAAATTTTATTTTTTAAGAATCACTAATTACATTAATTCTTAAAGAATAAGACTAAACAATTATTACATTCATTCTGAAAAAAAAAATGAATGATAATGATTTAACAATTTATTCTTAAAGATTAGAACTAAGAACAGTTAGAAAAACAAAAATAAAAACATCAAAATCTAACAAAAACATTAATCCATTCTAAATAAATATTATTGTTAAGAAACACTTTATATATTCTGGCAGAATACATTCTACTAGAATACTCTCGTTCTTCATGTTTTTTTCTTTTTCCACATCAATGGCAACCTCTTCAAAATCTATATCCACAAAAAAAAAACATAATCAACTTTAAAATATTAAAACTTTTAGTATATTCTAAAAGAACAAAACTATAAATTCTAATAGAATGTGTTAGACATTAAAGAATTTTAATTTATTCTAACAGAATGTAATACTCGAGTCACTTGATCAATTATTCCCCGAGTCATTTGATCCAAATAATCGACTTAATCTAATTACAATATTTCTAGAGCTTACATTGTAGCTAACACAAAGGACAATACGTAGGAAAACGATCATATTATTACAAGCAAGAATGCGGGAAATATGATTGTTCACAGATCACAAAAATTTTCTGAACAAAGTAAAAGTGCTAAAAATATAGTTCTAACATCCAATGTTCAAAGGACTGTAACTCAGCCAATATGAATCCAATGAAAATGACTTCAGAACCTAACTTGTAGCTAACACAAAAGAGAACATGCAGAAAAAAAAATTCAAATCATTCTAAGCTAGTATGAGAGAGATATGATAGTTCAAAGATTACAAAAAAAATTGGCTGAAATATTTGATTAAAGCATTTTAGCAAACAATTGGCGGGCAAAATTAGATGCTCAGATCTTTAAACTCCATTTGATGAAACAAACAACATATGTAATTAATAAGTACATGAATGTGACTAAATTTACAATAAAATAGTATATATCTTCAAATACTAACGAGTAATTTTAGATTTAATGCCATAAAATCGAGATTTCATTCTGACAACATTAGAACTTGATCTTCTATTCCAACAGAATTGTTGTCAGATACACCCAAAATCAAAAATTTGTGGTAATTATCCAATCAAGACCACTGCTTTGTACATAAAAATCATACTTTTAATTTTTCAAATTTCTTGTTGGAGCAAAAGCCTTCAAATTTCTTGTTAGAGAGAAAACTAAAAACATAAACAATAAAAGAAAGTTCCAACCAGATTATAGGGTCAGAAATTATTCCCATAACCTGGTTTCTTTTTTCCATTATCCCCAAAGACGTTTTTAGGGTTAGAAATTAATTACAAGAATGATTGACTAGTGAAATCGGAAAACAAGTCGTGTTTGGTTGTCGGTTAGAGCCTGTGTACTATTTAGTGTCGACAGATAAATTTTGTTCTTGATTTTTATTTGCGGAGGGTGAAGAAAAAAAATTGAGAGAACGAATAATCTATAACGACATTTATAATTACTTGTATAATTTCTTGAATCCCTTTGATTTCTTGATGCCCTTTGATTCCTTGAATAATGAGGAATTTGGTTGTGGTGTCTTGGTGTGTGTGGTGATCGGGTGAAACTGTGAAGCAACCGACTCTTTGGTTATAAAGATAAGATATTAGGTCAACATATATTTATTTTGTTTCCTTAATTGCAAGTGCAAAAAACTAGAAATACCATTTTTGATTTAATTAATTATTTAATTAATTGCTAATTTCTGATTGGTGCATTTAGGAACTCAATAATTGCTAGATACATTTGAACCTAGATCCTTATATATATATATATATATATATATATATATATATATATATATATATATATATATATATATATATATATATATATATATATATATATATATATATATATTGTAACGCCCCGATTCTCAAGTATTGACTTGGTGTGTGAGTTCTTGATTTCAAGGGCTACTCGACGAGTTGATTGCCCTACTCGTCGAGTAGCAGTGGGTTGGCCACGCATTTTAATGACCTACTCGCCGATTCCAAGAAGGGACTCAACGAGTAAGAGCTGGCAGATAAAACCTTAAATCTCGAGGTTTTGCACCCTATTTAAAGGATCATTGGCCTCCTCCAGCCTCCCCTTTACTGCGATTTGTCCCTCTCAAGCCCTAAATCGTGTGTGTGTTCTTTTGGTGTGTTCAAGCTTGGAGGAGGAACTTTGAAGAAGGAAACACTTGGGGAAGCAAGGAAATCAATAATAGGAACTCGTGGGGAGCTAAGAGGTCCACCAGTTGTCACTCTCTGGAAGGTATTAAGCTGTTCCTTTAGCTCATCTCTCTTTTGACCTCTTTTGGATGGGTTTTATGAAAGGCTCCCAATGTTTAAGATAAGATCTGAAGTTGTAACTTCAGATCTGGACTCCTTTTGACCTCTAGATCCATAAAGTCATCAGCTTTGCCTGGTAGGAGCCTTCCCTCAAGTGTGAGACTTCATGATAAACTTAGTTTTGCCATTTAAGGGTCTTAAAGCCTTGCATGCACGTAAAGTTTGTGATTTTACGTGATAAACATGCCCTAGAATCTTGGATCTGTAATTTGGGACCTTGCCATGGCTTTAAAAGTGTCTGCATGGATGAAGGTCTGCAAGGACTCAGCGAGTTGGATGAACAAATCGGTGAGCACGTTGAAGATAGCCATGAACTCGACGAGTTGGATGAACAACTCAGCGAGCCCGTTGAAGATAGATATGAACTCGACTAGTTGGATGAACAACTCGGCGAGTCCTTTGGAGATTGCCTTGGACTCGGCGAGTCGTTCGAAGACTCGTTGAGTCGGCTAGGGTTTCTCCCAATTCTTGGACGAATGAACTCGGCGAGTTAAAAGGGAACTTAACGAGCCAACTAGGGATTTCACGACTTCTCGAGTTCAGGAAGGACTCGACGAGTCGAGTCAGCATGGACTGTTCACTTTGACTGTAGACTTTGACTTGGACCAAGGGTTGACCAGTTGACTGCTGAGGGTATTCTAGTAATTTGGAGACTTATGAAAAAGGGTTTTATGGTAACTGTAGGTGGTAGTGTTTGTGTTGGTGATCCGGGAGTCGAACTTCTAGTTTCAGACGACAGTTGTTAGGTGAGTTATCCTCACTATACCAAGGGGTCTAAGGCACCAAGGTCGGCCCATTGGATATGTTACACTAGCAGCGTTAGATGTTGAGTATGAGTTAGTGTTGCATGCAAGTTGATGAGAATAAATCTCAGATCGATTAGATCTTTCACAGGTAAAAATATGAAAATCAAACAAGACAAACACAATAATAATATGAACACTGAATGGAATCAACGTTGTGCTTATGATTCAAATATTGTCATGCCTCAACAGAGCTCGATGAAGAACTTCCACTGTAGTGGTGAGCTAGGGTTTACAAAAACTCAATAATGAAAGCGTTAACTACAAATACTGCATGCATGAAGCTTAAATACTAAACCATAGAACAAAACATGCACGGTTGGACAGGCCCAAACCGGCAACCAAAACTAGGCTAAGGACTGAGCCCATGACGCAACACTATAAGCCCAACAATATCCCCCTTTCCGTCAAATGAGGAGATAGATTATTTCTTCTGAGTTGGCTTCACAGTCTTTACCACTTTGAACAGCCGAGGGATAATAGCAAGAAGAGTCTGCTGAAACTGAATGTACCATCTCAGCATATCAGTAAACATCTTCTTGTCGGCTGCAGTGTTCTGATCACACCTCTGAATAATCTCCAAAATGTGCTCCAAGCAAGCAGTTGAGAAGAAGTGTTTGTCAACAAGAGCGAACATGCATTTCTGTCCTTCGCCCCTGATGAACATCACAATGTGGTACTTCGAATCAATCTTGCTCTTGACCATTGTAGTAACATTGCCTGCTCTGCCCATAGTTATGATCATGGTTCGCTTGTGAATGGAAGAGGTAATCTCTTGGTCCATCTTCACTACCTCATGAATATAGCACACAAGCATTTGCTTGACATGGTCAATGATCGGCTGATAATCTTGTGGATTTGACAGTGAAATATTGTTGAGAAGTATCCAGTCGTGGGGATTGAGGTTCGGTAGATCAGCAAGGGTGAAGCTATGAGCCAAGCCTTCAGAGCCTCGAGTCACTTTGAATTTCACATTAACAAACTTCCCTGCTGAATAGGGCTTCAGAACCTTGACATTTGTAATTTTCTTCGAACTCCAGGTCAAGTACTGGGGTTGATCGAACACTAGGTAGAACTCCAACAGGTCTCGATCCACCTTCGGGTCTAGAGATGGGATGGAAATAGTCGAGTTGAAGCAGTGAAAGATGAATGTCTTTCGCGTGATCGGCATGTCAAACTGTGCATCCTTGGAGTTATCAAGCCCGAATGACATCACAGGCTCAAGCCAAAGTGTGCTTGGCTCATCAATGGCACACCTTTGAAGCGAATCAAGAGTCCATTCAGGAAAAATGGACTTCTTCTTTTCTAGGAGCTCCCTTTCCTTTTGCTTCTGCTCCAGCTCAACCTTTTGTTTCTTAAACCTTTCTTCAAGCTCTTTATTAGAAGGTTTTGTCTTCTGAAAAGGCTTTTCGGGATTTTCACCATAAACATCTTCTTCATTATCAGTGTCATCCTCACCGATTTTCTTCTTCTTCTTGTCTCTATTACTGACTGAAGCTTCATTACCCTTCGGTTCAATAGTTGATTTCGGTTCAGGAGGAGGTTGAGTTTTTGCTGCCTTCTCTCCCTTAGTTTCGGCTGGACGCCAGTCACCGGAACACCCTCGATACGACTAAGGATGTCCAGTGCAGGTCGACGTTTGTTAGCGAAATGCCTGCGAATGGTGATGGTAATGATGGGATCATGGGCTTCAAGAAGGTGAAGTAAGATGGAGTGAACATCAGCAACAGAGCTTCATATAACCTCCCTCTCAGACTTCAAGTCATTGAGTTCAGCTGTTGCAGTGCGAAGTTTAAGATTTTGCATCTTCAGCTGAGAGGTCCTTTTGTCGAGTTCATCCATGATGCGATTTTCTATAGCCAACTTTGCCTCCAATTGAGTCAATCTATCATTGACATTGTCGAGAAGAGTGGCATTGGCTGCCTCGATTGCTTGACGAGCAGCTTCAAGGTTGGACCGTTCAGCTTGAAGAGAACGCTGAAGATTATCAACCGAAGCATTCACAGTTTGAGATTTTTTTTGAGCTGCCGCCTGCATGGAATGAAAAAATAAGTGAGCCTTTGAAATTATTTTATCGACTTTTGCGGTCGCTTCTTTGCACTCCTTGGTGGAAGCCTCAACAGCAAGGGAGGCTTTCTGGCATTGTGAAGTGGAGGTGTCGATAGCCTTAGTTGCAGCAGAAAGGGATGCATTGTGTTCTTGAATTAAAGAGGAGAACAAAGCCTTTAAAGCAACATCAGAATAAGCCCCAGAGGAAGAGGAGGAAAGTAGTTGATCGAGTTTGTCGTTGACTGCTTTGAGATGATGCTTGGTAACAGGATCATCATCATCTTCATGACTCTGTACACGGTAAGGACTGAAATAAATGGAATCAAATTCCAAATCCTCACTGCCTAGAACTAGGGTGGTATTAGTAGATGGAGTAGGAGATAAGGATTTGTTAGTGATAGGAGGTTCGGTTGTTACTGGTGGATCAGTTGTAACGGGTGGAATGGGAGCTGTAGAATGAGCCCCTGTAGTAGTGGTAGTAGTGGTAGTGTCGGTGAAGATTGGAGTAGGAATGGGAATAATGATTGATGGTTGAGTGGTGGGGATAGGAAATATTGGAGGGATGGAAATTGGGATGGTAATAGGTGGAGTAGAACGAAGTTGGGAGTAAACTGGAATTTCTGGGGTAGGGGAGCGAGGCGGGGTATCACCACGACCCAAAGCCTCATCGTCAGAGCTTTCGCTTTCAGATTTTGAAGGAGGTGCAGATTTATGTTTGGTAGGAACATACTCTGAGTCTGAATCACTTGAAGATTGGAGTATGAGTCTCCGAGCAGGCTTCTTCTGCTTCTTTGGTTGAGGCTGTGATGGAGCAGCCTTGTCAGACTTTCACTTCTTAGGGGTTTGCCCCTTGGTTGGTTTAGTAACCTGCGTCTCCTTCTGAGTGTTAGTTTTCTTTCCCCTCTTGGCTGGCTTGTCAGCCTCTTCAATGGAGCGAACCATGGCTGGCGTGAGCTCCTTTGGACCCGAGGAAGGATTTTTCTGTATTGTTGTAGAACATTGCTTGCTGCAGACACACGAGCAAGCATGGTATCAGGGATGGATCCGATGAAAGAGAACTTAGTGGGATCTGTAACAATAATCTTGGTTGTGTGAAAAGTGGCTATGGAGGAGAGAAGAGAGTCCGCCATGATTGGAACGCAAAGACGATCCATTTCCCATTTACTGATGATAGACCAACATTTCCCACATGAGATCTCTGAGTGTCTAGATGAAGAGACCAAGCTTTGAACCAGTTGTTGCCAGATAATGGTTCCATAATCCAAATTTATCCCATGATATAGACTATAAAGCACAGTCATAAATGACTTGGTTGCTCCATCTGATCCGGCGTTTTGCTCAGAGAGTCCTTTGAACATAAGAGTGAAAAGGCCATTCCATTGAGGAGGAAGGCAGGACTTCTTGAACTTGGTAATGGTGGTTAGGGTTTCAGTGTACCCCATTTGATAAAATATTGAGAATAGTTGACCAGTAGTGATCGATTCAGGGTTTACCAAGGTTTGTTCTTGAGAAAGACCAATTAGGGCACAAAAGCAGTGCTTGGACATGGAATTCTTCTCATTGTGGATTTCAAAGTGAATCCCTTCATGAACCTTGTCGTAGTAGGCAATTGAGTAGACAAGTGAGAGGCAAGACATGGGAACAACCTCGACTTTTGACATAACGTCGACAGGAGGTGAGTATTTGAGACACTCGACTACATACAACATGTAGAGTTCATAGACAAAAGGAGTGAGATCGATTATTAGGTTTTGTTGAGGTTTGATAGTGAGGAGGGTTTGGTGAATAGATGTGTCATGAACAAAAGAGGAGTATGCCATTGTTGAAGCTTGGAGAGGATGAGGAACAGTAAGATAAATCGCCTTTGTTCTTTGAGAGAGTTTTGTAAGTGATAAAAGGGTAAAGATTAGTGTGCCAAAACCTTTTATACATACAAGGAGGAGAGAGAAAAATCCGGCTGATATCTTGGATTATTTCAAAAACAACGCTTGACTTGACGGATGAACAGTTGTCATACCCGATGATGACATAGGAAAGAAAAAGAATGTTTCCTTTTTGCACTCCATTCCATAAAAACCACTTTTTCAAATCGTCAAAACGATTGGATAACTGCTGAGTCAGCCTTCACTTTATCCCAATCATCACCCCATATTTCACTTGAATCATCATTGCCTGTTATGCTTTATTGAACAACATTAATGGAACCAGATGGTGGAAAATCAAAAAATTTTGTGCATAGAGTGTAAAAGATAAAGAAATAAAGCAAACTTTTTGTGATAATTTGTGATGTCTTAAAAAGACATAAAACAACTGATTATGGGCACGAATCACTTCCTTCAAAGTCAAGAGAGAAGTTAAAGTGCTTGTTTTGTTTCCCATTAAATAACGATCAATAACTTGTTAAGAAGTATTGAAAGGCATCTTTTTAAAGTTTATAAAGGGTGGCTTTCGCTTCAATTCATGATTTCGATACTTGATATAAGACCAAACCTGAATGAAGTACTTGTGAGATCAATGTGATCTGTTGAACAAGTAGGTAGGGAAGATTTTTAGTGACTTGTGGATAGGTGAGAAATCCCAAAAAAAATTAACTGGATCCTTGGGGAAGAAAAATTTTTGGTAATAGAAAGTTTCAGAAGAATCACTCATAATAAAAAAGAGATTTCTTTTAAAATGTGGAACATAGTGATCATTGACCGTCAATTCATTAATGGTATTGAATGGTGGGTTTCACTTAGTACATAGTGGCACGAAACTAAGATCATTAACACAGATTTTGTATAACCATCAACCTCAGTGGTAAATGCTAAGAGTCTCAAGGGTTATATTGGTGAGATGAAGTATGATGAAGAAAAATGTTGTAGGTGGTATAAGAAGAAAATGTAACTCTGCTATAAAAAGAAGGACCAAGCAGAAAACTCTAAGCTCAATTTGAGAAGAGTAAGGTAGCTCATGATGAGAGTGAATATGACAGCCTAGATTGGGAAAACATGATTCTTATATATCATGTTATTAAGGCTTCACTCAAAATCTGTCGAGGCTTTGGTCAACATGCAATAGCATGCTTCTAGGGACACCTAACTAATTAATAAAAAATAATATACCTTCTTTAGCTTCACCATCGAGAATAACACTTATACAAAGAAAAACATTAGATAATTTTTTTTGTATTTTGAGAGAGTTTTTCAATTGAACGAAAGAGAAAAATATTTTTGGATTTTATGAATATATAAAGAAGTATTTAAAAGAGTGTACATGGGAATACAATCAAAATGCCTTGTTAAGAAAAATAAGCGAACAAGTTCAGAAGGACCGAACCCGAAATAGACCGAACGTTCGGTTTATTTTGGCTCATGGTCGACCTTCACTCGAAATAGACCGAACGTTCGGTTTATTTCGGTTCGCTCTATTTCGCTTCTTACCTTTATTGAAGCGAAGGCGATTTTGGTACTGATTCTGCTTCCATCATTCCTAGGCCTTGCAAAATCTTGTTGAAGCTTGCTTTCGGTAAAGCCTTAGTGAATATATCTGCCAGTTGATCAGTTGTCCTGATGAAATGAATTTCCACGTTGCCATCTTCCACATGATCCTTAATAAAGGGATACCTCAGTGCAATATGTTTAGTCTTCGAGTGTTGCACTCGGTTGTGACAGATCCTAATTGCACTTTCAGAGTTGCAATATAGTGGGATTTTCTTCATGTTCAGCCCATAATCTCTAAGCTGAATTTGTATCCATACAATTTGAGATGTGCATGATGTTGCATTAATGTATTCAGCTTCTGCAGTGGAGAGAGAAACACAAGTTTGTTTCTTTGATTGCCAGCTAACCAATTTAACGTCTAGAAATTAGCATACTCTAGTGGTGCTTTTACGATATAATCCACAGCCACCTAAGTCAGCGTCTGGGAATGCCTGAGCAAAGAATCATGAGTTGGCTGGATACCATAGACCGAGAGAGGAGGTTCGCTTCAGATAGCGAAAGATGTTTTTCACGACTTGCAAATGAGGTTCGCAGGGGTTAGCTTGGAATCTGGCCCAGTAACAGACTAAAAACATGATGTCGAGTCTACTGGTTGTGAGATACATTAGAGACCCAATCATTTGACGATAGAGCATCATGTCAGCGGTTGGCTTCTCCAATGAGGGCGTAAGCTTTGTCCCAAAGGCCATTGGCACTTTAACTTTGGAGTCTCCCGTCATACCAAACATAGCCAATAGTGTCTTGGTGTATGCCTCCTGATTAATAAAATTGCCTTCGGATCCTTGTCTAATATTTAAGCCAAGGAAAAAGTTAATTGGACCCAGCTCATCTCAAATTTAGTTTCCATCAACTTTCTGAATTCAGCTGTTAAGCTGGGATTCGTAGAGCCGAAGATGATGTCATCAACGTAAATTTGGACTATCATAAAGTGGTTACCTTCTCTCTTACGGAAGAAGGTTGGGTCAACTGAACCTTGTTTGAATTTAGACATTTTTAAGAATCGAGTTAGAGTTTCATACCATGCTCTGGGAGCCTGTTTTAGGCCATATACCACTTTGTCAAGTATGTAACAGTGATCTGGATACGTCTCGTTCACAAAACCTGGCGGTTGCTCAACATACACAGTCTCTTCAAGTTCTCCGTTGAGAAAGGCACATTTGACGTCCATCTGATAGACTTCAAAGTTTTTGTGTACAACATAGGCAAGAAAGATACAAACAGACTCTAATCTTGCAACAGGAGCGAAGGTCTCTTCATAATCGATGCCTTCTTCCTGACAGTAGCCTTTGACAACCAACCGAGCTTTGTTACAAATCACGTTCCCCTCCTTATCCATCTTATTTCTAAATACCCATTTAAGACCGAAAACCGAAGCATCCTTTGGAGTTGGAATAAGGCGCCATACTTTGTTTCTTTCAAACTCATTTAACTCATCTTGCATAGCTTGAACCCAGTCTGAATGATCAAGCGCAAAATTAACAGTCTTCGGTTCAACTTTGGAAACAAAGGAGTTAAACATGCAAAACTCTACTTGTGAAAAGAGTGCAACTTGTTTTGCTTTGATCTGTGATCGAGTTAACACCTTTTTTGTGGACTCCCCAATGATTTGACTTTGTGGATGATCTTTGGTCCAGTTAATAAGAGGTGGGTAATTTGGATCACAAGAGGGATCCAATTCTCCATTGATTTCTTCTTCCAATTCTGATTGAATGCCATCGTTAGTGACATTTGTATTCTCCCCCTCGAAGGAAGATGCCTGTTCAGAATTTGGATTAGTATTTTCTCCTTCGTTTGGACTTTCAGAAGAGCTTCATGATTGTGACGATATATTCTCCCCCTGGAACGAAGAACCTTGATCGTGTTGTAGAGATGGACCCTCCCTCTGGACATCCGGACGGTCATTCGAAGGTTGGCTTACTTTTGGCCTTTCGGTTTCTTTAGGTTGATCATCAGCCATCTTTTGAGCAGTATCGTCGATGATTTGTTTTAGATTATCAACCTTGTTGACTTTCGCCGTTGATTCAGAATCAATTGCCTTTTGAGGCTCATCAAAAAGAAGCAAATATTGCTCGAAAAGATTTGAAATAGAGGAAGTAACTTGACCATTCTTTGGAAAGATTTCTTGCATTGCACCTTCTGTTGATTTCATCTTCTTAACATAGCCATCGTCAAAAGTGACATAGTATGTTTCTTCAATCTTCTTAGAGCGCTTATTTAGAATTCTGTACGCCTTAGAATTCAGGTAGTAACCTAAGAATATTCCTTCGTCAGCCTTAGCATCAAACTTGTTTCGATTCTCTTTAGAGTTGAAGATGAAGCATCTTGAACTGAACACATGGAATAATTTTACATTCACTTTGCAATTGTTCAAGATCTCGTAAGGAGTGATAGAGAATCCCTTGTTTAGATATGATCTGTTATGAGTATAACAAGTAGCAGCAATTGCGTCAGCCCAGAAATATAAAGGCAAGGATGCGAAGCATAACATCATTCGAGATGCTTCACATAGAGATCAGTTTCGCCTTTCAACAATACCATTCTGCTGTGGAGTGTATGGGGCTGAGAAATTATGAGTCGTTCCATTCTCAGCAAGAAAATCTTCAAAATCTTTGTTCTTGAATTCCAAGTCGTGGTCGCTTTTTACGTCACGAACAACTTTCCTTAATTAAGTTTCTACCTGTTTTATGTAGAGCTTAAGCTTCGGAGTAGCCTCAGATTTTTGCTTCAAGAAGAACACCCATGTGAATCGAGAGAAATCGTCCACTATAACCAGAATGTACTTGTTTCCACCAATGCTTTCAATGGAAGAGGGACCACACAGATCAATATGTAACAGCTCCAATGGTTCTATCACCTTTGTGTTGATAATAGAAGGATGACTTTGTCTACTCTGCTTTCCCATTTCACAGGCTGCACATAGATGTTCTTTGTCGAATTTGAGAACTGGAAGACCTCGAACATGATCTCCTAAAACCAGCCTGTTGATATCCTTGAAATTAAGATGAGAGAGTCTTCGATGCCATAACCAGCTTTCTTCTGAGTGAGCCTTTGTGAGTAAGCAAACCGCTGGTTTACCTCGAATTGGGTTGAGGTTCAAAGGATACATTTCCTCTTTTCACTTCGATTTCAGCAGAATGTTATTAGACTTCTTCTCAACTATTTCGGAGCCTTCATCATCAAACGATACCTTCAATCCAGTTCCAACCACCAGTTGTGACACGCTGATAAGGTTGTGTTGCAGTCCTTCAACATATGCGACTTTTCTTATCGAGAAATCACCATTCGTAATCATTACATAGCCTTTGATAGTTCTATATGAGTCGTTTCCGTACTTCACAATACCACCATCCTTGAGAGACCGAAACTCCCTCAGTTCTTCCTTCCTTCCTGTCATGTGACGCGAGCAACCACTATCAATATACCATTCTTCGTCAAACTGCTCGTCACGGATAACCTGCAAAATATCAAGCATATTTAGTAGCCCAAAGTTTCTTCAGTCCTTGTGAGCCTTTTACGGGACAAGGAATAGTAAGAGATATATCAACCAAATAAGTACATTTAATCAAAGTTGTTTCATCTTTTATTTATATAGTGAAACCTTTAATTTTGGTTGGTTTAGATTTAGTAGGCTTAGGATTTGAGGTGTTGACGTCTGCATTCTTTTGGATCTCTTTTGGACGTCTGTTATCTTCTGGAAAGAGCTTTCATTTCCCCTTTAAATCTTTTGAAGGACGAGAATTAGAATGTGAAGAGTTGGATTTAGATGTGACATTGGATCTTCTGTTCGTCTGATTGAATTTGTAGGGTTGAGGACCAAACTGTTCTTTCGGTTGCTATTGGGAGGAGGACCGAAACCACTCTTTCGGTTCATGTTGCTCTGAGGACCGAAACTCTCCTTTCGGTTCCTTTCGGACGAGGGACCGAAACTACCCTTTCAGTTCCTTTTGGTCGTGGGACCGAAACTACCCTTTCAGTTGATTTTGTTATGAGGACTGAAACTCTCCTTTCGGTCCCTTTCAGTCGAGGGACCAAAACTACCCTTTCGGTTCCTTTCATTCGTGAGACAGAAACTTCCCTTTCGGTTCCTTGATTCCTCTTGTGACTTATGCTTCCTATCGTTTCTGACATAGTGAGGATTTTGTGATCTCCAAAACTGTTTTCTTTTTAAGAGATTCTTCTTGTATCTTAGATATCGTTGGCGTTTTCAATCTGCCACCTGTTTTGGATTTCTATGGATGTTAGCCTTTTTCTTTGAAGCACGAGCATAGTTGTCGCTCTTTGTTGAGGATGTTTCACTGGTAGTTTGCACCGGTTCGCCCAATGATATTTTGGTTCCACTGGTGCTTGGCACATCATATCTTGCAGGCTCATTTAGTGGTTCTGGCACGTATATACCTTTCACTCTCCATGAGGTCTTCTGAGATAGGCCTTTCGTCTCATCAGCGATGTCTATTGGTGCTGACCAGAAGAATTCGTCACATCCAGCTAGATTATATTCTTCCACCATAGCTGTCAATTCTGCGGTTTGTTGTGGAGTGACACTTGGGACCGTGTAGACTTGATTTAGAGTGGTTTGTACCTTTTGATACACAATAACTTTTGCTTTGAGAATTTTGGTCTTGCCTGTTGATGAGTGAGCGAACTCAACAAAATTTTTCAGAAATCAAATTTTTACATGTTTCAGGTTCGCTTTTGAGAAATTTTCAACAGTCTACCAAATCTTCTATAGAGATTTCACTCAGATCATCATCCTCATTAAGTTCAGATGCATTTTCAACATCAATTTTATTTTTTGAACTTAATTTGGCATTCAACGAGTCAAATTTCTGTACAGTTTCGGTTCTTAACTTCAATTTATCATTCTCATCTAACAGATTTTTGAGCATGTCCTTATGGTCTTTGGACTTTATGTAGGACTCAATTTTGTCAAGGCCGATTTTGTATGCAGGCGACACCTCATCAGAAGATACAACATTTTCACAGTTGTAAGCTTCAGCATCGATTTCATCCTCCTTTAACTCAAGGAAGGGTAAAATCATGCGATGTATCTTCTTTCCTATTTAACAATCGAGATGCAACTGAGTGATATTAAAATAAAGTCTTTTAGCAATCAAACAAAAAACATTTCGTTGTTTCAAAAGTTTAAGATTGTCTCGTTGTAAATAAATTAATTCATCCTTTGACCTAATCAACTTTTTCTCCTTCTGCTCAATCCACATCCTCCTTTCCTCACTCTTTGACAATATCCTGCTAATTTGATCAGTCAGGTTAGAGTTTGTGACACGGGTTTGGGAAAGACTGCTACTTATACTTGAGAATGTAGATTTTAAGTTATTCAATTCCTTTTCATAGTTAGTAACAGGTATATTTAGAGAAGCAAGAATATTTTGTACCATCTTGATCAACTCATGACATTCGTTGATCTGTATATTAACAGGTTTTACAACGAAACACCTGTCCTATCGCTCCTTCTTGCCTTCTATCCCACCATCAGTTGTATATCCTCTCATCTGAGATACACCTTCGGTCACCATTAAACACCTTCCTGCAACAGGTTCTTCTTTCACCAGCATCGCCTTCCCATGAGTGGGTTTTCCGACTTCTTCATCCTCTGAATCTGTGGACCATACTTCCAAACCACCAAATTCATCACGATTGCCTGTATCCTGTACAATCAAAGCATTCATAGTTATATTGTTAGCAGAAGACTTTCTTTTCTTGATTTCCTCTAGTCGTCTCAGGAGGCTCGCTTCCTCGTCATCATCATCTATCTTTTCTGCTTTCTTTTTCAGCATACAATCTTTTGCAAAATGATTCTTGCCTCCGCAGTAATGGCAATCAAATCCTGAGTATCCACCAACTTTCACTTCTTTCTTTGACTCTTTAGACTTCGACCCCATCTTCGGTTCCTCCCTAACCTTTTCAGCGCTGTAACTTCCCTGCCAATTTCGGTTCTTGCTGGCTGGGAACTTTCTTTTAATGATTTTTCTAGGATTGGATACAATCATGGCATATTCTTCATCGGTTAGATCGTAATCGGCAAGATCCAATTCATCTTCTTCTTCAACAGAGTTTTCTCCTTTAGAAACAAGGGCTAACGAACCCAAACTAGAAACCACACTCGTTTCCTTAGACAGTGCACTTTCATTGGATTTCAAAATTCCCACCAGTTTCGCCAGATAATACGATTTAAACTGTTCATGTGCTTTAACAGTGGATACAACAGCCATCCATTCGGGTCTTACACCGTTCATGAAAGTAACCTTCTATTCAGTAACCTTCCTTTTGATCCCATGCTTTATCATCTTACTTAAGAGATGATTAAAGCGACCAAAAGCGTGAACCAATTTCTCTTCGGGCTTCTGTTTGAAATCACCAAATTCAGAAAGCAAAAGAGTTTGAAACGAATGTTCCAGATCTTCATCAATGGAATATAATTCTTTTAGCCTGTCACATATCTCTTTAGCAGTAGCACAAGAACTCACCGAACGGAATGTATCTGACTGCAAAGCAAACCTAATAATTCTCAACGCCTTGATGTTGCATTGAAACTTTTCCTTCTCGTCTTGAGGAATATCCTTTACATCATTCACAAGCTGATTGTACTCCTTCTGAGTTTTGACAATCTTTGAAGTGCTTGAGTGAGCGAATGGGCCAACAGTGATAGCTTCCTAGATCAAGTACCCATTATCCTCCGATCCAATCACATAATCTTCAAAGTGATGCGTCCAAACTTCAAAATCTTGAGTATACAAGATTGGAATCCTTGTAGTAGAACCAATACTATTGGAGATATTGATTGGATTAGTTTGAGAATCATCCATGGACATCGTAATGACGTTTGATCGATTACCTGTTTAAGATCGGACTTGTAATTTATCGTTAGAGTTAGATCGACGATTAATAAGATACGTTAATATGGAATGACGGCTCAATTAATATCAATCAATGTGGAATAAAACCCTAACAACTTCTTCAACAGAAGAGATGTGTATGAATTACACAGTCTCCTGCTCTGATACCAATTAATTAGAATAAATCTCAGATCGATTAGATCTTTAACATGTAAAAATATGAAGATCAAACAAGACAAACACAATAATAATATGAACACAAAATGGAATCAACGTTGTGCTTATGATTCAAATATAGTCACGCCTCAGCAGAGATCGATGAAGAACTTCCACTGTAGAGGCGAGCTAGGGTTTACAAAAACTCAATAATGAAAGTGTTAACTACAAAGACTGCATGCATGCAACTTAAATACTAAACCCTAGAACAAAACATGCACAGTTGGACAGGCCCAAACTGACAACCAAAACTAGGCTAAGGACCGAGCCTATGACGCAACACTAGTAGTTATGCCAGTTAGGTAGACCTATAAGACTACCTGTGATGTTATATGATCATTGCATGCTCGGTGGTTATGTTATGTGTTTGTTATATGAGATGGGTTGACGTTGTACTGCTTCGTGCGGTAGCCAACAAACCCTAGGTGCATTCCAGTTACGAGCTAAAGGAGACTCGTACTGTAGGCTCTAGAGCATTCCAGTAACATGCTGAGGGAGACTCGTACTGTGGGCTCGTGGGAATTATAGTCTGTAGGGCTGTGGACCCGTTATGTGCTGTTCTGTTCAGTCTGTTATGAGATGTTATTGTTGACATGGTTATGTGGACTATATGTGTATTGGTATTTTTTTTGGTTGAGGGGGGGGGGGGGGTAACTCACTAATCTTTCGGGCTTACAGTTTCAGTTTATTGTTTCAGGTACATCAGGGGATCGCGGGAAGGCGAAGGCATGATCGTACAACTCCTCATATTATGTTTATGTTTCTGGGAATACTCTGATAAATAATATTTTGAAAACAATGTTGTAATGTTTTAATGAACTTGACCTGTTTTAAAGTTTAAATTGGTTTGAATTTTTGGGTGTTACAAGTTGGTATCAGAGCCTTGGTTTGAGTGAATTAGAGGAACACTCGTGTAACTCCAGTCGCAAATGAAGGAAAGGAATTTCAAAATGATTTTTTTTTCTAAAAAGGTTTTCAAAATAAATAAAGGAGGATGCAGGGTGTACGATCAGCCGGAGCCAGTAAGTAGAACCCAAAATACCATACAAGTTATTTGATTATGTGATATGTTAGAACAACATGTTAGTACTAGGCTAAGGATCTTCAGAAATTGCACGATAGAATTGTCTGATTTCATGATGCCTGCTAGCCTAGGGTTTCCTTTATATGAAATTGACATCATTAGTGCAGTTGCTTAGTGTATGCATCATAGTTATATATAATTAAGATCTTATAGCCTGAGAATGTTTGATTTGGCCTTATCTTCGAAAGTTTATAAGGTCCAGCGTTATGTATGGCCAGCATACACTAGTGCTACAAGGTTGGTGGAAGTTTCATAGATAGGTGGGTTGAGTGATGTCGGGAGGTCAATTATAAGATGTTTATCACCCCTTTAGGATGAGAATTGAGCGCTCGCCATGTTATGTATTCAGTTACGGCATTGTGATGATGCTTGAGACAAATATGGGTAGGTGTGGAAGGTAGTATGGGTCCGTACTACTGAAAGCATAGGACCCATACGCATGTCAAGTAAGTCACAATCCGTAGGGTTAGTAGGGAGTTGGCTCCCATCTATTTATATGGATTATTTGATATCTTGTGGTATGTTTTAGAATGGTGATGACGAGGCGCTTTGTGGCTGGATCCGGTTCGGGATCAGGATCAGGGGACAGAGGCTAGGAGGGTTTGACAGCACCTGAGCCGGTGGTGCAGAAGGGTACAGAGGAGTTGGACGCAGGATTCGAGAGATCCTCCATGATGAGATTGCTGTTGCATTCCGGGCTCAGTTACCGGAGATTTTTGGGTCGATTATGACCACCATGGTGGAGTATTTTGATAAGCGCTACGCAGCCCTTGCAGAGACAGCCACTGCAACAGCTGCATAAGTTGTATCATCGGCAGGGGGAGGAGTTGGTAGAGGTTTTCAGTATAGGGACTTCGATAACACGAAGCCCCATACTTTTGATGGGACGCAGGATCCCATCAAGGCTATGAGATGGATTTCAGATGTGGAGGGGTGTTTCTTCACTTGCTCGTGTCCTGCTGACCAGAAAGTCAGGTGTTCTCTGAATCTGCTTAGGTATGGGGCCAAAGACTGGTGGAGACTTGCGACGGGGTCGTATGCTGATGATCAGAGAGTTGCTGTTACCTGGGAGCAGTTCAAAGACATGTTCCACGCCCGTTACATTCCGCGGGTTGAGCGGGAGCGGTTGGCACAGGAGTTTTTGAGTTTGAGACAGGATGGGGAGTCCATGACGGAGATCACCCGTATGTTCACTGAGCGGGCGATGTTCTGCCTAGAGTTAGCTTCTGAGCAGTCTCAGATGACCCGTTATCTGAGTATGCTCAAAACTGATATCCGATAGTTTGTATCTACCCAACGATGTGATACTCTTCTAGAGTTACAGGAGGCCGCTAGACGGCGGGAGTTAGACATTGAGCTGCAACTGAGGGAGCAGCGGCCGGCCCCGACATAGCCGCAGTCGGCGCCGAAGCGGTCAAAGACCGCTGATTTGAGGTCTGGGAGTCAGTAGAGCCGCTCTTGTGGAAAGTGCGGTAGGGTTCATTCCGGGATTTGTCGAGCCAGTAGTGGGTGCCACAGGTGTGGCAAGGAGGGGCACTATGCGAAGGATTATCGCCAGGCTGCTACGATACCGAGTATAAAGTTATGTTAACATTGTGATCAGGTTGGCCATTTGAAGGCCAACTGCCCGTTACTCTCCGCCAAACCGGCGCAGGCTCCAGCACCGGCTACTTTGAGGATCACGGATGGGAGGCCAGTCAAGGCAGAGCCTCCGAAGGCTCAGGGTCGTGCTTTCGAGCTTACATCGGAGGAGGCCAGAGCAACACCAGATGTGGTTGCTAGTATGTTTCTATCCTTTATCTCGTTTTCTATATCTGTTGTATGCTTATCTGTTGTACCTGTGATTAGGTACGTTTTTAGTGAACTCTTTACCTATTTTGGTCTTATTTGACTCGGGGGCGAGTCGGTCCTTCGTATCCCGGTCTTTTAGTAGTGAGTTCAATGCGCCAACGGGCGAGTTAGTGTTTCCGTTGCGAGTATCTATCGCCAACGAACACGGGGTTTCTACTTCTTCAGTCTATCGAGGGTTGACTTGGAGATTTTTGGGGTGTCCTTTCCGATAAATTTGATTCTGATCCCCATGGGGGAGTTGTGCATGATTTTAGGCATGGATTGGATCAGTCGGTTCGGTGCTATGATTGATTGCGAGGGCCAGCGAGTGGTAGTTCGAACCCCAAGTGGGGGAGCACTAACTGTATATGGCGAAGGCACCATAGTAGGATCAGGGTTTTGTTCAGCTGCTAGGGCTCGGCAGTACATTCAGCACGGGTGTGCGGGTTATCTAGCATATGTGGTAGATACGCGAGTCAGGGATCAGATTTCGGTTTCCAATGTATCGGTGGTCAGGGAGTTTGCGGATGTGTTTCCGGAGGAGTTGCCAGGGATACCTCCGGTGAGGCAGGTCAACTTCAGGATCGACCTGGTGTTAGGTGCGGCCCCTATCGCTAAGGCTCCGTACCAATTGGCACCACCAGAGATGCAGGAGTTGTCGTCGCAGCTACAGGAACTGTTGGGCAAGCAGTTCATTCGACCTAGAAGTTCTCCATGGGGAGCGCCGATTCTTTTTCTCCGGAAGAAGGACGGTTCGCACCGGATGTGTATTGATTACCGAGAGTTGAATAAGTTGACGGTGAAGAACCGTTACCCACTCCTGAGGATAGACGATCTCTTCGATCAGTTGCAGGGAGCATCTTGGTTTTCCCAAATAGACTTGAGGTCTGGGTATCATCAGGTCAGGTTCAAAGAAGAGGATGTGGAGAAGACCGCGTTTCGAACTCGTTATGGACATTATGAGTTCGTGGTGATGCCGTTTCGGATCACCAACTCGCCAGCGGTGTTCATGGATCTGATGAATCGGGTCTGCAGACTGATGCTTGATCGCTCGGTCATAGTGTTTATAGATGATATCTTGGTGTATTCCTAGACCCGAGAGCAGCATGAGGAGCATCTGCGAGAGTTGTTAGGAGTTTTGAGACGAGAACGGTTGTATGCCAAGTTCTCGAAGTGCGAGTTCTGGTTACGAGAGGTCCACTTCCATGGGCATCTCGTCAACCAGGAGCGGATTTTGGTCAATCCGGCCAAAATTGAGGCGGTTATGCAGTGGGTGATTCCGAAATTTCCCTCATATATTAGGAGTTTTCTGGGATTGGCAGGGTACTAACGGAGGTTCATTCGGGATTTCTCCAACATTGCAGTACCCCTCACTCGTCTGATGAGGAAGGGGGTGGATTTCCGGTGGGGCCCCGAGCAGTAGAGGGCGTTTGAGACCCTCCGTCAACGTTTGTGTGAGGCACCAGTCTTGACACTCCCGGAGGGAGTTGAGGATTTTATCGTGTTCTGTGATGCATCCATCACAGGTTTAGGGGCGATCCTCATGGAGAGAGGGCGAATGATAGCCTTCGCATCGCGGCAGTTGAAGCCGCATGAGATGAGATACGCTATGCATGACTTGGAGCTGGGGGCGGTGGTGTTCGCCCTCAAGATATGGAGACATTACCTCTATGGAGTCCGCTGTACCATTTACACGGATTACAAGAGCTTGAGACATATCATGGATCAGCCGAACCTAAACATGAGGCAGCGCAGGTAGCTAGATGTAGTCAAGGACTACGATTGCGAGATCCTTTACCATCATGGTAAAGCGAATGTGGTTGCGGATGCCTTGAGCCACAAGTCAGGTGGGTCTTCCACCCTCGCGGTATGTATGAGGATAGTGGTGGATTCTCTACTTGTGAGTTTGATCAGAGATGCCCAGGTAGAGGGCATGCGACCAAAGAATTGGAAGCTGGAGAGGATCAAGGGTGAGAATACCCAGTTCATACAGGATAGTCGGGGACTATTGACCCGATGTGGTCAGGTTTGTGTTTCGATGTCTGGTGGGGTTAGACAGACGGTAATGGTGGACGCTCATAATTTTCATTTCTCTATTCGCCCAGGGGCCACCAAGATGTACCGGGATTTGAGTTTGAGCTATTGGTGACCGTGCATGAAGCAAGAGATCGCTTCGTACGTCGAGAGATGTTTGACATGTAGGATGGTCAAGGCTGAGCATCAGAGGCCGCATGGAAAGCTGCAGCCTCTAGAGATTCCCATGTGGAAGTGGGAACAGATCACAATGGATTTTATTACCAAGTTGTCGAGGACGGCGAAGGGGTTCGATGCTATATGGGTCATCGTGGATCGATTGACCAAGAGTGCCCATTTCTTGGCTATCTGGGAGAGCTCATCGACCGAGAAATTGGCCGAAGTGTATGTTTGTGAGATTGTGTCTCGCCATGGGGTTCCCGTTTCCATTTTCTCTTATTGGGATGTCAGATTTACCTCCCGCTTCTGGAAAAAGTATCACGAGGAGCTGGGCACGCGGTTGCACTTCAGCACAACATTCCACCCGCAGTCAGACGGCCAGAGCGAGCGGACTATTCAGACCCTCAAGGACATGTTGAGGGCGTGTGTCATAGATTTCAGTGGGAGTTGGGATTCTCATCTACCGCTTGCGGAGTTCGCCTACAACAACAACTATCATTCTAGCCTTGGCGCCCCGCCTTTCGAGCTATTATAAGGGCGGAGATGTCGCACCCCGGTTTGCTGGGGCGAGTTTGGCCACAGGGTGATGGGTAGGACGAAGGTGGTCTTGCAGACTACCGAGAAGATTTAGCAGATTAGGCAGTGGCTGTAGACCGCTCATAGTCGGCAGAAAAGTTACGCCGACCGGCGCCGCTCCGAGTTAGAGTTTTAGGTCGGTGACATGGTACTCCTGAAGGTCTCGCCCTAGAAAGGCGTGATCCGCTTCAGGAAGAGGGTAAAGTTGGGTCCCCGGTATATTGGGCTGTTCAGAATCATTGCTAGGGTTGGCAAGGTAGCTTATAGGCTAGATCTGCCGGAGGAGCTTAGTCGGATACACAACACTTTCCATGTTTTGCAGCTGCGAAAGTGCATTAGGGATCAAGAGGAGGTGGTGCCGTTGGATGATATTCAGGTTGATGAACGCCTGAATTACGTAGAGAGTCCTATAGCCGTATTGGAGAAGAAGATGAAGATTCTGAGGAATAAGGTGATACCTTTGGTGCAAGTTCAGTGGGCGCATCGGAAGGTGTCCAAGTCGACGTGGGAGTTGGAGGCGGAAATGCGAGAGCATTACCCGGAGTTATTCGCTGCAGCAGACTTCGAGGACGAAGTCTAGTTCAAGTGGGGGGGGGGGTGGAATTGTAACACCCCGATTCTCAGGTAATGACTTAGTGTGTGAGTTCTTGATTTCAAGGGCTACTCGACGAGTTGATTGCCCTACTCGTCGAGTAGCAGCAGGTTGGCCACGCATTTTAATGACCGACTCGCCGAGTCCAAGAAGGGACTCGACGAGTAGGTGCTGGCAGAAGAAACCCTAAATCCCAGGGTTTTGCATCCTATTTAAAGGATCATTGGCCTCCTCCAGCCTCCCCTTTACTGCCCTTTGTCCCTCTCAAGCCCTAAATCGTGTGTGTGTTCTTTTGGTGTGTTAAAGCTTGGAGGAGGAACTTTGAAGAAGGAAACACTTGGGGAAGCAAGGAAATCAAGGCTAGGAACTCGTGGGGAGCTAAGAAGTCCATCATTTGTCACTCTCTGGAAGGTATTAAGCTGTTCCTTTAGCTCATCCCTCTTTTGACCTTTTTTGGATGGGTTTTATGAAAGGCTCCCTATGTTTAAGCTAAGATCTGAAGTTGTAACTTCAGATCTGGACTCCCTTTGACCTCTAGATCCATAAAGTCATCAACTTTGCCTCGTAGGAGCCTTCCCTCAAGTGTGAGACTTTATTGTAAACTTAGTTTTGCCGTTTATGGGTCTTAAAGCCTTGCATGCACGTAAAGTTTGTGACTTTACGTGATAAACATGCCCTAGAAGCCTGTATATGTAATTTGGGACCTTTCCATGGCTTTAAAAGCGTCTGCATGGATGAAGGTCTGCAAGGACTCGACGATTTGGATGAACAACTCGGCGAGCCCGTTGAAGATAGCCATGAACTCGACGAGTTGGATGAACAACTCGGTGAGCCTATTAAAGATAGCCATGAACTCGACGAGTTGGATGAACAACTCGGCGAGTCCGTTGGAGATTGCCTTGGACTCAGCGAGTTGTTCGAAGACTCGTTGAGTTGGCTAGGGTTTCTCCCAATTCTTGGATGAATGAAGTTGACGAATTAAAAGGGAACTCGACGAGCCAACCAGGGATTTCACGACTTCTCGATTTCAGGAAGGACTCGACGAGTCGGTAAACTGCACTCGACGAGTCGAGTTAGCATGGACTGTTGACTTTGACTTGGACCAAGGGTTGACCAGTTGACTACTGAGGGTATTCTGGTAATTTGGAGACTTATGAAAAAGGGTTTTATGGTAACTGTAGGTGGTGGAGTTCGTGTTGGTGATCCGGGAGTCGTGCTTCTAGTTTCAAACGACAGTTGTTAGGTGAGTTATCCTCACTATACTAAGGGGTCTAAGGCACCAAGTCCGGCCCATTGGATATGTTACCCTAGCAGCGTTAGATGTTGAGTATGAGTTAGTGTTGCATGCTAGTAGTTATATCAGTTAGGTAGACCTGTAGGACTACCTGTGATGTTATATGATCATTGCATGCTCAGTGGTTATGTTATGTGTTTTTATATGGGATGGGTTGAGGTTGTACTGCTTCGTGCGGTAGCCAACAAACCCTAGGAGCATTCCAACTACGAGCTAAGGAAGACTCGTACTGTGGGCTCAGGAGCATTCTAGTACGGGCTGAGGGAGACTCGTAGTGTGGGCTCGTGGGAATTACAGTCTGTAGGGCTGTGGACCCGTTATGTGCTGTTCTATTCAGTCTGTTATGATATGTTATTGTTGACATGATTATGTGGACTGTATGTGTATCGGAATTTTTTTTTTTTTTTTTTGGGGGGGGGGGGGGGGGGGTTAACTCACTAAGCTTTCGGGCTTACAGTTTCAGTTTTTTGTTTCAGGTACATTAGGGGATCGCGGCAAGGCGAAAGTATGATCGTACAACTCCTCATATTATGTTTATGTTTCTGGGAATACTTTGATAAATAATATTTTGAAAAACAATGTGGTAATGTTTTGATGAACCTGACCTGTTTTAAAATTTAAATTGGTTTGAATTTTTGGGTGTTTTATATATATATATATATATATATATATATATATATATATATATATATATATATATATATATATATATATATATATAAAAGAAGTTCCTTTTATTTAAATTTTAATCTAGAAGAACAATTAAGATAAAAAAAATGAGTTTGTATAATTAAAAAAAAAACAAATTATTATTATTATTATTATTATTATTTTGTTTTAACAGAACGCAAACTACAAACGTTTAGTTTATTGCCCTTTTAACAAATATAATTTGTAAAAGAAATATATTTTATCTTTTAAAAAACGAACAATATTTCAGTTAGTTATAAAATTTAATTACGAACTGATGAAGAAAACTTAATTAGAAGAGAAAAGAGAGTAAATGTGAAGTTAAAACGAGTCAAGATTTGGCCATTTCTCATTTTTGGTTTATTTATGTGTTTCTTGTTCCTTGTTTTGCTGCCCTTTCAAAATAGACCCCCCCTCCAACCATTTATACGTTTGATTAATTCTTTCAAGAACATTTCAGACTAAAAGAAAGACGGTTTATACATGATGTTACGTATTTCAAAATTTAAAAAAAAAAAATTGTTGAAATTTGTTAGAAAAAGTGTTCAATCTTTGACTTTGATTTTAAAAGGAAATTATTTTTTTATTATGTTTCTATATTAAAAGATAAAAGAAAGTTAGAAAAAGAGTGAAAAGAAAGTAGTAGTTAATAAGTAACTATGTTTTTTAATGATTTTGAGATTGTGTTTTTTAATTAAGACACTAAGTTGTCCAAATTGTTTCAATCTTGATATGTAATCGGTTGTTAGTTGGCATGAAATGTTGATATGATATTTTTTGATGATGTAAAATATTGACATAACTGTTGGATTAATGTCTAAGTCAATAACTATTTTGGGTTGCCTTCACCATAGCAATATGTAGGATGATTTAAGGAGAGAAATGTTTAAATATGATTTATTAATATATTATGAGAATAATATATATTAAAGGAGAAATCATATTGTTTAATTAATATTAGTCAAGAATTAATTAAGAATTAATTTAGTGGCTAAAAGAGATTAACTAAACATAGGGGACTGGAGTCGTAATTATAAGATAATTATAATTAGGCTATGGATCACCTAATAAAATATAGGTTGGACGAATTCTATGGGAAGCCCATTAGAAAACGTCCAAGGGATATGTTTAAGGAGTCCATGGGTTGCTCAGGGCTTAAACAACCAGATTAGGGTTTCCTAGTTGTAAATCCTAATAGTCTACTTGCATATAAAGGACCCTTAAGCCCCAAAAACGTGGACAACACTTCGCTTAGGGTTTCCAGCCGTTTTTGGTGCCTCCCTCTCTCCCCTATTCATCCAAGTTGCTTAGTGGTGTTTGTGACTCCATTAGAGGTGCAACACTTGAGGCACTAAGCTTTTGAAGCCAATCCAAGCAAGGAATTGATTGTTATTGCTATATAACAATCAAAGGTAATTCTCTAAACCCTAATTCAGTTTATTAGTCTTGGTTTCATTTCATGTACAATAGAGAAACCTAGATCCAAGCATTAAGGTTTGTATGAGCACATAGGATTGTTCTTATGCCTAAAACCAATTAGTGGTATCAGAGCCTTGATTGGTTTCTGTTGTATGTGATGTAATTGTCGAATTCTTATTGAAAAACGATTTTCTTACCTCTGCCCGAACCAACTCGACGAGTTAGTATCTGGACTCGGCGAGTTGGTCCTACTCGGCGAGTTCAGATAGCTACTCGGCGAGTTTGGGAGTCAGACAGAGGATATCTCGGGATTTCTTGCTATTTTGATGAAGAATAATTGCCTTATATGTTTTTAACTGATAAAATTCGAATTTTATTGTTATTGGAAGATTATCCTTGCCAAAACACAAGATAATTACCAATTGATTAGATAATAAATTCCTTATATGATTAAAATTGATTATTTGTATTAATTGGGTAACTTATCTTGCAAGAAATTGAAATAAGTCAAATATAGATAATCACTAAATTAATTGTTTGATTTATATTATTTGTTATTTGATCCCTACTAAGTTTGAATAGTTTCAAATTACTCCCTTTAGTTTTTATAGTTTAAATTTGAACTTAAAAGTTTTGTTTATGAAATTTAAATAAGTTAAACCCTAATGTTTTGAAAAGTTTAAAAACTTGCCCTCAAGTTTTGGAATTTAAAAGTTGATTAAAAGTTTAATTTTTAAATGTTAAATTCTAAAACCCTAGTAATTTGAAAAGTTAAAATCACACCCTTATGGTTTTATTAATTAATTAAAGTGTATAGTTCAAAGTGATTTAATAAACCCATAAAGTTTTGGTTTACATTTAATTAAATTAAAAGTATAATTTACTAAGTTAAACCACCTAGTATTTTAAAAGTTGTAAATACACCCTATACTATATACAACATTAAAAGTCTAATATTATATATATATGTATGAGTACACAGTCAGTCTTACCGTTAGTAGGCCTCATTCACGAAGCTGGTCTATAAGGGGTGTTTAAGGAAATTGCCTATAAAATGGCGATCGAATAAGTATCCACTCTTACCCACCGCACTCTTGACTAGTGGAGGGTCGTTAGCCGAACGGGTAGGATAGGACAGAAACCTTCCATTATAAGTATAATGAAGTAAAAAGTAACTAAATGCTTATACAAATTCCCAAATCATAGTTACTTTAGGCAAAATGTGAAATTGTATGCTAACCCATGGAATTACACTTCGTACCCTTGTCAAACGTTAATGGAGCGTGTGTGGTTAACCGGCACACTAATTTGAGGATGACATTGGTGGCGAAGGGTGGCTCGATGTTTACCATAGATCAATGGAGCGTGTGTGGCTAACCGGCACATTGATTAGGTGATAGTAGCATTGGGTGCACCACGTGATTCGTATGGTTATTCACACCTTGTTTGTGATCCTCGGCATCCCAGTCCAAAATAGTAGGGCATAATCGAGATTAAACATGCCATTGAAAAGTTCAATGAATCTCAAAAGATCTAGGAGTTTCAATTCATTTAAAACTTAAACTTCTTTTTCGTTTTTCATGGTGGAAACTTGTAAATCGTCATTTACCTACCTTCAAATATTCTGGAACTAGATTACGGCATCCCTCTTCTAGGTTGTAGAATATTGTGTTGGATCCTAGCCTTAATAACTCATTTGGGTGTTTTATTAAGGACTCAATCAACATAACTTGAATTTTCTCCCGTTTTGTAGATGTCTGAATCTTACAATAGTCTTCCCAAATCCTTTGGAACAAGCTTTCCAAATGAAGATGACGTTCCGAGATAGGATCAAGGAAATGAGAGTCATGCTTCACTTCCTCCACCACCTCCAATTGTTCTCCCTGACCCACAAGTTCAAAGGCTTGAAAAGTTTAATCTCACTCAAGCCCTTTTGGCAAGTAAACACGAAGATGGGAAACCTGTGTTTGCACACGTCTTAGAGATGAAGTCACACATTGATAGGTTAAGCATGTTGGGTGTCGAGATTTCAAGCGAGTTGGCTGTTTACTGGGTTCTTCAGTCACTTCCTGAATCATATAGTGAGTTCGTTAGAGAGTACTATATGATGGATCACGACGTGACCAATCATTGATCTCACTTATTTGCTTATAGCTGCTGAATCAGCAATGATTTGGCGTGCTGGTCAAGCAAATTTGTATAGGTAAATCAAATTCCCAAACTTCAATGGAAACTGGCAACATTGGAAGTCCAGAAAGAACTAAGTTTGTGATTGTCCGATGTGCTGTGCTAAAGGAGTCCATTTGCTTTTATTGCCAATAGAAGGGGCATTGAAGACGAAGCTGCCCTAACTACCCGAGAGATCTAAGAGATGGGAGAGTCAAGACGTATGGCTCTGCTTCAGGTAAAATCCATTAACTAACTCTTTTAAGTTCCTATTCTAGATTCTTAATACATGATGTGATAAGATTACATTTTGATGTTTTGTAGGATCTAAGAAAAGAAAGGAAGCTTAAGGGAAGAAGTGAGCTGAATCTAATCGTAAAGAAATGGATTTCGATCGCATTGCTAGAAGATTAGACTCTTGAGCAACTACTTGGAGTTAGAATAAATTGTTAAGAAATATGTAATAAGATAGTTTTTCAATTGAATTGCTTTGTAAGGACAAATTTTTCCGCAATAAAATGAATTTTGATTTTATCTTATTTATTTATCCTTGCAATGACATGTATGAAAAAATTGATGTTTTGAAGGTTTCTATTATTAGCAATAATGGATTTGATTCTTAATTGTATTATTTGTGCAAATGTCGAGAATTTACCAAATAGGGAGAGTTTCTCATCGCCCAAGTTTCAAGTGGATAGAAACTTGGAATCACGCAACGTATATTGTATGATGAATGAAAAACTTTCACATTTGGGAAATTCAGACTAATTCTTTGATAAAGTGTCAATTGAAGGACTAGGAGATCGAGTACACTAGGTCGTACATTGATCAAGTCTACCACAAGAATGAAGAAGATATTCGTCATGATTTACTAAAGTTTAGTAAAAATGGTTATACTTATAAGAATAAGTGTAATTATGAGTTAATTGAAAGAGTTTCAATCAATAGCAGAACGCATAAGAAGAATCTATTAGGCAGAAAAATAAAAGTTTCTCTATTCTAAGAAGCAGGGAGAGTAACTTTTATTGTGTTTATGATAGGTCTTAATGATTACGAACCATGTCTCAATTGATCCTCTAAGTGAGTCTTATTGCAGTTGCATGTCTAAAAAGAGGAATCGAGAATTGTATAAATGGTTAAATCAAGAAGTCAATCGTACTTCGTTCCAATATCAAGTCTTAGAGTCAAGATTGTGACTTAAGTGAAAAAGTCTTTAGTAGGTTTATAACATTTAACGAATGTGGAATTTGGAAAAGTTTTCTTATTCTTGCACATTAGAAATTGGTAAGTTGTGATGTCTTGGATAAGCCAAAGACCAACTAGGACCAATTTGTGAAGTGTTTTGTCTTGATAAATGTTACACTAACTCTTGAATATTTGTTTATCAAGAAATGTTTCATGATAAGAGAACCTTATATGTCAAGGAGTCAGTGGGAGTTTTAATGTTTTTGAAAAGGTTTCGAAAACAAATCAAGAATAAACCTTATCGATCATCACTAGCACACGACTTGAGGTTTGCAACCTATCGTGTTGACATTATTTTGTTTCTGTGCCATTCCAATTGAGTTAATTATGCATGTGAGTTCTATGAGTTCTCATTTGAATGCATAAAGACAAAGCACCTTGATCAATGGAAAGTACATTGATATGTAAGGATAAGTTGCTAAACTACTTGGAAGACATGGTGGGCACTCGTGTTACCATAAGGCAAGAAATCAAGATTAAGAAAGTTCAGTCCATATGAGTTTGGATTTGTCACAAACTTTGGTTTTGGCAAATTCACATGGATAGGAACTCATACACCATAAAATCTAAGTGTCATAAGATTCCCTCCTTCATGAAAATGACTGTGAGGAAATGCTTTCACTAAGAGAGATTTTAAGAAGATAGCGATTGTGAAAATTGTATTATCAAATTTGATTATGGTTACGGGATCCCTTTCCATAGTTCGAATTGTGAGATTTGGCAATTAGTTTGAACATTTGGAACTTAGTAACATAAGTTCTGAATTGTTTAAACACACATATGAGCTATCTAAGGCCAAGGTGTATAATTTTAAGAAGCTTAGATAAAGTCTTATCGAAGCATCTGGTATTAGAAATATGAATTTCAGAAATTCAATAGGCATTGTTTTCTGAATACATTTCAAAGCTAGTGGGAGCATAAGTGTTATGATTGTATGATAATAATCATCATGATAGTGGGAGCATAATTGTTATGCTTGTGTGATTATTATGGCAAGTATTGCAAGTTAGCAATATTAATTATAGAAAGACAAAGATTTAATTTGCAAAGTTGCATGGGTTGAAAAGTTGTTTTGCTATAATTAAGGGAGAGAATATTATACTTCGTTTCAAAATCTAAAGCTTAGATTGATAAATTTTAATATTTTTAGTCAAAGGATACATTGTGTGTTCTCAAATTTCGATTATGATTACGACATCCCTCTTCATAGTTCGAATTGTGAGAACATGACACATAAAATATTATGGCAAAAGATTGGTAAAGTATCATATCTTTATGTAAGACATTATGCATCGTGTCCCATACGCTTCAGGTATATGATCGACTGCAAATGCTATAATATTTTACCATTCTAAAATTTTCCAAATGTGTAGCGCATTAAGAGGGAAAAAGGACTAGAATTGGTTTTGACTAAAATAATTAAACAACTATCAAAGGATGATCCAAAGTTCGCTGAGGATTGGTCGCTTGTGAGTAGTTGGAAGTATGGTATTGGATGGACCATATCGACATTATTATGAATAGATAAGATTCTATTAAGAATGAGTTTTCATATGGAAAATGTGGAAATGTTTCCATATTGGGAGTTGGATATTGAGAGTCTATGCTTAGATTAGAAACTTTTATGCAAGAAGGATGTTCAAATGAATGTACTTTGAATGTGATACTTCACGTCTATGGAATTGCCTTGTAACAATTTCCGATAGAGTACTTCATAATTTCATTAGCCAAGTCTTGGTGACTTTTGTGCTATGACTTTACGAAAGGATCGTTGCATAAAATGTTAGAATCTAGCATATTCTAATAGTAGCAAAGAACCTTGTGTCCTTACACTAATGATAAGGATTAGGAATTGTGAAATAAGCATCATCAGAAAAGTTTTTCAATTGATCTATTTCACAAAGTAAGGACCATAGGAAACATAGTGTGCATGCTTTATGCATGGAACAGCTATTGTTGTAATTTGAGTAATAAGTTGATTTTCTGAAACAGTAAACAATAATAATGAGTAATCAATATGGTGGTTAAATAGAGGTGTTTTATTTACTCTCACAAGTTTGAGGCCATATAGGATTAAGTTTTATTGTTATGTTTCAATTTGCATGTTTTGACTTCCAGAATAACTGGGTTATTCGAACCTCCACAGTCGGTCATACGTTGGAAGTAAGTATGAAGCAAGACTGTCATGAATCTGTCTGTAGATTTTCTGAAGTGTTTATACATGGCACAAGTTTGCTGCAAAGTTCATGACTGCTTTGTTAAGATTAGAATATTAGATTAAACCCATGCTCACTTGGATCACTTCATGGATTTATCACGAGTGATTAAGTGAGACGATAATATTGTATATTCTTGAAACCGAGACGTGTGAGTTGTTATTTGTTGGTCAGTTGCACATTGATAATAAGTAAACGCACCAGTAACTTGGTGTTATAAAACTTATTGTTGTGTGTGATTCGATTAGTAAATGCAAGCGAGCATTTGAGTCGAAGTTTATCCATTCCTTTTACCCAAAGTGGGATAAAAGCAATATCCGTGGGCCTCTCGATGATTTAGTGATGACACCTAAGCGCTTGGCCAAGTCGGGACTAAGTTGATGTGTTCAATTGTAGTATGTTATCAGTCGTCATAAATCGGAAGTCGGGAAACAATATAGAGAGAATGATTCACATTCATGTCTTATGTCTATACGATATCTTGAGAATGGAGGAATATATAATCCCTTATGTAAACGACACACTATCTGATAAGATCAGAGTTGACAGCGGGTTTTGAAAGCTACGATTGTTGATCGGGTTCTGAAGGCATACGGAAAATAGTTATTAGACTTATCCAAGTGGGAGACTGTTGGATTAGTGTCAAAGTCCATAACTATTTTGGTATGTACTTGACCCGATTATGGGCATGGTCCTTTTGGGTTGCCTTCAGCATAACAATATGTAGGATGATTTAAGGAGAGAAAGGTTTAAATATGATTTATTAATATATTATGAGAATAATATATATTAAAGGAGAAATCATATTGTTTAATTAATATTAGTCAAGAATTAATTTTGTGGCTAAAAAATATTAATTAAACTTAGGGAACTGGAGTTGTAATTATAAGATAATTATAATTGGGCTATGGATCACCTAATAAAATATAGGTTTGACGAATTCTATGGGAAGCCCATTAGAAATCGTCCAAGGGTTATGTTTAAGGAGTCCATGGCCTGGTTAGGGCTTAAGCAGCCAGATTAGGGTTTCCTACATGTATATAAAGGACCCTTAAGCCCCAAAAAGATGGACAACACTTACGTTAGGGTTTCCATCCGTTTTTGGTGCCTCTCCTCTCTCCCCTCGTCATCCAAGTTGCTTAGTGGTGTTTGTGACTCCATTAGAGGTGCAGCACTTGAGGCACTAAGCTTTTGAAGCCAATCCAAGAAAGGAATTTATTGTTATTGCTATATAACAATCAAAGGTAATTATCTAAACCCTAATTCCGTTTATTAGTCTTGGATTCATTGCATGTACAATAGAGAAACCTAGATCCAAGCATTAGGGTTTGTATGAGCACATAGGATTGTTCTTATGCCTAAAACCCATCAATAACATGCTGCCATGTCACTATTTTGTAACATCAAATTCTTGTGTCAAAAAAAAAATTGCACTGTAGTAACTTTTGTGATATACAAAATATAGTGAATGTTATGACATCTAAATATCGACTTTTGTGGAATTTGGTATTATAAAAAAATAAAATTTCAAGAAAACAAAGCATCAATGTGCATTTTAATGTTAGACAATATACATGTCGCATAGATTAAGGCATTTCCTTTCTGTTGTGTGTTAATTGTCCGGATTCACACGAGCTCGAATTATACGTTCACATGAGCTTGAACCATGGTTTGATGATTGTTCGTCTTTATGTAGATAATAAAAAATAAGTTCAATTGATATAGGTATTTTGGTTTTGTACCATTGTAAGTCGGTTAAAGTAAGACAGGAGAAAGAAGCCATAGTAGTGATATCTTTATACAGTTATTTTGACATTGTATCGACTTTATTTGTCTTTTTGTATTAAGATACCTAGGTGAGGATAAGTTTGTCAATGTACCCTATCACTTTGGTTAAGGGTGAGTTTGTTCTATAAAGTTTGTCCTATAGAATGGAAAAAGCATTGTAATCATTTCATTAAATTTAATTGTTCAGTTCAATTATTCTTTGTTTTCTCTATTTCGAATCCTATATCATACTAGGTGTTTGTAATTATAACTCACACCTAACTTATTGGTTTTTGTAGTTATAGTTCACACACAACTTTAGATTTGGATAAATAATTAACTTATTATTTTCGTTATTCTAAATCAATGTGTTGTTGTCACACATACATATCTATGTATACGAAGATTATATAAAGATTCTGGTAAGCTATTTCTGCAATCAATGAAATGTTTTTTAATAGAAAGAGATAGCTAGAGATATTTGATAAGAATGAGTAAAGAAATGGATATTAATGTTTTGTAACACCCAGAAAATAGAAGGTCAATTAAGGAAAAGAAAAACTTCATTTATAAGTCCAACTCGTCGAGTTCAAGGGGAAGAACTCAAGGTGTTGTAAATTCATCACACGTATTTTTAGAAGACCAACTCGACGAGTTGATGCTGGGGATGAAAAC
This sequence comes from Lactuca serriola, assembly GCF_051521515.1. Taxonomy (NCBI): domain Eukaryota; kingdom Viridiplantae; phylum Streptophyta; class Magnoliopsida; order Asterales; family Asteraceae; genus Lactuca; species Lactuca serriola. Next base: position 355,403,358 of record NC_136411.1, read on the forward strand.
CCTAATTTTTGGGCATTGCATCCTATATAAAGAATATTAACTCCTTGTTCTGGCCTCCTTACCAGTCTCCGTTTCCCAGAAAAAACCCTATGTCATTTTCTCCACTAGTTCATGGAGTTTTGAGAGCTTGAGAGTGATTCTTGAAGGAATTCTTGAAGAGAGAAGTATCAAGCATGGAGGAGTGATCTTGAATCAAGAAAGTCTACATCAAAGGTTGCATCTTGGAGGCATAAAGTCACAACCTTGACATGTATTTTAGTAGATCTCATTTCTTGTAGTTTTTGCTTGGTTTTGGGACTTTGTCTTGCGTATCCAAACAAGAGAGGTTTCCAAGGGTTGAGGATGTAGATCTAGCCCCTACATGACCTCTAGAGGAACAAAGTCGCAAACTTTAATAGCATCCATTTCCCACTCATGGAGTATCTCCATTATGAAGCCAAAAGGGACCTTAGAGAGTGTTACAAGCATGCATGGACGTAAAGTTGGAAACTTTACGTGATTAAACAACCTTAGGACCTCATATATGTGTTTTGGGACGTTGGAGTGAGAGTTTAAGGGCTTAATGGGTCAAGACCTCCCTCAAAGGAACTAGGGTTTGAGTTTATAGCTTATTAGATGGTATTTGCGGGTAAAGTTTGAAACTTTACGCTCCTAAATGTCTCTATGGTTAAGGATTTGAAGTCTGGAAACTTTGAATTCAAGAAAAAGGACCTAATGTATTAAGTGGGTTGACAGATTGAAGAACTCGACGAGTTCATGAGTGGACTCAACAAGTTGGTTTGGGATTATCCCAATTCTATTGGAAACAGAGGAAATCGACGAGTTGTAGGAAAACTCAAAGAGTTAGATCGACACATCGTGATTCTGGATTTGGGATGGACTTGACGATCTACAGGGATAACTCGACGTGTTAGGTCAACTCGGAGCATTAACTTTGACCTTCACTTTAACTTCGGACCAGGAGTTGACTAGGGTTGACCACCCAGTAATTCAGGCCTTTTTGGATATTGGTCCTTCTTGGGTTAGGTCCATGATAGATTGGGCATTACTAGACTTTGTGGGCTATTTCGGGTTTGGGCTATTATTTGGATTTTGGGATCGTCGGACCAGTTAGGGAGGTATGTTTGGATTGGGAATAAGTTATTGGGCTTTAGAGTAAGGCCCATGCAAGGGTTTGAGCCCAATTTGGAAAATTGGGCCATTAGTGGACTTTTATGGACTTTGGAGTTTTGGGCTTGTTTATTGTTGGGCTTGGGCCTTAGTTATAAATCTTGTTGGGCTAGGGGTAAAATAGTCATTTTACCCTAAGTATGGATTATGTATCATGGTTTGAGATCCAATTACTAATTGGGTGATATTTTGGTATTGACAGCTCAGGAAGTGGACAGGGCAGCAACCAAGGATTCCATTCGGGAAGCTTTTGCATTCGAGTTGAGTCACGTCACCATACCCATCAGTTGAAGGCATCAAGGCCGGCCCATGTATTTGGTTGTGATGATTATTGTGAGTGTGTTATCGATACATCATGTCTGTATGATAAGACTGTGTAGGGGTTCCGATGGCAACTAGTCATATGTAGTATGCATGTTGTCTTCATGACTCTTGCAGGTAGTGGTTACTTGAGAATATGCTGTCAATATGTTATGTATTTGTGCGAAGACCATGCGGGGGTTCCTATAGAAGTTAGTTAAGACCATGTGGGGTTCCCATGGCTTATTATGTGATATGTGGTATGCTAGTTGGTTATGTGATATATGATATGTTAGCCGTCTCCTCGATACTTGCATGGAAGACCCTAGGGGGGTTCGCTAGGCAGTTGGATATAAGACCATGTGGGGGTCCATGGCATCCAGCTTAAGACCATATGGCGGTTTCCATGGCAGTGGGCAAAGACCATGAGGGGGTTCCTATGGCACCCGAGGTAAGACCCATGATGGTTTTCGGGGCATCCTTATATGTTTGTATGTATGGTTTATATGGCAAGTGGTTGAGACCATGTGGGGTTTCCCATTGCAGTGGGCTAAGACCATGAGGGGGTTCCTACGGTACACAACGTAAGCCCTTAGAGGGCTTCTACGACTTCCCTATATATTTATATGCATGGCTTATGTGATTGATATGGTTTATGCGGTTATGTGGATTATGTGGTGTACGCTCTGGGAACTCACTAAGCTTCGTGCTTACAATTTTGTTTATGGTGTCAGATATCATCGGTTTGTAAAGGAAGTGCATGGCTTGATCGCAGTGCACACACCCAAGTTTCCTGCATTATGTGATTTTGGGATGTTACTCTAATAAATATTTTAATTAAGCAATGTTTTTGAATGGTTGGATTAAGTAACATCTATATTTGACTATAATGAAAAAGGAAATTTTCACCCTGGATTTTTGGGCCGTTACAAGTTGGTATCAGAGCCTTGGTTTGAGGGATTCAAACATACTTTTGGATGTGTTTGAACTCAAACTGAGGATCTATAAAGTTTTCTAAAAGAAAAAAACTTTCAAGGAAAAAGTTTTCTAAGACAAGAAAGGGTGTGGTGTACGCAATCGGCCGAGCTCAAGTAAGTTTTCCCTAGAATACCCATATATGTTATCTATTATGACTTGATTTATGAATCTGTGAATCGCATGCTAGTTAGGGCTAGGGGAGATGCCTCTATATGTATGTTGTATGAGCTAGTAAGACTTGCATGCTAGTGCTGATTAGTCAGCGATAAATTAGCCTGATATGTGATGCTTGTAGCCTTGGGGATACTGGATGCCATGCTAGAATGGGAATGATTATTGGTATTAGTAACTGATAAGTGTATGCTTTTAAAATTGTATACGGTTAGGATCTTATAGCCTTAGAATAATTGATTTTTCCTTATTTCCTTCTCCTTTTCTAGCTGTGGTCCTAGGGTAGAGTCTATTATTCGAAAATCTATTAGATCATGTTCTGTGTATAATTTGCTTGCATAAGGCAGCCAACAGTGAGGGTGGATGTGGACATCATGGGCTGTAGTATGTGAGCTGAATATTCTATGATAGTTTCATGGGTCGGAGATTACCCTAGGGTAAGCCTATCATTAGTGACATGAGTTACCTGATTGCGAATTGTATGATAGTTTCATGGGTCGGAGATTCGTGACATGAGTTACCTGATTGCGAACTGTATGTATGGATAGACTTGCTTGATCAGTGGATGCTCGTTAGATTTTATGTTACCTGAACGTTGCTTGCTTTGTGATTTGTGGGATTTCTAGTGATATGGATCAACTACTAAATGAAAATGTTAGGTCACATGTAGTACATGTTAAATAATCTAAGAGTGATGGATATGAACCTATTGCCCAGCTCTCGTCTGAGTCCAACCGTTATAGGGTTGAGTCTTTTACTCGAAAGATTATGTGACAACTGTTGTATGTGACTATATTCATAACGTAGTTCTTCGACATTTGTGAGAATCTTTCAGCAGCTGAGGGCAGGATGAGGTTGGGAACCTAGGAAAGCCTAAGATATACTCCAGTGAGTTTAGTGGGGCGGTTCGGTGAGGTTGGGAACCTTTGGTGCATCATTGGAGTAGGTGACTTACGGGATTCGAGAGAATTGATGAGGAAAGTATGGGTAGGTGTGGAAGGTGGTATTGGGACCGTACTACTGAAAGCACAAGATCAATACTCAAATCGATGAGAGTCTTGGAGAATCTAAGAAGCCTATGGGAAGGAGAATCCTTGGTTATGCTTGGACCGTGGAAATAGTTGTTGTGTAAAATGAGGATGAGCATGCAAGGGGAAGGACTAGGGTTTGGTCCCAACTCCAGTAGTGAGCCAGTTAGTGGAAGGACTGCCAGGATTTTGAGTTCGATTTGGATCTGTTGTATCAGGCGGCAAGGATTGATTGTACAATCTATTTCACTTTCAGGATTGGAGACTATGTATTGGGAATAGTTGTAGCCCTGTTTAGGGCAGAGGCTACTCTAACTATTGCAGTTATGACGTTGACGATAGAGCTGGTGAGTGTGTTAGGGTGCGAGACCCTGAATGATGTGAATCTTAGAGTCCGAGGGTGGGAGATCGATTTGGAGTACCTTGGGAAGAAAGGTTCTGGTCAGGTGCATTTAGTGGAGGGTATTAGGAAGAGAACCCTGATTTCTGAATGACGTTTCAGACGACAGTAGGGCTGGAGTCAGTACGGAACATGCGGAAATTATACGATGGAGTTATCGCTCCTGGATTATGGGTTGCTACCAGTGTAGTAGGATTGATCATGTCAGTAGGTGGCATTATGGGTTGATGCTCAATTTAGGGTGTCTGATCTGATGGATCGGCGACAAGATTTTTGACAATTGTGATGAGGCTAGAGTGTTGTAAATTTGTGGGGTAGCCCGTAGCATTTACCGGACACTAGGCAGCGGTAAGATGGTGGTAAATTTGTAATTGCCTTCGGATTTCTTTGGTGAAAGGCACCCTGGGAAGTGATTGGATCAGCTGATTGGTTAAGAGTACAAGAGTATTATTTAGGATTTCCAGAGCTGAGTGATCATTGTGCTTGGCTAACTATGGGGCGCTTATGTTGTTCGGCATAGTGATGGAAATGGATCGGAGGTCCATAAGGCGTAAGAGGTGGAAGAGCATTGTTTAGCCCAAGTGGTGGAGAAACAAGTGGCTGCTTAGGTGTAGCTCCTGTGTTTCTGGGCTTGTCATTAATGTTGATGTAATAGTCTATGATAACCTTTGTAACCCGTTTTGAAATAATAGAAGTGTATTATTTGAGTATTATGTGTTTTGTGCTTAACTGTGTGACTTGATTGAATTAAGTATGAAAATAAGGTTCAAAATTAAATCATTGATAAAGTCGATATCTATGGATAATGTTGTAGTAGTTGAAACGAGGTTTCCAAATATATAAAGAATGCCGAAATCTGAGTTATAACGAAGAAGTTATGATATGTTGAAGTTTCACGACAAAACCGACACGACGATGAATGACGTAAAAACTGAATTTACGTTAGAGCGATATTTAGCCTTAGTGATGTAAACAAAAGTCGTAGAGTTCATTAAACCGAGAGAATGAATAAAAAGAATGCCTAAATCTGACTTCGTATGAGGAAGTTATGATTTTTCTAAGTTTCAGCTTACCAGTATGCAGCTCGAAACTCGAATTCGAGATCGAGCGATTGTTGGTCGAAACAATCTAAACGAGAATCAAAGAGCTCGTTGATAGTAGTGCAATGGTGAAAAGACAAATGAAAACGGACGTCAGATGAAGAAGTTATGAATTTATAACAGAGTTTTCCTGTCCTGGCCTGCTAAAAAAAAAAAATAATAATAAAAATAAATTCGAAATCAGCCGACGGAGTCTAAACGAAAGTTGTAGAGCGTAATGTCACCTACACGTGGATATAAAGAACGTCGAAATATGCATTTCATCTTTAATTCGGATGTATATCCGAAGGAGTCATTGATCTTATCCGAAGTACGCCTAGCGAACTGGCATACGCCCAACGTACCCCAGTGCATGAACCCCTTGGACTCGAGTGCCTCGCATACGTAAGCGATGACGTTTTTTGGCGCTACGCCCAGCATAATGCGAGGGCTCAGCCCTATAAATACCTTGCGAGGGCAGCCGATTCCTTTGCTCATTTTCTTTTCTCTCTCTCCCGTTTTACCTTGTTTTTCGTGCAAGAAATATCATGAAGCCCCGATATTAATACCGAGACCCGAAGCAAGTCCCGAAGCCCCGGAGATCCTGAGAAGTGCAATTCCCTAGCTGAAGCTCTACCCGCGAGAAGTCAACTTTTGTGAAGATCTTCCAGATCTACCGAATGTGTAGTTACTTTCTTTTAACACATAATTCGAAGTATTTATATGAAATACGTGTTATGTGTATATTTTGTTGTTATATGCGTGAATGTATATTCACTTTCTTCTATCTCGTAGATATGATTTATTCTCTATGAAATACGTGTTATGTGTATGTGTCTCATTTGTTGTTTGGAATATGTATTGAATGAGAATGTTATACATGTTTTAAACTATGTATAAAAATACATATTTTTTTCTACTAATATGTTGGTTAGAACATGGGTTGATAGTTCATGCGTGATAAATAGATGAGAGGCTTCGATGTTGTTGTTATTGATCCAGTTATTCAGCGGAGTATGGATAACGACCACAGACTCTTTCTAGATAGTCTTGTGGAAAGCTAGTAGGCTCATAAATTGTAGGTGTTGTGAACGATGTGTTCATCGGTGTACTCTATCCCCCTCATGGTTGCCTTAGGACTTTTATTGCTGAGGAAACCCCTCGCGGTAAAGTCCATCCCGGTGAAATTTCTAGATTACGTTCCTTATAATAAATGTTGTTTTAGGGACGTAAAGTGAGGATAACGGGAATGGGTAATCGGGTTATTTTTGGTTGGTGAAATTAAATATAATTATTTATTGTGAGTTGAAAACCATATATGCTCACCAGGCTCCCAAGCCTGACCCACTCAGTTTTGTTGTATTACATGTAGTGGCGCGAGGGCATAAGTTGGATGACTTATCAAGATCTTTTGTTATTAGACCAATTGTTATATGTAATTGTTGTATGATCTATCTTTTGTTGTTAATGTTTTTGGTCTGTTTATCGGAATATGACATCCCGAATACTGTTATATAATGAAAATGCATCTCTTGATGAAATGCTTTGATCAACTTTATTTTATCATATTTTGTTTTGGGAACAAATTCCGCAACTCTTTTAAATCAATGGATTTACTCTAAAACTATTTTAAAAGCATAAATGAAACCAGTCTTTTATGGCCGTGATTTTGGGGATATCACAGTTGGTATCAGAGCATTATTTTAAGCGAACTAGGAATTTGTAAGATTTCTAGACTTAAACTTAGAATGCTAAGTGGAGATTGTGAGATGTGTGTTTGTTATATTATAGACACGAGCACTAGTATATTTGAGGAAGCTACCTAAAATGCTTTTATGTGCTAAATGTTATATATTGCCATATATGATATTATTTGTTCGGATCTATGGTCTGTTGCTGACCGGATCAGGAAACCTTATGTGTGTAGGATTCTAAGCGTAGGATTATGGTATTAGAACGAGTATGTGAATGTTTCGGAGTGATATTGAAGAAATTTAGGATCTTTCATGGATGAGGATCTAATTTCACCTTATTCGGTGTGTAGATCAAAAATGGTAAGAACCAGAAGTGGTGTTGGAAACACAGATGAAAACAGGAATCAACCTCCAGTGATTGAGCTAGCACCTATTGTAGCAGCAGCACCAAAGCCAATAACAATGGTTGGGGTGCAAGCCATAATTCGGGTTATGTTAGCCGAACAAAGGGAAGAAATGTGACAGATGTTTCATGAAAATAAGGACGAACCTATCATGCACATTGAGCAACCCGAGCTGATTCCCAAGTAATCGGAGGAAGGGAACAATAGTCGCATTGTGAGTCAAGTTGGGACTCAAAGAGAACGAAGGAATGACCCAGAAAGGGGAAATAACAAGGATGGGCGAATGTATAAGAATTTCTTGGGCGCCAAGCCACCAAGTCTTTCTGGAAGCCCAAAGCCTGTTGAGATTATGGATTGAATCTCCGAAATGGAGATGGTATTTGAAAGTTGCGACTGTAGCAACAAACAGAAGACTGTCTTTGCAGTTAGACAACTGAAGACCAAAGTCTTGAGCTGGTGGAAGTTGTTGGCAGATACTATGCCACGAGGAGAAGCCCTAAAAATGTCATGAGAGGAGTTCTTGGAACAATTAAGGGTGCAATATTGTTGAGAGATAAATATGATTGAACTGAACAATGAGTTCCAAAACTTGAAGAAGGGGAGAATGAGCATAGACGACTATGCTACTGCATTCACTGAGAAAATGAAGTTATTTCCATACCTACTGCCAACAGAGCTCTCCAAGATTGAGAGGTTCGCTAATGGACTGCCTGCCGACTTTGTCCCGACAGACAAGATGGCAACCACTCTAAAAATAGTTGTTTGAGCAGCTAAGAATGTGGAGGCCCAGCAGAAGGAAAAGGGTCTGGAAAGAATAGAGGATGGTGAGAAAAGGAAGTTCGATGGACCTTCAGGGTCCAACAAGAAAAGTAAATTCTCGAGATCTGGTTCGAGAGGAGGAGGAGGAGGCGAAGCGAAATGGTGCGAAAAATGTAAGAAGAAGCATGAGGGAAAATGTATGGTAGTGGCCACATGTTTTAAATGTAGAAAGCCAGGGAACTATGGCAATGAATGCACTCTTACCAAGAAGATTTGGTATGGTTGTGGTGAGGAGGGACAAGTGTCTAGGGACTGCCCGAAAAACAAGGAGGCAATAAGACCCAACATTCTGCCAAAGCCGAAGGTGAGAGCCTTCCAGATAACACTAGAAGCTGCCAATGATGAAGCTGACGTCAGTTCAGGTACCTTTCTCGTTAACGAATTGTCTGCCCAAATTTTATTTGATTCTGGAGCCAACTACTCCTTTATTTCACATGAATTTGGTACAAAACTAGCTTTGTCTATCGATAGACTAGATAATGCTTTATTAGTCGAAGTTGCTAGTGGCAAGTTTGTACCTTTTAGCCATCGTATGAAAAACATCTTAATTGACTTGAATGGGAATAAGTTTCACGCGAAATTATTTCCTATCGAACTTAACGGTTTCGACATCGTGTTGGGAATGCATTGGCTTAGCGCAAATGATGTCGAGATATTGTGCAGAAAGAAGATAGTAAAAGTAAACCCACTAGGGAAAGAGACATTTGTGGTGCATGGGGACAAACATGGAGTAAATTCTGGAATCATTTCGCTAATGAAAGCCAGAAAGTGTTTGACCAAGGGATGTACATCATATCTAGCATTCTTGATCGATGCTAAGAAGGAGAAAAACAGATGCAGAGCATTCCTGTCATATGTGAGTATCCAGAAGTATTTCCCGAAAATCTTCCCGGATTACCGCCTGATAGACAAGTAGAGTTCAAAATAGACTTGTTACCAGGGACGACGCCAATAGCAAAAGCACCTTACCGATTAGCACCGACGGAGATGAAGGAGCTGATGATGCAACTTCAGGAGTTATTGGACAAAGGTTTTATTAGACCTAGTTCATCACCCTGGGGAGCTCCGGTGTTATTCGTGAAGAAGAACGATGGAAGTATGAGAATGTGCATCGATTACAGAGAGCTAAACAATAAAGAATAGATATCTGTTGTCGAGGATTGATGACATGTTCGATGAACTACAAGCTTCGAACTATTTCTCGAAGATCGATCTTAAGTCAGGATATCATCAGCTGAAAGTAAGAAAGCAGGATATCGAGAAGATTGCATTCAGAACACGATATAGACACTACGAGTTTTTAGTTATGTCGTTTGGACAAACCAATGCTCCAGCAGCATTCATGGATTTAATGAACAGAGTTTGTAATCCATTCCTTGATAAATATGTGATAGTGTTCATAGATGACTTTCTGATTTATTCGAAAAGTCAAAAGGAGCATGGCAGATACTTGCGAGAAGTGTTAGAAGTCTTGAAGAAGGAGAAGGTATATGCTAAGTTCTCCAAATGTGATTTTTGGATTCAAGAAGTCCAATTCTTGGGTCACGTGGTCAACCAAGAAGGGATAATGGTTAAGCCATCAAAAATTGAAGTTGTGATGAAGTGGGAACAACCGAAAAGTGCCACGGAGATCCAAAGCTTTTTAGGATTAGCCGGATATTACCGAAGGTTTATCCAAGGCTTTTCTTCGATCACTAGTCCATTAACAACTTTGATCCAAAAAGGAGTTGCTTATGGTTGGGGTGATAAGCATAGACAAGCATTCGAGTTGTTAAAGAAGAAGCTATACGAGGCACCGATTCTTTCTCTACCCGATGGAGTTGAAGACTTTGTTGTTTATAGTGATGTCAGGTGTTGGGTTGGGTTGTGTTTTGACCCAAAGGGAAAAGGTGATCGCATATGCATCTCGACAGTTGAAGGAGCATGAAAGGAACTACCCCACTCATGATCTGGAGTTGGAGCGGTACTTTTCGCTCTAAAAATATGGAGGCATTACCTCTATGGCTCGAAGTGCAAACTTTTCACTGATCATAAGAGTCTCCAATATCTCTTTAATCAGAAAGAATTAAATATGAGGCAATGGCACTGGCTAGAGTTACTTAAGGACTACGACTGTGAGATACTTTACCACCCCGGTAAAGAAAATGCTGTTGCTGATGCTCTCAGTCGGAAAGTCAATCTTGAAAGAAAAAGGCCAAGAACGTTGAGAATAAAAGTTGTCTCAACCATTATGGAAAGTATAAAGAAAGCTAAAGAGGAAGCTTCTGAAAAGAAGGACCGAAAGGAGGAATGTTTGGGCAAAACATTGGTGTTTGGTACAAACGGTCATGGACTGAAGGTATTCTAAGGTCGTATTTGGGTACCTAGGTAGGAGGGATAAGAGATCTACCGATGAAAGAAGCTCACAAAACCATGTAGTCAATTTATCCCAACAACACTAAAATGTATAGCGACCTGAAACCCTATTACTGGTAGCCGACGATGAAGCTTGATATTGCAAAGTACGTGGCAGAGTGTGTGACTTGTGCAAGAGATAACGCACAACATAAGAAACCATACGGGAGTTTAGAACCGTTACCTGTGCCTATGGATAAATGGGAGGAAATTACAATGGATTTTGTCACTAAACTGCCCATAACAAAGAATGGTCATGACATGATTTGGGTGGTCGTTGATGGATTCACTAAGAGTGTGCATATCATAGCAGTCAAGGAGAAATGGTTTATGGATAAGCTTATGAATTCTTACATGGAGGAAATTGTGAGGCTTCATGGTGTTCCATTAATGATTGTGTCAGATCGTGACAGCCGTTTCACCTCGCGATTTTGGAGAAGCCTACAAGAGGAATTGGGTACCAAGTTGTGTTTGAGTACAGCCTACCATCCACAGACTGATGGTCAGAGTGAACGAACGAGACAAACGCTTGAAGATATGCTGAGAGCATGTACCTTGGAATTCCAAGTTAACTGGGATGACCATTTACCTTTCGTAGAATTTTCCTACAATAATAGTTTCCACTCGAGCTTAAAGATGGCACCTTATCAAGCTATGTACGGACAAAAATGTCGTACGCTGTCTTGTTGGCTTGAGGCTGGGGAAAAGCAGTTTATGGGACCGGAGATAGTCCATCAAACTGCTAAAAAGTTGAAAATAATTAGGGAAAGAATGTTAGCAACTCAGAATCGTCAAAAGAGCTATGCTGACAACAAGCGAAGACCGATGACTTTTGAAGTTGGGGATTCGGTTTTGATTAAAGTCTCACCGTGGAAGGGACTTACAAGATTTAGTAAAAGGGGAAAGTTGAGTCCAAGGTTTATTGGACCGTTTAAAGTTCTTCAAAGGATTGGGAACCAAGCTTACAATCTTGAATTACCCGAAGAACTGAATGGAATTCATAACACTTTCCATATGTGTTATTTTAGGAAGTTCACGGGAGAAGTTCTCGACATGATTCCAATTTCGGAGTTGAGAATCGATGAGAACAAAAGGTTGATTGAAGAACTAGAGGCAATCGTTCACCGAAAGACTAATAAGAAGTTTCGACGCATGATGGTCGAGTTAGTGCTTGTCCGATGGAAACACACGAATAGGCCGAATCTCACCTGGGAGACGGAGAGTGACATGATGGGTCGCTATCCGCATTTGTTTGTTGGTGTTTGATTCCGGGGACGGAATCATCCTAAGGTGGAGAGAATTGTAACACCTGTGTTTCTGGGCTTGTCATTAATGTTGATGTAAGAGTCTAGGTTAACCTTTGTAACCCGTTTTGAAATAATAGAAGTGTATTATTTGAGTATTATGTATTTTGTGCTTAACTGTGTGACTTAATTGAATTAATTATGAAAATAAGCATTAAAATGAAATGTTAGATAAAGCCGATATCTATGGATAATGTTTTAGTAGTTGAAACGAGGTTTTCGAATATATAAAGAATGCCAAAATCCGAGTTATAACGAAGAAGGTTTGATCTGTCGAAGTTTCGCGACAGAACCGACACGACGTTGAATGACATAAAAAGTGAATTTATGTTACAACGATATTTAGCCTTAGTTATCTAAATGAAATTTGTAGAGTTCATTAAATCGAGAGCGTGCATAAAAACAATGCCCAAATCTGACTTTCTATGAGGAAGTTATGATTTTTCTAAGTTTCAGCTTAGCAGTATGCAGACCGAAACTCGAACTCGAGATCGAGTGATTGTTGGTCGAAACAATCTAAACGAGAATCGAAGATCTCGTTGATAGTAGTGCAATGGTGAAAAGACAGACGAAAACGGACGTCAGATGAAGAAGTTATGAATTTATAACAAAGTTTTCCTGTCCCGGCCTACTAAAAATAAATAATAAAAATAAATTCGAAATTAGCCGACGAATTCTAAATGAAAGTTGTAGAGCGTAGTCTCACCTATACGTGCTTATAAAGAACGTTGAAAACGGAGTTCATATGAGGAAGATATGAATTTTTGAAGTTTATTAAATAATTAAAATATATATTTAATCTTTAATACGGATGTATATCCGAATGAGTCATTGATATTATCCGAAGTACGCCCAACGTACTGGCGTACGCCCAGCGTACACCGGTGCATGAACCCCTCAGATTCGAGTGCCTCGCATACGTAAGCGATGACGTTTTTTGGCGCTACGCCCCGCGTAGCTAAGCATTACGCCCAACGTAATGCGAGGGTTCAACCCTATAAATACCTTGCGAGGGCAGCCAATTCCTTTGCTCATTTTCTCTTCTCTCTCTCCCATTTTACCTCGTTTTTCAAGCAAAAAATATCTCGAAGTCCTGGTATTAATCCCGAGACCCGAAGCAAGTCCCGAAGCCCCGAAGATCCCGAGAAGTGCAATTCCCGAGCCGAAGCTCTGCCCGCGAGAAGCCTATTTTTGTGAAGATCTTCCAGATCTACCGAAGAATACTGCTTTTGCAAGACGTAGTGCTGTCCGATCGTCTTCTGATCAAGTAAGTGTGTGGTTACTTTCTTCTAAGACATAATTCGATGTATTTATATGAAATACATGTCATGTGTATATTTTGTTGTTATATGTGTGAATGTATATTCATTTTCTTCTATCTCATAGATATGATTTATTCTCTATGAAATACGTGTTATGTGTATGTGTCTCATCTGTTGTTTGGAATATGTATTGAATGAGAATGCTATACAGGTTTTAAATTATATATATATATATATATATATATATATATATATATATATATATATATATATATATATACAAATATGTTGGGTAGAACATGGGTAGATAGTTGATGTGTGATAAACAGATGAGAGGCCTCGATGTTGTTGTTATTGAACTAGTTATTCAGCGGAGTATGGATAACGACCACATACTCTCTCTAGACAGTATTGTGGAATGCTAGCAGGCTCATAACCTGTAGGTGTTGTGAACGATGTGTTCACCGGTGTACTCTATCCCCCTCATGGTTGCCTTAGGACTTTTATTGCTGAGGAAACCCCTCGCGGTAAAGTCCATCACGATGAAATTCCTAGATTAGGTCCCTTATAATAGATGTTGTTTTAGGGACTTAAAGTGAGGATAACGGGAATGGGTAATCGGGTTAATGTTGGTTGGTGAAATTAAATATAATTATTTATTGTGGGTTGAAAACCCTATATGCTCACCAGGCTCCCAAGCCTGGCCCACTCAGTTTTGTTGTATTACAGGTAGTGGCGCGAGAGCGTAAGTTGGATGACTTATCAAGATCTTTTAATATTAGACCAGTTGTAATATGTAACTATTGTATGGTCTATCTTTTGCTGTTTATGCTTTTGGTCTGTTTATCGGAACATGACATCTCGAATATTGTTATATAATGAAAATGCATCTCTTGATGAAATGCTTTGATATACTTTATTTTATCATATTTTGTTTTGGGAACAAATTCCGCAACTCTTTTAAATCAATGGATTTACTCTGAAACTATTTTAAAAGCATAAATGAAACCGGTCTTTTCTAGCCGTGATTTTGGGGATGTCACATTAGGCCTAGTTTGTGTTTGCTGGAGTTTAGGAAACTCCCACTAGCCGGTCGGTATCGTCTTAATCATGCATAGTGAGCAGTGGGAATACATATGTACGACCCAAACTCCTGATAGGAACTCAGGATGGAACTGCTAGAGACTGTTGAGTCAAGGGTTTAGATCTTGAGTTGCTGGATCATGTGGATAATCAGTGTGTGATGTAGACGAGTCTAGGAGGGGTAGCCACGATATTGATCACTTGGGAATCTAGTGGTTGCACCGGCTGCGAGACCGGCAGTCTCGGGTATTGGCTTAAGGGTATTTATGTATCGGTCAAGTAAGGGATGTCAGGAAGTCGTGATGCATTATGCAAATGCAGATTCGCTGATCTCGGGGTAGGAGCGGAGTATCAAATCGGTTTTGGGAAATATTCCGAATCGAAGTTCACGCGTTTTCAGTGCAGGATTTTCGATTCAGTGAGATAATATTGGGGTATCTATATGCCAACGGAGTCAATTGAAAGGTTCGAGGGTAATGGATGGGTTTAGTTGATGGCGGTTCGAGTTATTGTGATGTGTCTTGGGTTGTTGTTGTACTAAGATTATATAAAGATTCTCGTAAGCTATTCCTACAATCAATCAAATGTTTTTTTAATAGAAAGAGATAGCTAGAGATGTCTGATAAGAATGAGTAAAGAAATATATCTTAATGTTCTGTAACACCCGGAATCTAAAAGGTCAATTTTAAGGAAAAGAAAAACTTCATTTATAAGTCCAACACGTCGAGTTCAAGGGGAAGAATTCGACATGTTGGAAATTTGTCACGTGTATTTTTAGAAGACCAACTCGACGAGTTGGGGAGGTCCAACTCGACGAGTTGATGCTAAGGATGAAAACCCTAATTTGTGTGTATTGCACCTTTTATAAAGAACATTAACTCCTAGGGCTGGCCACCTTACCAACCTCCCTTGCCCAGAAGAAACCCTACGCCGTTTTCTCTACTTGTTCATGGAGTTTTGAGAGATTGAGAGTGATTCTTGAAGGAATTCTTGAAGAGAGAAGTATCAAGCTTGGAGGAGTGATCTTGAATCCAGAGATTCTACATCAATGACTGCATCTTGGAGGTATAAGGTCACAACCTTGACATGTAGTTTAGTAGATCTCATTTCTTGTAGTTTTTGCTTGGTTTTGAGCCTTTATCTTGTGTATCCAAACAAGAGAGGTTTCCAGGGATTGAGGATGTAGATCTGGACCCTACATGACCTCTAGAGGATTAAAGTTGCAAACTTTAATAGCCTCCATGTCCCATTCATGAAGTATGTCCATTATGAACGCAAAAAGGCTCTTAGAGAGTGTTATATGCATGCATGGACGTAAAGTTCGAAACTTTACGTGATTAAACCACCTTAGGACCTTAGATCTGTGTTTTGGGACATTGGAGTAAGATTTTAAGGGCTTAATGGGTCAGGAACTTCCTCAAAGGAACTAGGGTTTAGGTCAAAAGCTTATTAGATGGTATTTGGGGTAAAGGTTTAAACTTTACCCTCCTAAACGTCTCTATGGTTAGGGATTTAAAGTCTGGAACCTTTGAATTCAAGAAAAAAGGACTTAATGCATTAAGTGGATTGACTGACTAAAGAACTCGACGAGTTCATGTATGGACTCGTCAGTTGACAAGTTGGTTTGGGAATATCCTGATTCTATTGGAAACAGAGGAACTCGATGAGTTGTAGGAAAACTCGATGAGTTGGATCAACACATCGCGATTCTGGCTTTGGGATGGACTCGACGAGTTACAGGGATAACTCGACGTGTGAGGTCAACTCGAAGCGTTGACTTTGACCTTGAATTTGAATTTGGAGTAGGAGTTGACTATAGTTGACCAATCAGTAATTCAGGCCTTTTTGGATATTGGGCTTTCTTGGGTTAGGTCCATGATGGATTAGGCCTTAGTGGACTTTGTGGGCTATTTCGGGTTTGGTCTATTATTTGGTTTTGTGGATCGTTGGACTAGTTGGGGAGGTATGTTTGGATTGGGAATATCTTATTGGGCTCTATAGTAAGGCTTATGCAAGGGTTTGAGCCTAATTTAGAAAATTGGGCCATTAGTGGACTTTTATGGATTTGGGAGCTTTGGGCTTGTTTTGTGTTGGGTTTGGGCCTTAGTTATGAATCTTGTTGTGCCAGGGGTAAAACAGTCATTTATGTCCTTTTCACTAATGGCGTAGCCTATGTCTACCTAATCTCTAGATTTTGTATATAAAAAATCACTACATTTCATTTTTCTTTTCAATTTAGACAATTATAATATGATGTCACAAAAGTGTCACATCAACATGCCACATGATTAAAAAATATCATGCCACCTAGAAATTACGTGACCGGGTAAGTGGTCAAGATTGATACAAATTGGAAAATTTTGTCTATCAATTGAGACGGAAAACAAAATGTGAAAATCAATAATAAAATGAAAACATAACGACGTTTTACAATTTATCTAAAATAATGAGGTGACTTATATAAGTGTGAGGCCAGAGATTGTACTGTAATTTCTTGATATCCGAAAATATATATATATATATATATATATATATATATATATATATATATATATATATATATATATATAATCTAAATATTATAATATATGATCAGTAAACTTGAGGTCAATGTATATCTTATATAGTTTTTTTTGGCATAAAAATTATTTTACCCTCTAGGCCTAGCATACATAGGTATTAGTTCATTTGGATTCTCTAACATCCCAAAAATTCAAAGTGAAAATTTTTCTTTAAATCGGTTAAAACAACCATTCGTCTATTCACATATCCAATCAGATATAAAAAAATGTCATATAATCATCAGAGTACAAAACAAACCAAATCATGCGAAACACTGGTGGATGCGGTACAATCATGTCGATCTCTTCCCTTTGGAACCGAAAGTGCCTGAAACCATAAACATAAAACGGTAAGCACAAAGCTTAGTGACTTACCCAAAATACCTCATAAAATACATACATATCAGCTTACAATTGGATGGATATATTTCACCCCCGGGTCTATTTGACCCCTAAGTCTATTTCAACTCAATCGGTGCTGTCATCCGAACGAGTCTATTTCACCATCAGGTTTATTTCACCCCCGAGTCTATTTCAATTCAATAGGTTTTTTTCAACCGAACGACTCTATTTCACCCACGGGTCTATTTCACCCCACGTACGTAAACATCCAGTCATATAAGCAAGAGTCACAAAGTCTGCTAGCTTCCTACACACTTTATCCAGTGGGCCGACATTGATGCCTTCGACCCATAAGTATAGTGAAGAGACTCATCTCAATTAGTCAACAAATAGATCTCACACACGAGTCGATGGTGCTAAAGTCTCTCCCACCAAACATATCTAAAACCAAACTCTAATTAGAAATTAGGATAAATCCCCAATCTAGCAAGTCCAAATACCAAAATAAATCCTCATTTGGGAAAAAGACCATTTCCCCTTCTAGGTCCTCAACCCCTCATAGTTGAACTTAAGTAAAGCTCTTCAAAAAGTAAATGATCAACCTTTCGTTGACTTACATGCGACGTACAACTCACTCTGTGTAGGGTGTAGAGTTTTATCTAGAAAATAGTCCAAACCGAGCTGTGTTGGGCGTAGCCCAGATTACGCCCTGCGTATAAAGTTGTTAAGCCATTTTCACTTCCAATTCTTAATTTGTAAATACCAATCATCAAATGCTCAGATTTGGTTCCAATACACGTCCAAGGAGATAAAGTTGATAACTTTATGCCTTTGCATGGCTACATGGAGCTCAAACTCAAACCCTAGCTTCCTAACCTCTTTTAATGTCCAAAATCTCTTGCATGGATGAAAGCTAGTAACCAAGATCCCATTCTAACAACCTTAGAAACAACAGAAAATAAAAACCCAAAGGTATGGAGTAGCTCGTACTGACAAGACTCAAGATTATGGGACAGAAGAATATGCAAATCAAGAATCTAATGAGATCTAACTGATGGACCAACAAGATTCAAGCTTTATAGCTTCTAGTGTTGGGAAATGAAATCTAGGTTCTAGATCGACAAGATTAGGCTTCAACAATCAACAATCTTGGACTTCTCCTTCCTCAAAATGTACCAAAAACACACAAGAGGTTCAAAATTTTCTCTAAGGGATTAGGGTTCTGTGCTAGATGCTCATGGGGGGGTGGAGGCTGGTGATTAGAATAGCCTCAAGGGGGTTAATGTCCTTAAATAGGGTTCAAGACCCCAAAATTATGGTTTGCACCCTGCGTGGTTACGCAGTGCGTAAGTTGGGTTACGACCCACATAGGGCATAAACCTCCATGTCCATTTAATGAGTTACACCCTGCGTAACTGGCTATCTACGCCCACCCCCCCCCCCCCCCCCCCCCCGTAGAGCCAAAGTTCTCAAAAATAATAATCTTAAAAGCATGAAGGAATGTACCCGAGAAACGGATGTTACAACTTCCACACGTGAATCAAACTTCATTAACAAATCCCGCTCCTACAAATAACTCGCGGTAATGCTCTCTCATCTCCTCCTTGGGTTCCCTTGACCAATTGGAAACCTGATGATGTTGCCATTGTACCTTCACTAAATCCACTACCTTGTTAAGAAAGGTCTTGGTCTTCCTATCAAAAATTGCCATGGGTCTCTCCACATAGTTTTTATGCTTGTCAACCTGAATATTGTCCAACGGAACCACTACAAAATCATCGGTCATGCACTTCTGCAGCTGAGAGACATGAAACGTCATGTGGATCTGTCAGGTCGGATGGTAAATCCATCTGATATGTAACCTTTCCCACCCGAGGAAGGATTATGAAATGACTAATGAATCTAGGGACCAACTTGCTTTGCATCCAGAATTGGATGACACCTTTCCAAGGAGATACCTTCAAGAGAAAAAAAAAACTTGAATTCAAACTCAAGGTGCAAATGACGTTTGTCTGCATAGCTCTTCTGGCAGCTCTGCATGGTTTGGAGTCTACCAATCACCTACTGAATCAGCATGGCGGTGTTGATCACCACTTAAGTACTCCCCATGACTGGCTGTCTAATCTCGCCCTAACAAATCAGGTGCCACAACTAGCAAATTAGGGTAAAGATGTTGCTCCTTGTACAAGATAATCTCCCTGTGTAATCTTGCAACATTTCATTTAGTGAAATTCAAACTTTAATGCTATTAACTTCATACTTTCATACATCGTCATTCAAGTCGAAACAACCTCGTATAAGCCCAAAACTCAATCCAATAAGCCAAATCCAATCATTTTTGGGCCTTAGCCCAAGAATTGTTGGTCCAAATCCCTTATTAGACCATGTCCAAATCCCTTATTGCACCAAGACTTCCTTATTGGGCCCTATATCGGGCCGATAACTTCCCATTTTCGTCTTATTGGGCCGAAAACCCCTCTTTCGTCAAACTTGGGCCTTAGTTAAGTTGAGAACTCTTATTTTTGGGCTCCTTGGACCGAAAAACACCTATTAAGCATTAATGGGCCAAGAATTCTCGTTGGTCCAAGCCAAATCAAATCCCACAAATATTTTTTAAGGCCACCCTTAGGCCGAGAGCCCCTTGGGCCAGGTTAGACTTTTCAAAAAAAAAAAAAGGGATTAAATGGATATTAAGCTTGCCACCATACTATTTTCTAACATATATCCAAACATTATCCCCCATGCATCTATATAACCTTCACATCACCATTTTGGAAGTCAACTCCTCTTTCTTCCCCCTCCTTCTCTACCTCTCGGCCTACCTCGCCCCCTTTCTCCACATTCAATTCCAAACTTCACTCTCAACTCATTTTTCTCTCAACAATTTTCGAGTTCTTCATCGTCGAAGATCGATTTTTAAGCTCCTTGGTAAGTCCATGTTAAACTCAAGATGTTTTATTTCAAGTTTATGGTAAGATCATTCTTCATACAACCTTATTCTCGTGTATAAGGCCCTTGGAACACCCACCACTTCGAGAATCCCCTCAAAAGAACAAGCTAGGCTCGAAAATCCTTCTTCATCTTCTTCTACAATTTGAAAATCCCCAAGGTGAGCTTCACATCCCACTATTTTCTTGATTTTCATACTCTTTGGGGGGGGATACAAGTCAAATCTCGTTTAACCAATGGATAATTGCATGTACCAATGTGTAATGTGTTTAACCTTTGGGTATTTGCATGAACATGAAGTTTAGCTTACGTACCTACATAAAAATCATGAGAAATGTGTTTGTTAACATATATATTGCATGAAAATTGTGGACGTGGGTTATACACTTGAAAATAGCAAAAATGATTGTTATGTTCAAACATGTATAACCTAAACTCAAAAATCAGCTTTCAACAGAAAAGTTTTGGTTTATTTACGGATATTTTTTACCATCTTAAACTCAATATTTTTCAAAAATGTTCAATATGCAACTAGTTTAGGTTTATACATTTCTAAGGACTACCTGCACGCATTCATAGGATTTTTCTACAATTTTTCACGATTTTTCAAAACTGCCTATTATTTCTGAAATAATTTCGGACCAGTCTGTAAATATGAATATTTTCACAATGGTTTTAGAAAATTAAAAACTATAATAGAAATTATGAACAAAGGAGACTCAATAATTCCCAGAGTTGACGGATCCAAATTTTGACATACGATGATTTTTCTAGAATTTTTCTAAAACAGAGAGAAAAAAGTATAAAACTATAAATTGTCTTTTAACATAAAAAAAGTGCTTATACTAGTGTCAGATGTAAGTTTATATTATTTACACTTTTAAAACACCTAGCCATGTTAACTTATATGTATTTATATGTATAATTATATAAATTTTCTTGACAAACAAACAAAATAAACTATAATCGATATAGTTGGGAGGTCACAAACCACACTTTCAAAGGACATATAATTATTTAAAGGCATAATTATCTTATTTGCAAGTAAAACGGAGTCATAGTTCACGTAAATCTGTTAAGGCTCTTTCGAGACACTCCTTCACCGTACCTACTTAGCATACACCATAAGTCCTGTAGTGATAACCAGAGTCTCCTGGATGGAGAGCAAGGTAATTGTGTATAGATCAATACGGCGTTGACACCGCCACACCTGAGTTGTTCGCTATAGCTAGACGGGCCAGTTTAGGATGACAAATATTTTTAGAAACTGACGTCTGAAGAACGTCTAGACATGCATGTTAGTCATTTTAGCATGGTTATAACAACTCACATAGAGAATAACAATATTATTTGAATTTACAAAGAATATATACATTCACCTAGTCTTATAAAATACGCAACTATGTTTCCTCTATTTTGTAAACTAATTTCACCACTCTGGTCTTAGGATTTTAAGACCACAACTCTTATATATACATAAAATATAGGATTTTCTGGGAACACATTCTTTTCAAATACAAAAAAAAGGAAAATAAAGAACAAGCATGCAATTGTACATGGTTTTGGAACGAGTTTCTCAAATTACTTTTTATAGAAAATATTGGATTTTCTGGAGTTTTACAACTTATTATAAACGAAGATATTACAAAGTTTTCCTGCAAATATGCTTATGAACTCACCAACATTCTATATTGATGCTTTTCAAAATGACTTGTATACTCAGGGACTCAGTGAACAGGTACTCGAGCCTTGGATCTGGATATTTTGCTATCTTTTTTAGACATCATACTTTATGTTATTTTTGTGTAATCGAGGAACAAATACAATTTGTAAACAATAAACGTTGGTATATTGTAATGTATGATGTCTGGTTGTTATGTATCGTTTATATTCAACTGCTATGTTATTATACAAGATGAAGTCACCCGCCCCCGGACGTTTCCGCCGTCCCGATTCGACGGAGTGACAGATTGGTATCAGAGCATTCTTTATAGTGAACTAGTATATCTAACCGTACAAGATATACAACTATAAATACAAAGGGACTAAAACACTCTGACTAAAAGTATACCTTAAAGATATAGGTATTTTATAAAATTATACATACTTGCTAGAACCATATCACAATAAGAACAAAACAAAAGTATTTAGATGTTGAACACTACAGTCAAACCTGGACAGTTATGTAATCATATATGAGATAAATATAGCCTGATCAACTATATTTATTTGAGATTCGACTAACATGTGTTTGGGAGTGATAGTGTGTGGCAACAAGTTTAAAACTTACCAACCCTACATGAAAAGGAACATTAGAACCAAACATAAGGTTTAAGATACTATAGAAGTATTTTATGATACTAAACAATAACAACAAGTCTAAAAACTTATCAACTTTGTACACCAGGAAGCACTAGAATCAAACATGTAATACAATAATAGTCTTTTAGAATACCATATGACCTCCAAACTTAAATATTCTACATGTATCTCATACCTCTATTCTCGCACTGGAAACATGGTCGAGCTTCACCCCGAAGACCCCTACTACCCAGTGGTAATAGCTAATGAATGGATTGAGGAAGAGCTAGAAGAAGTGCAAGGGGAGAACCCAGAAGTGGGCCTCGAGGAATACTAAGTGATGGACTATGAGGGAGAAGACTCTAACAAGGAATCAGACGAGGTTGAAGATGCCAGAGAGATCATTAGAAAGCCTCACCTTTCAGGAGCAATACCAAACAAGCCCATAGAGAAGGAGAGCCTTACCGACCGTATACGCTCCTTAGAGGAGGAAGTGGCCACCGTAAGACAACAACTCATTGCAGCTGAGGCTAGGGAAGCCTTAGCAGAACAGAGAGCGGAAGAGACCACTCATGAAATGAGCGAAATGGTTGGGCACCTTGTGCGCCACTACAACATGTGAGAGTCATTACACTACTCGCACCATATTTTAGGTTTATTATATCTTCGTTACAACTAGTAGTAGTAAAATACAGAGAGGTGCGCCCTCCAAAAATCCGTGTAATCCGAATTCACTAAATTGTATCGAAAGCTATATTCTATTATGATAAACTTAGCGTTCGTAGAAGGTCTATTTTTACTCTTTACCATAAATACATCATCGGGATATAGGTCGAAGCATTGAGAATCATACAACCACACGTGAAATTTATATGTGAATATAAATGGATGGATACAACTAGAACTTACCATGGTTACTCATGCGCTCGTTTCTCCTCAAGCAACATAATCATGTCTTCCCATGGAAACAACCAGCACACCGGCGAAACGCTGATCCTACGAATAGACACCGCCACTTTCCAAGCCGTAGTGACAACTACTGTGACATCTGTCATGGCACAACTCAACGTTAAGAACACAAGTGGAAGTGGATACCGTGTCGACAATACCACCCACAATGATGACCAAAGGCACCGGCGAGTGTCTGCCTACAAGAACACCCCGAACCACAAACCCAAGAACAAGAAGCGAAAGTCTTGGAACAAGAAGCGAAAGTCTTGGAAAAAGAAGGGGGCGGTTTAATTTAAGGACCTACCAAAAGACAACAAGCTGTAGTAGCCCCTATCCCCACTGACCCTACTACCTCAACACCGAGAACCCCATATGTTGGGATTCGCCCAAAGTGCAACAATTGCGGTTTCCATCACTTTGGAGTCTGCCGAAAGTTACACTGCAAGAATTGCAACAGGAAGGGGCACATTGTCCATTTCTACAGGGCACCAATACAACCAATCACCTAGGTCCCCGATGTTGGAATAAGCACGACCTGTCATGGGTGTGGTGAACCTGTACATTTCAGGAGGAATTGTCCAATAGCAAGGAACTCTGGCAGGGATGGAAGAGTGCTGAAAATCACCACATGAGAGACCCTCCCGGAATCACCTGTGGGCAGCGGTACATTTTCCCAATAGAGATATTTAAAGGCTTTAGCCAATAATTATAAATTACTCTCTCGTCCGAACGTAACACGTCATTCGTATAAAAAAAGACTCAAGGTCCTCGCAGGTGAGCTATGATGGCATAGTGTATACATTAGGGCCATATATAATTGAGATTTTAAAGGCTTAGAGTGCGTGATTCTGCCTTATTTCATGTTCCTTGTTTCGTTGTGGATTTAGGATAGAGTCCCTCAGTCAACGGCCTTCCGAGTCTTAACTATACATGACTTACATACGCCAAGCGATTATAGAGGGGCATGGTGAGGACCATATTATGAAATGTCATCACTAATAATCAGAGCCCTCATACTACTAATACTCTCTAAATACAATACAAAATACTCACAGTAGTAATAACAAGGACGAAGTTGGTAACATTAAAAGCGTGTACATAGAACACACTGTCATTCCAAACAATCATCCCTTCCAAATCAATCCAATAACTATTACAACAAGGAGCCCAACAACGTCATTTGACATGGGCTGGCTTGATCCTCACCTTACAAATTTCATGTCCCACAAAGAGACCCTTCGCTTTAACCAATCGATTAACGAAACCCTTACAACTTATAACGACAAATCCTTGAATCATCCTTGGCATCTAGACTCCTAAGCACCTATGTAAGAAATACCATGCTCTTTCCTAGCCCGCAGTAGAAATAAGAAACAAGAAGCAAAGGACACCGAGGGTAACCTTAGAAACTTATAACCTCCCTGAGATGTTCCCGAAGCTCTTTCGGAAATATCACCAACACGTCATGTTGAGTTCAGAAATCAACTCAACTCATGGAGCCATTTCCATGGCTTGACCACCAAGGCCACTTAGCACCAACATAAACACCGAAGGTGTATGGTCGATGGAACGATCCAGTAAGTATGGGAGTTATCAGACCAAGACTTGAACCTCAGAGAACACCCATCTAACTGATAAAGAGGAAAGGATAGTTGTCCATAGGACCACTGACTACTAAGAATCGAACAAACCATCCTCTAGAATCGATATCCCCTATCCCGAATTGAAGACTAATTCGACCTAACCTCATAAACAAGCAAAAGTCCACATCCCACTAGCTCAGAATCCTGTAGTAAGAAGCTACCAATACAGCCTAAGAATTACAAGACCAACTACATCACACGACCTTATCTATAGTGACAATAGTGTTCGCCTTAAGGTTAAGAGACACTATTTTTGGGGCGTCAAGTACACATTCCTCATTTACCATGACCATCCACTCACCTCACCATACATGACATAAATGCAAATCACCCCGTGTAGGTTGAGGTGACCATCACACGGCTAGCCAAAGGGCAAGTGCCCGACGGCATTGTCAACGGCCCCGAAAACACAAGGAAGACAACCGAAGAGATCACCTAAACTCGAGCAGGACTAGAGACATCTAGAAACTGACAAGAGAATTATGCAAGTAAGCGATAGAAGCCCTTAAAATCCCAAGTCGGTGATTGTGTACTACTAAAAGCCCCCATTTGGAAGGAGAAAATGCGCTTGGGAAAGCGTAGGAAATTGAACCCGAGACACATCAGACTTTTGAAAATCCTTGCTATAATTGATCCAGTGGCTTATAAACTCCCACTACTGCTTGAAACCGACAATGTACACCCTGTCATTTATACGTCCAATCTAAAAGAAATGCTTATCCTTCGAAACTCTCATTTTCCCGCTTGACGTAATTTAAGGGAACAAATACCTCCATTTCGTCGAAGAACTCATAGATGTAATGGACCGGGAAACCAAAGGAGCAAAGTCAAATGCCAGTAGCAAAGGTCCGCTGGAACACTAAACAAGGACCTAAATTCTCCTAGGATTGAAGAGCCTATACAAAAACGAGATACCCACATGTTTTCCCTAGTACTTGAGAGCTGCTTTAGAAAGAATTTCGGGACAAAATTCCCTCTAACGGGGGGATGACGTCACAACTAGCAAATTAGGGTTAAGATGTTGCTCCTTGTATAAGATAATCTCCTTGTGTAATCTTGCAACATTTCAGTTAGTGAAATTCGAACGTCAATGCTATTATATTCATACTTTCATACACCGTCATTCAAGTCGAAACAACCTCGTATAAGCCCAAAACTCAATCCAACAAGCCAAATTTAATCATTTTTGGGCCTTAGCCCAAGAATTGTCGGTCCAAATCCCTTATTGGACCAAGACTTCCTTATTGGGCTCCTTGGACCAAAAAACCCCTACTAAGAATCAATTGGCCAAGAATCCTCGTTGGGCCAAGCCAAATCAAAGCCCATAATTATTTTTTTTGGGCCAAACTTGGGCCGAGAGCCCTTTGGGCCGGTTGGACTTTTCAAAAAAAGAAAAAAGAAAAAAAGGAAAAGGGATTAAATGGAAATTAAGCTTGCCACCATGCTATTATCTAACATATCTCCAAGCATTATCCCCCATGCATCTATATAACCTTCAAATCACCATTTAAGAAGTCAACTCCTCTTTCTTCCCCTTCCTTCTCTACCTCTCGGCCTACCTCCCCCCTCTCTCTCCACATTCACTTCCAAACTTCACTCTCATCTCATTTTTCTCTCAAGTCTCCATTGTTCTCTCAAGAATTTTCGAGTTCCTCATCATCAAAGATCGATTTTTAAGCTCCTTGGTAAGTCCATGTTAAACTCAAGATGTTTTATTTCAATTTTATAATAAGATCATTCTTCTTGCAACCTAATTTTTGTGTATAAGGCCCTTAGAACACCCACCACTTCGAGAATCCCCTCAAGAGAACAAGCTAGGCTCAAAAATCCTTTTTCATATTCTTCTACAATTCGAAACTCCCCAAGGTGAGCTTCATACCCCACTATTTTCATATTTTCATACTCTTTGGGGGGGGGGGGGGAATACAAGTCAAATCTCGTTAACTAATGGATAATTGCATCTACCAATGTGTAATGTGTTTAACGTTTGGGTATTTGCATGAACATGAAGTTTATCTTATTCGTCTTCATAAAAATCATGAGAAATGTGTTTGTTAACATATATATTGAATGGAACTCGTGGATATGGTGTATACACTCAAAACTACCAAAAATGAGTGTTATGTTCAAACTTGTATAACCTAAACTCAAAAATCAGCTTTCAACATAAATGTTTTGGTCTATTTACGGACTGTTTTGACCATCTTAAGCTCAATATTTTTCAAAAATGTTTAATATTCAATTATTTCAGATTTACACCTTTCTAAGTACTACTTGCCCACATTCATACAATTTTTCTACAATTTATGGCGATTTTTAGAAAACTGCCTATCATTTTTGAAATAATTTCGGACCAGTCTGTGAAGATGAATATTTTCACACTAGTTTTATACCATTAAAAAATATACTAAAAATAATGAAGAAAGTAGACTAAATATCTAAGCTCTCAGAGCTGACGGATCCAAATTTCGATGTACGTTGATTTTTCTATAATTTTTCTAAAACAGCGACAGAAAAGTCTAAAACTAGAAATTGTCTTTTAACATACAAAAAGTGCTTATACTTGTGTTAAATGTAAGTTTATATGATTTACACTTTTAAAAAACCTAGCCATGTTAGCTTATATGTATAATTATATAAATTTTCTTGACAAACAAACATAATAAACTATAATCAGTATAGTTTGGAGGTTACAAACTACACTCTCAAAGGACACATAATTATTTAAAGGGATAATTATCTTATTTGCATGTAAAACAGAGTCATAGTTCACGTAAATCATTTAAGGCTCTTGTGAGACACTCCTTCACTGTACCTACCTAGCATACACCGTAGGTCCTGTGGTTACAACCAGAGTCTCCTGGAGGGAGAACAGGGAAATTGTGTATAGATCTATACGGGGTTGACACCCCCACACCTGAGCTACAGCTAGACGGGCCAGTCTAGGGTGACAATATCTTTAGACATCGACGCCTGGAGAACGTCAAGATAGGCTCGTTAGTCATATTAGCATGGATGTAACGAATCACATATAGAATAACAATATTATTTGAATTTACGAAGAATATATACACTCTCCTAGTTTTATAAAATACAGAACTATCTTTCGTCTATTTTGTAAACTAATTTCACCACTCTGGTCTTAGGGTTTTAAGACCACAAGTATTTTATATATAAAAAGTATAGGATTTACTGGGAACACACTCTTTTCAAATACAAACATAGGAAAATAAAGAACAAGCATGCAATTATACATGGTTTTGGAACAAGACTCTCAAATTACTTTTTATAGAAAATATTGGATTTTATGGAGTTTTACAACTTATTATAAACGAAAATATTACAAAGTTTTCCTACAAATATGCTTATGAACTCACCAACATTATATATTGACTCTTTTCAAAATGGTTTGTATTCTAAGGGACTCAGTGAACAGGTACTCGAGCCTTGGATCTGGATATTTTGCTATCTTTTTTAGACATCATACTTTATGTCATTTTTGTATAATCGAAGAACAAATACAATTTGTAAACAATAAACGTTGGTATATTGTAATGTATGATGTCTAGTTGTTTTGTATAATTTATATTCAACTGCTATGATATTATAAAAGATGAAGTCACCCATCCTGGACGTTTCCGCCGTTCCGGTTCGGGGGTGTGACATCAAGGTCCGTCACTTCCTCCCTTAAAGCATCCCAAAAGGAGGTCGATCGATTTTGGCGTGATAAGTGTTGTTGTAGGAGAAATAAGCCAACAGAAGATACATATCCTAGCTCCCACGAAAATCTAGCACGCATGCCTGCAACATATCCTCCAACATCTGGATAGTCCTCTCGCAATGACCGTTGGTCTGTGGGTTGAAAGTCACGTTAAAGTGCAGTTGACAACCCAAGTACTCCTGATGGAATTTCTTCCAGAATCTAGAAATGAATCGAGCGTCCCTATCTGCAACCACTGATACATGAAGTCCATGATGTTCCATAACCTCTCGGATCTAAACATTTGTCATTTTCTCCACAGAGATGTTCTCCTAAATGGGGATAGAATACACACTCTTGGTCAATCAATCCACGATAACCCATATCAGATCCATCCCTCATGCTTCCCACGGTATCTTCGTGATGAAGTCCGTTATGATCTCTTCTGATTTCCAAATGAGAATACCCAATGACTCCATCTTGCCGTGAGGTTGCTAATGCTCATCCTTGACTATCCACCAAGTCAATTACATCTTAACATACCAAGCCACATCTCGCTTCATGCAGTGCCACCAATAATCAGGTCTGATATCTATGTACATCTTTTTTGTGCCTCGATGAATGGAAAACTTCAAATTGTGTGCCTTCTCAATTTGTATATGTTATGTACTGCCCTAATATGGAACCCAAGACCTATAATGCAAAGCCAACAATCCCCTGCTATCGTAATTAAAACTGGACACCTAACCCACAAAGCGCTCACTCTTGTGGTGATTCTCTTTCATATCCTCGACATGATCCTCACGAATTCGCTCCAAAAATGGGGCAATCATAGTCATCTTAAAACATAAATCCCAAATAGGTGTGCTAGTCACCATGCAACTCATCGCACTAGCCACCATGTTGGCCTTCCCTGGGTCGTATAAAATCTCGCAGTCGTAGTCCTTCACTACATCAAGCCACCTACATTGCCTCAAATTCATATTTGGCTGATCCGTCAAGTACCTAAATCATTTTAGATCCATATAAATGGTGTAACGGACCCTGTAAAGATAATGTCGCCAAATCTTGAGGGAAAACACCACATCCCCCAGCTCCAGATCATGTGTGGGATAATTTGCCTCATGAGGCTTCAGCTGCCTCGGCGCATAAGCGCTCACAAGGCATCGTTGCATCAAAATTGGAACAAAACCTATAATCGAAGCATCAAAATAAACTACAAATTCATCAACGCCCTCCGGTAAGGTCAAAATCGAAGCCTAGATTAATATCTGCCTCAGAGTCTCAAATGTTGCCTGCTGGTCAGGCCCATAATAGAAATTAAATATCTTATTCGTCAACCTGGCCAACAGAACTACAATCCTAGAGAAATTATCAATGAACCTCCAATAATACCCTACGAGGCCAAGGAAAATATGAATCTCTAATAGATACCTCCGAACTTCCCATTGCATCACGACCTCGATGTTGGCCTTATCAACCAATATACCCTTATGATTGACGATATGTCCCAAGAATTGTAACTCACGGAACAAAAATTCACATTTGGAGAACTTTGCATAAAGCTTATTCCTCCTCAAATTCGGACAAAATTACAAAAATGGTCCCTGTGGTTTGTCAAACGTCACAAAGTTAGTCCCTCCTAAGTTTTTTTTGATATAAATGGTCCTTGTGGTTTGCAAAAGTTGCACTGATGGCCCTTTTTACTAACACCATTAGTATTCAGCCGTTAGGGATTGAATCTGTAAGGGCATTTTCGTCTTTTCAAGTATAAAGGGACTGAATCCGTGACATTTAGTAAACCACAGGGACCATTTTTGAAATTTGTTTAAAAAAACAATTATATGGCTGGGGGAGGGTTCGAACTCATGACCTCCACCTCCTAAAACCAAAGCTTTAACCAATTCAGCTGCATGCATTCTTGGTTTATTCTTTTCCAAAACTAATTTATATAATAATAGAATCATTAAAAATAAACAATAAATAAACTACAAAAAACATTTTTTTTGAATAATATTTTTTTTAAAATAAAACAATCGTATTTTAGTTATATTATAAAAATATATTTTTTTACAAACAATTTGTATGTATTTTTATGTATTTATTTTACATAAAATATATTTTTTTGTCTTTAAAAAATATGTTTTCGTATAAAAAATATGTTTTCTTAAAATATATTTTTTATGTCTTTGAAATAATAATAATAATTAACACTACTCATGACATAAAAAAATTATATAAATTCTTATGGATCGCTAGTTCTAAAACCGTTTTTTCGTTTATATGTATTAAAAACAACTTAACAATGATTTTGTTATGTATTTAAACAATTTATACGGTTTTTTCTTATATCAAAAGTAGTTTTAATAATTGTTATTTCAAAAAGATATATCACTATGTCTTCCCATCTTCATTTTAAACATACAATTTAGAACTTTCGATTTGAATGAAATACGTATTTTAAATAAGATATATAATCGAATATGTTTTTTTAAATACATATAACTGAAAATCTATTTTAAATAAGATATATAACTGAATAGGTTTTTTTGGTTTGGTATAATCTGTTATTACGTTGTATAGAAAGGCAAAATCTGCCAAATATGTTTTTGGTTTGATCCAATCAGTTTTTTGAAAACCGTTTTTTATGTTTTTTTCTTTTTAAAATACATATTCAGTTCTATCTTTTTGAAATAACAATTATTAACACTATCATTGACATAAAAAAAAACTATATAAATTGTTTAGATACATAACAAAATCGTTGTTAAGTTGCTTTTAATACATATAAACAAAAAAACAGTTTTAGAACTAGCGATCCAGAAGAATTTATATAATTTTTTTATGTCATGAGTAGTGTTAATTATTATTATTATTTCAACGACATAAAAAAAATATATTTTAAGAAAACGTATTTTTTTTAAAAACAAAAAAATATATTTTACTTAAAATAAATACATAAGAATACATACAAATTGTTTGTAAAAAAAGTTTTTTTTATAATATAACTAAAATTCTTTTTGTTTTATTTGAAAAAAAAAATTTAAAAATGTTTTTTGTAGTTTATTTGTTGTTTATTTTTAACGATTCTATTATTATATAAATTAGTTTTAGGAAAGAATAAACCAAGAACGCATGCAGCTTAATTGGTTAAGGCTTTGGTTTTAGGAGGTGGAGATCATAAGCCATATAATTGTCTTTTTTAAACAAATTTCAAAAATGGTCCCTGTGGTTTACTAAACGTTACGGGTTCAGTCCCTTTATACTTGAAAAGACGAATATGCCCTTACTGGTTCAATCCCTAAGGGCTGAATACTAACAGTGTTAGTAAAAAGGGCCATCAGTGCAACTATTGCAAACCACAAGGACCATTTATATCAAAAAAAAAATTAGGATGGACTAACTTTGTGACTTTTGGCAAACCACAGGGACCATTTTTGTAATTCTGTCTCAAATTCTCGAAAACCTCTCAAAAGTGATCATCATGCTGCTCCTTGGTCTTACAACAAATCAAGATATCATTAGTGAAGGCGATCACCTACCGATCCAACATCAGCCTATAAACCTTGTTCATGATGTCCATGAACAGTACCGGTGCATTGGTGTGCCCAAAAGGCATCACCATGAAATCGTAATAACCATATCATGTTCTGAAAGTTGTCTTCTAAACATCCTCATTCCAAACCCTCATCTGATGGTAGCCTGAATGCAATCAATCTTGGGAAACCATGATGCACCATGTAACTGGTCGAACAAATCATCAATACTCAGGAGTGGATAACGTTCTTCACCGTAAACTTCTTCAGCTCCGGATAGTTGATGCACATCCTGTGGGAACCATCCTTCTTCTTCACAATCAAAATCGACGCTCCCCAGGGTGAACTACTTGGCCTGATTAACCCCTTGTCTAATAGCTCCTGCACCTACGTAGACAACTCTTGCATCTCAGGAGGTGCTAACCGATAGGGTGTCCTGGATATCAGAGCCGCACTTGGTACCAAGTCAATCTGAAACTTGACTTGCCTCTTCGGAGGTAATCCAGGAAGATCCTCAAGGGATACATGAGGATACTCCCGGATGACCGGCACATCATCAACCATCTTCTTTCCATCGTATCTAGTATCCAACAGATAGGACACAAAACTAGAACGAACCTTATGAATATACCACCTAGCTTTCGCAGCTCAGCAGAGGGTTGTTCCATGATGAGCACCCTTACTATGAATAATTAGTTCTCCCCCACTTCGGGTTCGAACCCGTACTAGCTGGTGCTCACAGTCAATCATTGCTCTATCGGGCTCAACCAATCCATCCCCATGATGACTTGCTCTCGCGTAAAGGAATAGGGACCAAATCGATTGGATATTTCTCCCTAATCAGCTCAAGAGCACAACTAAATGAACCTCAATACTCTCACTAGACGATTGTGTAACAACGTAAATTTTCAAAACAATTTTTCATTTTTAAAACATTCATTTACTCACAAAATAACACCAAACATATTGTATCAAATGTATTTTTCACAAAAATATCTCCCCAGAATCCAAAACATAAACTCCTAAAGTGTGTACGGATCATGCCGGCGCCTTCTCGCGCTCATCACTGGTACCTGAAACACATCACAAAACAACTGTAAGCATAAATACTTAGTAAGTTCCCCAAAATACCACATACAACACATACGCCACTCAAGCCTATATCCGGTCGATGTGTCTCAGCGGGACCCTCCAGTCCCGTAGCTCGTTGGACCCTCTGGTCCGGTCATAGCTCGTTGGACCCTCCGGCTCGATCTGTATCGTTGGACCCTTCGATCCGGTCTATAACAACATACAACATACACATAACACATAGCACATAATCTCATACATAACACATAAGACCCTCTGGTCTACACAATATACCACTCTAGGTAATGTATAGTGAGAAGACTCCCCTCGATGTCTCGGTAATATCTGACTCGGAATAAATGTGATCTAGCCTCCGCCTAATCACACAAAGTAATACACTCATAAATACAACTGTACTCAACCCTAAAATTCAACAAGGTCAACGATCAACTTTGACCGGACTCGGCGAGTGCACTAAGGCGACTCAGCGAGTCTACACGTGTCCACTGACTTTCTTAGATCCTCTCTTGACACGCCGAGTACCTCCCTAACTCGACGAGTTCCACCTGGCATGAATCGTGGGGCTACCACGACTCAACTCGCCGAGTCTCAAGAACAACTCGGCGGGTTCCGGCTTGAACCCAATCCCCCTGACTCACCCTGACTCATTGAGTCGTTCCCTCAACTCGACAAGTCCACTCACTAAGTGATTACGGGCAAACTTCATACTACTCGCCGAGTCTGTTCTTCAGACTCGGCGAGTTCATGCCATGCATAAACTCAAAACTACTTCTGAGGTCAGATCTGTTCCATTCAATCATAGATCTGGCCTCCCCAAGCATGATAATCACGTAAAGTCCAAACCTTGATGCTCAAACAACATCTATTTTCTCCTATATGATGTTTTGGCCCCATAATTCATAACCCATGGTCAAAACTCCCATGAATCCTCAAAAAGCTTGAGGAATAAAGCTTCTCTGGACCTCTATGGATCCCATTCCAAGTCTCATCACAAATAGGGACGAAATGGACATCAAATCTAACCAACAAAGAGGTCAAGAAACCCTAAACCTCCATGTTCAACATAACAACAAAAAGGGAGCCAAAATATTACCTCCAAAGTGATACTCTAAGCTCCAAATTCGAAGAATGTCCACCTCCCTTTCTTCCTCTTAGCTAGAACCTCCTTTGCATTGCCAAACAATGCTTCAAAGGTTAACAACGGCCTCCTCCCTCCCAAAACGCTCAAGATCTCTTTAAGGTTTCTCTCTGGGGTTGGTGGCCGCAAATGACGGCCATAAGCCCCTTTAAATAGGCCTCAAACCCTAGAAATTAGGGTTTCATTAAACAGCATGGGCTCGTCGAGTCTAGACGCGAACCCGCGTGCAAAAATCGCGATCCTACTCTGCGAGTTTAGAATCCAACTCGCCGAGTCTCCTCACAACACCCAAAAATAAAAGAATAAAAATAATAACTGGGAATCTGGATGTTACAATTCTCCCCCACTAGAATCAGACTTCGCCCTCGAAGTCACACTCTGCAAATAACTCTGGATGCTGCTCACGCATCTCACGCTCCGGCTCCTAAGTTAACTCTGACCCTTTCCGATGCTACCACTGGACCTGCACCAGTGGCACCTCTTTATTCCTCAAGACCTTAATCTTCCGATCTCTGATCGCCACTGGTCTCTCAGCATAATTCAGGCTCGCATCCACCTGAATATCTTCTAGTGGCACTACTGCCGACTCGTCGGCTATGCACTTTCGCAACTGCGACACGTGGAAAGTGTCATGAATCTGACCCAACTCTGCTGGCAACTCCAAACGATAGGCTACCCTGCCTACCCTCGCGATCACCCTGAAAGGACCAATATATCGGGGCCCCAACTTGCCCCTCTTCCTGAATCGAATCACTCCTTTCCAAGGAGAGACCTTTAGGAGCACAAAGTCGCCGACCTGAAACTCAAGCTCGGACCGGCGTCTGTCCGCATAACTCTTCTGACGACTCTGAGCGGTCAACAACCTCTGTCTGACCTGCTGGATCTGCTCTGTTGTCTGAATCACAATCTCGGTACTACCGATCACACGTTGCGCTACCTCTCCCCAGCAAATAGGTGTCCGACACCTCCTCCCATACAACAGCTCAAAGGGGGCATGCCAATGCTCGAATGATGGCTGTTATTGTAAGAGAACTCTGCCAAGGGCAAATACGTGTCCCAACTTTCGCCGAAATCCAACACACTTGCTCGGAGCATGTCCTCGAGCTTCTGAATCGTCCGCTCACTCTGCCCGTCGGTCTGTGGGTGGTATGCAGTACTAAAATGCAGTTTCGTACCCAATTCCTCATGAAACTTCTTCCAGAATCTGGAAGTGAAACGTACATCTCGATCTGAGACAATCAAAATCGGTACTCCATGCCGCGATACCACCTCTCTCACGTACATCTCCGCCAACTTCTCGACGGAAGAGCTCTCACTGATGGCCAGGAAGTGAGCAGTCTTTGTCAACCTATCCATAATCAACCAAATTGCATCGACACCCCTCGCGGTTCTTGGCAATTTGGTGATGAAGTCCATGGCAATCTGTTCCCATTTCCACTCGGGAATCTCCAATGGCTACAACTTACCATGTGGACGCAGATGCTCGGCCTTAACCCTACGACAGGTCAAGCATCTCTCTACAAACCATGCGACATCCCTCTTCATATAGGGCCACCAATAATCCTTTTTCAGGTCCAAAAACATCTTAGTGGCCCCGGGATGGATCGAGAATTTCGATCGATGAGCCTCCTCCATCAAAATGGTACGCACCCCGCCCACGGACGGTACCCAAATCCGACCCTGAAATGTCATAAGCCCCTGGCTATCGGTAACGAACTTCGATACCAGCCTGACAACTCGTTCCCTCTTCTGGCTCTCAGGTTGCACAGCCTCAGCCTGGGCCCCACGAATAGCATCCAAAACCGGGGTCATCACCGTCAATCTCAAACATACATCTCGCAATGGGGCGCTCTCCGCCCTACGGCTCAGTGCATCGGCTACAACATTAGCCTTGCCCGAGTGGTACAGGATCTCACAATCAGAATCCTTGACCACGTCCAACCATCTCATATGTCGCATATTTAGGTTAGGCTGATCCATCAAGTGCTTCAAGCTCTTGTGGTTCGTGTATATCGTACACCAAACCCCATACATGTAGTGTCGCCAGACCTGAGAGCGAACACCACCGCTCCCAGCTCCAAATCGTGAGTGGGATATCTCGACTCATGAGGCTTAAGCTGCCTCGATGAATATGCTATCTCTGGACCTCTATGGATCCCATTCCATTCCAAGTCTCATCACAAATAGGGACGAAATAGAGCTTGAGGAATAAAGCTTCTCTGGACCTCTATGGATCCCATTCCAAGTCTCATCACAAATAGGGACGAAATAGACATCAAATCTAACCAACAAAGAGGTCAAGAAACCCTAAACCTCCATGTTCAACATAACAACAGAAAGGGAGCCAAAATATTACCTCCAAAGTGATACTCTAAGCTCCAAATTCTCTAAGCTTCTCATCACAAAAAGCTTGAGGAATAAAGCTTCTCTGGACCTCTATGGATCCCATTCCAAGTCTCATCACAAATAGGGACGAAATAGACATCAAATCTAACCAACAAAGAGGTCAAGAAACCCTAAACCTCCATGTTCAACATAACAACAGAAAGGGAGCCAAAATATTACCTCCAAAGTGATACTCTAATCTCCAAATTCGAAGAATGTCCACCTCCCTTGCTTCCTCTTAGCTAGAACCTCCTTTGCATTGCCAAACAATGCTTCAAAGGTTAACAATGGCCTCCTCTCTCCCAAAACGCTCAAGATCTCTTTAGGGTTTCTCTCTGGGGTTGGTGGCCGCAAATGACGACCATAAGCCCCTTTAAATAGGCCTCAAACCCTAGAAATTAGGGTTTCATTAAACAGCATGGACTCGCCGAGTCCAGACGCGAACCCGCGTGCATAAACCGCGATCCTACTCGGCGAGTTTAGAATCCAACTCGCCGAGTCTCCTCACAACACCCAAAAATAAAAGAATAAAAATAATATCTGGGAATCCGGATGTTACAGATTGTCGACGATCTCCACCTCTAACAGCTGATCCGACTTCCTAGGGGTGTCACCGAACTTCTTGTTGTGAGTAAGAGATACAAACGATCGGGTGGCGCCCGAATAGAAAAAGAACCAAGGCCAAAACATTGTTCGCCAAGAACGCCCCTAAACAACCATATACACATTTAGCATAAACAATAAAAAATAAATGAGATAGACAGGAAACCACATCCATTGCTAGAAGAGCCTCCTCGGCTGACAGATAGAAAGCTCGAATCCTCACAACTGGCGCCTACGCCAAGCCCTGACGGCCATCGATGATCCTCAATGTCATCGGAGACAATCAACGTTTTCTAGCCCCTCTAATTACAATGGAAACAAATCCAACTCGAAACATGGGTGGTAGTAGTATAATCCCTACTATAGTGATATGTCTTGCAACACTTATAGCAACCGAACCATCCACCGTACAAACCCCATCATGCATCTTGTTGTACTTTCCGTCGTGGCCTCAACCATGTCGGCCCCTCAGTCGATGATCAAAAGTATTGGGTCTCTTCGTTGGACCCCCAACTGTCTGCACCTGCTATGCCTTCCTCTTCCTGAGGTTCTCCAAGTTGATCTCTTGTTCCCCTTCCTGTGCTCTAGCTATTATATCCACTAATTCCTGACAAGCTGAAAAGATAACAAAATCACTGATATCTGTTGTTAGCATGTCATGGTACCGCATCTTCTTCATCTCTTCATTTGCGGCATTTTATGGCACCAATAAGGCTCTCTCCCGAAACTTGGCAGTGATCTCCGCCACATTTTCAATCCTCTGGTGCAGGTCCTAGAACTCCCTAGCCAGTTGTTGTACCTCGATAGCCAGTACAAACTCAGCTCGAAAAGAAAGTTAGGACATGTCATGGCCTAAATATTTGGTGTTCCCACCACTCTCCACGATTAGCTGTAGAAGAGACTCCCTTCAATACATTCTAAATACCTCACGAATAAAATTACATGTCACCACACTAGATAATTCTTCGACTGCTAGGTCCCACCCTAAAACGGTTGGACTCAGACAAGAAGTGTGCAATAGGGTCGTACCTAACCTTCTAAAATTATATAGTCCCCACAACATGCAACTTAACTTATTAGCTTAATAGTTAGCTGACATCATTGGGTCCTCTAAAAACACAAAGCAAGCAACGTTCGAGCATCGAGTAGTCCAAATTGGTGCATCACCTAATCAAGCCATTCTATCTAACATTTGAAACCTATACTAGCATGCAGTTCTATAAGCTCAATCAAAATGCATATAAAGGCATCTCTCCTAGTATTCTCTCATGCAATCATGAGTAGATCCTTAGCCCTAATCTATCATGAAATTCTCATATACTCATACCAAAAGAATAACATAACACATGTATAGGTATTTGGAGAAATACTTACTTAAGCTTAGCCGATTGCACGCATTACACCCCCTTTTTCTTTGTAGAAATATTCTTAGGAAAGTTGTTTTCTTTGAAAATTTTTTTACCAATTTCTCAGTTTGAGTTTAGAAACACCTGAGAGTGTGCCCGAATCCCTCAACCAAGGCTCTGATACAAAATTTTAACGCCCCAAAAATTATAAGTGAAACTTTTTTTTTTTAAATCGACCAAAACAAGAATTTATTCAATTAGAAATCCCACAAGAATATAAAAACATGTCATATAATCATCAAAGTACAAAACAAGTCAAATCATGCGGAAGAGTATTGGATGCGGTACAATCATGTCGAGCTCCTCCCCTTGGAACCATAAATACATGATACCGTAAACATAAAATTGAAAGTACAAAGCTTAGCGAGTTCCCCAAAATATCTTATACCATACATCCATATAACCTCGAAGTTTTACGGGTCTATTTCACCCCTGAGTCTATTTCAACTCAAACGGTGTTTTAAAACTGAACGGGTCCATTTCACCCCCATGTCTATTTTACCCCCAAGTCTATTCCAACTCAATCAATGTTTTTCACTCGAACGTGTCTATGTCATCCCCGGTTCTATTACACCACACATACATAAGCATACAATCATATCAACAAGAGTCACAAATACTTCTAGCTTCCTACACACTTAATCTAGTAGGCTGGCATTTGTGCCTTCAACCCATCAGTACAATGAAGAGATTCACCTCAATCGGTCAACGAATAGATCTCACATTTGAGCCACTGATCCTAAAGTCTCCCATTAAACATATCCAAAACCAAAACCTAATTAGCATTTAGGATAAATCCCCAATCTAGCAAATCCAAATACCAAAATAAATCCTCATTTGGTCAAAAGACCATTTTGACCTTCTAAGTCCTCAACACCTCACAGTTGATAAAAGTCAAATTGGTCAAAAAGTTAGCCGTCAACCATCCGTTGACTTACACGCGACGTACATCTCACTACATGCAGAATGTATAGTCTTATCCAAAATCAGATTACGATGGCGTAACCCAAATTACGCCCCTCATACAAAGCTGTTAAACCATTTTCACTTCAAGCTCTTAATTCATAAAGACCAATCTTCAAATGCTCAGATATGGTCGCAATAAACATCTAGAGTGATAAACTTGATAACTTCATGCCTTTGCATGGCTACATGGAGCTCAAACTCAAACCCTCACTTCCTAACCTCCCCTAATGTCCAAGATATCTTGTATGGATTATAGGTTACAACCAAGATCCCATTTTTTGTGTCCTAAAAGTCTTAGAAACAACAGAAAATAGTAACCCTAAGTTCTAGAGTAGATCCTACTCACAATACTCAAGACTATGGGACAAAAGAACATGTGAATCAAGAATCTAATGAGATCTAACACATGGACAAGAAATATTCAAGCTTTATACCTTCTGGAGTTGGGAAATGTGATGTAGGTTCTTGATCGACAATCTTGGGCTTCAACAATCAACAAGCTTCCACTTCTCCTTCTTCAAAATGCACTAAAAACACAAAAAAAGGTTCAAGATTTGTTCTAAGGGATTAAGGTTTCAAGTTAGATGCTCAAGAGGGTGGAGGTTGGTGATATAAAGATCCTTAAGGGGGTTAATGTCCATAAATATTATTCAAGACCCCAAAATTAGGGTTTGCATCGTGCGCAGTTGAGCCCTACATAACTTGGGTTACGCCTCGTGTAGGGCAATAAATCCTATTTTCCATTTAATGAGTTACCCTCTATGTAACTGGCTATCTACGTCCCACATAGAGACAATTCTCAAAAATAATAATCTTAAAAACATAAATGAATGTACCTGAGAAACGAGTGTTACTGTTTTAATGCACCGCTAAAACACTTTCTAGTTCGGATGTATTTTGAAATCTCGTAATGTTGAAATCTTTCTTTAGTTATTCAATTTCCAATATGAAAAATGGCTTCCTCACCAAATCCCATTTTCGTTGATATTATAGGAACAAAAGTATATACAAATGACAATGTGGTTAAAATTTTTCCATGTATCTAAATGCTAACAATTTGGTGTCATTTCGATTTATCCGATACGAACGCCAAAGAGAGAATGGTCTCATAAGGATGTGGTAGGTTTTGTAATCCTTCAAAAAATTCCACATTATAAAAAATGTGGATCAGTTGGAAATATGGTAAAGGTAGGTACTTTAATTTCAAAAACGAGATTTTGTAATATGTGCTTATGCAAAGGGAGCTTGTACTTGTTGTTAGACGGATTATTTTAAAAGAGATATTTGAGTCTATAGCAAAGTTGTGCATGTTATTTCGGGTCTTATACTAGAAAATGTTTCATCAATATAAGTTAGGTAAAATGAAGGGCAGTATTGTTTAAACCGTATAGAAGTTTTGACAAAATATTCCCTCCTGATTTCTTTGATTTTGTGGAGCACCTGTTCATACATCCTATTGTTGAAGATATTCTTGTTCGTCTTATGTAATGCATACAATAAGTATTAATATTGTTTTTAATCTTAGAGATCAAACATTTTTCAAAATTCAATTAAGTATTCTCAACCTATTCTTGATACTTTCTAAATGTAGGAAGTTAGGATTTATAAAAAAAAAAAAAAAAAAAAAAAAAAAGAATTAGTAACAAATAAAAGGTTGATGGTTTAATTTCCAAGGAGCATTTAGTTTATGAACACACTGCCTACTGTTCTATTTAATTTCCTTGAACATTGAGACACACCACAATCAAGACAAATGTAATTCCACACTGTAACATGCCAACTCTTCGAGTGAACACTCCCAACTAAGTGTGTCGTCTTTTTATCTAGCAGATTATATGAAAAAGTTAGACAGAAAATTCTCATGACTAATGAAGAAATTAAGAAATCATAAACCTATATTATACTAAATTATGTGGTAATTACCCCATACATAGATGAGTTTAATGAAGTGGCACCACAAATGTATCTGGAGGACCCATAATCGTGCTTTAGAGATAACTATTGTGCTAAATATTTCAGAGAACACATAAGAAATTCATTTCAATCATAAAGATTAATATTCAGTGTATTATTAACCAACACAATGTGGGTGTGTTCTTCAATGTAGGTATTTATGGACTCATGGATACCATGATGAGAAATGGTTCGAAATTTAGCAAAGAAATCATCACGACATGATAAATTTCATAATTGTTACATTGTAAATGGCTATAAGTTGCACACATGAAAATTTGGTGATAGAGGAGTGATGAGATACTATGAACTATCGGTGAGAGGGATACTCATAACACCTAAGATTATGACCACTGTCGATTATTAGCGTGATACTATAGCTTGTGTATTGTGGCAACATGAGTTCAACTACTAAAGTGTTTGGTTGGTTTGATCTCTCTCTCTCTCTCTCTCTCTCTCTCTCTCTATATATATATATATATATATATATATATATATATATATATATATATATATATATATATATATAGAGAGAGAGAGAGAGAGAGAGAGAGGGGTTCATGTGTTCTCTATATCTATATTGATGTAGGGATTAATGTGGGTCTATAATTTCAAAAATCTAAAAAAGAGTAATTTTTAAATATTAGATATTAATTATTTATGGTAAAATTTTAAATTAATTAACATCCCATTAAATATCAATTTTGTGTTATATAATTTTTACACAAAGCACACAAAAATGATATTTTAGAGTAATTATATTGTGTATAATACATGGAAGGTGGGTGAAATCAATTTGGGGCATTGGAATTTGACTAGTACCTGATTGATAAAGATATTAAATATTTTTTTCGATTTTGATTGGGTACGTTTTTTTTTTGGACACTCAGAGTGCAACAAAGTTGCTTGGAACAACAATAATAGATGGAAATTTGGAGACAATTTCATGACAAATGTGATTCATCACACCAACAAGGAAAAGTATATCAGAAGGTACAAGCTACTAAAGTAGCAAAAAAGAAAGATAATGAAGATTATTTCAAGAATGACTCACATTTTCAAGAAATACATTGTACTCTTATATAATGTGACAAAAATTTATCGAATGATATTGTATTCTAATAGAATGTGACTTCTAATCTTATAGAATGTGATTGTAAATGAGTTTTTTTATTTATTTTTGGACCTTAGATTCTTGAATAATGTTAATAATAGATGATTATTCTTTAAAAATACTTATTCTTCATGGTTAAATTTTTTTTACTATTTCATACAATCAAAATTTATATTCTATCATATGATGTATTCTAACATAATGTTATTTATGTGTTAGTTTTGGTAAATAAAAACATTCATACAATCCATAAT
Source organism: Lactuca serriola (assembly GCF_051521515.1). Classification (NCBI taxonomy): domain Eukaryota; kingdom Viridiplantae; phylum Streptophyta; class Magnoliopsida; order Asterales; family Asteraceae; genus Lactuca; species Lactuca serriola. The sequence goes on from NC_136411.1 coordinate 355,446,338, forward strand.
GATATTACATGTGTGTATTACATGTGTAGTGTATTTTTACTTATTTTAGAGTCAAATATGTATAACACTCATTTTTATGGCTTATATTGAGATTCATTTGTTGCATTTAAGCTATATTAAATATTACAATTCTAGACTCCAACATAATTAAGAAAATTGATAACTAATTTAAATATATTATCATGTATTGGATGATATATATATATATATATATATATATATATATATATATATATATATATATATATTACTAAAACACATTTTTCTTGGAAACTGTATTTTTTATTTGTCTTTATTGTCCCTTTGCAAAATAAAAAATACAGTTTTCATGAAAAATGTGATGAAAACCCTTAAATTCCAACAAATTTAACTACATAAAACCCTTTTGTGTTCAATATTTGTAACACCCAAAATTTTCAAACAATTTTTACATTTTCAAAAAACATACTTTCATTCATAAATATTCTAAAAATGTCATTGTATCACATATCAACCATAGAAACACAACCCAAGATCATAATGCATAAAAACTCATGTGTGTACTGATCATGTCGGCGCCTTCCCACGATCGTCACTAGTACCTGAAACACATAACACAACACTGTAAGCATAAATGCTTAGTGAGTTCCCCAAAATACTACATATAACACATATTAGCCACTCGAGGCTATAACTCTATGGACCCTCTGGTCCTAACTCTGTGAACCTTCCGGTTCTAACTTTGTAACTCTAGAACATACACAACATAAATCACATAGAAATAATGCAGTGCATCACAATCACATAAATAGCATACAAGATACTCTGTCATATAACTCTGATTACCACTCTAGGTAAAATATAGTGAGAAGACTCACCTCGGGTAACTCGGTAATCTCGAACTCTGTAAAAATCTGATATAGCCTCCACCTAATCATACAAAATAAACACTCTTAATCAATACGTCTCTCAAGGCTAGACTATTCCCACTCTTAGTACTCTTAAAAGGGTAAAAGACCATTTTACCCCTCTTATGGCTCAAAGACCCTAAAGTTGACCAAACCCTAAAAGTCAACAAAAGTCAACACTCCGGGTAACGCTACGTGTACCAAACATGTACGCTGCGCGTACCCGGCGTCCTCACAGAAATGGGGTACGCGACCCCTTACACCGCGCGTACTGGGATTACGCCCCGCGTAACTCCCAGTTTCAGACTCCTTAGCTTTTGGGGTCTTAAACAGTTAAGACACACGTACAACTTTTAGATTTGACCATCCCTAAGCCTCTTAATCCATAAAGTTGGTGACTTTAAGGCTTTGCATGGCTGGACAAGTAACTAACACCCATAACATTTCATTTCCAACCCTAGAAAGCTCATAACTCAAGCATGACCCCATAAAAACGACCAATTTGGGATTTTTATGGATCTATAACACAAATATCACTGAAATGGGACAGATCTAGGTCCATGGAGTCTATTACACTCATAAAATCTCCACCTTTGGGACTTTTAACCCTAGAAATGGTCCATGCAACATCAAACCAAATAAAGAGGAAAGTTTTGAACTTTATACCTCTAGATCAAGCTCCTTCTTCTGAAGATCCCAGATCCAAACTTGCACTTCAAGCCCTATCCTCCACAAGCTGCTCTCCTTCTTCTTCACTAACACACCAAGGCACTTTTAGCTCCAAAACACTCACACTCAAGCTAAGGACGATGGAAGGCTCTTTTAGGGTTTCACTCTCTGATATGGAGGCTGAGAAATGAGCCTTAGCATCCCTTATTTAGTGCACAATCCAAATATTAGGGTTTGCATTTGGGCCCAGTACGCCTAGCGTAACCCTGGATACGCCCAGCGTACCCAGGCGAGGCCGCATCCAACTTAAGCGCAAGAGTACGCGCAGCGTACGCCCCAGTACGACCAGCGTACTCGTTTGCTACAAAAACTCATTCCAAGGACTAATCTTGACAACTTAACAAAAGGGAAGGGTTAAATAGCTTTACCTGAGTTTCGGGATGTTACAATATTCTTTTGCAAACTTTTTGATAAACACCTTAGGGTTTTGGTTTTTGGGTTTAGTATTTATGGGTTAGTGTTTAGTGGTTAGGGTGTAAGGTTTAAGGTTCAAGGTTTAGTGTTTAGTGTTTAGGGGTTAGGGCTTACGGTTTGCTACAAAAACTCATTACAGGGACTAATCTTGACAACTTAACAAAAGGGAAGTGTTAAATAACTTTACCTGAGTTTCGGGATGTTACAACATTCTTTTGCAAACTTTTTGATAAACACCTTAGGGTTTTGGGTTTTGGGTTTAGTATTTATGGGTTAGTGTTTAGTGGTTAGGGTGTAAGGTTTAAGGTTCAAGGTTTAGTGTTTAGTGTTTAGGGGTTAGGGCTTACGGTTTACTGTTTATGGATTTGAGTAGAGTTTTGGGTTTAGGGTTTTGGGTTTAAGGGTTTAGTGTTAGGGTTTTGGGTTTAGGGTTTAGTATTTATGGTTTAGTTTTTAGTGGTTAGGGCGTAAGGTTTAAGGTTTAAGGTTTAGTGTTTAGTGTTTCAGTTATGGCTTACGTTTACTGTTTATGGATTTGAGTTAGAGTTTTGGGTTTAGGGTTTTGAGTTTAAGGGTTAAGTGTTTGGGTTTAGTGTTTATGGTTTAGTGTTTAGTGGTTAGGGTGTAAGGTTTAGTGTTTAGTGTTTAGGAGTTAGGGTTTATGGTTTATTGTTTATAGATTTGAATTGGAGTTTTGGTTTTTGGGTTTTGGGTTTAAGGGTTTAGTGTTAGGGTTTTCGGTTTACGGTTTAGTGTTTAGTGGTTAGAGTGTAAGGTTTAAGGTTCAAGGTTTAGTGTTTAGTGTTTAGGAGTTAGGGCTTACGTTTTACTGTGTATGGATTTGAGTTGAAGTTTTGGGTTTTGGGTTTAGAGTTTAGTGTTTATGGCTTAGTGTTTAGTGGTTAGGGTGTAAGCTTTAAGGTCCAAGGTTTAGTGTTTAGGGTTTAGGGGTTATGATTTATAGATTATTTTTGGGAATTCTTTTGTGGTCTTGGTTTATGAGGTGGATATCTGACCCTTCTTGACTGTTGTGGTACAAAGAACTAGAATTCATCGTTAGTCTTCCATATATATTTGTAACACTAAGTTTTCCATATAAAGAACAGGACTTGGCTATAATGAGTTATTTTTCATTTTACCAATAGATTGTACATTAATTGACTTTAAAAAATTATTACTTGTTGGTTTTTAAATTAAAAAAATTAGTTTATCTAAAAAAGAAAATAACAAATGACTATCTTCTAATGCGGTTCCTCTGATCTTTTAATGTTGTCTTGTACATTTTTTAAGGCGGTTTTTATGTTAAAAGTAGATTACCTAATTGTGGTCTATTTTTGTTAACAGAACAAGTAAGAGCCTATTACATTAAATTCACACCACAAGTGATCAAACACCACTAAGTAAATGTCTTCCCTGCTAAATTTAAATTTTATTCAATATTTTCTTATAACAATTATACAAAAATTGTAATTATCAAAAGATAAGGACAATATTGTTATTACTTTATCAATAGATAGTATTTGATACAAAAATGATGTAAAAACAATATTCAAAAATGAAAAAAAAACATTAATGCATTTAATCAATATATGTCCCTTCGATGTTAGATCGTACGAATGTTGTGCGTTCAATATTATCGTAATTACCGGGTTCAATACCAACCGAAAACAGTGGTAGTTCATCAAAGTGGTTGTATTCTTCTTCGTCAATGACATTATCAACACCAAGAATACGTTGTTTGCTCGGGTCTTTGATATAGAAAACTTGTGTAACATGTTATGCAAGAACGAATGTCTCAGATACATAGCCATTATTTGTAAGGTCGACAAGTGTAAAACCATATTTATCAACTTGAACACCTGTACGGTTATTCACCCAGTTACATTTGAACATACGAATAACGAAGTCATAATAGTTCAACTCCCAATTTTTTGGTATAACACCATAATAAGAATCTTTGGCTATTCTTATCAAAGTATCATGATCTCATCTGTCGAATTCGGTCGTTCATGCTATCATTGTAACTCCACTATTCTGCATTGTACTTTCTTCATCTTGATCTTTGGTGTAAAACGTATAAACGTTAATGTCATACCCTTGATAAGATTTAACTCTACAATCTGGCTCACGTCCCAACCTTTTCACGGTTTCATCAACATTAGTTTCTGCTACCTTCTTTTCCAGCCACCTCGAAAACTCTTTGTTATGATTGTTTATGTACCACATTTGTTCCTTACCCGGGTATTTCGACTTTAACAAGTCCACGTGTTCATCAACATAAGGAGTAAGATATTTCATATATATTAGGACCACTAAATGTACAACTTGTAACTCTTCATTAGTTGGCATGGTTATTTTGAAACCGACTCCTCCCTTACCTTCAAGTCGACCTGAATGATGAGTTTTAGGAACACCAACACTTTCGACATCTTTCATATAGCCTATAAAAAATATTAATATTATATAAAATATAATATATATTATTATACCTGGAATATATTATTAATTACCTTGGTAGAACTCAATCACCTCTTCACAAGTATACCCTTCAACAATACTTCCCTCTGGCCGATTACGGTTTCTTACATAACTTTTTAGGATACCCATGTATCTTGCAAAAAGGGTACATGTACTGTAAGAATACATGACCACAAGCCTTAATTTCTTGTACGATATGAGATATGAGGTGAACCATTATATCAAAAAATGAGGGTGAAATGTACATCTCTAGTTCACAAAGTGTAACATAAACGTCTTTCTCCCATTGATCCAAATCTTCAACATCAATAACCTTTGATTGAATGTTGTTAAAAAAACAATGCTTAATGATAGAATGTCGAACATCATCTTGTAAAATTCCACGAATTGCGATAGGAATCATATGTGTCATCAAGTATGACAATCATGAGACTTCATTCCGAACAATTTACAGTCTTTCATCGACACAAAGCTTTTAATGTTTGCAGAATAAGTTGATGGGATCTTAATATCATGCAAACATTGACAAAACTTTATTTTTTTTCTTCTTTTGATGTAATATAACAAGCAGGTGGGAGTTCAACACCGTTAGCCTTTTCGGACGTTAACCTATCCCCATCTCGGCCATGCCTTTTCGGACGTTAACCTCTTTAGTTTTATGCTTCATATCTAATAATAAGCATATCAAGCTCTCACATACATTTTTTCCAAAGGGCATTTTATCAACATGAAATCTTTTTCCCAACACAACATTTATATTTGCAACTCGTGAAAATGAATCAAATAGTTTCCTCATCGTTCTGATCTCAATACTTCTGTCAAACTCAATAGTTTTCTTCCTAAAATGGTGACCCTTCGGAAGGAATATTCGATGTCCCATGTATACAATTTTTTGCAATTTGTTAACCATATCGAGCTTGTTTGATCTTCACAAATTGGACAATCTTTCTTACCCTTTGTTTTCTATCCTGACAAGTTACCGTATGCTGGAAAATCACTTATAGTACAAAAAATCATGACCCGCAATTGAAATTGTTGTTTCTTATAAGCATCATACACATCTATACCCGAAATCCAAAGAGTTTTTAAGTCATCAATCAAAGGAGACAAATACATATCAATATCGTTACCAGGTTGTCTCGGCCCCTGAATTAACAACGACAACATATTGTAATTCTGTTTCATACATAACCACGGTGGAAGATTGTAAATGCATAAAAGAACCAACCACTTACTATGACGAATGCTTATGTTCCCAAAAGGATTGATGTCGTCTGAACTAAGCCCAAACCATATGTTTCTCATATCTTTTCCAAATTCAGGATACTTCTTATCAATATTTCTACACTGAGGTGAATCCGCAACATGTCTTAGTTTTCCGTCAATTACACGTTCTTCAGAATGCCAACAAAGTAACTTTGCTTCTTTTTCGTTTGAAAATAACTTTTTTAGTCTTGGTATAATAGGGAGATACCACAAGATTTTAGTCGGTGGTCCGTTTTTTGTCACATCATCGTCTACTTCATCCGAATATTTTTTATGTTTATACCTCGATGCACCGCAAAAAACAAAATTCTGTTTATTTTCAAACTCCTTTCTATACAACATGCAATTATTTGGACATGCATATATTCTTTCAACTTCCAATACCATCGGACACATTAGCTTTTTTGCTTGATATGTAGAAATGGGTAATTCATTATCTTCCGGAAGAATGTCATGCAATACCTCTAATAGACTTGTGAAACTTTTATCACTCCATCCGTTTTTTGACATTAAGTTAATCAACCTCAATACCACAATGAGTTTCATAAATTTGGAACCGCTATATAACGGTGTTTCTATTTCTTCAATTAGACGTTGTAATTTTTCTTGTTCAGCATCACCCATATTAGTCTCCATGTCATCAAACATTTCACTGAAATTGTCATTTGGGTCATTTGAATGGTGATCATGTCACACCTCAAAACCATGAATGGCGGAAACATTCTGGTGTGGAGGACGTCATGTACAGTATAACAAACAATTAATAATAGTAAACAAGTAACAACATCATCCATTGCATTAATAGTATAATTTCATACATGTGTGTTCTGTCAAAGTTATAGACACCAAAAATATACATATCAAAATAAAAGATGAGTCTTGAACGAACTCCATCTTCTCAAAAGCCTGGCACCTATACCTATCTAGTGGTGACTAGAGAATACAAGTTATTTTGAAAGCGAGTATCAGCTTAATGCTGGTGAGATCATAAGTATATTAATGTCTGAGTTTGTATGAAAATGTTTGTAAAATGTTTCTGTAAGATGTTTTGTACAATGTTTTGTATAATGTTTGAACTCTCCTAGAAAACCCTATGTTTCCTACTAACTGTAGCCTTCTACCAAGGAATCTAGTGTCTGTGTGTATGTCTCTTGATAGAGTGTGTGTTTTCCCAATTCTGATTGTCATTAACCAAAAATATAGTTTCTACATTACCGTGCCTCGTGTGAATATTCACGAAGTGAATGTAAATGGGAAAATATTATCGTACCGTAGTATTTGTAATAAGTGACTACTGTGGTACTAACCACCTTAAAACAAATGTATTCAATGTAACATGTGATCAACCTGTATCCTGCTACCGACTCTAGTAAAACGACGATGTAAGACGCCGTAAGAAATGACATTTGGCACCCGTAGACTTGCAAGTCCCACTGTAGTGTGCAGCAAGGTGTAGGATAGTCAATCCAATATAGATCTATACGTAAATTCATACGCTCCCCAATTAAGGAGATTCGGGATACAAAAACGGTCATGGCAGGAAGTGGCATCCCCCGCTTAATGGTTCACATAACTGCATAAATGTACATGTAATGAATGTGCTAACTGAAAGGTGTACCCTTTCTCTATCTAGCCTGTATGTACTGAAATGTTCTGTTTGTGCTAGATGTAATGTATGTTCTCTCTATCTAGCATGTATAGTAATGTATTGTGCGTACTAGCTGTAATGTACTGTATGTATTACTCGTACTGACTCATTGTATGTTTCATTGTTCTAGTAATAGTAATAGTATCCTCCTATGCTACCCCTATGGTAACTTACTAGTGATGTAACTGGTACGTATGATCATGGAAGTATACCCTTGCTACCCAAGGGTACCGAATGAACTGGAAGGACCTTTATGACTATATATGTACACATGATATATAACTAATATTTAAACGACCTTCGGACGGCTACCCGATATCCCACCAGACCACATCTCAACTGCTAAAAGGAAATAGGGCGGCCAGGCCTTCCTAAGCTTTTTAAACATTGCTTATATAACTATACATACCTAGACATGCAATTGATAATAAGTATAACAGAGCTTAAGTAAATTTATTTGATAAGTATAAGAATTTGTAAAATAGTTTGAAGCAAAATAGTTTGATAAACAATTTGAATAATAAGGAAATCATTGGTTTTGTAGTTATTAATCACATGTGATTGATGTAATAACTATAAGTATTTGACTTGTATCCCCCCCATAAAAGCATTTAAAAACATTTAATCCATTGATTAAGGGGCATGAACTCACCTGTAGTGAGTGGTACGGATGTACTGAAGATGTAGGATTGCTAGGTGTCAAGTGAAGTCTTGAACACACTCTATGATCCTAGTTAACATATAATCATACATATATGTACCCAATTAGATTTAAACTACTAATTGAAAATGTTTAGACCTCCTAGAACATGCTAAACACTTTACATAAGTGTTATTAGCCTTAAGGATTTCATCGAAGTTGTTGTAGGACAAGGCTAGTGGTTTTTAGGGTTCCAAAGGACCCCATACTTGAGTTTAGTCCCCAAGAACCAACACACAAGGAGTTTACGGTCATAAACTCTTGAGTTTACGGCTGTAAGCTCCTAAGCTTTAGGTTATTTTGTGCTTTGAAGTTCTACATGTTCCCTAGAAGCATTCCTACTTGATGGATTAATCCTTGGAAGGGTTTAGGGCTTAGATACACTCCTTTGAGGAGTTCACGGCCCCAATGACCAAAACCATTAGAGATTACGACCATAATCTCTCTTTGGGATGGGTTTTTGATGATTTAATGTGCCTAAATTAACTAGGAGTAAATCAAGGCTTTTGTCCAAGGCTTTTGGAGGGTTTAAAGCCTCTTTTGACCCATGAGTTTGGAGTTCATGGTCCAAGAACTTCTTGGGCCATGAACACCTTACTCTTGGTGTTTTTGGGTGTTTTCTAGTCCTATATACAATAAGATAGGAGTCTAAGCTAGTTTCATATCAAGAGGAAAGGACTAGGCACTCATTTGTCCCTTATAAAAGGGTTTACGGTCCAAGATGTTCTTGGGCGGTAAACTCTTAAATCTTGTTGTTTTGACATGAATTCTAGGTTATTAAGCACTTAATAAGCTATATAATACAACTAGATAGATGTATTCACGTTTTGGGACGAAAGTCCGAAGATCCGTGAGAGAGAATCTGCTTTTCTCTAGTTGGAAATGGAACTAATGAATAAATATGGCTCAGAATCCTATTTATACTCCTGGGATTTTTGGCAGAAGATATTTTATTCAAGAAATGAACTCTAATATCATAGAGTTTTGAAATAACAGAGTTACACATAACCCTAGTGCATCCTCTCTCCTGATATCTCCTTAAGTGTAAATCCTGAAATACTCAAACTTATACTAAAAAGTCTGAAAATTTACTACAATTGTTTTGACTTCTATTGAAGTGCTATTGTTTGTACAGAATAGAATTTCAGGTTGTCACATCATCCCCTCCTTAGAAGGAATTTCGTCCCGAAATGAGAATTTAAGAAAATAAGTAGTTACAAATAACTAAGTAAAAAGATGAGGATATTTCAGTTTCATCTGATCCTTACGCTCCTAAGTGAATTCCGGTCCTCGCTTGGCGTTCCAGTGAACATTCACTATCGGGATACGACTTTTTTTTGTTTTCTTGACCTCTCGGTCCATGAACTCTACTAGTTCCTCCATGAAGTTGAGGCTCTCGTTGTTCTTGATCTCGTCGAGTGGAATAACAAGAGTCTCGTCGGACAGACACTTTTTCAAGTTCGATACGTGGAAGGTAGAATGTATGTTACTGAGTTCGTGCGGTAAGTTAAGTTTGTAAGCTACTGGGCCAATTCTTGCGAGAATCTCGAAAGGCCCAATGTACCTTCGATTTAGCTTTCCACGCTTTCTGAAGCATATCAAGCCCTTCCAGGGTGAGACCTTCAATAGAACACGGTCGCCCACCTGAAATTCCAACGGTTTCCTACGTTTATCAGCGTAGCTTTTCTGTCGGTCTTTGGAGGCTTTCAATCGTTCACGGATCTGAACGATCTTCTCCGTCCTTTCCCGTATGATTTCCGCTAACTGGGTATCACCCACCTCAGCCCAACACAGAGGGGATCTGCACTTTCGGCCATAGAGGGCCTCGAATGGAGCAACCTTTATGCTCGTGTGATAACTGTTGTTGTAGGAAAATTCGAAAAGGGGTAAATGAGTATCCCATGCTTTCCCAAAGTCTATCACACAAGCTCGCAACATATCTTCCAAGGTTTGGATAGTTCTCTCACTTTGCCCGTCGGTCTGTGGATGGTAGGCTGTACTCATGTCCAGCCTAGTTCCTAGGGAACTTTGTAACGACTGCCAGAACCTTAAAGTGAATTTACTATCTTTGTCCAAGATAATAGATAAGGAAGCACTATGCAGTCTTATAATCTCCCTAATGTAAGTTCTTGTAAGTTTCTCCATCTTGTCTGTTTATTTGATTGGCAAGAAGTGTGCAAACTTGGTTAGTCTATCGACGATGACCCATATGGAATCAAGTCCACCCGTCGTCTTGGGCAACTTGGTTGTGAAATCCATAGTTATCCGCTCCCACTTCCATTCCGGTATCTCAGGCTGTTGTAGAAGATCGGAGGGTTTCTGGTATTCGACCTTGACCTTTGCGCAAGTAAGGCATTTACTCACGAAGGTAGCAATCTCTACTTTCATGTTAGGACACCAGTATAACTTTTTGAGGTCCAGATACACCTTATCTGATCACGGGTGCACGGAATAACGAGTGTTGTGCGCCTCGTTCATGACTAAGTCTCTGAAACCGCCGAGTTTCGGGGTCCAGATCCAGTCCATGAAATAATAACTTCCGCCACACTTAACCTCCAAGTTCTTATCCATCCCTCTTAGAGATTCACCCGCCACATTTTTAGGCTTCAAAGCGCCAAGCTGAGCTGCCTTTATTTGCGTGGACAAGTGTGAATGGATAGACATAGTCAATGATTTGACTCTACGACCAGAATATTCCTTCCGACTCAAGGCGTCAACTACTACGTTGGCTTTACCCGGATGATAACGAATTTTGCATTCATAGTCACTGAGTAGCTCGACCCACCATCGTTGTCTCATGTTGATCTCCTTCTGGTCGAAGATGTGTTGTAAGATCTTGTGGTCTGTGAAGATAGTGCTCTTCGTTCCGTACAAGTAATGTCTCCAAATCTTCATAGAAAACACAACGACTCCTAGTTCAAGATCGTGGGTCGTGTAGTTGACCTCATGTGTCTTCAGTTGTCTCTAAGCATAGGCGATGACCTTACCTCGCTGCATCAGAACACATCCGAGCCCTTGATTCGATGCATCGCAATAGACTACGAAGTCTTCTATCCCTTCAGGGAAGGATAGTATTGGTGCGGTGCACAAGGCCTGTTTGAGCGTTTGGAACGCTCTCTCCTGCTTCTTTTCCTAGTCAAAGGCCACGCCCTTCTGGGTCAGGGTTGTAAGAGGTTTCTCTATGTGGGAGAAGTTCTGAATGAACCTGCGGTAGTAGCCAGCGAGGCCTAGAAATTGACGAATTTTCGTAGGCGTCTTCGGTGCTGACCAGTTCTGAATGACCTTGATTTTGGAAGGGTCCACGTGTATACCCTCTTCGCTAATCACGTGCCCTAAGAATTTGACTCTTCGAATCCAAAATTCGCATTTCGAGAACTTCGCGTAGAGCTTCTCCGAACGTAATGTTTCGAGGACTTGTCGCAAATGTTGACTATGCTCCTCCTTACTACGAGAGTAGATAAGTATGTCATCGATGAAGACGATGACGAACTAATCTAAGTATGGACGACACACCCTATTCATTAAGTCCGTGAATACTGCGGGCGCGTGTGTCAATCCGAACGGCATCACTACGAATTCGTAGTGCCCATAACGAGTTCGGAAGGCTGTCTTTGGAACATCTTCCCCTAGCACTCGTAGTTGGTGATATCCGGATCTCAAGTCGATTTTTGAAAAGAAGTTCGCCCCTTGAAGTTGGTCTAATAAATCGTCGATCCGAGGCAAAGGATAACGATTTTTGATAGTTAGTTTTTTGAGCTCCCTGTAGTCGATGCACATAGGAAACGATCCGTCTTTCTTCTTGACGAACAAGACTGGAGCTCCCCAGGGTGAGAAGCTTGGTCTTATAAAGCCCTTGCTGAGCAGTTCGTTAAGTTGACCGAACAGTTCTTGCATCTTTGTAGGTGCTAGACGATAGGGCGATTTGGATACTGGGGTAGCCCCTGGAACTAAGTCAATTCGGAACTCGACTTGATGTTGCGGATGTAATCCTGGGAGTTCTTTTGGAAATATTTCTGGAAAGTCGCGTACTATTGGAATGTTCTGAACGTCCTTCGTTTCTTGGCTCACATCGACCACATGAGAAAGGAATGCATGACATTCCTTCCGCAAGAATTTCTGAGCTTGGATGCTCGAGATGATACGGAGGTTCGTATTGGGTTTGTCGGCATACACTACTAAGGTTTCACTAGACAACAAATTAAGGCGAACAACCTTTTCGTAACACATGATATCGGCACGATGAAGACTCAACCAATCCATGCGATAATGATGTCGAAACTTTTAATTGAGACCGGCATAAGATCGATAGAAAATGAATGGTTATCTAAAGTTAGGTTACACCCTACGAATATACTACTAGTGCTCTCTGTCTTCCCATTTTCCATTTCTACAGTGAACGGTTCATTAAGTGCTCGTGATTTTTGCCTAAGTAAATGAGCAAATTTTTGGTTCACGAAACTCCTCTCCACTCCACAATCAAATAGAATGCATGCATAAGAGTTATCGTGGAGGAACGTACCAGTGACCATTGTGGGGTTGGCTACCGCTTCCTCATGGCCCATGGCCAGAACTCTTGCTGCTCTACCGGCAAACCCTGCCTTCGGGCAGTTTCTTTTGAAGTGGCCTACTTCGCCACATCCATAGCAAGTTTGGCCCGCTCCAGCACCGGGGGCTTGGTTGATTGGCTTCGCCGGAGCTTTACAGAAATAGGTTGTGTGCCCCTTTCCATTGCAGTTCAGACACTGCATCTCCCGGCATGCGCCGACGTGATGGAAGTTGCACTTGTTGCACTTAGGCAAACTTCCAGAGTACTGCTTTACCGGAGCAGGAGCGGCAGGTGCTATCGCAGCATGTACTGCCACGACCTGCCTCTTCTTGGTAGCCTTAGCCTTCTTCTTGTCATCCCAAAACTTCCGCTTGGGGTCAGCGGTTCTTGCAGGTTCTGAGATGGCCAGGGTAGTTGTTGCGGCCGGGGTACGAACCCCATGGTCTATGAGCCGCTATGCCAATCGCTTGGCACTATCAAATATGGTGGGGTGTGATGCCAAAACATTTCCCTGGTATGGGGGTACCTGTTCCCATATGTATCTTTTGATCTTCTTTCCCTCTGAAGGAATCATGTTGGGACAGAAGGCCACCAATTCACAGAACATGGCGGTGTAGGCGACTACATTGGAGCCCTTCATGGTTAGGCCCCACAGTTCTTCCTCCAGCTTTTGGATCTCGCCCCTCGGGCAGTATTCCTCAATCATGAGGTCTCTCAAAGTTTCCCAACCCATAGCATTAGCCACTACAAGAGATAGTGACTTAACATGGCCATTCCACCATGTTAGGGCTTTGGTTTCGAAGGTGCAAGCAGCATACTTCACCTTGCTCTCCTCGGGACAAGAGCAGATTTCGAAAACCGATTCGGTTTTCTCGAACGATTGCGAGAGGGCAATGACTCCGTCAGTCCCCTTGAAAGACAATGGCTTGCAGTTCGTGAAGTCCTTATAGGAGCACTCTCTCGAGCGCACATGAGCTTCAATATGAACAGACTGGACAGGGGTTCCTCCTCTAGTGGAACCAGATGAATGATATTGAGCCATGGTTGTAGCCACAGCCGCAACTACGGCAACATTTAGAGCTGTCGTATCGAACTGAGGAGTAGGTGGTTGAGGAGGTGGAGGAGGTGGTGTTTTGTTATTGAGATTTCTCCTTGGATTTCTACGAGGCGGCATCTTTGATCTATAGTTTATGAAGATGAAACATTGATAAGATTTCAATGGAAGGAGTGATGAGAATGACTCATGGACTAACTCCCCATAGCCCAAAGGATATGATTGAATGGAAATCTAGAACAAATAAATGATCACATTTGGATAATAATTCTCATAAGATTAGGTAGCTATCAATATTACTGGAATTACAGATGTAATAAGTTCGGGAAAAACAGCCAACAAAAATAGGCCTTACATCAACCAAAATGGGAAAATTTTAACAGATTACAACCTAACCAAGACCTACCAGGCCTACGATTTACAAGACAGAGAATCAGACCAGAGTTTTACATAACTAGGTTATAACCAAAAGAGAGAAGTTGATGAGAATCTATCGGCGACGAAAACTACCAGAGTGAGTCCTTGCTCCAGACAGAAGATGTTCTATGTCCCTCATACGCCTATCAGCCCTTGCTTGCTGAGCTCGAAGTTCTTTGACTTCAGCTCGCATTTCAGTGAGTTCCCTCTGAAGAGTTGTATTGTGGACAAGAGTCCTTTCATGAGCATACTCTAGCTGGCGAATGCGGACAGTGTTAACACCAGTGTTGGCATCAATCTCCAAGACTCGGTTGATAGATGATTGACCCAGTATCGTGTTCCGAGAAATCCTACGAACCATGATAGGTAGGACTCTGTCAGCAGAACCTCCATTAGTGAGGTTGTAGAAACTCCTGTCTCCATTATAGGGAATGGGTTGACCCTGTTCATGGCTCCATGTATTTAAGTTTGTTGCCCACAGGGGTTTGGGTCCTTGAAATGCTGGACGAGGGTCAGGGTTTTGATCAGCTGGGGGTAGGTTGTTGACTTCTGGCTCTAAGTCAGAACCATCAGAAAAGCCTTCAACTTCATGATCATCCAAAGGGATTGGGTGATCATCCTCAGGTTCATCCTCTAGCCATCCTGCATTGTCGTGCTTGGGATAGTACGGGTCTCCGAGAATGTGGAATCCAGCCATTAAATCTACGCGAGAAGGGAGGTATAAGAATCTAGCACATAAGTAACTTATAGTAATGCAAAATACTCCTATAGTATTTTAAGTTTATGTTCTGTTGTTCTCATTGTGGTATTGTAGGTAAGTTTTTAGACTTGTTGCAACCTCACAACCACACTTAGGCACATGCTAGTCAACTCTCGGATAATATAGTTGATCAGGCTATATCTTCCCAGTTTTGACCATATGTCTCTAAGTCTAATTGTGTTTCCCAACAATCGTAATACTTTTGTACAGTCGTAGTGACATTGATTTTAGTATGAATGCAGGCACGTATACCTAATTAAATATTTTAAATATTTAAAGTATAAACTCTTAGTCAGAGTATTTTTAATCCCAATGTATTTATAGTTAGTATATCTTTTATGGGTTGATATACTCAATTCACTATAAACAATGCTCTGATACCAATCTGTCACACCCCAAAACCATGAATGGCGGAAACATTCTGGGGTGGAGGACGTCATGTACAGTATAACAAACAATTAATAATAGTAAACAAGTAACAACATCATCCATTGCATTAATAGCATAATTTCATACATGTGTGTTCTGTCAAAGTTATAGACACCAAAAATATACATACGAAAATAAAAGATGAGTCTTGAACGAACTCCATCTTCTCAAAAGCCTGGCACCTGCACCTGTCTAGTGGTGACCTGAGAATACAAGTTATTTTGAAAGCGATTATCAGCTTAATGCTGGTGAGATCATAAGTATATTAATGTCTGAGTTTGTATGAAAACGTTTGTAAAATGTTTCTGTAAGATGTTTTGTACAATGTTTTGTATAATGTTTGAACTCTCCTAGAAAACCTTATGTATCCTACTAACTGTAGCCTTATACCAAGGAATCTAGTGTCAGTGTGTATGTCTCTTGATAGAGTGTGTGTTTTCCCAATTCTGACTATCATTAACCAAAAATATAGTTTCTACATTACCGTGCATCGTGTGAATATTCACGAAGTGAATGTAAATGGGAAAATATTATCGTACCGTAGTATTTGTAATAAGTGACTACTGTGTTACTAACTACCTTAAAACAAAAGGTATTCAATGTAACATGTGATCGACCTGTATCCTGCTACCGACTCTAGTAAAACGACGATGTAAGACGCCGTAAGAAATGACATTTGGCACCCGTAGACTTGCAAGTCCCACTGTAGCGAGCAACAAGGTGTAGGATAGTCAATCCAGTATAGATCTATACACAAATTCATACGCTCCCCAATTACGGAGATTCGGGATACAAAAACAGTCATGGCAGGAAGTGCGATGCCCCGCTTAATGGTTCACATAATTGCATAAATGTACATGTAATGAATGTGCTAACTGAAAGGTGTACTCTTTCTCTGTCTAGCCTATATGTACTGAAATGTTCTGCGTGTGCTAGCTGTAATGTATGCTCTCTCTATATAGCATGTATAGTAAAGTACCATGCGTACTAGCTGTAATGTATGTATGTATTACTCATACTGACTCATGAATGAACTGACTCATTGTATGTTTCATTGTTCTAGTAATAGTAATAGTATCCTCCTATGCTACCACTATGGTAACTTACTAGTGATGTAACTGGTACGTATGATCATGGAAGTATACCCTTGCTACCCAATGGTACCGAATGAACTGGAAGGACCTTTATGACTATATATGTACACATGATATATAACTAATATTTAAACGACCTTCGGATGGGTATCCGATATCCCACCAGACCACATCTCAACGGCTAAAAGGAAATAGGTCGGGCAGGCCTTCCTAAGCTTTTTAAACGCTGCTTCTATAACTATACATACCTAGATATGCAATTGATAATAAGTATAACAGAGCTTAAGTAAATGTATTTGATAAGTATAAGAATTTGTAAAACAGTTTCAAGCAAAACAGTTTGATAAACAATTTGAACAATAAGGAAATCACTGGTTTTGTAGTTATTAATCGCATGTGATTGATGTAATAACTATAAGTATTTGACTTGTATTCCCCCCCCCCCCATAAAAGCATTTAAAAACATTAAAACCATTAATTAAGGGGTATGAACTCACCTGTAGTGAGTGGTACGGATGTACTAAAGATGTAGGATTGCTAGGTGTCAAGTGAAGTCTTGAACACACTCTATGATCCTAGTTAACATATAATCACACATATATGTACCCAATTATCTTAAAACTACTAATTGAAAATGTTTAGACCTCCTAGAACATGCTAAACACTTTACATAAGTGTTATTAGACTTAAGGATTTCATCTAAGTTGTTGTAGGACAAGGCTAGTGGTTTTTAGGGTTCCAAAGGACCCCATACTTGAGTTTACTCCCCAAGAACCAACACACAAGGAGTTTACGGTCGTAAAATCTTGAGTTTACGGCCGTAAGCTCCTACGCTTTAGGTTATTTTGTGCTTTGAAGTTCTACATGTTCCCTAGAAGCATTCCTACTTGATGGATTAATCCTTGGAAGGGTTTAGGGCTTAGATACACTCCTTTGAGGAGTTCACGGCCCCAATGACCAAAACCATTAGAGATTACGACCATAATCTCTCTTTGGGATGGGTTTTTGATGATTTAATGTGCCTAAATTAACTAGGAGTAAATCAAGGCTTTTGTCCAAGGCTTTTGGAGGGTTTAAAGCCACTTTTGACCCATGAGTTTGGAGTTCACGGTCCAAGAACTTCTTGGGCCGTGAACACCTTACTCTTGGTGTTTTGGGGTGTTTTCGAGTCCTATATACAATAAGATAGAAGTCTAAGGTAGTTTCATATCAAGAGGAAAGGACTAGGCACTCATTTGTCCCTCATAAAAGGGTTTACGGTCCAAGATGTACTTGGGCGGTAAACTCTTAAATCTTGTTGTTTTGACATGAATTCTAGGTTATTAAGCACTTAATAAGCTATATAATACAACTAGATAGATGTACTCACGTTTTGGGATGAAAGTCCGAAGATCCGTGAGAGAGAATCTGCTTTTCTCTAGTTGGAAATGGAACTAATGAATAAATATGGCTCAGAATCCTATTTATACTCCTGGGATTTTTGGCAGAAAATATTTTATTCAAGAAATGAACTCTAATATCATAGAGTTTTGAAATAACAGAGTTGCACATAACCCTAGTGCATCCTCTCTCCTGATATCTCCTTAAGTGTAAATCCTGAAATACTCAAACTTATACTAAAAAGTCTGAAAATTTACTACAACTATTCTGACTTCTATTGAAGTGCTATTGTTTGTACAGAATAGAATTTCGGGTTGTCACAGATGATCATCAACATATGAATCGTTTTTGTATGTACTATTATTAATATTTAAATTGCTCGACGATGTGCCACGATCAAGAAGTGTTTCTCTATGTCTTGACCAACAAGTGTAATTAGGTACAAAACCATTTTGCAACAAATGATACTCTATTTCTCCAGTACGATTAAACGTTTTAAAGTTTTTACAAAGGTTACAAGGACAAGAAATCGATTCATTTCCTTTATTCATGCGATTTGCTTCGGCAACCCTAATAAATGTTTGAACACCCTCTATATAAAGTTCAAAAAAACGTAAAGCTTTGTACATCCAATAATCACGACTCATCTGAAAATTAAAATAAACAAACAAAGAATGTAATATATCGATTTTCAACAAACAGATGATGTAAATTTTAACATGTTTAATAATCTATAAAATTCAAATTAAAAAATAACAATTAAACAATCATTTTAATAAAAAGGTAAAAATAAAATCAAAAGAACAATAAAATTAAATTTACCTTTAATGAAGATAACTAGGCAATTTAATGAGGTTATTTTGAGTTTTTGTACCGCTGTAGAGGGAATCTATGAAGAAGAAGAACGTTCGCATTTAAAGTAGAAACCCTTGAAGGATAAACTGAATTACTGATAAAGCTCTAGCTTTTAATTGATGCGTTTTCAGAAAATCGCATCAAAAAGTCGAAATTTAATAATGTGGTTTATAAACAAAAACGCACTAAAAGCTCATAATTTAATGATGTGTTTACAACAAGTAGCATCAAAAAATCGATTTTAATGCTTTTTTTCATAAACCGCATAAATAAATCTATTGAAAGATACTTGTAAGTGCTCTTGTAATGCGGCTTTCATATTATTTGATGCGGTTTTTATTTAATGAGGCAGTTTTTATATACAACCGCCTCAAAAAAGAAAAAGGATTTTCACTAAAAAAAAACTCTTGTGTACTAGTGTTCATTATTACTTGCTTATAAGTCAAAAAATCGATTTTAATGCTATTTTTCATGAACCCCTTTAATAAATCTTTTGAAGGATACTTGTAAGTGCTTTTTTAATACGGTTTTCATATTATTGATGCGGTTTTTATTTAATGAGGCCGTTTTTATATACAACCGCCTTAAAAAAGAAAAAGGATTCTCACTAAAAAAAACTCTTCTTTACTAGTGTTCATTATTACCTGCTTATAAGCCACAGAGCATAAATACAAACCTATTTCCATCAAAAGAAATATGGACGATGGTCTCAAGCAGGGGCGTAGTTAGGCTTCAACAAGGTAGGTCCTGGGACCTACCTTTTTTTAAATACAACAAATATATATAGAAAATATGAAGGACCTATCTCATTATTGCTAAAAGATCCATCTATTTTTTCTAAAAGACCTAATTATTTTAGTTTTATTTACATATGGTTTTGGTTCTAGATTCGTCAGTGGTCTCAAGAGAAGCATAGTTCTTCAAATAAAATACAAGCACTCAATTAGAGAAACCTCCACGGGACCTCCAACAATATTCGATTAAATTATTTTGATGAAATACTTCAAATTCTAAGTCAGTCTTCAATTTACGCTGGAAAGAAAAGAGATGAGTTAACTACTTAACTTCACTTGACATAGATCAATCTCTCGATGATTATAGACATTTATCATAAAGAAAATGGTCTCGATGAACGTTATATTTTCATGAAGATGATAATCTTTTTCATTGTTATACTCCTATTTTGTCCCTTCCAACCAAAAGAGTGGGACTAAAACTTAATAAATTAGTCTCATTTGAGAATATCTGATATTCTGGTCCTACTGTTCCTTAAAGCTATACGTCTAATCCCATATACCAAATACTATCTTATTATGCAACCTGTACTTTGCAACCTTCCCCCCTATATAACCGATGTGGGTGGGTAGTTGATGCCTTGCCTTGCTAGTTTATTAATAGTATAGATTTTTTTGTTGATAAAAGAAATGAAATATGGTATTTCCATATCTAATATAAAACTTTTACTTTAACAATACCCACTATACTCCACATGTCATCTCTTGCACCTCAACGTCATCACCTAAAAATTTAGCTACAACATGAGCCACCACCATGGTGTATACAAAAAAGAGAAATAAACGTGGTGTGTCTCTCATTGGTCGTGGTCGTTGCGCAAGAAGAAGGCGGTGTGCATGGTGGTGGTCATGGTAGCCTTACCACCTTGCTATGAAACTTTCTCTTATGCCAAAAGGCCTAAAAAGCAACTATAGTTATAAACTTCATATCTTCTAAAAGAAATAATCTTTTTCATCTATTTTAAATTGAAAGTTTTTCTTAGCCGCCTAACATTATTTAATAATTATAAGTTAATAATTTAGTATAATTAATGAAGAAACAATCATATTCACAAGCTAGAAAAGACAATCTCCCATGTGCTCCATTCCATTAAAAACAGAAAGCTTAGGCATCTCACCTTCTAATTTTACTAATTTAATCAGATGATCATTTTTGGAATATTTTATGTTATGTTCCCCTGATAAATAATTGCATTCATAATGTAATGCCTCATTATTTATGCATCGGCAGATCCCTACAAACTTTAATAATCATCTTTTATATATATATTTTTTGAATCTAATGAGATCTCTCATCATTTTTGTGTATATCATATTATATATAAACTTATAGTAAGAGGTGTTTGGTTTGTTTATTTAACTTAAGAACTGTGTTTTGATTAAAAAAATATTAGTTTATGTGATAACAGAAAAAGTAATAAATATAATAGCGTTTGCATTAACTTATATGATAGCAAGAAGCTCTAGGTTTATATAGTTTTTTTTTAAAAGAAAATGTTTTGATAAATTTATAGTTATTTTAGATAAAAAAAAAAGTTAAGCACTTTTCAAAAATTCGAAATATTGACTTTTGGAAAAATCGTTTTTTATGAGACAGTTTCCTCAAAAATCTGGTGAACCAATGTGATTACACCGCTAAAAAGTCGTTTGAATACTTCGAGCGATCACGTTATCTAGAGTGCAAACTCAAAAGCCAACATAAACCACTGTCAGATGTATACTGACAATTGAACCGGCGATCGAACCGATTAAAACAGAAACCGGTAATCAAACCGGTTCAACTAAAAAGCCAATTTTTAAAAATTATATTCTATTTATTCAAACATCTTTTTAGTTTTATTAGCTTTTAAAAATGTTAAATTAATAATCACTTTTCAAACTCAATCTCAAACACCCTTTATATTCTAAATTCAAAACATAGTTATCGCGTATATCTTTTCGTAAATTCGTAACAATTATCTATGATGAAAATTTCATATCGTAACATATATTTATATTTTATCTATAGGAGATAGAAATGTATGATGTGTGAAATTTAAATGAATGAAAACCACAACAATTTTATTATAAATCCATAGCTTTTTAAAAATTAAGTTTCAAAAAATATTATGCAGACTATTTTAAGGAGTTTAATGATAGTTTCCCTAAATTCATTATGGTGGTTCTCGCTCGGTGGATCAACATAGAATTTTAAAAAGTAATTTCTTAATTTATGCTAGTTATTATTGCTTACTTTTAAATATTAAGTAGTTAATATTTTTTGTCATCCAAAGATATAACTATAGTCTATACGTTTTACTCCGTCAAACAAATAAATGAAAATGTACAAAGAATATTATAAATAAAAAATCTACTTTTAAGATTATTATCTATAAAAAAATATATTTATTTATAAATATAAAATCTACTTTTAAGATTATTATCTATAAAAAAATATTTATTTATAATAAATACACGCTTTATATACAAAGTGAAAATAAAATAAAAAGGTAGAATAAATAATCATAAATGAGATGAGGCGCGCTCGTGTGGTGTGGGCTGATTACTTTTATGAGGTTGATTGACTCTATATATCTCTCTACCAAATACTAGGTCTAGGATTAGGATTAAGATTATCTATCCTTTTAGGGAAATCCTTTTAACGGAATATTAGTTCTTTTTTTAATGGCGGGGAAATATTATTAAGAAAAATAAAACAAAACGTAAACGAGAATCTCAAACCTAAATACAAACAACAGAGGTAAGAGGATACATACATAAAATATACGAATCAAATTTTTTAAATTCAGACATATTCTGAATCTAATTTGCAAATAAGCATGCTAATATCATCCGTTAATAACATAGTACCCCACCTTTCATTCCTGGATACGATGTCATTTATGGCCTTCCAGATCCTCCAAATGTTAGCATAAACAAGAGATAAAATTGTTGTTTCTGAAACCTTTTGCTTCCAACAACCGTATTAAGCAAAACAGTAAGATCGGAACATGACCAAGGTTGCCCCAACAGAATCGAGCACCACTCCACAAGCCATTTTTCAAAAAGACACAGAAAACGAGCATGTGAAGAAGATGTGATCAATCAACTCCTTTGAGGAATTACAAAAAGGACAAATAATCTTTGAACACCAACTTATAAATGATCTACGTTTCTCTTATTGATAACAATAAACTAGGAACATCAACAACCCTAAAATAACCTATTATACTCGAAATATAATTATGATTAGGGTTACATACCTTTTGATTGTTGTAGCAAATAATCACACCAATATCCTTCTTGAAAACTTTAGAAAGCAAGCACCGAAAGCTTAGTGTCTCTAATTGTTTGTACCCAAACCCTAGCAATTAGAAGACAAGAGGAGAAGAATTTCGACTATTCTCTTAGGAGTAGGAGTGGACGAAATGATGTACCCTAATGGTCTTAATTATAGCTGATAAGAAAACCCTGATAATATTATTTCAAATTCAAGATATTATCTAATATCCTTATCTTCAAACGGAATCCAAAAATCCTAATTAGGCTCTTCCAAAACCATCCACCTGTAGAAGGTTCTAGAAGCCTTCATTTGTTCAACTTTTGAACAATTACAGCTTAAGTCATTGTACCTTTAATTAATTCAATTAATCTTAAAGTTAATTCTAATTAATTTATAATTAAATCTTAATTAATTAATACTATTTCTAGTTAATGTATTAATCGCACAATATATTAACAAATCATCAATAAATCAACATTTCACTCCAAATGTGATTCTACATAATTACTAGTTATGAGGGTCACCCAAAAAGGACTTTGCTTTCAATTCAAATATGTCTCAATTTAGTTATGATCATAGACACCTTAATCCAACATTTTCCCACTTGGATATGTCTATAACTACAATTTCAAATATAAATTCTAATTGTAACATCCCGATTGTCAAGTATTTACCTTTTAACCCCTTAGTATGAGAATTGACTACATTTTGGACCTTAGTGGTATTTTCGTAAAATCAGGCCAAGGCTTGGTATGATGGGAGTACATTTATGAGCCTTAGTAAGTTGGGTGTAGACCACGTACAGAGGGCGTACGTGAAGGATCCTCAAACCCTAATTTTTAGGGTTTGGTCCATATAAAAATCATTAACTCCTCATTTCTAATTCCATCTTCAGCCTCAATTTGCCATTTCGTCCATCTAGAACCCTAAACCACCTTAAGAGTGTTCTTGAGCTTTTATCGGTACTTTTGGAGATTAAGAAGGAAGGAGAAGAAGAGAGGACCACCTTGGAAGAATAAGGCACCTTAGATCCAGAATCTCAACACCATTTGGCATCATTTTAAGGTAAAATTATCTGAACTTGATGATGATTTGTTTATGATCCTGTTAGCCTTGAAGTTGTGAACATTTTGGTGCTATTAGTTTGGCATTTTGAGTATGGGCTACTCTAAGTCATTTTAGCCATCCTTTTGGACATTTCAGAGTGTTTTTGTGCATAAAAATATGATCTTGAGTGTTATATGTAACCAATGCATGTGTTAGATGGTCGTATTGGGTTAAGAATTCAGGGTTTTGGACATCAAGCACTTTATTGCCATGTAAAGTCATAAAGTTGGAAACTCTATGACTTAGGACGTCATTTTGGACTTGGATCTGAGTTTTGGACATAAGGGCTTAATGAAATAAGTTCTTAATGGAGTTTAGGATTGGGCATCGTACGCTGGGCGTACCTGGAGGTATGTTGGGCGTACGCGGTAAGCACCCCACTTTTTGGTCAACATCAAAGTATGCTCAACGTACTCTCTTGGTTCATAGGTTATACTCCGTTGGGAAAGCATATTGACTTTTGGGGCCTTGACCGTTGACTTTAACTTGGACCATGGTCGACTAAGTTTGACTTAAGGGTATTTCGGGTATTTCGATTTATAGTTAAGCGTGGTCTCTATCTGTTGAATATGTGACCTGTAGAGCCGGTTATCGTAGCAGAGATTCATAAAGATTGTTTTCAGGCTGAGTGGTGAGTTTTCCTCATTGTACTTGCGGGTCGAAGGCACCAAGGTCGGCCCATTGGATTGATATCCTGGTTTTCTATGTGTTGTTAAGTTGTAGTGGTCTGTTAGATCAGTATCCTGGAATATAGGATGTTTCTATGTTGTAGTGATATGTTAGATCTGTATCCTGGTATATAGGATGTTGTTATGTTGTAGTGATCTATTAGATTTGTATCTTGGTATATAGGATGTTGCTATGTTATAGTGATATGTTAGATATTGATTGTTATGGTATATGTTGATATGTCATGGTTTACTAGGTTGAGGCGGACCGGTTGAGACTGAACGCCAAGACACCCAGGGTGGTCCGGATAGACTGAAGGCCTACGAGGCGCACCAGTCAGGCCGAAGGCCCGGTTAGCGGTCCAAATAGTTAGAAGACTCGAGATAGGGGTTCTTCAACAGCTGATGGAAGGGGGTGGGGAATCCTAGGAGAGCCTAGGAAGTGCTTTAATGCTGGTATTAAACTGTTGAGCAGGTATTAGAAGCATTAACCTAAGTAAACAAGTTAGAAGAGTCAGGATGATTCTTGAGGAAAGTATGGATATGTGTGGGAGGTAGTATTGGGCCAGTATTGTGACAACCTGATACTTCAAATCAATGTAATGACCTAAAGGTCAAGGATTGTAATCTACTTTTGATATAATAAAAATAGCGTCAAAAATAAAATGTTCAAAAGTCTCAATTGGGTTGCATGAAGTAATAGATATCGTAACAAGGTTTTCAGAAACGTAAAGAACACAAAAATCCGAGTTATAACGAAGAAGTTATGACCAATCGAAGATTCCACAACAAAACCTGTAAAACACTGTTAAGTGTAAAAAGCAAAATTTCAATAAAATACTTTTTAGGATTAGGTATCTAAATGAAAGTCGTAGATATCATTAAACCGTAAACGTACGTTAAAAGAACGTCCAAATCTGACTTCGTATGAGGAAATTATGATTTTTCTAAAGTTTCGGATATAGCAGTAGACAACTAAAAACTCAAAATAGAGACCAAGCAAGTTTTATCCGACGCGGCCTAAACGAGAATTGAGGATCTCGACAATAGTAGTACAACGGTAAAAAGACAGACGAAAATGGGCGTCAGATGAAGAAGTTATGAATTTTTAACGGACTATTCCTATTCTGGCCTATTAAAAATATATAATTAAAAATAAAGTCAAAATCTGCCGACGAAGTGTAAATGAAAGTTGTAGAGTATGTTCTCACCTACGCGTGGCTATAAAGAACGTCAAAAACGGACTCGTATGCGAAAGTTATGATCTTAGAAGATTGGGGGTACACAAACCGAGGAGGGGTACGCCCCCGCGTACGAGGGTATGCCCAATGTACGCAATGCAGGGCCTCGGATGGACAACATATCCCCTATTTCCTTCTAGCCCGTCCTATCTGAAGTCCGGTATCCGATGAAAACGTCATGCATGATGTACGCACCGCGTACACGAGTACGCCCAGTGTACCGGGTTCGGAGGTACACCCAACGTACGAGGTCGGTTCCCACCCTAGAAATAAGCAAGCAAGGCTTCCAAACTTATTTGCTAATTTACAACTTCTCTCCCATATTTTCTCACTTTCGAGCCCTTGAAACTACCCCGACGCCCCGGTTACGTATCCAAGCTCCGACTAACGCCTGAAGCTCCGAGACTCCCGAGAAATTTCCACTTTCCGGTCGAAGTGTTGCCCGACAAAAGTATCGTTTTCTTCAAATCGTCACACTTACCAAGTGAGTTCATACCCCTATATTTTCACGTCTTTACTATATTTAAAAGGAAAAATACAAGTGAAACGCAAGAAAAACTTATGTTAAAATGCAAATCGTTACATATAGTTTCTAATGCTTTATCTACATTTTGTGTATAAATGTTAAACAAGTAATATAACATTATTACAAATGTTATACTTTACATGCAAAGTTGGTAATACACATAGGTTTGTCATTCAAACGAACCACACTTTTTGAAAAACTATAATAGATATAGTTTACAAGATATTCATGATATTTTACATACTATAAACACTATAAAGAGGAAATATTTACATTTTCAAGAAAAATGGACTTTTCATACGTAAATTTGTTTGATACTAACTTTTGTGAGACATTTGACTCCACATACTTTCAAGTACACATTTCATGTCCTGTGTTATAAACCATAGTCTCTTGTAGGGAGAGTGTGATACTTGTGTATAGATCTATACAGGATTAAAAATCCCGCACCTAAAATGTTAGCTACAGTTAGACCGGCAGGTCTAGGGTGACAAATGTTATAACACTCCAATGCCTGAAGAACGTTGTTGAGGCAGTCTGGGTTAATAGTACGGTTATAAAACTCACATGAAGTATTAAAACATTTTGGTTTACAGGGGCTATCAAACGCCCTAGTAGTTATATAGACATATATAAAGCTACTTACACTATATTAGGTATGGAAAAATACTAATTCATTCCGGTTTTTGGAACTTTTAAAACTACCATTCATTTATGGAAAATGTTGGATTTTCTAGAAACAAACTTAGTTACTTCATACAAAAAGGCATGCAATTCTTATACAAAAACGTTTATGGACTCACCATCTTAATTGTTGACACTTTTTCAAAACTACTTGTATTTCTCAGGGATTCAGTAATATAGGTAAACAACAACTTTTGGGGAAGGGACGCTAAGGCGTCAATTACAAAACTTTTTATATCAGCATAATCTAATTTATTTTGAAACATGTATTACAAGCAACAATGTAACTTTTTAAATTATATTTATGGTGGTTGTGTTTGCTTTCTTTACTATTTACTCAACTGTTATGATACTACATGAAGTCATCCGCCCTCGAACGATTCCTGCCGTTCTGGTTTGGGGGTGTAACAAGTACTACTGGACACACATGATCCATACTCGAATCGAGGAAAATTTCAGGGACTCTAAGGGCTGGTCGGGGAAGATAGCATGGTTTGAGACCTTGATTCTTGGTAGTGGTTCCATATCTACCGATCTTTTTGTTATAGTTGTTCCGGCATAAGGATGGGTCTGGTAATTGTTTTGGGTCTCGATGGCAATGCCAATTTGGGTTTGAATGGTGTTGACCTAGGTGAGTTTGTTGGTTTTGAGGTCTCGAGGGCCTTGCTCGAGGTCATGTATTTGAGTTGTGGGACCTCAGGAGGAAACTATTTTTATGATCGGCTTGAGGATAACAGCTGGAAGCTGAGTGGTTGATAGATGGATTGGAATGTTGCTATCTACGACAAGGATTATGTACTAACAGTTTTCCGAGAAGGAATGAGAAGGCTTGTGACTTTCAGAGTTGGGATGTTAACCTAACATAGGGACTAGTTGGTTGAAGAGTTTGTTGTCTGCAT
The DNA here is from genome assembly GCF_051521515.1 of Lactuca serriola. Classification (NCBI taxonomy): domain Eukaryota; kingdom Viridiplantae; phylum Streptophyta; class Magnoliopsida; order Asterales; family Asteraceae; genus Lactuca; species Lactuca serriola. The sequence continues at coordinate 355,474,176 of NC_136411.1, forward strand.
GACAGCATGGGAATGCACAGGAGGATTGATGTGGTATTGGTGCGTAGTGACGCAAAAAAGGGTCTGTTTTCTTTAGATACAGGAAAGTCAGGTATCTGATTGACAATTGGACTTGCAGGCAAGGAGTGTATGTTTTGGATAGTAAGTCGGTGTTTTTCTTATACATTTTCCTGAAATACTTAATGTTAAAGGTGGTTATGATTGTAAAATTTTCTTAGGTCTTCATCTGAAATTCAGAATCTCTTAGGGTTTTCTTGGTCCTTATCTGGAAGATCATCTTGCGTGTGTTCTACCTTCGAAGAGTCAGGGATGGTTTATACTTGGTTGAGCTGGTTTGGAGATATGGTTGGGTTGCAACACCAGTGGGTGGTAGTTCGAACCCTAAGTGGGGGAGGTATTCTTCTTGGAGGATCATTAATTTTTTCAGGTTTGTGGTGTTGGAAGAATGATTCATAGGGATCTGTGGTACGAGTATGTGGGATCTCATGTAACACCCAGAATCCAAAAGGCCAAGAAAGGAAAGGAAAACCCCATAAAAAGAAAGGCAACTCGTCGATTCTGGGGGATGACTCGTCGATTCCCAGTGAGACATGATAACTATGTTATCAAAGCATTTCCGAAGAAAAGTATTTTTATTCATTTTAAAACATTTGGGATGTCATCGTGTCACACCCCCAAACCAAGGATGGCGGAAACGTCCGGGGGTGGAGGACTTCATGTGTAGCATCATAACAACAAGTATAATAGTGCTCAAAGTAAATACAACCATCATAAATATAATTGAAAAAGTTACACCAAAGTATATGTTTACATGATTCGAATCAATTACATTATGATACAAAGTGAACTGTTTGACGATTTATCGTCCCATCCTCAAAACGTTGTTGATTTCCTGTTTTCACTGAATTCCTGAGAATACAAGTAGTTTTGAAAAGTGTCAACACAAAGGTTGGTGAGTTCATAAGAGATTTTGTTGGAGAAGTAAACCGTTTTCCTTGTAAAAGCGATAGAATATGTATCCAGAAAATCTGATATTTTCTTTATAAAATTTATGTAATGTAGTCTTACAACCGACGATCAAAATGTATAAGTAACCTCTCTTACTAATAGAAAATGATATGTGTTTGAATTGACATAAACGCGCTTGAATTAAATGAAATTCCCGTAAATTCTTATGTTTGTTAATACTTTATGTATATGTAGTCCTAAATCTCAGGACCGAGAAAATAACAAGTATTGTCCATACTTAAAGTTATAAATGTGGTTTCAAATGATGTGTAGTCATAAATACCAAAACCGAAAGTGTACAGTAATATCTGTACTTATTGAGATAAAAAGTGATTTTAAAATCGACATAAAACCCATTTAAGTTTTATAAAAATCCCGTAAACTTTATGTATTGTTATATCCCTATGTGAGTCGCTATAATCATACTATGACTAATGAACCTGCCACGACGTTTCTCAGGCGTCGTAAAACTGAAATGACATTTGTCACCCGTAGACCTGCAGGTCCCACTGTAGCTAGCAGCAAGGTGTGGGGTGTCAAACCCAATATAGATCTATACACAACTATCACGTTCTCCCTCCAGGAGACTCTGATTATAACTAACAGGAATTTATATCCCGCACTCGGACGTACGGAAAGAGATTGTCTCACAATTTAGGTTAACAAGTTTACAAGTTGTGTGTGGGAGTGTAAAACCTTTCTGTATGAATGTACCCTTTTTGTACGTGTGTGTTATGTGATGTATCATAAACTATACCTATTATAGTTTTATCCAAAATGTTTGTAATATATAAGAACTCTTTTATGAAGAAGCATTAGTGTTATGAAATCCATTAAACTATGCTTATTATAGCTTATATACGTGTTCTAAATAAATGAATAATCTTATCATGAATGACTTATTTTCAGTTTATGATGATAAAATTTACAAAGAAACACATTCGATACTTAGAATTTATTATTATACACTTTGCTCGACATAATACAAAGTGTTATGAAAGTTATAAGCTGTTAACAAATTTTCAGCCTTTACGCACTGTTTTTGAAAAATCATAGAAAAATCATACAAAATTGAAAACTAGATCCGTAAATTCTGAGAGTTCCCAAATTGTGTCTAGTTTACTCATAATTTTAATCATGATTTTTAATGACCTCCAACTTAGGTGAAAAAGTCCATAATCACAGACTGGTCCGGATTGGTGTTTGTAATGATAGACAGTTTTGTAAAAATCACCATAAATTGTAGAAAAATCGTATGGAGATGTGCAAGTAGTCATTTTAAAGCTAAGAACTGGAACTACTTACACCTAAAACAGTTTTGAAAACTAAAATGTTTAAGTTATCCAAAACAGTCCGTGAATGGAGTCGAACTTTTCTGATGAAGGCTGTTAGAAAAGTGTAGTTATGTTCTTGGTGTTTTAACTTGTATTCCCCCCCCCCCCCCCCCCTAAAAACTTGAGAAAACATGAAAATATGGGGGTATGAACTCACCTTAAGTGTTTTCAGTAGATGATTGTTGAAGAATGGAGGTGTTTAACTCAAGAACACTTGGAGATGCCTTGAAGATTTTTGAGAATCTAGCATCATAGTTATGGAGTTTGTATAAACTATCAATGATTTGAGTAGAATGAAGTGTAAAAATCACAAGGAGGATGAATTACACTTACCAAGAGTGGAAGAACACCTGATGATCAGCCTTGAGATCTTGAATTAGAGAGAAAAGTTGGAGAGAAAAAGTTGGAGTTGAATCTTTGGTGGAATGAGAGTGATTGAAAGAAAATGAGGAGAGAGGTTGAGTGACCAGCCCTAGAACGTGGGGATGGCTTGTGAGAGGGGTAAAAAGTACAAGGAAGTGACAAGGTATGGTGGGGAGGAGTGTGGGTCAATCATGGAGTGGGTATGGGGTTGCTTGTGTCATAAAATAAGGTAAAGTCAACACTCCACCTCTTTGTACTTTACCAACTTGCTTTTATTATTTAAATATAGATTTTTATGAAAATATGATTAAATTGTGAATATTTAAGGTTTATTATGTTAAAATATGATTTTGGGCGAAAACCCCGCGTTAAAATAATTAAAAACGGGCTTAAAACGCAAATTTGGTTGAAAACCGGGAGAAAAGTGCTTCCCAGCGAGACCTCTCGGTCCTAGGCCGAGGTTCGGTCCCTAGGCCGAGGCTCGGTCCATGCTGATGTTGAGTCGGAACGAAAGGCGCGAGCCAGAAGCGAGAGGCGAAGGGCGAAGGCGAGGGTTCGGTCAGAAGGCTCGGTCCGAAGTCAGAAGCGAAGGTCAGAAGGGAAGCTTCGGTTCGGAGATGATAGGCTAGAATGTCAGAACCGAACGAACTGTAGTGAACAGTACCTTCGGTTCGGTTAGTGAACAGTACCTTTGGTTCGGATCAGCAGCCTTCTTCATCAGGAGGGTTCGGTTCCTAAGAGGGGTTTCGGTTCCTAAGGTCCGTTTTTCGCGTAGACTTCCGTTTTTGGGCTGTTTTTGCCAACTTCGAGGGTCGGGATGCCCCAAGTGATTATAGAAAGTTGGGAGAGATTTCGAGAGAGATTTGAGAGAGATTCCACATACTCAGAGAGATTTGGGAGAGATTTGACATACTTGGGGAGATTTCACATACAAAGAGATATTTGGAAGAGATTTCACATACTTAGAGAGATTTGGGAGAGATTTGACATTCTTGGAGAGATTTCTCATACAAAGAGATATGTGGGAGAGATTTCACATACTTAGAGAGATTTGGGAGAGGTTTCACATTCTTGGAGAGATTTCTCATACAAAGAGATATGTGGGAGAGATTTCACATACTTAGAGAGATTTGGGAGAGATTTGACATTCTTGGAGAGATTTCTCATACAAAGAGATATTTGGGAGAGATTTCACATACTCAGAGAGATTTGGGAGAGATTTGACATAGAGAGAGATAAAGTGAAAACGATTGAGAGAGGTTTCATTGGTGACCTTTTTGAGTGTTCGGCTTCGCAATGCAGGGTCCGTAAGCCCCGTTAAGCCTTGTTTAAGGATCTTGTATACTCCCGATGAGTATGCAACATTGTTTTATCGGTTTGGCTCGCCACGTACCACCGTTTTAGGTTAAGGAGATCTAGATGTACGCACTTTTCGATTTACGATCTCTCATTAGAATAGAGAGTTGTTTAGAAATTACATAACGTAAACTCTAGTACTCACGGCAAATTGAGTTGACCGGTTTGACTTGTTGACTTTAGTTGACTTTGACTTGACCGAAAATTGACGGTCACACATCGTCAATACAGAAACATAAGCATAAACATAACTTACATTCATTTACACTAGTGATCTACATCTCTTCTAAATCTCTCAGTTCAAAGTAGCTTTGTATCGAAACTTGTGATACAAATAAACTGAGTGGGTTAGGTTGGAAACCTAGTGTGTACATAGGGTTTTCAACCAACAATAATATAATTATTATGTTTAAACATCAAACAACAACCTAATCACCCAATCACCCATCCCCATTATCTTCTTAAGGATTTACCCTAAAAATCAGCTAATCCTTGTTCATTCATTCCTAAGGATTATCCTAAGGAAACGACATGAATTCCATTATTGCTAATGATACAGTGGTCAAGCACAGCTACTAATATTATCATTTAGATGCAACTGCCAGCATTGTGACATTTTTTATGAGGTGCTTCTGCCAGTATTGACCTTTAAATGCTACTGTCATGGTCATAAGGCTCTCTATTAGGCGCAACTGGCGATACTATCCTTAGAGCGCAGCTGCTAGGACGTTTACTATAGATCTAAAACATCTACGGGTTGTGGCGCAGCTGCCAGTGCTCATCTATAGGGTACTAGGTCCACTGCTGCCAATGTTTACCTATAGGGCATTAGGTCCATACTACTAATGTTCCTCTATTTTAGCTTTTATCCCTCATCATTCATCTACCCATGTTTTACCCAACATATTTTGTAGATGTAAAATACTTTATACAACTTACATCATTTAACACATGTATAAAAATCTCTCACCAGCATAGACATCAAATATTCAGACAATATGCACAAATAGCACGTAATTTATATTAAAATAATTCATATCTATGTGTAAGATGAAAGGAACCATGCACTCACCTGATATGGTGGTGACTCAGTACTCGGACAGCGCTTCGATACTCTCAAAACAATTTCCTTCGATAAAACCTAGTATCAATACCACTATGGTTTAGTGTAACGATAACCGCGACTAATTAATAGTCTGACCATTATTACTATTATATAAGCGTTACTATATTAAAAATTGCATAGGCGTAGCTCACTTACAGCGGATATTAAAGAAAACCGGGCTTCGCTTGGTCCAGCATTTCTGAAACCGAAAGACCCTTTTTCTAGGGACTCCGGGAGCCTCGGGGCTTCCTTAGGGTGCTAGGGATTTTTCCTAGGGCTTAGGGGTTAAAATGGGTAGTGAGAGAAAGTAGAGAGAGAAAGGAATGAAGAAATGAGTGAAAAATCCAGAAACCCTCGCCCCCCTTTTATAGTCTGCGAGGCCTCGGACTACGTTGGGCGTAATCTTTGGCTACGCGGGGCATAGATGGGATAGGGCTCTAGCTCACGTACAGCTGGCTCGCACTCGGACTCGGAAGGATAAGACCAAAGGTACGCTGGGTGTACCCAACTTCAGACATGGCACGTATGCGAGGCTTTATGGCGATCATCGGATGCGAGGCCGTGCTCAGCAAGCAACGGCTGAGATTTGGCCACATCACCACCTCCTTGCAGATTTCGCAATTTTCCTTTCTGACTTCTAAAATCATAGCTTTCGCATACGAGCTCCGTTTTCGATGTTATTTAGATCCATGCGAAGGCGGGAACATACTCTACAACTTTCGTTTAGACTCTGTCGGCTAATTTTGAACTTATTTTAAAATTTATATTTTTAATAGGCCGGGACAAGATTAATCTGTTAAAAAATCCATAAGTTCTTCACCCAACGTCCGTTTTCGTCTGTCTTTTTATCGTTACATTATTATTAATGAGATATTCGATTCTTGTTTAGGTTGTGTCGGCTAAAAACCGCTCGATCTAATATTCGAACTTCAGGCTGTACACTACTAAGCCGAAATTTTGAAAAATCATAACTTCCTCACACGATGTTAGATTTGGGCGTTCTTTCTATGGACGCTCTCGGTTTAACGTATTCTACGACTTTCGTTTAGGTTGCTAAGGTTGAATATTGCTCTGTCGTAAATTCACTATTTATTTTTCCCGGTGTCGTGCTGGTTCCGTCGCGAAACTTCGACGAGCCATAACTTCTTCGTTATAACTCGGATTTCGGCGTTCTTTATATGTACAGAAACCTTGTAACATATACTAAAACTTGGTTGAGATTATTTATTCTAGATAATCTTTTGCCGAAAAGTCATTTTCGACACTTATTGCCTCTAAATTGACTAGCCTGGATCTACGGGCGTTACAATTATCTCCCCCTTAGGATGATTATGTCCCGGAATCATCAACGAAACAGGGCTCACATGATGAATCCATACGCTATCTCTCCATCTTAAGTAATAACCGTAACTTTCATGTTTCTTTTAACGAGTATCTAACTTTAAGACTTCTTGACTGCAGGCGGTTCTCGATCTTGCACTTGCTCCCCATCTCACATTACACTCCAAATTATGACCTTCAAGTCACAATCTCGATCCTCACTGGATACGAACTTAAGATAAGTTCTTTTATTACTATAATGGATCGATGTGTCATATTCTAATGACCTATCATCGTATGTTGCAATGCTTAGACTTAGGTCTTTTAGAGTCTTCCAAAACAGGCTATACCTCCCTTCATGTTCTAATCACATCTTAAAAGGTAACAGTTCTAGCTACAAGCAACCGTCACAATACCACTACTGATCGCTTTAATTCTTCCGTCTTAAGTCAGGTGCTACATAGAACTTGGTTCTCTGAACCACGTAACATACTCATCATAGTCGGACTCAATTCGATATGACCACTAGGGTCAGAATAACAACAATCTTCTTAGTCATTACGAAAATGATGGTAACGACATATTTGAATAAAATGGTATCAATTACTAGCTTCTTGGTAACCTTGTGACTTTCCCTGATCCAAGTGTGAGTCTTGTGCTTCTGGTAGTATAGGCCTCTACTACCTTTCACACCTACTCAAACTCATCCCATGTATTATCTCGCAGTTTTCCAAGTTATTATCATAAAAACAATTTTAACACATAAAAATGTGTCCAAACAATCACAAAATTTTCCCTAGACTCTACTAGAACTTCTTCCATGCGTATCTTCAATCATTGATTCTGCTTCAACTCGGTCGGTGGTGGAAATGTCAAACGATAGGAAAACTTTAGGAATTACACCGATCGTTTCATCATTCTGCCAATCGAAGGTGTACTTCGGACGTACCATACTCCTCTAAACGCACTGTTATTTTTCCTGGCGTACTCTAAAGGCAAGATACCACTCTTACGATATCTTCCGATAGGTATCATTCACCATCGTAAGCCTTCTCATTTCCTCCATTTACTTAATTCACTACGAGTCTTCACCATGACATTATATACACCAATGCAGGCGTTCGCTGTATCGAGACGAGAATATAGATAGAGGAGGGTTTAGACGTGTAATCCTCCTTATTACTCCGAAAAGTTACATGCCAGTTCTAATACCTTAATTAAACGTTTAGAAATCTGAACACATAAAGTTTCTAGATCCGGTCGGAAACAAACCATAGACCCGATCATACATTTAGCATCATAAAGCATAATAAATCATATAGCACATAAAAGCATGTCAGGCATTTTCCTTAAATAAGCTAGTGCTTGTGTCTATTAAGGTGTATTACCTAAGACACACTCCTCCTAATCATTGCTTAGCATTCTAAGTTTAAGTCTAGAAATAAATCTATATTCCTAGTTCGCTTAAACTAATGCTCTGATACTAACTGTGACATCCCCATTTTCACGGCCAGAAAAGACCGATTTTTTTTATGCTTTATAAAAATCAGAGTATCTCTTTTAATAAAAATGTTGCGGAATTTGTTCCCAGTAAAACATGATAAATACGTTATCAAAGCATTTTCGAAGAAAAGTATTCTTATTCCTTTTAAAACATTTGGGATGTCATCGTCAATACAGAAACATAAGCATAAACAGAACATACATTCATTTACACTAGTGATCTACATCTCTTTTAAATCTCTCAGTGCAAGGTAGCTTTGTATCGACACCTGTGATACAAATAAACTGAGTGGGTCAGGTTGGGAAACCTGGTGAGTACATAGGTTTTTCAACCCACAATAATATAATTATTATGTTTAAACATTAAACAATCAACCCAATCACCCATCCCCATTATCTTCTTAAGGATTTACCCTAAAAATCAGCTAATCCTTTTGCATTCATTCCTAAGGATTATCCTAAGGAAACGACATGAAGTACTTCATTGCTAATGACACAGTGGTCAAGCGCAGTTGCTAATATTATCATTTAGGCGCAGCCGCCAGAATTGTGACATTTTCTAAGAGGCGCTTCTGCCGGTATTGACCTTTAAACGCTACTATCATGGTGATAAGGCTCTCTACTAGGCGCAAGTGTCGATACTATCCTTAGAGCGCAGCTGCTAGGACGTTTACCGTAGATCTAAAACATTTACGAGTTGTGGCGTAGCTGCCAGTGCTCATCTATAGGGTACTAGGTCCACTGCTGCCAATGTTTACCTATGGGGCACTAGGTCCATACTACTAATGTTCCTCTATTTCAGCGTTTATCCCTCATCATTTATCTACCCATGTTTTACCCAACATATATTTGTAGATATAATATACTTTATACAACTTACATCATTTAAAACATGTAGAAAAATCTCTTGCCAGCATAGACAATAAGTATTCAGACAATATGCACTCCTAGCACGTAATTTATATTAAAATACTTCATATCTATGTGTAATATGAAAGGGACCATACACTCACCTGATACGGTGGTGACTTAGCACTCGGACAGCGCTTCGATACTCTCAAAACAATTTTTCTTCGATAAAACATAGTATCAATACCACTAGGGTTTAGTCTAACGATAACCGTGAGTAATTAATAGTCTGACCATTATTACTATTATATAAGCGTTAAACAATACTTATATAACTCATAATAATAACCCAAATAATTATTATAAGGACCTAATAATATTACTATAATTATTTGAAAGCTATATTAAAAATTGCATATGTGTAGCTCACTTACTGCGAATTTTAAAGAAAACCGATCTTCGCTTGGAGCAGCGTTTCCGAAACCGAAAGACCTTTTTTCTGGGGACTCCGGGAGCCTCGGGGCTTCCTTAGGGTGCTAGGGATTTTTTCTAGGGATTTGGCGTTAAAATGGGTAGTGAGAGAAAGTAGAGAGAGAAAGGAATGAAGAAATGAGTGAAAAATATGGAAACCCTCGCCCCCTTTTTATAACCTGCGAGGCCTCGGACTACGTTGGGCGTAATCCTTGGCTACACGGGGCGTAGATGGGATAGGGCTCTAGCTCGTGTATAGCTGGCTCGCACTCGGACTCGGAAGGATAAGACCAAAGGTACGCTGGGTGTACCCAACTTCAGACATGGCACGTATGCAAGGCTTCATGGCGATCATCGGATGCCAGGCCGTGCTCAGCAAGCAACGGCTGAGATTTGGTCACGTCACCACCTCCTTGCAGATTTCACAATTTTCCTTTCCGACTTCTGAAAATCATAACTTTCACATACGAGCTCCGTTTTCGATGTTCTTTTTATCCGCGCGAAGGCAGGAATGTACTCTACAACTTTTGTTTTGACTCCGTCGGCTATTTTTGACTTTATTTTATATTTTATATTTTTAACAGGCCGGGACAGGATTGGTCCGTTAAAAAAATCCATCACTTCTTCATTTGACGTCCGTTTTCGTCTGTCTTTTTATCGTTACGTTCTTATTAACGAGATCTTCGAACTTCGGGCTGGACATTGCTAAGCCGAAACATCGAAAAATCATAACTTCCTCATACGAAGTCAGATTTGGGCGTTCTTTTTAAGGACACTCTTGGTTTAACTTATTCTATGTCTTTCGTTTAGGTTGCTAAGGTAGAATATTGTTCTATCGTAAATTCACTATTTACATTTCCTGGTGGCATGTCGGTTCTGTCGCGAAACTTTGACGAGCCATAACTTCTTCGTTATAACTCGGATTTCGGCGTTCTTTATATGTACGAATACCTTGTAACATATACTACAGCTTGGTTGAGATTATTTATTTTAGATAATCTTTTGCCTAAAATTCATTTTCGACACTTATTGTCTCTAAATTGACTAGCCCGGATCTGCGGGCGTTACACTGGGGCCCAATACGTGATTATATGTATGGTATGCGGTAGATTAGGGAACTCACTAAGATTCATGCTTATGGTTTTCCTTTTCGGTTTCAGGTACTTCCGGTAGTCGAGGGAAGAGCTCGGGATGACTGCATCGCACACAACAAGATGTTTAGCCTGGGATGTTTTACTTTGAAAGTTTTGAGTTGTATCAATCGAAGTTCAATGGGTGCGTCAACCTATTGTCAAGTTTTGTATGTTTTATGTTTTCTTACGTCTCTTGGTATGTTTAGCCTCAATGGTGGTGTGGAATTTTGGTTCATAGCAGGCTCAAGTTTGGTAGTCGTACTTGGTGATAGGAAGTTCGGATGTTGGGGAAGCATCGTTCAGTTTTCCAGGTATGACTTTGATCTGCGAAGAATCTAATTTTCACATGTTGTGTTCGTAGGATTTGCAGTAGGGTTGATCTAACTCAAGTTTTGGCAGCATTTCTAGATCAACTTGAATGTCTTCTTGAGCGAGTTACGTATTAGTGGAATCTGTTTAGTTTCGACCAGGTGTGGGATCTGGTTTGGTCATTCATAAGGATGTTTCTGATAACGGTTAAGGATCGCATTTCATTAGATCTACTGACAATTCACCCTTTCGGTGAAGGTTGTGAGGAAGAAGGAATGCAGTACATTTAGAGATAGATATGTGCCACCCTTGGGAGATGTATACTGTGGTAACCCATCATTTATGCTCATGAGGAAGTGTATATGGATTGGTTTGTAGCCCTTGAGCTTGAGCAAGAATACAACCGCCTATCCAATTCATTGGTTGGGTGTGACCATGTTTTCGTATGATTTTGCATTGGTTGCAGCCTATTTTGGGCAAGGATTTGTATGTGAAAAAGGGTATGGCCTGGGTCGTGTTTGGTTAGTTTCTTAAGGAATGTTGAATGGGGTTTCTACAAGATAGTGGGTTAACGGTTGAGTATGTTTATACCGGGTATTCATTTTGTTGGGACACTTAGATCTTGGATCGTTAGTCTTATTGGTATGGTTAGATGACAGTGCATTGTTCTTGGGAGTCGGGAGACTCGGTGACCAACTGTTTTGGATCATGTGGTTAGGAAAAGTTATTTAGAATGGTATATTTTTAGTGTACTGGAAGTCTCTTAATGAACGGTAACTATGGTGGACCCCGCCTTCTTGTGGGCTGCCTATTAGGAGTTGGGTTTCTAGTATGAGGACTTGGTTCTAAAATCTCGAGTGACTTGTTAGGTAAAGGTACATCTGAGCTAATAAGGGTTTGGATATAGCATTAAAATTTTGGTTGATCATCTTTGCTCGTAGTAGTAGTGGGTTGGTAATGACGTATCAGGGAATCAAGGGTGTATTAAAGGTTTTCGGTATAACTTCTAGTTTGGGATTAAGTGGAATTTGTGATCAATGTGTTTTGAGTACTTTGTTTCACATGTTTGGTGACGTTCTTAGTATAAGATAAGGGGTAGGTTAAGCAAATAGATGCATATCACTTCTGAAATATAGGTTCAGAAGTTTAGGGCTGATGGATGCCCGGTCCTAGGAAGCATATTGATGGAATTGTCTCAGTGGTTGTAGTTTTGAGAGTCCCCAACTATGTGGTTGTTGCTATAAGTTAGGTCTTATAACTAGGAAGTTGTAGAATATGTTGGTGTTGTAAGTGTTTGTCTACATCGATTATTTAGTCGAGGCTCGTATTGGGAGTCACCTTGTTTTCGGATGAAGGGTTCAGCATCAGTAAATGTGAATGGTCAAGAGTCTTGTTTCCCAGTGGTGTCATCAAGGGAATTAAGGTTTGGAAGGGTTCTGTATGGTTCGTATTGTAAAGAGAAGTCGTAATAAATGCGTTCCAAGATAGTTTTGCTTGCTTGAGAGTCAGTCGAGGTATTGTATTTCTAGATTTTGGGAGGATTATGATGATTTTCTTCAGTGGTAAAGGTTACTGGGTCAAGGATTCATCATTGGTTGGGATGTTTATTTTTCGTTAAGATTGGGTTAAGGATAGTATGGGAAGGAAGTCTCCAGAATAAACCTGATGTTTAGTTCGGATCGGGTCCCGAGGAAGACCGTCTGAATGACCGAGATAGAGATGCGGGGTCACTACCCAGAGTTAGTTGCAACAGCGGACTTTGAGGAGGAAGTTTGATTTAAGTGGGGGAGAATTCTAACATCCTGATTTTCAATTATTTACCTTTTAACCCCCTTAGTATGAGAATTGACTGCATTTTGGCCCTTAGTGGGATTTTCATAAAATTAGGCCAAGGCTTGGTACAATGCGTGTACTTTGTGTATGTCGGGTGTACATATGCGAGCCTTGGTACGTTGTGCGTACACCACATATGCAGGGTGTAAGTGAAGGATGCTCAAACCCGAATGTTTAGGGTTTGGTCCATATATAAACATCATTATCTCCTTAATTCTGATTCCCTCTTCAGCCTCCACTTACCAGTTTGTCCATCTAGTACCCTAATCCACCTTGAAAGTGTTCTTGAGCTTTTGTGGGTACTTTTGGAGATTGAGAAGGAAGGATAAGAAGAGAGCACCACCTTGGAAGAATAAGGCACCTTAGATCCAAAATCTCATCACCATTTGGCATCATTTTTAGGTAAAAAGCTCTAAACTTGATGATGATTTGTTTAAGATCTTGTTAGCCTTGAAGTTGTGAACATTTTGGTCCTATTAGTTTGGTATTTTGTGTATGGGCGACTCTAAGTCATTCGATCCGCCCTTTTGGACATTACAGATTGTTGTTATACATAAAAATATGATCTTGAGTGTTGTACATAACCCATGCATGTGTTATATGGTATTTTTGGGTTAAGAACTTAGGGTTTTGGACATTAAGAACATTTTAGCCATGTAAAGTCATAAAGCTGGAAACTTTATGACTTAGAACATTATTTTGGGCTTGGATATGAGTTTTGGACATAAGGGCTTAAAGGAATAAGCTCTAAATTGAGTTTTGGGATTAGACAGTGTAAGTTGGCCATACCTGGAGGTACGTTGTGCGTACGCGGTCAGTGCCCTGCTTTTTGGTCAACATCAGAGTATGCTGAGTGTACTCTCTTGGTACATAGGGCGTACCCCGCTTGGAAGGGATATTGACTTTTGGGACCTTAACCGTTCACTTTGACTTGGACTAGGGTTGACCAACTTTGTCTTAAGGGTAAATTGGGTATTTCAAGCTATAGTTATGCCTTGGTCTCAATATGTTAAATAGGTGACTTGTAGAGCTGACTGTCAGAGCAGAGATTCATTTAGATTGTTTTTTGAATGAGAGGTGACTTTTCTTCATTGTACTTGCGGGTCGAAGGCACTGAGTCTGGCCCGTTCGATTGTTATCCTAGTTTATTGTGTGATGTAAGTTGTAGATATCACTTAGATCTGTATCTTAGTATATAGGATGTTCGTATGTTGTAGTGATCTATTAGATCTGTATCCTGATATATAGGGTGTTGCTATGATGTAGTGATCAGTTTGATATGTATCCTAGTATATATGATGTTGTTATGTTGTAGCGTTCTGTTAGATCAATATGACTACATGTATCTTCTAGCTATTGACTATTATGGTGCATGTTGATATGTGATGGTTTACAAGGTTGAGGTGGACTGGCTGAGACTAAAGGCCAAGACACACACGGTGGGTCCGGATAGACTGAAGGCCTGCAAGATGGACCGGTCAATATGAAGGCCCAGATAGTGGTCCAGATTGGCTAAAGGCCCGGTGAGGCGATCCAGTCATACTGAAGGCTCTAAGAGTGGTTGAGATAGTCTGTAGGCCTGGTGAGGTGGTCCAGTCAGGCTGAAGGCTCCTATATGTATGTTCTTGTTGTTTTGTCATGTGGTGTTACTTTGGGGCAAACTCACTAGGCTTCGTGTTTACAGTTTCAATTTGTTTCAGGTACTTCAAAGGACTGTGGCAAGGCAAAGGCGTGACTATACTCATCCTTGGTTTTATGTTGTTGGATGTTGGGAGACACTGATTTTTATTAATGTTTTTGGAAACAATGGTTATGTGAACACTTTTTATGTTAATGGTTTGTTTCTTAAAAGTTTAAATTTGTTGCGATTTTTGAGACGTCACACTAATCAAACAACAAATTATGCTTTTTGAAGCATCTGTTGAACTCCGATCCAATTAGATATTGGCTCTAGGATAAGTAATCAGTTATTCCTTCGTTCTTGAAGATATCATATGGTCACGAGACATGGGTTATAATCAATCTCATTATGCAAGATTTTGTTTATTGATATCCCGATTTGTGATGACAACATCAGACTACTAATTGAACAAATGAATTTAGCCATGGTTGGGCCCAACACTATAATATCAACCCAAATCACCGAGGGGCCCAAAAATATCACTTTTTGTTGGATCATGGAAATTTTCCACAAATTAGGAGTGACAATTTCCATTTATTATTTGTTAGGTACCTCTCTCTCTCTCTCTCTATATATATATATATATATATATATATATATATATATATATATATATATCATTGTCTCAAACAAGACAGAGAGACTACACTTTGGTGCACACTAAACTAATAACCACTTTCTCTCTCTCTCTCTCTCTCAATATATATATATATATATATATATATATATATATATATATAGAGAGAGAGAGAGAGAGAGAGAGAGAGAAAGTGGTTATTAGTTTAGTGTGCTCCAAAGTGTAGTCTTGTTGTCTTGTTTGAGACAATGAGAGAGTTATCTCTCCCAAACCATATGTTCTTCATTGTCATATTTTCTCTCTTTCTAGTAAATCATTCGATTACTCATCTTGTTATGTTCTTCATATATTTAGTTATCAGTAAATCTCAAGATTATATTATGTTGTACAAGCTGATCACTCAAAACGGGCTCCGACAATTGGTATCAAATCTGTACCTAGAATATCTAAGCGATTATTTCAACGGAACGATTCCCGATGAAATACTTTCATCCTGTGATTTTTTGATATTCATACAAAAAATTCTTAGCTCGCAACTTGAAATTTTTATGACGAGTTTTCTGATTTTTAAGTGTTGATTCAAGCTTTTAAAAATTTTATGAATAAATGTTGCTGCTGTCTTGTTCAATTTTCTGCTGAAAATCTGGGTTTATAAAGTTTTGTAAAACAGTTGAAGGAAGATGATATTTATGGTGTAAAATAGTTAAAGATTTTGCTCCATACTGCAACACCCCAATTCCTAGGTACATTTTAAAATCTTGTTATTCATTTTATTGAAGGAACTCATTGAGTTGGAGGCCCTAACTCGTCGTGTCGAACATAGTCATCCCACGTGGTTTTTGACTCCTACTTGAAGAGTCAGAGGAGCCCGACTCGACAAGTAGAGGTTGTGCATGGAAACCCTAATTTGTAGGGTTTGCACCCTATTTAAAGGACCGTAATTCGTTTTCTCGATCCCCTTACCGTCTTTTGACGTCCAGAAGAAACCCTAATCAGTGTCACCTTGTTCTTGAGTGTTTGAGAGGCTAAATTGTGCTTTTGGTTCTCTTGATTGAAGAAGATTGGAGTTTTTGAAGCTTGGAACGAGAAGACGAGGGTAGATCCAATATCTACATTGTCTTGGCTTTCATTTTAAGGTAAAAAGCCTTTACCTTGGGCTTCCATTTATTAGATCACTTCTAACGTGACAATACCGGATTTGAGGTTGTCACAAGGGCATAGTTTCATATCTGGACTCCTCTAGGCCCTTATGGACATAAAGCCTCATGCTTTATGAGGTTGTGGCACTCCTTCATGTCCAAAACCTTCTTCTAAAGCTAGTTATGAGTGTTTTAGCTTCATAGAGCTTTTCATGCAAGTAAAGTTAGCAACTTTACGTGATAATCACACCCTTGGAGCCTAGATCTATAGCTGGGAGCTTTGGTTTCACGAAAAAGCATCTTTTTGAGAAATGGACTGTAAGGACTCGATGAGTTGCTTGGTTAACACAACGAGTCTGATGAAGATTGACCGTTATTAATTCATGCATGGATTCAGTGAGTTAGTGAGACGACTCGACGAGTTGTCTGGAACTCGGCGAGTCAGCTAGGGTTTTCGCGATTTCTCGAGTTCTGGAAGGACTCGACGAGGCAGTGAGCTGCACTCGACGAGTTGGGTCAATGTGGACTGTTGACCTTGACCATTGACTTTGACTTTGACCATTGACTTTTACTTTGACTAAGGGTTGTCCAATTTGACTTCTGGGGGTATTTTAGTAAATTGGGAATTTATGGAAGTGGTTTTATAGTGAATATAGGTGGTGGAGTTTGTGGCGGTGATTTGAGAGTTTGACCTGATCACTACAGTTTGACATTTGTGAGGTGAGTTATCCTTACTATACTAAGGGGTCTAAGGCACCAAGGCCGGCCAATTGGATTGATATCCTTCTAGTTATTGATATGCTGAGTATGAGTTAGATATGCATGTTAGTACTATATGCTAGTCTGGTAGATATGTAGGACTACCTGTGATACTCTGTGATTATCTGTACGAACATTATCTTTACACGTCGACAAGTTATGTTGGTAGGGTTGAGGTTACACTACTATGTGCGGTGACCAAACAACCATGGAGTATGTCAGATATGAGCTGAGTGCCAGAGAGGGCATGCCAGACTCATACTGAGGACTGTTAAAGCATTCCAGATGCGAGCTGAGAGCCAGGAGAGCATACCAAACTCGCATTGAGGGCTAATCATTCCGCTACAGTTCTAGGACTGAGGGAGCAATCCAGATATGAGTTGTGGGCCTATAAGGCAAGCCAGACTCATAGTGTGGGCTCAGAGTTAATCCAATCTGTAGAGCTGTGGACCCATTACATGTTGTTATTATGTGTACTGTTTGTTATGTATCGGTATTTTAGAGGAAGTCACTAGGCTTCGGGCTTACAGTTTTAGTTTTGGTTTCATGTACTTCGGACGATCGCGGGAAGGCGAAGGTGTGATCATACAACTCCTCATATTTTATGATTTTGATTTCTCGAATACTGTGACATGAAACTACTTTGAAAACACTTTGTAATAATTAATGGTTTTAATTGGTTGAAAAAGTTTTAAATTGGCTTGATTTTTATATGTGTTACATATACATTTTATGCTATGGAATGAAGACACAATATCTTGGGTTCTTTGCAGAAAAGATGGTTCTTGAGGAAGATATGAACGAAATCTTCTAAGTGCATACAACATGAAGATTTTTATCTTGCCAAAAGATTGGAGAAGAGTTACTTTTGAATACTTTTTAGCATATTATTTTTTAGTTCATCATAAATGTTATGAAGCTCCTTGTACTTCATTTCATGCTGATAACCTTTATTAAAAGTCTATTGACATGGTTATGTTGTTTGGAAAAAGCAAATGTCCTTTACTCCACCATTTAATGCATTGCCCAAGCTTTCCTGACATATCCATGGGAAAAGCAACATTTTACCTTTAGACGAATGCCTTGTCCCTTACCTTTTTACTTTCTCTCTCATACTTTCTACCACTTTTTACCATTCCCAACACTCCATTTTGTCCCAATATACTTTAGAAATCATTTCCATTGATAATCACGAAGTTATAGCCTTTCTGGTCTCAAAAAATCATGAAAAATGAAATTTTTCATAATCATCCTCCTTATTATCGGTGCCCAACACCGAAGACCTAAAACAGAACGAAGACCTTACTTACCGAGGAGCCATACTCACCAAACTGAAGACATGCTATTCCGAGGAGTCCTCGCAGATAAGATCCTTGTATAGGCTGCTCCTACGACACACATCAACCAACTACTCTTTAGTGTTCAATCCTCACATATTGCAGATCTATAGCATACAAGAGACTCCTTCACTCTTCGCTTCCAATTCTCGCAACCTCCCTCCACCCCACTTGGCCTTGTGAAGACCTCATCTCCTCGCAACCCCAATCAAACCTACCATCCCCTCTTCATAATCACTATGTCTTTGTAACCTTATACTTCACTGTATACTTTCCCACCGAAGACCCTAGTCCTCGGTAGCCTTCCCTCATTGCCTCCTCTTCTCAGCCCTCCTCTCATCAACCCTCCTCAGCCCTGCCAACTCTTCACCCATCCCTTTATCCTTTGTAAATCTCACTCAACCCCCTTTTTTTATACCGCGGCCTATTTTTTCAGCCAGTTTTTTTTAATTCTTTTTCAGTCCATTTATTTTATTTAACACTCATTTATCCAATTATTTATCAGCAATTATTTTTAAATACTATTTTTTGTTATCTTTTTCTTTTCTTTCGCTACAAACTAAACCGCAACAGATACCTTTTTTAAAGCCATTTTTTAATACAAATTACTTTTTATTAATACTAATTTTGTTTTAAACTATTTGTTTTTATTATCACCAATTTTTACCACTACAACCCATGATCGCAAGCATTTTTATGAAGAATAATTTTTACAACACTCTATTTATTGTCTTCAGAAAAGTGGTTTTATTGGAATTTTACTCAAGCTTCGATCGTCAATATGTATTACTTTTTGCTTGTTGTATTCGAAAATTTTTATTATTCTTTCCTTGAGGGTTGCCCTTTAATCAACGTCTGTTGACCAACATTGCTTGCATCAATGTCATTTAACCAATTATCCTCCATACCACAGTCGGATATCATATTTTTCTTCGCGATGTTTGCACTGCAACGTCGTCTGATCAACAAAGTTGTTTCACAATCTTCCCTTCACGAAGACTTTTTATGACTTTTTTCTCTTGATCTTCAGTTAACGAACCATGTGCCTTGAGGAAGTGGACTTTATTTATTGAAGACAGCTTCAGGATTTCTACACCACAGTTTGGGTACATCAACATTTTTCAGTAGAGATTTTTTTTATGAAGATTTCTTATTTGTTACTACTGTACTTGTTCAGATACTTTTCAGTGGCAGAATCAATCAGCTACATATGAGAGGAGAGTATTTATTTTAGTCTTATTCTTGTGTTTTATTGAGAGCCTTCATACATATAGGGAGAGGATGCGAAGCTCTTGGTATCCGACACTATCCATCCTAATTGATTTATTTATTTTTGATATACAGGCATTGGTTATTAAATATAGGTAGATAATGCTATGTTTGCACCCGAATCTGATTTTATGATTGTTTGAGCCTGGATTTTCGAAAATTCTGAAGATGATGATTTATTTAGTCATGCGAGGTGGCACTGATTTTTGGTCATCTTGATCAAATTTTTGGCCTCACTATATGTTTCCCAGATAAAGATCATTTATTATTCAAACTCTACTTCAGGATGTTTCATATTTTTATCAGGTTATTCTTTTGAAGAATTTTGGGTATATTATGATTTGAGAGCTAGGAATGTTTTAAAATTTGAAGCCGAAGTGAGGCTTGATTATGGGACGTTCACTTTAAGAGTTATCGGTGAACTTTTGAAGTTGATCATCTTGGGTCAGTGATCACATCTATAGACTAGAATCTCACCCTACAACACCGAAGATGGTTGAGTTCGTTGCTTAGAAGACTTTATCTACAGAGATTTCATTTCCCAATTTTAGACATCACAGACACACTTCAGAGTTTCAGAGATATTTCAGCATTTGGTTCACATTATGTATCATTTTTTTACCACATTTGCTAGTTGATTAATATGTATTTTAGCCTTTTATCACTACATTTGTTCCCTTGTCATTTGTGAGCATTTTGGGAGAGATTGTTGGAGCATGGAAATGTACCACAAATTATGAATGATAGTTAGGTTATTTTATTCCATTTATTGTTTTTAAAGTACCTTTCTTTATAAATAGAGAGGGAGTTGTCATTAGTTTAGTATGCACCAAAATGTAGTCTCTCTGTCTAGTTAGAGAGAATGGGACAATTATCTCTCCCATCCCATATATTTTTCATTGTAATATTTCCCTCTTTCCAGTAAATCATCGGATTACTCATCTTTTTGATGTTCTTCATATATTTAGCTATCGTTTATATCTCAAGATCATATTTTTCCGCACAAGCCGATCGTTCAAATCGAGTTCCTTCATTTTTCCCGTTAGGGAAAAAGGAAAGAATAAATTTTAAGTATATAACTATGACATTTACTTACCAAATCATACATAACACTGCGTTTTAAAACACCATTGTTCAACTAACTTGTAAATCACAACCTATATATCTCCATTTTGAAGAATAGAAGATATTATCATCTTATAATTTCTCGTAATTGAATCCATGAAGTAATCTCTAAATGTGGGTTTGTCCAATACTCAAAATCTTCATTTTCTAAGTACTCATGAACATTATAACAATCCTGTTACAATGTCTAATTTCTATAGATAATATACAATCTATTCATGACATTCTTAATTCACTACTCACTTCCAAAAGTATGTGAGACTGTGGAATATTGAATAATCAGATCATTCAGGAAGTAAAACATGCAATGTGAAACACAAGAATAAATAATTGAAGAAGGCAGTATGATACTCATAAATAATTCTCTATTATTCTTTCACCATAATCAATTACATTTATTTTTGTTACAAAGTTTCGAGCTATCAACTAGTTATTAAAACTAATATCATCTTTCAAGCCAATGCTACTAGCATGTTGGTTATCCTTAACCCTTCTCAGAGCCCTCATCAGAGGATCTGCAAAATTATCTTCTGATGATACTTGTTTCACCAGGGGATGCCCTTCTTCAACCCTATGTCTAATGTAGTGGTACTTTATATCTATATTCTTGGACCTCCCATGATCCTTTGGTTCTTTAGTCAAAATTAAAGTGCATTCCTTATTGCATAACAGTTCCATTGGCTCTTGAATTTTCGGGACTACTTCAGGATCAACGATGAAATTCTTCAACGAATCCGCTTCCTTCGATGCCTCACTCGCTGCGATGTACTTTGGCTTACAAGTAGATTCAGCCATCGTTGACTGCTTGGAACTTATCCAAGTCACCACTTCACTATTTAGTAAGAAAACCCATCTAGATTGAGAACAAAAGTTGTTATGATCTGTTTGAAAGTCGACGTCATTGTGATCACTCAATCTTAATGTATCATTGCCGCCAAGAACTAGGAACATGTCTTTTGTTCTTCACAAATACTTGAGAATGTTCTTGACTATTGTCTAATGGGCTTTACAAGGATTTCCATGAAAGTGACTAACCATGATCAAGACATAAGCCACATCAGGGCATGTACATGACATATCATACATGATCAATCCTATAGTTGAAGCATATGGGACTCAACTTGTAACAATCTAATTTTTCAAACAAAATTTTCATTTTTAAACCACATAAAACACAATCTCACATTTCTCAAAACCCAAATGTATAAGTTGTTCAAAATACAAGACACCAAAACGTTTGACAATATCACAGAATCCTCAAAACATAATCTCAAACTGGTGTGTACAATCAAGTTGGTGCCATCTTGCGATCCTGAGGGGTACCTAAAACACATTACACACAACACTGTAAGCACAAAGCTTAGTGAGTTCTCTAAAATACCACACACAAATAATTATCCTCTCATGGCTATAGCTTGGTAAGGAGCCTCCGGTCAAGTGTCTCAATGAATACCCTCCGGTCTCACAACTCGGGTTAGACCCTCCAGTACGGTATCTCAGTAAGGACCCTCTAGTCTCACAAATCGGTATGGACCCTCTGGAGCTAATTGAATAAGCCACAGAATAATATACAACATAAATCACAAAGACAAAAAGCATGATCTCACATAACTCAATATAAGCACATAAGACCCTCCGATCAGTAACTCAAATAAGACCTACCGGTCAATAACTCAAATAAGACCCTCCGGTCACACAGAATTACCACTCAGGTAAGTATAGTGAGAAGACTCACCTCGTACGTAAGCATGTAGGTCTCGTACTCAACGATCGGTCTAGATTCCACCTATATATCATAATCATCTCTAATTAACATTTTATAAAAACAACTCTAAAGAAGTTAAGCTCACCCCTATTCTAACCATTCTTGGCATGACAGAGGCTCACGTGTTCATATTCCATTGGAAGTGTTCGAGCATCAGGAAGATTAAGATCAAGGGGTTCAAAGACATTAAAGTATTTTGAGTTAGGAAAGATGGGAATGTCCCAGTAGCCATCCAAAGGCGATTGAGCAGAAGTAAGATGAGGAATGTAGTCTGCATCTAGAAGCTGGCGGGTTGGATTCACTCAGGAATTTATCATTGTTTCATCAAAGTAGATGTTGAACCCTTTCTATTTCCATATTTCAGTAGCAAAGGTTGCTGCTCTCCAGTCTCTCTTTCTTTGAGTTGTTTCAGGGGAGTCGTCTGAATGATCAGACGACATAAGTTCTTCTTCTTCAATGGGTTTGGAGTGATAAGAAGTTGAATTTTTCAAAGATTGGGGTGGAGATTGATGATATTGACGAGGAGACTTTTGTGGTAATTTTGGGGGTGAAGACCGAGGATTAGGTGGTTTGTCGTGCACTTCGGTAGGAGAATTGGTGGTTTTTGATGTTGATGAACATAAGGGGTATTTGAGTGAGAAGGACCTTGTTCTTGATGGAATCATGGAGTGTTTTCACTTCCCCTTTTTGAGGAAGCAACCACATGTTGCTCCTTAAACCATTGTTTGAGACCATGAATTTTGAAAATGTCTCACTGAATTGAGATTTCATCTGCTCACATACTGAAAGATTGGTTGGAATGACTTTGTTGAAGAGTAGTTGATAGATTTCCTTTGTAAGACAAAGGATCTCATCAACACTCGAGTTTGCTATGAGTGATCGCCTTAATTCGTTAATGGTTGATTGAAGGACCACAAGACTGGATTCATAAGCATTATAAGTTTCTTCGACCTACTGTTTGGAGTGAGTTGCTTGTTTTTCAGGAGTGAGTTTGAACTCATCCTTTAGTGTAGTTACTTCCATGATGAGTCTTTCAACTGTTGAGATGAACTCCTTTTGATCTACGGTTTTATTATTGTCCAGTTCCCTAATACCCATTTCAACCCCGATAATCATATGCTCTTCACTCATTCGCTCCCTTATTTCTAGTCATTCAACTCGTTCAACGAGTGACTGCGGGATAGTAAAGTCAGTGTTTTGCGGCTGATTGGTAGCAACTGCATCCATGATTTGGTCGATTTTGGATTGTAGACTAAGAAACTCCTTTCTGGACTCGTGATCATCAAAAACCATAAGAAATTCTTCTAAGTGGGGAGCCTATTTGTAACAAACCGTTATTTCAAACCTATGTAATAGTGTAGGTCAATTTGTACTTCTTTTTAAAATAATAAAGAGAAATTTTAGCTTATTGTGTATATTTACATAATTGACCCTCAAAAATAAATTATTAAAGAATCTCAATTAGGATGAACCAAGTGGTAGAGATTGTAACAAGGTTTCCAAAAATATAAAGAACACTAAAATTCAAGTTATAACGAAGAAGTCATGACCAATCGAAGATCCGCGACAAAACCGACAAAACATTGTTGAGTGTGAAAACTGAATTCTCAATAAAAGGGTTTTTAGCCTTAACAATCTAAATGAAAGTTGTAGTTTATGTTAAACCGAGAACTTTCACAAAAAGAACGCCAAAATCTAACTTCGTCTGAGGAAGTTATGATTTTTTTTTAAGTTTCAATATAGCAGTGTACAGCTAAAAACTCGAAATAAAGATCGAGTGATTTTTAGCCAACACAACTTAAACGAGAATTGAAGGTCTCGTCAATAGTAGTACAACGGTAAAAAGACGGACAAAAACGGACGTCGGATGAAGACGTTATGAATTTTTAACGGAGTTTCCTATCCCGGTTTGTTAAAAATGATAATATTAAAAATAAAGTGAAAATTAGTCGACGAAGTCTAAAAGAAAGTCGCAGAGTATAATATTACCTACGCGTGCATATAAAGAATGTCAAAAACGGAGTTTGTATGCAAAAATTATGAATTTTAGAAGTTTTTGGCTCAAAAAACCGAGAAAACATGGAAAACCGGGAAAAATCGCATGGCTGACCTTCGGCAATGTCACCTCACATGCGAGGCCTCCACGTGTCACCTTCTGATTCGACCAAAGCCGCGGTCCACTTACCTTCGGATACCCTCGTAGGAGACAATTATCGGACACCCTCGGACCCTCGTGGCACCTCCCCATTGGACCGAAGTTCGGTCCACTCAGAAGCCAACATGACCGAGCCTCAGACCGTACCCTCGCACCCCTATATAAATGGTGCGAGACTTCTCAGAATTTTACAATTTTCACCCCATTTACCATACTTTTCACTTCTTTCACTTCCACAAACTTATATACAACCCCTAAACCCCTGATATCTTTTCTCAAACTCTAAGCAAGCCTCGAAGCCCCGAGATTCCTGAGAAAAATAACCTCTCCCCAATCGAAACTCCGCCCACTTAAAGCCAATTTTTCGTCAAATAAACTCCTTTCCAGGAAACGAAACGCTGTCCAAATTATCACTTATCAATTGAGTTCATACCCCCGTATTTTCATAATTTCTACTGTTTTAACGGGGGAAATACAAGTTTAACACAAGAACTTTGTGTTACAAATAAATGATTTCAAATCATGATAAAACGATTTTAAACCATCAAAAATACTCCAAATATTGAACTCTCTTATAAACTTATATTTTTCCCACAAATTCATATATATATATATATATATATATATATATATATATATATATATATATATATATATATATATATATATATATATATATATATATAATAAAAAAAAATTTAAAAGGCTTAGGACTAATAACTCATTCTAGGTCCATTTCCTTGTCTGGAAGTGGACTTATACTACCGGATATTTGTCCGAATGTCGTTTAAATTTTTATTATATGTAAAATTGTATATGTATATAAATATAAAAGTTATTTCATCAGTTTAATTACCCTTTGTAACATGTTGAGCAAAGGATTACATGCAAAAATAGTTAAATACCAATTGATAAAGTACATATAAATTATAATAGGTATAATTTATGATACATAGAACAACAATTCATGATTCAGGTATACTACAATACACAGTTTTACAAGAAACAGGAGTTTTGATTCAAACAAATCAAGGGTTTACAAATGTCAAATACATGTTCGAAATACTAATTCAAGAACATACTGTCAATCATTTATTTCAGAATGATTGGGTTTTCATGACTAATATACATGTAACGTTTATATGCTTTTTATGAGACATTCAATTTAGGTTTTTTAATTCATTTAGACAACCAAGGTAAAGTCCTGACCTTATAACCAGAGTGTCCAGTTAGGGGATCGAAACAAGTTGTGTGTAGATCTAAATCAAGATTGACTACCCCGCACTCAGGCTGCTAGCTACAGTCAGGCATACATGCCAATGAGTGGCAATTGTTATCAACAATTTGAAAACCCACAAAGCTTTTGTTTTGGGTGATCATGTCTTAGTATGGTTATAATAACTCATTGAAAAGATATTAACAACATGTTAGTGTATAAACAACTAAACGTAAGTACATCTTCAAAGTACCAGTTTACAAAATACAAATTACAATGGTATATTACAGTTTTCAATAACAGCTGGTGAAGCCAGGCACACTCTCAGTTACAAGTTTTACAAATACAACACATTAGTTTCTAAATAGAACGGTTTTATGGGAATAAAACTACTTTTCATATACAATAGAAAATATGAGATTTTCTGGAATAGTTTTCATATTCAAGATACAAAGACACCCTTTCAAACATAAACACTTATGTACTCACTCAACTTACTGTTGATACTCTCTTTTCAAATTACTTGTATTCTTAGGGAAATAATAAACAGGTACTCCCCGAGCTTTTTAAGAAGATGGAGCTATTTTTAGTCAAATCTTCTTCTTTTGTATAACTATTTTGGTTTCAATATACAATGATTGAACGCATGTAAATACTTATACTTTTAAATACAATGGTTGTTTGTAGTTTGATTACTATGATGCATGTGTTGTGATACTACAAATGAAGTCCTCCACCCGCAGACGTTTCTGCCATCTGGTTTGGGGGTGTGACAGATTAGTATCAGAGCATTGTTTATAGTGAACTCAGTATATCAATCCATAAAAGATATACAAACGATAAATACATTGGGGCTAGGAGCTCTGACTACAAGTATACTTTTTAAAACATTAAGTATTTTTACAAGAAGTATACTAACAATCATAATTACAAGTACATAGTCATAAGAACTTAAAAGTATTTGGATGTTGAACATTACAGTCAAACTCGGGTAGTAATGTAAACATATCTAAAATTAATATAGCCTAATCAACTATATTGATTTCAGATATGACCAACATGTGTTTGGGAGTGATAGTAGTGTTGTGACATATCTAAAACTTACCAACTACAGAAGAAACTCCAGAACAAAACATAAAATACTATAAGAATATTTTAAACATTGATATGCTTTAGTGTTTCAGGCATTTCTGATGACGTTATTCTCATACAGACACAATGGCAGGATATCAACCACCAGGGGACCCTTATTTTCCAAATCGTTGCAATGAAGGATGGGTAGCGGAGGATCCAGAAGAAGACTCAGATGAAGAACCATTTGAGGACAGCGAATCAAGTGGTACGGATATAGAGCCACAAGTCTGCAACCTTGGGGTACGTCCCCTGAGACAAGAAGAAGCAGAACCCATACCCGAGTGGGGCAATATATAAACCATTGGAGTCAGCAAGACGACCAACTCCCTCCTTATAGAATGGAAAGAGGTTTCTATAACGTCTCTAGAGGAGGAACCACCGATAACACCATTCCAGTTATAGCAAACCGAATAGCCCGACTGTCACACCCCCAAACCAGAACGGCGGAAACGTTCGGGGGCGGAGGACGTCATGTTCAGTATCATAACAGTTTATAGAAAGGAAAGTACACACCACCATATATAAAGGTTTTAAAAATGTTTACATCATTGTATTCATTACATGTCCAAAAGATAAATGCATAAACATCTTTCAAAAGAAGTAATAATGCCAGCGCGTTATTCACCAAAAGTTGATTTCCAAACCTGCTTAACGATTCCCTGAGAATACAAGTTATTTCAAAGAAAAAGTGTCAACAATTAAGTTGGTGAGTTCATAAGTGATTTAGAAACATTGAATGCCATTCCAAAATGAGTGTATATATTTTCCAAGAAAAACGCCATATTTCCTTATAAAAGTGTGAAATGCATGAGAATGTTGGTATTGAAAAACGTAGATAGTTGAACCAAGAAAATCCCTTATTTTCCTAATAGTTGTTTGTTTAATGTCCAAGACTAACATTTTGAAGCAATCCACATGCTTTAGAAAAGTTTTAAACATAGATTTATATAATAAACCTATTAGAAGATTTCAGTTTGTTAGATAATGAATAACCGTAGTAACTACTTATTCATTATTCAAAAGTACTATAATAGTTGTATATCCGATGAGTTTTATAACCATACTGAACATAATATGCCTGTAGCGACGTTCTTCAGGCGTCGTAGCGTTATGACAAACTGTCACCCCAAAAGACGGACTGTAGCTAACAGTCAGGGCGCGGGATCATGACTTCCCGTATAGATCTATACACATTTGACACGTTCTCCGAACGGGAGACTCTGGTTATAGACAGGACTTGTAGCGATACCTTTTATCTAAAAGGCAGTGTTTGAAGATATACACGTCTCATGGATTCTCAACTAAGTCTGTATTAAAGTGATAGTTTTGTATGCAAAGTTTATCCCTTTTCACAATGTTTGACCAACATAAATTATAAGTTTTTAGAATATATGAAACGGTTTTAACAACGAAAGATGCTTTGGTGTTACTAAAAACTTTGTATAAAACTATTGCATGTAAAGTATAACAAGAGTTTCTGCATAATAGAACTGAATCACAAGTGATTCATTTGATAGAAATGAGTAAATGAGATTTTACACGATAATAAAGGTATGTTTACTTGTATTCCTCCCCTAAAAGAGTATAAAAGCATTTAAAATGTATTTAAAGAGTGTTCGAAGGGGGATATGAACTCACCTGATAGTTTGAAGATAGCGAGATGGAAAATCGGACAGAGTTTCGCCTCGGGAAACGGACTTTTCTCGGGAATCTCGGGAGTAAAATCGACCACCGGGACTTGAGCAAAAATGACCAGGGCTTCGGGTTTGAACGGGCATGGAAATCGAGGCAAGATCGTGAGGGAAAGGAGAGAATTGAGCATTTTTTTCGGAAAGCCTCGCATTCTATTTATAGGAAGGTCTGAGAAGCCTCGTACGCGGGGTGTACGCTCGTACGCAGCGCGTACGCGTACGTCATGCATTACCGAAGCCTCGACTGCCTCGGCTTCGGATGGGACGGCGGGTCGGACGGGTCGGTCGGACGGGTCGGTAGCCTCGCATAGGGCGACGTGGACGATCTGAGGCCAATACCCTCGGGTACGCAGGGCGTACAGGGGTACGCGGCGCGTACCTCGGATGAGGACGCTGACTCCTCTTCGGATAATACTTGATTTTTGAATTAAATAAATATA
The DNA here is from genome assembly GCF_051521515.1 of Lactuca serriola. Classification (NCBI taxonomy): domain Eukaryota; kingdom Viridiplantae; phylum Streptophyta; class Magnoliopsida; order Asterales; family Asteraceae; genus Lactuca; species Lactuca serriola. The sequence continues at coordinate 355,503,048 of NC_136411.1, forward strand.
TAATTTATTTAATAAACTTCAAAAATTCATATCTTCTTCATATGAACTCCGTTTTCGATGGTCTTTATATCCACGCGTAGGTGAGACTACGCTCTACAACTTTCGTTTAGACTCCGTTGGCAAATTCCGAAATTATTTTTATTATTTATTTTATAACTCATCGTGTTTAAGGAATTTTCTTCAAAAATTCATAACTTCTTTATCTGACGTCGGTTTTTGCCAGACTTTTTACCGCTGAAATACCATTGTCGAGACCTTCGATTCTCGTTTAGGTCATTCCGGCCAAAAGTCGATCGATCTCCGATTCGAGTTTTTAGCTGTCTGCTGCTAAGCCGAACTTGGAAAAATCTAAATTTCAATATACGAAGCCGGATTTGAGCATTCTCTTTAAGTATGATCCCGGTTTAATGATATTACACATAATAGGAAATTAAATAGATACTTTTTGGGTTATTACAAAGAGTTGAAATATCGGGTTGTTACATCATCCCCCCGTTAGAGGGAATTTCGTCCCGAAATTTTAATACAAAATAGAAGTCTTAGGGACTGAGGAAGAGGTGCGGATACTTCTGTTGCATTTGGTCTTCCCATTCCCATGTGAATTCGGGTCCTCTCTTAGCATTCCATCGAACTTTTACTATTGGAATGCGACTCTGCTTCGTCCGTTTAACTTCCTTATCCATGATCTCGACGGGTTCTTCCACAAAGTTAAGATTTTCGTTTAGCTCGATTTCATCGAGTGGAATTACAAGTGTTTCGTCGGACAAACACTTTTTCAGGTTCGATACGTGGAATACTGGATGTACATTGTTAAGCTCGACTGGAAGTTGGAGTTTGTAGGCCACTGGACCAACTCTTGAAATGATTTCGAAGGGTCCAATGTACCTAGGATTTAGCTTTCCACGCTTCCCAAAGCGTATCATGCCCTTCCAGGGTGAGACCTTCAGTAGAACACGGTCGCCAATCTGGAATTCCAAGGGTTTACGTCTCCTGTCGGTATAGCTCTTTTGCCTATCCCTTAAGGACTTCAGTCGTTCTCGTATTTGCATGATCTTTTCAGTCGTTTCTCTGATGATCTACGGACCGGTGAGGGTGCTATTAGGGACTAGACCTTTTGCCAATTGTGTGTCGCCCACTTCCGTCCAGTACAGGGGTGATCTGCACTTACGGCCGTAAAGGGCTTCGAACGGAGCGGTCTTGATACTAGTATGGTAACTATTGTTATAAGAGAACTCGACCAAAGGCAAGTGAACATCCCATGCCTTGCCAAAGTCGATTACACATGCTCGCAACATGTCTTCCAAGGTTTGGATCGTCCTCTCACTCTGTCCGTCAGTTTGTGGGTGGTATGCCGTACTCATATCCAACCTTGTTCCCATGGATTTTTGCAGTGATTGCCAGAATCTGGAAGTGAATCTGCTGTCTCTATCTGAGATGATGGACATTGGTACGCCATGAAGTCATACGATCTCCCGGATGTAGGTTCTTGATAGTTTTTCCATCCTATCAGTTTCCTTGATCGGTAAGAAATGGGCTGACTTGGTTAATCTGTCGACGATTACCCAAATAGTATCTTGGCCACTCTGAGTTTTGGGCAGTTTGGTTATGAAGTCCATGGAAATCTGCTCCCATTTCTACTCAGGTTTTTCAGGTTGCTGTAGTAGACCTGAGGGTTTCTGGTGTTCTATTTTTATCTTGGCGCAAGTTAAACACTTGCTCACATAAGTAGCAATCTCCGCTTTCATGTTTGGCCACCAGTAGAGTTGCTTGAGATCTAGATACATCTTGTCTGACCCTGGGTGTACGGAGTATGGGGTCCTGTGTGCCTCGCTCATAACTACCTCTCTGAATCCACCAAACTTAGGTGTCCAGATCCGGTTCATGAGGTAGCGTGCTCCGTCACTCTTGATTTCTAAGTTCTTGTCCATTCCCTTAAGGGCCTCACCTGCCACGTTTTCGGGTTTCAAGGCCTCTAATTGAGCCTCCTTGACTTGCGCTGACAGGTGCGAATGGATCGACATGGCTAATGACTTCACTCTTCGGCCAGATTACTCCTTTCGACTAAGGGCATCGGCTACGACGTTTGCCTTTCCCGGATGATAGAGAATCTCACATTCGTAGTCGTTGAGCAATTCGATCCAACGTCGTTGTCTCATGTTTAACTCCTTCTGGTCGAAGATGTGTTGGAGGCTCTTGTGGTCTGTAAAGACAGTGCACTTGGTACCGTAAAGGTAGTGCCTCCAGATTTTAAGGGCGAAGACCACTGCTCCAAGTTCTAAGTCATGAGTGGTGTAATTGACCTCATGTGTTTTCAGTTGTCGTGAGGCATATGCAATAACCTTTCCCCTATGCATTAGCACACAACCCAACCCTTGCTTCGAAGCGTCGCAATACACCACAAAGTCTTCGGTCCCTTCCGGAAGAGAAAGGATAGGTGCACTGCAAAGGGCTTGTTTCAAAGTCTGAAATGCAACATCTTGCTTTTCTCCCCAGTTGTAGGTCACACCTTTCTGGGTTAAAGCGGTAAGAGGCTTTGCGATACTGGAGAAATTCTGGATGAACCTTCGGTAATAACCGGCAAGACCTAGAAACTGGCGAATCTCGGTTGGTGTGGTTGGTGCAGACCAGTTTTTGATAACCTTGATCTTTGAGGGGTCCACGTGGATTCCTTCCTTGCTGACCACGTGACCGAGGAAGTCCACCTTTCTAATCCAAAACTCACATTTTGAGAATTTTGCATAAAGTCTCTCAATTCGCAACGTCTCTAAGACTTGTCTCAGGTGTTGACTATGTTCCTCTTTATTCTTTGAATAAATGAGTATATCGTCTATGAATACTATCACAAATTTGTCTAAGAATGGACGACATACCCTATTCATTAGATCCATAAATACGGTCGGGGCATTGGTTAGTCCGAACGGCATCACTATGAACTCATAATGTCCGTATCTCGTTCGGAAGGCCGTCTTGGGAACATCACTCTCTAGGACACGCAGCTGGTGATATCCCGACCTTAGATCGATCTTGGAGAATTAGTTGGCTCCTTGGAGTTGATCGAATAAGTCGTCGATTCAGGGCAGGGGGTATCGGTTCTTGATGGTAAGTTTGTTGAGTTCTCGGTAGTCGATGCACATCCTGAACGATCTATCTTTCTTTTTCACGAACAACACAGGTGCTCCCCATGGCGAGAAGCTCGGCCTGATGAATCCTTTTCCAAGTAGTTCATTCAGTTGGCTGGATAGCTCCTGCATCTCTGCCGGGGCTAATCGATAGGGTGCTTTGGCTACTGGGGTAGCTCCGGGGATTAGATCGATTCTGAATTCGACTTGTCTTGCGGGTGGTATTCCTGGAAGGTCCTCGGGAAACACGTCAGGAAAATCGCATACGTCGGGCACATCCTTGATGTCCTGGACTTCTCGTTTCACATCTACAACATGTGCTAAAAATGCATGACACTCCTTGCGTAGGTACTTCTGAGCTTGGATACTTGATATAATACTAAGAGTGGTACTAGGTTTGTCGCCTAAGACAAGGAAGGTTTCGCCGGTTGGCAGATTAAGGCGAACGGCCTTATCGTAACATAAAATGTCCGCACGATGTGAACTCAGCCAATCCATGCCAATGATGACATCGAAACTCTTAATCGAGACTGGCATGAGGTTGATTTGAAAGAGATTATCGTTTAGAGTTAGGGTGCAGTTTAAATATATCTCCTTAGTGCCTTCGGTTTTCCCATTGGCCATTTCTACTATGAACGGTTCACTTAATGATTGTGGTATTGGTTTTAGCATGCTTTTAAATTCGTGACTCACAAAACTGCTTTCCGCTCCACTATCAAACAAAATGCATGCATACGAGTTATCGAGAAGAAACGTACCCGTAACAAAGTGGGGTCCGCAATCGCTTCATCTTGTCCCATTGCGAAAACTCGGCCTCTTTCGCCGGTATTCCTGTTGTTTGTCTTCGGGCAGTCCTTGCGGTAGTGCCCTGTGTCTCCGCACTCAAAGCAAGCACGGCTTACTCCGGTATTAGCAGTGGGGGCGGATTGTTGGGTTGGCTCCTTGCAATAGCGGGCTGTATGACCCTTCATAATGCACCTGGTGCATTGAAGGTCACGGCAGAGACCGTGGTGGTGGAAGTTGCACTGGTTACATTTCAGTAGTTTTCCATTGTATGAACTTGTGGGGGCAGAGTTGGTAGGTACAGTAATAGCGTGGGTTGCTATCACTTGTTGTTTCTTGGGGTTCTCCTGGTGGGTTTGTCCCCTCCTCTTGTTCCAAGGCTTACTATGGCCCTTAGCCTCCCTAGGTGGATTTGCGGCTGCTATGATGGTACTCTGTTTCACTCCGTGGTCGATGAGTCGTTGCGCCAGGCGTTTAGCGCTGTTGTAGGTGATAGGGTTGGAAGCTAGGACATGCCCTTGAATCTGGGGTGACAACCCCCAAATGTACCTTTCGACCTTCTTCGATTCTGGGTTGACCATGGTAGGGCACAAAGCAGCGAGATCGTTGAACCTAGTTGTGTAGGTGACTAGATCAGACCCAACCATTTTTAAATTCCAGAGCTCCTGCTCAAGCTTTTACACTTCACCCCTTGGGCAGTATTCTTCCAGTAGTAGAACCTTCAGTTCTTCCCAACTCATGGCGTTAGCGATAGTGAGCGTCACTGAATTCACATGGCTTTTCCACCAAGTGAGGGCTCGATCTATGAAGGTGCAAGCAGCGAACTTAACCTTGCTTGTTTCTTGGCATGAGCAGATCTCGAAGACCGTTTCGGTCTTTTCAAACCATTGCATTAGTGCAATGACTCCTCCACTGCCATTAAAGGTCTTTGGTTTTGAGTTGGAGAACTCCTTGTAAGTACACTCCCTTACATGGCCCTGGCCGGTGCCATGATTTGGATGATTCGTGCTGCTTCCTGTACCTCCATTTGCATTGGAGTTTATTTGAGAGAGGGCTGCTGCTACTGCTGCTGTGATAGCAGTCTGGACCATTGCCGGATCATAAGTTAGTGGTGGAGGTGGTGGTGGGGTTGCGTTGGTACGTGCTGATCTACGAGGAGGCATTGCGCTGCCAAGAGAAACATGAGATTTTATAAGTTTTGGTGGTTGCGAGTTGAATGATATTGAGTTAACTATCTTAAATAGATTAAGAATTTGGTTTGTCCAACACAGGGTTTTGAGCTTAATTCATTAACAATGTTTAAATGGATGTATTTATGAATTGTACAGACTACACATAATTAAAACGAGAAAGAGATATGCCCTATATATATTAAACATATAGTTGTGTTACATCAGGGTTTAGACAAAACTTTTTGACCTTTCTAAAGGTCTCCAATTACAGAAAGTTTCAAGATATCCTTATCCGAAGTCCTAATTTATAACAAAATTTGAAACCCTGGCAAGGACTATTTGCGACGTAGGTTGCGCTTGGAGCTTGACTCCGTATTTGATTGCTTCGATTCCATTAGACGCCGATGAAAAGCGGCTTGTTGTTCCCTTAACTCGGCTAGGGCTGCAATCATCTGTGCCTGAAATGCCTCAGACTGGAGTTGAGCATTGTCTTGTATCTTGTCTAGCCTACGGATGTCAGAAGTGTGAACCTGCACTTCCACGTTGACATCCCGAAGTCGGCTTGCTTGAACCCCGGACTGATAGGACTGATTGGCTAACTTACCCACCATTACCGGGAGTGCTCAATCAGCCGAACCGCCACCGCGGACATCGTAGAAGTCCCGACACATGCCGTAGGGAGGGCTTATGCCTTGTTGTTGGCTCCAATGATGGAGGTGACTTCCCCAGACGGGAGTGGGTCCGTGGAAGTTCCTCACATGGATAGGAGGTTGAATGGGTGGTGGATCGATCACTTCCGGCTCTGAGTCAGTACCGGAGTCATCACCCAATTCCATGGGTTCCTCGTCCTCTTCGGGATCATCTTCGATCCATCCTCCGTTGCCTTGGTTGGGAAAGTAGGGGTCATTGGGGTGGTGAAATCCAGCCATTTGACTGTATGAGAAATAGGATTATAAGAATTGAATAAAGTCGAAACATGCAAAACATGTATGTTAAACTAGTTTAGATAGCAAATACTCCTATAGTATTTAAATTCTTGTGTTTGATTCTAGTAACGATTTGGTAAGTTTTAAAATTTGTTGTCCACTGCAGACACTCCTCGCACACGTTAGTCGGCTCTCGGACAAATATAGTTGATTAGGCTATATCCTTCCCAGTTCCGATTATGTGTCCCAAGGCGTACCTGTACTGCACAACTTATTTATAATACTTCTAAAATGGTACGATGTGAAACTGTTATTAGTACCAAATGAATGCATGCTTACTTTTCAAAAACTAAATAAATTTAATTTCAAAAGTATGACTCTTCTCAGAGTGTTCTTGCCCAGATGAGTTTATAGTTGTATACCAAAAATGGTTTTGATATACTTAGTTCACTATAAACGGTGCTCTGATACCAATCTGTCACACCCCCAAACTAGAACGGTGGAAACGTTCGGGGGCGGAGGACGTCATGTTCAGTATCATAACAGTTTATAGAAAGGAAAGTACACACCACCATATATAAAGGTTTTAAAAATGTTTACATCATTGTATTCATTACATGTCCAAAAGATAAATGCATAAACATCTTTCAAAAGAAGTAATAATGCCAGCGCGTTATTCACCAAAAGTTGATTTCCAAACCTGCTTAACGATTCCCTGAGAATACAAGTTATTTCAAAGAAAAAGTGTCAACAATTAAGTTGGTGAGTTCATAAGTGATTTAGAAACATTGAATGCCATTCCAAAATGAGTGTATATATTTTCCAAGAAAAACGCCATATTTCCTTATAAAAGTGTGAAATGCATGAGAATGTTGGTATTGAAAAACGTAGATAGTTGAACCAAGAAAATCCCTTATTTTCCTAATAGTTGTTTGTTTAATGTCCAAGACTAACATTTTGAAGCAATCCACATGCTTTAGAAAAGTTTTAAACATAGATTTATATAATAAACCTATTAGAAGATTTCAGTTTGTTAGATAATGAATAACCGTAGTAACTACTTATTCATTATTCAAAAGTACTATAATAGTTGTATATCCGATGAGTTTTATAACCATACTGAACATAATATGCCTGTAGCGACGTTCTTCAGGCGTCGTAGCGTTATGACAAACTGTCACCCCAAAAGACGGACTGTAGCTAACAGTCAGGGCGCGGGATCATGACTTCCCGTATAGATCTATACACATTTGACACGTTCTCCGAACGGGAGACTCTGGTTATAGACAGGACTTGTAGCGATACCTTTTATCTAAAAGGCAGTGTTTGAAGATATACACGTCTCATGGATTCTCAACTAAGTCTGTATTAAAGTGATAGTTTTGTATGCAAAGTTTATCCCTTTTCACAATGTTTGACCAACATAAATTATAAGTTTTTAGAATATATGAAACGGTTTTAACAACGAAAGATGCTTTGGTGTTACTAAAAACTTTGTATAAAACTATTGCATGTAAAGTATAACAAGAGTTTCTGCATAATAGAACTGAATCACAAGTGATTCATTTGATAGAAATGAGTAAATGAGATTTTACACGATAATAAAGGTATGTTTACTTGTATTCCTCCCCTAAAAGAGTATAAAAGCATTTAAAATGTATTTAAAGAGTGTTCGAAGGGGGATATGAACTCACCTGATAGTTTGAAGATAGCGAGATGGAAAATCGGACAGAGTTTCGCCTCGGGAAACGGACTTTTCTCGGGATTCTCGGGAATCTCGGGAGTAAAATCGACCACCGGGACTTGAGCAAAAATGACCAGGGCTTCGGGTTTGAACGGGCATGGAAATCGAGGCAAGATCGTGAGGGAAAGGAGAGAATTGAGCATTTTTTTCGGAAAGCCTCGCATTCTATTTATAGGAAGGTCTGAGAAGCCTCGTACGCGGGGTGTACGCTCGTACGCAGCGCGTACGCGTACGTCATGCATTACCGAAGCCTCGACTGCCTCGGCTTCGGATGGGACGGCGGGTCGGACGGGTCGGTCGGACGGGTCGGTAGCCTCGCATAGGGCGACGTGGACGATCTGAGGCCAATACCCTCGGGTACGCAGGGCGTACAGGGGTACGCGGCGCGTACCTCGGATGAGGACGCTGACTCCTCTTCGGATAATACTTGATTTTTGAATTAAATAAATATATAATTTATTTAATAAACTTCAAAAATTCATATCTTCTTCATATGAACTCCGTTTTCGATGGTCTTTATATCCACGCGTAGGTGAGACTACGCTCTACAACTTTCGTTTAGACTCCGTTGGCAAATTCCGAAATTATTTTTATTATTTATTTTATAACTCATCGTGTTTAAGGAATTTTCTTCAAAAATTCATAACTTCTTTATCTGACGTCGGTTTTTGCCAGACTTTTTACCGCTGAAATACCATTGTCGAGACCTTCGATTCTCGTTTAGGTCATTCCGGCCAAAAGTCGATCGATCTCCGATTCGAGTTTTTAGCTGTCTGCTGCTAAGCCGAACTTGGAAAAATCTAAATTTCAATATACGAAGCCGGATTTGAGCATTCTCTTTAAGTATGATCCCGGTTTAATGATATTACACATAATAGGAAATTAAATAGATACTTTTTGGGTTATTACAAAGAGTTGAAATATCGGGTTGTTACACCGACAATTCGATCAATCAAGGATTTCGATCAATCGAATCCTACAAGTGAATATGATTGTGTAGGCTAACACTACATATATCCATTGTCTTGATGAAATGCAGGACGACACCCAACATCATACTGAAGCCCTTCAAAGGTAACTTAATGCTGCTCAATCCGAGATAAGGGAGTTGAGAGAGCATCAAGCTGCACAAGAAAGGCGCTGGAAGACACAAGATGAAGCAGAACCCATCAACCGTTGTAGCAACCGCCGCAAGTAGTGTTTACACTACTTCTACTTTCTAGTTTAATATACTGAATGTATAGACTACTTTCATGATATGTACAAAACTAAGTATCAATAAAATAATAAGCACTTTACTTCAACAAGAGTTACTATAGTTTTCATAAACATCCCATTCCAAAGTTTTGGATTACAAATATGTTCCAGAGTTATTTTTCATACTTTTTCAATATGACCGTAAAATTTTAATTTTTGGAAGGTCGGTTTGATGTCGATGCATTCGCAATAATATGGTATATTAAAGACCTACTTTAGAGTCAAGTATCCAGATTACATATACTTAATATACCAATACAATCGACTTGTATTCTCATACTCTTTGAAAAATAACCACTCCATTTTATGTTATCCTGTTGCATGTTGTACTTGCAGTGGACATCTACTTCCAATTCTTTACAATATTCTTGTTGAATTAAGTGTTTAAGTTTAGAGATATCAAATTCATATTCATTCTTGATATCTCACTATCTTTTTATCTATTGACGTTTATAGAAAAAGGTGCCTCCTTGTAGAAATCCAAGACGTAACAATGAAAATGAAGCACCGACGCCACCTCCACCACCACCCCCTCAATTCGATGTTTCTATGTTTCAAGAAGTAGTCACATCAGCTGTAGCGGCTGCCATGTCTCATATCAATACTCCTGGTGCAAGTAGGTTGGGAGCTGGTGAACATCCTTCTAAACATGTCGAGGGTCATGAGCACTCGCGAGAGTGCACTTATAAAGACTTCTCGAATGCCAAACCCAGGACCTTTAATGGAACTGGAGGAGTGATGGTTTTAAGGTAGTGGATTGACAAGATAGAAGGAATCTTTGAAATTTGCTCCTGTCCAGAGGGTAGCAAAGTTAAATTTGTTGCTTGTACTTTTTCAGATAGGGCCCTAACATGGTGGAATGGCCATGTTAAGTCATTGACTTTGATAGTGGCAAATACTATAAGCTGGGGGAACTTAAAAACCATGGTGATGCAGGAATACTGTCCGCGAGGGGAAATTCAAAAACTAGAGCAAGAACTCTGGGGTCTGACCATGGCCGGTGCAGACATAACAACTTACACTAATCGATTCTGGGACTTCGCGATTTTGTGTCTAAAAATGGCTGCTCTAGAGAGCAAAAAGATTGAAAGGTATATTTGGGGACTGTCGCCCCAGATACAGGCAAGTGTCATTGCATCTAGGCCTGTTACCTCTGACAATGCCAAGGAACTGGCACAGTCACTTATTGACCACAGAAATCGTCAAAACTCTGTGGTTATTGCGCCAGAACAAGCTAGGGAGAACAACAACAACAACAACAACAAGGGTTGGAACAAAAGGAAGGGGAAATCTCATATGGAACCTTCAAAGAAGCAATAAATAGTAACAGTCCATGCCACTACTATACCTGCTAGTATACCTGCTGTTGTGCCTGCTGTTGCCCCTAGTAACCCAGCACCAACTAAACCCAATGCAGTTAGCCTCCCTAAATGAAACAAGTGCAAGTTTCACCACATCAGAAATTGCCAAGAAATGTAATGCCATAACTGCAACAGGAAAGGGCATACTGCCCGATTGTGTAGAACACCACCTCAACCACTTAACCAAGTACCTGCCGCTGGAGTAGGTCGAGCATGCTACCAATGCGGTGACGTGGGACATTTCAAGAGAGATTGTCCAAAAGCTGGAAATGCAGGTTGGGTTGGGAGAATTTTAGCATTGGGTCACGAAGAAGCAGTGGCAGACCCTGCAGTGGTCACAGGTATGTTCCTTCTCGACAATACTTATGCATGCATTCTTTTTGATTGTGGTGTTGAGAGGAGCTTCGTGAGCCATAATTTTAAAAATCTACTAAATCAAAACTCCCAACCACTTAATGAAACTTTCACAGTAGAAATGGCTAATGGGAAATTCGAATCCACCAACGATATATACATAGGATGTACCCTTACCTTAAATGACTAGTCTTTCCCAATAGACCTTATGCCTGTCTCTATCAAATTTTTTGACATCATAATAGGTATGGATTGGTTGTGCCCCAACCACGCCGACATCCTATGCTATGAAAGAGCTATTCACTTGATCTTACCAACTAATAAAACTCTTATTATTTACGGCGACAAACCCGGAACGAACCTTCAGATCATTTCATGCGTCAAGGCACAAAAATACATTAGCTCACTTGGTAGAAAAAAAATCAAGAAGTGAAAGACATCGTGAGCATTCTTGAGGTCTGCAACTTTCCCAATGTATTTCTCGATGATCTTCCAGGGGTGCCTCCTGAATGACAATTCGAATTCCGAATTGACTTAATCCCTGGAGCTTCCCCCGTAGCTAAATCCCCTATCGTCTTGCACCTTCTGAGATGCAGGAATTATCCAGCTAGCTTAACGAACGCCTAAGCAAAGGCTTCATAAGACCAAGCTTCTCACCCTGGGGAGCACCGATTTTGTTCGTAAAGAAGAAGGATGGATCATTCTGCATGTGCATAGGCTACCGCGAGCTGAATAAACTTACCATCAAGAATCAATATCCTCTGCCTCACATTGGCGATCTGTTCGATCAACTTCAAGGTGCGAACTACTTATCGAAGATAGACTCAACATCTGGGTATCACCAGTTACGAATTTTGGAGGAAGACGTTCCCAAAACCGCGTTCAGAACTCGTTATGGTCATTACGAGTTTATAGTGATGCCATTCGGATTGAAGAATGCACCTGCAGTGTTCATGGACCTAATGAATAGAGTGTGTCGTCCATTCCTGGATAAATTCTTTATAGTCTTCATTGACAACATCCTTTTCTACTCAAAAAGCACAGAGGAACATGGCCAACATCTTCATCAAATATTACAAACTCTTAGATCAGAGAAGCTCTATGCGAAGTTTTCAAAGTGTGAATTTTGGATCAGGAAGGTAGATTTCCTAGGCCACGTGGTCAGTTCATAAGGAATACACGTCGACACTTCCAATATAAAGACAATTGAAAACCGGTCAGCAAACAAAATGCCTACAGAAATCTATCAATTCTTAGGTCTTGCTGGCTATTATCACAGATTCATTCAAACTTTCTCTCGAATATCTAAGCCTGTTGCTACCCTGACCCGAAAGGGTGTAACCTTTAGCTTGGGAGAAAAGCAAGAAACAACATTTCAAACGATGAAGCGAGCTTTGTTGTCACACCCCGGCCGTCGGCGGAAACACCGGGTAGTGTAACGTCATTCTTCGTATCATAGTTATATAACATACATTGAACAATACTAAAAATACATACCTTTATTGATGATTGAAAGTTACATTATTGTTTTCCTAGTATTTATTACATAATATCCTACTATGGCATACTTCTTAATGAACAAAAAGATAATAGTAAAACTTCTCCTGTTCGAATACATACCAACTTTTCAAGTTCCTGAAAACACAAGCATTTTAAAAATAAGTCAACATAATGTTGGTGAGTCCACAGGTGTTGACACCATAAATTAATACATTTTCCCACATTCAAAAGTATAGTTTTGAAAGTATCATTTTGATTCTCCAACATTTAGTATGTATATTAGTTACAATGATATACTTATCAACTAAGTGTTATACCTAAACAAATTTTAATCCTAAGGTATAAGTAGGGGAAAACTTATACTTAACATAAATACTTGTATACGACAAGGTATAATGTTTCTAACAATTTGCTACCATGAGCCTGTAACCGTTGCTATGACATAATACCTCTGATAGAACACACTCATGATTTACCTTGAGAAACAAACACACTCATGATTTACCATGAGAAACAACACCGTACGCTTCATCGACGCCGGAACAATAACAAATAAAAGGATACTTTATCACTTGCTTTTGGTTGACTGTAGCTAACAGTCACAAGTGGGGTGGTCAACCCGTATACTAATTATACATGACTTCCTCACTCACACGAGATTAACGGTTACTGTTCAAAGAATTTTCGTTGAGATCCCCAATCTTAGTTGATGAATACAATTACTCATGTAGACTTTGACGGCTTCCTATAGCTATAACAACCAAAGCATCTTCATGTCTAAAACCCTAAGTTACTAGACTATGCTTTTAAACATTACTTCTAACTTCATAGTATAATAGCTATATCTTGAAGTCAAACTAGGTTTTATCTTGACCTGAAACCAATAATAACAACATATAACGTTTCTAGTTTTATCTTGACATAAAACTATCAATAACAATACCAAGTTTTATCTTAACATAAAACTAACAATAACAACATATAACATATCTAGTTTTATCTTGACATAAAACTAAGAATAACAACATATAACATATCTAGTTTTATCTTCACATAAAACTAACAATAAAAACATATAACATATCCAGTTTTATCTTGACATAAAACTAACAATAACAACATATAACATATCCAGTTTTATCTTGACATAAAACTATTAATAGGAACATACTTTATAACTTAACATATAGAACATTCGAATATAACTTCGATATTATATCGCACACAACATATATATAGAATCCTAAGTATAACTCAAGATCTGCATTAGTAAATTAACATACTGATAAGTTGATAATAGTTGTATATATTCAAAGTATTATATTCAGAACAATCATATCCCGGTTATCATAACTCTATAGTATCATATAGACATAATAATAACATATATATAATATCTAGCATGTGTTTTCCCTCGAAATATTAGAAAGTGGGGCCGTGAAACTCACCCTAGTAGCATGATTTTATGTTATCTAAGCAAAAACGGTCAGCGTACGAGATCGCCGAGGCTCGGGATGCAAAATGGCCTCAACAAAGGAGAGAAAGGGAAGAAGTTAAGGTGTAAGAATGACTGAAGTCGGACTTGCTATTTATAGTAAGGATTTTAGAAAATCACGTCATGAGTATAATAAGGCTCACGTCGTGAGTCTTGCATGATCATCCCGTAGTCTTGCCATTTGCGTCCCTAGCATCGGAAGGTGGCCATGTGACTCCTCACGTCGTGAATTATTCCTTTCTCACATCGTGAACTTTTGGTTTATCACTTCGTAGACTTGCCATGTGCCTACTAGATCCGAAATCTGGCCTTATGACTCTTCACCTCGTGAAATTTATGTTCACCTCGTGAGTTCAGTCAGACTAGGGTTTCTGATAGCTGAATCTTCGAAAGGTCGTAACTTTCCCATACGAACTCCATTTTTGACGTTCTTTATATGTACGCGTAGGTATATAGAAGCACTACAACTCTCTTTTTGATTTTAATAGCTAATTCTAAGTATATTTTAAATTCCTCTTACTATGGAGATTTATAGTGTTCGGTTTATCATAACTTCTTCATGCGAAGTCAGATTCAGTCGTTCTCTATATTTTTGGAATTGTATGGACGTGTACTTTGAGTTGTATCATAACGAAAGTTCATATTTGTATTAGAATTTATCATGAAATACATAGTACATTTATCACATTACATGATTAGCATAATCACATGTGATTGTTATTGACCTATTTTGGCTAGTGTTACATTCTCCCCCCGTTAGAACAATTTCGTCCCGAAATTTATCTTGTGGATAAGGTTTTGTCAAATAGTTGGGGGTATTTTTCTTTCATCTGATCTTCACATTCCCAAGTAAATCCAGGTCCTCACAAAGAGTTCATTCGAACTTTCACTATGGGAATACAACTTTGCTTTAATCGTTTGACTTCTCGATCCATAATCTCAACACGTTCTTCTACAAAGTTGAGTTTTGTATTGACTTGTATTTTGTCGAGAGGTACAACAAGAGTGTCATCGGATAGACTTATTTTGAGATTTGATACGTGAAAAACATCGTGTACATTACTTAGCTCTTGAGGCAACTTGAGTTGGTATGCGACATAACCAATTTTTGCTAGAATTTCAAAAGGTCCTATATATCGTGGGTTTAGTTTGCCTCATTTCCCGAATCGAATTACACCTTTCCAAGGAGAGACTTTCAACATTACTTTATCTCCAACTTGGAATTATAAAGGCTTACGTCTTACGTCATCATAGCTCTTTTGACGATCACATGCAACCTTTAATCCATCCTTAATTTTCACGATCTTTTCAGTTGTCTCGTGGATTATTTCTGGTCCAGTATGTAAGGTATCGCTTGTACGTTCTCTGGCCATCTGCGTATTTCCAACTTCTGCCCAACATATTGTGGAACGACATTTCATCCATAAAGAGCCTCAAATAGTGTAGCCTTGATGCTGGGGTGATGACTATTGTTGTAGGAAAACTCAATTAGCGGTAAATGAGTATCCTACGCATTTCCAAAGTCTATTACACAGGCTCGGAGCATATCTTCTAAAGTCTGAATGGTTCTCTCACTCTGAACATCAGTCTGTGGATGGTAAGCTGTACTCATGTCTAGACGTGTTCTTAAGGATTTTTGTAGAGATTGCCAAAATCGTGAAGTGAATCTACTATCACGGTCATAATTAATAGAATTTGGAACTCCATGAAATCTGACAATTTCCTTAAGATAAACTCTAGTCAGCTTCTCCATCTTGTCGTTCTCCTTAATTGGTAAGAAATGGGCGGACTTAGTCAACCTATCGACTATCACCCAAATAGTGTCGGACCCACTAGGAGTTTTAGGTAACTTAGTGATGAAG
The DNA here is from genome assembly GCF_051521515.1 of Lactuca serriola. Classification (NCBI taxonomy): domain Eukaryota; kingdom Viridiplantae; phylum Streptophyta; class Magnoliopsida; order Asterales; family Asteraceae; genus Lactuca; species Lactuca serriola. Next base: position 355,518,621 of record NC_136411.1, read on the forward strand.
TCCATTGATATCTGCTCCCATTTCGATTCAGGTATTTCCGGTTGTTGAAGTAAACCTAAGGCTTTTGATGTTCTGCCTTCACTCTAGAACAAGTTAAACATTTTCTCACATAAGTAGCAACTTCTGCCTTCATGTTTGGCCACCAATAATGTTCTTTTAAATCTAAGTACATTTTGTCAAAACCTTGATGCACGAAATATCTGGACTTATGTGCTTCTTCTAAGACCAAGTCCCTGACTTTACCAAACCTAGGCGGCCAAACTCGGTTCATAAAGTATTGTATTCCGTCATCTCTTTGTATAAGTTGCTTTTCCATTCCTCGCAAAGCTTCGTTCTTGATGTTTTCTTCTTTTAGAGCCTCAAGCTGATCTTTTCTAATTTGTGCGGTAAAGTTAGAATGGATAGTTATAGTTAATGCTCGTACCCGTCGAGGTTTAATATATTCTTTCCGGCTCAAAGCATCTGCTACCACGTTTTCCTTTCCGGGATGATAACGAATCTCACATTCGTAATCATTCAACAATTCAACCCATATTCTGTGTCTCATATTAAGATCTTTTTGGTCGAAGATGTGTTGGAGACTCTTGTGGTCGGTAAAAATAGTACACTTCGTACCGTATAAATAATGTCTCCAAATTTTTAGTGCAAAAATTACAGCTCCCAATTCAAGATCATGGGTAGTGTAATTATTCTCATGCATCTTAAGTTGTCGTGATGCATAGGCGATAAATTTTCCTCTTTGCATCAACACACATCCCAATCCTTGATTTGATGCGTCACAGTATACAACGAAATGTTCTCTTCCATCTGGAAGGGTTAGGATTGGTGCACTACACAACATTCGCTTTAGTTTCTGAAAAGCAACTTCTTGTTTGTCTTCCCAGTTGAACTTCGTATTTTTCTGGGTTAGCGTTGTAAGTGGCTTGGCTATTTTGGAGAAATTCTTTATTAATCTTCGGTAATAGCCAGCAAGTCCTAGGAATTGACGAACCTCTATTGGCGTCTTTGGTGCTTCCGAATTCCTGATTGCTTCAAATTTGGATGGGTCAACATGAATCCCTTCGTTGCTAACTACATGACCTAAAAATTGTACTTCTCTAATCCAAAACTCACATTTAGAGAATTTAGCGTACAACTTTTTTTTTCTTAGTAGTTCCAAGATTATTTGTAGGCGTTGACCATGTTCTTCCTTGGTTCGTCAATATATCAATATACCATCGGTAAATACGATCACGAATTTATCCAAGTATGGTTTGCAAACAAGATTCATGAGATCCATAAACACTTCTGGGGTATTGGTTTATCCAAAAGACATAAATAAGAACTCATAATGACCATAACGAGTTCTAAATGCTGTTTTTGGAATGTCGTCTTCTTCTACTCTGAGTTGATGGTATCCTGATCGAAGATCTATCTTTGAGTAGTAGCTAGATCGTTGCAGTTAATCGAATAGATCATCAATTCTCGGAAGTGGATAACGATTCTTGATCGTTAGCTTGTTTAGCTCCCGATAATCAATACACATTCGAAAGGATCCGTCCTTATTCTTGACAAAGAAGATTTGTGCTCCCCAAGGTGAAAAACTTGGTCAGATAAAGCCTTTGTCAAGAAGTTCTTGTAGTTGGCTAGACAATTCTTGCATTTCAGATGGAGCCAATCGATAAGGAGATTTTGCTACTGGTGTTGCTCCTGGAATTAAGTTGATTCGAAACTCAACTTTTTGGACGGGAGGTATTCCAGGTAGATCTTCAGGAAACACGTCGAAATCACATACTTGAGGTATGTGCTTGATTTCTTTTGTGTTTCTCTTCCTATCTACAATGTGGGCTAAGAATGCATTACATTTCTTATGTAGATATTTATGGGTCTTAGTACAAGAGATGACTTTGAGGTTCTTCCTAGATTTATCACCATAGATAATCAAAGCTTTGCCGTTTGGTAAGGGTAGTCGTATGGCTTTCTCATGACATAGAATTTTGGCGCGGTGTGAAGATAACCAATCCATGCCATTTATAACATCAAAACTACCGATAGGCATTGGCATGAGGTTGACATGAAAAAGGTAGTTATTAAGTGTTAACAGACAGTTTTCTAGGATTTCTTGTGTTTTCTCAGTTTGACCGTTAGCGATTTCTACTTCATAGATTTCTTTTAATACGCTAGACTTATGACTTAACAATTTTCTAAATGTCGGAGTTATAAAACTTCGATCTGCTCCAGAGTCAAAGTGTATAGAAGCATAAAAATTATCTATAAGAAACGTACCAGATACGACCGATGGTTCCTGGATAGCCTCTCTTCTTCCAATCACAAATGCCCTGCCACGTCCTATGCCTCCTTGACTCCTTAACTTTAGACATTCTTTCTTGATATGTCCAACCTCCCCACACTCGTAGCATTTTCTTCCTTTGCCACGGCCTGTCCCATTATTGGTTTGTGGATTGACTGTTGAAGGTGTTGTGCTGCTACAGTAACTAGCAGTATGCCCCTTTTTCTTGCACTTCATGCAGACCAAACAGCTACCTGGATGATGACGGTTGCATTGATTGCACCATGAAGATTTTGTTTGAGTAGGTACTACTGTTGTGGCTGCGTAGTTGGTTGCTACTTCTTGTCTTTTCTCAGATGATTGTTTGGGATTCTTCATATTAAACTTGCGCATGTTTGTTCTAGATTTGGGAGACTCAGCCTTTGAGACCACTTTTATTCCTTGGATCTCTGTGAGGGTTAGCTGATGAGCTATGCTCTTGGTGCTGTCATAAGTCGTAGGCTTTGATGCGATCACCATGCCTTTTATTTGCGATGCTAAACCCCAGATATATCTCTCAATCTTTTTATATTCAGGGGTTACAAGTGCTGGACACATTACGACAAGATCATTATATCTAGCGGTATAAGCTTTTATCTCTGAACCATTCATGGTTAGGGTCCACAGTTCTTGTTCCAGTTTATGTATCTCCTCCCTAGGACAATACTCCTCTACTAGAATCATTTTTAGCTCCTCCCATTTCATGGAATTTTCAGTATCATTTCCCATTGTATTCATATGGCTATTCCACCATGTAAGTGTTGCGTCAGCGAAAGTAAATGTTGCAAATCGTACTTTACAATGATCTGGGCAAAAGCTTATTTGAAAGACGGATTCTGTCTTTTCTATCCACCTTGTCAAATTCACTTCTCTTTCATTTCCATGAAAGATTTTTGGCCTGGAATTCATAAAATCTTTGTAGGTACATGTTCTAGCGGTCCCTACATGGCCTTCATTTCTAACTCCATCTCTTGTGACATTAGATACAGTGGCAACAATTCTTTGAGCTATTATTTCTTCAAGTTGTACTGTATTTATTGAGGGGTTTATTTCTAGTGGTGGTTGTGCTTGTTGTTGTTGTGGTGCTGATGGTCGGTTAGAGTTTAGCCGATTACTCCTTCTTGGAATTTTGTTTTAGTTCCTATTATAAATAATAAGAATTTTTATGAGTTTTGTTAATCATTTAATACACGAGTACTAAATACTCCAGTTATTATTCACAACATAAAACATGATAGACAACATAATGATTACTGTAACGTATGCTTCATATTATTACCAGTGATTACATCAGTTTATTTAGGTTTATAAGAGAAAAGTTTCTATAAACATTGCAAAATTTCCAAGGTTTTCTACAACCTTGTTATAAAACTTTCCTCTTTTCGCCTTAACTAGTCTAATTTTCTCTATTTACATAACCACTAGTTGTAGCTTATCTACCAGAAACCTAAGTGATGACCTAACACGTCAGTGACATTAACAACTTGCTCTTCAAGTACTTGAGTTCTCTGCTCAAGACTTCCCGTGCGTTCTTCATTTCTTGAGGTTTGATTGTAGAGCTCTAATTCTACAATCCTGGCATCGTGAGTATTCATGTCATTATAAGCAAAATTTATACGATGATGGACATCCATCACCGATTCCTGATCTCATGTCCTTTGTCCTTCTAGCCTGCGCACTCTTCCAGAGAAATGAGTAGCCCTCCCTTCGACAATTTCCATCTTATCTTCAATTTTCACACTTCTCTCAAACAATTGAGATAAAGTGTTATCTTCATAATAATGTGAGAGACGTGGTCGAGATGATTGGCCAGTCTCATACATCTTGGCAACTTTTTCTTCTGCCTCCCATCTATCAACTATTTGTGCGATCCGTGTAGGTTCATCTTGAACTCTATGACTTCCTGAAGATGTTGCCTTCTTACTCTTCTTAATCTTTTTCCATATCGGTATAGATTTACATGCAGTGCGTTTCATTTTTACTCCTCTTGGAACTTTACGGTAAAGAGTGTTCAGTGGTGGTAAAGATGATGCCACCGACTTTGTCTCCTCTATGGATTCGCTTTCTTCCATTGGTTCACTCTCTTCCCTTTCGTTGGAGGGTAAAGGTGCTCTATCGTCAGAAGGTATTGGATGAAAGGTGGTTGGAGTTATAGGGTCGTAAGGATTGCCTACCATCATAGGGAATGAAAATTCCTCTTCTTCATCCGTATCCTCGATAATTATCCATTCTCGTGAATGTGCCATGTCGGATTCCTATACATTTTGGACAACCAAGAGTTTAGTCTATCAAATATTTCTCCCAAATTAAATAGCTCATATGATCTGATCATAATAAAATGTAGTTGCGCACCTACACCTAGTTGTGATAGGATCTATGCACATATAAACTTTAGTTGGAATATTTGATCTAAATCCTTGAGATCAAAAACATTCCAGGTATTAAGGTGTATTCTCATCGCGGGTCTGAGTCTTTATATTTGACTCTATATTCTTATTTATTGTATTTTCCCTTTTACTATTGTTTGTTACGTCAGGTCTATCTGATAAGGCTCCGGCCAGTCAGGATTGTCGAAAGGCAGGATCATTTTGGCATATAGCCGTTCTGAAATCTAGCAATCCAAATTGACATGTTTATCCTTGTCACCGCTCCCGTAAGTAGTCCTTCAGTAGAATAATTAATAATACTTTTTATTTATAGGCTAAGGGATATACCTAAACCTAATAGAGTAAGTCCTAAACTATAGACGTGCTTTCCTAAGAAAATACCAGTTCACTATAGTTAATAGCTCTCATACCAATCTGTCACACCCCGACCGTCGGCGGAAACACCAGGTAGTGTAATGTCATTCTTCGTATCACAATTATATAACATACATTAAACAATACTAAAGAAAATACATACCTTTATTGATGATTGGAAGTTACATTATTGTTTTCTTAGTATTTATTACATAATATCCGACTATGGCATACTTCTTAATGAACAGAAAGATAATAGTAAAACTTATCCTGTTCGAATACATACCAGCTTTTCAAGTTCCTAAAAACACATGCATTTTAAAAATACGTCACCATAAAGTTGGTGAGCCCATAGGTGTTGACTCCATAAAATAATACATTTTCCCACATTCAAAATTATAGATTTGAAAGTATCATTTTGACTCTCCAACATTTAGTATGTATATTAGGTATAATAGTATACTTATCAATTAAGTGTTATACCTAAACATTTCTTAATCCTAAGGTATAAGTAGGGGAAAACTTACACTTAACATTAATACTTGTATACGACAAGGTATAATGTTTCTAACAATTTGCTACCATGAGCCTGTAACCGCTGCTATGACATAATACCTTTGATAGAACACACTCATGATTTACCATGAGAAACAAACACACTCATGATTTACGATGAGAAACAACACCGTACGCTTCATCAACGCTGGAACAATAACAAATAAAAGGATAGTTCATCACTTGCTTTTGGTTGACTATAGCTAACAGTCACAAGTGGGGTGGTCAACCCGTATACTAATTATACATGACTTCCTCACTCACACGAGATTAACGGTTACTGTTCAAAGAATTTTCGTTGAGATCCCCAATCTTAGTTGATGAATACAATTACTCATGTAGACTTTAACGGCTTCCTATAGCTCTAACAACAAAAGCATCTTCATGTCTAAAACCCTAAATTACTAGACTATGCTTTTAAACATTACTTCTAAATTCACAGTATAACAACTATATCTTGAAGTAAAACCATGTTTTATCTTGACCTAAAACCAATAATAACAACATATAACGTTTCTAGTTTTATCTTGACATAAAACTATGAATAACAATACCATGTTTTATCTTAACATAAAACTAACAATAACAACATACACCATATCTTGTTTTATCTTGACATAAAACTAACAATAACAACATATAACATATCCAATTTTATCTTGACATAAAACTAACAATAACAACATATAACATATCCAGTTTTTTCCTGACATAAAACTAATAATAACAACATATAACATATCCAGTTTCAACTTGACATATAACTATTAATAGCAACATACTTTATAACTTAACATATAGAACTTTCGAATATAACTTCAGGATTATATCGCACACAACATATATATAGAATCCTAAGTATAACTCAAGATCTACATTAGTAAATTAACATACTGATAAGTTGATAATAGTTGTATATACTCAAAATGTGATATTTAGAACAATCATATCCCGGTTATCATAACTATATACTATCATATAGACATAATAATAACATATATATAATATCTAGCATGCGTTTCCCTCGAAATATTAGAAAGTGGGGCCGTGAAACTCACCCTAGTAGCGTGATTTTATGTTATCTCAGCAATAACGGTCAGCGTACGAGATCGTCGGGGCTCGGGTTGCAAAATGGCCTCGGCAAAGGAGAGAAAGGGAAGAAGTTTAGGTGTAAGAATGGTTGAAGTCGGACCTGATATTTATAGTAAGGATTTTAGAAACTCACGTCATGAGTTTCACAAGGCTCACATCGTGAGTCTTGCATGATCATCCAATAGTCTTGCCATTTGCATCCCTAGCTTCGGAAGGTGGCCATGTGAGTCCTCATGTCGTGAATTAATCCTTGCTCATGTCGTGAACTTTTGGTTTATCACTTCATAGACTTGCCATGCGTGTACTAGCTCTGAAATTTGTCCTTATGACTCTTCACCTCATGAACATTTATGTTCACCTTGTGAGTTCAGTCACACTAGGGTTTCTGACAACTGAATCTTTGAAAGGTCGTAACTTTCCCATACGAACTCTGTTTTTGACGTTCTTTATATGCACGCATAGCTATTTACAAGCACTACGACTCTCTTTTTCATTTTAATAGCTTATTCTAAGTATATTTTAAATTCCTCTTACTATAGAGATTTATAGTGTTCGGTTTATCATAATTTCTTCATGCGAAGTCACATTCAGACGTTCTCTATATTTTTGGAATCGTATGGACGTATACTTTGAGTTCTATCATAACGAAAGTTCATATTTGTATTAGAATTTATCATGAAATACATAGTACATTTATCACATTACATGATTAGCATAATCGCATGTGATTGTTATTAACCTATTTTGGCTAGTGTTACATTTGTGTAGTCCATCGATCTTGTCTCTCCCTAAAGGAACAGAGAATTTTTGTAGTGTCTGTGATGCTTCTAATCAAGGGCTCGAACGTGTTCTTATACAAAGAGGAAAGGTTATATCCTATGCCTCAATAAAGCTAAAGACACATGAAGTCAACTATACAACACATGATCTTAAAACAGGAGGAGTGGTGTTTGCTCTGAAAGATCTGGAGACATTACTTATATGCCACGAAATGCACAATATTCATGGACCATAAAAGTCTCCAACACATCTTCGATCAGAAAGAGCTGAACATGAGACAGCGACGATGGGTGGAGCTACTGAATGATTACGAGTGTGAAATTCTTTATCACCCTGGTAAAGCAAACGCGGTAGCTGACGCCCTTAGTAGAAAAGAATACTCGGGATACTGGGTAAAGTCGTTTACCATGAGAATCCATTTGTATCTGTCCACGCAGATCAAGGAAGCACAACTTGAAGCCTTGAAACCCAAAACGTGGTTGGTGAAACCCTTAGAGGAATGGATAAGAACTTCGAAATCAGGGATGATGGAATCTATTATTTGATGAACTGGATCTGGACACCAAATTCGGTGGTTACAGAGATGCGGTTATGAATGAAGCACACAAAACCCGATACTCCATCCATCCAGGTTCATACAATATGTATCTGGACCGTAAGAAACTATATTTGTGGCCTAAAATGAAGGCCGAAATTGCTACCTTTGTGGATTATTGCCTTACTTGCGCCAATGTTAAGGTAGAGTACAAGAAAACTTCTGGTTTGTTACAACAACCTGAAATCCCTGAATGGAAGTGGGAGCAGATTACATTGGATTTCATAACCAAGTTACCCTAGACATCGAGTGGTTATGATACTATTTGGGTAATCGTCGATAGATTAACCAAATCTGCACACTTCTTACCAATCAAGGAGACCGACAAGATGGAGAAGCTAACTAGAACTTACCTCAAGGAGATTGTTAGACTGCGTGGTGTGCCAATATCTATTATTTTGGACCGAGATAGTAGATTCACCTCTCGTTTTTGGTAGTCTTTACAAAACTCTATGGGAACTAGGTTGGACATGAGTACAGCCAACCATCCACAAACCGACACACAAAGTAAGAGGACGATTCAAACATTAGAAGATATGTTACGAGCTTGCGTGATAGATATTGGAAAGGCATGGGATATTCATTTATCCCTTGTTGAGTTCTCTTATAACAATAGTTATCAGAATAGAAAAAAGGCTGCTCTATTCGAAGCTCTCTATGGCCACAAGTGCAGATCCCCTATGTGTTGTGTTGAAATGGGTGACACGCAGCTAGCTAGAGGTCAAACTTCTGACAGTACTCTCACTGGTCTAGAAATTATTCGAGAAACTACTGAGAAGATCGTACAAATTCGGGAGCAACTTAAAGCTTCCGGAGATAGACAGAAAAGCTATGCTGACAAAAGGAGAAAACCCTTGGAATTCTAGGTTGGTGACCGCGTTTTGTTAAAGGTCTCACCCTGGAAGGGCATGATACACTTTGGAAAGCGTGAAAAACTGAATCCAAGGTACATAGGACCATTCAAGATTCTTGCCCGAATCGGTCCTGTAGCTTACAAACTTCGATTACCCGAAGAACAAAGTAACATTAATCCTACCTTCCACCTTTCGAACTTGAAAAAGTCTCTATCAGATGAGACTCTTGTTATTCCACTCGAGGAAAACGAGTTAAACGAGAGCCTCGATTTTGTGGAAGAATTCATGCAGATACTAGACCGGGAAGTTAAGAAAACCAAAAAAGTCGTATCCCGATAGTGGAGGTTCGCTGGAATGCAAAATGGGGACCTGAATTCACTTAGGAGTGGGAGGATCAAATGCAACAGAAATATCCACATCTTTTTCACTAGTCTATCTGTAATGTAAAGTTCAGGACGAAATTCTCTCTAACGAGGGGATAACGTAACAAACTGTTATTTCAAACCTATGTAATAGTGTAGGTCAATTTGTACTTCTTTTTTAAATAATAAAGAGAAATTTTAGCATATTGTGTATATTTACATAATTGATCCTCAAAAATAAATTATTAAAGAATGTCGATTCAGATGAACCAATGGCAGAGATTGTAACAAGGTTTCCAAAAATATAAAGAACACTAAAATCTGAGTTATAACGAAGAAGTCATGACCAATCGAAGATCCGCGACAAAACCGACAAAACACTGTTCAGTGTGAAAACTGAATTTTCAATAAAAGGCTTTTTAGCTTTAACAATTAAAATGAAAGTTGTAGTTTATGTTAAACCGAGAACTTTCATAAAAAGAACGCCAAAATCTGACTTCGTATGAGGAAGTTATGATTTTTCTAAGTTTGAGTATAGCAGTGTACAACTAAAAACTCGAAATAAAGATCGATTGATTTTTATCCAACACAACCTAGACGAGAATTGAAGGTCTCGTCAATTGTAGTACAACGGTAAAAAGAAAGACAAAAACCGAGCCTCAGACCGCACCCTCACACCCTTATATAAAGGGTGTGAGACTTCTCGGATTTTTACACTTTTTCACCTCATTTTCCATATCTTTTCACTTCTTTCACTTCCACAAACTTACATACAACCCCTATAGCCCCGATATCTTATCTCACACTCTAAGCAAGCCTCAAAGCCCCGAGATTCCTGAGAAAAATAACATCACTCCAGTCGAAACTCTGCCCAATTAAAGTCAATTTTTCGTCAAATATACTCCTTTCTACGAAACGAAATGTTGTCCAAATTACCACTTATCAAGTGAGTTCATACCCCCATATTTTCATAATTTATATTGTTTTAAGAGGGGGGGGGGGGGGGGCGAATACAAGTTTGACACAAGAACTTTATGTTACAAATAAATGATTTCAAATGACGATAAAACGATTTTAAAGCATTAAAAATACTCCAAATATTGACCTCTTTTATAAACGTATATTTTTTCCAGAAATTCATATTTGTATATATATATATTAATATAAATAAGATTTAAAAGGCTTAGGACTAATAACTCATTCTAGGTCCTTTCCTTGTTTAGATGTGGATTTATAGTACCGGTTATTTGTCCAAATGTCGTTTAAATTTTACTTATATATAAAATTTTATATGTACATAAATATAAAAGTTATTTCATCAGTTTAATTAACCTTTGTAACATGTTGAGCAAAGGATTACATGCAAACGTAGTTAAATACCAACTCATAAAGTACATATAAATTATAATAGGAATAATTAATGATACATAGAACAACAATTCATGATTCAAGTATACTAGAATACACAGTTTTATAAGAAACAATAGTTTTGATTCAAAACAAATCAAGGGTTTACAAATATCAAATACATGTTCGGAATACTAATTCAAGAACATACTGTCAATCATTTATTTCAGAATGATTAGGTTTTCATGACTAATATACATGTAACATTTATATGCTTTTTATGAGACATTCAACTGAGGTTGTTTAATTCATTTAGACAAGCAAGGTAAAGTCCTGACATTATAACCAGAGTCTCAAGTTAGGGGATCGAAACAAGTTGTGTGTAGATCTATATCGGGATTGAAAACCCTGTACTCAGGCTGCTACCTACAATCCGACATACATGCCAATGAGTGGCAATTGTTATCAAAAGTTTAAACACCCACAAAGCGTTTGTTTCAGGTGATCATGTCTTAGTATGGTTATAATAACTCATTGACAATATATTAACAACACTTTAGTGTATAAACAACTAAACGTAAGTATATCTTCAAAGTACTAGTTTAAAAAATACAAAGTACAATGGTATATTACAATTTTAGATAACAATTGGTGAAGCTAGGCACACTCTCAGTTACAAGTTTTACAAATACAAAACATTGGTTTACAAATAGAATGGTTTTATGGGAATAAAACTACTTTTCATATACAACAGAAAATATGGATGTTTTGGAACACTTTTTATATTCAAGATACAAAGACACCCTTTCAGACATAAAGACTTATGTACTCACTCACCTTATTGTTGACACTCTCTTTTCAAATTACTTGTATTCTTAGGGAAATAATAAACAAGTACTCCTCGAGATTCTTGATAAGATGGAGCTATTTTAAGTCATATCTTCTTCTTTTGTATAACGATTTTGGTTTCAATATACAATGATTGAACACATGTAAATACTTATACTTTTAAATACAATGGTTGTTTGTACTTTGATTACTATGATGCATGTTTTGTGATACTGCAAATGAAGTCCTCCACCCCCGAACTTTTCCGCTGTCTTGTTTGGGGGTGTGACACTATTGAACATCTTCTAGATCAACTTCATTGAATCCAAACATTGGGGCTGAGCTTATCTTGATTATGGTGACATCGTCGTTGGAATCATGGACTTCTGCAGTTAGGGGAGGTTTAGAAGTGCCAACAATATTTTCCATCTGTTGAGCATTTTGAACTATTGCCTCCTTGGTAGATACCAATTACTGAATAGCAAGGATGTCATCGACCGTTTTGAAATAGTTGAAGGAATCCTTCCTGTATTTGGCTGAAGTCTGAATTTCTTTCTCCTTTTGCTATTGTTGTTGGAATTGTTGCGACTTTATTGATTTCAATTCCTTCTTAAAAGCTTCAAATTTTCTGATTTCGGACTCAGTACTTGTACAATATCAAGTCCAAGAATCATCAGAGTTGTAACCTTCAAATCCTTGTCGCACTGATGTGTCCCTTAGTTTCGTGGCTCCTTGCAAATTTGTGCTCCCCATGCCTAGCCCACTTGATCGTAATGTCGATGGAATAGGATTTCCTGAGCTTCCTTGGCCTCCTTGACCTAAAGTCAAGTCTAGCCTCGACTCAGTTCCGAAAAGGGCAAAGAAATAAGTGCCCTGCGGTGCAACTGGTGTATTGAGTGTTTGTGTGGCACGAAGTAAGATGGAGTTCATGTGACAACCCGAATTTTCTATCTTATATAAAACCTAGATTTCAATCTAGTCAAACTTACTTCTGCTAACTTTTAGCACTTTTGGTGTCCGTTTGAGCGTTCTGAGCTTTAATACATCAAAGGAGTATGTGATTGAGTGTGTTTGTTGAACTTGTAACCTATCAAACAAGCATTAGACCATCAAAAGAGGAGTTCACGGCTAGGCACTTGGGTTTACGGCCGTAAACTCCAAGTGTCCGTGAACCCCTTGTATATATATATATATATATATATATATATATATATATATATATATATATATATATATATATATATATATATATATATATATATGACTTTTGGTCATTTTCCAATCATTCTTCACATTCTAAGCTAGAGAATCTGAAATTCTCTCCCAAGGATCTTCAAGTTTCTCTTCCAATTTTCAAATATGTAAGCAATCTCTTCCATCTTTGTGTTGATTACATCCTTTCTACTTGATTCACCTTTGAATCCACCCACAAAATCCATCTTTGTTCTAGATCTTCAAGAAAACTCAAGAACACCAAGAACACTTGTGTGTTTTGGACCATAAAACACTCTTACAAGCTTCCTAGAAGTAAGTACACTCCTCTTAAACTATTTATATGCTTAGATTACTTGTTAAACCATGGAAAACACCAAGATCCTCAAGAACACATGGGTTTATGGCGAAAGCAATCTCCTTGGGTTGTAAATACCATAAAGTGGTGCATATGTGCCACCACTCCTTTCTAATGCTTGAATATAGGTCTAGAACCCTTCCTACATAATCTAAGGACCTTAAAAAACAAAATGGTAGAACTTACCATGGGTTTACGGCCGTAAAACCATTAGGGCTGCAAACCCTAGGCCGTAAAGTCATGGAGAGTTGGTCCTTGGGCTGTAAACTCTAAAGCAAAGCCATACAACCCTTAGATGCAATCCTATGATCTTATAACACTTGAACCAAAGTGTTTTCCATGTTTTAGGGTGTCTATACTTGCTTAATTAGTGTTATAATCACTAATTAGATACATATATGTGTCTTTATATGTTAAACAGGATCAATGTGTGTGTTTAAGTCTTCAGTTGACACCTAGCACCTTGTCCCACACTCTAATCCAAACTACTCACTACATGTGAGTTTATACCCTTAATTAACCTTTTAAATGTTTTTAAATGATTTTATGGGGGGGATACAAGTTGAATCACTTTAGTTATAATATCAATCACATGTGATTTATAACTATCAAACATGTGGATTTACTATACTTCTAACTATTTTGTCAACAGACTACTTCAAAATGATTATCAAACTCTTTTACATGTTAAACTCTTTATAAAACGTGTTCTTGATTACTAAACCTTCACTTTCAATTCTTTAAACTTATATATTGTCAAAACCATTTTTAGTACATATATAGTTATATAAGTAAGGTTTGAAGGACTTAGGATTGATAACTCGCTTTAATTCCTGTTCCTTGTTTGGTTGTGGACTTAGAGTAATATGTTGTTTGTCCGAGTGTCGTTTGATCCTTAGTTATATATTATGTATATACATATGGGTATAAAGCTTTTACTTATGTTCCAACACCTTTGGGCAGCAAAGGTGTAAAAGCTTGATAAGTCATTCAAAACAACAATTCTAGTAAACTATAATAGGTATAGTTTAGGGATATACTACTTGCAAATTTCTAGTATAATGAAACATACAATGAGTCAGTTCATACATGAGTCGATACATACTATACACTATATAGTGAGAACATACACTAGTACCTACAATTCATACACACTATATACTACAAAAAGGAACATACTATGATGAGAATCAAAGAAGACATTCACTACACTAGTACATACAATACATACATTCTATAACATAAATGTGAGGCACTACTTCGGGGCATGGCATTCGACATGGCTCGTCTTGTAACCTGAGACTTCTAAAGGGAGAGCGTGAATTCGTGTATAGATCTATATTGGATTGACCGTCCTACACCTTGCTACTAGCTACAGTGGGACCTGCAGGTCTTCGGGTGATGGATGTCATACTATTTCGAGGTCTTCGTGTGTCGTGTTTTACAAGGTCGATCAAGTATGGTTACAATTACATCACATTATACCTTAATTAACAATTTTTAAGGTAGTTAGTACAACAGTAGTTACTATAACATAAAACTATTCATTAATTTCCCCATTAGATTTACCTTGTGATCTTCACATAAATAATATTGTACAAACTATAGTTTATAAATGATAGTCACCTTTGGGAGGAATACTCAGTCTTATAATGAACAAACACATAGTACACTTGATGCCTTGGTAGAAGGCTACTTTTAGTATAAAATATAGGATTTTCTAAAAGATACAAATAATCACTACAACTATTTACAAATTCATACATTCAAAAACTTACAAACATTTTCATACAAAAAATGACACTAAAATGCTTATGAACTCACCAGCTTTAAAGCTAATAAACTCTTTCAAAATAACTTGTATTCTCAGGCCATCAGTAGACAGGTACCGAAGCCAACGTTTGAGAAGATGGAACATATTTCAAGACTCCTCTTTTATTTTGATTCGTATTTTTGGTGTCTTATAAACTGTACAGAACACACTTGTATTAAAATACATTATAAATGTAATGGATGATGTTGTATACTTGTTTACTATTATTTTGTGTTGTGATACTGTACATGATGTCCTCTACCCCAGAACGTTCCCGCTGTTTCGGTTTTGGGGTGTGACAGATTGGTATTAAAGCATTGTTTATAGTTAATTAAGTATATTAACCCATAAAAGATATACTAACTATAAACACAATGGGATTAAAATACTATGACCAAGAGTTTATACTTTTAAATAGTAAAATATTTAACTAAGTATACATACCTGCATTCATACTAAAATCAATGTCACTAGGACAAAACAAAAGCATTACAATTGTTGAATATCACAAGTAGGATCGGGGATATATGGTCAGTTCTTGGAGTGGCATAGCCTGATGAACTATGATGGTCCGAGAAGTGATTATCATATGCCCAAGAATGGTTGTGATATGGCTACAAGTCTAAAAACTTAACAACACTACTACAATGATAACATTAGAACAAAACATAATTATAGAATAATATAGGAGTATTTTGTGTTACAATAATTCTTACCTGAGAACTAAAAAGGTCTTTATTGGTAGGTCAATAGTTGCTCAGTGGATACGCTAAGATAATATGTAACTAAGATGTCATAGACTTAGAATCTGTGATCTTTTCTTTACTCCTTATTCCGTGTTTGGTTGTGGGTTTAGAGTTAGGACCACTTATTCGAAGGTCTATTCTGTTTTGAATACATATAACTGGTATGCGCTATGCAAGTATTAAAGTAACTGATTAAGATCATATTATAAATATATAATTAGTACACATATTAATTATTTCTTATATCCCTTTTCTCGTGTAGATATCATGGCTGGATTCCATCCACCTGGCGACCGTACTTCCCAAATCAAGGCAATGCTGGATGGCTTGATTATGAGCCGGAAGATGACCATCCAATCCCTTTGGATGATTACCTCGTAGAAGGCTTTTCTGATGGTTTCGACTCCGAGCCTGAAGTCAACAACCTACCCCAAGCGGGTCAAGCCCCAAATCTCAACCCCGACCAACATTTGAAGGTCCCACACCCTTGTGGGCGACAAACTTGAATCGTTGGAGTGATGAGCAGGGTCAACCCTTACCCTTCAATGGAGATCGAAGCTTTTACAACCTAAGCGAGGGTGGCTCAGCTGACTGAGTCCTGCCAATCAGTCTATAGGATTGCTCGGAATGACAAGAAAGGTCAGGAAGCTATCGACTGAATCATGGAAATTGACGCCAACTTTGGTGTTAACACGGTCCGGGAATTCTAACTGCATCCCAAGCTGAAGTCAGGGAATTCTGAGCTCGTCAGGAAATGTCTGAAAGGCGCATGAGAGACATGTATCATTGTCTGTCAGAGTCAAGGACTCATTTTATTGGTTTTTGTCATAGATAGAGCCTACTCAACTCTCTCTTTTGGATATAACTTAGTTATGTAAAACTCTAGTTTAATTTCCTATTTTGTTAAGTCTTTGGATCTAGTAAGTCTTGATTAGGTCGTACTTCTGTCAAAATTTTCCCATCTTGCTTTGATGTAAGACCTATCTCTAGGTCATTTTTTCCGAACTTGATACATTAATAATACCAATAATATTGACAAATATCTAACCTGTTGGAAAAGTTGTACTCATGTGTCTCTATACTCTTCTATTGTGTCTCTATTTCAGAACATACACTCATTCAACTGTTGGACTATGGAAATTTAGCCCATGGATCACTCTGACTATGCTTACAATTGATTCTTACTATCATGTTCATCTTTTTAAACTTATAGTTGAAAGATGCCTCCTCGAAAGTCGGCAAGGCATAATCCTCCGATTATTCCAACCCCAATACCACCACCTCCTCCACAAATCGATACGACAGCTCTAAATGCTACAGTAACTGCGGCTGTGGCAACAACCATGGCTTAATATCATTCTACTGGTGCCAACAGAGGTGGAACGCCTGTAATTCAAGTCAAGGTGAAATCCTCATGTGCTTGAGAGAGTGCTCCTACAAGGACTTCACCATCAACAAGCCAAAGCCCTTTAAAGGGACTGGAAGAGTCATTGCCCTCTCGTAGTGGTTTGAAAACATGGAGTCGATCTTCGAGATCTGCTCCTGCCCAGCAGGGAGCAAGGTTAAGTTTGCTGCTTGCACCTTCAAAGAAAAAGCCTTGACATGGTCGAATAGCCATGTCAAGTCACTAACCCTAATAGTGGCAAATGATATGGGCTAGGAAACTCTGAAAGACCTCATGATTGAGGAATACTATCTGAGGGGTGAGATCTAGAAGTTAGAACAAGAACTATGGAGCCTAACCATGAAGGGCTCCGACATAGTTTCCTATACCTCCATATTCAGTGAACTGGTGGCCCTCTGTCCCAACATGGTTCCCACGGAGGGAAAGAAAATAGAGAGGTACATCTGGGGGCTGGTGCCTCCATTTCAGGGAAATGTCTTATCTTCAAATCCCTCTACCTTCGATAGTGACAAGCGATTGGCACAAAGGCTCATTAACCATGGGGTCCGTACCCCGTCATCAACAACAACCCTAGTAATCTTCGAACCTTCCAAAGCCGCTGACAACACGCGTAAGTTCTGGGATGGCAAGAAGAAACTAAAAGCTGCCAAAAAGCAGTAGGTTGTGGCGGTTCATGCCGCGATAGCGCCTATCTCTGCTGCTCTGGTAAAGCAGTACTCCAGAAGTTTTCCTAAGTGCAAAAAATGCAACTTCCACCATAATGGACCCTTTCGGGATTTGCAGTGCTCCAACTGCAACAAAAAGGGGCACACTGTCCACTTTTGCAAATCCCCGGCAAAGCCAATCAACCAAGTCCCCAGCGCCGGTGTGGGCAGGCTTGCTACGGTTGTGGCGAGGTGGGCCACTACAAGAGGAACTACTCGAAGGCAGGGAATGTTGGTGGAGTTTTGGCCATAGGCCACGAGGAAGCGGTTGTCGATCCCATAGAGGTCACTGGTACGTTTGTCCTCGATAACTTTTATGCATGCATTATGTTTGATAATGGAGCGGAGAGGAGTTTCGTGAACCAAAAATTTGCTCATTTAATTAAACAAAAATCACGAACACTTAAGGAACCGTTCACTGTAGAAATGGCTAACGGAAAAACTTAGAGCACTAGTAGTATATACATAGGGTGTACTCTAACTTTAGATAACCATTCATTTACAATCGACCTCATGCCAGTCTCAATTAAAAGTTTCGACGTCATTACAGGCATGGATTGGTTGAGTCTGCATCGTGCCGACATCATGTGTTATGAAAAGGTTGTTCACCTTAATCTGCCGTCTGGCGAAACTCTAGTAGTCTACGGCGAGAAATCCAACACGAAACTCCATATCATCTTGAGTATTCAAGCTCATAAGTACTTGTGTAAGGAATATCGTGAATTCCTTGCACACGTTGTTGATACAAGCCAAGAAACCAAAGACCTGAAGAACATTCCCGTAGTACCGCGACTTTCCTGACATCTTTCCAGAAGAACTACCAGGATTACCTGCGCAACGACAAGTCGAGTTCAGAATCGACTAAATTCTAGGAGCTACCCCAATAGCCAAATCGACCTATCGTCTAGCACCAGCTGAGATGCAAGAACTATCTGGTGAACTTAACGAACTGCTCAACAAGGGTTTTATTATACCAAGCGTCTCACCCTGGGGAGTTTCGGTCTTGTTCGTCAAGAAGAAAGACGGATCGTTTCGTATGTGCATTGACTACATGGAGCTTAACAAATTAACAGTTAAAAATCGTTACCCTCTGCCTCGCATAGATGATTTGTTTGACCAACTGGAAGGGGTGAATTACTTCTCTACAATTGATTTGAGGTCCGAGTATCACCAGTTGCGAGTGTTGGAGGAGGATGTTCCGAAGACAGCCTTCCGAACTTGTTATGGACACTACGAGTTCGTAGTGTTGCCATTCGGATTGACAAATGCACCCACAGTATTTATGGACTTAATGAATAGGGTATGCCGTCTGTACTTGGATCAGTTCATTATCGTCTTCATCGATGACATACTTATCTACTCTCGAAGTAAGGAGGAACATAGTGATTATCTGTGACAAGTCCTAGGAACCTTACAAACAGAGAAACTCTACACAAAGTTCTCTAAATGCGAATTTTGGATCCGAAGGGTCGAAGTTTTAGGACACGTGGTTAGTGTAAAAGGAATCCACGTGGACCCTCCCAAAATTAAATCCGTCGAGAATTGGTCAGCACCGAAGACGCCTTCTGAAATTCGTCAATTTTTAGGCATCGCTGGCTACTACCACAGATTCATACATAACTTCTCTCAAATTACAAAGCCTATTTCGACATTGAACCAGAAAGGTGTGGCCTTTGACTGGGAAGAGAAGCAAGATAAAGCGTTCCAAACGCTGAAACGGGCCTTATGCACCGCACCGATACTATCCCTCCCAGAAGGGATAAAAGACTTCGTGGTCTATTGCGATGCATCAAATCATGGGCTCGGTTGTGTTCTGATGCAACGAGGTAATGTCATTGCCTATGCCTCAAGACAGCTAAAGACGCACAAAGTGAATTAAACCACACACGAACCTTAGTTAGGAGTAGTTGTGTTTGCTCTGAAGATCTGGAATCACTACCTGTTGAATCATAAAAGTGACCCTCTTGAACTCAGCTACCGCAACCATCTCTCTACCGCAACGGTTCAACACCCACAACCAATCCAGCACCCGTAGTCAGTTCTTCATCAGCAACCGCAATCAGTCTTTTGCTACCGCAATCTACTTATCTAGATTACTTATTGTCTTTTATGTAATACACTCTATTATCTAGTATTCCTTGCATGGCTTCTTATAGAGTTATAGTCTAGAATAGTTCAGAGTCTCTATAAATAGAGACTTATTCTCTTGTATTAACTATCTCTACACTCAATCACTGATAACTTGAGTATTATTCTAAATACATTTATCCAAGTTATCTTCTTCATTTCTCTATCTTTCTATTCTTCTTATTCTCAACTATTACTAAAGCATATCTGATTATAACCTCTCTTTGGAGCAAGTCTTTAAGACTTAATCACTAAGTTTGATCTTCCTTATTAACTCGGCGTGATTGCATTCCTTGTTACGAATCAGCTTAAGTGTATTCTTGATATAACAATTGTTGTCAATTATATTTATTTACTTTCCGCAACTAACTCTCTAACTATCTAACTATATTATTGTTTAGCTTTTAGATCCTTTGAGATTAACTATTCCGCAATATACTTGTTCTAACTTTTCTTCAAGTGTGTCTCCAAGTTTTTCTCTCAACAATTGGCATCAGAGCCAAAGTGGTTGCTTTTTGGATATCGGAACTCTGATTTTTCAAAAAGCCTTCTATACCACTAAAGCTCATTTCTTAAAAGAAACAAAAACAATCTCAAATAGCACAATCGTTATCTCTGAATGTCTCCAATAGTGTTGGTGGTTCTAACCAAGCTCCAATACTGGTAGCAAATGAATATCATCACTGGTCACAAAGAATGGAGAGGTACTTAAGAAGACTGGGAAGAGATGTATGGAGATCCGTAGAAGAAGGACCACATGTTCCAGTCCTTACACCAATCCAAACTGACGACGCTACAACCAGGCTAGGAGGAGGTCAACCAACGATGAGCCGTCCCACCAAGGATGATCTCGATAAAATGGAAAATGATGTTGTTGCTTTCTATGAAATTTCCTGCAGAGTTGCTCCTGACAATTTCGATATTATCATAAACTACAAATCAACAAAGGAGATTTGGGATGTTCTCAAGAACCTATATGAAGGCTCAGAACAAGCACAAGACAAGAAGCTCACAACCGCACTCAACGATTTCAACAACTTCAAAGCTCATACTAGTGAGAGTTTGGAAGACTCCTTCAAAAGGATCAACCTGATAGTCACCAAGTTATCCAATGCGGGTACCATCTGCAGTAACCATGAAACCAATCTCCAGTTCCTTAATGGTTTAGGAAGACATTGGACTACGGCTAAGATGATAGTCCAAGGCGACATGAAGATTCACTATTTGTCACTCTACAAACTCTATGGAGAGCTTCAAGCACAAGAATCCACCGTACTAAAAAACTGTGTTGAAATCGGAGGACCACTTGCTCTCAGAGCACAAGCTTCACAGCAGTCACGCTACTCTTCATCGTATGACACTCCACCGCAGTCATACGAAGAAGATTCTGAGTATGATGATGAAGAAGAATTTTAGAAGGCTAATTATCTGGTTAGCCAACAGTTCAACCGTATACCACCTCCTTCCTTCTACAAGAATCAACAGTTCAACAAACCTCCATTCAACCGTAACTTCAGTTCTCGGAACAACCATTCTCGATATCCCAAAAGTTCTCATCCACCACCATAATCTCAGAACAATTGACCAAAGGAGGTACCGCAGTCTCCTCAAATCACTGACTCCGGTACTTAATCAGAAGACAAGACTGATGTTGTAATTTGTCACAAATGCAACAAAGAAAATCACTTCGCAAGGGATTGTAAGGCCAATGTAGTCAAAGATAGAGGATTCTACCTTAGAATGGCTCAAGAGCTGGAAGAAAAGGAAAAAGCAAGAGCATATGTGGCCCATGTCAAAAGAGATCATCAAGTTTGGTCATCCGGAGACGAAGAAGAGACCATTAGCAGTGTTAAAGGAAAAGGGAAAATCTGCATGCTGGCCACTGCGGATGATGATGGATCTACAGTGCTGAATAAGAACTACTGCTACATGGCAAAGGATGAGACTCTAAGCATCGTCGAACAGGTAAAATTCATGATCCAAACTTTAAATTATAGTATGCATGACTGTCAACCCTACATAGATGATCTTATTAACACTTGTGCTGCTGTCCTTACAGACTATAGCAAAGCCTTAGATGAGAAGAACATTGCGTCCCAAGAGATGTTCCATGTGAGAGGACGACTGGACAACAAAAGACTTAAGATGGCTATGTTAGAGAAGGATCTAGAGTTAGAAAAAGATGCTAGAATGTTAAGCGAAACCCAATTAGAGATAGCTTTGAACCAGAGAGATTTAGCTTAGAGAGAAATTGTACGCTTAAATTTCTTAATTGAAAAATTGTTTAATGAAAGTGTGGCTATTGAAAATTTGGTAAACAATGGAACCATGGACAATACATATAATTGGGGTTGGTCAAATGGATATCCTACTGCAATGGATTCCTCACCCCGGTTCAATAAAGACAGATTGTATGTCCCTCCTGATAAAGAATTTCATTTCCCTGTCAATAACAAGACTTTTCCCGAAGATATCAAAACTCACTTCGGTAGACTGCACAATTTAAGCAATAATTGTGTCATTGAGGAAATTGTGCCTGAGGATTCAGGTCACACATGTGATCAAATTCCTATTTGTGGCACCATTTATCCACATTCTGAAACTTCATACGTAATTGATGAAGAGATTGTTGTTGAGGGCCCCGAAGTCTCAAAAGACTTTCCATCTTTGTCCTCAGACCACAGTGTCTCTCACTGTAGTCAAATGTCCCACACGTGTCCCACCGAAGTTTCATCTAAGACCTACTCTGCGGTAGTCAAGTCATCTCTACCGTAGTCATCAGTTCAAGGAACCGCATTTCTTCAGCCAATATTTCATGAGTTACCGATAGAAAATTTTGAAGTAGGTCAATGCTCTCAAATCCCAGAATCCTCAAGTTCTGATGATTCAAGCCCACGTTTTCAAAATCATTCAAAAAATTCCTGGAAACCGCAGTTGAATAACTATGACTGCGGTTCACCAAAATCTTTGGCAAAAAAGGCTTTCAAAGAAGAAATTAGATCTCGAGGCACAAACAGACAAAGTTTTTCGAAAAATAAGAAACATGTTAGTATTCCAAAATCTAAGAGTCCAGAAAAACTTGTTTTCACAAACTACATTTCAAAAAACTCTTCTTTCATGAAAACAAGCAAAAAGGAAAGTCCCGTTTCAAAAGTCATTCCTACTACCTCTGACATAACACAAAAAGGTGTCAAGTCATTTAGAAACTACGTTTTTCAGGTCTATTCCTCAAATGACCCTAATTGCAAAGGAATTTTACCCACTCCAACACTTTTAAAATCATGACAAACTTTCAACAAATGGAAGGGTATCTTACCAAATCCACCTAAAGGGACTCAAAGATATACACGTGCTAAACCTCGTTCAAAACAAACTTTTTAGAAACCAAACAACACGCATGTCAGAAGTTACCCACTTCGGACCGGTACCAAGTCCAATTCATTCTATAAACCGCTGACCAAGCAAAGTGTCAGTTTCAATGACAAAATCTCTTTTTCTAAATGTCAGTGTAGTTTTCAAAAGGTTTTATCTCATGAAAAATTGAATCAAAGTCAGAAACCTCATATTTTTTCAAAAACTCACAACAATCCAAATCTGAACAAACACCTAGGACTAGGTCTAAAAGTTGACAAGAGACATGTCCATGCAACCTCGGACTATGCATCATTCAGAAATACATCAATTGTCCCTGGCTCCAAACTTTTTTGGATGCCTAAACTAACCGTGTAATTCTCAGGCTTTGTGCAAGGAGGAACAAGCAGAAGAATGGTTAATTCACAGTGCCTGCTCCTTGCACATGATCGGAAGGTTAGAGTAGCTTCGAGATTTCAGGCCTATATGCAATGCTGGAAATGTCACGTTTGGAAACAATGCAAACGGTGTCATCCGAGGTTACGGTGTTCTCACTACGGGGAACTTTTCCATTAAGAAGGTTGCTTATGTAGAAAGCCTTAAACACAATCTCATCAGTGTTGGCCAACTATGTAAAGCAGGACATCGTGTTGAATTTGATGATCAGTTTTGTTACGTAATGACAAATGATAGGAGCTCATGTCTGATCAAATCTCGATCCGAAGGTACCATGTATCCTTTGGATGTCTCTCTAATCATTGGCATACCGCAGTTGTGTTTCCTGTCCAAAGCTGTACCCGAAGTCAACTGGCTCTGGCACCGCAAGCTAGCTTATCTCAACTTCCGGTACATCAACTACTTGGTCACTGGAGAACTAGTTCGCGGTCTCCCTATTCTCAAATTCAACAACGATACTCTCTGTCCAGCTTGTGAATGCGGCAAACAATCAAAAGCAAGTTACCCTCTAATAATGGACTCTTCTATTTCTGAACCACTGGAGCTGTTACACATTGATCTCTACAGTCCCTCAACTGTAGCCAGTCTTCACCATAAAAAGTATATACTGGTTATTGTTGATGACTATACACGCTTCACATGGGTCTTCTTTCTTAGACTCAAATCAGAGAGACCACATATATTCATCAACTTCATCAAAGAAATCGAACTTCAGGTCAAGCTTCCAGTTAGACGCATCCGCAGTGATAATGGAACCGAGTTCACTAATTATCTTCTCAACAGATTCTTTGTTCCCAAAGGCATCTCTCACAACTTCTCAGCACCCTATACACCGCAACAAAATGATGTAGTAGAAAGAAGGAACCGCACACTAGTAGAAGCAGCCAGATCCATGCTTAACTTCGCCCAACTTCCTCTCTACTTCTGGGCTGAAGCAGTACCAACCGCATGCTTTGTTCAAAACCGAAGTATTGTGTGCAAACGCCACAATAAAACACCATATGAGGGTCTTAACAACCGCAAACCAAATGTTCGCTTCTTTCATATTTTTGGATGTAGATGCTTCGTGATCAACAATAGAGACCAACTCAACAAGTTTGCACCAAAGTCTGACGAAGGCATCTTCCTTAGTTATTCCACTAACAAGGTTGCTTATCGAGTGCTTATCAGACGTACAAGGCTGATCATTGAAAGATTTGATGTGAAATTTGATGATTCTCACATCTGCGACGCCCCTCTGTCCTCAGAAACCACCGCGATTATGGAATGTGACATTCCTGCCTCTTCAGGACCCTTAAATATAGTTGAAGTCAATTATGATGATCTTTTCGATCCTGTTGAAACGGAAAAACTATCCGAAGTTCTTGTGTCTCCCGCAGCTCAACAACAACATGTTGATGTTTCTGGACCATCTCTATCTGAAGTAGTATCTGTCAATACTTCCACCTCTCCAGTTGAGGGGGAAAGCTCTACTCCAGATCTAGTCGCAACCATTGAGGTTCCAATAATTGATGCTGTTCAATTTGCTGCCCGCAAAGAAGCATTACCATCAAACGCATCTTCGGATTCGGATGATGAACTCATAGAGAATATTGACACTAGAATCGATCCAAGGATTATCATCTCCTATCTGCAGTCCAGAGGGAATGTTCTCAGGTTCCAGAGGAACTCCCGTCCGCAATCCAGGGGGAACCTCTCCCGGCTACTCAAGAAAATTTTGTTCCAATAGATCAAGATGATTCAGCAGGATGTTCTTAAATCCAGGGGGAACTGCCATCTCCAACCGCAGATTCCTATGATATCCAAGATATTCCTTCTACCGCAACTGTTGATCATCTGTTGCCATGTCTTCATGTATGGACAAAAGACCACCCACCAGGTCAAATCATCGGCAACCCATCCGCAAGTATCCAGACTCGGTCTTCCAAGGACTTATCTGATCACTGCCACTATGCAGCATTTATGTCCTCGGTGCAAGAAGAGTTTGAAGAATTTCAAAGAAACAAAGTATGGCAGCTCGTTCTGAAGCCACGTGGTCACTCCATTGTTGGCACTAGATGGGTATTCAAAAACAAGCTGGATGAATCTAGTGCGGTAATCAGAAACAAGGTAAGGCTTGTTGCCAAGGGCTATAGTCAATTGGAAGGCATTCACTACGATGAAACGTATGCTCCGGTAGCATGCATGGATGCCATCCGGATCTTTCTAGCATACGCAGCCCACAAAAACGTCAAGGTACACCAGATGGACGTTAAAAGTGCCTTTCTCAATGGGGAACTAAAATAAGAAGTTTATCTTCAGCAACCTCCAGGATTTGAAAATGTTGAATCCCAGACCACTACTACAAGCTTGAAAAAGCAGTCTACGGTCTGAAGCAAGCCCCAAGAGCTTGGTATGAGACACTCTCTGAATTCCTCGTCTCATTCGGGTACAAGAGAGGAGTGATTGATCCCACTCTATTCAGAAAACCAAATGGTGATCATCTTATGATGGTACAAATATATGTGGATGACATCATCTTCGGTTCGACTGATCAAGGCATGGTAGATGAATTTGCTAAGCTGATGACCAACAAGTTCAAAATGAGCATGAATAGAGAGATTAACTTCTTTCAAGGTTTTCTAGTGAAACAAGTACGACAAGGCATATTCGTTCATCAAGAGAAATACACCACTGAACTATTAAAGAAATATTCGATGGACAATTGCTCATATGCTAAGGTCCCCATGGCCTTCGGTTATAAGATCTTTGCTGATCCCTCAGGCGAATCAATGGATCACAAGACTTGTAGAGGCATCATAGGCTCTTTGATGTATCTCACCGCAAGCAGACCGGACATTGCCTTTGCAACTGGTGTTTTTGCAAGCTATCAGGCTGACCCGAAAGCATCTCACCTGACTGCAGCCAAACAGATTCTACGACACTTGAAAGGAAGCAAATCTCTTGGTCTATGGTACTCCGCAGGCAATGACTTCATCCTACAAGCCTTCTCAGATGCAGATCATGCCGGATGCAAGCTCGATCGAAAAAGCACTTCAGGGGGATGTCAATTTCTGGGAGAATGTCTCGTCATCTGGTCTTCAAGGAAACAAAGTTGTGTCTCTCTATCAACTGCAGAAGCCGAGTATGTGGCCGCAGCCAGCTGTTGCTCCCAAGTCCTTTGGATGAAGACTCAACTAATGGACTACGGGTATAGAATGTTGCGGATACCGATATATTGTGACTCTGAAAGTGCTATTCCTATATCTCACAATCCGATTCAGCAATCAAAAACCAAACATATTGAACTACAGTATCATTTCATCAAAGACCACATCTTGTAAGGTAACATTGAACTCGTCTTTGTCCCTTCTCATGAAGAGATTGCTGATGTGTTCACAAAAGCGCTCGACTCCAAAAAACTCAACAGTTTCCGTCAAATGCTAGGGATGATGAATCAAAACCCGCAATTCTTTTTGAATTGTTAGCTACCGCAGACCATTCTTGGTCTCCGTTGCAGTTCTAACTGAGAATTACATATGATAGATGGTTTTGGTACCGCAGTCTAGGTACCACAACCATATGCCATACGTAGTTCTCATGGGTCCTAATGGTTTGTTCTTACTAATTTTTGTACAAGTGTTTTCCTCTCAGTTCCTCACTACATTCTTTCCTTTGTTCATCCGCGATGACGACTCTCAACTGTAATGCTTTTTTCATCCTCTATGAAGATTCTCAACCGCAATGACGTTTCCATCCTCGACCATCATGATAATTTCCCAACTGTTTCATCAACTCTCGAATCTTTGTGTGCTATTTAATGATCCTTCATTAAATAAAATAAAACATTCCCTTTTGAAACTATCACATTCTCATTCTGTGTAAACCCCGTGTCAGACCTATTTTAGTGATGATGACAAAAAATAATGCTTTTCCAATAAACTCATCCTTAATTTGTCATTTCCTCTCCCTACCACGTCCCATCCGTTACAACTTACTCTCTCATCACCCCCACGATTACCTGACGTATTGACATGCGTCTGACCTAACATTAAATGCAAAACCCTTTTTCGAAATCTCCTAAAATCCTTTTAAACCCTTTTAATTTTGTGTGGCTGAGATTTAATCCAAAAATCATAGTTTCCTCCAAAAAACCCCAATCGACGTTTTACCCTCTTCTATTTTTTTTACCTAGGGTTAAAACCTTTTCCCCCTTTTTATAAGCCCATCTTCTTCCCCAATAATCCTTTACACTCTCTGATCATCGATTGTTCTCTCCCAACCTTCAAAAACCCCACAACTCTCAAGAACTCCGTTTTTTCTTCTCTCATAATGGTGAAATCAGGTGCATCTAAGAAGCAATCCAAGGCTTCATGTTCTACGAATCCAACTGGTTCCGACTCTCCAACAATAGCTTCAAGCAATTTCAGAGCAGTTTTTGAAGATCACCCCTCATACAATGCCCCAACCAAGCTTATGGTCAAGTATCTCAAAAACCATATTCTGTTTGGTCCATTTGATGCCTTTACAGACGTCATTCTAGTGTCAACACTCTTCAAATGTGCTTTTTCTGCATATCGTCCATTGGAGAACCCCCAAGAAGTGCATCTCAACCTCACCAATGATTCTTTGGTCATCCTGACCAAAGAGAAGTTCTTATCCGCCATTAATCTTCTGATTCACCCCTCCATCAAGATTTTCTCACCGTCAATGTTTGACGTCACAACCACACTCTACCAGATGGGGTATCAGAAACCAATCCGAGGGATTGGCGAGTTTAAAAAGAACCAACTGCCTGCGGTTTGGCAGTTTGTGTGCCACTTCGTCATCCGCTGTCTATCCGGCAGAACCGGAGGCATCGACAACATGGGATTAAAGCTGCTAGAACTGGTGTGGAGCATCTTCACAGGCCACGATGTCAACTATGCATCTCAGACTTGTATGCGGATGCTGGCATTGACATGGGGAGTGACATCAACTTCTTTGTCACTAAGGATCTAAAAAGGTACAACCCTTCTTCTGATCAAACTTTATTTGGACCGATCCGCAGGCTTCCCATATATATACTTACTTTTCTTGGTCTTGAGACTGCTAATGTCTCAGACCACATTGAGGCTACAGAGGGTATTGCCCCATACCCTACTACCTCGCCTCTTCCATCCGCAGCTCTTATCCCTGAGGGTACCGCAGTCCCCTCTGCCACTATGCTATCCAACCTTTCTCAAAGAAGAAAGTCGTTGGCATCCAAGAAGAAACAAAGCACAACTAAGAAGGATGCTCCAAAACGAACCGCACCCTCCAAGAAACGCTAGACAAAACCTCCCCCTACCGTATCTAGCACTGATTCAGATGAGGATAGGCAACCTATCGCTATTCTAAAGAAAAGGAAAACAACCGAAACTTCTAGCCATATGCGTGACCGGACAGATGCTGAAGCCTCTCAAAAGTCTTCAGTAGTCCTTGTGGTGGCCGCACACCCATTCGATACCTCTATCTTTTTCGGGTCAGACTCAGAAAGTGAGTCTGATTCTCATCTACGTGGAGACTCCCCCCTAGTGAACTCCCAAGAGGATGACACTGGTTCACGCCCTAAGGTCTCCAGGGATTCCCGACTGTATGTCTTTTCCCCGATGGAGTTGCGCTCCATCCTTCTTTCTGTTACCCAAACACTACAAACACCTTCCCACCCGCAGGGCACTTCTTTCGCCAATACCAGAACTGGGCCAAGGCCAGACTTGACCACGGGTCAAGGAGACCGAGGAAGCCCAGGAAATCCTACTCTACTTTCATCTTTTACAGGTGGTTTAGGCACGGTGAGCACAAATGTGCAAGGATCCGTTGACCAGAAGGAGACTTTGGTGCGATTTGAAGGATTTGATGGCGATAACTCAAACGACTCCTGGTTATAGTACAATCCAGTAACCGAGTCAGAGAAAAAGAAGTATGTTGCATTCAAGAGGGCCTTCCAAGCCCGGAAGGAACAACAGATCAAACAACAGCAACAAAAAGAAAAGGAGATCCAGTCCGTGGCTAGGTATTGGGCAAATGCCATCAGCAATGCTCATACCGTAGCCACAATCCAAAACGTTCAAAACTGGATGGATCAGATGGTAGAAACTATGTTGAAAGCTCAAGATTTAGGCGTAGCCGTAGTTACCTCCAAAGTTCCTCCTACTCCAACTCCTATTCGATCTCCCACTCCTACAGTCAACCCATCACAAGACGAAGAGCCTGCAATCGAACTCAACTCAGCCCCTACCTTCGGTCTTGATGATGAAGACATCCAAGAGGTCAAAAAACCGGCACCTTCAGACGACGACCTGATGATGTTTGAAGAAGAAGAGGAGTCTAGTGGTTCTCAACATTCAACTTCCAAGCCTAAAGAGAAGAAAAAGATGAAGAAGAATGTTGTCACCCGGAAGGAGTTCATGAGCCTTCAAGCCAAAGTAGATCAAATTTTGGCTGCGGTTAAACCCACTCAACATCAACTTGAAGACACTCCAGGACGCAGTAATTGATTGAAAGAATTGAAAAACTGGAGACAAGGGAGCGTATGGCTGCTGAACGCATCTCTCTCAAAGTAGACATGGGGATCCGGTCCCTTGATAACAACCGCACGGCTGACCATAAGGACTTCATGGCTGCAACGGAACCCCTCATTACTGGGGTGACCGCAATCAAAAAGGATCTTCAAGCATCCATCGCGCATCAAGCTGCTCACTCTCAGAAAGTGATAGATGAGACTCATACTGCTTATGAGTCCACTATGTTTGTTCTTCACGCAACCATCAACAGACTGCAGAAATCCCTTACCTCCAACTTCCATGGCCCTGATCCAGCTTACCAAAGAAATTCACATGTTGCTCTTCAAGTCCTCTACTCCAAACAATTCCCAATTGGCAGAGGCTATTGTTGAGAGAAAAACTTGGAGACACACTTGAACAAACATTAGAACAAGTAATTTGCGGAATAGTTAATCTCTAAGGATCTAAAAGCTCAACAATAATAAAGTTAGATAGTTAGATAGTTAGATAGTTAGTTGCGGAAAATAAATAAAGATAAATGACAAAAGTTATATCAAGAATACACTTAAACTGATTCATAACGAGGAATGCAGTCACTCCAAGTTAGTAAGTGAGATCAAGTTTAGTGATTAAGTCTAGAAGACTTGCTCCGAAGAGAGGTTATGTTCCAGTAGCAGTTTGAGTGTGAAGAGTAATAAGATGGATAACTGATGAAGATAAGAAAGATGATTGAATGATAAATTTTGTGTATTCAGAAGTTAAGAGTTTTCACACGCACATATATCACCAGTACTTAATACATAAGAGAGAGTTTCTATTTATAGAGTTTAGAAAAGAACTACTCTATGAGCAGCCGTGCAAGGCATGCTGGACAATATAGTGAATTACATGGTAAACAAAATAACTAAGACTACAAATAGGAAAGACTTGAATACTCCGGATGCTGATATGGTTGTTGATGGGGAATGGTTGCGGTTACATTTGTAGAGGTTTACACCGGGTGCTGTATTGGCTGCTAGTACTGAACCGTTGCGGTAGTTAAGTTCAAGAGGGTCAGTTTTTATGTTTCAATAATTTCCCCCTAAGTGACCTCTTTAACATTGGTTCAGTTATCAAGTTTGTGAAACTTGATCAAAATCCACCAAAATTTTCTAACATTTTCCAGCCACATGATTCTTCTGGAGATCTCAAACTTGACTTCAGTAGTAGTGTGCTTTGATTTTTCTAC
Organism: Lactuca serriola; assembly: GCF_051521515.1. NCBI lineage: Eukaryota > Viridiplantae > Streptophyta > Magnoliopsida > Asterales > Asteraceae > Lactuca > Lactuca serriola. The sequence continues at coordinate 355,549,986 of NC_136411.1, forward strand.
TGCGGTCTTGCAGATGTCAAGTTGCTTCATTGGCAGGCGATGCATGGCATTCATCGGAATGAAATATTTGACATTGTCTGTTTTCCGTTTGAATATGATGCCAAGTTCTGGGAAGTTGGTTGCGCCTAGAGATCTTTCTTCATAACCTTCTGTAAGCATTGACTCTGGTTCAAGTGGTGGAAGGTCAAATTTCTTGAGGATGGTGGGGTGGATGTCCGCATTAATCTTCGCAAAGTCACAGATAATGTCCTTAAGGAAGGATTTGGCTTTGTCGAGAGCTATCTGCATCTTGGGATGTTTCTCTGCCTTGTTCTGAAAAACTCTGGCAATGAGAATTATTTCTTCAGGGTTCATGCAGGGGAAGCCTGCCTGGGTGCGGATGTAATCATGCTCTCTTCTGGTCAGAGTGAATTAAGCAAAGTCTGCTTTCATAAACTTCTTCATCTTGTAGATCTTCACTACGGATGGTCTATCGTTAGACCAAATGTTTTCAACTGAAGAGCCATGCTTCGCATAGAAGCGAGTCAGTCTTTCGAATTCCATTGGCAGACGCTTGTGATCAGGAAGACTGCGGTCGAAGGAGTCAAAAACAGCAAAATACTTGGCATTGGGAAAAATTGGAATATCCCAATAACCATCGGATGGTGGTTCAGCATATGTGAGGTGGGGAGTGTAGTCTTCATCAAGTAGCCTGCGGAGAGGATTGACCCATGAGTTGATCAACGACTCATCAATATAGTGTCAAAACCACATTCTCTCCATATAATTTCGGCTAACTTGGCTGCTTTCCAGTCATGTTTCCTTTGGGCAGTAGTAGGAGATTCTGTAGATCATCAAGATTCTTTAGGTGAGGAGGAGTCACAGGTCTGTTTAGGGAGTTTTTGGGTGATGAGTGGGGAGATGGAATATTTTGAGATGGTGGAGGAGAGGGCTGCGGAGTGGGAATTTTGTTTGTGGTGATTGGAGGGCTCTGACGGATGGATGTATTTGAGCGATCGCCTTCTTTATCACTTCCCCCTCTTGAGGAATGCAACCCTGGTGCTTCCTCAAGCCATTGTTTGAGTACATCAACTTTGGCACAAACCTCAGCAAAGTGTGCTTTCATCGATTCGGCCAGTTGGGAGTTGTTTGGAATGGCATAGTTGAAGAGCAGCTTGTGAATATCCATTGTGAGCTGAAGTATCTCTAGACCATGAAAGTTTGATGTGAGGGATTTCTGTGTTCGGGTGATTGTGGCATGAAGGACAGAAATACTGGACTCATAGGCAGTATGAGTTTCCTCTATTACCCTTTGGAATTCAGCAGCTTGATCCGGAACGGGTGTTTGTAAGCCTTGTTTGATTGCGGTTACCTCAGTGATGAGGCGTTCCGCTGCAGCCATAAAATCTTGATGGTCGGCCCTGCGGTTGTTGTCGAGAGATCAAATCCCCATATCGACTTTGAGAGAGATGCGCTCAGCGGCCATACGCTCTCTCGTTTCAAGTCGTTCGATGCGCTCATTTAGTGATTGCGGACCTGGGATATCTTCTGGTGGAGGTTGGGTAGGCTTAACCGTAGCCAAAATTTGCTCAACTTTGGCTTGAAGGTTGAGGAACTCTTTGTGAGTGACAACATCTTTCTTCTTTTTCTTCTTCTTTTCTTTGGGCTTTGAAGTGGAGTGTTGAGAACCGCCAGATTCTTCTTCTTCCTCGAACATCGTAAGGTCGTCATCTGAGGGATTCGTTTTGGTGACCTCTTGGATGTCTTCATCGTCAAAACCGAAGTTTGGGGACGAGCTGAGTTCAATAGCTGGCTCTTCGTCTTGAGATGGGTTGACTGCGGTAGGTGGAACAGGAGTTGAAGTAGGCGGAACATTAGATGTACCTGCGGCTACGGTGGAGGCTTGAGCTTTCAGCATAGTTTCAGCCATTTGGTCCATCAAGGTCTGAACCTTTAGGATTGTGGCGTAGTGTGGGCGTTGCTGATGGCATTTGCCCAGTACCTGGCTACTGTCAAATTTCTTGTTCCTTCTGTTGTTGTTGTTTGACTTGCTGCTCCTTGCGTGCTTGGAATGCCCTTTTGAAGGCAGCATACTTCTTGATTTCAGCATCAGTGGTTGGTTGATACTGACTCCAAGAGTCATTTGAGTCTTCATCGTCAATTCCTTGTGTTCGAACCAAGGTGTCCCTTAGGTTCACGGATCCTTGCACATTAGTGCTCACCGTGCCTAAACCACCTGATACAGATGTAATCAGAGTAGGATTTCCTGGGCTTCCTTGGTCTCCTTGACCCGTGGTCAAGTTTGGCCTCGGCCTAGTTCTGGCATGGGCGAAAGCGATGCCCTGCGTATGGATTGGTGTTTGTAGTGTTTGGGATACTTGCAAGAGGATGAAGTCTAACTCCTCAGAAGAAAAGATGTGCAGCCGGGAAGCCCTGGAGACCTTAGGGCGATTACCAATTCTATCTACTTTAGAGACAACTGGGGGGCTGTCTCCATGTTCGGAAGAAGATGATGATGAAACAATCTCACAAGATGAGGTTGAGTGGTATTCGAGAGTGGCATTGAATGGATGTGCGGCCATCCCAAGGACTACCGGAGCCTGATGGGAGGCTTCAGTATCAGTCCGGTCACGCATATGGCTAGTGGTTTCAGTTGTTTTTCTTTTCTTGAGGATAGATATGGGTTGTCTATCTTCCTCAGAGTCACTGCTCGATACAGTGGTGGTTTTGGTTTTGCGTTTCTTGGAGGGTGCGGTTTGTTTTGGGGCTTTCTTTTTGGGTGTTGTAGCTTTCTTTTTAGAAGCTACAGATTTCTCCGTTGATAAATGTTAGAGAGTGTAGTGGCAGAGGGGGATGAGGTACCCTCAGGAATAATAGTTGAAGAACGAAGAGGTGGGGTAGAAGAGTATGGGATAGTACCCTCCGTGGGCTCAATATGATCTGAGACATCAGCAGTCTCAAGACCAAGCAGTGAAAGAATGTGTGTATGAAGCCTGCGGATAGGTCCAAAAATAGTTTGATCAGAGGAAGGAGTATACCTTTTGAGATCCTTAGTGACAAAGAAACTGATGTTACTTCCCATGTTGAGACCAGCATCCGCATGCAGATCAGAAATACATAGAGACCAAAAGCAAGCAAAAGTGAGCTCGGTTGGGTTTTCCTTTGGTTGCTCATTGGGAATGTACTGGAGGATATCATCCCAAAGAAATTGACCGTAGTTGACATCATGGCCTATGAAGATGCTCCATACAAGTTCAAGGAGCTTGAGTCCCATGTTGTCAATTCCTCCGGTTCTACCAGACAGACAGCGGATGACAAAGTGGCATACAAACTGCCAAACCGCAGGGAACTGATTCTTCTTAAACTCACCAATCCCTCGGATTGGTTTCCAGTAACCCATTTGGTAGAGAGCGATAGTGATATCGGATAAGGATGGAGTGAAGATTTTGATGGAGGGATGGATTAATAGGTTAATGGAGGTTAAGAATTTTTCTTTGGTCAATATGACCAGGGAATCGTTGATGAGGTTCAAATGCACTTCTTGGGGGTTTTCCAGTGGTCTATATGCAAACGGAGCACACTTAAAGAGTGTACAAACAGGAACAACATCAGTGAATGCATCGAACGGGCCAAATAAGATGTGGTTCTTGAGATGCTTGATCATCAGTTTTGTTGGAGCATTGTAAGATGAATGATTCTCAAACACAGCTCTGAAGTTGCTTGAAGCGATTGTTGGTGATGTGGAACCGGTTTGATTCATCGAGCTTGAAACCTTGGATTGCTTCTTGGATGCACCAGATTTCGCCATTGAGAGTTGAGGGAATAATTGATTAACAGAGAGCGTAAACGATTATAGAGAAGAAGGTAGGTTTATAAAGGGGGTAAAAGGATTTTAACCCTAGGTAAAAGATAAAAGGGGGTAAGAAGTTGAATGGGGTTTTTGGAGGGAATCAATGATTCTGGGATTGAATCTCAGCCACACGAATATGAAACAGATTTTGTAGAGATTTGAGAAATCTTAAAAGGGGTTGCATTTAATTGTGGAGCGGAGGCATGGTAATATGTCAGGTAATCGTGGGTTGATGAGAGAGAATGTTGTAACTGATTGGACGTGTTTGGGAGATAAAAGGACAAGTTAAAAAAATGGATTGATTTGGGAATCGTTCTTTTTGTCATCATCCCTAAAATAGGTCTGATACGGGGTTTATTAAGAAAGGTAAAGTGACAGGTTCTAAAGGGAATGTTTGTATTTTATTTAATGAAGGATCATTAAATAGCACACAAAGATTCAAGAGTTAATGAATCTGTTGGAATTTATTTGAGGTGGTTACGGATGAATTCATCAATGCAGTTGAGAAACTCCATCTCGGATGAGAAAAAAAAATTCAGAGAATCTGTGAGACAAACACTTGTACGAAAATTAGAAATAAAGGAACATTAAGACCCATGAGAGGTATGTATGACATATGGTTGCGGTACCTAGATTGCGGTATATAAACCATCTAACATATGTAATTCTCAGTTAGAACCGCAATGGAGACCAAGGACTGTCTGCAGTAGCTAACACTTCAAAAAGAACTGCGGGTCCGGATTCATCATTCCCAACATTTGTAAGAATGCATTGAGTTTTGTAGAGTCAAGAGCTTTTGTAAAAACATCAACAATCTCTTCATGAGTAGGAACAAAGATGAGTTCAATATTACCTTTCAGAATATGATCTTTGATGAAATGGTACCATAACTCAATGTGTTTCGTCTTGGAGTGCTGAATAGGATTTTGAGAGATAGCTATAGCACTTTCAGAGTCACGGTTAATTGGTATCCGCAGCATTCTGTACCCGTAGTCTAGTAATTGTGTCTTCATCCATAGAACTTGGGAACAGCAGCTGCCTGCTGCCACATATTCTGCTTCTGCGGTAGATAAAGATACACACGTTTGTTTTCTTGAAGACCAGCTTACAAGTCTTCCTCCTAGAAATTGACATCCACCTGAAGTACTTTTTCTATCGAGCTTACAACCTGCATGATCCGCATCGGTGAAGACTTGAAGACTGAAGTCGTTGCCTACAGGATACCATAAACCCATAGATTTGCTTCCTTTAAGATACCGAAGAATTTGTTTGGTTGCAGTCATGTGAGACACTTTTGGATCAGCCTGGTATCTTGCACATACACCAGTTGCAAAGACAATGTCAGGTCTGCTTGCACTGAGGTACATTAGCGAACTAATGCTGCCTCTATAAGTCTTGTGATCCACAGATTCACCAGAGGGATCAGTAGAGATCTTATATCCGAAGGCCATAGGAACTTTAGCAGAAGAGCAGTTATCCATTGAGTATTTCTTCAGAAGTTCTGTGGTGTATTTTTCTTGATGAATGAAAAGTCCTTGCTGAATTTGTTTGACTTGAAGACCTAGAAAGAAGTTGATCTCTCTATTCATGCTCATTTTGAATTTGTTGGTCATGAGCTTTGCAAATTCATCTATCATATCTTGATCAGTAGACCTCAAAATGATATCATCCACATATATTTGTACCATCATAAGGTGGTCACCATTTGCTTTTCTGAGTAATGTGGGATCAATCACTCCTCCTTTGTACACAGATGAGACAAATAAATCAGAGAGTGTCTCATACCAAGCCCTTGGAGCTTGTTTCAGGCCATAGACTGCTTTTTCGAGCTTATAGCTGTGGTCTGGAAATTCATCATTTTCAAATCCTGGACTTTGCTGAAGATAAACATCTTCTTTTAGTTCACCATTGTGGAAAGCACTCTTAACGTCCATTTGGTGTACCTTGACATTTTTGTGGGCTGCGTATGCTAGAAAGATCTGGATGGCTTCCATTCGTGCTACTGGAGCATACGTTTCATCGTAGTCAATGTCTTCTAGTTGACTATAGCCCTTGGCAACAAATCTTGCCTTGTTTCGGATGACTGAGCCAGATTCGTCTAGCTTGTTCTTGAAAACCCATCTTGTACCAACAATAGTATGACCTTGTGGAAGAGGAACAAGTTGCCATACTTTGTTTCTTTCAAATTCTTCTAATTCTTCTTGCATTGCATCTATCCAGTCTGGTTCAAGTAAAGCTTCTTTGATCGTTCTAGGTTCAACCGAACACATAAATGCTGCATAATGGCAGTGATCAGATAAATCCTTGGAAGACCGAGTCTGGATACCTACGGATGGATTGCCAATAATTTGACCTGGTGGATGGTCTCTTGTCCATACATGAAGACGTGGCATTAGATGATCAGCAGCTGCGGTAGAAGGAATGTCTTGGATGTCAGAGGAATCTACGGTTGGAGATGGTAGTTCCCCCTGGATTTGAAAGCATCCTGCTGAAACATCTTGATCTATTGAGGTAGAATTTTCTTGAGGAATTGGCAGAGGTTGAGGATCCCCCTGGATTGCGGATGGGAGTTCCTCTGGAACCTGAGAAGGTTCCCCCTGGAATGTAGATGAAAGAGTGACAATTCTAGGATCGGACCTAGTGTCAATATTCTCTATGAGTTTGTCATCTGAGTCGTCTGAATGTTCGTTTGATGGTGAGGCTTCACTGCGGTCATGAATGTAAGCAGCATCAGGTACTGGAACCTAAACGGTTGCAACAATATCCGGAGTAGAGCTTTCCCTCTCAACCGGAGAGGTGGAAGTATTGAGCGATACTCCTTCAGATAGAGACGGTCTAGATCTGTCGGCATGCTGTTGTTGAGCTGCGGATGACACTAGGACTTCAGATAATTTCGCCGTTTCAATGGGATCAAACAGATCATCATAGTTGATTTCAACTAGATTAAGAGGTCGGGAATTGGCTGGAATATCACATTCCATGATTGCAGTTGTTTCGGTAGACGGAGGTGCACTGCGGATGTGAGAGTCATCAAGTTTCACATCAAAGCTTTCAATGATCAACCTTGTTCATCTGATGAGCACTCAATATGCAACCTTTTTAGTGGAATAGCAAAGGAAGATACCTTCGTCAGACTTTGGTGCAAACTTGTTGAGTTGATCTCTATTGTTGATCACGAAGCATCTACGTCCAAAGATATGAAAGAAACGAACATTGGGTTTACGATTGTTGAGCCCTTCATATGGCGTTTTATTGAGACGCTTGCACACAATACTTCGGTTTTTGAACAAAGCATGCGATTGCTACTGCTTCGGCCCAGAAATAGAGAGGAAGTTGGGCGAAGTTGAGCATATCTGGCTTGTTCAACGAGTGTGCGATTTCTTTTCTCTACTACACCATTTTGTTGCGGTGTATAGGGTGCTGAAAAATTGTGAGAGATGCCTTTGGAAACTAGAAAACTGGTCAGAAGATGATTAGTGAACTCAGTTCCATTGTCACTGCGGATGCGTCTGATTGGAAGCTTGATTTGAAGTTCGATTTCTTTGATGAAGTTAATGAAGATTTCCAATGTCTCTGATTTGAGTCTGAGAAAGAAGACCCATGTGAAGCGTGTATAGTCATCAATAATAACCAGTATATACTTTTTGTGGTGAAGACTGGCTACGGTTGAGGGACCGCAGAGATCGATGTGTAATAGCTCTAGTGGTTCAGAGATAGAAGAATCCATTATCAGAGGATGACTTGCTTTGGATTGCTTACCGCATTCACACGTCGGACAAAGAGTATCGTTGCTGAATTTGAGAATAGGGAGACCACATACCAGTTCTCCTGTGACGATATTATTGATGTAGTGAAAATTGAGATGAGCTAGCTTGCGGTGCCACAACCAGCATACTTCAGATACAGCTTTAGACAGAAAGCACAGCTGCGGTTTACCAATGATGAGAGAAACATCTAGAGGATAAATCGTGCCTTCGGAGCGAGATTTGATTAAGCAGGTGCTGCGATCACTCGTTATTATGTAAAATAATTGATTGTCAAATTCAACTCGATGTCCTGCTTTACATAGTTGGCCAACACTGATAAGATTGTGTTTAAGACCTTCTACATAAGCAACCTTCTGAATGGAAAAGTTCCCCGTAGTGAGAACACCATAACCTCGGATGACACCATTTGCATTGTTGCCAAACGTGACATTTCCACCGTTGCATATAGTCCTGAAATCCTGAAGGTACTCTAACCTTCCAGTCATGTGCAAGGAGCAGGCACTGTCAATTAACCATTCTTCTTCTTGTTCCTCCTTGCACAAAGCCTGAGAATAAAACAGTTAGTTTAGGCATCCAAACATGTTTGGAGCCAGGGACGATTGATGTATTCTTAAATGATGCATGGTCTGAGGTTGCATGAACAGGTCTTTTGTCATCTTTCAGACCGAGTCCTGGGTGTTTGTTCAAATTTGGATTGTTACGCGTTTTCTGAAAAGTATGAGATTTCTGACTTTGATTTGACTTGACATGAGATAAAAACCTTTGACAGTTGCACTGACATTTGCAAAAAGAAGGTTTGTCATTGAATCTAACATTGTGTTTGGTCAGCGGTTTATGGGGTGTGTTGGATTTGAAATTAGTCCGAGGTGGGTAACTTTTGAAAGATTTGACGTTTAAGTTCTGAAAAGTTTGTTTTGAACGAGGTTTCGCACGTGTAAATCTTTGAATTGCTCTAGGTGGATTTGATAAAATTCTTTCCATTTGTTTTGATTTGATTTTAAAAGTGTTGGAGTGGGTAAAATTCCTTTCCACTTCGGGGTCAGTTGAAGAATAGATCTGAAAAACATAGTTTCTAACAAGTTTGACACCTTTTTTGGTTGTGTCAAAAGTAGCAGAAGTGACTTGTGAAACTAAACTTTCCATTTTGTTTGTTTTCATGAAAGAAGAATTTTCTAAACTCTTGGATTTTGAAATTTTCTTAATTTTTGAAAAATTTGGCCTACTTTTGTTTCGAGATCTAATTTCTTCTTTGAAAGCTCTTTTTGCCAAAAATTTTGGTGAACCGCAGTCATTGTTATTCAAATGCGGTTTCCTGGAACCTTTTGAATTATTTTGAAAACGTGGGCAAGAATCATCAGAACTTGAAGATTTTGCAATTTGAGAGCATTGGCCTACCTCAAAATTTTCTATAGGCAATTCGTGAAAAATCGGTTGAAGAGTTGTAGTTCCTTGAACTGAAGAGTTGCAATCATTGTTTTTGAACTGCGGTGAAGATGATTTGACTATCGCAGAGTAGGTTTTAGATGAGACTGCGGTGGGACATTTCTGGGACAATTGACTATAGTCTGAGGACAAAGATGGAAAGTCCTCTGAGACTTCGGGGCCTTCAACAACAATTTCTTCATCAACTTCGGATGAAGCTTGAGAATTGGAGTGAGTTGTGCCACTGATGGGAGTTTGATTATATATGTGACTAAAATCCTCGGGCACGATTTCCTCAATGACGCAGTTATTGCTCAAATTGTGTAATCTATCGAAGTGAGTTTTGATATCTTCGGGAAAAGTCTTGTCATTGACAGGGAAATGAAATTCTCTATCAGGAGGGACATACACTCTGTCTTTGTTGAACCGGGGTGAGGAATCCATTGTGGTAGGATATCCATTTGACCAACCCCAATTATATGTATTGTCTATGGTTCCATTATTTACCAAATTTTCAATAGCCTCACTTTCATTAAACAGTTTTTCAATTAAACGATTCAAGCGTACAATTTCTCTCTGAGCTAAATCTTTTTGATTCAAGGCTATTTCTAATTGAGTTTCACTTAACATTTTAGCATCTTTCTCTAACTCTAGATCCCTTTCTAACGTTGCCATCTTAAGTCTCTTGTTATCCACTCTTCCTCTCATGTGGAACATTTCTTGGGATGCAATGTTCATCTCATCTAAGGCTTTGTTGTAGTATGAAAGGACGGCAACACACGTGTCATTAAGATCATCTATGTAGGGTTGACAATCATGCATGCTCTAATTTAAAGTTTGGATCATGAGTTTTGCCTGTTCAACGATGCTTAGAGTCCCATCTTTCTCCATGTAGCAATAGTTTTTGTTCAACATTGCTGACCCATCATCATCCGCAGGGGCCAGCATGCAGATTTTCCCTTTTCCTTTAACACTGCTGATGGTCTCTTCTTCATCTCCTGATGACCAAACTTGATGGTCTCTTTTAACCTGAGCAACATATTCCCTTGCCTTTTCCTTTTCTTCCAATTCTTGAGCCATTCGAAGATAGAATGCTCTGTCCTTGACTACATTTGCCTTACAATCTTTTGCGAATTGCTTTTCTTTATTGCATTTGTGACAAATCACAACATCATTCTTGTCTTCTGATTGAGTACCGGAGTCATTGTGCTGAGGAGACTGCGGTACCTCCTTGGGTTGATTGTTATGGGAGACTTTAGGATACCAAGAGTTGTTGTTCTGAGGACCAAAGTTACGGTTGAATGGTGGTTTGATGAATTGTTGATTCTTGCGAAAAGAGGAAGGTGGTATGCGGATGAACTGTTGGCTAACTAGAGCAATAGCCTTTTGAAAATCTTCTTCATCATCATACTAAGAATCTGCTTCATAAGACTATGGTGGGGTGTCATACGAGGAAGAGTAGGATGATTGCGGTGGAGCTTGTGCTCAAAGGGCAAGCGGTCCTCCGAAGTCAGCATAGTCTTTGAGTACCGTGGATTTTTGTGCTTGAAGTTCTCTATAGAGTTTGTAGAGTGATAAAGAGTGAATCTTTCTGTCACCTTGGACTATTATTTTGGCCGTAGTCCAATGTCTTCCTAGACCATAAAGGAAGTGGAGATTGGTTTCATGGTTGCTGCGGATGGTACCAGCATTTGATAACTTCGTGACTATCAGGTTGAATCTTTTGAAGGAGTATTCCAAACTTTCACCAACATGAGCTTTGAAGTTGTTGAACTCGTTGAGTGTGGTTGTGAGCTTCTTATCTTGTGCTTGTTCTGAGCCTTCGTACAGGTTTTTGAGTACATCCCATATCTCTTCTGCTGACTTGCAGCTTATGATAATATCAAAGTTTTCAGGAGCAACACCACACGAAATTTCATAAAAAGCAACAACGTCATTTTCCATTTTATCGATATCATCTTTGGTAGGACGGCTCATAGTTGGTTGACCTCCTCCTAGTCTGGTTGCAGCGCCATCAGTTTGGATTGGTTTGAGGACTGGAACATGTGGTCCTTTTTCTAAGGATCTCCATACATCTCTACCCAATCTTCTTAAGTACCTCTCCATTCTTTGTGACCAGTGATGATATTCATTTTCTACTAGTATTGGGGCTCGGTTAGAACCACCAACACTATTGGAGACATTCAGAGATAACGATTGTGCCATTTTTGTTTTTTTTTTTGAGAAATGAGCTTTAGTGGTATAGAAGGCTTAATGAGAAAATCAGAGTTCCGGTATCCAAAAAGCAACCACTTTGGCTCTGATACCAATTGCTGAGAGAAAAACTTGGAGACATACTTGAACAAACGTTAGAACAAGTAAGTTGCGGAATAGTTAATCTCTAAGGATCTAAAAGCTCAACAATAATAAAGTTAGATAGTAAGATAGTTAGTTGCGGAAAATAAATAAAGATAAATAACAAAAGTTATATCAAGAATACACTTAAACTGATTCATAACGAGGAATTCTGTCACTCCAAGTTAGTAAGTGAGATCAAGTTTAGTGATTAAGTCTAGAAGACTTGCGTCGAAGAGAGGTTATGTTCCAGTAGCAGTTTGAGTGTGAAGAGTAATAAGTTAGATAACTGATGAAGATAAGAAAGATGATTGAATGAGAAATTTTGTGTATTGAGAAGTTAAGAGTTTTCACACTCACATATATCACCAGTACTTAATACATAAGAGAGAGTTTCTATTTATAGAGTTTAGAAAAAAACTACTCTATGAGCAGCCATGCAAGGCATGCTGGACAATAGAGTGAATTACATGGTAAATGAAATAACTAAGACTGCGGATAGGAAAGACTTGAATACTCCGGATGCTGATATGGTTGCTGATGGGGAATGGTTGCGGTTACAGTGGTGGAGGTTGACTCCGGGTGCTGTATTGGCTGCAAGTACTGAACTGTTGCGGTAGTTAAGCTCAAGAGGGTCACTTTTTATGTTTCAATAGCTATCAAAGCTCAGTTTCAAGAAGTCTGTGCCAAGGTGGATGGACTTAAGAAACGGCTTGAGGAAGCACCTACGTTGCATTCCTCAAGAGGGGGAAGTGAAGAAGAAGAACAAGTCCACCACTCTGATACATTTACCCATCAGAGTCCCCCTCTCACCATTGAAAAAATTCCAACACTGCAGCCCTCACCGCAACCATCAAAACATACTCCATCTCCCCACACTTCACCTCCAAAAGATACTCCCAAAAAGCCTGAGACTCCTCCTCGCTTCAAAAATCTTGAGGAGAACATGTCATCCGCAAGCTCCACATACTCCCCTGCTACAGCCCAAAGAAAGCATGATTGGAAGGTTGCCAAGCTTGCTGAACTTATCTGGAGAGAATGCGGATTCGACACTATGACAGATGAGTCTGTGACTAACTCATGGGTCAATCCGCACTGCAGGCTATTGGATGAAGACTACACCCCGCACCTAACATATGCTGAACCCCCTGTTGATGGATATTGGGATATTCCAATTTCTCCAAATGCCAAGTAATTTGCTGTATTTGAGTCATTTGACTACAGCCTTCCTGCTCACAAACGACTGCCAATGGAGCTTGAAAGACTTAACCGATTTTATGCGAAGCATGGCTCCTCCATTGAGAATATACGGTCTAACGATAGACCATCCGCAGTCAAGAACTACAAGATGCTGAAGTTCATGAAGGCTAATTTCATCCAGTATACTCTCACTAAAAGGGAGCATGACTACATCCGCACCCAGACAGACTTCCCTTGCATGAATCCGGAAGAAATCTTCCTTATTGCCAAGGTGTTCCAGAACAAGGCAAAAAAGCACCTTAAGATGCAAATAGCACTTGAAAAAGCCAACTCTTTTCTGAGGGATTCAGTCTGTGACTTTGCCAAAATAGATGTGGATATTTACCCCACCATCATCAAGAAGTTTGATCTCCCACCACTTGAACCTGTGCCAATGCCTACCGAAGGCTTCGAAGAAAGATCACTAGGCGCAACAAACGTCCCTGAACTTGGAATCATATTCAAACGAAAGACTGACAACGTCAAATACTTCATTCCGATGAATGCCATGCACTGCTTGTCCAAGAAACATCTTGACATCTGTCGGACCGCAGTTGAAAAATCGAAGCATACTACTGTAGAAGTCAAGTTTGAAATTTCGAGAAGAATCACATGGTTGGAAAACGTCAGGAAGTTCTGGTGGATTTTGATCAAGTTTCTCAAACTTAATAGCTGAACCGGAGTTAAAGAGGTCACTTAGGAGGAAATTGTTGAATCATAAAAGTGACCCTCTTGAACTCAGCTACCGCAACCATCTCTCTACCGCAACGGTTTAGCACCCGCAGCCAATCCAGCACCCGGAGTCAGTTCTTCATCAGCAACCGCAACCATTCTTTTGCTACCACAATCTACTTATCTAGATTACTTATTGTCTTTTATGTAATACACTCTATTATCCAGTATGCCTTGCATGGCTGCTTAAAGAGTTGTAGTCTAGAATAGTTAAGAGTCTCTATAAATAAAGACTTATTCTCTTGTATTAACTATCTCTACACTCAATCACTGATAACTTGAGTATTATTCTGAATACATTTATCCAAGTTATCTTCTTCATTTCTCTATCTTTCTATTCTTCTTACTCTCAATTATTACTAAAGCATATCTGATTATAACCTCTCTCCGGAGCAAGTCTTTAAGACTTAATCACTAAGTTTGATCTTCCTTATTAACTCGGAGTGATGGCATTCCTTGTTACGAATTAGCATAAGTGTACTCTTGATATAACAATTGTGGCATTTATATTTCTTTACTTTCCGCAACTAACTCTCTAACTATCTAACTATATTATTGTTGAGCTTTTAGATCCTTTGAGATTAACTATTCCGCAATATACTAGTTCTAACTTTTGTTCAAGTGTGTCTCCAAGTTTTTCTCTCAACACTACCTGTATGGTACTAAAAACACTATCTTTACAGACCACAAAAGCCTACAACACATATTTAACCAAAAGGATCAAAATATGAGACAATGACGGTGGGTCGAGCTACTAAATGACTACGAGTGCGACATTCGTTATCATCCGGGTAAAGCCAAAGTAGTAGCAGACGCCCGAAGTCGAAAAGAATATTCTGGTCGAAAAGTCAAGTCACTAACTATGACTATCTATTCGCACTTGTCCAGACAAATTAAGGAGGCTCAGCTCGAAGCCTTGAAACCTGAAAATGTGGCGGGATTTAAACACCGAAACACGGTTGCTTCAGAGACTTGGTTATGATCGAGGTGCACAACACTAGGTATTCTGTCCACCGAGGTTCATATAAGATGTATCTGGATCTTAAAAAGTTATATTGGTGGCCTAACATGATAGCAGAGATTGCTGCCTTCGTAAGTAAATGCCTTACTTGCACGAAGGTCAAGGTCGAATACCAGAAACACTCTGGTCTATTACAACAACGGAGATACCGGAGTGGAAATGGGAACGGATTACTATGGACTTAGTAACCAAGTTGCCCAAGACATCGGGTGGACTTGATACCATTTGGGTCATCGTCGATAGATTGACCAAATCTGCACACTTCCTGCCCATCAAGGAAACTGACAAGATGGAGAAGCTTACAAGAACTTACATTAGGGAAATCGTACGACTGCATGGTGTTCCTATATCCATTATCTCCGATACAGATGGCATATTCACTTCAAGGTTCTGGCAGTCACTACAAAGTTCCCTTGGAACAAGGTTGGACATTATTATAGCCTACCATCCGCAGACTGACGGACAAAGTGAGAGAACTATCTAAAGCTTGGAGGATATGTTGCGAGACTGTGTGATCGACTTTGGGAAGGCATGGGATACTCATAAAGGTTGCTCCATTTGAAGCCCTCTATGGCCGAAAGTGTAGATCCCCTCTGTGCTGGGCTGAAGTGGGTGACACGAAGTTAACTAAAGGACGAGTTCCTGATAGCGCTCTCACTGGTTCGGAGATCATTCGGGAAAGGACAGAGAAAATCGTTCAGATTCGAGAACGATTGAAAGCCTCTAGAGACCAACAGAAAAGCTACACAGACAAACGATGGAAACCTTTGGAATGCAAGGTAGGAGACCGCGTTCTTTTGAAAGTCTCACCCTAGAAGGGCTTGATATGCTTCGGAAAGCGTGGAAAGCTAAATCCAAGATATATATGGCCTTTCAAAATTCTTGCTAGAACCGGCCCTATAGCTTACAAACTCAACCTACCCATGAAATTAGTAACGTATATTCTACTTTCCATGTCTCGAATTTGAAAAAGTGCCTATATGATGAGACTCTTGTAATTCCACTCGACGAGATGGAGATCAACGAGAGCCTCAACTTTGTGGAGCAACCTGTAGAGATAATGGACCACGAGGTCAAGCAAACGAAGCAAAGTCGTATCCATATAATGAAGGTTAGCTGGAACGCCATGCGAGGACCTGAATTCACTTGGGAGCACGAGGATCAAATGAATTTGAAATATCCTCATCTTTTCGCTTAGTTAATTGTAACTACTTAATTGCTTAAACTCTAATTTCGGGACAAAATTCTCTCTAACGGGTGGATGATGTGACAACCCGAAATTTGTATCTTATATAAACCCTACATTTTAATCTAGTCAAACTTACTTCTGCTATCTTTTAGCACTTTTGGTGCCCGTTTGAGCGTTCTGAGCATTAATACATCAAAGGGTTAAGCGATTGTGTGTGTTAGTTGAACTTGTAACCTGTCAAACAAGCATTAGACTATCAAAAGAGAAGTTCACGGCCAGGCACTTGGGTTTACGGCCGTAAACTCCAATTGGAAGTGAACCCCTTGTATATATATATATATATATATATATGACTTTTGGTCATTTTCCAATCATTCTACACATTCTAAGCTAGAGAATTCGAAATTCTCTCCCAAGGATCTTCAAGTTTCTCTTCCAATCATCACATTTGTAAGCAATCTCTTCCATCTTTGTGTTGATTACATCCTTTCTACTTGATTCACCTTTGAATCCACCCACAAATTCCATCTTTGTTCTAGATCATCAAGAAAACTCAAGAACACCAACAACACTTGTGTGTTTTGGACCTTAAAACACTCTTACAAGCTTCCTATAAGTAAGTACACTCCTCTTAAACAAGTTATATGCTTAGATTACTTGTTAAACCATCCTCAAAAACACATGGGTTTACGGCCAAGGCAATCTCCTTGGGCCGTAAACACCAAAAAGTGGTGCATATGTGCCACCACTCCTTTCTAATGCTTGAATGTCGGTCTAGAACCCTTCCTACATGATCTAAGGACCTTAAACAACAAAATGGAAGAAGTTACAATGGGTTTACGGCCGTAAACCCATTAGGGCCGCAAACCCTAGGCCGTAAACTCATGGAGAGTTGGTCCTTGGATCGTAAACTCTAAAGCAAAGCCATACAACCCTTAGATGCAACCCTATGATCTTATAACACTTGAACCAAAGTGTTTTCCATGTTTTAGGGTGTCTATACTTGCCTAATTACTGTTATAATCACTAATTAGATACATATATGTGTCTTTGTATGTTAAATAGGATCAGTGTGTGTGTTCAAGTCTTCAGTTGACACCTAGAACCTTTTCCAGCACTCTCATCCAAACCACTTACTACATGTGAGTTCATACCCCTTAATTAACCGTTTAAATGTTTTTAAATGATATTATGGGGGGGGGAATACAAGTTGAATCACTTTAGTTATAATATCAATCACATGTGATTTATAACTATGAGACATTTGGATTTACTATACTTCTAACTGTTTTGTCAACAGACTACTGCAAAATGATTATCAAACTATTTTACATGTTAAACTCTTTATAAAACTTGTTCTTAATTACCAAACCTTCACTTTCAATTCCTTAAACGTATATATTGTCAAAACCATGTCCAGTACATATATAGTTATATAAGTAAGGTTTGAAGGACTTAGGACTGATAACTCGCTTTAATTCATGTTCCTTGTTTGGTTGTGGACTTAGAGTACTCTGTTGTTTGTCCGAGTGTCGTTTGATCCTTAGTTATATATTATGTATATACGTATGGATATAAAGCTTTTACTTATGTTCCAACACCTTTAGGCAACAAAGGTGTACAAGCATGATAAGTCATTCAAAACAGCAGTTCAAGAAAACTATAATAGGTATAGTTTAGGGATATACTACTTGCAAATTTCCAGTACAATGAAACATACAATGAGTCAGTTCATACATGAGTCGATACATACTATACACTATATAGAGTGAACATACACTAGTACCTACAATTCATACGCACTATATACTACACAAAAGAACATACTATGATGAGAATCAAAGAGGACATTCACTACACTAGTACATACAATACATACACACTATAAAATAAATGTGAGGCACTACTTCAGGGCATGGAATTCGTCATGGCTCGTCTTGTAACCAGAGTCTTTTTAAGGGAGAGCGTGAATTCATGTATAGATATATACTGGACTGACTGTCCTACACCTTGCCGCTAGCTACAGTGGGACCTGCAGGCTTTCGGGTGATGAATGTCATACCATTTCGACGTCTTCGTGCATCGTGTTTTGCTAGATCGATCAACTAGTGTTACAATTACATCACATTATACCTTAATTAACAATTGGTTAAGGTAGCTAGTACAACTGTAGTTACTATAACATAAAACTACAGGACTTCATTAATTTCCCCATTACATTTACCTTGTGATCTTCACATAAATAATAATGTATAAACTATAGTTTGTTAATGATAGTCACCTTTGGGAGGAATACTCACTCTTACAATGAACAAACGCACAGTACACTTGATGCCTTGGTAGAAGGCTACTTTTAGTAGAAAATATAGGATTTTCTAAAAGATAAAAACAATCACTACAACCATTTACAAATTCATACATTCAAACATTTTCATACAAACAATGAAACAAAAATGCTTATGAACTCACCAGCTTTAAAGCTGATAAACTCTTTCAAAATAACTTGTATTCTCAGGCCATCAGTAGACAGGTACCGAAGCCAACTTTTGAGAAGATGGAACATATTTCAAGACTCCTCTTTTATTTTGATTCGTATTTTTGGTGTCTTATAAACTGTACAGAACACACTTGTATTAAAATACATTATTAATGTAATGGATGATGTTGTTTACTTGTTTACGATTATTCTGTGTTGTGATACTGTGCATGACATCCTCCGCCTCAGAACGTTTCCGTCATTCTGGTTTTGGGGTGTGACAGTTCAATTCCTCAGGATCAAATATGTGCAAGTGTGATGCCTTGGAGACCTTAGGACGACTCGTCACAATTGGGTCCACTTGGGATCCAAATAGGGGTATATCTCCATGATGTGATAAACAGATACACTTATTGTATCTAAGTAGTGAGATGGGTGTGACAGGGTGAGTCTATGGTGACTCCAACGACTACCAGAGTCTTTTGAGAGACTACAATATGATTCGTGGTTCGCATATGGCTTTGACTGGGGGTGAGTTTGAGTTTATTTCTCCTAAATGCATCTCCAGCATTTGAAGACTCATGATGAGTGTCATCTATAACGTTCAGTGGGGTATCTTGAGTCTTGGAAGGGGAATATGGAACCACAGCAGAGGGTTTTGCGGTCTTGGCTTTTCGTTTCTTGGGAGTACCGGCTCCCTTTTCACAATGTTAATTGATTCTTTCTATGAAGTTACAATAGACTTACCTCGTTTGGTTAGGTGTTGCGGTAGACTGACTCGGTCTTGGAGGGGATATGGTCAGCTACCTCAAAATTTATGAGTCTAATGGACCCCAAGATATACGTTAGTAAACGTCTAAGGGGTCCAACAATAGTTTGTCTTTAGAGGTAGTGTACCCTTTTAGATCGCGAGTTGAAAACAAGTTTGTGTCGATGCCCATATCAAGCTTGGCCCCCTTGTGAAGATCAAAGCTGCAAAGTGGCCAGAATCAAGCAAAAGTAAGCTTTGTAGCACCTTGTTTTGGAGCATCCTTGGGAATGTATTGCAAGAAATCATCCCACAATATTTTCCCATAGTTGACAGCACTCCCTGTGTAGATATTCCAGACAATTTCCAAGAGCTTGATTCCCATGTTATCAGTACCACCAGTTCTTCATGAAAGATCCCTGATGATGAAATGGCATACATAATCCCAAACCAATGGAAGTTGGATCTTCTTGAATTCACCAATTCCCTTGATCTTCTTCTGGTAACCCATTTGATACAGAGTAGAGACCATGTGGTTTGGGCTTGGGGAGTAAAACTTTGTCGATGGAAGAACCCTAAGATTGATTGCACTAAAAAATTTGTCTTGTGTCAGCACCACCAGAGAGTCATCCACAAGATTTAGATGAACTTCTTGTAAGTTGTGGCTAGGTCGAAATACTGAGAAAGCACATTTGAACAAAATCGCCATTGGAACTGCTTTAGTGAAGGAATCAAAAGCGCCATACAATGAGTGTTCTGGGAGAAACTTGATCATCATCTTTATTACTTCATTGTAAGAAGGATGATCTTCGAAGATGGCTATGAAATTGCTTGAAGCAATGGATGGAGTTTGATCCCTGATGGTGGATTCAGAACCAGTAGGACGAGCAGAACCTGAAGCTTTTGATTGCTTCCTTGAAACACCACACTTCACCATTGTTGCAAAAAAGGTTTTTTTGAGAATTTGCAAAAAAAAGGGTTTTAACAAGACGATGGAGAAGATGAAGTTCGTCGAGAGAGAGTTCAGATAGCGTAAACTCTATCTTGCAAAGAATTGGGGGTTTTATACCTCCGGATTCCAAAAGTTATTGTTATTAATTTAATTACAACTGTTAAAGTTAAAAACCCTTGGGTTTTTACCATTATCAGCAGGAATTAAAATTAATCGATATTACAGTATTTCCAAGAAAAGAGGAGCATTTAATGCATGTACAGTACCATGATCGCACGACGTTTGAAAGTGGGGTGATAGTTGTTTTATCCATTGTGAAAATGGGGAAGTGGAAACAAATTTGACATTCAACGACTTAGGGACATGACAGGTTGAGGAAAAATATTTCTTAAAAGATTTCATTTATTGAAAAACGATTCACTTGTTTTTTTATCCGAAAATGGAACCTGACTGAGGAAGGTTATTTGAAAATGGACTGAAAATGTCATGTGCAACAAAATTAATGTTTTAAAGAATGTTATTTTTTATTAAATTCCATTAAATAGCACACAACGTTATTTGAAAAGTTTATGAAGTTACGACTGCATGTTCATTTATTGCAACTATGGTAGGATTTAGATGACTGCGGTAGCATTATCTGAAAGAACACTTGATCATGAAGGTTAGAAATAAAAGGAATAAAAGACCGTAAAAAATATATTGATCATACGTGATTGTGGTATACTAGGTATAATGAAAAGAATATGAGGAATATATTATTCTAGAACCATAGTGAAGAAAGTGCTTTAAGAGTTTTTCTGAAAAGAAAAGAAGCAATTCATTCACCCTTGGAGACTAGTCTATGGTACTTATGAATTCAAAAAGAATTGCGGGTCTGCGTTTATCATTCCTAGCATCTCCAAAAATCCATTTACTTTTGTACCATTGAGTGCCTTAGTAAAAACATCAACTATTTCTTCATGAGTGGGCACAAAATTGAGTTCGATGTTACCTTTGAGGATATGATCTTTGATGAAGTTGTACCGTAGTTTGATGGGCTTTGTCTTTGAGTGATGAATAAGATTATGAGAAATCCCTATTGCACTCTTTGAATCACAGTAAGTTAGCACCGGCAACATTATGTAACCGTAGTTCATAAGTTGAGTCTTCATCCAAAGGACTTGTAAACAACAGCTAACAGCGGCCACATATTCCGCCTTTACGGTAGACAAAGAAACACAATTTTGTTTCCTTGAAGACCAGCTAACTAATCTTCCTCCTAAGAATTGGCATCAACCTAAAGTGCTTTTACGATCTAATCTGCATCCTGCATGATCAACATCTATAAACATTTGAAGACTTAAATCATTGCTTGTAGGGTACCAGAGGCCTAATGCTTTACTTCCCTTTAGATATCTGACGATTTGCTTGACTGTGGTCAAGTGAGATACTTTAGGGTCGACTTGGTACCTGAAACATAAGCCAATTGCAAAGACAGTATCCGATCGGTTGGAAGTGAGGTACATCAACGTCCCAATCATTCCTCGTTAGGTTTTGTAGTCAACTGACTCTCCGGTAGGGTCAGCTGAGATCTTATATCCAAAGCCCATCGGGACCTTGGCCGAGGAGCAATTGTCCATTGACAATTTCTTCAGCAACAAAGTGGTATACTTTTCTTGATGAATGAATATCACTTGAGGGACTTGTTTAACCTGAAGTCCTCGAAATAAGTTGATCTCTCTATTCATGCTCATTTGAAATTTACTTCTCATGAACCTTGCAAAATCATCCACCATACCCTAATCTGGTGATCCAAAAATGATATCATCCACATATAATTGAAAAAGCATCAAATAATTATCATTTGCTCCTCTAAACAAAGTGGGATCAATCACACCTCTTTTATATCTCAACATGATAAGAAACTTAGAGAGAGTCTCATACCACACCCTTGGTGCCTGCTTAAGATCATATACTGCTTTCTCTAGCTTGTAGCAGTGGTTTGGAAATTCTAAACTCTCATAGCCTAGAGGTTGTTGCAGGTAAAATTCTTCCTTTAGTTCTCCTTTCAAAAATGCAGTTTTTACATCCATTTGATGTACTTTGATGTTCTTGTGTGCCGCATATGCTAAGAAAATGCGTATTTCTTCCATTCTGGCTACGAGGGCATATGTTTCATCATAGTCAACACCTTCAAGTTGACTGTACCCCTTATCAGCTAATCGGGCTTTTTTTCTTACTACCCTACCAGATTCATCTAGCTTTTTTATATACCCATCTTGTACCAATGATTGTGTGACCTTTTGGTTTCGGTACCTGTTTCCATAATTTATTTCTTTCAAATTTAGCTAACTCCTCTTGCATTGTAGTGATCCAATCGGGCTCCATGAGTGCTTCGTTTATAGTTCGAGGCTCGATTAAAGACATGAAAGCTACATAATAACAATGGTCAATTAAATCACTAGAGGAACGAGTTTGGATACCTAAGGATGGGTTTCCGATGATTTGTACAGGTGGGTGATCTGTTGTATAAATGTGAGGACGAGTTTGTTAGATGAATCTGCAGTTGTGGTTGAGGGAATATCTTCAACATCAGAGGAATCTACGGTTGGAGAAGGTAGTTCCCCCTCGACTTGGGAGCAGTCTCCAGATGTATCTTGGACTGTTGGAATTTGAAATGCAACAATTGAAGTAGATTCCCCTAAATTGAGGATGGGAGTCCCCCCTGAACCGAAGATGGTTCATTTTGAAACAATGACATCGGTTCCTCCCTGGACTGATGAGTGAGTGATAACCCATGAATCTGATCTTGTGTAAATGTTCTCAATTTCTTCATCCTCAGAGTCCTCAGAAACATTTGATTGGATAGTGGCACTGTGGGTAGAAACCGGAGCTGCATCTTCTAGAACTAGAACCTCGATGGTTGTCACTTTGAACGGAGTTGAAATTTCCCCTACAACCGGCGTCGTGGAAGTGTTGAGTGACAAGTCTAAAGACAAGGTCTGGCCAGATATCTCAACATGTTTTTTTGGGCTACCAGAGACACTAGGATTTCAGAGAGATGAGTTGTCTCTGCAGGATAAAAAAGATCATCATAGTTGATTTCGACTATGTTTAGTGGACTTGAAGAGGCTGCGATATCACTTTCCAAGATAGCTTTAGTTTCTGTTGAACGAGAAATGTTGCGGACATAATAGTCATCAAATTTGACATCAAAGCTTTTGACTATCAGTCTTGTACGTCTGTTGAGAACCCTATAGGCCACTTTGTTTGTCGAGTAGCCATGAAAAATGCCTTCATCTAATTTTGGTGCAAATTTGTTAAGGTGATCCTTGTTGTTGACCACAAAACATCTACAACCAGAAATATGGAAGAATTGAACATTGTGTTTGCGATTGTTGTGACCCTCATAAGGAGTCTTGTTAAGACGTTTGTAAATGATACTTCGGTTTTGAAAAAAGCATGCAGTTGACACTATTTCTGCCTATAAGTAGAGAGGAAGGTTGTAAAAGTTCAACATTTATAGCTACTTCGACCAATGTGCGATTTCTTCGCTCTAGTAATCCATTTTATTTTGGTGTGTAGGGTGATGAGAAGTTGTGACTGATGCCATTGGAAACCAAAAAACTATTCTAGAGTTGATTAGTGAATTCGATTCAATTGACACTTATTATCCTTCTGACTGGTAGCTTGATTTGGAGCTCTATTTCTTTTATGAAATTGATCACGATCAACTATAACCAGACTATATTTCTTGTGATGATGACCGGCTATGGTAGATGGACCGCATATTGTGAAGGTATTCTAACCTTCTGATGATTCCATTTGCATTGTTTCGAAAAGTGACATGTCCACCATTACAGATTAGCCTGATGTTGTGAAGGTATTCTAACCTTCTGGTCATGCGCAAGGAGCAGACAATATCAATTAACCATGCATCTTCTTGTTCCTCCTTCCACATTCCCTAAAAATTAATTGGTTAGTTTGGGCACCCAAACGAGTTTGGAGAACGGGGACACATGAGAAAATTTATTAATGGATGCATGCACGTGGGTTTTAGGAACATGTTGTTTTTCAGTTTTTAAACCTAGTCCTGCGTGTTTCTTAACTTTTGGAATGTTACAAGGTTGGATTGGACGTGAAATTTTTAGCAAATAAAATCCAAAGGATAGATTTTTCTCGTTTATCCAGACACCGTACTTTGTTAAAGGTCCAGTAGATGTGGTTGGTGTCTTGTGACCGATCCTTAAGTTGCATTTGGTTGCAGTTCCCTTTCGACTCAAAAAAGTTTTGGCACCTGAACTACTCTTAGGTTTTGACCTGATGACATAATGATGTGATTTTGAGTGTTCAGGAATTGGCAAAATACCTTTCCACTTTGAACCGTTTAAGGAATATTATTGTAATGACGTGACTTTCTTTTGAGATTTTCAGGAGTGTTTCAAAAGGTTTTTGTCACTGTAAATTCCTTTTTGTTTGATCCTTTGACTGCCGTATTTTTTGAAAGATATTTGGTAGTACGGGGTTTTTTGAAATTCTTTTAATTTGAAAGCTTGGCTTGTTTAAAAATTTGTTTTTGAGATCAGTTTCTCACTTTTTAGCTCGGGATCCGAGTTTCTCTTTGAAAGCCAATTTTTCTTGAGTCTTTGGACAAACGCAATCAGAGACATTTAACTGCGGTTTCTTGAAAACTTTTGAATAAGTTGTAAAATGAGGACTTGAGTCATCTGAACTAGAAGTTTTAGGACTCTGAGAACATTGGCCAAATTCAAAATTTTCAATTAGCAATTCATGACGAATGGGTTGAAGGATCGTTGTACTTTTGACCGGGGTCTACGGTACAGATGATTGGACTACCGCAAAGTATGTCAAAGTTGGCCTTTTGTTGGGGCATTTTATGGAAGGAAAGGATGGAAAATTTAGAACTAGTTCTGATCCTTCCACAATGATTTCTTCAAATGCATCAGAAGTGGACTGAGAATTTGGACGAATTGTGCCAATGATGGGTATTTGATCACTTGGATTAACCAAGGATTCAGGAAAAAATTCTTCAATGACACAACTGTTACTCAGTTCGTGAAGTCTACCTAAGTGACATTTCCTGACTTCGAGAAATGTTTTATCGTTGACTGGGAAATGAAATTCACAATCCGGTGGGACAAACGGACAGTCAACATTGAACCGGGGAGTAGAGTTCTCTTCAGTTGGGTAACCAATGGACCATCCCCAGTTATACGTGTTGTTGACAGTCCCATTGTTAACCAAATTTTCCATTGCTTCAGTTTTATTAAAAAGCTTTTCTATTAATATATTCAAACATACAATTTCTCTCCGAGCAAGATCCCGTTGATTTAAAGCAATATTTAACTGGGTTTCATTCAACATCCTAGTATCCTTTTCTAGTAACAAATCCTTTTCTAACATGGAAACCATAAGTCTCTTATCCTCAAGTCATCCTCTCACGTGATATAGCTCTAGGGACGTTGTATTCTTTTCGTCAAGGGCCTTGTTGTTGTCTGAAAAGACGGCAACACATGTGTCATTAAGTCTTTCTAAGTGTGGTTCATAATGAAGCATACTGTAATTATTAGAATGGATCATGATTTTTACATGTTCGATGATGTTGAGGATGTTATGTTTGGCCACGAAGCAGTAATTCCTGTGCAAATTCGTCGATCTATCCTCTTCAACAGATGCAACCATTAAGATCTTCCCTTTTCTCTTTTTGTTGTCAAACTCTTCATCCTCATCTTCGGATGACCACACTTGATGATCCTTCTTCACTTGGGCAACATAAGCTCTTGCCGTTTCCTTCTCCTCCATTTCTTGGGCCATTATAAGGTAGAATGCCTTATCCTTAACCACATTTGTTGTGAAGTATTTGGCAAATTGATTCTATGTATGACACATATGGCAGATAATGAATTCCTTTTTATCTTCAGTCGAGGTACCGGAGTCTGATGGTTTGTTCGACTATGGTGCCTCTTTGGTATGATGTGCATCTCTGGATGGGCTGAATGGTGAGGGTTTCTAGGATATCTTGAGTGGTTATTCTGCGGATTGAAGTTGCGGTTAAAAGCTGGTTTGGTAAGCTGCTTATTTTTACAAAATGATGGTGGTGGTAGCCTATTGAATTAGTGCCTGACCAAGGCGCTGACATTATGAAATTCTTGTTCGTCATTGATTTCAGCATCAACCTCATATGACTGTGATGGTTTGTCATATGGAAGTGGGTAGGATGACTACGTGGGATATGAATATTGTGGAGTTTTGAATTGTGGAGTCTGAGCCATCAGGGCGAGTAGTCTACCCAGGTCTGCACAATTTTTTAGCACAATTGATTCTTGTGCTTGAATTTCTCCATATAACTTGAACAAACAAAACGTTCCCCTTACTGAAGTTGTTTTGACCCCTGATAGACATTCTTGAGCACATCCCAGATTTTCTTGACAGACTAACAGTTGATGAAAATGTCAAAATTATTTGGAGCAACACCACAAGAAATTTTATAAAATTCTATGGCATCATTATCCATTTTATCTAGAACATCTTTAGTTGGTCGATTCATTGCTGCCTAACCTCCATCTAGTCGTGCATGGGCACCATCTGCTTGAACGAGATTAAGAATAGGGACATGGGGTCCTTCTTCCGCCGATCTCCACACATCTCTTCCGAGCCTCTTACGATACATTTCCATTCTTTGGGCCCAATGATGGTATTCATTTGAAACCAGTATTGGAGCTCTGTTCGAGCCTCCAACACTGTTGGAAATGTTAAATGCTAAAGCTTGTGCCATATTTCCTTTGTTTTTGATTTTTTTTGTTTTGTTTTTTTTTTTAAATTTTTCAAGAATGAGCTTCAGTGGTTTAGAAGGCTTTTAAAAATCCGAGTTTTATTCAAACACCAACCACTTTGGCTCTGATACCAATTGTTGAGAGAAAAACATTTGAGGAACACTTGAACAAAAGTTAGTACAGAATAATAAATTTGTGGGAATAAGTTTATCTCATGGATCAAGTTAACTTAACAATAATAAGTTAGAAGAGATAATAGTTAGTTGCGGAAATGTAATGGAAATATAAATGAATACAAGCTATATCAAGTATACACCAAGATGATTTGTAACAAGGTTTGCAGTCAAACACAAGTTAGTAAATGTGAACGGCTTAAGGTGAATAGGAAGTCGGTTTATCAGTAGCTAATACATAGAAAAGAATGATCTTTGTATTTCTAAGAAAGTTCATAAAGATCGTGAAGATGTGTGTTGATTAAATGAAGTTCGAGACTCTATTTATAGAGTCCCAAAAGTTACTTATTGAAATAAAAGACTATTAAGGTACTAACTTCAGTGACCATCAAAGGTTCGTTGGATAATCCAAAGTGTGTACGCTAAGTTAGTAAAAACACAAAACAGATCTTCATGCAATCTTCAATTCTGCGGTAGTGAAAGTAGTTGCAGTTCACTATGGTTGTGTATGTGGTTACAGTTGCGGTTCAACAAAAACTTATGTAATTGCTATGGGCAACTTCTATTGCGGTATCTACTCCTACTGCGGTATCAACAACAATTCATACTGCGGTTCCTCTAGCTAAATAGGGTCACTTTTTGTATCAACAAATACTCGCCTCAGTATATGCTTCTTATATCTCACCTCTAAAAGCTTTCAATTCTGATATTCTTTTACTAATAGCCATTTTACCTTATATCTTAGTACTCCGAAGAAACCCTTCGACCCTTGAATGCCCAGCAAGTAGTAGCCATAAACTAGAATCTCTGGTAGTGCAATTTCCAGTCTTTTGTCTAGGGAGTCTTTGTAAGTTAAATTACACTCAATTTTATTGTAGTTTAATTTTTATTTAAATTCATATTCATTGTTATAAATTTATAATAAAGATTTGTCAATGATGCTAATGTCATATTATTAATTGATCTACTCACGGGGATGATGTCTACGTTGGATTTAGTGAAGTGTTTAAAGTGGGATTTCCAAACAGTATACTCTGTATACCAAATAGATCCTACCTCCGATATGATCATACCTTGTTATCCCTGTCAGCAAAGATTAGTAGACATTGGGATTATAGTGAAATATAGACTATTAATTAGTCATAAGAGATAATAAACTAAGACTTAGTGGTAATCGAACCTATTTCACATCAAAAGGAAGGCTAAATGTTGAAGTGAAGCACTGCCTAACTTTCCATTCATCCACTTTAACAAGTGAGTGCATAGTTACTTTCATTTTACACATAGATATAAAGTATCTAGGTGATTTAATTTCTATGTGTGCCTATTATCTGAATTACTTGATATTTGTGTTAGATAATGTATATGATATTACTTGATTATTCATATATGTATTTTATTATATATTTATATAAAACATGTTGGGTAGTAATGGGTGATGAAAATGATGAGATGATGATGAGAGGACTTGAATATTGACGAACCAGTCATCTAGCAAAGTATAGATGACAACCACAAACTATTCTAGACATGCTAGTGGAAACGTTGGTAGGCTCACAACTTGTAGGTGTTAATGAACTATCTGTTCATTTGATGTACTCTATCCCATCATGGTTTCCTTATTTAAATATATTGCTCAAGGAATCCCCAAGTTGTATTGTCTACACGTTGATGATGATGATCCTTAGGAGAAGTCTCTTGAGATCAACATTTTAGGATCGGTATATGAGATTAATGGGAATGAGTAATCGTGTAAATTATTTGATGTAAAATATACAATCAATGAACTTGATTATTGTGGGTTGAAAACTATATGTGCTCACCAGGCTCCCAAGATTGACCCACTCAGTTCCTTTGTATCACTGGTAGTTGTATAATGACACTTGGATGAACAGCGATTTATGGAGTTTGCAGGCCATTAGTATGATACGGTTTTGTAAGGCCTATTAAGACTTTTTTATGTTTATGTATGTGTATTAACGACGACATCCCATGGAGTTAAATATAAATGAAATACATTTCCTCGGAAATGATAGGTTAATATTATTATCATGTTTTGGGAATAAATTTTGCAATAAGTTTCACACACTTCATAAAATAAGCTTAAAGAAAAAGTTTAAAATTGGACGTGAAATTTAGGATTCCACACTATCCTATTATAATATGAGCTCTTTCTCATGAAAGACTCGTCCTTGTTCTACAAAGACCATCTTCTCACTAGGTCTGTAGAACAAGTATCCAATGGACTTCTATAGGTAGCCAATAAAGACCATCGGCTCCATGTTTAAGTTTGTCATGAGTTTCTCATCTCACGAGAGCTTCACAACCCCAAACCTTGATATGTGCGAGCGGGGGTACCTTCCTTGTCAACATCCCATTAGGTGTTTTGGCAACCTTATTATTAGGAACAAGATTTAGGATATGGGAAGTGTTTCTAAAGCATATCCCTGGAAAGATATTAGAAGAGAAGCTCGACTCATCATTGAACGAACGATATCTAGTAAGGTTCGATTACACCTGTCAGCCACACCATTAAGTTGTAGTGTTCTGGGAGGATCCAATTGTGAAAAAATACCATATTCCCTAATATAGTCGTGGAACTCGATACTAAGATACTCTTCACCCCTCTCAGATCGAAGAATCTTTATCTTCCTACCCAATTGATTCTCAACCTCATGATCAATCTCTTTGAACTTTTCAAAAGTCTGATTTATGTTTGATCAAGTAGATAACCCATATCTACCATAATCATTTGTAAACATCATGTAGTATCAATTACCATCCCTGGTAGCAGATCTGAAGCGCCTACACACATCTATATGGATAAGGTCCAACAATCCTTCACCTTTTTCACATGTTCCGGTGAAAGGTGATCTCGTCGTCTTGCCCGATAGACAAGATTCGCATTCATCGCCTGACTTCAACTCAAATGATTTCAACACTCCATCATTTTGGATTTGTGCGATGCATCTCTTGTTAATGTGTCCATGATGACAATGTCACTAACATGATTTTACTACACCACTAGACGAATCAATATGAAATACACTATTGCCAAAGTTATCAATACAAATCATAGTTTCATACACATCATTACAAGGTAAAGTTGTAAACTTAAAAACATAATTTTTATAAGCTAAGATCGAACCATCCTCATCATCAACCGAATATTGAAAACCTTTTCTGAACTATACATGAAAAGAAATAATGTTTCTTGTCATTTCTAACGATTAACATGAATTAATTAAATTTATCCTAACATCACCACCAAGCACTAGACCATAATTTCCAATCTTGGTAACAAGTGAATATCGTCTATTTCCCATGATCACATTTATTATTTGATGCTCAACTTCCTCACTTTCTCTTAGCCCCTGCGAATAAAAACCAAATGTGGAAACCACATCCTGTATCAAGGACCCAAGAACGAGTAAATTGTGAGTTATTGACTTGAATATTATACATGCCTGCCAAAGATGTATTGGCCTTACCATCCTTCAAGTCCTGGAAGTATTTGAAGCAACTTCATTTCCAATTCCTATTGTCGTTACAGTAGTAGCAAGTGGCATTCTTGGGATCACTAATAACTAGAATATAAAATTTGGGCTTCGTCTTCGACCCATTGCCAGATGCCCCAGCATGGGCCTTGCCCTTCCAGTTTGATTGAGGATTAGCCTTCCTCTTCTTTCCTCTTTTTTGAAAAATGTCCATGATGTGAGCACTTGTCACAAAAGGGACCTGATTTTTCTTCATCCATGATTCAACAGTTTGCAACAAGTCATGGAGTTGGGTCAATGAGGTATATGTGTTGTTCAAATGATAAGTTAAAATAAATTGATCATAACTTGGAGGCAAAGAGTTAAGGACAGTGGTTGTAACCATTATAAAAGAGACCTTTATTGTGTCGTCGTAATGTTGTTTGTAAGTGGAAAACTCCTCAAGAGTAGCATTTGACTCACCGACATCTGTAACGGCGTGATTTTTACCGTAATTTTTTTTTACTTTTTAAAACAATATTTAACAGAATTTGTTAGTGGAAGACTTATATTTTAATTCAAAGCATTTTCAAACCACAACATTACTTCAAATATTTAAACACAATTCCAAACCCATTTAAAATGTAGCGGAAGCTAAAATACCTTAAAGTAAATAGTGAAAAACGTGTCCAAGAGTGGTATCGATATTTATAATCTACTACCCATAGGTAACCCCTATAACCAAGGCCAAACTCCTAAGTTGCATACACGAATCATAAGGCGTAAAGCAGAAAACATACAAGTGTCAGCCCCTACTAAGTGAGTTCATAAATGTTGCACATAAAACATACAAACCACATATGGGTCAATCATTCATTTACGATGAAGCATAAAAATGACAGATAAATACTACTTAGCAAACATCTGCATACCATAAATAATCAATCACATTTTCCATCGCATACATGAATATATGTTCAATCGCAATCCTACCACATACATATATGATCAACCAAATGTCATATAAACAACTGCATAACAAATAAATAATCACATTTCATATATAAACAACCTTTATTTATCAACCTTTTGTTACATATTCAACTTTTTAATATACAACCAACCTTTTAGCATATATTAAACCTTTCAGTATGAAACCAAACATTTATTATCAATACATCTTTTATTATATCTATCTAACCGGTTGATAGAAAAATGTCCCTTAGTGCTACCTAACCCAGGAGAAACACCCTGTTCGCTACTCGTGTGCACGACAAGCCAAATGCTCCAAGTGGCTCATGACTTCCACCCGAAACACCAACCCCGT
Source organism: Lactuca serriola (assembly GCF_051521515.1). Classification (NCBI taxonomy): domain Eukaryota; kingdom Viridiplantae; phylum Streptophyta; class Magnoliopsida; order Asterales; family Asteraceae; genus Lactuca; species Lactuca serriola. The sequence goes on from NC_136411.1 coordinate 355,581,444, forward strand.
GACTCCATTTTTGTTGATCCAACTACGCAAAGTATAAGTACTTCGTGGTGTCCTTCAGGAATCAGTACAAATGGTGCCAATTCTACCGCAACACCTCCCGACTCCCACGTGATGTTTGTGCTTGCCGCGAACAAGTGACCAACATCACTCTAGCCCACAAACACTGAAGTCTCTGCAAACCATGTGTCACACAAACATCAAGAAAGACCAGCAAATAACAACCTCTGTGGCTATAGCTCTTCCTATAGGTACTCTTGTAACCTAGTAGGTATCCTCAATGATTCGAATAAGGTTTGATTCGAGTAAGATTTAAGGCAAAGATCATGAACTACCCAAACCCTCTAAGCATAACCCCGCTTTATACATTTAATATAACATGTAATTGATACCATATAAATAAGTATTAAAACATGTGTTATATTCATAACCAACACTTCAAACAACAATCATATATCATTTTATTCAAGCACCTTTAGCTAGCATGCCATATACATCAACCTCATAAAAGTCAAAGCAACATAACAACTAGCTCACAACATGGCAATATCACAAAGCATATAATAGCATCACAAATAACATATCAAACATAAGTAATCACAAATATCATATCAAGAACAAGTAATGACATGGTCATCCTTATCTCAATCTCAATGTAATTGTCCGGTTGCCTTCCGTCGATATGTATTGACCTCTTTTATGTTATAATCAAATATGACACAGACTTCGAGTTGTAATGAAAAAAAATGTGAATCAGATCACCATTTATGGATTGCATGTTTCAACTATACAATCTTAATGAGTTAAAACTATGAACTCACACTTGTCTTGACAAATACCTCCTTCTACTTCAAGTCCCATGCTCACATGAAGTTGTCAAGCTCTGATAAGCACATATACCCCACATAATTATTATGTGTTTAAATCTCTAATTTACACTATTACACATAAAATACCCTTTTAACCATTTACATCTTTCCTTGAACGAACAAATTAATTCCTTGATTGTGATGTATATCCACCCATCACATTATTGTATTCGCGAATACAAATTGTCTTTAATTTCTCTAAAATAACTAAAATCAAGCATTGTTAATTTGCATAGCTAATGTTAGATATAAACAAAGCATGTATATGTATAATATGTCCAAGATTTAATTAAATGGAAAAAGTATGGAGTGATCTAAACATAATTAATTACAATTATGTTTAGACTATCTTTATTATAATTTTATAGAATAACTGTTTGCCGTATGGCCAAAATGTGCTAATCAAATTTTACCAAAACTGTAAATGCATGGCTTTGGTTTTTTTTCTTTTTTATACCAATACTATTGGCGGGGGGGGGGGGGGGGGGTAGGTATATTATTTGTCGTATGGCCAAAAAGGTGCTAATCATATCCATGCTGGAGTACTTAGGATATTCATCAAAACTATAAATGTATGGCTTTGTCAATAGTTATTCCATCATGAAATACTAAACCCATGTGTTGTATGTAAATAGGAGAAGAGGAAAAAGGATAATATTTCACTACCATTTGAAACTGAGAAATTACAGAGCTTAAATAGGAAACAAAAACATGAACTGAAAGAAAGATAAAAAGACAGACTAGGACTCTTGAACTTTGTAACTGAAAAACAACTTTTAAAACTCTACTAATGCAGTAATTAAAGACACATGGCAGTGATTATTTGAATCAATTAACCAACACTCCCCCTTGATTCAAAGTTGCATACTCCAAGCTGCATTCTAAAGAACTCATGTTTGGCGTGAGGAAGAGATTTAGTGAATATATCTGCTGTCTGCTCATTTGTTCCACAATAACTCAATTTAATCTTTCCATCAGTGATCAACTTGCGAATAAAATGGTAATGCACCTCTATATGCTTCGTACGAGCATGGAAAGCAGGGTTCTTGGCCATTGCAATGGTTGATCTGTTGTCACAAAATACCTCTGTTGCATCTTCTTGCTCAACACACAAATCAACAAGAACTTTTCGAAGCCATAAGGCTTGTCGAGCTATGGCGTTTGCTGCTATGTACTCAGCTTCTGATGACGATAAAGCCATGGTATCTTGCTTCTTAGAACTCCATGTTACAGCTCCGGAACCAAAGCTGAAAACATTGCCTGATGTGCTTTTGCGGTCATCTACGCACCCAGCACAATCACTATCGCTGAAGCCAACCAGCCTAAATTTAGAAACTCTTGAATACCAGATGCCATAATTCTTGGTACCTTCTACATAATGAAGAATCCTCTTGGCTGCACCAAGATGCAATTTTGTAGGGCTGTGAAGAAACCTTGATACTACGCTAACAGGAAAAGAAATGTTTGTTCTACTATGTGTCAGGTAGTTTAGACCACCAACTAGACTTCTAGACACACTTGAGTTTGTTTTATCAGATCCATCTTCATGTTGTAGCTTTTCATTGATGTTCATTGGTGTTTTTGATACTTTACCACCAGTCACATTGAACTTTTTGAGCAGGTTCGTAGCATACTTCTTTTTGACATACAAAAATTCCATCTTTTCTTTGCAGGACTTCAAGCCCAAGAAAATATTTTAACAACCCTAAATCTGTCATCTCAAATGTGCTGATCATGCAAGATTTAAAATCATCAATTAAGGATTTAGATGTCCCCATATAGATGATATCATCCACGTAAAGACAGACTAACAAGAATTCTCTATTACCTTGTTGCTTGAGGTAAAGAGTGGGCTCATTCTCACTTCTTTTGAATCCGTTTTCTTGAAAGAAAGAATCAATCTTACTGTACCACGCATGTAGAGCCTGCTTCAAACCGTACAAAGCCTTTCGCAACTTGTAGGCTTTATTTTCAGCATCTTTAACAACAAATCCTTGAGGTTGAGCTACATACACTTCTTCACTTAACTCACCATTCAAGAAGGCGGACTTCACATCAAATTGAAAAACAGGTAGTTGAAATTGTGCAGCCAATGCTATAATAATTCTAACTGTCTCAAATCTAGCCACAAGGGAAAAAGTTTCCTCATAGTCTATACCGTATTCTTGTGAATACCCTTTCGCAACAAGACGAGCTTTGTGCTTTTGAATACTTCCATCAACATTATACTTTGTTCGATATACCCATTTAAGTCCTACAACATTCTTGTCTTTTGGAACATCAAGCAACTCCCATGTTGAGTTTCTTTCAATGGCTTGTATTTCTTCTTTCATAGCTTTCTGCCACTCAAGTTGTTCAACAGCTTCTTCATAATCGGTTGGATCTGTTGCATACAAGGCAAATGTACAGGAGTTGTAAACATCAACCATGGATTTGAACTTCTTTGGTGTATCATCATAAGTGTCTCTCGGTGGTGGATTATTTGATGAACTGTCATTATCAGAATCTGAACTTGAAGAATCTGAACTTGAAGAATACGAACTTGAAGAGCCTTGATCACCCTAGGGTATTTCTGCATTATCTCCTGAACTTGTGGATGGTACATCTTCAAAGTTTATAACTTGATCTCTTTCTTTTTGGCAATTAGGTATCCACCTTGCTTCTTCATTAAACTCAACATTCCTGCTTATTATCACTTTGCCACTAAGAGGATTATATAAACGATATGCTTTGGATTGAGGACTATACCCAATGAAAATACATTTTAGAGATTTTTCATCAAGTTTTGAACGAGAATTTACCAAAGCATATGCTACACAACCAAAGACTTTTAGGTGGCTTACTGTTGGTTTTCTACCTGTCCAAGCTTCATATGGTGTGCGATTCATAACAGCTCTAGTTGGAGAGATATTTAGAATATATACGACAGTTGCAACAGCCTCTCCCCAAAACTTATCAGAGAGCCCCTTCGCCTTCAGCATGCTTCTTGCCATTTCTTCTACTGTTCTATTTTTCCTCTCTGCTATCCCGTTTTGTTGGGGTGTTTCAAGTGCTGTTAATTGCTTGTAAATGCCATTTTTATCACAAAAATCATTAAACTCATTAGATAAAAACTCGCCACCACGATCAGTTCTGAGAGCCTTGATGTTCCTGCCACTCTGTTTCTCATAAAGTGCTTTGAAATTCTTGAAACACTCAAAGGCTTCTGACTTGAGTTTTAGGAAATAAACCCAACTTATACGACTGAAATCATCAGTAAGCAAGAAAAAATACTGACTACCGCTAAATGTCTCAGCTTTCATAGGACCACACAAGTCAGCATGTACAAGTTCTAGGTAATCTGAAGCTCTCCAAGAACTTGCAACAGGAAAAGACTTTCTGCTTTGTTTTCCATAAACACACTCCTCACAAAAACCAACTTCACCAATATTTGGCAGCCCGAAAACCATCTCCTTTTTGCTTAGCAATCTCAGCCCATTTACATTCAAATGCCCATATCGTAGATACCAAATCCTGGCCTCATTATCACAACTAACTGTTAAGGCTTTATAATCTTTTATAACATCGAGAGGGAACACTTGATTTTGAGTCATTTGGACAATAGCCATAGGCTGCCCATATTTCTTGTTAATTATGGAATACGTGTCATCATCAAATACTACACGCTGTCCACTTCTCATTAGCTATCCAACACTCATTAAGTTGTATGCTAAACTTAATACAAATTGCACATCATGAAGGACTTTAGTATTACCTTGCATGGTTTCGATAGTAATTGTACCTTCGCCTTTAACTTCAATCTTTCGGTCATTCCCAAGTCGGACATCACTTTTCTTTGTTTCATCAAGATTTCGAAATGAAGATCTTGAACCAGACATGGGATTCGAGCATCCATTGTCTATATACCACACACGATCTGAAACATTAGTAGTTGTAGACATTGTCATCAATAACCTACCTTCTTCTTCCAACTTTTCAGTAAAGTTAGCTTTATTTTCATCTTTTTTTTGTCCAACAACCAACTTCAACATGTCTAGACCTATTACAATACCGACATTGCAGGTTGCTCTTTTGGTAACGTTGATCTACAAAGTTTCCTCTTCCTCTTCCATGACCACGACCTCGAAAAGTGACTCTTCCTTGCCCACGACCACCGGAAGAACCACCAGATTTTTCTGGCCTGCCTTTAGAAGAATTGCCTCTTACTTGGAATGATTTCTCATCACCTTTTTCGCTGCCGCTGTTTAACCTTTCTTCGTGTGCAATCAAAGAACTCATCAACTCATCAAACGTGTAAGTTGATAGCTCCTTAGATTCTTCAGTCGCGAAAACAACATGATTAAATTCCTTGGTCAGGCTTCGTAGGACTTTGCTTACTATTGTTTCTTCACTAACATTTTCACCATAAGTTTTCATGTGACTGACAAGTCCAGATAGTCTAGAAAGAAATACTTGCACAGATTCCTTTTCTTTCATTACTAAAGTTTCAAATTCACGACGAAGTGATTGAAGTTTCACAGTGATTACCTTTTTATCACCCATATATTCTTGCTTCAAAATTTCCCATGCCTCCGTGGATGTTGATGCTGCAGCAATACGAGGAAATATTTCATCATCCAATGCCGATTGAATGTATAGAAGAGCCTTTGCATCCTTCTTACGAGTGTTCTGCAACGGTTGATCTGGTTGAGCCGGTGCTGGAGTTGGCTCTGTGTATCCATTCTCCACTAATTCCCAAAGCTCCTGGGATTTGAACAAAGTCTTCATTTTTAGACTCCACAAATGATATTTTTCTCCTTTGAAGACTGGAATCAGAGGCTGAGTTGCAGAATTATTGTTGTTGCTTGCCATTGCTATCTCTTTTAGGTGTTTCACTCAATGACTCCTTTCTTTTGCTTGATAAAGAAAGAAGCAGATCAGAACCTGGAAGAGCTCTGATACCACTGTTTTATGTAAATAGGAGAAGAGGAAAAAGGATAATATTTCACTGCCATTTGAAACTGAGAAATTACAGAGCTTAAATAGGAAACAAAAACATGAACTGAAAGAAAGATAAAAAGACAGACTAGGACTCTTGACTTTTGTAACTGAAAAACAACTTTTAAGACTCTACTAATGCAGTAATTAAAGACACATGGCAGTGATTATTTGAATCAATTAACCAACACCATGTAGATCCTTTGCATGCATATTGATTAGCAACTAATATTTTTACTGTTAACTTTGTACACATTGTAGTACTTTTAAACCAAATTTTAATGTTTTCTCATGTTCTGAAAAATAGCCCCTCTTTGTGGCTCTTACCGACAGGACGACCTAGTGAGTTGTGATGACGACTTTATCCCTTACTAGTTGGTTGTCCAAACATGTCATCAAGAGGAGGGAAAGGTTGCATACCCGACATAAATCACGAAAGTAAAGAAACAAAGTGCTTACCAGGAATTAGCGCAACTGTACTACGACAATATTTTAACATTTTTTTTGTCCCTCGTTCTCTCCTTCTTTCTGTCTCTCTCGCTCATCTTTCTGTTTCCTTCTCTTTGGTCGATTCACATGTGGCTGTCCAAGGAGGGATGTAGTTGGTTTCTAGGGTGTAAGAGAAAAACATATAATTCTCGTTGTAACGGAAACGGAGAAGAAGATTGGATGCATGGTTTTGAAAACCGGACCGGAGACTGAACCTCTTACCAGTTTGATGGTTCAACTGGTCCAACCGGTTGGACCGTCTAAAAAAACTGATGATGTCATAACTATGTTATTATTAACTTTTAACTATATAAAAACTACAAAAAAATAAAAAATAAATATTTTTATAATTCCTCGTTTTGACCGGTTCAATCGGTTTTTACCGGTTCACATGAATACCATTTTTTTGGCCTTTAAGAACGGGATTCGGGACCGGTTCCCGCTTGAACCGGTCAAACCAGTCGGTTCGGTCCGGTTGTCAAAACATGGATTGGGTTCAACAGAGTCCTTAATCAAATGGGTTCATTTAAAACGAATTAACAACTTTGGTCCCTATACTTTAATCTTATTCTGTATTCAACCCCTAATTTTCTTGTCTTACTTTATTTCAATCCACTAGAATTTGCATGAAACCCATTCAACTTTCATGGGTTTAAATCTAACTCGTTTTATTAAATTACTTAACATTTTGGTTTCCTTTTTATAACATTTTAAGTTTCTCTAAATAACCCTTTAGCCCTTCAATTCCATTCATACCCTGCTTAATTAACTATATTTACCTTACTATATATTTATTTTAGACATTAAATACCATCATTTTTTTATTTAATTTATTTCAATTTTAGTATCATAAAAAAACTAATTTAAAGAACCACATCTTTAAGTAACAGAAACTAATGTCATTGATGGTAGGATTTTTGGGTCGTTACAACATCAATCAGAGTTTTTTCGAGAACCTACTCTTTTTTCTCGTATCAAAAAGCCATTTTGAGGTTTCACATCTGGTCCATATAGTTTGGACCAGCCAGTTTCACTTTCGATAAGATCGACAAAAGTATGATGTTTGAGTTGTTGTTGTAGGTTTGAGTAACAATAGCATCACCGAAAGTAGACATATATATTAAGAGAGATAGTTTTAGTTAGTTGACACAAATACTTAGTATTTTAGCCAAAAATAAATATTTAAGGCTAGGATCCAAAATAAAATTCACAATCAAGAAGAGAGATATCATAGTCTTATTGCGAATTTATAAAGGTATGTAATACATTTCACTAATTACAATCTAATATGAAATTCCTAAATCTTTTGAGATTCATTGAATCTTATCAATGACATGTTTGTTCTCATATTATGCTCTTTTATTTGTGACTGAGATACCGATGATCAAAAACAAGATCTGAATAACCATGCAAACGTGATTGACAACTTCTATGTCATTTATTATCATAAATTGATGTGTCGGTAAACCACATACGCTCCATCAATAATGATAATTTACGATTTGTACCACCATTAAACTTTATAAACTGAAATTAGTGTGACGGTTAGTCACGCACGCTCCACTAACGACTTATAAAAAAATGATGTGCGTTTTCATGGATTAGCAAACAATTCACATTTTTCTCAAAGTAACTACAATGAGATTTTAGAACAAGGTTCTAGTACTTTATATCATTATACTTTTAATGATATTATGTCATACCAAACCCGTTTGGTTAACGACCCTCCACCACACAGGAGAGCGATGGGTGAAAATGACACTCATTCAACGGTCATTATATAGGTCGTTTCCTTATACCCTATTTATAGCATAGTTTCGTGAATGAGGCCTACTATTGATTTGACCGACTTTTCTTATACATACAATAATTAAACTTTTAATAATGTATATAATGTGTATTTTAAAACTTTAGAAAATATAAGATTTAAATATTAATTATCTGCATTAAACTTTTAATTAATTAAATTTAAACCAATTATGATTTAATCTTTGTCTTTTAATTAAACAAATAATTAAATTAAATTATATCAGTTAGGGATTGAATAATTCTTTTCAATTAAACAATTAATAAAGTAATTCAAATTTAATCCTAATAAACCCTTCTAATTTTTGCAAATACGGTTTAGGGTTATCAGGTTTTAACTATCCAAATTTTAAGCCAATTAAAATAATAATTAAGGAAACTAGAAAACGCTAAGGGAACCCTTTATTTTTCGAAAACTGAGTTAGGGAGGCTAGGGTTTGAAGAAACCCTAGTAAAGTCGAAATTCTCAAGGGTTATGGTTTATTTTTTATAAACCCTAATTTTAGATCCATTCAAATTATGCACAATCAACAAAAAACAATGTCTTTGATACCATTGGTGGGTTTTATAGGCTATTAAAATACATATAATGAGAAAATCTTTACCCTTAAGTCCACATGCAACCTATAAATGATCTATGTTTTCTCTAATTGATAGAAATAAACTATGAACATCAATAACCCTAATGCTAACCTATTATAATCGAAATATACATAGGTTAGGGTTACATATTTTTTTATTATTGTAGCAAATAATCACACCAATATCCTTTTTGAAAACTTTGGAAAGCAAGCACCAAAATCTTAGTACCTCTAATGGTTTGTACCCAAACCCTAGCAATTAAAAGACAACACAATATATGAAGGCGGGGGGGGGGGGGAGAAGAGTTTTTGCTATTCTCTTGAGAATAGGAGTGTGACACCCTGAGGGTCCTATTTATAACTGATAAGAAAACCCGAGAAACCCTAATAATAGTATTTCAAATTCAAGATGTTATCTGATATCCTTATCATCAGGAAGCTTCCGGAAACCCTAATTGTGCTCCTCCAAAACCATCCACCTATGGAAGGTTCTGGAAGCCCACCTTTATTCAACTTTTAAATAATCACAGCTTAAGTCATTGCACCTTTGATTGGTTCAATTAATCCCCAAATTAATTTTAATTAATTTTTGATTAATTGTTAATTACTTAATATTATTTTTAATTAATATATTAATCATATAATATATTAACAAATCATCCATAAATCAACCTCTCTCTCCTAATGTAATTCTACATAATTACTAGTTATGTGGGCAACCAACTTTCAGTTCTAGTATAAACCGATTTAGTTATGCTCTTAGATACCTTAATTCAACAAATAGATCATTTCATTCTGAAAGTAACCAAATGTATAAGTTATTACATTAGACATTGATATATATATGTACCGGGGAAATGCAAAACAAGTTGTTTACGAGGAATATGTTTGTAGGGTTCGTCTTTCTTTCTCTTTCTTATAATCTATCATCTAACTCTTTCTCTAATCGCATACACTGTTGTTCTTTCTTGTTTCTTCTATCATTTACTATTTCAAATACTATTATTCTCTAATCTTTTCTTATCATCTCATACTCTTTCTTAGCTTTTTCTCATATTTTGTACATACCATGTCTTTGTGTCTAACTTTGTCTCTTCTTTGGTCTAACTCCTACATTGTTCTCTAACTGTATCTTGTGTATTCTTTCTCTTTTATTCTCTTTCTCCAGTGCCTCAACATTTTGTTCTCATGTAGACCCGACGATCACATATCATACTTTAACCTTATTTATCTTCTAAGGGAAACAACACCCCACTCCATTAGCGGTGATTCTCATCTAGTTTTGCTTCTCTCCTTTATGATCCCTCGTGGATTGTTGATCTTTCTTCTTACTCTTGAATCCTTCATGGATTCCATACTCTTAATCCCTCATGGATTACATCTAATTCTCGAAAGAATTCTCCTATCTTGTTCCTTTCAAGGAATCTTTCTCTATCTTCTTTAACTATACACAATATGGATTCTTGCACAATCAGCTACATACATCCCAAAAAAGGATTATCATCTCTTTCCCTATAGAGATGTAATCTCATTCCCGAAGGTAGCATACTCTTATTCAAAAAGGAATCATATTCTTTATCCCCGAAAGAACCATACTCTCCTTCCTATAGGAACCATGCTCTTTGTCTCGATGCAACCATACTCTTGTTCCTGTAAGAAGCATACCCTTATTCCTGAAGGAATCATAATCTTCTTCTCATTGGAACCATACCATTACACCCTACGGAATCATACTCTTTTTCCTATAGGAACGATACACTTATGCCCGAAGGAATCTTACTCTTTTTCCCTTAAGAACCATACTCTTGTTACCGAAGGAATCATACTCTTGTTCGAGTAGCAATCATACTCTTGCTCCTGTAGGAACCATACTCTTGTTCCCATATGAACCATACTATTGTTCCTAAAGGAGCCATACTCTTGTTCCTATAGGAACCAAAATCTTGTTTCTGTGGGAACCATACTCTTGTCCCCTAAGGAACCTTCTATCTCTTGTCCCCAAAAGAACCATTAATCTCTACATCTCTATCTTTTTTATGTGAATCATCACATAACACTTGTGCCAAGTAGAATCTAAATATTTATATTATCAATAGATCTTCTAATCTTTCTCTTCTAGTTCTTAAATTATTACAAACTAAATATTTACCGATGCCTAGTAACATAAAGGTATTCTAGACAATATCATTATGTGTAGACATACATACTTTATCTTATGATTATATTGCATATAATCATCTTCTAACTCTTTCTTCTATTTTTTAGGTATTTAGTAAATACCCTTCTCATCTAAACTTACATACTTTAGCTATACATATATGCTCTGCTACATGTATCTTGTGTCTACGTCATGCATTCTCTTAATATACGTACATGTTCTGCTACATGTTCGTACACGTGTATTCTTGATCTATCGACATCTCATTATTTGGGGACATTCACTTATTCCCCTAAGAGTCAACATATATACCCATTCACACACACACACACACACACACACACATATATATATATATATATATATATATAAACATAATCTAAAAAGAGAGATTGATAGTAATAACTCACCTTATCAGTTAGTAAAGACCGACAATCCCATTTTCCTTTACTCTACCATTGATGCATTTTGAATCCATCTTCTTTTCTCTTAGGCCTATTCATACATATACACATGCATCTTAATACTTGTCTTAGCCTATTAATAGCTTAATGACTCTTAAGGTCAAAATGTCCACTTAGTGGATCAATTTTCTAATTGTTTATTCTTTATCTCTTAATCAAATCCAATTAATGAATTATGCATCCCGTACTACTCAATTCATTATAATCTAACATCTAATGCACCAAATATACATAATCACTAGTTAGGGTTTCAAACCCTAACTTTCATTGGATTGATCCCACTCATGGGGTTAGATATCAAGCTTGTTTGAGGCAGCTAAACACATTCATTAACTCTAGTAACAATCATTCTTAACATAAACTAACTCTATTAGCTCAAATTATCAAAACACAATAAAAGCCCTACAATATTTAAAATGGTTAAACATATAACCACTTGAGCATTCCACCTTCAATCCAAGCCATTAACACACCTGGTCACCACTTAGTCGACTTCCATCCTTGAAATCGTCGGAAATCTGGTCCTCTAGGATTGGGGGTGTAAAATGATGAGAGTAAAGGGCTTACCATCCTTTGTCCAGGTGCGTAACCATGTTGTTGCTTATTCACCACGCCATGGTGACCATTCGATCTCAATCAATAGATGGACATATGTTTGCCACGCCATGCCACTTTACTTACCTCGTCGTGGTACTCATCTCCATTACCATCCTACTTTGCCCACCGTGTCGGGGCACCCACATACCACGTCGGGAGATTAAGTATGTTCCAATTATTTCTTACAAAGAACTTGTGTCATGCCATGTAAAATACCTATAGTGCCGCCAGTCCTGATTGACAGCAACCCTTTAGGTGATTCCATTCTAGCTTTAGGACAATTTTGTCCCAATTTCTAACCTTCATATCTTCATCTTTTCTTACCTATTTTCTATGATCTATATGTCTATGAAAAGGTGGGAAGAAACTCTATAATTCTGTTAAGTTATATCTTAATGATTTAATACGGTTCGTAATCAATTAAATCACAAAGTTGTCCCAAAAAGCATAAAATTGTCATTTTATACTTTTGACCAAAGATACACCATCTCATGTATTATTTCTGTTCAAATTACTCATCTAGTATATTCTAGGTAAGTTAACCTCTTATTGGTCATTTTCATGATGTCACAACTTCATAATCTCATATTTTTCTCATAATTGACCATTTTACACTTTTGGTCAATATTTGACAAAAAGTCAAGTTTCTCTAAATTCCATTTCTTATAATAATTATCAATCAACTATGGAATTATGAAACCTTAGGGAAGAAGTAACCAAATTTGGAGCTTTATGGAATTGATGAAGATCTATGGAATAAATGATCCACTAAATTCAATTGATGATGAATTTAATGATTTCTCACCTTAGATTTGGATTGTAGTGATTAGAAACGTGTTTGGAGAAGCCTTGAATATGTTTGGAAACCTCCAAAAGAAAGGAAATCATCATGGAGAAGTATTTTTACGACTAAGGTTCGTCCCCTGTTTATAGGACGTTGGACACATAAAAACGTTCTAGCGTCCCAAGATGCAAAGCAGATTACACTTACAAAGTCTTAGGAGGATGAAGTGGGACTATAGGATTCTTTGTAGGATGCTATTTTGGATGCTAATATCTCGTTCTTCCAAAATTCGCTAATATAAAGGGCATCAGATGCATGGTTCATAGTCATGGGATGTTAATGAGAGATTATTTTGTCATTTTCCCCCTCGCATGCTTCCATGTTTGATTCTTTTTTTACATAGTATGTTGCTTTACTTTTCATAGATTTTCCATTAATATTCACTAGTTCCATTCCTAAAAACATTGTTCAATCCAAAATCCAAGTTGGCATATTCTTGGGAAAATAAAAAAAAAATCAAGCTATTTAATACATTGTATTATGTTCCCAAAATGAACTGATCAAACCTCCCCATCTTTAATCGAAATTCGTACTCAGATTGGTCTGGGTTGATACATGAAGTGACCCACTTAATTTTGTCTACCGCAGCCTACATCTCTCCACAATCAAGCTTCTTCAGCAATCACATTTGTAGTCATCAAAGCTACCGTAGTCTTTCTTTTTGTACTTAGTCTATTTTGTATCTATCTCTTGTAATACTCTCTATTGTCCAGTATGCCTTACATGGCTACTCTTAGAGAGTAGATGTATTGTATCTCTTTAGTCTCTATAAATAGAGACTACGCTTTATCAATCAATACATATCACTTCTTACTCATCTCTAGATCTTAATTATCTTCAAGTTATCTCATATCTTTCTTACTCTCTAAAATCCTCTCGAACACAACTGATTAATACTTTTCTTTGGATCAAGTCATTTGTGACTTTATCACTAAGATTGATCTCACACACTAACTTGGTTTGAATGCATTCCATTTTATGAATCAACTTATGTGTTTACTATATATATCACCTGATTTCATTTATGTTTCTTTATATTTCCACAACTAACTATCTAACCATCTAACATATTAACTTATTATTGTTGAGCTTTTAGATCCTTTGAGATTAACTAATTCCGCAATCATACTTGTTCTAACGTTTGTTCAAGTCTGTCTCAAGTTTTTCTCTCAACAATTGGTATTAGAGCCATAGTGGTTGCTTTTTGAAAAACAGAACTCTGATTTTTCAAAAGGCCTTCTATACCACTAAAGCTCATCTTTTTAAACTAAAAATAAAACGGCACGAGCACTTTCTCTAAACGTTTCCAACAGTGTTGGTGGTTCAAATTGAGCTCCAATACTGGTTGCAAATGAATACCATCACTGGTCTCAAAGAATGGAAAGATACTTAAGGAGACTTGGTAGAGATGTATGGCGATCTGTTGAAGAAGGACCACATGTCCCTGTTCTTACACCTGTTCAAACCGATGGCGCCACAGCCAGACTAGGAGGAGGATAACCAGTCCTGAACTGTCCCACCAAGGATGATCTTGATAAAATGGAAAATGATGTTGTTGCTTTTGATGAAATCTCTTGTGGAGTTGCTCTTGACAACTTCGACATTATCATAAACTGTAAATCAGGAAAAGAGATCTCGGATGTTCTCAAGAATTGTATGAAGGTTCAGAACAAGCTCAAGATAAGAAGCTCACAACTGCACTCAATGAATTCAACAACTTCGAAGCTCATGCTGGTGAAAGTTTAGAGGATTCCTTCAAATGGTTCAATATGATAGTTACTAAGTTATCAAATGTTGGCACCATCCGTAGTAACCGTGAAACAAACCTTCAATTTCTCAACGGGTTAGGAAGACATTGGACTACTGCTAAGATGATAGTTCAAGGAGAGAGAAAGATTCATTCCCTGTCTCTTTACAAGTTATATGGGGAAATGCAAGCATAAGAATCCACCATACTAAAAGAATGTGCTGACTTCAGAGGACCACTTGCTCTTGTAGCACAAGCTCCTCACAACCAGTCTTACTCTCCCTCGTATGACACTACACCGCAGTCATACGAAGCTGACTCAGAGTATGATGATGATGAAGAATTTCAGAAAGCTATTGCTCTAGTTAGTAAACAGTTTAACCGACTACCACCTCACTCTTTTCGCAAGAATCAATAATTCAATAAACCTCCTTTCAATCGTAACTTCAACCCACAAAACAATCACTCTCATTATCCTAAAAGTTCACACCCACAACCGCAATCTCAAAACACTCACTCAAAGGAGACACCGTAGTCCATGCAATCCTTTGAATCTGGTACCACTTCAGAATACAAAAGTGATGTTGTAATATGCCACAAATGCAACAAAGAGAATCATTTTGCAAAGGATTCCAAAGCCAACGTAGTGAAATACAAAGCATTCTACCTTAGAATGGCTCAAGAACTGGAGGAAAAGGAAAAGACTAGGACGTATGTGGCTCATGTTAAAAGAGACCATTAAGTTTGGTAATCCGGAGATGAAGAAGAAAACATCAGCAACATCAAAAGGAAAGGCAAGATCTGCACGCTAACAATTGCTGATGATGATGGCTCTATGAAGCTGGAAAGGAACTACTGCTACATGGCAGAGGATGGAAATCTAAGCATCATCAATCAGGTAAAACTCATGATCCGAACTCTAAACTATAACATGCATGACTGTCAACCTTTCATAGACAATCTTAATGACACATGTGTTGCCGTCCTTTCAGACTACAATAAAGCCTTAGAGGAGAAGAACATAGCGTCCCAAGAGATGTTTCATGTGACATGACGACTGGACAACAAAAGACTCAAAATCGGTATGTTAGAAAGAGATTTAGAGTTAGAAAAAGATGCAAGAATTTTGAGTGAAACCCAAGTAGAAATAACTTTGAACCAAAGAGATTTAGCTCATAGTGATATTGTACGTTTAAATCTTTTAATAGAAAAATTGTTCAATGAATGTTAAGTTATTGAAAATTTAGTTAATTATGGAACCGTGGACAATACATATAATTGGGGTTGGTCCAATGGATATCCTACCGCAGAGGATTCATCACCCCGGTTTTACAAAGATAGACTTTATCTCCCTCCAGATCGAGAATTCAATTTTCCAGTCAATGACAAGACTTTTCTCAAAGATATTAGAATACACTTCGGTAGACTTCATAATCTAAGTAATAGTTGTGTCATTCTGGAAATTATGCCTGAGGCTTCAGATCACACATGTGACCAACCTCTTATTTGAGGCACAATCAGTCCAAATTCTTAGACCTCATCTATTATTGATGATGAAATAGTCATAAAAAGTCCCAAAGTCTCACATGACTTTCCACCCTTGTCCTCAGACCGCAGTGCCTCTCACTGCTATCATGATTCAAAGAAAAATCCCATTCCTGTCACATCCCAGACTTATGCTATGGTAGTTAAGTCTTCCTTACCAAAGTCCAAAATCAAAGGTTTAATGAGTCTTCAACCAATTCACCATGAACTACCCATAGAAAATTTTGAAGTAGGTGAATGTTCTCAAAATCCTGAATTTTTAAGTTCTGATGAGTCAAGCCCTCGGTGTCAAAGTTTTTCAAAGGCTTCCAGGAAACCGCAGTTAAACACTAATGATTGCGGATCTCCAAAAACTTTAGCAAAAAAGGCTTTCAAAGATGATATTCGATCTCGAGGCACAAGTCGACAAATCTTTTCTAAAAACAAAAGACATATCAGATTTCCAAAATCTAAGAGTCTAAAAAAGTTTGTTTTTGCTCACTATCTTTCAATAAGCTCTTCCATCAAGAAACCATGCAAAAAGGAATGTGCAGTTTCAACATCCGTTCCTAATTCATCTAACAAAACCCAAAAGAAAGAAAGGTCTTTTCAAAACAATGGTTTTCAAATCTATTCCTCAGATGATCCAAAATGGAAGGGTATCTTACCCACTCCAAAAATTTTAAAATCACCTCAAAGTTTCAACAAATAGAAAGGCAGTTTACCAAATCCCAAGAATAGGTCCAAAGTGT
The DNA here is from genome assembly GCF_051521515.1 of Lactuca serriola. Classification (NCBI taxonomy): domain Eukaryota; kingdom Viridiplantae; phylum Streptophyta; class Magnoliopsida; order Asterales; family Asteraceae; genus Lactuca; species Lactuca serriola. The sequence continues at coordinate 355,598,249 of NC_136411.1, forward strand.
CTACACGTGAAACATGCTCTTCAAGACAAACTTTTTCTAAATCCCACAGTTCACATGTCAAATCTTACCAACCTCAGACCAGTCAAAAATCAACCACACCCTTCTGACTGCTGAACAAACAAAGAGGCAAAACAAAACACAAAATTTCAGCATGTCAATGTCAATTTAGTTTTCAGAAAAAGTTTTCTCATGTCAAAGCTGACATTTTTCAGAAACCTCGTAACTTTTCAAAAAGGCACTACGCTCCAAAAACTCACAAACACCCATCACTAGGATTAAAAGTTAACACGAAACTAGTCCCTTCAACCTGTTTTCATGCATCAATTAGAAGCTCGTCTATTGTCCTAGTGTCCAAACTAGTTTGGATACCTAAACTAACCGTGTAATTTTCAGGCCTTGTGCAAGGAGGAACAAGAAGAATAATGGTTAATCGATAGTGCACGCTTCTTGCACATGACGGGAAAGTTAGAGTACCTTCGAGATTTCAGGCCAATTTGCAACAGTGGAAGTGTACTTTTGGGAACAATGCTAATGGGTTAATCCAAGGTTACGGTGTTCTCACAATGAGAAACTTTTCTATTCAAAAGGTTGCTTATGTAGAAGTCCTTAAACACAATCTCATCAGTGTTGGTCAACTATTAAAGCAGGCCATCGTGTTGAATTTGATGACCAGTTTTGCTATGTAATGACACGCGATAAAAGCACTTGTCTAATCATGTCCAGATCCGAAGGTACTGTGTACCCTCTTGATGTATCCTTGATCATAGACAAACTGCAGTTATGCTTTATATCCTATATCCGAAGTCAGCTGGCTATGGCACCGCAAGCTCGCTCATCTTAACTTCAGATACATTAACAACTTGGTCACCGGAGAACTAGTCAGAGGTCTTCCAATCCACAAGTTCAGAATTGATACTCTCTGTCCTGCGTGTGAATGTGGAAAGCAATTCAAGGCAACTCATCCCATGGTGATTGATTCCTCAATATCTGAATCATTGGAACTTTTACACCTTGATATCTACGGTCCATCTACCGTAGCCAGTCTTCATCACAAAAAATACATACAGGTTAATGTGGATGACTTCACTCGTTTTACATGGGTCTTCTTTCTTCGACTCAAGTCAGAAAAACCACAGGCGTTGATCAACTTCATCAAGGAAATTGAACTTCAGGTCAAGTTACCAATCAGACGTATCTGAAGTGACAATGGAACCGAGTTTACTAATCATCTTCTAAAAAGTTTCTTGGTCTCCAAAGGGATTACACACAACTTCTCAGCTCCTTACACACCACAACAGAATGGCGTAGTAGAACGAAGGAACCGCACTCTAGTAGAAGTTGCCAGATCTATGCTCAATTTTGCAAATGTTTCTCTCTACTTCTAGGCCGAAGCAGTGGCCACAGCTTATTTTGTTCAAAATTGAAGCATTGTGTGCAAACACCTCAATAAAACACCATATGAAGGTCTTAACAACTGCAATCCAAATGTTCAATTCTTTCATATCTTTGGGTGTAGATGCGTCGTAATAAACAATAGAGATCACCTCAATAAATTTGCACCGAAGTCTAATAAAGGCATCTTTTTTGGCTACTCCACTAACAAACTTGCCTATCGAGTTCTCATTAGACGCACAAGGTTGATAATTGAATGCTTCGATGTAAAGTTTCATGATTATCACATCCACAACTCCGATCCATCAACTGAAACCACCGCAATTCTACAAAGTAATATTCATGCCTTTTTGGGTCCATTAAATCTAGTTGAAATAAACTATGATGATCTCTTTGATCATGTTGATACAGCCAAGCTATCCAAAGTTCTTGTGTCTCTAGAAGCTCGACAACAACATGTATATGTATCTGGTCCAACAGCGTCCGAAGAAGTATCGCTAAATACTTCCACCTCGCTGGTTGAGGGGGAAAACACCACTCCGGACCACATAACAACCATCGAGGTTCCAGTACCAGAAAATGAAGCTCCAATTCACAGAAAATTTCAACCATCAAACGTTTTTGGATTCAAATGATGAAAACGTAGAACACATTGACACAAGAACAGACTCAAGGGTTATCACACTCCCATCCGCAATCCAGGGGGAACCTTCGCAGGTTCAAGGCAAACTCCCTTCTACACTCTAGGGGGAACTTTCGCCATCTGCCCAAGATAAATCTAATCCCGCCTTCCTAGTTCAAGACACTTCAGCAAGATGTTCTCAATGTTGGGTTTTGAGCAATCTAAGACTTCCTAAGTGTGCATGCAACCCTAATAAACCTTGGATCTATGTTTATCTAAATACATGCAAAATAATAATTTTCCAAGGTTCACAACCTATCTAACATGGCATGGGGTACTTTTAAACATAAAAGAATTAGATGAGATTACATACCTTTTGATGATGAGTTCAATTCCTAAGGAGTTTGAGGGCCAAGCACCAATAGTGTGAATGCCTCAAATGGAATCACAAAACACCACAAACTCTTGGAAAACTTTGAGAGAGTATACACACTTGTATTTTCGGCCACACACAAACACACACATACTAGTTCACTAGTTTACCTTAGGGGCCATTTCATGCAACATAAGCATGCTTATAGAGTGTACATCATTAGGGTGAAACCCTAATAACCCATGACCTTTCCTTTCCAAGGATCCATGGGTTAAAAGCTCCATGGATCATCCATGGACTTCCATACAAGCCTAGCCCATTAACAAATGAGCGTTAGCCCACATAATCTAAATTAATTCATAATTAATTTAAGACTAATACTAATTAAATAACATAACTTCATATTAATATATTATAACTTATAATATATTAATAAACATATGTGTATAACTCTATTAAAATTATCCATAAATAGTTCGGGTGAGATGCAACCCAAATGGACCATGCCGGGTCGGGTCAAGTATATACCAAATAAGTTATGGACTTAGACACCTTATCCAACAGACTCCCACTTGGATAAGTCTAATAACTATATTTGTGTATGTTACTTCAGGAACCAACCAGCAATCGTAGCTCTCGAAAACTCCATTGAACTATGAAGAAAACTCTGTTGAACTATGAAGCGCCATTTTAGATAAGTGATCGTATAATCCTCTGTTCTCATGATATTGTTGGATTAATGTCTAAGTCCATAACTATAATTGGTAAGACTTGACCCGACCCAGCATGGTCCATTTGGGTTGCATGGCATCATGCACTTGGATAGACTAAATGAGAGAAATAAGACACTTATGGTTATTAATATATTATAAGTTCTAGTATATTAATAATAAGAATAATGAGATTATTTAATTAGTATTGATCAAGAATTAATCTAGGATTAATTAAGTGATCAAAAGAAGACTAATTAAATATATGGGTTGATTGTGTAAATCATCCATACTTGTATAGTGGGCTAATGCTCCATGGATAATCAAGTTGGGCTAAAACCCATAGGATGGTTCATGGATGCTCCATGGTGTATTTGAACCCATGGATCCAAGGAAATGGAAAGCCATGACAATTAAGAGTTTACCCTAATTGTAACACTATATAAAGATCACATTCTTGGGAAAAATCGGCCACTAGTGTGTGAAGAAAAAGGGCTAGCCGATTTTCATGAGTGTAGTTTTCTCTCAAGTCATTCCATGTGTATTTGGTGTTATGTGAACCATTTGAGGTGTCACACTTGGGGCACTAGGCACTCAAGCTTCATGAAGACTTTCTACACCAAAGAGGTATGTATTCTATCTTGCTATAGTTATTGTTTTGTATGCTAGATTAGGATAATACCTTGGAAGTTCTTATTTGCATGTATAATAGAGAAAACATAGATCCAAGGTATTTAGGGTTGCATGTACACTTAGGAGTGTTAGAATGCTCAAAACCCAACAGTGGTATCAGAGCCTAGGCTTGTTTTCTTGTTATACTTGCAAAACTGCTTAAAAAAAATCGAATTTCTTGCTGTCTGGTCATCAGACTCGGCGAGTCCATCAGGAGACACGGCGAGTCCATGCCTAAAAAGTGATGAATTCGATCCAACTCGCCGAGTTGGTTCATGCACTCGACGAGTTGGACCCCCAGACAGCATAAACTCGACTTTTTTGGCTAGAAATGGACTAGGAACATTACCCTAAGTTGTTTTTGAACTTATAAACTTGTTTTTGATGTGGTAATGTTCATGCTAATCCATTTTCAAAGATAATTGTCAATAGATTCATTTTTTGTATTAGTTTAAGGTTTAGACTAATTACATGAAAAAGTTTGATTTGAATTATCTTGTTCTTATGAGTTGCTTAGATTAATTGAAATGTTGAATGAAATAGTTGTTTTCAATCCATTTTAATCTAAGAGTTGAGTATAAAATGTGTTTGTGTAACTTGTCTTCAAGTTACATGAAAAGTCACATTAAAGACTCATAAAATTCATAAAAGTTGGCAATGGTTACAAAATGAAGAGTCTTGTGTCATTGAATAATTTTTTTTATGACTCCATAACTTGTCCTCAAGTTATGGAAGTTCAAGAGTCACTTCATTGAAGAAAATATGTAACCATAATTAAATCCATAAGTTATAAAATAAAGAAAAAGTTAGTTCTTTTATTAGTTTAAAGTCTTCCATAACTTGTCCTCAAGTTATGGAACTTGAAGAGTTTTTGGATTAAAACTACTTTAAACACATAAGTTATGGAATTAATTAGTTTTGAATAGTTTCAAAACTTGCCCTCAAGTTTTGGAATTTTGAAAAGTTTTCAAGTATGAATACTTTAATTCCAAGTTAGCCCTTAGAATTTTAAAAGTTAAAATTCAACCCTTATACTTTATAATATTATAAGTTAATAATATATATATATATATATATATATATATATATATATATATATATATATATGTATAAGAGTAAAGTCAGTCTTACCGCTAGTACGCCTCATTCACGAAGCCGGTCTATAAGGTGGGTATAAGGTTGTTGCCTATAAAATGTCAACTTAATGGGTGTCCACTCTCACCCACCGCTTGCTTGACTGGTGGAGGGTCGTTAGCCGAACGGGTTTGACAGGACTAGAATTCTCCCTTCATTAAAAGTATTAATGATAATACTAAGTAACTAAACTCTTAATAATACCCAATCTTAGTTACTTAGGAAAAATGTGAATAAGGTGCTAACCCATGAAATTAGACTTTACACTTTGTTTAAGTCGTTAGTGGAGCGTGTGTGGTTAACCGGCACACTAACTTGGACTTAACAAGGTAGGTAAAGGGTGACTTAATATTTATCATAGTATCGATGGAGCGTGTGTGGTTAACCGGCACATCGATTGAGGGGTAATTTATTAAGGGTACCAAGTGATTTGCATGGTTACTTCACACCTTGTTTTGTGATCCTCGGCATCCCAGTCACAAAACCTGAAGGGCACACTCGAGATTGAAACATGCCTTTGAACAGTTCAATGAATCTCAAAGATCTAGGAGTTTCAAAACCAATTAAAACCTAATAATACATTTCGTTTATCTTGGTGGAAATTGGTGAATCGTCATTCACCTACCTTCAAATATTTTATAACTTGGATTACGGCATACCTCTTCTAAGTTATAAAATTGTTTGTTGGGTCCTAGCCTTAATATTTCATATTGGATGTCATATTAAGGACTATAAATCAACTATCTTGAATATCTCCCAAAAGATGTTTGTAATAGACACATATGATCTTCCCAAATCTCTTGAAACAAGGTTTCCTAAATGAAGATGATGTCCCATGGATATCATACTTCTTTCACCTCCTCCAATTATTCTCCCCAACCCACAAGTTCTTGAAAAGTTTAAGGTCACTCAAGCCCTATTGGCAAGGCAAGGTCTAGGTGTGATCACATCTTGGAGATGTAGTCACATATTGACAAGCCGGGAGAGTTGGATGTCAAAGTCTTGAGAAAGCTGGTGGTTTTAACTACTTTCTAAGTCACATAGTGTGTTCTTTTGGAACACCTATGAAGCAGACTATGAAAAGAACCTTAATGATCTTATCTATTTGCTAAGATCAACTTCCTAAATTTTTATGGACATTGACAATGATGACATTGGATATCCAGTAAAGCTCTCTTTTCCTAGTGGAAAGGGATCGGCCATAGTCAACTCGGTTGACCAAATGGTAAAGAGAAAAGCTAAGTCTGTGATAGTCCCGTGTACCTTTATCAAAGGGTCCATATGTTTATATTGCCAAAGGGAGGGGCATTGGTTGTGAAGCTGCCATACTTACCTAAGGATGTTAAAGTCAATAAGTTTGACTCTACTTCAGGTAAAGTCCACTATCTAACTCTGTTAAGTTTCTATTCTGAGATTCTTGATACATGATGTGACTAGGTCACATGGTGATGTTTTAAGAATCAAAGAAAAGTGAAGAAACTTAAAGAAAGAATATGCTGAATCTGATGGCGTAGATGGATTTCTATCGCATAGTTTGAAGATCGGATTCTTGAGCTACTTCTTAGGAGTTATGAGATATTGCTTAGGAATAGATAACAACAAGTTTTCATATGGATTGTAAGGATAGTTTTCCGCAAAGTTCTAAAATAAAAGAAAATTTTTGATTTTATTTATTTTAAAATATCCTTACAATGCCATTTGAGGAAAATTGTTGCTTATAAGATTCCATTAATAGCAAGAGTGGAAATATGAAATTGATTCTTTCATTTGTGATAATGTCTAAATTTACCAAATAAGGAAAGATTCTCATCAACCAAGTTTCATTTGGACCGGAACATGGAATCATGCAAGTTGTATAGCATGATGGATGAGAACTTTCAAGTATTGGAAAATTAAGACTAATTACTCGGTCACATGGATATGTAAGTCAAGTAATGGACTAAGGGATCGAGTACATAGTCTTGTGCAAGTCCACCACAAAAGTTTGATAAGACTATTCGTCATGGTTTACTTAAGTTCAGTAAATATGATTATACTTACAAGCTTAAGTGTAACTCTGAGACATTGGAAAAGGTTTCAATGTATGGCAGAGCGAATAAGAAGAATCAAATTAGGCAGAAGGATAAAAGTTTCTCAAATCTGAAAAGATGGGAGAGTACTTTAGTGTCAGTTTTGTGATCGTCTTAATGATTAAGAAACCATAGCACAATTAGTTCTCTAAGGAAATCTTAGTGCATTCTTATGACTAAGAAGAGGAACTTGAATTGTTGAAGTGGTTAAATCAAGAAGATGAGTCATACTTCGTTCCAACACAAGTCTTAGAGTCATACTCCAAGATTGTAACTTGAGTGACATGTCTTAAAGAAGGTTTAAAACACTTGTCAAATGTAAGAGTAAAAGTTTTCTACTCTAGTACATTTGAAATTGGTAAGTTGTGATGTTTTGGATAAAACAAAGACCAACTTAGGCCAATTGTGTGAAGTGTTTGTCTTGATTAGAATCCACACCATCTCTTGGATATTTAACAAGGGAGTCTTATAGGTCAAGAGGACAGTGGGAGTCTTAAAGGTCTTGAAAGTCTTAAGAACTAATCAAGAATAAAACCTGAAGTTCTTCAATAGCACACAATTTGAGGTTTATAACGTATCGTGTTGACATATTCTGTGCCCATTCCAGTTAAAGTTGGCTTTGCATATGAGTTCTTAGAGTTCTCAATGTGTTGCACAACAACTTGGAAGCAATGGCAGGCGCTTGAGCTGCCAGGTGGCAAGAAATTAAGATTGAGTTCAGTCCATATGAGTTTGGATTTGTCATTAGTCTTGTCTTGTGACTATGGTTTTGACAACTCACATGGATAAGAACACATACACCATTAAATCTAAGTGTCATAAGGTTTCTCTATGATTCATGAAAATGATGGTGAGGAAACACTTTCACTAAGTAGATTTTATCTAGATAGCAATTGTGATATTTGCATTCTCAAAGTCGTTAGTGGAGCGTGTGTGGTTAACCGGCACACTAACCTGGACTTGTGAGAAATAGCAAAAAGGTCTAAACATTATGATTACGGCATACCTCTTCATAATTGTTTAGACACACAAGTGTGCTATCTAAGGGAAGGTGTATGATTTTGATAAAGTTTTATCAAAACAATTTAGTATCAGAAATCTGAACTTTGGTAAGAAATTTAGCTGATTTTTGAGTACATGTCAAAGCTAGTGGGAGCATAAGTGTTATGCTAATAATCATCATGTTAGTGGGAGCATGATAATTATGATAAGTATTGCAAGTTAGCAATGTTAATTGTAGAAAACAAAAGTTTCAATTTGGAAAGAGTTGTTTTGCTATAATTAAGGGAGAGGAAATTATACTTCATCTCAAATCTATAAGCTTAGATGGTGAGGTTTTAATCATTTAGTCAAGGATATATATATGAATTTCATGTTGGAATGGCTCAACATAAGGAAATTCTGTATATGGGTCCATTATTTGCGTTCTAAAATTCGATTATGATTACGGCATCCCTTTTCATATTCTGAATTATGAGAACTTGGCAAATAAAAATGGAAATGTTATAGCAAAAGACTGGTTTAGTCTTTATGCGAGACATCATGAATCGATTCCCATATGCTTCGGATATAGGATCGATTACATGTGCTATATTCATCCTTTCTAAAATTTTCCAAATGCCTAGGGCATTAAGAAGGGAAAAGGTTTAGAACTGGATATGACTAAAAGGTTTAAACAATTGTCGAGGACAATCTAACGTTTACCAAAGATTGGTTGCTCAAGGACAGTTGGAAGTAGAGGGATAATTCTGGAAGGACCATATTGACATAATATGTAAGGAGGCAACTCTTGTTCAGAAGTGATAGTCAAAATGGAATCTGGAAATGTTTCAAAGTTAGAATTTTCAATCTGTTTAAGATTAAGGAAACTTAATGCAAGAAGAATATTTCCAAGGAGTTGATCTCCTTTGGAATACTCTGTAATGATTGTTGCCAAGTCTTTGTGAGTTTGTGCATAATCGTTACAAGAGTATCAATGCATATAAGTTTAGAATCTGACAGATTCCTGTAAATGGCATGAATTTGGAATTCTTGCATTTGCAGTAAGGATTTGGGAGTGTGAAAGGAGAATCATTGAAGTTATATTCAATTGATCTAGTTCACAAAGTAAAGATCATAGACAAACATAGTATGCATACTTGGTGTGTGGCATGACTAGTGTTTAAGAAAACATAGTGTACATGCTTGGAGCATGGGACAACTATTGTTTTTAAATTCAAGAATAAAGTTGATAGCTGAAACAGTATACAATGAATAATGTGTAATCATATGGTGATAAATAAAAGGTGTTTTATTTATGTTCAAAGGGTTGATACCATATTGGATTCAATTATTATTGTGTTTCACTTTGCATGTTTTGACTTCCCGAATAAACTAGGTTATTCTTCCGGAATGACTAAGTTATTCAAACCATCCACAGTCGGTCATATGTTGGAAGTAGATATGAATTAAGACTGTCATGATGGGTTGTAGAGGTCTAAGGTGTTGGACAAGGCTACAACAATCATGAGTGCTCATAAGCTCTGAGTATTGGATTCAACCCGCGCTCATTGGAATCACTTCATGGATTTTATCACGAGTGATCATGAGACGATAATATCTTATATTCTTCAAACCTAGAGATATGAGCTGTTACTATGAGTTGATAGTACATTGATTGCACGTAAACGCATACGGTAACTCGGTGTTATAAAACGTGCCATTATGTATGATTCAACAAGTAGTAGAACAAGCCATATGAGTCGAAGTTTATCCATTCCTTTTACCTTCAGGATAAAAGCGATATCTGTGGGCCCCTCGATGATTTGATGATGACAAATGGAAGTGCTCGGCCGGGCCAGGACTGATTTGATTTGTTCAATTAGTCAGTCGTCATAAATCGCAAATCGGGAAACAACAAATGGACAGAGAGAATGATTATAATCCATGTCTCAGTCCATATGATATCTAGAATGGAGGAATATATGATCCCTTATCTAATGGACAAGTCACTGACAAAGGTCAGAGTTCATCTACAAGGTCAGAGTTCGATAGAAGCTTTTGAGAGCTACGATTGCCGGTTGGTTCCTGATGTCATACGCAATAATAGTTTTAGACTTATCCAAGTGGGAGACTGTTGGATTAATGTCTAAGTCCATAACTATAATTGGTAAGACTTGACCCGACCCGGCATGGTCCATTTGGGTTGCATGGCATCATGCACTTGGATAGACTAAATGAGAGAAATAAGACACTTATGGTTATTAATATATTATAAGTTCTAGTATATTAATAATAAGAATAATGAGATTATTTAATTAGTATTGATCAAGAATTAATCTAGGATTAATTAAGTGATCAAAAGAAGACTAATTAAATATATGGGTTGATTGTGTAAATCATCCATACTTGTATAGTGGGCTAATGCTCCATGGATAATCAAGTTGGGCTAAAACCCATAGGATGGTTCATGGATGCTCCATGGTGTATTTGAACCCATGGATCCAAGGAAATGGAAATCCATGACAATTAAGAGTTTACCCTAATTGTAACACTATATAAAGATCACATTCTTGGGAAAAATCGGCCACTACTGTGTGAAGAAAAAGGGCTAGCCGATTTTCATGAGTGTAGTTTTCTCTCAAGTCATTCCATGTGTATTTGGTGTTGTGTGAACCATTTGAGGTGTCACACTTGGGGCACTAGGCACTCAAGCTTCATGAAGACTTTCTACACCAAAGAGGTATGTATTCTATCTTGCTATAGTTATTGTTTTGTATGCTAGATTAGGATAATACCTTGGAAGTTCTTATTTGCATGTATAATAGAGAAAAAAATAGATCCAAGGTATTTAGGGTTGCATGTACACTTAGGAGTGTTAGAATGCTCAAAACCCAACAGATATCAGACGGACAAATACATGGAACAACGTCGTACTTATTATCCAGCAGTTTGTTTCCCGATTTTCGATTTGTTTGACAAAGAACTTAATCGAACACATCAATTTAGTTCTAACCGGCCGGTACATAGGTCACAACAAAATCATCGAGGGGCCCAGATATCGCTTCTATTTCTAGAAGGAACAGATAAACTTCGACTTATATGCTTGTTCTACTACTTGTTGAATTGTACACAAAGGCGCGTTTTATAACATCAAGTTACTGATGCGTTTACGTGCAATCAATGCACAACCAACTCATAGGTAACAACTCATATCTCTAGGTTTTAAGATTTATATGATATTACCGTCTCACGATCACTCGAGATAAATTCCATGAAGTGATACAAGTGAGCGTGGGTTTATTCCAATACTCATAACTTATGAGCACTCATGAATGTTGTAGCAACCATTGCTATGACTAAACCCATTTAGCCATCTACAAACTCGATTCATGATAGTCTTGATTCATATCTACTTCCAACATATGAACGACTGTGGAGTGTTTAAATAACTTAGTCATTTGGAAAGAATAACCTAGCTATTTAGGAAGTCAAAACATGCAAAGTGAAACACAATAATAATCGAATCCAATATGGTCTCAGAACCCTTTTGAATATAAATAGAACCACCTTTTATTTATCACCATATTGATTACACATTATTCATTGTATAATGTTTCAAACAATAAACTTAAGACTTGAATAAAAACAACAGTCGTTCCATGCTCCTAGCATGTACACTTTGTTTTTCTAAACAATAGTTATGCCATACTCCAAGTATGCACACTATGTTTGTCTATGATCCTTACATTGTGATGTAGATCAACTGAACATGATTCCAATGATACTCATTTCACAATCCTAAATCCTTATTGTAAATGTGAGAATCCCTGATTCCTATCATTTACCAAAAAAAATCTGTTAGATTTTAAACTTTTATGCAATGTTCCTCTTGTAATGATTATGCACAAAGTCACCAAAACCTTGTCACCAGTCATTACAGAGTATTCCAAAGAAGGTCAACTTTTATGGAACGGAAGTCTCATATTCAAAGTACATTGCTTTGAACATCCTTCTTGCATTATGGTTTTCTAATCTTACATAGATTGAATAACTTCCACCTATGGAGACATTTCCATAGTCCCATTCTGATTATCACTTCCGAACAAGAGTTACTTCTTTTCAGAATATGTCAGTACGGTCCTTTCCGACATCATACTTCTAACTTTCCCTGAGTAACCAATTTTTGGCGAACCTCAGATTGTCCTCGACAATTGCTTAATCACTTTAGTCATATCCAGTTCTAGACTTTTCCATTCTCAATGCCTTAAGCATTTGGAAAATTTAGAAAAGATGAATATGATAGCACATGCAATCGATCCTATATCCGAAGCATATGGGACACGATTCATGATGTTTAACATAAGGACATGATACTAGACCAGTCTTTTGCTACAATATTTTTTATTTTCCATGTTTTCAAAATTTAACTATGAAGAGGGATACCGTAATCGTAATCGAATTTTGAAAACGCATTATATATAGAATTTCTTCAAGTTGAACCATTCCAACATAAAATTCATATATATATATATATATATATATATATATATATATATACATATATATTCTTGACTAAAGATGATTAAAATCTCAATCTAAGCTTCTAGAATTGAAATGAAGTATAATTTCCTCTCCCTTAATTATAGCAAAACAACTTTTCAACCCCTGCAACTTCACGAATTGAAACTTTGTTTTCTATAATTAACATTGCTAACTTGCAACACTAAACGTAATAATCATGCTCCCACTAACATGATGATTATCAGCATAACTCTAATGCTCCCACTAGCTCTGACATATTTCTAGAAATCTGTTGGACTTCTGAAATTTAGATTCATACACCCTTTCTTAGATAGCTCACATGTGTGTCTAAACAATTTTCAAAACTATGAAAAGGGATGTCGTAATCATAGTCTCAATTGCTTAGGCATTTGCCATTTCTCACAAGTCCATGTTAGTGTGCCAGTTAACCACACACGCTCCACTAACGACTTTCAAAAATGCAAATAACATTATGACACTTAGATTTTATAGTGTATGAGTTCCTATCCATGTGAATTTGTCAACACCATAATCACAAGATAAGGTTAGTGACAAATTCAGCCTTACATGGATTAAACTTGTTCAATCTTAGTTTCTTGTCACCTTGGTAGCACAAGGCCCACCAATGCTTCCAAGTTGAACTCTGATAACTCACTTGCAAATTCAACTTATTTGAAGTAGGTACAGAAATAAGAATTATGTCAACACGATAGGTTGCAAACCTTAAGTCGTGTGCTAGTGATAAAAATTACAGGTTTTACTCTTTATTAAATCTTGAAACTCTTTCAGGATCTTTAAGGCTCCCACTGTCCCCTTGACATGTAAGTTTCCCCAGTCAAGAACCATTCCTTGACAAAACGAATATTCAAGGGACAATGTGGATTCTTATCAAGACTAACACTTCACACAATTGGTCTTAGTTGGTCTTTGTCTCATCCAAGACATCACAACTTACCAATCTAAAATGTACAAGAGTAGAAAACATTTTACTCTTACATTTGACTAGTGTTAATAAATCCTCCTTTATGTCACTCAAAGTTACAATCTTGGAGTATGACTCTAAGAATTGTTTTGGAACGAATTATGACTAATCTTCTTGATTTTAACCAATCCAACAATCCATGACCTCTTTTCTTAGCCATAACAATGCACTAAGACGTCCTTAGAGTATGAATTTGTGATTTGGTTTCATAATCATTAAGATGATCATGAAATACGATACTAAAGTACTCTCCCATCTTTTCAGATTTGAGAAACTTTTATCTTTCTGCCTAATTCGATTCTTCTCATTTGTTTTGTCATACATTGTAACCTTTCCAATGTTACAGAATTATACTTAACCTCATAAGTATAATCGTATTTACTAATATTTAGTAAATCATGACAAATAAATCTTTGTGGTGGACCTTGACCAGTGCACATCTAGTGTACCTAATTCCTTAGTTCTTCAACTGACTCACATATACATGTTATCAAAGAATTAGTCTTAATTTTCAAAGATGAAAATTCTCATTCATCATACAATACAACTTGTATGATTCCAAGTTTCTGTCCAATTGAAACTTGAGTGATGAAAAACTTACTTCATTTGGTAAATTCAGACATTACCACAAATGAAAGAATCAAATCCACTTTCCAATATTGCTATTACTGGAAACATATAAGCAACAATTTTCCACAGATGCCATTGTAAGGATATTTTTAAAATAAATAAAATTAAAACCCCTTTTTTTTCTTTTATTTTAAAACTTTGCGGAAAAACTTATCCTTACAATCCACATGAAAACCTTGTTGTTATCTATTCATAAGCAAAATATTATAACTCTTAAGCAACAGCTCAAAATTCTGATTACCGAACCATGCGATCGAAACCCACTTTCGCAATCAGAATCAACATATACTTACTTTAAGCTTCCTATCTTTTCTTTGATTCTTAAAAACATCAACACGTGACCCATTCACATTATGTAATAAGAATCTCCAAATAGAAACTTAATAGAGTTAGTCAGTGGACTTTAACTGAAGTAGAGTCAAACGTTTTGACTTGATCAATCTTATGATCTTTCAGGTAAATATGGTAGCTTCACAATCAGTGTCCCTCCTTTTGGCAATAAAACATATAGACCCTTTGGTAATGGCACATGAGACTATCTCAGACTTAGCCTTTCTCTTTACCATTTGGTCAACCGAGTTGACTATGGCCGATCCCTTTCCATTGGGAAGAGAAATCCTTTTCTAGATATCCAATGCTACCATTGTCAATGTCCATTTAAGACTTGGGAAGTTGTTCTTTTAATCAAATTTGCTTTACTGGTGTTCCAAATCATTGTTGATTCCACAACACCAAGCAAATAGATAACATCATTAAGGGTCATGTCATAGTCTGCCTCATAGTAGTCCCAAAGAGACTCACTATGTTTCTAAGAAAGTGATTGAACATCCAACTTTCACGAGACTTTGACACCCAACTCTCCCGGCTTGTCAATATGTGACTTTATCTCCATGATGTGAGCACACATAGACTATGCTTGCAATAGGGATTGAGTGACTTTAAACTTTTCAAGAACTTGTGGGTGAGGGAGAATAATTGGAGGAGGTGGAGGAAGTGAAGAATGATGTTGAGGTACACCATCTTCAAGAGATTTGGGAAGATCATAGTTGTCTGAACCAGACATCTATAATGGGAGAAAATCAAGTTAGTTGATTCAAAGTCCTTAATATAACACCCAATATGAAATATTAAGGCTAGGACCCAACACAATATTTTATAATTTGGAAGAGGGATGCCGTAATCCAAGCTATAAATATTTGAAGGTAGGCGAATGACGATTCACCAATTTCCACCATGAAAAACGAAATAATTTATTAGGTTTTAATTGGATTTGAAATTCCTAGATCATTTGAGATTCGTTGAACTTTTCAATGGCATGTTTCAATCTCGAGTGTGCCCTCTCAAATTTTGTGACTAGGATGCCGAGGATCACAAAACAAGGTGTGAATAACCATACCAATTCACTTGGTACCCTTAATATTATCACCTAATCAATGTGCCGGTTAACCACACACGCTCCATTGATCTATGACAAACATTAAGTCACCCTTCGTGATCCTTACTAGTCCAAGTTAGTGTGCCGGTTAACCACACACGCTCCACCAACGACTTGGTAAGGTACAAAGTGTGAATTCCATGGGCTAGCACCAAATTCACATTTTTCCTATAGTAACTAAGATTGGGAATTAAATAAAAAATATTTAGTTACTTTATAATAATCATTATACTTTTAATGAGGATTTAAAGTCATTGTCCTACCCGTTCGGCTAACGACCCTCCACCAGTCTAGCAAGCGGTGGGTGAGAGTGGACACCCATTAAGTCGCCATGTTATAGGCAACAAACTTATACCCACCTTATAGACCGGCTTCGTGAATGAGGCCTACTAATGGTAAAACGACTTGTTCTTATACATATATATAATAATTAACCGTTAATGTTATAAATAGTATAAGGGTTGAATTTTAACTATTAAAATTCTAAGGGATGGAATTAAAGTTTATTAAAGTGTGTGAAACTTTGCAAATTCCAAAACTTGAGGGCAAGTTTTGTAACTGTTCAGAACTAATTAATTCCATGATTTATGTGTTTAAAGTAGTTTTAATCCAAAAACTCTTCAAGT
This sequence comes from Lactuca serriola, assembly GCF_051521515.1. Classification (NCBI taxonomy): domain Eukaryota; kingdom Viridiplantae; phylum Streptophyta; class Magnoliopsida; order Asterales; family Asteraceae; genus Lactuca; species Lactuca serriola. The sequence goes on from NC_136411.1 coordinate 355,614,417, forward strand.
TCCATAACTTGAGGACAAGTTATGGAAGACTTTAAACTAATAAAAGAATTACTTTTTCTTTATTTTATAACTTATGGAATTAATTAAGGTTACACTTTATTTATATATTTATTAATGAAGTGACTCTTGAACCTCCATAACTTAAGGACAAGACTCTTCATCTTTTGTAACCATCCAAAACTTTTCATTTCATAACTTATGAATTAAAGGTTCATAAAAATGAAGACTCTTCATTTTCATGTAACTTATGTGTTTAAATGTGTGTTAAAGAAAAGTGACCATTGGATATCCATAACTTGAGGACAAATTATGGACTCCATTAAAACACATAAATGACCAAAAATTAATTCTAAACAATTCACCAAATAATTCCTATCATCTTCTAAATTCATAAGAACATGAACATGATCATCAAAATTTTAAGAATTATATGAACACATAAAAAAATCATGGAATTTTGATATATGCTATTGTAAATGGATTAGAACAACCATTACACCAACTAAAACAAATTTTAAAACACCAAAACAGTTTAGGGTAATGTTTCTAGTCCATTTCCAGCAGCAAAAGTCGAAATTCTACATTCTGTTCATTCTACTCGCCGAGTGCACGAACCTACTCGCCGAGTAGGATGAATTTTTCCTTGAACTCGGCGAGTTCCCCCATGGACTCGGCGAGTCCATCAGCCAGACAGCAACAATTTCAACTTTTTTTTACTATCTTGCATCAAGTGTCAAACAAGCAAGCCTAGGCTCTGATACCACTGTTGGGTTTTGAGCAATCTAACACTTCCTAAGTGTGCATGCAACCCTAATAAACATTGGATCTATGTTTGTCTAAATACATGCAAAATAATAATTTTCCAAAGTTCATAACCTATCTAACATGGCATGGGGCACTTTTAAACATAAAAGAATTAGATGAGATTACATACCTTTTGATGATGAGTTCAATTCCTAAGGAGTTTGAGGGCCAAGCACCAATAGTGTGAATGCCTCAAATGGAATCACAAAACACCACAAACTCTTGGAAAACTTTGAGAGAGTATACACACTTGTATTTTCAGCCTCACACAAACACACACATACTAGTTCACTAGTTTCCCTTAGGGGCCATTTCATGCAACATAAGCATGCTTATATAGTGTACATGATTAGGGTGAAACCCTAATAACCCATTACCTTTCCTTTCCAAGGATCCATGGGTTAAAAGCTCCATGGATCATCCATGGACTTCCATATAAGCCTAGCCCATTAACAAATCAGTGTTAGCCCACACCATATAAAACCAATAGCCCATAATCTAATTAGTCCTCCTTTTAATCTCTAAATTAATTCATAATTAATTTAAGACTAATACTAATTAAATAACATAACTTCATATTAATATATTATAACTTATAATATATTAATAAACATATGTGTATAACTCTCATAAAATTATCCATAAATAGTTCGGGTGAGATGCAACCCAAATGGACCAGGCCGGGTCGGGTCAAGTATATACCAAATAAGTTATGGACTTAGACACCTTATCCAACACTCAAGTCCAGGGGGAACTGCCCTCTCCAACTGCAGACTCTTTTGATATTGAAGACATTCCCTCCAACGCAACTGCTCATCATCTCATACCTCGTCTACATGTATGGACGAAAGACCACCCACCAGGTCAAATTATTGGCAACCCATCCGTAGGAATCCAGACTCGGTCATCCAAGGACTTATCCGATCATTTCCACTACACAGCGTTCTTGTCCTCAGTTGAACCTCGATCGATCAAAGAAGCGTTACTTGAACCAGACTGGATTTCAGCGATGCAAGAAGAATTGGAAAAATTCTAAAGGAACAAGGTATGGCATCTCGTTCCAAAACCGCAAGGCCACACCATTGTTGGCACAAGATGGGTGCTTAAGAATAAGTTAGATGAATCTGGTGCGGTCGTCAGAAACAAGGCAAGACTAGTTGCCAAGGGATATAGTCAACTTGAAGGCATTGAATATGATGAAATGTATGCTCTGGTAGCATGAATGGAAGCCATCTGGATCTTCTTAGCATACACAGCACACAAAAACATCAAGGTTCATCAAATGGATGTGAAAAGTGCTTTTCTCAATGGGGAATTAAAAGAAGAGGTTTATCTTCAGCAACCTCCAGTTTTCGAAAGCGTTGAATTCCCATACCACTTCTACAAGCTTAAAAGGGTAGTGTACGGTCTAAAACAAGCCCCTAGAGCATGGTATGAAACTCTATCTGAATTTTTTGTCTCTTCAGGTTACAAAAGAGGAGTGATTTATCCCACATTATTTCGAAAAGAAAATGGTGATCATCTAATGCTTGTACAAATATATGTGGATCATATCATTTTTAGCTCAACTGATCAAAAGATGGTGGATGAATTTGCTAAGCTCGTGACCAACAAGTTCCAAATGAGCATGAATAGAGAGATTAATTTCTTTCTAGGACTTCAAGTGAACAAGTCCCTCAAGGGATACTCATTCATCAAGAAAAATACACCTCTGAACTTTTGAAGAAATATTCATTGGATAATTGTTCTTCGGCTAAGGTCCCTATGTCCTTCAGTTATAAGATATATGTTGATCCCTCAGGTGAATATGCTAATCACAAGTCTTATAGAGGTATCATTAGCTCTCTAGTGTACCTCACTACTAGCCAACCGAATATAGTCTTTGCAACAGGTGTATACGCAGGATACTAGGCTGACCCAAAAGTGTCTTATATGAAAACAGCCAAACAAATCCTATGGTACTTAAAAGGAAGCAAAACTTTGGGATTATGGTACCTCACAAGAAATGATTTCAGTCTTCAAGCATTTACAGATGCAGATCATGCTGGATGCAAACTTGATCGTAAAAGCACCTCAGGTGGATGTCAATTTTTGGGTGGAAGACTAGTTAGCTGGTCCTCAAGGAAACAAAACTGTGTATCATTGTCTACCGCAGAAGCTGAATATGTAGCCGCAACCAGCTGTTGCTCTCAAGTCTTATGGATGAAAATACAACTGCTAGACTACGGATACAGAATGTTGCGGATACGAATCTATAGTGACTCTAAAAGTGCCATAGCGATTTCTCACAATCCTATTCAGCACTCCAAGACCAAGCGTATTGAACAACGGTATCACTTCATCAAAGACTACATCCTGAAAGGTAACATTGAACTAATTTATGTCCATACGCATGAAGATATTGCTGATGTATTTACGAAGGAACTTGACTCTACAAAACTCAACACTTTCATACCAACGATAGGAATGATGAATGTGGACCCACAATTCTTTTTGAATTGATAGGTATCGCAGACCATCCTTAGTCTCCGTTTCGGTTCTAGTTGAGGTTATTTATGTTAGATGGTTTGGTATATTCTATGTACCGCAACCATATATCATAATTATCCTTCAATGGTCCTTATTGTTTGTTATTACTAAACTTTGCTCAAAGTGTTCATCTCATTTCATCTACGGTAGTCGTCCATCCGACGACATATGATCTATTCGCAATGAAGTGTCTATCCGCAGCCACTTTAATATATTTTTAGATTGTTACATTCTTTTGAAAAACAAAAAAACATGGTGTGCTATTTATTGATCCGTCATTAAGTAGAGAAAACATTAAAGAAAAACATTCTTTGTGCATCTGTCTCATTCTTTTGAATAAACCTCGTGTTAGACCTATTCTATGTATGATGAAAAAAAGAAAGATTTTCCAAATCAAATCCTTTTAATATGTCTCTTCCTATTACCCTAAAACATCAAATCCATTACAACTTCCCTTTACCCAACGGATTGATCTCACCCTCACCACACGCTCACCAGACGTGGTCACGAATCTGACATTTCATTAAATGTAATTTTTTTTGGTAAACCCCAAATTCAGATTTAATCCCTCTTTTTTTAATCTGTGGCTGAGATTAATGTTCTTACTTTAAAATAAACACCCAAACGTTTTACCCAAATTCAGTTAGGGCAAAAATGTTTCCCGGTCCCTTAAGCCACTATAAAACCTCTTTCTTCTCCACAAAGAAAATTTTACGCTTTCTAAACCATAAACCTTTCTCTTGCATTCTAATTTCCCTTCTTCAAAGCTTCCTCAAAAAACATAACAATGGTGAAATCCGGTGTACCCAATAAACCTTCCAAGGCATCCGGATCAGTGAACGCTACTGATTCAGACTCTACCTCAAGACATCTCACACCGACGATTGCTTCAAGCAACTTCAGGGTCGTGTTTGAAGAACACTCTTTCTACAATGCCCCCACAAAATTGATGATCAAGTTCTTGTCCAATCACCCACTGTTTGGATCCTTCGATTCATTCACTGACGTTGTTCCTCTCTCAACCCTCTTCAACAAGTGCATCTCAGTCTAGTGAAAAATTCTCTGGTCATCTTGACCAAGGAGAAATTTCTCACTGCAATAAACCTCCTTGTTCATCCATCCATCAAGGTTTTTACTCCATCAATGGCGGATATACTATATGCGCTTTACCAAATGGGATACTAGAAGAAAATCAAGGGAATTGGGGAATTCAAGAAAACCTAATTGCCTGCGGTCTGGCAATTAGTTTGTCACTTCATCATCGCAGTCTATCCGACAGAACCAGAGGCACAGACAACATGTGACTAAAACTCCTAGAACTAATATGGAGAATCTTCACTGGTCATGATGTCAACTACAGTCAAATCCTATGGGATGATTTTCTGCAGTACATTCCAAAAGAAAGCCCATGAGAGAACCCTACCGAAGTCACCTTTGCAACGTTTTGGTCTCTCTGCATCTCTGACCTCCATGCGGATGCAGGAATCAGCGTGGGCAATGACATCAACTTCTTTATAACCAAGGATCTTAAAAGGTACAATCCCTCCTCTGATCAAACTGTTTTTTGACCAATAAGAAGACTACCCACTCACATTCTTTCTACCCTTGGTCTTGAGACTGTTGATGTCTCAGATCACATTGAGGCTACGGAAGTTATTGCCCCATACCTTCCTACCCCGCCTCTTTCAACTCAATCCGCAGTTCTTGATCCCACTATTACCAGATTCCCATCTTCGACAACTCTTTCTAACATTTCCTTATCCCAAAGGCGCAAGCAACTAGTCTCTGCTTGTCAAGGCCCCCGCAACACCAAGAAACAAGGAACTCCTAAGAAGGATGCTTCCAAGCCTTCCAACTTCATATAGATAGATTAGTCTACTAAACTACAATAAACTCAGATTTAGATAATTAAAATTGAAAGTTTATGACATAAGTAACTCCATCAATCATACATAAATAATCAAACTTACAACTCTATCTATTAAATCAAACCATAGTATCTACGAGTCATCTACATCTATGCTGAAGTAAAAGGGTTTTAGTCCATAATCTCTACTGAAAAAAATCATTGACATAAAGCTAAACATCATTTCTAAGAAAAAACAAATGATAAATTAACGTTTCCTAGCTTCAATCTTTAAAACGATGTTCATATCATGTTCTCCAGCCTTCAAATCGACCAAAAAGGATTCTTGGACGAATGTTTATCATGCCAAAGTTTTCCCTTTGGCCGCACAATGAATTAGGATTCTAAAATTGGATATTTATAGACTCTCATACATAGCGCCACACAGGGTAGGAATTCGCAAGGCTAAACTTAATCTTATTTCAAGTTGGTCGCGATCTTTACGATCTCCTGATCTTTTATTGAATTTAGGCAGGGCATGACGCATCTCTCCTAATTTCTGATAGATTTTCTTTTTTCAGCTCTTTTCGGTTCTAGTTTAATCCTTTTGCTCCACACCACAAAATTTCATATATTTATGTAATTGAAAGCATTTTAAGTACCTTTTATCTTAAATTATATCATTTAAGCTCTAAATATTAAGATAACTACCCCAAAATATATGACTAATTTAGGAAATATCAAAATACTACACACTTATTATTTCTTTGCCCTCAAGGCCACTTATATTAATTTTAAGTCTTAGAGTTTTCGAGCTCCAAGACTTAATTTAAAAAAAAAATAAAAAAAATAAAAAAAAAAATAAGAAATAAAAATAACTTTATATAGGCAAGTTATGACAAACTTTTGCATTTTTTTTCTATCACACTTTGAATTTTTTTTCAAAGATTTCCGTACTTTGAAAAATCTTGTTTAACAGTCAACTTGTCTTTTTATTAACTATACAAAATTCTCCTTATTGACATATTTTAACATTTTTTTTCAACTTTACTTTTTTTTCAAAACTTTTATATATTGTTTTCTTTTTCAGAAGCGACTTTTCTATACTTTAAGAAAATAAACACACTAATGCTTGGAAACTTAAGAATTTTTTTAATTTAACCCAAATTTTCAATGTAGATTGCAAAATCCTAATTTCAATCCTCATACCCTACAATTAAGTTATAAAATACACCCATTGTATGAATAATTATTTAAGCACAAACTAAAAGAGAGAAACAAGAACGAACTCCCTTATGGTATGTAGTTAAGATTAAATGATTGTCATGAGTTTATTGTTAATAAAATGCTTGAACGACTTCCTGGCTTAATTTTTTAGGAAAACTGAACATCATTGCTAAAAAAAATGCTTATAGTACTAAAATTGGCATACAATTTCCTGAAACGGCATAGTGTGGATGAATCGGAAGCATGGTTGTGTCGCGGTAAATAAGTTGGCGCTACGAGCTTCAAAAATTTAAAACTTTTCTTCACAAATCCACCCCACACTTTGAATGTTGTCATGATCTAACCTTTTCTAACGATATCTTCTTCTATCTGAAATATATCAGAGCAATATATGACAAAGATGAAAATTATAATAAAAATCCAAACCAAAGATCGGATTGCCTCCTACAAAGCACTTTTTTTGAGTCATGAGCAAGACTTCACCACTCACTTTATTTTTAGTGATTTGGAGGGGTATAACCTTATTCGTCTTCATTTCGAGTTTCCTTCTTTTGTAGTTAACCACTTTCTTCTTATATGCTTTTTTCTTCATTTTTCTTCAAACTTTCCCCTAGTTCAACGTTATTGTAATCCTTATGTTTCACTATTTGTTTAACTTTTATAATTCCTTTAACGACATCACCTTTTGTGGTAAAAGCATTATCTTATACTTTTATGTACAATGCTCTTTCATATTAGTCTTATCAACCACTAATTTTTCTTTACATCTTCCTGATTTCTGGAACTCTTTTAGTTTAGGATTTTTATGAAGAAAGTACAAACATTATTTCATTTGGAGAGTCTTATGGGTAAGAATTATGACTGAAATCTTTTGTAGGATTGGGAGTGACATGTTAGCCAAGATTTTGGCTAAAATCTTGATCAAGATTTCGAAGAACACTAACACTCACATTTGCTCTTTATTTTCTTGCTTATTTGATCCAGGTCTTGAATGTGTCATAGAAGACCCGATCAATTTGTAATTACTGTGAAAAATAAGAATAGAAGACTTACTGTTCAAGATTTATGGGATGGAGAAGACCTGATAAACTAGGATCACGGATCAGGAGATCATGCCGAGATTTTAGGTATCAAATTTATAGTCATTGACATCTTATGTATAATAGGCAGCTTGATGCCTAAAACATATACAAGTGCACTACACTTTACTTATTCTCTATAATAAGAATTATCCACCAGTTATACTCATTTATTAATTTAATAAAAGCATCAAAGGTAGCCCATATATTATCTGTCTCCCGAGGTTTTTTGTCGGCGATCTCATCAAGGATCAAGGGTTTTCCTCATAATTCGTGTGTCTATCACCTCGAAATCTTGAATATAATTAAGAATATAATACAGCAACCCTTTCCAAATTTGTTTATTTTTTCCCTGCATATTTTTGACCAAAACAATTTGGTGCCCAGCTTGTGTTCGTTGTGTTATATTTTGATAGAATTCCAATCTGTTGAATAAACACCTAAAGCCATGTTGACTATTCCAGTCACATCCTCAACTTCTATGCTTGTGCAACTCTCCAGAATGTCTCCTGCATCTAGACCACTAGACACAAATTCTCATACCAAGAGTTACAAATTTTCTGCTCCCAATATTACTCCTTTGGCACCGAGAAACCTCAAACTCGAAATAGGCCAGTGTCCACTCAGACGCGATGAAGATCCAATTCACGTGGTAAGTGCCACAAATTTCACTCTTGCCACCGAATGCCAAATTGCAACACATTTGGAAGAAGTCCCTACAACTCTAAACCTAGAAACTGGTGACCTTAAAACTAATGATATTTCTTATAATAATGAGTTGAATGCAGGTACAAATCCCTTTCTTAGAGAAAAAACAAGTAATTAAATAGGATAACACTACAAGCTATTCAAGAAAATAAACATTGAATAAAAGAAATATCCTTAGAACCAACTAATTTGGAGATAAAGGTTCCTTTAGGGTCAGATCTTCCTCAATATCAGGAAGAGCATCTCACCTAACTTTTAAGCACACACAAAATTGTATTCGCATTGAAACACTATGACATTCTCATTTTCATGGCCCTAAAAGACCTTTCCTTTATGCTTATTTTAAAACATAGTATTCATTATATTTTGGAATTTGTCCCATAAAAATATTTCCGAAGAAATGTTTTTTATTGATTACTAAAAACCTGGCATGTCAATCACCCTTGGTGAGACCAAGTGGATCATCTTTCCTTTGCCTCAAAATACTATTCAATTGTCTCAGTTTTTCCACCTTGAGCTCTTCAAACCTTTTCATTTCTTTAACTAAGGGGTCAACACGGATACCATTCCCTTTGTCTTGGGGATCAACAATGGAAATATTTTTATTCACAACTAACTCGAACCTCCTTCTCCAATGCGTATCCATTTCTTATGTTGTAACTTAGATAAGTCGACATTAACATTCAGATCAGTTGTTGTTGTTGCCGATGTTGTCACCAATGGTTTCATTACTATCGAGGTTGGAATTTGAGTTGAAGTTTTCTTCCCAACAACTTTTCCTTTTTCTTCACCACTAGCCTTCGATGAACCAATCCCCTTTCGACACATTCACAGAACATGGAGCATTGGATGGAAGTCAAAGAACCAAATCCAAAATAGGTGACAATTCAGTTTTAAAGCATGATTCGACAGAAGAAACCATTGTAGAGAGTGATTATTGGGAAAAAAAGATGTTGATGTAAAATCAACCTTCTGTAGTGTCTCTTGAAATCCAATGAAAGACTTCTCAATTATATTGAACACCTTCTCATCTGGTTCATTGTTTATCCTCATCCCACAAGTGCAATATTTATTAAAAACAATAATATCATCCACCAATCAAGTAGTAGTACAAATAAAAACTTGAACCTTTTCTATAACATCATCACAAAACATATCAAGCTTCAGAAATTCTTTAGAGAATAAATCACTGAACTCCTTTATCTTCAAATCGATAGAGTTTCTTGAAATAGTCCCCTACTTCTCAAATAACTCATGACACTAAAGGGTAACATCTTGTAATTTTGTAAGTTGATAATTGAAAGTACGAGAATGAGTAGCCAATTGTTCATCGATACACTTCTCGTCATCTTTAATTAAAGTTCTTTTTTGTGACTCTTGGGACTTTAACAAAAACTCAACCTCCACCTCGACTAACATATGATTTCCCAGCACCATAATACAAGAATTTAAGGATGGAATTTAGTTTAGAATTCAAGATCATGAATTGTTTACCGTATATGATAGCATTATCAGGAACATCGTCTTCTTTCGTTCTAAATCCAATTCTACAAGTATCGGTGTTGATGTTGGTGGTGGTAGCGGAACAACTAAAGTATCGAGAGTTGATGTTGAAATCCATTCAACCATATTAACAAACTCCAATTCTACAAGTATCAGGAGCTGATGTTGGTACTCGAAAATATGAAATTCGTGTTGTATGACTATAGTCTTCTTAGGGATTTAAGTTATAATAGGTTCAAGAGAATCTATGTTTGGATTCACATCAGATGTGTTCCCAGTGACATTAGGACTATGTATCTCCTCAAAATTCGATTCAACATTGGTATCCTTACATGGTGAATTGTGAAATGTATCAGCATCATCTTCCGTTTCATAACTATCTCAATCTGTCTCAACCGTTTTTAATAATGTGGGAGCTTTAGTAGATGGCTCCTCATCATTTAAAGCTCGAATACTTTGAATTCATTTCAAAACACAAATAACTTTTCTCTTCTTCTTTTCCGCTTGTGTAGAATCCACCTCAACAACTTTCTCGATTTGATTATCAACAACTTTCTCTTATGGTTTATCAGAACTTACTCCTGTAGACTTCTCAAGAACTTCCTTCGTAACATACTTTGAAACTCTTTTCGAAGACATTTCAGAAATCTTTTCACAGAAGCCTCTTTCTCAACAACTTTAGGCTTTGACTTAGATTTCTTCTTGGAAACTTGCAAATTTGTAGAAGTTCTTTCTTTAAAAGTCACTGTCTTATGAATTGCACCATAAGAAGTAATGTTAAAAGAAGCTTTGTAAGTCACCAATATCGAGTTCATGCGTGATACCAAGTTGAGCATAGAATCAGAAATCTAATCAACACTAGGAAAAATAAGTGGATCATCGATTATAGATTTGGGAATAAACATATGATGAAATTGGGCAACCTTAGCATGTGTGGGAAAAAGAATACCTGCCTGACTATAGATTTCTTTAAAATAAGCCTCCAAAACTAAGCATTTGAGATCTTAGTTGTCATCTTTGAGTGTGAAATTGAGGTAGCAAACTCAGCCCAAAGCAATGATGCATAATCGACTTGCATACGATAATATAGTCCTTCCATTTCTGAGAAAAATTGAAGCTTTTCGTTATCCATACCAGTAATCCGGCCAGTCAAACATCAAAGCATAATCGTAAAGAATAAATTCCAAATTCCCAGAAGAATCTACATCTTGAAATTACTCACAAGCGTGATGGGAGGCTGATATCCCATCTTATTGAACATGTCGAGTATTTATTTTGTTGTATAAGAATTGAACTACCCTTCTGATGGCAGTTGAAGAATTAGGGCAAATTGTTTCATGGTCAGATGCTTGTTCTTCTAAGATTCCTCCTACAACAAGATAATCTCGGTCGTTTTGATGTACAAGGTAGTGGAACATGCAATTGACAACAACTTCACTAGAATAGTGTAACTCTATCACAACCTAAAACCAGAACGGCGGAAACGTTCTGGGGTGGATTACGTCATGTCAAGTATCACAACACATGCATTATAGTAATCAAAGTACAACAAAACATTGCATTAATAGTAATAGTTTTACATGGTTTATATATCAATACATCAAAGTAATACAAGTAATAATGTAAGTGCAGTTTGGTACTAAGCTATCTTCATCAACAGCTCCGAGAACGTACCTGTCTAATGCTGACTTGAGAATACAAGTTATTTGAAAAGCGATTATCAGCATTTTTACAAATGCTGGTGAGTTCATAAGCATTTAGTGTCATTTTATCCAAATAACTTTAATAAAAGTAGTAGTTTTAGAGTGTCCATTACATTAGTGTCTTTTCCAGAAAATCCTATATTTTCTTTAATAAAAGCAGTCTTCTACCAAGACTAGACGGATTTATGTGGTAAAAAGTAGTTTTCCCTTAATCGCTATCACTATCAAATATAGAATTTGATTATTAAAGAAAGCAGGAGAAATCAGGGAAAATAACATATGCCTCGGCAGTCAAGACTGTTGACTAAGGCAAGAGGAATCATAGACTCCAGGAGAGTATCGAACGAACGACACGCCTGGCTTAGTCTAACAAAAGAGACACAGACCCCAGACGGTACCAAGTGAAAGGTACAGCTAGCAAGGTCTAAAAACAGAGGATACAAACCCCAGACAGTATCAAATGAAAGATACAACTAGCAAGGTCTAAAACAAAGAATACAGACCCTAGAAAGTATCAAATGAAAGATACAGCTAGTAATGTCTAAAACAGAGGATACAGACCCCAGATAGTATCAAATGAAAGATACAGCTAGCAAGGTCTAAAAACAGTGGGTACAGACCCCAGACAGTATCAAATGAAAGATACAGCTAGCAAGGTCTAAAAACAGAGTGACTCTGAGAGTGGGTTCCCAGCATACAGTGTAAATTGTTGGTGAAATACTGTTACCTTAAAGCCATGAATTATAAGGTAACATGGGATACTTGTAACCATACTAACCGACACTAGAGTACATTACGCCCTGCAAGCGTCTATATAAAGTATGACATTTGTCACCCCTTGGCTTGGTAGGCCGTGGATTGTAGCTAGCAGTCAGGGTGCGTGGGTGTCAATCCCGTATAGATCTATACACACAATGTCCGCTCTCCATATAGGAGACTCTGGTTACCAACTAGACGAAGGAGAAGGCCGTGTCCCGAAGATACATCCCAAATAGTGATTAGTGTGTTTCCAATATAAGTGTTGAACTAGAGGTAGAGACTCATAGATGAACTGACTAGAGTAAACCTATATGTCTATACTCGTATACATAAGATATAACTAATGAAGAGAACGAACTTCGGATGGCCATCCGATCCCACCAGACCACATCTCAATGAATAAAAGGAAATAGGGCGGACAAGCCTTCCTAAGTCCTTCAATCATTATTTATATGCATCTATACAAGCGCAAACATACATCTAACTACATGTGAGTGTTTAACAAGCAGGAGAAGTTCTTCAAGTAGTGGCTTCAATAAGTGAAGTAGAAGCAACTAACGAGTGAAGTAGGAGCGTCTAACAAGTATAAGCGTATCATGAGGTAGAAACGACAACAAGTGAAGTAGGAGCGTATCGAGTATAAGCGAAGTAGAGCGATATCTAGTATAAGTGAAGTAGAAGCGAAATCGAGTATAAGTGAAGTAGAAACGTATCACTAAGTAAGAGTGTAAACAAGTATAAGCGTTTAACTAAGTAGAAGTATCAACTAAGTAAAAGGATAACAAGGCAGTGGCATACAACGAGTGGGGCATCAAAACATGGAAGAAAAACTTTATACTTAAGAAAATCACAACTTGGTGTTCTTTGGTAAAATAAGTTTGAAAAACCTTTAGAAATTCTTTTGGAAACCTTTAATAAATCAGTTTTAAATGAAACTTTGATAAAACAATACAATTAAGAGATTTGAACAAGTGGAAACATTTTAGAAAACCATTTATAGTATCAAACTCGGTAGAACAGTTAATAGTGTGGAAAATCCTTGTGCATGCGGGTTATCAATCACATGTGATTGATATGATAACTAGCATGTTTAACTTGTCTTCCCCCCCCCCTATAAAACATGTAAAAACATTTGAAAGGTTCATTCAGGGGTATGAACTCACCTGGTGTAAGTGGATCCGACGAAGGTGCCGGTTGGGTGCTCGGTGTCAAGTAAAGACTTGGACACACTTAGTGACCTATTTAACATATGATAACATATGTTCACATACAATTAGTATATATAATACTAATTAAACAAGTATACGCACCCTAAAGAGCGGAAAACACTTTGGTTAAGTGTTTGGGGTGTCCCGGGTAACATTTAAGGGCTTGAATGACTTATGAATGGAGTTTACTCTTCAAGAGTAAACTCTATACACTTAGTTTACAGACCTGGGACAACTCCCCATGAGTTTACAGTCGTAAACTCATGGTGAGGGTGTTCTAGGATGCTTAAAGGCCTTATATCAATTATGGAATTTTGCTAGGTCCAAATATAAAAGGTATGAATAGGTTTGAGGCACTTAAATGGACCAAATGGGAGTTTACGGCCCTAACCAAGGGTGTTTACGGTCGTAAGCTCCCAAGGACGTCTTTCTTGGGTGTTTTAAGGGCTTAAGTGATTGAGAAAAAATCCTATGTATTTTTCCAAGTCAAATGTAATTAAACAAGTATACCACCTTTATGGGAGTTCACGGCCGTGAACTCCTATCCCTTGATTTTATTGGAGTTTAAGCCCTTGGTTCAACCCTAGCATTTTCTAGTGAAGATATAAGGCCAATTTAGGGGTTTTAAACCCTCATTTGGTGAGGTTTGGGGGTGTTTACGGCCGAAGCATGTGCTTGGGCCGTAAACTCCAATTTATCCCTCAATTCTTTGTGTTTAAATGTTCAAAACCTGAAATAGCAAGCCCCTAATTTATGTATTAAGCCTAAGGGTGGTTTGGGAGTGTTTGGAACTTGATTTTTCAAGTTTAGAGGGTGTTTACGGCCTAAGCATGTGCTTGGACCGTAAACCCTCTTTTATGTCCCAAAAATGATTGTTTTGTGGTTCAAACACTCCTAGACTAAATCCCCAATTAGTTTCTAAGCTCAAAGGGACAAATTCGGGACATTTTGGTCTCATTTAAGGTGTTTACGGCCTAAGGAGGCTCTTAGGCCGTAAACTCCTCTTTAACAGCTTAAATGGCGATTTTTGAGCTATAACAACAAGTCATGATGTTTAGAATAGGTTAGGGTAAAGAGACTTACGTTTTGGAAGCGGAAATTCGCAGTTTTGAGTCGAAAACGAGCTTTATGAGAGAGAGTATAGAGAGAGAGTGAAAAGGGGTGGAATGAAGTCCATTCCCCCTTATTTTTTAGCATTCTAAGACTTCCTAAGTGTACATGCAACCCTAATAAACCTTGGATCTATGTGTTGTCTAAGATACATGCAAATAATTATTTTTCCAAGGCATATCCTAACTAGCATGGCACGGGGAACTTGAACCAAATAAAGCTAGTAGAAATACTTACCTTGTAGTTGTAGTTGATTCCTTGGAGTTTTAGAGCCTAGCACCAATAGTGTGGATGCCTCAAATGGAAATCACAAATCACCACAAACTTGGAACTTTGAGAGAATAGTCACTACTATCTTGAAATAGGCCCTCTTGCTTCACTCACTCAACTAGTGTGATTTCAAGAACCAAAGACTCCTTTATATAGTGTGGTGGATTAGGGTTACATCCATGTAAACCCTAATACCCATGTCTCTTCATTTCCATGAGATCCATGGGTTAAAGCTCCAAGGAGTATCCATGGACTTTCCATGCAAGCCTAGCCCATTCCAAATAAGCATTAGCCCACACTATATAAATGTAGAAGCCCATATTTAATTAGTAATACTTTTGATCTCTAAATTAATCCTAGATTAATTATAGATCAATACTAATTAAATAATATGATCTTATATTAATATATTAGAACTTATAATATATTAATAAATTATAACTTATACTATTCTCAAAAGATTATCCATAAATTGTTAGGGTGAAGTGCAACCCAAATAGACCATGCCGGGTCGGGTCAAGCACATACCGAATATAGTTATGGACTTCGACACTATATCCAATAGTCTCCCACTTGGATAAGTCTAATAACTATAGTTGCAAGTATGACTTCAGGAACCGATCAGCAATCATAGCTCTTTAAACTCTGTTGAACTAGAACGCGCCATTTTAGATAAGTGATCATATAATCCTCTGTTCTGGATATCAGCCGAAAAAATACATGGAACATGGTCTTACTTATTGTCCAACATTTGTTTCCCGATTTCCGATTTGTTTGACATAGAACTAACTGAACACATCAATTTAGTTCAGACCGGGCCCGGTACATAGGTCAAAACAAAATCATCGAGGGGCCCAGATATCGCTTCTAATCCTAGAAGGAACAGATAAACTTCGACTCATATGTTTGTTCTACCACTCATTGAATTATACACAAAAGCATATTTTATAACATCGAGTTACCAATGCGTTTTCGTACAATCAATGTATAATCAACTTGTAAGTAAAAAATCATATCTCTAGGTTTGAAGACTTATATGATATTACCGTCTCACGATCACTCGAGATAAATTCCATGAAGTGATTCTAGTGAGTGTGGGTTGTGTCCAATGCTCAGAACTTATGAGCACTCATGATTATTGTAGCCTATGTCCAACACCTTAGACCTCTGCAACCAATCATGACAGTCTTGATTCATACCTACTTCCGACGTATGACCGACTGTGGAGATTCGAATAACATGATATACCAAACATAATTATTCTGGAAGTCAAAACATGAAAAAGAAATATAGTAAACAATTGACAAGTGATAGCAACACTTTACTCATAAATAACAGCTTTTATTTATCATCAAATGTCAATTACATTTTACAAATTTCAAGATTATCTAACTACTAAAACTAATATCATCCTTCAGCCCTATGCTCCGACATGTTGGAGATGCTTAGCCCGAGTCAGTCCCTTCGTGAGGAGATCTGCTGGGTTCTCATTCGATGATACCCTCTTTGCCACGAGGATTCCTTCTTCTATTCAATGTCTGATGAAGTGATATTTTCTGTCAATGTGTCTGGATCTCCCATGATCTCTTGGTTCCTTGGCTAAGGCAACCGCACTATTGCTGTCACAGAAAATATCCATTGGCTCCTTTATAGCTGGTACAACTCCAAGGTCTTCGATGAAGTTCTTCAGCCATATAGCCTCCTTTGATTCCTCGCTTGCTGCTATATACTCTGATTCACAAGTGGAATCAGCCACTGTCTCCTGCTTGGAACTTTTCCAGGTAATTGCCCCTCCGTTTAGGGTAAAGACCCAGCCCGACTGAGTGCAGAAATTATCCCTGTTAATCTAAAAGGTAGCATCACTGTACCCTACAACTCTCAAGCTATCACTCCCACCAAGGGTAAGGACCCAGTCCTTAGTCCTTCGCAGGTACTTGAGGATATTCTTTACCGCAGTCCAGTGTGCCTTGCCAGGGTTCCTCTTATACCTGCTAACCATGCTCAAAGCAAGAGCTACATCAGGTCGAGTACACGTCATAACATACATAATCGATCCTACAGCTGAAGCATAAGGTAGTCGACTCATTTCTGCTATCTCAGCCTCAGTACTAGGGCTTTGTGTCTTACTCAATCTGGCATTACTCTGAATGGGTAACTCACCTTTCTTGGCGTTATGCATGTTGAATCTTTTCAACACCTTGTCCAAGTATGTACTTTGACTAAGTCCAATTAGTCTTTTACTTCGGTTTCTCAAAATGCTTATCCCTAAAATATAGGCAGCTTCCCCTAGGTCCTTTATAGAGAAACACTTCCCAAGCCAGGACTTAACTTCCTGCAGAGTTGGGATGTCATTTCCTATGAGTAGTATGTCATCCACATACAATACCAAAAAGCTAACTATACTCCCACTAGCCTTGACATAAACACAAGATTCATCTTCACTCCTAGAAAATCCAAATTCCTTGACCTTTTTATCAAAGCGAAGATTCCATATGCGAGGTGCTTGCTTTAATCCATAAATGGATTTCTCAAGCTTACACACTCTATTAGGGTAGTCGTTGCTGACAAAACCTTCTGGCTGACTCATGTAAACATCTTCAGTCAACTTTCCATTAAGGAAAGCGGTTTTGACATCCATTTGCCAAATTTCATAGTCATGAAATGCAGCTATGGCTAACATAACCCTAATAGACTTAATCTTGGCTAATGGAGAAAAGGTCTCATCATAATCCATTCCAGGAGTTTGAGAGAAACCCTTTGCAACTAGTCAAGCCTTATAAGTGTGTACATTACCATCCATGTAGGTCTTCTTATTGAAGATCCATTTGCACCCTACAGTCTTATGACCTGGTACATTCTCAACCAAGTTCCAAACTTGATTGTCATACATGGATTGTATCTCGCTATCCATAGCCTCTTTCCACTTCGCAGACTCAGGGTCTGCCATGGCTTCCGCGTAACTGTTGGGTTCATCCAGACCTACTAGTGTCTCATCACTAATAAGTGTCTCACTTTCAGCAGTAATATGAAAACCATAGTAATGCTCAGGTGCATTCCTAACTCTCGTGGAACACCTCAGAGACTCGTCAATTGTCTCAATAGGAGTTTCCTCCTCAAGTTGAAAGTTAGGGTTTGAAGTTCCTTCACCACTTGACTCTTGAATTTCTTCAAGGTCAATTTGCCTCCCACTGTCTCTTTGGCTTATAAATTCTCTCTCACGAAAGACTCCTCTTCTTTCTACAAAGAGCACATTATCACTAGGTCTGTAGAAGAGGTAACCAAAGGATATTTGTGGGTAGCCGATGAAAATACACCTTTCGCTTCGGGGTTCTAGCTTATCATCATTCTCACGTCTCACGAAAGCTTCACAACCCCAAATCTTGATGTGGTCCAGTTTGGGTACTTTACCAGTCCACATCTCGTGAAGAGTTTTGGCAACTTTCTTTGTAGGGACTAGGTTAAGGATATGGGCGGCAGTCTCTAAGGCATACCCCCAAAATGAGATTAGTAGCGAAGCTCGACTCATCATGGAACGAACCATATCCAACAAGGTTCGATTACGACTCTCAGCTACACCATTCAACTGTGGTGTCCTGAGAGGTGTCAATTGTGAGACAATCCCACATTCCCTAAGATAGTCGAGGAACTATGAACTAAGATACTCACCACCTCGATCGAATCGAAGCATCTTAATGTTCCTGCCCAATTGATTCTCGACTTCCTGTTTAAATTCCTTAAGCCTTTCGAAAGTCTCTGACTTATGCTTGATTAAGTAGACATATCCATATCTACTGTAATCATTAGTAAAAGTCAAATAATAACAATTAGCATCCCTTGTGGCATGTTTGAATGGTCCACACACATCCGTGTGTACAAGGTCCAACAAACCTTCACCCCTCTTACAAGAGCCTGTGAAGGGTGACTTTGTCATTTTTCCAAGTAAGCATGATTCGCAACTATCATCTGACTTTAGGTCAAATTACTCCAAGACTCCATCCTTTTGGAGTTGGCCTATGCGTTTCTTGCTTATATGTCCAAGACGACAATGCCATAATGATGCTTTATCCAAGTTATTATTATTAATAATAGAATCAATACACATCACATTATTTCCTAAGTTATCTACAACAGACACAGCTTCATACACACCATCACAAGGTAATGCTTTAAAATAAAGAACATTATTAAAGAAAGCATCAATAGAACCAACTTCATTATTAAATGAAAAGGTAAAACCTTGTTTATACAATGCATGAAAGGAAATAATATTTCTTGCTCTTTCTGGCGAGTAACAACATTTATTCAAATCTAAATTAAACCCACTACTTAGCGATAAAGTATAAACTCCAATCTTGGTGACAGGTGTAACTTTCCTATTCCGCATGATTGAGTTTATTCTTCCTTGCTCCACATTCCCACTTCTTCTTAGTCCCTGCAAGTCACAACAGATATGAATACCACAACCGGTATCAAGGACCCATGAGTTAGAATGGGGTGAGTTATTAGATAAGATAGTGTAAATACCTGCATGGTTGGGTTTAACTTTCCCATCTTTCACATCTTGCTGGTACTTTGGGCAGTTTCGCTTCCCATGTGCCTTTTCATGGCAATAGAAGCATTCAGCCTCTTTTGGGTCAGAAGAAGGAGTGATGAAACCTTTATTGGTTCCACTTGAAGAAGAGCCATCAAGGGTCCTAACCTTGGTACCCTTCGAAGAAATCTTTCTCTTTTTCCCTCGTCCTTTCCCGATTGCCAAGACAGGGACGGAGTTGGTAGGAGTAGGAGTAACAATCGCCTTACCCTTAAGACCAATTTCCGCGGTCTTTAAGAGTCCTTGAAGTTTGCTGAGTGTGACCTCTTCCTTGTTCATGTGGTATGTCATGCGGAATTGATCATAACATGAAGGTAAGGAGTGCAAAATGATATCTATTCCAAGCTCCTCGGGGAAGTTCACATTAAGCTTCAGCAAATGGTCCACAAATCTTTGCATTTTCTACATGTGGCCCGTGATGGTTTCACCATCCTTCATGCGAGTTGTTATCATGGAGGAGATGATTTCATACCTCTCTTGACGAGCACTTTGATGGTATCTTTCCATCAAGTCTTGGTTCATCTCATAGGGGTAGAAATCTTCATAGGATTTTTGGAGATCCGCGGTCATAGTGGCCATCATGATGCATGCCACCTTGGTGGCATCCCTTTCGTGTTCCCTAAACTCAGCCATCTCTTGAGGAGTAGCAATTGTCTCATCAATCTCCTTAAGCTCCTTATCGAGGACATATTCCTTGTCCTCATAACGAGTAATCATTATGATGTTTCTGATCCATTCATTATAGTTGGATCCATCAAAATTGACTTTCCCACACAAGTTCATAAGAGAAAAGGAGCCACTAGGATTAGAGCCAGAAGCAGCATTTTTTGCAGACATCTTGTAAAGAGAAGAAAGAAAGGATTAGTTTAGATATAGAGATAGTCCTTAATAAAACACCCAAATGTAATATTAAGGCTAGGACCCAATCACAATATATTATACTTAGAAGAGGTATGTCGTAATCTAAGTAATAACATATTTGAAAGGTAGGTGATTGATGATTCACCAATTTCCACCAAAAACGAAATATATTAAAAAATATTTAATTTGGTTTTTAGAAACCCCTAGATTCTTTTTAGATTCAATGAACTTTTCAAAGGCATGTTTCAATCTCGAGTGTGCCCTCCAAGTTTTGTGATTGGGATGTCGAGGATCACAAAATGAGGTGTGAAGTAACCATGCAAATTAATTGGTACCCTTAATGTTTACCCCTCAACAGATGTGTCGGTTAATCACACACGCTCCATCGATACTATGATAAATATTAAGTCACCCTTTACCTACCATGTTAAGTCCAAGTTAGTGTGTCGGTTAACCACACACGCTGCACTAACGACTTAGAAAAAGTGTAAAAGTGTAATTTCATGGATTAGCACCTTATTCACATTTTTCCTAAAGTAACTAAGATTAGGAATTTAATAAAACATTTAGTTACTTTATAATATTCATGATAATTTTAATGAGAATTTATAAGTCCTTGTCTTACCCGTTCGGCTAACGACCCTCCACCAGTCAAGCAAGCGGTGGGTGAGAGTGGACACCCATTAAGTTGCCATTTTATAGGCAACAACCTTATACCCACCTTATAGACCGGCTTCGTGAATGAGGCGTACTAGAGGTAAGACGACTTTGATCTTATATATATATATATATATATATATATATATATATATATATATATATATATATATATATATATATATATATATATTATTAACTTATAATATTATAAGTATAAGGGTTGAATTTTAACTTTTAAAATTCTAAGGGTTGGAACTAAAGTTTTAATCAAGACTTTACTTGTTCCAAAACTTGAGGGCAAGTTTTGTAAACTTTCAAAACTTTTCATTTCTTGTAACTTATGAGTTTATTAGGGTATTAAAATTAAGACTCTTCATTTTTATAACCCATGTGTTCTTTTAATGCCTTTAAAGTAAAGTGACTTTTGGTTTTCCATAACTTAAGGACAAGTTACGAACTCCATTAAAACACATAAAGATCATGAATTAATCTACCACATAGGTTACAAATAATTCCTATGAACATCTAAACATCATAAGATCAAGAACATGAATATGAACACTTTCATGAATCAAAAATTACATTTTAAAAATTGTAATTTTGATAACTTGTTGTTGTAAATGGATTAGCAAAGACATTACACAATCTAAACCAGGTTTTCAAGTACCAAAACAGTTTACGGTAATGTTTCTAGTCCATTTCCAGCAACTAAAGTTGAAAAACTGCATTCTGAGCCTCCTACTCGCCGAGTGCATGAACCTACTCGGCGAGTAGGTTGAAGATTCACATGAACTCGAAGAGTCCCTCCATGGACTCGGCGAGTTCATCAGTCAGATTGCAAAAATATCAACTTTTTTCAACTATTTAGCACCAAGTATCAAACAAACAAGCCTAGGCTCTGATACCACCGATGGGTTTTGAGCATTCTAAGACTTCCTAAGGTTCATATCCTAACTAGCATGGCATGGGGAACTTGAGCCAAATAAAGCTAGTAGAAATACTTACCTTGTAGTTGTAGTTGATTCCTTGGAGTTTTAGAGCCTAGCACCAATAGTGTGGATGCCTCAAATGGAAATCACAAATCACCACAAACTTGGAACTTTGAGAGAATAGTCACTACTATCTTGAAATCAGCCCTCTTGCTTCACTCACTCAACTAGTGTGATTTCAAGAACCAAAGCCTACTTTATATAGTGTGGTGGATTAGGGTTACATCCATGTAAACACTAATACCCATGTCTCTTCATTCCCATGAGATCCATGGGTTAAAGCTCCATGGAGTATCCATGGACTTTCCATGCAAGCCTAGCCCATTCCAAATAAGCATTAGCCCACACTATATAAATGTAGAAGCCCATATTTAATTAGTAATACTTTTGATCTCTAAATTAATCCTATATTAATTATAGATCAATACTAATTAAATAATATGATTTTATATTAATATATTAGAACTTATAATATATTAATAAATCATAACATATACTATTCTCAAAAGATTATCCTTAAATTGTTCGGGTGAAGTGCAACCCAAATGGACCATGCCGGGTCGGGTCAATCACATACCAAATATAGTTATGGACTTAGACACTATATCCAACAATAACCTACTTCCAAAGTATGATCGACAATAACCTACTTCCAACAATAACCTACATGCAAAAGTGAAACAATAGTAAATAATTGACACAAGATAGTAAATTTACTTATAAATAAAACTCCTTTTATTCAATCATCAAATGTCAACTACAGTTTACCTATTACAAGTTTCTAAATATTTATCAAATCACTAAAACTAATATCGTTCGTTATCCTAATGCCCCTTGCATGGTACAAGTGCTTAACCCTACTTAGTCACTTCGTAAAGGGGTCTGTTGGGTTTTCCTCTGATGATATCCTCTTCACAACGGGGTGTCCTTCTACTACTTGATGTCTTATGAAGTGGTACTTTCTGTTGATATTCCTAGATCTACCATGATCTCTCGGTTCCTTGGTTAAGGCAACCACCCCTTCATTATAGTAGAAAATATCCACAGGCTCCTTTATGGATGGTACGACTCCAAGGTCTCTGATGATGGTTTTCAACCATATCTCCACTTTTGATGCTTCGCTCGCTGCTATATACTCTGATTCACACGTTGAATCAACTACAGTCTCCTTCTTGGAAATCTTCCACGTTACTGCTCCTCCATTTATGGTAAACACCCAGCCCGACTGAGAGTGCAAATTATCTTTGTCGGTCTGAACACCGGTGTCACAATAACCTGTCACTCTCAAGTCATAACTTCCAATGACGGTAAGAACCCAGTCCTTAGTCCTCCGCATGTACTTAAAAATGTTCTTTACTACAGTCTAGTGCCATGATTCCCTTGAAATCTACTGACCATGTTCAAAGCAAAATGCCACATCAGGGCGAGTACGAGTCATAACATACATGATCAAGCCAACTGCGGAAGCATATGGTATTCGAATCATCTCAGCTATCTCAGCCTCTGTACTCGGACTCTGAGTCTTATTCAGTTTGGTATTGCTTTAGATAGGTAAGTCACCTTTCTTGGAGTTCTCGATGTTGAAACGCTTCAACACCTTGTCCAGGAAGGTACTTTAACTAAGTCCTATTAGTCTTTTACTCATGTTTCTCAATATCCTTATCCCTAGAATATAGGTAGCTTCTCCAAGGTCCTTCATAGCAAAATACTTCCCAAGCCAGGACTTAATTTCCTACAAGGTTGGAATGTCTGAGAAGTATGTCATATACATACAATACCATAAAGCTAACTATACTCCCACTAGCTTAGACATTTACACAGGACACATCCTCGCTCTCGAAAATCCAAATTCTTTGACTTTCTCATCGAAAAAAAGATTCCATCTGCGAGATGCTTTTTTCAATCCATAGATGGATTTCTCAAGCTTACACACTCTATTAGGGTACTTTGCATTGACAAAACCCTCTGGCTGACACATGTAAACATCTTCAGCAAACTTTCCATTAAGGAAAGCGGTTTTGCCATCCATTTCCATATTTCATAGTCATGAAATGCAGCTATGGTTAACATAGAACTTATAGATTTAATCTTTGCTACTGGTGAGAAGGTCTCATCATAGTCAACTCCCTGAGTTTGAGTGAATCCCTTTGCAACCAGTCGCGCCTTATATGTGTGTACTTTTTCATCCATGTCGGTCTTCTTCTTAAAGATCTATTTGAACCCGACTGTCTTGCGACCTGGCACATTGTCAACCAAGTTCAAAACTTGATTGTCATACATGGACTGAATCTCGTTGTCCATTTCCTCTTTCCATTTAGCAGACTCGGGGCCTGCCATGGCTTCCTTATAGTTATTAGGTTCATCTAGATTTATCAATGTACTATCATTGACAAATGTATCACCCTCAGCTGTTATATGAAAACCATATAACACAGGTGGAATACTAACTCTACTGGAACGTCTAATAGGTATGGACTCATCAATCGATTCAATAGGAGTTTCCTCCACGGGTTGAGCGCTACTGTTTGAGGTTCCTTCATCACTTAACTCTTGAAGCTCTTCAAGGTCAATTTGCCTCCCACTATCCTCTTAGCATATGATTTCTCTCTCGTGAAAGGCTCCTCTCCTCGCAACGAAGAAAACATTGTCACTCGGTATATAGAAGAGAAACCCAAAGGACTTCTATGGGTATCTGATGAAAATACATCGCTCACTGCAAGGTTCGAGCTTGTCGTGAGTCTCCTGTCTTACAAAATCCTCGTAACCCCACACCTTGATGTGATCCAATGAGGGAACCTTCCCTATCCACATATCTTGAGGTGTTTTGGCAACCTTCTTAGATATGGGCAGCAGTCTCTAAGGCAAACCACTAGAATGTGATAGGTAACGAAGCTTGCATCATCATGGAACGAACCATGTATATCATGGTTCGATTGCGCCTTTCAGCCACACCATTAAGTTGTGGTGTCGTAGGCGGTGTCAACTATGAAACAATTACCACAAACTATCGAGTCAAGTACATACCAGTTATCGTTATGGGATTAGATACCTAATCCAACACTATTATGCGTAGGTGACTTAGAAGACTTAGAATGATTCTTGAGGAAAGTATGGATATGTGTGGAAGGTAGTATTGGGACCATACTACTGGACGAACAGCATCCATACTTGAATCAAAGGAAGTCATGAGGATTCTAAGGAGCTAGTTAAGGGTAGATACCATGGTTGTTACCATGATTTGTGAGAGTGCTAGTATATCTACCAATTTTTTTGGTTATGGTTGTTTCGGGTGAGGATGGGTCTAGTCGTTGTCTGGGCCCTAGTAGCCATGGCAATTTGCGTTTGAATGGTGCAGGCCTATGAAGTTAGTTGATTTGAGGTCTCAAGGGCCTTGCTCGATGGTAGTTCTAGTTGAGTCACATGAATCAAGAAAGAAACGATTGTTATGATCGGCTCAAGGATTAAACCTAGAGGTTGAGTGATCAGCAGTATGGTGGTATGGGAATGCACATGAGGATTCTTGTGGATTAGATGCCTTGATGTGAATTCAAGGTTCTGTTTTCTATGGATAAAGGCAGGTCAGATATCAGATTAATGGTTGGGAATTATAGTCAAGGTAAGCGGTAAACCATTGGTTTCGGGATGGAAAATCGATACTCTGAATGGAATGTCAGAATTATTGGTTGTGCATCTGCACAGGGTTCTCAATTCTAGAAGAGGTTATGGTTGTAAATTTTTGAGGTCTTCTTTGGAGATTCAAAATCTCTCAAGATTTGATTGGACCTTATATGGAAGATCATCTTGTGTGTGTTATACATTCCAAGATTCAGTGACGGTTTGTACCTGGTTGAGCCGGTTTGAGACATGGCTCGGTTGCAACACCAGTGGGTGGTAGTTCGAACCCTAAGTGGGGGAGAAGTAGCCATTCTTCTGAGAGGAACGTTGGTATGTTCAGTTGAGGCATCAGAAGAATGGTTTATAAGGATCTGTGGTTCAGGTATCCAAGACTTGGTACGAGATTTGGTCAATACGGGGGTCCAACGCATGTTGCCTTCAGATGTATGTGTTTAGTAATATAGATTCATCACATCAAGAAGTTGTCAGGCAGCAGACTCGATGTAGACAGTGGTCCCTTTTGGAAACGTTAAAGAATAAGTGAAGAGGCATTTTGGTTGCTCGGGTTGATTATCAATTTTTGAGGGAATTTTTTGGGTCGTTGTATGGATGGCTATTTATAGGCCATATTGGAGAGTTGTCGATCGGTAAGCCAGTTTCAGAATTGGGTATATTTAGTTATGTGTCGGTTCTGGTTCATTGGATTAAGTGTCAATGCATTCTTGATCCTCATTCATTTCGTTCGTCTATAAGGCGGAGATTCTTCAAAAGTTTCGAGTTGTATGAGTTGAATTTTGATGGATGCATCAACCTATAATTCATTTCGTATGTTTTATATTTTCTTTGGCTTCTAGGTATGTTTACCCTCAATTATAGTATGGAACTTTGGTTCATAGCAAGCAAGTTTGGTAGTTGTCATTGGTTATGGGAAGTTCGGATGTTGGGGCAGCGTTGTTCTGTTTTCTAGGTGTGACCTTGATATACGAAGAATCTAATTCTGGTACGTTGTGTCAACATGATTTGTAGTGGGGTTAATCCAACTAATTTTTATCACCTTTGAAGTCTTCTCGGGCATATTACGTATTGGTGGAATCTGTTCAGTTTCAATCAAGATGCGGTATCTGGTTTTGGTCATTCATAAGGATGTTTCTGATATTGGTTGAGGATCGTCATTTCATTAGATCTACAGACACTTCACCCTTTTGGTAAGGTTGTGAGGGAAAATGAATGTAGTTGATCTAGAGATGGTTATATGCTTCCCTTTGGGGTTGTATATTGTGGTAGCTCATCAAATATGGTCATAAGGAGATGTATATGGAATGAGTAAGATAACATGAGAACACTTCCTCTAATTCATTAGTACGATTCTTAATTGGTTTGTAGTTGTAGCATACAAAAGGATTATGGGCTGTCAGGGAAGTATTCTAAGTCTGCGATGGGAACATAACGCTCACTAGAATGAGTTAGACTAGGTGTGAGACTGTCAGTCTCAGTAGAGGGTTTGGGATTTAATATCTTAGTATAGTGGAAGGTCTTCGTGGAATCAAAATATTTTGGATAGAACGACAAGTGTGAATCTTTGGATTTTAGGATATGAGTCATGTATCGGGTTGGCAAATGGTCAAAGACTCGCGTTGGGAGTGTTCTTTGCATATATAAAAATGGGCTTTTCATCAAGCAGGTTTTGGTTAAGGAATCTTTTCGTCAAAGGTATCAGTTGGATGGTTCATGATCAAAAGGATGTTTCTCAGTTCAGGTTGTAGTAAGAGGTCCTAGATATTGTGTTTTGGAATAGTCCTACCTGTGGGGAGGTCAGGAATGTTTTGGCGGTTTCGGAATTATGGCATTAAGGTATTAGTTTTGCAGTTAATGGATCAATGATTTTTCAGGGTGCATGAATTCGGTTAAAGATGGATTTTGATGACAGCCATGGAGGATCACTAAGAGTATGAGACAGCCTTTCTGTTGAATCATGGAAATCAAGACGTATTAGATGGAGCATTTTGGGTTTCAGGAGGAGGGTAAGGATGTGATTTTAAGGACGAAATCAAATTTAAGTGGTGGAGAGTTGTAATGCCTTGTTTCGAATCATTTCCTAATTCGGGGCCATGACCCACAGATCAGTTATTATAAGACTTTGGGCCTTGGGGGAAGAGAGGTTTAGGCCCTTTTAGGTGCAGATAATGTAGATTGGGTGATCTGGTAGTGCGGTTTGTGTTTTGGAGCCTAAGGGTATAACCATATAATGTCACTTCGGGCCTTTTATGAATTTTGGATTTAAGTTTTGTAAGTTTAAAGGAAAATGAGATTTGATAAGATTGTAGAGATTCTCATTAGCTTCCCATGGATATAAAGATCGTCGAAATCGGGCTTAGAACAAAGAAGTTATTGCCTTTGGAAGATTGAAGATTTTATGGCCTACCCTAGTATGATGGGAGTACAAGGAGTATGTCAAGTGTACTAGGAGGGTTTATCATGGAGCGACTTTAGAGTATGCTAGGAGTACCAGGAGTACGTTGGGCATACTCCATTCAGGTACAAATCCTAATTTAGGGTCTTGGACCCTATTTAATGGCCTTAACTCAACTTCAAACCTTCCTATGTTTAGCCTCCATTCCATTAACCCCTAGATACAAAACCCTAGCCCCTATTTGAGTGGTCTTGAGTTCTTAGTGTGATTTAATTCATTTTGGTGCTCATTGAAGATGAAGGAGCCTCTTGAAGGAGTATTGGATTGCCTGAAGCTTGTGGATCCACACTTTATGCATCATGATCTATCTTATGGAGGTATAAAGCTTCAAAATATGTGGTTCTTTATTGTAGATCTAGTTATGGGAATGGTTACGCATGTTTTCGTCCCACGATTACGGTTCTTGTGAGTAGAAGCTACTCCAGGACCTTTGAGCCTCATATTTGTTCTTTGTTGAGGTTATTAAGTCATGAAATGTCATCTTATGGGTTTGATGGAGCATGGTATAGTTGGTAATCACATTATAGATATAGCTATACAAAAATCAAGGATTGGGTCCCATTAATTTATGCAAAGGAGTAAAGTTGCCATCTTTATGTGCTAAGACACCCCTTAAGGTTCAGATTTGTGTTTGGAAATTCTTGACTTAACCATTAAGAGCTTATTTTAGGTTTTGGCCCTCTGAGGAGTATATTGGGCGTACGTAGGAGTATGCTCAACGTAATGTGTGGTTCCTGAATTGTCGACTTATATATTAAGCTTTCGCGGTGAGTACGCGGGGCATGCTCCCGATGAGTCACTGTTTCTTCTTCTTTGACGAGTTGTACCATGAACATAGATGGCCCATACGTAGGTCGTACAAGCTGGTACGCAGGGCATAAGCTTCTTGGGCCTTTTGGGTTTTGGTCCATATTTGGACTACTTGGATTTTGGGCCTTGTTGGGCCATTAATTTTTAATGACTTTGGGTTATTGTTAAGTGTCGGTCCTTCTTGGATTAGGGACATAATGGAATTTTGGTGTCATTTAGGAATTGGGCCATATTGGGCTTTTAGAGCCGTTGGGTTAGGCCTCGGTTATTGGGCTAAGTGAGGAAAGGGTAAAAAATTCTTTTACCCTGAGAGTTGGATAATTGGACTAGAATTTCAGTTATGGTTGTGGACCAATTATTAATTTGGCATTATTTGATGGTGCTGGTGCATAGATTTCCCGAATCATTTGTTTGAGCTTTTATCGGAGTTATTCGGCAATTTGAGGTGAGTTTTTCACATTGCACTTATGGGTCAAAGTCACTAAGGCCAGCCCACCATGTTATGTATCCTGGTATATAGGATGTTGTTATGTTGTATTGATCTGTTAGATCTGTATTCTGGTATATAAGATGTTGCTATGTTGTAGTGAACTATAGGTTTTTATGACTACATGTACTTGCTAGCTATTAATTGTTATGATATATGTTTATGTGATATGATATATTGGGTTGAGGCAGACATGCTTATGCTGAAGGCTAAGTTACCTAGGGAGGTCCGGATAGACTGAAGGCCTATGAGGCGGCCCAGCCAGGCCAAAGGCTGGAGAGAGGTCCAGAGAGGCTGAAGGCCTGGTCCAGCATTTCAGTCATGTTGAAGGCTCTGACTACGGTCCAAATAGTCTGTAGGCCTGATGTGGCAGTCGACTTAGGCTGAAGGCTCATATATGCATGCAGTTATTTGTATGGTTGTGTGGTGGTACTTAAGGAAAAGCTCACTATGTTTCGTGCTTACGATGTTAGTTTACTATTTCAGGTACTTCAGATGATCGTGGCAAGGAGAAGGCGTGATGGTGGCCATCCTCTCGGTTTTGACGATAGCGATTTGGGGATACTCTCATATACAATACTATTTTTGAGAACAATGTTTTGTAAATGACTGGTTTTTATTCGGATGATTCCAAGAAACAGTGATTTTACTTGATATAGAAATGAAAATTTTCATCGTGATTTTAGGGACGTTACAAACAAAAAAGGACATAGGTGGAGCATGAGAGATACAAGAATCCTTTACACATTGAAAAAGCATTTGCAGTTCTTTAGGATAATTTTCATCCACTAGTTTAAACCAAACATTGTTTGATTGAATTTTCGTAGTCAGCATTGAAATTTCATCTTTTGTGGTATTGAACTGGTCAACAGTTTTTTTAACAGTAGACATGATGATTGAGGAAATGTTGATAGTGAACGCAAAGAATGGATAGGCTTCTGGCATAAATGTCGGGAATTAGAAAGGTTGGAGTGAATGATCAGCCAATATTTGATAACGATCATGAAATTTGAATTCAAAATAAGATCCAATCACCATTTGCCACGTGTAAAGTAGGTGGTTGAAATGACATCACCCCTGTTGTCACGTGTAAAAGTGATTAACTGTTTTATTGAGCCATGATAAAGCAATAGTAACATCCCATCCAACGGATAATTGTGCATTCCCAAAAGAACTGAACCATCACCACTTTTCGTGAAGAACCAAGAGCCATTTGTCAGTATAGAGGTTGGGCTCGTTTATTTATGGGAATTGTAAGTGAAATCATTTGCTAGAAATTGCGAAATCTTGGTCTGAGTTGGTAATACCCATAACCTCGAAGATTTCAATTCTTTATTGTTCCAAACAAAAAGATAGAATCAAAATAAGAAAATTTTGGATTTTGTGATATCAAATAATCTTTGATATAAAGGCAGTAATATCCCGGGCAAAGATTCTTCATTTGTCATCAAGAGAAATGTCAAATTGTTTGTGTGGTGTCCCATGAATTACAATCGAATACTTATAAAGAAGTATCAAAGGGCCTCTTTCAATAAGCTCCTTAGGTGGATTTCGCAACTTATTGGGTGGATTTCGCAACTTAACATAAGTACAGATTATTGTAAGAAAAGACATGTATGACCAGTGTAGTCAAAGAACAAGTAAGTTGTGGAAAAAATTTAAGTAACAAAAAATCTAGAAAAATGTTCATACGAAAATCTTCATTTCATAAAAATAAAGAGTTGGATATGCTGGGAAGAAATAACTTGGGATTAGTTCATTTCACTAAATCACACAAAAGATATGAAAGTGAAATTTTGAACATTGAAAATGGGACAATAAAACATAAGGTTTCATTAAAATCCTGAACAATAAATGTTCACTGTCAACTCATAAAGTTGAAATTTATTGGGTCTCACCCTCATTATGAAAAAATGATTTAGGATCATAAATACATAATTTTGACATATGTAACATCCCAAGTAAGAATCAAGAGTTCAGTGGGTAAAGTGTAAGTTTGGAAAAGAGGAACCCGGCGAGTAGGAGCTCCAACTCGTCGAGTCTAAGCGTGTGTCGGGCACATGTTAAGTGACCGGACTCGCCGAATCGGAGGTTGGACTCGACGAGTTTGTGCTGGAATGAGAAACCCTAATTCCTAGGGTTTGCACCCTATATAAGGAACCTTAATCCTCCACCCCAGCCTCTTTAGCATGCCCTTTGACGTCCAGAAGCTTTCCCCATCGATTTTAAACCCTAATTTGAGAGTAAGAAGGATTTAAGTGTGTTTTGGAGCCTGGAGAAGAAGGATACTTGAAGCAAGAGTTGGTGGGATCATAGAGGAGCTAAGTGGATCTGATCTCCTTGCTTGTTGGCATCAGATTGAAGGTAAAAAGTTGTTTCCTTGACTTTGTTGTGCTTAGATTGTTCATGGATGAAGTTTTAGGGCCAAATTGTCATATATGAGTCTATTTTCGAGTATTGGGTTCAGATCTGGGGTTGCTACTCCAAATCTAGACTGGTCTTGTGTAACGCCTGCGTTTCCAAGCTAGGCATTTTCATTGATGTAATAGTTTAGGTTAACCTTTGTAACCCGTTTTGAAATAATAGAAGTATATTATTTGAGTATTATGTGTTTTGTGCTTAATTGCTTAATTATGTGATTTGATTAATTAAGAATAAAATGAGCGTCAAAATTTAAGTGTAAAATAAACTTGATATCTTTGGATAATGTTGTAGTAGTTGAAACGAGGTTCCCGAATATACAAAGAACGCCCAAATCTGACTTCGTATGAGGAAGTTATGATTTTCTGAAGTTTAGACTTAGAGGTATGCAGCCTGAAATACTCGCTTTGAGATCGAGCGGTTTTTAGTCAAATCAATCTAAACGAGAATCGAAGATCTCGTTGTTCGTATCGAAGCGATGAAAAGTTAGGCGAGAACGGACGTCAAACGAAGAAGTTATGAATTTATAATGAAGTTTTTTTGTCCCGGCCTACTAAAAATAATTAATAAAAATAAATTCAAAATTAGCCGACGGAGTCTAAACGAAAGTTGTAGAACGTAGTCTCACCTACGTGTGGATATGAAGAACGTCGAAAATGGAGTTCGTATCAAGAAGATATGAATTTCCGAAGTTTATTAAATAATTTGTATTTAAATTTAATCTTTAATTCGGATGTATATCCGAAAGAGTCACCGATCTGATCCGAAGTACGCCCAGTGTACCGCGAAGCATGATGCACCTCGCACTCGAGTTCTTCGGATGACGCATGCCATGACGATTCGGATGTGTACACCCCACGTACTGCTGTACGCCCAGCGTACTCCGAGGCTCCAGCCTCCTATAAATAGGATGCGAGGGCAGCCGGCTCATTTGCTCTTTTTCTCTCTTCTCTCTCCCGTTTTACATCGTTTTGCATGCCAGAAGTACCCCGAAGCAAGTCCCGAGGTCCTGAATATACCAAGAAGTAAGATTCCCGAGTCGAAGCTCTGCCCGCGAGAAGTTTCATTTTTGTGGAGATCTTCCAGATCTACCGAAGAATACTACTTCTACAAGTCGTAGTGATGTCTGATCATCTTCTGATCAAGTGAGTGTATACTACCTTTCATAAACACGATAATAATACAAGTATGGTTTGAGTGTATTAAGTATATTGTTGTTTATATGCGTGAGTGTGTGGTTACTTTCTTCTAACGCATAATTATGAAGTATTTTATACGAAATACATGTTATGTGTATAATTTTGTGGTTATGTGTGTGAATGTGTATTCACTTTCTTCTATCTCATAGATATGATTTATTCTCTATGAAATACGTGTTATGTGTGTGTGCCTCATCTGTTACGTGGAGTATGTATTGATTAAAGCATGCTATACAGGTTTTTTAAACTATGTATAAAAATGTATATTTTTATCTACTAATATGTTGGGTATAACATGGGTAGATAGTTGGCATGTAATAAACAGATGAGAGGCCTCGTTGTTGTTTTGATTCAGTCATCTAGCGGAGTTTAGATGACGACCACAGACTTTTCTAGACAGTCCTGTGGAACGCTAGCAGGTTCGCCACCTGTAGGTGTTAATGAACTTGGGTGCTCATTCGTTGTACTCCATCCCCCTCATGGTTGCCTTATTTGACTTATATTGCTGAGGAACCCCCGAAGCATGTGTTGTCGCCCCGATGAAATATTCTTAGACTAGGTCCCTTATGTCAGTTGTCTTAGGGATGTAAAGTGAGAATAACGGGAATGGGTAATTGGGTTATTGTTGGTTGGTGGAGTTAAATATGATTATTTATTGTGGGTTGAAAACCCTATATGCTCACCAGGCTCCCAAGCCTGACCTACTCAGTTTTATTTGTATTACAGGAAGTGGCGCAAGGGCATAGGATGGATGAACCATCAAGTTGTTTTGTTTACAAGTCTGTATATGTTTATATTTGTTGAATGACTTGTAATGTTATCGTTTATTCTTTATGGTCTGTATCGGAACATGACATCCCGAGTTTTGATTATATAATGAAAATACATTTCTTTTATGAAATGCTTTGCTAAACATTGTTTTATCACGTTTTGTTTTTGGGAACCAATTCCGCAACTCTTTCAAATCAAAAGGATTTACTCTGAAATTATTTTAAAAGCATAAATGAAAATCGGTCTTTTTCTGGCCGAGATTTTGGGGATGTCACAGTTGGTATCAGAGCATTAGTTTAAGCGAACTTGGAATTTGTAGGATTTCTAGACTTAAACATAGAATGCTAAGTGGAATTTTGAGATGTGTGTCTATGATATTTTAGACCTGAGCATTAGTTTATTTTAGGAAAGTTGCCTAAAATGCTTTATGTGCTAAATGTTATATGTTGCCATATATGACATTATTTGTTCGGATCTATGGTCTGTTGTGGACCGGATCTAGAAACTTTATGTGTGTAGGATTCTAAGCGTACGTCTACGATATTAGAACTAGCATGTAAACGTTTCGGAGTGATAAGGATGATTTGAATATCTATCGTGAATGAGGATCTAATTTCACCTTATTCGGTGTGTAGATCAAAAATGGTGAGAACAAGAAGTGGAGTTGGAAATGCTGATGAAAACAGGAATCAACCACCAGTGATTGAACAAATACCTATCGTAGCAGTAGCACCTGAGCCGATAACCATGGCTGGTGTGCAAATGATGATTCAAACAATGTTGGATCATCAAATGGAGGATACTAGGCGGTTGCTTCAATAGAATCGTGAAGAACTGTCAATTCGTGTGGAAGAGCCCGAATTAAATGAAGGGCACTCGGAAGGTGGAAACTTCCGTGGGTCTGTTGGTCAAGCCAACCCACCGATAGTTAGGCAAAACAACCATGAGGGAAGGAATGATAGAATGGGATGCAAGTACAAGGACTTTCTAACTTTGAAACCATCTACCTTCAATGGAAAGGAGGATCCGATTGGAGTTATGGATTGGATCTCCGAAATGGAGTTAGCTTTCATGACTTGTGGCTGCAGAGGCAAGTTGCAGACTATCTATGCAGTGCTTCAGTTCCAAGGTGGAGCCGTTCATTGGTGGAACACTCTAGGGAAGACTTTAAGCCCTAATGAGCCACTGCAATTGACATGGGCAGAATTTTGGGTGCAGTTCAAACGCAAGTTCTGTTCGGCCTAAAATTTGTTGGAGTTGGAGAATAAGTTTTTGGCATTGACGAAAGGCAGCATTTCAGTTGATGAATACACCAATAACTTCACCGATAAGATGGAGTTTGCCTTGCGTATCGTCCCAGACGTGTTGACAAAGGTGGACCGGTATGCAAAGGGACTCCCATGGGAGTACGAGGTGCCTGTACGTCAGGCACATACTCTAGAGGCAGCTATATGGGCTGCCAAGTCTGTTGAAAACATGATTAAGGGGAGAACCATCGACAAGGTTGAGGTTGGTGAGAAGAGAAAGTTTGAGGGAACATTTGGTTCCGGTAAGAAAAGAAAATTTTCGAAATCTGATTCGAAAAAGTTTGGTGGAGGAAAAGGAGGCGAAGCGAAGTGGTGTGATAAGTGTAAGAAAAAGCACTTTGGGAAATTTAGTGAGGATGTAACCTGCTACAAGTGCGGAAAAATTGGGCATTTTGCCAATGAGTGTCCGAACAACAAAAGGATGTGTTTTGGTTGCAATGAAGAGGGGCACATTTTGAAAGACTGTCTGAAGAAGAAGGAGGCAGCTAAGCCCAACATTCCACCAAAGCCGAAGGCGAGAGCCTTCCAGATGACACTCGAAGCTGCGAAAGATGAAGCTGATGTCGCTTAAGGTACCTTTCTCGTAAACGAATTACCTGCTCAAATTTTGTTTGATTCTGGAGCCAACTACTCCTTTATTTCGCATGATTTTGGTAGAAAACTAGCCTTGCCTGTTGATAGACTAGATAATGCTTTATTAGTCGAAGTAGCTAGTGTCAAGTTTGTACCTGTTATCCATCGTATGAAAGACATCTTAATCGACCTTAATGGGAATAAGTTTCACGAGGAATTATTGCCTATCGAACTTAATGGTCTCGACATCGTGTTGGGAATGGATTGGCTTAGCGCCAATGATGCTGAAATATTGTGCAAGAAGAAGATAGTTAAAGTAAACCCGCCTGGGAAGGATTCATTTATGGTGTACCGGGACAAACGGCGAGTAAATTCTGGAATCATTTCCCTAATTAAAGCCAGAAAGTGTTTGACCAAGGGATGTACATCACATTTAGCATTCGTGATTGATGCTAAGAAGGAAAAGAAGGTGATGCAGAGTATTCCAGTGGTGTGTGATTATCCGGAAGTATTTCCCGAAGATCTTCCTGGATTACCACCTGATAGACAAGTGGAGTTCAGAATAGACTTGTTACCAAGAACCACGCCAATAGCAAAAGCACCGTATCGATTAGCACCGACGGAGATGAAGGAGCTGATGATGCAACTTCAGGAGTTATTGTACAAAGGTTTCATTAGACCTAGTTCATCGCCCTGGGGAGCTCCAGCATTATTTGTGAAGAAGAAAGATGGAAGTATGAGAATGTGCATCGATTACAGAGAGCTGAACAAGGCAACAATAAAGAATAGATATCCGTTGCCGAGGATTGATGACCTATTTGATCAATTGCAAGGTCCGAGCTATTTCTCGAAGATCGATCTTAGGTCAGGATATCATCAGCTAAAAGTAAGAGAACAAGATATCGAGAAGACTGCATTCAGAACAAGATATGGACACTACGAGTTCTTGGTTATGTCGTTTGGACTAACCAATGCTCCAGCGGCGTTCATGGATTTGATGAATATGGTTTGTAATCCATTCCTTGATAAATCTGTGATAGTGTTCATAGACGACATTCTGATTTATTCGAAAAGCCAAGAGGAGCATGGCAGACACTTGCGAGAAGTGTTAGAAGTCTTGAAGAAGGAGAAGTTGTATGCAAAGTTCTCTAAGTGTGATTTTTGGATTTGATAAGTCCAATTCTTGGGTCACGTGGTCAACCAAGAAGGGATAATGGTTGATCCAGCGAAGATTGAAGCTGTAATGAAGTGGGAACAACCGAAAAGTCACACGGAGATTCGAAGCTTTTTGGGATTAGCCGGATATTACCGCAGGTTTATCCAAGGCTTTTCTTCGATTGCTACTCCATTGACTGCTTTGACCCACAAAGGAGCTACTTATGCTTGGAGTGAGAAGCATAAAGAAGCATTCGAGAAGTTAAAGAAGAAGCTATGCGAGGCACTGATACTTTCTCTACCCGATGGAGTTGAAGACTTCGCTGTTTATAGCGATGCGTCTGGTGTTGGATTGGGTTGTGTTTTGACCCAAAGAGAAAAGGTGATAGCATATGCGTCTCGACAGCTGAAAGAGCATGAAAAGAATTACCCGACTCATGATTTGGAGTTGGCAGCGGTAGTTTTCGCTCTGAAAATATGGAGGCATTACCTCTATGGAACGAAGTGCAAACTTTTCACTGATCATAAGAGTCTCCAATACCTCTTTAATCAGAAAGAATTGAATATGAGGCAACGACGCTGGCTAGAATTACTTAAAGACTACGACTGCGAGATACTTTACCACCCCGGTAAAGCTAATGTTGTTGCTGATGCTCTCAGTCGGAAGGTCAATCTTGAAAGGAAGAGGCCAAGAGCGTTGAGAATTGAAGTTGTCTCGACCATTGTGGAAAGTATAAAGAAAGCTCAAAGCGAGGCTTCTGAGAAGAATGACCGAAAGGAGGAACGTTTGGGCAAAACGTTGGGGTTCGGTGTAAACAGTCATGGACTGAAGGTGTTCCAAGATCGGATTTGGATACCTAAGACAGGAGGAGTCAGAGATCTTCTGATGGAAGAAGCTCACAAAAACATGTACCCGATTCATCCCGGTAGCACTAAAATTTATAGGGACCTAAAACCCTACTACTGGTGGCCGACGATGAAGCTTGATGTTGCAAAGTATGTGGGCGAGTGTGTGACTTGTGTGAGAGTCAAGACACAACATCAGAAACAAAATGGTAGTTTAGAACCTTTACCTGTGCCTATGGGTAAATGGGAAGACATTGCGATGGATTTTGTCACTAAACTACCCAGAACAAAAAGTGGACACGACATGATTTGGTTGGTCATTGATCGATTCACTAAGAGTGCGCATTTCATACCAGCCAAGGAGAAATGGTCTATGGAGAACCTTGCAAATTCTTACGTGAAGGAAATTGTGAGGTTTCACGGTGTTCCGTTAACGATTGTGTCGGATCGTGATAGTCGTTTCACCTCGAGGTTTTCGAAAAGTCTACAAGAGGAAATGGGTACCAAGTTATATTTAAGTACAGCTTACCATCCGCAGACTGATGGTCAGAGTGAAAGAACAATACAAACACTTGAAGATATACTTAGAGCATGTACCCTGGAATTCCTAGGTAACTGGGATGAACATTTACCTTTGGTAGAATTTTCCTACAATAATAGTTTCCACTCAAGCATAAAGATGGCACCTTATCAAGCTTTGTACGGACAAAAGTGTCGTACGCCGTCTTGTTGGCTTGAGGCTGGAGAAAAGTAGTTTATGGGTTCCGAGATGGTCCATCAAACCACTGAAAAGTTGAAAATAATTAGAGAATGAATGTTAGCAGCTCAAGATCATCAAAAGAGTTATGCTGACAAGAAGCGAAGGCCAATGACCTTCGAAGTTGGAGATTCGGTTTTGCTTAAAGTCTCGCCGTGGAAGGGACTTATAAGATTTGGTAAAAGAGGAAAGTTGAGTCCAAGGTTTAATTGATCGTTTAAGTTCTTCAGAGGATTGGGAACCAAGCTTACAAGCTTGAACTACCAGAGGAACTGAATGGAATTCACAACACTTTTCATGTGTGTTATTTGAGGAAGTTCACGGGAGAAGTTCCCGATATAATTCCAATTTCTGAATTGAGAATTGATGAAAACAAGAGGTTAATTGAAGAACCAGAGGCAATTGTCGACCAAAATACTAAGAAGCTTCAACGCAAGATGGTCGAATTAGTGCTCGTTCGTTGGAAACATACGAATGGGTCAAACCTCACCTGGGAAACGGAGAGTGACATGTTGAGTCGCTATCTGCATTTGTTTGTTGATGTGTGATTCCGGGGACGGAATCATCCTAAGGGGGAGAGAATTGTAACGCCCGCGTTTCCAGGTTAGGCATTTTCATTGATGTAATAGTCTAGGTTAACCTTTGTAACCCGCTTTGAAATAATAGAAGTATATTATTTGAGTATTATGTGTTTTGTGCTTAATTGTTTAATTATGTGATTTGATTAATTAAGAATAAAATGAGCATCAAAATTTAAGTGTAAAATAAACTTGATATCTTTGGATAATGTTGTAGTAGTTGAAATGAGGTTCCCGAATATATAAAGAATGCCCAAATCTGACTTTGTATGAGGAAGTTATGATTCTCTGAAGTTTCGACTTAGCAGTATGCAGCCCGAAATACTCGCTTTGAGATCGAGCGGTTTTTAGTCAAATCAATCTAAACGAGAATCGAAGATCTCGTTGTTGGTATCGAAGCGATGAAAAGTTAGGCGAGAACGGACGTCAAACGAAGAAGTTATGAATTTATAACGAAGTTTTTCTGTCCCGTCCTACTAAAAATAATTAATAAAAATAATGTCAAAATTAGTCGATGGAGTCTAAACGAAAGTTGTAGAGCGTACTCTCACCTACACGTGGATATGAAGAACGTCGATAACGGAGTTCGTATGAAGAAGATATGAATTTCCGAAGTTTATTAAATAATTTGTATTTAAATTTAATCTTTAATTCGGATGTATATGCGAAGGAGTCACCGATCTGATCCGAAGTACGCCCAGCGTACTGGCGGACGCCCAGCGTACCACGAATCATGACGCACCTCGCACTCGAGTTCTTCAGATGATGCATGCCATGACGATTCGGATGCGTACGCCCCGCGTACTGCTGTACGCCCAACGTACTTTGAGGCTCTAGCCTATTATAAATAGGATGCGAGGGCAGCCGGCTCATTTGCTCTTTTTCTCTCTTCTCTCTCCCGTTTTGCATCGTTTTGCATGCCAGAAGTACCCCGAAGCCCCAGTATCATTCCCGAGCCCCGAAGCAAGTCCCGAGGTCCTGAAGATCCCGAGAAGTAAGATTCCCGAGCCGAAGCTCTGCCCGCGAGAAGTTCGATTTTTCTGGAGATCTTCCAGATCTGCCGAAGAATACTACTTCTACCAATCGTAGTGTTGTCTGATCATCTTCTGATCAAGTGAGTGTATACTACCTTTCATAAACACGATAATAATACAAGTATCGTTTGAGTGTATTAAGTATATTGTTGTTTATATGCGTGAGTGTGTGGTTACTTTCTTCTAACACATAATTATGAAGTATTTTATACGAAATACGTGTTATGTGCATAATTCTGTGGCTATGAAATACGTGTTATGTGTGTGTGCCTCATCTGTTACGTGGAATATGTATTGATTAAAGCATGCTATACAGGTTTTTTAAACTATGTATAAAAATATATATTTTTATCTACTAATATGTTGGGTATAACATGGGTAGATAGTTGGCGTGTAATAAACAGATGAGAGGCCTCGTTGTTGTTTTGATTCAGTCATCTAGCGGAGTTTAGATGACGACCACAGACTTTTCTAGACAGTCCTGTGGAACGCTAGCAGGTTCGTCACCTGTAGGTGTTAATGAACTTGGGTGTTCATTCGTTGTACTCCATCCCCCTCATGGTTGCCTTATTTGACTTATATTGCTGAGCAACCCCCGAAGCATGTGTTGTCGCCCCGATGAAATATTGTTAAACTAGGTCCCTTATGTCAGTTGTCTTAGGGTGTAAAGTGAGAATAATGGGAATTGGTAATTGGGTTATTGTTGGTTGGTGGAATTAAATATGATTATTTATTGTGGGTTGAAAACCCTATATGCTCACCAGGCTCCCAAGCCTGACCTACTCAGTTTTATTTGTATTACAGGAAGTGGCGCAAGGGCATAGGATGGATGAACCATCAAGTTGTTTTGTTTACAAGTCTGTATATGTTTGTATTTGTTGAATGACTTGTAATGTTATCGTTTATGCTTTATGGTCTGTATCGGAACATGACATCCTAAGTTTTGATTAAATAATGAAAATACATTTATTTTATGAAATGCTTTGCTAAACATTGTTTTATCACGTTTTCTTTTTGGGAACAAATTCCGCAACTCTTTCAAATCAAAAGGATTTACTCTGAAATTATTTTAAAAGCATAAATGAAAATCGGTCTTTTCTGGCCGAGATTTTAGGGATGTCA
This sequence comes from Lactuca serriola, assembly GCF_051521515.1. Classification (NCBI taxonomy): domain Eukaryota; kingdom Viridiplantae; phylum Streptophyta; class Magnoliopsida; order Asterales; family Asteraceae; genus Lactuca; species Lactuca serriola. Next base: position 355,655,409 of record NC_136411.1, read on the forward strand.
CATCTTGACTCATGAATCTAGAAAGTGATAGCTTTGGGGCTTGATTGAGAGTGTCCTTGCCTTAATCGTTCATTTTAGCTTGATTAGAGCTTGTTGAACCTTGCATGCACGTAAAGTTGGAAACTTTACGTGTGAATCTGGCCCTAGGAGTCCAAATCTATGTATTGGAAGCAATGGAATGGTCTGTGATCGTCTGAATAAAGATGTCACGTGTGGACTCGGCGAGTTGGAAGAACAAATCGGCGATTCTGTTGAAGATTGCCTTGGACTCGGCGAGTCTGTTCTTGGACTCGACGAGTCTGGTCGTGGAACCATAACCTTTTCTCGTTAAGCCGTGAATCGGTGAGTCGAGGGACGACTCAGTGAGTTGAGCAGGATAGGTCTCAAAGATTGTTTAACTCGATGAGTCTTGGGGCGACTCGGCGAGTTGAGTCGTGATATGGGAGTTTTGAGTATGGGAACTCGACGAGTCAACGAGTTGACTCGGCGAGTAGGGTCAACCAGGAAGGTTGACTTTGACTGAGGACTTGGACTTTGACCAAGGGTTGACCAGTTGACTTCCAAGGTTATTTTGGTAATTGTTGGTATTTATTGGTATTTATTGGTTATTTGGTAATGTTTAGTGGTGGAGTTCGTGTCGGCGGTCGGAGCAGTGTGATCTCATTCTTCAGTCAGCAGTTAGAGGTGAGTTATCCTCACTATACTGACAGGGTCTACGGCACCAAGGCCGGCCCTTTATCGGATGAAAATCCGGGTATTGTTGTTATGTTATTGCTTTGCTATGTTTGCATCCTAGTAGTTAGGATGGTATACGTTAGGGACCTGGTTAAGGTCGGTATCCTGATAGTTAGGATGGTATATGTGGGACCGAAACGTCTTATGTCCTATGAAGAGTATGAGATATATGTTGGTAGATGTTATGAGAGTTGTATGTGTTATGTTACGATATGAGTATTATCTTATGGACCAGAAGTTCATCATGTTATATGCGTTTATATGATATGTATGTGCTATGTATGTCAGGTATGATAAGGAACGGAAGGTTAAGATGATATTTATGTATGTGCTATGTATGCTATGTATGGTAAGGACCGGAAGGTCAAGATGATATGGACAGGAAGGTCAACAGAGTATAGACCGGAAGGTCAACAAAGTTATGGGATGGAAATCCCCTGAGACATATGGATCCGAAGATCATATGGAGTTATGGCCTGGAATGGCGTATGTGTTGTTATGGCCTTGAAGGGCGTACATGTTGTTATGGCCTGGAAGGGCGTATGTGTTGTATATAGTATTTTGGGGGTAACTCACTAAGCTTTCGGGCTTACAGTTTCAGTGTACTGTTTCAAGTACTTCAAGAGATCGTGGAAAGGCGAAGGCGTGATCGTACCGCTCCTCGGTTTTATGTTGATGTTTCTGGGATACTCTGCTAATAAAAGAATTGAAAAACTTTTTTGTAATAACTTAATGAACATGGTTGTTTTTGAAAAGTCCAAATTCGTTGTAAATTTTTATGTTGTTACAAGTTGGTATCAGAGCTTTGGTTTGAGTGAATTGGAGGAACATTCGTGTGAATCCAGTCACAAATCAAGGGAAGTTTTCAAGTGAATTTAAAATGGTTTTCAAAGAAGTAAAGGAGGATGTAGGGGTACGATCAGCCAGAGCCAGTAAGTAGACCCCAAAATAACATACAATTTATTTGATTATGTGATATGTTAGAACAACATGCTAATACCAGGCTAGGGATCTTCAGGAATTTCATGATAGAATTGCCTGATTATATGATGCCTTTTAACACAAGGATTCCTGTTATGTGAGGTAGTTAGCAGTTCCTCTAGACGTGAGGATCGAGAGGTTGCCATGTATATGTTTATCGTTAGGGTGTTGTGGTGATACTTGACACAAATATGGGTACTACTGAAAGTACAGGACCCATACACGTATCGAGAAAGTCACAACCCCTAGGGTCGGGTTGGGAGTTGGTTCCCGTGTTATTGGGGAAGCATCTGATTTTCTGGCGGTGTATTTCCAGTATGGTGGTTACGAGGCATGCTGGGGATGGGTCCGGATCAGGATCGGGATCAGGAGAGGGTGTTCAGGGTGGACCAGCGCCACCCAAGGTCATTGGTCAGATGAGTACGGATGAGTTGGATACCAGGATTCGTGAGATCCTGCATGATGAGGTTGCTGCTATGTTATGGGCTGATTTGCCGGAGATGTTTGGGTCGATCAAGACCGCCATGGTTGAGTATTTTGAAGAGCGCGATGCGGCTCTTGCAGAGACGGCTGCCGCGGCAGCTGCAGCGACTGTAGCAGCGACAGGTGAAGGAGTCGGTCAGGGTTTTCAGTGTTGGGAATTCGATAATACGAAGCCCCCTACTTTTGATGGAGTTCAGGATCAGATCATTGCTATGAGGTGGTTGTCGGACGTGGAAGGGTTTTTCTTCACATGTTCATGCCCTGCGGATCAAAGGGTAAGGTATGCTCTGAACCTTTTAAGGCTCGGGGCAAAGGATTGGTAGAGGTTGACTACGGGATCGTAGTCTGATGTGCAACGGGCTGCGGTTACATGGGACCAGTTCCGGAAAATGTTTAGTACCCATTATGTTCCACGGGTTGAGAGGGAGAGGTTGGCTTAGGAGTTCTTGGAACTGGAGCAGGATTTGGAGTCGGTGATGGAGATCACCAGGATGTTCACTGAGAGGGCGATGTTTTGCCCTGAGTTTGTTTTGGAGCAGAGTCAGATGCTCCGATATCTGAGTATGCTTAAGAGGGATATCAGGTAGTTTGTGTCTACGCAGAGGTGCGAGACCTTGCTGGAGTTGAAAGAGGCCGCCCGACGGCGCGAGTTGGAGATTGAGTTGCAATTGAGAGAGCAGAGGCGGGCCCCGGTGTAATCGCAGTCGGCGCCGAAACGGTCCAAGACCGTTGATTCCAGGTTGGACAGTCAGAGTGGCCGCACTTCTGAGAGGTGTGGGAAGGGTCATACCGAAGTTTGTAGGTCCGGTGGTGCGTGTCGCAGGTGCGGGAGAGAGGGGTATTATGCGAGGGATTGTCGATAGTCAACCCCGGTTCAGGATGTGAGGATTTGTTATCTTTGCCATTAGGGTGGTTACCTAAGGGCCAACTGTCCACAGCTTGTTGCTAGATCGGTGTAGGCTCCAGCACCGGCCACTTTGAGGATTACAGCAGGGGCCTGGGTGGAGCGGAGCCTCTGAGGGCTCAGCGTGGAGCTTTTCAACTTACTGCAGAAGAGGTCAGGGTAGAGCCAGATGCAGCTGCGAGTATGTTTTCTTTTTGTCATCTTGTCATCATGCGATCATTGAGGAGCATTGTATATCTGCTAGTGTTATTCGCATGATTCATGGTATTGTATTTGTTCGTGTTTTTGCCTGGTTATCGTATGATTGAGGGTTTTGATATTGGGAGTCGTAGTTGGTTAACATCCAGGAGGATGGTTGGTGTTGAACTAGGCTTTTCGGTCAGGATGTCGAGTATAGCAATTGCGTTTTGAGATGTGTTCCGCAGAGAGTTGAACTCCCTTTGATTTCGTGATGTGCGATGTCGGGATGTGATTTTGTGGAGGTTGCTCGTTTAGAGGGAATCAGTTCGTGGATAAGGGGAATATGTTGAGTAGGGTTGTTAAGTGATGCTGGCTGGGTCACCGGTGAATGGGAGTTAGTGCTCCAAGTAGGGGGCGAATTGGAAAATTCTCAAGAGGGTTAATAAGCGTTAGAGTTTGATTCGCTGGTTGGGATCCAGTAGTGTTTCAGTCAGCTAAGAGTGTAGGCTCGTATGAGTATGTGACATACCGATGGGGCGGAGTACAGACCAAAGATTTCGGAAAGGGTGATTGGTTGTTGTGAGGCCAAGGATTAGGCCGGAATCTAATTATATGGAATGGAGTAGGAGTTCGGAACCCCTAGAGGGCTAGAATAGTATGTATGGGAAAGATTCCAAGGAGGAATAGTTCGGGATGATGTATGGATAGTTTGAGTGGACCTGGGAGACTAAAGGCCGGAAGGCGTACCAGTTAGGCCGGAAGGTGTGCCAGTCAGACCGAAGGCCTGGTAAGGCGGTCCAGTCATATTGAAGACTCTATATGCGTTAGTGGATCTGTATGCGAAGAATGGGTGATTATGTCGCCATGCAATACTAAACAGTAGGTCTGGCCCCGGGTGTTGATCATGTTAGTGAAAGGTCGTGTATGGACTTTGATAGTCCTTGTGATCAGATTCACAGTATATGTGATGCATAAAATACTGATTACTCTACAAGGGATAGTGTAGAGTGGGGTGTGAGCACCGTGGCACTTGTCTGAAGTGGCAAGGTTGGCAAGTAGATTTCCTTGGATAAGGAAAAGGAAAGGTATGTAACTCCGGGAGGGAGTGTTGGTTCACGGAACTGAGAGCAGCTATGAGAATGGATGATTTAGAGTATTTCAATTATGGTTGTTGAGCAGCGTGATTGTGCTAGTCGTTTGGGAGCACATCCGGTTTGGGTGTCTGTTGAGGTCGCGGAATGAATTCCGGTGGTATAGGACCTGAGGAGTCCGGAAGGGATGCAAGGGTAGGTCCTTGGAACCCAGGTATGGAAGTGATCATGGGTTATGTATATAGTGGTAATTCATCCTGGGGATATCTGATGGTATCGTCAGTGTGTCGGGTTTTTCCAACCCAAGGATGTAGAGCAGGCTCAGCATGTGTAAGTGATTGCAGAAGAGAGCTCATGGGAGTTGCTCTCGAGCTGAAGGATGTGTCATCCTGTCAGCACGGAAAGAAAAGATTTGGATTTGGAAAGGAAGCGAGATAAGTCCCAGAAGTGAATTCGATAAAGGATATGCCAGTCGAGGAAAGGGGTAGCAGCTTGGTATCAAGACAGGACCCAGAGGTTCAGGGACATATCTAGCTTTGTAAGAGTCAAGTGATTGTTGTGATTTGGAATGATGGAAGTATCATCGGATGATCATTGGTTGATAAGTGTTGATATCAGAGAAAGAAGTCGGTGGCTGGCTTGAATCAGTTGTCGTTACTCTGTGAGGGAAGAGTTGGAATTTATAGAGGTTGATAGCAGTGTTCGGAGGAACCTGGGTCGATTGATACCATGAGGTGTATTGTGGGAGTATTATCTGGAATTGTGTGTTGCAGCAGGCTTCGAGGGGGAAGCCTAATTTAAGTAGGGAACAATTGTAACATCCCAAGTCAGAATCAAGAGTTCAGGGGGTAAAGTGTAAGTTAGGAAAAGAGGAACTCGGCGAGTAGGAGCTGCAACTCGTCGAGTCTAAGCGTGTGCCAGGAACATGTTAAGTTACCCGACTCGCCGAGTCGGAGGTTGGACTCGACGAGTCCGTGCTGGAATGAGAAACCCTAATTCCTAGGGTTTGCACCTTATATAAGGAACCTTAAGCCCCCACCCCAGCCTCTTTAACATTCCCTTTGATGTCCAGAAGCTTTCCCCATCGATTTCAAACCGTAATTTGAGAGTGATAAGGATTTAAGTGTGTTTTGGAGCTTGGAGAAGAAGGATACTTGAAGCAAGAGTTGGTGGGATCATAGAGGAGCTAAGTGGATCTGATCTCCTTGCTTGTTGGCATCAGATTGAAGGTAAAAAGTTGTTGCCTTGACTTTGTTGTGCTTAGATTGTTCATGCATGAAGTTTTACGGCCAAATTGTCATATATGAGTCTCTTTTCGAGTATTGGGTTTGGATCTGGGGTTGCTACTCCAGATCAAGACTGGTCTTTACTCATGAATCTGGAAAGTAGCTTTGGGGCTTGATTGAGAGTGTCTTTGCCTTAAACCTTCATTTTAGCTTGATTAGAGCTTGTTGAGCCTTGCATGCACGTAAAGTTGGAAACTTTACGTGTGAATCTTGTTGGGTTTTGAGCATTCTAACACTTCCTAAGTGTACATGCAACCCTAAATACCTTGGATCTATGTTTTCTCTATTATACATGCAAATAAGAACTTCCAAGGTATTATCCTAATCTAGCATAAAAAACAATAATGTAACAAGATAGAATACATACCTCTTGATGTAGAAAGTCTTCATGAAGCTTGAGTGCTTAGTGCCCCAAGTGTGACACCTCAAATGGAATCACAATCATCAAAACACTTAGAATGACTTGAGAGAATTCTACACTCACCAAAATCGGCTAGCCCTTTCTTCACACACACTAGTGGCCAATTTTTCCTCAATAATAAGATGCTTATATAGTTACACAATTAGGGTAAACTCTTAATTGTCATGGCTTTCCGTTTCCTTGGATCCATGGGTACAAATACACCATGGAGCATCCATGGACCATCCTATGGGTTTTAGCCCAACTTGATTATCCATGGAGCATTAGCCCACTATACAAGTATGGATGATTTACACTATCAACCCATATATTTAATTAGTCTTCTTTTGATCACTTAATTAATCCTAGATTAATTCTTGATCAATACTAATTAAATAATCTTATTATTCTTATTATTAATATACTAGAACTTATAATATATTAATAACCATAAGTGTCTTATTTCTCTCATTCAAGTGCATGATGGTATGCAACCCAAATGGACCATGCCGGGTCGGGTCAAGTCTTACCAAATATAGTTATGGACTTAGACATTAATCCAACAGTCTCCCACTTGGATAAGTCTAAAACTATTATTGCGTATGACTTTAGGAACCAACCGGCAATCGTAGCTCTCAAAAGCTTCTGTCGAACTCTGACCTTGTAGATGAACTCTGACCTTTGTCAGTGACTTGTCCATTAGATAAGGGATCATATATTCCTCCATTCTAGATATCATATGGACTGAGACATGGATTATAATCATTCTCTCTGTCCATTTGTTTTTTCCCGATTTCCGATTTATGACAACTGACTAATTGAACAAATCAAATCAGTCCTGGCCCGGCCGAGCACTTCCATTTGTGATCATCAAATCATCGAGGGGCCCACAGATATCGCTTTTATCCCGAAGGTAAAAGGAACGGATAAACTTCGACTCATATGGCTTGTTCTACTACTTGTTGAATCATACACAAAGGCACGTTTTATAGCACCGAGTTACCAAATGCGTTTTCGTGCTATCAATGTACTATCAACTCATAGTAACAACTCATATCTCTAGGTTTGAAGAATATAAGATATTATCGTCTCATGATCACTCGTGATAAAATCCATGAAGTGATTCCAATGAGCGCGGGTTGAATCCAATACTCAGAACTTATGAGCACTCATGATTGTTGTAGCCTTGTCCAACACCTTAGACCTCTACAACCCATCATGACAGTCTTAATTCATATCTACTTCCAACATATGACCGACTGTGGATAGTTTGAATAACTTAGTCATTCCGAAAGAATAACCCAGTTTATTCGGGAAGTCAAAACATGCAAAGTGAAACACAATAATAATTGAATCCAATATGGTATCAACTCTTTGAACATAAATAAACACCTTTTATTTATCACCATATGATTACACATTATTCATTGTATACTGTTTCAGCTATCAACTTTATTCTTGAATTTAAAACAATAGTTGTCCCATGCTCCAAGCATGTACACTATGTTTTTTTCAAAACACTAGTCATGCCACACACTAAGTATGCATACTATGTTTGTCTATGATCTTTACTTTGTGAACTAGATCCATTGAACATAACTTCAATGATTCTCTTTTCACACTCCCAAATCCTTACTGCAAATGCAAGAATTCCAAATTCATGCCATTTACTGGAATCTGTCAGATTCTAAACTTATGTGCATTGATCCTCTTGTAATGATTATGTACAAAGTCATAAAGACTTGACAACAAACATTACAGATCATTCCAAAGGAGATCAACTCCTTGGAACCATCCTTCTTGCATTGAGTTTCCTTAATCTTACACAGAGTGAAAATTCTAACTTCGAAACATTTCCAGATTCCATTTTGACTATCACTTCTGAACAAGAGTTGCCTCCTTACAGATTATGTCAATATGGTCCTTCCAGAATTATCACTATACTTCCAACTGTCCTTGAGCAACCAATCTTTGGTAAACCTTAGATTGTCCTCGACAATTGTTTAATCCTTTTAGTCATATCCAGTTCTAAACCTTTTCCCTTCTTAATGCCCCAGGCATTTGGAAAATTTTAGAACGGATGATTATAGCACATGTAATCGATCCTATATCCGAAGCATATGGGACACGATTCATGATGTCTTACATAAAGACTAAACCAGTCTTTTGCTATAATATTTCCATTTCAATTTGCCAAGTTCTCATAATTCAGATTATGAAAAGGGATGCCGTAATCATAATCGAATTTTAGAACGCAAATAATGGACCCATATACAGAATTTCCTTATGTTGAGCCATTCCAACATGAAATTCATATATATCCTTGACTAAATGATTAAAACCTCAGATCTAAACCTTATAGATTTGATATGAAGTATAATTTCCTCTCCCTTAATTATAGCAAAACAACTTTTTCCCAATTAAAATTTTTGTTTTCTATAATTAACATTGCTAACTTGCAATACTTATCATAATTATCATGCTCCCACTAACATGATGATTATTAGCATAACACTTATGCTCCCACTAGCTTTGACATGTACTCAGAAATCAACTGACTTTCTTACCAAAGTTCAGATTTCTGATACTAGATTGTTTTGATAAGTCTTTATCAAAATCATACACCTTCCCTTAGATAGCACACTTGTGTATCTAAACAATTATGAAGAGGGATGCCGTAATCATAATGTTTAGACCTTTTTGCCACTTCTCACAAGTCCAGGTTAGTGTGCCGGTTAACCACACACGCTCCACTAACGACTTTGAGAATGCAAATATCACAATTGCTATCTAGATAAAATCTACTTAGTGAAAGTGTTTCCTCACCATCATTTTCATGAATCGGAGAGAAACCTTATGACAAATCCAAAACCATATGGATTGAACTCAATCTTAACTTCTTGCCACCTGGCAGCTCAAGGGCCTGCCATTGCTTCCAAGTTGTTATGCAACAAACTGAGAACTCTAAGAACTCATATGCAAAGCCAACTTTAACTGGAATGGGCACAGATATGTCAACACGATAGGTTATAAACCTCAAGTCGTGTGCTAGCGAAGAACTTCAGGTTTTATTCTTGATTATTTCTTGAGACTTTCAAGACCTTTAAGACTCCCACTGTCCTCTTGACATATAAGACTCCCTTGTCAAACATCCAAGAGATAGTGCGGATTCTAATCAAGAAAAACACTTTACCCAATTGGCCTAAGTTGGTCTTTGTTTTTATCCAAAACATCACAACTTACCAATTTCAAATGTACAAGAGTAGAAAAACTTTTACTCTTACATTTGACAAGTGTTTTAACCTTCTTTTGAGACATGTCACTCAAATTACAATCTTGGAGTATGACTCTAAGACTTGTATTGGAACGAAGTATGACTCATCTTCTTGATTTAACCACTTCAACAATTCAAGATCCCTCTTCTTAGTCATAAGAATGCACTAAGATTTCCTTAGAGAACTAATTGTGCTATGGTTTCTTAATCATTAAGATGATCACAAAAACTGATACTAAAGTACTCTCCCATCTTTTCAGATTTGAGAAACTTTTATCCTTCTGCCTAAATTGATTCTTCTTATTCGCTCTGCCTTACATTGGAACCTTTTCCAATGTCTCAGAGTTACACTTAAGCTTGTAAGTATAATCATATTTACTGAACTTAAGTAAATCATGACGAATAGTCTTATCAAACTTTTTGTGGTGGACTTGACCAGTGCACAAGAATGTGTACTCGATCCCTTAGTCCTTTACTTGATTCACACATCCATGTGAACAAGTAATTAGTCTTAATTTTCCAAAACTTGAAAGTTCTCATTCATCATGCTATACAACTTGCATGATTCCAAGTTCCGGTCCAATTGAACCTTGGATGATGAGAATCTTTCCTTATTTGGTAAATTTAGACATTACCACAAATGAAAGAATCAATTTCATATTTCCACTCTTGCTCTTAACGGAATTATATAAGCAACAATTTTTCCTCAAATGCCATCGTAAGGATATTTTAAAATAAATAAAATCAAAAAATTCTCTTTTATTTTAAAACTTTGCGGAAAAAACTTATCCTTACAATCCATATGAGAACTTGTTGTTATCTATTCCTAGGCAATATCTCATAACTCCTAAGAAGTAGCTCAAGAATCCGATTTTTCAAACTATGCGATAGAAATCCATCTATGCGATCAGATTCAGCATATCCTTCCTTTAAGTTTCTTCACTTTCCTTTGATTCTTAAACCATCACCATGCGACCCGGTCACATCATGTATCAAGAATCTCAGAATAGAAACTTAACAGAGTTAGATAGTGGATTTTACCTGAAGTAGAGTCAAACTTATTGACTTTAACATCCTTAGGTAAATTTGGCAGCTTCGCAACCAATGCCCTTTCTTTGGCAATACAAACATATGGACCCTTTGATAATGGTACACAGGACTATCACAGACTTAGCTTTTCTCTTTACCATTTGGTCAACCGAGTTGACTATAGCCGATCCCTTTCCATTGGGTAGAGAATGCTTTACTGGATATCCAATGTCATCATTGTCAATGTCCATAAGGTTTTAGGAAGTTGATCTTAACAAATAGATAAGATCATTAAGGGTCTTGTCATAGTCTTTTTCATAGGTGTTCCAAAAGAACTCACTATGTGACTTAGAAAGTAGTTGAACCACCAACTTTCTCAAGACTTTGACACCCAACTCTCCCGGCTTGTCAATATGTGACTACATCTCCAAGATGTGACCACACCTAGACCTTGCCTTGCCTAATAGGGCCTGAGTGACCTTAAACTTTTCAAGAACTTGTGGGTTAGGGAGAATAATTTGAAGAGGTGAAGAAGTATGATATCCATGGGACATCATCTTCATTAGGAAACCTTGTTTCAAGAGATTTGGGAAGATCATAGGTGTCTAAACCAGACATCTTTTGGGAGATATTCAAGATAGTTGATTTAAAGTCCTTAATATGACACCCAATATGAAATATTAAGGCTAGGACCCAACAAACTATTTTATAACTTAGAAGAGGTATGCCGTAATCCAAGCTATAAAATATTTGAAGGTAGGTGAATGACGATTCACCAATTTCCACCAAGATAAACGAAATGTATTATTAGGTTTTAATTGGTTTTGAAACTCCTAGATCTTTGAGATTCATTGAACTTTTCAAAGGCATGTTTCAATCTCGAGTGTGCCCTTCAGGTTTTGTGACTGGGATGCCGAGGATCACAAAACAAGGTGTGAAGTAACCATGCAAATCACTTGGTACCCTTAATAAATTACCCCTCAATCGATGTGCCGGTTAACCACACACGCTCCATCGATACTATGATAAATATTAAGTCACCCTTTACCTACCTTGTTAACTCCAAGTTAGTGTGCCGGTTAACCACACACGCTCCACTAACGACTTAGACAAAGTGTAAAGTGTAATTTCATGGATTAGCACCTTATTCACATTTTTCCTAAGTAACTAAGATTGGGTATTATTAAGAGTTTAGTTACTTAGTATTATCATTAATACTTTTAATGAAGGGAGAATTCTAGTCCTGTCAAACCCGTTCGGCTAACGACCCTCCACCAGTCAAGCAAGCGGTGGGTGAGAGTGGACACCCATTAAGTTGCCATTTTATAGGCAACAACCTTATACCCACCTTATAGACCGGCTTCGTGAATGAGGCGTACTAGCGGTAAGACTGACTTTACTCTTATACATATATATATTATTAACTTATAATATTATAAAGTATAAGGGTTGAATTTTAACTTTTAAAATTCTAAGGGCTAACTTGGAATTAAAGTATTCATAAGTGAAAACTTTACAAATTCCAAAACTTGAGGGCAAGTTTTGAAACTATTCAAAACTAATTAATTCCATAACTTATGTGTTTAAAGTAGTTTTAATCCAAAAACTCTTCAAGTTCCATAACTTGAGGACAAGTTATGGAAGACTTTAAACTAATAAAAGAATTAACTTTTCTTTATTTTATAACTTATGGAATTAATTAAGGTTACACTTTTTTTTTTTATTTTATTAAATGAAGAGACTCTTGGTCCTCCATAACTTGAGGACAAGTTATGGAGTCATAAAGCCATTTAATTAGAACTAGACTCTTCATTTTTGTAACCTTTGCCAACTTTTATGAGTTTTAAGATTCATAAATGTGACTTATAAGTTACATAAACACATTTTATGAACTTCTTTTAGATTAATTTGGATTAAAACCAACTATCACATAATTTTATTCATTAATCTAAATTCACTCATAAAATAAGGTAACACAAAAAACTTTTGGTGATCCATAACTTATTCTTAAGTTATGGAATCCTTTAAAACATTAACACCAAATTTTTTGTAACTCCATAACACTTTGAATCAATTTTTTTTAAAAACCTTTTCATATCCATAACTTATGGAGGTTTCAAAAAAATAAAACTCTTTAGATCAAACTTTTAAAACTAATAAAATAATCATATTATTTTATCTTTTATTAAATTTGACCTAATTCAACTCATAAAGCAAATTATTCAAATTTTACAAATAATTAGTTTTTTCACAAGAACAAGTAATTATCTTAAAATTTGACAAACTTCATGTTTTTTTTTCATTTTTTTTTTCAACTTTGAAAATAAAATATTTGCATCAATATAACAGAAAACAACCCGTGGCTCTGATACCACTGTTGGGTTTTGAGCATTCTAACACTTCCTAAGTGTACATGCAACCCTAAATACCTTGGATCTATGTTTTCTCTATTATACATGCAAATAAGAACTTCCAAGGTATTATCCTAATCTAGCATACAAAACAATAATGTAACAAGATAGAATACATACCTCTTGATGTAGAAAGTCTTCATGAAGCTTGAGTGCTTAGTGCCCCAAGTGTGACACCTCAAATGGAATCACAATCATCAAAACACTTAGAATGACTTGAGAGAATTCTACACTCACCAAAATCGGCTAGCCCTTTCTTCACACACACTAGTGGCCAATTTTTCCTCAATAATAAGATGCTTATATAGTTACACAATTAGGGTAAACTCTTAATTGTCATGGCTTTCCATTTCCTTGGATCCATGGGTACAAATACACCATGGAGCATCCATGGACCATCCTATGGGTTTTAGCCCAACTTGATTATCCATGGAGCATTAGCCCACTATACAAGTATGGATGATTTACACTATCAACCCATATATTTAATTAGTCTTCTTTTGATCACTTAATTAATCCTAGATTAATTCTTGATCAATACTAATTAAATAATCTTATTATTCTTATTATTAATATACTAGAACTTATAATATATTAATAACCATAAGTGTCTTATTTCTCTCATTCAAGTGCATGATGGTATGCAACCCAAATGGACCATGCCGGGTCGGGTCAAGTCTTACCAAATATAGTTATGGACTTAGACATTAATCCAACAAATCTGTCCCTAGGAGTCCAGATCTATGTATTGGAAGCAATGGAATGGTCTGTGATCGTCTGAATAAAGATGTCACGTGTGGACTCGGCGAGTTGGAAGAACAAATCGGCGATTTTGTTGAAGATTGCCTTGGACTCGGCGAGTCTGTTCTTGGACTCGACGAGTCTGGTCGTGGAACCATAACCTTTTCTCGTTAATCCGTGAATCGGTGAGTCGAGGGACGACTCAGTGAGTTGAGCAGGATAGGTCTCAAAGATTGTTTAACTCGATGAGTCTTGGGGCGACTCGGCGAGTTGAGTCGTGATATGGGAGTTTTGAGTATGGGAACTCGACGAGTCAACGGATTGACTCAGCGAGTAGGGTCATCCAGGAAGGTTGACTTTAACTGAGGACTTGGACTTTGACCATGGGTTGACCAGTTCACTTCTAGGAGTATTTTGGTAACTATTGGTATTTATTGGTATTTATTGGTTATTTGGTAATGTTCAGGGGTGGAGTTCGTGTTGGTGGTCGGAGTAGCGTGATCTCATTCTTCAGTCGGCAGTTGCAGGTGAGTTATCCTCACTATACTGACAGGGTCTACGGCACCAAGGCCGGCCCTTTATCGGATGGAAATCTGGGTATTGTTGTTATGTTATTGCTTAGCTATGTTTGCATCCTAGTACTTAGGATGGTATACGTTAGGGACCTGGTTAAGGGTGGTATCATGATAGTTAGGATGGTAGATGTGTGACCGGAAGGTCTTATGTGCTATGAAGAGTATGAGATATATGTTGTTAGATGTTATGAGAGTTGTATGTGTTATGTAACGATATAAGCGGTATGTTATGGACCGGAAGGTCATCATGTCATATGTGGTTATATGATATGTATGTGCTATGTATGTCATGTATGATAAGGACCAGAAGGTTAAGATGATATTTATGTATGTGCTATGTATGCTATGTATGGTAAGGTCTGGAAGGGCAATAGAGTATGGACCGGAAGGTCAACAGAGTTATGGGATGGAAATCCCCTGAGACATATGGATCGGAAGATCCTATGGAGTTATGGTCTGGAAGGGCGTATGTGCTGTTTTGGCATGGAAGGGCGTACGTGCTGTTATGGCTTGGAAGGGAGTATACGTTGTATGTAGTATTTTGGGGGTAACTCACTAAGCTTTTGGGCTTACAGTTTCAGTGTATTGTTTTAGGTACTTCAAGAGATCGTGGCAAGGCGAAGGCGTGATTGTACCGCTCCTCGGTTTTATGTTGATGTTTTTGGGATACTCTGCTAATAAATGAATTGAAAAACCTTTTTGTAATAACTTAATGAATATGGTTGTTTTTGAAAAGTCTAAATTGGTTGTAAATTTTTACGGTGTTACAACATACCTACATCCTGGTTGTGTTTTACTAGAAATATCTTGGGTACGTGTCATTGTGTATGTTAGTGTAACAACTTTAAGGCGAAAAAGATAGGTTACGAAAATCTTTTCTACCTCTACAAATAGTAGGAGCATGCAGTCATCTATTATCTCAAATTGAGAAGAGAAAGGTAGCTCAAGGACTATTGTGAATACATCCTTTTGGGAAGAAATTTTCTTAAGAAGAATTTCATTGAGGCTTCTTACACAACGAGCCAATGAGGCATTAGACAACTTGTTGCAACACGCTTCTAGAGACTCTTAACTATTTATGATGTGACATCCCTAAATTTACAGCCATTTTCAAATTTTCATTTATGGTTATTTTAAAACAAATTATTTCTTTATATTGTGGAAATCGTCCCAAAAATATTATTTCAAAGTGAGATAATATTAACACTAAACATTTCTGAAGAAACGTTCGACATTGATATCTTTTCAAAACTTTGGATTTCATAACTGATACAAAACATAAGCATAAACAGATCTTACATTTATTTACACTAATGATCTATATCTCCTTTAATCACATAGAGTAATGTATATTCATATCGATACCTATGATACAAACAAACTAAGTGGGTCAGGTGGGAAACCTAATGAATACACAGGGTTTTCAACCCATAATAAAATAGTTACTTATTAAAAAACGAACCCATTTTCCCATCCCCATAATCTTCTTTATTCTTAAGGATCTACCCTAAGGACCTGTTATGTTGACATTACTAGTTCACGGATTCCTATAAAATACTAGTCATGACCTTGTTTTCTATCTTCGTTCCTATGGGTTTTACCTAAGGAACAGACATGGAGTCCATCGTTGTCTGTTTTTATCCGATAGGTACTAAGTCCATAGATGCCAGTTTTATCTAATAGGCACAAAGTCCAAAGCTTACAGTCTTTATCTAATAGGCACTAAGTCCATAGTTGCCAGTGTTTATGCATGTAATCCATCGCTACCAGTGTTCAACGGTACGGTTATGAATAGTCTGGTGGTTGTCAACTTTACTTTGCTAGGTGATTATATCATTGGTACACTGGTACCATTTATACATTATTGGCACACTAGTACCCTTTCTATAGCCGTGGCATTCTATCATTTCCTATATCTTTAATTATACTATGGCATCTGTTACTATCCTTCGTTACCAATGTATTATATATATATATATATATATATATATATATATATATATATATATATATATATATATGGTATAAATCATATAACTTATCTTTATAACATTCCATCTAACACATATCGTCTTTACACATAAGCACATATAGCAATTTATCAATTAGATACTTCATGTCTATGTGTAAGATGAACATAACTATGTACTCACTTTTTAAAGTGGATGATTGGAAAGTTAGGCAGTGCTTCGCTTTAGCACTTGGCTTTTCACTTGATATAGCCGAGGTTCAATTATTTCTAACATTAATTAATAGTCGACATGCCTCAATAATCCTAATGTCTACTGATCTATTGTTGATAAGAGACAACCAGGTAGGATCATATCGTAGGTAGGGTCCATTTCGTATATAGAGTATACTGTTTGAAAATCCCATTTGAAACACCTCACTACATACACCCTAGAAATCATCCCCATAAGTAGATCAATCAGTATAACAACTTGCAATCACTAATAAATCTTAATTATAGGTTCATGACACTGACTATGAATATGATTAAAAGTTACACTTAAATAAAATAAGCATAATTTAACTTACAGAGTAATCTAGTGAAAATCGGGAAATTACATTGACATAATCTCGATCTGGAACTTTTATTCTCTGGCTATGTGACACCGTAGGGCCTCGCTAAAGTTATCATAAACTAGGAAGTAAAGTGAGTAAAGAATAGAAATGATCTCCAGAGTATACGGAGGAAGGATGTGAGAAAAATGATTTGAAATCGAAAGTTTTAATAGGTTGATTCAAGGTGCGTATCGCACACTATCGCCCACATGTTGCGAATCTGCTCAGCCAAGGTGATGTGTCACTCGATGGGTGGTGCCATGTGTTCGCAATCTCGTGGGTTGTCGATGCGCGCCGCGCATCTTCTCAGTGCAAGCGACTACATGAAGTTTTATAAAATATTAGAAAGATCATAACTTCTTCACATGAGCTCCGTTTTCGACAGGTGTTATATCCATGCGTAGCTATCGACGAGATCTATAACTTTCATTTTGACTATGATAGCTAATTTATTTTTAAAGTTATATTTTTAACAGGCTTATATTTTTAAAGATCATTAAAAAAATCATAACTCTCTCATCCAATATATGTTCTTGACTGTATTTATATTGTCGGGTTTCTATTGACTAGATCTTCGATTATTGTTTAGATTCTTTCAGCTAAAAATCAACCGATCTAAGATTCGAATTCTAAGTTGTACACTGCTACATTGAATCTTAGAAAAATTATAACTTCCTCTAATGAAGTCAGTGTTAGACGTTCTATATATGCCCGCTCCCGATTTAACGACTACTATGAATTTCGCTTAAATCACTTAGGATAAAACGTAATTTATCAAAAAATTACTTTGGACGATATGCAGAGTCATGTCAGTTTAATCTAGAAACTTTGAAGAAGCATATCATCTTCATACAAAGTTGTATTTTAATGTTCTTTATATGTGTGGAATCGTTGTCACACATACTATAAGTTGGTTAAGATTATTCATCCCAAATAATCTCATATTTAAAATTCATTATTCTATAATAACTTATTTGCCTAGCCCAAATTTTCGGGTGTTACAATTTTCTCACCCTTATGATGATTACATCCTGGAATCATCAACAAAACAGGGTTTGTATAATGGCTCTACACGTTTCCTTTCCATCATATGTGTTATTCTATAACCCTTATGTCATTTAAGTTTCTAACTCATATACTTTTTGGACTGTTGACGGTGTTGCATGTACTCTTTCTTCTAAATTTAATCTCTATTGGACGTTCCTGCTTCTTCTAGGATAGGCTTTACTTAAATTTAGATCCTTACTTCAACTATCATAATAGACTGATAGATCATGTTCTAATAACCTTTTACTACATGATACAATAGATAGACTCAGTTTTCTTTGAATTAGACTCTAGCCTGAAAGATACATTCCTTCATGTTTTCATTTGATATAATCATGTTTATCATGTAGCACTTCTAGCTATAGGCTACTTAATTTCTGAGATGATCACGATACTTCTAGTGATCACTTTGATTTATCAATTCCTTCGATCTTTTAACTAAAGTCACACGTTGCGCCGACATTACTTCATGGAATAGTCGGACTCGATTCGACATGACCACTATGGTCGGAGTATTTATCTTTGTAGTCATTACCGAAACAAAGGTAATGATGGAAATGAACCAAAATAGCTCAACTACTAGTGTCTTAGTAAGTTTATGACTTTTTATGATCCAAGTGTTAGTCATATGCTTCCACTAGTATAGGCATCTACTACTTTTGACACCTACTCATACTCGTCCCAATTATTGTCTTGCATTCCACTAAGTTATAACAAAAAGGGAAATTGCACAGAACGCATACAAAGTAATATAGGAAATTGCATTATTTTTTAAAGCAGTTACAAGATCTATATGTGTCATACATATATCATATCATGCTACATAACTTAATACTAATAATCTATCTCATTCTCTCAAGTACTCCATACAATCAACTCCAAATTCTCGCCCTCTTGATTCCTCATCAGGTCCCATAAAATATTCCTTTTCCTTTGCTTTTTGCGGTGTATTCGGTCTTGTCGCTTCGTTTTTCTTTGGGAAATCTTTCGACATATGCCCCGTGTCTCCACATCCATAGCATACCTTGTCATTAAACGTACAATCCTTGGAATAGTGATTGGTCCTCCGACACTTATAACAAGTCACTTCTCCATCGCATTTTTTGAAGTGCTCCTTCTTGCACTTCTCACAACACTTGGCTTCATTGCCACGCCGGACTTCTTGTTACCCGGGTTAGACTTCCTGAATCTTCCTTTCTTACCAGATCTTTTAGATACCTCAAGCTTCCTCTTCTCTCCTTTCTTAGCATTTTCCAAACCCTTTTCCTTTATCTGGGTCTCCATATTTCCAGCTGCATAGATGGTTGCTTTAAAAGTAGTTGCTAGCTTTACTGTTGGCCTATAGTCCGTTAGTAGTCCACTAGCAAACTTATTCACTTTCGAAATATCGGTAGGAACTAGGTAAGGAACCAACTTCATTTTTTCAATAAAGGTTGTAGCGTACTCATTAACAGTCATCCTTCCCTTCTTCAGGATCTAGAATTGTTAAGAATACTTCCGATATGACGAATGTGGAATATCAAGAACAAACAAAAATCAATCACCATAATATGCAAATAATCTGATAAAGGTTTTGTGTATATTGATTATGATATGAACGCACAAAGAAAACCCTAATCGGGAAAAAGCCTTTTGTCAAAAGCTAACCTACTGATTAGTTATAGGGAACATAAAATATATACCAAAAATATAAAACCAATGCCTTAGAAGAGCTCGATGAAGAACTTCTACTATAAAGGCAAAGTATGGAATCACAAAACGATTAACCCTAAAAAGGCTTCCCTTAATAACCAAAAATGCCAAATTAGTGTCAATATCTCAAATACTCAACAATCTCCCCCTAGATGATGAAACTGATGAAGATCACGATTTTCGATCTTCTTGGCATTTCTCCCCCTAAATTGTGAGACTCATCAGCATATAAGGTCTTCAAAGCGAGATAAACAAATAACATCTTCCAAATATGAACTCCCCCTTGAGTAATCATCACTCACCCTTGAATCTTCAACAAATACCATGGAGAGAATCCAGAAAGTAAAGAAGATTCACCAACAATCTTCGCTAGCTCATATAGTAAGTCGTAAAACCTGCTTTGTCATAAGGAGCATGCTTGCCAAAATTGATCTTCAAAACCCGTCAGATTTGATGAAATAAATCCTTTTAGAATATTCGCAATTCTCAAAAATTAAAACCGGGAAAATAACAAAAGTTAATTTTGTATTTTTCGATATTTAAATATTAGACAAAAAGAATAGAATAAGAGGGAATTTATTTAGAAGGGATTAAAAAGAATAAAACCAAAGAAAAGGATAAGTGAATATATTTTTGTAAGAAGGGATAAAAATTGTAAAACCCATAAAATTTGAAAAGAATTTTGGATATGGGGTTAAATCTGTGAAGTTCTTAAAGTCAGGGGGCAAAAGTTGAAAATATAACCCATCTTCTTCATTGTAACGTTGAAATAAATAACATCTTCCAAGGGAGGTTGAAAGTGTAAAGTTTGTAAACATTTGGGGAGTGGAATTGAAACTTTACGCATCGTCTTCATTGAGTCCGATGAACACGCGTTTTGACTTAAAAAAGTCAAAATTGAATTTCTACTTCTGATCATAGCTTCTTGTAATCACGTTTTCAGATGATGATGTAGTCGAGAACCAAAACACAAGCACTGAGACAGACCTCAATTTCTGAATCAGTTAATTCCGACTCCGGTTCGTTTGTAACAAATTGGGATCGAATACTTCGGTTCGACCAATTCCGATTAACAACAACAAATTCTGCTGTTCGATTTCTGAATTTTCGTTTGTAACAGACCATTGTCAATTTCCGAAACCGGGTCATGTTCAACTCGGAATGCAGCTTCAAGTTCCGAATTTGGTTTTAAAATTCCGAGACTTCTTTGACATTGAGTTCAGATTGTAACTTCCGATCGCCTATGAACATCCGAATGCTATTCCAATTTTGAAGCTTGAATTCCGACTCCGAAAGTGTTGTATTTGCGAATGCTATTCCTTCCGATCCTAGAGCTCCGAATGCAGTGTTTAAGGCTTGAACTCCGAAAGTGTTGCAGTTGCGAATCCCTCCTAGCGCTCTCAGGCATTCGCAGAACAATTTTCTAATACGAGTCTTCGATTCCGAGTCTTGATTTTGGGTTGCGATTTTGTCCGTCAATTCCGAGATCTGGTGTTGTTCGTCAACTCCGTTTCAAAGGAACAAGCACAGGAATGAATCATGACTAGTTGGCTAAATGCTCGAAAACATCCCCGGTACTTTAATAAAATGACAGATTTCACCCATAAATCCGTAACTAACCATTTTTTGTCAATAACTCCGAATCTAACCCCTATATTTCCGTAAATCCGAATCTGACCTACAGTACATTGACAACATGCACCCCTTTTGCTGAAATATGTCAGAAGGCAGCCTTCTTTTTACAGAAAATGCCTTTTTTCACCCCTTTTTCCAACTTTTTCAGCATTTGTCATTTTCAACCATTAAAAATCAATAAAAATTGATTTCTTCAACAAAGTTTTTCCTTTTTTACTCAAAGTTTGTCAGCTTTCACCAGATTTTGTCCCGTTTCATTTTTTTTTATAAAGGACAAAACTTTTATGAAACTTTTGGTACCTATTTAAGATTCAAGATTGAAATTGGTTTCTTGCACACCAATTTATTTGAAGAGAATCGATCATCTTCTGAAAATAATACCCGCTTGTTAATTGGAAAACAAAAATTTCCAAAAATTTCATTAAACCAACCAAATACTCTTTTTTCTTTTCTACAACTTCTAACATCTTTATCTGAAGAAAATTGAGAATTGAAGTTTCTTTGAACATTCTTGACTTCAGCTTTCTGAACCTTTTCACATGGCATAGGTACTTGTACCTTGGGCATCCAAACCTTCTTCATTTTACTTTTTTTCTTGTTCTTCTTCTTTCTTTTTCTAAGTTCTAGGCTTCAGAAACGAATTTCAGGTCTGAACAACCTCTTCATATTTCTGAATCTGAACATTAGAAACCTTTGGTACACAAAATTTTGGAGTTTGATAAATCTGAACATCTTGAAGTATTGGCTTTCTGTAAGGATCATTTCTTCAAAAACATCATCAGAACATAAAAAGTCATATGTTTGGGTTCCAATTGAACAAAACTTCTTCACATTCACGACTTATGAATTTTTTTCAATGAGATTCGTCTTCAGTACATCTAGATCCGGATTGTAAAACTTCTGAAAAAACATGAACCACTTAACTCCCCCTCGCCAAGAACATCTGGAGTCATCTTTTCTTTAGAAACATGAAGAACATTATGAACTTCACCAAGAATACCAAGAACATCTTCCTTTTTCTTTTTAGCTATTTTCATCTCTAAAATTTGTTGTTTATTTTCTCGATCTAAATTTCCATAGATAATATGAAATTGTTCTACTATTCTATTATCCTATTGTAATTAACGTTCATTAACACGTAAGTATTCAGATATTTTCTCATCAACAAAAAGATTATATAACTCAGTAACATCCCTCAACATATAATCACCAAGAATATGAAACATAGTCACTTTGTCGAAACCATAGATTCACTACTAGAAAAACAGCCTTTTACGACGCTCATTGCGCGTCGTAAAGGGCTCAGATGACGCGCAAATGCACGTCAAGGAAGGCCCTCTCATAAAGAGAGACGACGCACATTTACGACGCACGTTTATGACACGGAATGCGTAACAAGAAAGGCCCTGTCATAAAGGAAGACGACATGCATTTGCGTATCGTAACCTTACGACGCGCATGTTAATGACACGCAATGCGTATCAAGAAAACCCCTGTCAAGAAAGGCCATGTCATAAATGCAGATGACACACATTTTTGTGTATCATAATGTTAACTGTTTAAAAAAATTATTTATAGATTTACTAATTTTTAAATTAAATTTCCATTTCATGTCTCATAATAGAAAATAAAATACCATATACAAAAAATATAATACATTGCACAAAAGTTGATGTCATACAAATAATCATTCCAATAGTAGACAAATGGATAAATCTCAAAGGGATCAAAAATATGTTTGTCTTCTAATAGAACTTATACACAAGAAAGTAATGAATTTGCTATTGAACTTATACACAAGAAGAAGGTGTTTGAATTCAGAAAATGTCTCAGCAACTGAATTGGCCCCGGAAGCTTGTGATTTGACTGCAACTGAGATAAGGATACCATGTTTACTCTTCTTAAGCTTACTAAACAAACTTGACAATAAGATAATATAAAACTGAATTATTATTAAGATTAAGCCATAGATGCACTCAAGCTATGCAATAAGATAATTGGGTAGATTTTTTAAAGTACAATGTTCTAATAAGAAAAAATGAAATTAGGATGTTATAAACTTGTAATAAATAAATAAATCAATGAAAGTGCATTGTTACTTTATGAATCTAGCCCTAAAAAAAGCTATAGAACTTAGGAGGCGAAGATTACCACAACTTTATTTTGCAGCATGAATTTCCCCGTTATGATGGATACCTGTTGATGACAAGAAACCAAATTATCATGATAAAAATAATTATAACATTTCTTTCATTTTGCATAAATATGTGCAAATATTATCTTATATTAAGTAATAAACTAATAGTAGCATGCAATTAATGAAGTAGACAGGTTTAGTCCCTGAAAAACTTATAGATAAAACATTCTTTATAATGGATGCACAATTTAAAGTCAACGAGAGAGCAAATCCAGTCAACATGGCTATAAATGGATAACTTGTGAGTAGTGGTATAGACACAACCTACACAAAACATATTCATGGCCTCACTTATCAAACAAACATCCAATTTTTCAAGATTCATATATAAAACTTTTTTTCTCTCATGAAAAATCAATAATTACATCAAAAATGAATAATTAAATTAAACAAAAGGTAAAAGAAAAACTAAATTAAAGAAAAATTGCTTACTCCTGCAAACTAGCTACTACTATGGGGCCAAATATCCTCTCCATAATTGGATACAATGTGAACTGGATGTGTAAATCATATTCATACCTATTTATAACCAGGGAGCACCTATGAAACATCATTATGTAGCTCCTCGCTTCTAATTTCCTACAAGTGTAAATCAAAATAATAAGCTAAATAGTAAATATGCATCAAGCCAAGGGCAAAAGGTGGAATTTTTAATACCTGACTTAGGAGCTTTGGTATGTCTATTGTTGAAAATGTGATCTCATACATAGGCCTGCATATCCCAGTTTAAAAGGTACATTTAGTTAGACGATTGTGTACAAAAGCTAATAACTGTCCTGATGTCTAGTGGCTTAGGATTAAAGGACTTACAACAAATCTTTTAAGAGCATACACAAACAAATAAAATCCATAACAATAATGGAATAGATCATTACATTCCATTATCATGTTTGGTTGGCTAGAGGAAATGGAATGAATTTCAGTCAATTCCATGCGTATAGTTGCACGATTGCTATAACAGAAAATAAGAGGTTGTATACAAACGCCAGGTGTCTCTGTATGTTGTATTGAACTAATACCCTTTGAATAACATACTTTAGCTTCTGATAAATCTCCACTCTTATAAACCTCGTTTCCCCTGCACAAATCAATTTATTTCAGAAATCAAAAGCATATTAGGTTTATACAAATGTAAAATATCAAAAAAAAGTGGGGGGGCTAAAACAACACCTTTTTCGCCAACTGTCACATGTTTCTTAAGTTGTAGCCTTTATGTGCTCCCTGTTACCAAGTTTATGACAATGGGACACATTAACACAGCCAGTTCTCAGCTTATACATCTTCTGATGTGGCTGTTGTCTCACTGCCATGACAGCACTAGCAAAACAACAGAAGGTGAATACATAGATTTTCATGTCAAAAAAAAACCTTACAAGAACAACTAGCGGATCACGAGTAAGAGCAAGGCCATTAATCATGTTAATAGGAAGCATGTTCCCATCTCGATCTATTGTGTTCACTAGAGTCTCATCAACACATTCTAGCTTTGAGTCTTTTATCATTGGTATATGGCTGACACTTCACTTGATAGACCACATCCTAATTATGTATCACAAATAAACATATTTTATGCTAATATTAAGCTAAATCTGTTTCATGTAAGCAAAATAGCAGTTTAATTATATACCTCCATCTACAATTTCTCCTTCAATATTTCTGGAAATATGGAATACCAGAGAAAATATGGTTCCATTTGAAAAAGATTCTGTTGTCTCACATCCCTACATCATATCAAAAAGAAACACTTTCACTTTGTGAGAATCCATAATTAAAAGATATTGCCATTTATCTTATGATAATGATTGATGAAAATGAAATCCAAACGTCAAACAAAAATGGAGAGATATATGATTACCTCAGAATCCACAGACATGTTGTTGATTGCAATATAAGAATCATTGTCCAAACATATGCCTCTAGCATTTAAATTAGTTGCATCAACATTCTCCTTCTATCCTTTGGGTAGGTGGCTGCTGCTAGTTACAAAAGATATAGATACATAAAGCATCCAAATTTATAATCCTCAGTGAACAAAAAGTAATAATAATGTCAAAAAATAAAAAAGGGTAACCAACTAACCTGGTTTTTTTTCTAGCAGAGGATGTAATCATCTGAGAGGCTTTGTTCTCTTGGTTGCTGACATCTTCAGGCACCTTCTTCTGAGTTTTTGAAACTTTTGGACTAGCAAGTGCTTTAGAAGAATTTCTTCCCATTGCTAATTTCTTGGTTTGCATCTCAAACTTGGGAAAGAACCAGATTCAGATGCTTAACAACTTCAATTTTTTGGTAGATATGTTTATAAGTTGTGATCTTCCACAGATTGTCTGACTCGCATGAAGTTTCCTAACAGATTGGGAAATTTTATTTTAAGTTTGAACAACAACATGAATAATAATAATAAAGAATAGAGATTGAAATGTAAAGAAACATATGGGCGGGGGTGTGATGCTTGCCTGGATTGTATTGTCTGCAAGGTATCTTTGGTTACTTCCTTTAAAGCTGACATCAACCCGTTCCCAGCTTATTTGACTCAATCCCTTAATCATCATTTCTGAATTTTTAATTGATGGTATTAGAATTCATATAACTCAGCAGTTGAAAAATGACTTGGTTGCTACCTTCCATGCTGGCATGGCAGTGGCAGTGGCTGTCTTAGTCTTGTGGGTTTTGGGCTGTGGGTCCAGAGAGGTTTCTTATTTTGTGATATTTTATGCATCTTCCTTAAGAAAATGGGGATATCTGCCACTTCTCACAAGATTTTTAATCTATAAAAATACTGAGATAAATTAATTACACTATACCCAGTACTATTATTTTATTTTATTTTTTTACCTTAGGCAGCTGAATCTGATGACGGATTGATGATGTGCTCCATCCCACAAGATCTATTTCAAGTGCTTGAGTTAAGGAAAAAAACATCCAAAACTTAATGGTAGATTTTTTCAGGAAAAAATATTAGGATACGGTCTGAATGGACATTTGCATAAACAACACGGCGTTTGAACGACTGCAATGCGGATCTACAAAATCAACCACAAAATTCATGCAAACAGATCTCCAAATTCTCCTTCTTTTCTACTATGTTTAGCTGAAAAAAGGGGGGATGTCAATGAAAGACTTACATGAACTTTAGGTGTTCTGAATCATTGGCCATCTAAGCCAAGAGAGGGGTCTGTCTCTGTCCATTAGCCTTGTCTTTCAAATACAGATGTCTTCCTGTTCTTCTAACCACCAATGAACTGTGGTACCCTACTTTCTCAAGGCCTCTGACTCCACAAGACATTGGGACCTGAAACCACCAACACTTCCGTCAACTATTTCCAAATAATTAACTCACAATTTACAAACATTTCTGTGTCCTCTTGAGCCAAGGTGTGGAGTCGTAACTATAATAAAGTTAATAACATCAACTCCAACAATTTTTCCAGATCTGTCTTAGTATGCTTGATTCTGTGTGTAGAGCTTAGCAATAGCATATCTTGATATCAGGCCACCAAGTGAGTGACCTATAAATGATATCTTTTCCAACTTTAAGATTGCATTCTGTCACAGATATCACCTACAACCAAAACCACCACTTTTACTTCAAACTACAATGCTGTGTCATAGCAAAAATGAATATTTCTAGGTCTTGGATTTAACCCTAAATATGATTAAGGAGGAGGATACTCACCTCATCTGCTAATTTGCTTCCCATCACATCAATTCCATCAAGTGTTGCTAGTGCAGAGTTACATCTGCTACCTGTAGAGCATATCGATACACAAGATATAGTATGGAAAATAAAAATGATAATACCAATAATACAACCAAAGTTCAAAAACACTTTTAACCAAGAGAAATTATTTTTCTCAACTTCCAGTAATAACATCAAGTTCATAAACATTTGGTATGCACAACTGAGTAGTATCTTCTGAAAAGAGGAGAGGAGTGCTATAGAAATGATTACAGTGAACAATAAGATCCTTGGGATACTTATTTAACAACTTCTAATAAAAATTTTTGGTAGATATGTTTATAAGTTTTGATCTTCAATTTTTTGCATCTCAAACGCCAAGTCTCTATGAGAGTTCGCTGCACAGCATTCACCTGTTACGAAATCAAGTTTTACCAAACCAATATAAGCAATAGATCGAACACCTTATCTGCACGACCCAAACAAACTACTAAAAAAGATGATCGAACTGAACACCTACCTCATGAGTACGAGAAGCTGGGAATGCTATTGTCAAGGACTCAGCAAGAGCTGGCGAATCTAAACAAACAGAGACTGCAGCAGCGAGCCCGATCAAACCTTTAGCGATTGAATCAATCAATTTCTTGATTCGTTCGAATTTGCCTTGGGTAAAGCTTGAGGTGGTGTTGGTACTTTACACTTGCTATGGTAACCATTGAAATTGGAAGAAGATAATCGGTACTTATAGGGAAAAGTTGAAGAGGTTGGTGTTTGAGTGGCTTTGGTGTAAATTGATGAAATGGGTGAAGAATTACTAAGATCAAGACTAGGTCGGCGTATGTCACACCCCAAAACCAAGAACGGCGGAAACGTTCTGGGGCGAAGGACGTCATGTACAATATCACAACACAGTAAATGTAAATAAGCAAACAACATCATCCATTGCATTAAATATATAATTTTAATACAAGCGTGTTCTGTACAGTTTTAGACACCAAAAATATAATGTAAATCAAAATAATATGATGAGTCTTGAATGCGCTCCATCTTCTCAAAAGCTGGCATCGGTACCTGTCTACTGATGACCTGAGAATACAAGTTATTTTGAAAGAGTTTATCAGCATTAAGCTGGTGAGTTCATAAGTATTTTAGTGTCGATGTTTGTTATCAAAACGTTTGAAACTGTCTCAAGTATAAGTTTGTAAAATGTATGTAAGTGTTTGTAAAAGTTTGAATCTCTCAGAAAAACCTATATTTTCTATTAAAGTAGCCTTCTACCAAGGCTTAACTGTTTTGTATGCTCGTTTGTTTTAAAAGTGTGTAATTTCCTAAGTGTAACTATCATTTAACAAATATAGTTTGTACATTAATGGTTAAGTGAGGTTATCACTAAAAATATGTAATGGGTAAATAATTGTAGTACTGTAGTTTTCTATTATAGGGACTACTGCTGTACTAACTACCTTAAACCAGATTTATATTAAGGTATAATGTGATAATTGCACCATACTATCGACTGGTAACAACGACGTACGAATGGTCGTAATAACGGAATGACGTTTGGCACCCGCAGACCTGCAGGTCCGGCTGTAGCTAGCAGCAAGGTGTAGGATAGTCAATCCAGTATAGATCTATACGCAAACTCACGCTCTCCCTCCAAGAGAATTCTGGCTACAACTCGGGCCATGACATTTAAGGCATGCTCCGATCCAGTGGATCACAATTGTTAACGTATTATTGTATATGTAGTGTAATGTTTCTCGTTCTAGTATAGTTGTATATGTTCTCCTCGTAGTATAGTTGTATATGTTCTCCTCCTAGTATAGTTGTATATGTTCTCTTCCTAGTATAGTTGTATATCTTCTGTTTCTAGTATAGTTGTATATGTTCTCTTCCTAGTATAGTTGTATATGTTCTCTTTCTAGTATAGTTGTATATGTTCTCGTAGTAATGTAATGTATAGACTCATGAATGAACTGACTCATTGATCTAGAAGTTGTAGTAGTATGATCCTGTGTTACCCCGATGGTAACTTACTAATGATGTGTATAGTACGCATGAATATGGAAGTACTTTTATGTCTATATATGTATATTTGATATATAAATAATATTGAAATGACCTTTGGACGGTCACCCGAAATCCCACCAGACCACATCCAAATCGAGAAAAAGGAAATAGGGCGGATGGCCTTCCTAAGCCCTTTAAACATTTCTTATATATCTATACATATATGGGAATGCAATTTATAAGAAGTATAACAAAGTTTAAATAAAAGCATTTGATAAGTAAAAGAGTTTGTAAAACATTTTGAAGTAAAGCAGTTTGATAAACAGTTTGAACAGTGATAAAATCATTGGTTTCCTAGTTATTAATCACATGTGATTAATGTAATCACATGTAATTGATGCAATAACTATAAGCATTTAACTTGTATTCCCCCCCCCCCCCATAAAGTATTTAAAACATTTAAAGTATTTCAAAGGTTAATTAAAGGGGGTATGAACTCACTTGTGGTGAGTGGATTGGATTGTAGTGTCGGATACCGTGCTAGGTGGCAAACGGAGACTTGTTCACACGCACGAGCCTAGTTATCATATAATAAGCATATATATAACTAATTAGCCAAATAATAACTTAATGAAATAAGTTGGGACACTTAGGAACATGTAAACACTTTGTATAAGTGTTATAGGTCCTAATGGTTGCATCTAAGTGTTATGGGACAAGGCTAAAGGGGTTTGAAGCTTCCAAGAACCTTAAATAAGAGTTTACTACCCAACAAACCCCACCTAAGGAGTTTACGGTCGTAAAACCTTGAGTTTACGGCCGTGAACTCCAACCTTGGTGGTTTTGGGTGTTTTAAAGTGCTAAATGATTTCTAGAATAAGCCTAGCTTGGTGGTTTAATCCTTTGGGTAGTTTAGGGCATGGATAACACTCCTTTGAGGAATTTACGGCCTAAAGACCATACCCCTTAGATTTTATGGCCGTAAACCCTCATGGGGTGGATGTTTTAATTCTTTTAAGTCTCTTGCACAAGTAGGATAATTTCTAGGCTTTTGATTTAGGCTAAGGGGGACTTTAGGCACACTTTGGTGCCTTTACTTGGAGTTTACGGCCCAAGAGCATTTCTTGGCCGTAAACTCCCTGTTAGGGATGATTTTGATGTGTTTTAGTCCCCATTTTAGCTACAAGTATTTGAGGGTAATAGTCTAAAGCCTTAGGGGTGATTAGGGCTCATTTTGCCCTTGAAAATTGTGTTTACGGTCCAAGAAATTCTTGGGCCGTAAACACCTAAAACTTGGTGTTCTTGAATTATTTCTAGCCTCAAATGATCCTACATATTATGCTAAACTAGTTGTCTAAGAAGGAACTGGGACTAGATAGCCTTAAAGCTCCATTTTGGAGTTTACTCCCCAAGAACGTTCTTGGGCGGTAAACTCCCGGATCTCATATAATAGACATGTAATCTATGTTAATAAGCATAAAACAAACATTATAACACAACTAGAGAAGTGTACTCACGATTTGGGATGAAAACCCAAAGATCCGTGAGAGAGAATATGGCTTTTCTTTAGTTGGAAATGTGAATAATGAATGAATTTAGTTCAGAAATCTATTTATAGTCCTGAAATATTTTGGCAGAAAATATTTTTATTCTGGAATTGGACTCTAACATTATGAAGTGTTGATATGCTCAAGTTTCACAAACCCAAGAGCATCCACTCTCCTGATACCTCCTTAAATGTAAACCTTAGTGTACACAAACTTATTCGGAAAAGTCTGAAGTTCATTGAAACTGGACTAGCTTCTATTGAATAGTTAATGTTCGTACAAAATGGAAATTTCGGGTTGTCACATCATCCCCCCGTTAGAAGGAATTTTGTCCCGAAATTAGAATTTAAGCAAACAAGAAGTTACAAACAATTAAGCGAAAAGATGAGGGTATTTTACTTTCATCTGATCCTCGCGTTCCCAAGTGAATCCCGGTCCTCGCTTGGCGTTCCAGCGGGCCTTCACGATAGGGATACGGCTTTGCTTCGTCTGCTTGACCTCACGGTCCATGATCTCTACTGGTTCTTCCACGAAGTTGAGGCTCTCGTTGATCTCAATCTCGTCGAGTGGGATTACAAGAGTCTCGTCGGATAGACACTTTTTCAAGTTAGATACGTGGAATGTAGAATGTACGTTACGAAGTGCGTCGGGTAGGTCGAGTTTGTAAGCTACGGGGCTGACTCTTGTAAGAATCTCGAAAGGCCCTATGTACCTTGGATTAAGCTTCCCACGCTTTCCGAAGCGTATCAAGCCCTTCCAGGGTGAGACTTTGAGAAGGACTCGGTCTCCCACCTGAAATTCCAAAGGTTTTCTTCGTTTATCAGCGTAGCTCTTCTGTCGGTCTCTAGAGGCTTTTAATCGTTCACGGATCTGAACGATTTTCTCTGTCGTTTCCCGAATGATCTCCGGACCGGTGAGAGTACTGTCGGAAGCTTGCCCCCTGGCTAATTGGGTATCACCCACCTCAGCCCAGCATAGAGGGGATCTGCACTTTCGGTCGTAGAGGGCTTCAAATGGAGCAGCCTTGATGCTCGTGTGGTAACTGTTATTATAGGAAAACTCGACAAGGGGTAAATGAGTATCCCATGCCTTCCCAAAGTCAATCACGCAGGCTCGCAACATATCTTCCAGTGTTTGGATGGTCCTCTCACTCTGTCCGTCGGTTTGTGGATGGTAGGTTGTGCTCATGTCCAGCCTTGTTCCTAAGGAATGTTGTAGTGATTGCCAGAATCTTGAGGTGAACCTACTATCTCTATCGGAGATAATGGACATAGGTACACCATGTAGCCGTACGATTTCCCTAATGTATGTTCTTGTAAGTTTCTCCATCTTGTCAGTTTCTTTGATAGGCAGAAAGTGTGCGGACTTGGTCAATCTATCAACGATGACCCATATGGTATCAAGTCCACCCGTTGTCTTGGGCAACTTGGTTATGAAATCCATAGTGATCCGCTCCCACTTCCATTTTGGAATCTCTGTTTGTTGCAATAAACCAGAGGGCTTCTGGTACTCGACCTTTACTTTTGCGCAAGTAAGCCATTTACTTACGAAGGTAGCAATCTCTGCTTTCATATTAGGCCACCAGTATAGCTTTTTAAGATCCAGATACATCTTATCTGAACCTGGGTGGACGGAATACCGAGTGTTGTGCGCCTCGGTCATGACCAAGTCTCGGAAACCACCGTGTTTCAGTGTCTAGATCCGGTTCATGAAATATAAGGCTCCGTCCCCCTTGGCTTCTAAATTCTTGTCCATTCCTCTAAGGGATTCACTCGTCACATTTTCAGGTTTCATGGCTTCAAGTTGGGCCGCCTGAATTTGCCTAGACAAGTGTGAATGTATGGTTATTGACAATGACTTGACTTTGCAACCAGAATATTCCTTCTGACTTAGGGCGTCTGCTACTACGTTGGCTTTACCCGGATGATAACGAATATCGCATTCGTAGTCACTGAGTAGCTCGACCCACCGTCGTTGTCTCATGTTGAGGTCCTTCTGATCAAAAATGTGTTGTAAACTCTTGTGGTCGGTAAAGATAGTGCTTTTCGTTCCGTACAAGTAATGTCTCCAGATCTTCAGAGCAAACACCACTGCTCCCAGTTCAAGATCGTGGGTCGTGTAGTTAACCTCGTGTGTCTTCAACTGTCTCGAGGCGTAGGCGATGACCTTACCTCGCTGCATCAGAACACACCCGAGCCCTTGATTCGATGCATCGCAATAGACTACGAAGTCTTCTATCCCTTCGGGGAGGGATAGTATTGGCGCGGTGCATAAGGCTCGTTTGAGCGTTTGAAACGCTCTCTCTTGTTTCTCTCCCCAGTCAAAGGCCATGCCTTTCTGGGTCAGGGTTGTAAGGGGTTTCACTATTCCGGAGAAGTTCTGAATGAATCTGCGGTAGTAGCCAGTGAGGCCTAGAAATTAACGAATTTCAGTAGGCGTCTTCGGTGCTGAACAGTTCTCAATGGCTTTAATTTTTTATGGGTCCACGTGGATTCCCTCTTCGCTTACCACGTGTCCTAAGAATTCGACTCTTCGGATCCAAAATTCACATTTTGAGAACTTCGCATAAAGTTTCTCCTTTCGTAATGTCCCTAGAACTTGTCGCAGGTGATCGCCATGTTCTTCCTTACTTCGGGAGTAGATCAGGATGTCGTCAATGAAAACGATGACGAAGTGATCCAAGTAAGGTCGACATACTCTATTCTTCAGATCCATGAAGACTGCGGGCGCATTGGTTAATCCAAATGGCATCACCACGAACTCGTAATGTCCGTAACGATTTCGGAAGGCTGTCTTCGGCACATCCTCCTCTAGTACGCGTAACTAGTGATATCCGGATCTCAGATCAATTTTGGAAAAATAGTTCGCCCCTTGCAGTTGGTCAAAAACATCGTCTATGCGAGGCAGAGGGTAACAATTCTTGACCGTCAGTTTGTTGAGTTCTCTGTAGTCAATACCCATACGGAATGATCCGTCTTTCTTCTTAACGAACAAAACCGGTGCTCCCCAAGGTGAGAAGCTCGGCCTTATAAAGCCCTTGCTGAGCAGTTCGTTAAGTTGACCAGAGAGTTCCTGCATCTCAGCTGGTGCTAAGCGGTAGGGCGACTTGGCTACTAGGGTAGCTCCTGGGACTAAGTCGATTCGGAACTCGACCTGCCGTTGCGGAGGTAATCCAGGTAGCTCTTCTGGGAAAATATCGGGGAAGTCGCTCACTACTAGGATGTTCTTTAGTTCTTTCGTTTCGAGGCTCGTGTCAACGACGTGAGCAAGGAATGCATGGTATTCTTTACGCAGATACTTCTGTGCTTGAATACTTGATATAATGCGAAGATTCGCACCAGGTTTGTCATCGTAGACTATAAGAGTTTCATTAGACGGAAGGTTTAGACGGACTGCTTTCTCGTAGCACATGATGTCGGCGCGATGAAGACTTAACCAATCCATGCCGATGATAACGTCGAAGCTTTTTATTGAGACCGGTATGAGGTCGATTGGGAATGAATGGTTATCTAGAGTTAGGGTATAACCTAAGTATATGCTATTCGTACTTTCAGTTTTTCCATTAGCCATTTCTACTGTGAATAGTTCTTTGAGTGCATGTGGTGGTTGTTTAAGCATGCGAGCAAATTTATGGTTTACGAAGCTTCGCTCGGCTCCACTATCGAACAGAATGCATGCATAGGAGTTATCGAGGAGGAACGTACCAGTCACCACTATCGGGTCAGCAACTACTTCCCCGTGGCTTATAGCTAGTACCCTCCCTGCTCCACCAGCATTCTTTGCTTTGGGGCAGTCCCTCTTATAGTGGCCTGCTTCGCCACATCCATAGCAGGTCGGGCTCGCGCCAGAGCCAGGGACCTGGGTGATCGGTTGTGTCGGGAACTTACAGAAACGGACGGTGTGTCCTTTCCTGTTGCAGTTAGAGCACTGCATTTCACGGCAGGGGCCGTTGTGGTGGAAGTTGCATTTGTTGCACTTAGGCAAACTTCCAACATACTGTTTCCCCGGAGCAGTAGCAGCAGCAGGGGTTACCGCGGCATGCACTGCCACAATTTGCTGCTTTTTGGCAGCTTTCTGCTTCTTCTTTTCATCCCAGAATTTCCGCTTAGTGTCAGCGGGTTTGGAGGGTTCCGGGATGGTTAGGGTGGTTGTTGTTGCAGGGGTTTTGACTCCATGGTCAATGAGTCGCTGTGCCAGTCGCTTGGCACTGTCAAAGGTAGCAGGGGTTGATGCTAGGACATTCCCCTGATACGGAGGCACTAGCCCCCATATGTACCTTTCGATCTTTTTCCCCTCAGTGGGAACCATATTGGGGCAGAGGGCCACCAGCTCGCTGAATCGGGCAGTATAAGCGATTACGTTGGTGCCCTTCATAGTCAGGTTCCAAAGTTCCTGCTCCAATTTCTGGACTTCGCCCCTCGGGCAGTATTCCTCAATCATGAGGTCTTTCATCGTTTCCCAGCCCATGTCGTTGGCTATGACGAGGGTTAGTGCCTCAACGTGGTCGTTCCACCACGTCAGGGCTTTTCCTTCAAAGGTGCATGCAGCATATTTGACTTTGCTCGCAGGAGGGCATGAACAGATTTCGAAGACTGATTCAGTCTTCTCGAACCATTGCGAGAGGGCAATGACTCCGCCGGTGCCATAGAAAGGCTTCAGCTTGCAATTGGTGAAATCCTTATAGGAGCACTCTCTCGAGCGCACAGGGGTTTCAACCGGAATTGATTCAACAGGGGTTC
This sequence comes from Lactuca serriola, assembly GCF_051521515.1. Taxonomy (NCBI): domain Eukaryota; kingdom Viridiplantae; phylum Streptophyta; class Magnoliopsida; order Asterales; family Asteraceae; genus Lactuca; species Lactuca serriola. The sequence continues at coordinate 355,690,607 of NC_136411.1, forward strand.
CACCTCTGTTGGCATCAGATGAGTGATACTGAGCCATGGAAGTCGCCACTGCTGCAGCTACGGCAACATTCAGGGCTGCAGTATCGATGACCGGAGGCGCAGGAGGCGGTGGAGGTGCAGGGTTATTCCTGGGAGATTTGCGAGGAGGCATCTTTTAGCTATAAGTTTATAAAGATGAGAAAGATGGTAAGATTCAATTTGTAAGCAACGTGAGAGTGACACATGGACTAACTAACCATAGCCCAACAGTTGAATGAGTGTTTGAGATCACAACAAAGAATATTAGTAGGAAACACAAATGTACAGATTTTTCCCACAGATTCGATAGATGTCAATAATACTGGTATTACTGATGTAATAACTTCAGGGAAAATCGACCTAACAGTAGGTCTTACATCATACCATACAGAAAAGTTTGATAGTTCTTAGATTCCTAATTAGAGTACTGAAAGTTAGGAATATTTTACAGACAAGTGCTACATAGAGCACATATGTTAAAGGCTATTCCTTAACCAAAAGACAAAGATGTACTAGACATCATCTAACGGCGATGGGAATTTCTCGGGCGAGCCCTGAGGTCGGACACTTGACGAAACACCTCTTGAAGGTGTCGTTCCTGAGCCCTATGGTGGGCTCAAAGTTCTAAGACTTCAGCTCGTGAGGCAGCCAGCTGTTGCTGCAGGGTTTCATTGGTTCTCCGGGTCCGTTCCATGTCTTCTTCATGACGGCAGATGCGGACTGTGTTGACACCTGAGTTGGAATCAGTCTCCATGAACCGGTCGATGGCTGCTCGACCTTGCTCAACATTACGAGCTATTCTGCGGATAATGACGGGCAGAGCTCGGTCAGCAGAACCACCTTCACTGACGTTGTAAAAGCTTCGGTCCCCAAAGTATGGTAAGGGTTGACCATGTTCATCACTCCAGCAATTCAAGTTGGTTGCCCACAAGGGAGTAGGACCTGGAAAAGCTGGTCGGGGGTTGTTGTTTAGGGCTTGACCTACTAGCGGTAGGTTGTTGACTTCAGGCTCGGAGTCAGATCCATCAGAAAAGCCTTCTACGAGGTGATCATTCAAAGGGATTGGATGCTCATCTTCGGGCTCTTCTTCGATCCACCCGGCATTGCCTTCATTTAGAAAGTACGGGTCACCGTGATGGAATCCAGCCATTTAAATCTACGTGAGAAGAGAAGTATAAGAATATAGTATACATGTAACTAGTAGTACAAAATACACCTATAGTATTTTAAGTTTAAGTTCTACTGATCTTCTTGTGGTATTGTTGGTATGTTTTTAGACTTGTTAACACATCACAACCATTCTAGGGCATATGCTAATCACTCCTCGAAGCAGCATAGTTGATCAGGCTATGCCATTCCTAGGACTGACCATACATCCCCAAGCTCACTTGTGATATTTAACAATCGTAATACTTTTGTTCTTGTCATTGTGACAATGATTTTAGTATGAATGCAGACTAGTATACTTAATTAAATATTTTAATATTTAAAGTATAGACTTTGGGTCAGAGTGCTTTAATCCCTAATGGGTTTATAGTTTAGTATATCTTTTATGGGTTGATATACTTGATTCACTATAAATAATGCTCTGATACCAATCTGTCACACCCCAAAACCAAGAACGGCGGAAACGTTCTGGGGCGGAGGACGTCATGTACAGTATCACAACACAGTAAATGTAAATAAGCAAACAAAATCATCCATTGCATTAAATATATAATTTTAATACAAGCTTGTTCTATATAGTTTTAGACACCAAAAATATAATGTAAATCAAAATAATATGATGAGTCTTGAATACGCTCCATCTTCTCAAAAGCTGGCATCGGTACCTGTCTAATGATGACCTGAGAATACAAGTTATTTTGAAAGAGTTTATCAGCATTAAGCTGGTGAGTTCATAGGTATTTTAGTGTCGATGTTTGTTATCAAAATGTTTGAAACTGTCTCAAGTATAAGTTTGTAAAATGTATGTAAGTGTTTGTAAAAGTTTGAATCTCTCAGAAAAACCTATATTTTCTATTAAAGTAGCCTTCTACCAAGGCTTAACTGTTTTGTATGCTCGTTTGTTGTAAAAGTGTGTAATTTCCTAAGTGTAACTATCATTTAACAAATATAGTTTGTACATTAATGTTTAAGTGAGATTATCACTAAAAATATGTAATGGGTAAATCATTGTAGTACTATAGTTTTGTATTATAGGGACTACTACTGTACTAACTACCTTAAACCGGATTTATATTAAGGTATAATGTGATAATTGCACCATACTATCGACTGGTAACAACGACATACTGTCACAACTAGAAGTTCTGTGTCTTGTAATCACTACACTCAAGTAAAATGTAGAATCAAAAACTTAAGAGCATGTATGATGCTTACTCTATGACAACAAAATTTCGATCCAATACACCATACAAGTACTACAAATAGTCAACAAGCAATTGGAAACCCTAGAAGTTCTTGATTAGGTCCATTTTGGGACTAGGACTTCCTTATTGGACTCAATGGACCAATAAGCTTCCAATTTGACTACCATGGGATTAGAACCTTTAAATGGGCTCTAATTCGATTCACATTCATTTATTTCAACAATTTGGACCATATTGGGCCTAGAATGAAATAAATTAAATATTATGAATCATAATTAACTTAAACTAGCCCAACAAAGTGTAAAAATCATATTATATTTTTATTTGGGCCAAAAATCATCCAAACTAACTATAATATGGGCTTAGGGGCATTAAAGCCCAATGATCTCCTTCCCTTCCAAATTCTCGGCCGAAAGCCCAAATCCAAAAAGAAAGGAGTTGACCTAATCCTTGCCACCTCACTTATATCCCACATATCTCCATGCATGGACCAACATGCATCTAGGATTGTCAACTCACCTCTCTCTCTTCTCTTCTTCTTGACCTCGGCCGAAAGCACCCACACACACACACACTTCATCACTTTTCACTGATGAGATTAAAGACCTTTAATCAATGAAGATCGATTAAATCTTGAACAAGTATATAAATATAAAACAGTAAGAACGCAATAATAAGAACAAGACAAGATAGAATCAAACGAGTCGAATGATTAAACAGAATCCTCAGAAGAGCTCGATTAAGAACTGTTGGATTAATGTCTAAGTCCATAACTATATTTGGTAAGACTTGACCCGACCCGGCATGGTCCATTTGGGTTGCATACCATCATGCACTTGAATGAGAGAAATAAGACACTTATGGTTATTAATATATTATAAGTTCTAGTATATTAATAATAAGAATAATAAGATTATTTAATTAGTATTGATCAAGAATTAATCTAGGATTAATTAAGTGATCAAAAGAAGACTAATTAAATATATGGGTTGATAGTGTAAATCATCCATACTTGTATAGTGGGCTAATGCTCCATGGATAATCAAGTTGGGCTAAAACCCATAGGATGGTCCATGGATGCTCCATGGTGTATTTGTACCCATGGATCCAAGGAAATGGAAAGCCATGACAATTAAGAGTTTACCCTAATTGTGTAACTATATAAGCATCTTATTATTGAGGAAAAATTGGCCACTAGAGATAGTGAAGAAAGGGCTAGCCGATTTTGGTGAGTGTAGAATTCTCTCAAGTCATTCTAAGTGTTTTGATGATTGTGATTCCATTTGAGGTGTCACACTTGGGGCACTAGGCACTCAAACTTCATGAAGACATTCTACACCAAAGAGGTATGTATTCTATCTTGCTATAGTCATTGTTATGTATGCTAGATTAGGATAATACCTTGGAAGTTCTTATTTGCATGTATAATAGAGAAAACATAGATCCAAGGTATTTAGGGTTGCATGTACACTTAGGAAGTGTTAGAATGCTCAAAACCCAACAGTGGTATCAGAGCCACGGGTTGTTTTCTGTTATATTGATGCAAATATTTTATTTTCAAAGTTGAAAAAAAAAAAGAAAAAAAAACATGAAGTTCGTCAAATTTTAAGATAATTACTTGTTCTTGTGAAAAACTAATTATTTGTAAAATTTGAATAATTTGCTTTATGAGTTGAATTAGGTCAAATTTAATAAAAGATAAAATGATATGATTATTTTATTAGTTTTAAAAGTTTGATCTAAAGAGTTTTTTGAAACCTCCATAAGTTATGGATATGAAAAGGTTTTAAAAAAAAAAAAAAAAAAATTGATTCAAAGTTTTTTTATGGAGTTACAAAACTTGGTCTTAATGTTTTAAAGAATTCCATAACTTGTTCTTAAGATATGGAACATGAAAAGTTTTTTTTTTTTTTGAATTATCTTGTTCTTATGAGTTGCTTAGATTAATAGAAAAGTTAGTTGAAATAGTTGTTTTCAATCCATTTTAATCTAAGAGTTGAGTATAAAATGTGTTTGTGTAACTTGTCCTCAAGTTACATGAAGAGTCACATTAAAGACTCATAAAATTCATAAAAGTTGGCAATGGTTACAAAATGAAGAGTCTTGTGTCATTGAATAATTTTTTATGACTCCATAACTTGTCCTCAAGTTATGGATGTCCAAGAGTCACTTCATTAAAGAATAAATATGTAACCATAATTAAATCCATAAGTTATAAAATAAAGAAAAGTTAGTTCTTTTATTAGTTTAAAGTCTTCCATAACTTGTCCTCAAGTTATGGAACTTGAAGAGTTTTTGGATTAAAACTACTTTAAACACATAAGTTATGGAATTAATTAGTTTTGAATAGTTTCAAAACTTGCCCTCAAGTTTTGGAATTTGTAAAGTTTTCACTTATGAATACTTTAATTCCAAGTTAGCCCTTAGAATTTTAAAAGTTAAAATTCAACCCTTATACTTTATAATATTATAAGTTAATAATATATATATGTATAAGAGTAAAGTCAGTCTTACCGCTAGTACGCCTCATTCACGAAGCCGGTCTATAAGGTGGGTATAAGGTTGTTGCCTATAAAATGGCAACTTAATGGGTGTCCACTCTCACCCACCGCTTGCTTGACTGGTGGAGGGTCGTTAGCCGAACGGGTTTGACAGGACTAGAATTCTCCCTTCATTAAAAGTATTAATGAAAAATACTAAGTAACTAAACTCTTAATAATACCCAATCTTAGTTACTTAGGAAAAATGTGAATAAGGTGCTAAGCCATGAAATTACACTTTACACTTTGTCTAAGTCGTTAGTGGAGCGTGTGTGGTTAACCGGCACACTAACTTGGACTTAACAAGGTAGGTAAAGGGTGACTTAATATTTATCATAGTATCGATGGAGCGTGTGTGGTTAACCGGCACATCGATTGAGGGGTAATTTATTAAGGGTACCAAGTGATTTGCATGGTTACTTCACACCTTGTTTTGTGATCCTCGGCATCCCAGTCACAAAACCTGAAGGGCACACTCGAGATTGAAACATGCCTTTGAAAAGTTCAATGAATCTCAAAGATCTAGGAGTTTCAAAACCAATTGAAACCTAATAATTCATTTCGTTTATCTTGGTGGAAATTGGTGAATCGTCATTCACCTACCTTCAAATATTTTATAGCTTGGATTACGGCATACCTCTTCTAAGTTATAAAATAGTTTGTTGGGTCCTAGCCTTAATATTTCATATTGGGTGTCATATTAAGGACTTTAAATCAACTATCTTGAATATCTCCCAAAAGATGTCTGGTTTAGACACCTATGATCTTCCCAAATCTCTTGAAACAAGGTTTCCTAATGAAGATGATGTCCCATGGATATCATACTTCTTCACCTCTTCAAATTATTCTCCCTAACCCACAAGTTCTTGAAAAGTTTAAGGTCACTCAAGCCTTATTGGCAAGGCAAGGTCTAGGTGTGAGCACATCTTGGAGATGTAGTCACATATTGACAAGCCGGGAGAGTTGGGTGTCAAAGTCTTGAGAAAGTTGGTGGTTCAATCACTTTCTAAGTCACATAGTGAGTTCCTTTGGGACACCTATGAAACAGACTATGACAAGACCCTTAATGATCTTATCTATTTGTTAAGATCAACTTCCTTAATACTTGATGGACATTGACAATAGTGACACAGGAAATCCAGTAAAGCATTCTCTTCCCAATGGAAAGGGATCGGCCATAGTCAATTCGGTTGACCAAATGGTAAAGAGAAAAGCTAAGTCTGTGATAGTCCCGTGTACCATTATCAAAGGGTCCATATGTTTATATTGCCAAAGGAAGGGGCATTGGTTGCGAAGCTGCCAAATTTACCTAAGGATGTTAAAGTCAATAAGTTTGACTCTACTTCAGGTAAAGTCCACTATCTAACTCTGTTAAGTTTCTATTCTGAGATTCTTGATACATGATGTGACTGGGTCACATGGTGATGTTTAAGAATCAAAGAAAAGTGAAGAAACTTAAAGAAAGAATATGCTGAATCTGATCGCGTAGATGGATTTCTATCGCGTAGCTTGAAAAAATCGGATTCGTGAGCTACTTCTCAGGAGTTATGAGATATTGCTTAAGGAATAGATAACAACAAGTTTTCATATGGATTGTAAGGATAAGTTTTTCCGCAAAGTTTTAAAATAAAAGAAAATTTTTTATTTTATTTATTTTAAAATTTCCTTACAATGGCATTTGAGGAAAAATTGTTGCTTATATGATTCCATTATGAGCAAGAGTGGAAATATGAAATTGATTCTTTCATTTGTGGTAATGTCTAAATTTACCAAATAAGGAAAGATTCTCATCACCCAAGTTTCAAGTGGACTGGAACTTGGAATCATGCATGTTGTATAGCATGATGAATGAGAACTTTCAAGTTTTGGAAAATTAAGACTAATTACTCGGCCACATGGATGTGTGAGTCAAGTAAAGGACTAAGGGATCAAGTACACATTCTTGTGCACTGATTAAGTCCACCACAGAAGATTGATAAGACTATTCGTCATAGTTTACTAAAGCTCAGTAAATATGATTATACTTACAAGCTTAAGTGTAACTCTGAGACATTGGAAAAGGTTCCAATGTATGGCAGGGCGAATATGAAGAATCAAATTAGGCAGAAGGATAAAAGTTTCTCATATCTGAAAAGATGGGAGAGTACTTTAGTATCAGTTGTGATCATCTTAATGATTAAGAAACCATATCAAAATTAGTTCTCTAAGGAAATCTTAGTGCATTCTTATGACTAAGAAGAGGAACTTGAATTTTTGAAATGGTTAAATCAAGAAGATGAGTCATACTTCGTTCCAATACAAGTCTTAGAGTCATACTCCAAGATTGTCATTTGAGTGACATGTCTTAAAGAAGGTTTAAAACACTTGTCAAATGTAAGAGTAAAAGTTTTCTATTCTTGTACATTTGAAATTGGTAAGTTGTGATGTTTTGGATAAAACAAAGACCAACTTAGGCCAATTGGGTAAAGTGTTTTTCTTGATTAGAATCCGCACTACCTCTTGGATGTTTGACAAGGGAGTCTTATATGTCAAGAGGACAGTGGGAGTCTTAAAGGTCTTGAAAGTCTCAAGAAATAATCAAGAATAAAACCTGAAGTTCTTCGCTAGCACACGACTTGAGGTTTATAACCTATCGTGTTGACATATCTGTGCCCATTCCAGTTAAAGTTGGCTTTGCATATGAGTTCTTAGAGTTCTCAGTTTGTTGCATAACAACTTGGAAGCAATGGCAGGCCCTTGAGCTGCCAGGTGGCAAGAAGTTAAGATTGAGTTCAATCCATATGGTTTTGGATTTGTCATTATCTTTGTCTTGTGATTATGGTTTGACAAATTTATATGGGTAGGAACTCATACACCATATAAATCTAAGTGTCATAAGGTTTCTCTCCGATTCATGAAAATGATGGTGAGGAAACACTTTCACTAAGTAGATTTTATCTAGATAGCAATTGTGATATTTGCATTCTCAAAGTCGTTAGTGGAGCGCGTGTGGTTAACCGGCACACTAACCTGGACTTGTGAGAAGTTGCAAAAAGGTCTAAACATTATGATTACGGCATCCCTCTTCATAATTGTTTAGATACACAAGTGTGCTATCTAAGGGAAGGTGTATGATTTTGATAAAGACTTATCAAAACAATCTAGTATCAGAAATCTGAACTTTGGTAAGAAAGTCAGCTGATTTCTGAGTACATGTCAAAGCTAGTGGGAGCATAAGTGTTATGCTAATAATCATCATGTTAGTGGGAGCATGATAATTATGATAAGTATTGCAAGTTAGCAATGTTAATTATAGAAAACAAAAATTTTAATTGGGAAAAAGTTGTTTTGCTATAATTAAGGGAGAGGAAATTATACTTCATATCAAATCTATAAGCTTAGATCGTGAGGTTTTAATCATTTAGTCAAGGATATATATGAATTTCATGTTGGAATGGCTCAACATAAGGAAATTCTGTATATGGGTCCATTATTTGCGTTCTAAAATTCGATTATGATTACGGCATCCCTTTTCATAATCTGAATTATGAGAACTTGGCAAATAGAAATGGAAATGTTATAGCAAAAGACTGGTTTAGTCTTTATGTGAGACATCATGAATCGTGTCCCATATGCTTCGGATATAGGATCGATTACATGTGCTATAATCATCCGTTCTAAAATTTTCCAAATGCCTGGGGCATTAAGAAGGGAAAAGGTTTAGAACTGGATATGACTAAAAGGATTAAACAATTGTCGAGGACAATCTAAGGTTTACCAAAGATTGGTTTCTCAAGGACAGTTGGAAGTATAGTGATAATTCTGGAAGGACCATATTGACATAGTCTGTAAGGAGGCAACTCCTGTTCAGAAGTGATAAGTCAGAATGGAATCTGGAAATGTTTCAAAGTTAGAAATTTCAATCTGTGTAAGATTAAGGAAACTTAATGCAAGAAGGATATTTCCAAGGAGTTTATCTCCTTTGGAATGCTCTGTAATGATTGTTGTCAAGTCTTTATGACTTTGTGCATAATCATTACAAGAGTATCAATGCATATAAGTTTAGAATCTAATAGATTTCAGTAAATGGCATGAATTTGGAATTCTTGCATTTGCAGTAAGGATTTGGGAGTGTGAAAAGAGAATCATTAAAGTTATGTTCAATGGATCTAGTTCACAAAGTAAAGATCATAGACAAACATAGTATGCATACTTGGTGTGTGGCATGACTACTGTTTAAGAAAACATAGTGTACATGCTTGGAGCATGGGACAACTATTGTTTTAAATTCAAGAATAAAGTTGATAGCTGAAACAGTATACAATGAATAATGTGTAATCATATGGTGATAAATAAAAGGTGTTTTATTTATGTTCAAAGAGTTGATACCATATTGGATTCAATTATTATTGTGTTTCACTTTGCATGTTTTGACTTCCCGAATAAACTGGGTTATTCTTCCGGAATGACTAAGTTATTCAAACCATCCACAGTCGGTCATATGTTGGAAGTAGATATGAATTAAGACTGTCATGATGGGTTGTAGAGGTCTAAGGTGTTGGACAAGGCTACAACAATCATGAGTGCTCATAAGTTCTGAGTATTGGATTCAACCCGCGCTCATTGGAATCACTTCATGGATTTTATCACGAGTGATCATGAGACGATAATATCTTATATTCTTCAAACCTAGAGATATGAGTTGTTACTATGAGTTGATAGTACATTGATTGCATGAAAATGCATTTGGTAACTCGGTGCTATAAAACGTGCTTTTGTGTATGATTCAACAAGTAGTAGAACAAGCCATATGAGTCGAAGTTTATCCATTCCTTTTACCTTCGGGATAAAAGCGATATCTGTGGGCCCCTCGATGATTTGATGATGACAAATGGAAGTGCTCGGCCGGGCCAGGACTGATTTGATTTGTTCAATTAGTCAGTTGTCATAAATCGGAAATCGGGAAACAACAAATGGACAGAGAGAATGATTATAATCCATGTCTCAGTCCATATGATATCTAGAATGGAGGAATATATGATCCCTTATCTAATGGACAAGTCACTGACAAAGGTCAGAGTTCATCTACAAGGTCAGAGTTCGACAGAAGCTTTTGAGAGCTACGATTGCCGGTTGGTTCCTGAAGTCATACGCAATAATAGTTTTAGACTTATCCAAGTGGGAGACTGTTGGATTAATGTCTAAGTCCATAACTATATTTGGTAAGACTTGACCCGACCCGGCATGGTCCATTTGGGTTGCATACCATCATGCACTTGAATGAGAGAAATAAGACACTTATGGTTATTAATATATTATAAGTTCTAGTATATTAATAATAAGAATAATAAGATTATTTAATTAGTATTGATCAAGAATTAATCTAGGATTAATTAAGTGATCAAAAGAAGACTAATTAAATATATGGGTTGATAGTGTAAATCATCCATACTTGTATAGTGGGCTAATGCTCCATGGATAATCAAGTTGGGCTAAAACCCATAGGATGGTCCATGGATGCTCCATGGTGTATTTGTACCCATGGATCCAAGGAAATGGAAAGCCATGACAATTAAGAGTTTACCCTAATTGTGTAACTATATAAGCATCTTATTATTGAGGAAAAATTGGCCACTAGAGATAGTGAAGAAAGGGCTAGCCGATTTTGGTGAGTGTAGAATTCTCTCAAGTCATTCTAAGTGTTTTGATGATTGTGATTCCATTTGAGGTGTCACACTTGGGGCACTAGGCACTCAAACTTCATGAAGACATTCTACACCAAAGAGGTATGTATTCTATCTTGCTATAGTCATTGTTATGTATGCTAGATTAGGATAATACCTTGGAAGTTCTTATTTGCATGTATAATAGAGAAAACATAGATCCAAGGTATTTAGGGTTGCATGTACACTTAGGAAGTGTTAGAATGCTCAAAACCCAACAAGAACATCAACTGTGGAGGATTAGAAGGTTACAAGAACGATTAAAGAAACCTGCAATCTATCGTCAAGCTCTGGAATAATCGCTAAAATCTTTTCAATCGTTAACCTAATATGCATGCAAGCATATACTTATATATTAAACATAAAAGGCTCACGGTTCGACAGGCCCAAACCGGAATACAAAATTAAATAAACTATCGAACCCAAAAGACGCAACATCAAAATAAACTTTAGCCCAACAATCTCCCCCTTTGCGTCAATTTGGAGCGAGACCTTCACTTGTTACTTGGGCCAGCAGCTGAAGCAGGTACCTTCTTCTTCACGGTGTTAAACAGACATTTGGTGATGGAGAGAATGGTCTGTCTAAACCGGATGTACCACTGGATCATATCATTGAAGTACTTGATGTCATCAGCCGAGTTCTCTTTACACCGTTTGATGATCGATAATACGTGCTCCAAACAAGCCGTGGTGTAAAGGTGTTTGTCAGCTAAAGCAAAGAGACATTTCTGTCCTTCTGCTCTAGTGAACATAACCGAGTTGCGTCTCAGATCAATCTTGCCCATTTGCATTTGGTTTAGATCACTGGCCGATCCCACAGCTGCTATCTTCGGTTTCTTCTTGAAAACAGTGGAGACCTCCTGATCCATTAGGGCAACCTCCATGATGTAGCAGGCTAACATCCTTTTGACATGGTCTATAATGGGACCGTATTCGGCTTCATCAGTCAAAAGGATATTATACAGGACAATCCAATCATGAGGATTTAGATTCGGTAGATCCGCCAGGGAGATAAGATGAGTAGTTCTTGCAGATCCCCGAATGAGCTTGAACCGAACGTTTGTGAATCTCCCTTCGGCGTAAGGCTTCAGCACCCGAACGTTTACAATCTTCTGGGCGCTCCAAGTAAGGTATTGAGGACGAGCAGCCGCCAGATAGAAGTCAATAAGCTCCCTGTCAAGCTCAGCGTTCGGATGAGGGACTTCAAAGATGTTAGAGACGGCGTGGAAGATGAACGCCTTTCGAGTTAGCGGCATGTCGAACTACGAGTCGACAGTATTGTTGCAGTCGAACGAAATAACCGGCTCGAGCCATTGTATGCTGGGAGTTTCTATGGCCTCTTTGATCATTCTCTCCCGAGTCCATGCAGGGAAGAGAGTCTTCCTACTCTCAAGGAGATCGTGGGCTTCCTTTTGCCTGCGTTCGGCTTCTTCAGCCTCTCACGCCACACGACTGGCATCATCATCAGCATTGCGACTGTTCTTTCGTTTTAACATGTCAGCAATGGTCTCCTTGTCTTCATCTTCATCTTCTTCCTCAGCTAAGTTTTTGCCTTTGTTCTTCACACCCGAACCCGAGGCATGACCAGTCGGAGGTGGTTCGGTTGTGTGAGTAGCTTTGGAGGAAGGAGGTGGTTTCGATCCAGTCTGCTCATCTCCCCCTTGTTTCGGAATGGACACGAAACTCGGTAGGCCTTCAATTTTGCTGAGAAGGTCCATGGCCAGAGAGAGCTTTTCAGCGAGGGTACGCCTCACCGAATGGTTAAGAATGGGATCGTGTGCTTCGAGGATGTTGGATAATGCTGCGTGGACATCCGAAACACACGTTTTGATCACCTCTCGTTCGGATCGAAGAGCTTCCAGTTGTTCTTGTGAGTCGGATAGTTGCGTGCTCTTGACCTTTAGGGCGGTTGTTTTACTCGCCAGAACGTCCATCAAAGCATTCTCGGCTGCGAGATCCTCCTGTAACTTAGCGAGGTGCGCATCGATGGAGGCACGAAGGGCCGAGTTGTCGTCGCTTATGTTTTGGCGTAGGGTAGCGAACGAAGTCAACTCCGTTGAGATGAACTTGGCCAATTGCTGAACAATCGGTTCCAAAGTTGTCTTGGTGGCGTCGGCATTTTCCTGCAAGGACTTCAGCAGGACAGAAGCGTCGGAGAATAGTTTATCGACTTTTTTGGTCGCAGCCTCACAGGCTTTGGTGGAGGCATCAATCACAGCAGTTGCTGAGGCTACCGAATCATGTTGAGCCCTGGAGAAGGCATCAACAATTTTCTGAAGGGCAGCTTCAGAAAGAGAGGACTGCTGGTTGAAAGAGGTGGCAAGAAGTAGGTCAACCTTCTCATGGAGCTCTTTTAGATGCTTCTTTGTCACTGGAGCATCATCCTCCTCATCACTCTGAACTTGAAACGGAATATAGTATACCGAATCGAAGTTCATGTGTTCACCACCGAGGTAAGGATTTTCGCCATCAGAGGCATTTTCTGGAGATGGAGGGGGTGGTGAAGCTGGGGGTGTTGTGGGTTTTGTAGGTTCAGGTTGAGTGGGTGTGGGAGTAGTTTCGGGTGGTGGTTGAGTATGGGTAGGTTCGGTTGTATGGGTTTCAGTTTGTGGTGGTTCGGTTACAGGAGGGGTTTCGGTAACTGGTGGTGTTTCGGTTGCGATTATGAAAATGGGTGGTGGTATAGGGAAAGATGTTGGTGGAACAGTGGTGTTGGGGATTATGGTCGGAATAGAAGTAGGAATGGTTGGAGGAGGGGAAGGAACTGGGGAATTATGAAGTTCTATTTCTGGGGTAGGGGACCGAGGTAGTGTGTTGCCTCGTTGAGGAGATTCGTCTCCTTGAGAGCCGTCAGAATCCGAACTCCCGCCCTCAGAATCGCTTGAAGAAGAGGGAATAACAAGCTTGCGCTTCGGTTGTGTCTTCCTCCTCTTCGGCTGTGGGAATTGTGCAGCCTTTGTTTGTTTCCTCTTTTTGGGAGAAGGACCCTTAGGAGCTTTGGTCGCTTGCTTCCCTTTGTCAGCCTTTTTGCCCCTGTTCGTCGGTTTGTCAGCATCATGGATAGACCTGAGCATATCCGGTGTCAGTTCCCTAGGACCAGTTGGCCTAAACTCCTTGATCGTCCGAATCAATCTGCTGTCAGAGGGCACGTCTGCATACATTGTCTCCGGGATGGAGCCAATGAAAGAAAATTTCGATGCATCTGAGACGATGATCTTCTTGGTATGAAACGTACCAACAGAAGACATCGATGCATCGACAGCAGTTGGGATTTCAAACTTGTCCATCGCCCATTTTGTAATCAAGATCCAGAACCGGGCCAACGACACCTCAGAGTGTCGGGATGATGAAGAGAGGCTCTGGAGAGCTGTTGCCATAGGACCAACCCATAGTCCAGGTTAATCCTGTTGTAGACCGCGTACATGATCGATAGGAAGAGGAGACTAGCACCGTCGGATCCTGAGCTCCGTTCCGACAGGCCTTTGAAAAGAACTGTAAATAAGCCGTTCCACTGTGGCGGCAGGCAGGACTTTTTGAACTTAGCAACGGAGGTAAGGACCTCCGTGTACCCCATGTTGTAAAACATGTTATACAGAAACCCAACCGGAATCGTCTGCGGGTTAATTCTCGATGGGTCAACAGAAAACCCAAGCATGGTGCAGAAACGTGGGCGAGAAATGGAAGTCTTGTGTTCTGCAATTTCGAAGAACACCCGGTCGACTGCCTTGTCGTAATAAGCAGTCGCGTAAAACTGCGATAGGGCCACCATTGGCACAGATTCGATCCTTGAGAGAGCTGGAGCGAGTTGGGAGTACTTCAAGCATTCAATGATTGGCGACATGTAGGAGTCGTACGCCAGTGGGTTAAGGTCAATCACCAGACATTGTTGTGGACGAATGGGGAGGATTTGTGAAGTAGCATGGACAGAGGAAGATTCAGCCATTGTTGAAGGTTTGGAGAAGATGATGAACAAGAGATCTGTTTGGGAGTATTTGTTCTTTGGAAATTTCGGAGGCAGTAAAGAGGTAAAAGGTATTGTAGACGGCCTTTTATAGTGGGTGATAGGAAAGAGAGAAATCGTTGCAAATCTTCTATGGAAATACGAAAAGGTTTCCTCAGTGACAGATGGATGACAGTTGAGGCGTGCGATGATCACGTAGGAGAGAGAGTGTCAGATTCCTAGGATCACGCCGCCCAACAAGCGCCGTTTCAGAGAGAAAACCGTTCTAATTCCTCATGCGCCTTTAATTGCCAAAATGATGACGCTTGGATGTCGCACACGCGTCCACAATGTCAGTAGAAGCAGGGCCATTTCAAATTCACACGCACCCCCTTTTTACCGTCGTTTGAATTTTAATCCCTTTAACTCCCGCCGAGTCAGCATCCTTTCTTCTTATCCTTTTAAATGGCATGTTTTGAAGTAAATGCCCACGTGGATTGTTTTTGACCACAACTCCATAATGAACCACCAAGTAATAATACAGCCTGTAAATAATTAGTAACGGAATTTTGGAAAATCAAGGATTTTCGTGCAAAGAGTGTAAAAGAAAAAGAAATAAAGCAACTCTTTTAGGGATTTTCTGTGATGTCAATAATGACATGAAACTGATGATCCCGGGCACGAATCTCGTCCTTCAAGGTCAAGAGAGACCTTAAAGTGTTAATGTGGATTCCCGTTAAATTACGATCAAACACTTATTAATAAATGTTGAAAGGCTTCTTTTAATTAGGCTAAATAAGGGTGGCTTTCGCTTTGATTCAGCAATTCTAATCTTGAAATAAGAAAGAAAGTGAACAAAGTACTTGTGAGACCGGTGTAGTCTGTTGAACAAGTAGGTAGGAGTTTTTATTTTAAAGTGACTTGGATAAATATAAAATCTCAAAAAAAAAAATGAAACTGGATTCCAAGGGAAGAAATGTTATGGTTGTTAACAAGTTCATAGGAATCACGCAAAAGAGAATTTGAGATTAAATGAGGGTACATTCGTCAATTCTTTGGTATTGAATATTGGGTTTCACTCAGCTCGTAGTGACACGAAACTAAGATCATAAACACAGATGTTGTGTAACCATAAACCTCAACGGTAATTTCTGAGAGTCTCAAGGGTTACGATGATGAAACGAATGTAATGGAGAAGTGTAATGGAGATGGTGTAAGAAAACAAAGTACCTCTGCTGCTAAAATAATGACCAAGCAGGAAACTCTTAACTCATGTGAGAATAGAGTGAGGTAGCTCACGATTAGAATAAATGTGTTAGCCTTATTGGGAAGACTAGGTTTGTGTATACCAGGTCATGAAGGCTATTATTCAAAATCTTATGAGGTTTGGGACGCATACAGCAGCATGCTTCTAGGGACGCTTAAGTAGTTCATCAATTATATCCCCATAAACAAACAAACACACAAGAAAAAGAAAAAGAGAAATTTTTTTTTTTTTGGTGTTTTTGAGATTTATTAAAAAATATATAA
The DNA here is from genome assembly GCF_051521515.1 of Lactuca serriola. Taxonomy (NCBI): domain Eukaryota; kingdom Viridiplantae; phylum Streptophyta; class Magnoliopsida; order Asterales; family Asteraceae; genus Lactuca; species Lactuca serriola. The sequence continues at coordinate 355,706,709 of NC_136411.1, forward strand.
AAAAATAAATAAATAAATAAAAAATTAAATGAAAGAAGTTAAAAAAAAATAAGACTTAAAAAAAACTTTGGAAAAAAAATGAAAAACCGAACCCGAACGTTCGGTTAGGAAAAAGTTGAAAAACCGAACCCGAGCGTTCGGTTGGTTTCGATTCAGGAAAATTTTGAAAAACCGAACCCGAACCTTCGGTTGGTTTCGGTTCAACAAAATTTTGAAAAACCGAACCCGAACCTTCGGTAGATTTCGGTTTTGCAAAATTTTAAGAAACCAGGGAGTTTAGACATGCAATTTGGAAAAACTTTTAACACAAAGAAAAAAACAATTTTGTACAAGAAATATACAATAGAGAAAAACTACCTTTGAAGTGATGAGCGAGTCAGATGGTGTAACCGAACCCGAACGTTCGGTTGGTTTCACTTCTTACGTTTGAGGTGGAGAGGTAGTGTGAGGTACTGACTCTGATTCCATCATACCTAGCCCTTGCAATATTTTGTTGAAAGATGCTTCAGGAAGAGCTTTGGTAAAGACGTCAGCCAGTTGATCAGTGGTTCTTACGAAGTGAACTTCGACATTTCCATCTTCCACGTGATCTTTGATGAAGTGATACCTCAGTGCTATGTGTTTGGTTTTAGAGTGTTGCACTGGGTTATGACAGATCCTAATTGCACTTTCAGAGTCACAATATAGTGGGATCTTCTTCATATTGAGTCCATAGTCTCGAAGTTGACTTTGGATCCAAATCACTTGGGATGTGCAGGATGCAGCGGTAATGTATTCCGCTTCGGCAGTAGACAACGACACACACGTTTGTTTCTTGGATTGCCAGCTAACCAACTTCCCGTCAAGGAATTGACAGCCACCAATTGTGCTTTTTCTGTCGAGTCCACATCCTCGTAGGTCAGCATCAGAATAGGCTTGAACGAAGAAGCCTGAGTTGGATGGATACCATAGACCTAAGGAGGTGGTTCGCTTGAGATAGCGTAAGATGTTCTTCACTGCCAGCATGTGAGGTTCGCAAGGGTTTGCTTGAAATCGAGCACAATAACACACAGAAAACATGATATCAGGCCTGCTAGCAGTAAGGTACATTAGTGAGCCTATCATTTGACGATAGAGCGTGATATCAACAGCCGGTTTGTCTAGAGATGGGGTAAGCTTGGTGCCGAATGCCATTGGGACTTTGACTTTGGAGTCTCCCATCATGCCAAACTTTGCTAGGAGGGTCTTTGTGTAAGCTTCCTGATTAATAAAGATGCCTTCGGGTCCCTGTCTTATATTTAAACCAAGGAAAAAGTTAATAGGACCCATTGAGCTCATTTCAAACTTAGTCTCCATCAACTTTCTGAATTCAGCTGTTAAGCTGGGATTCGTGGAGCCAAAGATGATGTCATCGACATAAATTTGAACTATCATAAGGTGGTTACCTTCCTTTTTGCGAAAGAAGGTTAGGTCAACCGAACCTTGTTTGAATTTAGACATCTTTAAAAATTTAGTTAGCGTTTCATACCAGGCTCTCGGAGCTTGTTTGAGTCCGTACACAGCTTTATCCAGAATATAGCAATGGTTTGGATACTTTTCATTCACGAACCCAGGAGGTTGCTCCACATACACAGTTTCTTCAAGTTCGCCATTGAGAAATGCACACTTGACGTCCATTTGGAAAACTTCAAAGTTTTTGTGAGCAGCATAAGCCAGAAATATTCTAATAGATTCTAGCCTAGCTACTGGAGCGAACGTCTCTTCATAATCTATCCCTTCCTCCTGACAGTATCCCTTTACAACCAGACGAGCCTTGTTCCTTATTACATTACCTTCCTTGTCCATTTTGTTCCTGAAGACCCATTTGAGTCCAACAACCGAGGCATCTGGTGGAGTTGGAATGAGGCGCCAGACTTTGTTCCTTTCAAATTCGTTCAGTTCGTCTTGCATTGCTTGAACCCAATCAGAGTGATCGAGGGCAGTATTAACTGTCTTTGGTTCAACTTTTGATACGAAAGAGTTAAACATACAAAACTCAACCTTTGAAAATAAGGATGTCTGTTTTGCCTTCAGTTGTGATCGGGTTAGAACTTTTTCAGATACATCACCAACTACTTGAGAGATAGGATGATCTCTGGTCCATTTGGTAAGAGGAGGGTAATTCGGATCAAAGGTTGGATCTAGTTCAGCATTGATCATTTCTTTTGGCTCAGATTGGCTATCGTAATTAAGCGTCATATCATCATGCTCCCCCTCAATTGATGAGCTTTGAATGACTTGAGTTTCAGGAGTCTCTTGTGGTGCTGTACTTTCAGGCATTGAAACACCTTCGGTTGGAGAGACACCTTCGGTTGGTGAAGGGCCGTCGGTTGAAGTTGTAGAACTTGGCTCCCCCTAGACTTGTGAGCTTGGCTCCCCCTCAACATTTGAGCTTGGCTCCCCCTCGACTGAAGCATTGTTGGATGGAGAGTCATCAGTAGTCGATTCTCCTTCATGCATTCTCCTTGCAGCATCTTCGACAATCCGCTTCATGTGATCAACCTTGTTGTCTGCTGCACCTGCTTCTGAGAGCGAAGCTTTCTCTGGTTCGTCAAAGAGTTCCAGAAATTTATCATATAAGTTAGCGATCGAGACTGTGACTTGCCCAGTTTGAGGAAAGATTTCCCCAGCGATGTCTTCTTTGGCTTGTAGCTTTTTGACATAGCCATCGTCAAAGGTCACGTAGTATGTCTCTTCAATTTTTCTCGAACGCTTGTTTAGGACTCTGTATGCCTTGGATGTGAGCGAGTATCCCAGAAAAATTCCCTCGTCGGCTTTGACGTCGAACTTGTTGCGGTGTTCTTTAGAATTAAAGATGAAACACCTTGAGCCGAACACGTGGAAAAATTTCACATTAGGCTTTCTGTTATTGAGAGTCTCATATGGAGTGAGCGTGAATCGCTTGTTGAGATACGACCTGTTCTGTGTAAAACAAGCAGCAAAAATAGCATCAGCCCAAAAATAAAGAGGTAAAGAAGCGAAACTTAGCATAGTCCGGGCAGCTTCACACAGAGATCGGTTTCGTCTTTCGACAATTCCGTTCTGATGTGGTGTGTAAGGAGCTGAGAAGTTGTGACTAATTCCCTTTTCTGCAAGAAACTCTTCAAACTCCCTATTCTTGAATTCAAGACCATTGTCGCTCCTGATGTTGCGAACAACCTTCTTGAGCTGTACTTCAATCTGCTTGATGAACAATTTCAGCTTTTGAGTCGCTTCTGATTTGAGCTTTAGAAAGAACACCCATGTAAATCTTGAAAAGTCATCAACAATAACAAGAATGTACTTGCTACCACCGATGCTTTCGATAGATGAAGGACCACACAAATCGATATGAAGTAATTCAAGTGGTTCAACAACTTTTGTGTTGATTATAGATGGGTGACTTTGACGACTCTGCTTCCCCATTTCGCATGCAGCACACAGATGATCTCTGTCAAACTTGAGCAATGGAAGACTCCTAACATGACCTCCAGTGACAAGTCAGTTGATATCTTTAAAATTGATATGTGAGTCTTCGGTGCCACAACCAGCTTTCGTCAGATTAAGCTTTTGATAACAGACATATAGCTGGGTTTCCTTTGATGGGTTTAAGGTTCAGAGGAAACATTTCACCCTTTCGTTCCGACTTGAGAATTACCTTCTTTGTCTTTTTCTCAATAATTTCTGAGCCTTCATTATCGAATGAGACTTTAAGACCTGTACCTCCAACAAGCTGAGATACACTGATGAGGTTGTGCTGGAGTCCTTCCACGTAAGCTACCTTCCTTATAGTAAAGTCACCATTTGTTATCATCCCGTATCCCTTTATGGTGCCGAAAGAATTATTTCCAAACTTGACGTTGCCACCATTTGCAAGAGATCTATATTCCCTGAGCTCCTCTTTCCTCCCTGTCATGTGACGTGAGCAGCCACTATCGATGTACCATTCTTCGTCGAACTGCTCGTCACTTATAACCTACAAAAATTAAGCAGATTTAGGAACTCGAAGTTTCTTGGGTCCATGTGAGCTTTTCTTGGGAACAGGAATAGTAAGAGAGATGGCAACTAGATATGTTCGTTTTATGAGAGTTGTTTCATCTTTCCTTTTAATGGTAAACACTTTTATCTTATTAGAATTGGATGTGTTCGGTTTGGACTCTGGTTTAGATTCATTGACCTTCTGTTTACCCTTTTGTTCAGCGGATGGATGAGATTTTTGAGAACGAACAGAATTAGCTTTAGAGCAAGATGGAGATGAATTGGCGGAGGTAGAAGAATTAGAAGAAGTAGAAGAAGCTGGTTTAGTAGAAGAAGAAGTAGAAGAAGTGGGTTTAGATGGAGAGGACTTCTTGGCTGCAGATTCTAGGTGATCCTTTTGCTTTTGATAATTGGAAGGACAAACCTTAGAGTTTTGATCTCTTTTAACTTCAGAACCGAACCTTTGCTTTCGGTTGGAATCGTCTTGTGAACCGAACCTTGGCTTTCGGTTGAAATCTTTCTCAGAACCGAACGTTTGCTTTCGGTTGAAGTCTTTCTCAGACTTTCCAACAGGATTGTTTTCATGCTTCAGATTCTTATCTTGATGTGAGAAGTATGCATTCTGGGATTGCCAGAATTGTTTCCTTTCAGAGAGATTCTTCCTATATCTTTGGTTCCTTTCTTTCTTCTTCTTCCTCATCTGCTTTGGTTGATGATGAACATTAGCTTTCGTTTTCGGTTTCTCCTTGGCTGGTTCCTTTTGAACTGAAGGAGTTTTACTTTGAGCTGAGGGAGTAGAGGGAGCGTCTTCTTTTGCCGAACTTTCATCCTCCTGAGGAATATCTTTCGTACCACTGGTGCTTGGCTCATTGAAATTATCCGGCTTATTCAAGGGTTCAGGTATACATCTTCCTTTACTTATCCAGGAGGTTCTTTCAGATAAACCAACAGTTTCGTTTGCATTATCTATTGGAGCTTCCCAGAAGTACTCATCACAGCCATCAGCATTGTCTTCATTCACAATAGCTATGAGTTCAGCTGTTTGATGTTCGGTTACTCCAGTTACCTTGTATACTTGATTCGGAGTGGTCCTGACCTTTTGATACACAACTGCTTTCTCTGCTAATTTGGGGGACTTTTGTTGGGACAATCGAGCGAACTCCACAAAATTTTCAGAAATAAGATTTTTGTGGTTTTCAGGTTCGCTTTTAACAAATTCTGAGCAGTCAACCGTGTCCTCTACAGAAATTTCACTCATGTTGTCGTCCTCGTTAAGCTCAGATGCATTTTCAACATTAATTTTGTTTTCTGAGCTTACGTTGGCGTTTAAAGAGTCAAATTTTTGTATGGTTTCGGTTCTCAGTTTAAGTCTATCATTTTCATCCAAAAGATTTTTGAGCATGTCCTTATGGTCCTTGGATTTAATGAAGGACTCAATTTTGTCCAGTCCATACATGTAGGTCAGATTGACATCATCAGACGATATCACACTCTCACAATTGTAGGCTTCGGCATCGATTTCATCCTCCTTAAACTCAAGGAAGGGCAAAATCATGCGATGGATCTTTTGGCCTATTTCACAGTCTAGGTGAAGCTGGGTAATAATAGAATATAGACGTTTTGCAATTAAACAAAAAACATTCCGCTGTTTTCACAATTTTAAATTATCTCTTTGCAAATAAATGTTTTCGTCTTTAACTTTAACTAATTCAGACTCCTTCAACTCGATCCACATTCTCCGCTCCTCACTCTTCGACGCCACCCTGCTTAATTGATCAGTTAGGTTAGAATTGGTGACTCGAGTTTGAGTTAAGCTACTATCTAGATGAGAAATTCTTGTATTAATGTTTTTTAGTTCTTTCTCATATGAGGATGGTGGTACTTTGGATGAAATAAAAACCGATTGTACCTTCTTTATCAGTTCGTCGAGCTCATTGAACTGCTGGCTGAGTGGTTTGGCCGTAAAGCACATGTCCTCCTGCACTTTCGGTCCATCGCTTCCACCATCGGTGTTGTATCCCCTTATTTGAGATACGTCAGACACCATGAAGCATCTTCCTCCACTGCTCTTCTCCTTTGCCACATAAGCCTTTCCATGGGTAGGCTTCCTCACTTCATCGTCTTCTGAGTCGGTGGACCAAAAATCAGTGCTACCGAACTCGTCATCAGCAACCGAACCCTGCACAATAAGAGCATTAATAGAAGGGTTAGCGGTAGACTTCTTCTTTCTCAACTCATCCAACCGTTTTTGCAACACAGCTTCCTCATCCTTTCCATCATCCTTTTCAGCCATTTTCTTAAGCACACAGTCTTTAGCATAGTGGTTTTTCCCACCACAGTAGTAACAGCTTACTCCGGAATCACCATCCACCATCGGTTCCTTCTTGGGCTCCTCAACCTTCGGTTCATTGTTCACCTTTTCTGAGCTGTAACTCCCCTGCCAGTTTCGGTTTTTATTGCTGGGGAATCTCTTCTTTATGAACCTCTTGGGATTGGACACCATCATGGCATAATCCTCAGTCGTGAGGTCATACTCCTCCAAGTTGAGGTCTTCATCCTCCATCGCAGCTTTACTTTTTGATATGAGGGCCAACGAACCAAGGCTAGAAACGACATTCTTCTCTTGCACCACAATCTTCTCTTGGGACTTTAGAATACCCACCAGTTTCGCCAAGGAGTATGATTTAAACTGCTCATGGGCTTTGACTGTAGAAACCACTGCTCTCCATTCAGACCTTAGTCTATTCAAGAAAGTAACCTTCTGCTCGATAAGCTTCCTTTCAATATCGTGTTTGATCATCTTGCTGAGAAGATGATTGAAGCGATCGAACGTCTGGGTCACTGATTCTTCGGCTCCTTGCCTGAATTCTCCAAACTCAGATAAGAGCAAGGTTTGGATAGAATGTTCAAGATCTTCGTCTGTAGAATACAGTTAGCGAAGTCTATCCCAAACTTCCTTCGCCGTCGTGCATGAGCTGACCAACCTAAAGGTGTCGGATTGAAGGGCGAATCTGATTAACCTTAACGCCTTGATATTACACTGGAATTTGTCCTTCTCGTCTTGTGCAATATCCTTAACATCCTTCAGCAGATCATTGTACTCCTTTTGTGTCTTAATAATCCTGGACGTTGTAGAATGAGAAAACGGTCCATTAATGATGGCTTCCCATATGAGGTATCCATTATCCTCAGATCCGATCACGTAGTCTTCGAAGTGATGCGCCCATACTTCATAGTCATGGGTGTATAAGATTGGAATCTTTTTCGTCGAACCAATGCTGTTGGAAATATTAATTGGATTTGATTGCGTCTCATCCATTATGATCGAAAAAAACCTGTTCAAAGATTAGACTTGTAATAAAGCAGATTAGGGCAAAACAATAAATATCAAGATACGTCAATAATGAGATGACGGCTCAATAAATATCGACAGTTGCGGAAAAACCCTAATGGAAATCTTTTTCACAGAAAAGATGTGTATCGATTACACAGCCTCCTGCTCTGATACCAATTGATGAGATTAAATACCTTTAATCAATGAAGATCGATTAAATCTTGAACAAGTATATAAATATAAAACAGTAAGAACGCAATAATAAGAACAAGACAAGATAGAATCAAACGAGTCGAATGATTAAACAGAATCCTCAGAAGAGCTCAATTAAGAACATCAACTGTGGAGGATTAGAAGGTTACAAGAACGATTAAAGAAACCTGCAATCTATCGTCAAGCTCTGGAATAATCGCTAAAATCTTTTCAATCGTTAACCTAATATGCATGCAAGCATATACTTATATATTAAACATAAAGGGCTCACGGTTGGACAGGCCCAAACCGGAATACAAAATTAAATAAACTATCGAGCCCAAAAGACGCAACATCAAAATAAACTTCAGCCCAACATTCACACATCAAACACTCTCAAAAACACCTTCACCGCTCTTCACTAAATTTTCGAAGATTCAAGGGCATTTCAAGGAGATTTTTCACAAGAATCACCATCCAAGGTAAGGTTATACTTAAATCTATGATCTAGGTTCCTTGATCTATCAAACATCTCCTCTTAACTCATAAGAAATCATGATCTTGCATCCTAGAATCACCTCAAGGCCGAGATCTTCATCAAAGTGTGCTAGGGCCGAAAATCACCTCATTTTCTTCCATCTTTTCTCCAAAACCGAAACCACACCCAAAGGTGAGCTTCATACCCCCTATTTTTCGGTTTTATAAGTTATGTGGGGGGGGGGGAATACAAGCAAATGTGTAGATCTATGAGTATATGTATGCTTTGTATGATTTCTATGCTTATTTACATGTTTATATGTGATTATGGTGTTGAAACTAGTCCAAAAGTCCTTAAAATCGAGATTTTCATTAGGATGTATGAAACAAGTGTTAAACATATTATTATACACAAATCATTTCTAGATAAATAACCAAGTTGGTTAAAGTGATCTCTTTGGGCCAAAAATCCCATTTTTGGGCTCAAAATGCTAAAAATATGAAGTTAAAGGGCCCAAAGTGTCAAAATACAAATTTTAATGGATGAAATGAGTCAAAACAGTTTCATTAAGGTATTTTCTGGAAATATTCTCTTTAGAAGGATTAAAATGTGAATTTTTAAGCAAAATGGGCCAAAACTGAACTTTTCGGCCCAATAAAGCCCAATATGCGAGATTTTCAAATTAGAGGGGCTGAAACTGTGATTTTCTGTAAAACAGGGGACTACTAGTGCTCCAAGTCCATTTCAAGGGTTAAAAATGCTTTTCATATTTAAAAAGGACCAAAGATGCAAAAATTTTCTATTTTGGGCCAAAAGTGTAAAAACTGCGAAAATAAGGGTTTCAGCCAAGAAAAACTTTATTTGATGGACTAAAACTATTTTTCAAATAATCTTTGAGCTGAAAAATAACTTTTCTATAAGTTTTGATACTAAAGTGTCAAGAAATATGGTTTGAGGACTAAAATAGAAATTTATTTTATACAAAGGGTTAAATGTGTAAATTATCCAAAAGAAAGGGGCTGAAATAAAGAAACATCCTAATGTTTTCATTAATAAATCCGTCATGAGGAAATACTAGCATCTTGACTATCGGCAAATTATAATACACCTTCAACACCAAAAATCGTTATCAAACGAATTGATTCGGTCTCGAATCAATAATGAATCCGAAATTACTAACACGACGAAACTTCAATACACACGCGGAAAATTCGGGAAGTCAATACACATGTGAGAATACACCAGACGTCGATACACCGTCTTTGGGCCCAAAAGTTTCAAATCATGTTTGGTGGGCCTAGCCAGCCCAATGGCGTGATCTTTAGGCCCGAAAGAAACTCGCTTACATGTAGTTGGGTCGTAGATGACCTAATTTCGTGTAAAAGGACTTTTACAGGCTTTGTGCTGTTGGACTCCAAGGGCCTTCTGGTGCTGCTAGTAAAGTCGAGAATTCACCAAATGCGAGCCGGGCTAAGGGCCCTTCGCATTCACGATAGTCTCGCAACGACTTACGGAAAATATATGGGCTTCGCACCCTCTTTTCCTCCTCGGTCGTGGGACTACATGAAGTCCGGGTGTTTGGATTAAGTGAATAGTGCGAGCGACGCCTAAGGGATCGTTTGTATGGTTGTAAACTAGTCATTTTCATTAATGTGTGTTTATAACAATTCACAATCCACAATTAATCCAACGTCACCGGGACTCAACGAATACACCTGTCGTAATGATATAACAAGATATAAATTATTTGACGCAAAGTATTAGGAAAACATCGGGTTTTCCTAGGGTTTTCAATTAATACACCTACGAGTTACATACCGAGTTTTACAAATCGTTCTTTTACATTTATAGAAATAAACAAGCATACTTACGGATCTTCACACTTTTTATACTAAGTACTTTTCAGAAAATATCGGATTTTCTGGTGATTTTCAAAACAATACAAACCACTATATTTCAAACATTACTTATGAACTCACCAACATTTCATATGTTGACGTTTTTCAAAATACTTGTATTCTCAGGTAACAGGTAAACCGAAGGAAAAATGTACTCAGTGATGACTTGTTGTTTGTTTAACTAGTATTGAACAACCCACTTTTGAGAATGTAATGTTCTGAAACTATGTACTGAATGTAAACGCAACCAGTTGTAATATTCCAATGCTTGGTATTGTATGATGTTATGTTTCATGTATATTCATTGTGATGGTATTCAGTTGAGTCACAATAGCCCTCGGACGTTTCCGCCGTCTGGTTCGGGGGTGTGACACATACGAATGGTCGTAATAACGGAATGACGTTTGGCACCCGCAGACCTGCAGGTCCGGCTGTAGCTAGCAACAAGGTGTAGGATAGTCAATCCAGTATAGATCTATACGCAAACTCACGCTCTCCCTCCAAGAGAATTTTGGCTACAACTCGGGCCATGACATTTAAGGCATGCTCCGATCCAGTGGATCACAATTGTTAACGTATTCTTGTATATGTAGTGTAATGTTTCTCGTTCTGGTATAGTTGTATATGTTCTCCTCCTAGTATAGTTGGATATGTTCTCTTTCTAGTATAGTTGTATATGTTCTCCTCCTAGTATAGTTGTATATGTTCTCTTCCTAGTATAGTTGTATATCTTCTGTTTCTAGTATAGTTGTATATGTTCTCTTCCTAGTATAGTTGTATATGTTCTCTTTCTAGTATAGTTGTATATGTTCTCGTAGTAATGTAATGTATAGACTCATGAATGAACTGACTCATTGATCTAGAAGTTGTAGTAGTATGATCCTGTGTTACCCCGATGGTAACTTACTAATGATGTGTATAGTACGCATGAATATGGAAGTACTTTTATGTCTATATATGTATATTTGATATATAACTAATATTGAAATGACCTTTGGACGGTCACCCGAAATCCCACCAGACCACATCCAAATCGAGAAAAAGGAAATAGGGCGGATGGCCTTCCTAAGCCCTTTAAACATTTCTTATATATCTATACATATATGGGAATGCAATTTATAAGAAGTATAACAAAGTTTAAATAAAAGCATTTGATAAGTAAAAGAGTTTGTAAAACATTTTGAAGTAAAGCAGTTTGATAAACAGTTTGAACAGTGATAAAATCATTGGTTTCCTAGTTATTAATCACATGTGATTAATGTAATCACATGTGATTGATGCAATAACTATAAGCATTTAACTTGTATTCCCCCCCCCCCCATAAAGTATTTAAAACATTTAAAGTATTTCAAAGGTTAATTAAAGGGGTATGAACTCACTTGTGGTGAGTGGATTGGATTGTAGTGTCGGATACCGTGCTAGGTGGCAAACGGAGACTTGTTCACACGCACGAGCCTAGTTAGCATATAATAAGCATATATATAACTAATTAGCCAAATAATAACTTAATGAAATAAGTTGGGACACTTAGGAACATGTAAACACTTTGTATAAGTGTTATAGGTCCTAATGGTTGCATCTAAGTGTTATGGGACAAGGCTAAAGGGGTTTGAAGCTTCCAAGTGATGGGTTTTGAGCATTCTAACACTTCCTAAGTGTACATGCAACCCTAAATACCTTGGATCTATGTTTTCTCTATTATACATGCAAATAAGAACTTCCAAGGTATTATCCTAATCTAGCATACATAACAATGACTATAGCAAGATAGAATACATACCTCTTTGGTGTAGAATGTCTTCATGAAGTTTGAGTGCCTAGTGCCCCAAGTGTGACACCTCAAATGGAATCACAATCATCAAAACACTTAGAATGACTTGAGAGAATTCTACACTCACCAAAATCGGCTAGCCCTTTCTTGAATACTACTAGTGGCCAATTTTTCCTCAATAATAAGATGCTTATATAGTTACACAATTAGGGTAAACTCTTAATTGTCATGGCTTTCCATTTCCTTGGATCCATGGGTACAAATACACCATGGAGCATCCATGGACCATCCTATGGGTTTTAGCCCAACTTGATTATCCATGGAGCATTAGCCCATTATACAAGTATGGATGATTTACACTATCAACCCATATATTTAATTAGTCTTCTTTTGATCACTTAATTAATCCTAGATTAATTCTTGATCAATACTAATTAAATAATCTTATTATTCTTATTATTAATATACTAGAACTTATAATATATTAATAACCATAAGTGTCTTATTTCTCTCATTCAAGTGCATGATGGTATGCAACCCAAATGGACCATGCCGGGTCGGGTCAAGTCTTACCAATTATAGTTATGGACTTAGACATTAATCCAACAGTCTCCCACTTGGATAAGTCTAAAACTATTATTGCGTATGACTTCAGGAACCAACTGGCAATCGTAGCTCTCAAAAGCTTCTGTCGAACTCTGACCTTGTAGATGAACTCTGATCTTTGTCAATGACTTGTCCATTAGATAAGGGATCATATATTCCTCCATTCTAGATATCATATGGACTGAGACATGGATTATAATCATTCTCTCTGTCCATTTGTTGTTTCCCGATTTCCGATTTATGACAACTGACTAATTGAACAAATCAAATCAGTCCTGGCCCGGCCGAGCACTTCCATTTGTCATCATCAAATCATCGAGGGGCCCACAGATATCGCTTTTATCCCGAAGGTAAAAGGAACGGATAAACTTCGACTCATATGGCTTGTTCTACTACTTGTTGAATCATACACAAAGGCACGTTTTATAGCACCGAGTTACCAAATGCGTTTTCGTGCTATCAATGTACTATCAACTCATAGTAACAACTCATATCTCTAGGTTTGAAGAATATAAGATATTATCGTCTCATGATCACTCGTGATAAAATCCATGAAGTGATTCCAATGAGCGCGGGTTGAATCCAATACTCAGAACTTATGAGCACTCATGATTGTTGTAGCCTTGTCCAACACCTTAGACCTCTACAACCCATCATGACAGTCTTAATTCATATCTACTTCCAAAATACGACCGACTGTGGATGGTTTGAATAACTTAGTCATTCCGGAAGAATAACCTAGTTTATTCGGGAAGTCAAAACATGCAAAGTGAAACACAATAATAATTGAATCCAATATGGTATCAACCCTTTGAACATAAATAAAACACCTTTTATTTATCACCATATGATTACACATTATTCATTGTATACTGTTTCAGCTATCAACTTTATTCTTGAATTTAAAACAATAGTTGTCCCATGCTCCAAGCATGTACACTATGTTTTTTTTTTCAAAACACTAGTCATGCCACACACTAAGTATGCATACTATGTTTGTCTATGATCTTTACTTTGTGAACTAGATCCATTGAACATAACTTCAATGATTCTCTTTTCACACTCCCAAATCCTTACTGCAAATGCAAGAATTCCAAATTCATGCCATTTACTAGAATCTGTCAGATTCTAAACTTATATGCATTGATCCTCTTGTAATGATTATGCACAAAGTCAGAAAGACTTGACAACAAACATTACAGAGCATTCCAAAGGAGATCAACTCCTTGGAAACATCCTTCTTGCATTAAGTTTCCTTAATCTTACACAGATTGAAAATTCTAACTTTGAAACATTTCCAGATTCCATTTTGACTATCACTTCTGACCAAGAGTTGCCTCCTTACAGATTATGTCAATATGGTCCTTCCAGAATTATCACTATACTTCCAATTGTCCTTGAGCAACCAATCTGTGGTAAACCTTAGATTGTCCTCGACAATTGTTTAATTCTTTTAGTCATATCCAGTTCTAAACCTTTTCCCTTCTTAATGCCCCAGGCATTTGGAAAATTTTAGAACGGATGATTATAGCACATGTAATCGATCCTATATCCGAAGCATATGGGACACGATTCATGATGTCTCACATAAAGACTAAACTAGTCTTTTGCTATAACATGTCCATTTCAATTTGCCAAGTTCTCATAATTCAGATTATGAAAAGGGATGCCGTAATCATAATCGAATTTTAGAACGCAAATAATGGACCTATATACAGAATTTCCTTATGTTGAGCCATTCCAACATGAAATTCATATATATATCCTTGACTAAATGATTAAAACCTCACGATCTAAGCTTATAGATTTGAGATGAAGCATAATTTCCTCTCCCTTAATTATAGCAAAACAACTTTTTCCCAATTGAAACTTTTGTTTTCTATAATTAACATTGCTAACTTGCAATACTTATCATAATTATCATGCTCCCACTAACATGATGATTATTAGCATAACGCTTATGCTCCCACTAGCTTTGACATGTACTCAGAAATCAGCTGACTTTCTTACCAAAGTTCAGATTTCTGATACTAGATTGTTTTGATAAGTCTTTATCAAAATCATACACCTTCCCTTAGATAGCACACTTGTGTATCTAAACAATTATGAAGAGGGATGCCGTAATCATAATGTTTAGACCTTTTTGCCACTTCTCACAAGTCCAGGTTAGTGTGCCGGTTAACCACACGCGCTCCACTAACGACTTTGAGAATGCAAATATCACAATTGCTATCTAGATAAAATCTACTTAGTGAAAGTGTTTCCTCACCATCATTTTCATGAATCGGAGAGAAACCTTATGACACTTAGATTTTTATAGTGTATGAGTTCTTATCCATGTGAATTGTCAAAACCATAGACACAAGACAAGGATGATGACAAATCCAAAACCATATGGATTGAACTCAATCTTAACTTCTTGCCACCTGGCAGCTCAAGGGCCTACCATTGCTTCCAAGTTGTTGTGCAACCAACTGAGAACTCTAAGAACTCATATGCAAAGCCAACTTTAACTGGAATGGGCACAGAATATGTCAACACGATAGGTTGTAAACCTCAAGTCGTGTGCTAGTGAAGAACTTCAGGTTTTATTCTTGATTAGTTCTTGAGACTTTCAAGACTTTTAAGACTCCCACTGTCCTCTTGACCTATAAGACTCCCTTGTCAAATATCCAAGAGATAGTGTGGATTCTAATCAAGACAAACACTTCACACAATTGGCCTAAGTTGGTCTTTGTTTTATCCAAAACATCACAACTTACCAATTTCAAATGTACAAGAGTAGAAAACTTTTACTTTTACATTTGACAAGTGTTTTAAACCTTCTTTGAGACATGTCACTCAAGTTACAATCTTGGAGTATGACTCTAAGACTTGTATTGGAACGAAGTATGACTCATCTTCTTGATTTAACCATTTCAACAATTCAAGATCCTCTTCTTAGTCATAAGAATGCACTAAGATTTCCTTAGAGAACTAATTTTGATATGGTTTCTTAATCATTAAGATGATCACAAAACTGATACTAAAGTACTCTCCCATCTTTTCAGATTTGAGAAACTTTTATCCTTCTGCCTTATTTGATTCTTCTTATCGATCTTTAGTGGTGGACTTAATTAGTGCACAAGAATGTGTACTCGATCCCTAAGTCCTTTACTTGACTCACACATCCATGTGAACAAGTAATTAGTCTTAATTTTCCAAAACTTGAAAGTTCTCATTCATCATGCTATACAACTTGCATGATTCCAAGTTCCGGTCCAATTGAAACTTGGGTGATGAGAATCTTTCCTTATTTGGTAAATTTAGACATTACCACAAATGAAAGAATCAATTTCATACTTCCACTCTTGCTACTAATGGAATCTTATAAGCAACAAAAATTTCCACAGATGCCATTGTAAGGATATTTTAAAATAAATAAAATCAAAAATTTCCTTTTATTTTAAAACTTTGCGGAAAAACTATCCTTACAATCCATATGAAAACTTGTTGTTATCTATTCCTAAGCAATATCTCATAACTCCTAAGAAGTAGCTCAAGAATCCGATTTTTCAAACTATGCGATAGAAATCCATCTATGCGATCAGATTCAGCATATTCTTCCTTTAAGTTTCTTCACTTTCCTTTGATTCTTAAACCATCACCATGCGACCCGGTCACATCATGTATAGAGAATCTCAGAATAGAAACTTAACAGAGTTAGATAGTGGAATTTACCTGAAGTAGAGTCAAACTTATTGACTTTAACATCCTTAGGTAAATTTGGCAGCTTCGCAACCAATGCCCTTTCTTTGGCAATACAAACATATGGACCCTTTGATAATGGTACACAGGACTATCGCAGACTTAGCTTTTCTCTTTACCATTTGGTCAACCGAGTTGACTATGGCCGATCCCTTTCCACTGGGAAGAGAGAGCTTTACTAGATATCCAATGTTATCATTGTAATTGTCCATAAAGTTTTAGGAAGTTGATCTTAGCAAATAGATAAGATCATTAAGGGTCTTGTCATAGTCTGTTTCATAGGTGTTCTAAAAGAACTCACTATGTGACTTAGAAAGTAGTTGAACCACCAACTTTCTCAAGACTTTGACACCCAACTCTCCCGGCTTGTCAATATGTGACTACATCTCCAAGATGTGACCACACCTAGACCTTGCCTTGCCAATAGGGCCTGAGTGACCTTAAACTTTTCAAGAACTTGTGGGTTAGGGAGAATAATTTGAAGAGGTGAAGAAGTATGATATCCATGGGACATCATCTTCATTAGGAAACCTTGTTTCAAGAGATTTGGGAAGATCATAGGTGTCTAAACCAGACATCTTTTGGGAGATATTCAAGATAGTTGATTTAAAGTCCTTAATATGACACCCAATATGAAATATTAAGGCTAGGACCCAACAAACTATTTTATAACTTAGAAGAGGTATGCCGTAATCCAAGCTATAAAATATTTGAAGGTAGGTGAATGACGATTCACCTATTTCCACCAAGATAAACGAAATGTATTATTAGGTTTTAATTGGTTTTGAAACTCCTAGATCTTTGAGATTCATTGAACTTTTCAAAGGCATGTTTCAATCTCGAGTGTGCCCTTCAGGTTTTGTGACTGGGATGCCGAGGATCACAAAACAAGGTGTGAAGTAACCATGCAAATCACTTGGTACCCTTAATAAATTACCCCTCAATCGATGTGCCGGTTAACCACACACGCTCCATCGATACTATGATAAAAATTAAGTCACCCTTTACCTACCTTGTTAAGTCCAAGTTAGTGTGCCGGTTAACCACACACGCTCCACTAACGACTTAGACAAAGTGTAAAGTGTAATTTCATGGATTAGCACCTTATTCACATTTTTCCTAAGTAACTAAGATTGGGTATTATTAAGAGTTTAGTTACTTAGTATTATCATTAATACTTTTAATGAAGGGAGAATTCTAGTCCTGTCAAACCCGTTCGGCTAACGACCCTCCACCAGTCAAGCAAGCGGTGGGTGAGAGTGGACACCCATTAAGTTGCCATTTTATAGGCAACAACCTTATACCCACCTTATAGACCGGCTTCGTGAATGAGGCGTACTAGCGGTAAGACTGACTTTACTCTTATACATATATATATTATTAACTTATAATATTATAAAGTATAAGGGTTGAATTTTAACTTTTAAAATTCTAAGGGCTAACTTGGAATTAAAGTATTCATAAGTGAAAACTTTACAAATTCCAAAACTTGAGGGCAAGTTTTGAAACTATTCAAAACTAATTAATTCCATAACTTATGTGTTTAAAGTAGTTTTAATCCAAAAACTCTTCAAGTTCCATAACTTGAGGACAAGTTATGGAAGACTTTAAACTAATAAAAGAATTAACTTTTCTTTATTTTATAACTTATGGAATTAATTAAGGTTACACTTTTTTTTTTATTTTATTTTATTAAATGAAGAGACTCTTGGTCCTCCATAACTTGAGGACAAGTTATGGAGTCATAAAGCCATTTAATTAGAACTAGACTCTTCATTTTTGTAACCTTTGCCAACTTTTATGAGTTTTAAGATTCATAAATGTGACTTATAAGTTACATAAACACATTTTATGAACTTCTTTTAGATTAATTTGGATTAAAACCAACTATCACATAATTTTATTCATTAATCTAAATTCACTCATAAAATAAGGTAACACAAAAAACTTTTGGTGATCCATAACTTATTCTTAAGTTATGGAATCCTTTAAAACATTAACACCAAATTTTTTGTAACTCCATAAAACTTTGAATCAATTTTTTTTAAAAACCTTTTCATATCCATAACTTATGGAGGTTTCAAAAAAAAATAAAACTCTTTAGATCAAACTTTTAAAACTAATAAAATAATCATATTATTTTATCTTTTATTAAATTTGACCTAATTCAACTCATAAAGCACATTATTCAAATTTTACAAATAATTAGTTTTTCACAAGAACAAGTAATTATCTTAAAATTTGACAAACTTCATGTTTTTTTTTCATTTTTTTTCTCAACTTTGAAAATAAAATATTTGCATCAATATAACAGAAAACAACCCGTGGCTTTGATACCACTGATGGGTTTTGAGCATTCTAACACTTCCTAAGTGTACATGCAACCCTAAATACCTTGGATCTATGTTTTCTCTATTATACATGCAAATAAGAACTTCCAAGGTATTATCCTAATCTAGCATACATAACAATGACTATAGCAAGATAGAATACATACCTCTTTGGTGTAGAATGTCTTCATGAAGTTTGAGTGCCTAGTGCCCCAAGTGTGACACCTCAAATGGAATCACAATCATCAAAACACTTAGAATGACTTGAGAGAATTCTACACTCACCAAAATCGGCTAGCCCTTTCTTGAATACTACTAGTGGCCAATTTTTCCTCAATAATAAGATGCTTATATAGTTACACAATTAGGGTAAACTCTTAATTGTCATGGCTTTCCATTTCCTTGGATCCATGGGTACAAATACACCACGGAGCATCCATGGACCATCCTATGGGTTTTAGCCCAACTTGATTATCCATGGAGCATTAGCCCACTATACAAGTATGGATGATTTACACTATCAACCCATATATTTAATTAGTCTTCTTTTGATCACTTAATTAATCCTAGATTAATTCTTGATCAATACTAATTAAATAATCTTATTATTCTTATTATTAATATACTAGAACTTATAATATATTAATAACCATAAGTGTCTTATTTCTCTCATTCAAGTGCATGATGGTATGCAACCCAAATGGACCATGCCGGGTCGGGTCAAGTCTTACCAATTATAGTTATGGACTTAGACATTAATCCAACACCAAGAACCTTAAATAAGAGTTTACTACCCAACAAACCCCACCTAAGGAGTTTACGGTCGTAAACCCTTGAGTTTACGGCCGTGAACTCCAACCTTGGTGGTTTTGGGTGTTTTAAAGTGCTAAATAATTTCTAGAATAAGCCTAGCTTGGTGGTTTAATCCTTTGGGTAGTTTAGGGCATGGATAACACTCCTTTGAGGAATTTACGGCCTAAAGACCATACCCCTTAGATTTTACGGCCGTAAACCCTCATGGGGTGGATGTTTTAATTCTTTTAAGTCTCTTGCACAAGTAGGATAATTTCTAGGCTTTTGATTTAGGCTAAGGGGGACTTTAGGCACACTTTGGTGCCTTTACTTGGAGTTTATGGCCCAAGAGCATTTCTTGGCTGTAAACTCCCTGTTAGGGATGATTTTGATGTGTTTTAGTCCCCATTTTAGCTACAAGTATTTGAGGGTAATAGTCTAAAGCCTTAGGGGTGATTAGGGCTCATTTTGCCCTTGAAAATTGTGTTTACGGTCCAAGAAATTCTTGGGCCGTAAACACCTAAAACTTGGTGTTCTTGAATTATTTCTAGCCTCAAATGATCCTACATATTATGCTAAACTAGTTGTCTAAGAAGGAACTGGGACTAGATAGCCTTAAAGCTCCATTTTGGAGTTTACTCCCCAAGAACGTTCTTGGGCGGTAAACTCCCGGATCTCATATAATAGACATGTAATCTATGTTAATAAGCATAAAACAAACATTATAACACAAATAGAGAAGTGTACTCACGATTTGGGATGAAAACCCAAAGATCCGTGAGAGAGAATATGGCTTTTCTCTAGTTGGAAATGTGAATAATGAATGAATTTAGTTCAGAAATCTATTTATAGTCCTGAAATATTTTGGCAGAAAATATTTTTGTTCTGGAATTGGACTCTAACATTATGAAGTGTTGATATGCTCAAGTTTCACAAACCCAAGAGCATCCACTCTCCTGATCCCTCCTTAAATGTAAACCCTAGTGTACACAAACTTATTCGGAAAAGTCTGAAGTTCACTGAGACTGGACTAGCTTCTATTGAATAGTTAATGTTCGTACAAAATGGAAATTTTGGGTTGTCACAGTGTACAACATCCATGGTAGATACTCTAACTGGGGGATTTAGGGGGTTTGTAGATCGTAAGCAAGATGAAGGGATTTATGGGGAATGAATGAGCAAGTGTAATGGTTGGATTTAGGGGGATTTATGGTAATCCCTAAAAATCGGACCCAAAAATCTCTTTATCGGGTTTACAAATACACAAACCACGCTTTTTCCTTTTCGTTAGAACCAAGTGAAGGTCAGATCACGGCGACGATAGTGGTAACTGATACACAAGGAAAACCTTTTCAACCACCATGAAACAATTAAGACAAAGTTACAATGTTTTCGTTGCTTCAGCCTTCGGTGTGTGATTCGCGGCGACGACGTGATTAGGGGAAGAGGGAAACAACCATCGAAATAGAGAAACAAAAGGGGAGATTCGATTGTGAAGATGAAGAAAAGAAGGTAGAAAAGAAAGGCGGGTTTTCAAAATTTTAGGGTTTCGTTTCCCCCCGTTATCTTCTCAAGGCGCGTTTCCTTAAAATTATAAAGCGACACCTACAGAAGACGCACGCTTAAGATAAAGCACCCTCCGTGTTTTTAATTTTTTCTTGAGACACTAATTTAAGGGCACGCAAAAATGCGTGTCCACTATCCTTCAAATTTTGGAAGTCTGACAATATTTTTAAGGACGCCCAAAAATGCGTAACGAGAATCAGCGAGTGTCATTGTTTGCGCTTCATTAAAGGCTATTTTTCTTGTAGTGATTGGTTTAGTAACCTTTAATCCAAGTTCTAAAATGGAGTTACAGAACAAAAGATCCATTAGATCTTTAACAAGTGACAGAACTTGAAGATAAAGAAAGTAGATTAGATAAGAATTCTAGAGAGAGAAAATGGATCTGAGATGGTTTCTAGAGAGATAAAGTAGATCTGACCACAAATACTTTGACAAAACACGAAATTCTTCTTCTTTTTCTTCCAAAACACGAATTAAGAACAAATCATATGATAGAATGTATAGAAGATAAAGGATCTGAACAAGATTTTGCAATAATACGAGATATTTGACTTTTGCTTTTAAGAAAACTTACAAAACTTGAAGATAAA
This sequence comes from Lactuca serriola, assembly GCF_051521515.1. Taxonomy (NCBI): domain Eukaryota; kingdom Viridiplantae; phylum Streptophyta; class Magnoliopsida; order Asterales; family Asteraceae; genus Lactuca; species Lactuca serriola. Next base: position 355,727,988 of record NC_136411.1, read on the forward strand.
GGTGAGATTCATGATAAAATATCGCCAAAAACAAGATCGATTCTTGCAATAATCGTTGACATCTAGAAGAACTAGCTCTGATACCACTTTTTAAGATTAATTTCGAGATGACGAATGTGGAATATCAAGAACAATCAACAATCAATCACTATAATATGCAAGTAATCTGATAAAGGTTTTGTATATATTGACTATGATATAAACGTACAAAGAAACCCTAATTGGGAAAAAAAGCCATTTGTCGAAAAGCTAACCAAATGATTATTTATAGGGAACATAAAATATATACCAAAAAATATAAAACCAATGCCTTAAAAGAGATTGATAAGCACTTTTACTGTAAAGGAAAAGTAGGGAACCACAAAACGATTAACCCTAAAAAGGCTTCCCTAAATAACCAAACATGCCAAATAAATTTCAATATCTCAAATATTCAACAAGAATTCATTGTTGATTTCCAATAAATCTTGTTCACAACAATATTGCTTCTTCAGCTCTTCCAAAAAGTTTTCCCAATACATGCTCCCTACTTCTCCCTTTTGGATGGAGTCGGCTAACAATTTCCACCAGCTTAGTACTCCATTCTTTAGTTGTATAACTGCAAAGATGATCTTTTTTCGGTTGTTTCATTTGCATCTCTCAAATACCATATCCATCTCGAAGGTCCAGCCTATAACTTCTTTAGGTGTTGGGCTTCCAGAAAGACTCGGTGGCTTGGATTCCATGAAGTCCTTGTACTTGCATCCCCTTCCATCGTTTCCTATGTCTGGTTGTTTGTCTTCTAACCACTCTTGGATCAGCTTGGCTAAAAGTCTGATTGTAGTTTCCCTCCTATAACTGTTCTTGATTCAGCTCAAGTTGCACAACGAGTGTAATGAGTTCATCCCTACTATCCTGAAGCAAATGCCTTGTCTTCTGTGACAACCCGAAAAACTTCTCGCATGAACTCTTCAACTCTTTCCAATATTAGACTTATTTTACTATATAGTAGTACCGTTTAGAGTCTAATGAAGCATTCTAAACGTGATATAATCAAGGTAGGAGTGTTAAAAAGGGTTAACTCGAAGTGTAGGAATCAAAAATCGGGCCAAACACTCCAACACATGGAGTGTGCGGCTACACACTTGAGTGTGCGGCCACACACTCTTGTTTGCGGCCTCACACCCTCCCAACCGCACACTCCACCTATATATGCCACACTTAGATCATTCTTGAACCCTTCCTTCACTTCTTCAAGCATAGAACACGAAAATCCTCTCAAGTATCATCCATTCTCCTTGAAGATCTTCATAAAAGGTACCAAGAACACCAAGAACACCAAGATCTTCATCTGGCCGCACACATGGCAGCACACACCACCTGGCAGCACACATGGCCGCACACAGGTCCACACACAAGTGCTGGCAGCACACTAGGGCGCACACCTGGCCGCACACACACATATAGTGTGTATTTTGGCCATACACCCTCTTGTATAGCCTTATAAGCCCTCATACAATCATATATGATTATACCACTTCACTATAAGTGTTTACTAGTCCCTAAGGTGGTCCCAAAATCATCAATTAGTTGTTCATAACACTAATTAAATCCATATATGTGCCAATATATGCTAAATAGGATTCGCGCGTGTTCTCAAGTCACTACTTGACACCTAGCACCAAATCCAACATTTTCATCAGAACCACTCACTACAGGTGAGTTTATACCCCTTTAATTAACCTTCGAAATACTTTTAAACGTTTTAAATACTTTTATGGGGGGGATACAAGTTGAATACTTATAATTATTACATCAATCACATGTGATTAATAACTAGAAAACCAATGATTTTATCACTGTTCAAACTGTTTATCAAACTGCTTTACTTCACAATGTTTTACAAACTCTTTTACTTATCAAATACTTTTATTTAAACTTGATTATACTTCTTATAAATGGCATGTCCATGTATGCATATATATATATATATATATATATATATATATATAAGAAATGTTTAAAAGGGTTAGGAAGGCCATCCACCCTATTTCCTTTTCTTCGATTTGGATGTGGTTTGGTGGGATGTCGGGTAGCCGTCCGAGGGTCATTTCATTATCAATTATATTTCATATGTGCATATATAGACATAAAAGTACTTCCTTATTCATGCGTATCAGTTACATCATTAGTAAGTTACCATCGGGGTAACACAAGATTTCATTTATACTATTGCAGGATCAATGAGTCAGTTCATTCATGAGTCAATACTTATTGCTATGAAAACATATACATTACATTACTATGAAAACATATACATTACATTACTATGAGAACATATACATTACATTACTATGAGAACATATACATTACATTACCATGAGTACACATACAACTATACTAGAAAGAGAACATATACAACTATACTAGAAAGAGAACATATACAACAATACTAGAACAGGAACAACACAAATATACATATACATACATACACTTACATAAATGTGATCCACTGTATCGGAGCATGCCTTAAATGTCATGGACCGAGTTGTAACCAGAGTCTCTTGGAGGGAGAGCGTGAGTTTGCGTATAGATCTATGCTGGATTGACTATCCTACACCTTGCTGCTAGCTACAGCCGGACCTATAGGTCTGCGGGTGCCAAACGTCATACCTTTTTACGACTTACATTTGTCGTTGTTACTCAGTCGATAGTATGATACAATAAATCACATGATACCTTAATATAAATCCGGTTGAAGGTAGTTAGTACAACAGTAGTTCCTATAATACAACACTACAGTACTACGTTAATTTACCCATTATATACATTTAGTGATTCTTTCACTTAAACATTTATGTACAAACTATATTTTTTTAATAATAGTTACACTTGGAAGATTACACACTTTTACAACAAACGAACATACAAAACAGTTAAGCCTTGGTAAGAGGCTACTTTAATAGAAAATATAGGTTTTTCTGATAGATTCAAACTTTTACAAACACTTACAAACATTTACATACATTTTACAAACTTACACTTGAGACATGTTCAAACGTTTTGATAACAAACACCGACACTAAAATACTTATGAACTCACCAGCTTAATTCTGATAAAATCTTTCAAAATAACTTGTATTCTCAGGTCATCAGTAGTCAGGTACCGAGACCAGCTTTTGAGAAGATGGAGCACATTCAGGACTCATCTCTTTATTTTGACTTACATTATTTTTGGTGTCTATATCTGTACAGAACACTCTTGTATTTAAATTATATATTTAATGCAATGGATGATGTTATTTGCTTGTTTACTTTTACTGTGTTGTGATACTTTACATGACGTCCTCCGCCCCAGAACGTTTCCGCTGTTCTCGGTTTTGGGGTGTGACATCTTCTTCATCTGACGTTCCAACATGATCTCCATCATTTCCTGTACTCCTGCCATCGTGATTGGCTCGGGTGTAGCAGCTACCTCTGGTGCACGCCCAATCACTTGTGGCTTAGGCTGACGACTTATGTTATCTTTTCCTAATCCACTACGTGTCCTCACCATGATGTTCTATACATCGAAGCAGACGCTCAGTGTATCAGGACAAGAATATTAAGATAGAGAAAGTTTAGATGCGTAATCCTCTTTATTAATCTGAAAAGTTATATGTCAGTTCAAAAATTGTAATTAAATGTTTAGAAACTTGATAGGCAACCTAAGGCATCATAGGCCATCTAAGTTAATTAACACAATCTTTTCTTGGCATTCTAAGTTTAAATTTGGAAATTTCATAACATTCCAAGTTCGCTTAAACTAATTCTATGATACCAATTGTGATATCCTCAATTTTACGGTCATTTTAAAAAATTTCATTTATGCTTATTTTAAAAATAGAGTATTTCTTTTGTTTTAAAATTGGTCCTAAAAATATTATTTCAAAGTGAGATAATATTAGCATTAAACATTTCTGAAGAAAAGTTTAACATTGATATCTTTTCAAAACTGGGGATGTCATAACTGATATAAAACATAAGCATAAACAGATCTTACATTTATTTACACTAATGATTTATATCTCTTTTAATCTTTTAGTGTAATGTATATTTACATTGATACCTATGATACAAACAAACTAAGTGGGTTAGGTTGGAAAACCTGTGATTAAATAGGGTTTTCAATCCACAATAAAATAGTTAATTATTAAACAATTAACTCATTTTCCTATCCCGATTGCCTTCTTTATTCGTAAGGATCTACCATAAGGATCTTTTATGATGACAGTACTAGTTCATGGATTCCTGCATAATACTTGTCAGTAGGTTGTTTTTTATCTTCATTCCTAAGGGTTTTTGCTAAGGAACAGACACAAAGTCAATTGTTGTCAGCTTTTATCCAATAAGCACTAAGTCCATAGCTGCCAGTTTTCATCTAATAGGCAGTAAGTCCATATCTACCAATCATTATCTAATAGGCATTAAGTCCATAGCATCCAGTGTTTAGGCACGAAATCCATCACCTCCAATGTTCCACGGGATAGTTATGAATAGCCTAGTGGTTGTCACCTTTACTTTATTAGGTGATTATGTCATTGGTACACTGGTACCATTCCGACATCATTGGTACACTGGTACTATTCCTACATCATTGGCATACTAGTACCCTTTTTTCATTATACTTTGGCGTCTATTACAACCATTCGTTACCCAATGTTTTATATCTATAAAATACATATATGGTATAAATCTTATAACTTATCATTATAACATTTCATCTAACACATATTGTCTTTGCACATGAGCACAAATATTAATTTATCAATTAGACACTTCATATCTATGTGTAAGAAGAAGGTAACTATACACTAACTTGTTAAAGTGGGTGATTGGAAAGTTGGGCAACGCCTAGCTTTAGCACTTGCCTTTTCCCTTGATATAACCTAGGTTCAATTATCATGTAGTCTTATTTTATTATTTCTTGTGACTAATTAATAGTCTAGATTCCTCAATAATCTCAATGTATACTAATCTATAGCTAATAAAAGACAAATAGGTAGGATCATATCGGAGGTAGGATTCGTTTGGTATACAGAGTATATTATTTGGAAATCCCACGTAAACACCTCAATAAATCCATCCTATGCATCATCCCCCTAAGTAGATCAGTCAGTATAAAAACTTGGAATCACTGATAAAACTTAATTATAGGTTCATAATAACGACGATGACTATAATTAAAAGTTACACTTCAAAAAATAGGTTTCGCTTAACTTACAGAGTAATCTAGTGAAAACCAGGAAATTACACGGACATAATCTCGATTTAGGGGCATCTATTCTTTTGATATATGACACTACAAGGCCCCGCTAAAGTGATCGGGAACTTGGAGTAAATGGAGTATGGAATATAAATGATCTCCAGAGGATTCGTCGGAAGGATGTTAGAAAAATGTGTTGAAATCGAAAGTTTATATAGGCTGATTCGGAGTGCACGCCGCATACCCTATCCCCCATGCATTGCGCATCTAATCGGCCACGGTGGCATGTCGCTTGATGGGTGGTGCCACGTGTCGCAATCTTGTTGGTTGTTGATGTGCGCCGCACATCTTGTCTATGTACGCGACTACACGCGAATTTTTATAATATCTTAAGAAGCTCATTACTTCTTCATATGAGCTCCATTTTCGACAAGATTTATATCCGCGTGTGGCTATCGACGAGATCTACAACTTTCATTTATATGTCGTCGGCTATTTTTGACTTTATCTTTAAATTTATATTTTTAATAGGCTTAGACTGTTAAAGTCCATTAATAATTCATAACTGTCACACCCAAAACCAAAAACGGCGGAAACGTTCTGGGGCGGAGGACGTCATGTACAGTATCACAACACAGTATAATAGTAAACAAGTAAACAACATCATCCATTTCATTGAATATATAATGTTAATACAAGTGTGTTTTGTAGTATATAAGACACAAAAACATGAATCAAAATATAAGATGAGTCTTGTAAGTGCTCCATCTTCTCAAAAGCTGGCATTGGTACCTGTCTGCTGATGACCTGAGAATACAAGTTATTTTGAAAGAGTTTATCAGCATTAAAGCTGGTGAGTTCATAAGTATTTACTGTCTATGTTTGTATCAAAATGTTTGAAACAGTGTTTGAAGTACGAATTTGTAAACGTTTGTAATAAAAGTATGAATATGTTTGTAAATGTTTGTAAAAGTTTGTAACTCCTAGAAAACCCTATATTTTCTACTAAAAGTAGCCTTCTACCAAGGCACAACTGTTTTGTATGCTTGTTTCTTATAAAAGTATGTAATTTCCCCAAGTCTAACTATCATTATCAAATTATAGTTTGTACATTAATGTTTAAGTGAAGTAATCACCAAATAAATGTAAAGGGTAAATTTATGTAGTACTGTAGTGTTGTATTATAGGAACTACTACGATACTAACTACCTTAAATCGGATTTATATCAAGGTATTATGTGATTAATTGTACCATACTATTGACTATGAAACACGACAATGTAATTCGTCAAAAGGTATGACATTTGGCACCCGAAGACCTGTCGGTCCCACTGTAGCTAGCAGTAAGGTGTAGGATAGTCAATCCAGTATAGTGTTGGGTTTTGAGCATTCTAACACTCCTATGGTCTACATGCAACCCTATAAACCTTGGATCTATGTTTTCTCTATTATACATGCAAATAAGAACTTTCCAAGGCTTTAATCCTAACTAGCATATTATGAAGTTCTTATACTACAATGTTCTAGTTAGATGACATACCTTTTGATGTAGCTTGATGTCTTCAAGCTTTAAGAGTTTAGCCCCAATAGTGTGGAAGCCTCAAGTGGAATCACAAATCACCAAAACACCTTGGAAGACTTTAGAGAATATGAATACTTGGTTCTCTCTAGTGAAATCGGCTAGCCCTCTTAGTGTAACCACACTAGTGCCAATTTCACCAACCAAGGACATCTTTATATAGTATGGAGACTAGGGTTAAACCCATTACCTTTCATTTCATATGATCCATGGTTTAAACACTCCATGGACTATCCATGAAAGCTTAGCCCAACCTAAATGAACTTGGCACATTCCATATATATAAGAGTCCATATTTAATTAGTTCATTTTGATCACCTAATTAATTCTAAATTAAGTCTTGATCAATACTAATTATATAATATGATTCCATATGAATATATTAGAACTTATAATATATTAATATTAATCATAAATATACTATTCTCAAAAGACTATCCATATAAATTGTGTCGGTGAAGTGCAACCCAAATGGACCATGCCGAGTCGGGTCAAGTACATACCAAATATAGTTATGGACTTAGACATTAATCCAACAGTCTCCCACTTGAATAAGTCTAAAACTATTATTGAGTATGACTTCAAAACCTAACTGGCAATCGTAGCTCTTAAATCCGTTGTCGAACTCTGATCTTTGTCAACAAACTTGTCCATTAGATAAGGGATCATATATTCCTCCATTCTAGATATCATATGGACTGAGACATGGATTGTAATCATTCTCTCTGTCCATTTGTTGTTTCCCGATTTCTGATTCATGACGACTGACTGATTGACCAAATCAAATCAGTCCTGGCTTGGCCAAGCACTCACATGTGTCATCATTAAATCATCGAGGGGCCCACATATATCGCTTTTATCCCGAAGGTAAAAGGAATGGATAAACTTCGACTCATATGGCTTCTTCTACTACTTGTTGAATCATACACAAAGGCACGTTTTATAACACCGAGTTACCAAATGCGTTTCCGTGCAATCAATGTACAACCAACTCATAGTAACAACTCATATCTTTAGGTTTGAAGAATATAAGATATTATCGTCTCATGATCACTCGTGATAAAATCCATGAAGTGATTCCAATGAACGCGGGTTGAATCCAATACTCAGAACTTATGAGCACTCATGAGTGTTGTAGCCCTTTGTCCAACATCTTAGACCTCTACAAGCCAACCCATGACAGTCTTAATTCATATCTACTTCCAACATATGACCGACTGTGGATGGTTTGAATAACTTAGTCATTCCGGAAGAATAACCTAGTTTATTCTGGAAGTCAAAACATGCAAAATGAAACACAATAATAATAGAATCTGATATGGTCTCGGAACATATGAATATAAATAAAACACCTTTTATTTATCACCATATGATTACACATTATTCATTGTATACTGTTTCAGCTATCAACTTTATTCTTTAATTTAAAACAACAGTTGTCTCATGCTCCAAGCATGTACACTATGTTTTCTAAACACTAGTCATGCCACACACCAAGTATGCATACTGTGTTTGTCTATGATCTTTACTTTGTGAACTAGATCAATTGAACATAACTTCAATGATTCTCTTTTCACACTCCCAAATCCTTACTACAAATGCAAGAATTCCAAATTCATGCCATTTACCGAAATTTGTTAGATTCTAAACTTATATGCGTTGATCCTCTTGTAATGATTATGCCCAAAATCACTAAGACTTGGCAGTAATCATTACATAGTACTCCAAAGGAGATCAACTCCTTGGAAACATCCTTCTTGCATTACGTTTCCAAATCATACATATTGAATACTCACTTCTGAACAGGAGTTGCCTCTTTCCAGAATATGTCAATATGGTCCTTCCAACAATTAACATTATACTTCCAACTGTCCTTGAGCAACCAATCTTTGGTAAACCTTAGATTGTCCTCGACAATTGTTTAATCCTTTTACTCATATCCAATTCTAGACCTTTTCCTTTCTTAATGCCCCAGGCATTTGGAAAATTTAGAAAGGATGAATATAGCACATGTAATCAATCCTATATCCGAAGCATATGGGACACGATTCATGATGTCTCAAATAAAGACTAAACCAGTCTTTTTCTATACTATTTCCATTTCAATTTGCCAAGTTCTCATAATTCAGATTATGAAAAGGGATGCCATAATCATAATTGAATTTTAGAACACAAATAATGGACCCATATACAAAATTTCCTTATGTTGAGCCATTCCAACATGAAATTCATATATATATATATATATATATATATATATATATATATATATATATATATATATATATATCCTTGACTAAATACGATTAAAACCTCAATCTAAGCTTTTAGATTTGAGATGAAGTATAATTTCCTCTCCCTTAATTATAGCAAAACAACTCTTTCCAAATTGAAACTTTTGTTTTCTATAATTAACATTGCTAGCTTGCAACCTTTATCATAATTATCATGCTCCCACTAACATGATGATTATTAGCATAACACTTATGCTCCCACTAGCTTTGACATGTACCCAGAAATCAACTGGACTTCTAGAAATCAATACTCTATTGACTTTCTTACCAAAGTTCAGATTTTTGATACTAGATTGCCTTAATAAGACTTTATCAAAATCATACACCTCTCTTAGATAGCTCACAAGTGTGTCTAAACAATTTCAGAACTATGAAAAAGGATGTTGTAATCATAGTCTCAATTGTTTATACCTTTTGCCATTTCTCATAAATCAATGTTAGTGTGCCGGTTAACCACGCACGCTCCACTAACGACTTTGAGAACTGCAAAAGTCACAATTGCTATCTACTTAAAATCTACTTAGTGAAAGAGTTTCCTTACCATCATTTTCATGAATCGAAGAGAAACCTTATGACACTTAGATTTTATGGTGTAAATGTTCCTATCCATGTGAATTTGTCAAAACCATAATCACAGGACTAGGTCAGTGACAAATCCTAACTCATATGGATTGAACTTGTGTAATCTTAACTTCTTGCCACCTGGCAGCTCAAGGGCCTGCCATTGCTTCCAAGTAGTTATGCAAACAACTGAGAACATGTAGAACTCAAAGGTATAGCCAACTTAACTGGAATGGGCACAAAAATGTCAACACGATAGGTTATAAACCTCTAGTTGTGTGCCAGTGATGAAATACAGGTTTTTGTTCTTGATTACTTCTTGAGACCCTTTCAGGATCTTTTAGACTCCCACTGTCTCCTTAACATATAAGACTATCTTGCCAAATATTCAAGAGATAGTGCGGATTCTTTATCAAGACAAACACTTCTCATAATTGGCCTAAGTTGGTCTTTGTTTTATCCAAAACATCACAACTTACCAATTTCAAATGTACAAGAATAGAAAACTTTTACTCTTACATTTGACAAGTGTTTTAAACCTTCTTTAAGACATGTCACTCAACTTACAGTCTTGGAGTATGACTCTAAGACTTGTTTTGAAACGAAGTATGACTCATCTTCTTGATTTGACCACTTCAACAATTCATAGCTCCTCTTTTTAGCTATCAGAATGCACTTAGAGGATGAATTTTGATAAGGTCTCAAAATCATTAAGATGATCTTAAAACATGATACTAAAGTACTCTCCCATCTTTTCAGATTTGAGAAACTTTTATCCTTCTGCCTAATTTGATTCTTCTTATTCGTTTTGTCATACATTGAAAATCTTCCAATGTTTCAGAATTATACTTGAGCTTGTAAGTATAATCATATTTACTAAAACTTAGTAAATCATGACGAATAATATTATCCATCTTTTGTGCTAGACTTTGACAAGTGCATAAGAAAATGTACTTGATCCCTTAGTCCTTATCTTGACTCACACATCCATGTGAACAAGTAGTTAGTCTTAATTTTCCAATGCTTGAAAGTTCTCATTCATCATACTATCCAACTTGCATGATTCCAAGTTCTAGTCCAATTGAAACTTGGGTAATGAGAATCTTTCCTTATTTGGTATGTAACAGCCTGGATTTCCAGGTATCTTTTATGTTTTCAATCTTTGATGTTTGTGAGGGGACTCGGCGAGTTGGAGCTCAGACTCGCCGAGTAGGATCGTGATTCTGGACGCGGGTTCGCGCCTGGACTCGGCGAGTCCAGGGTATGGACTCGGCGAGTCCGCGCTGTTTAATGAAACCCTAATTTCTCGGGTTTGGGACCTATTTAAAGGGCCTTATGGCCGTCATTTGTGCTCACCAGTCCCTAGAGTGAAACCCTAATCGAGTGTGAGCGTTTGGAGCAACGTAGGAGGCCATTATTGATCTTGGAGGTGTCATCTTGCAAGGGAAAGGGAGGATCACCTAAGGGAAATCAAGAGGAGCCACCTTCTGAGAAGTTTGGAGTCCAGAGCATCGCTATTGTGGCAATATCTTCGAGCTATCCTCTTCTATTTTGATGTTTGCATTGATTTAGGGCTTCTTGAGCCCTTTTGTGGCTAGATCTAGGGCTCCCTTGGTCCCTTAAGCGATTTAGACCATAGATTTGGACCCTTGGAGGTCCAGAGTGTCCCTTTGACCAAGCTTTTTGTGAATCAATGGAGGCTTTGGATTTGAATCCTTATGCCTTAGGTCAAAATGACATTTATGAGCCATGGGGTGTGTAATGGAAACCAAGATAAGGACTTTACGTGACGAATCAGTCTAGGAAGGCCAGATCTATGAATTGTTGGAACAGATCTGACCTTAGAGGCAAGTTTGAGTGATTGCATGGCATGGACTCGCCGAGTCCGATGATCAGACTCGGCGAGTAGCTTGAAGATTGCCTTCAGACCGCCCAGTGAGTGGTCCAGTCAAGTCATAGGTTGACTCAGTGAGTCAGGGCGAGTCAGGGAGGGTTGACAGATGGACTGAGTTGAGCTGGGACTCGCCGAGTTGTTCTTGAGACTCGGCGAGTTGAGTCGGGGTGGCCCCGCGATTCTTCCAGGTGGAACTCGTCGAGTCAGGGGGGGAACTCGACGTGTCAAAAGGGAATCCTAGAGAGATTGGTGAAAACGTCTAGACTCGCCGAGTCACCCTAGTGCACTCGCCGAGTCCGGTCAAAGTTGACCGTTGACCGTTGACCGTTGACCAAGAGTTGACTAGTGTTGACTTATAAAGGGTAGTCAACCTTAGTGGTAAAAATGTTAATAAGAGACGTATGATGATATAGGGAGATTGTAGCTCGGAGGATCGAGCACGTGTGATTCCAGGACTTGCTAGCTATCGATATTCACAAGGTGAGTCTCCTCACTATACTGTACCCGGAAGGGTTTTGGCTGTGTGACCGGAAGGTCGGATATGGTATGAGACGTATGTTCTATATGTGAAAAGTTAATTGTTATATGCGCTCAGTATAATATGCTTGATATGGGCCGGAAGGCATTATGTTATGGGCCGGAAGGCGAATATGTTATGGGCCGGAAGGCGTTGTAATGTGGACCGTAAGGTTGGCTTGGGTAGGACCGGAAGGTTTACCCAGCAGGAACGGAAGTCCACCGAGACACAGGGACCGGAAGGTCAGGGCCTGGAAAGGCGTATGTGCGTAAGTTGTATTTTGGGGAACTCACTAAGCATTCATGCTTACAGTTGTTGTGTATGTGTTTCAGGTACTAGCGAGGATCGTGGGAAGGCGCCGGCGTGATCTATACACACTGATGGATGATTTATGATCTTGGGATTTATTTGATTGTATTATGACATGATACGTTGGATATTTATGCCTTGTTTTGGATGAAAATTCATTTTTAGAAATGAAAATTTTGTTTTAAAATTTCCGTCGTTACAATTTGGTATCAGAGCCTTGGTTTGAGGGATTCGGGTACACCTTCGGGCGTAACTAAACTCAAACCGAGGATTTGAGGAAAACTTTTAAAAACAAATGCATAAAATTTTTATAAAGGACTTTGTGGTAAACAAAAATGAAGCAGTGTGTACGATCAGCCAACGCCCGAACGGTAAAGATCCCCAAAATACCCTTAAAATGATGTGTTAAGAGATATGATATGATATGAATTGTTATGCATGCTAGAAGACTAGGTATTGATGATACGACTAGAGTGGCCTGATTTGTGATGCCTTAGTCTAGGGAAGTTTGTTGCTATGAGATGATTTGTGAGCGATCGGGTGGTTAGTGCATAACAAGAATAGAGTACTCAGGATCCGGGGTTTGGGGAGGATGACTTGGGATGAATGCTGATGCGGTGTGGTCGGTAGTATTGGGCCCGTACTACCAAAGGCACCGGGTCAGTGGGCGACCCAAGTAAGAATCCCTGGGTATCGGAGACTGAGTAGGGTTGCGTTATCGAGTGCGATTATGCTCGATAGAGTCTCTGATAGTTCTATGTTGTATTTCAGAGGCATCATGGTTGGATCACGCCACAGACCGAGTACGAGCAGTGTGAGTGACGAGGAGATTCGTCAGATGATTCATGAGGAGGTGGCTGCAGCGATTCGGGCTGAGATCCCGGAGATGTTTGGGTCTATTAAGACCACTTTGATGGAGACCTTTGATGAGCGGTATGCCGCGTTGACTGAGGCTGCAGCCGCTGCAGCTACCGCAGCTGTGGCCGCTGCCAGACCACATGGAGGTGACTCGTTGTTGTTTTGGGAGTTCAGCAACACGAAGCCACCTGAGTTTGACGGGACGCAGGATCCGATCGCTGCGATAAGATGGATTGCTGATATCGAGGGATGCTTCTACACTTGTTCATGTCCGGAGTATCTGAGAGTACGGTTCGCCTTGAACCAGCTCCGTCTGGGAGCGAAGGATTGGTGGAAGTTCGTGACGGCGAACTTCACTTTGGCAGAGATTTCAGCTATGACGTGGGAGAGGTTTACCTCTATGTTCAGAGACGAGTACGTTCCCCCGGTGGAGAGGGAACGGTTGGTTTAGGAGTTCTTGACCCTCAAGTAGGGTAATGATTCAGTTACGGTGATCACGCGGAAGTTTCATGAGAGGGCGATGTTCTGCCCCGAGCAGGTGTCCACAGAGCAGGCTCGGATGAGCCGGTATTTGGGTGTGTTGAGGAGGGATATCCGGGAGTTCGTGTCGAACTCAACATATCATACCTTTGCTGAGCTTCAGGCGAATGCCAGGAAGCGCGAGATCGAGTTGGAGACCCAGGCCAGGGAGGAGGCCGAGTCTCAATGGGTGGATCGGCGGCCGACTCAGTCCCAGCCGGTAGCCAAGCGGACTAAGTCCGCCGATTCGAGGACGGGAGGTCCGAAGGGCCGCACTTGCGGAAAGTGCGGAAAGGGTCACGAGGGGACATGTCAATCAGGTGCTTGCTACAAGTGTGGCAAGGAGGGGCACATCGCTAGGGATTGCCCCAAGGGGTTTATGGTTTGCTTTCATTGCAACCAGACCGGCCATCGGAAGGCCGAGTGCCCTCAGCTTCATCAGGGATCTGCACCTGCTTTAGTGTTATTTGTGTTGGATTAATGTCTAAGTCCATAACTATATTTGGTAAGACTTGACCCGACCCGGCATGGTCCATTTGGGTTGCATACCATCATGCACTTGAATGAGAGAAATAAGACACTTATGGTTATTAATATATTATAAGTTCTAGTATATTAATAATAAGAATAATAAGATTATTTAATTAGTATTGATCAAGAATTAATCTAGGATTAATTAAGTGATCAAAAGAAGACTAATTAAATATATGGGTTGATAGTGTAAATCATCCATACATGTATAGTGGGCTAATGCTCCATGGATAATCAAGTTGGGCTAAAACCCATAGGATGGTCCATGGATGCTCCATGGTGTATTTGTACCCATGGATCCAAGGAAATGGAAAGCCATGACAATTAAGAGTTTACCCTAATTGTGTAACTATATAAGCATCTTATTATTGAGGAAAAATTGGCCACTAGAGATAGTGAAGAAAGGGCTAGCCGATTTTGAAGAGTGTAGAATTCTCTCAAGTCATTCCAAGTGTTTTGATGATTGTGATTCCATTTGAGGTGTCACACTTGGGGCACTAGGCACTCAAGCTACATGAAGATTGTCTACACCAAAGAGGTATGTATTCTATCTTGCTTTAGTTATTGTTTTGTATGCTAGATTAGAATAATACCTTGGAAGTTCTTATTTGCATGTATAATAGAGAAAACATAGATCCAAGGTATTTAGGGTTGCATGTACACTTAGGAAGTGTTAGAATGCTCAAAACCCTACAGTGGTATCAGAGCCACGGGTTGTTTTCTGTTATATTGATGCAAATATTTTATTTTCAAAGTTGAAAAAAAAAGGAAAAAAAACCATGAAGTTCGTCAAATTTTAAGATAATTACTTGTTCTTGTGAAAAACTAATTATTTGTAAAATTTGAATAATTTGCTTTATGAGTTGAATTAGGTCAAAATTTAATAAAAGATAAAATAATATGATTATTTTATTAGTTTTAAAAGTTTGATCTAAAGAGTTTTATTTTTTGAAACCTCCATAAGTTATGGATATGAAAAGGTTTTAAAAAAAAAAAATTGATTCAAAGTTTTTTTGGAGTTACAAAATTTGGTGTTAATGTTTTAAAGGATTCCATAACTTAAGAATAAGTTATGGATCACCAAAAGTTTTTTGTGTTACCTTGTTTTATGAGTAAATTTAGATTAATGAATAAAATTATGTGATAGTTGGTTTTAATCCAAATTAATCTAAGAATTGATTCTAAAATGTGTTTTTGTAACTTGTCCTCAAGTTATATGAAAAGTCACATTTAAGAATCATAAAACTCATAAAAATTGGCAAAGGTTACAAAAATGAAGAGTCTAGTTCTAATTAAATGGTTTTATGACTCCATAACTTGTCCTCAAGTTATGGAGGACCAAGAGTCTCTTCATTTAATAAAATAAAATAAAATAAAAAAAGGTGTAACCTTAATTAATTCCATAAGTTATAAAATAAAGAAAAGTTAATTCTTTTATTAGTTTAAAGTCTTCCATAACTTGTCCTCAAGTTATGGAACTTGAAGAGTTTTTGGATTAAAACTACTTTAAACACATAAGTTATGGAATTAATTAGTTTTGAATAGTTTCAAAACTTGCCCTCAAGTTTTGGAATTTGTAAAGTTTTCACTTATGAATACTTTAATTCCAAGTTAGCCCTTAGAATTTTAAAAGTTAAAATTCAACCCTTATACTTTATAATATTATAAGTTAATATATATATGTATAAGAGTAAAGTCAGTCTTACCGCTAGTACGCCTCATTCACGAAGCCGGTCTATAAGGTGGGTATAAGGTTGTTGCCTATAAAATGGCAACTTAATGGGTGTCCACTCTCACCCACCGCTTGCTTGACTGGTGGAGGGTCGTTAGTCGAACGGGTTTGACAGGACTAGAATTCTCCCTTCATTAAAAGTATTAATGAAAAATACTAAGTAACTAAACTCTTAATAATACCCAATCTTAGTTACTTAGGAAAAATGTGAATAAGGTGCTAATCCATGAAATTACACTTTACACTTTGTCTAAGTCGTTAGTGGAGCGTGTGTGGTTAACCGGCACACTAACTTGGACTTAACAAGGTAGGTAAAGGGTGACTTAATATTTATCATAGTATCGATGGAGCGTGTGTGGTTAACCGGCACATCGATTGAGGGGTAATTTATTAAGGGTACCAAGTGATTTGCATGGTTACTTCACACCTTGTTTTGTGATCCTCGGCATCCCAGTCACAAAACCTGAAGGGCACACTCGAGATTGAAACATGCCTTTGAAAAGTTCAATGAATCTCAAAGATCTAGGAGTTTCAAAACCAATTAAAACCTAATAATACATTTCGTTTATCTTGGTGGAAATTGGTGAATCGTCATTCACCTACCTTCAAATATTTTATAGCTTGGATTACGGCATACCTCTTCTAAGTTATAAAATAGTTTGTTGGGTCCTAGCCTTAATATTTCATATTGGGTGTCATATTAAGGACTTTAAATCAACTATCTTGAATATCTCCCAAAAGATGTCTGGTTTAGACACCTATGATCTTCCCAAATCTCTTGAAACAAGGTTTCCTAATGAAGATGATGTCCCATGGATATCATACTTCTTCACCTCTTCAAATTATTCTCCCTAACCCACAAGTTCTTGAAAAGTTTAAGGTCACTCAGGCCCTATTAGGCAAGGCAAGGTCTAGGTGTGGTCACATCTTGGAGATGTAGTCACATATTGACAAGCCGGGAGAGTTGGGTGTCAAAGTCTTGAGAAAGTTGGTGGTTCAACTACTTTCTAAGTCACATAGTGAGTTCTTTTGGAACACCTATGAAAAAGACTATGACAAGACCCTTAATGATCTTATCTATTTGTTAAGATCAACTTCCTAAAACTTTATGGACATTGACAATGATGACATTGGATATCCAGTAAAGCATTCTCTACCCAATGGAAAGGGATCGGCTATAGTCAACTCGGTTGACCAAATGGTAAAGAGAAAAGCTAAGTCTGTGATAGTCCTGTGTACCATTATCAAAGGGTCCATATGTTTGTATTGCCAAAGAAAGGGCATTGGTTGCGAAGCTGCCAAATTTACCTAAGGATGTTAAAGTCAATAAGTTTGACTCTACTTCAGGTAAAGTCCACTATCTAACTCTGTTAAGTTTCTATTCTGAGATTCTTGATACATGATGTGACTGGGTCACATGGTGATGTTTAAGAATCAAAGAAAATGAAGAAACTTAAAGGAAGAATATGCTGAATCTGATCGCATAGATGGATTTCTATCGCATAGTTTGAAAAATCGGATTCTTGAGCTACTTCTTAGGAGTTATGAGATAATGCTTAGGAATAGATAACAACAAGTTTTCATATGGATTGTAAGGATAGTTTTTCCGCAAAGTTTTAAAATAAAAGGAAATTTTTGATTTTATTTATTTTAAAATATCCTTACAATGGCATCTGTGGAAATTTTTGTTGCTTATAAGATTCCATTAGTAGCAAGAGTGGAAGTATGAAATTGATTCTTTCATTTGTGGTAATGTCTAAATTTACCAAATAAGGAAAGATTCTCATCACCCAAGTTTCAATTGGACCGGAACTTGGAATCATGCAAGTTGTATAGCATGATGAATGAGAACTTTCAAGTTTTGGAAAATTAAGACTAATTACTTGTTCACATGGATGTGTGAGTCAAGTAAAGGACTTAGGGATCGAGTACACATTCTTGTGCACTGATTAAGTCCACCACTAAAGATCGATAAGAAGAATCAAATAAGGCAGAAGGATAAAAGTTTCTCAAATCTGAAAAGATGGGAGAGTACTTTAGTATCAGTTTTGTGATCATCTTAATGATTAAGAAACCATATCAAAATTAGTTCTCTAAGGAAATCTTAGTGCATTCTTATGACTAAGAAGAGGAACTTGACTTGTTGAAATGGTTAAATCAAGAAGATGAGTCATACTTCGTTCCAATACAAGTCTTAGAGTCATACTCCAAGATTGTAACTTGAGTGACATGTCTCAAAGAAGGTTTAAAACACTTGTCAAATGTAAAAGTAAAAGTTTTCTACTCTTGTACATTTGAAATTGGTAAGTTGTGATGTTTTAGATAAAACAAAGACCAACTTAGGCCAATTGTGTGAAGTGTTTGTCTTGATTAGAATCCACACTATCTCTTGGATATTTGACAAGGGAGTCTTATAGGTCAAGAGGACAGTGGGAGTCTTAAAGGTCTTGAAAGTCTCAAGAACTAATCAAGAATAAAACCTAAAGTTCTTCTCTAGCACACAATTTGAGGTTTATAATCTATTGTGTTGACATATTCTGTGCCCATTCCAGTTAAAGTTGTTTTTGCATATGAGTTCTTAGAGTTCTCAATTTGTTGCACAACAACTTGGAAGCAATGGCAGGCCCTTGAGCTGCCAGGTGGCAAGAAGTTAAGATTGAGTTCAATCCATATGGTTTTGGAGTTGTCATTATCTTTGTCTTATGATTATGGTTTTGACAAATTCATATGGGTAGGAACTCATACACCATATAAATCTAAGTGTCATAAGGTTTCTCTCCGATTCATGAAAATGATGGTGAGGAAACACTTTCACTAAGTAGATTTTAGCTAGATAGCAATTGTGATATTTGCATTCTCAAAGTCGTTAGTGGAGCGTGTGTGGTTTACCGGCACACTAACCTGGACTTGTGAGAAGTGGCAAAAAGGTCTAACCATTATGATTGCGGCATACCTCTTCATAATTGTTTAGACTCACAAGTGTGCTATCTAAGGGAAGGTGTATGATTTTGATAAAGACTTATCAAAACAATCTAGTATCAGAAATCTGAACTTTGGTAAGAAAGTCAGCTGATTTCTGAGTACATGTCAAAGCTAGTGGGAGCATAAGTGTTATGCTAATAATCATCATGTTAGTGGGAGCATGATAATTATGATAAGTATTGCAAGTTAGCAATGTTAATTATAGAAAACAAAATTTTAATTGGGAAAAAGTTGTTTTGCTATAATTAAGGGAGAGGAAATTATACTTCATATCAAATCTATAAGGTTTAGATCTGAGGTTTTAATCATTTAGTCAAGGATATATATGAATTTCATGTTGGAATGGCTCAACATAAGGAAATTCTGTATATGGGTCCATTATTTGCGTTCTAAAATTCGATTATGATTACGGCATCCCTTTTCATAATCTGAATTATGAGAACTTGGCAAATTGAAATGGAAATATTATAGCAAAAGACTGGTTTAGTCTTTATGTAAGACATCATGAATCGTGTCCCATATGCTTCGGATATAGGATCGATTACATGTGCTATAATCATCCGTTCTAAAATTTTCCAAATGCCTGGGGCATTAAGAAGGGAAAAGGTTTAGAACTGGATATGACTAAAAGGATTAAACAATTGTCGAGGACAATCTATGGTTTACCAAAGATTGGTTGCTCAAGGACAGTTGGAAGTATAGTGATAATTCTGGAAGGACCATATTGACATAATCTGTAAGGAGGCAACTCTTGTTCAGAAGTGATAGTCAAAATGGAATCTGGAAATGTTTCAAAGTTAGAAATTTCACTCTGTGTAAGATTAAGGAAACTTAATGCAAGAAGGATGGTTCCAAGGAGTTGATCTCCTTTGGAATGATCTGTAATGTTTGTTGTCAAGTCTTTATGACTTTGTGCATAATCATTACAAGAGGATCAATGCACATAAGTTTAGAATCTGACAGATTCCAGTAAATGGCATGAATTTGGAATTCTTGCATTTGCAGTAAGGATTTGGGAGTGTGAAAAGAGAATCATTGAAGTTATGTTCAATGGATCTAGTTCACAAAGTAAAGATCATAGACAAACATAGTATGCATACTTAGTGTGTGGCATGACTAGTGTTTTGAAAAAAACATAGTGTACATGCTTGGAGCATGGGACAACTATTGTTTTAAATTCAAGAATAAAGTTGATAGCTGAAACAGTATACAATGAATAATGTGTAATCATATGGTGATAAATAAAAGGTGTTTATTTATGTTCAAAGAGTTGATACCATATTGGATTCAATTATTATTGTGTTTCACTTTGCATGTTTTGACTTCCCGAATAAACTGGGTTATTCTTCCGGAATGACTAAGTTATTCAAACCATCCACAGTCGGTCATATGTTGGAAGTAGATATGAATTAAGACTGTCATGATGGGTTGTAGAGGTCTAAGGTGTTGGACAAGGCTACAACACTCATGAGTGCTCATAAGTTCTGAGTATTGGATTCAACCCGCGCTCATTGGAATCACTTCATGGATTTTATCACGAGTGATCATGAGACGATAATATCTTATATTCTTCAAACCTAGAGATATGAGTTGTTACTATGAGTTGATAGTACATTGATAGCACGAAAACGCATTTGGTAACTCGGTGCTATAAAACGTGCCTTTGTGTATGATTCAACAAGTAGTAGAACAAGCCATATGAGTCGAAGTTTATCCGTTCCTTTTACCTTCGGGATAAAAGCGATATCTGTGGGCCCCTCGATGATTTGATGATCACAAATGGAAGTGCTCGGCCGGGCCAGGACTGATTTGATTTGTTCAATTAGTCAGTTGTCATAAATCGGAAATCGGGAAACAACAAATGGATAGAGAGAATGATTATAATCCATGTCTCAGTCCATATGATATCTAGAATGGAGGAATATATGATCCCTTATCTAATGGACAAGTCACTGACAAAGGTCAGAGTTCATCTACAAGGTCAGAGTTCGACAGAAGCTTTTGAGAGCTACGATTGCCAGTTGGTTCCTGAAGTCATACGCAATAATAGTTTTAGACTTATCCAAGTGGGAGACTGTTGGATTAATGTCTAAGTCCATAACTATATTTGGTAAGACTTGACCCGACCCGGCATGGTCCATTTGGGTTGCATACCATCATGCACTTGAATGAGAGAAATAAGACACTTATGGTTATTAATATATTATAAGTTCTAGTATATTAATAATAAGAATAATAAGATTATTTAATTAGTATTGATCAAGAATTAATCTAGGATTAATTAAGTGATCAAAAGAAGACTAATTAAATATATGGGTTGATAGTGTAAATCATCCATACTTGTATAGTGGGCTAATGCTCCATGGATAATCAAGTTGGGCTAAAACCCATAGGATGGTCCATGGATGCTCCATGGTGTATTTGTACCCATGGATCCAAGGAAATGGAAAGCCATGACAATTAAGA
This sequence comes from Lactuca serriola, assembly GCF_051521515.1. Taxonomy (NCBI): domain Eukaryota; kingdom Viridiplantae; phylum Streptophyta; class Magnoliopsida; order Asterales; family Asteraceae; genus Lactuca; species Lactuca serriola. The sequence continues at coordinate 355,749,454 of NC_136411.1, forward strand.
GTTTACCCTAATTGTGTAACTATATAAGCATCTTATTATTGAGGAAAAATTGGCCACTAGAGATAGTGAAGAAAGGGCTAGCCGATTTTGAAGAGTGTAGAATTCTCTCAAGTCATTCCAAGTGTTTTGATGATTGTGATTCCATTTGAGGTGTCACACTTGGGGCACTAGGCACTCAAGCTACATGAAGATTGTCTACACCAAAGAGGTATGTATTCTATCTTGCTTTAGTTATTGTTTTGTATGCTAGATTAGAATAATACCTTGGAAGTTCTTATTTGCATGTATAATAGAGAAAACATAGATCCAAGGTATTTAGGGTTGCATGTACACTTAGGAAGTGTTAGAATGCTCAAAACCCTACAATTTGACTCGGGTGCGAGTCGGTCTTTTGTATCTTTGGCATTTAGTCGGCATATCAGTGTTAGCCGTGACCCGTTGAGTCGGCCTCTGAGAGTTTCTATAGCTGACGAAAGAGTGATTTGTGCCACGGAGGTTCTCCGGGGATGTGTATTAGAGATTTTCGGGGTTGAGTTTCCGATTGATCTGGTTCCTATTGCGATGGGTGATGTCTGTGTCATTGTGGGCATGGACTGGTTGAGCCGATTCGGCGTAGTTATCGACTGTGAGCGTCAGCTGGTGACCATACGATACCCTAGTGGGGGAGTTCTTTCAGTGTACGCCGAGGGTATACGTTCGGGATCAGCTTTTTGTTCGGCCGCTAGGGCGAGGCAGTGTATACAGCAGGGCTGTAAGGGTTATGTGGCGTATGTGATGGATACGCGGGTGGCTTCCGAGAGGCCGAGTTCAGTTGAGGAGGTTCCGGTGGTGCGTGAGTTTCCAAATGTTTTCCCGAGGAGTTGTCGGGTGTGCCTCCTGTGAGGCAAGTGGAGTTCAGTATCGAATTGGTTCCGGGGGCCGTGCCTATCGCTAAGGTGCCTTATCGCCTTGCACCTCCAGAGATGCAAGATTTATCCTCGCAGCTTCAGGAGCTACTGGGGAAGGGATTGATTCGGCCGAGTAGCTCGCCGTGGGGAGCACCTATTTTGTTCGTCAAGAAGAAGGATGGTTCACACCGGATGTGCATTGATTACCGGGAGTTGAACAAGCTGACGATCAATAATCGTTACCCGTTACCGAGGATCGATGATCTGTTCGATCAGTTGCAGGGAGCATCTTGGTTCTCCAAGATCGATTTGAGGTCTGGATATCATCAGTTGAGAGTGCGGGATGAGGACGTCCAGAAGACAGCGTTCAGGACGCGTTATGGACATTATGAGTTTGTGGTGATGCCTTTTGGGCTCACCAATGCCCCGGCGGTGTTCATGGATCTCATGAACAGAGTATGTAGGCCGATGTTGGATCGATCGGTAATTGTATTTATCGATGATATTCTGGTATATTCGAGATCTAGAGAGCAGCATGAGGAGCATTTGAGGGAGGTCCTTGAGGTCCTGAGATCGGAGAAACTTTATGCAAAGTTCTCCAAGTGTGATTTCTGGTTACGGGAGGTTCAGTTATTAGGACATCTTGTTAACCAGGAAGGGATACTGGTCGATCCGACCAAGGTTGAGGCAGTGATGAATTGGGAAGTGCCGAAGTCACCCTCTGAGATCAGGAGTTTCCTTGGGTTGGCAGGGTATTATCGGAGATTTATCAAAGATTTCTCCAGGATCGCAGTGCCACTCACCAGATTGACCCGGAAGGGTGTTGCTTTTTCATGGGGTCCCGAGCAGCAGACCTCCTTTGAGACACTTCGCCAAAGGTTGTGCGAAGCCCCGGTATTAGCTCTCCCGGAAGGGATGGAGGATTTTGTAGTATATTGTGATGCATCGATTTTGGGGTTGGGAGCGGTACTGATGCAGAGGGGGCATGTGATAGCATATGCATCGAGGCAGCTGAAGCCTCATGAGACGAGATATCCCACTCATGATCTAGAGTTGGGGGCAGTAGTGTTCTCCCTCATGATTTGGCGTCACTACTTGTATGGGGTTCGGTGTACGATATACACGGACCATAAGGGTTTGAGGTACTTGATGGATCAGCCCAACCTAAATATGCGGCAGAGGAGGTGGTTGGATGTGGTCAAGGATTATGATTGTTAGATCCTGTACCACCCAGGCAAGGCTAATGTGGTAGCCGATGCGTTGAGCCGCAGGGTGGAGAGCACTCCACTGCGGAATGTATGTTTGAGATTGACCGTGATCGCTCCGGTGCTGGATGCCATTCGTGGGGCACAGGCCAAGGCTGTGCAACCTGAGATGCAGAAGAAGGAACGGGTCGTGGGGTTGGTTTTGGAGTTTGTGACGGATGGTCAAGGGCTTATGACTTTTCAGGGTCGCATTTGGGTACCGTTTGTGGGCGGTACGCGTACTACTTTGATGGAGGAAGTGCATCGATCGAAATTTTCGATTCATCCCGGGGCTACGAAGATGTATTTGGATTTAAGAAAGGAGTATTGGTGGCCCTGTATGAAGAGAGACGTCGCATGGTTTGTTGAGAGGTGCTTGACTTGCCGTAGGGTTAAGGCCGAGCACTAGAGGCCGCATGGCAAGTTGCAGCCATTGGAGGTTCCCGAGTGGAAGTGGGAACAGATCACTATGGATTTCATCACCAAATTGCCGAGGACTGCCAGAGGAGTCGATGCAATTTGGGTGATTGTGGACAGGTTGACGAAGAGCGCTCACTTCCTTGCCATCAGTGAGAGTTCTTCAATGGAGAAATTAGCGGAGGTGTATGTGAGAGAAGTGGTATCTCGGCATAGGGTGCCGATCTCGATTGTTTCGGACCGTGATGTGTGTTTCACTTCCAGATTCTGGAAGAAATTTCATGAGGAGTTGGGTACTAAACTGCATTTTAGTACCGCATATCATCCCCAGACAGACAGTTAGAGTGAGCGGACGATTCAGACGCTTGAGGATCTGCTCCGCGCATGTGTGTTGGACTTCGGGGGTAGTACGGAAGCGTACTTACCCTTGGCAGAGTTCTCGTACAACAACAGCCATCATTCGAGCATTGGTATGCCACCCTTTGAGTTGTTGTATGGGAGGAGGTGTCGGACCCCCATTTGTTGGGGTGAGGTTGGGCAGAGAGTGATGGGTAGTACAGAGATCGTGCTTCAGACGACAGAGCAGATTCAGCAGGTCAGACAGAGGTTGTTGACCGCCCAGAGCCGACAGAAGAGTTATGCAGACAGACGTCGATCCGAGCTTAAGTTTCAGGTCGGTGATCTCGTTCTCCTGAAGGTCTCTCCTTGGAAAGGAGTGATTCGATTCAGGAATAGGGGCAAATTGGGGCCCCGATATATTGGCCCATTCCGTGTGGTTGCGAGGGTAGGCCGGGTAGCCTATCGTTTGGATTTTCCAGCAGAGTTAGGGCAGATTCACGACACTTTTCATGTGTCGCAGCTGAGAAAGTGTATAGCCGATGAGTCGGCAGTGGTTCCATTAGAGGATATTCAGGTGGATGCCAGCCTGAATTATGCCGAGAGGCCGGTGGCCATCAGAGATCGGAAGATCAAGGTTCTGAGGAACAAGGAGGTACCCTTAGTGTTGGTTCAGTGGCAACATCAGAAGGGATCAGAGATGACCTAGGAGCCGGAGCAAGAGATGCATGAGCAGCATCCGGAGCTATTTTCAGAGCGAGACTTCAAGGGTGAAGTCTAGTTCTAGTGGGGGAGAGTTGTAACAGCCCGGATTTCCAGGTATCTTTTATGTTTTCAATCTTTGATGTTTGTGAGGGGACTCGACGAGTTGGAGCTCAGACTCGCCGAGTAGGATCGTGATTCTAGATGCGGGTTCGCGCCTGGCCTCGGCGAGTCCAGGGTATGGACTCGGCGAGTCCGCGCTGTTTAATGAAACCCTAATTTCTCGGGTTTGGGACCTATTTAAAGAGCCTTATGGCCGTCATTTGTGCTCACCAGTCCCTTGAGTGAAACCCTAATCGAGTGTGAGCGTTTGGAGCAACATAGGAGGCCATTATTGATCTTGGAGGTGTCATCTTGCAAGGGAAAGGGAGGATCAGCTAAGGGAAAGCAAGAGGAGCCACCTTCTGAGAAATTTGGAGTCCAGAGCATCGCTATTGTGGTAATATCTTCGAGCTATCCTCTTCTATGTTTATGTTTGCATTGATTTAGGGCTTATTGAGCCCTTTTGTGGCTAGATCTAGGGCTCCCTTGGTCCCTTAAGCGATTTAGACCATAGATCTAGACCCTTGGAGGTCCAGAGTGTCCCTTTGCCCAAGCTTTTTGTGAATCAATGGAGGCTTTGGATTTGAATCCTTATGCCTTAGGTCAAAATGTCATTAATGAGCCATGTGGTGTGTTATGGACACCAAGATAAGGACTTTACGTGATGAATCAGTCTAGGAAGGCCAGATCTATGAATTGTTGGAACAGATCTGACCTTAGAGGCAAGTTTGAGTGATTGCATGGCATGGACTAGCCGAGTCCGATGATCAGACTCGGCAAGTAGCTTGAAGATTGCCTTCAGACCGCCCATTGAGTGGTCCAGTCGAGTCATAGGTTGACTCAGTGAGTCAGGGCGAGTCAGGGAGGGTTGACAGGTGGACTGAGTTGAGCTGGAACTCGCCGAGTTGTTCTTGAGACTCGGCGAGTTGAGTCGGGGTGGCCCCGCGATTCTTCCAGGTGGAACTCGTCGAGTCAGGGGGGAACTCGACGTGTCAAAAGGGAATCCTAGAGAGATTGGTGAAAACGTCTAGACTCGCCGAGTCGCCCTAGTGCACTCGCCGAGTCCGGTCAAAGTTGACCGTTGACCATTGACCGTTGACCGTTGACCAAGAGTTGACTAGTGTTGACTTATAAAGGGTAGTCAACCTTAGTGGTAAAAATGTTAATAAGAGATGTATGATGATATAGGGAGATTGTAGCTCGGAGGATCGAGCACATGTGATTCCAGTACTTGCTAGCTATCGATATTCACGAGGTGAGTCTCCTCACTATACTGTACCCGGAAGGGTTTTGGCTGTGTGACCGGAAGGTCGGATATGGTATGAGACGTATGTGCTATATGTGAAAAGTTAATTGTTATATGCGCTAAGTATAATATGCTTGATATGGGCTGGAAGGCATTATGTTATGGGCCGGAAGGCGAATATGTTATGGGCCGGAAGGCGTTGTAATGTGGACCGTAAGGTTGGCTTGGGTAGGACCGGAAGGTTTACCCAGCAGGAACGGAAGTCCCCCGAGACACAGGGACCGGAAGGTCAGGGCCTGGAAAGGCGTATGTGCGTAAGTTGTATTTTGGGGAACTCACTAAGCATTCATGCTTACAGTTGTTGTGTATGTGTTTCAGGTACTAGCGAGGACCGTGGGAAGGCGCCGGCGTGATCTGTACACACTGATGTATGATTTATGATCTTGGGATTTATATGATTGTATTATGACATGATACGTTGGATATTTATGCCTTGTTTTGGATGAAAATTCATTTTTAGAAATGAAAATTTTGTTTTAAAATTTCCGTCGTTACATTGTAAATTTACACAACATCTTTTCCTTTTCCTACAAATGCTATTATAAGGATATTTTAAAATAAGTATAGTTAAAAACTTTTCTTTTATTTTAAAACTTTGCGGAAAAACTAATCCTTATAATGCAGATGTATATGAAAACTTGTTGTTATCTATTCCTAAGCAATCTATCATAACTCTTAAGCACATGCTGAAAATTCTGATCACCGAACCATGCGATCCATCTTCGCGATCAGAATCAGCATATACTTCCTTTAAGTTTCTTTACTTTTCTGTGATTCTTAAAGCATCAACATGTGACCCAACCACATCATGTAATAAGAATCTCCAAGTAGGAACTTAATAGAGTTAGACAATGGAATTTACCTGAAATAAAGTCAAACTTATTGACTTTACCATCCTTAGGTAAGTTTGGCAGCTTCATAACCAAAGCCCCTTCCTTTGGCAATAAAAATATATGGACCCTTAGGTAATAGTACATGGGACTATCTCAGACTTAGCCTTTCTCTTTACCATTTGGTCAACCAAGTTGACTATGGCCAATCCCTTTCCATTGGGAAGAGAATGCATTTCTGGATTTCCTGTGTCACTATTGTCCCTGTCCATAAAGTTTTGGGAAGTTGATCTCCTAATCAAATTTTCTTTACTAGTACACTAAATCATTTCTGATTTAGCATCACCAAGCAAATAGATAAGATCATTAAGGGTCTTGTCATAGTCTATTTCATAGGAGTCCCAAAGGAACTCACTATGTGACTTAGAAAGTGATTGAACCACTAACTTTCTCAAGACTTTGACACCCAGCTCTCCCGGCTTGTGAGCATGTGACTTCATCTCCAAGATGTGATCACACCTAGACCTTGTCTTGCCAATAGGGCTTGAGTGACCTTAATTTTTTTTCAAGAACTTGTGGGTTAGGGAGAATAACTGGAGGAGGTGAACGAAGTATGATTTCCATGGGACATCATCTTTATTTAGGAAAACTTGTTTCAAGAGGTTTGGGAAGATCATAAATGTCTAAACCAGACATCTTTTGGGAGATATTCAAGATATTTGATCTAAAGTCCTTAATATGACACCCAATATGAAATATTAAGGCTAGGACCCAACAAACTATTTTATAACTTAGAAGAGGGATGCCGTAATCCAAGCTATAAAATATTTGAAGGTAGGTGAATGACGATTCACCAATTTCCACCAAGATAAACAAAATGAAGAATTAGGTTTTAATTGGATTTGAAACTCCTAGATCTTTTGAGATTCATTGAACTGTTCAATGGCATGTTTCAATCTCGAGTGTGCCCTTCAGGTTTTGTGACTGGGATGCCGAGGATCACAAAACAAGGTGTGAAGTAACCATGCAAATTACTTGGTACCCTTAAGTGTTTACCCCTCAATCGATGTGTCGGTTAACCACACACGCTCCATCGATACTATGATAAACATTAATTTACCCTTCGCCTACCTTGTTAAATACGAGTTAGTGTGCTGGTTAACCACACACGCTCCACTAACCGAGTTAAACAAAGTGCAAAGTGTACTTTCATGGATCAACACCTTATTCACATTTTCCTAAGTAACTAAGATTGGGTATTTCTAAGTGGTTTAGTTACTTAGTATTTATCATTAATACTTTTAATGAAGGGAGAGTTATAGTCCTTGTCCTGCCTGTTCGGCTAACGACCCTCCACCGGTCAAGGAATCGGTGGGTGAGAGTGGACACCCATTAAACTGCCATTTTATAGGCAGTAACCTTATACCCCCTTATAGACCGGCTTCGTGAATGAGGCCTACTAACGGTAAGACTGACTTGCTCTTATACATATATATATATATATATATATATATATATATATATATATATATATATATATATATATATATATATTATTAACTTATAATATTATAAAGTATAAGGGTTGAATTTTAACTTTTAAAATTCTAAGGGCTAAACATGGAATTAAAGTATTCATAAGTGAAAACTTTACAAATTCCAAAACTCGAGGGCATGTTTTGAAACTATTCAAACTAATTAATTCCATAACTTATGTGTTTAAAGTAGTTTTAATCCAAAAACTCTTCAAGTTCCATAACTTGAGGACAAGTTATGGAAGACTTTAAACTAATAAAAGAATTAACTTTTCTTTATTTTTATAACTTATGGAATTAATTAAGGTTACACCTTAATTATGGAAGACTTTAAACTAATAAAAGAATTAACTTTTATTTATTTTTATAACTTATGGAATTAATTAAGGTTACATCTTTTATTAGTTAAAGAAGTGACTCTTGAACTTCCATAACTTGAGGACAAGTTATGGAGTCATAAAACCATTCAATGAGACAAGCCTCTTCATTTTTGTAACCTTTGCCATCCTTTTATGAGTTTTATGAAACTTAAATGTGACCTTTCATATAAATTGAGGACAAGTTACAAAAACACATTTTAGAATCAACTCTTAGATTAATTTGGATTGAAAACAACTATTTCACTTAACTTTTCTATTAATCTAAGAAACTCATAAGAACAAGATAATTCAAATCAAACTTTTTCATGTAATTAGTCTAAACCTTAAACTAATACAAAACATGAATCTATTGACAATTATCTTTGAAATTAGATTAGCATGAACATTACCACATCAAAAACAAGTTTATAAGTCCAAAAACATCTTAGGGTAATGTTCCTAGTCCAATTCCAGCCAAAAACCACGAAGATATGCTGTCTGGAGGCCAAACTCGTCGAGTTCTCCATGGAACTCGTCGATTTCATGCTCCAACACATGAACTCGTCGAGTTTTAGGCTCTGACTGTTTCTTGGCTTCGAAAAATCTATTTGCATCAAGTATAAGAGAAAGCATGTCTAGGCTCTGATACCACTGTTGGGTTTTGAGCATTCTAACACTCCTATGGTGTACATGCAACCCTATAAACCTTGGATCTATGTTTTCTCTATTATACATGCAAATAAGAACTTTCCAAGGCTTTAATCCTAACTAACATATTATGAAGTTCTTATACTACAAAGTTCTAGTTAGATGACATACCTTTTGATGTAGCTTGATGTCTTCAAGCTTTAAGAGTTTAGCCCCAATAGCATGGAAGCCTCAAGTGGAATCACAAATCACCAAAACACCTTGGAAGACTTTAGAGAATATGAATGCTTGGTTGTCTCTAGTGAAATCGGCTAGCTCTCTTAGTATAACCACACTAGTGCCAATTTCACCAACCAAGGACATCTTTATATAGTATGGAGATTAGGGTTAAACCCATGACCTTTCATTTCATATGATCCATGGGTTAATCACTCCATGGACTATCCATGAAAGCTTAGCCCAACCTAAATGAACTTGGCCCATTCCATATATATAAGAGTCCATATTTAATTAGTTCATTTTGATCACTTAATTAATTCTAAATTAAGTCTTGATCAATACTAATTAAATAATATGATTCCATATCAATATATTAGAACTTATAATATATTAATATTAATCATAAACATACTATTCTCAAAAGACTATCCATATAAATTGTGTCGGTGAAGTGCAACCCAAATGGACCATGTCGGGTCGGGTCAAGTACATACCAAATATAGTTATCGACTTAGACATTAATCCAACATATAGATTCATACGCAAACTCACGCTCTCCCTCTAAGAGATTCTGGTTACAACTCGATTCATGACGATGAAGGCATGCTCCGATACAGTGGATCACATTTATGTTATAGTATACTTGTATATGTAAAGTACATACTTATGTAATGAATGTATTGTTTCTCATCATACTTTTGTTGTATATGTTCTCATCCTAGTATAGTTTTATAAGTTCTCGTCATAATATAGTTGTATATGTTCTCATCATAGTATAGTTTTATATGTTCTCATAGTAGTAAGTAATGACTCATGAATGAATCGACTCTTGTATGCTTCATTGAACTAGAAGTAGTATCTAGTATAACCCTAAACTACACCTATTATAGTTTATTAGTAGACTTGTTTGTATGACTGAATGTATTGAACTGAGATAAAAGTCTTTATATCTATACATATATACATAATATATAAATAAGGATTCAACGACACTCGGACAAAAAACCGGGTACTTTAAGACCACAACCAAACAAGGACAGGAAGTAAAGTGGGTTATCTCTCCTAAGTCCTTCTAACCTAATTTATATAACTATACATGTAGTAGACATGGTTTTGACAATATATAAGTTGGAAAACTGTAAAAGAAAGGTTTAGTATACAAAAGTGAATTTGATAAAGAGTTTGACATGTAAAATAGTTTGATAAGCAGTTTGAAGTCATTTGTTTGGTAAAACAATTTAAAGTATAGAAAATCCATTTGCATGCTAGTTATTAATCACATGTGATTGATCTAATAACTAAAATGATTCAACTTCTATCCGCCCCCCATAAAATCATTTAAAAACATTTAATAACATTTCAAAGGTTAATTAATGGGTATAAACTCACCTGTAGTGAGTGGATTGTACTGAAGTGTTGGACAAGGTGCTCGGTAGCAAGTGAGGACTTGTACACACACAATGATCCTAGTTAACATGTAATAAACATATATGTATCTAATAAGACATTTAATCACTAATTAATCAAGTTAAGACACCCTAGGACAGAGAAACGCTTTGATTCAAGTGTTAATTGTACCAACGTGTTGCATCTAAGGGTTGTATGGCATGGCATTGGAGTTTATGGTCCAAGGACCACTCCTTATGGAGTTCACGGCCCATGACCATTTCCCCATGATTTTATGGCCGTAAACTCATGGTACTAAGTGTCAAATTGTGTTTTGAGGTCTTACAAATCATGATTGAGCATTCGATGATCAATTCCAAGCCTTAGGAAAGCATTAAGGGCACACTAACACTACCTTGTAGAGTTCACGGCCTAAGGACCATATCCTTATGTGTTTACGGCTGTAAACTCTCATGGGGACTAGTTTTGATTGTTTTTTAAGGTCTTAAACACTTCTAGGAAGGATCAAGGTTGGCATCCAAGGCTTAGGAAGGAACTAGGGTCCATTTAGCCACCTTAAGAGGGGTTCACGGCCCAAGAACATCCTTGGCCATGAACTCCTTTGTTCTTATGATTCTTGATGATTTTCAAGTGTTATCAAGTTCATATTAAGCACACAAGAAGCTAGGGCAAGTGTACTTACAAGATAGAAGCTCGATTGGGTGTTTAAGGTCCAAGAACACTAGTGTGTGCTCTTGGTGTTTTGAAGAACACTTGAAGATCTAGCTTAAAAGCAATAATGAATGGATGAAATGATGTATAACTACTAGATATTAGGTTATAACAGTAATTCAAGTCGAGAATTACTTATGTTTTTAGAAGATCGGGTGAAGAACGGGTTGATAGTTGAGAGAGATTAGAGGGTGTTCTTGAGAATGGAAGTTAGAAATGAAGTGTTTGGGGAGTAAACTCATGCCTAAGGCATGAGTTCACGGCCACTAGGGAGTTTACGGCCCAAACTCTAAAAGTTTGGCCGTGAACTCCTTATTAAGGTGGTATGTGCGGTTTTGCAACTCCAAGACTTGAGACGATACTTCCTTTCATCCGTTCATTTGAAGAATAACTACTAAAAACACTCAAACGGACTTTAAATTGGCTAACAATTATTAGAAATGTATTTGACTTTTAATTGAAGTGCTTGACTTTAAAGTTTGTACAAATAAAGATTTCGGGTTGTCACAATAACTCTCTCGAACGACGTCCGTTCTCGACTGTCTTTATGTTGACAGGTTTCTACTAACAATATCTTCAATTCTCGTTTAGATTGTTTCGGCTAACAATCAATTGATCTAAGATTCGATTTCTGAGTTGTACCCTGCTACGCTGAATCTTAGAAAAATCATAACTTCTTCTAATGAAGTCATATTTAGATGTTCTCTATATGTACACTCTCGGTTTAACAACAACTTTGACTTTCATTTAGATTACTTAGGCTAAAAAGTAATTTATCAAAAATTTACTTTTGACAATACGCAAAGTCATGCCGGTTTAATCGCGAAACTTTAAAGAAGCATAACTTTTTCATACGAAGTTGGATTTTAGCATTCTTTATATATGTGGAATCATTGTCACACATACTATAACTTGGTTATGATTATTCATCCTAAATAATATCCTATTTAAACGTCCTTATTATGATGTAAAATAACTTATTTGCCTTTCCCGAATTTGCGGGTGTTACATACGAGTGACGAATTGTACCTGATCCATATTGAATTTTGCATTGGCATGCTTACAAAAAACATGTTTCATAATGGACTTCCCTAATCGAGATTACAAAATCAGAAATAAAGAAAATATTTTTGTATTTTTGTAATTTTATGAAATGAAAAAATGAAAATTAAGAAAATATTTTTGCGTTTTTGATATTGTCAAATAAAGAAGAAAAAAGAAAAAAAATATGTTTTTTTGTGTTTTTGATTTGATAAAAGAAAAGACAAAACAAATGTTTATTGAGTTTTGAAATTATTAAAAGAAAAGACAAAAATTAAAGAAATTTTTTTTTATTATTCTAAAAAAATATTACCTTCGGTTATCACTTGATATTGATAACGAACATATTTCCACTCACAAATGCCAACTCATTACAATTGGTAATAAATAGCCTTCTACTTGCAAACGCCTTATCAATAAACAACATGACTCACCATTCGTTATTACTCTCCACTCACAAACGTCGTACAAGCAGTCTTCAGGAATTGCCATTCTCTATTGCTTTCCACTCACAAATGCCTTACGAGTTGTCATATCTCACCAACCACAATAACAGTCATTATTTGGCAAAAACCAGTGAATGAATCATAATGAATGTCGAAAAGAAGCGGTATCAAATCGTTGAATGTGAATAGTAACCTCTGAATGATATCAAGGAATAACGAATTTCAGACAAAAATTCCTAATTCAAAAACAATACAGATTAGTCAGAGGTTGGAACATAAAAAGCTTCCATCATTCTCAATCCATTTAAAATTCTCAAAAATGACTTTTCATCAAGTGGTCTTGTAAAAATATAAGTCAATTGATTTGTTATTTTAATAACATGTATTTCAATATTGTCATCAACAACATGATATTTGTTGGAATGGCATCGAATTACAATATGTTTTGTTTTGGAATGTTGAACCGGACTATGACATATGCAAATTCACTTTGAGAATCATAAAACAAATGTATCTTCTTCATATCTATCGCAGGTTGACATGTTTGTCTAAGTTGTGCTCCCAAATGCATATCACACGCTATGGTGTCAACATTTACTAATGAATATATGAATAAGGATCATAAACAATATGCCAAGTGTAAGGACCTTTAACCTACAACATGAAAATTTTAAGTACAAAATGTAAAATGCAAAATGTGATAACAACAATCTAGAGTAAGAAGAGATAAGAACAAGATTGTTGAATAATCGACTTGTATTTACACCGATATGATTGATAAAGGATAATATTACACTTAACCCTTGACCCATATATGTAAGTAAAAATACTGAAAGTTAGTAAACTAGGACATGTTTAAGGTATTTAGTTGTTCTAAAAAAAGGACGTGTTTAAGGTATGGCTCACCATGCATAACCTAATTTGTACACTGAAATATGATCACATAACGATCTGATTAACAAACCATACATTAAAGAACAGTTATAGGCTCCTAGCTATGCAATCAATCAACTATATAATGCAAAGCTTTCTAGGTTTGTCTGATGTCTTCGTAACAAATGGTCCATTTATTAAAAGGAAAGCAAGCGAATTCCAATGATTCGAGACCTTCTTGCCAACGAAATAAAATTTTTCTCAGTTCGCACATTCAATAGAAGGGGCACTTCCAGTTCTGTCGGTGCTTGAAACAATATTTTCTTCTCCATATTACTGATATAGAATTCAAATATGTAAGGTCTAAGGATCACAAGGAATACTTGAAAATTAATTATTTATCGATGAATAGTTTCATAAAAACGAAAGTTAATATAAACAAACTCTGACTAATAATAGATTCTCAAATAATAAGTTTCATGGAAAAAGTTATGTAAATCAAATTACACAAAGAGTAAATAATGAAAGCTCTAACATTACATAAATACTAACTTTAGCCGCAATACGATTCCTAAGCATAAGGAAGTCTTATATAAATTAATATGGTTTCTCCGCAATTCATTTGACACCATTCTAATTTTGTGAGACCGTAAGACCAAATCTAAAAATAATTTTAAAATCCGAAATAAATGGAAAAATCAAAAAATTCTTTTTTTAAATATTATTTTCGGAACATGAATTAACTCAAAAAAATAAAAAATAAATAAATAAAAATCCTGTTTTATTTTTAATTCGTGAAATATTCTAATAGAATATTACACCTTACATATTCTAAAAAATAATTTTAAAATGCAAAATATATGGAAAAATCTATAAATTCTTTTTTTAAATATTATTTTCGGAACTTGAATTAGCTAAAAAAAATAAAAAAAAAATCCCGTTTTTTTTTTAAAATACGTGAAAATTTCTTATATATATATATATATATATATATATATATATATATATATATATATATATATATATTGATGAGTTCAAAACTATTAGATCGTTTAGATCTTTCACAAGTACGATAAAAGAACTCTAACAGTTTAAGAACAAAATAAGAAAGAACACAGAACAGAATCAAATAAGACCTTATGATTCAATACTGAGTCACGCCTCAGCAGAGCTCGGTAAAGAACGTCCGCTATAGAGGCGAGCTAGGGTTTAGAAGTAATGAAAACGAAAACAATAAAATCGATATCTTCTAAGTCTGCATGCATGCAACTTATATACTAAACCCTAATACAAAATAATGCATGGCTAGACAGGCCCAATACCGGCGTTTAAACTAGGCTATGGACCGAGCCCATGACGCAATCCACTAGACTCAACAATCTCCCCCTTTCCGTCAAATGAGGTGAGAGATTATTTCTTCTGAGCAGGTCTCACCGTCTTTATAACTTTAAACAGTTTAGGAATAATGGCGAGAAGAGTTTGTCGGAATAGAATGTACCACCTCAGCATGTCGACGAACAACTTTTTATCAGCAGCACTATTCTGGTCGCACCTATGTATGATCTCTAGGATATGCTCGAGACAAGTCGTCGAGAAGAGGTGTTTGTCAACAAGAGCGAACATACATTTTTGACCTTCGCCTCTGAGAAACATGTGTGACAACCCTATATTTTTCCAAAAGCAGTGTAACGCTCAAATGTCAAATACAACGAAAACTATTTGGAATCAACTAAATTAACCTCAAAAATAAAGTGTTCAAATATCTAAGTTGGGATGCATCAAATATTAGATAACGTGCCAAGGTTTCCAAAAACATAAAGAACGTTCAAAACCGGGTTATATTGAAGAAATTATAACCACTCGTATATTTACGACACACCGTTAAAACGCTATTTAACGTAAAAAGTGAAATTTCAATAAAATGCATTTTAGCCTTAAGTATCTAAACAAAAGATGAAGAGTTCGTTAAACTGTAAACATACAGAAAAAGATCGCCCAATTTGGACCTCGTATGAAGAAATTATGAATTTCCAAAGTTTCGTAACAGTAGTAGAGGGCTAAAAACTCGAATTGAAGATCGAGTGTTATTTAGCTAACACAACCTAAATCAGAGTTGAAGATCTCCACAATAGGAGTAAAATGATAAAAAGACAAACGAAAACCAACGTCGAATAAACAAACTATGAATTTTTAACGGACTTTAGGAGTCCCGACCTATTAAAAATATATCATTAAAAATAAATTCAAAACTAGCCGACGGAGTCTAAATGAAAGTTGTAGAGCATAATCTCACCTACGTGTGGATATAAAGAACGCGAAAAACGGAGTCCGTACGCGAAAGTTACGGAATTTAGAAGATGAGAGACTGGAGTACGCCCAGCGTAATCTCAGATTACGCCCCACGTACTAGACCCAGAGTCGAGTCCCATCGGATGCAACTCTATGCTTAGCTAGACTGGATTCGTAAGACGTGACGCATTTTTACGCCACGCGTAACCGAGTACGCCCCGCATACCGCGTACGCCCAACGTACTCCAGTGGTACGCCCCACATATGCGACCCTCCAGCACTATAAATAGAGGGTTTAAGCTACGGGTTTTGCACACTTTCTCAAACACTCTCTCATACTTCCAAGCTCCAAAGACCATCCCGATGCCCTCGGTTTCCACACTCGAGCCCCGACGAAAGATCTACGCTACCGAGACCCCCGCAGAGCCCGAAGACGCAACTTTCCGCGGTCGAAGTTCTGCTCAACTCTAGCCTCTCTCTCTCTTCAAACCTAACGAGTGAGTTCATACTCCTACCTTTCAATTCTTTTCATCTTTTAGGGGGGAAATACAAGTACATTACAATTCAAAGTATCATTTTATAAACGTAAACGTAATATCTATCTTATAGAGTATCGATACAAACATCTTTATGTTTAAAGGGCTATTATATCACCAAGTTATTCTTACTAAATGGAAACATACTTTTTGAGAAACTATAATGAGTATAATTAGCAAGTTATTCATTCATTTTACATATACATCATGACAAACGAAATACTTTCAAATAAAGTAAAGTCTTTCTTATCGTAAATCTGTTTGTACCAAGCAATGTGAGACATTCAAACTTCAACGTACTCTTATGTATGCATTTCAAGTCCTGTATTATATACCATAATCTCTTGGAGGGAGAGCGTGATACTTGTGTATAGATCTATACGGGATTGACAACCCCGCATCTAAACTATTAGCTATAGTTAGACCGGCAGGTCCGGGGTGACAAATGGCATAACACTACAACACCTGAAGAATGTTGTTACAGGCAGTCAGTGTCAATAGTATGGTTATAAAACTCACATAAAAGTATAAAAACAAGTTTGATTTACGAGATTCATATATGCATTCAGTTTTCCACATTATTTTTAGCACAAAGTTTATCATTATTATTCAACTATGGAACATACTAACGCACTCCAACTCTGGAAACTTTTCAAACCATTTATAGAAAATATTGGATTTTCTAAAAACTTCGTTCATCGATTTACTACCAAAAGGACATACTTTTCAATGCAAAACACTTATGAACTCACCAACTTAATTGTTGACACTTTTTCGAAACCACTTGTATTTCTCAGGGAATCAGTAATACAGGTAACCACCAGCTTTTGATGAAGGAACGCTAAGGACGTTTATTAAACATTTATATCATCATATTGTAATTTTCTTTTGCAAATATGTATAACGCAACAAGATACGTTTTTATTATATATATGATGGTTGTGTTACTTTCTTTACAATATTCAATTGTTGTGATACTACGTGAAGTCATCCACCCCCGATTGTTTCCGCCATTCTGGTTTGGGGGTGTGACAACATGACTGTGTGATACTTGGAATCTATCTTCCCCTTGATCATGGAATTTACATTGCCACCTCTGCCCATGGGTTTGATCGTTGGTCGCTTGTGTATGGAAGAGGCAATTTCCTGGTCCATCTTCGCTACCTCATGTATGTAACACACAAGCATACGCTTGACATGATCGATTGTTGGCTGATACTCCTGAGGATTTGACAAAAGAATGTTGTTGAGGAGTATCCAGTCATGGGGGTTGAGGTTCGGTAGATCAGCAAGGGAAAAATGGTGAACTGAGCCTTCGGTTCCTCTAGTCACCCTCAATTTGATATTGATAAATTTCCCTGCTAAATAGGGCTTCATCACCTTGACGGTGGTTATCTTCTTTGAGCTCCAAGTCTAGTATTGAGGTTGAGCAAACTCCAAGTAAAACTCTAATAGATCCCTATCTACCTTCGGGTCTGGAGATGGAATGGCAGCAGTCGAGTTGAAACAGTGGAAGATGAATGCCTTTCGAGTGATTGGCATACCGAACTGCGCATCCTTGGAGTTGTCAAGGCTAAATGACATTATTGGCTCTAGCCATAGAACAGCTGGCTCGTCAATTGCACACCTTTGAAGCGAATCTTTTGTCCATTCAGGGAACATGGCCTTTTTCTTTTCTAGGAACTCCGCCTCCTTTCGCTTCTATTCTAGCTTAGCTTGCTGCTTCATTGAAATTTCTTCAGTTTGTTTTTCAGAAGAATTAACCTTTGGGACATTTTTCCTGGGAATTTCAACGTAGACATCATCTTCATTGTCTGTATCGTCTTCACCAATCTTCTTCTTTTTCTTATCCTTGTTACTGACCGAAGCTTCGTTATCCTTCGGTTCAGCAGCTGGCTTGGAGCTAGATGGAAGAGGTTGATTCGTCACTTGCTTCAACTCTTTCTCTCCCCCCTTGTTGTAGTTGGACACCAGTCACCGGAACACCCTCGATACGGCTGAGAACGTCCAGTACCGGTCTGAGCTTGTCTGCCAAATGCCTTCGGATGGTGATAGTGATAAATGGATCATGACCTTCAATAAGATGAAGAAGGATGGAGTGAACATCTGCAGCAGAACACTGTATAACCTCCCTTTCTGACTTGAGGTCATCAATCTCAGCATTAGCAGTTTGCAGCTTGTGTGTTTGCAATTTAAGCTGATTTGTGCGTCTGGCAAGCTCATCCATAATTCCATTTTCCATAGCTAAGTTCGGTTGCAGTTGAGTTAAGCGTTCGTTGACATTAGCATGGAATGTGTCATTTGCCTGTTCAATAGCAAGGCGTGTTGCTTCAACCTTCGAGTACTCAGACTGAAGAGTTTGTTGAAGAGTCTCTACAGAAGAATTAACAGTGGCAGCATTCTTGGCAGCAGCAGCTTGCAAAAAATCTAAAAACAGGTGAGCCTAGGAAACTATTTTATCGACTTTTATGGTCGCTTCCTTGCACTCCTTAGTAGAGGCATCAACAGCACGAGAGGCCTGTTGACATTGGGAAGTGGAGGCTTCAATAGCCTTGGCTGCAGCAGATAATGAGGCTGAATGTTCTGCAATGACTGAAGAGAACGGGGCCTTTAACGCAACATCTAAATAAGCTCCTGAGGAAGAGGAGGAAAGCAGTTGATCAAGCTTGTCGTTGACCGCTTTGAGATGACGTTTGGTGATAGGCTCATCGTCATCATCCTCACTTTGTACTCGTTAAGGACTAAAGAATGTAGAGTCGAACTCCATGTTCTCACCGCCTAAAATCAAGGTTGTTTCTGTAGAAGGTGTTGGAGATAACAATTTTGAAGAAGTTGGAGGTTCGGTTGTTACTGGAGGTTCGGTTGTTAGAGAAGGTTCGGTTGTAAAAGTAGGTTCGGTTACAGGTGGTTTGGGAATAGTGAATGTAGGTTTTGTAGTGGTGGTAGAGATTGTATCTGTGAAAATGGGAGTGGGAATAGGTATTGAAGTAAAGGTTGAGAGGTGGTTGTTTGAGAGATAGGAGGGATAGAAGCAGGATTTGTAACAGGTGGGGGTGAAGGAGGCAAAGAACGAACCAGAATTTCTGGAGTAGGGGAGCGAGGTGGAGTATCCCCTCGGCCCGAAGCCTCTTCATCAGAACTTTCGTTCTCAGAGTCTGAAGATGGAGCGTTCTTCTGCTTAGGAGGAGCATATTATGAATCCGAATCGCTTGAGGATTGAAGAATAAGTCTCCTAGAAGGCTTCTTCTGCTTTTTCGGTTGAGGTTGAGAAGGAGCAGCTTTATCAGTTTTCCTCTTCTTGGGGGTCTGCCCCTTGGATGGTCTTGTTACCGGTCCCTCCTTCTGCGATTCAGGCTTCTTGCCCCTTTTGGCTAGTTTGTCAGCCTCTTCAATGGAGTGAAGCATTGTAGGAGTAAGATCACAAGGACCAACGGATTTACGTTTCCTGTACGGCTGAAGAAGATTGCTTGAAGCTGGGATACTACCGAGCATGGTTTCAGGAATAGAGCCAATGTAAGAGAATTTGGTGGGATTAGTGACAATGATCATCGTCGTATGAAAGGTGGCGATGGAAGAAAGCAAGGAATCCGCCGTAAATGGGACACGATTGCGATCCATTGCCCACTTGGTGATAATAGTCCAGAAACGCCCACATGAAATTTCCGAGTGCCTGGACGAAGAGAGTAGGCTTTGAACCAGCTGCTGCCAAATAATGGACCCATAGTCAAGGTTAAGCCCACTGTACAACCCATACAACACCGTCATGAAACCCTTGCTAGCACCGTCAGAACCAGCACTCCGCTCAGACAATCCCTTGAATAAGAGTGTGAAAAGGCCATTCCATTGAGGAGGAAGGCAGAACTTCTTGAACTTGGTGACGGTTGTTAGGGTTTCAGTATACCCCATCTGATAAAACATTGTAAACAGTTGGCCAGTTGTAATGGAATCAGGGTTTACCAGAGACGGATCTTGAGAAAGACCGATTAGGGCACATAATCGACTCTTGGAGATAGAGACCTTCTCATCGTGAAGCTCAAAGTGGATACGTTCATTAGCCTTGTCGTACAACGCCGTAGAGTAGACATGTGACAAGAACGACATAGGCACAATTTCAACCTTTGTTAGTGCATCGACGAGTGGTGAGTATTTGAGACACTCAACCACATACAACATATATGGCTCATAAACAAAGGGAGTGAGATCGATGATTAGGTATTGTTGGGGTTTTATAGTAAGTAGGGGTTGACGAGCTGAGGTATCATGAACATATGAAGATTCTGCCATTGTAGGAGCTTCAGAATGACGATGAACAGTTGCAGAAAATAGCCGGGTTTCTTTGAGAGCTTTTTGGAAGTGATAAAGGTTGAGAGAGTACCGTTCCCATTCCTTTTATACGTAGAAGGAAGAGAGAGAAGAATCCGGCTGAAATCTTGGATTATCTCTAAAATCGTGCCTGAGTTGATGTGGGAATAGTTGGCGTGCCGAAGATGATGCAGAAGAGAGAAAAAACGTTTCCCCTTTTTCACGCCTTTTCATAAAAGTCACCTTTTTCAAATCGCCAAACCGTTTGGATTTCTGCTGAGTCAGCGACCTTTTCATCCCAATCGTTTCACCTGATGACACTTGAGTGTTTGTGCCTTGATATTCTGTGTGAAACTTAGAGTTTTGGAAAATTAAAAATTTTCGTGCAAAGGGTGTAAAAGATAAAGAATTAAAATGAGCATTTTAGGAGTTTCTGTGATGTCGTATTTAGACATAAAACGAATGATTATGGGCAGAAATCACTTCCTTCAAAGTCAAGAGAGACATTGAAGTGCTTGCTTGGTTTCCCATGAAATAACGAATAATAACTTGTTGAGAAGTTTTGAAAGGCATCTTTTAAAGGTTAAAATGGGTGGCTTTTGCTTCAATTCATAATTTCGATACTTAATATAAGACCAAAAGAGAATGAAGTACTTGTGAGATCATTGTGATCTATTGAACAAGTAGGTAGAAAGGTTTTATAGTGACGAGAGAATTTAAGAAATCGCAAAAAAAATAAACTGAATCTTCTAGGGTTAGAGAAACCTTGGTGAAAGGCAATCTCATAAAGATCACTCAAAAAGAAAAAGAGATTTCATTGGGTAACAAGTAATATCTTGAATTTATGAATTCACCGTCAATTCATTAGTGATGTTGAATTTTGGGTTTCACTTAGTACATAGTGACATGAAACTAAGATAATGAACGCAGATTCTGTGTAACCATAAACCTCAGTGGTTAAAACCAAGAGTCTTAGGGATTATATTGATGAAACAAAATATAATGGAGAAAGATGATGGAGATGGTATAAGAAGCGAATGTACCTCTGCTTATTAAAGAAAAGAGGGTCCAAGCAGACAACTCTAAACTCAATTTGAGTAGAGTAAGGTAGCTGATGATTAGAGTGAACTTGATAGCCTGAATTGGGAAAACATGATTGGTGTTGATCACGTTATTAAGGCTTCACTCAGAATCAGTTGAGGCTTGAGTCTACATACAGCAGCATGCTTCTAGGGACACCTAAGTAACGAAAAAAAACTTTTACCTGCCGTAGATATGTCATCGAGAATCACACATAGACAAACATAAAAACGTTAGAAATATGGAAATATTTAAAAAAAAACAAAGAAAATATTTTTGGGTTTTTGTGAGAATTGACCAATTGAACGAAAAGAAAAAAATATTTTTGGAATTTTATTAGTAGAAAAGAAGTAATGAAAAAAATATACAAAATAATACATTTGAAACGCCTTAAAAAAATAAGCTAGTTCAGAAGGACCGAACCCGAAATAGACCGAACGCTCGGTTCATTTTGGTTCATGGACCAACTTCACCCAAAATAGACTGAACCCAAAATGGACCGAACCCGAAATAGACCGAACGCTCGGTTCATTTCGATTCATTTAGGTTTGCTCTATTTCGCTTGTTACCTTTATGGGAGCGAAGGCGATTTCGGTACTGACTCGGCTTGCATCATTCCTAGGCCTTGTAAAATCTTATTGAAGCTTGCTTCAGGTAAGGCCTTTGTGAATATGTCTGCCAGTTGATCAGTCGTTCTAACGAAGTGAATTTCAACGTTGCCATCTTCGACGTGATCCTTGATGAAATGGTACCTCAGTGCGATGTGCTTAGTCTTCGAGTGTTGCACTGGGTTGTGACAAATTCTGATTGCACTTTCAGATTCAAAGTATAAAGGGATTTTCTTCATGTTTAAGCCATAATCCCGGAGTTAACTCTGTATCCATACGACTTGAGATGTACAGGATGCTGCAGCAATGTATTCAGCTTCTGCAGTGGATAACGAAACACAAGTTTGTTTCTTTGATTGCCTACTGACTAATTTTCCATCCAGAAATTGACATCCTCCTATGGTGCTTTTACGATCCAATCCATAGCCACCCAGATTGGCATCTGAAAATGCTTGCACGAAGAATCCGGAGTTGGCTGGATACCATAGACCGAGAGAGGAAGTTTGCTTTAGATAGCGAAAGATGTTCTTCACTGCTTGAAGATGAGGTTCTCGAGGGTTGGCTTGAAATCGAGCACAATAACAGACAGAGAACATAATATCAGGTCTACTTGTTGTAAGGTACATCAAAGACCCGATCATCTGTCGATAAAGAGTTGTATCAGCGGCTGGTTTTTCCAATAATGGAGTGAGTTTCGTTCGAAAAGCCATCGGCACTTTTACTTTGGAGTCTCCCGTCATTCCAAACATGGCGAGCAAAGTTTTGGTGTATGCTTCCTGATTAATAAAAATGCCTTCGGGTCCCTGTCTAATGTTCAATCCAAGAAAGAAATTAATTGGACCCATTGAGCTCATCTCAAACTTAGTTTCCATCAACTTTCGGAATTCAACTGTTAAGCTAGGATTCGTAGAGCCAAAGATGATGTCATCAACGTAAATTTGGACTATCATAAGGTGGTTACCTTCTCGCTTACGAAAGAAGGTTGGGTCAACCGAACCTTGTTTGAATTTAGACATTTTTAAGAAACGAGTAAGAGTTTCATACCATGCTCTGGGAGCTTGTTTCAGGCCATAGACAGCTTTGTCGAGGATATAGCAATGATCAGAATACTTCTTGTTCACAAATCCCGATGGTTGCTCAACATATACGGTTTCTTCAAGTTTACATGTTGGGATTAAAACCCTAATGTGATTTGATGAACAAGATGCGGAAAATAAGAACAAACACAAATAATGAAGATTATGTCGAATGATCACTCGATTTATTCAATATGAGGAACAGATTACACTTTAAGAATAAGAATCTAATGATACAAGAAACCTCACGTGGCGACTACATTTTGCCTCACTCTCTTAACCCTAATTGTGAATAATACATGACTATTTATAGGGTAAAGACAAGTCTTGGGCTTTTAACCTAGAATTCATCAAAGGGCCCATTGCCATCATCCATGGAGTGCTTTGAAACCCTACAATCTCCCCCTCAAAGTATGGAATGGATGACAATGCTTTAACTTCCAAAACAAGCATCTAGCGAATAAAAAGGTCTGCAACGAGGAATATATGAAGCAATCCACGAATCTTGATTCTTCAATAGTCTACAAACACGGGCTCTAGGATATATAAACCAAGCACTGAAGTAATGTCTTTAAACTTCATTTTCGAATGTAATCCCAAAGAATCTTCATGAAAACCAAACCTGTCATAAAAACTCATTTCAGAACAAAGAAACTGAATCACTTCTTGTCTTTGAAGAGCTCCCCCTCCAAGTCACAATGATCTTCAAATAAGCTAATGATATAAACCATCAAAAAATATCATGTAACAACCCAAACTTTAAGATTCGTAACGCCACTTGATCGAGAAAATACAAGAAGTCGGATATATAACAAGTCCTTAGCAGAGCTCGATAAAGAACTTCCGCTGTAAAGGATACTTCTCTGTAAAAGCTTTAGCAGAGCTCGATGAAGAACTTCCGCTGTAAAAGCTACCTTCATAATTCTACCACAAGCTTTATAAAAAATCTTCAACTTTGAAAAGTCACAAATCCAATTTCGAATGGTCATACCAAATTCTCCCCCGATCGAAAACATGATTATAAAGCCTTCTTATGGTCATGAGAATGATCTTGAATGGATAAAAATTACTGTGCTCCCCCGCGACAAAATGATATATACAATGAAGTATAAAATCCGAAAAAGTCATGAAAATTTGTCGTTATCACGAAAAACGACTTTTCGAACCGCCAAGACTTGATGGAATCTTTAATTTTCTGGTCACGGAAAAATATGCGCGTTAAAAAATTCCAAAACGTTCACCAGCCCTTAAATTTGCAAACTTTTCAAAAAATGGGCTGAAACTCTCACTTTGCTGAAATTCTAGGATTACAGTAATAAATCTGCATCATATTCCCCTTCATTTGTAATAGTTTCTGGAATTGGTCCATAATAGCACGGCTGTGAAAACAACAGGGACCAAAAGCGTCAATTTGCTGAAGTTGCAAGGACCACTAGTGAATCATTGAGTCATCTTCCCAATTTACCCCCGATTTAAAAAAACATGACCGGAATGGTAAAATAGAAGCTACGACATTGAACCGATAGCAAAACCCAGCAACTACGAGACTCATTCAAAATGTGAGTTGCGAATCCGAGCCGACAGGGACAACGATTTTGAGTCCATTCACAATTTTGATTGAGAGTCGTTTTACTCCAAACCAAACAATCGTACTTCCAATAGCACCTCCGAATCTAGATTCCAATCAACTCCAAACCTCGAATCATCCCAGCAGCGAATAATCAGTTCCAAATCCGATCTTGCCATTGACGTTCGTGAAAAAAAAAAAACGAGTGCGATACTGGTCAAATTTCCAACAACGATCTGTTCCAAATCGATTAATCACAGTACCGATTCTGAGGCATATTCCACATCCGAGTTCAGCAAAATAATTCTAATTCATGTTCTAGATCCGAGTCCCAATTAATTCCGATTGAGAGACTGTTTGCATGTGAGTGCGTTCGCAACATTTCAATTTTGACTTTTCTGGTTTGACTTATACAAAACAGTCTCAATTGACAACCATTCCGACTGAGTTTTCACCAAGATTTCGAAACCCTTCAACAATTCTTGAGTACAACAGATGTTGTTACACACAATAACCCTTAATCAACGATATTCCATATCATCTTTAATCTTCACAGAACGATATAATCAGGAAGCAAAATTGATATTCTATGAATGAATGTACAGACTTAGATCGAACACAAAATCAGATAAATTCAAAATCGATCTTGATAAAGGGATTGATTATGAAATCGACTCAAGAACAGAGGAAAAATGGATTTGAAGAAATGAAAATCACATAATCATGTTTAGTCGATTGGTATAAGCGAATTCAAAGAACATGATAAATGGCCAAACCATCGTTGATGAATAGTACACAAAAAGAGTAACAGGCCCAAGAGTACATAAACAAAATTGGATCGGTGTGATAAAATGAAATAAGACTCAATTATATGGCCACAAACGGGATCTATTGATCTCAAAACAAATTAATCAGATCCAAAGAACAGAGAAGAAAAAAATACCACGATAAACAGTAGAGGAATATCAAAAATTTTCATGAACAGTAGCTTGAATAGAATTTTGATTCCAAACCGCCTAAACACCAATAATCTTCAAAATCCTGTGTAGAAAATCATCAAATCAAGAACCGATACTTCAAAGATCAATAGATCTTCAAAGACATGCTCTGATACCACTTGTTGGGATTAAAACCCTAATGTGATTTGATGAAAAAGATGCGGAAAATAAGAACAAACACTAATAATGAAGATTATGTCGAATGATCACTCGATTTATTCAATATGAGGAACAGATTACACTTTAAGAATAAGAATCTAACGATACAAGAAACTTCACATGGCGGCTACATTTTGCCTCACTCTCTTAACCCTAATTGTGAATAATACATGACTATTTATAGGGAAAAGACAAGTCTTGGGCTTTTAACCTAGACTACATCAAAGGGGCCCATTTCCATCATCCATGGAGTGCTTTGAAACCCTACATTACCGTTGAGGAAGGCACATTTGACTTCCATCTGATAGACTTCAAAGCTCTTGTGAGTAGCGTACACAAGAAAGATACGAACAGACTCTAATCTAGCCACTGGAGTGAAGGTTTATTCATAATGAATTCCCTTTTCCTGACAGTATCCTTTGACCACCAGCCGAGCTTTATTACGAATGAGATTTCCTTCTTTGTCCATCTTGTTTCTGAATACCCATTTGAGACCGACAACCGAAGCATCCTTTGGTGTTGGAATAAGACGCCATACCTTGTTTCGTTCAAACTCATTTAGCTCATCCTGCATCGCTTGAACCCAGACTGAATGATCAAGAGTTGCATTAATAGTCTTTGGCTCAATTTTGGAGACGAATGAATTGAACATACAAAACTCGACTTTTGAAAATAGAGCAGCCTGTTTCGCTTTGATTTGAGAGTGAGTCAACACCTTTTCAGAGGATTCCCCAATGATTTGAGTCTAGGGATGATCTTTGGTCCATTTCGCAAATGGAGGAAATTTTGGATCATAGATGGGATCCGATTCAGCATTGATTTCTTCTTCGAGTTTAGACAAATTGTCATCTTCACTAAATGTTTTCTCCCCCTTGAAGAATGATTCCTGTTCAGGACCAACATTTGTACCTCGTTTATTGGTTGGAATTTCAGTGGAAGTTGTTGTATTTGGCAATGAGTTCTCCCCCTGTAAAGAAGAACCTTGATCATGATGAGGAGAAGAACCCTCCCCCTCGACAGTAGGATGGTCACCAGAAGTTTCTCTTCCATCTACACTTTCGGTTCCGTTGGATTGATCATCACCTATTTTTCTAGCAGCATCATCTATAACTTGTTTCATATTGTCAACTTCGTTGTCTTTCGCAGTTGATTCTGAGTCAATTGCTTTCTGAGGCTCATCAAACAAGAGCATGAATTGGTCGAAAAGATTAGAGATGCAGATAGTAACCTGACCATTCTTTGGAAATATGTCTTGTGATGCATCTTCGGTTGCTCTTAACTTCTTAACATAACTATCGTCAAAAGTGACATAGTATGTTTCATCAATTTTCTTTGAGTGTTTATTGAGAACTCTATATGCCTTGGAGTTCAGGGAGTAGCCTAAGAAAATTCCTTCGTCCGCCTTAGCATCAAACTTGTTTCGATTCTCTTTGGAGTTGAAAATGAAGCATCTAGAACCAAACACATGAAAGAATTTCACGTTCGGTTTTTGATTGTTCAGGATCTCATAAGGAGTAATGGAGAATTGTTTATTCAATTAAGATCAATTCTGAGTATAACACGCAGCTGCAATTGCATCAGCCCAGAAGTATAATGGCACGGATGCGAAGCATAACATGGTGCGAGCAGCTTCACACAAGGATCGATTTCTCCTTTCAACAATGTCGTTTTGTTGTGGAGTATAGGGGGCTGAGAAATTGTGAGTCGTCCTCTTTCAGCAAGAAAACATTTAAAATCCTTTTTTTCGAATTGCAGGCCATTATCGCTCCTTATATTACGAACAACCTTTCTGAGTTGCGTTTCTATCTGTTTAATGAAGAGCTTGAGCTTTGGTGCAGCTTCAGACTTTTGCTTGAGAAAGAAGGTCCATGTGAACCTTGAGAAATCGTCTACTATAACCAGAATATATTTATTTCCTCCAATGCTTTCGATGGATGATGGACCACATAAATCAATATGCAGTAACTCCAATGGTTCTATTACCTTAGTGTTGATTATTGAAGGATGGCTCTGCCGACTCTGCTTTCCCATTTCACACGCTGCACATAGATGTTCTTTATCGAAATTCAGAACTAGCAGCCCTCGAACATGATCACCTAAAACTAATTTTTTGATGTCCTTGGAGTTCAGGTGAGAGAGTCTTCTGTGCCATAACCAGCTTTCATCGTAGTGAGCCTTTGTGAGTAAACAGATTGTTGGTTTACCTCTTATCGGATTGAGGTTCAGTGGATACATTTCTCCTTTTCGCTTGGATTTTAATAGAACGTTGCTTGACTTCTTCTCAACAATTTCTGAGCCTTCATCATCGAATGATACTTCTAACCCGGTACCAACCACCAGTTGTGATACACTGATGAGATTGTGTTGGAGCCCTTAAACGTATGCAACCTTCCTTATAGAGAATTCGCCATTAGTGATCATTTCGTAGCCTTTAATAGTTCCAAAAGAGTTGTTGCCATACTTTACAATACCGCCATCTTTGAGAGAGCGAAACTCCCTTAGTTCCTCCTTCCTTCCTGTCATGTGACGTGAGCAACCACTGTCACACCCCAAAACCACGAACGGCGGAAACGTTCAGGGGTGGAGGACGTCATGTACAGTATCACAACAGTGTAATATAATAAACAAGCAACAACATCATCCATTGCATTATAAGTAAAGTTTAATACATGTGTGTTCTTTCATTTTATGATAAGACACAAAAAAAAATACAATCAAAATAAAAGACGAGACTTGTCTGCTCCGTCTTCTCAAAACCTGGCCATCGTACCTGTCTACTGTTGACCTGAGAATACAAGTTATTTTGAAAGAGAGTATCAACTTTAAAGCTGGTGAATTCATAAGTATTTAAGTGTCATTGCCTTGCTTATGAAAATCTGTTATGAAGGCCATGTAAACTTTTAAATGAAAGTGTTGATGTAAGTATGGAAACCCTAGAAAATCCCTTATTTCCTATAAGTATGAATTGTAGTCTTCTACCAAGACCCGAATGTTTTGTAAGTAAAATGATAGTTTTCCTTTAATTGTTTAGTACTAAAGTACTTAGTCTAACTCATCGTTTATGTGAAAGTATCACAAAATAAAGTAAACAGGAAAATGTACTACTGTAAGTGTTGTCACTGGGTACTAGGACTAACAAAACATATGTAACTGTTATCACGAGGTACTAGGGTTAACACGACCTATATAACCTAATGAACATCCGAAGATTGTCCAATTGGCCTCTGTAGCAGCAGTAGGGTGGAGGAAGGGTTAGTCCCTGTAAAGGTACTCCTAGTATAAGTAATAACCGTAGGCATCCGTAGATGTTCATCACCCACTGTTGCTAACAGATGGGTTCCGGAATGGTTAGTCCCGTCCATATATCCTGAGGTACTAGGGATAGGGCCCATCTAGGTATCCCGAGGTACTAGGGATAGGGTCCTGTCTAGATATCCCGAGGTACTAGGGATATGCAGGAAGATTTACACAGAAGGTACAAATAAATCATCCTCGTAGTTCTAAGTACAAGTATCCAGGTAAGTAAATACAGGATAATGCAACTATGTAAAAGTGTTCATGTATGGTATTCATGTAAGTGTGTTCATGTATCAGGTAAGTATATGTAAACATATTCATGTATCATGTAATCCTAAGTAAGTGTACTCATGTATCATGTAAGGTATTGGTATAGACTCATGAATGAACTGACTCTTGTGTGATTCCTTGTAATAGTAATAATGTTTGTTTCTTCTAACTATCCCTATGATAATTAACTGGAAATTAATTGGTTGTTCAAGTAGATTTATGCACCCTTGATACACCAGGGTGTGGGGAAACTGAACGAAGGATGGAAACTATAACATCAATACATATATAAGAAAAGATGCGTATAAGTGTAGTTTTATTCAAGAAGGTTAAATAATGGTTTTGCAAGATATCTAGGAGTTTTGAACAGTAATTAAGAGTGACTTGATGTCAATTTTAATAAACATTTCAAAACTAATACTTTTGTTATCAAGGTATTTTAAGATAGAAAACCATTTCATGTGACACCTTTTGAAATATATGAAATCTACTGAGTGAAAACACAGTTATAAAATACATAAGATTGATTTAATAACATATTGATTTCTACTTGTATTCCCCCCCCCCCCCCATTAAAGCATTTAAAATCATTCAAAACATTGATTAAGGGGTATGAACTCACCTGTAGTTGTTAGTTTAGATGAACTGGACGGTGTAGGATTGTTAGGCGTCAAGTGAGGACTTGTACACACACTACGATCCTAATGAACATATAATCACACATATATGCACTCAATTAGTCTCAAGTTACTAATTTATAATGTTTAGACATTCTAGACACAATAAACACTTTATATAAGTGTTTTAAGCCCTAAGGATTGCATCTAAGCTATTGTGGGACAAGGCAATTGTGTTTAGGGTTCCAAAGGACCCCATATATGAGTTTATTCCTCATATACCAACACACATGGAGTTTACAGTTGTAAACTCTTGAGTTTACGGCCGTAAACTCCAAACCATGGGTGTTTTGTGTGTTTTGAATTTCTAAATGATTCCTAGAATTATTCCAACTTGGTGGTTCAACTCTTGAAAGGGTTTAAGGTCTAGAAACACTCCATTTAGGAGTTTACGGCCCCAAGGCCATTTCCCTTGGAGTTTACGGTTGTAAACTCCCTTGGGGTGTTGTTTTGGTTGTTTTCAAGCCTCATGCATAAGTGGGATAATTTCTAGGCATGTGTTTATAGCTAATGAGGACCCTAGGCACACTTTGGTGCCATTGTTTGGTGTTTACGGCCTAGGAGCATTACCAAGGCCGTAAACTCACTTCAAGAGTTGGTTTTGATGTAGTTGTGTCCTTCAATTAAGTGGGAAACAATTCCATGTAAAGGTCTAGGGCTTTAGGTGTCTTAAAAGCACCCTTTGCTCCATTTCAATGGAGTTTACGGCCTAAGATACACTTGGGCCAGAAACTCCCATGTGTTTGTGTTCTTTGATTGTTTTCTTGTCCTTTATACACCTACAATTGAGTCTAAGGCAGTAGCATAACACAAGGAACAATCTAGACTCGATTTCGGGAGTTTACCGCCCAAGAACACCTTGGGGAGTAAACTCCTAAATCTAGTGATTTAGCCTACTAAATCATGTTATTAACACATATAAAGCTTTATAACACTACTAGAAAGAGGTACTCATGATTTGGGATAACAACCCGAAGATCCGTGAGAGAGAAAATGGCTTTTCTCTAGTTTGAAATGCGAATAATGAATGAATTTGGTTCAGAATTCTATTTATAGTCCTGAGATATTTTTGGCAGAAAATATTTTTATTCCTGAAATGATTTCTAATATAACCGAGTGTAAGAATAACAGTGTTGCACAAAACCCTAGTGCAACCACTCTCCTCATATCTCTTTAAGTGTAAATCCTGAAAAACTGCCAAACTTATACCCGAAGTCTGGAATTTCACTGAAACTGTTTTATGCTCTATTGTCTTGATATGGTTTGTTCAGAATGGATATTCCGGGTTGTCACATCATCCCCCTGTTAAAGGGGATTTCGTCCCGAAATTTGAATTTAGACAAGTAAGTATGTACGAATGCTCGAGTCGTTATGTGAACTTCCTAATCGATTGGTTCCCACACTCCTAAGTGAAATCAGGTTCTCGGTTGGTATCCCAATGAACCTTCACTAACGGGCGACGGCGTTGCTTCGTCCGCTTGACCTCTCAGTAGAGGTTCTCTACGGTTCTAATACGAAGGCAAGGGTCTCGTAAATCTCGATCTCGTCGAGAGGGATTAGGAAAGTCCTAGTGGAAGGATATTGTTTCAAGTTCGAGACGCGAAGGGGAAAATGTACGTTTATTATTTTTTCCAGAGTAGGTCTAGTTTGTGAAATGCAGGACCGATTCTGGTAAGAATCTCAGAGGTCCTAACTATATTGGATTTTAGCTTTCCACGCGTTACGAAGCGTATTAAGTCGTTCCCAGAGTGAGGTTTCCTAAAGAATTTGGTCTCTCACTTGGAATTCCAAATGTTCTTTCTCTCGCTTACTTCCCAGTCAAGGGCCATCCCTTGCTGGGTCAAAGTCGAAAGGGTTCCTGAAGTTTACAGGGAGTTCTGAATGGACTATGATAGTATGTCTGTAAGACCTAGAATTTGGCAAATTTCCCGTCGGTGACTATGGTGCCGACAAATTCCCAACGGTTTTGGATAATTTGACAGAGTGCTCAAGAATTTCCACAACACTAATAGTGTGTCTCAGGAAATTTGACTCTAAATTCCAAAACTCTTGATTAGAGAACTTTGCGAAAAGTATCTCCAAGGGTAATGTTTCCATGGGTTCTTTCTTACTACGAGGGTAGATAAGTGGTCATTATATGTAGAAATGACGAACTGATCCTAGTAAGAAAGGCCTACTCCACTCATTTAGCTCATGAATACTATGGGCGTATTGGTCCTATCCGAGGGGTATCACTACGGACTCGAAGTGTCCGTATCGAGTTCGGAGGGTAGTCCTTAGGACATCCTTCCCTAATACTCAAACGGGTGATATTCAGATCTCAGGTTCATTTTTGAAAGTAACACTCTCCCTATGGTTGCTCAATCAACTCGTGTATGCGAGGAAGAGACAACGGTTTCTAAGGAAATCTTAATGAAGTCTCCGGTCTTCGAGGTACATAAGATGCACTCCGTCGACTTCTGGTAATAATAAGACCGGAGCTCTCAAGGGTGAGAAGCCTGGTCTCCTAATTCTATTGTTGAGTAGTTCGTTGTGTTGTCTGGGCTGTTCTTGTATCTTCCGTAGGTGTTTAGACTGTAAGGCGATCTGGTTATAAGAGTCATACCGGGTTCTAAGTTTGTTCCTATGCCAATGCAATTACTCGTACTCCTGGACAGTCTCCGTCCTGAAGTTCATATTAGAATTCATACGTGATTCAATGATCACAATTTCGGGTATACGAGCCGTATATAATTAAGACTGAAAAGGTAGTCGAATAACTGATTCTTCCTTAATCTCATATCCCATCGAGGGAAAAGAAGTTAAAGTGGAATCATCAATTCTAAACCTGTAGAACATTGATTATATATCACTCTCTTGTATACCTTCTTCAGTGATAGATCAACTGTATGAATCCTGGAATTGAACTTGACGTACTGCACGAGTAATACTGTGGGGATTCCTTCGGAAAGGAAAAGAACTATAAGGTACTCTTTATATGAGTACTTCGGTGTTCTGATATGACGGCTTTCCTAAAAGACGATTTCTGAGAAGGAGATGCACGTATGGAGCTGGTATCTCTTGGATTCATTTACTCGAGTCGTATAATAAAGTCGGAAACATATGGAAACTAAAGACATTAGATTTGAACATAAGGCGTTACAGACAAAACACAACAGTGCAACCATTAACAGAGTTACTGTACTTAGGATTTTTTTACAAGTCTATTGCTGCGAAACAAGGTATACTACAAAAGACAAGTATACGCAGCACGAGAGTCCCTTAACGGACGGAATCTCGCAAAAGATAAGACTCTGGTTGCACTAGTTTTAAGCATGTTTTTGTACATACTAAATACTGACGATTTGGAGGGAACCTATACTATATTAGGTTCCTTAACTGCCTTTTTGCATTCTGAGGTCAAACTCATCCGGATTTGCCGTTGTCCTTCTCCGATGGACAGTCCCTCTTGAAGTGTCTCATGACGCCACATAGATGGCATATCTGAGAGGTTTGGACATTGGTGGTTGAAGAAATGTGTTGGATCTGGGTTCTGCAGTAACTAGCAGTATGTCCCTTCCTGTTGCAGTGTGAGCACTGCATCTCCCTACAAGGTCCATGGTGGTGATAATTGCATTTGATGCATTTTGGGAGTTTTCCAACACAAAGTTTGGCTGGTTTGGGGACCATTGGGACGCCCGAAGGGATGGTAGTAGGAGGTACTGATGTCGTAGCTGTGAAGGTTGTTACTGGTGGTTGTTTCCTGTTCGCCCTTCAATCTATCATTTTCATCTAGTAGATTTTTGGGCATGTCCTTGTGGTCCTTGGACTTTATGTAAGATTCAATTTTGTCCAGACCTATCTTATATGTTGGAGACACTTCTTCAGAAGATACAACACTTTCACATTTGTATGCTTCTGCATCGATTTCATCCTCCTTTAATTCAAGGAAAGGTAAAATCATACGTTGAATTTTCTTCCCTATTTCACAATCGAGATGCAACTGAGTGATGTTAAAATAAAGTCTCTTAGCAATTAAACAAAAAACATTTCTCTGCTTGAGAAGTTTAAGATTGTCTCTTTGCAAATAAATAGAATCATCTTTAGATCTAATGAATTCCTTTTCTTTTTGCTCGATCCACATTCTTCGTTCCTCACTCTTTGATGAAATCCTGTTGATTTGACCAGTTAGGTTAGAATTCGTGACACGGGTTTGGGTGAGACTGCTACTTATGCTAGAGAATTTTGACTTCAAATTATTTAATTCTTTTTCATAATTATTAGCAGGTATTTTTAGAGAAGCAATAATATCTTGTACCTTTTTGATCAACTCATAACATTCATTGATCTGAGCACTGACAGGCTTGGCAGAAAAACATATGTCCTCTCACTCTCTTTCTTCTTCAACACCCCCATTAGTTGTGTATCCTCTCATTTGGGACACACCCTCGGTCACTGCAAAGCATCTTCCCATTGACTGCTCTGCTTTTGCCATCATAGCTTTTCCATGAGTAGGCTTCCTAACTTCATCATCCTCTGAATCTGTGGACCAGACCTCCACACCTCCAAACTCATCACTGTTGTTTGAACCCTGCACAATTAAAGCATTCATGGTAGAGTTATTAACAGCAGACTTTCTTTTCTTTATCTCCTCCAATCTTCTCAGGAGAATCGCTTCCTCATCATCCTCGATTGTCTTCTCTTCTTTCTTTCTCAGCATGCAGTCTTTAGCAAAATGATTTTTGCCTCCACAGTAATGACAGTCAAATCCTGATTCGCCTCCAATTTTAGCTTCCTTCTTGGACTCTTCGGGCTTTGACCCCATCTTCGGTTCCTCCTTAACCCGTTCGGCGCTATAACTTCCCTGCCAGTTTCGGTTCTTGTTGGCTGGGAATTACTTCTTGATGAATTTTCTGGGGTTTGACACCATCATTGCATATTCTTCGCCGGTTAGATCAAAATCTGCAAGATCTAATTCCTCTTCTTCTTCAACCGAACTCTTTCCTTTGGAGACAAGAGCTAAGGAACCCAGACCCGAAACTACATTCGTTTCCTTCGATAAGGCATTCTCATGGGATTTTAAAATACCCACAAGTTTTGCCAGAGAGTATGACTTAAACTGTTCATGAGCATTAACAGTTGACACAACGGCCATCCATTCAGGTCTGAGACCATTCATAAAAGTGACCTTTTGTTCAATAACCTTTCTTTCAATCCCATGCTTTATCATCTTACTCAGAACATGATTGAAACGATCGAAAGTTTGGATAAGTTTTTCTTCAGGCTTTTGTTTGAAATCACCAAACTCTGATAACAGGAGGGTTTGAATAGAGTGTTCCAGATCTTCATTTGTGGAATATAATTCCTTCAATCTATCCCAGATCTCCTTAGATGTAGCACAAGAACTTACCAAACGAAACGTATCCGATTGCAACACGAACCATATCATCCTTAGAGCTTTGATGTTGCACTGAAACTTCTCTTTTTCATCCTGAGGAATGTCTTTGACGTCATTGACAAGCTGATTGTATTCTTTCTGCGTTTTAACAATCTTTGATGTGCTAGAATGAGCGAATGGGCCTGAAGTGATTGCTTCCCAGATTAGATAACCATTGTCCTCTTATCCAATCACGTAATCTTCAAAGTGATGCGTCCAGACTTCATGGTCTTTCGTATACAAGATCGGCATTCTTGTTGTAGACCCTATGCTGTTGGAGATATTTATCGAATTGGTTTGAGAATCGTCCATAGACATTGTGAATACTTTTGATCGAAAACCAGTAAAAGATTAGACTTGTAATTTTTCGATTAGGGTTAGATTAACAATTAATGAGATACGCCAATGAAGAATGATGAATCAATAAATATCAATCAATGCGGAATAAAAACCCTATGAACTTCTTCGACAGAAGAGGTGTGTATAGATTACACAGTCTCCTGCTCTGATACCAATTGATGAGTTCAAAACTCTTAGATCGTTTAGATCTTTCATAAGTACGATAAAAGAATTCTAACAGTTTAAGAACAAATAAGAAAGAACACAAAACAGAATCAAATAAGAGCTTATGATTCAAAACTGAGTCACGCCTCAGCAGAGCTCGATGAAGAACTTCCGTTGTAGAGACGAGCTAGGGTTTACAAGTAATGAAAACGAAAACAATAAAATTGATATCTTCTAAGTCTGCATGCATTTAGCTTATATACTAAACCCTAATACAAAATAATGCACGGCTGGACAGGCCCAATACCGGTGTTTAAACTAGGCTATGGACTGAGCCTATGACGCAATCCACTAGACTCAACACACACACACACACACACACACATATATATATATATATATATATATATATATATATATATATATATATATAGGCTTAGGTTATTGTATTTTAACTACCCATTGTGTAGATATATAGAGTTGATTTTGGACCAATCATTTTAGTTATTTTAAGAAAGTGATTAATACATATCATTGAATTAAAGATAATTAAAAAAACACCATCTAATTTCATTTTAATATATTTTAGTCAATTAAGATGATTTTAAAAAGGAAATTTACATATTTTAAGGGTTATTTAATTTTCCAATTTTTAAAAACTGATTTTTTAATTAATTCAATTTCAATTCCAACGTAATTTGTCAGCATAACTGATTGTATTATGTTAAAATGTTACTTTATTAGAATTCTTGGATAAAATTTAAATTGTCATCGTATTCTTAAAATATAGACAAAATTGCAAAAATGGTCCCTTTTCTATGCATTTTTGGGGGTTTTAGTCCAAACCCCGACTTTTTTGGTTTCATGGTCCTTTTGACCATGTTTTCTTGTGATTTTGGTCCCTCTGAAAACTGAAAAGACTAAAATGTCATTTTTGATACACTTTTTTTGCTTTTTCATTTTAATTTAAAGGTTAACACCAAATTCTCCTTAAAGATTTAGTGTGTGGGTCTGAAAATCAAACCATATCTTGCCACAAATTGGAAATACATTAACCAAATCAAATCACCATAGCAAATACATTAAACAAAATTGGACCAAATGAGTTCAGAGTTACAACCTTCATCATCGTATGCTTTGTTTTTCAACTTTGATTTGTACCTACATCTCCTTCTAAACCCCAATCCCGGTGACAAGTATCTGGTGAACGGTTTCTGGCCAAGAAAGGATATGTAGGAGGGCAAGGGGAAGGTGAGTGAAAGGTGATATGAGACAATCAATTTTTTCATACCAAAAAAGTCATGGTTTGGACTAAACCCCCAAAAAAATGCATACCACAGGGACCATTTTTGCAATTTTGTCTAAAAAATAAAAAAACTTTATATACTATTCTATCAGAATGAAACACTCAGTTATAACAAACAAACACAATTCGTAGATTATTCTATCTATATATTCTACCAGAATATATTATTACATATAATTTAGCATTCTAGTATAACATCAGAGTTGACACATTCGCAGGTTTTAGATGTTATATAATCGAGCATAATGATGCCCTATTTGTGCGTGCCCAATTGAAAACCCTTGACTCCATTCATGGTCAAGAAGTAAACCTTCATTTGTAGCACAAACGTAACATAAATATTCCTTACGCTTACATTTAAACACAATCCATCACGTTTAACCTCCTATTTTACTATAACTTGTACTCCCCCCTTTGATGTTTCTCATGAAAATCATTGTAGGGTGGTAATAGGAATGTAGTTACATATGAAGAGCCTACATTTATACATGGATCACTTGATTTGATGGAAAATGTATATTTTACAAGAAGTATATCATTGTTACGGTTTTTTCACTCTATTTTCCTATAAATTGGCAACTTCTTTAGAGAATATCAATATGTTTATTTGTTTTCTTCTCAAAATATAAGGTCTTGATTAAGGAAGCATCCTAACTACATGATGCATAGACCATATATACACACACTCTATCAATGGTTGTAAATAACTCTCTTGGAGTTCTCAATGGTTTTAAATTACTTTCTATGAAGTTATTTGGATTTTCGTTGACAATCATAATTCTATAGAAGCCAACAAGAAAATCATAGTTTACCTTTGGTGCCATGGAATCCAAGTCAAGGAAAAACGAGAGGGGGGCGGGGGGGGGGGGGGGGAGAGAAAAACAAGGACATCATAATTTGTAGCAAAAAGTGCAATCTTGTAGGTGTTAAGTTGTAAAAGTCGAATAGTGTCTTGTAATGATTCGCATTTTGTATGTATTTTACTAAGTCTATGTTAAATGCGAAGTGTAGCATGCGAAGTTTCAATGTATTAGACTTAGTATACTTTTTGTAAGTTCCCTATAAATAGGGACGTAGGCTTGAAGTAGAGATAGAGATCGAAACACAAAAACTCTCTTCAGCTTATTCTGTAATCAGTCTTAATAAAACGAGATCTGATTATTATTTACTTCGTGTGTTCTTTATCATTCATCATTCAAATCTATTGTTTCACATCTTAATTCTCGATAACAATTCTCTACAATTGGTATCAGAGCAGGATTCAAACTGCTTAGATCTGATTTTCGTATAAGAATCAATTGCTTTTTGAGTTACAAATTTTACTCAAAATTTTCCGCGCAATTTTGATTTTGAAAATCACTTTTGATCTTCAGATTTGAATTGATTCTGCACTTGAATTGTTAAATCGAGTATTCGATTAGCGATTTGTGATCAATTCACTTGATCGATTTCTGAAATTCATCAAATTCTCAAGTTTTCTGAAATTTTTGTTTGTTCATCAATGGCGAACTTCAATATGAACACGATGACTTCTTTCTCCCATTTGCTTGGTTCTTCAACCAAAATTCCGATGTTGATTCCAGAATACTATGATCAGTGGGCTGATAGAATGGAAGATTACTTAAATGGAATTGATGAAGAACTTTGGAATTGTATTGATGGAACAGTTCAAGCTCCTGCAAATGTTCAACAAATTGGTTCATCCACTGGATCTCCTGATGTTGAAGATCAACGAAAACGTCTGAAGGATAACGAAAAGAGATGCATGAGGGAACTAAGAGGTGCTCTTCCTCATGTGGTTTACAATTACATTCGTAGTTGTAAAACAGCAAAAGACATCTGGAATTCTCTAAAAGAGAAGTATCAAGGTAGCGAAAAGACGAAGATCAATTCTGTAAAGCAATGTCTGATTGAACTGAAGGAATTCAGACAGAAGGATACAGAAACTCTCGAAAGTTACTATGATCGTCTGAATGAGCTTGTGTTTCGCTGCAATAGGTACGGTATCACTAGATCTATCATGGAATTCAATTTAACTTTCATAATGGGACTTCGCAAGGAATGGCGAAGTGTGAGCATGATGATTAAGAATCAACAAAGTTTTGATTCAACCAAATTGAATGATCTCTACAATCAACTGAAAACACATGAATCTGAGGTCTCAGAAATGTATGAAGAATCAAAACTCGTTATTGGTGGTCCTTTGGCTCTAGTTTCAAAGGTATCTGAAAATGATGAAAAAGATGGATCAAATGATGAAGGATTTTTGATGAATTCCGATGATGAAGTTGTGGCATTATATTCAAACAACAGAGTTAAAAAGTTTTTCAAAAAGCCTTTTAATCCAAAAGGGAAGATGAATGATGCGAAGAATGCTACCACAAGGACTGGAGGGGATGAGAGGAAGAAGATGGAGAAAATAGAGGAAAAACTGAAAAATGCGAATGAAGAGAAAAAGTTGAAAGGTGATTCAGGAATCTATTATCATTATTGTAATGGTGCGAACCACTTCACAACTGACTACATGTTGCAAAAGAGAGAAGAGAAGAAAGAAAAATTCAAAGATGAGGCATACTATTCTGAGAAGATTGAAGAGTTACGTGCAAAGACCAAAGGAGTGTCATTGGTTGCGAAAGGAGAAACTACTGAAGAAGAAAGTGGAACTTATCAGATCTGGTCTTCAGGATCTGATGATGAAGAAATGAGGCATCCCACACATGGAGCAATGTTCGCAAGCTTTGAGGAATGCGAAGAGAAAATATCAGGGAAATGCTTTGTGTCAAAATCCACTGACAAATCACCCATGGACAACCAAGGTACGTACAATTCTTGAATCTTTTAATATTCCTTTATCTGCTTATGATGCTGAAATTGTTTCATTTGATGATACTGTGGCTTATTTTGATTCTGTTATTGTGTCTGCTAGTAATGAAGCTAAGAAATTATATTGTGCAACTTAGTGAGACACAAAGAGAGTTAGAAATAAAGAAGAGCAGAGTTGAAAAATTAGAATTGCAAGTCAAAAATATAGACTGTGATAGGAATAATCTTACTAATGATGTTAGGTTATTACTAGCACAGAGAAAC
Organism: Lactuca serriola; assembly: GCF_051521515.1. Lineage (NCBI taxonomy): Eukaryota > Viridiplantae > Streptophyta > Magnoliopsida > Asterales > Asteraceae > Lactuca > Lactuca serriola. Next base: position 355,789,689 of record NC_136411.1, read on the forward strand.
ATCTATTGTAATTCTGCAAAACGCTTGTATGCAAAATTAACAGCTTTACATCACTCTTCTTATATTAGCAAAGAACAACATAGAAAACTTTTACCTTTTCTTGAGTATGAACGTGAAAAAGTTGATGTTGTTTCTTATGATTGCGAAAGCACAATTGCTCAATTTGACAAAATACTTGATGATAGATATGCATATGGTATTGTCAAAATTGATGAATTTCTGAATGCTGACGAATTGGTTAACATTGTCAATGAAAGCTTGACAAAGAGTGAACAAGTAAAAATCATAAAGAAAACCGAAAATTCAAAGCTTGTCTCACAATTGAATTATGCTGATATTGATGAAAATTTTGATAATGTGAGTGAAATCAGTGAGATAGAAGAGGAAGAAGAGGTTGATTGTTCTCAATTGTCAATCATTAATATCACATCTAAGATCAAAGGTAAAGAAATAATAGTTGATTCAATAGTAGAGGATGAAATTAATAAATCTTCAACTTCGCAACATTGTATGTTTGATAATGTGGAAGTTGAAAGTTGGAAATCTGATGACACAGATGTAAATAAAGAAGAAACGAAAGTTTCAACTGAAACACCTCAAATGGTTGTTGTTGATCAAGTGTTTGAAGATACAAAAGAATTTGATAAAATTTTAAATGATAAAGGCGCACATTATTTGGAAACCAACACTGTGGTATATCCAAATTTTGTATGTACTGATAACAAAATTTTCCCAAATCAAATTTTTGTCACTACTGGAAATGCTGAGAAAGTTCATCCTGATTTTAATAAAATGATTGAAAAAGATAATCAAAAGTCCACAACTGAAGGTTTTTTCGCAAATCAAAGCACAGAAGAAAACAATTTAACCAAAAATCCTTATGTGTTTCAAAAACAAAAATCAACACAAAAATGGGTGGTTAAAGGTGAAAACTCAAACAAAGTTTTTGAAAAAGATGAAAAATCAAAGGTTGAAGTGAAAATAAATTCTCATGAATTCAAATTGATGGTTGGAAATTTTTCAACAGAAAATAATGTTTCAAAAAGAAAAGCAAGAAAAGCAATATGCTGGCAAGTTGTGTCTAATGAAAAATCAAAAGATGAAAAAGAGCAAATTTCAAAAACATCATCAAGTTTTCATAAACAAATCAACTCTGTTGACAAGGTTCCATATGTTCGCAAATATGACAACAAACGAAAATTTGAGAATTCGCAAAAATTTGCAAATAATCAAAAGTTTCACAATGTTGGCAAATTCACGAATACTTCATCAAGTTTGAAGAACTCAACTCAAGACAAAAAGAAATTTTCACCAAAACAACCAAATTTTCCAAATCCTTCAATATCAAAACCAAACAAAGTTTCATATACAAAAGGAAAATCTGATGTTAGAACATTCAATCATTGGTTTGAAGGAAAAGGACAGAAATATCAAAATGGCAAATTTTCAGAAGAACAAATCAAAAGTGAATTTGAGAAGTATACAAATAATTCTTCAACTGAGAGTACATCATCTAATAATTCGCAAGTTCCAGTTCAAAAATGGAAACCAGTTATAAAAAATGCGAATGTTGTGAAGGATAAGATTACAATCAATGGAAATCCAAAATTATTGAATGATTATATTTCAAAATCTAGAACTGATGATGTTGATATTATTGATTCAGTTACAAACAAAGTGAAAACATGGTTCTTAAGTTCCAAAAATTTGTTTCACTCTACTAATGATGGACCTAAAAAGTCTTGGGTTCCTAAATTTTTTCAATAAATGCAGGTGATATGTGACGAGCAATATGACATGAAATGGTACATTGATAGTGGTTGCTCTCGTCACATGACTGGAAGAAAAGAAAATTTGCGAGATTACAGAAGCTTGGAAAATGCTGGAGTTGTCAAATTTGGAAATAATCACAAGTGTCAAGTGAAAGGATATGGGAAAGTCACAAATGGAAACTTCACAGTCAACAGAGTGGCATATGTTGAAGGGCTTCAACATAATTTGATAAGTGTATCACAACTTGTTGTGGGTACTGGAAATCAAGTTGTATTCAATGAAGAAGGTAGTATCATTTCAAATGTCAAGACGAATGAAATACTTCTCAAATCCAAAATATATGGTGATATGTTTACACTGGACATCAAACCGATTATTCAATTCTTAATCAAAAATTCTTAATCAAAAATTGAAGACCATTATTCAATCACAAGCCGATTCAGGGAGAATGTCTTCGATTTCAGCAATGGAGGTGGATATAATGATTAAAGGGGCTGAGAAACGCATTTTGGAGAAAGTTGATCAGTCTGATAAAAATAACGAACTCCGAGTGCAAGCTCAAGGGAATAATTTCACGACTACCCTTAAAGATCTTAAAGCTGCAAACAAAGAAAGACATCTTCTCTTTATCCAAGATGTAAAGAAAGTTCGTGAAGACGTCAACTTTAAAATTCAAGAGTTGAAGTCAGACATTGCGAAGGATCTGCAAGCAGTAAATACACGACAGGAAGATCTTCACAAGCAGGTTGCGGAACTCTCATCTCAACTACACAATCTCAACAACATTCCTGTTGCTGATGATCAAAAGGCTGCTACCATGGAGAAGTTTGATATCCTGATCAAATTGGTCACGGAGCTCAAATCCGCAGTTTCGCAGTCTTCTACTTTGCAAATCCTTACTCCAGAATTCTTGTCTCTAAAGATTAACACTTTAGAACAAGCCATTCAGAAGGCTCTAGCTCCGATATCGAACTTTAGTTCTTTACTTCCGACGGGTGCTCCACCTGTTTTCACAGGGGCGCAAGGGGAGAGAAGAGTCGAAGTAAAGAAGTTGATGCGAAATCAGTGGGGAAAGTCATTTCGACTCAACTAGTTGCAACTCTTCCAATCCCTACCAAACCGATTTCTTCAACAACAATAACCACAAAAACAATTTCTAAGGGAATTGTTATTGGAGGAAACGAAGGAGGTTCGAGTTCTCAACCTCAGAAGGATGTATCTGGGAAGGGAAAGGGCATTCTTTATGAAAAATCAAAAGAGGAGATAAAAGCTGATGCCGAAGCTGAACTAGAAAGGATGAGACAGGTCCAAAGCATAATGCAACAACGTGCAGGTGATCCTCCCTCAATAAACAAAGGCGATCCTGCGAAGCTTTACTCTTACGAAATGATAGAGTCTAAAGTAGTAGCAAGGGAGATGTATGAGTTCGAGAAGAAGCCAAAACGAAGTTACGATATTGCGAACTCAGATCACTGTCAGCTGGACTTCCCTATCAACGAAATGATGTTCATCACAGCGCAGTACAAGATCAGTGAGAAATTTGATAATCCAGATGAGTACACTCACATGAAAATCAGATTTCATGCTGTTCTTGCGAAGAATCCTGATGAAGTCTGGTCCCTGATGAAGATCAAGAAGGTGCTCACGATAAAGAAAGATGTTTTGTTCGAAGACATGCTTCAGAACTTTCGATATTATGTCATCAGGGCAGACAACAAACAATATGACTTCACTATTGCTGACTTCCCACTAATGAACTGCAATGATCTTATTCAAGTAGCTTTGATTCTGAAGCACATGGAAGAGAACAAACTTAAAGGCTCAGAGACTGATGTTTTCAAAGTCGGGTTCGCACATGTGAAGACTTACATCGACAACTACTTCGATTGTCTTGCACTGACAGATGAGGAGTTGGCGAATGTACTTGGAAGAGAAGTAAAGGTTCCATGGGAAGATACTTTGTCACAATCAGCATTGTCGAAGTATGTTGTGGGTGAAATTTTCCTTAAACCATTTGGAATGGTGTTTTCGGGAAGAGACACTAAGGGCAAACCGAAGAAGTTCTTGTTCAAAGCTTCAGAAATCGAAAGATACAATTCTTCGCAATATACACACTTCATTGTACGTATGAATAATTGCAAGAAAAACAACGAAGGTGACAAGAAGGACTTGAAGAAGGTGATATCCTGGTATGGAGAAGTGCGAAGAACAATTCACTCTGCAATTCAAATGCTTTTAGGTTGAATTGTATCGACTGTTTACAAAGGGGGAGAATGTAGGTGTTAAGTTGTAAAAGTCGAATAGTGTCTTGTAATGATTCGCATTTTGTATGTATTTTACTAAGTCTATGTTAAATGCGAAGTGTAGCATGCGAAGTTTCAATGTATTAGACTTAGTATACTTTTTGTAAGTTCCCTATAAATAGGGACGTAGGCTTGAAGTAGAGATAGAGATCGAAACACAAAAACTCTCTTCAGCTTATTCTGTAATCAGTCTTAATAAAACGAGATCTGATTATTATTTACTTCGTGTGTTCTTTATCATTCATCATTCAAATTTATTGTTTCACATCTTAATTCTCGATAACAATTCTCTTCAAATCCTAGTATATATATATAACTGTATATATGTGTTGGGTTATGAGCATTCTAACACTCCTAAGTGTACATGCAACCCTAAATACCTTGGATCTATGTTTTCTCTATTATACATGCAAATATGAATATTCCAAGGTATTACCCTATCTAACATACAATCTTTTGATACTTGGGTAATATAACAAGTTAGAATACACACCTCTTGATGTGGCTTGACTCCATGAAGCTCGAGAGCCTAGTGCCCCAAATGTGACACCTCAAATGGTTCACACAACATCACCAACACATGGAATAACCATGAGAAGAAGACACTTCATGCTCAAATTGGCTAGCCCTCACATATGTATTACTAGTGCCAATTTCTTGAGCTAAAGGGATCTTTATATAGTGTGGCTATTAGGGTTACACCACGTAACTCATGACTTTACCAATTCCTTATGCTCCATAGGTTTTAACCTCCGTGGAGTATCCATGGGTCACCACATGGGTTAAACCCAACATAAGGAATCTTGGATCATAAGCCCACATATATAAGAATTAATGATTTACACAATCAATCCCCATATATTTAACTAGTCTCCTTTTGATCACTAAATTAAGTCCAAATTAATTCTTGATCAATACTAATTAAAATACATGATTTCATATTAATATATTAGAACTTATAATATATTAATATTTCACAAATAACCTCTTCTCACAAACGGTCTATCCAAATGTTCTGATGTCGTGCAACCCAAATGGACCATGTCGAGTCGGGTCAAGTACATACCAATTATAGTTATGGACTTAGACACTAATCCAATAGTCTCTCACTTGGATAAGTCTAAAACTATTATTGAGTATGACTTCAAAACCTAACTGGAAATCGTAGCTCTCAAAAGCCGCTGTCGAACTTTGACCTTGTCGATGAACTCTAACCGTTATCAATGACTTGTCCATTAGATAAGGGATCATATATCCTCCATTCTAGATATCATATGGACTGAGACATGGATTTTAAATCATTCTCTATGTCCATTTGCTGTTTCCCGATTTCCGACTCATGATGACTGATTGATTGAACAGATCAAATCAGTCCTGGCTTGGCCAAGCACTCACATGCATCATCATTAAATCATCGAGGGGCCCACAGATATTGCTTTGATCCTAAATTTAAAAGGAATGGATAAACTTCTACTCATATGGATTGTTCTACTAGTTGTTGAATCATACACAAAGGCACGTTTTATAACATCGTGTTACCAATATGGTTTCGTGCAATCAATGTATAACCAACTCATAGTAACAACTCATATCTCTAGGTTTGAAGAATATAACATATTATCGTCTCGTGATCACTCGTAATAAAATCCATGAAGTGATCCCAATGAGCGTGGGTTGAATCCAATACTCCGAACTTATGAGCACTCATGAGTGTTGTAGCACCACTTTTTCCAACATCATAGATCTCTACAAGCCAACCCATGAAAGTCTTGATTCATATCTACTTCCCACATATGACCGACTGTGGATGGTTTGAATAACTTAGTCAATCAGGAAGAACGACCTAGTTATTCTGGAAGTCAAAACATGCAAAGTGAAACACAAGAATAATCGAATCCAATATGGTCTCAAAACTTATGAATATAAATAGAACATCTTCTATTTATCACCATATTGATTACCTATCATTCATTGCATACTCTTTCAAACTATCAACTTTATACTTGAATTAAAACAATAGTTGTCCCATGCTCCAAGCGTGTACACTATGTTTTCTAAACACTAGTCATGTCATACACCAAGTATGCACACTATGTTTGTCTAAACAATAGTTATGCCATACTCCAAGTATGCATACTAAGTTTGTTTATGATCTTTACTTTGTGAAATAGATCGATTGCACATACTCCAATAATTCTCATTTCACAGTCCCGAATCCTTAGCGCAAATGCAGGCATTCCAAATTCATGCCATTTATGGAAATCTGTTAAATTCTAAACTTATATGCATTGATCCTCTTGTAATGATTATGTACAAAATCACAAAGACTTGATAACAAACATTACATAGCATTCCAAAGGAGATTAACTCCTTGGAAACATCCTTCTTGCATTAAGTTTCCTAATCTTACACATATTTATTGAATAACTTCCACCTTAGGGAACATTTCCATATTCCCCTTTTGACTATTACTCTTGAACAAGAGTTGCCTCTTTTCAAAATATGTCAATATGGTCCTTCTAAAATTTACACCATACTTCCAATTGTCCCTAAGCAACCAATCTTTGGTAAGCCTTAGATTGTCCTCGACAATTGCTTAATCCTTTTAGTCATATCCAATTCTAGACCTTTTCCTTTCTTAATGCCCTAGGCATTTGGAAAATTTTTAGAAAGGATGAATATAATAGCACATGCAATCGATCCTATATCCGAAGCATATGGGACACGATTCATGATGTCTCACATAAAGACTAGACCAGTCTTTTGCTATAATATTTCTATTTCTATTTGCCATGTTCTCATAATTCAGATTATGAAAACGGTTGTCGTAATCATAATCGAATTTTAGAACGCAAATAATAGACCCATATATAGAATTTCATCATGTTGATCCAATTCAACATAACATTCATATATATACTTGACTAAAGATGAATAAAACCTCAATCTAAGCTTTTAGAATTGAAATGAAGTATAATTTCCTCTCCCTTAATTATAGCAATAAAACTTTTCAACCCCTGCAACTTCATGAATTGAAACTTTTTGTTTTTTCTATAATTAACATTGCTATCTTGCAGTACTAATAATAATTATCATGCTCCCACTAACATGATGATTATTAGCATAACACTTATGCTCCCACTAGATTTGACATGTACTCAGAAATCAGCTGGACTTCTAGAAGTCAATACTTTACTGACTTTCTTACCAAAGTTCAGATTTCTGAGACGAGATTGCCTTGATAGGGCTTTATCAAAATCATACACCTTATCTTAGATAGCTCACAGTTGTGTCTAAACAATTTTAGAACTATGAAAAGGGATGTCGTAATCATAGTCTCAATTGTTTAGATATGTGCTATCTGATTCAAATCTACTTGGTGGAAGTGTTTCCTCACCATCATTTTCATGAATCGGAGAGAAAACTTATGATACTTAGATTTTATGGTGTATGTGTTCTTATACATGTGAATTGTCAAAACCATAGTCACAAGAAGAGGATAATGACAAATCCAAACTCATATGGACTGAACTCAATCTTAATTTCTTGCCACCTGGCAGCTCAAGGGCCTGCCATTGCTTCCAAGTTGTTATGCAACCAATTGAGAACTCCTAAGAACTCATATGCAAAGCCAACTTTAACTGGAATGGGAACAGAAATAGAAATATGTCAACACGATAGGTTATAAACCTCACGCTGTGTGCTAGTGTTAAACTACATGTTTTTTATTCCTGATTAGATCTTGAAATTCTCTTCAGGATCTTTAAGACTCCCACTGTCCTTTATACATATAAGACTATGTTGCCAAATATTCAAGAGATAGTGCAAATTCTTTATCAAGACAAACGCTTCACACACTTGTCCTAAGTTGGTCTTTGTTTAATCCAAACATCACAACTTACCAATTTCAAATGTACAAGAATATGCCACTTTTACTCTTACATTTAACAAGTGTTTTAAACCTTTCTTTAAGATATGTCACTCAACTTACAGTCTTGCAATATGACTCTATGACTTGTTTTGGAACAAAGTATGACTCATCTTCTTCATTTAACCATTCCAACAATTCAGGATTCCTCTTCTTTGTCATAAGAATGCACTAAGATTTCCTTAGAGGACTAATTGTGATATGATTTTTTAAATCATTAAGATGATCATAAAACCTAATACTAAAGTACTCTCCCATCTTTTCAGATTTGAGAAACTTTTATCCTTCTGCCTAATTTGATTCTTCTCATCCGTCCTGCAATACACTGAAATCTTTCCAATGATTCAGAATTATACTTAAGCCTGTAAGTATAACCATATTTACTAAACTCTAGTAAATCATGGCAAATAGTCTTATAGATCTTTTGTGGTGCACTTGATCAGTGTACAAGAATGTGTACTCGATCCCTTAGTCCTGCACTTGACTCACATATAAATGTGAACAAGGAACTAGTCTTAATTTTCCAACGATGAAAGTTCTCATTCATCATACTATATGACTTGTATGATTCCAAGTTTATATCCAACTGAAAACTGGTGATGAGAAGCTTTCCTTATTTGGTAAATTTAGACACTACCACAAACGAAAGAATCAATTTCAAATTTCCATTATTGCTAGAAACATATAAAGATCAATTTTCAATAAAAGTCATTGCAAGGAGATATAAACTAAAATAAAATCAAAATTTTATTTATTTATAAAATGCGAAAAAAAAATTTCCTTACAATGCAACTTTAAATGAAAACTATGCTATTACATATTTCCTAGCAATTTATCATAACTTCTAAGATAGAAATCCATCTTCGCGATAAGATTCAGCATTCTCTTACTTTAAGTTTCCTTCACTTTTCCTTTATTATTCAAACATCAACATGTGACCCAATCACATCCTGTAATAAGAATCTCATAATAGAAACTTAACGGAGTTAGATAGTGGACTTTACCAGAAGTAGAGTCAAACTTCTTGACTTGATCAACCTTATGATCTTTCAGGTAAATAGGCAGCTTTGCAATCAATGCCCCTTCCTCTGGCAAGAGAAACATATGGACCCTTTGGTACATGGGACAATCTCAGACTTAGCCTTTCTCTTTACCATTTGGTCAACCGAGTTGACTATGGACAATCCCTTTCCAATGGGAAGAGAAAGCTTTTACTGGGTATCCAATGCAACCATTTTCAATGTCCATTGAAGGTTTGGAAAGTTGATCTTCTAATCAAATTTTCTTTTCTAGTTCTCAAATCATTTATGATTCAACCGCACCAAGCAAATAGATAAGGTCATTAAGGGTTATGTCATAGTCTATTTCATAGTAGTCCCAAAGGTAACTCACTATGTGACTTAGAAAGTGATTGAACATCAAACTTTCTTAAGACTTTCACACCCAACCCTCCGGGATTGTCAATATGTGACTTCATCTCCAAGATGTGATTACACATAGACCTTGCTTGCCAATAGGGCTAGAGTGACCTTGAACTTGTGGGTTAGGGTGAATAATTAGAGGAGGTGGAGGAAGTGAAGTTCCAAGAGATTTGGGAAGATCATAGATGTCTGAACCAAACTGTAACATCCCAAAAATACGAGCCAAAATTTTCATTTTTAAAACATGTACTTAGCAAAACGTTAGGAATAAAACGTTCAACGATCACATCATTTCACAAAATATATTGCATGTCTGGAAAACATTTTTATAAAACATAAAAGTGTCAGAGTACAAATCCCCAGGTGATATCATAATGCGGAATATAAAGCATGTGTGTGATGTACCGCTACCGCGCCAGCTCCTTCCCCTTCGAAGAAGAGGTACTTGAACCCAAAACTGAAAACTGTAAGCACGAAGCTTAGTGAGTTCCCCCATAATACCTGATACCATACAAACATACAATGAACAGCTATGAGATACGGGCCTCGCACACACTCATGAAGATACGGGCCTCGCCCACACTCCGCTAGCTGGGAGATACGGGCCTCGCCCACACTCCACTATCTGGGAGATACGGGCCTCGCCCACACTCCACTCTCAGAGAGATACGGGCCTTGCCCACACTCAGCTGCTAACCCATAATATACAAGTATCACACAGACGACGAGTATAGACAACTCTATCATACTGGCATATATCATAATCCACTCAACCAAGAGATACGGGCTCGACGCACACTCTAATACTAACATCTCGTCTATACGGGTCGGCCTTGGTGCCTTAGACCCGTTACTACTGGAAGGAAACTCACCTCAAAGTAACTGTTGATCGTTGTGGAAACTGACTGTCTGCTGCTGCTGCCGCTCCGGAAATCCTCCGGCTATAATTCCCACAAAACCCTTAGTCAAATACTGCTAACTGACTTCTGGGTAAAATGACCATTTACCCTTTACAAATCAAAAGTCAAGTCAAAGTCAACTGTCGGTTGGCCTAACTCGCCGAGTCCCTATCCCTTTGCCCGACCCTAAACCCGTCTCTACTCGTCGAGTTAAGCATTGACTCGACGAGTTCTCCTTCTAAACTAAAGGCCAATAGTCCTTCATCCTACTCGCCAAGTTGTATGAACAACTCGCCGAGTTCGTCTTCACTCGAAGAACACTCTAAGCTGTGACTCGCCAAGTTGTATGAACAACTCGCCGAGTTGTTGTTGAGGCAAAAAGATTGCCTTGAACGCGCTGAGTCATGGCACTGACTCGCCGAGTTACTTCACGAGTGAGTCTAGCTTCCGACTCGCTGAGTCCTATCCCACGACTCACCACTCCACCCCGCAAGCACGAACAGGGGGAAACTCGGGGACTCGCGACTCGACTCGCCGAGTCAGATGAACGACTCGCCGAGTCGGCCACATGAAAATACTATACACGCGATTCTGCTTGAATCCAGCTCATACTATTCATAGATCTGGGTTCCGAGGGCATGAATAACACATAAGGTTTCCAACTTTACGTGTAAATATTCACCAATGAAGGTTTTAGGGCTCAAAATGCACCAAAAGAGTAGATCTAGGGCTTTCATGCAATATGGCTCCATAAAGGCAGTAGATCTAAGCTCCTGGAGCTCGATCCCACCTAGATCTAGAGGCTATCAACTTATTACCAACCATAAGGCACAATCAAGCTTGTGGAAAAACTCAAGAAGGACTTCCATGGAGCTAAAAAGGGACTATAAGCATGAAAACAGAGGGAAATCGAGTTATACCTCAAGGAAATCACTGAGATAGCTCAAAGATGCCTGGTCTCCTCCTCTTCTTCTTGATCTACTCTCCTTCCCTCTCCAAATCTTCAACAAAACACACTAAAATGCCTCAAACTCACAATGAACAAGGCTTGAACGAAGTATAGAGCTCTGAGGGTGAAGGGGGCGAGCTTGGGGGCGGATAAGAGGGTTTAAATAGGGTGCAAACCCTTGAAATTTAGGGTTTCAACAGACAGCGGAGACTCGCCGAGTCCAGAATATGGACTCGCCGAGTCGTCAACTTAAACGTGTTCCGGGTCCCGTCTCTACTCGGCGAGTTGGACCTACAACTCGCCGAGTCCAAGGCTAAAAATGAAAAACGCTAAGATAAATTTTACGTACCAGGAACCAGGTACTACAAATCTCCCCCACTTATTTTAGACTTCGTCCTCGAAGTCTGCTACTCGATCCTGAAACAGCTCGGGGTAATGCTCCATCATTTCTTCCACCGACTCTCAAGTCCACTCGGACCCCTTTCGGTGCTGCCACTGCACCTTCACTAACTCCACCCTCTTGTTCCTTAGATCCTTCGACTTCCGGTCGAGGATTGCAACTGGGCGCTCAATGTAATTCAGGCTGTCATCAACCTGTATATCCTCTAACGGCACCACCGCTGAATCATCCACGAAACACTTCCGCAGCTGGGAGACATAGAAGGTGTTGTTGATCTGGCTGAGCTCGGTTGGCAGATCCAGCCTATATGCTACCTTGCCCACCCGGGCTACAACCATGAAAGGTCCAATGTACCTCGGGCCCAACTTGCCCCACTTCCTGAATTGAATGACGCCTTTCCAAGGCGACAATTTCAGGAGAACCATATCCCCGACCTGGAACTCCAAGTCTGATCGACGCTTGTCGGCATAACTTTTCTGCCGACTCTGCGCAAACTGAAGCCTGCTCCGAACCTGCTGGATCCTCTCGGTCGTCTTGAGCACCACCTCGATGCTCCCCATGACCCTCTGGCCAACTTCACCCCAACATATCGGGGTCCTGCACCTCCGACCGTACAACATCTCGAATGGAGGATGGTCAATACTCGTGTGGTAGCTGTTGTTGTACGAGAACTCAGCCAATGGAAGATAGGTATCTCAACTACCACCGAATTCTAGCACGCATGCCCGCAACATATCCTCCAAAGTCTGGATGGTCCGCTCACTCTGACCATCCGTCTGCGGGTGAAAGGCGGTGCTCAAGTGCAGACGAGTGCCCAACTCATCATGAAACTTCTTCCAAAACCTGGAAGTGAACCGCACATCTCAATCTGATATCACTGACACAGGCACCCCGTGCCGCGCCACTATCTCCCTGATGTAGATATCGGCCAACTTTTCGGCCGAGATACTTTCCTGAATCGGAATAAAATGGGTGCTCTTGGTCAATCGATCCACGATGACCCAAATCGAATCCACTCCTCGCGCCTTCCGGGGAAGCTTTGTGATAAAATCCATTGTAATATCCTCCCACTTCCACAACGGGATGTCCAATGGCTGCATCTTGTCGTGCGGTCTCTGATGCTCGGCCTTGACCTTCCTGCAGGTCAAACACCGCTCGACGTACCACGCCACATCCCGTTTCATGTAGGGCCACCAATAGTCTAGACGAAGATCCCTATACATCTTCATCGACCCTGGATGAATGGAGAATCAGGATTTGTGCGCCTCCTCCATCAAGATCTGGCGCACGCCTCCATGATACGGCACCCACACCTTACGGTGTAGCGTCAATAACCCCCGGCTATCATAATCTAAGGAGGTGACTTGACCCACTATTCGCTCACTCTTCTGATGTTCCTCCTTCATAGCCTCCTGTTCAGCCTCCCGAATCTGCTCCAACAGGGGAGTCACCACAGTCATCCTTATGCAAATATCCCTGATCGGCGCCGCCTTGCGGCTAAGCGCATCGGCTACCACATTGGCCTTCCCTGGGTGGTAAAGGATCTCGCAATCATAATCCTTCACCACGTCCAACCACCGACGCTGCCTCATGTTTAGATTCGGCTGATCCATGAGGTACCTCAAACTCTTGTGGTCCGTGTAAATGGTACATCGAACCGCGTAGAGGTAATGCCGCCAAATCTTGAGGGCGAAAACCACCACCCCCAACTCTAAATCATGCGTCGGGTAGTTCGCCTCATGTGGCTTCAGCTGCCTCGAAGCAAAAGCAATGACATGCCCCCTCTACATCAATATTGCGCCCAAACCTAAGATCAACGCATCACAGTATACCACAAAATCCTCTACGCCCTTGCGCAGGGCTATGATCGGCGCCTCGCACAATCTCTGCCTTAGAATCTCGAACGTTGCCTGCTGCTCAGGCCCCCATCGAAAGACCACGGCTTTCCTAGTCAACCGTGTCAGGGGTGCGGCTATCTTGGAGAAATCCCGAATGAATCTCTGATTGTAGCCTGCCAATCCTAGGAAACTCCAAATCTAGGATGGAGACTTCGGAACCTCCCACCTCATCACGACCTCCACCTTGGTCGGGTCTACTGAAATCCCATTCTGGTTGACGAGGTGCCCAAGAAACTGCACCTCGCGCAACCAAAACTCACATTTGGAGAATTTGGCGTACAAGCTCTCCCTCCTCAGGGTCTCCAAAACCTCTCTCAAATGCTCCTCCTGCGTCTTGGAATAAACCAAGATGTCATCAATGAAAACTATCACAGACCGATCCAACATCGGTCTACACATGCGGTTCATGAGTCCATGAACGCGGCAGGAGCATTGGTGAGCCTGAACGGCATCACCACGAACTCATAATGGCCATAGCGCGTCCAAAACGCGGTCTTCTGTACATCCTCTTCTCTGACCCTCATCTGATGATAACCTGAACGCAAATCGATCTTGGAGAACCAAGATGCTCCCTGCAGCTGATCAAAGAGGTCATCAATCCTCGGGAGTGGGTAACGGTTCTTCACCGTCACCTTATTCAGCTCCCGGTAATATATACACATCCGATGCGACCCATCCTTCTTCTTCACAAACAGGATCGGGGCTCCCCAGGGTGAACTGCTCGGTCGAATAAATTCCTTGTCTAGCAGCTCCTGCAGCTGCGTAGACAACTCCTGCATCTCGGGAAGAGCCAACCGATAGGGTGCCTTGGCTATTGGAGTCGCACCGGGAACTAGGTCAATTCTGAACTCCACCTGACGCTCTGGAGGTATTCCAGGAAGCTCTTCCGGGAACACATCCGCGTAGTCTCGCACCAATGGAACCTCGCTTACCGTCGCTTTACCCGTCTCCTGGGTATCCATAACATACGCGACATATCCCTCGCAACCCTGCTGAAGGTGACGCTTAGCTCTCGCTGCTGAACATACTGCAGGTCTACGCTGTGGCTTCTCACCATGAATCAACAACTCTCCCCTACTCGGGGTCCTGATCCGCACTAGCTGTTGTGCGCAATCTATCACCGCCCCATTAGGGCTCAACCAATCCATGCCTATAATCACCTTGTTCCCCCGCAATGGGATGGGAACCAAATCCACCAAATAGCGCTCCTCAAATAACCTCAGAACACAATCCCTGAACACCGCTGATGCTCGCACCGATCGATCATCGGCAATCTCTACCTCTAAAGGGCAATCCAACATGCCCGAAGACTCAGTAAACCTCTTGCTAAGCGCAAGGGAAACAAATGACCGGGTGGCCCCCGAGTCAAACAACACCTGGACAGGAATACCGTTCACATGGAACGATCCTAATGCATATACACAGAGAACATATCAATATCATAACATCATAAAAAAATAGGGGGGAAAAGAATCATATCCGTCACCACATCGGGTGCCGTGCGTGCCTCCTCTGCCGTCAGCTGAAACGTCCGGCTCCTCACCACTGGAGCCTCTGCCTTGCCTTGTCGGCCATCTGTAATCCACAGGGTAGCTGGAGCTGGCGCCTTAACCGGCGCTGATGCTGTCAACTGGGGGCAATTGGCCTTCTTGTGGCCCCTCTGGTTACAGTGGAAACACAGCAACTCAGATGTCTGAACAACCGAGACAGGAGCAGTACAATCCCTGCTAAAATGCCCCGCCTTGCCGCACTTGTAGCAGCCTGATGATCCCAACCTACATGCTCCCTCATGCGACCTACCGCATTTCCCGCAGCGGCCCGACCCTCCTTGGCCTTTCGGCCTCCCATCTGATCCTTTGGGCTTCTTCCCCGAAGCCCCAGCCACCTGCCCTGCCTCTGCCTTCCTCTTTCGAATGTTCTCTAAATCAATCTCCCTTTCCCTCGCCCTGGCAATCATGGACTCTAGGGTAGGGCAAGCTAAAAATCTAACATGCTCCCGGATGTTAGCCCGTAGCATGTCATGATAACGGGTCCTCCTCATATCCTCATCTCCCGCATACTGGGGCACCATCAATGACCTCTCCCGGAACTTGGTGGTGATCTCCGCCACAGTTTCCGTCTTCTGTCGCATGTCCAAGAACTCCCTGGCCAGCTGCTGAAGCTCGACAGGCGGCGCGAACTCCGCCTTGAACCTGGTCGCGAAGTCCGACTAAGTCATAGCCTCGACAGCCGAGGCTCCCAACGAGTCCCCCATGGACTCTTACCAATCCTTAGCTCGATCTCGTAAACACCCTGCTGCGAACCTCACCTTCAACCCTTCATGGCAGAAGCTAATCATCTGTGTAGACTCAATGTCTGCAATCCATCGTCTGGCAGCTATGGGGTCCTTCGCCCCGTGAAAATCCAGCACACCACTGCCCCGAAAGTCCTTGAAGGACACCGTGCGAGATCCCAACTGGCCATATGCCATGTCGCTCCTGGATGCCCGGAGGCGATCCTCCATCAAGTGCAATATCCCTTCCTTGATCGACCCGAAGATAATGCGGATCGACTCAAGGATGCCTCTGGTGATCACTGACGCGATGAACTCGCGTAGCCCCTCATCTACTAGCTCGGAACCTGATCCCGAACCCAATCCCTCTCCTGTACTGCCAACTGCTGGCCTCGAGCGTAGTACCACCATTCTGAAACACAAAAGAAATAACAACTGTTAGCGATACTGATACCTCTGGAGGGATCACACCTACTACAAGTTCCCTGGTCTTATCTTGGCCTTCCTCGATTCTGGTACGGATCCTCTTCTTTCAGTAGTACGGGCCCATACTACCTTCCACATCTATCCATACCTTCTTCAAGGACTGCCTTGACTCCACCATGTCCCTTTCACTACCACTGATCTCTACTACTCTTATCCTAGGCTTACCCTAGGAAACCTCTAACTCCACCCAACATAGTCCTCGGTTGCGGAAGGTCTCTTGGTGATGCCAATTAGCTATTACCTGAATACAATCACATGTGACGAGGCTCATATAATCCTTCGAGTAAGGGACTCATCCCTACAATGGCTAGGACTCAAACAAGAGCTACGCAATATGGTCAAATCCCACACTCTGAGATTATTCAACCCTGATCACATGTGACCTTAACGTATTCACCTAACAGCTAACTCTCATTGCTCAAGGCCCACATAGCACAAAGCAAACAACATTTGGACAAAAGGAAACAATCTCAAGCAACTCTATCCTTGTAGAGAAAACTGAACTAGCATACAATGCTAAACTAGTACTATCAAGCATAACCTAAACAGGCTATCCTACTGCTGTCTACTCAGTTCTAGCATGCAACTTTTCATACACTGAAGCACATAAAGCAGGCACATAAGGCATCACTCCTAGATCCTTAGTCTTATTCTAGCATGTTGTTCTACTGAAACTGATAAACATAACATAAGCTTGTATGGGTACTTTGGGGAATACTTACTTGAGCTCGGCCGGTCGCGCACATCACACACTTTTTTCTTTCTTAAAACCCTTTACTTAGCCTTTTAGAAAACATTTTCTTTTTCCATATTCATTTAATCCCTCGATTTGAGTTCAAACACCCCCGAAGGTGTGTTCCAATCCCTCAAACCAGGGCTCTGATACCAACTTGTAACATCCCAAAAATATGAGCCAAAAATTTCATTTTTAAAACATGTACTTAGCAAAACGTTAGGAATAAAACGTTCAACGATCACATCATTTCACAAAAGATATTGCATGTCTGGAAAACATTTTTATAAAACATAAAAGTGTCAGAGTACAAATCCCCAAGTGATATCATAATGCGGAATATAAAGCATGTGTGTGATGTACCGCTACCGCGCCAGCTCCTTCCCCTTCGAAGAAGAGGTACCTTAAACCAAAACTAAAAACTGTAAGCACGAAGCTTAGTGATTTCCCCCATAATACCTCATACCATACAAACATACAATGAACAACTAGGAGATACGGGCCTCACCCACACTCATGAAGATACGGGTCTCGCCCACACTCCGCTAGCTGGGAGATACGGGCCTCGCCCACACTCCACTATCTGGGAGATACGGGCCTCGCCCACACTCCACTCTCAGAGAGATACAGGCCTTGCCCACACTCAGCTGCTAACCCATAATATACAAGTATCACACAGACGATGAGTATAGACAACTCTATCATACTGGCATATATCATAATCCACTCAACCAAGAGATACGGGCTCGGCCCACACTCTAATACTAACATCTCGTCTATACGGGCCGGCCTTGGTTCCTTAGACCCGTTACTACTGGAAGGAAACTCACCTCAAAGTAACTGCTGATCTGTGTGGGAACTGACTGTCTGCTGCTGCTGCCGCTCCGGAAATCCTTCGGCTATAATTCCCACAAAACCCTTAGTCAAATACTCCTAACCGACTTCAGGATAAAATGACCATTTACCCTTTACAAATCAAGAGTCAAGTGAAAGTCAACTGTCAGTTGGCCCGACTCGCCGAGTTGACTTGTCAACTCGCCGAGTCCCTATCCCTTTGTCCGACCCTAAACTCGTCTCTACTCGTCGAGTTAAGCATTGACTCGACGAGTTCTCCTTCTAAACTAAAGGCCAATAATCCTTCATCCTACTCGCCAAGTTGTATGAACAACTCGCCGAGTTCGTCTTCATCCGAAGAACACTCTAAGCTGTAACTCGCCGAGTTGTTCGTGAGGCAAGAAGATTTCCTTGAACGCGCCGAGTCATGGCACTGACTCACCGAGTTACTTCACGAGTGAGTCTAGCTTCCGACTCGCTGAGTCCTATCCCACGACTCACCACTCCACCCCGCAAGCACGAAAAGAGGGAAACTCGGGGACTCGTGACTCGACTCGCCGAGTCAGATGAACGACTCACCGAGTCGGCCACATGCAAATACTATACGCACGATTCTGCTTGAATCCAGCTCATGCTATTCATAGATCTGGGTTCCTAGGGCATGAATAACACGTAAAGTTTCCAACTTTACGTGTAAAGATTCACCAATGAAGGTTTTAGGGCTCAAAATGCACCAAAAGAGTAGATTTAGGGCTTTCATGCAATATGGCTCCATAAAGTCACTAGATCTAAGCTCCTAGAGCTCGATCCCACCTAGATCTAGAGGCTAACAACTTATTACCAACCATAAGGCACAATCAAGCTTGGGGAAAAACTCAAGAAGGACTTCCATGGAGCTAAAAAGGGACTATAAGCAAGAAAACAGAGGGAAATCAAGTTATACCTCAAGGAAAACACTGAGATAGCTCAAAGATGCCTGGTCTTTTCCTCTTCTTCTTGATCTACTCTCCTTCCCTCTCCAAATCTTCAAGAAAACACACTAAAATGCCTCAAACTCACAATGAACAAGGCTTGAACAAAGTATAGAGCTCTGAGGGTGAAGGGGGCGAGCTTGGGGGCGGATAAGAGGGTTTAAATAGTGTGCAAACCCTTGAAATTGAGGGTTTCATCAGACAGCGGAGACTCGCCGAGTCCAGAATATGGACTCGCCGAGTCGCCAACTTAAACGTGTCCGGGTCCCGTCTCTACTCGGCGAGTTGGACCTACAACTCGCCGAGTCCAAGGCTAAAAATGAAAAACACTAAGATAAATTTTACGTACCAGGAACCAGGTGCTACACAAACATCTTTTGGGAGCTATTCAAGATAGTTGATTTAAAGTCCTTAATATAACACCTAATATGAAATATTAAGGCTAGGACCCAACACAATATTTTATAACTTGGAAGAGGGATGTCGTAATCCAAGCTATAGAATATTTGAAGGTAGGTGAATGACGATTCACCAATTTTCACCATGAAAAACGAAATATATTTAATTAGGTTTTACTTGGATTTGAAACTCCTAGATCTTTTGAGATTCATTGAACTGTTCAATGGCATGTTTCAATCTCGAGTGTGCCCTTGAGGTTTTGTGAATCGGATGCCGAGGATCACAAAACAAGGTGTGAAGTAACCATGCAAATCACTTGACACGCTTAATATTTACCCCTTAATCGATGTGCCGATTAACCACACGCACTCCACCGATACTATGATAAATATTAAGTTACCCTTTCCCTACCTTGTTAAATCAAGCTAGTGTGCCGGTTAACCACACACGCTCCACTAACCGACTTAAGCAAAGTGCAAAGTGTAATTTCATGGAC
Source organism: Lactuca serriola (assembly GCF_051521515.1). Taxonomy (NCBI): domain Eukaryota; kingdom Viridiplantae; phylum Streptophyta; class Magnoliopsida; order Asterales; family Asteraceae; genus Lactuca; species Lactuca serriola. Next base: position 355,809,451 of record NC_136411.1, read on the forward strand.
ACCCATTAAACTGCCATTTTATAGGCAGTAACCTTATACCCCCCTTATAGACCGACTTCATGAATGAGGTCTACTAATGGTAAGACACCTTTACTCTTATACATACATATATATATATATATGTATATATATATATATATATATATATATATATATATATATATATATATATATATATATATTATTAACTTATAATATTATAAAGTATACGAGTTGAATTTTAACTTTTAAAATTCTAAGGGCTTAACATGGAATTAAAGTATTCATAAGTGAAGACTTTTCAAATTCCAAAACTTGAGGACAAGTTTTGAAACTATTCAAAACTATTCAATTCCATAACTTATGTGTTAAAACTAGTTTAATCCAAAAACTCTTCAAGTTCCATAACTTGAGGACAAGTTATGGAAGACTTTAAACTATTAAAAGAATGTGACTCTTCCTTATTCATAACTTATGGAAATCTTTATGAGTTTTATGGATCTTAAATGTGACTTTTCATATAACTTGAGGACAAATTACAAAAACACACTTTAGAACCAACTCTTAGAATAATTTGGATTGAAAACAACAATCTCACATAACTTTCCTATTAATCTAAGCAACTCATAAGAACAAGATAATTCAAATCAAACTTTTTCATATAATTAGCCTAAACCTTAAACTAATACAAAACATGAATCTATTGACAATTATCTTTGAAATTGGATTAGCATGAACATTACCACACCAAAAATAGGTTTATAAGTTGAAAAACAGCTTAGGGTAATGTTTCTAGTCCATTTCCAGCCAAAACAGTAGAAGATATGCTATCTGGGGGTCCAACTCGTCGAGTGTATGAACCAACTCGACGAGTTGGATCGTTTTGAACACTTTTAAGGCATGGACTCGTCGAGTCACCTGATGGACTCGCCGAGTCCGTTGCCCAGACAGCAAAAAACTTCGATTTTTAAGCAGATTTTGCAAGTATAACAAGAAAACAAGCCCAGGCTCTGATACCACTGTTGGATTATGAGCATTCTAACACTCTTAAGTGTACATGAAACCCTAAATACCTTGGAGCTATGTTTTCTCTATTATACATGCAAATATGAATATTCCATGGTATTACCCTATCTAGCATATAATCTTTTGATACTTGGGTAATATAACAAGTTAGAATACATACCTCTTGATGTGGCTTGACTCCATGAAGCTCGAGAGCCTAGTGCCCCAAATGTGACACCTCAAATGGTTCACACAACATCACCAACACATGGAATAACCATGAGAAGAAGACACTTCATGCTCAAATTGGCTAGCCCTCACATATTGGCTAGCCCTCACATATGTATTACTAGTGCCAATTTCTTGAGCTAAAGGGGTCTTTATATAGTGTGGCTAATATGGTTACACCACGTAACTCATGACTTTACTCATTCCTTATGCTCCATAGGTTTTAACCTCCGTGGAGTATCCATGGGTCACCACATGGGTTAAACCCAACATAAGGAATCTTGGATCATAAGCCCACGTATATAAGAATTAATGATTTACACAATCAATCCCCATATATTTAATTAGTCTCATTTTGATCACTAAATTAAGTCCAAATTAATTCTTGATCAATACTAATTAAATAACATTATTTCATATTAATATATTACAACTTATAATATATTAATATGTCACAAATGTCCTCTTCTCAGAAACGGTATATCCAAGTGTTCCGATGCCATGCAACCCAAATGGACCATGCTGAGTCGGGTCAAGTACATACCAATTATAGTTATGGACTTAGACACTAATCCAACAATATGCTCTTATGTGCCCTTTCTTTTTAGCTCATCGTAGAATTGGCGTAATTACACAAGTTAGTATTTTATTATTCTTTACTTTTGTGAACTTTGTACTGTTTTCTTGTAAGGCATATCATTATCAACAGTTCTTTATCTTTGTAACTATACTTAAATACCATGGACATAGGGCACTGATGTCTATAAGCAAATATATCCATTATTATCAGGATTAATACATGTTTTATCTTTTTGTTGTTGGTTTATGGTAATATTTATTACAATACTTCATAGATCTAACAAACCAATCTCTAAGCTTTCTTTTGTACAACAATTATGACCTTTCTTCTGTAATCATTCATGTTAATGTAATCTCTAAGCTATACTAAAATATATTTAAGAGAAACTTTCTTCTGTACAACCTTCTCCTTCTGTTGATGCAATTGATGGGTGGAAGGAAATTGCTAATCCTTCCATGTCAGATGTCGCTGGACCTCCTGGCCTTGTGCGTCGGCCTTGTGCGTCGTCTAGTTGCATGTCGGGTTTACTTTATATTTCATTAAACTTTTTGTGATTCCATGATATATAATGATATTTATACATAAAGTGGATGAATTGTTGTTTTTCTCTTACATGTAGAGCTGCATTTCGGAAGCATTTACAGACATCGCCAAGTGCTTATCAATTGGAATATCAAACGCAGCTGGATATCATGTTATAGGTTGGCTAATGGTATTTTGGTCAACCACGGCTACACATTAAATGCAATTTGTGAGTTTATTATTGTCATTACTCTTATTGATTTATTTTTAATTTTCATAGGTTTTAATTTTCTTAAGATTAATGAAAAACAATGGTTTAAATAGGTTTGGATTTCTATATATGGTTTTTAATAAAAAGCTAATCGATCCTAGAAATTCAGTTAGTTCCGTGTACGATCCAAATTGAAGTAATGTTATTGTTGTATATTCTGGTTGAAAATGGGTTGTAGAAGATGAAGAAACTTGATTATTTGGGTTGATTTATCCGAGGCTCCAAAATCAAGCTTTTGAAAACCGACAGTTTCCCCTTTTCCATCCGTTCTTCCATAAAAATTTAAGAATAAAAGCAATCTGTTACTTTTTTTTTTTCAAATGTTAGGTTAATTAAAGTTTATTTTACATTAATAATTGATGACAGGTAAATTGATAATTTTGAATTATAAAACAAGTTATTTGTGGATTTATGCACAGAATAAAGTAATATATATTACTTTCGTTTATCCCACCACTAAATACCAAATAATGGTTGTTAATCATTATAAAATGGTAACAAATATTAATTGTGGTTGGTCAAATTTATCATTACAATATTTAAATATTATTATGGTGATTTTTTTAGTCATATGTTAATTGAAATATAATACCTTCTTAAGTTGATTTTTTTTATAACAACTTACTATTGCCAATAAATATATTTTAATATATCTAACTTTCGCCCACATAAATCATATGTGATTAAATACATATAATCACATGTGATTTTGTGGATTTAATCACCCCCGATTTATATGGATATTTTTTATTTTCGCAATGTTTGATTAACTAATAATTCTTGTGTATTTAATTACATATGATTTCTATGGAAATATCTGTTTTCAACTTCTTTATTCAATAATTATTCTCATGTATTTAACCACATGTGATTATATATATCTAGTCATATATGATTTATCTAAAAAAAAAGCAATCTTGTCCATATATCATATGTGATTAGATACATATAATCACATATGATTATATACACGATAACAACTATTGAATCAAGAACATGAAAATAAATCTTTATCCACATAAATCATATGTCATTAAATACATCTAATCACATGTGGTTATATGAATCTAATCACATGTGATTATATGTATAATCATAGGTAATTAAGTACAGGAGCACAAGTATTGAATCGAGAACACAAAAATTAATATTCTCCACCTCAAATCATATGTGATTATATACATATAATCATATGTGATTAAATACACGAAACCAATTATTCAATCGAAACCGAAAAATAAATATTATCCATATGAATAATATTTGATTAAATACATATAATCACATGTGATTATATATATCCAATCACATATGATTTGTTTTGACAAGATTCATTATCGCGTTCTCGATTAAATAATTGTTCTTTGTCAATTGTAATCATATGTGATTAAATAAATCTGATCACATGTGATTATATGTATCTAATCACATATGATTTATATAGACAAAAAAGAATAGTGTCTATAAAAACTAATGTGATTAGAAACATATAATCATATGTGATTATATACAAGAGAACGACCATTGAATCAAAAATGTGAAAACAAATCTTTGTCTATAGTAATCGTATATTATTAAATACATATAATCAGATATGATTAAATACATTTGAAAATTATTAAATGGAAAACATGAAAACAAATATTGTTTATATAAACTATATGTGCTTAGATACATATAATTGCATGTGATTATATGTATTTAATTACATATGAATTATGTGAGTATATACATATAATCACACATGATTTATGTCATTGTACGCATTTAATCACATATTGTGTTGGTGGTTATAGGTAGTGGGTGGTGGTGGTGGTGAAGACGACTGGGTGGTAGTTGGTTTGTGGTGGTTGTAGGTGGTGATAGGTGGGTGGTGGTGAGGGTAGTGGTTATGGTGGGTGGTGTGTGGGTTGGTGTTGGTGGTGTTGATATGTGGGTGATAGCGGGTGGTGGTGATGGTTGTGGGTGGCGATAGTGGTAGGTGGTGATGATGTTAGTGGGTATGGTTGGTGGTAACGGGTGTTGGCGATGGTGATGGTGGAGTGGTCATGGACGAGGGTTAATGATGGTTGGTGAGTAGAGATGGGGGTGGTGGTGGTGGTGGTTAGTGGTGTAGGGTATTGCTGGTGGTGGTTTTGGTAGGTAATGGGTGGGGTGGTGGTGGTAGGTGGTGCATGGTGATTATGGTGAGTGTTGGGTGGTGATGGTGGTAGGTGATCACAATGTTGGTAGGTGGTGGTTTGTAAAGGGGTAATAATAACGGGTGGTGGTGGGTGGTGGTGGGTAGTGGCAGTGAGTTGTAGGTTGTGGTAATGAATGGTAGTGATGGTGGACGGATGATGATGATGGGTGGTGGTGGTGGTGGTTGGTGGTGGCGGGTGGTGGTGATGGTTGATGGAGGTGGGTGGTGGTGGTGGTGGTCGGTGGTGATGGTGGTGATGGTGGTGATGGTGGTGATGGGTTTTGAGAACTATAATCCTATGGTGCTCATACAACCCTAATGCTTTGGATCTAAGTTTTCTCAAGTTATACATGTAATTTCCATTTATAAAAAGCATGAACCCTAACTAGCATACAATTCTGAGATTTACAACAGAAAACAAGTTAGATGAATACCTCTTTGTTGTAGCTTGTAGTTCTTGGACTTTCAAGAGCTTAGTACCTCAAATGTGATGCCTCAAATGAGTCATAAACACCAAAAGCAAGAGGAGGCTTGTGAGAGAGAGGTTAGGAAGCACCAAAATCGGCTAGGATTTCACCTTGGAATAGATTGGCCGATTTTGGGAAGCTAGGGGTTCAATTTATAGTGTGGAATCCTTAGGCTTTCTTACCTAAAACCCTAATTTACTTAAGCCTTTAAGTATTCTAATGATTCATATGATAGGCCCTTTGGAATAACTCTTCATGGACTCTCATATAGATTTAGTCCATCACTAATCAACATGGATCATTAGCCCAAACTATAAATAGTACTGATTTACCTAATTAGTCCCTATAAATTTAATTAGTCTCTTTTGATCACTAAATTAATTCCAAATTAATTCTTGATCAATACCAATTAAATAAAATGATTTCTCAATTAATATTATTCTTATAATATATTAATAAATCGCAAATAACCTCATTTTCAAATATCCATCTTATCAAATTGCTCCAGTGAAGGCAACCCAAAAGGACCATGCTACAATCGGGTCAAGTACATACCAATTATTGTTATGGGCTTAGACACCTAATCCAACAGTCTCCCACTTGGATGAGTCTAATAAGTATAACTGTCGATGCAACTTCAAAATCCGATTTAGCAATCATAGCTCTCAAAAGCCGATGTCGAACTCTGGCCTAGTCAATAATGCGTCCTTTAGATAGGGGATCATATAATCCTCTATTCTTCAGGATATCGTGTGGACAAAAGACATGGAATAAAGTCATACTCATTGTCCAGCAGTTTGTTTCCCGATTTCTAATTTGTTTAACATAGAGCTTAATTGAACACATCAATTGAGTTCTGACCAAGCCCGACACATAAGTGGAAACAAAATCATCGAGGGGCCCATGATATCACTTTTAATCCTATTAGGATAAACAGAACAGATAAACTTCGACTTATATGCTTGTACTAATTACTTATTAAATTATACACAACAACGTGTTTTATAACATCAAGTTACTGATGCATTTTCGTACTATCAATGCCCAACCAACTCATACACAACAACTCATATATCTTGGTTTGAAGATTATACGATATTATCGTCTCACATTCACTTGTGATAAATTCCATGAAGTGATTCATGTGAGCATGGGTTTAATCCAATACTCAAATCTTATTTCAAGAGCACTCATGAACGTTGTAGCAATCTTTTTATATGTCTAAACACTTTAGGCAATCTACAAGCCAATTCATGACAGTCTAACCTTATAGCTTACTTCCAAAGTATGATTGATTGTGGATAGTTCGAGTAATCATATTATTCTGGAAGTCAAAACATGCAAAAGTGAAACATTAAATAAACAATTGACAAAAGACAGTAAACTTTACTTGTAAATAAAACCCTTATTATTTAATCATCAAATGTCAATTATATTTATTTATTACAAGTTTCTAACTGCCTATCTAATCACTAAAACTAATATCGTCTCTTAGGCCAATGCTATTAGCATGTTGCAAACGCTTAACCCTACTCAGTCCCTTCATAAGGGGATTTGTTGGGTTATCCTCTGACAATATCCTCTTTACAATGAGGAGTCCCTCTTTTACTCGATGTCTTATGAAGTGATATTTTCTGTCGATGTGCCTGGATCTGCCATGATCCCTTGGTTCCTTGGTTAGGGAAACCACATCTTCGTTGTCACATAAAATCTCCATAGTCTCCTTTATAGATGGTACAACTTAGGGATGTTATTCGGGTTAGAACCGAACCGAACCGACCCGAACCCGAATAAACTGAAAACCAAATAAAGGTACTTGTATAAACCGAAAACCAAACCAAATAATCAATATGGGTTCGGTTCCGGCCCGAATAACCCAAATAACATGTACAAGATGATTAATGAGCCGAATAACCCAAATAACATTTACTATGTGATTATAAATATTGTATTTTGTATGAATTTTGTAGCTTATGATAAACACAAAAAACACAGATTAAACTATTCTTGATATATAAAATGTAAAATCCAACCACCACAATCTTAAGATATAGTTATTAAGCAACATATTAAACACTAAACATTAAACATCCAACCCAAAAATCTATCTATAAGTATATAAGTTAAACGTTAAACATTACGTGTGAATTTTGGGTAATGATTGATAGAACACAAGACCGAATAAGCAATCGTGCAAGGGGAAATAAATGTGACTTTTCATATTCGGTTCGGTCCATTTGGACCGAATAAGCCCTTATTCGTGTAACCCGAACCGAATAAGGCTTATATAGATACCAGAAAACTGAATCAAATTGCTTATTCGGGTCTAATTCGGTTCGGTTCGGTTCGGGTTTTCGCGCCAAATTCCCATCCCTAGTACAACTTCAAGGTCTCCGATGAAGTTCTTTAGCCATATCGCTTCCTTCGACGCTTCGCTTGCTACTATGTACTCTGATTCGCATGTTGAATCAGGTACAGTCTCCTGTTTGGAACTTTTCCATGTTACTACTCCTCCATTTAGGGTAAATACCCAGCCCGAATAAGAGCGAAAATTATCTTTGTCGGTCTGAAAGATAGCGTCACTATACCCTGTCACCCTCAAGTCATCATTCCCATTAAGGGTAAGGACCCGATCCTTAGTCCTCTGCAGGTACTTAAGAATGTTCTTTACTGCTATTCAATGAGTTCTACCAGGATTCCCTTGATATCGACTAACCATGCTCAAAGTAAAGGCCACATCAGGGTGAGTACATGTTATAGCATACATGATCGAGCCAACGGCAGAAGCATATGGTATTCGACTCATTTCTGCTATTTCGACATCAGTACTCAGACTCTGAGTCTTACTCAGTTTGGTATTTCTCTGGATAGGCAATTCTCCTTTCTTGGAATTCTCCATGTTTAATTATTTCAACACCTTGTCCAAGTAGGTACTTTGAGTATGTCCTATTAGTCTTCTACTCCTCTTTCTCAATATCCTTATCCCTAGAATGTAAGCAGCTACTTCGTTGTCCTTCATAGCGAAACACTTCCCAAGCCAGGACTTAACCTCCTACATGGTTGGAATGTCGTTTCCTATGAGTAGTATGTCATCTACATAAAATACAAGAAAGGTAACTATACTCCCACTAGCTTTGACATATATGCAAGACTCATCCTCACTTCTCGGAAAACCAAACTCTTTGACTTTATCATCGAAACCAAGATTCCATCTGCGAGATGCTTGCTTTAATCCATAAATGGATTTCTCAAGCTTACACACTCTATTAGGGTACTTCACATCTACAAAACCCTTTGGCTGACTTATGTAAACATCTTCAGCCAACTTCCCATTAAGGAAAGCGGTTTTGATATCCATCTTCCATATTTCATAATCATGAAACGCAGCTATGGCTATCATAACCCTTATAGATTTGATCTTCGCTACTGGTGAGAAGGTCTTGTCATATTCAACTCTAGGAGTTTGAGTAAAGCCCTTCGCAACCAATTTCGCCTTATATGTGTGTACTTTCCCATGCATGCCAGTTTTTTTCTTGAAGATCCACTTGTACTTGACCGTCTTACGACCTGGTACATTTTCAACCAAGTTCCAAACTTTATTGTCATACATGTACTGAATCTCGTTGTCCATTGCCTCTTTCCACTTACAGACTCTTGGCCCACCATGGCATCCTTGGAGTTGTTAGGTTCATCCAAATTTATCAGTGTGCTATCACTGATAAACGTATCACCTTCAATTGTTATATGAAAACCATACACCACAGGTGGGACACTAACGCTACTGGAACGTCTCAAAGGTATGGACTCGTCAACTAGTTCAACAGGAGTCTCATCCTCAGGTTGATTACTAGTGTTAGAGATTCCTTCATCGCTTAACTCATGAAGCTCTTCAAGATCAATTTGCCTCCCACAATCCTCTTGGCATATGAGTTTTCTTTCACGAAAGACACCCCTTCATGCTATGAAGACCACGTTCTCACTAGGTATATAGAACAAAGATCTAAAGGATTTCTATGGGTAGCCGATGAAAATACAATGCTCACTATGAGGTTCGAGCTTGTCATGAGTCTCTCATCTTACGAAAGCCTCGCAACCCCAAACCTTGATGTGCGCTAACGAGGGAACCTTCCCTGTCCACATTTCGTGAGGTGTTTTGGCAACCTTCTTAGTTAAGACTAGATTGAGCATATGGGCGGCAGTCTATAAGGCATACCCCCAAAATGAGATATCTAACGAAGCTCGACTCGTCATGGAACGAACCATGTCCAACAAGGTTCGATTGCACCTCTCGGCCACTCCATTAAGCTGCGGTGTCCTAGGTGGCGTCAATTGTGAAACAATTCCACATTTTTTAAGATAGTCGTGGAACTCGATACTAAGATACTCACCACCTCGATCGGATCAGAGCATCTTTATCTTCCTGCCCAATTGACTCTCCACTTCTTACTTAAACTCTTTGAACTTTTCAATGGTTCTGGACTTGTGCTTGATTAAGTAGATATACCCATATCTACTATAATCATCGGTAAAGGTTACATAGAAGCAGTTAGCATCCCTTGTGGCGGATCTGAAGGGTCCACACTCATCGGTGTGTATGAGATCCAACAAACCCTCACCTCTTTCACAAGTACCAATGAAACATGACTTGGTCATCTTTCCAAGCAAACAAGATTCGCACGTGTCATCTGACTTCAAGTCAAATGGCTCCAGCACTTCATCCTTTTGGAGTTAGGCTATGCGCTTCTTTTTGACATGTCCAAGAAAACAATGCCACAAGCATGCCTTGTCCAAACCATTGGACGAATAAATATGCAATATATTATTTCCTAAGTTGTCTACAACCATCACAGTTTCATATACACCATTACAAGGCAATGCTTCAAAATAAAATTTACCATTACAAAAAGCATTAATAGAACCAATTTCATTGTTAAATGAAAATCTAAAACCTTGTTTATACAAACCTAACCCATTACTAAGAAATAAAGAATAAGCAATAAAGAATTAAGTTTTATGAAATTCCTAGTTCTTTGAGATTCATTGAACTTTTCAATGGCATGTTTAATCTCGATTATGCCCTTCAAGTTTGTGACTGGGATACCGAGGATCACAAACAAGGTGTGAATAACCATGCAAACTTGCTTGGAACTCTCGAGTCATTTACCACCTAATCAATGTGTATGTTAACCATACACGCTCCATTGATCTATGACAATTCTCGAGCTACCCTTTTCCACCCTTGTTAGTCCATATTAGTGTGTCGGTTAACCACACACGCTCCACTAACGACTTGGCAAGGTGCAAAGTGCAATTTCATGGAATAACACCATTTTCACATTTTTCCTAAAGTAACTAAGATTGAGAATTTATGAAAAACATTTAATTACTTTTATAATAATCAATTATACTTTTTAATTATAATTAATCTCTTATCCTACTCGTTCGGCTAACGACCCTCCACTAGTCAAGGAAGCGGTGGGTGATAGTGGATACCCATTCAATCTCCATTTTATAGACAATTTCCTTATACCCCCTTATAGACCAGCTTCGTGAATGATGCCTACTAACGGTAAGACTGACTATCTTATACATAAATATAAGTATTAAGCTTTTAATATTATAATAGTATAAGGGTTGAATTAACACTTTTAAAACTCTAGGGTTTAGAATTTAAATATTTCAAAATTAAAACCTTTTAATAAATTTTTAGATTCCAAGACTTGAGGGCAAAATTTAAAACTTTTCAAAACTCTTGGTTCAAGTTTAAAACAATTAAATTAATCATATAATTAACTATATCACAAAATTGACCTACTCTAATTTCATATAGCAAGATAATTCAAATCAAATTCTTCAAATAATTAATATTTCAAAAAATCAAGTAATTATTTTAAAATTTGACAATCATTATTTAATTGGATGAGAATAATCATTACCTTATCAGTAAAATCGAATTTTATCAGTCAAAACAGTTTGTGGTAATGATCCTAATCCAAATCTAGCCAAAAACTCGAAAATTTTGCCAACAGATGATCTAACTCGTCGAGTCAGGCAATGGACTCGTCGAGTTGGCTCTACTCGTCGAGTTCCTTCATAGGACTCGTCGAGTCCAGCAGTCAAAGGCCAAAAATGAAATTTTTCTAGCTTTAAAAACAATAAAATTGCATCAATATAACAGAAAACACCCTAGGCTCTGATACCACTAATGGGTTTTGAGCACTATAACAATCCTACGGTATACATACAACCCTAATGCTTTGGATCTTAGATTTCTCAAGTTATACATGCAATTTTCATTTATCCAAAGCATGAACCCTAACTAGTATACAATTTTGAGATTTACAACATAAAACAAGATAAATCAATACCTCTTTGTTGTAGCTTGTAGTTCTTAGACTTTCAAGAGCTTAAGACCTCAAATGACTCACAAACAGCAAAAGAAAGAGGAGGCTTGTGAGAGAGAGGTTAAGAAGCACCAAAATCAGCTAGGGTTTCACCTTGGAATAGATTTTCTGATTTTGGGAAGCTAGGGGTTCAATTTATAATGTGGAATCCTTAGGGTTTCTTACATAAAACCCTAATTTACATAAGCCTTTAAGTATTCCAGTGATCCATATGATAGGCCCTTTAGACTAACTCTTCATGGACTTTTATATAGATTTAGTCCATCACTAATCAACATGGATCATTAGCCCAAACTATAAGTATTACTGATTTACCTAATTAGTCCCTCTAAATTTAATCAGTCTCTTTTGATCACTAAATTAATTCCAAATTAATTCTTGATCAATACCAATTAAATAATATGATTTCTCAATTAATATATTATTCTTATAATGTATTAATAAATCACAAATAACCTCATTCTCAAATATCCATCCTATCAAATTGTTCCGGTGAAGGAAACCCAAAAGGACCATGCTACTATTGGTTCAAGTACATACCAATTATAGTTATGGGCTTAGAAACCTAATCCAACAGGTGGTAGGTGGTGGTGGTCTTGGTGTGTATAGGTGGGGATGGTTGTGGCGGGTGGTGTAGAATGGTGGTGGTGATGGGTGGGGGTGGTGTTGATAGGTGATGGTGGCGGGTGGTCTTAATAATGGTGGATGGTGGTGGTAGGTGTTGGAGGTGGGTGGTGGTGGTGGTTGTTGTGGGTGGTGATGGTTTGCGGTAGTGATTGTGGTGGTGGGGGTGGTCGAGGCTAGTGGTGGTGATGGTGGATGGTGGTCGTGGTTGGCAGTGGCGGTGGCGGGTGGTGGTTTTTGTAGGCAGTGGTGATGGGTGATGGTGGTGGGTGATGCTGTTTGGGTGGTGAGTGGTGTTGGTTAGTAGGTGTATTAATTATTTTTTTACTTATTTTTTGAATTATATTAATATTATTTGATGATTTTTAATTTAAAAAAATTATATGGTCCGAATTTGTTATAAAATGTTCTCGTAGTTCTTGATTGAACGCTCCCTTATATATATATATATATATATATATATATATATATATATATATATATATGTAATTATTTAAAAAAAAAATAATGAGTTAATAATAGCAATTAAGGGAACTTGTTGACCCTTAAAGATGTAATAAATTCGAGAATGTAAAAGGGTTTTAACAGTTAAAATCTTAAGCATTATATAGAACTCGAAAATTCGTGTGAAAATTCGACAAAACTGCAAGAAAGGTTGGAGAAACGAAGTAGAAATCTGGGTTTGAAATTCGTGAAGGGTTTTTGGAACTATTTTAGAAATTAAGGTAAGTTCTAATGATTTAAGTTTGATGTAGTTATTTAGAAATGTTTATATACATGATGTAAGTGTTTTGGCTCCACCTAATGTCTCTGTGCGGAGTGAGTGATAGTTTAATTTGATGAAAGATTGAAATATTAAAAAATTTGATATAATAAGTTTGAATACATTTTTATGTGAGTTGAATCAAGGAAATTATTTGTTATACGTTACTAAGAGCTGGATAATACTAATGGTAGTTTTACAGATTTATTTGATATTTTTTGGGGTAAAAGTGGAGTTTTAGCATGTCTAAAAGGGAAATTACCAAGGAAGTCCCAATATTTTTAGAAAAGTTACACGTTAGTCCCAAGTTTTTTTTAACATAAAAGTCCCGATTATTTCTTTTTTGCTCAAATTACCAAAAAAAAAATCATTTTTTTCTTTTAACAGTAAATGAGATATTATCGTGTTTTTACGAATAATCAGGATTTTTATGTTAAAAAAAACTTGGGACTAAAGTGTGATTTTTCCGATAATATTTGGACTTTTCTGATAATTTCTCTGTCTAAAATGGTAGAAATTAATAACAGTTTCTAGGTAAAGAAGGTGACTCGGGTCAGGTTTTTACTATGAGTGGGTTGAAAGTGAAACCACTTTAAAATAAAATAGAATGTAAAAAGGAAACAAAATTCATTGTCAGTTTAAAGGTTGTTTTGGAGTTAGGATGTAAAGAGTGGGCACGGTAAAACAACCAAAAAAGTACTGTTAATTCAGCGTCACGTCAACTCCACCACCAACTCACTAGACATTAGAAATAATTACCACTCCACAATTTTCTTTTTTATTTTATTTTTTATGTTATTATGATTAAATTAAATAAAAACATAATAAAATATTTTACATTAATTGAAACCATGTTACATTAATTAAAAAAACATAGAAAATTAAACCTAAACAAATAGAAAATTAAACCTAAATTACTATAAAAAACATAGAAAATTAAACTTAAATTACTAAAAAAAACATTGAATCTTGTTGCCATATTTTTCGAGAACTTCTTATTAAATTTTTAAAAATGCCCTTAAATTTTCCGGGTCGAGATTCGGTTGTTGTACCGTGTTTAAAATTTGAATATCAATGAGTGCTATTTTTCTCCAACAAGTTTCCTCCGTTGATTCAATTTTTTTTTTTCTAAAAAAACTTATAGTTTTGTCTATTTTGTCCGCTAGTACGTCATCGTTGGTTGATTTTCCGCTTGAAGACACCCCCTTTCTCGCTTTGTCCCTTCCCGCTGGTCGACGAAGTTGGATGTCCTGTGGACTCTCCCCGTCAGTGGCGTCGAACTCATCATTGAGGTCGAGGCCAACACCAATGTCCGACTTGGAAGCTCTTGCTTTTTTGCTGGAGCCGGTAGTAGATCTCGAATGCGCCGCTTTTAAATAAAATGACCCATTTTGGACCATTACGCCAAACATCGCGCGCTTTTGGTTGTCGAATGGTTTACCATTGTTGGTAATTTTGTATTAGTACAACGCGGTTGATAAAATGTTGAAATGGTTGTTACCACTTCTATGCATATTTTAAGATTGTCAAATACGTCGTTAAATTTGGTGCAAGCCGCTCGAAGGTCACGCCATTTTGCATTGACCGAGTCGTATGTACCATTCCTTTGCCTTCATAATAACATGTGGAAGTGGTCTAAAACACGATTCCAAAAACTTTGACCCGTTTGCGTATTACCGACATCCCTGTCTTGTGATATGAAAATCAAAGTTTTAGCTAAAGCTTCCTCTTTCTCTTCGGTCCATTGTGTAATTCTCCTTTTTTTTCTTGAATCTTTTGATTTTTTTTTTGCCTTCTACGATTTGGTTATGTTTCTTTAACCCATTTGTCGTCGTCATTATTGATGTTTATAGGTTGGGATTGAGATTGAGATAATAGATCTTGAGATGGATTTGAGGGTTTGTATACTGTGGTTTGAATATCGAGACTTTTGATTACTGTGGTTTTTCTTATCCTTTCCTTGTTTTTGAATAAAAAGGTTGAGTGTATGGGTATCATGGTATCAAAAAAATATAGTTTTAACCTTTGAACTTCAGTTTTATTTATTTTATGATATAATCAAAGAAAATCGAAGTTACAGGTCTAGTCCCTGAACTTTTATAACCTGTTATTTTCTTTAGGCTATATAAACCATTAAATTTCATTTTAGACCTGCACTTTTGTATTTGGTGGTTCACATATTTTAGACCCTATACTTTTGTATTTAGAATTAATTTTAAGAGATGTTGGAACTATTATTTGTTAACTAATGGATATTAAAAAATTGAGGTGTTACACTAATATATTTAGTTTAGAAAAAGTAATTTTAATATTTTCTTACAAACATTTTCCCACAAAACTTATGACATAAGTTCTATTTGGTCGACAATAATCAAATCGTATTTTTTACGAATTGACATCTTAGGTGCTTGTAACAAAATTTACCTCAAGTTGACTAAATTTAAAAAAAAAAATCATTTATCTGGTTGAATTTTAATTTATTTTAACTTTATAAAGAATTTATTGTTTACTTTTTCTAAAACTTATTAAGATAGATTAGCCGTCAAGAGTGGTTATGATATGGAATATGGAATAAAGAATTTCTTGCTACTTGCAACCCACCTTCTCTTTTACACTTATTTGTTCTTTCCAACATACACCCATTAAGTATTAAAGGTACAATAGATATTTAATTATTTATTCGTCTATTAGATAAAATCAGAAAATAATATATGATAAAAAAATCATCGTATGTACGTTAACTTGTTTTAGATTATTTGTAGAACAGTAGCAAAATTTTAATAATTCATATTTTGAACAAACTTCAAAATGCCTAAACATTTTACAAATCACATATGAGTGTTTTGTTTCATATTTATCAAAATTATATTGCAAGTGGGGATCCTTCAAAATAAAACACATTTTAGCTCCATAGTTTTTAGAAAATATAATTATGAATATACAAATAATTATTATAAAGTTTTTTACAATTACTGGAAAATATTTATTAATTTATTTATAATTTATATTATACGACATGCTATTTTTTCATTCATTGTCTTTCAGCGTCTTACAAACTTTACCCATGGTATGGATGCATGTTTTATTATTTCTTTTTTTAAAAAATAATTTTATTACACATAGCCTTTTATAAAAATACAAGTTCTAATTCTAAAAAAGTATATACATAAATTTAAAAAAGAACTTTGCAAGGTGTTTTCCGTGTTATAAGGAACCTTTTAAACTTTGCATATACTTTGAGTGCAGTCACTTTATGCCTTTTTCACTTGAGGGATCCTTCTCATCTTTATCTCTTATAGTATCATTTCTAAATATCTCTCAAAATAGAATCTTTGGATAGAGATATTAAATATACATAAATACATAAAAAACAATTTTTCACTGAAATAAATAAGTTTTTACGTAAAAATTACTGATTTATCTAAAAGCCATTCATATTTTTAAAACATTTATAAAATCATTCTTAATAACATAATCTTTTCAAAAAGCTACCATTTTTTACAAAAAATAAGTTATATATATATATATATATATATATATATATATATATATATATATATATATATATATATATACCCATACACACACACACACGAGATCATACCTAAAATCTTAATGAGTCAAGCCCATTAGTTCATATGCCCATGAAAGGTTCAACCAATCACAATCTGTCATGTAATAGCTTAGGGAAAATTCATCCTTGATATGTATTGCATGAGTATTAACAACAAACATCATGGATCATCATGATCCATATTGACTTTATCAAGATGACCATGGCTTATCAATCATCAATGTGACATATCATGCAATAATTCTTGAGCATCTTCAACTTCCGAACATCCTTGGACAATCATGAGCATCAAAGAGGGCATCACAACAAAATTGGTCCATCAAGGGATACAATGGGTCATTAAGGAACCATATGTCACATCCTTGCACCAAGATGGCACATCAAGCAGTGCAAGGTTTAGCGCATACTCTTCAAGGGTGTCGCATCATCACCCTAAATGGCGCACCATGCTTCAAGGTTGGCGCGTCCTCTCCTGGATGACACATCAGGCTTCAAGAGTAGAAGACCTTAGTAATGAATGGTGCACTTGCTTTCCAAGGTGGCACATCCTCATCATGGATGGATCACCTTCTTCCAAAAAGATGCATCCATGCACTGGATAACACATCTTCATCATGGAAGGCATATCCATGCTCCAAGATTCTTTATTCCTTTCCCATGTGCTCCATACCGAACTTTAGATGATCCCTTCCTTTGTCACATGATCCGATCCTTTGTCAAATGATTAATTCCCTTCTCAAATTATCCGTCCTTTTTCACATGCTCAATTAAACTCCAAGTGCTCCATTGAACTCAAATGCCCCATAAATGCTCTAAATGATCAAGTCACATTTAATAATATCCAGTTTGACCTGGGTATCCTCTTAACTCCACCTTAAACAAAGGACTTCCTCTCCCTTCCTACTATCCATCCAAGAAGGGACCTAACTCTCATGAACATCAACCAAGTCCAAGCAAAGCTTGAAATTTTTTTGTGGGAAATGAATTTGTCAACATATCCGTTGGGTTCAGTTTGTTATCAATCTTTAGCGTTGAGAACTTATTTGTTTCCAGAATGTCACGAATGTAATTCCATCTACCATCATTGTACTTTATCTTCTCATGATAAATAAGAATATGTGTAAGATTAAGCACACTTTGACTGTCACGATACAAGACAGGCTTCTCCACCTTCAGACCAAGACTCTGAATAAGCCCATGCAATCGTATCTCTTCCTTTATTCCTTAAGACATAGCATGTACTCCAATTTATTTGTAGACAAAGCAACAATATCTTGTAACGTTGACTTCCAACTAACGACACATCCAAACAAGTGAATATATAACACTTGTGTGACCTGCGATTCAACAAATCACCTCCATGGTGTGAGTTAGCATATCCAACCAAGTCACTTTTAGTGTTAGCTCCATACACCAAGTAAAAAAAATTGTTGTTCCCTTCAAGTTTCACAAGATCCACTTGACTTCTTCCCTATAGTCTTTCCATGGATTACTCATAAACCTGCTTACTACACTAAATGAATCATCCAAATCAGGTCTGGTATAGACCATGACATACATGAGACTTCTAACAACACTAGAGTATGGAACTCTAATAATGTATTTCCTTTCCTCATTAGTTGTGAGTATAGTACCTAGACCAAGTTTAAACTATACCGCCAAAGAAGTTCCAATTGGTTTGGACTGATCTAGGTAGAATGACATCCCCTATTTTCCATCACCAAAAAAGTTTTTCTTTACACTTTGAAAATCATAATATCTTTATTGACAGAAAATATCAGTAGATTAAAACATTTTGATTACAAATGAGTTTTTCAAAAGATCAAAACCCTAAGGATGTTATAATCAACACACAACATAAGCTACAACTAAAGAGCTAACACTCTTGAACACTATTGTAGGTTTTCTCTTTAATCACTTAGTATCCTATTCAAATTTTAGCAATCTTAACACTGCTACTTGTAACACATATAAATTGAGTAGGTTAGGTTAGGAAACCTAGTGAGATATATAGGGGTTTTAGTCCCAAAATATTAGTATGATAATAATGCATATTTATAAAACAACGTTCCAATACTTTCATACATACCTCGCCCAATCGATTATCAAAATCTTAATCAACAAACTTCTAGAAAATTACCTTACCCGATGAATCGTTTAAAGCAACTATTTAACTACACAACTAGGGGATTCCTTGGACGGCGTAAGTAATAAAAGACAACCCTGAGGAGGATGAAGTACTCGAATGAACACGCAATCCTTACTACCAGATAGAATGATTCATTAACACATACAGGTAATAAGGTTTCTAGTGTTCCATTGAACTATCTAGAATGGTCAGTGGTCGTCACATTACTCTGATAGATGACTTGTACGAAACCCACACCCGGGCTCAAGATAATGAGACATAAACAAAGCTCTCATTTCTATTACAATCTCACATGCACCATAGAACGAGACTACCCAATATCCAACTTATCATATAAGTCTAATACGTAACCTGTACCCCGACACATGATAACGTCATAGAATAGAGCTCTACTCTTTGGTCCAATCTTATACACATCCCTTATATGATGATTAAACATTTATTCAAATTACTTTAAACTAGGAATCCTTTGTAGGTCTTACTTTATCACTAGACAAGACTATGATGGACGTAATTAACTTCCAAAACCTTTTTCCTATTTTATGAAATACTTTTCGTCCTACAAGTGTTTATATTCAACATAAAATTCAACTGGTAAGCATTCAATATACCTTAAATCTTTTTAATTAATAATACTTGTATTAAGATTTTCATGTGGTATAACCAATAATACTTTTAACACTTAAATAATTATATTTGGCTTACATGTAATGTTATGTAGTATAAAGTATGCTATCAACATAGAATACAAATAACAAATATTTAGCTTGTATTTAATCCTTTAAGTAATCAATACTTATATTAAATAGTGCTCATGAAAGTAAATATGCACTCACTTTATTGTGGTGGATGATCCACGGGAAAGCTAGGTCCTAAACTAACATTTCATCCATCCCTTTTTAAACAACCTAAATATGAATATTGCTACGTCTTAATATTCGTTCTTATTTATAATTTTATATTAACTAATTTTAGATTCCTCGGTAATCCCAATCAATACTTCAAGTTCTATCTGATAAGGAATGACTATGTAATATCATATCGTAGGCAAGATCCGTTTGGTATACAAAGTATATTGTTTGGAAAATCCACTTTAAATACCTCACTAGATCTAGCCTATACATCACTCCCATAAGTATAAATCTTATTTATAGCTTCATAATAATGACTATGAATATAAATATATGTTTAACTTAAAACATGTTAAGTGCAAATTAACTTACAAAAAATTCTAGAAAAATTTTGGAAAGTCTCAGACAAAACTTCAACACCGAGCACTCCTTTAAGTCCGACTTTCTATCGCTGCAGCACCTTGATTCAAACACTTCGAGACTGAAAAAGCTAGACTTCTAGCGAGGGGAACCCAAATGTAGAGGCACAAGAAATAAGGGAGCATTTGATTGGTATTCATAAGTTGTCGAAGAGGCAGGCATGTTGTGCCTATGTCAGGGGTGTGCTGCACCCTTGCCTTGGTGTTAAGGGTTCCTTATGGTGATGACACATGGCAGTCACTGGGTGGTTTTGCGTCGCTCATTCCGTGTAAATTCTCGAAACTTCAAAAGATCGTATCTTTCGTATATGAGCTCCGTTTTCGACATTCTTTATATACCCCAGTTTCGTATCGACAAGTACTAAAATTTTCATTTAGACTTAGTTGGCTAATTCATATTCTACATTTATTTTACAATCAGTTAGATTTACATTGTAAAAGTCCTTGAAATATTCATTACTCCTTCATACGAGCTTCGTTCTCGACGTTCTCTATATCGATAAATTCATATTTATGAGGACCTTAACTTTCATTTAGATATTTTTTGGCTAACAATCAACTGATTTTCATTTAGATTTCTGTGTCGCACACTATTATACTATGTCGCACTCGAGATTTCAAAATATCATAACTTCCACATAAAAAGTCAGATTTAGGTAATCCTCATACTCACGACTTCGTAATTACCATTACTATGACTTTCATTTTGATCACTTTCGCTAACAAGGAACATGTCTTTGATTCATACTTTATGACACACATTGTCGTGTCGGGTTGAATACGAAACTTCAAAAAATCATAACCTCTTACGATGTAAGATTTTAGTGTTATATATATCCACGAGATCGTCACCATGACTAATACAAGTTCACATAATATGCATACATTAAATATATATTTATATAGCCCATAACACTTATAAGGAATATTTATAACTTATAATCTTTAAAAAGTCTAGCCCATATTCGTGGGCATTACAATTCTCTCCCACTTAAAATGATTTTGTCCCAAGATCACAAATTCAACTTATACATCGGATCCACACCACTCGCTTTCAGTTTTCCCAGTTAACAATTGTCTACGCAACTTAATGTTCTAGGTTCCTTTAGAACAGCTTCTCAACCTGTCGACCTAGTTTCATCATCGAGACATCAACTCCGTTGATAAAAATTTACTCTAGCTCAATGACTATTTGTATATTGAATCTACCTTATCTAACAAGGATTTAGATGACAAAGTTCACGATCTTTACTGATCTGTGTCCCCTTCGAGTTTGAAATTGTCGGTTTACCATAATTTTCACATTATCACTGACATAAATATTCTCAAGAAAATAAGGAATAATCTTATATAAAAAATCTTTACTTATTCATGACAATGAGTCTATGCAAACATTCTTTATATACCAATTCTCTACACATGTGATGCCTAGAAAGGCATCCTTTTATCACTTGGTCAACTATAATACATCATGGTTCAACAAAATCTTGAGACATTTGATGATAATATTTAAGATAAGATCATCCCATTTACCCATATGTACATGTAAAGGTCTCAATTTCTCTCACGATATTTGATTTTGTGTCCTCACTTGACAACCAAAACATGCATTCTATCATCTGGATAACAATATTGAAGCTAGCAATTCCTAGCTTCTTGGATTGCAACTCTTCTGGATATTGAGATCAAAGCCAAAGTTGAGTTTCCTTTCGCACTTTTTGCCTTAATAGTTGGTTCTTCCCTACATGGTTTTGAACCCTCTCCTGCTACTACTCATAACTGATCAAATCCTACGCTGAATCTACCTATATAATTTGTAGCTCACTTCCTTTTTGGAAGAAACTCCTGATTGTCATATTAATGATTTTACATCCTCAATGTAGTATCGCTGCTTGTATCCACAACGAATGATCTTCTCGCATAACACAACCATAGTCTGATCGAGATCGCGACAAACATGAAGTCGTCCACCAACATATACATATTCAAAAAAGGTATGAGAGGATATTTCAAATGTAATGCAAAATATTTGCAACAACGATGATTGCCGATCTCAACATTACCCTCCCTCTTCTTTGGGACGATTAATCTTGTTGCGCTCCAGTTGATCCTCTTGATAACATCTGAAGTATCTGGAAAAAAACGCACAACAAACATCCTCATGTGTCTTCCATATTCTCCGTAGCAACCACAAATCTTATTACTTGTTAAATGAGTATCAAAATCTTTGACTTCTTCACTACTAGTGGAAACCAAACATGCACCCTATCTTCATTCTCTGTTGGACCACCCTCAAGTTAAAAACTTGAATTTCTTTGGAGGCTCCTGTTTCTTCTTAAATTGGTTCATAGACTCAACCCAAGATAACGTCTTTACTTCTCCTACAGAAACTGACTGAACAGTCGCATTCTAACAATCTTCCATTCCACGTCGCAAAAATACATAATGAGGTAGACACTTGTCTCTACGAGATGAACACTAATATAGAAGACATCGTCCATCTTGTTGTAATAATCCAATCCTTCATCCTCTTCACATGAGTGGCTGAACACAAAAATATTGCAGTAGGTAGCAGTTCTAGCTACTGGTTGCTTATCCCCAACGAAGGATACAATTCTTCTGTTGATCACCTCTTTCTTAAATTTCCCGACTAAATTTGGTAACTACAGTGCATTAATTAACTTACTTATGTAGATCTGCTTTACTTGCACTAGATCCTTCATGGATACTTGGGTTCATAACATAATCACTCTCGTAGACATTACCATACCGTACATACTAAAAAAAACAAGCATAACAAATTTGTAGTGTTATCCATACTACCAGTGCCTTAGTAACCTTATGACTTCTCCCAATCCAAGTACGAATCCTTTGCTTATGGTAGTATATGACTATGCTATATTTCACACTGTGACAACCCAAAATTTCTATCTTGTACAACCTTTCACTTAAAATTTCTATCTTGTACACTTGTATCAAAAGCAAGGCTGTAAAAGGTGTTGATAGTTAAAATTGTTGTAACCACCTGGGAAATCAATAAATGATAACTGTTACGAGCACCCAAGGCCACAAAGCAGAGGGTAAGAAAAGAAGGCATCGAGCCTACAACGAGCGCAAACGATCTCAAAAAGTTGCCAAGGAACAACAACAAGTGGCAACCCCTGCCACTTCAACACAGTTCAGACCATATGAGGGAAAACTCCCGATGTGTATAAAGTGTACTTTTCATCATACAGGAGTTTTCCGTGATTTGCAATGCATAAATTGCAATCAAATGGGGCACACTATTGGTGTCTGTAGGGCGGCGACACAAACCGTCTTCTAAATCACTAACATCAGGGTCATCCCAGCTTGTTACTTAATACAACACTACAGTACTATTTTATTTCCCCATTGCATTCACTTTGTGATCTTCTCACAATGAACCGTAATGTAAAAACTATATTTTTGGTTAATGATAGTTATAATTGGGAATATACATACTCTTATAAGAGATACACATACTAACATTTGATGCCTTGGTAGAAGGGTACTTTTAGTAGAAAACATAGGGTTTTCTAGGAGATTCAAACATTTACAAACATTTACAAACTTATACATCAAGTACTTACAAACACTTTCATACAAACAATGACACTAAAATACTTATGATCTCACCAGCTTTAAAGCTGATAAACTCTTTCAAAATAACTTGTATTCTCAGGTCACCAGTAAACAGGTACCGGTGCCAGGTTTTTGAGAAGATGGAGCTCGTTCAAGACTCATCTTTTATTTTGGATTTACATTTTTGGTGTTTTATACACTTCATAGAAAACACTTATATTAAATTAGATTATTCATGCAATGGATGATGTTGTTGCTTGTTTACTACTATTCATTGTTGTGATACTATACATGACATCCTCCACCCCCGATCGTTTCCGCCGTTCTGGTTTTGGGGTGTGACGAATTGGTATCAGATCATTGTTTATAGTGAATCGAGTATATCAACCCATAAAAGATATATAAACTATAAACATAGTGGGATTTAAAAATACTCTGACAAAGTGTTTATACTTTTAAATAATAAAATATTTAACCAAGTATACCTACCTACACACATGCTAAATCAGTGTCTCTAGGACATAACAAAAGTATTACGATTGTTGGGCAGCATAAGTAGACTTAGAGACATATAGTCAAATCAGGGAAGATATAGCTTGATGAACTATATTATCCACGGAGTGACTAGCATGTGCCTAAGAGTGGTTGTGAGGTTGCAACAAGTCTAAAAACATACCAACAATACCACAACGAAAACCTTAGAACATAACATAAACTTAAAATACTATAGGAGTATTTGGTGTTACTGTAATTTACTTATGTGCAAACTAAAAAGGCCTTATAACTACCTAATTAGTACTTTTATTTTAGTTATTTCTTATACCCCTTTTCTCGCGTAGATAACATGGCTGGATTCCATCCTCACGACGACTTATACATCCCTAACCAAGGTAATGGAGGAGGGTTTGAAGCAGAGCCAGAAAATGATCACCCAATCCATGTGGATGATCACCAGGCTAAAGGCTTTGCAAATGGTTCTGACTCCGAGCCAGAAGTTGAGAACCTACCCCCAGTGGCTCCTGTTCCAAGTCCAAACCCTCATCCGACTTTTCAAGGAACGACGCCTCCGTGGGTGGAAAGCTTGGAAACATGGAGCCAAGAGCAGGATCAGCCCATACCATTCAATGGAGACCAAAGCTTTTATGACCTGAGCGAAGGAGGCTCGGCAGACAGAGTCTTGCCAATCCTGGTCTGCAGAGTTTTCCGAAATGAAATTCAGGGCAGGACATCTCTCCATCGAATCACGGAAGTTGATGCCAATGCGAGGATGCATACCATACGCACCATTCATCTGGAAGATGCTCGTGAGAGATCTAAGGGAGAACACGAGACCCTGAAACAATAGCTCGATGAAACTCGATTTGAAGTCATAGAGCTCCGAGTACGCGAAAGGGTGTACGAAAGGCACCTACTTGATGTGGAGCGTTAGTTGGCTGAACTAAGAGTTCACCCAAGGAATAACCATCACCAGTAGGAGATATTCTACCTTTCTTTCATTGGTTGAAAGAATAGTCTTCCTATCTATGCTCCAAGTAGCACTTTTCTATGTAACTAACCCTATACTGTAAGTACTTTCTTATAGGGCCAGTATGTCGTCCAAACTTTTTCTACTTCGGATATGATGAAAGACCTACCCCAAGGTCATTTTTCCCAAACGTATTACATCTTAAATATCAATGATATTGACAGTCGGCTAATTTATGTGCCAATCCTTGTTTAATACTTTTGTTCTGCTATCGTTAGAATCCTATCTAAACCTCACGTCATCAAATTCTTGAGCTATGGTGAATGAGCGCAAGGATTACTTCCAATTCTTGTCAAAGGTTGAATCCGGTTATCCACCAACCAATGATAGTCTAGTTCAAAATAGCAATTGTCTAGTTAACATTCTACGAACTTACTTGAACTCTTTTCCAATACTGCATCATAGGGATGTAGGTCAAACCATCGAAAATATTTTAACAAAACAAAAACTTTACATTTACATGAATGAGTAGAATATATCTAGGGCCGACCATAATCACTCACAAACTCCTTTTCTTGTCAAAATAGCAGAATCATGTCGTCATCTAGAGCTAATCAGCCGAATGACAAAACCTTGATCCTTCCTATAGACGCTGCCACCTTCCAAGCAGCGGTAACAGCTGCCGTGACAGCTGTCCTTGCCCACCTCAACACTTGTATCAAAAGCAAGGCTATAAAAGGTGTTGATAGTTAAAATTGTTGTAACCACCTGGGAAATCAATAAATGATAACTGTTACGAGCACCCAAGGCCACAAAGCAGAGGGTAAGAAAAGAAGGCATCGAGCCTACAACGAGCACAAACGATCTCAAAAAGTTGCCAAGGAACAACAACAAGTGGCAACCCCTGCCACTTCAACACAGTTCAGACCATATGAGGGAAAACTCCCGATGTGTATAAAGTGTACTTTTCATCATACAGGAGTTTGCCGTGATTTGCAATGCATAAATTGCAATCAAATGGGGCACACTATTGGTGTCTGTAGGGCGGCGACACATAACTCCGACTCGACACTTCACTTCCACCACCGATGCTGGGGCAAGCCAGATTTGTCATTTATGCGGTGAGATAGGACATCTCAAGAAGGATTGTCCCATAACGAAGAACTTTGGCGCAGACAGGAAGATTATAAGGATCACTGCTGAAGGAGAGACTACTTCGGACCCACGTTGAAATCCTAGGGCATTTCCGTTATATTAGACTTATAAGCTATTAAAAACTAGTGCAACTCGAGTTGTATCTTTTGTGAGATCCCGTCAGTTAAGGGACTCTTGCACTGAGTGTACTTGCTTTTGTAGTATACATTGTTTGCAGCAGTAGTCTTGTAAGATAAGCTAAAGTACTGAAACTCTGTCAAGTTGCACCATTATGTTTCTGTAACACCTTTATAATCTAGTCTAATGCCTCTTATTTCGAGTAGTCCGACATTATCATGTAACATGAGTCAATTCGATCCTCCCAATGCCAGTCTTGTGCGAAAATCCTTTTCCCCATAGTCTCCTTTCTAGCGAAACTGTCATTCCAGAACTCCGAGACACTCATACGAGGGGTATCTTATGTTTCGTATCCTTCCCAAAGAAACCTCCCCGGAATACCACTCGTACAGTACGTCAAGTTCCATTCGAAGACCCATACGGTTAATCCATCGCTGAGGAATGTATATGCAAGGGTGGTATATAATCAAGGCACTACAAGTTTAGAATTGGTGGTTCCGCTTTAACTTCTGTTCCTTGTTTAGATGTAAGCTAGAGAAGAAACATTTATTCGACGACCTTTTCAATCTTAATCATATACGAATCGTGTACACGAAGCCGTGATTAATGAATACGGTGTGTCGTCCTTACTTGGATCAGTTCGTCATCGTCTTCATTGATGACATGCTTATCTACTCTCGTAGTAAGGAGGAGCATAGTCAACATATTAAGCAGGTCTTGGAAACATTTCGATCAGAAAAGCTTTATGCAAAATTCTCTTAAATGCGAGTTTGGATTCGAAGGGTCAAATTCCTATGTCACGTTGTTAGTGAAGAGGGAATTCATGTACACACTTCCAAAATCCAGTCCATTGAGAATGGTCAGATTCGAAGTCACCTACAGAAATTTTTAAATTTCTAGGTCTCGCAGACTACTATAGTAGGTTCTTTCATAACTTCTCACGATTCATGAAGCCCCTTAAACCTGTGACCCAGAAGGGCGTGGCCCTTGACTAGGAAGAGAAGCAGAAGAGAGCGTTCTAAACGCTAAAACGAGCCTTGTGCACCGCAACGATACTATCCTTCCCAAAAAGGAATAGAAGACTTTGTAGTCTATTACGATGCATCCAAATCCAGGGCTGAACTACATATTGATGCAATAAGGTAAATTCATTACATATGCCTTTCGTCAGCATAAGACACTCGAAGCCAGTTATTCAATACATGATCTAGAGTTAGAGGGAATCGATAGAGAGGATTGTTCAAATTAATGGACGATTGAAAGCCTCTAGAGTCCGACAGAAAAGTTACGTAGGGCTTTCCAAAATTCTCACCAGAATCGGCCCTGTAGCTTACAGACTCAACCTACCTCGCGAACTTAGTAATGTGCATTCTACTTTCCATGTCTCGAACTTGAAAAAGTGTCTGTCCAACAAGACTCTTGTAATCCCACTCGACGAGATTGAAATCAACGGGAGCCTCAACTTCGTGGAAAAACCACTAGAGATCATGGACCGAGAGGTGAAGCAAACAAAACAAAGCCACATCCCGATAGTGAAGGTCTGTTGGTACGCCAAGCGAGGACCTGAATTCACTTGGGAGCGAGAGGATCAGATGAAACTGAAATATTCTCATCTTTTTACTTAGTTATTTGTAACTACTTATTTGCTTAAACTCTAATTTCGGGACGAAATTCCTTCTAAAGGGGGATGATGTGACAACCCGAAATTTCTATCTTGTACAACCATTCACTTCAATAGAAGTCAGATTTATTTCTGCTACTTTTTATGCTTTTTGGAGTCAGTTTGAATGTTCTAAAGCCTAGTACTTCAAGAGATAATTAAAGGAAGTGTACTTTAGGATTAATTGTACAACATTTATGTCACAAAACTCCAAGAGTTAGGGGTTTTCGGCCCAAATAGTGTTTGGACCGAAAACCCTAAAGGGTATATAAATGACACTTAGTCATTTTTACCATTCTTTTTCCATTTCCAAGTCAAGAACAATTCTCTCTCAAGTGTCATCCGAATTTTTGTCAAGATCTTCAAGATTGTAAGTGTTTCCTTCCTTGTTTAGTTGATCTGTTCCATTATCTAGTGATCTTACATGATTTCATCCGTGAAATCATTCCGTTTTCTTAGATCTTCAAGTGTTCTTCATTTCACCAAGAACACCAAGAACACAGACTAGTGTTTTGGGCCAAAAACACCCTTCTTTGCTTCCATATTGTAAGTATCTATCTCCTATACTTGTTATCTAGTAAGTATACCTGATTTAGGGCCTTGAAATCGTCATTATCCAATAACAAAAGGTGTTTTCAGTCTAGTGCATCTCCCTAGACCGAAAACCCTTATGAAGGGTGCAAGATGACTTTAAGACTTTCCTAATACTTAGTATTGAGTCTAGAACACTTCATTGATTATTGAAAGCCCTTGGAAATTACCTTATGCAACAAACATCATGAGTTTTCGGCCAACCATTTGGACCGAAAACCACTTTGGACCGAAAACCTCAAGGAACATACTACTTGGACCGAAAACTACTTTAAGTGGCTATACAACCCTTAGATGCAACCCTTGAAACTTCTAGCACTTGAATAAAAGTGTTTTCCATCTCCTAAGGTGTCTTAACTTGGTTAATTAGTTGTTGAATGACTAATTGGGTAAATATATGTGTTATTATATGTTAAATACGATCCTTGTGTGTGTGTTCAAGTCTTCACTTGACACTTAGCATCCTATACCATCCGTTCATCCAAACCACTCACTACAGGTGACTTTATACCCCTTAATCAACCTTTTAAATAATTTTAAATGCTTTTATGTGGGGGGGGGGGGGGGGGAGGGGAATACAAGTTGAACTATTATAGTTATTACATCAATCTCATGTAATTAATAACTATCTAACATATGGATTTTCTTACTTTTCAAACTATATTATGAAACAAACTACTTCAAATGCTTATCAAACTCCTTTGCATGTTAAACTCTTTATCAAACTTGTTTCTTTATACCAAACTGCTTTGAAATCGTTTTATGAAATGAAAACAAGTCATCAATGTTTATTTAAATTCACCAAAAGGTTTTACAACACTTCTTTGTCTTTTAAACTAATATATTTTGTTAAATGTGTATCTATTTAGATATAGTTATATAAGTGGGATTCAAAGGACTTAGGACTGATAACTCACCCTACCTCTTGTTCCTTGTTTGGTTGTGGTCTTAGGGTATCGGTTGGTTGTCCGAAGGTCGTTTGAATCTTAGTTATATATTATGTATATGTATATAGATACAAAACTTCCTTCCTTCAGTTCACTGCCTTTGGGTGGCAAAGGTATACAAACATGTTCATTTATACAAACATCATTGCTAGTAAACTATAATAGGTATAGTTTAGGAAGTTACAAATACTATTACTAGAACAATGAAACATACAAGGAGTCAGTTCATTCATGAGTCATAACATATAGTGATGAGAAACAAGCATAACATACTATTATGAGAAATAGAGAGACCATACATACATACTAGACAGATAGAACATACAGTACAGCTAGTACATACTATACATTATAAAAGAGAACATACTATTATGAGAAATAGAGAGAACATACATACATACTAGACATATAGAACATACAATACAGCTAGTACACACAATACATATACAAGTACATTACAACAGTTATATGAGCCACATATATCACACCCCGAAACCGATGGCGGAATTGTTCCAGGGCGGAGGACGTCATGTATAGCATCACAACCAATGAATAACAACAATCATAGCAACACAACCATTACAGTGAATATTTGAATAAAAACGTTTACATCTATTTGTAACTCAGTTTGAAATACATCCAATAGTTTTGCAAAATAAAAACTTAAAAACTCTAAATGCTTCGGTTCCTCGAAAATCCAGTAAGTACCTGTCTACTGATTTCCTGAGAATCCAAGAAGTTTGAAAAATATCAGCATAAAGCTAGTGAGTTCATAAGCAGTAATTTGTAATGAAAACTTATTGATGAGCGAGCCGAAATGATTATGTAGTTTCAAGAAAATCTGATATTTACTTTAGTGAAAAATGTAGTGTGATCGATTTCGTATACAACCATGAATGTTCGTTTCTAAAAATTGTAGAGATATGCAAAATACTACTTCATGTGACTAGCTAAAGCTAATCATTAAGTATACGTTTTTAAAAGTAAAACCGTAGCATAAATGTTTCGGTTTTTAATACCTTGGCTCGGCTAGTATGCATAGTGTGTTTAGTTCTATTTTGTATAAATAAAACTACTGAAGAAAACCGGGTTTGTAAACTATCGGTGATTTATACATAATGTGAGTCGTATAACCATACTTGATATGACTAGTGACCTTTCCAACGTTCTTAAGGTGTTGAGTGAAATGACATTTGTACATCTCAGGCGTGCCCGCCTAACTGTAGCTAGTAGTCCAGATGTGGGATTGTCAGTCCCGAATAGATCTATTCACAAATCTCACGCTCTCCCTCCAGGAGACTCTAGTTATATAGTGGTAGGATTTATCCCTGTACACCTAAGGGTAGAGTAGTGAAGTAGCGCCTCACACTATCGTACAATCTAGTTTACATGTAGTACAGTAGCGTTCTACCGTAGTGAAAATCCGTATGTATAACATGTATAGTGATAATTATAGTTATGAAAATCATGATGAAGTAGTGATGTAGACTGTAACGTTTTCTGTTCCAATGCATATGTTTAATAGGGAATGTTTCTATGCTTGATAAGTTTTAGAGAAATCCCAAACCATACCGATTATAGTTTACATGTATAACGTAGCGAATAATGTGTCTGGAAAAACTATGCAATTTTAGTGAAAACATCCCTTATGCTCAGCATAGTACAAAAGGGATTTAAAGTATGAGATTTTCATTAGTTTTATGTATATTCAAGAAAATGTTTATGTTGAGCTTGTATTCCCCCCCTGAAAACATTAAAAATGTGGAAAAATGTAGGGGTATGAACTCACAGTTGTTGCGTGGAGTTGTTGACTGAAATGAAGTTTCCCGAGTGGTTGTACGAGACCCTTAACGAAATCCGAGACTTGCTTGAATCGAAGAAATAAGTTTTCAGCCAAAGGTACCACTAAAAAGGTTTTTACGGTCTCTGAAGGTTGGCGAGTTTACGGTTTCTGAAGATTGGCGAGTTTACGGTTTCTGAAGATTGGCGAGTTTATGGTTCCTGAAGATTGCGGAGTTTACGGTTGATGATTCTTAGAGAGAGGAGGAGAGAATGCGGCCAGAAATGTCCCAATGAAGTCGGAGGCATCGTATTTATAGGGTGAAAGTGGGGTCCATTCGTCCTTGACCGTAAACAGAGTTTACGGTCATAAACGAGTTTACGGCCATAAACACATTTATGGTCGTAATCCCATTTAGCCCAAAAATGTTGATTTCTTGAGATTTTCGGGTTTCCGCGCGATTTTTGGTTTCGATTCGTAAATAATTTAATTAAATATAACTGGATTATTTTATTAAACAAAAATTTGACGGAAAAGTTAACAGATCTGAAATTTCATTAACGGAAAATGCGTAACAGAATGGAAAAAGTTTCAGGTTGTCACATCATCCCCCCGTTATAGGGAATTTCGTCCTGAAATTCAAACCTAGAATACAAATCATGTATTAGGAAAGAGATGCGGATACTTCTGTTTCATCTGGTCTTCGCGCTCCCAAGTGAATTCAGGTCCCCGCTTGGCATTCCAGCGAACCTTCACTAACGGGATGCGACTT
This sequence comes from Lactuca serriola, assembly GCF_051521515.1. Classification (NCBI taxonomy): domain Eukaryota; kingdom Viridiplantae; phylum Streptophyta; class Magnoliopsida; order Asterales; family Asteraceae; genus Lactuca; species Lactuca serriola. The sequence continues at coordinate 355,841,559 of NC_136411.1, forward strand.
TGTTTCGTTCGTTTGATCTCTTTATCCATGATTTCGACCGGTTCTTCCACAAAGTTGAGGTTCTCGTTGATTTCAATCTCGTCGAGAGGAATCATAAGTGTCTCATGGGACATACACTTCTTTAGGTTCGATACGTAGAAAACAGGATGAATGTTGTTGAGTTCTCGCGGTAGCAGGAGTTTGTATGCTACAAGACCGATCCTAGCAAGGATCTCAAATGGTCCAATGCACCTTTGGTTTAGCTTTCCACGCTTTCCGAAGAGTATCATGCCTTTTCAGGGTTAGACCTTCAGAAGAACGCGGTCGCCAACCTGGAACTCCAAGGGTTTAAGTCTTTTATTGGCATAGCTCTTTTGTCTATCTCGTGGGGCTTTTAGTCATTCCCGGATTTGTACAATCTTCTCAGTTGTCTCTCAGATGATTTCAGGGCCAGTGAGAGTACTGTCGGGGACTTGACCCCTAGCTAGCTGCGTGTTGCCCACCTCAGCCCAACACAGAGGGGATCTGCACTTGTGGCCATAGAGGGCTTCAAATGGCGCAACCTTGATGATGGTATGGTAGCTGTTGTTGTAGGAAAATTCAACCAAAGGAAGATGAGTGTCCCATGACGTGACGAAGTCAATGATGTAGGCTCTAAACATGTCATCCAATGTCTTAATTGTCCTCTCACTCTGTCCATTAGTCTGCGGATGATAAGCCGTGCTCATATCCAATTTAGTTCCAAGAGCCTTCTGTAAAGACTGCCAGAACCTCGATGTAAACGTGCTATCTCGATCGGAGATAATGGATGTAGGTACACCATGAAGGCGAACTATCTCTTGCATGTAGATCCGTGTGAGTCTCTCCATCTTGAAGCTTTCTTTGATTGGTAGGAAGTGGGCGGACTTCGTCAACCGATCAACAATTACCCAGATGACATCGTGCCCACTCGGAGACCTGGGTAACTTGGTGATAAAATCCATGCTTATCCTTTCCCACTTCCACTTAGGTATTTCAGGCTGTTGAAGTAAACCTGAGGGTTTTTGATGTTCAACCTTCACCTTGGTGCAAGTCAGGCACTTACCCACGAAGGTAGCAATCTCTGCTTTCATGTTTGACCACCAATAGAGTTGTTTGAGATCCAAATACATCTTATCCGAACCCGGGTGAACGGAGTATTTAGTCTTGTGAGCCTCATTCATGACAACATCTCTGTAACCACCGAACTTTGGGGTCTAGATTCGGTTCATGAAATAGTACACCCCATCTCCTTTGATCTCCAAGTTCTTGTTCATTCCCCGCAGGGCTTCCCCTGTCTCGTTCTCAGGTTTTAAGGATTACCGTTGAGCCTCCTTGATTTACGTGGATAGATGGGAATGGATGGTCATTGTTAGTGCCTTCACCTTACGCCCTGAATACTCCTTTTGAATGAGGGCGTCTGCTACCACGTTGGCCTTGCCGGGATGGTAGCGAATTTTGCACTCGTAGTCACTGAGTAGCTTGACCCATCGTCGTTGTCTCATGTTTAACTCCTTCTGATTAAAGATGTGCCGCAAGCTCTTATGGTCGGTGAAGATAGTGCACTTGGTTCCGTGAAGATAGTGTCTCCAGATCTTTAACGCAAAGACCACTGCTCCCAACTCCAAATCATGAGTGGTGTAATTGACTTCATGTGTCTTCAACTATCTTGAGGCATAGGCGATAACCTTTCCTCTCTGCATGAGAACACATCCTAGGCCCTGATTGGATGCATCACAGTGGACAACGAAGTCTTCTGTCCCTTCAGGCAGGGACAAGATAGGTGCGCTGCATAGTGCCTACTTCAATGTTTGAAACACAGTGTCTTGCTTGGCTCCCCAACTAAAGGTTACCCATTTTTGCGTCAGGGTAGATAAATACTTAGCGATTCTAGAGAAGTTCTGGATGAACCTGCGATAATAGCCGGCGAGACCCAAGAATTTCTGGATTTTTGTGGGTGTCTTCGGTGCAAACCAATTCTAAATCGCTTTGATCTTGGATGGGTCAACGTGTATCCCTTCCTTGCTAATCACGTGTCCAAGGAAATTCACCTTCCTGATCCAGAATTCGCACTTCAAGAATTCATGTATAGCTTTTCTGCCTTTAGAGTTTCCAACACTTGCCATAAGTGTTGTTTATGGTCATCCTCACTTCGCGAATAGAAAAGTATGCCGTCAATGAACACAATCACGAACTTCTCTAAGAAAGGATGGTACACCCGATTCATCAGGTCCATGAATGTTGTCGGTGCGTTAGTTAGACCAAAGGGCATTACTACGAACTCATAGTGTCCATAGTGAGTTCAGAATGCTGTTTTGGGCACATCATTCTCATGAACTCGCAACTGATGTTACCCTAATATTAGATGGATTTTTGAGAAATAACTGGCTCCCTACAGTTGGTCGAAGAGATGGTAGATCCTGGGTAAGGGATAATGGTTCTTGATGGTCGTTTTATTCAAATCTCGGTAGTCAATGCACATCCAAAAGGATCCATCTTTCTTTTTCACGAATAAGATCGGAGTTCCCCAGGGTGAGGAACTCGGCCTTATGAATCCTTTGCTGATCAGCTCATTGAGTTGACTGGATAATTCTTGCATCTCCGCTGGCGCTAAACGGTATGGAGATTTAGCTACAGGAGTAGTTCCGAGGATCAAGTCGATACGGAACTCCACTTGACGCTCAGGAGGGTTTCCTGGGAGATCTTCATGGAAGACATCAGGAAAGTTACAGACTTCGGGGATGCTCTCGAGGTCTCTAACTTTTTGCGTTTCGTTGACAACATGAGCTAGGAATGCATGGCACTCCTTTCGCAGATACTTCTAGGCCTTAACACACGAAATGATACGGAGGTTCGAACTGAGCTTATCACCATAAATCATAAGGTTTCACCAGAAGGAAGATTGAGGCGGATAGCTTTTTCGAAGCAAAGAATATCAGCATGATTAGAGCTCAACCAGTCCATGCCAATAATGACGTTGAAACTCTTGATGGACACAACCATAAGATCGATGGGAAACAAATAATTATCTAGAGTAAGAGTACATCCTATGAATATGTCGTTAGTGCTCTCCTTCTTTCCGTTAGCCATCTCGATAGTAAATGTTTCGTTTAGAGGTTAGGATTTACACTTGATTGGATGTTTGAATGAATGACTAACAAAACTCCTCTCCGCACCAAAGTCGAAGAGAATGCATGCATAAGAGTTGTCAAGGAGGAACGTACCCGTAACAATGGTAGGACTAGCAACTGCTTCATTCTGGCCCATATCCAAAACTCTCCCTGTATTGCCACCAGTTGTTGCCTTGAGGCAGTTTCTCCTATATTGCCCAGCCTCTCCACATCCATAGCAAGTTTGACCAGTGCCCGCTCCCGGAGCCTGGTTGGTTGGTTGAGTCGGTGTTTTGCAGTATCGAACTGTGTGTCCCTTCTTCCCACAGTTGTTGCAGATGAACTCACGGCAAGGCCCGTGATGATGGAAGTTACATTTGTTGCACAATGGTAGTTTCCCAGCATAACCACCGGTAGGGGATTGGGTGGTTGGAACAGCAGTGGGAGAAGCAGCAAGAGCAATAACAACATGGACTGCCACTATCTGTTGTTTCTTGGAGGGCTACTGCGAAGACTGACCTTTTCGCTTGTTGCCAGACTTCTTCTTCTTCCCACTGCTATCCTTTTGGGGTTTAGGGACAGTTTTCACTTCATCCAGATCGATTCCATGATCGATCAGAGTCTGTTCCATATCCTTGGCACTTTCAAATGTAGTCGGCCTAGCAGCCAAGACATTTCCTTTGGTGGGTTGCTTCAGTCCCCAGATGTACCTCTTGATTTTGTTTGCTTTCCGGGGTGACCATTCACGGACAGAGAAGCGCCAGATCATAGAATCTAGCAGGGTAGGCAGCGATGTCGGAACCCTTCATCTTCAAGTTCCAGAGTTCGTGCTCCAAGTTTTTAACTTCGCCCCTCGGGCAGTACTCCGCTAGCATGAGCTCCATAAGCCTTTCCCAACCCATGGCATTAGCCACTGGCAGGGTTAGGGTTTTGACTCGACCATTCCACCAAGTCAAGGCTCTGTCAGTGAAGGTGCAGGAGGCAAACTTCACCTTGTTGGCTGCAGAACATACGCAAATTTCGAAGATGGATTCGATCTTCTCGAGCCATCAAGTTAAGGCGATGACACCTCCATTTCCATCGAAGGACTTGGGTTTCACAGTCATGAAGTCCTTGTAGGAACACTCTTTCTGATGTACCTAACTTCCATCTTGTCTCTGAGGGTCGGTTCCACCTCTAGCTCCACCAGCGTTGACTTGTGCCATTACCGCAGTCACGGTGGCGGTAACTGCTTCCTGGAACACGACAGGGTCGAACTGAGGAGGTGGTGGTGGTGGCGGAGTGTCATTGTTCCTTCTGATGGGTCTTGGTCGGGGAGGCATCTTGTTCTAGAACCAATCAGGAAGAAGATGATGGTAAGTCCTCGAGATATATATAAAAGAACAAAATATATGTCATCCTGATAATGAAAGTATTCTATCGAGTGATAATCATAGAAAGGTTACTAACACAAGTTAGTTATTGCTTAAGGAAGGAGAGGTAGCAATATTAGAGTGAATCTGTATACTGAGTTTGGCTCTAGCGAAAATACTCCTATAGTATTTTATGTTAGATGATTTTTGTAGGTTTCAGGCCTGCTGTAGTACCATAGTCACCCCCAAACACATGTTGTTCATGTATCGACTGAATATAGTTGAACAGGCTATATTCACCCTAGACATGATTACATAACTGCCCAGGTTTAACCGCAGCGTTCCAGCATCCAAAAATACTTTTGTTCAGTTTTACTAGTGACACGAATCCTGTTATGTATGCATGCTCGTATACTTTTAGAAAAATACTTTATATTTTGAAAGTATACTTTTAGTGTAGAGCACTGAGGACCCTTAGTGTTTATAGTTGTATACCACATAAGGTTCGGTATACTAGTTCGCTATAAACATGGGCTCTGATACCAATTTGTCACACCCCGAAACCGATGGCGGAATCGTTCCGGGACGGAGGACGTCATGTATAGCATCACAACCAATGAATAACAACATTCATAGCAACACAACTATTACAGTGAATATTTGAATAAAAACGTTTACATCTGTTTGTAACTCAGTTTGAAATACATCCAATAGTTTTGCAAAAAAAAACTTAAAAACTCTAAATGCTTCGGTTCCTAGAAAATCAAGCAATTACCTGTCTACTAATTTCCTGAGAATACAAACAGTTGGAAAAATATCAGCATCAAGCTTGTGAGTTCATAAGCAGTAATTTGTAATGAAAAATTATTGATGAGCGAGCCGAAATGATTATGTAGTTTCAAGAAAATCCGATATTTTCTTTAGTGAAAAATGTAGTGTGATCGATTTCGTATACAACCATGAATGTTCGTTTCAAAAAATCGTAGAGATATGCAAAATACTACTTCATGTGACGAGCTAAAGCTAATCATGAAGTATACGTATTTAAAAGTAAAACTGTAGCATAAATGATTCGGTTTTGAATACCCTGGCTCGGCCAGTATGCATAGTGTGTTTAGTTCTATTTGGTATAAATAAAATTACTGAAGAAAACCCGGTTGGTAAACTATCGGTGATTTATACATAATGTGAGTCGTATAACCATGCTTGATATGACTAGTGACCTTTCCAACGTTCTTCAGTTGTTGAGTGAAATGACATTTGTACATCTTAGGCGTGCCTGCCTAACTGTAGCTAGCAGTCCAGATGTGGGATTGTCAGTCCCGAATAGATCTATTCACAAATCTCACCCTCTCCCTCCAGGAGACTCTGGTTATATAGTGGTAGGATTTATCCCTGTACACCTAAGGGTACAGTAGTGAAGTAGCGCCTCACAGTATTGTACAATCTAGTTTACATGTAGTGCAGTAGCATTCTACCATAGTGAAAATCCGTATGTATAACATATATAGTGATAATTACAGTTATGAAAATCATGATGAAGTAGTGATGTAGACTGTAACGTTTTCTGTTCCAATGCATATGTTTAATAGTGAAAGTTTCTATGCTTGATAAGTTTTAGAGAAATCCCAAACCATACCGATTATAGTTTGCATGTATAACGTAGCGAATAATGTGTTCGGAAAAACTATGCAATTTTAGCGAAAACATCGCTTATGCTCAACATAGTACAAAAGGGATTTAAAGTATGAGATTTGCATAAGTTTTATGTATATTCAAGAATATGTTTATGTTTAGCTTGTATTCCCCCCTGAAAACATTAAAAATGTAGAAAAATGTAGGGATATGAACTCACAGTTGTTGCATGGAGTTGTTAACTGAAATGAAGATTCCCGAGTTGTTGTACGAGACCCTTAACGAAATCCGAGAGTTGCTTGAATCGAAGAAATGGGTTTTCAGCCAAAAGTACCACCGAAAATGTGTTTACGTTCTCTGAAGGTTGGCGAGTTTACGGTTTCTGAAGATTGGCGAGTTTACGGTTTTTGAAGATTGGCGAGTTGATGGTTCCTGAAGATTGCCGAGTTCATAGTAGATGATTCTTAGAAAGAGGAGGATAGAATGCGGCCAAAATCGTCCCAATGAAGTCGGAGGCATCGTATTTATAGGGTGAAAGTGGGGTCCATTCATCCTTGACCGTAAACATAGTTTACGGTCGTAATCCCATTTTGATCAAAAATGTTGATTTCTAGAGATTTTCGGGTTTCCGTGCGATTTTTGGTTCCGGATCATAAATAATTTAATTAAATATAACTAGATTATTTTATTAAACCAAAATTTGACGGAAAAGTTAACGGATCTGAAATTTCATTAACGGAAAATGCGTAACAGAATGGAAAAAGTTTCGGGTTGTCACAACGTAACGGGGCATGGGATCACCTGTCATGGCTCGTTTTGTATCTAGAGTCTCCTTAATTGGAGAGCGTTGAATTTGTGTATAGATCTATACTGGATTAACTATCCTACACCTTGTTGTTCATTACAGTGGGACTTGCAAGTCTACGGGTCCCACATGTCATTTCTTCTGACGTCTTTCATCGTCGTGTTTTTAGTTGGTAGTATGGAACAGGCATATCACATGGTACTTTAAATAACAACTGGTTTAAAGTAGTTAGTACAACAGAAGTTACTTAATACAACACTACAGTACTATTTTATTTCCCCATTGCATTCACTTTGTGATCTTCTTACAATGAACCGTAATGTAAAAACTATATTTTTGGTTAATGATAGTTAGAATTGGGAAAATACATACTCTTACAAGAGATACACATACAAACATTTAATGCCTTGGTAGAAGGCTACTTTTAGTAGAAAACATAGGGTTTTCTGGGAGATTCAAACATTTACAAACTTATACATCAAGTACGTACAAACACTTTCATACAAACAATAACACTAAAATACTTATGATCTCACCAGCTTTAAAGCTGATAAACTCTTTTAAAATAACTTGTATTCTCGGGTCACCAAAAGACAGGTACCGGTGCCAGGTTTTTGAGAAGATGGAGCTCGTTCTAGACTCATCTTTTATTTTGGATTTACATTTTTGGTGTCTTATACACTTCACAGAACACACTTGTATTAAATTATATTATTAATGCAATGAATGATGTTGTTGCTTGTTTACTACTATTCATTGTTGTGATACTATACATGACGTCCTCCACCCGCGAACGTTTCTGCCATTCTGGTTTTGGGGTGTGACACACACCTATTCATAATCATCCCAAGAATTTCTCTACAGTTCCCAAGTCACTACAAATGAAAAGCACAAAACAAGTTAACATAGATTTATGTGTCCAAATGAGCACATTTAACAATTTCCCTAGACTCCACTAGGATTTTTATGTCTCTATCAAGCGCTCTAACAACAATTGTGTGCTTTCGAAGCACACACTAGATTTCCTAGGCTCACCTTCTAGGATCCTTCACAACACAAATTCTTGATCTAGCATATTCTAACTCTTTTCTCCTTTATTTCTGAATCAATAATCCACATAAAATTTGAACATCAAATAGGGATTTAGGAATGCCTCTACTCAAATGTTATATTTACAACATGTTCTTCTCCTCCATTTTTTACCGTACCTAATCATTATGTCGTTTTATGATGGAAAATAACAATATCTTGTCTGGAAGATATGTTTGGTGTTATAAATGCCTATAATCACCAAAAGTACTATATTTACTTATCAAAACTTCCTATTTAACAACAATATTCTAAGGCTTAGATGATAAGGATTCATAAATCCTTGATACTTTAAGACAATGTATATTCAACATAAACTAGATTATGACTCGCGTAAAACATGAGTGAACATATAAAAACATACGTATATAAGTAAGTTGCTATTATCGGCATGAAATAAAACGCTATATTTATATTAGTAGCAAGAAATAGAAGTAAGATGCTATTATTGTTACAAACATAAAAAAAACAATTTGCTTTTACTTGCCATCAGGTCACATGTTATGTTCTTATAAATACAATAAAAAGTAATCTACTTTTGTTTTAAATAGAAAAGATTAATGTCAGGGGCAGGATCCCAGAATCATATTTAGGAGCATTAATATTTCTAAAACCTCAGGATCCTTAAATATATCACAGAACCTGATTATTTTGACTAATATTTACTAACACTTGTAACAACTATGTTCTTTTTTTTTCTCATATATGCATAATTAGTTAATACAAGACTCATTCTCAGCGGATAGTCACTTCAATTAAGCTTAAGACACAAGAATACCAAGTCAAGAAGCCCTTCATACTCATCATAATCAGTCTCAACTGATCATCAACGTCTGCAATAAGCTAGCCATCATTCATTGCTTTAGACTGAAAGAAAACCATTTTTCCTTGATTATATTCCCTTCCTTATTCAGACTGATCAGGCTGTAATGGAGTTGCAGCTGTCATCACCAATTCTTCATTATTCTCCCCCTCTTTAGGATCACCAACTTGGGGAAGAGAGCTACGAGGTGGAGAGGAAGTACAAGGATGGGGATTTTTTTATGGTGGAGGAGGATTATTTCTAGGTTGTGGCGGAGGTTGTTCATCATTTCCAAATGGTGATGGTGGTGGACTATTTCTAGGTGGTGGTGGAGGTTGCTGATCATTTCCAGATGGTGATGGTGGTGGATTATTTCTAGGTGGTGGTGGAGGTGGTTGATCATCACCTAGAGAGTTAGGAGGGGTGTCTTCAATCATCACATCATCATTATCAACGAAAGCCATTATGTGTTTGATATCAACCACATCATTCTCCACTTTGGGAAAGTTGGGAGAGCACAATCATTTGAAAGTTGGAACTAGACTCCCCTAAAAGGTAGCAGTAGTATGTATAAGAATTGGCGTTGGAGGGACAGTTACAACTTGAGCATAAGAAGACATTGGTCTTGGAGAACTCACAACACGAATTAGTGGATAAATGGTTTCCCCTTAAGGTACGGATGATCTGTGTTGTGTTATATCTTCTGCATAAGGAGTTATTGATTAAGTAAAAGTTAAAGAAAAGTGAATGTCTTGGTTCAATCTTGGGGGAGAGTTAGTCATTCCTTTAACCGAAGCTTCTCCCTTATTATTTTTTGATTGATCTTCTTCATCATCAGCGTCTTCTTCATCATCAGCGTCATCTTCCTCAACCTCATGATTGCCCTCATCATTCTCGTCTTCAAAATCAAAAGTTACAACAACATATGGATTTGCAACCCAATTCTCCATACTCTGGGTAAGATTCATATCCCCACCATTAGGGTCATCATTGATGATCTTTGAGGAAAGAACTAGAACAGGTATGGATACTCCATGGTTGACGTTGTAACCCTCTCCAGTACTAGCCAGAATTAGTGCAAGCCAACGAGGATATGGAACATAGGTTGGCTTCTTCTTCCCAGTGATGAATTCAACCAATTGATCGAAGAAGAGTTGAGCAAAATCAAGTCTTTTGTTGTAGGCCATGACATACATAATTCGTTGCTCAAATAAGTTTAGCAGATTGAAACTTTACGTCTTATGTCCAAGACACTTTCCAATCGCCCCTGATAAGTACTTCCACCTAATATAATAGCATTGGCGAAGGGTATATTTAATTTGGACACGAATAGTACCATGAGGAGAGAAATTATACCCTAAAATAGATCGAATGGACTTTCATTTTTCCTTAGAAGGAGTTTCTAAGTAATTTTTTGATTGTGGAAAACGTAGGGCAAGTCTAAAAGATGTTGCATTGATAACAACCCTAGAAATACCGTCTTTTATTGTTCTGGTAATGGTTTGAACATTGAAGGCGATAGTACAAGAATAGTGTAACTCACACACTTACTTAGGGTAGAATGGCTTATGGAATCACCGAATGTGTAGCAAAGGGCACAACTTTTGACATAGTTAACAAAATATTTAATCCCTGAGTTCATGTATTGATTTGGGATGATATCAGAGAACGCAACATTGTTTTCTTGGATTAAAATGAGAGTATCAGGAGCGTGGGCAGCCTTTGACCACATTAGCATCAGGAGGAAACATGGAGAGAACCATCGTCATGATGAAATCTTGAAGAAATAAAAACTGAGATGATGAAGATTGAGAGATCCTTGTGATAGAACTTCAACTGCTTGAATGAGTTGTAAAAGTAACCTAGGAAAGAGATTTCTCCTAATTTATCCATGAATTTCTTCCTTTTTATGTAATCGTCACTGGAGGAAGCGGCGCCATAAAAATCTCGTATTTCAAGATGTTGTTGCAGATATCTAATCGTCATCCAGAAGTTACCATTGAGATAAGTGAATTATGTATCAGTGAGGCATAGTATCAGTGGTGTGAATTATCAGTGGAAGTAGTTAGCATATCAGATTTGCATTATCAGTGGATCAAAATTACAGCTGACAAACGAGTGAGATTCTGATGTCTCCTCATAGCATGGGTTTATACCATCATTCAATGACATAGTATTGTCAAGTCTCATTTGTGTACGGTTTTATACGTTGAATCATCAGCTGGAATGGAATGATGCATGTAATACATTTTGGTACGACATGTATCCACCAGAAAAGTATGTCAAAGTTTTTATTAGTGTATGGTAGATACAGCGAGTCATCAACTTCTTTAATAAGCTTTGTTAGGAGAGAATGGGTAGGTACATGTAATATATTACGGACAATGATAAACCCATCGTCATAGTTTTTTTTTTCAAATTCTCATCAGCGCCTGGTTTAATACGTGGAATCATAAAATTCTAAAGAAGAATGTATAACAAGAATGGATTGGTGTGTGTGATAACCTATGATACAAAGCCTAACCATCGACACAGATTTTTCAATCTCTCATCAGCATATGGTATGTTACACTGAATTAGAAAGCTTTTAAAAAGAATTTAACAGAAAGGAGGGACTGGTACATGTGATAGCCTATGGTACATAGACTAACCATCGACACAGAGTTTCAAACTTTTATCGGTGTGTAGTATATCACAGTGAATCGTTAAGTTTTATTGAGAAGAAGTTAAAGGAGAGAATGGGGTATTTCAATCATCTTGAGGTGGAATCAACATGAATCATAAACAATGTAAACTTATCAATGAGAAGTGGTTTATCTTTTGCATCATAAAGTTAAGTTGTAGTCTAGAATTTAAAATTCATCATCAATTTATTTAAAGATGGTACAAAATATTGACATAATACAATATAGAATGAATAAATCAATAAGATAAAAAAACAAAAGAGTTAGTAAAACAAGGAAGTTTTCTAAAATCTAAATTTATGTATCTTTTTCAAAAATGAAATAAAGACCCGATTTATCATATCTTTTGAAATAAAGGGCGATAAATTAGTTTCCTTTCTCTGAGATATCTGCCCCTCAACATTGTCTATAAAAGAGTACAAAAGCAAGATCAAATGCATCAACATACAACACAATTCACAACAAACAAAGAGAGAGTATGCCTTTAATCATTGAGATATTGTAGATAGATTCCAAGCTTTATGTTCACCAATAGCAAGGGAAGAACAAGAACCAATATTTGTAACCGACGAGATAATAAGATCCAATCTTTGTAACCTTCGAGTTATGAGACTCACCAAGAAAAAAACTTGAAGGTTCTATTAATTTTGATCCATGATAGATGTGATGAGGAGCATTATCTTGTCGAAGAGGTCTTTAGATCTTAGATGGGAATCGGTGTAGCAGTGAGAGCATCTATAAAAATTAGATGTGACACGTTACCTAGCTTCACTTCATCTCCTTGCAACCGAGATAGGCTATTAAAGAAAGAAGAGATATGTGTCCAAAAAATCAAGTTCAAACATAGTTCTCTCTTATTTTGACTCGTCAATAGGATGGTTCATGTCATTCATCATGATCATCAGCTTTAGCGAGATAGCAGTTGGTGCTGGAAAGACATAGAGCCAACTCCAGTTGTCTCTACTCTGAAGATCATGCACTAAAGGAATGACATGATGATCATTTTCGCAAGGATAAATCAATGATGGTCAGCGTTAAGATGAAGGTAGAAAATCCAAAGACTTCGAGATTGAAAAATATGATAACACATAGTAAATACTAATTTAGGAATATACTATGTACTCTCCTTTGGTAAACAGAAAGCTAGAAAAAATTTTTCAAGTAGAAAACGTTCTATAAAGAAAATAGAAATCAACAAGTTATGTTCAGAGTTATTAAGATAGAAAGAAGTAATGTAAAGAAGTCGTAAAGAAGTAATTTCAAACACAAATATAATTAAAGCATGTAAATGTTATTCTTCCTAAGTGTAGTCAGCATTGTTTTATTCCTTGAGTCCATGGCCATTCCTTCTTTGCAGGCGAAAAGAACTTTGTAGCCAGCATCACGCAGTTGACTGATTGAAATGAGATTGTTTTGAAGGCCCTTGACATAGAACACATCCTTCAGCTCAATTGAACTGCACCTTATTTTACCAACGTCCTAACTGCTCCTTCACTGCTATCCAAAAAAGTTATAATACGACCATCTTTCTATAGAAAAATCAGTCAAGAGGAACTTGAGACCAGTCATGTGTCTAGAGCATCCATGAAATATGTACCAAACATACTAATGACCTTGACGGGTAGAAGAGACATTCCATCTTTTCATCTTTGACTCTTTGACAGCTTGATGAGTATCTGCATCACACCTTCTGAACTTGCTATAAGTGACATCATTGATAAGAGTCATAAGGCCTTTAACATTTAGTCCTTTGTCTTCAGAAGTCTCCTCTTCTTCTATTCGCTCTTTAGATTCATCCTACTTTGCAATAAAAGCTTTTGGTAGAGAGATGTTTTCCTTTTTCATGTGGGCTAGCATCTTTTGTATAGGACTTCATATTCTTCAGGTCTTTGAGATTTTCTTTTTTCTTTATAGTCCCTGGAAAAATGGTCAGGACTTCCATAGTTCAAACTGTTACTTGAATTCCTTTTCTCTGAGTTGTGCTTTCTCGTTGAAATATTTCCCTTGGGTTGAACTCTTTGGCTCCATTAGATCTGTTTTCTTCATAGCGTTTAACAATGAGTGCAACTAGCAACCAGTTCATCAGAGATTTCATCAGTACTTACTTCACCTGATCAGAATCATCAGAGTCACTGATGAGATTGACTACTTCATTTATGGAGACTAGGGCTACAAATTTTTTTTTGTTGGAATCCTTCATAATGTCATTACGATCATCTTTAGTTTCTTTGTAATTTCATAGATTTCCAAACAAGGAGTTAAGATACATGAGGTTTATTTTCTCAGTGTTCTTAAGAACATTAGTCTGATGTTCCCATCTTTTCCCAAGAGAATTCAAGAACTTTAAAACCAACTGAGAGGAATGCTTGATAATCCCCAACCTGCAGATATCATTCACCAAACAACTAAACCTGTTAAAGGTTTGAGTTAGACACTCCCCTTGTTAAGTAAAGAAAATCTCGTATCTATGGTTGAGATTGTTGATGGTTGTTGCTTGAACTTCCACAGTTCCTTCAAAAGCCACCGTCAACATTTCCATCATCTCTTGAGCAAACTTAAAGCTTTAAACCAGATGATACACATGATAAAGAAGAGAGTTTCCTATGGTTTCCCTTTCTTTAACATCAAGATTGATAAGTATTTTTTTCATCACCATCATATCTAGTCTTTAGCTTTTCGTTCAAGGGACAGACAAGAGCATTGTCAACCATATGTTGATAAATAGGAACGTATGGATCTTTGTTTATGATTTTATGCATATCAAAGTCCATGGTTTCAAGAAAAAACATATCCTTTGATTTCTACATTGCAAACTTGTGTTCATCGAAAGAAGGGATTTTGTTTATGGTAGACAACTTGGGATAATGAGATGAAGTCATGATAACTTGATTGTATCGTAAACCCGCTCTGATACCAATTGAAGATTTGTATCGATCGGATACACTCAACTATGAAAAATGAAGAACAAATAAAGAACAAAGAACAAGATGATTACAAAGATGCTTTCACTAAGAAAGAGGGTTCTCACAAAGAGACCATCTCACAAAGAGGACATAAAGCTCTATTAGGGTTTGACCCTAATAGTACGATATATATATATATATATATATATATATATATATATATATATATATATATACAAAAATGGAGATCCCACTATTTTAGGTATGTAACTAATCTACATAAAGGTCTGATCCTAATCATTAAGATTACAAAATCGGACATATATTCTATATATACAAAGAATAACTTCCCAATATACAAAACATCACTAGCATCATTAGGTTCATGCTGTCGCTGATCATGCTCATGTTGGCGCTGGTGCTGGTGGACAGCGTGTGATGTTTGACTCATCATATCATAATGTGTGACCTTACAGTTCGGGAGAGGTCGGAAAAAGAGTCATAGGGAGTATTGAGGTTGTACCCAGAACGACTGAGGTTATCAATAGTTTAGATAGAGATTGCTGACGGCTCAAAGCTGACAAAAGAGCTATGAAGACCAATGCCGATCAAAGTTAGAGTTTTAGGTTGGGGATATGCTACTCCTGAAGGTATCCCCTTGGAAGGGTATTATTCACTTCATGACGTGAGGAAATTTGGGACCCAGGTTTATCGGTTGGTTCTGAGTTATGGGTAGGGTGTGCAAGACTACCTACCGTTTAGATCTATCTGAGGAGCTCAGTTAGATTCACAACACTTTTCACGTTTCTCAGTTGGGGAAGTGTGTAACCGATGAGTCTGTTGTTGTCCCACTAGATGAAATTCAGTTTGATGATCGTTTGAATTATATCGAGTGACTAGTGACAATTCTAGATAGGAATACGAAGGCCTTGCCCAAGAAGGTGGTACCCTTGGATAAGGCGCAGTGGCGACATCGACAGGTGTTTAAGTAGACCTGGGAGCCCGAGGCGGAGATGCGCGAACATTATGTGGACATGTTTTCGGATGAGGATTTCGAGGGTGAAATGTAGCTCTAATGGGGGAAAGTTATAACACCTATTTTAGGTATATGAGTTATTATGATTTTGGTTAATTAAAATGTAAAATGTTGGGTTTTGAGGGTCACGACGTTAAGAAGGAGACTTCACGATGTAGCCATCAAGGAAGAAAAAACACATCCATCTTGTGGGTTATGACGTGACGAGCAAGTGGCCATGATGTGGCGGCCGCCTGAGGCTTAACCCTAATTCTATGTGTTTTGCACCATATTTAAGGGAAGTGAGGGGCTAGGGTTTGCACACCCTCAACCACCATCACCTCCTTTCGAACCCTAATCAATTCTAGCCTCCATTATTGATCTTGAGAGGTCTTTTGGTGTTTTTTTCTCATTATCAGAAGAAGGTCCCTTTGGTGCATTGTTTCAGCAACCAAGTCTTTCCCTCACCACCTTGTGGTTTTTTGTACATTTGTAAGTCCTCAAGTACTTGTCTTTCTATTTCAAGCATGTTAGAACATAAGTTTTCCCTACTTTTCTCCATTTTTGTATTAAGTTGAATGCATGGAATTTATAAAGTCTCAGATCTGTAGTTTGATGGTGGACTGGACTCCAACCATGAGATTTTGGTGCTTTTTCTCCCATTTTAACCTAAGTTGATCCATAGTATAGTATTGATCATGCATGACTGAAAAGTATCGATCTTTATGACATTTTAGACTCTACGAAGTTTTCTAGAAAGTTAGAAGGAGTGGTTTAATAGATTAAGAGTTGAATATGTTAAACTGAGAAAACCTAATTCTCACCATGTGGCATTAGCTCGCCACCACGTGGCGACTGTGGGATCGCCTAACTGTTTTGTCTTGGAGTGCCCATGATGTGACCTACGTATGGTCATTATGTGGAGACCTGTTGAGGTTGAGTTTTACCTTGACCATTGACTTTTTTACCATAGTTAAAATTTGGTCAAATTAGGGTTTTAGGGTGTAGACTCAGAGGGTAGTTCTTTATTGTTGTTAGGTGTCTCGCAATACCTATCTATAACAACCCAAACTTTCAAATAAAAAATTTCATTTAAATATTAAAACCCATGTTCATTAATTATAAATTCCAATCATAGTTTACTTCTCAAAAATCCATTACATCGATTAATTATTTAAAAGACCAGAGTGTCCATTACAAAATGATGGAGAGTGTGTGCTACCCCCCCCCCCCCCCGTGTCGGGCCTTACCCTTTGATCTAGAAGTACCTGAAACAATCAATAAACTGTTAGCTAATTCTTAGTGAGTTCTCCATAATATGCCCCATATAAAACCACATAAGTCATGCATAATAACGTATAAGGATGCCATGGAAACCCTCCGTGGTCTTACTCAGGGCACCATGGGAACCACCACATGGTCCTAACTAATTGTCATGGGAATCCCCACATGGTCTTGAGTAACAGTCATTGGAACCCCCACATGGTCTTAACTAACTGCCATGGAAACCCCCACATGGTCTTCATTTACATACATAACACATATGTAGTACATTCACAAATAACCACTCTAGCTAAATAACATGGCCGACCTTGGTGTCTTCTACCCATTGATATGGTTAGGAGACTCACCTCAATACTAAATGATAGTCGGCTAGGTCTGAACTCCGAGTATCAGCTATAAACAAACCCTATAATACAACTCAAAAACAATTCCTTAAATACAACTCAAATGCCCCAGAACCCATTATAGGTCAAACTTGGTCAAAGACTAAAATCAAAAGTCAAATTCAACGGCCTGAGTTGACTCAACTCGCCGAGTTTTCCTTCAACTCGTCGAGTTCTACACTAACTGCACGGATCAGGAAAAATCCTATCAACTCGTCAAGTTCTCTAATGAACTCGCTGAGTTGGCCACAAATCCAACCTCTTTATGCATAAAGCTACTTCCATCTAATCCAGGGGCTCCCAATCTTAGATCTCTTCCAAACTGATGTGTAGAAGGGCAAAGTTTCCAACTTTACCCTTAAGAACCATCTAGAAAGAGCCAAACTCAAACCCTGGGCTCCTTAAAGTGAGTATTAACCCATTAAGCCCTTAAACTCTCACAACATAGTCCTAAATCACATATTCTGAGTATAAAGGTTGGAAAGTCATGTAAAGTTCCAACTTTACGTCCATGCAAGCTACAAATACACTCTAGAGCTTAATAAAGTCTTAATGAGGGACTTATTGCATGAATGGGAGCTAGAAACCAATAAAGATTGCAACTTTAAGCCAAGAGAAATCATGAAAGGGTCAGATCTAACATAATAACCCCTGGAACCTTCAACATCTTGGACACCCCAACCAAAATCCAAAAATCATGCTAAAACTTCAAACAAAGAAATCTAGATCATAATAAGGAAAGGTGTCGACTTTATACCTCAAAAAGGCCGATTTTGCTGAAGAGTTTTAGGATCTAAAGTCCTCCTTCCAATATAGGCACTTCCAACTTTAAAGGTCCTTCCATGAAATCACAAAAATCAACTTTCAAAGCTCACCACAAGCTCACACACTCAAACTTGCAAGCAGATATACAAATCTAGGGTTTCTAGAGAAGGGTTGATGGTAAGGAGGCCAACCAAGGGGGTTAAAGTTCTTTAAATAGGGTGAAACACCCTAAATTTACGGTTTCATCCCAACCACCAATTCATCGAGTTGGGACACCCCAACTCACCGAATGGGTCATTAAAACTCGCGACCATAATCCTTGGCTAGCCTCCTTACCATCTACTTTAGGGTGTTTCACCCTAATTAAAGAACTTTAAGGCTCTTGGTTAGCCTCCTTACCATCCACCCTTGTCTAGAAACCCTAGATTCATATCTCTTGCACTCACCAAGAAGTTTCGAGACGCTCCGAGAACCTTGGACTCCCCACTCGATGTGGAGATTGCAGATGACCGCACCGTGAGCGTTTGGAGGAGTATGATGAATGTGTCCGGGGAGAGATTTCATATCGATTTGGTTCTGATTTCGTTGTTAGGTCTGAAGGTAATCATCGGGATGGATTGGTTGGGGCCTAATAGGGCCATGATAGACTGCGAGCGTTAGCTGGTGAGAGTTCAAACCCAAATCAGGGAGAACTGGTTATTCATGGAGAGAGAGCCTCGTCTGTGCCAGCTCTTTGTTCAGCTATGAGGGCTAGAAGGCTCCTTTAGCAGGGTTGTTCTGGGATCCTGGCTGATGTTTTAGAGACGAGGGTGGAAGCCACACCAGAGTTGAGAAGTGTTATGATTTTGCGAGATTTTTCTGATGTATTTCTTGAGGAGTTTCCAGGGGTGCCTTCGGAGAGGCAAGTTGAGTTCCGTATTGATTTAGTGTCTAGTGTGGCTCCGATAGCCAAGGCACCATATCGGCTAGTTCAGATAGTCCCCGGTATGTTATACATTTAGTCAGTCGGGCCACGTGAGCAGGGATTATCCCATGAAGGGCTTGATATATTTTCATTGCAACCAGGTCGGTCATAAAAAGACCGACTGTCTGTAGTTGGCTAGAGGAGAAGGAGTAGTGGCGGCACCGGGGCCCGCCACAATGAGGGTTACTGATGGCCACCCGGTTAAGGCGAAAGCTCCTGCGGTGAAAAGCCGTGCATTTCAGCTAACTACGTAGGAGTCTCGAGCGGCCCAGACGTCGTGACTGGTATTGTGATCTATGTCTGTCTTGTTTATTTTAGTGTTATGCTAATGATATTATGATATTGTATTGGGACCTTCTTCGTCAATGGTTTGTCGGCTCGTGTTCTATTTGATTTGGGGGATACCTGGTCATTCGTATCTCCTCCGCTCAGCAAGAAGTTTCGAGACGCTCCGTGGACCTTGGACTCCCCACTCGAGGAGGAGATTACGGATGACCGCACCATGAGCGTTGAGAGGGTATATTAGAGGAGTATTTTTAATGTGTTCATGGAGAGATTTCATATCGATTTGGTTCTAATTTCGTTGCGAGGTATGAAGGTGATCATCAGGATGGATTGGTTGGGGCCCAACGGGGCCATGACATACTGTGAGTGTCAGCTTGTGAGAGTTCAAACCCCAAGTGGGGGAGAACTGGTTATTCATGGAGAGAGAGCCTCAGATGTGCTAGCTCCCTGTTCGACTGCGAGGCCTTGGAGGCTCCTTCAGCAGGGTTGTTTTGGGTTCTTGGCTTATGTTTCAGACACGAGGGTGGAAGCCACGCTAGAGTTGAACAAGTGTTCCGATTATACGAGCTTTTTCTGACGTATTTCCTGAGGAGTTTCCAGGGGTGCCTTTGGAGAGACAAATGGAGTTCCGTATTGATTTAGTGTCTGGTGCGACTTCGATAGCCAAGGAACCGTATCTGTTGGGTCGTGTTTTGTATTAAGTGTTGCGTCTATTGGGCTCGTTAGGTAGTCCGTTTTTGTATCTCCGGTATGGGCATGTCCATCTGTGAGTATAGTAGGGTTTATTATAAATATAGGTGCTTGCATGCATCTTAAAAAAACGATAGTAATGATAGATCAGAGCATTATTTAGAAGTTTTAATTATCGTTCTTGTAACCCTAAATCCTCTACAGCGGAAGTTCTTAGTCGAGCTCTGATGAGGATTGTTTGAATTAATCATTCGACACATTGTGATTCAATCTTGTCTTGTTTATTGTTTTATGTTCTTCGCACTACCTGTTACAAAGATCTAATCGATCTTCAAGTTTATTTAATAACTTATCAATTGGTATCAGAGCAGGAGGCTGTGTAATTCATACACTTCTTTTCTGTGAAAAAGGTTGCGATTAGGGTTATTCCGCATTTACTGATATTTATTGAGCCGTCATCCCATAATTGACGTAACTCAACATTTATTTGTGTTGCCCTAATTTAATATATTACAAGTCTGATCTTTTAAACAGGTTTTTCGATCAAGCATGGACGAGTCACAATCTAATCCCATTAACATCTCAAACAGCATTGGATCAACGACAAAGATTCCCATCCTTTACACCCAGGATTACGAAGTCTTGGCACATCACTTTGAAGATTATGTCATCGGATCTGAGGACAATGGATATCTCATCTGGGAAGCAATCGTATCTGGACCATTCGCTCATTCAGCAACTTCAAGAATTATTAAAACTCAGAAGGAGTATAATGATCTTTTGAAAGATGTTAAAGATATTTCTCAAGACCAAAAAGATAAATTTCAGTGCAATATTAAAGCATTGAGACTAATCAGATTTGCTCTTCAATCTGACACTTTCAGACTAGTGAGTTCATGCAGCACTGCCAAAGAAATATGGGATAGGCTGCGAGAGTTATATTCTACGGACGAAGATCTCGAGCATTCCATTCAAACCTTGCTTTTGTCCGAATTTGGTGAATTCAAGCAGAGTCCTGAAGAAACTGTAACTCAGACGTTCGATCGCTTCAAACATCTTCTTAGTAAGATGATTAAACATGATATTGAAAGGAAGTTGATTGAACAAAAGTTACATTTTTAAACGGTCTCAAATCTGAGTGGAGAGCGGTTGTGTCCACTGTTAAAGCGCATGAGCAATTCAAATCTTACTCTTTGGCGAAACTGGTAGGGATTTTGAAATCCCAAGAAAAGATTGTGTTACAGGAGAAAAATGTGGTTTCAAGCTTGGGATCATTGGCCCTTCTGTCCAAAAGCAAAGCTTTGATGGAAGATGAAGACCTCAACCTAGAGGATTATGACCTTACCTCTGAAGACTATGCAATGATGGTCTCAAACCCAAAGAGATTCATCAAGAAAAGGTTCCCTACAAATAAGAACCGAAATTGGCAGGGAAGTTATAGTTCTGAAAAAGTTAGGGAAGAACCGAAGGCAGAAGAACCAAAGAAGGAACCGAAAGCTGAAGGAGATTCGGGTGTGAGCTGCTATTATTGTGGAGGAAAGAACCACTATGCCAAAGATTGTGTTCTCAAGAAAATAGCAGAAAAGGATGAGGAGAAAGATGAAGAAACTGTGCTGTTGAAAAAGCTGGAAGAGATCAAAAGAAAGAAATCCACTGCTAACCCTTCTATGAATGCTTTAATTGTGCAGGGTTCGGTAGCGGATGATGAGTTTGGTGGCGTGGAGGTCTGGTCAACCGATTCTGAGGACGATGAAGTCAGAAAGCCATCTCATGGAAAGGCGTATGTTGCAAAAGGTGAAGGGAGCGGTGGAAAGTGTTTAATGGTGTCAGACGTGTCTCAGATGAGGGGATACAACACAGATGGTGGGAATGAAGACACAAAGGAGCGAGAGGACTTGTGCTTCACAGCAAAACCTCTCAGCATGCAGTTTAACAAGCTTGATGAATTAATCCAGAAGGTACAATCAGTTTTTGTTTCATTCAAAGTCCCACAAAGTTCATATGAAAAGGAATTAAAAAATGTTAATTCAAGAATCTCTCATCTAGACAACAGTTTAACTCAAACACGAGTCACCAATTCTAACCTAACTGACCAAATAAGCAGGGTATCTTCAAAGACTGAGGAATGAAGGATGTGGATCGAGCTAAAGGAGTCGGAGTTAATCAAATCCAAGGATGAAAACATTTATTTACAAAGAGACAATTTAAAACTTTTAAAACAGAGAAATGTCTTTTGTTTAATTGCTAAGCGTCTTTACACTAATATCACTCAACTTCATTTAAACTGTGAAATAGGGCAGAAAATTCATCGCATGATTTTGCCCTTCCTTGAGTTTAAGGAGGATGAAATTGACGCTGAAGCACATAACTGTGAAAGTCTTGTTTCGTCTGAGGATGTTAATCCGACATATATGTATGGTCTAGACAAAATCGAATCTTTCATAAAGTCCAAGGACCATAAAGACATGCTGAAAAATCTTTTGGATGAAAATGATAAACTAAAACTAAGAACCGAAACCATACAAAAGTTTGACTCATTGAATGCGAACCTGAGCTCAGAAAATAAAATTGATGTTGAAAATGCATCTGAGCTCAATGAGGACGATGATATGAGTGAAATTTCTGTTGAAGACACAGTTGACTGTTCAGAGTTTGTCAAGAGCGAACCCAAAAACTACAAAAATCTTATTTCAGAAAATTCTGTGGAGTTTGCTCGTCTGTCCCAACAAAAGTTCCCGATCCTTAAAGAAAAGGTTGTTGTATACCAAAAGGTGAGAACAACTCCAAATCAGGTGTATAAAGTCACAGGCGTAACAGAACATCAGACAGCCGAACTCATAGCTATTGTAAACGAAGATAATGCTGATGGTTGTGATGAGTTCTTCTGGTCTGCTCCTATCGACAATGCTGACGAAACAGTTGGTCTGTCAAAAAGGACTTCATGGAAAACCAAAGGCAGATATGTGCCAGAGCCTTTGAACAAGCCTGATAGCTTCGACGTGCCAAGTACTAGTGGTACAAAAGATGTTCCTGAAGAAAAAGGAGTTTCTGCAAAAGAAGTCACTCCTTCAAGCGACACATCATCAGTTCAAAGTGAATCAGCTGACAGAGAGCAAAAACAAAAACCGAATATCCATCGTCAGCCGAAGTAGGTGAGAAATCAGAAACAACAAAGGAATCAGAGATACAAGAAGAATCTCTCTGAAAGAAAACAGTTCTGGCAATCTCAAAATTCCCATTTCTCTTATCATGACAGAAATTTAAAGTCCGAGAAAAACACTGTTAGGTCACAAGAAAGTCATAACAACCGAAGAGAGAGGTTCAATTATGAAGGTCAAAACAACCGAAAGGATACGTTCGGTTCTGAAAAACTTGACAACCGAAAGCAAAGATTCGGTTCAGAAAACACTATCTATCGAAAGCAGAGGTTCGGTTCCGAGAGCAAAAGAGACCAAAGATCTAGGTTTGGTCCCACTAATGATCAAAAACAAAAGGGTCACTTAGAATCTCAAGCCAAAAATCATCTCAATCTAACTTCTCTCGTTCTTCTTCTTCTAATTCTTCTAATTCCTCTCAACCTCTTTCTAAATTCAACTCTGTTGGCACTCAAAAACCTAAATCATCAACAAATATGAAAGAAAAATCAAAGTTTTCATCAGTTGAAACAAATCAAAATAATCCCAGAGTCCAAATACCTAAACCAGAATCCAAACCGAAAGAAACAAATCACAATAAAATTAAGGTTTTCACCATTAAAAAGAAAGATGAAACAACGTTAATAAAAAGAACATATCTTGTTGACATCTCTCTTACTATTCCTGTTCCTGTGAAAGGCTCACGTGGACCCAAGAAACTTTGGGTTCCTAAATCTGCTTAATTTTTGCAGGTTATTATTGACGAGCAGTTTGACGAAGAATGGTACATTGACAGTGGTGTTGGGTTTTGAGCAATCTAACACTTCCTAAGTGTGCATGCAACCCTAATAAACCTTAGATCTATGTTTGTCTAAATACATGCAAAATAATAATTTTCCAAGGTTCATAACCTATCTAACATGGCATGGGGTACTTTTAAACATAAAAGAATTAGATGAGATTACATACCTTTTGATGATGAGTTCAATTCCTAAGGAGTTTGAGGGCCAAGCACCAATAGTGTGAATGCCTCAAATGGAATCACAAAACACCACAAACTCTTGGAAAACTTTGAGAGAGTATACACACTTGTATTTTCGGCCACACACAAGCACACACACACTAGTTCACTAGTTGCCATTTCACGCTCCATAAGCATCCTTATATAGTGTGTATGGTTAGGGTGAAACCCTAATAACCCATGACCTTTCCTTTCCAAGGATCCATGGGTTAAAAGCTCCATGGATCATCCATGGACTTCCATATAAGCCTAGCCCATTAACAAATGAGTGTTAGCCCACACCATATAAAACCAATAGCCCATAATCTAATTAGTCTTCCTTTTAATCTCTAAATTAATTCATAATTAATTTAAGACTAAGACTAATTAAATAAAATGACTTCATATTAATATATTATAACTTATAATATATTAATAAACATATGTGTATAACTCTCATAAAATTATCCATAAATAGTTTGGATGAAATGCAACCCAAATGGACCATGCCGGGTCGGGTCAAGTATATACCAAATAAGTTATGGACTTAGACACCTTATCCAACAGACTCCCACTTGGATAAGTCTAATAACTATATTTGCGTATGTTACTTCAGGAACCAACCAGCAATCATAGCGCTCGAAAACTCTGTTGAACTATGAAGCGCCATTTTAGATAAGTGATCGTATAATCCTCTGTTCTCATGATATCAGCCGGACAAATACATGGAACAACGTCGTACTTATTGTCCAGCAGTTTGTTTCCCGATTTTCGATTTGTTTGACAAAGAACTGAATCGAACACATCAATTTAGTTCTGACTGGCCGGTACATAGGTCACAAAAAAATCATCGAGGGGCCCAGATATCGCTTCTATTTCAAGAAGGAACAGATAAACTTCGACTCATATGCTTGTTCTACTACTTGTTGAATTGTACACAAAGGCACATTTTATAACATCAAGTTACTGATGCGTTTACATGCAATCAATGCACAATCAATTCATAGGTAACAACTCATATCTATAGGTTTGAAGATTTATATGATATTACCGTCTCACGATCACTCGAGATAAATTCCATGAAGTGATACAAGTGAGCGTGGGTTTATTCCAATACTCATAACTTATGAGCACTCATGAATGTTGTAGCAACCATTGCTATGACTAAACCCATTTAGCCATCTACAAACTCGATTCATGACAGTCTTGATTCATACCTACTTCCAACATATGAACGACTGTGGAGTGTTTAAATAACTTAGTCATTCGGAAAGAATAACCTAGCTATTTAGGAAGTCAAAACATGCAAAGTGAAACACAATAATAATCGAATCCAATATGGTCTCAGAACCCTTTTGAATATAAATAGAACCACCTTTTATTTATCACCATATTGATTACACATTATTCATTGTATAATGTTTCAAACAATCAACTTAAGACTTGAATAAAAACAACAGTCGTCCCATGCTCCTAGCATGTACACTTTGTTTTTCTAAACAATAGTTATGCCATAATCCAAGTATGCACACTATGTTTGTCTATGATCCTTACATTGTGATGTAGATCAATTGAACATGATTCCATTGATACTCATTTCACAATCCCAAATCCTTATTGTAAATGTGAGAATCCCCGATTCCTATCATTTACCAAAAAATTTGTTAGATTTTAAACTTTTATGCAATGTTCCTCTTGTAATGATTATGCACAAAGTCACCAAAACCTTGTCACCAGTCATTACAGAGTATTCCAAAGAAGGTCAACTTCTATGGAACGGAAGTCTCATATTCAAAGTACATTGCTTTGAACATCCTTCTTGCATTAAGGTTTTCTAATCTTACATAGATTGAATAACTTCCACCTATGGAGACTTTTCCACAGTCCCATTTTGACTATCACTTCCAAACAAGAGTTACTTCTTTTCAGAATATGTCAATATGGTCTTTTCCGACAACTTACATCATACTTCCAACTGTCCCTGAGCAACCAATCTTTGGCGAACCTCAGATTTGTCCTCGACAATTGCTTAATCACTTTAGTCATATCCAGTTCTAGACTTTTCCCTTCTCAATGCCTTAAGCATTTGGAAAATTTAGAAAAGATGAATATTATAGCACATGTAATCGATCCTATATCCGAAGCATATGGGACACGATTCATGATGTTTGACATAAAGACATGATACTAGACAAGTCTTTTGCTACAATATATTTTTTTTATTTGCCATGTTTTCAAAATTTAACTACGAAGAGGGATGTCGTAATCATAATCAAATTTTGAAAACACAATATATATAGAATTTCTTCAAGTTGAACCATTCCAACATAAAACTCATATATATGTCCTTGACTAAAGATGATTAAAATCTCAATCTAAGCTTTAGAATTGAAATGAAGTATAATTTCCTCTCCCTTAATTATAGCAAAACAACTTTTCAACCCCTGCAACTTCACGAATTGAAACTTTGTTTTCTATAATTAACATTGCTAACTTGCAACACTAAACGTAATAATCATGCTCCCACTAACATGATGATTATCAGCATAACACTTATGCTCCCACTAGCTCTGACATATTTCTAGAAATCTGCTGGACTTCTGAAATTTAGATTCATACACCCTTTCTTAGATAGCTCACATGTGTGTCTAAACAATTTTCAGGACTATGAAAAGGGATGCCATAATCATAGTCTCAATTGCTTAGGCATTTGCCATTTCTCACAAGTCAATGTTAGTGTGCTGGTTAACCACACGCGCTCCACTAACGAATTTTGAAAATGCAAATAACAAATTGATATCTACGTAAAATCTACTTAGTGAAAGCGTTTCCTCACCATCATTTTCATGAATCGGAGAGAAACCTTATGACACTTAGATTTTATAGTGTACGAGTTCCTATCCATGTGAATTTGTCAAAACCATAATCACAAGATAAGATTAGTGACAAATTCAGCCTTACATGGATTAAACTTGTTCAATCTTAGTTTCTTGTCACCTTGGTAGCACAAGGCCCACCAATGCTTCCAAGTTGAACTCTAATAACTCACATGCAAATTCAACTTATTTGAAGTAGGTACAGAAATAAGAATTATGTCAACACGATAGGTTGCAAACCTTAAGTCGTGTGCTAGTGATAAATTACAGGTTTTACTCTTGATTAAATCTTGAAACTCTTTCAGGATTTTTAAGGATCCCACTGTCCCCTTGACATATAAGTTTACCCAGTCAAGAACCATTCCTTGACAAAACAAATACTCAAGGGATAGTGCGGATTCTTATCAAGACTAACACTTCACACAATTGGTCTTAGTTGGTCTTTGTCTCATCCAAGACATCACAACTTACCAATCTCAAATGTACAAGAGTAGAAAACATTTTACTCTTACATTTGACTAGTGTTAATAAATCCTCCTTTATGTCACTCAAAGTTACAATCTTGGAGTATGACTCTAAGAATTGTTTTGGAACCAAGTATGACTCATCTTCTTGATTTTAACCAATCCAACAATTCATGACCTCTCTTCTTAGCCATAACAATGCACTATGACGTCCTTAGAGTATGAATTTGTGATATGGTTTCATAATCATTAAGATGATCATGAAATACGATACTAAAGTACTCTCCCATCCTTTCAGATTTGAGAAACTTTTATCTTTCTGCCTAATTTGATTCTTCTCATTTGTTTTGTCATACATTGTAACCTTTCCAATGTTACAGAATTATACTTAACCTTATAAGTATAATCATATTTACTAATCTTCAGTAAATCATGACAAATCAATCTTTGTGGTGGACCTTGACCAACGCACACCCAGTGTACCTAATTCCTTAGTCCTTCAATTTACTCACATATACATGTGATCAAAGAATTAGTCTTAATTTTCAAAGATGAAAATTCTCATTCATTATACAATACAACTTGTATGATTCCAAGTTTCTATCAAATTGAAACTTGGGTGATGAAAAACTTTCTTCATTTGGTAAATTCAGACAATACCACAAATGAAAGAATCAAATCCACTTTCCAATATTGCTATTACTGGAAACATATAAGCAACAATTTTCCACAGATGCCATTGTAAGGATATTTTTAAAATAAATAAAATTAAAACCCTTTTTTTCTTTTATTTTAAAACTTTGCGGAAAAACTTATCCTTACAATCCACATGAAAACCTAGTTGTTATCTATTCATAAGCAATATATTATAACTCTTAAGCAACAACTCAAAATTCTGATTGTCGAACCATGTGATCGAAAACCCACCTTTGCAATCAGAATCAACATATACTTACTTTAAGCTTCCTATCTTTTCTTTGATTCTTAAAAACATCAGCATGTGACCCATTCACATTATGTAATAAGAATCTCCAAATAGGAACTTAATAGAGTTAGACAGTGGACTTTACCCGAAGTAGAGTCAAACCTCTTGACTTGATCAACCTTATGACCTTTCAGGTGAATAGGGCAGCTTCGCAACCAATGCCCCTTCCTTTGGCAACAAAACACATGGACCCTTTGGTAATGGCACATGAGACTATCTCAGACTTAGCCTTTCTCTTTACCATTTGGTCAACCGAGTTGACTATGGCCGATCCCTTTCCATTGGGAAGAGAAATCCTTTTCTAGATATCCAATGCTACCATTGTCAATGTCCATGTAGACTTGGGAAGTTGTTCTTTTAATCAAATTTGCTTTACTGGTGTTCCAAATCATTGCTGATTCCACAACACCAAGCAAATAGATAACATCATTAAGGGTCATGTCATAGTCTGCCTCATAGTAGTCCCAAAGAGACTCACTATGTTACTAAGAAAGTGATTGAACATCCAACTTTCACGAGACTTTGACACCCAACTCTCCCGGCTTGTCAATATGTGACTTTATCTCCAAGATGTGAGCACACATAGACTATGCTTGCCAATAGGGATTGAGTGACTTTAAACTTTTCAAGAACTTGTGGGTGAGGGAGAATAATTGGAGGAGGTGGAGGAAGTGAAGCATGATGTTGAGGGACACCATCTTCAAGAGATTTGGGAAGATCATAGTTGTCTGAACCAGACATCTATAATGGGAGAAAATCAAGTTAGTTGATTCAAAGTCCTTAATATAACACCCAATATGAAATATTAAGGCTAGGACCCAACACAATATTTTATAATTTGGAAGAGTGATGCCGTAATCCAAGCTATAAAATATTTGAAGGTAGGAGAATGACGATTCACCAATTTCCACCATGAAAAACGAAATAATTTATTAGATTTTTAATTGGATTTGAAATTCCTAGATCTTTTGAGATTCATTGAACTTTTCAATGGCATGTTTCAATCTCGAGTGTGCCCTCTCAAATTTTGTGACTGGGATGCCGAGGATCACAAAACAAGGTGTGAATAACCATACCAATTCACTTGGTACCCTTAATATTATCACCTAATCAATGTGCCGGTTAACCACACACGCTCCATTGATCTATGACAAACATTAGGTCACCCTTCGTGATCCTTACTAGTCCAAGTTAGTGTGCCGGTTAACCACACACGCTCCACCAACGACTTGGTAAGGTACAAAGTGTGAATTCCATGGGCTAGCACCAAATTCACATTTTTCCTAAAGTAACTAAGATTGGGAATTAAATAAAAAATATTTAGTTACTTTACTAGTCCAAGTTAGTGTGCCGTTCGGCTAACGACCCTCCACCGATCAAGCAAGCGGTGGGTGAGAGTGGACACCCATTAAGTCGCCATTTTATAGGCAACAACCTTATACCCACCTTATAGACCGGCTTCGTGAATGAGGCCTACTAACGGTAAAACGACTTGTTCTTATACATATATATATATATATATATATATATATATATATATATATATATATATATATATATATATATAATTATATATATATATATATATATATATATATATATATATATAATTATATATATATATATATATATATATATATATAATTAACCATTAATGTTATAAATAGTATAAGTGTTGAATTTTAACTTTTAAAATTCTAAGTGTTGGAATTAAAGTTTATTAAAGTGTGTGAAACTTTTCCAAATTCCAAAACTTGAGGGCAAGTTTTTGAAACTATTCAAAACTAATTAATTCCATGATTTATGTGTTTAAAGTAGTTTTAATCCAAAAACTCTTCAAGTTCCATAACTTGAGGACAAGTTATGGAAGACTTTAAACTAATAAAAGAATTACTTTTCTTTATTTTATAACTTATGGAATTAATTAAGGTTACACTTTATTTATATATTTATTAATGAAGTGACTCTTGAACCTCCATAACTTAAGGACAAGACTCTTCATCTTTTGTAACCATCCACGTCTTTTCATTTCATAACTTATGAATTAAAGGTTCATAAAATGAAGACTCTTCATTTTCATGTAACTTATGTGTTTTAAGTGTGTGTTAAAGAAAAGTGACCTTTGGATATCCATAACTTGAGGACAAATTATGGACTCCATTAAAACACATAAATGATCAAGAATTAATTCTAAACAATTCAGCAAATAATTCCTATCATCTTCTAAATTCATAAGAACATGAACATGATCATCAAAATTTCAAGAATTATATGAACACATAAAAAACATGGAATTTTGATATATGCTATTGTAAATGGATTAGAACAACCATTACACCAACTAAAACAAGTTTTAAAACACCAAAACAGTTTAGGGTAATGTTTCTAGTCCATTTCCAGCAGCAAAAGTCGAAATTCTGCATTCTGATCATTCTACTCGCCGAGTGCACGAACCTACTCGCCGAGTAGGATGAATTTTGCCTTGAACTCGGCGAGTCCCCCCATGGACTCGGCGAGTCCATAAGCCAGACAACAACAATTTCAACCTTTTTCACTATTTTGCATCAAGTATTAAACAAGCAAGCTTAGGCTCTGATACCACTGTTGGGTTTTGAGCAATCTAACACTTCCTAAGTGTGCATGCAACCCTAATAAACCTTGGATCTATGTTTGTCTAAATACATGCAAAATAATAATTTTCCAAGGTTCATAACCTATCTAACATGGCATGGGGTACTTTTAAACATAAAAGAATTAGATGAGATTACATACCTTTTGATGATGAGTTCAATTCATAAGGAGTTTGAGGGCCAAGCACCAATAATGTGAATGCCTCAAATGGAATCACAAAACACCACAAACTCTTGGAAAACTTTGAAAGAGTATACACACTTGTATTTTCGGCCACACACAAGCACACACACACACACTAGTTCACTAGTTGCCATTTCATGCTCCATAAGCATGCTTATATAGTGTGTATGGTTAGGGTGAAACCCTAATAACCCATGACCTTTCCTTTCCAAGGATCCATGGGTTAAAAGCTCCATGGATCATCCATGGACTTCCATATAAGCCTAGCCCATTAACAAATGAGTGTTAGCCCACACCATATAAAACCAATAGCCCATAATCTAATTAGTCTTCCTTTTAATCTGTAAATTAATTCATAATTAATTTAAGACTAAGACTAATTAAATAACATGACTTCATATTAATATATTATAACTTATAATATATTAATAAACATATGTGTATAACTCTCATAAAATTATCCATAAATAGTTTGGATGAAATGCAACCCAAATGGACCATGCCGGGTCAAGTCAAGTATATACCAAATAAGTTATGGACTTAGACACCTTATCCAACAAGTGGCTGCTCACGTCATATGACAAGAAGGAAGGAAGAGCTGAGGGAATTTCGGTCTCTTTTAAACGGTGGAAATGTCAAGTTCGGGAACAACTCCTTCGGCACCATAAAAGGCTATGGAATGATTACAAATGGTGATTTTACGATTAGGAAGGTTGCATACGTTGAAGGACTACAGCACAACCTCATCAGTGTATCTCAGCTCGTTGGAGGTACCGGTCTCAAGGTTTCATTCGATGATGAGGGTTCGGAAATAATTGAGAAGAAAACGAAAAGAGTCATTCTCAAATCGGAGCGCAAAGGCGAAATGTTTCCCCTGAACCTCAAACCCATCAAAAGGAATCCATCTATCTGCCTGTTATCCAAAGCACAATCTAATGAAAGCTGGTTGTGGCACCGAAGGCTCTCTCATCTCAACTTCAAGGATATCAACAAACTTGTCATGGGTGGTCATGTTCGAGGTCTTCCATTGCTCAAATTCGATCGAGAACATTTATGTGCTGCGTGTGAAATGGGGAAGCAGAGCCGTCAAAGTCACCCATCGATTGTAAACACTAAAGTTGTTGAACCATTAGAGTTAATTCACATTGACTTGTGTGGTCCATCATCTATCGAAAGCATCGGCGGTAGCAAGTATATTCTTGTCATCGTTGATGATTTCTCGCGTTTTACATGGGTGTTCTTTCTGAAGCACAAATCTGAAGCGACTCTTAAGCTGAAGACGTTTATCAAGCAGATTGAAGTACAGCTAAAGAAAGTCGTTCGCAACATCAGGAGCTATAATGGTCTAGAGTTCAAAAATAAAGAATTCGAAGAATTCTTAGCCGACAAAGGAACCAGTCATAACTTCTCAGCTCCCTACACTCCTCAACAAAACAGGATTGTCGAAAGAAGAAACCGATCTTTGTGTGAGGCGGCCCGAAGCATGCTAAGTTTTGCTTCTTTACCTTTATATTTTTGAGCTGATGCTATTGCTGCTGATTGTTTTACGCAGAACAGGTCATATCTCAATAAGCGATTCACTCTCACTCCTTATGAGATCATCAACAACAGGAAGCCAAATGTCAAATTTTTCCATGTATTCGGCTCACGGTGCTTCATCTTCAATTCTAAAGAACATCGTAACAAGTTCGATGTCAAAGCCGATGAAGGGATATTTCTGGGCTATTCTCTCACTTCTAAAGCCTACAGGGTATTAAACAAGCGCTCGAGGAAAATAGAAGAAACGTATTATGTGACTTTTGATGATAGCTATGTCAAAAAGCTTAAGGCCAAAGAAGACACAGTTGGAGAAATCTTTTCTCACACAGGCCAAGTCACAGCCTCGATTGCAAACCTATTTGAGAAGTTCGTCGAGTTATTTGATGAACCAGAGAAGGCAACTCTCTCAGAAGCGAGTGCAGCAGACAACAAAGTAGATCATCTGAAGCAACTCATCGAAGATACTGCAAAGAGAATGAATGAAGGAGGATCAAGTTCTGACGACCCTCCACAGCACGATACTTCAGTTGAGGGGGAGGACACATCTTTGTCATCACAGGTGAGCTCACATGTTGAGGAAGAGAACTATTCTCCAGCTGCTCCCGAAAGCTCATCTGCACCCGAAAGTCCAGTGGTACCCGAAAGCTCAACACCGCACGAAGCTCCTATAGCTCCAGAAACTCAAGACACACCTGAAACCTTATCTGTCGAGGGGGAGAATGCAGATATGTCTTACGACTATGATAGTCAAGCTGAACTAGAAGAGATGGTAAACGCTGAATTGGATCCATCTTATGATCCAAATTACCCTCCTCTTGTCAAATGGACCAGAGATCATCCTGTTTCTCAGGTTATCGGTAATGTCTCTGAAAAGGTCCTGACCCAATCACAACTAAAGGCAAAACAAAATTCCTTATTTTCAAAAGTAGAATTATGTATGTTTAACTCCTTCATCTCAAAACTTGAACCAAAGACAGTTAACACTGCTCTTGATCACTCTGATTGGGTTCAAGCTATGCAAGATGAACTAAATGAATTCGAAAGGAATAAAGTTTGGTGTCTCATTCCAACTCCTCAAAATGCCTCAGTTGTTGGTCTCAAATGGGTCTTCAGAAATAAGATGGACAAGGAAGGCAACGTGATACGAAACAAAGCCCGTCTGGTAGTGAAAGGATACTGTCAGGAGGAAGGAATCGACTATGAAGAAACTTTCGCTCCTGTTGCTAGGCTGGAATCCGTTAGAATATTTCTTGCCTATGCTGCACACAAAAACTTTGAGGTCTACCAAATGGATGTCAAGTGCGCATTTCTAAATGGAGAACTTGAAGAAACCGTGTACGTGGAGCAACCTCCTGGATTTGTCAATGAAAGGTACCCCAATCACTGTTACATTTTGGACAAAGCCGTATATGGACTGAAACAAGCTCCGAGGGCCTGGTATGAAACGCTAACCAAGTTTTTAAAGATGTCCAAATTCAAACAAGGTATGGTTGACCCAACCTTCTTTCGTAAGAAGGAAGGTAACCACCTTATGATTGTTCAAATTTATGTCGATGATATCATCTTTGGCTCAACGAATCCTAGCTTAACGGCTAAATTCAGAAAGCTGATGGAGACTAAATTTGAAATGAGCTCAATGGGTCCAATTAACTTTTTCCTTGGTTTAAATATTAGACAGGGACCCGAAGGCATCTTTATTAATCAGGAAGCTTACACGAAGACTCTCCTTGCAAAATTTGGCATGATGGGAGATTAAAAGGTTAAAGTTCCAATGGCGTTCGGCACCAAGCTTACTCCATCATTGGATAAGCCAGCAGTTGATATTACGCTATATCGCCATATGATCGGTTCACTTATGTATCTTACTGCTAGCAGGCCTGATATCATGTTCTCTGTTTGTTACTATGCTAGATTTCAGGCGAATCCACGTGAACCTCATATGCTTGCAGTGAAGAACATACTTCGTTATCTCAAGCGAACTACCTCTTTAGGCCTATGGTATCCATCCAACTCAGGCTTCTTCGTTTAAGCCTACTCAGATGCAGACCTTGGAGGTTGTGGACTAGACAGGAAAAGCACCACGGGAGGCTGCCAATTCCTAGACGGGAAGTTGGTTAGTTGGTAATCAAAGAAACAGACATGTGTATCTCTGTCTACCGCTGAAGCAGAATATATCGCAGCTGCCTCCTGTACCTCTCAAGTGATTTGGATCCAAAGTCAACTCCGGGATTATGGACTCAATATGAAAAAGATCCCACTATATTGCGACTCAGAAAGTGCAATTAGGATCTGTCATAACCCAGTGCAACACTCGAAGACTAAGCACATAGCACTGATATATCACTTCATTAAAGATCATGTGGAAGATGGGAACGTCGAAATTCATTTTGTTCGAACCACTGATCAACTGGCTGACATCTTCACCAAAGCTCTTCCTGAAGCATTGTTCAACAAAATTCTACAAGGGCTAGGTATGATGGAATCAGAGTCAGTACCAAACATTACCTCTCAAACTCAAAAGTGAGAAGCGAAATAGACCGAACGTTCGGGTTCGGGTCTTGTACTAATGTACCGAAATGAACCGAACGCTCGGGTTCGGTTGAATAATCTGCTTTTCGCTCATCAATCAAAGGTAGTTTTCTTGGTTGTAGATCTTATGTATAATTGCTCCAATTGCATTTATTTTATTATCAAAGTTATTCTCTTTTTAAAACCTATTTCTTTGACAAACGAAATATACCGAATGCTCGGGTTCGGTTCCAAAATTCTTCTTACCCGAAATAGACTGAACGCTCGGGTTCGGTTCCAAAGTTTTTTTTTAAAACCGAAATAAACCGAACGCTCAGGTTCGGTTCCAAATTTTTTTTTTCATCTTGTGTCTTATTTTTTATTTCATCTTTTATTTAAAATTCCAAAAATATTTTTTAAATTCAAAAACTCCAAAAATATTTTGTTCTTTATTTTCTTTTTGGCTTTAATTTTATGTGTGTGTTCGTTTATGGGGAAATTATTAAATTAGCTAAGTGTCCCTAGAAGCATGCTGCTGTATGTGTCCAAAGCCTCACCTGATTCTGAATAATCAGCCTTACTGACTTGGTATAAACAAACCTTGTCTTTCCAATTAGGCTTCCTTATTTATTCTAATCATGAGCTACCTAACTCTCTTCTCACATGAGATAAGAGTTTTCTGCTTGGTCCTATTTTTTGCAGCAGAGGTACTTTGATTTCTTACACCATCTACATTTCATTTCTCCATCACACTCGTTTCACATACGTAACCCTTGAGACTCTCAGAAATTACCACTAAGGTTTATGGTTACACAATAACTGTGTTCATGATCTTAGTTTCATGCCACTACGAGCTAAGTGAAACCCAAAATTCAATACCCAATACGAATTGACGGTGAACAATTAATTTGCTCTAGTTTTCACCATTGAATTGACGGATGTATCTTAATGCTATCTCAAGTTTTTTCTTTTGTGTGATTCCTATGAAACTGTTAAAACCCATAACATTTCTTCCCTTGGAATCCGGTTTTAAACTTTTTTTTTGAGATTTTATATTCCCAGCCAGTTTAAATTATTCCCAACCTACTTGTTCAACAGACTACACCGGTCTCACAAGTACTTCGTTCACTTTCTATCTTATATCAAGATTAGGAATGTTGAATCGAAGCGAAAGCCACCCTAATAAGCCTAATTAAAAGAAGCCTTTCAACACTTCTTAATAAGTGTTTGATCGTCATTCAACGGGAAACCACACAAACACTTTAAGGTATCTCTTGACTTTGAAGGAAGAGATTCGTGCCCGGGATCATTTGTTTCGTGTCTTTATTGACATCACATTTTTCCCAAAAATTATTGCTTTATTTCTTTTCTTTTACACCCTTAGCACGAAAATCTTTGTTTTTCCAAAATTCAGGTTCTATTAATTACAGGTATTTTACTTGGATTGGCAGTCGATTAAAGGCTGTGGTTGATTTTAATCCACGTGGCGGTATTTTTCAAAAGATGTCGTTACAATTTAAAGGGATAAGATGAAGACATGCTGACTCAGGCGGGAGTCTAGTCAATTTGATTTCAAACGGCGCAAAAGGGAACGCGTGCGAATTGGAACCGTCTCATCTCCAAATGGCGCAGAAAGGGGGCGTGTGAATCTGAAACGGTTCATATCCAAACGGCGCTTGATGGGAGGCGTGTTCTTAGGGGTCTGACACTCTCTCTCATGCGTGATCATCGGCTACCCCAACTGTCACGCATCAGTCAACTCCGGAAAACTCTTCGTTTTTCGATAGAAGATTTAGGAAGATCTTTCTCTCTCTTTACCCCACAGTATAAAAGGCAACATCCTCCACCGTTTACCTCTTTACTACAATTAAAATTCCCAGAGCGCAAGAAATCCCTGAACCTTAACTTTTCATCATTTTCTCCACTTTCTTCAAGCAATGGCAGATTCATCTTCTGTTCACGCAACATCCCACATACTGCCCATTCGCCCACAACAAAGCCTAATCATCGATTTATCCCCTCATGTTTACGATGCCTTCATGTTCCCCATTATCGAGTGTTTGAAGTTTTCGCCGATTGCTCCTGCACTTACAAGAGCTGAATCCGTTCCGATGGAGTTCTTGTCCCAGATCTTTGCGACTGCTCACTACGACAAGGTCGTTCACACAATCTTCTTTGATATTTTTCAGCACAAGGCCTCAATTTCAAAGCAACGATTTTGCTCGTTGTTAGGGTTTGAACCTGATTCCTCGAGGGTTAACCCTGAAACGATTCCAATGGGGAATTTGTTCAACATGTTTTACAACATGGGTTATACGGAGGTGCTTACTTCAGTCGCGAAGTTCAAGAAGTCGTGCCTACCTCCACAGTGGAACGGGATGTTCACTGTTCTATTCAAAGGGTTATCTGAAAGAAGCGCTGGATCTGATGGTGCCAGTCGGTTATTTTTGTCAATAATGTATGGTGTCTACAATGGCATCAACATGGATTATGGGTCTATTCTGTGGAAACAACTCATCCAGAGTCTCTCCTCTACATCCAGGCATTCTGAAATTTCTTACGCTAGGTTCTAGACCTTGATCACAAAATGGGTGATGGAAAAGTACCATCTCCCCACTGTCGCTGGTGCTCCAATGTCTTCGATTGGTACATTCCATACCACGAAGATCATTGTCTCGGACACTTCAAAGTTTCCATTCAACGGTTCAATTCCGGAAACTATGTATGGAGATGTTCCTGTTGATAGCCGGATTATCCAGACATACAAAGGATTCAAGCGTTCTGGTCCGAGGGATCTCACTCCGGAGATGTTGAAGTCTATTCATGACGCTGACAAGCCTGCTCCAAGAGGAAAGAAGGCTGATAAAGGGAAACAGGCGGCGAAAGGGGATAAAGGCCCTTCTCCAAAGAAGAGGAAACCAACCAAGGCTGCTCAGTCTCCGCAGCCAAAGCGCCAAAAAACTCAGCCCAAGCGAAAGCTGATCATCGCTTCCTCCTCAAGCGAGTCTGAGGGTGAGAGTTCGGATTCTGACGCTTCTCCACGAGGCAACACTCCACCCAGATCTCCTACCCCAGAGGTTCATGTCTCTACTTCTCCCATTAATTCTCCACCTAGAACCATTCGTATTTCTATTCCCCCCATAACTTCCACTACTTCAATACCACCCACTTCAATCCCAATACCAACACCAATATTCACCGAAGCAACCACAACATCCACTGCAGATGTTAGAGCCAACGTATCTGATACGGGGGTTCATACTGATGCACCCGAAACCACCCCAGCACCCGAAACCACAAAAACATCCGAACCTACACCTATACCCGAAACAACCCAACCTGAACCTACCCATACTTCAGCTCCACCAGCTTCACCACCACCACCTTCTCCTGGTCATGCTTCATAGAATGAAGAACCTTTCCTTGGCAGGGATAATATGACGTTTGACTCGGTCTACTATAGTCCGTTTCAAATACATAGTGATGACGATGACGATACTCCTGTTACAAAACGACATCTCAAGGAGCTCCATGACAAAGTTGATTTGCTCATTTCCTCCGCTTCCACTTCTCAGTCATCCCTTTCTGAAGATGCAGTTCAGAAGATTGTTGACGCTTTCTCTAAGGCTCAGCAAGATTCCATTGCTTCTACAACCTCCGCCATCGACACCTCAACAAAAGCTTGTCAGGCAGCGACCGAAAAAGTCGATAAACTATTTTCTGATGCCTCTTCCCTGTTAAATTCTTTACAGGAGAGTGCAAATGCTGCAAAGACTACGTTGGAACCAATTGTTCAACAGTTGACAACGTCTGTCTCAACTGAGTTGAAGTCCTTCGCTTCATTTCGTCAAACGCTTTCCGACGACAACTCAGCCTTTTGCACAACCATAGACGAGCGTCTCTCAAAGCTCCAAGAAGATTTGGCTGCTGAGAACTCTCTTATGGATGTTCTTGCCAAGAAGACCACTGCTCTGAAGGTCAAGAGTGTTCAACTCTCCCATTCTCAACAGGAGATTGACTCTCTTCGGTCTGAAAGGGAGGTGATAAAGACGTGTGTTTCGGATGTCCACTCAGCCATCTCAAACATCCTCAAAGCACATGATCCTATCCTTAACTATTCTGTGAGGCGTACCCTTGTAGAAAAGCTCGCTCCCGCCCTTGCCCTGTTAAGCAAAATCGAAGGGCTACTTGATTTCGTGTCCATTCCGAAACAAGGGGGAGAGAAGGAGTCTGTATCCCAACCACCTCATTCCTCAAAGGCAACTCACACTACCGAACCTCCTCCAGTAGGCCAAGCCTCCGGTTTGGGTGTGAAAGACAAAGGTAAAAATATTGCTGAGGAAGAAGAGGAAGAAGACAAAGAAACAATTGCCGACTTGTTGAAGCGTAGAAGTCGACGCAATGAGGCTGATGTCAGTGCTCGTGTGGCAAAAGAGGCTGAAGAAGCTGAACGAAAATAGAAGGAAGCCCATGACCTTCTTAAGAGTAGGAAAACTCTTTTTCCTGGTTGGACTCTCGAGAGGATGATAAAAGAAGCCATCGACACACCGAGTATCTTATGGCTGGAACCTGTAATCTCTTTTGATTGTTCCAATACTGTTGACTCTCAGTTTGACATGCCACTGAACCGAAAGGCGTTCATCTTTCATGCCTTCTCCAACGTTACAGAGTTCCCTCATCCTCATCCACAGGTTGATCGGGACTTAATCGATTTCTATCTGAAGGATGCTCAACCTCAGTATCAAACTTGGAGCGCTCAGAAGATTATCAACGTTCGGGTCTTGAAGCCGTATACTGAAGGGTACTTCATTAACATTTGGTTCAAGGTACTTCGGGGATCTGCCAAAACCAAACATGCCATTTCCCTTGCAGATCTTCCAAACCTCAATCCCCATGATTAGATAATCTTGCACAACATCCTTCTAACCAATGAAGCTGAATACGGTCTGATCATCGACCATCTCAAGAGGATGCTGGTATGCTACATCATGGAAGTTGCACTGATGGATCAGGAGATAGCAAGCGTATTTAAGAAGAAACCAAAAATATCTCCTGTTGGCTCGGCCAGTGATCTGAACCAAATGCAGATGGGTAGAATTGACTCAAGAAGGAATTTAGTCATGTTCACCAGAAACGAAGGACATAAATGTCTTTTTGCCTTGGCTGACAAACACCTTTACACCACTGCCTGCTTAGAGCATGTTTTGGGGATCATCCACAGATGCAAGTAAAACTCGGCGGATGATGTCAAGTACTTCGATGACATGATACAATGGTACATTCGGTTCAGACAGACTATTCTCGCTCTTATCACACGTTTGTTTGATACTGTAAAGAAGACACCCGCTGCTGGCCCAAGCAAGAAGAAGAAGTAGTCTCGCTCCAATTTGACGCAAAGGGGGAGATTGTTGGGTCGTGTTTTGTATTAAGTGTTGCGTCTATTGGGCTCGTTAGCTAGTTCGTTTTTGTATCTCCGGTATGGGCCTGTCCATCCGTGAGTATAGTAGGGTTTATTATAAATATAGGTGCTTGCATGCATCTTAAAAAAACAATAGTAATGATAGATCAGAGCATTATTTAGAAGTTTTAATTATCGTTCTTGTAACCCTAAATCCTCTACAGCGGAAGTTCTTAGTCGAGCTCTGCTGAGGATTGTTTGAATTAATCATTCGACACATTGTGATTCAATCTTGTCTTGTTTATTGTTTTATGTTCTTCGCACTACCTGTTACAAAGATCTAATCGATCTTCAAGTTTATTTAATAACTTATCAGTATCGGCTAGCTCTGATAGCCCCCCCTCCCCCGTATGTTATACATGTGGTCATCCGGGCAACGTGAGCATGGATTCCCCCCGGAAGGGCTTGATTTATTTTCACTGCAACCAGGTCGGTCTTAAAAATACTAAGTGTCTACATTTGGCTAGAGGAGGAGGAGTAGTGGCGGTGCCAGTGCCCGCCATAATAAGGATTATTGATGGCCACCCGGTTAAGGCGGAAGCTCCTGCGGTGAAAAGCCACACATTTCAGCTGACTACGAAGGAGGCCTGAGTAGCGCCAAAACGTCGTGATGAGTATGTGATCTATTTATGTCTTGTTTATTTTATTTCTATGCTTATGATTTTATAACCTTGTATAGGGACCTTC
The DNA here is from genome assembly GCF_051521515.1 of Lactuca serriola. Lineage (NCBI taxonomy): Eukaryota > Viridiplantae > Streptophyta > Magnoliopsida > Asterales > Asteraceae > Lactuca > Lactuca serriola. The sequence goes on from NC_136411.1 coordinate 355,882,787, forward strand.
TTGGTCAATGGTTTGTCGGCTCATGTTATGTTTGATTCGGGGGCTACCCGATCATTCATATCTCTTGCACTCAACAAGAAGTTTCGAGACACTCCGAGGACCTTGGACCCCCCACTCGAGGTGGAGATTGAGGATGACCGCACTGTGACATTGCAAGGGTATATTGGAGGAGTATTCTGAATGTGTTTAGAGAGAGATTTCATATCGATTTAGTTCTGATTTTGTTGCGAGGTCTGAAGGTGATTATCGGGTTGGATTGGTTGGGGCCCAATTGGGCGATGATAGACTGCGAGCATCAGTTGGTGAGAGTTCGAACTCCAAGTGGGGGAGAACTGGTTATTCATGGTGATAGAACCTCATATGTGCCAGCTCTCAGTTCGGCTGTGAGAGCGAGGAGGCTCCTTCAATAGACATCACGGTTGTTCTAGGTTCTTGGCTTATGTTTCAGACACGAGGGTGGAAGCCATGCTAGATTTGAGTAGTGTTCCGATTGTGCGAGATTTTTCTGATGTATTTCCTGAGGAGTTTCTAGGGGTGCCTCCGGAGAGGCAAGTGGAGTTCTGTAATGATTTAGTGTATGGGGCGGCTCCGATAGCCAAAGAGCCATATCGGCTAGATCCGAAAGCCCCCGGTATGTTATACATATGGTCAGTCGGGCCACGTGAGCAGGGATTTCCCCAGGAAGGGCTTGATTAATATTCACTGCAACCAGGTTGGTCATAAAAAGACTGATAGTCTGGAGTTGGCTAGAGGAGGAGGAGCAGTGGCAGCGCCAACGCCCGCCACAATAAGGATTACTAATGGCCACCCGGTTAAGGAGGAAGCTCCTGTGGTGAAAAGTCATGCATTTCAGATGACTACAGAGGAGGCCCGAGTAGTGCCCGATGTCATGACTGGTATGTCATCTATTGACATCTTGTTTATTTTATTGTTTTTCTTATGATATTATGATCTTGTATAGGGACCTTCTTGGTCAATGGTTTGTCGACTCATATTCTATTTTATTGGGGGCTACCCGATCATTCGTATCTCTTGTGCTTAGCAAGAAGTTTCGAGACACTCCGAGGACCTTGGACTCCCCACTCGAGGTGGATATTGCGGATGACCGCACCGTATCTCTATGTGGATCGATTAATGAAGTTTAATGTGAACTTCCTTGAGGAGTTGGCAATAGATATTATTTTGCACTCCTTACCTTCATGTTATGATCAATTCCGCATGACATACCACATGAATAAGGAGGAAGTTTCACTTAGAAAACTTCAGGGACTCCTAAAGACCACAGAATCAGGTCTTAAAGGTAAGTCGGTTGTGACCACTCCTACTCCTACTCCAAACTCCTCAACTGTCCTGGCAATCGGGAAAGGGAAAGGGAAGAAGAGGAAGAACCCCTCGAAGGGTACCAAGGGGAAGACCCTTGATGGCTCCTCTTCTAGCGGAACCAAGAAAGGTTCCATTACACCTTCTTCTGATCCCAAAGAGGCTGAATACTTCTATTGCCATGAAAAGTCGCACTGGAAGCGAAACTGCCCAAAGTACTAGCAGGATTTGAAGGATGGGAAAGTGAAACCCAACCATGCAGGTATTTACACTATATCATCTAATAATTCACTCTATTCTAACTCTTGGGTCCTTGATACCTGTTGCGGTATTCATATTTGTTCTGAATTACAGGGACTAAGAAGAAGTGATAATGTGGAGCATGGAAAGATAAACTTGATCATGGGGAATATGAAAGTTTCACCTGTCACCAAGATTGGAGTTTATACTTTGTTGCTTAGTAGTGGATTTACTTTAGATTTGAATAAGTGTTGTTATTCGCCAGAAATGGCAAGAAATGTTATTTCCTTTCATGCCTTGTATAAGTAAGCTTTTAGTTTTTCTTTTGATAATGAAATTGCTGGAATAAATGCTTTCTTTAATAATATGTTTTATTTTGAAGCATTACCTTGTGATGGTGTGTATGAAGCTGTGTCTGTTGTAGATAATCTAGGAAATAATGTATTGTGTACTGATTCTACTAATGATAATAACTTGGATAATTCATCATTATGGCATTGTCGTCTTGGACATATAAGCAAGAAACTCATAGGCCAACTCCAAAAGGATGGAGTCTTGGAATCATTTGACCTAAAGTCAGATGATAGTTGTGAATCATGCTTACTTGGAAAAATGACAAAGTCACCCTTCATAGGTTCTTGTGCTAGGGGTGAAGGTTTGTTGGATCTTGTACACACGGATGTGTGTGGACCCTTCAAACATGCCACAAGAGATGTTAATCGTTATTATGTGACTTTTACTGATGATTACAGTAGATATGGATATATCTACTCAATCAAGCATAAGTCAGAGACATTCGAAAGGTTTAAAGAGTTTAAACAAGAAGTTGAGAATCAATTGGGCAGGAACATTAAGATGCTTCGATCTGATCGTGGTGGTGAGTATCTTAGTACCGAGTTCCTCGACTATCTTAGGGAATGTGGGATTGTCTCACAATTGACACCTCCCAGGACACCTCAGTTGAATGGTGTGGCTGAGAGGCGTAATCGAACCTTGTTGGATATCGTTCGTTCCATGATGAGTCGAGCTTCGCTACCAATCTAATTTTGGGGGTATTCCTTAGAGACTGCCACCCATATCCTTAATCTGGTCCCTACAAAGAAGGTTGCCAAAACACCTCATGAGATGTGGACTGGAAAAGTTCCTAGTCTAGCCCACATCAAGGTTTGGGGTTGCGAGGATTTCATGAGACGCGAGACTCATGACAAGCTCGAACCTCGAAGTGAGAGGTGTATTTTCATCGGCTATCCACAAAAAGTCCTTTGGTTACCTCTTCTATAGACCTAGTGAGAATGTGGTCTTTGTAGCAAGGAGGGCTGTCTTTCGAGAGAGATAGTTCATAAGCCAAGGAAACAGTGGGAGGCTAATTGACCTTAAAGAACTTCAAGAGTCAAGTGGTGAAGGAACCTCAAACCCTAGCAACCAACTTGAGGAGGAAACTTCTGTTGTACCTCCAATTGTACCTCTGAGGCATTCCACAAGGGTTAGGAATGCATCTGAGCATTACTATGGATTCCATATTACTGCGGAAGGTGATACACTTATCAGTGATGAGACACTGATAGGTCTGGATGAACCTAACAACTATGCAGAAGCCATGGCAGGCCCCGAGTCTGCTAAATGGAAAGAGGCAATGGATAGCAAGATACAATCCATGTATGACAATCAGGTCTGGGACTTGGTTGAAAATGTACCAGGTCGTAAGACAGTTGGGTGCAAATGGATCTTTAAGAAGAAGACCGACATGGATGGTAATGTACACACTTATAAGGCACGCCTGGTTGCAAAGGGATTTTCTCAAAATCCAGGAGTTGATTATGATGAGACCTTTTCACCAGTAGCCAAGATTAAGTCTATTAGGGTATTTCATGACTATGAAATGTGGCAAATGGATGTCAAAACCGCTTTCCTTAATGGAAAGTTGGCTGAGGATGTTTACATGAATCAGCCAGAGGGTTTTGTCAGCACACAGTACCCTAATACAGTGTGTAGGCTTGAGAAATTCATTTATGGATTAAAGCAAGCACCTCGCAGATGGAATCTTTGCTTTGATGAGAAAGTCAAAGAGTTTGGCTTTTCGAGAAGTGAAGATGAATCTTATGTATATGTTAAGGCTAGTGGGAGTATAGTTAGCTTTTTGGTACTGTATGTGGATGACATACTACTCATAGGAAATGACATCCCAACTCTGTAGGAAGTTAAGTCCTGGCTTGGGAAGTGTTTTGCTATGAAGGACCTAGGAGAAGCTGCATATATTCTAGGGATAAGGATCTTGAGAGACCGGAGTAAAAGACTAATTGGACTTAGTTAGAGTACATACTTGGATAAGGTGCTGAAGAGATTCAGCATGCAAGATTCCAAGAAAGGAGATTTACCCATCCAGAGTAACACTAGACTGAGTAAGACTCAAAGCCCGAGTACTGAGGTAGAGATAGCTGAACTGACTCGCATACCTTATGCTTCGGCAGTAGGCTCGATCATGTATGCTATGACCTGTACTTGTCCTGATGTAGCCTTTTCTTTAAGCATGGTTAGCATGTATCAGGGGAACCCTGGTAAGGCTCACTGGACAACGGTAAAGAATATTCTCAAGTACCTGCGGAGGACTAAGGACTGGGTCCTTACCCTTGGTGGGAGTGATGACTTGAGAGTTGTAGGGTATAGTGATGCTAGCTTCCAGACTGATAGGGATAATTTCCGCTCTCAGTCGGGTTGGGTCTTTACCTTAAATGGAGGAGCAATCTCTTGGAAAAGTTCCAAGCAGGAGACAGTGGCTGATTCAACTTGCGAATCAGAGTATATAGTGGCAAGCGAGGCGGCAAAAGAGGCTATATGGATAAAGAACTTCATTGGAGACCTTGGAGTTGTACCAGCTATATCGAAGCCCATAGAGATTTTCTGTGATATTGAAAGTGCAGTTGCCTTAGCAAAGGAACCAAGGGATCATGGGAGATCCAGACACATTGACAAAAAAATATCATTTGATCAGACATCGTATAGAAGAAGGAATCCTCGTGGCAGAGAGGGTTTCATCAGATGAGAACCCGACAGATCCCCTGACGAAGGGACTGGGTAGGGTTAAGCATCTCCAGCATGCTAGGAGCATAGGGCTGAAGGATGATATAAGTTTTAGTAGTTAGATAATTCTGAAATATGTAAAATGTATTTGACATTTGATGATGAATAAAAGTTGTGTTTATTCATGAGTAAAGTGTTGCTATCTTTTGTCAATCGTTTACTATTATTTCTTTTGCATGTTTTGTCTTTCCGGATATTTATGTTGTGTTTTTACATATTATTCAAATTATCCACAGTCGGTCATATGTCGGGAGTAGATATGAATGAAGATTGTCATGAGTTGGTTGTAGAGATCTAAGGTGTTGGACATCGCCTCAACACTCATGAGTGCTCATAAGTTCTGAGTATTGGATTCAACCCACGCTCGCTGGTATCACTTCATGGAATTTATCTCGAGTGATCGCGAGACGGTAATATCATATAAGTCTTCAAACCTAGAGATATGATTTGTTACTTACGAGTTGGTTATGCATTGATTGTACGAAAACGCATTGATAACTCGATGTTATAAAACGTGCTTTTGTGTATAATTCAATGAGTGGTAGAACAAATTTATGAGTCGAAGTTTATCTGTTCCTTCTTGGATTAGAAGATGATATATGGGCCCCTCGATGATTTTGATTTGACCTATGTACTGGGCCCGGTCAGAACTAAGTTGATGTGTTCAATTAAGTTCTTTGTCAAACAAATCGGAAATCGGGAAACAAACTGCTGGACAATAAGCAAGACCATGTTCCATGTGTTTGTCCGGCTGATATCTAGAATAGAGGATTATATGATCCCTTATCAGAAATCGCGTACCATCATCTTCTCAGTTCCAAGAAACCTTGAAAAGAGCTACGATTGTCGATCGGTTCCTGAAGTCATACTTGCAGTTATAGTTATTAGACTTATCCAAGTGGGAGACTGTTGGATAAGGTGTCTAAGTCCATAACTATTTCTGGTATGTACTTGACCTGACCCGGCATGGTCCATTTGGGTTGCATGGCACCATGCAACTGGATAGACTAAATGAGAGAAATAACACTTTCCGTTTATTAATATATTATAAGTTCTAATATATTAATAATAGTATTTAATTAGTTTGATCAAGAATTAATTTTAGAATTAATTAAGTGATCAAAAGATAACTAATTAAATATATGGGTTGATTATGTAAATCATCCATAACTTATATAGTGGGCTAAGAGGCTCCATGGATAATCAAGTTGGGTTGAACCCATTGGATGCTCCATGGAGGCTCCATGGGAGTTACAAACCCATGGGTCATGGAAATGAAGAGTCATGGCACATTAGGGTTTACATGGTGTAACCCTAAATGTGTCAACACTATATAAAACTCATGTTTCTCCCAAAATCGGCTATGACATGCATGTTTGAGGGCTGAGCCGATTTTAGAGTGTTATGCTTTCTCTCCAAGTTTACTCCATAGAATTTGGTGTTGTGTGAAGCATTTGAGGCATCACACTTGGGGTGCTAGGCTCACAAGGTTTCAAGGATCAAAATCAACAACAAGGTATGTAGTTCTATCTTTAATTTAAGTTAAAATTGTTCCCCATGTATGCTAGATAGGATCATAACCTTGGAAATCAACTTTGCATGAGAATTAGATAAACATAGATCCAAGGTTATTAGGGTTGCATGTACACTTAGGAGGTGTTAGAATGCTCAAAACCCATCAATATAGGAGGAGTATTCTAAATATGTTCGGCGAGAGATTTCCTATCGATTTGCTTCTGATTTTGTTGCGAGGCTTGAAGGTGATCATCAGGATGGATTGGTTGGGGCCCAATGGGGCCATGATAGACTGCGAGCGTCAGCTGGTGAGAGTTCGAACCCCAAGTACGGTGAACTGGTTATTCATGGAGAGAGAGCCTTGCATGTGCCAACTCTCTGTTCGGTTGCAAGGGACAGGAGGCTCCTTCAGCAGGGTTGTTTTGGGTTCTTGTCTTATGTTTCAGACACGAGGGTGGAAGCCACACCAGAGTTGAGCAGTGTTTCGAGTGTGCGAGATTTTTCTAAAATATTTCCTGAGGAGTTTCCAGGGGTGCCTCCGGAGAGGCAGGTGGAGTTCCGTATTGATTTAGTGTCTAGTGCGACTCCGATAGCCAAGGCAACGCATCGGCTAGCTCCGCCTGAGATGCAAGAGTTATCTACGTAGCTTCAGGAGCTGCTAGACTGAGGATTTATTCGTCTGAGTAGTTCACTATGAGGAGCACCAATCCTGTTTGTGAAAAAGAAGGATGGGTCTCACAGGATGTGTATTGATTATTAGGCGCTGAAAAAGCTAACGGTGAAGAACCATTATCCGCTTCCGAGGATTGATGATTTGTTCGACCAGCTTCAGGGTGCATCTTGGTTTTCCAAGATTGATCTTTGGTCGGGGTATCATCAGAAGAGGATTAGGGATGAGGATATATTGAAGACGACTTTCAGGACCCGTTATGGTCGCTATGAGTTTATGGTGATGCCATTTGGGCTCACTTGGATAGACTAAATGAGAGAAAGGGCACTTAAGGATTATTAATATATTATAAGTTCTAATATATTAATAATATTATTTAATTAGTATTGATCAAAGAATTAATTTGGAATTAATTAAGTGATCAAAAAGAGAATAATTACTTATATGAGATTGATTGTGTAAATCATCTATTCTTATATAGTGGGATAATAATCCATGGTTTGTATGGATTGGGCTAAAACCCATAAGGTGCTCCATGGATAGTCTGTGGAGGTTACAAACCCATGGATCATGGAATATGGAAAGCCATGACAATTAGGATTTACATGGTGTAACCCTACTTATGACACAACTATATAAAGAACCCTATGCAAGCAAAATCGGCACTACTTGTACAAGCAAAATAGGGCTAGCCAATTTTGAGGTTTAGTGAACTTCTCTCAAGGTTATTCCAAGTGTTGTGGTGTTGTGTTAGACTTTTGAGGCATCACACTTGATGTGCTAGGCTCACAAGGTTCTCAAGGAATCCAAACAACAAAAGTTATGTTCTTCTTCTAGCATTTATGTTTAAAAGTTCCCCATGCTATGCTAGATAGGTTAAGAACCTTGGAAAACAATTTTGCATGTATCTTAGTAAAACATTGATCCGAGGTTTCTAGGGTTGCATGTACCCCTTAGGAGTGTTAGAATGCTCAAAACCCTTCAGTGGTATCAGAGACTAGGCTTGTTTATTTGATACGTGATGCAAACTTGTTGAAAAAACTCAGTTTTCTGCATTTTACAACATAAACTCGCCGAGTCCATGGGGGTCTCGACGAGCACATGAGTTAATTCATCCTGCTCGTCGAGTAGGTTCGTGCACTCGACGAGTAGGAACCCCAGAATGCAGATTTTCAAGTTTTGCTGCTGGAAATGGACTAGAAACATTACCATAAACTGTTTTGTTCTTATAAAACTGGTTTTAGATGGTGTAATGGTTATGCTTATCCATTTTAATGGCTATTATCAAAATTTCAAGTTTTATATGGTTTATTTAGGATTCTTGAAATTGTTGATATGGCATGTTCATCAACATATGAGTTTAGAAGATCATAGGAATTATTTGTAACTTACTTGTTAGATTAATTCTTGGTCATTATGTGTTTTGATGGAATCCATAGTTTTTCCTCATGTTATGGATTACCAAAAGTCATTCTTTTAAAGTCCATTAAAGAAACACATAGGTTACATAAAATGATAAAGTCTCTCATTTTAATAAACCATTAACTCATAAGTTATGAAAAATGAAAAGTTTTGATGTAACATCCCAAAATACGACCCAAAAATTTTGTTTAAATAATACTAAAACCATAACATCGAATGCCATAAAATAAGATCATACATCAATATCTCAAACCATAATAATGTATCGTGATAAAAACTATGTCAAGTCATGTCTAAGAAAAACTAAACAAACTCCCAGGATAAAACTAAAGTTGTGGTGTGTGCGATGTCATCATCCCGAGCTCTTCCCTTTACTTGCGGAAGTACCTGAAACCAAACTGAAACTGTAAGCACGAAGCTTAGTGAGCTCTCCCAAACTACCACATACCATACAATAACATATAAAGCATATACTGGGCCTTGCCCACTGCATCGGACCGAAATCCGGAAACTGCATCGGACCGAAGTCCGAAACTAATCAGGGCCTTGCCCTCTGCATCAGACCGAAGTCTGAAAACTGCAACGGACCGAAGTCCGGACTGACTGGGACGTTGTCCCCTGCATCAGACCAAAGTCCAGAACTAACTGCATCGGACCGAAATCTGGAACTGAGTGGGACCTTGTCCCCTTCATCGAACTGAAGTCCGGAAACTGACTGAGCATAACATAGCATAGCATAAACATATCAACTAGCATAAGCACATATATTGCATACTGCATCGGACCGAAGTCCGGAACACACAACACAAAACATGCTTGAATCACAAAGACATCAAGCAATCTAACTACTGCTAACTAAACAGGCCGGCATTGTGGCCATAGACCCATTCCTACTGGAAGGAAACTCACCTCGTAACGCTGGCTGCTGAGGTGCTAATTCTGAGACTATCTGAATGCTGCTCCGTAACTCCTCGACTACAAATCCCATAAACACTAAATCAAATACTGATAACTAATCTCATGGTAAAATGACTATTTTACCCTTGGTCAAAGTCAACTTCCTGGTTGACTCTACTCATCGAGTCCTACTATGAACCTGCAGAGTTCCCGGACTCACGCTTCTCTAACTCGCGACTTGACTCGCCGAGTCGGGACGTAGACTTGCCGAGTCCCTCTACTTCCGGATCCTCGTTCTAACTCACTGAGTCCTCTTCCACTTGTTGATTCAACTCACAACTCTAAAATCGGATATATCAGGAGGGTTTGCGCTCCGACTCGCCGAGTCCAAGAACAAATCGTCGAGTCCTATGCATGTCCTCACTAAACAGTTGATTCTAATCGATTCCAGTGCATCCAATTCATAGATATGAGCTTCTAGGGCCGATATAACACGTAAAGTTGCCAACTTTACGTACATGCATTGAGGTATGAAGCTAAAACACCAAAAGATGATAGAAATGGGAACCTAAGGTTTGGAACAAGGCCTTGCTTTGCATAAAGGTAGCTACTTTGAGCTCCTGGGGCTTAATGATGCCAATATCTATAGCTCACTACCCTAAGGGAGCTCCAATCTCGATTTTGGACCTTGAAATGTCTCAAAAGTGGCAAAACAAGCATATATGAAGATCTACTAGGAAAATGAACAAGTTAGAGGCTTTATTACCAGATGAAGTAGCAAATGGAAGCTAGCTTCTGGATCTCCTTCTTCTCCTTTAAACCTTCTCTCTTTTCTTCTCTTCTACACTTCCAAGAACAAGTCGTTTTACCGTTAGTAGGCCTCATTCACGAAGCCGGTCTATAAGGGGGGTATAAGGTTGCTACTTAAAAAATGACAGCTTAATGGGTGTCCACTCTCACCCACCGCTTCCTTGATCGGTGGAGGGTCGTTAGCTGAATGGGTAAGACAAAGACTTTAAATCTTCATTCAAAGTATAATGAATATAAGGTAACTAAATGTTTTTTTACAAGTTCCCAATCTTAGTTAATTTAGGAAAATGTGAATAAGGTGCTAACCCATGAAATTACACTTTGCACATTGATTAAGTCATTAGTGGAGCGTGTGTGGTTAACCAGCACACTAACTTAGACTTAACAAGGTATACAACGGGCGGCTTACGGTTTACCATAGGTCGGTGGAGCGCGTGTGGTTAACCGGCACATCGATTGAGTGATAAACATTAAGGGTACCAAGTAATTTGCATGGTTACTTCACACCTTATTTTGTGATCCTCGACATCACAGTCACAAAACCTGAAGGGCACACTCGAGATTTAAACATGTCATTGAAAAGTTCAATGAATCTCAAAGAATCTAGGAGTTTCAAAACCAATTAAACCCTAAGTTATAACTTGGATTACGACATCCCTCTTATAAGTTATAAAATATTGTGTTGAGTCCTAGCCTTAATATTACATTTGGGTGTCTTATTAAGGACTATCTCTATATCTAATCTAAACTTGTCTTTCTTCTTTTTAGATATCTTCCAAAATTGTTGTTTCTGGCTCAAACCCTACTGGCTCTTTCTCTCTCATGAACCTTTGTGGGAGAGCCATCTTCGATGGATCGAACTTTATGATTAGATCAGGAACATCAGGATGGTCACTCGGTATGAGGACAAGGAATATGTCCTCTACAAGGAGTTTAAGGAACTTGAGTCGACTGCTACTCTTGAAGAGATCGCTGAATATCAGGCGCATGAGAGAGATGCTACCAAAGTGGCATCTATCATGTTATCCACAATGACAGCCGAGCTCCACAAGTCCTATGAGGACTACTACCCTTATAAGATGTACCAGGATTTGATGGACCGCTACCATCAGAGTGCTCGTCAAGAGCGATATGAAATCATTTCTTCCATGATAACAACCCGAATAAAGGATGGTGAACCCATCACGGGCCACATGTAGAAAATGCAAAGGTATGTGGACTGTTTGTTGAAACTGAATGTGAACTTCCCCGAGGAGTTGGCAATTGACATCATTTTGCACTCCTGACCTTCATGTGATGATCAATTCTGTATGACATACCACATGAACAAGAAGTAAGGTACACTTAGCAAACTTCAAGGACTCTTGAAGACCGCAGAAAGTGGTCTTAAGAGTAAATCGATTGTTACCACTCCTACTCCTACCATGGCCCCTGTCTTGGCAATTAGGCAAGGCAAAGGAAAGAAGAGGAAGAGCCCTTCGAAGGGTACCAAGGGTAAGACTCTTGATAGCTCCTCTTCAAGTGGAACCATGAAAGGTTTCGTCACTCCTTCTGCTAACCCTAAAGAGGCTGAATGCTTCTATTGCCATGTAAAGTCGTACTGGAAGCGAAACTGCCCAAAGTACCAGCAAGATGTGAAGGATGGGAAAGTAAAACCCAACCATGCAGGTACATACACTATATTGTCTAGTAATTCACCCCATTCTAATTCTTAGGTCCTTGATACAGGTTGTGGTATTCACATATGTATTGATTTGTATGGACTAAAAAGAAGTGAGAATGTGGAGCATGCAAGCTAAACTTGATCATGGGGAATAGGAAAGCTTCACCTGTCACCAAGATTGGAGTTTATTCTTTGTTGCTAAGTAGTGGATTAGTGTTAGATTTGAATAAGTGTTGTTACTTGTCTGAAATGGCGAGAAATATTATTTCCTTTCATGGTTTGTACAAACAAGGTTTAGCTTTTCGTTAGATAATGAAACTGGTGGTATTAATGGTTTCTTTAATAATGTTCTTTATTTTACAGCATTACCTTGTGATGGTGTATATGAAACTGTGTCAGTTGTTGATAACCTAGGAAATAATGTATTGTGTATCGATTCTTCCACTAGTTTAGTTAAAGCATCATTATGGCACTGTCGTCTTGGACATGTAAGCAAGAAACGCATAGGCCAACTCCAAAAGGATGGAGTCTTGGAGTCATTTGACCTAAAATCAGATGATAGTTGTGAAGCTTGTTTGCTTGGGAAAATGACAAAGTCACCCTTCATTGGTACTTGTGCTAGGGGTGAGGGTTTGTTGGACCTCATACATACTGATGTGTGTGGACCCTTCAGAACTGCCACAAGAGATGCTAACCGCTTCTTTGTGACCTTTACTGATGATTTTAGTAGATATGTATATGTTTACTTAATCAAGCATAAGTCAGAGACCTTTGAAAGATTCAAAGAGTTCAAATAGGAAGCGGAGAATTAGTTGGGCAAGAACATTAAGATGCTTCGATCCGATCGAGGTGGTGAGTATCTTAGTACATAGTTCCTTGACTATCTTAAGGAATGTGGGATTATCTCATAATTGACACCTCCCAAGACACCACAACTTAATGGTGTGGTTGGGAGGCAAAATCGAACCTTGTTGGATATGGTTCGTTCCATGATGAGTCAAGCTTTGCTAACAATCTCTTTTTACGGGTATGCCTTAGAGATTGTCGCCCATATTGTTAATCTAGTACCTAAAAAGACGGTTGCCAAAACACCTCATGAGATGTGGACCGGAAAAGTTCCTAATCTGGACCACATCAAGATTTATGGTTGTGAGGCTTTCACGATAAGCTTGAACCTCGAAGTGAGAGGTGTATTTTCATCGGCTACCCACAGAGATCCTTTGGTTACCTCTTCTACAGACTTAGTGATAATTTGGTCTTTATAGCAGGGATAAGAGTCTTTCGCAAGAGAGAATTCATGAGCCAAGGAAACAGTGGGAGGCAAATTGACCTTGAAGAAAATCAAGAGTCAAGTGGTGAAGGAACCTCAAACCCTAGCAATCAACCCAAGGAGGAAACTCCTGTTGATCCGACAGAAGAGTCTGTACCTCTTAGGCGTTCCACGAGAGTTAGGAATGCACCTGATCATTACTATGGTTTCTGTATTACTGTGGAAAGTGATATACTTATCAGTGATAGCACTCTGGTAAGACTAGATGAACCTAACAGCTACACGGAAGCCATGGCAGGCCCTGAGGCTTCTTAATGGAAAGAGGCTATAGACATCGAGATATAATCCATGTATGACAATCAAGTTTGGAACTTGGTAGACAATGTACCAGGTCGTAAGACATTCGGGTGCAAATGGATCTTCAAGAAGAAAACTGACATGGATGGTAATGTACACACTTATAAGGCGCGACTCATTGCAAAGGGCTTTTCTCAAACTCCGAGAGTTGATTATGATGAGATCTTTTCACCAGTAGCAAAGATTAAGTCTATTAGGCTTATGTTAGCCATTGATGCATTTCATGATTATGAAATATGGAAAATTGATGTCAAAATCGCTTTCCTTAATGGAAAGTTGGATGAGGAAGTTTACATGAGTCAGCCAGAGGGTTTTGTCAATACAAAGTACCCAAATAGAGTGTGTAAGCTTGAGAAATCCATCTATAGATTAAAGCAAGCACCTCACAGATGGAATCTTTGTTTCGATGAGAAAGTCAAAGAGTTTGGCTTTTCGAGGAGTGAAGATGAATCTTGTGTATATGTCAAGGCTAGTGAGAGTATAGTTAGCTTTTTGGTGTTGTATGTGGATTACATACTACTCATAGGAAATGACATCCCAACTCTACAGGAAGTGAAGTCCTAGCTTGGGAAGTGTTTCGCTATGAAGGACCTTGGAGAAGTTGCCTATATCCTAGGGATACGAATTTTGAGAGAAAGGAGTAAAAGAATGTGACATCCCCAAAATCTCGGCCAGAAAAGACCGATTTTCATTTATGTTTTTAAAATAATTTCAGAGTAAATCCTTTTGATTTGAAAGACTTGCGGAATTTGTTCCCAAAAACAAAACATGATAAAACAATGTTTACCAAAACATTTCATAAAAGAAATGTATTTTCATTATATAATCAAAACTCAAGGTGTCATGTTCCGATACAGACCAATAAGCATAAACGATAACATTACAAGTCATTCAACAAATATATACATATACAGACTTGTAAACAAAACAAGTTGATGGTTCGTCCATCTTATGCCCTCGCGCCACTTCCTGTAATACAAATAAAACAAAGTGGGTCAGGCTTGGGAGCCTGGTGAGCATATAGGGTTTTCAACCCACAATAAATAATTATATTTAATTTCCACCAACCAACAATAACCCAATTACCCATTCCCGTTATTCTCACTTTATGTCCCTAAAATAACTAACATAAGGGACCTAGTCTAAGAATATTTCATCGGGGCAACAACACATGCTTCGGGGGTTCCTCAGCAATATAAGTCAAATAAGGCAACCATGAGGGGGATGGAGTACAGCGAATGAACACCCAAGTTCATTAACACCTACAGGTGGCGAACCTGCTAATGTTCCACAAGACTGTCTAGAAAAGTCCGTGGTCGTCATCTAAACTCCGCTAGATGACTAAATCAAACAACAACGAGGCCTCTCATCTGTTTATTACACACCAACTATCTACCCATGTTCTACCCAACATATTAGTAGATAAAATATACATTTTTATACATAGTTTTGAAAACCTGTATAGCATGCTTTAATCAATACATATTCCACATAACAGATGAGGCACACACACACATAACACGTATTTCATAGAGAATAAATCATATCTATGAGATAGAAGAGAGTGAATATACATTCACACATATAACACAAAATATACACATAACGCGTATTTCGTATAAAATACTTTGTAATTGTGCGTTAGAAGAAAGTGACCACACACTCACACCTATAAACAACAATATACTTAATACACTCAAACCATACTTGTATTATTATCGTGTTTATGAAAGGTAGTATACACTCACTTGATCAGAAGATGATCGGACAGCACTACGGCTTACAGAAGTAGTAATCCTCAGCAGATCTGGAAGATCTTCACAAAAATCGAACTTCTCGCGGACAGAGCTTCGGCTTGGGAATCGCACTTCTCGGGATCTTCGGGATCTCGGGACTTACTTCGGGGCTCGAGAATATTACCGGGGCTTCGGGGTACTTCTGGCACGCAAATCGAGGCAAAACGGGAGAGAGATGAGAGAAAAATAGCAAATGAGCCGGCTGCCCTCACATCCTATTTATAGGAGGCTGGAGCCTCGGAGTACGCGGGGCGTACTGCTCCGAAACGTCATTGCTTACGTATCCGAAGTGCTCGAGTGCGAGTGTCGACATTCCTCGGTGTACGCGGGGCGTACTTCGGATGAGTCCGATGACTCCTCTTCGGATAATGCCGGATTTTCCAATTAAATTTAAATACAAATTATTTAATAAACTTCGGAAATTCATATATTCTTCATACGAACTCCGTTTTCGACGTTCTTTATATCCACGCGAAGGTGAAACTACGCTCTACAACTTTCGTATAGACTTCGTCGGCTAATTTTAACTCTATTTTTATTATTTATTTTTAATAGGCCGGGACGGAAAACTTCATTATAAATTCATAACTTCTTCGTTTGACGTCCGTTCTCGCCTAACTTTTCATCGCTTCGATACCAACAACGAGACCTTCGATCCTCGTTTAGATTGCTTCTGCTAAAAACCGCTCGATCTCAAATCGAGTATTTCGGGCTGCATACCGCTAAGTCGAAACTTCAATAAATCATAACTTCCTCATACGAAGTAAGATTTGGGCGTTCTATATATATTCGGAAACCTCGTTTCAACTACTACAACATTAACCAAAGATATCAAGTTTATTTTACACTTAAATTTTGACGCTTATTTTTTTATTCTTAATTAATCAAACCACATAATTAAGCAATTAAGCACAAAACACATAATACTCAAATAATACAATCTTATTATTTCAAAACAGGTTACAAAGGTTAACCTAGACTATTACATCAACAAAAATGCCTAGCCTGGAAACGCGGGCGTTACAAAGAATAATTGGACTTAGTCAGAGTACCTACTTGGAGAAGGTGTTGAATAGGTTCAACATGTAGAATTCCATCAAAGGAGAGTTACTAATCCAGAGTAACGCCAAAATGAGTATCACTCAGAGCCCGAGTACAGAGGATGAGATAGTAGAGATGAGTCGAGTACCATATGCTTCCGTTGTAGGCTCGATCATGGATGCTATGACTTGTACTCGTCCTGATATGGCCTTTGCGTTGAGCATGGTCAACAGATATCAGGGGAATCCTAGCAAGGCTCACTGGACTGCGGTAAAGAACATTCTCAAGTACCTGCGAAGAACTAAGGATTGGGTCCTTACCCTCGGTGGGAGTGATGACTTGAGAGTAGTAGGGTATAGTGATGCTAGCTTTCTGACTGATAGGGATAATTTCCGCTCTCATTCAAGTTGGTTCTTTACCATAAATGGAGGAGCAATTTCTTAAAAAAGTTCCAAGCATGAGACAGTGGCTGATTCAATTTACGAATTAGACTATATAGTGGCAAGCGAGGCAACAA
The DNA here is from genome assembly GCF_051521515.1 of Lactuca serriola. Lineage (NCBI taxonomy): Eukaryota > Viridiplantae > Streptophyta > Magnoliopsida > Asterales > Asteraceae > Lactuca > Lactuca serriola. The sequence continues at coordinate 355,899,383 of NC_136411.1, forward strand.
AGGAGGCTATATGGTTAAAGAACTTCATTGGAGACCATGGAGTTGTACCAACTATAAAGGAGCCTATCGAGATTTTCTGTGATAGTGAAAGTGCAGTTGCCTTAGCCAAGGAACCAAGGGATTATGGGAGATCCAGACACATCGACATAAAATACAATTTCATCAGACATCAAATAGAAGAAGGACTCCTCGTGGAAAAGAGGGTATCATCGGATGAGAACCCAAAAAGGGATTACGGGAGATCCAGACACATCGACAGAAAATACCATTTCATCAGACATCGAATAGAAGAAGGACTCCCCATGGCAAAGAGGGTATCATCGGATGAGAACCCGACAGATCCCCACACGAAGGGACTGGGTAGGGTTAAGCATCTCCATCATGCGAGGCGCATAGGGCTAAAGGATGATATTAGTTTTAGTAGTTAGATAGCTTTGAAATGTGTAAAGTGTAATTGACATTTGATGATGAATAAAATTTGTGTTTATTTATGAGTAAAGTGTTTCTATCTTTTGTCAATCGTTTACTATAGTTACAATTTTGCATGTTTTGACTTCCAGAATAATTATGTTATTGTATTTCATATTATTCAAATTCTACACAATCGGTTATATGTTGGAAATAGATATGAATCAAGACTGTCATGTAGTTGGTTATAGATGTCTAAGTTGTTGGACATAGCCAAGTGTTGCTACAACACTCATGAGTGCTCATAAGTTTTGAGTATTGGATTCAACCCACGCTCACTGGTATCACTTCATGGAATTTATCTCGAGTGATCGTGAGACGGTAATATCATATAAGTCTTCAAAGCTAGAGATATGAGTTGTTGCCTATGATTTGGTTATACATTGGTTGTACGAAAACACATTGGTAACTCGATGTTATAAAACGTGCCTTTGTGTATGATTCAACAAGTAGTAGAACAAGCATATGAGTTGAAGTTTATCTGTTCCTTCTTGGATTAGAAGCGATATCCGGGCCCTTGATGATTTTGGGTTGACCCATGTACTGTGCATAGTCAGAACTAAGTTGATGTGTTCAATTAAGTTCTATGTCAAACAAATAGGAAATCGGGAAACAAACTGCTGGACAATAAGTAAGACATTATTCCATGTATTTGTCCGGCTGATATCGAGAACAGAGGATTATATAATCACTTATCTTAAATGGCGTATCATCATCATCTCAGTTCCGCGAGATCTTGAAAGAGCTACGATTGTAGATCAGTTCCTAATGTCATTCTTGCAGTTACAGTTATTAGATTATCCAAGTGGGAGACTGTTGGATTAGGTGTCTAAGTTCATAACTATTTATGGAATGTACTTGACCTGCTTAGCATGGCCATTTGGGTTGCATGGCATTGCAACACTTGGATAGACTAAATGAGAGAAAGGACACTTCAGGATTATTAATATATTATAAGTTCTAATATATTAATAATATTATTTAATTAGTATTGATCAAAGAATTAATTTGGAATTAATTAAGTGATCAAAAAGAGAATAATTACTTATATGAGATTGATTGTGTAAATCATCTATTCTTATATAGTGGGATAATGATCCATGGTTTGTATGGATTGGGCTAAAACCCATAAGGTGCTCCATGGATAGTCTGTGGAGGTTACAAACCCATGGATCATGGAATATGGAAAGCCATGACAATTAGGGTTTACATAGTGTAAGCCTACTTATATAAGCAAAAAGGGCTAGCCGATTTTGAGGTTTAGTGAACTTCTCTCAAGGTTATTCCAAGTGTTTTGGTGTTGTATGAGACATTTGAGGCATCACACTTGAGGTGCTAGGCTCACAAGGTTCTCAAGGAATCCAAACAAAAAAAGCTATGTTCTTCTTCTAGCATTTATGTTTAAAAGTTCCCCATGCTATTCTAGATAGGTTAAGAACCTTGGAAAACAATTTTGCATGTATCTTAGTAAAACATAGATCCAAGGTTTCTAGGGTTGCATGTACACCTTAGGAGTGTTAGAATGCTCAAAACCCTTCACGAACAACATTTGAGGGAGGTGTTGGAAACCTTGTGGATGGAGAGGCATTATGCCAAATTCTCCAAATGTGATTTTTAGTTCCGAGAGGTGCCGTTTTTGGGGCATATTATCAATCAAGAGGGTATTTTGGTTGATCCAGCCAAAATTGAGGCAGTGATGTGTTGGGAGGTTCCGAAGAACGCATCCGAGATTTGGACTTTCTTGGGTCTAGCAGGGTGCTATCGGAAATTTATTTAGGATTTCTCCAAGATCGTTGTACTTTTGACTCAGTTGACTAAGAAGAATGTGACCTTTCAGTGGGACCCAGATCAACAGTTGGATTTCATGACTTTGAGACAGAAATTATGCAAGGCCTCGATTCTAGCGCTACCCGAGGGATTATATGACTTTATAGTGTATTGTGATGCTTCTATTTTGGGTTTAGGAGTTGTTCTGATGCAAAGAGGGCATGTGATTTCTTATGCTTTGAGGAAGTTGAAGCCTCATGAGGCGAATTACCCCACTCATGACTTGGAATTGGGGGGCAGTGGTGTTTGCCCTCAAGATTTGGAGACATTACCTATATGGGTTCCGATGCACAATTTTCACTGATCACAAGAGTTTGAAGTATTTGATGTATCAGAAAAATCTAAATATGCGGTAGAGGAGATGGCTTGATGTAGTAAAAGATTATGACTACGAGATTTTGTATCATCCTCGGAAGGCCAACGTGGTGGCCGATGACTTGAGTTGTAAGGCGGAAAGCGCTCCGATCCAACATGTTTGCCTGAGGATGACAGTGATTTCACTTTTGATGGATATGATCAAGGAGGCTTAGGTGGAGGGATTGAAAACGGAGAATTGGAAGGTTGAGCTGATTCAGGGACAAATTCCACTATTTGCTTGAGATAGTCGGGGTTTATTGACTAAGTGCGGCAGGATTTGGGTTCCGCCTTTAGGGGAGTGAGATAAAAGATCTTGGAAGAGGCGCACAAGTCCAAGTTTTCTATCCATCCCAGGGCCATGAAGATGTATCGAGACCTGAGGTTGAGTTATTGGTGGCCCTGCATGAAGCGGGAGGTTGCATAGTTTGATGAGCGGTGCTTGACATGCATAAAGGTCAAAGCAGAACATCAAAGACCTTACGGCAAGGTTCAGCTGCTACCTATCCCCATGTGGAAATGGAAAGAGGTTACTATGGATTTTATCACGAATTTACCTAGGACGGTGCAGGGTGTGGATTCTATTTGGGTTATTGTGGACAGAATGACCAAGATTGCACATTTTATTCCGATTTCCGAGAGTATCTCCGTCGAGAAATTAGAAGATATTTATGTGCGAGAGGTGGTGGTTAGGCACGGCACGCCAGTGTCTGTGGTCTAGGACCGTGATGTTTGTTTCACCTCAAGGTTCTGGAGGAATTTTCATGAGGAGTTGGGAACTCAATTGCATTTCAGAACTGCTTACCACCCCCAGACCGATGGACAGAGCGAGCGGACGATTCAGACGCTTGAGGATATACTTCGGGCATGTGTATTGGATTTCGGAGGGAGTTAGGATACTTACCTCCCACTAGCAGAGTTTTCATATAATAATAGTTATCATGCTAGTATCGACCGACCCCCATTTGATATGTTGTATGGTCGGAGGTGTAGGACTCTAGTTTTTTAGGGGGGGGGGGGGAGGTCGGGCACCGAGTTACGGGAAGCACCGAAGTGGTGCTTAAGACCACTCAGTTGATACATCAAGTGCGTGAGAGGTTGCGAGTCGCATAGAGCCGTCAGAAAAGCTATGAGGACCGGTGTCATTCGGATCTCATGTTTCAGGTGGGAGATTTCGTTTTGCTGAAGGTGTCACCATGGAAGGGTGTCCTTCGGTTTTAGAAGAGGGGCAAGCTGGGCCCCCGATTTATTGGCCCATTCACGATTTTTGCCCGGGTTGGCAGAGTTGCTTATCGATTGGACCTATCGGACAAGCTCAATCAGATCCACAACACCTTTCATGTGTTTTAGCTTCGGAAGTGTGTTGTTGATGAGGCCACAATCATTTCCTTAGATGATATTCAAGTTGATGAGAGCCTAAATTATGTGGAGAAGCCCATTGCGGTTCTGGACAGAAAAGTGAAATCCCTTCGGAACAAAAGAAGTGAAGTTAGTAAAGGTGCAATAGCAGCACCGAAGAAGCTCCGAATGGACCTGGGAGCCGGAGGACAAGATGAAAAAGCATTATCCTCACTTCTTTATTAGCAAACTTCGAGGACGACGTCTAGTTCAAGTGGGCGAGATTTGTAACGCTTGGTTCAGGTATAATTTATTCTTTAAAATTTTGGAATTTTGTTGGAACTCGACGAGTCGGGGAGCTCCAACTCATCGTGTTGAGAAGGATTATGGCCACGAGTTTTAATGACCCAACTCGGCGAGTTAGGGTGTCCCAACTCGGCGAGTTGGCGGCTGGGATGAAACCCTAAATTTAAGGTGTTTCACCCTATTTAAAGAGCTTTAACCCCCTTGGATGGCCTCTTTACCATTCACCATTGTCTAGAAACCCTAGATTCGTATCTCTTGCGCTCAGTAAGAAGTTTCGAGACGCTTCGAGGACCTTGGATTCCCCATTCGAGGTGGAGATTATGGATGACCGAACCGTGAACGTTGACAGGGTATATTGGAGGATTATTCTAAATGTGTTCAGGGAGAGATTTCATATCGATTTGGTTCTGATTTCATTGCGAGGTCTGAAGGTGTTCATTGAGATGGATTGGTTGGGGCCCAATGGGGCCATGATAGACTGTGACCGTTAGCTGGTGATAGTTCGAATCCCAAGTTGGGGAGAACTGGTTATTCATGGAGAGAGAGCCTCGCATGTTCCAACTCTCTGTTCGGTTGTGAGGGCTAGGACGCTCCTTTAGCAGGTTTGTTATGGGTTCTTGGCTTATGTTTCAGACACGAGGGTGGAAGCCACGCCAAAGTTGAGTAGTGTTCCGATTGTGTGAGATTTTTCTGACGTATATCCTGAGGAGTTTCCAGGGGTGCCACCGGAGAGGCAAGTGGAGTTTCGTATTGATTTAGTGTCTCGTGCGACTCCGACAGCCAATGCACCATATGGGCTAGCTCTGATAGCCAAGGGGGTTAAATTTCTTTAAATAGGGTGCAACACCCTATTTAGGGTTTCGTCCCAGCCGCCAACTCCTCGAGTTGGGACACCCCGACTCACCAAGTTGGGTCATTAAAACCCGCGGCCACAATCCTTCTCAACACGATGAGTTGGAGCTCCCCAACTCGTCAATCTCCAACAAAAATTGCAAAATTTTAAAGAATAACTTATACATGAACCAACTGTTACACTATCCACCCCGTATATGAGCTATTGTGTTTTAGCTGTTATTCACGAGGTGATTTTTCTTACTTATTTCATAGTGTGTGTGCATGCTGACCAGTTTAGTCTTATTTTCTAACTGATGTTATGAGTTACTGAGTTGCCGATAGCTCCAAGGCATGACGTTAGCCCATCGAGACTGCAGATAGTCCCCATAGTTGCTAATAATGCACCAAGTGTGCTTTTAGCCCATAGGATGTGTTGTTATCCCACTAGGCGTGCTATTAGCCCATTCAGACTACTGATAGTCCCAAGGGTTGCTGATAATCCATAGTTGTTTATTTATGTTGTGTTGTAGGTGATGTTTTAGAGAACTCACTAAGCTTTGCGTGTACGATTGTGGATTTAAATGTGTTTTCAAGTACTTTAGATAATCACGAGAAGGTGAAGGCTTGATTGTACACTCTCCTCGGTAGTTTTTCATAATTTTGCATGTTATAACACTCTGATATTTTTAGATGACTGTATTCAATAGTTATGATTTTTTCTAACTTGGATTTTCTTGAAACTATGTTTTATATAAGTTAAAAATGAAAATTTTGGTTGTGATTTTCGGGATATTATAATATCTGACGCACTTCTGGAGAGATATATGGTTTGAAGATGTGATTCTCAAAGTTACTTTCCTAGAGCTCTATAAAATGTAGAATAACAAAAACTGTAAGGCAAGAGATAAAATTAGGGGTTCAGATGTCTCTATGTGCCATTAGGTTTGGAAGAGACATCCTCGTAGAGGTCGAGAGTCAAACGAGTCAGATAGATTAATCATTTGGTGAAGGAGATTAAGTTGTAAACAGTACTGATAAATATGTGTGGAAATCGGAAAATTATGTATGTTCTCTGTTAATTCTATGTGTTATTTTCTTGTTGACTTGGAAGACAAAAATAGCAATCTGAATTTTCATTGGGAGAGATAGATCTCCCTTAAAATAAATTGTTCTGCTTGGAGATTGTTATTAAATCGAGTTTTTGTGGCATGTAATCTGACCGAGAAAGGTAATCAACTTAATTCTATGTTATGCCCTTTTTGTCATGTTTTGGACAAGAGTGTGAATAATCTATTTTTTGGTTGTTTCTTTTTTGGGAAAATTTGGAAAAGGTTTTGCATGTGGAGTAATCTCTTGCCTTCCCCTCGTGTTAGTGCTACTAGTTTAATCTCAAGCTTGGGTTTAGTGTTAGTGTTGCTAAGTAAGACAAAAGCCAAGTTTAGGAGTTATCTTGTTTACTCGGTTATATGGTTGATTTGGAAACCCTAGAACTCTCTCATCTCCAAATGTATAAAGTGCAACCCGATGAAAATGGTAGATGAGATTAACGTACTAGTGGATTAAGCATATGTCGAATCTTTTTTCTTTAAATCGGAACGATTGGTGTAGTTCTCCTTTTTGTGCTTATATTTATATATGTACTTTGTAATATTCTAGCGTCTTTGCTATTTTTCCAATGTGTTCAAAAAATTATATATTTCTAATATTTGCCAACACCTTGCTAAGTTTTTAAGGTATTTGGGACCCTCCAAAACATTAACAAAACAAATTAAAAAAAAAAAAAAAAAAAAAAAAAAAAAAACTTATTCTGATTTCTAGTTTAACTCTATATTTGTAAAATACTTCATAAGAAAAAAAATTAAAATTAAAAGAAAAAAAATAGAAAAATTGGACACGAAGTTTTCCACCTATTATGTAAAGAAAAATATAAGATTTCTGATTTGTAGTATTTAGTTAAAGCTATCTAGTGTAACTACTCCCTTGTAGTCTAGATGTATCATATAATTAAAAACTAGGCGAATGCCCGCGCGTTGCGCAGAAGCATCTATATAGTTGAAAATCTTTACAAATATATGTTTTTTTAGATATAACAATAATGTCGTTGTTAAATTTGTTATAATAATTCGTATACTAAGTTGATATAGTATATTGATTATTTTGAATTATATGTTAATATATACATCTATTAAAACTGTATAATCTCAATCTTTTGAATGACCTCTACCTGCAGGTTACTTATGAATAAAATTAAATATAGTATATGGTTTAATATTATTTATAGTTGTTGTTATTGTTAATTCATTTTTAAAATTTATTTGTTGAACGTTTTAATTTCTACCAGTGTAATTATTTAAAACATCAAACATTTTTTTTAAAGGTAACAATATAATCATTTATATAGAGTTATTTTTAACTATTGTTATTGTAAGTTATTTTAAGCTACTTATTTCAAAACTTTTAACGATTATAAAATATCTTTAGGAAATATTTTAGTGAATTGATATTACAATTTAGTTTTTTTATTTAGCACTACAATTTATCACTTTTCACTATTCATAAAATATTCTTTGGATTTTTTAAGTGGAACTGAAATTTTTATTGAAGTTGATCCTGTAATGTTATATTTAAATTAACAATTTAAGTATTTTGTCCATACAGTTTCAAAGTTGTAGCTTTAAACTGATAATGGTTTACATACAACTATATATTAAATCAAATAAATTAAGTATAATATGTTAGATGTTAAAGACCTAACTTTATAAGTAGAAGTAAAAAATATTATTTTAATATTGAAATTTAGTTTATTTTTTATTACACTTTATGTTTGATACTTAATTTTTAACCTTATTAACCAATTTATAATCATTATTAGAAAGACACTAGAATTTATCACTTTTAACTATTTACAAAATATTTTTTGGGTTGTTTAAGTTGAAATAGATTTTATATTTAAGTTGATCTTGTAAAGTTATATTTAAATTAACAATTTAAGTATTTTATACAAATTGATCAAAAATTGTAGCTTTAAAATGATAATGGTTTACATAATAAGTTTCCGATGCACATTACCAATTATTCGTAATATATCGAAATGAAAATTGAGAATAAGATTTCATAAAAATAAAAATAATAAAATAGGAAAACGAATTTTTTTTGCCTACAAACTAGTACAATGGGCTAGGAGATAAAAATATAAATTGTTTAAACATCAACTCATAATAAGTTCCCGATGCATATTACCAATTATTCGGAGTTTGGAAGATATCTAAATGAAAATTGAGAACAAGATGCATAAAAATAAAAATAATAAAATAGAAAAAGGAGATTTTTTGCCTACAAACTAGTATAATGGGCTAGTCTCTTAAGATCGGGCTTCTAATTTGTAGTATGCTCGTTTCTTTGGCGCATGAAACTTGAACGGGTTTCATTTTTACAAACTTACAATCGTATGATCATATGCCATATAATATTTGTCACTTATTAATTCAAACTACTCCTAACAAAAGATATCTCACTGCTTATGTATATGTAGGAATTGTGTGTTCATAGGTATCCGCAAGTCAATAACAAAGTGTAGCGTGTCTCACATAATGTATAAATAAATCAATTTAAATAATACTAAAAGGATAGAGATCTTTTAGGGGTTGTTTGGAATTGCGTATCTAATTCATGTAAGTATTGTTTTATTATTATTATTTTTAATTTAATTTTATTTATTTATTTTGATAAAAATTGTTATCGGCACTTGTTTAAGAATGATTTAATCTCCATATAAAAAGCATCACTTATTCTCTAGGTTGTAATACTAATTTCTACATTTATGTAAAAATCAAATCAATTTACAAACTACAAATTGATTTTAACTCTAAAATTTAAAATTAAATATTATTCTATATATATATATATATATATATATATATATATATATATATATATATATAATATTGAAATACATATAAATATAAATAATTAAATTATTAATGATTAAATTTATCAATGTAGTTTACGATAAATATAGATGTAAATTTAAATTAGTAAATTATAAAGTTATTAATTTTTTTTATGAAAATATAATGTAAAATCATTAGTAGCAAATAAAAAATGTTATAATGTTTCATTTTCACTTTTCTTCGATATATTTTCCACTTTCCTATCTTCATTTCCCCTCTCCCACTTATTAGGGTTAAGGTCTTACTCGCACGCCATAAGAATCACTATTAACCTCATTCTTTCCCTTATCCGTTGATCATCGTCCACAAGCACTAGATATTGTCTCCTTTGAATTGTTGATACATGCATCCTTCTTTGCATTGTATCTCCTTGTCGTATGGCTACATCATCGCTCTAAGTTAGCTAATCATGTTATTCAAATAACCCCATCGATATCCACTCTCCTAAGTTGTGTAAGTTCTAATCAAATTGCTATTAAAATCTTGATGTTAATTCACTCTAAGTTGGTTGATCATTTTATTGAAATCCTGATCGTAATTCGTCTAGTGGTACATCTGTTATATCTTTTTTCATTGATTAGATATTGTTTTTGGTGTTGTGCATATCATATTGGTACTCCCACTAACATCGACATTCCTTGGGAATCCAATAAGTCCATAAAAGTTTATACTGGTAGGTACTTATATTCCGCCTCATGCTTCACCTTCTTTCTTTATGTATCATTCCATCGACACATTCAACAAATTTGCAGACTTTCTTCTCGCATCGACCCACTCTCCAAGATTTCTGATTTTATTATGAGTTCTTGATTTGAAGTTAGCTCCAAAAACCAATGCTTCATAATCTTTTATTACCATTATTCATAATCTTTATGGTATTGATGATTATCCTACGAAGAAAAAAGGTATTCATGGTACTTGGCTTGCTTAGGGAGAGTTGAACCTAATAAATTTAAGGACTTGACAAACTTTGACCTAGTTAGATCCGTTTAACCTGATGTCAAGACGCTCGGATAGGTTGAGCAAGGAGATATACATGGGAATCTACCGGTCACATTAAATAACCCGTATCTAGAACTGTGGATTCACTTTTCATCGATGTGCGGATTCTGTCCTTAATTCCGGTTGGATGGGGCGACTGGTAAATTCCGATAAATTAGGTCTGTAGAATATCATTTTCTTTCTTTCCGTCTGTCAGCCATATGTTGTCTCCTTTGCGTGACTTCCAATCCGACCTGGTACACAACATATGCAACTCTATTTCTCTGCAGGCTATATATATATATATATATATATATATATATATATATATGAAATTCTTCTTATCTGTTAGCCATATGTTGTCTCCTTTGCGTGACTTCCAATCCGACCTGGTACACAGCATATGCAACCTTCTACTTCTCAACCCCTCTGAAACAATAAGTAATAAAATTTTGAATCTATCCTTTCTCTGAATGGTTGTCTGCTCACCCGGTGTAAGGAGTACTATGGAAGTTCTTGATGGCTGGGGCATATCAGGAAGCGGGAAACATGTTCTAGTACACTTAAAATTGAACACATACAGATTTTCTGTAGATCTCACTGCTCGATTTAGGTGGACAACAATATCCCTGGTTGTAGTCAGTTAAATGGTCTTAAGAAAAATTTATTTAAGAATTAGGGCCAATCATGATGATAAAATTACAATTAGGTATATGCATATGTCATGTCATTGGTAAATTGTCCAAAATATCGTCACAAATTTTTCATGTTTAAGTGGACCACAATACTGGCGATCGATCAAACGAAGATGTGAAGATAAGGGTACCGACAAGTGGAATAAGGTTGTCCAATAACTTTGATCCCAAATCACTCTTAAAGTTAGCTATTGTTTTTGTTTTTGTTAAGTTTGTTCATATTGTTCTTCTAATTTAAATATTATGGGAGAATTAAAAATAAAAAATCAAAAAAATCATAAACATTCAAAAATCAGAAAAATTAAAAATCCAAAAATAGTGTTATTTCTGTTTTATTTCTTGTTCAAAAAATCAGAAATCCAAAAATATTTTTGTTTCTGTTTTAATTTGTGTGCTAAGTTTTCTTTTAGTTTTGTTTTGTCTTGAAAAGTGATTTCAGGTATAGATGAGACTCATGGAGTTTGTGTTGAAGATTTCTGAGCCAAAGGCTTCGTCTGTGAGCATCGAAGAATTCTCATTCGAAGGAGCAAGAAATGAAGATCATTCTTTCAACATTCAATCCTTCAACCCCAGAAGCAAGGTGAAGCAGAAATTGAAGATTATGTGACAGATTGCATTGAAGCCTCCTCAATCAGTCTACTTCTATCGTTGTACCTGCTAAAGTGATCCATAAAATTATTTCTCTCTAATGTTCTCTTTGAAGATTCTCAAGCTGAAAGCGCTATCTTTCAAGAATCAATACGTCAAGTCTCCTCACCCAATGTGCGTTCAATGCCAAATTCTGAAGAAAAGCTCAAGTGCTCAAGATGAAGTCATTCATTGAAGATTCATATGTTCATCCTGATGCTATGAAGAAATCTAAGGTTAAAGCTGAAGCCAAGCTCCCATTGAAGATTGACAAGAAGAGCCAGCTACTTTTTAGGGGGAGCTTGTTGGGTCAATTAAGAAAAGAAAGTTATAAACCAAGGGAGAGATTGTTTGGTCAAAAATATGGTTTATACTTTACTTTTCTGGGCAATTATGTTTTTCTGTAATATTTTTGGAGTTTACGGTCATGTTTACGGTTGAGTTTACGGCCGTAAACACCTTACGACCGTAAACCCATTTACAGCCCATGTTATCCGGCCCATGTTCTCCAAGTATAAATATAGGTGTTAGGGTGAGGAGTATAGATTGATGAACCCTAAGGAGTTTACGGCCAGAGAGAAGAGAGTTTACGGCCAGAGAGCATTTTGTGTGAATCTTTTGTATCTGGAACTTTAATTCTAATTAATTCATACAGAGATTCATATTATTCTTCTTCTCATTCTCTTCTATTTGATCTGACATCATCTATTTGCTTGGGATTCCGCACCATCAAACGGATTTGATTGATACACAGGCAAATTAGGGACTTACAGTACGGAACGTATATCTAACTAAAATCTAATTGATAATAGGTTGGGTGAATATGCTCAAAGCCCACAGCCAAACAAGGAACAGGAAATGAAGCAAAAAGTACACATCCTATTACCTATCGGATCCTCTATATATATATATATATATATATATATATATATATATATATATATATATATATATATATATATATATATATATATATATATATATATCCCTTGATGTATACATTAAGGAATCATAAGCTTAGCATTATGGTCCCTTTCTATTGACTGTACTAGACCCGACTGTTTTGTTTGTCGTTTGTAAAATGTAAGTATTTTAGTATTGTATATAGTAACTACTATTGTACTAAATGCCTTAAATTGATTATTAAGGTAGAATGTGATGGCTAGATCCCATACTAAATGCTCTCCCTGTCAAAAGATTATGGGACCCAAACGTGACCTCTGCAATCAATTGCAAGCTGTGAACGTCCATATTAAAATTATGTGATCATGTATACCCAATATAACTATCACCTTTTGTTTACAATAATGCGTTAGTGATTCATTGGTATAATTAGATCCTGTAATACTGCCCTGCTATAGCATCTTAGTATGTTCGTTCAATTATAGTATCTTAGTACCTTCTCTTGTTATAGTATCTTAGTATGTTCTTTCTATTATCGTGTATTGTATCTAGTATGAAATGAACCCCTAAACTATACCCATTATAGTTTACTAGTATTCTACTTGAACTATCATTGAAAAGACTCATTTAGCTACCAAGTTATGCTTGTACTTGAAAAACAGAGTTTTGTTAAACTATAAAGCAACATAACTGTAAAATAGTGTTTGAAATGTTTTGACCACTTATAAAAGAGATAAGCAACATTTTGAAAGCTACTTATAACAAACAATTACACAATTATCATTGTGTTCAACTTGTATTCCCCCTTAAAATCATTTAAAACAGTTAAAAGATTCATTACGGGGTATGGACTAACCTGATGTGGATGATTCAACGAATACGTGTGTAAGGATGAGAAGTTCCACGAATGAAGTCCCGAGACTTAACAAGTCCTAAATAACATATATTGGCATGAATATAGTGTTTATAAGCAACTATATGAAAGGAAGCACCTTCCGGGACTGGGAAGCACTTTGACCATGTGCTGGAATCACATGTGATTGGACTAAGGAAAGTGGAATGACTCTAACATGAGTTTAATATCATGGGTTTACGGCCCAAAGGAGTTTACAGCCGTAAACTCATGGTCAAACATGCATAAGTGTTGGTTTGAAGGCTAGGGAAGCTTGAGGGACTTTTGCTCTATACAAGGATGAGAAAGGCCAACTCTATGGAGAGTTTTGAGGTGTTTACGGCCAAGGGAGTTTACTCCTGGTAGTAAACTCCCTAAATGGTCACATTTAGGGTCGTAAAGGTAGGGAGTCTCAAGGGTTTAAGTGTTCTAAGTTTTAGCAAGAGTCTAGATGAGCTTAAGGTCCAAGACTTGACCTTAATTGGAGTTTACGGCCAAGGGTGTTTACTCTTGGGTCGTAAACTCTCTAAATGATGATTTTGGTGATGGTTCAAGGTCTTACAATGCACATGGGAGTGTTCTAGCCTCAAATCCAAGCCTTAGGAAGAGTTTAGGGCTCAAATGGCACCTTTATAGGGGTTTACGGCCATGGGAGATGGCTTGGCCGTAAACTCCTTTTGGTCTTGCATTCTTGATGTTTTCAAGGTTCTAAGCATGAGTCTTAGCTAGATATCAAGTATAGGGAAGAGGACTTACGATATAGAAACTTGAAATGGTTGTTTTTTGCCAATAACACTAGTGTGTGTTCTTGGTGTTCTTGCTGAACTTGAAGATCTAAGAAAACATGATTTCCATGTATGAAATCATGAGATGATGCTAGTTAATAAGGATTAACAACAAACTAGAGGAAGAACACTTACGATTTTTGAAGATCAAGGATGAAGATCGGGATGATAGTTGAGAGAGAAATGGAGTGTTCTTGAGGAGGAAGTGAGAGAATGAATAAAAGTTGAATGATATGAGTCTATAAAAGGGAGCTTATGGCCCTCCTTAAGTTTACGGCCGTAAACTCAAGTGCTTGAGGCCGTGAACTCTCCTTGATGAGGTTAAGGCTGGATTCGTTGCACAGTGTCTCTAGCAGGTACTTCCTAACACTTATTCCTTAAGTGTACTAGGATCAATCTCCTTAGAATGACCTTCAACAATGCTAAAACTCATTACCAATGAGTCTGACACTCAGTTGAGTTGAATGACTGAGTTTATAAAGAAAAAAAAATTCGAGTTGTCACATACATATACACACAAACACACACACACACACACACACACACACACATATATATATATATATATATATATATATATATATATATATATATATATATATATATGGTTAAATAAAATCATCCCATATAATTTCATCTAACACAGAAGGTCTTAAAAACAGATAATATGAACATATAATACTTAATTATCTAAATAATTCATTTCTATGTGTAAGATGAAAGTAACTATGCACTCACTTGTTAAGATTTTATGACTTGAAATTTGGGAAGAGATTCGCCTAACACTTTAGCTTTTCCTTTATTTTACCTAGGTACGAATATAACTAAGCCTTAGTCTTATATTCCTTGTGACTAACGATATTCTAGATTCCTCAGCAATCCCAATATCTACTGATCTATAGCTGATAAAGAGCAACCAGGTAAGATCATATCGGAGGTATGGTTTGTTTAGTACACAGAGTATACTATATTGAAATACCACTTTGAACACCTAATAAAATTTAGCTTAGATATCACCCCGGTAAGTAGATCAATCAGTATTATGAGATGGAATTACTAATAAATCTTACTTATAGATTCATAATAATGAATATGGATATAAATATAAGTTACACTAAAAGCAATATAAGTGTAGCTTAACTTACATAGATTTTCCTAACAAAAGTCCGAAAATTGTACTCGCAAAACTCTGACTCGAGAGCTTCTACTTACCAGGCAATCAGAGACTCCAGAGCCTCTCTTGAATACCCTAATTGCTAAAGAAATTCGAGTTTTGGTAGAAGAAATCCAGAGCAATTTCTCTAGTGGGGTGAGAGAACAAAATGAGGGTTGCCTGCTATTTATCAGGAAATTTCTTGGAGTCATGTCACACCCAGACGAGAGGTGCGCCATGAACTAGCTCTGGTCAGCCTCCCTCCTCGCGACACATGGCAGGATTGCAACACTCGATTCAAGGTATTTTTCATTTTGACCCTTTGTATAAATATAGTATGCAAAATTGGTCCATAAGGGTGTTAAATGAAAAATGGGGAGCACGTGCGTACGCTAGGCATAGATCCTAGTACGCTCGGTGTATGTGGTCAGGGGACTAACCTTAAGTTTTAGGGTTTGGACCCTATTTAAACTTGTTTGGTTGATGGTTTATTTAATACATAAATAATTTTTTTTGTTTATGAGTTTTGGGATGTTACAAGTTGGTATCAGAGCCTTAGCTTGAGGGATTCGGGCATACTCTCGGGTGTGCCTGAACCGAAATTAAGGATTTGATAGATTTTTCATAAGAAGAAATGTTTATAGAAGAAATTTATAACAAAAGAAAGGGGTGTGGTGCATGCAATCGAGCGAGCTTGAGTAAGTTTTCCCAAAACACCCATACATGTTCTTGTAATATGCTTTGAATTGTGAATCTGTGAATCACATGCTAGACTAGAGCAAAGAATCTGATCAAGATTTTACATGATAGAATGCTAAAATAGATGCATGCATATGCCTATTGTATGAGCTTATAGACTTGTATGCTTGTACTGGTTCAGTTAGTGATAGGGTGACCTGTTTAGGTTAGGCTTTGATTTAGATTACTCAATGATCGAATGTTTCTTCCTTTGTGCTCTTAGGAGTTCCCACTAACATCAGCTAACTAGTAAGCGAATACGCTTAGTTTCATACATTGAGATTAGATAATTTTAGAAGATTAGGTTTAACCCTATTGCACAGGTCTTGTCTGAGTCCAACCATTGTAGGGTGAGATCATTCATTCAAAGAATTATCTATTGTCAGTGATATGTAATTGTGTTCGTAGGCTAGTTTGAGGGTGTTAGAGGGAGTTCCTTCTGCAATTGATAGTAGAGAGTGGTGTGGTGGTAGCCTTAGGAAAACCCAGGAGGTGATTTGGTGTGGAGATCTTTGCATTGAGGTTGTTTGGATTGATAGGGAAGTGACTTGGGGGATTCGAGGCGAACCTTACGGAAAGTACATATATATATGGAAGGTAGTATGGGCCCGTACGACTACAAGCATAGGATCCCAACTCGAGTTAAGGAAAGTCAGGATGATACCTGGAAGCTTGTAGAAGGTGGGAGTCTTCGATTATACATTATGATGGTGTGAATGGTTTATTTTTAAGTAACGTGGTCACTCGAGGAGTTTTGATAGTGGTTATTGTGCCGATGATGGTTTGGGTTCGGGCTATGGGGCCGGGTTTATGGATGATCAGATGCGGGAGTTCATTTCTCAGAGATTACCCGCAGTATTCTTGAGTAGACTCCTATGATCTTCGGTATGGTCAAGGAGGGAATTATGGAGATTCTGAATGAGCGCTTCGGCGATTTTTGTTCTGAGATGGTGGCGATCGTGGGAGCCTGCTCTTTTACTTTCCAAGATTTTTGGGCATGTGGAGCTCCGAAGTTCTTCGGGAAGAAGGACCCGATTGCGAGCAGGCGTTGGTTAGTGAATCTCATGAACACCTTCCGTACTAGTATTTCCCTGAGGGGGGGGGGGGGCAAGGTCAGACTTGAATCATGTCTTATGAAACACAAAGCTTGAGATTTGTGGGAGGAGGTTGGACACGCCTTGGGAGGCGAGCAATTTGAGTCGATGACTTGGGAGGATTTTGTGACAAGGTTTTTGGCTAAGTTTGCACTAATAATAGAGGTCTAACAGTTGGCAAGGAAGTTTTAGGACCTTCACTAGACTACTAAGATAATGGTTGAGATCACTATTATGTTTCGAGAGAGGACGTTATTGCTTTCGCAGTATGTGGTAGAGAAGGAGAAGATGAAGGCGAGATACCATGATATCTTGAGGAGTGATATCAGGTAGTTTGTAAGCAGATCTAGTTGCAAGACACTAGATGATATGGTGGCGCAAGCTAGAGATAGGGAGATTAATCTAGGGATGGAGAAGAAGACGAAGCCGAATCAGGTACAATGTTATGAGGGTTCAGCCAAGTGGCTCAAGTTTTTTAATTTGAGATCAAAGGGCCAGCAGGGTTGGGGCCGCTGTAGAAAGTGCAACATGACGCACGATGGAGCTTGCAGAAGAGGTGGTTCAGGCTGCTACAAGCGTGGAAAGACTTGGAACTTTAGTTGGGATTTCACAACCACCACCCAGGGATCGAGTCTAATTTGCTTTTATTTCAATCAGAGGGGTCATAAAAAAGCCGATTGTCCAAGTTTAGAAGCGGCAGGACCAGTTGCAGCACCCTCTCCGACGACCTTACGGATTACAGATTGTCGTCAGGGAAAGGTGGAGGCGACTATTGTGAGGAGTTGGGTATTTCAGCTAACAACCAAGGAGGCTCGTGCAACACCTGATGTGCTAATGGTTATGTATCTTCTCCTTATCTATTTATTTATGTTGATTTTCCTTCTTATAGTTGTGTTTTGATTTAGGGCCGTTCCTTGTGTGCGATATCTCTGCTCTGGTTTTGTTTGATTTGGGGGCTACTCGGTCCTTTCTATCTCTTGTGATCAACAAGAGGCTTGCCGATGCTCCGGGAGAGCAAGAGTATCCATTAGAGGTTGATATTGCTGATGATAAACCTGTACGAGTATCGAGGGTTCATCGGGGTTATATATTGCAGTTTTATAGTGAGCGATACTTGATTGATTGGTTCTTATTCCTCCGCGTGAGAGCTAGGTTATTATGTGGATGGATTGGTTGAGCCCCAATGGAGCAATGATTGATTGTAAGCATCAGATGGTACGTATTTGGACCCCAAGCGGGGGAGAGTTAGTGACTCTGGGAGAGAGTGTTCAGCGTGAGCCGGCTCTATGTTCATTAGCTAGGGCCAGACGCTATCTTCGGCAGGGTGGTTCTAGGTTTGTGGCTTATGTGATGGATACCTAGGAGACGGGTAAAATGACTACGGGTGATGTACTGATTGTTCGGGAGTACTAAGATGTGTTCCCGAGGGATTTTCCTGGAGTACCTCAGGAGAGGCAGGTGGATTTTCTTGGAGTGCAAAAGTACCTTATTGTTTAGCACCTCTAGGTATATACGAGTTGACTAAACAACTACAGGAGCTGTTAGACATGGAATTTAATCGGCCGAGTAGTTCACCATGGGGAACATCGAACTTGTTTGTGAAGAAGAAGGATGGGTCGCATCGGATGTGTATAGACTACTAGGAGCTGAATAACCTAATGTTGAAGAACCGTTATCTACTCCTGAGGATTGATGATTTATTTGACAAACTCAAGGATGGATCTTGGTTTTCCAAGATTGATCTGGATTTGGGTTATCATCAGATGAGGTTTAGAGTGGCAGATGCGCAGAAGACCGTCCTCGTTACGGTCAACACAAGTTCGTGGCGATGCCCTTCAGGCTTATCAATGCTCCAACCACATTCATGGATCTCATGAATCGCGTATGCAGGCCTATGCTAGATCAGTCTGCGATTGTGATTATTGATGACATCCTGGTCTATTCCAATACCCAAGAGCAGCATGAGCAGCATCCAAGGGAGGTTTTGGAGACCCAAAGGAGGGAGAGGTTGTTTGCAAGTTTCACCGAGTGTGAGTTCTGGTTGCGCAAGGTGCAGTTTATGGGGCACCTTGTTAACCAAAATGGTATTCTGGTCGATTCGGCTAAGGTTGAAGCGGTGATGAAGTGGGAAGATCCGAGGTCTCCATCTGAGATTCAGATTTTCCTTGGATTGGCTGGTTACTATCACAGATTTATTGAGGATTTATCCAAGATGGTGATTCCTTTGACTCGGTTGACGAAGAAGATTATCACGTTTTGTTGGAGGCCTGAGCAACAAACAACTTTTGAGACTCGGAGGAGGAGATTGTGTGAGGCATCGATTTTGACCCGGTTGGAGGTTGTTGAGGATTTCATGATGTATTGTAATGCATCGATCATAGGTTTGGGTGTAGTGCTGATGCAGTGGGTTCATATGATCGCTTACGCTACGAGGAAGCTGAAGCCTCACGAGGCAAATTATCCTACACGTGATTTGTAGTTAGGGTTGTGGTGTTCGCCCTCAATATTTGTCGACATTACCTCTATGGTGTCTGTTGTACTATCTATAGAATTAGGTGTCTAAGCCCATAACTATCACCACGACAATTTGATAGGATGGACTCTTGAGAAGAGGTTATTTATGATTTATTAATATATTATAAGTTCTAATATATTAATATGAAATCATATTATTTAATTAGTACTGATCAAGAATTAATTTGGAATTAATTTAGTGATCAAAAGAGACTAATTAAATGTAAGGGGATAGATTTGGTAAATCAATTATTAATTTGGAATTAATTTAGTGATCAAAAGAGACTAATTAAATGTAAGGTGATAGATTTGGTAAATCAATTATTCTTATGGTGTGGGCTTATGGTTATTTAGGATGTGCTAAACGTATATGTTAGTCCATGGATAGTCCATGGAGGTTTTAACCCGGAGATCCTCAGTAAGATGAAAAGTCATTCACATTAGGGTTTACATGGATGTAACCCTAATCCTAGCCACACTATATAAGAAGACCCTAGGCTACTAAAATCGACACCCTAGAGATCTTTGGAAGACTATAAACGATTTTAGCATGCTTAAACTCTATCAAAAGTCATCCTTTGTCTAAAGTGTGTTTTCATTCCATTTGAGGTGCAACACTTGTGGCACTAAGTTCTTAAGGCCAAAAACAACAAGTTCAACAAGCCACAACCAAGAGGTAACTCCATAACTCAATTTTATGTTGTTTATATCATTTTGTGTGATAGTTGTAGGCTGAATGATTTGATAACAATATTGGATGTATAATTAGATAAAAAAAAAACAGATCCAAAGCATTTAGAGTTGTATATGTATCATAGGATGTTATAGTATTCTAATACCCATCAGTATCTACACGGATCACAAAATTCTGAGGTATCTGATGGGTCAGTCGAATTTGAATATGAGGCAACATAGATTGTTCTATGTGGTGAAGGGTTATGATTGTGAAATCCTTTATCACTCGGGAAAGGCCAACGTGGTCGTCGATGCTCTCAGCCGCAAGGTGGTTGCTGCTCCGATCAGGGATATGTCTTTGAGGATGACTGTGATTACCCCATTCTTAGAGTAGATTCGGGAGGCTCAGGTTGAGGGTATGAAGGAAGAGCACCGGAAGAGTGAGCATATAGTGGGTCAGGTGGCTTCCTTCGATTATGATAGTCAAGTATTATTGACCCTTCATCACAGGGTGTGGGTTCCATATTAGGGTGGTGTACGTCAGCTTGTGACGGAGGAGCCACACAAGTTGAGATTATCTATTCATAAAAACCTCATTAAACTCACAAGTTAGAGAAATGAAAAGTTTTGACAAGTTTCAAAACATGCCCTCAAGTTTTGGAATTTGTAAAGTTTCACTTTTGAATACTTTAGTTCCAAACCCTAGAGTTTTAAAAGTTAAAATTCTACCCTTATACTTTATATTATTATTATACATTTAATAACTATATATATATATATATATATATATATATATATATATATATATATGTATAAGACAACTCAGTCTTACCGTTAGTAGGTCTCATTTACGAAACATGTCTATAAGGGGGTATATGGTTACTTCCTATAAAATGGCAGTTTAATGGGTGTCCACTTTCACCCACCGCTTCCTTGAACGGAGGATGGTCGTTAGCCGAACGGGTAGGATAGAACATTAATTCTCATTAAAAGTATAATGAGAATACCAAGTAACTAAACACTTATAAATTTCCAATCTAAGTTACTTAGGAAAAATATGAATTTGGTGCTAACCCATTAAATTGCACTTTACACCTTGCTAAGTCGTTAGTGGAGCGTGTGCGGTTAACCGACACACTAATCTGGGACTGACAGTGTGTGGCAAAGGGTAGCTTGATGTTTGTCATAGATCAATGGAGTGTGTGTGGTTAATCGACACATTAATTAGGTGATAAATGACATCGAGAGTACCAAGCTAATTTTTATGGTTATTCACACATTTTATGTGATCCTCGACATCCCAGCCACAAACTTGAAGGTCACAATCGAGATTTAAACATGCCATTGTGTAAGTCCCCAAATTGCTTGAGTATCAATCAGATCCATTTGATGGTGCAGAATCCCAATCAAACGGATGATGTCAGATTAATATAGAAGAGAAGAAGACGAAGAATTTAAATGAATCTATGATGTATTCAAAGATATGATTGATGCTCCTTACAATAGATTCATGCACACACACACTCTTCTCTCTAACTTTCTCTCTCTTCTCTAGCTATACACTCACGTGCACTCCTCACCCTATATATATGAGACACCAGTCGCATACCCTGTGTACGGCTGTACACAACCTCAAAATTACAGAAAAATATATTTTCTTAGAAAAGCAAAGTATAAACCATATTTTTGACCCAACAATCTCCCCCTTGGTTTATAACTTTCTTTTCTAATTGACCCAACAAGCTCCCCCTAAAAAGTAGCTGGCTTTTCTTGTTAATCTTTAGTTGGAGATTGGCTTCAGCGTTTATCTTCGATTTCTTCACAACATCAGGATGAACATATGAATCTTCTATGAATGACATTATCATGAGCAGTTGGGCATTTCTTCAAAATTTGACTCTAAACGCACATTGGGTGAGGAGGCTTGATGAAAAGATTCTTGAAAGATAGCACTTTCAGCTTGAGAATATTTAGAGAAAACAACGGAGAGAAATAATCTTCTAGATCACTTCAGCATGTTTATAGATAGCAGCAGATTGATTGAGGAGGCTTCAATGCAATCTGTCATATAATCTTCAAGCGCAACTTGACCTTGCTTCTGGGGTTGAAGGATTGAATGCTTAAAGAATAATCTTCATTTCTTGCTCCTTCGAATGAAAATTCTTCGATGATCACGGATGAAGCCTTGGATCAGAAAATCTCGATACAGTCTCCATGAGTCTTATCTATACCTGAAATCAGTTTTCAAGACAAAACAAAACTAAAGGAAAACTTAGCACACAAAAAAATATTTTTGGATTTTTGATTTTTCTGAACAAGAAATAAAACAGACACAACACTATTTTTTTATTTTTTATTTTCTATTTTTTTTGTTTGATTTTTGAATTTTTCTGATTTTTGTTTGATTTTTGAATTTTTTTTAATTCTCCCCCTAAATTTGTGCATAGAGGAAAACTATGAACAAATTTAACAAAAACAAAAATATTTGGGATCAAAGTTGTTAGAGAGTCTTAATCCGTTTGTCATTACCATCCCCTTCATGAATAGATCTGGTCGATCGCCGGTATTGTGGTCCACTTAAGCACGAAAAATTGTGACAAATTTTGGACATGCTATAAGTGATAAGAGAAGTTGATCCTATGTTCCTAGATAAAACTTCCTAAGGACCATTCATCTGACGACGACCAAGGATATTGTTGTCCACCTAAATTTAGCAACGAGATCTACAGACAATCTAGAATTGTTCAATTTTAGGTATACTAGAACATGTTTCCCACTTCCTGATATACCCCAATAATCAAGAACTTCTGAGATACTCCTTACTTTTGGTGAGCAGACTATTATTCATAAAGAGGATAGATTTAGATTATTATTAATTATAGTTTTTTTAGAGGGATTGAGAAGTAAAAGGTTGCATATGCTGTGTATTAGGTCGGATTGTTAATCACACAAAGGAGACAACATATGGCTAACAGATAGGAAAATTTTCATAGATATAATATGCAGAGAAATAGATTTGCATATGTTGCAGTCCAGGTTGGATCTCTTCCAATCACGTAAAGGAGGCAACATATAACTAATAGTAAGAAAGAAAGAAAATAATTTTCTACACATCTACTTTATCAGAATTCCCCAGTCGCTCCGTCAATACCGGAATTAAGGACAGAATCTGTACATCGAGGAAAAGTAAAACCACAGTTCTAGATACGGGTTCTTTAATGTGACTGGTGGATTCTCATGTATATCTCCCTGCTCAACCTATCCAAGCGTCGTATTGTCAGGCTAAACGGATCTATCTAGGTCAAGATTTGTCAAGTTGTTTGATTTCTTAAGTTCATCTTTGCCTAGCAAAGTCCATTTAAATTCTTCGTGCCTACCAGTGCATCGAACACAGAGCCTAGACAATTTAGCTTTGGTACTTTACACAGACTCAGATTGCCCATTATCACTTGTTGATATCACTTCCCAACACATCATTACACTGAAAAAATATTTATATAATCATGAATTGTCTTTAAAACGAAGCAGAGTAAGATAAACTCAGGAGTATAGAGAAGAAAACTCAAACCGTAAGTCACTGATTGAATCTGCATCTAGAAGGTCTGAGAACAGCACGCATAAACTCAGAACAGATCCGAAAATTCTTCACATCATTAAGCACAAACCTAATGTGTGATTCCTTCCTTTCTTCCTATCCCGCAAAGGACACATACTCTCAAACAAAGTTCTGAGTGTTACACAGTTGAGAGATACCTCCAATCATGTGTCTGGAACAGCCACTATCAACAAACTGAAATCTGATGATATGCCTCCATAGCTGCTCCGACACAGAGTGAGATCAATTAGTCTTTGGAACCCAGTCCATTTTGAAACTGGGTTGACCTTTGTCATCTTTACACGATACTCTCTCCCATGACATGTCCTGCATATCACAAACAGAAGATGTAGAAATATTAGAATCGTTAGAAGACTTGGGAGAGTGAGCCTTTGGAACCCATTTGTAGTTGGGTTTAACCCATTTCTTTTTCGATCTGATGGGTGGATCAATACTTGCTTTTGATCTTGATTTAGGCCGTTGAGATGACTTTGATTTTGGCTTCACGAGAGCATCTCGTAGATTTTTCTTCTTGGTCGGCATTCCCTTCATGCCTTTGGGATTCATATTCTTGGCCATGTGGGTATGATTCTTGGCCTTCTGCGCGTTCTAGTCACCATTGTCTGAACGTGAACTTGAGGGGTTTCATTTATAAAATCTCCCTCTTGGCGCGTTCTTCCAGCCTTATGCATAGTAGGGAACATAAGCTCGATTAGGACAATTTCTGGCAATGTGTCCAGGTGTTCCACAGCGAAAACAAGTCTTTTTCTTCACTGTGAAGTTGTTTCTTCCTGCCCCTGGTGGCGTATCCTTGCCTTGTCTCTGGTTGTTCCCACATGCACACTTATAGCAAGCCGTCAGCTTTGCATGTTTTGAAGGCATGTATTTCTCAACAGCAGGTTGATCAGAAGCAACTGAGTTCGAAGCAACAGATTCAGAGTTCATGGATTCATTGGATTGTTCAATAGTTTTCTCCTTGTTCTCATCTTCTACTACTTTACCTGCAAATGTAACAAAATCATTAGAAACGTTCACTTAATCCTTTTCTGGCACAACCACAATAGGTTTCCCATATTGGAGATGAGCCTCATTTTCAATTTCTTCCTGTGTCATAGGGATGGATGTGTAGTTATGATTGAAAGGTGGAGGAGCACAATTATACCCTAAACCCTTGTTTTGATTATCTTTGAATTTTAATTGGTTTTCAAATAATGACTCGACTGTCTTACTTGACGCAGTGCAATTTTTGAAACTAATATCTGTTTTTCCACACTTAATTTTCAAAGCGTCAAGTTCTTCAGTTACAGCAGCAAGTTTGCGTTTAATGTGATCGTAGTTTTCACACTTGTTGTTGTACTCTTCCTGAACCTTCCTAAAGTCTTTGGTTTTTGCTTCTAGTTGTGCTTTTAGAGGTTTTTGATCCTTCCTAATTGTGTATCATTCGTATTTTAAGTCCTCATTTGTCTCTCTTGATTAGATCTATTGATTCTCGTAAAAATTTAATAGTTTTAACACAAGATGGAGAGCAACCGGATTCATTTACCTCTTTGACCTTGATATTTGAAGAACTTATTATTTTATTTTTTATTTTTTATTTTTTTTAATTGCCCTTTAACTTAAAAACCGAGAAAGTCAACCTTAAAAGTCAAATTTAAAAAGTCAAACTCAAAAGTCAAACTTAAAAGTCAAACCGAAAAGCTAAATTTGAAAAATTAAAAGTCAAACGAGAAAGTCAAAGTTTAAAGTCAAGTCAAATTTTAAAAATCAAAGTCAAAATTTTTAAGGTCAGAAGAAAAAAAATAAAATCAAAAATCAAAAATTAAAATTTTTGGATTGAAAATGGAATTTAAAAATTAACAAATTTGATTTTTGGGTTAAAATTGTGAAATTAGAATCGAGATGGAGTCTTTATGAATTAAAATGGGAAGAGATATCACATCAAGCAAGTTAGATGAGATGGTAAGGCGTGAGTGTTGATGTATCAAAGGTCCTAGGTTCGAATCTTGCAACCCCAAAATCCCTTTTGAATATTTTCTGTTTGTTGCGAGGCTATATGTTTAAAAGTAGCAAGTACTTTAACACATTGTAGCGTAGTTCAGCTGGAAAGGCGCGTGGCTTATGAACTTGGAAAACCGGGTTCGAATACTGGCAGCCCCAATTTCTCTTTCCCTTTTTATACGAAGCTATGCTGCAAGGACGAGGAGGATGCGAAGCCCAGCCGTAAATGTCCGAACCCCACACACCGAGCCGCACACTCCCAAATATTTTTGTTTTTGTTAAATTTGTTCATAGTTTTCCTCTAAGCACAAATTTATGGGGAGTATTAAAAAAAATTCAAAAATCAAACAAAAATCAGAAAAATTCAAAATCAAACAAAAAATAATAAATTAAAAATATATATATATATATATATATATATATATATATATATATATATATATATATATAGTGTTATTTCTGTTTTATTTTTTTTTTCAGAAAATATCAAAAATCCAAAAATATTTTTTGTGTGCTAATTTTTCTTTTAGTTTTGTTTTGTCTTGAAAAGTGATTTCAGTTGTAGATGAGACTCATGGAGTTTGTATCGAGATTTCTAAGTCGAAGCTTCATCCGTGAGCATCGAAGAATTTTCATTCGAAGGAGCAAGAAATGAAGATTATTCTTTCGACATTCAATCCTTCAACCCCAGAAGCAAGGTGAAGTTGACTTCAAGATTATGTGACGGATTGCATTGAAGCCTCCTCAATCAGTCTGTTGCTATCTATAAACCTGCTGAAGTGATCCAGAAGATTCGTTCTCTCTGTTCTCTCTGAAGATTCTCAAGCTGAAAGCGCTATCTTTCAAGAATCAGTACATCAAGCCTCCTCACCCAATGTGCGTTCAATGTCAAATTCTGTAGAAATCCCAGTTGCTCAAGATGAAGTCATTTATTGAAGATTCATATGTTCATCTTGATGCTGCGAAGAAATTTGAAGATTAATGCTGAAGCCAAGCTCCCAATGAAGATTAACAAGAAAAGCCAACTACTTTTAATGGGGAGTTTGTTGGGCCAATTAGAAAAGAAAGCTATAAACCAAAGGGGAGATTGTTGGGTCAAAAATATGGTTTATACTTTGCTTTTCTAAGAAAATATATTTTTCTGTAACTTTGAGGCTGTGTACGGCCGTACATGTTTGTACGGCCACACACCTTGTGTACGGCCGTACACAGGGTGTGCGGCTGATGTCTCATATATATAGGGTGAGGAGTGCATGTGAGTGTACGGCTAGAGAAGAAAGAGAAAGTTAGAGAGAATAGTGTGTGTGTGTGTGTGCATGAATCTATTGTAAGGAGCATCAATCATATCTTTGAATACATCATAGATTCATCTAAATTCTTCTTCTACTTCTCTTCTATATTCATCTGACATCATCCATTTGATTGGGATTCCGCACCATCAAACAGATCTGATTGATACTCAAGCAATTTGGGGACTTATAATTGGTATCAGAGCTTGGTTTGTATCAGTCAATTTTGTCAGATCTGGAGCTTATTTGGTCTTATTTTGAAAAGATAATAGCGTTTTTGGATAGATCTCTGAAAATTAGGGGGGGGGGGGGGGTTCTTCTTTGCAAAAAACGATTTTTTGATCGAGTTTTGGAGCAAAAAAGGGTAAAAAATGTCATTTTTTCACGAATCTATTGAAGGTGTGCGGCTGGTTAAAGGTTTGTGGCTCGGGTATGCGGCTAGGGAGTGTGTGGCTCGGTGTGTGCGGCCCGGTGTGCGGCTCAGACGTGTATGGATCGGAGTGTGCAATTCGGTGTGCGGCCTTGGAGTGTGCAACTCGGTCTTGCCTCTGGTTCACGGCTCAGCAGTATCGTTCTTGGCTTTGCGGCTTCGTCCTCGCTTCGCAGCCATCCTCGCACAGCAAGCTTCACATTAAAAAAAGGGAACGAATTGAGGGTGTCGGGGATCGATCCTAGGACCTCCAGCTCACAAACACAGCGCCTTACCATCTCAGCTAGCAAGCTCCTTGTGTCATTCCTCCGAATTTTAAAACATAACCCATCTTTCTCGCTTGCAAGTTTCGAAATTTTGACAAAATCAGCCCAAAAATCAATTCCTTTTATTTTTAAATTCCATTTTCAACCCAAAAATTTTAGTTTTTAATTTTGAATTTTATTTTTAACTTTTGACTTTTATTTTTGACCTTTGACCTTCAAGTTTGACCTTTGACTTTAAACTTTGACTTTTTCATTTAACTTTCAAATTTTCAAATTTAGCTTTTCGATTTGACTTTGAAGTTTGATTTTTCAAGTTTGACTTTTTAAATTTGACTTTTAAGGTTGACTTTTGAGTTTTTAGTCAAGGGGCATATTTTTATAAAAATGAGTTCATCATCCATTCCGGTAAATGAAATTTCATGTACTCCATCTTGTGTTAAAACTATTAAATTTTTACGAGAATCAATAGATCTAATCAAGAGAGAGAATGAGGACCTAAAATTTGACAGATACACCATTAGGAAAGAACAAAAACTGTTAAAATCTCAATTAGAAACCAAAATCAAGGATTTCCGAAAACTCCAAGAAGATTACACCAACAAGTGTGAAAATTATGATCACATTAAGAAAAAACTTGCTACAGTAACTGAAGAACTTGACGCTTTGAAAATTAAGTATGGAAAAACAGATATTAGTTTCAAAATTATACTGCGTCAAGTAAGTAAGTCGAGTCCTTATTTGAAAACCAATTTAAATTCAAAGATAATCAAAACAAGGGTTTAGGGTATGATTGTGTTCCTCCACCTTTCAATCATAACTACACATTTATCCCTATGACATAGGAAGAAATTGACAAGGAGGCACATCTCCAATATGGGAAACCTGTTGTGGTTGTGCCAGAAAAGGATGAAGTGAACGTTTCTAATGATTCTGTTACATGTGCAGGTAAAGTAGTAGAAGATGAGAACAAGGAGAACACCATTGAAGAAACCAACATCTCCTTGAACTTTGAATCTGTTGCTTCGAACTCAGTTGATTCTGATCAACCTGCTATTGAGAAATACAAGCCACCAAATCAAGTGAAACAGCCGACTTGTTGCAAGTGTGTATGTGGGAACAAACATAAACAAGGCAAGGATACGCCACCAGGGGCAGGAAGAAACAACTTCCCAGTGAAGAAAAAGACATGCTTTCACTGTGGAACACCTGGACACATTGCCAGAAATTGTCCTAATCGCGCATACGTTCCCTACTATGCACAAGGCTGGCAGAAAACACCAAGAGGGAGATTTTCCAAAAGAAACCCCTCAAGGTCACAATCACGAAATGGCGACGGGAATGCCAATAATGGCAAGAGTTCAACTCCCAAGGCCAAGAAATCAAATCCCAAGGGCAAGAAAGGAATGCCAGCCAAGAAGTCCAATCCAAGAGTTGCTCCAGTGAAGCCAAGACCGGTTAGGTCAAAGTCATCTCGACGATCGGCTTCAAGTTCAAAATCAAGTGCCGAGGCACCCATCAGATCGAAAAAGAAATGGGTTAAACCCAACTACAAATGGGTACCAAAGGTTCAATCTCCCAAATCTCCTAATGTTTCTAATATTTCTACATCTCCTGTTTGTGATAAACAGGATATGTCATGGGAGAGAGTACCGTGCAAGGATGAAAAATGTCAACTTAGTTTAAAAATGGACTGGGTTCCAAAGACCAACTGATCCCGATATGTGCCGGAGTAGCTATGGAGGCATATCATTAGACTTCGGTTTATTGATAGTGGTTGTTCCAGGAACATGATAGGAGACATCTCTCAACTATACAACACTCGGAAATTTGTTTGAGAGTATGTGTCCTTTGCGGGAAGGGAAGAAAGGAAGGGGTCACTCATGGGGTTTGTGCTTAACGACATGAAGAATTTTCGGATCTGTTCTGAGGTTACGCGTATTGTTCTCATACTTTCTGGATGCAAATTCAATCGGTGAATTACGGTTCGAGTTTTCTTCTCTATACTCCTGAGTTTATCTTTATCTGATTCATTTTGAAGATAATTTTTTTATTTATTTTATTTTATTTTCTTATAGTTTTTGTTAGTATTGTTTGGGAAGTGATATCAACAAGTGATAATGGGAAATCTGAGTTTGTGTAAAGTACCAAAGCTGAATTGTCTAGGCTCTGTGTTCGATGCGCTGGTAGGCACGAAGGATTTAAATGGACTTGACTAGGCAAAGAGGAACTTAATAAATCAAATGACTTGACAAATCTTGACCTAGATAGATCCGTTCAGCCTGACAATACGACGCTTGGATAGGTTGAGCAGGGAGATATACATGAGAATCCACCAGTCACATTAAAGAACCCGTATCTAGAACTGTGGTTTTATTTTTCCTCGATGTACGGATTCTGTCCTTAATTCCGGTATTGACGGAGCGACTGGGGAATTCCGATAAAGTAGGTCTATAGAAAATTATTTTCTTTCTTTCTTACTGTTAGTCATATGTTGCCTCCTTTACGTGATTAGAAGAGATCCGACCTGGATTGCATCATATGCAAATCTATTTCTCTGCATATTATATCTATGAAATTCTTCCTATCTGTTAGCCATATGTTGTCTCCTTAGTGTGATTAACAATCTGACCTGGTACACAACATATGCAACCTTTTACTTCTCAATCCCTCTAAAAAAAACTATAATTAATAATAATCTAAATCTATCCTCTCTATGAATAATAGTCTTCTCACCTAAAGTAAGGAGTATCTCAGAAGTTCTTGATTATTGGGGTATATCAAGAAGCGGGAAACATGTTCTAGTACACCTAAAATTGAACAATTCTAGATTATATGTAGATCTCACAGCTCAATTTAGGTGGACAACACTATCCTTGTTTGTCGTTAGATGAATGGTCCTTAGGAAGTTTTATCTAGGAACATGGGATCGACTTCTCTTGTCACTTATAGCATGTCCAAAATTTGTCATAATATTTCATGCTTAAGTGGACCACAATACCGGCGATCGACCAGATCTATTCATGAAGGGGATGGTACTGACAAACGGATTAAGACTCTCTAACAACTTTGATCCCAAATATTTTTGTTTTTGTTAAATTTGTTCATAGTTTTCCTCTATGCACAAATTTAGGGGGAGAATTAAAATAAAAAAAAATTCAAAAATCAAACAAAAATCAGAAAAATTCAAAAATCAAACAAAAAATAGAAAATTAAAAATCCAAAAAAAAAATAGTGTTGTTTCTGTTTTATTTCTTGTTCAGAAAAATCAAAAATCCAAAAATATTTTTCAGGTATAGATAAGACTCATGGAGATTGTATCGAGATTTTCTAAGCCAAGGCTTCATCCGTGATCATCAAAGAATTTTCATTCGAAGGAGTAAGAAATGAAGATTATTCTTTAAACATTCAATCCTTCAACCCCAGAAGCAAGGTCAAGCTGCGCTTGAAGATTATATGACAGATTGCATTGAAGCCTCCTCAATCAATCTGCTGCTATCTATAAACATGCTGAAGTGATCTAGAAGATTATTTCTCTTTGTTGTTCTCTCTGAAGATTCTCAAGCTGAAAGTGATATCTTTCAATAATCTTTTCATCAAGCCTCCTCACCCAATGTGCGTTCAGAGTAAAATTTTGAAGAAATGCCCAACTGCTTATGATGAAGTCATTCATGGAAGATTCATATGTTCATCCTGATGCTGTGAAGAAATCGAAGATAAACGCTGAAGCCAATCTCCAACTGAAGATTAACAAGAAAAGCCAACTACTTTTTAGGGGGAGCTTGTTGGGTCAATTAGAAAAGAAATCTATAAACCAAGGGGGAGATTGTTGGGTCAAAAATATGCTTTATACTTTGCTTTTCTAAGAAAATGTATTTTTCTGTAATTTTGAGGCTGTGTACGTCCGTACATGAGTGTACGGTCACACACCCTGTGTACGACCGTACACAGGGTGTGCGGATGGTGTCTCGTATATATAGGGAGAGGAGTGCATGTGAGGGTACGGCTAGAGAAGAGAGAGAAAGTTAGAGAGAAGAGTGTGTGTGTGTGCATGAATCTATTGTAAGGAGCATCAATCATATCTTTGAATACATCATAGATTCATCTAAATTCTTCTTCTTCTCTTCTATATTGATCTGACATCATCCATTTGATTGGTATTCCGCACCATCAAACGGATCTGATTGATACTCAAGCAATTTGGGGACCTACACATTGAAAAGTTCAATGCATCTTAAAGGATCTAGGAATTTCAATTCATTTAAAACCTAAAATTCATTTTCGTTTTTCATGGTGGAAAATTGTAAATCGTCATTTACTTACCTTCAAATATTTTGTAATTCGATTACAACATCCCTCTTCTGAATAGTAAAATATTGTGTTGGGTCCTAGCCTTAATATTTCATTTGGGTGATATATTAAGGACTTAAATCAACTAACTTGAATTTCTCCCATTATAGATGTCTAGTTCTGACAACTATGGTCTTCTTCATCCTTTTAGAAAAAGGTTTCTTCATAAAGTTGATATTCCACAAGACAATCAAGGTGAAATATTAATCTCTTCTTCGTGTTATAATGGAACTTCCCTTCCTCCACCTCATCCAATAATTCTCCCTAACCCACAAGTTCAAGGTCACTTAAAGCCCTATTGGCAGGAAGAAAAGTTTGTATATGCTCACGTCGTGGAGAAGAAGTTACATATTTGACAGGCTGGGAGAGTTGGGTGTTGAAGTCTCAAGGAAGTTGGCTGTTGACTGGGTTCTCCAATCACTTCCTGAGTCATATAGTGGGTTCGTTAAGGACTACTATATGACAGATCACGACATGACCCTTATCGATCTTGCCTATTTGCTTGTTGCTATTGAATCAACGATCATTTAGCGCACTGGTAAAGCAAATTTGATTGGAAGATCTACTCCCCACACTTCCATGGACATTAACAATTGGAACATTGGAAGTCTAGAAAATCTTTCTCTTCCCAATGGAAAGGGATCAGCCATAGTTAAGTCATTTGACGAAATGGTAAAGAGAAAAGCTAAGTCTGAGATGGTCTTGTGTACCATTCCACAAGAGTCCATTGCCAAGATAAGGGGCACTGGTTGCGAAGCTACCATATTTACTTGAAGGATCGCAAGGATGGTAAAGTCAAATGTTTTTACTCTACTTCAGGTAAGTCCACTATCTAACTCTATTAAGTTCCAATTTGGAGATTATTAATACATGATGTAATGCAATTACATTTTGATGTTTTATAGAATCAAAGGAAGCTTAAAAGAAGAGTAGGTTGAGTCTGATCGCGAAGAAATCGATTTCGATCGCATGGTTCGATGATCAGATTCTTGAGTTGCTGCTTAAGAGTTATGATAGATTGCTTAGAAATATTTAGAAACATAGTTTTCACTTGTAATTGCATTGTAAGGAAAAGGTTTCTGCATTTTATAAATAAATAAAAATTTGAGTTTTTGTTATTTTATATCTCCTTACAATGGCATTTGTGAAAATTGATGTTTATGTATATTCTAGCAATGAGCAATATGAATTTGATTCCTTCGTTTGTAGTAGTGTCGAGAATTTACCATATAAGGAAAGATTCTCATCACCCAAGTTTCAATTGGATAGGAAAGTGAAATCATGCAACATGTATTGTGTTACGAATGAGAATTTTCATCTTTGGGAAATTAAGACTGATTCCTTGTTCACATGTATATGGGAGTCAAGTGAAGGACTAGGGGATCGGGTATACTGGGTGTGTGCTGGTCAGGTCCACCACAGAGAACGATAATACTATTCGTCATGATTTACTTAAGTTTAGTAAATATGGTTATGCTTACAAGTTTAAGTATAATTTTAATCATTGAAAAAGTTTCAATTTATGACAGAACGAATGAGAAAAATCAAATTAGGTAGAAAGATAGAAGTTTCTCCAATCTGAAAAGATGGGAGAGTACTTGAGTATCGTGTTTTATGATCATCTTAATAACAATGAAAACCATATCACAATTGATCCTCTAAGGACATCTTAGTGCATTTGTATGGCTAAGAAGACGAATCGTAAATTGTTAAAATGGTTAAATTTAGAAGATGAGTCATACTTCGTTCCAAAAACAAGTCTTAGAGTCATCCTCCAAGCTTGTTCCTTGAATGACACTAAATTAATAAGGTTTATAACACTCATCAAATTTAGAGTAAAATGTTTCTTACTCTTGTACATTTGAAATTGGTAAGTTGTGATATTTTGGATAAAACAAAGACCAAAAAAGACCAATTGTGTGAAGTGTTTGTCTTGATAAGAATCCACACTAACTCTTAAATATTTGTTTGTTAAGTGATGTCTCTTGAAAAAGTGAATCTTATATGTCAAGAGGTCAATAGGAGTCTTAAAGATCTTGAAAAGTTTCAAGAACTAATCAAGAGTAAACCTATTGTTAAAGACTAGCACAGGACTTGAGGTTTATAACCTATCGTGTTAACATATTTTTATTTATGTGCTTATTCCAGTTAAAAGTTGACTATGCATGTGAGTTCTATGAGTTCTCAATTGTTTGCATAATAAACTTGGAAGTAATGGCAGGTGCTTGTGCTGCAAAGTGGTAAGAAATTAAGAATGAACAAGTTCAGTCCATATTAGTTTGGATTTGTCACTAACCATGTCTTGTGATTATGGTTATGACAAATTCACATGGAAAGGAACACATATACCATAAAATCTAAGTGTCATAAGGTTTCTCTCCAATTCATGAAAATGATTGTGAGGAAACGCTTTCACTAAGCAGATTTTTAGGAGATAACAATTGTGTTATTTTCATTCTCAAATTCGATTATGATTACGGCATCCTTCTTCATAGTTCCGATTTTGAGAGATGGCAAAGATCTAAACATTTGAGACTTATCGTTGTAAGTTCTAAACTTGTTAAGACACACATGTATGCTATCTACGGAAAGGTGTATGAGTTCGAGAAGCCTAGATAAAGTTTTATCGAAGCATCTTATATCAGAAATCTAAACTTTGGTAATGAAAGTCAATAAGTATTGATTTCTAGAAGTCCAGCTAATTTCTGAATACATGTCAAAGCTAGTGGGAGCATTAGTGTTATGCTAGTAAGATAATAATTATTATGCTAGTGGGAGCATAATTATTATGGAAAGTATTACAAGTTAGCAATGTTAATTATAGAAGCTTAGATTGTTTGAAAAGTTGTTTTACTATAATTAAGGGAGAGGAATTTATACTTCATTTCAATTCTAAAAGCTTAGATTGAGTTTTAATAAAATTTAGTTAAGGACATATATGAATTTTATGTTGAAAAGATTCGACATAAGGAAATTCTATATATGGAAATGTTAATTGCGTTCTCAAATTTTGATTATGATTATGGCATCCCTCTTCATAATCAAATTTTTGAGAATATGCAAATAAAAACATTATAGCAAAAGACTGATCAAATTTTGATTATGATTAAGGACATTTGGAAGTATAGTAATGGATGTACCATATTGACATTATTATGAATAGACAGGAGTCTATTAATAATGAATTGTCGTGTGGAAAATATGGAATGTTTCCATATTGGGAGTTGAAGAATAGATGAGAAAGTTAGAAACTTTTATGCAAGAATGATGTTCTAAGGAATGTACTTTGAATTTGAAACTTAATTTCCATGGAATTGTCCTAGGGTCTGTCATGAATTGGTCTGTAGTTTGTCTACGTGTTGAGGCAAGACTATCATGAATGGGTCTGTAGTTTGTCTAGGTGTTTTAGACATAACTGCAATTTTCATGAGAACTCCTGGAATAAGATTCGAGTATTGGATTCAACCCACACTCATCTGAATCACTTCATGGATTTTATCACGAGTGCTTGTGAGCCGATAATATCTTATATTCTTGAAATGGAAACATATGAGTTGTAGTCGCGTGTCGGTTGCACATTGATGTATGTAAACGCACCAGTAACTTGGTGTTTTACAAAATATTGTTGTGTGTAATTTGATTAGTAAGTACAACCAAGCATTTGGGTCAAAGTTTATCCGTTCCTTTTACCCCATGTGGATAAAAGCCATATATTTGGGCCCGTCGATGATTTAGTGATGAAAAACCTAAGTGCTTGGCCAAGCTTGGACTGATTTGATTTGTTTAATTAGTCGGTCATCATAAATCGGAAATCGGGAAACAATAGATGGATAGAGAGAATGATTATAATCCATGTCTTAGTCCATATGATATCTAGAATGGAGGAATATATGATCTCTTATCTAATGGACGCGTCATTGACTAGGTACGAGTTCAACATCAGATTTTAAGAGATATGATTACGAGTCATGATTTTGGAGTCGTACTTGCAATAATATTTATTAAACTTATCCAAGTGGGAGACTGTTGGATTAGGTGTCTAAGGCCATAACTATAATTGGTATGTACTTGACCCGAGAGTAACATGGTCCATTTGGTTTGGATATCACCATGACAATTTGATAGGATGGACTTTTGAGAAAAGGTTATTAATGATTTATTAATATATTATAAGTTCTAATATATTAATATGAAATCATATTATTTAAATAGTATCGATCAAGAATTAATTTGGAATTAATTTAGTGATCAAAAGAGACTAATTAAATGTAAGGGGATTGAAATGGTAAATCAATCATTCTTATGGTGTGGGCTTATGGTTATTTAGGATGGGCTAAACCTATATGGTAGTCCATGGAGGTTTTAACCCATGGATGCTAAGTAAGATGAAAAGTCATTCACATTAGGGTTTACATGGATGTAACCCTAATCCTAGCCACACTATATAAGAAGACCCTAGGCTACTAAAATCGACACCCTAGTGATCTTTGGAAGATCATAACCAATTTTAGCATGCATAAACTATCTCAAAAGTCATCCTTTGTCTAAGGTGTGTTGTGATTCCATTTATGGTGCAACACTTGGGGCACTAAGTTCTTAACGCCAAACACAACAAGTTCAACAAGCCACAACCAGCAGGTAACTCCATAACTAAATTTTATGTGGTTTATATCATTTTGTATGATAGTTGTAGGCTTAATGTTTTGGAAACAATATTGCATGTATAATTAGAGAAAATATAGATCCAAAGCATTTAGGGTTGTATGTGCACCATAGGATGTTGCAGTATTCTAATACCCATCATTATCTACACGGATCACAAAAGTATAAGGTATCTGATGGGTCAGTCGAATTTGAATATGAGGCAACATAGATGGTTAGATGTGGTGAAGGATTATGATTGTTAGATCTTTATCACTCGGGAAAAGGCCAACGTGGTCGTCGATGCCCTCAGCCGCAAGGTGGTTACTGCTCCGATCAGGGATATGTGTTTGAGGATGACCGTGATTACCCCACTCTTAGAGTAGATTCGGGAGGCTCAAGTTGAGGCTATGAAGGAAGAGCACCGAGAGAGTGAGCAGATAGTAGGTCACATGGCTTCCTTTGATTATGATAGCCGATGATTATTGACCCTTCATCACAGGGTGTAGGTTCCATATTGGGGTGGTGTGCGTCAGGTTTTGTGATGAAAGAGCAACATAAGACTATTAGTGGCCATGTATGAAGCAAGACATGGCTTGGTATGTAGAGAAGTGCTTGAATTGTAGGAAAGTCAAGGCCGAGAATCACCGACCTCATGGAAAAATATATCCGTTGGAAGTTCCCGTTTTGAAATGGGAAGAAATTACGATGGATTTTATTGATGGGTTTTGAGCATTATAACACGTCCTAAGTGTACATGCAACCCTAATAATCCTTGGATCTATGTTTGTCTAAGATACATGCAAATAATCATTTTCTAAGGTTCTTATCCTATCTAGCATGGCATGGGGAACTTGAATCAAATAAAGGTAGTAGAATTACAACTAGTGTGATTTCAAGAACCAAAGCCTCCTTTATATAGTGTGGTGGATTAGGGTTACATCCATGTAAACCCTAATACCCATGTCTCTTCGTTTCCATGAGATCCATGGGTTAAAGCTCCATGGAGTATCCATGGACTTTCCATGCAAGCCTAGCCCATTCCAAATGAGCATTAGCCCACACTATATAAATATAGGAGCCCATATTTAATTAGTAATACTTTTGATCTCTAAATTAATCCTAGATTAATTGTAGATCAATACTAATTAAATAATATGATCTTATATTAATATATTAGAACTTATAATATATTAATAAATCATAACCTATACTATTCTCCAAAGATTATCCATAAATTGTTTGGGTGAAGTGCAACCCAAATGGACCATGTCGGGTTGGGTCAAGTACATACCAAATATAGTTATGGACTTAGAAACTATATCCAACAGTCTCCCACTTGGATAAGTGTAATAAATATAGTTGCAAGTATGACTAATAACGTGTCATTTTAGATAAGTGATCATATAATCCTCTGTTCTAGATATCAGTCGGACAAATACATGGAACATGGTCTTACTTATTGTCCAGCATCTGTTTCCCGATTTTCGATTTGTTTGACATAGAACTTACTGAAAACATCAATTTAGTTCTGACCGGGCCCGGTACATAGGTCAAAACAAAATCATCGAGAGGCCCAGATATCGCTTCTAATCCTAGAAGGAATAGATAAACTTCGACTCATATGTTTGCTCTACTACTTGTTGAATTACACACAAAGGTACGTTTTATAACATCGAGTTACCAATGCGTTTTCATACAATCAATGCATAACCAACTCATAGGTAACAAATCATATCTCTAGGTTTGAAGACTTATATGATATTACCATCTCACGATCACTCGAGATAAATTCCATGAAGTGATTCCAGTGAGTGTGGGTTGAGTCCAATGCTCAGAACTTATGAGCACTCATGATTGTTGTAGCCATGTCCAACATCTTAGACCTCTGCAACCAATCATGACAGTCTTGATTCATACCTACTTCCGACATATGATCGACTGTGGAGGTTCAAATAATATGATATACCAAACATAATTATTCTGGAAGTCAAAACATGCAAAAGAAATACAGTAAATGATTGACAAGTGATAGCAACGCTTTACTCATAAATAACAGCTTTTATTTATCATCAAATGTCAATTACATTTTACAAAGTTCGAGATTATCTAACTACTAAAACTAATATCATCCTTCAACCCAATGCTCCGAGCATGCTGGAGATGCTTAGACCAAGTCAGTCCCTTCGTGAGGGGATCTGCTGGGTTCTCATCCGATGATACCCTATTTGCCACGAGGATTCCTTCTTCTATTCGATGTCTAATGAAGTAATATTTTCTGTCAATGTGTCTGGATCTCCCATGATCTCTTGGTTCCTTGGCTAAGGCAACCGCACTATTGCTGTCACAGAAAATATCCATTGGCTCCTTTATAGCTGTTACAACTTCAAGGTCTCCGATGAAGTTCTTGTTGGATTAATGTCTAAGTCCATAACTATAATTGGTAAGACTTGACCTGACCCGACACAGTCCATTTGGGTTGCATGGCATCATGCATTTGGATAGACTATAATGAGAGAAATAACACTTAATGTTTGTTAATATATTATAAGTCATAATATATTAATAAGATTATTTAATTAGTATTGATCAAGAATTAATCTAGAATTAACTAAGTGATCAAAAGAAGACTAATTAAATATATGGGTTGATTGTGTAAATCATCCATACTTGTATAGTGGGCTAATGCTCCATGGATTATCAAGTTGGGCTAAAACCCATATGATGCTCCATGGATGCTCCATGGTGTTTTGTACCCATGGATCCAAGGAAATGGAAAGTCATGAGAATTAGGGTTTACACTAATGGAAAGTCATACTCTTGGAAAAATCGGCTACTAAGAAAGAAAAAGAAAGGACTAGCCGATTTTATGAAGTGTGGTGTTTCTCTCTAAATCTTCCAAGTGCATATGATGTTGTGTGAACCATTTGAGGTGTCACACTTGGGGCACTAGGAACTCAAGCTTCTTGAGGACATTCTACATCAAAGAGGTATGTATTCTATCTTGTTATATCCATTGTTTTGTATGCTAGATTAGGATAATACCTTGGATGTTCATATTTTCATGTATAATAGAGAAAACATAGATCCAAGGTATTTAGGGTTGCATGTACACTTAGGAGTGTTAGAATGCTCAAATCCCAATAGTAGTATCAGAGCCTAGGCTTGTTTTCAATTATACTTGATGCAAATTGCTGAAAAATGCTGAAAAAGTCGAATTTCGGGCATTCTAGGCACTGGACTCGCCGAGTCCACTGATGAACTCGCCGAGTCCATGTGTAAAATCATCCTACTCGCCGAGTAGGTTCATGCAATCAACGAGTAGGAGCCCCAGACAGCATATATTAGACTTTTTTTTGGCTAGAAATGGACTAGGAACATTACCCTAAGCTGTTTTTGGACTTATAAACTTATTTTTGATGTGGTAATGTTCATACAAATACATTTTCAAAGATAATTGTCAATATATTCATGTTTTGTATTAGTTTAAGTGTTATGCTAATTACATGAAAAAGTTTGATTCCAATTATCATGTTCATATGAGTTGCTTAGATTAATAGAAAAGTTGTGTGAAATAGTTGTTTTCAATCCATTTTAATCTAAGAGATGATTCCAAAGTGTTTTTTGTAACTTGTCCTCAAGTTATATGAAAAGTCACATTTAAGAATCATAAAACTCATAATAGTTGGCAAAGGTTACAAAATGAAGAGTCTATTTCTAATTAAATGGTTTTATGACTCCATAACTTGTCCTCAAGTTATGGAGGTTCAAGAGTCTCTTCATTAAATAATAAATAAAAAAGTGTAACCTTAATTAGTTCCATAAGTTACAAAATAAAGAAAAGTTACATTCTTTATTAGTTTAAAGTCTTCCATAACTTGTCCTCAAGTTATGGAACTTGAAGATTCTTTTAATTAAAACTACTTTAAACACATAAGTTATGGAATTAATTAGTTTTGAATAGTTTCAAAAAATGCCCTCAAGTTTTGGAATTTGAAAATTTTTCACTTATGAATACTTTAATTCCAAGTTAGCCCTTAGAGTTTTAAAATTTAAAATTAAACCCTTATACTTTATAATATTATAAGTTAATAATATTTATATATATGTATAAGAGTAAAGTCAGTCTTACCGTTAGTAGGCCTGATTCACGAAGCCGGTCTATAAGGGGGGTATAAGGTTACTGCCTATAAAATGGCAGTTTAATGGGTGTCCACTTTCACCCGCCGCTTCCTTGACTGGTGGAGGGTCGTTAGCCGAACGGGTAGGACAAAGACTATAAGTTCTCCCTTAATTAAAAGTATTAATGATAAATACTAAGTAACTAAACACTTATAATTCCCAATCTTAGTTACTTAGGAAAATATGAATAAGGTGCTAACCCATGAAATTACACTTGGCACTTTGCTTAAGTCGGTTGGTGGAGCGTGTGTGGTTTACCGGTACACTAACTTGATCTAACATGTTAGGCAAAGGGTTTCTTAAAGTTTAATCATAGGCCGGTGGAGCGTGTGTGGTTTACCGGCACATCGGTTGGGTGATAAACATTTAAGAGTACCAAGTAATTTGCATGGTTATTTCACACCTTGTTTTGTGATCCTCGGCATCCCAGTCACAAAACCTGAAGGGCACACTCGAGATTGAAACATGCCATTGAAAAGTTCAATGAATCTCAAAAGATCTAGGAGTTTCAAATCCAATTAAAACTTAATAAATTATTTCGTTTTTCCATGGTGGAAATTGGCGAATCGTCATTCACCTACCTTCAAATATTTTGTAGCTTGGATTACGGCATCCCTCTTCTGAGTTATAAAATAGTTTGTAGGGTCCTAGCCTTAATATTTCATATTGGGTGTTATATTAAGGACTTAAATCAACTAAACTTGAATATCTCCCAAAAGATGTCTAGTTCAAACATCTATGATCTTCCCAAATCTCTTGGAACTTCACTTCCTCCAATTATTCTCCCTAACCCACAAGTTCAAGGTCACTCAAGCCCTATTGGCAAGGCAAGGTCTAGGTATGATCACATCTTGGAGATGAAGTCACATAATGACAAGCCGGGAGAGTTGGGTGTCAAAGTCTTGAGAAAGTTGGTGGTTAAATCACTTTCTAAGTCACATAGTGAGTTCCTTTGGGACTCCTATGAAACAGACTATGACATGACCCTTAATAATCTTATCTATTTTCTTGGTACTGTTGAATCAGCAATGATTTGGAAGGCTAGTAAAGCAAATCTGATTAGAAGATCAACTTCCCAAAACTTTATGGAAAGG
Source organism: Lactuca serriola (assembly GCF_051521515.1). Lineage (NCBI taxonomy): Eukaryota > Viridiplantae > Streptophyta > Magnoliopsida > Asterales > Asteraceae > Lactuca > Lactuca serriola. The sequence goes on from NC_136411.1 coordinate 355,941,359, forward strand.
AACAATAGTGACACTGGAAATCTAGGAAAAGCATTCTCTTCCCAATGGAAAGGGATTGGCCATAGTCAACTTGATTGACAAAATGGTATAGAGAAATGCTAAGTCTGTGATAGTCCCATGTACCATTATCAAAGAGCCCATATGTTAAATTGCCAAAGGAAGGGGATTTGGTTACGAAGCTGCCAAACTTACCTAAGGATGATAAAGTCAATGAGTTTGACTTTATTTCAGACAAAGTCCATTGTCTAACTCTATTAAGTTCCTATTTGGAGATTCTTATTACATGATTTGACTGGGTCACATCTTGGTGTTTTAAGAATCAAAGAAAAGTAAAGAAACTTAAAGAAAGTATATGCTGATTCTGATCGCGAAGATGGATTTCGATCGCATGGTTAATGATCAGAATTTTGAGCAGGTGCTTAAGAGTTATGATAAATTTCTTAGGAATAGATAACAACAAGTTTTCATATACATTTGCATTGTAAGGATTAGTTTGTCCGCAAAGTTTTAAAATAAAAGAAAAGTTTTTAATTTTTATTTATTTTAAGCATCCTTACAATGGCATTTGTGAAAGAAATTGTTGTTTATATGATTCCATTGATGGCAATAATGGAAAATGGTTTTGATTCTTTCATTTATGGTAGTGTCTAAATTTACCAAATAAAGAAAATTTCTCATTACCCAAGTTTCAATTGGACCGAAACTTGGAATCCTGCAAGTTGTATAGTATGATGGATGAGAACTTTCAAGCATTGAAAAATTAAGACTAATTACTTGTTCACATAGATGTGTGAGTCAAGTAAAGGACTAAGGGATCGAGTACACATTCTTGTGCACTGATCAAGCCCACCACAAATAATCAATAAGACTATTCGTCATGATTTACTAAAGTTTAGTAAATATGGTTATACTTATAAGTCTAAGTATAATTCTGAAGCATTGGAAAAATTTCGATGTATGGAAGAACGAATAAGAAGAATCAAATTAGGTAGAAGGATAAAAGTTTCTCAAATCTGAAAAGATTGGAGAGTACTTTAGTATCATTTTATATGATCATCTTAATGATTAAGAGACCTTATCACAATTCATCCTCTAAGTGCATTCTGATAGCTAAGAAGAGGAGTTATGAATTGTTGAAGTGGTTAAATCAAGAAGATGAGTCATACTTCGTTCCAAAACAATCCTTAGAGTTATACTATAAGACTGTAACTTGAGTGACATATCTTAAAGAAAGGTTTAAAAACACGTGTCAAATGTAAGAGTAAAAGTGTCCTACTCTTGTACACTTGAAGTTGGTAAGTTGTGATGTTTTGGATAAAACAAAGACCAACTTAGGCCAATTGTATGAAGTGTTTGTCTTGATAAAGAATCCGCACTATCCCTTGAATATTTAACAAGAGAGTCTTGTATGTCAAGAGGACAGTGGGAGTCTTAAATGTCTTGAAAGTCTCAAGAACTAATCAAGAATAAAACCTGAGGTTCTTCACTAGCACACGACTTGAGGTTTATAACCTATCGTGTTGACATTTCTATGCCCATTCCAGTTAAAGTTGGCTTTGCATATGAGTTCTTAGAGTTCTCAATTGGTTGCATAACAACTTGGAAGCAATGGCAGGCCCTGTACTGCCAGGTGGCAAGAAGTTAAAATTGCGTAAGTTCAGTCCATATGTGTTTGGATTTGTCATTATCCGTGTCTTGTGACTAAGGTTTTGACAAATTCATATGGGTAGGAACTCATACACCATAAAAATCTAAGTGTCATAAGGTTTCTCTCCGATTCAAGAAAATGATGGTGAGGAAACACTTCCACTAAGTAGATTTGTAAGTAGATAGTAATCTTTGCATTCTCAAAGTTGTTAGTAGGCACACTAACATGGACTTATGAGAAATAGCAAAGGTCTAAACAATTAAGACTATGATTACGGAATCCCTTTTCATAGTTCTGACATTGTTTAGACACACCTGTGAGCTATCTAAGATAAGGTGTATGATTTTGATAAAGTCTTATCAAAGCAATCTAGTATCAGAAATCTGAACTTTGGTAAAAAAGTCAATACCTAATTTTTGAATACATGTCAAAGCTAGTGGGATCATAAGTGTTATGCTAATAATCATCATGTTAGTGGGAGCATGATAATGATGATAAGTATTGCAAGTTAGCAATGTTAATTATAGAAAACAAAAGTTTCAATTCGTGAGGTTGCAGGGGTTGAAAAAGTTGTTTTGCTATAATTAAGGGACGGGAAATTATACTTCATCTCAAATTTATAAGCTTAGATCGTGAGGTTTTAATCATTTAGTCAAGGATATATATATATATATATATATATATATATATATATATATATATATATGAATTTCATGTTGGAATGGCTCAACATAAGGAAATTCTATATATGGGTCCATTATTTGCGTTCTAAAATTCGATTATGATTACGGCATCCCTTTTCATAATCTGAATTATGAGAACTTGGCAAATAGAAATGGAAATATTATAGCAAAAGACTGGTTTAGTCTTTATGTGAGACATCATGAATCGTGTCCCATATGCTTCGGATATAGGATCGATTACATATGCTATATTCATCCTTTCTAAAATTTTCCAAATGCCTGGGGCATTAAGAAGGGAAAAGGTCAAGAATTGGATATGACTAAAGTGATTAAGAAATTGTCGAGGATAATCTAAGGTTTACCAAAGATTGGTTGCTCAAGGACAGTTGGAAGTATAGTGTGAATTTTGGAAGGGCCATATTGACATAGTCTGAAAAGAGGCAACTCTTGTTCAGAAGTAGTAGTCAAAATGGGAATATAGAGTTGTCTCAATAGATAGAAGCAATATGTGTAAGATTAGAAAGAACTTAGTGCAAGAAGCATGTTCAAAGCAATGCATACTTTAAACATAAGGCTTTGTGTCCATGGAGTAGGTCTTCATTGGAATACCTTGTAATGGTTGTTGACAAGTCTTTGTGACTTTGTACACATTCATTGCAAGAAGGTAGTGCATTTAAGTTTAAAATCTAACAGATTTCAATTTGGGAGTGTGAAATTAGAATCATTGAAAGTTTGGTCAATAGGTTTATTTCACAAAGTAAGGATCATAGATAAACATAGAGTGCATACTTAGTGTATGGCAAAGCTATTGTATAGAAAAACATAGTGTACATGCTTGGAGCATGGGACAACTAGTGTTTTTTTAATTCAAGTATAAAGTTGATAAAACCGAAACAATGAATAATGAGTAATCAGTATGGTGATAAATAGAAGTGGTCTATTTATATTCATAGGGTTTGATACCATATTAGATTCATTTATTCTTGTGTTTCACTTTGCATGTTTTGACTTTCATAATAACTAGGTTATTCTTCCGGAATGACTAAGTTATTTAAACAATCCACAGTCGGTCATATGTTGGAAGTAGATATGAATCGAGAATGTCATGGGTTGGCTTGTAGAGGTCCAAGTTGGTGGACAAAGTTGTGCGACAACGCTCATGAGTGCTCATATGTTCTGAGTATTGGATTCAACCCGCGCTCATTTGAATCACTTCATGGATTTTATCACGAGTGATCATGAGACGATAAAATCTTATATTCTTCAAACCTAGAGATATGAGTTGTTACTATGAGTTGGTTATACATTGATTGCACGAAACCGCATTGGTAACTCGATGTTATAAAACGTGTGTTTGTGTATGATTCAACAAGTAGTAGAACAAGCCATATGAGTCGAAGTTTATCCATTCCTTTTACCTTCGGGATCAAAGTGATATCTGTGGACCCCTCGATGATTTAGCGATGATACATGTGAGTGCTTGGCCAATCCAGGACTGATTTGATTTGTTCAATCAGTCAGTCGTCATTAATCGGAAATCGGGAAACAATAAATGGACAGAGAGAATGACTTATAATCCATGTCTCGGTCCATATGATATCTAGAATGGAGGAATATATGATCCCTTATCTAATGGACAAGTCATTGACAAAAGTCGAGAGATCATCGGCAAGGTCAGAGTTCGACGGAAGCTTTTGAGAGCTACGATTGCCAGTTGGTTCTTGAAGTCATACGCAATAATAGTTTTAGACTTATCCAAGTGGGAGACTGTTGAATTAATGTCTAAGTCCATAACTATAATTGGTAAGACTTGACCCGACCCGGCATGGTCCATTTGGGTTGCATGGCATCATGCATTTTGATAGACTATAATGAGAGAAATAACACTTAAGGTTTGTTAATATATTATAAGTTATAATATATTAATAAGATTATTTAATTAGTATTGATCAAGAATTAATCTTGAATTAATCAAGTTGGGCTAAAACCCATATGATGCTCCATGGATGCTCCATGGTGTTTTGTACCCATGAATCCAAGGAAATGGAAAGTCATAAGAATTAGGGTTTACACTAATTGTAACACTATATAAAGATCATACTCTTGGAAAAATCGGCTACTAAGAAAGAAAAGGAAAGAAAAAGAAAGGGCTAGCCGATTTTATGAAGTGTGGTGTTTCTCTCTAAATCTTCCAAGTGCATATGATGTTGTGTGAACCATTTGAGATGTCACACTTGGGGCACTAGGCACTCAAGCTTCTTAAGGACATTCTACATCAAAGAGGTGTGTATTCTATCTTGTTATATCCATTGTTTTGTATGCTAGATTAGGATAATACCTTGGATGTTCATATTTGCATGTATAATAGAGAAAACATAGATCCAAGGTATTTAGGGTTGCATGTACACCTAGGAGTGTTAGAATGCTCAAATCCCAACAGTTCTTTAGCCATATAGCCTCCTTCGCTGCCTCTCTTGCTGCTATATACTCTGATTTACAAGTGGAATCAGCCACTGTCTCCTGCTTGGAACTTTTCCAAGTAATTGCCCCTTCGTTTAGGGTAAAGACCCAGCCCGACAGAGAGCGGAAATTATCCCTGTCAGTCTGGAAGCTAGCATCACTATACCCTACAACTCTAAAGTCATCACAACCACCAAGGGTAAGGACCCAGTCCTTAGTCCTTCGCAGGTACTTGAGGATATTCTTTACCGCAGTCCAGTGTGCCTTGTCAGGGTTCCCCTGATACCTGCTAACCATGCTCAAAGCAAAGGCTACATCAGGTCGAGTACACGTCGTAGCTTATATGATCGATCTTATAGCTGAAGCATAAGGTATTTGACTCATTTCTGCTATCTCAGCCTCTGTACTAGGGCTTTGTGTCTTACTCAATCTGGCGTTACTCTGAATGGGTAACTCACCTCTCTTGGAGTTATGCATGTTGAATCTTTTCAACACTTTGTCCACATAGGTGCTTTGACTAAGTCCAATTAGTCTTTTACTCCTGTTTGTCAAAATCCTTATTCCTAGGATATAGGCAGCGTCACCAAGGTCCTTCATAGCGAAACACTTCCCAAGCCAGGACTTTACTTCCTACATGGTTGGGATGTCATTTCCTATGAGTAGTATGTCATCCACATACAGTACCAAAAAGCTGACTATGCTCTCCCTAGCCTTGATATAAACACCTGATTCATGTTCACTCCCTGAAAAGCCAAATTCTTTGACTTTCTCATCAAAGCAAAGATTCCATCTGCGAGGTGCCTGTTTCAATCTATAAATGGATTTCTCGAGTTTACACACTCTATTGGGGTACTTTGTACTGACAAAACCCTCTGGCTGAACCATGTAAACATCTTCAGCCAACTTTCCATTAAGGAAAGCGGTTTTGACATCCATTTGCCATATTTCATTGTCGTAAAATGTAGCAATGGCTAACAAAACCCTAATAGACTTAATCTTGGCCACTGGTGAAAAGGTCTCATCATAATCAACTCTCAGAGTTTGAGAATAACCCTTTGCAACCAATCATGCCTTATAAGTGTGTACATTACCATCCATGTCAGTCTTCTCCTTGAAGATCCATTTGCACCCAACTATCTTACGATCAGGTACATTGTCAACCAAGTTCCAAACTTGATTGTCATACATGGACTGTATCTCGCTATCCATAGCCTCTTTCCATTTAGCAGCCTCAGGGCTTGCCATGGCTTCTGTGTAGCTGTTAGGCTCATCAAGATTTACCAGTGTGTTATCACTGATAAGTGTCTCACCTTCTGCAGTAATATGGAAACCATAATAATGCTCAGGTGCATTCCTAACTCTGGTGGAACGCCTCAGAGGTATAGATTCTTCAGTTGGCTCAACAGGAGTTTCCTCATCAGGTTGAGGGCTAGGGTTTGAGGTTCCTTCATCATTTGACTCTTGAAGTTCCTCAAGGTCAATTTTCCTCCCACTGTCTCCTTGACTCATGAATTATCTCTCTCTAAAGAATCCTCTTCTTGCTACAAAGACCACATTATCATTGGGTCTGTAGAAGATGTAGCCAAAGGATTTCTTTGGATAGCCGATGAAAATACACCTTTCGGTTCGAGGTTCGAGCTTATCGTGAGTCTCACGTCTCACGAAAGCCTCACAACCCCAAATCTTGATGTGGTCTAGATTGGGAACTTTTCCAGTCCACATCTTGTGAGGTGTTTTGGCAACCTTCTTTATAGGGACTAGATTAAGGATATGGGCGACAGTCTATAAGGCATACCCCCAAAATGAGATTGGTAGCGAAGCTCGACTCATCATGGAACGAACCATGTCCAACAAGGTCCGATTGCGCCTCTCAGCTACACCATTCAACTGTGGTGTCCTAGGAGGTGTCAATTGTGAGACAATCCTACATTCCTTAAGATAGTCAAGGAACTCAGTACTAAGATACTCACCACCATGATCAGATCGAAGCATCTTAATGTTCCTGCCCAACTGATTCTCCACTTGTTGCTTAAACTCTTTGAATTTCTCAAAGGTTTCTGACTTATGCTTGATTAAGTAGACATATCCATATCTACTAAAATCATCAGTGAAAGTCACATAAAACCGATTAGCATCTCTTGTGGCGGTTCTGAAGGGTCCACACACATCCGTGTGTATAAGGTCCAACAAACCTTCACCCCTAGCACAAGTGCCAGTAAAAGGTGACTTTGTCATTTTACCAATCAAACAAGATTCACAACTATCATCTGACTTTAGGTCAAATGACTCCAAAACTCCATCTTTTTGGAGTTGGCCTATGCGTTTCTTGCTTACATGTCCAAGCCGACAATGGCATAAAGATGCTTTATCTAAGCTAGTGGAAGAGTCAATATACAATACATTATTTCCTAGATTATCTACAACAGATACAGTCTCATACACGCCATCACAAGGTAATGCTTTAAAATACTGAACATTATTAAAGAAAGCATCAATACTACCATTATTATTATCAAAATAGAAGGCAAAACCTTGTTTATACAATGCATGAAAGGAAATAACATTTCTTGCCATTTCTGGCGAATAATAACACTTACTCAAATCTAATGTAAACCCACTATTTAGCACTAAGGAATAAACTCCTATCTTGGTGACAGGTGAAGCTTTCCTGTTTCCCATGATCAAGTTTATCTTTCCCTGCTCCACATTCTCACTTCTTCTTAGTCCCTGCAAATCACAACATATGTGAATACCACAACCTGTTTCAAGGACCCAAGACTTAAAATGAGGTGAGTTATTAGACAATATAGTGTATATACCTGCATGGTTGGGTTTTACGTTCCCATCCTTCACATCTTGCTGGTACTTTGGGCAGTTTCGCTCGTATCTATGTAAACGTATTCATGTAAGCGTATCTATGTAAACGTATTCATGTAAGCGTATCTATGTGAACGTGTTCATGTAAGTGTATCTATGTAAACGCATTCATGTAACATGTATTGTATTAGTATAGAGTCATGAATGAACTAACTCTTGTGTGATTCCTTGTACTTGGAATGGTAAGTAGTATCTCCTAACTATACCTATTATAGTTACTAGTAATATACGAGTATAACCGGAGGTATACCTTTGCTACCCAAAGGTATTGAACTGACTATTGGAACCTTTATACGTATATATGTATACATGATATATAATTAATATTTAGACGACATTCGGACGAGCAACCGATGCGCTAAGGCCACATCCCAACGAGGAAAAGGAAATAAAGCGAGCTAACCGTCCTAAGTCCTTTAAACATTATTTATATAACTATACATATTAAGGCATGCATTTTACAATATAAAAGCATAAAAGAAGTTTTGTAAAACCTTTGAAAAGTATTTTGTTTGATAAAACAGTTTAAGTATAAGGAAAACCTTTGTTTGAAACACATTTGTAAAAGAGTTTGAAAGGAAACTTACAGTATGTAAGACAGTTTGATAAAGAGTTTTAAACATGTGAAAACGTTTAAGAATGTAATTTGAAGAAATCTATTTGGTAAAACAATCAACGTATAGTAAATCCATTTGCGTGCTAGTTATTAATCACATGTGATTGATATAATAACTAAACATGATTCAACTTGTATTCCCCCCCCCCCCCCCATAAAGCATTTATAAACATTTACAAAGCATTTAAAAGGTTAATTAAGGGGTATGAACTCACCTGCAGTGAGCGGATCGGATGGAAGTGTCGGACAAGTGCTTGGTTTCAAGTGAAGACTTAGACACACACAATGATCCTTATAACATATGAAGACATATTTATATGTATATGTATATGTATATATATATATATATATATATATATATATATATATATATAATTAGTGATTATAACACTAATTAAACATGTATCAACATCCTAATGTAAGGAAAAACACTTTGGTCAAAGTGTTAGGAGGCTATTGGGTTGCAACAAAGGAGTGCACAACCTTATACGGGAGTTTATGGTCAATGGACCATGCTTGTTTGGAGTTTACGGCCTAGGGGAGTTTACTCCTGGCCGTAAACTCTCAATTGGGTCACCAAATGAGGCTTAAAACAATTATAACTTAAGTGGTTAAGTGTTCCAAGGCTTAAACAAGAGGTTGGGTGAATTTAAGGTCCAAGAATGGCCTTGTATGGTGTTCCACTTCCCGATGAGTTTACGGCCGTAAACTCATGGTATGAAGTACCATTTCGTGTAATGAAGTCCTTAGTTCAATGGTTTAAGGTTCTATGCTAATATCCAAGGCTTACTAAGGTGTTAGGGTGTCATTTGCACCCTTAAAAGGGGTTTACGGCCCAAGAACATGTCTTGGCTGTAAACTCCTTAAATCCTGTGATTCCTTATGTTTTCTAAGCCCTAAACATGATAAAACTAGTGTACAATGAGTTAGAACAATAGTACTTACGATCTAGGAGCTTGAATGGTTGTTTTTGGCCAAGAACACTAGTGTGTGTTCTTGGTGGAACTTGAAGATCTACAAAATGGAATGATTTCACGGATGAAATCATGTAAGATTACTAGTTCATGTACGATATCAACTAGTTATGACAATAAACTTACGAGATTTGAAGATCGGGGACGAAGATCGGGATGATAGTTGAGAGGATTTCAGCCAAAGGAAAGTGAGGAATGAACAAATGACCACCTCTTCATCATATAAGCAAGAGTTTACGGCCCATATCGAGTTTACGACCGTAAACTCCCATGTGTTGGCCGTGAACTCCTTACAGGGGTGTTTAAGGTCATTTCTTTGAGCTATAACTTCAGCCGATAAACCCCGACACTTATTCCTTAAGTGTACAAGGCTCAGAACGCTCAAATAAACTCCTAATTGTGCTAAATGATAGCAGGAATGGGTTTGACTTTCAATGAAGTGTTAGATTGAACTGGATGGAAAACTTTGGGTTGTCACACTATGCTGCGAGACAGCTAAAGCCTCACGAGGCGAGGTACCCCAATCATGATTTAGAGTTAGAGGTGGTGCTTTTCGCCATCAAGATTTAGCGCCACTATCTGTATGGTTTTCGATGTACCATTTACACGAACCATAAGAGCCTGAGATACCTTATGTATCAGCCTAATTTGAATATGAGGTAGAGGATATTGTTGAATGTAGTGAAGGACTACAACTGTGAGATCTTGTATCGTCTAGGAAAGGTCAATATGGTGGCCAATGCCTTGAGATGGAGGGCAGCGAGTACCCCGATGCGAGATGTATGTATGAGGATAACAATGGTGACTCCAGTTTCAGAGATCATCAAGGAAGGACAGTTGGAGGCCATATAAGAAGAAACCCATATGAGTGAGCAGGTGATCGGTTAAGTTTTTGCACTTGATATGGACAATAGAGGGCTTTTCAATCTCCATGGGCGGGTATGGGTGATGTATGTGGGTGGGTCTCGACGAATTTTGATGGAGGAGGCCCATAAATCGAGATTCTCTATCCACCTAGGGGCCACAAAGATGTATCTTGACCTGAAGCATAATTATTGGTGCCCATGTATGAAGATAGATGTGGCATGGTTTGTGGAGAGATGTCTGACCTGTCGAAAAATCAAGGCAGAGCACCAGCCCCCTCATGGCAATTTGCAGCCTCTTGAGGTTCCCCTATGGAAGTGGGAACAGATTACTATGGATTTCATTACCAAGCTACCGAGGGTTGCGAGGGTTGTTGACACTATCTAGGTAATAGTGGACCGTTTGACGAAGAGTGCTCACTTCTTATCCATTAGTGAGCACTCTTATGTGGAGAAGTTGGCTGAGATTTATGTTCGTGAGGTGGTGGCTCGAAATGGGGTGCCAATATCTAATGTGTCTGACAGGGATGTGCGCTTTGCTTCCAGATTTTGGAAGAGACTCCATGGGGAGTTGGGTACTCGGCAACATTTTAGCACCGCGTACCATCCTCATACGGATGGGCTGAGCGAGCAGACGAATCAGACTCTTGAGGATATGTTGCGTCCATACGTTATTGATTTTGGTTGGAGTTTGGACTCCTATCTACCTTTGGATGAGTTCTCTTATAACAACATTCATCATGTCAGTATCGATATGCCTCCGTTCGAGCTCCTTTATGGCCCATGGTGTCGAACTCCTATTTGTTGGGGCGAAGTGGGATAGAGGGTCATGGGGAGCACGAAAGTCATGCTCAAGACAAATGAGCTTCTACAGCAGGTTCGGCAGAGACTTTTGACCGAGAAGAGCCCTCAAAAGAGTTATGCGGATCAGAAACGATATGATTTAGAATTTCAGGTGGGGTATTTTGTTCTCTTTATGGTGTCACCTTGGAAGGGTGTTATCCGCATCAGGAAACGGGGCAAGTTGGGCCCCAGATTCATTGGTCATTTTCGAGTGTTGTCCCGTGTGGGCTAGGTGGCTTATCGGTTGGAGCTACCGGAGGAGTTGAGTCAGATCCATGATACTTATCATGTATCTCAGTTGAGGAAGTGTATAGCTAATGAGGCGGTTGTGGTTCCGTTGGAGGACATTCAGGGTGATGATCGCCTAAATTATATTGAGAAGCCTATAGCCATCTTGGATCGTAAAGTGAAAACCTTGAGGAACAAGGTCGTGAACTTGGTTAAAGTTCAGTGGCAGCACCACAGAGGTTCGGAGTGGACATGAGAACCAAAGTCCGAGATGCGTGCGTAGTATCCTGAGTTGTTTCTAGAGGACGACTTCCAGGGCTAAGTGTGATTTTAGTGTGGCGAGGGGGAATTGTAACATCCTGAAATAAGGTACAATTATCATTTTTTGAATCTTTCCTTATTATGTCAAAATTAGTCCGTTAATGTGAAAAGTTGGAAAGTCAGTACGCGGGGCGTGCGCATGAGTACGCGCAATGTACTCATGTACCATGCAAGATCGCAGAGGTCACCTAGTACACTGGCATACTAGGCGCGGATGCAAACCCTAATATCCTTTTGTCCTGTTTAAATATAACATGATGGTCTCATTTCTAGCCACACTTATCAGCCTCCAACCCTCTCTAGAACCCTAATTTCGTGTGTGTAGCTTGTGAGTGTGATTTTGCAAGTTTTGAGTGATTCTTGGTTCTTGTAGTTGAAGAAGAAGAAGGTGCCATCAAGCTTAGAGATCAAGAAACCTCCCACCTTTGTGCATCATTTTCATGTATAAAGCTTATACCTCAGCTAGTGTTCTTTTAGATGTCCTTAGTGGATGTTTCATGAGCTTAAGTCCCCAATTTTGGACCTTTTTGAGTTGGAGACTCTCCAGAGAATTTAAGTTGTCCTTTTATGCATATTTGGGCTTCAAGGTTAATAAAAATGTTTGCTTGATCTTTCCTTTACCCCCATGCATGAGTAAAGTACCTTGGAATGGATGAAATGTTGTTTTAGCCTCACTTAGCCATGCAAAGGCTTAAAGCCCACACCTTTATGGATTAAGAGGTCTTAAATTAGTCAAATCTATGGATGGAGTGGTTGCCTTAACGGATTAAGACCAAAAGTAAGGAAAAATGATGTTCATGGATTACGTTGTGCATACTCCCAGCTACACGCATTGTAGGTTAGTGATGCCCCGTCGCATGCTTAGCCAGGTTTAACGCCTAACATTAGGGGTAGTACGCCCAGCGTACTCGTTGGGTGTTGAATTTCTGTTGACTTTTTCTGATTTTTACTTTTGTTGAAAGTTTAGTGTTTTAGACCAAGGGAGGGGAAAAATGGTCCTTTATGCCCTTAGTAGGCTTAATTGTGGACTTTGGATTCATGATTTGTTTAGACCTTAATCTAATTAATGGTAATTATTTTGTTAACTAGGTGGAGTCTAGATCCAGTAGTTCGTGTGCTAGGTTTTCTTGTCATCAGTATTAGGTGAGTCTCCTCACTTACTCTTACCTGTATGGTAGGATAGTTGTAATATTATGACCAACTGGGTCTAGCTGTTATGTTATGGTATGGTATGCTATGCTATGTTATGTTATGTTTTGATATGATATTTATTTGTGACTGGGGCTGCTGATAGCCAATCGAGGGTTGCGGATAACCTTACGAACATCCTGTTAGTTCACCGGGACTATTGATAATCCTAGGGTTGCAGATAACCCATAACTATTACTTATATTGTGTTATATTTGGTATCTTGGGGAACTCATTAAGCTTTGTGCTTACAGTTGTTGATTTGTATGTGACAGGTACTTCGCAAGACCGTGGGAAAGTGAAGGTCTAATTGTACACACACAATGGGAATTCACTAATGGGACATGATCTTTATGTACTCTGATAACTATGACATTTGTGTTGTGAAATGACTTGTAATTGATCTGGCTGTGAAGATATGTTTTTGGAAGTTTTAAAAATGAAAATTTTGGTTTAAAATTTGAGGTGTTACATTTTGTAGGAAAAAACGAAGACACGGGGGTACAAGATTGACACTATGAAAGTGAAGTCGCCGAAACTCCACCATTCACATCGTAAACCTAAAATCCAGATAGATAAAGATGAAAATGTTGCTTATTTGTATCTCAAATTCCTATTAGGGTTTTGGACCACCACCATTTGCAAATACAGCTCGCCTCTAGCCATGGAGGTTATCTCCGGATTTACAAAGCTTGGATTTGTAGGGTCGTCACCCTCAATCGTTGTGTTCGTCGAGTAAAACCGTCGTCACCCTTAACCATCATCGTTATCGAGTTGCAGATTGGAGTTAGGGTTTGCATCAACACTAGCAATGATTATATCCTACGAACGAAAATGGAGGACATTCTTTTCTTCCGACCGGTGGTGATGGTAGAATTTATTTATTTTTTCTTTAAATCAGAAGGAAGATGGCCTATTCCATCAAGGACGATGACATTACGACAATTGGTTATTGTGGTATATAACTTTCTAGCAGTTGGAAGTTGATGTGGTAGTTCTTTTATGAAAATCAAAAGAGAGAAATAGGAAGATATGGGAGGGGTAAGAGGCGGTAGGGTAGTATTTTATTTTTTGCTTTTTCTTTTTCTTTTAATTGTTGTAATAAAAGAATAAGGAAACACAAAACAAGAAGGGTAAATTTGTCAATTTAAGTGCTTTAAAAAAGAAGGACCAAACTCACAACAAAATCAAAGTTTTGAACAGAGGGGGTAGGGTAGTATTTTATTTTTTGCTTTTTTTTTTTTCTTTTAATTGTTGTAATAAAAGAATAAGGAAACACAAAACAAGAAAGGTAAATTTGTCATTTTAAGTACTTTAAAAAAGAATAACCAAACTCACAACAAAAATCAAAGTTTTGAACCGATGGTGTTGGTCCAAAACTTTTTAGATCAAAATTGCAATTTTCGACAAACCAAATAGACAATTTTTATAGTTTTGTCTTTGGTAAAATTTCCTTTTGGGTATGAAATATAACACCAACAATTGACTGTATCGGGCTATTGACATTACTAAAACTATAAATTGTTTGGTGCCCTTTACATGTATTAGTAACATCAACTCATAATAAGTTCCCGATGCACATTACCAATTATTCGTATGATATCGAAATGAAAATTGAGAATATGATTTCATAAATATAAAAATAATAAAATAGAAAAAGGAATTTTTTTGCCTACAAACTAGTACAATGAGCTAGGAGATAAAAATATAAATTGTTTAAGCATCAACTCATAATAAGTTCCCGATGCATATTACCAATTATTCGTAAGATATCTAAACGAAAATTGAGAATAAGATTCATCAAAATAAAAATAATAAAATACGAAAAGGAAATTTTTTGCCTACAAACTAGCATAATGGGCTAGTCTCCTAAGACCGGGCTTCTAATTTGTAGTATGCTCGTTTCTAGCTTTGGCCCATGAAACTTGGGTGGGCGTTATGAATTGCTTATTCAATTCATGTAAGTATTTTATTTTATTTTATTTATAAAAATTGCTTATTGGCTTATGTGATGACAAAAAAAATAAAAAAAAAAAACATTTGGAATAAATTATATGATAACAAGAACGTATAAGTTGATTAGCTATTTTTAAAAAAATTTCTAAGCTGGCTTATAAATATAAATGATAAAAAAAAAATGACATATTTATACATACTTATGCTTATTTTTGGTACTTTTACATATACGTAAAATGAGTAAATGACCAAAATGGGTAGATATGTTTGGGGGTATTATTCTCAATTTAATCTAATAAGCTACAACTTGTTTTAAAAAGTAAGAAAGCGTGACTTTTGAATAGTGACATTTCAAGGTAATAAATA
The DNA here is from genome assembly GCF_051521515.1 of Lactuca serriola. NCBI lineage: Eukaryota > Viridiplantae > Streptophyta > Magnoliopsida > Asterales > Asteraceae > Lactuca > Lactuca serriola. Next base: position 355,956,382 of record NC_136411.1, read on the forward strand.
TGTTATTTAAAAAATACATATTAGCTTCTTAAACATTGTTTTTAGACTTATTGATTTTTTTCAAAATTTAATAAGTCAATAAATATTTTTCAAACTTAGAAATAACAGGTAACTACATACGATTGGGAACCATAAGCACCAATATCCTCTATCTATTTGCTTATGTTGAGAGGGAAATAAGGGACATGAGGAGATGTAAAGGGTGGGCCGCCTGCAACCTTTTCCAGCAAGGGGGAAGATGATTGTATCAAGAGGTGAGGGAGAGCTATTCAACAAAGGGAACCAAATCAAACACATTTTTCACCAACTATGGTTGCAATGTGTGGATTTTAGGGCAAAAAGAGGAAGGGGTTATGCAAGTTTCTAGCGAAGGGAGGGGAAGGGGAAGGAGTGTGTGGTGGTGGTGATAGATGAAGTTGTCAATATAATGAATATGAAGAAGATGATGGGTATATGAAAGAGAGGGGTGAGAGTGAGACTCACCTTATTAAATAAATATTTTTTAACATATTAAATAAAAAATAAAAAATAAAAAATTTTACAAAATAAATAAATAAGGCCAGTTTAGTGTTTTTAGGTCGGGGAGGGACCAAACGTGCAACAAAATTACATTTTAGAGACCAACCGAGTTAAAAAAAAATATGGACCAAGTGCATAGATTACCCCAAACCACAAAGACCATTGATGTAATTTACTCTAAAACAAATATGCTATAATGTTGGTAGTCTAATACATAAACCATATAACAATGTTCACAGTTTAATATTGTGAGTTGCATGTTCTCACGGTTTTTGACATGTTTATGGTTTATATTTGAATTTTTCACTATAACATACAACTCCAGTATACTATGAATTAGAATTATTATTATTTTTCGTACAATTAATCCCCAATTCAACATCAAAGAGGCCTTATAGGACAACCTTCTGCCTTTTGATATTATGACCCAAATTCCTTACAGGTAGTGTATGTGATCTATTGTCATCTACACGATCAATCATAACCAACCACACCTAGGTAGCTATTTTAAGTCGGATCGAATCCACGGGAAGTTCATGGTCAAACATGTTTTGAAATCACCACTACAAAATAAACCTAATGCCACACTTTTGAATCAACACTTGTAGAAAGTGCTCATTTCTTTTCTAATAAAATAGAGTAAATTACATGAATGGTCCGTATGATTTAGGGTAATTTGTGTATTTGGTCCATAACTTATTTTTTAACTCGAAAGGTCTGTACTGTTTGTTTTTGTTACACGTTTGGTCCCTGCCTTATCTAAGAAAACTATTTTTCCGTTGATTTTTTTAATTTATTTAAATAAATACACCCCCAAATCCACCCTTCTCACCTTACCTTACCTACTCCACAATTTTTCTATATTTTAATAATAGTTTTTCCAGGTAAGACAGGACCAATCACATAACAAAAACAAACAGTAGGGACTTTCCGAGTTAAAAAAATAAGTTAAGGACCAAGTGTGGAAATTATCTAAAACCATAGGGACCGGTCGTATAATTTACTCAACAAAATACTTATAAAATAAGTGTTGCATTAACATATAGGATTCAATTGAGTGTTCTTATGATTCATAGTTATATCGAAATCGACAACATTTCTAAAAAATATTGTCTTTTTTATTTATAAATCAACATAATGTCCATATAAAAAACATCCCTTATTATTAGGCAACACTTGTAATACTAATTTATACATTTAAGTACAAATCAAATAATTTTACAAACTACAAATTGATTTTAACTCTAAAAATTGAAATTCAATATTATTCTAAATATATCTATTTAAATAAAATATAAGAAAGCATATAAATATAAATAATTAAAATATTAATGATCAAATTTATAAAAATAGTTTATGATAAATAAAGATGTAAATTTATATTAGTAAATAATAAAATTATTTTATTTTTTTTATAAAAAATTAATTTAAAATACTTAGTATAATAAATAATAAATGTTACTATGTTTTATTTTCACTTTTCTAATTTCCCTTAGACTAAACTGCACAAATGGTCTCTATGGTTTGTTGAAAATTGACACTTTGGTCAAAAAATGTTTGGACTAACACCACAGGTCCAAAGTTTTCATTTTATTGCGAGTTTGGTCCAATTTACTTTAAACTTTTTTTAAATGACGATTTTACCCTTATTTTTTGTTTTTTTTAGTTTATTTATTTATTTATTTATTTTTATGATTAAAAAAATTACCCCCTCTCTCTCTCTACTAAAAAAATTACCCTCTCTCTCTCTCTCCACAAACACATAGATCCACAAGAAGGCTTCTGATTCATTCTCTAATCTTCTCTTCCTCTTATCCCTCTGGTTCACAAAATGGTAACTCAAACCCAAAACAATCCCAATAAACCCTTTAAAAATCGTCTCTTATCTCCTTTATTACAGATTGGTGTTTCCTTTGAAATCGATCAGACCATGAGAAATTAAATCATTCATGAAAAATTTCATGATGCTTCATCCATTGTAGTCAACAAGGATCTGGTAAGCCAAGTAGGTCGACACCAAATACACCCAATTTCATCTTTCAACTTCTTTGTTGCACAAAGACTTCACCGAAAAATCAAGTTCAAACCCAAAGGTATTCTTCTTTGAAGTGTATGAGAATCATGTGGGAATCTTTAACCCTACTTTACAATGAGAACCCGCTTCTATTTCCAGATTTTCTTCATACCTTCATATTGATCTGATTTAGTGTTTTTGTTATATGTCAGATGGACCAACAATCAATTTTGATCTAGTTGAAGAACAAAAAACCCTAACCATAACGCCATCTGGAAACCTTTTCTAATCGCAGATCTGAAAAATGCTCCAATCTAAAACCTGTAAACCAAACGACATGCTTGATTTCTCGATATCGAAGACTTTAAAGAACCAATTTGTGGCATTTGATAGTTTCCAACAACATCTGTTGCTTTCCGATGTAACAATCTACCAAATGACATCCGTCCCTTTTTTTGCGTGTCTTCTATGGGTTATTGATAGAGAAGGAGATGTGTAAAGAAAGATGATGAAAAGAAGGGCTTGTTTTTTTTTTCTGAACAGATTAAGATGAACAAAGGGACGTTCCAAGAGTACATAGAGTGTTTTGGTGTTTATTGGATTAAGTAGGAATTGAACCCTAGTTATCTTGAGTGAGAGAGAGAGAGAGAGAGGGGTAATTTTTTATTAAGTTTTTAATCATAAAATATATATAAATAAATAAATAAACTGAAAAATCAAAAAGGGTAAAATCGTTATTTTAAAAAAGTTTAAAGTGAATTGGACCAAAACTTGCAATAAAATGAAAACTTTGGACCTGTGGCGCTAGTCCAAACCTTTTTGGACCAAAGTGGCAATTTTCAGCAAACCACATGGACCATTTGTGCAGTTTAGTCTTTCCCTTAAAATATTTTCCACATTCATGTCCACCTTTCCCCTCTCCTTCTTATTAACGTGAAAGTCTTACTTGTATGCAATAAGAGTCACTATTAGGTCACCCATAATAGTCATCACTATCTAGTAACCACTATCATGGTAGGTGTCAACTCATCATCACAACTTACCACTAGAACCATGTGATACCTACCACTAACACGCCATTCCACATCATTTTTTTAATTAAATTTAAATAAAAAATACAATAAAAATATAATAAACACATATATTTTAAACTATGTTTTTATTAAATTAAAAAAGACATTACATTAATTTAAAAAAAACAACAATTTAATATAAAATAGAAGAGAACAATAAAATTCAAACACGACTACCCTTAATCCTTATTTTTTGAACAATGTTATTCTATTTTGGGGAATTCTTCAACATTTGTCAAACTTTGAGATGTGCAAAACGTTTGTGGTTTGTGTTTTCATATTGATCAATGACCACATTAACCTGATTGATATCGCCTTTGTGTACATTGTTTATAACAAAGTTGTATATTCCATTGAACTCGCAACATGTTACACTCATATCATGTTACTTCAAACATTTTTCGTCAGCATTTCAATTTGTAGAACCCATTAAACCATAGAAAACGTTTCAAACTTTTTCCCAAAAATCTTTGAGAATTGACTATTTATGTCTTAAGAAACCAACACTCATGCTTGTGGTAACTTATCTTATTCCTCTTCTGACTAATTTATCCTTCTAGGAGCCATGGTTTTTGAAAGATCATGTAACACAAATGTGTGAATGTGAAAAAAAGGAGAGAAGAATTGTGTGAAATATACGAAAGGGTGTGGTGGTATTTATAGGTAAATATTATGCAAAAAAATTAAAAATATGCAAACTAGTCGTTAACATGGACAAGGGAGGTCAAGGGAAAGAACGAGTCTCATTGGTCGCTGTAAGTTGTTTTGAGCTTCACGAATCGCCACAACTACGACCCACGACGACATAACGAGATGGTGTGCACGGTCGTGGTTTGTGGCCACCTAGGCCATGAACACCTTCGTTGTATGCATTACGGACGACTTTATCCGCCTTCTTTAAATCCCCCTCTCAATTGATCATCACCGATGGACAGTCACTCAGTATTTTCTTTTCTGAATTGTGCATGCACGCAATCAACCAATTAGCAGACTCTCTTCTCACTCCTACCCACTCTCCACGTTTTCTGATTTTATTTTGAGCTCTTGATTTACAATTAAATTCAAAAAACAACGCTTGCAATTCAAGGTAAAGTTTTAGTAAACTTAATTTTCTTTCAGTAATTTACGAGTGTTTCAAGGTTTTTTTTTCCTATGTGGAAGCACTGAAGTTCTATGTGGGAGCAGTGAAGTTCAACATCCATTGGAAACTATCAGTCGCTAAATATGTATTCGAATATACTGTACGCAAGCATCAGAATCGTATCTTAGAAAATATGCCAAACAATACAAAGCAATTAAAATAAGTAACAAAAGGACATGAGGAAAGACCGCTTGAAGACCATGGACAACCTATAAATATCCCCAGGGGACATGCTAACAAGGTAAGGAAAAAACACATACTCCTTGACACAAACACAATACCAAAATGTTGCATTCTAAATTTGGCATCAGATAGCTATACCGGGGTCCAACCCTCGGTACGACTGTCTGACCTAGTTTTTCTTATTCTTACGCGGAGTAAAATCCCGGACGCCTATAAGACGACACCCTGTGGGTGAAAGAGCTCATCATGCATCTAGAGTTAGCCATATCAACATTGGCGCCATCGGTATCATAGGTACTTTGAGGTGGCATACTTAGGAAATACCTGATAACCACTTAGTCAAGTAGCACAAATGAGCTACTCATCGCGGCTAAGGGATACCGACAAACTACATAGTTTGTTTGATAAAGAATTAGATCGTATTCACCACATCCATGAAGATGGATCGATACTTATATATGGGCAAATGTGTAACGTAGGCATTCATAGGATATATTGTGACAGTAGGAGTTCGACCGAAATCATGTATGGATATCACTTCTCAAAACTACGGAAACAAATAAGAAAAAGGATGCAACGACTAGCATGGCATTTAACAAGCTTTGCGTGACACTTTGTTTGGATAAAAGGGATATTATCCGCCCTATTAACTTTAACGGATGAAGCAATACAAGCCAAAAATACACATACGATAACCTTCACGATCATACAATCAACATCACCATACAACCTAATATTGGAAGAGTGCAATGAGAAAGTTCGGGGCGATAGTATCGACGATTCATGGTATCATTCTATTCCAAGTGAAAATCAGATTTGGAATGATATATAGTAAATCACAAGTAGAATCCATTACAATGGTGGAAAACAGGGCGAGAGCAACGGGGTTGCATACAACACAAACAAATAAAAAGTTAAAAGAAATCATAATCAATAGCAAATATGCCGACCAAGGAGTGCGGATAGGAGTCAGGTTACGACGTGAATTAAAAAATGGATTAACGATACTTTTAAAACAAAATGCTGATATATTCGCATGGGAAGTAGCAGAGTTGACAGGTGTACCGAGACAACTAGTCGAATACAAACGAAATGAAAAAGTAGGAAGTAAGCCAATTCGACAAAAAGGGGACAATCAAAAGACATGAATAAAGCAATAAATGATGAGGTCAACAAATTAGTAAAAGCAGGGATACTACGAGAGTTGCTTTTTTCATCCAGGGTAGGAAACCCGGTCTTGGTTTAAAAAAGGGGATGGACAATGGAGGATGTGCATAAACTTCTCGGACTTAAACAAAGCTTGTCCAAAAGACTGCTACCCGCTACCATCAATCGATGAAAAAATCAAGTCCTTAAACGGGCACAAATGGATGAGCTTTTTGGATGCTTATAAAGGATATTGTTAGGTCCAGAAGGTGTTGCGTCTTGGGCTCGCTATTTAGTCCATTTAGTCTCCGGTATGGGCCTGTCCATCCGTGAGTTATTTTATAGGGTTTTGTATTTATAGGTGCTTGCATGCATCCTAGTACGTAATATTTGGAAATTATTTTGTCAAGCATTTTGATCTTTATCTTTTGTAACCCTAATATCCTCTACAGCGGAAGTTCTTAATCGATCGCTGCTGAGGATTAAATCAATTGAATCACTCGACATATTCAGATTCATTCTTGTGTTTTATATTGGTGTTTTTCGCTTTCGTGATTTACTGTTATAAGATCTAAACGATCAAAGAGTTTCTTAAACTCATCAATTGGTATCAGAGCAGGAGGCTGTGTAATTCATACACATTTCTTCTGTGAAAGACGTGATTAGGGTTTATTCCGCATTTACTGATATTTATTGAGTCGTCACTCCATAATTGACGAATCTCAGTAATTATTCATCTTGCCCTAATATTAAGTATTACAAGTCTAATCTTACAACAGGTTAAACGATCAAGCATGGACGATTCTCAATCCAATCCTATCAACATCTCAGACAGTATAGGATCTACAACCAAGATTCCAATTCTCTACACTCAAGATTACGAGGTTTAGGCGCATCATTTCGAAGACTACGTCATTGGATCTGAAGATAATGGGTATCTGATATGGGAGGCCATTGTTTCTGGACCATTTGCTCATTTAGGAACATCCAAAATTATTAAAACTCAAAAGGAGTATAATGATTTGTTAAAAGATTTGACAGATGTTGCTCAGGACGAAAAGGAGAAGTTTCGGTGCAACATCAAAGCATTGACACTGATTCGATTCGCTCTTCAATCTGACACATTTAGATTGGTAAGTTCCTATAGTACTGCTAAAGAAATTTGGGATCGGCTGCGAGAGCTGTATTCTACAGATGAAGATCTGGAGCACTCAATTCAGACCTTGCTCCTATCTGAATTTGGAGAGTTCAAGCAAAGCCCTGATGAATCTGTTCCACAGACGTTTGATCGCTTCAATCATCTTCTCAGCAAGATGATCAAACATGATATTGAAAGGAAGCTTATTGAACAGAAGGTCACTTTTCTGAATGGTCTAAGATCCGAATGGAGAGTTGTTATGTCAACAGTCAAAGCACACGAACAGTTCAAATCCTACTCGCTGGCGCAACTGGTGGGAATTCTGAAATCCTAAGAAAACATAGTGCTACAAGAGAAGAGCGTGGTTTCTAGTCTGGGGTCTCTGGCGCTCTTATCGAAGGGTAAAAGTGTAGAAGAAGATGAAGAGGATCTTAATCTGGGAGATCATGATCTGGCAGCCGAAGATTATGCTTTAATGGTGTCAAATCCCAGAAGGTTTATCAAGAAAAATTTTCGTTCCAACAAAAATCATAATTGGCAAGGAAGCTATAGCTCCGAAAGAGTAAAAGATGAACCGAAAGTTGAGGAGTCGAAAAAGGAAGCTAAGGGTGAAGCTGACTCTGGTGTGAGTTGTTTCTACTGTGGGGGAAAGAATCACTACGCAAAGGATTGCGTGCTGAAGAAGATGGCTGAGAAAGATGAGGAGAAAGATGAAGAGGCAATTCTTATGAAAAAGCTGGAGGAGATTAAAAGGAAGAAAGCTGCTACTAATCCCTCTATGAATGCTCTTATTGTGCAGGGTTCGGCAGAGGATGACGAGTTCGATGGTGTACAGGTGTGGTCGACCGATTCAGAAGATGATGAGGTGAGAAAGCCTTCGCATGGAAAGGCTTATGAGGTAAAAGATGATGAAACTAGCAGAAGATGTCTGATGGTGACGGATGTATCTCAGATGAGGGGATATAATACTTATGGTGGAAATGACGAGGCCAAGGAGCGAGAGGACTTATGCTTCACAACAAAACCTCTCAGTGTGCAGATCAGTGAACTTGATGAACTGATCAAGAAGGTACAATCTGTTTTTATTGCGTTTAAAATTCCACAAAAATCATATGAAAAGGAATTAAATCACTTGAATTCAAGAATCTCAAATCTAGATAGTTGTTTAACTCAAACACGGGTCACAAATTCTAACCTGACTGACCAAATAAGCAGGGTGTCATCCAAGAGTGAGGAGCGAAGGATGTGGATTGAGCAGAAGGAGTCAGAGCTAATTAAGACTAGAGATGAAAACATTTATTTGCAAAGAGACAATTTGAAATTGTTAAAACAAAGGAATGTTTTTTGTTTAATCGCTAAAAGGCTTTATGCTAACATTACTCAACTGCATCTGAATTGTGAAATAGGGCAGAAGATACATCACATGATTCTACCCTTCCTTGAGTTTAAGGAGGATGAAATCAATGCTGAAGCATACAACTGTGAAAGTGTTGTATCTTCCGATGATGTGAATCCCACTTATATGTATGGTGTGGACAAAATAGAATCTTTTATAAAGTCCAAAGATCATAAGGACATGCTTAAAAATCTTCTGGATGAAAATGATAAGTTGAAATTCAAGACCGAAACCATACAAAAATTCGACTCATTGAGTACCAATTTAAGTTCAGAAAACAAAATTGATGTTGAAAACGCATCTGAACTTGATGAGGACGATGATATGAGTGAAATTTTTGTAGAGGTTGAAGTCGACTGTTCTGAGTTTGTCAAGAGCGAACCCGAAAACCACAAAAATCTGATTTCTGAAAATTTTGTGGAATTCGCACGTTTGTCCAAAACTAAGTCTCCAGCCCTTAAAGAAAAAGCTGTTGTATTTCAGAAGGTTAGAACTACTCCCAATCAGGTGTATAAGGTCACCGGAGTAACCGAACATCAAACAGCCGAACTCACTGTCATAGTGAACGAAGATAATGCAGATGGCTGTGATGAGTTTTTCTGGTCAGCACCCATAGACAATGCAGACGAAACGGTTGGTCTGTCGGAGCGAACATCCTGGAAGACCAAAGGAAGATATGTGCCAGAACCGCTAAATAAGCCTACCAACTTTGATGTACCTGGTACAAGTAGCACAAAAGAAATTCCTGTAGAAGAAGTCACCTCCACAAGCGAATCCTCATCTATGAAAAGTGAACCGGCTGCCAAAAAGCTGAAATAGAAAGCTAATATCCACAGACAACCGAAACAGGTGAAAAATCAAATGCAGCAAAGAAATCTTAGATACAAGAAAAATCTCTCAGAGCGAAAGAAATTTTGGCGCTCTCAGAATCCTCATTACTCCTACCATGATAAAGATTCTAAGTCAGAGAGAAAGACTTTCGGGCCACACGAAGCACAACACCGAAAGGATAGGTTCGGTCCCGAAAGCAGCAGCAACCGAAGAGCTAATTTCGGTCCGCCAAGTAATAACAGGCAAAGACCTGATTTCAGTCCATCAAGCTTTATAATAAAAGACCAAGTTTCGCACCACCAGCCAACAACAACCAAAAATCCAACTTCGGCTCATCATCGAGCAGCTACCGAAGGTCCAGATTCGGTCCCTCTAATGACCATAAACGAAAGGGTCATTTCAAACCTCAAGTTAGGAAAAACTCTCATTCTAAATTCTCTTTCTGTAATTCTTCTCATTCTAAACACTCTTCTAAACCCAATTCAGTCTCTACACAAAATTCAAGATCATCAACGAACTTGAAAGGAAAAATGAAGATTTCCACAGTCAAGGAGGACCGAAAGCAATCTAGTGCTCAAACACCAGAATTTGAATCCAAAACACATGTAGCTAATTCTAACAAAATCAAAGTGTTTACTATTAAAAGAAAAGATTAAACAACCTTAGTAAAACGCACATATCTTGTTGATGTTTCTCTTACTATTCCTGTTCCTGTGAAACGCTCACGTGAACCCAAGAAACTTTGGGTTCCTAAATCTGCTTAATTTTTGCAGGTTATTAGTGACGAGTAGGTTGACGAAGAATGGTACATTGACAGTGGCTGCTCGCGTCACATGACAGGAAGGAAGGAAGAGTTAAGGGAGTTTCGATCACTTCAAAATGGTGGCAATGTCAAGTTCGGTAACAACTCCTATGGAACGATAAAGGGTTATGGGATGATAACCAATAGAGACTTCACGATAAGAAAGGTGGCATACGTAGAAGGATTGCAACATAATCTCATCAGTGTATCCCAACTGGTGGGTGGTACAGGTCTCAAAGTATCATTCGACGACGAAGGTTCATAGATTATAGAGAAGAAATCCAACAAGGTCATTCTCAAATCAGATCGAAAAGGCGAAATGTTTCCTCTGAATCTCAGACTAATCAAAGGAAATCCAGCCATATGTCTTTTGTCCAAAGCTCATTCTGACGAAAGCTGGTTGTGGCACCGAAGGCTCTCTCATCTCAACTTCAAAGACATCAACAATCTTGTCACCGGAGGTCATGTTCGGGGTCTTCCATTACTCAAGTTTGATCGAGAACACATATGTGCTGCATGCGAAATGGGGAAACAAAGTCGTCAAAGTCACCCATCAATTATAAACACAAAAGTTGTTGAACCACTTGCGTTGCTTCACATCGACTTATGTGGTCCATCATCAATCGAGAGCATTAGCGGTAGCAAGTACATTGTTGTTGTTGTTGATGATTTCTCACGTTTTACATGGGTATTCTTTCTGAAGCACAAATCTGAGGCCACTTCTAAGCTAAAGATGTGTATCAAACAGGTTGAAGTGCAACTGAGAAAAGTCGTTCGAAACATTAGGAGCGACAATGGATTGGAATTCAAGAACAAAGAATTCAAAAACTTTTTGGCAGAAAAAGGAACCAGTCATAGCTTCTCATCCCCTTACACGCCTCAACAGAATGGTATTGTCGAAAGGCAAAACCGATCCTTGTGTGAGGCGGCCCGAACTATGCTAAGTTTTGCTTCTCTTCCCTTATATTTTTGGGCTGATGCTATTGCTGCAGCATGTTTACCGCAAAATAGGTCTTATCTCAACAAGCGTTTCTCTCTCACTCCTTATGAGATCATCAATAACAGAAAGCTGGTTCACGGTGCTTCATCTTCAACTCAAAAGAACATCGTAACAAATTTGATATTAAAGCTGAGGAAGGAATTTTTCTGGGATATTCTCTTACTTCAAAAGCATACTGAGTTTTAAATAAGCGTTCTAGAAAGATTGAAGAAACCTATTATGTGACTTTCGATGACAGCTACGTCAAGAAGATAAAGACTACTGAAGAAGCAATGGGAGAGATTTTCTCTCAAACAGGTCAAGTCACAGCCACGATTGCTAACTTATTTGATCAGTTCGTAGACCTATTCGATGAACTTGAGAAAGCCACTCTCTCAGAAGCCAAGGCGGCAGACAACAAAATCGATCATCTGAAGCAGATTGTCGAAGATGCAGCCAAACAAATGGGAGAAGGAGAAGAAGTTCGAAACGAACCTCCTCAGCACGACACTTCAGTTGAGGAGGAGAATCTATTTTCTTCAAATCAATCGAACTCACACTTTCAGGGGGAGAATTCCATTCCTGTAGCACCCGAAAGCCCAGCTACACCCGGAAGTCCTGTAGCACCCAAATGCCCAGCTACACCCGAAAGTCCTGTAGCACCCGAAAGCCCTGCTACACCTGAAAGTCCAGTAGCACCCGACAGTCCGGCTACACCTGAGAGTTCTGTTGCACCTGAAGGTCTGAACCAACCTGAAAATCCAAATGATTCATCATCAGTCGAGGGGGAGAATTCCGATATGTTCTATGATTACGATAGTCAATCTGAATTGGAAGAAATGGTCAACGCCGAATTAGATCCATCCTATGATCCAAACTATCCTCCCCTCATTAAATGGACTAGAGATCATCCTGTATCTCAGATAGTGGGTAATGTATCTGAAAAGGTCCTGACCCGATCCCAAGTGAGAGCAAAGAAAACCTCCCTATTTTCCAAAGTCGAGTTCTGCATGTATAATTCCTTCGTATCCAAAGTTGAGCCGAAGACCGTCAATTCTGCACTGATTGGGTTCAGGTTATGCAAGATGAACTCAATGAATTTGAAAGAAACAAGGTATGGCGCCTCATTCCGACTCCTAAAGATGCCTCAGTCATTGGTCTCAAATGGGTATTCAAAAACAAAATGGACAAGGAGGGTAATGTGATTCGAAATAAAGCTCGTCTTGTGGTGAAAGGATACTGCCAGGAAGAAGGAATTTATTACGAAGAAACTTTTGCTCCGGTAGCAAGGCTGGAATCTGTTCGAATATTTCTTGCCTACGCTGCACACAAGAACTTCGAGGTCTACCAAATGGATGTGAAATGCGCCTTTCTGAATGGAGAACTTGAAGAAACGGTTTACGTGGAGAAACCTCCAGGTTTTGTGAATGAAAAACATCCAAATCACTGTTACATTCTAGACAAGGCAGTTTATGGTCTGAAACAAGCGCCTAGGGCATGGTATGAAACACTAACTAAGTTCTTAAAGATGTCTAAATTCAAACAAGGTTCGGTTGACCCAACCTTCTTTCGAAAGAAGGAAGGTAACCACCTTATGATAGTTCAAATCTATGTCGATGATATCATCTTTGGTTCAACGAATCCTAGCTTAACAGCTGAATTCAGAAAGCTGATGGAGACTAAATTTGAAATGAGCTCAATGGGTCCGATTAACTTTTTCCTGGGTTTAAACATTAGACAGGGACCTGAAGGCATCTTTATTAACCAGGAAGCATATACCAAGACTCTTGTTGCTACATTCGGGATGATGGGAGATTCAAAGGTCAAAGTTCCAATGGCATTCGGCACCAAACTCACACCTTCCTTGGAAAAACCGGCAGTTGATATAACGCTATATCGACAAATGATTGGTTCCCTAATGTACCTCACAGCTAGCAGGCCTGATATAATGTTTTCTGTGTGTTATTGTGCTAGGTTTTAGGCGAATCCTCGTGAACCACACATGCTAGCGGTGAAAAACATACTCCGATATCTGAAACGAACCACCTCTCTCGGTCTCTGGTATCCCTTAAACTCAGGGTTCTTTGTTCAAGCCTACTACGATGCAGACCTTGGAGGATGTGGTTTAGACAGGAAAAGCACTACAGGAGGATGTCAATTCCTCGACGGAAAATTGGTGAGCTGGCAATCTAAGAAACAAACATGTGTTTCACTATCTACAGCCGAAGCAGAATATATTGCAGCCGCTTCTTGCACATCTCAAGTGATTTGGATCCAAAGTCAACTCAGGGATTACGGACTCAACATGAAAAGGATCCCACTATATTGATTTAGGATCTGTCATAACCCAGTGCAACAATCCAAAACCAAACATATTGCATTGAGGTATCACTTCATTAAAGATCACGTAGAAGATGTAAATGTAGAGATTCATTTTGTTCGAACTACTGATCAACTGGCAGACATCTTCACCAAAGCTCCTCCTGAAGCAAGTTTCAATAAAATTCTACAAGGGCTATGATGAGTTATAAAATCTCTTTTGATCGATTAGATCTTTGTAACAGGTAAATAAAGAACATGAAAGCAGTGAAATAAAACACAAGTATGGATCACAATGAGTCGAATGATTCAATTACTCAATCCTCAGCAGAGCTCGACTAAGAACTTCTGCTGTAGAGGATTCTAGGGTTATAAAACAAGAATTATGAATATGCTTGAAAATACTTATCTAATCGTTTCTAATCATTACGTTCTAGGATGCATGCAAGCATCTATTTATAATAAACCCTACAAAACTCACGGATGGACAGGCCCATACCGGAGATAAACATTGGACTAGCTAATGAGCCCAATAGACGCAACACAATACTGGACCTAACAATCTCCCCCTTTGCGTCAATTTGGAGCGAGACTATCATTTCTTCTTGCTTGGACCAACAGCAGGAACTTTCTTGGTTGTATCAAACATACGCGAGATAAGCGCAAGGATAGTCTGTCTGAAGCGAATGTACCATTGAATCATGTCGTCAAAGTAATTTTTATCATCCGCTGTGTTCTGCTTGCACCGATGGATAATCCCTAAGACATGTTCCAGACATGCAGTGGTATAGAGATGTTTGTTTGCCAAAGCGAAAAGACATTTCTGGCCTTCACCTCTGGTAAACATAACAGAGTCTCTCTTCTGGTCTATCTTTCCCATCTGCATCATGTTTAGGTCACTTGCTGAGCCAAGAGGAGATATGGTAGGCTTTTTCTTGAATACGCTCGCTACCTCCTGATCCATCTTTGCGACTTCCATTATATAGCAGACAAGCATCCTCTTGAAGTGGTCGATGATCGGACCATATTCAGCTTCGTTTGTAAGAAGGATGTTGTGCAAGATGATCCAGTCGTGTGGATTCAAGTTGGGAAGATCAGCAAGCGAGAGGGCATGTTCGGTCTTAGCAGATCCCCTTAGCACCTTAAACCGAACGTTGGTGAAGTTTCCTTCCCTGTACGGCTTCAGAACCCGAACATTGATAATCTTCTTAGCGCTCCATGTTTGGTACTGTGGTTGAGCGGCCCTCAGATAGAAATCGAATAAGTCCCGATCAACCTTTGGATGAGGATGAGGGAACTCAGCGGTGTTGTCAAAGGCATGGAATACAAACGCCTTTCGGGTTAGTGGCATTTCGAACTGAGAATCGACAGTGTTAGAACGATAAAAGAGATCAACGGTTCTAGCCACAAGATGCTGGGTGTTTCGATGGCTTCTTTTAGTAGCTTCTCAAGAGTCCAAGGAGGAAAAAGAGTTTTCCTGCTCTCGAGAAGGTCGTGAGCTTCTTTTTGTCTTCTTTCGGCTTCTTCAGCCTCTCTAGCTACACGAGCACTGATGTCTGCATCTTTATCTCGACCCTGTCTCTTTAAAAGGTCGACAATTGTCTCCTTATCATCATCGTCGCTCTCCTCAGCAATTTTCTTGCCCTTGTCTTTCACACTAGAACCTAAGGCTTGGCCTACTGGAGGAGGTTCGTTTGTGTGAGTTGCTGTTGAAGTAGGAGGTGGTTAAGACACATTCTCTTTTTCTCCCCCTTGTTTCGGAATGGACACGAAATCAAGGAGCCCTTCAATCTTGCTCAAGAGAGAGAGAGAGGGCAGGAGCAAGTTTTTCCGCAAGGTCACGCCTCACAGAGTAGTTGAGGATCGGGTCATGTGCTTCCAGGATGTTGGAAATGGATCCGTGGACATCCGAAACACACGAAGAAATTATTTCTCTTTAAGATCGAAGAGATTCAACCTCCTGTTGAAAGTTGGAGAGTTGAATACTCTTGACCTTAAGAGCGGTAGTCTTCCTTGCAAGAGCATCCATGAGGGAATTCTTAGCAGCTAAGTCTTCTTGAAGCTTGGAGAGGCGCTCCTCAATGGTTGTTTTGAAGGCTGAGTTGTCGTCAGAAAGAGTTTGACGAAGAGAAGCGAACGACTTCAGCTCTGATGCAACTGATGTAGCCAGCTGGTTAACAATTGGTTCCAACGTTGTTTTGGTGGCTGCAGCAGTTTCCTGTAATGATTGCAATAAAGAAGAAGCATCAGTAAATAGTTTATCGACTTTTTCGGTCGCTGCCTCACAGGCTTTGGTTGAGGCATCAATGGCTGCAGTGGCGGAATCAAGAGAAACTTGATTGAGCTTTGGAAAAAGCATCAACAATTTTTTGTATGGCAACTTCAGAGATGGAGGACTGGGATGTAGAAGATGAGGCGATGAGCGAATCGATTTTATCGTGAAGCTCTTTGAGATGCTTCTTTGTGACAGGAGCATCGTCATCATCATCACTCTGAACTTGAAACGGACTATAGTAGACCGAATCAAAGGTCATGTCCTCTCCGCCGAGGAATGGTTCTTCATTGTCAGCTGCATGAGCAGGAGATGATGGTGGTGTTGAAGTTGGAGGCTCGGTAGTAATGGTAGGTTCAGGTTGGGTGGTATGTTCGGTTGTTGGTGTGGGTTCAGGTGCTGAGGTGGATTTGGGTGCGTCAGTATGAACCCCCGTATCAGATACGTTGGTTCTTACTTCTACAGTTGTTGTTGTTGCTTCTGTAAAGATTGGTGGGGGTATTGGGATGGAGGTGGATGTTATTTGAGTAGTGGAGGTTATGGGGGGAATCGAAATAGGAATAGTAACTGGTGGAGAAGAAATTGGAGAAGTGGAAATGTGAATCTCTGGTGTAGGCGAGCGTGGTGGAGTGTTACCACGAGGAGATCCGTCAGAATCAGAACCCTCTCCCTCAGATTCGCTTGAGGACGAAGCGATGATTAGTTTTCGCTTAGGGTGGGTTTTTCGCTTCTTCATCGGAGGGGATTGGAAAGCCTTGGTGGTTTTTCTCTTCTTGGGAGATGGGCCTTTCGCTCCCTTTGCAACCTGCTTGCCCTTATCAGTCTTCTTTCCTCTTAGGGCAGGCTTGTCAGCATCGTGAATTGACTTGAGCATCTCAGGAGTAAGCTCTCTCGGACCAGAGCGTTGGAACTCCTTGTATGTTTTTATAATCCGGCTCTCAGCAGGAACATCGCCGTACATCGATTCAGGGATTGAACCGTTGAAGGGAAATTTTGAGGCATCGGAGACAATGATCTTCGTGGTATGGAAAGTACCAATTGAAGACATTGGAGAACCAACAACAATGGGGATGTTGTGCTTGTCCATCACCCACTTAGTAACAAGAGTCCAGAAACGAGCGTATGAAATCTCAGAGTGCCGAGAAGTTGAAGAGAGACTCTGAATAAGTTGTTGCCAAAGGACCGATCCATAGTCCATATTGATTCCGTTGTAGACCCCGTACAAAATCGAGAGAAAAAGACGACTTGCCCCGTCCGATCCAGCACTGCGTTCAGACAGCCCCTTGAACAGTACCGTAAATAACCCATTCCACTGAGGAGGCAGGCACGATTTCTTGAATTTCGTGACCGTATTCAGCACCTCAGTGTACCCCATGTTGTAGAACATTGAAAACAGGTGACCCACCGGAATCGATTCAGGGTTAACCCTAGTTGAATCAGGTTCAAACCCCAAAATCGAGCAGAAACATTGTTTGGAGATCGACGTCTTGTGATCGAGCGCATCGAAGAAAATCCTATCGACTGCCTTGTCGTAATGAGCAGTGGCGAAGATCTGAGATAAGAACTCCATAGGAACTGCTTCAACCTTGGTAAGAGCAGGAGCAATCAGCGAGTACTTGAGACACTCGATAATCGGGAACATGAAAGCGTCGTACACATGAGGAGTAAGATCAATAATCAAACTATGCTGGGGACGAATCGGCAAGATGTGTGAAGTAGCGTGAACTGATGAAGAGTCCGCCATTGTTGTGAAGAAGATGGGAGAGATGATGAACAGTAGAGTGTTTGAGGGTTTTCTTGCTCTCAGGAAATATGGATGCAGTAAAGAGGTTAACAAAGGTTTACGTTAGGTTTTATACTGTGGGTAGAGTAGAGAGAAGAATCTGTCCCAAATCTTCGAGTGAAATACGAAGAGTTTTTCGGAGGCGATTGACGCATGACAGTTGGTATTGCCGATGATTACGCATGAGAGAAAGTGTCAGTACCGATTTACACGCCTTCCCATCAGGCACCATTTTTAGATGAAACGTTTCCAATTCGCACGCCTGGCCTTCTAGCGTCGTTTGAAATCAAATTGATTTGACTCCCGCCTGAGTCAGCACTTTATCATCTTATCTTTTTAACGACATTTTTAAAGCAAAATTACCCACGTGGATTAATATTAACCACAACCCGTTTATAACTGCCAATCCCATTAAAATGCCTTGTAGCTAATGAAATCAGAATTTTGGAAAATCAAAAAGATTTTCGTGCTTAGTGTGTAAAAGAAAAAGAAATAAAGCAACACATTTGAGGGATTATGTGATGTCAATAAAGACACGAAACAATGGATCCCGGGCACGAATCTCTTCCTTCAAAGTCAAGAGAGACCTTAAAGGGTGTGTGTGGTTTCCCGTTGAATAATGATCAGACACTTATTAAGAAGTGTTGAAAGGCTTCTTTTAATTAGGCTTATTTGGATGGCTTTCGCTTCAATTTAGAATTCCTGATCTTGATATAAGACAAAAATCGAACGAAGTACTTGTGAGACCAGTGTAGTCTGTTGAACAAGTAGGTTGGAGATAATTTAGGTGGCAAGGTAAAAGAATGTATGTAAAATCTCAAAAAAAATAAAACTGGATTCCAAGGGAAGAAATGTTTTTGGTTTTAACAATTTCATAGAAATCACTCAAAAGGAAATTAGAGATTTTACTTTGTATCCCCATGGATAAGTCCGTCAATTCATTAGTGAAAGCTAGAGCAAATTTATTGTTCACCGTCAATGCATAGTAGGAATTGAATTGTGGGTTTCACTTAGCACGTAGTGACACGAGGCTAAGATCATGAACACAGAAATTGTGTGACCATAAACCTCAGTGGTAAATTCTGAGAGTCTCAAGGGTTACGTATGTGAAGTGAATAAGATGAAGAAAAGTAGTGTAGATGGTGTAAAGAAACCAAGGTACCTCTGCTGTTAAAATAGGGACCAAGCAGAAAACTCTTATCTCAGGTGAGAAGAGAGTTAGGTAGCTCATGATTAGAATAAATATGAAGGCCTAATTGGGAAGACAAGATTTGTTTGTACCAAGTTAGTAAGGCTATTATTCAGAATCAAATGAGGCTTTGGACACATACACCAACATGCTTCTAGGGACACTTAACTAGTGAAATGATTTCCCCACAAATAGACATACAAAAAGATAAGACATAAAAATATAAAATAAAAATAAATAAAATAAAAATAATAAATAAAAAAATATTTTTGGAGTTTTTGAAGTAACGAAAAGAAAACAAGAAAAAGAGTAAAATTTTTTTTTTTGGAATTTTTGATTTCAAAAAAAATGGAAACACTTAAAAAAAAATTGGAACCGAACCCGAGCGTTCGGTCTATTTCGGGTTTTTAAAAAAATTGGAACCGAACCCGAGCGTTCGGTCTATTTCAGGTGCCAAAAAAAATAAGTTTGAGAAAGAAAAGAACTTTGATAATAAGATAAATGAATTCGAGAAAATAATACAACAAATTTACAACCAAAGAAACTACCTTTGAGTGATAAGCGAAGAGCAGATGATACGACCGAACCCGAACGTTCGGTTCATTTCGGTACACCAGAACAAAACCTGAACCCGAGCGTTCGGTTTATTTCGGCATACATGAGACATGAACGCGAACGTTCGGTCTATGTCGCTTCCAACTTTTGATCTTGAGAAGTAATCTTCGGCACTGACTCCGATTCCATCATTCCTAGCCCTTGTAGAATTTTGTTGAAAGAAGCTTTAGGAAGAGCTTTGGTGAAGATGTCGGCCAGTTGATCAGTGGTTCGAACAAAGTGAATTTCGACGTTCCCATCTTCCACATGATCCTTTATGAAGTGATACCTCAGTGCTATATGCTTGGTCTTGGAATGTTGCACTGGGTTATGACAGATCCTAATTGCACTTTCTGAGTCACAATATAGTGGGATCTTTTTCATATTGAGTCCATAGTCCCGGAGCTGGATTTGGATCCAAATCACTTGAGATGTACAGGAGGCAGCTGCGATGTACTCTGCTTCGGCTGCAGACAGAGAGACACATGTCTGTTTCTTTGATTGCCAGCTAACCAACTTCCCGTCTAGGAATTGGCAGCCTCCAGTGGTGCTTTTCCTGTCTAAACCACAACCTCCAAGGTCTGCATCTGAGTAGGCTTGAACGAAGAAACCTGAGTTTGATGGATACCATAAACCGAGAGAGGTGGTTCGTTTCAGATACCTGAGTATGTTCTTCACTGCAAGCATATGGGGTTCACGAGGATTTTCCTGAAATCTAGCACACTAACAAACAGAAAATATTATATCAGGCCTGCTAGCAGTAAGGTACATTAAAGAACCAATCATCTGACGATATAACGTAATATCGACTGCCGGTTTCTCCAAGGATGGTGTAAGCTTAGTGCCGAATGCCATTGGAACTTTAACTTTTGAGTCTCCCATCATGCCAAATTTAGCAAGAAGAGTCTTGGTGTAAGATTCCTGGTTGATAAAGATGCCTTCGGGTCCCTGTCTAATATTTAAACCAAGGAAAAAGTTAATCGGACCCATTGAGCTCATTTCAAATTTAGTCTCCATCAGCTTTCTGAATTCAGCTGTTAAGCTAGGATTCGTTGAGCCAAAGATGATATCATCGACATAGATTTGAACAATCATAAGGTGGTTACCTTCCTTCTTACAAAAGAAGGTTGGGTCAACCGATCCTTGTTTGAATTTTGACATCTTTAAAAACTTGGTTAGCGTTTCATACCATGCCCTAGGTGCTTGTTTCAGACCGTAAACCGCTTTGTCTAGAATATAGCAGTGATTGGGGTACTTTTCATTGACAAACCCAGGAGGTTGCTCCACATAAACGGTTTCTTCAAGTTCTCCATTCAGAAAGGCGCATTTCACGTCCATTTGGTAGACCTCAAAGTTCTTATGTGCAGCATAGGCAAAAAATATTCGAATAGATTCCAGCCTCGCTACCGGAGAAAAAGTTTCCTCATAGTCAATTCCTTCCTCCTGGCAGTATCCTTTCACCACGAGACGAGCTTTGTTTTGAATCACATTGCCTTCCTTGTCCATTTTATTTCTGAATACCCATTTGAGACCAACAACTGAGGCGTCTTTAGGAGTTGGAATGAGGCGCCAAACCTTGTTTCTTTCGAACTCGTTGAGTTCGTCTTGCATAGCTTGAACCCAGTCAGAGTGATCAAGAGCAGTATTAACTGTCTTTAGTTCAACTTTTGAGACGAAAGAATTGTACATACAGAACTCTACTTTGGAGAATAGAGAAGTTTGCTTTGCCTTCAGTTGAGATCGGGTCAGAACCTTTTCAGAGACATTACCCACAACCTGTGAAATAGGATGATCTTTGGTCCACTTAACAAGAGGAGGGTAATTTGGATCATAGGATGGATCCAATTCAACATTTACCATTTCTTCTAATTCAGATTGGCTATCATCGTTATAAAAAACATCGACATTCTCCCCCTCGACTGATGAGCTTTCAGGTGTAGCTGGACTTTCTGGTGTTACAGGACTTTCGGGTGGTGTTGAGCGTTCGGGTGGTATTGAGCTTTCGGGTGGTATTGGAATGGAAATCTCCCCCTCAATTTGTGAGCTCGGTTGTTTTGAAGAAGGTGGATTCTCCCCCTCAACTGAAGCACCATGCTTTGGAGTTTCGTTTGGAACATGTTCTCGTTCACCCATTCTTTTGGCGGCATCTTCGACGATTTGCTTCAGATGGTCGACTTTGTTGTCTGCTGCCTTGGCTTCCGAGAGAGTAGCTTTCTCTGGTTCATCAAATAGTTCTACAAACTGTTCAAACAAATTAGCAATCGAGGCCGTGACTTGACCTGTTTGAGTGAAGATCTCTCCAATTGCTTCTTCAGTGGCCTTTAGCTTTTTGACGTAGCTGTCTTCGAAAGTCACATAATACGTTTCTTCGATCTTCCTCGAACGCTTATTTAAAACCCGGTACGCTTTTGAAGTGAGTGAGTATCCCAGAAAAATTCCTTCATCAGCTTTAA
The DNA here is from genome assembly GCF_051521515.1 of Lactuca serriola. NCBI lineage: Eukaryota > Viridiplantae > Streptophyta > Magnoliopsida > Asterales > Asteraceae > Lactuca > Lactuca serriola. The sequence goes on from NC_136411.1 coordinate 355,978,214, forward strand.
CGTCGAACTTGTTACGATGTTCTTTAAAGTTGAAGAGGAAGCATCGTGGGCCGAATACATGGAAGAATTTAACGTTCGGCTTCCTGTTGTTGATGATCTCATAAGGAGTAAGAGAAAAACGCTTGTTGAGATAGGACCTGTTCCGCGTAAAACATGTTACAACAATAGCATCAGCCCAGAAATATAAGGCTAGAGAAGCGAAACTTAGCATCGTTCGGGCCGCCTCACACAAGGACCGGTTTCGTCTTTCGACAGTACCGTTCTGTTGAGGGGTGTAGGGGGCTGAGAAGTTGTGACTGGTTCCTTTTTCTGCCAAAAAGTCTTCAAATTCTTTGTTTTTGAACTCCAGTCCATTGTCACTCCTGATGTTGCGAACGACTTTTCTCAGTTGCACTTCAACCTGCTTAATAAACATCTTTAGCTTGAGAGTGGCTTCAGATTTATGCTTCAGAAAGAACACCCATGTAAAACGTGAAAAGTCATCAACAATAACAAGAATATACTTGCTACCGCCAATGCTTTCGATAGATGATGGACCACATAAGTCAATGTGAGGTAACTCAAGTGGTTCGACAACTTTAGTGTTTATAATAGATGGGTGACTTTGACGACTCTGCTTCCTCATTTCACATGCAACACACAAATGTTCTCGATCAAACTTGAGCAATGGAAGACCCCGAACATGACCTCCAGTGACAAGCTTGTTGATATCCTTGAAGTTGAGATGAGAGAGCCTTCGGTGCCACAACCAGCTTTCATCAGAATGAGCTTTGGATAACAGACAGATAGCTGGATTTCCTTTGATAGGTTTGAGATTGAGAGGAAACATTTCGCCTTTGCGTTCTGATTTGAGAATCACCCTTCTTGTTTTCTTCTCTATGATTTCCGAACCCTCATCGTCAAATGAAACTTTAAGACCAGTACCTCCAACAAGCTGAGATACACTGATGAGGTTATGTTGAAGCCCTTCAACGTACGCCACCTTTCTTATAGTGAAATCTCCATTGGTTATCATCCCATATCCCTTTATCGTTCCATATGAGTTGTTCCCGAACTTGACATTCCCACCATTCTGAAGAGATCGAAATTCTCTTAGCTCTTCCTTCCTTCCTGTCATGTGAAGTGAGCAGCCACTGTCAATATACCATTCTTCGTCGAACTGCTCGTCACTAATAACCTGCAAAAATTAAGCAGATTTAGGAACCCAAAGTTTCTTGGGTCCACGTGAGCCTTTCACAGGAACAGGAATAGTAAGAGAAACATCAACAAGATATGTTCTTTTTATTAATGTTGTTTCATCTTTCTTCTTAATGGTGTATACTTTGATTTTGTTAGGATTAGTGACAGTCGTTTTGGTTTCAGGTTTTGGCGTTTGGGCCTTGGACTGCTTTCGTTCATTCTTGACTGTGGAAACCTTCGATTGTCCTTTCAAATCCTTTGAAGAATTTGAACTTTCAGCAGGAACAGAATTAGGTTTAGAATGAGAAGTATTAGAATGAGAGAATTTGGACTGAGAATGTTTCCTGACGTGAGGTTCTAAGTGACCCTTTTGTTTTTGATCATTAGAGGACCGAACCTTGAATTTTGGTAGCTTTTGCTTTAGGAACCGAACCTATGCTTTCGGTTGCTGGTGCTCTCTGAACCGAACTTGTCCTTTCGGTTGTTGTTGCCCTCTTGCGGCCTGACAACACTTTTCTATGACTTTGAATTTTTGTGATGATAAGAGAAATGGGTGTTTTGAGATCGCAAAAACTGCTTTCACTCTGAGAGATTCTTTTTGTATCTCAAATTCCTTTGCTGCTTTTGATCCTTCACTTGTTTTGGCTATTTGTGAATGTTAGCCTTTTGCTTCTGCTTCCTGTCAGCCGGTTCACTTTTCACTGATGATGTTTCGCTTGTTGAAGTGACTTCTTCTATAGGAACTTCTTTTGTACCACTAGTTCTTGGCACATCGAAGTTGTCAGGCTTGTTTAGTGGCTCTGGCACATATCTGCCTTTGGTTTTCCAGGATGTCCGCTCTGACAGACCAACAGTTTCGTCGGCATTATCTATAGGAGCAGACCAAAAAAACTCATCACAGCCATCTGCATTATCTTCGTTCACTATGGCGGTGAGTTCGGCTGTTTGATGTTCGGTTACTCATGTGACCTTATATACCTGATTTGGTGTTGTTCTCACCTTTTGGTACACAACAACCTTTTCTTCTAGAATCGGGGACTTATTTTGGGACAATCGAGCAAACTCCATAGAATTTTCAGAAATAAGATTTTTGTGGTTTTCGGGTTCGCTCTTGACAAACTCAGAAAAGTCGACTTCATCCTCTACAGAAATTACGCTCATATCATCATCCTCATTAAGCTCAGATGCGTTTTCAACATCAATTTTATTTTTTGAGCTCAAGTTGGCATTCAGTGAGTCAAATTTTTGTATGGTTTCGGTCCTTAGTTTCAGTTTATCGTTTTCATCCAAAAGGTTTTTCAGCATGTCCTTATGGTCCTTGGACTTTATAAAAGATTCGATTTCGTCCAGACCATACATATAGGTGGGATTCACATCATCAGACGATACAACACTTTCGCAGTTATATGCTTCAGCATCGATTTCATCCTCCTTAAACTCAAGGAAGGGTAAAATCATACGATGAATTTTTTGCCCTATTTCACAGTTTACATGCAGTTGAGTGATGTTAGTATAAAGACGTTTAGCAATTAAACAAAAAACATTTCTCTATTTCAAAAGTTTTAAATTGTCTCTTTGTAAATAAATGTTTTCGTCCTTAGACTTAATCAGCTCTGACTCCTTCAGCTCTATCCACATCCTTCATTCCTCACTCTTGGATGACACCCTGCTTATTTGGTCAGTTAGGTTAGAATTGGTGACCCGTGTTTGAGTTAAACAACTATCCAGATTTGAGATTGTTGAATTTAAGCTACTTAATTCTCTTTCATATGATTTCTGTGGGACTTTAAATGAAATAAAAAGAGATTGTACCTTCTTGATCAATTCATCAAGCTTATTGATCTGCACACTGAGAGGTTTTGTTGTGAAGCATAAGTCCTCTCACTCCTTGGTGTCCTCATTCCCACCGTCTGTATTGTATCCCCTCATGTGAGATACATAAGTCACCATCAAACACTTCCCACTGCTTTCGTCACTTCTTGCAACATATGCCTTTCCATGAGATGGATTTCTGACTTCATCATCCTCTGAGTCGGTTGACCACACCTGCACGACACCGAACTCGTCATCCTCTGCCGAACCCTATACAATAAGAGCATTCATAGAAGGGTTAGTAGCAGCTTTCTTCCTCTTGATCTCTTCCAGCTTTTTCATCAACATAGCCTCTTCATCTTTCTCCTCATCCTTTTCTGCCATTTTCTTCATTCCCACCAGCTTTGCCAGCGAATAAGATTTGAACTGCTCATGAGCTTTGACTGTGGACACGACAGCTCTCCACTCGGATCTTAGGCCATTCAAAAAGGTAACCTTCTGTTCAATCAAATTCCTTTCTATATCATGTTTGATCATCTTGCTAAGAAGATGATTGAAGCGATCGAACGTCTGAGTAACAGTTTCATCGGTATTCTGCTTAAATTCACCGAACTCAGATAAAAGCAACGTCTGAATGGAATGTTCCAAATCTTCATCTGTGAAATAAAGCTCTCGCAACCTATCCCAGATTTCTTTAGCGGTACTGTAGGAACTCACTAACCTGAATGTATCAGATTGAAGAGCAAATCAGATTAGTCTCAATGCTTTGATATTGCACTGAAACTTTTCCTTTTCGTCTTGAGCGACGTCTTTTACATCTTTTAACAGATCATTATATTCTTTCTGAGTTTTGATGATCTTTGATGTTCCTGAGTGAGCGAATGGTCCAGACACGATTGCTTCCCAAATAAGATATCCATTATCTTCCGATCCGATGACATAATCTTCAAAATGATGCGCCCAGACTTCATAATCTTGGGTGTAAAGAATAGGAATCTTCGTCGTTGAACCAATGCTGTTTGAGATGTTGATAGTATTAGATTGAGACTCGTCCATGCTTGATCGTTTAACCTGTTTGAAAGATCAGACTTGTAATACGTAATATTAGGGCAAAACAAATAAATGCTGAGTTACGTCAATTATGGAATGACGGCTCAATAAATATCAGTTAATGCGGAATAACCCTAATCGTAAACTCTTTCACAAAAAAGATGTGTATCGATTACACAGCCTCCTACTCTGATACCAATTGATGAGTTATAAAATCTCTTTTGATCGATTAGATCTTTGTAACAGGTAAATAAAGAACATGAAAAGTAGTGAAATAAAACACAAGTATGGATCACAATGAGTCGAATGATTCAATTACTCAATCCTCAGCAGAGCTCGACTAAGAACTTCCGCTGTAGAGGATTCTAGGGTTATAAAACAAGAATGATGAATACGCTTGAAAATACTTATCTAATCGTTTCTAATCATTACGTTCTAGGATGCATGCAAGCATCTACTTATAATAAACCCTACAAAACTCACGGATGGACAGGCCCATACCGGAGATAAACATTGGACTAGCTAACGAGCCCAATAGACGCAACACAATACTGGACCTAACAGGCTAGGTATGATGGAATCGGAGTCAGTACCAAAAGCTACTTCTCAAAAACTAAAAGTTGGATGCGAAATGAACCGAACGTTCGGGTTCGGTTCCCGTGAGTGCCGAAATGAACCGAGCGCTCGTGTTCGGTCCTATTCTCTTATCTTCGCTTCTCACTTAAAGGTAGTTTCTTTGGTGGTAAACTTTTGGTTGTAAACTTTTTGTACTCTTATTTCTCATTTCTTTCTTACTTTTTCAAAGTTTTTTTTAACCGAAATGAACCGAGCGTTCGGTCTATTTCGGGTTCGGTTCCAAAGTTTTTTTTATTATTTTTTTCTTTTCTTTCTTTAAATCAAAAACTCCAAAAATATTTTTGTTTGTTTTTCTCTTTAAATCAAAAACTCCAAAAACATTATTTTTTGTGTTCGTTATTTTTTTTGTGGATAATTGTGGAGCAATTCTTGTTCTCACATTTTTAATACTTAAGTGTCCCTAGAAGCATGCTGTTGTATGTGTCCAAAGCCTCATCTGATTCTGAATAATAGCCTTACTGACTTGGTATATACAACCCTTGTCTTCCTAACTAGGCTTTTATATTTATTCTAATCATGAGCTACCTTACTCTCTTCTCACATGAGATAAGAGTTTTCTGCTTGGTCCTTATTTTACAACAGAGGTACTTTGGTTTCTTTACACCATCTCCAATACTTTTCTCCATCCTATTCGCCTCATACAAGTAACCCTTGAGACTCTCAGTAATTACCACTAAGGTTTACGGTTACACAATTTCTGTGTTTATGATCTTAACTTCGTGCCACTACGTGCTAAGTGAAATCCACAATTCAGTACCTACTATGCATTAACGGTGAACAATTAAATTTGCTCTAGTTTTCACTAATGAATTAACGACGTCACCCATGGGGCTGTACCTTGAAATCTCTAAATTTTCTTTTTGAGTGATTCTTACGAAATTGTTAAATCCCATAACATTTCTTCCCTAAGAATCCAGTTTTTTTTTTTTTTTTTTTTTTTTTTTTTTTTTTTTTTTTAGATTTCACCTAAAAGTATTCTCCACATGCCACTTAAATTCTCTTCACACCTACTTGTTCAACAGACTGCATTGGTCTCATAAGTACTTCAGTTGATTCCTGTCTTCTGTCAAGATCAGGAATTCTGAACTGAAGCGAAAGCCACCCTCATTAGCCTTATTAAAAGATGCCTTTCAACACTTCTTAATAAGTGTTTGATCGTAATTCAACGGGAAACCACACAAACACTTTAAAGTCTCTCTTGAATTTGAAGGAAGAGATTCGTGCCCGGGATCTATTGTTTCGTGTTTTTATTGACATCACAATTTCCCACATATGTATTGCTTTATTTCTTTTCTTTTACACTCTATGCACGAAAATCTTTTTGATTTTCCATAATTCTGGTTTCATTACTTACAAGCAATTTTTGGCTATGGGATTTAACGTTATAAAAGAGATGTGGCTCACAATGTTACACGTGGTTATTTTGCTTTATGAAGACAGCTCACCCTAAAGGGATAAGTTGCTGACTCAGCCGAAAGTCCAATCGGTTTGATATTTCAAACGGCGCTTGATGGGAAGGCGTATGAAGTGGAACCGTTTTTGACATTTCAAATGGCGCCTGATGGGAAGGCGTGTGAAACGGGACAATTTTTCTCTCTCCTGCGTAATCATCGGGGCTCTAAACTGTCACACGTCAATCACCTAAGGAAACTCTTTGCATTTCCCTTGAAGATTTGGGAACAAATTTTTCTCTCTCTTCTCACCACGGTATAAAAGGCAAGTTCTACCATAATTTACCGCTTTACTGCACCAAACCTTCAAAGAGCAAGAAAAGCTTTGATTCTTCTACTGTTCATCATCCCTCCCAAATTCTTCTCTTCAATGGCGGACTCATCATCAGTTCATGCTACTTCTCACATTCTGCCAATCCGTCCACAACAAAGTTTGATTATCGACCTCACTCCTCAAGTTTACGATGCATTCATGTTTCCAATCATGGAATGTCTCAAGTATTCGCCACTGGTTCCAGCTCTCACCAAGGTTGAAACAGTTCCAATGGAGTGTCTCTCGCAAATATTCTCCACAGCCCACTATGACAATTCTGTCGATCGAATCTTCTTCGACATTCTTGATCACAAGGCCTCCATCTCCATGCAGCGATTCTGTTCGCTTTTAGGGTTTACACTCGATGAATCTAGGGTTAACCCTGAATCCATCCCGGTGGGACAGTTGTTTTCCATGTTTTATAACATGGGATACAATGAAATTCTGACGACGGTGACCAAATTCAAGAAATCTTGCCTACCTCCTCAGTGGAACAGCTTCTTCACCGTCTTGTTCAAGGGGCTATCAGAACGAAGTGCAGGTTCAGACGGGGCGAGTCGTCTATTTATGAAGATTCTTTATGGTCTGTACCACAACATCAACCTTGACTATGGGTCGGTTCTATGGCAACAGCTGATTTAGAGTCTAGCGTCTACCTCTCGCCATTCAGAGATCTCCTATGCCCGATTCTGGACGCTGGTTGCAAAGTGGGTGATGGACAAGTATCACGTTCCAATTGTTGCTGATTCTCCACTTTCTTCGATAGGTACTTTCCACACTACAAAGATAAATGTCTCTGATTCCTCTAAGTTTCAGTTTATTGGCTCAATCCCTGAGTCAATGTATGGGGATGTTCTAAGCGACAGCCGGATCATCAGGACTTACAAGGAGTTTCGTCGCTCTGGTCCTAGAGAGCTCACTTCTGACATGATTCAATCAATTCATGATGCTGATCGGCCTGCTCCCAGAGGAAAGAAGAATGACAAGGGAAAAGACAAAAAGGTTGTCAAAGGAGCGAAAGGTCCTTCTCCGAAGAAACGTAAACCCTCCAAAACAGCTCAATCTCCTCCACCAAAGAAGAGGAAGACTCAACCTAGGCGAAAGCTTATTCTTGCCTCCTCGTCCAGTGAATCTGAGGAAGAGAGTTCAGACTCCGAAGAGTCCCTCTGTGGTAACACTCCTCCACGTTCGCCTACCCCTGAGGTACATGTTTCCACTAGACCTGTCTCTCCTCCCCTAATCTCCATCTCTATTTCCATTCCCCCTATAACCTCCACTACTCAAATACCACCTACTTCTATCCCTGTACCACCCCCCATTTTTACTGAAGCTACTACAACAACCACCGCTGGAGTTAGAACCAACGTATCTGATACGGGGGCTCCTACTTCAGCACCCGAACCCACTCCCACTACCGAACATACATCCGTACCCGAACCCACTTCCACAACCGAGCCTCCACCCTCTCCATCACCCTCATCTCCTGCTCACTCAGTAGATAATGAAGAACATTTTCTTGGAGGTGAGGACATGACATTTGATTCGGTCTATTACAGTCCGTATCAAATGCAAAGCGACGATGATGATGATGCTCCAGTCACCAAGAAGCATCTCAAGGAGCTTCATGAGAAAATTGATTCTCTCATTGCTTCCTCCTCTTCTTCCTCACAGTCTACCATCTCAGAGGCTGCTATTCAGGGGATTGTTGATATGTTCACTAAGGCTCATGAAGCCTCTATCAACTCTGCCACTGCTGCTATTGACGCCTCCACCAATGTGTGTGCTGCTACGACCGAAAAAGTCGAAAAACTATTTGATAACGCTAATTATCTTTTACCGTCTTTACAGGGCACTGCTGACTCCAATGCAGAGAGGCTTGACTCTCTTGTCAACAAGCTGGCTACCTTAGTTGCCTCAGAACTGCAGTCATTTTCCAGTCTTCGTCAAACTCTCAGTGACGACAACACATCGTTTAAGGCAACTATTGAGGAGCGCCTGACTAAGCTGCATGAAGACCTAGCTGCCGAGAACTCAGTAATGGACGCTCTGGCTCGTAAAACCACTGCTCTCAAGGTCAAGAGTCTTCATCTTTTCCATTCTCAAAAGGAAGTTGAATCACTTCGATCCGAGCGAGAAGTTATTTCTTCGTGTGTTTCGGATGTCCACGCCGCCCTTTCCAACATCATTGAAGCCCATGATCCGATTCTGAACTACTCGGTGAGGTGCACTCTTGCAGAAAAGCTTGCTCCTTCCCTTTCTCTCTTAAGCAAACTTGAAGGGCTCCTGGAGTTCGTGTCCACTCCGAAACAAGGGGGAGAAGATGTGTCTCAGTCCCAACCACCTCCCACTTCTACAGCAACTAAAACAACCGAACCTCCTCCAGCAGGACAAGCCTCAGGTTCGGGTGTCAAAGACAAAGGAAAGCAAATTGCTGAAGACAATGATGATGATGATAAAGAGACGATTGCATATCTCTTAAAGAAACAAGGTCGTGATAAAGATGCTGACATGAGCGCTCGTGTTGCCAGAGAGGCTGAGGCGAATGAAAGGAAAATGAAGGAGGCTCATGACCTTCTTGAGAGTAGGAAAACTCTTTTTCCTCTGTGGACTCTTGAGAAGCTTCTGAAAGAGGCTATCGAAACTCCCAGCTTTCTGTGGCTCGAACCGGTGATTTCATTGGATCGTATCAACTCTATCTATTCTTAGTTCGACATGCCACTGACCCAAAAAGCCTTCATCTTTCATGCCTTTGATAACGTTGCTGATGTCCCTCATCCTCATCCAAAGGATGATAGGGAACTCGTCGAATTCTATCTGAAGTCTGCTCAACCACAGTATCAAACTTGGAGCGCTCAGAAGATCGTCAACGTTCGGGTCCTCAAGCAGTTTCGTGAGGGGAACTTCACGAACGTTCGGTTCAAAGTGCTGAGAGGTTCTGCTAAAACCGAACACGCGATATCACTTGCTGATCTTCCCAACCTGAATCCACATGACTGGATTATTTTGCACAACATCCTCCTCACCAACGAAGCTGAGTATGGTCCAATTATTGATCACTTTAAAAGGATGCTCGTATGCTACATTATGGAGGTTGTCAAGATGGATCAGGAGATCGCTAGCATCTTCAGGAAAAAGCCTACTATTTCTCCTGTAGGCTCTGCCAGTGATTTGAACATGATGCAGATGGGAAGTATTGACCCGAAGCGGAATTATGTCATGTTTACAAGGAACGAAGGCCAAAAATGCATGTTCGCCTAGGCTGACAAACACCTTTACACCACTGCATGCTTGGAACATGTTCTAAGTATCATTCATCGATTCAAGCAAAATTCAGCAGACGACAAGAAGTACTTCGATGACATGATTCAGTGGTACATTCGCTTCAGACAGACTATCCTTGCTCTCATCCAACGTCTGTTTGATACCGCTAAGAAAGTTCCTGCAGCTGGACCTAGCAAGCCGAAGAGATAGTCTCGCTCCAATTGACGCAAAGTGGGAGATTGTTAGGTCCAGAAGGTGTTGCGTCTTGGGCTCGCTATTTAGTCAATTTAGTCTCCGGTATGGGTCTGTCCATCCGTGAGTTATTTTATAGGGTTTTGTATTTATAGGTGCTTGCATGCATCCTAGTACGTAAGATTTGGAAATTATTTTGTCAAGCATTTTGATCTTTATCTTTTGTAACCCTAATATCCTCTACAACGGAAGTTCTTAATCGAGCTCTTCTGAGGATTGAATCAATTGAATCATTCGACATATTCAGATTCATTCTTGTGTTTTATATTGGTGTTTTTCGCTTTCATGATTTACCTGTTATAAGGTCTAAACGATCAAAGAGTTTCTTAAACTCATCAGATAACACCAGATACACATGCTTAAAGGGGACGAAGAAAGAACATCTTTTCACAGAGAGATAGCATTTTATTATATAAAAATTCCAATTGGATTAAGAAACACAGGGGCACCATGCCAAAGGTTACCAGAAAATGTTTTTGAACCATAGGTAAGGAGGAATATCGAACTGTATGTGGACGATATGGTCATCAAGAGCAGAAACAATAATTGTTTTCTGTAGGACATTGCGGAAAAATTTTCTAACTTAAGAACCGCAAACATGAAGTTGAACCCTCAAAAGTGTATATTTGGGAAAGAAGAAGGAAAAATCCTACGGAATGTTATCACAAAGGATGGTAAAAAGGCAAACCCCAAAAAAGTAGAATGCTGCTAGAAATGCAATCGCCAAGGATAATGAAAGAAGTACAAGCACTTAATGGAAAACTAGCAGCATTAGGACGGTTCTTGGCAAACTCTATTGAGAAAACATACCTTTTCTACAAAACGTTAAATAGAGTATTAGATAAAAAGACTTTCCGACGAACGAAAGAAGCTGAGAGCGCTTTTTGCAAACTCAAGGTGGTGCTAGCTGAGCTACCCACCTTGACATTGCCAATACCAGGTGAGGTTTTAAGCATGTATTTAGTGGCATCTAAAACGGAAACCAGTGCAGTATTAGTGGCAAACAGAGAAGACAAACAAGTACCCATACATTTTGTAAGTCGTATACTACAAGGAGCAGAGATAGGATATTCATATTTGGAAAAGCTAGCATTATGCCTAGTCAATTCAACAAAAAGATTAAGAAGATATTTCTTAGAACATACGATTGAAGTACTCACAAATATCTCATTACGACAAGTGCTATTGAAATGGGAGAATTCATGAAGACTGGCTAAATGGGCAATGGAACTAGGAGAACACGAAATTATTGTCAATCCACGAACCAGCATAAAAGCACATGCATTGGTAGATTTTATCACCAAATTAGCAAGCCATACATTATCATCAATACTTGAATCAGCTAGCAACAGTAAAGATATGAATGCAACACAAGAAAATCAATGGAGATTATGTTATGATGGATTCTTTTGTATAGAAGGTGCAGGAGCTGGCCTGATATTAACATGCCTAACCGCAAAAGAAATGACCTACACGTTAAGATTCGATTGTCAAGTACCAAACAACGAAGCAGAATATGAAGCACTCATTGCAGGGTTGTGATTGGCTATTAAAATGGGGTATGAGCACATATATTCCTCTACAAATTCGATAGTCATCACCAACCAGACAAATGGCGTGTATGAAATTTAAGGAAAAATTCTAGCGCAATATGCATACAAAGTGAAAGCATTAACAAAACAATTTAAGAGCTTCATGTGCTGAGATCGAAAAACAAATGTGCTAATGCGTTTTGTAAGCTTGAATCATCCACTTTTCCCCATCTAACCAAGAAAATATAGGTAGAAATAGTAAAAGTAAAAGTAATAGAAAAAAAGTCGGTAATATCAATAATATCATAAAAAAGCGACTGGTGGAAACCAATAATGGAATACCTAACGGAGGGAAAGCTACATATGAATGACAAGGAAGCTAAGAAGCTAAGGGTCAAGGCACTATCCTTTGCAGTGGACAACAACATATTATACAATAAAGGATATCTAACACCTCGCTTATGATGTGTAAACGGTAAGGAAGCAGAATACCTCATACGAGAGTTGCATGAGAGAGTGACAGACACACACGAGGGAGCGTGAACAATAGTACAAAAAATATCGCGGGTAAAGTACTATTGGCAGACCATATATCAAGACACAGAAGGAGTGATCTACAATTGTGACAAATGCCAGAAACATGTACCAATCCTACGAAAGTCGGAAACCCCAATGATTAGCATCCGTAGCCCATGGCCTTTCATTCAATGGGGAATAGACATAGTCAGATCATTCCCAGAAGCACCCAGGAAGGTCAAATTCTTAGGGGTCACAATAGACTATTTCACCAAATGGGTCGAGGTAGAACCATTGGCAACAATTACAAGCCTGAACATGATTAAATTCTTTTGGAAGCAAATCATTTGCCGATTTGGAGTACCACACACATTAATTTTAGACAATGGAGCAGAATTTGCGAATAACCCTTTCCGAGAATGGTATGAAGAGCTCCGAATAAACCAAATATTCACATCAGTGGCACATCCAGTAGCAAATGGGAGGATGGGTGGATGAACTCCAAAGCGTGTTATGGGCATACCGAACAAACGACACGAACGGCAGTAAAAGAATGACACTATAGCTTAGTCTACAGATCAGAAGTAGCATTGCCATTAGAATTGATTATCCTCACAAATCGAACGAAAAACCTGGATATGGACAATAATGATGATAACATAAGAACAAATATGGATATTTCCATGGAGCAAAGGGAGGTAGCAGTAATACGACAGGAACACTATAAAAAGAAAGTAGATAGTTATGACAACCAACAAGTCAAAGGCCGTTGTTTTAGAGAAGGCAACTAGGTATTACGAAATAACGAAGCCAGTAGGCAAGAGCCGCAGGGAAAACGACATCGAAAATGGGATGGCCCATATATAATAAATGAAGCAAACATGAGGAATCATATATCTTATAGACAATGGAGGGAGAGATAATATCACAAACACGAAATGTCAAAATCCTTCGGAAGTACTATGTTTGACTAAGTATGGATTGGTACATCAATCAACACGAAGATGGCAGAAGCAGAAAATATTATCATTAGACCTTATATGTATCATACGTGCTATCACAAAATTATGGCAAGACCGGTTGTTTATTGACGAATAGAAAACAGTTGGCTACCCGCTTAGCCTAAGAATATACTTATTCTTCAAAACATGTAGCTCAGTCCGTCAACTACACTTATGTATGCATTGAGTAGCATTAATCGACACAAAGGATACATGCTTAGCCCAAGAATACACTTATTCTTCAAAACACGTAACTCGGCCCGCCAACTACACTTATGTATACATTGCGTATGGTTACTCGACACAAAGGCTACCCACTTAGCCCAAGATTACACTTATTCTTCAAAACATGTAGCTTGGTTTGTCGACTACACTTATGTATATGTTGAGTAAGATTAATTGACACAAATTTTACCTGCTTAGCCCAAGAATACACTTATTCTTCGAAACATATAGCTCGACCGGCCGATTACACTTATGTAAACATTGAGTATCATTACTCGTTACAAAGGCAACCCTCTTAGTCCAAGAATACACTTATTCTTCAAAACATGTAGCTCGGACCGCCGACTACACTTATTTATACATTGAGTATCATTACTCGAAACAAAGACTACCCACTTCACCCAACAAAACGCTTATTCATCACAACATGTAGCCTGATCCGCCGACCACATTTATGAATTGTGTCCCACAACTCAACAACAAGGCTACCCACTTAAGACAAGAATTCACTTATTCTTCAAATCGTATAGCTTGATCCATCAATATATTGAGTACACATCAAGACATCCAAGAAACACATTAGTTATTAATAATACCAAGTATCGGCCTAGATACCTACTTAACACCCACTGGATGGAGACAATGTGTTCCTAGATGCATATATCAATTTCCAAAATACTTTAGCAAAACAACGATTATGACAACAAAACAATCACCATCAACAACAATAAACATACCAAAACATACCAGTTATAGACCGAAAGTCAGTTAGACACACAAGTGAAACACCAAGTTCATGCTTGCCTACAAAAACAAGATCATAACCGACTCACACAACCTACATTATCAAGACTTGTTAAGAAGATGAGAATGTAACATGATGTTCTCCTGGAGACAAGCTTGACGAGTTTCCCTTGATCTTCTAAAGACTTTACCTTGGCCACAACATCCCGATAACATATTGATAGCATACATCTCTCTAGATTTTACCAACATTTCCTCACTGGAATGATTTATGCCGTCGCCAATACGTACATTCAACACCATAGGCAAAAACCGATCTTGCAAGGTTAGAAACCCATCAAAAAATTGGAGATCTTGCCCTAGTACAAAGGAGATAATTTTTTCGCCACTAGCTATAAATTGGCATGATTCATTCAACTCTTCCTCAAACAAGACATACAAACAACACCCACCTACAACGTTGGGAAAATGATGTTAAACAGAACACAGTAATCATGAACAACGTACAACACAAACAAAAATATGTGACACACGACATTCAATTTACATACCAGCTGGTTTGGGGCCACATGACCAAAGGACAAAGGAGAGGCGTATTGAGGGCCGACATGGGAAATATCCTAGAGAAACTAATCAAATTGATTAGGCAAAAGAACCTACCTACATTTTTGGCTAGAGGAGACACCTACGGGGGATACAACTCCTGTGGAGCTAGAAGAAACTACATGTGTAGAACCTATCACATGCCAAGATGTATCCAGTAGCTACTCGACAAAGAAAGCACGCAGCCGAAAACCTAGGAGTGCAAGAGGTGAATCAAGTGTCACAGTTACCTGGTCCATATTTTGGTTAGGAACCACGTCATCCACCACAATCAACTGGGGTGGGACATCACTAGCCAAATAAATCGTCAGTTGGAAAGAGAATTTACTCTCATCGACAATAGTAATTGAGCATAGAGAAAATACCCAAAGGTAGCATTTATATTAAGAGATTACCTACAACAAAGGAAAGAAAAGACAAAGGAATTGACGCTAAATCCATTAAAAAGGTTCGACAAAACTGCATGACATACAAATAACACTGGTAGTTGATAGCGGGCTTTCCAGAATAGGCTCATGTGACACAGGGCAAGTACAACTTCCGGAAGAAATGCCCTTTTTACATAGAAATGCGAAAACAAAGGAAAAATCCAAGAAGATCGGAACAAAAAGCCACCGAGTCATCACCAAGTGAAACATAGCTTGGGACAAATGGAAAACACAAGATATGTATATCGACCCAATAGAACCTAATTCTCCAATTCCCATTCGAGCGAGCCAAATGTGGAGATAGAGGAAAGCGACGACTACTGAAAGAAAACCAGTCACCATACTTCTTTAAGCGATTAAAATAAAAAAACAAGAAAACATCAAGTGGTATCTCCTGAGAAACACAAAATACTTCGAAAGTAACAATCTTGGACACCGCATTCGGACACAATTGGAAAATATGAAATTTGTAAAAACAGAGAACCTATAAGAAGAAGCAGGATGGGGGTAACCACAATCCACACACAAGATGTTGAAGATAAAATCCAACCTTACCAGGCGGGGCATCAAGAGTAGAAGACGACGACGACGACGGAAAGCTGGATCCTAAGAACAAGAGAAAGATGATATTCATGACTATACCGCTCCAACACCCAGTAGTGCATTTTGGACGCCACCGCAGACATGCCATCACCTATACCAAACACAGTAAAAGCAAATTCAAAGGGAAAGCATGTAAGGAAGTTTCTACAAGAATAAGTAGGATTACCCGATAAATAATCAGAGGGACCGGTTAACGCATTTAATACAGGAAATGTAATCAAAGGAAGCAAGATGACGTACGACGACACAAGTATTAAATCCACAGAATGCGAAGGATTCTACAGTACCCGATATGGATTTACAATTCTAAATAAAAAAGTATTTCGACAGTATTCCAGACCGGTAGTTTGAGGAAATCTATTATTGTCCCGGTGCCTACTAGGTCGGCTTTACAAGTATTGGCACCTGTTTCGGGGAACTATGTATTCAAATATACCATACGCAAGCATCAGAATCATATCCCATAAAATATGCAAAACAGTACAAAGCAAATAAAATAATCAACGAAAGGACACGAGGAAAGAAAGCTCGCAGAGCGGGTACTGAGTAGAGGACTGGTCTAAGGATTAGGATTTACTAACCATTGATAGCCTATAAGTATCCGCATGAGACATGCTAACGAGGTAAGGACAAAACACATACTCCTTGACACAAACACAATAACAAAATGTCACATTCTAACTTAGGCATCAGAGAGACATACTGGGGTCTAACCCTCGATATGGCTGTCGGACCTAGCTTTTGTTATTCTTACAAAGAGTGAATTCCCAGACTCCTGTGTGAAAGAGCTCATCATGAGCTTGGAGTTTTCCATATCAACAAGATTATTATTCGTAAAATGAGTGTAATCTCTTAACTATCAGATTCAAAGGTAAAGTTTTTTTATATAAATTTCATGTTTTGAATTCCTAAAATCGATGTATTTCCTTGGTGATTTTATTTCCAAAATAGGTGTATTGTCTCTATACCTTCTGTTTTATTAATATTTTCATGTTCAACACAAATTCTAAAAATTTCCCTTTGGACTTTTCGGTTTAACAAAATCATTTTGTTGGATGTAGATTTGATATAAGCTTGATGAAGTTTGATTTGACTTATAACTATTTTTGATTCATTTCCAGTTCTTTCTTCTTTTAGTGTGAATTTTGAATATGCCTGTGTAAATTAAAAAAATCATCAATGGAAGTCGGTCTCCCTGTTTTGAAATTGTTTAACATATATACATAATCAATATCCTATATGACCATTGATGATATGTTGAAGAATAAGCTTGGTTCTTTAAAATTTTGTGGGTTGAAATCTATACCAATTGTATTTGCTAGGGGTGAGAAAAAATTGAATCGAACCACATCTAAAAACAAACGAAAAAAATATATAAGCTGAAACCGATAAACTGAAATGGATACTACTGATGTGGTTTTCAATTTTCCATAAACCATAAATTTTTGGTGTGATGTAGTTTTTAATGTTCCAATAAGTCATCTTGAAATATGTGTGGGTCTGTTATAGATGAAGTTTCCTAGATGAAGTTTTTAATTCTATCTTTTTGGACTGACAATCACTTCTTTAGGAAAACAAAACACTTTTATTACCATATTAACATTATTTATAATGGAGTTTATGGTTTTGTAACAACCCAAAATTATGAGGCAACATTCAATATCTGCATATCCAAATATTCAAAAGTACTTTTATAAGAAAATAGTTATCAAAGTACAATCCCAAACTCATCAAGATGTAGAAACATGGGCGGATACGCAACGATCTAGTCGGGCCCTTCCCTTTCGAACCAAAAGTACTTGAAACCATAACCATAACAACCATAAGCACAAAGCCTAGTGAGTTCCCCAAAATACCACATACCATACATAACATTCGGCCTAGCCCTTGCATTAGGCCCAACCCACACATTGGGCCCAACCCATGATAATGGGCCTAGCCCTGCCAAACCATTAGGCCTAGCCTGATCATACAAATGAAAAAGTCAAAAAGACAGTTAACAGCTACATAACATACAATGGGCCTAACGCTTCCTGTTCCATGGGCCTAGCCCAACATAAAAATGGGCCTCGCCCAACATAACATGCAAGAGCCACATAGACAATTAGCATAAAAAACCTAACGGGCCGGCATTGGTGTCTTCAACCCACGAGTACAGTGAGGAGACTCAGCTCAATCTGCTGATAACCAAAAGCTGCTCGGACCGCTGAATCGGATACCCTCACGCCAACTAACAATAAATACAATCTTAATCAATAAAGAACCCAATAACCCAATATCCGAGGCCCAATCCAGAAACCAACCCCCTTAAAGGTTAAAATACCATTTACCCTTTCTCCATACTTGTTCCATAACGAAGGCCCAACCCAAAATGCATAAAAATCCCCAAAACCCAAAATGGCAATCTAAAGCCCAAATCAAAGCAACAAAAGCCCGTTATAGCTGAATAATCCAATTGGGTCCCAAAACCATCATGGAAATACTTCAAAGAAAACCATAAGTCCATCCATTGCCCAAAGTCAAAAGTCCAATGGCCCAACAAAGCCCAAACTTCAAAAAGCCCAAAATGGCAAACTGGGGAGTACGCCCCGCGTACCATAATGGTACGTCCAACGTACTCACCCTCAAAGCATAGAGTATAAATGGATGATGCATAAAACCTTCATTACGCTAAGTGTACATCCTACATACGCCCAACATACTCATCAGGGACCAAAAATCCATATTAAGCTCTTAATGGTTAAGCCAATGACATCCATACTCAAATATGACCCTAATTAGATGTCTTAACACTAAAAGTTGGAAACTTTACTCCTTTGCATGGCTTAATGGGACAAAAATCATTAATAACATCCATAATAAGCATCCAAACTCATGCATGGTCCAAGATAACTCACCAATATGACATGTTTATGAACAAGGGACCTCTCAAAGGCCAAGATCCATCACTCTAAGCTCTTGGAGTAGTTCATACTCACAAGGATGACTCCAAAGAGAAAAATGAACCCAAAATACACCTTAAACTAGATCTAAAACCTAGAGTCATCAAGATAGAAACCTTATACCTCCAAAATATAGATCATGATGCAACAAACCTAGATCCAAAAGCTTCAAGTAATCCCACATTTCTCCACGAAGTTCCTTTTTCTACTATGGACATCAAAAAGCATGAAATACCACCAAAATCTCAAAAAACACTCAAATGGGGGCTAGGGTTTCGTTTCTAGAGTTTAGAGGGATGGAGGCTGAAGATAATAGGGTTTGGGTGTGAGTTAAGGAGCATAAATAGGGTCCAAGACCCAAAATTGGGGTTTGGGTCTAACTGGAGTATGCCCACCGTACTTCTGGTACGCACAACGTACTCCATTAAGAATCATGTTCAATTTTCTTAGTACACCCAACGTACTCCAATGTACGCCCTGTGGATTTGCCTTCTCACTATTACTTCATGCGTACACTTGTGTATGCCCCACGTTCCTGGTTTAACGCTAAAACCATGAATCTTCCGAAGGCCATAACTTCCTCCTTATAAGTCCGTTTCCGACGATCCTTATATCCATGAAAAGCTCGTGAGAACCTCTACACTTCTATCAGCTTATACTTGCCTTAAAACATGCCAAACAAAAATCAAATTTCCATAAAAGATCGAGTTGACACTTTACCAACATACCCCCTGGCTCCAAAACACAAACCAAACTCCCAGATTATCCAAATTACATTACCCACAACCAAATGCATCTAAATCTCTTTTCCTCAAAGGCCCTAAGCCTGATGATACTCGGTATTTGGGTCACCACCCTACATTAGGAAACGATTCGGAACAGGGCATTACTGCTTTACTAGTGTCGCTGATGGTTTAAGATTTGACATACTAACTCTATCAATGATTATAACAACATACTTTCATTGTGATAAAAAGACACCATTTTGGTGTCTAGTAACTGCAATCCCCAAAAAATAACTCAACAAACCCAAGTCTTTTATTGTAAATGCATAACTAAGATGCGAGAATATAACCAACCTAAGCTTATCTAAAGAGGCAGTCAAGATGATATCATCAACATACAACAAAAGATAGGCCATATCACTCCCATTTTTATAGATAAATAAGGAGTGATCAGACATATTGTGAGTAAAGCCCATATTCTTAACATGGTCTGCAAAACGAGTATACCAATCTCGTGGGGCCTGTTTTAGTCCATATTGTGACTTCTTCAGAAGACACACATGATCAGGACGAGACTTAGCCATGAATCCTAGTGGTTGATGCATATAAACCATCTTATTAAGGCCGCCAAGATGTGTCTTCTCAACACTAACATGTAACATCCTGAAAATTTCATAAAGTTTAAACTTTATAAAGAAACCCTTTTTCTATAGAAGTGTTTACAAAAACCGTTATTCCCAAAAGATTATTTAAAAACTTGAATCTCTTTCAACATAGCTTTCAAAACATTCACATTATCAGAGTTTCCCAGAAATCATAAGTCCAAAATGCAAGGATGTGTATGATCATGCTTTCACCTTGCCACGATTCACTGAAGTAACTGAAACCATAAACGAAAACTGTAAGCCCGAAGCTTATTGAGTTTCCCCAAAGTAGCAACACCCAAACAGATAACATTTCCAAATAACAACATGCATACAGAGCCTTCAGCATGTCTGGACCGCCTCACCGGGCCTACAACCTGTCCGGGCCGCTCCCGAGCCTTCAACATGACTAGACCGCCTCGCAGGCCTTCAGTCTATTCAGACCACTAGCCGGGCCTTCAGCCTGACTGGACCGCCTCCCAGGGCCTTCAGTGTATCTGGACCGCCCTAGGTCTATTGGCCTTCAGCACAAAGTAAGACCTCCTCAACCCAACCATACATAGAAATGTCGACATAAACATAACAATAGACATATAACCACTCATCAGATAAACAAGCAGATCTTACAGATCACTAAGCATAGCATCATCCTATCTACTAGGATACAGATCTAACAGATCACGACAACATGGCAACATCTTATCTACAAGGATACCGATCTAACAGATCACTACTGCATACAAGCGTACAATAAACCATGATAACAATCCCAAAGGGCCGAAATTTGAGCCTTCGACCCATAAGCATAGTGAGGAAGACTCACCTCAAATACAGAAGCTTACTGAAGAAATCCCTGGCTGTTGCCATGACGGCTTCCGAGCTATCACTACCATCAACACACCCAATTAGCAATTGGGCTCCATTCCGTAATCCATAATCCATGCTTGGGATAAAATGATAATTTTACTCCTGACCCAAGATGCACCAAAAATGAGGCCCAAAACCAAAAGATCCACATTAGCCTACTAATGGCCCAATTTTCCAAATTGGCCCCAACCCTATATGGGTCTTATCACAAGCCCACCAAACTGTCACCAAGACGACCCTATAGAGTCTCGTACCAACCAAAATGCTTACGACCCCTAATCACATTGCTGCTTTAGTGGGAAATAAAGTCACTGACCATACATAGGAGCATAACACTTATACTCGACAGAAGGCTCATATAATCCTTCAAGTAGAAGATTCATCCCTACATCAGCTAGACTTGGACGAGAGTTGTGCAATAGCGCCAAAACAATTACTCTGAGATTATTTAATCCTACTGTGAGTGACTTATCATTTCCCAATCTCCCAGATTCTCCACACACACATGTGTAATCCCATCCACTGATACTGCCCGAAGCACTGATACTACTTGAAACGCTGATACTAGGAGCCTGGAACCTCCTTACTTGCCCAACTTCCATAATGGTAGGACTGTCTATTTGAATCCACCCCCAGTCCCCAACTGGGGCATTACCCGAACCATGAAGAATGATCCTTGAAACACACTAACCACGAGCTTATCCCAAAACCAAACCATATCAAGAACCCAAAATCTTAACACCCTTGACTTTGAGCTATGCCATTACCGACCACTGCTTGACTAGAAACTAGGATTTAACCATGAACTTTTGCGATACATCCAACCCTTAACGACTCCAGTGCAATCCCACCAGGTCATCCGGTGTATACAATCTCCACGAACTTCACGAATTACAACGACATAAGGAATTTCCAACTTGAGAATCAAAAATGTAACAACCACTTGCAGACAACTAGAATTATTGAATACAATTTGCCGAGACCTTCTGATTCCTAACTGATACTTCCCTCAATCCTTGCTACTCCCCTTATAAAACCAACAAATTTACAATTTGCCGGACTCCCATCAATGTGTCAACCCTGAAGACACCACAAGGAAAACGAATGAACCAAATGACCAGTAGGCCCACAACCTATAATTGGAATACTTCCAATAACACACAGACCTTAATGACACTCTCACAGCACCACCTAGTTGATACCCAAGCAAACCTTACAAAACAAAGTAGTTCATGTTCCAAAGAAAGGATAAGAATTGCACTGCTGATCCGAATCGGAAGCTGAAACCAAAGAGAACCATGCACATAAGTCGAACCAAGAGCCCCAAATCCATCTTGCCCAGCTCACACAGAACACCCTATACTCATACATAAGAGACCCAAAATCTCATCTAAAGAGAAAAGGAACACCAGAGATAATTGACATGCCACCTTAGTCAAACCAGAAAACATCTTCACGATCGGTCAAAACAAGACCCCATATTGGACTGAACGGATTCCATCACTTCCCCACAAGCTCAACAAAACCTTCAAGATGATCCTGAAGGCTACCAAAACCCGAGTCTCATATGAACCAAGCTTCCACGCTACCGTTGAGGGTAAACATACCTGAAGACCGAAGGGATCATAAAATATACTGAACTTGACGACAGATTGGCCCGATACCTGAATCTCGGATGACACCTTTAAACCTTCCGAGGAAACTTCGCAGAATGATGAACCCCCACGACCAATGGTCAAGGATACACTAAGACAAGAGATCAAGGCCCTCATGGAACTGAACACACCCGGTTCTGGAAAATATCCATCGATCAACAACTGCCTAGCTAATCCGAAGTCAACTATCCGAAACCATGAACTGCCAAGACCCTCAAGGACTGACACTTAACCTGAGAATTCCTATTTCTCCCCAACTTAGAACTCGAACCACCACTCACTGTTGGTTACCCAAAACATAACCCAACTAATCCAACCTGGTACAACCATACTTGACCATGAAATGAATATCACCTGCAGAATGGGCCTCCAGGTACGGATCAAACGAACCCTTCGAGGAACCTGAAACACAGCTGAAGACCTTGTATCTTCCCATAATAACCACCTACAAAACATAGGTAACTACAATTTACGATCCAACACATACGACCCTGTATGCGACCGACACAACAATCCAACACTTGGCCTTCCCATCTCTCAAGGATACGACCCTTGCTCACATTGCTAAGATACTTGTGCCACATCAAACCACATGCGCACACCAACGCTGATATGATATGGCCAACCACTGGGACCAATAAACATCAAGCTGAGAATCCAACCTAACTTGGGAGGTTAAGGCTTGCCTACTCCCTCCAACTTGGAAAAACTAAAGGCAAAATCCCTGCCACACAAATAACGACAACTCAAAGTGACTATCCGCCACTTAAATCCCAGATCCAATTCTAACCGATCATAACAACTGCTTCCTGCCCGTGCCTCGAGGCTCGAGGCGCAAACTCTAACAAAACCCTCGAGACTTCCAATCTACATACTCATCCGAGTCTAAACCATTTAACCCACATCAATATCACCACAGGGGTCTGAACAACACAAAAGCCATCCTCGCCTAAGCAACCCAAGCCAAAAGATCAACAGATACTGGGCCACTGCCTCGAACCATGGTATCCAACCATGCTATGTTTCCTGGCCTACCCTTAGATTCTCCGAAGTGCTCCTTGATTTGAGTATGGGTTTTGTGCTTCCAGTAGTACGGGCCCAATACTACCTTCCACACCTATCCATACTCTCCTCAAGAATCATCTTGGGTCCTCTAAGATCTAGTCCAAAAATACTCCTGAAACCTGCTCATCAACGAAACAACTACACCAGAAAACTCTCTAGGCTATCCAAGGAGTCACCCACATCCTCCCTCTGCCATCAGCTGCTGAAAACTGCTCACAATATCAATTACCCATTCCACGAATACAATCACATGCAACAGAGCTCAGATAATCCTTTGAGTAACAGACTCATCCCTACAACGGTTGGACTCAGAAAAGAGCTGCGAAGTAGGGTCAAGTTTTTCACTATGAGATTATCAAAAAAATTTCACATGTGAGTTGACATATTTGCTTAATGGCTTACTTACATCACTCATGAAGCCCACAAAGAAAAAAGAAAGCATCATTTGAGCAGAAAAGTCGACTACCACTAAAATGAAATAAAATCAGACACATCCTCGCGCGAAATCCTTGATCCCCAACTCCCAGCGCCACAGGTACCCCTTCGCCTGCCCTCACTCTCTAAAGAGTGGCTAATCATTCCTCGTGCTGACCCGATATACACTGCAGCCGCTCATGAAACTTCCACCAACCCTGCAGCGCTCGCATATGCTAGCCATACATAACACTGGATCAAATAGATAGTCGAATACTCGGTCCTACTCTAAGCCCACAACCAGATGAGGAACGGGAAATAAAGCTAGACCAAATTTTCTCAGGCTATAAAATCTTAGTCATGTACAACTATGATGCATACACTAAGCAATTACAGTAATGATGTCAATTTCATATAAAGGAGAATCCTAGGCTATCAGGCATCATATAATCAGGCATTTTTATGAATGCAATTCCTGAAGATTCCTAGCCTATCACTTGGATGTTTTTCGAACATATCACAACATTAAATAATAGTATGGTATTTTGGGGTCAACTTACTGGCTTCGGCTGATCGTACACATCGTATCCTCCTTAAGTATTTTTTAAACTATTTGAAAATCATTTTGAAATTCTTTTCCTTAGTTTGAGACTGGATTCACATGAGTGTTCCTCCAATTCACTCAATCCAAGGCTCTGATTCCAACTTGTAACATCCCAAAAATTTCATAAAATTTAAACTTTATAAAACAACCTTTTTTCAATAGAAGTGTTTACAAAAACCGTTATTCCCAAAATATTATTTAAAAACTAGAATCTCTTTCAACATAGCTTTCAAAACATTCACATTATTAGAGTTTCCCAGAAATCATAAGTCCAAAATGTGAGGAGGTGTATGATCACGCCTTCACCTTGCCACGATTCATTGAAGTACCTGAAACCATAAACCAAATCTGTAAGCCCAAAGCCTAGTGAGTTTCCCCAAAGTACCAACACGCAAAAAAATAACATATACAAGTAACAACATGCATACAAAGCCTTCAGCATGTATGGAACGCCTTACCGGGCCTACAGCTTGTCTGGACCGCTCTCAAGCCTTCGAAAAGACTAGACCGCCTCGTAGGCGTTCAGTCTATTTGGACCGCTCGTCAGGCCTTCGGCCTTACTGGACCGCCTCGTAGGGCCTTCAGTTTATCCGGACTGCCTGGGTCTGTTGGCCTTCAGAACAAAGCAAGACCGCCTCAATCCAACCACACACACACATGTCGACATAAATATAACAATAAGCATATAACCAGTCAATAGACAAACTGGAAGATCTTACAAATCACTAAGCATAACATCATCCTATTTACCAGGATGCAAATCTAACAGATCACCATAGCATGGCAACATCCTATCTAATAGTGAGGAAGACTTACCTCGATTGAAAAAGCTCACTGAAGAAATCCCTGGTTGCTGCCCTGACGGCTTCCTAGCTATCACTACCATCAGCAAAAACAATTAGCAATTGGGCTCCATTCCATAATCCACAATCCATGCTTGGGATAAAATGACTATTTTACCCCTGACCCAACATGCACCAAAAATGAGGCCCAAATCCAAAATATCCACAATGGCCCACTAATGGCCCAATTTTCCAAATTGGCCCCGACCCCATATGGGTCTTGTCATAAGCCCATATTTCCTTAAATCCAAAGTAGGTTACCACAGACACCCCTTGGGACAAACTTGGTCAAAGACATAAGTCAAAAGTCAAATTCAACGGTCCAGGTTGACCAAACTCGCCGATTTGTCCTTCAACTCATCGAGTTTCTCCACCAATCTGCACAGATCGAGAACACCCAAGTCAAGTCACCGAGTTTACCCAACAACTCGTCGATTTCCTCTATTCATCTACAAATATTATGGAAAACCGAGCCAACTCATCGAGTTTATCCATAAACTTGCCGAGTTCGCGCAATGTCTAGCAGCTTAATTCATTAAACACCTAATCCATAAAGGCATGGCCACAAAGAATAGATCTGATTTCCTTGAGCTGGAAAACCACGTAAATTTTCTAACTTTACGTCCATGAATGTGTAGATGAAGATATTAAGCTTCAAATGAACTTAACACTTGACTTAATGCATGCATGACATCAAGATCCTCCTAAGTTTTCACCTTTAAGCTCAAGGGTAGAAAAACAAACTCAGATTTCAAAGGATGAACCTTTACACCACCTATCTTATCCAAAACTCAAAAAGGTGGCAAAAGTCACTATAAAACCCAAATGAGAAGATCTAAGCTATTAATCACCAAGTTCCAGACTTTTTACCTTAAATGGTTTCCAAAAGTGTGATAGATTATGGATCCCAAAGCTTGCCTCTAAGCTAAATAATTCAAGCCCTTCCAAACCTTCACCAAGCACCAAAAGCAAACAAAAATACACTCAAAACCTTAAGATTCCCAACAAGAGGCTAACAACTCAACTTAGGGTTTTAGGAGGACAAGGAGGCTGATAAGGAGTCTGGTCAAGGAAGGTTAAGGCCTTTAAATAAGGTGCAAAACCCTGAAAATTAGGGTTTCCTTTTGAGAGGCCAACTCGTCAAGTTAAGGCTCATCAGCTCGTCGAGTTGCCTCATTAAACTTTGCGGAGAAGCTAACTTTTACTCGCCGAGTTGAGGCTCCTCAACTCATCGAGTAAACCAACTAAATCCCATGATTCTTCATCTTCAACTCGCCGGATTGGTTCCTCCAACTCACCAAGTTCAAATTGAATTTGGCATAATTCCAAAATTAACCTTCTAGATTATGGGTGTTACAACTAACAAGACGAGCCTTATGACTTTCAAAACAACTATCAGATTGCTTTTATGAGAAAAAAATGCACATAGAACAAATAACATCAACATTTGGTGGTCTTGGTACAAGTTCCCACATTTTATTTTTCATGAGAGCATTAAACTCATCATCCATAGCCATTTTCCAATTCACATCACAGAGAGAAAGAGCATGGTTTTTTGGTAATGAAACGTAAATGCAACACCTAGTCCTTGAGGATATATTGATTTTCTTTATTTTAAAGTTTAAGTATTGGGAATTTTAGTCCTACGCAGGGTGTATGGTAGTCTCGTATGCAACGCGTAGGAGCGAAGCTTGGACACAGGGCTTATGTGATCTACGCAGGGCGTAGAAGGAGATATGTAGGGTGTAAGAGCCCATAACTAACACCTAAGTTATTGGGGTTGTAAGCCCTGCATAAAGGCTCTAACCCCTTGAGTCCCTTCCATACCCTGCCTCCATTGTCCCAAATGACCTACTTAGAAACCATAGTCCCCATTTGTGATTTTAAGCTTTTGGAGTGTTTTGTCTTCACTTTTGAAGGAACAAGAGCATTTTGGAACCACTTGGGAGCTCAAATCACTATAGATCTAGGATTTTCATACACTCATCCATCTCCAGAAGGTATAAAGTTCCCACTTTGATGTTGTTTGTCAATAGATCTAGTTATGCTTAAGAACTTCATGCTTTTGTCCCCATAACCATGGTGTATATGAGTAAGAGCTACTCCAGACCATTGGAGTGCCATTTACGGACGTTTTTAGGGTTATTAATTCATAAATATGAGACCTTGGTCATTCTTATCCATCCATGCATGAGCTTTTGAGCCATAAAATGTTTTTAGGACATAGGGTTTGGATTAGTGCTCCTTGTATACATGCAAATGGATAAAGTCAGAGACTTTATCCATTAAGACATCTATTTATTATAGATCTGGAAGTTTGGAGGGTTAACTTTTTGTATTAAGCGCTTAAAAGGAAAAGTTAGATAACAACATACTTTGCAGGGCGTAATTTTAGCTACGATGCTCGTAGCTCTTTTCTATCCCGTTTTGCCACCTTAGGCTCTACATTGGGCATAGATTGGCTGGAAGTTGATTGTTGAATTTTTGACCATTGAGTTTGACCAAGTATGACTTTAAGCTAAATGGAGCATTTTGAGTTGTAGATTGAGACTTGGTCCCTTTTTGTTGTATATGTGACCTGTAGATCCAATATTTAGATTGTGATTAGTTCATCTATCTTCTAGACTTTGGGGTGAGTTTTCTCACTGTACTTGTGGGTCGAAGGCAGCAATGTTTGCCCACTAGATTGTGTTACGTATCCTTATGTATAGGATGTTTCTATGTTGTAGTGAGATGTTAGATTGGTAGATCTGTATGATTACATGAACTTGTTGGTTATTGTTTATTGTTTGCAAAAATTGTAATAATGTCGTTAGTTTGAGGTGATACTAATTTTTGTTGAAGGTCAAGATACTCGAGCAGTCCAATTAATCCTATAGGACCAATAGATTGGTCCATCTTATGTTGTAGGCTCAGGAGCGGCCCAACTTGTTGTTGAAGGCTCAATTGGTGGTCCAGCCTATGTTGTAGGCCTTGGTGTATGCATTGTATATGTGTTGTGTATGGGGTATATTTGTGAAGCTCGCTAAGCTTTGGCTTACAGTTGTTATTTTATGGTTTCAGGTACATTAGATGATCTGGGCAAGACGAAAGTGTGATCGTACACATCCTCCTACTAAATTATGTTTTGAGAGATTTTGATACTTTTTTGCAATGGATTGTTTGAAAACACTTATTTACTATGTATGGTTTTGTCGATATATTTTATAAAAATGAAAAAAAAAATTCATGATTTTTGGGATGTTACAAGTTAGTATCAGAGCCCTAGTTTGAGAGAATTAGATGAACACCCATCATTCTAGACTCAAACTAAGGAACTGCCAAATAATATTTCATAATTACAACTAATTTACACAAAGGAGAGGATCTGATGTGTAAAATTAACTAGAAGCCAAGGAAAGTTATTCCCCAAGATACTCACACTTGTTTTGTGTATTGAGAATATGATAAAATTGCATGCTAGTTTGTAGGCTAGGGATCTTCAGGAATTCCATCATAGAATTGCATGATTTATGATGCCTGATAGCCTAGGAGAACTTCTTGATATGTTATATGGAAGTGACATTATTGGTGTTGTTGCTTAGTGTGTGCATCGTAATTATATATGACTAAGATTTTATAGCATGGGAATGTTTGATTTAGCCATATTTCCTCTTCCTTATTTGGTTATGGGATTAGGTTAGAGTCAATTGTTCAACTATCTATCGAATCCAGTGTTATTTATAGCTAGCATACACAAGGAGGCTACAGGGTTAGTTGAAGTGTCATGGGTCGGTTTGGTTATTTTGGGGGGGAAGCGTTTAGAGAGATTAACTACTCTTGAGAGAGTAAGTCTAGGATGTATGCGTATCCTAGGTGCTTGGGTTTATGGTCTGGGACTTCGTGAAGATCCTTTGAAACAAATACATGTACGTGTGGAAGATAGTATGGGCCCGTACTACTAAAAGCATAGGACACGTATGCGTGCCAAGTATGGATGAGCATTAGAACCACTGGAACCAGAACCGGCGTGAAACCGGAACCAAATTTAATAAAATGCTTTTATTAGAGGTTCTCTACTTAGACCAAAACCAGTTTTAGTTGTAAAATAGGTTCGATTCCACCAAAACCGGAACCAATTTGTAAAATTTCGTTACTTACTCATATGAAGTCGGAATTACTTCATTTTTTCCAGAATGTAATTTAGTGTTTTTACTTCATTTTAGACTATGAAAAAAAAAACATTTATTCGGTTGAATATTGAATCATATACAAGGCCCAAAAGACATCATATCAATGCTGCATTTTTTTATGTTTCAACATGTTTTTTATTCTGTCATGGTTTTTAAAATACCGTAACTCACTAATGTGAAGTCTGAATTACTTGATTTTTTTTTTCCAAAATGTAATTTAGTGTTTATACTTCATTTTAGACTAAAACAACTCATGTTTAGGTTACATATTTTATCATATACAAACCCTGAAAGACAACACATCAATGTTGCATTTTATCTGTTTCAATATGTTTTTTTTTTAAATTTTGTCTCGGTTTTTAAAATACTGTAACTTAATCATATGAATTCGGAATGACTTGATTTTTTTCCAACATGTAATTTAATATTTTTACTTCATATTAGACTATAAAAAATCATATTTTGGTTAAATATTGAATAATATACAAGCCCAGAAGACATCATATCACTGTTGCGTTTTTTTTTCAACATGTTTTTTTCCCAGTTTTTTAAAATACCATAACTCACTCATATGAAGTCGGAATTACTTGATTTTTTCCCAACATGTAATTAGTGTGTGTACTTCATTTTAGAATGTAAAAAGTCATAGTTTGGTTAAGTATTGAACCTGAAAGAAGTCTGGAAAGAAAGCATATCAATGCAACGTTTTTTCCTTTTTTTTGAAAAAGAAAGTTTAATTGTATTTTATTTTTTGGAAGACAACTAAACTATATGTATGTATTATTAGTTGTATCATCATTACTATAACATTATTATAACTGGTTATTGTTTGGAAAATAACCAAAAAACCGGGCGTGGAACCGGAACAAGTGGTCCAGTTCCCGATTCTTATGATATCGCAATACAGGTTCAGGTTTCGAATCGATCCGGTTCATGTCCGGTTCCAAACCTCGTCCCTAGTGTCAAGGAAGTCACGAATTTTGGGGGTTTAGTGGTGTGGTAGGATATAATGTGGTTATTTGATTTGTTGTGGTTTATTTTTACTATGGTGACTATGAGAGGTTCAAGATTAGGAGCTGACAGGTTGAAGCGGCCAAGGTTGACTAATGATGAGGTCTGCAAGATGATCACCACTTTGGTGACCATGGTAGTCAGGGCAGCGATCCCGAAGACGTTTGGGCCTGTCAAGACCAGTCACGACCACGATGATTGAGCTTTTCGATTAGAGTTATCCCAATATCACTGAGGCTGCTGTTGCCAAAGCCAATTCTACTGTTTTTGCTGCAGGATTTTAGGGGAGAGGGATGGTTGCAATATCAAGACTTCAACAACACGAATCCCCTAGAGTTCAATGGGGTCAAGTACCCGATCATTTCCATGAGATGGATATATGACGTGGAGGGTTGTTTCTTCACATGGTCATGCCTAGAGGACCTGAAGGTCAAGTTTTCCTTGAACCTTCTTCGTTTGGGGGCGAAGAATTGGTGGAAGCTGGTGACCGGTGCATTTTATCATGTGGAGAAGGCCATAGTGACTTGGGAGAAGTTAACAAAGATGTTCTGCACTGATTATGTCCTACTAGCGGAGAGGGAGCGGTTAGCCCAGAAGTAGCTGTCGCTAAAGAAAACGACAGATTCGGCGATGAAGATCACCAAGATGTTTAGTGATATAGCTCTTTTCTATCCTGAGTATGTTGGTTCGGAATAGGTTCAGATGTCCCGTTACTTGAGCATGCCCAAGATCGATATCCATGAGTTTCTAGCGACCCAGAGATATAGTTCTCTCTCCAAGCTGCAGTATTTCGCTCGGAGGAGAGAAATTGAGATTCAGATATAGACTAGAGAGAAGAGGCAGATCATGACTAAGACTTAGCCGACAACGAAGCGGTTTAAGCCTACCGATTCACGATCTAGAGAACAGAGGGGCCATATTTGTGGAAATGGTGAATTAGCGGTTGAGTGCCACAAATGTGGCAATGAGGATCATTACGCGGTAGATTGTCATTAGCAGGCTTCGCCACCGAGTACCAATAAATGTTACCACTGTGACCATTTTGGCCATGTAAAGGTCATTTGTACCTTCCTTTACTCTAGACCAGTGCAGGCACCGACTCCATCCACCCTTTGGATCACAAATGGCTGCCAGGGGAGAGCCAAAGCCTTGAAGCCCATGGGTTGTGCTTTTCAGCTCACAACAGAGAAGGCCAGGGCAGATCCTGATGTTGTTACTGGTATGTATCTATTTATTATTATGTCAAGTTATATCGTTTATGATTATGCTTGTATTTCTGATAGGTACATTCTTAGTGAATTCCTTACATGACGTCGGGTGCGAGTGGTCTTTTATATCTTAGTCCTTATGTAGGGATTTCAATATGACCCTTAAGGAGTTAGCGTGTGTTTTCCAGGTTTCCATTCTCAATGAACACAAGGTTTCTACTTCGAGTGGTTTTCATTATTGTACTTCGACGATCTTCATGGTGTCTTACCCATTTGACTTGATTCTCATCCTGATGGGATACGCATTTGTAATCATGGGGATGGGTTGATTGAGCAAGTTTAGAGTGATAATCGATTGTGAGAGGCTGTTGGTGGTAGTTTGAACCCTAAGTGGAGGAGAACTAACCATTTTCGGCTAGTTTACCAGGGTTGGATCTGCTTTTTATTCAGCTGCCAGAGCTAGGTAATATATCCAACGTTGAATTTGTGGGTTATCTCCCTTGTGTGCCTCCCATAAGGCAGGTGGAGTTAAGTATTGATTTGATCCCCGGTGTGGCCCTGATTTCTAAGGCTTCGTATCGCCTCGCACCACCAGAGGTGTAGGAGTTGTCCTCTCAGCTTCAATATCTGTTGGGAAAGCAGTTTATCATACCTAGTAGTTCACCCTAGGGAGCACAGATTATGTTTTTCAAGAAGAAGTATGGGTCTCATTTTATGTGCATAGATTAGTAGTAGTTGAAAATTTTGACGGTGAAGAATCATTACCCACTTCCTAGCATCGACGATCTCTTCGACCAGTTGCAGGGTGAATCTTGGTTCTCCAAGATTTTTATGAGATTGGGGTACCATCAAATGAGGGTTAGAGGGGATGATATGGAGAAGATAGTGTTCTGAACTCGTTATGGTCATTATGAGTTCATGGTGATGTTGTTTGGGCTCACCAACGCGCCGATAGTGTTTATGGATTTGATGAACCATGTATGCAGGCCGATGTTCGACTGGTCCGTTATCATTTTCATTGATGATATTTTGGTCTAATCCAAGACCAATGAGCAGCATAAGGAGCATCTATTGGAGTTTTTTAGGGTACTAAGGTAGGGGAGACTTTATGCCAGTGTAACATCCATAAATTTTAAACCAATTAAAACATTTTAATCCATTCAAAGCCATTAAGTTAATAAAACTTGTTTTCAAAATAGTTTTAAACATCAGAGTATCCCCAGAACCAAAACGCAAAATCATGAAATATGAGGAGCGGTACGATCACGCCTTTGCATTGCCACGATCACCTAATGTACCTGAAACAATAAAATGAAACCGTAAGCTTGAAAGCTTAGTGAGTTCCCCCAAAATACACATACACACATAACCATACATACAACAATAAACAACATACAATGGGTCCAGTCAACCATCAGGTTGGAATACCCCTGGCCCTCAACCATCGGGTTGGAATGCCAACATACTATGAGTCCAATCATCCTACCAGGATGGAATACTCTCAGCCCACAACCATCGGGTTGGAATGCCTAGACACCTACACATAACAACCACTACTATGGGTCGAATCATCCCTCGGGATGGAATACCCCAGGCGCTCAACCATCAGGTTGGAATGCCAACCTACTATGAGTCCAATCATCCTACTGGAATGGAATACTCATGGCCCACAACCATCGGGTTGGAATGCCAACATACCATGAGTCTAATCAGCCTACCTGGGTGGAATACTCCTTGCCCACAACCATCGGGTTGGAATGCCACACACTAACAAACATGTGTACTTATCAGATAATCACATAATAGTCCATATAACTACGTGTTAGGGCCCTATCATCCTACCGGGATGGAATACCCTCTACAACCGCTCAAACATGTGTACATATCACAGGTAACCTCCTACCAACATACAAATAGTCAGCCCAACTATAGGTCACTAAGCATAGCCACATCTAGTCTACCAGGATGCCAATCTAACCAGCCATACTAGCATATAATGATCCATTCTAGCAGAATACCAAACTAACATATCACAACAACAATCACTAAAATAACAATTCAAAGGGCCGGCCTTGGTGTCGTAGACCCTTGGTATAGTGAGGATAACTCACATTGCAATTGCCGAAATCCTGCAAAATCTCTGACCGCTGACCCACCGGAAATCCCAACTATCACATGATAATCACCAAGTTAGAATCCAACATGACTTTCTAGGCCAAGTGCCCACACCACTCATTAAATCCATTTTCCTTTTATTGGGCCAAGTCCCAAATCAAGTCCTTATGTAAAGCCTAATATTGGCCCAATTTACTAAATTGGGCCCATCTTTCTAATCGGGCCTAGATCCAAGATCAATAATAATTATTAGGTCCAAGTTACTCCATCTATACTGTTCAGACACGGCCGAAGCCCTGCTAGCCCATAAACAACCCAATACTTCAAGGCCCAAATTCGAAAACCCAACAAAGGGCGTACGCTGGGCGTGCACCTCTGGTACGCGGGGCGTACGCACTTCTGTACCTAAAATCCTTCCATGTGCTTAATGGCTTAAGCACTTAAGCCCATATGCCAGATCTAGTGACAGAAAGGGCCTAGGACTTATAAATTCTCAAACTTTATCCTGTTTGACATCCATAAAGCTCTTAACTCAAGGTCTTAACCCATTAAGATCTTCTTACTTCGTACATGGGACAAACATAGCCATTGGGACCTCATTTTTCTTACTCAAGACCTCTCGTATGGTATTGGGGGGGGGGGGGTTGGGACAAGAATGGTGTCAAAACTTCACAAGACCTAGATCTACACAAAACAGATGTCAAGCAAGAAGCTTTATACCTTCAAATAGTTGCAAAAGGTGATGCTATCTCAGATCTACAAGCTCAAGCCACCAAGGTTACTTCTTTGCCAACCTCTTCTTTCTTCTTCTAAGCTTTTATTTGCCACACTAAGCTCCACAAGAACAAACACACCCAACAATGGAGATGGAACGACTATTTGGGGTTGATCCCTTATGTTCTTTATATAGTGGTTGGCCCTAAAATTAGGGTTTGATGACTCTGAGCGTACGCTGGGCATACGCGTCCTTGCATCTGCGACCATTTACTCTGTTACACTGGGCATACCCACGCGTGTCCCAAATTGCATGCATGGCCTTCCTCGTCAACTTTTTCCATTAAGGGCTATAAATGTCAATATCTTCAAAGTGTCATAACTCCTTTATTCTAAGTCTGTTCCCGACGAACTTTATATCCACAGAAAGGTGGCGAGAAGCCCTACGCTTCTAGCAACACACCCCAGTCCGAAACCATTTAGAATGAAAGCCATTGCCCATAAAAGACCAAAATGCCCTCACTCTTGATCTCGGGAATCCATGAATAAATACTTTTAGAACGGGGCGTTACAGCCAGGTTCTCCAAGTGTGAGTTATGGTTATGAGAGGTTCAGGTTTTGGGACACCTCGTCAATCATAACGAGATTATGGTTGATCCGGCCAAGATTGAGGTGACTATGCAGTGGGCGATCCCGAAGTCTCCATCGTAGGTCAGGAGTTGTCTAGGTTTAGCAGGTTAGTATCGAAGGTTCATTCATGATTTTTTCAAGATTTTCATTCCTCTGAATCGCTTGAAAAAGAAGAGTGTGGATTTCCATTGGGTCCTGAGCATCATGCCACATTTGAGACGTTACGATAAAAGTTTTATGAGGCCCTAGTTTTGACCCTTCCCGAGGGTTTTGAGGATTTTGTGTTGTTTTGTGATGCATCGATCATGGTTTTGGGGGAGGTACTCATGCATCGAGGCATGGTCATTTCATATGCATCTAAGAAATTCAAGCCTCACGAGGTTAGATATCAGACGTACGATTTGGAGTTGGGGGTCGTAGTATTTTCCCTCATGATTTGGTGACACTATCTCTATGGGGTTCATTATACCATCTACAAGAATCATAAGAGCATGAGATACCTTATGGGTTAGTTGAATCTGAACATGAGGCAACATAGATGGCTAGATGTAGTCAAGGATTATGACTGTGAAATTATTTATCATCCAAGGAAAGTTAATGTGGTTGTCGATGCTTAAGGCTACTAGCACTTCCATTCAAGAACTCTAATTGAGGAAGACCATCGACTCACCACTCCTAATTTGATTAGGGAGGCTTAGGCTAAGGATGTCAAGAGAGAAAAGTTGAAGAATTAGAGGATCAGGGGCCAAATCGGCATAATTGTTACTGATAGTCCCGGGTTAATGACCCCATACGGGCGGGTTTGGTTCACAGTTTCAAGTGGTCCCCATCAGAAAGTGATGGAGGAGGCACACAAGTCTGGGTTCTCGATCCGCCCTGGAGCCAAAAATATGTATCAAGACTAAAGACTAAGTTATTGGTTTCCATGCATGAAGTGAGAGATAGCATGGTATGTGGACAGATGCATGACATGGCGGATGGTTAAGGTAGAGCACTAGAGGTCGTATGGCAAGTTGCAGCCCTTGGAGGTTCCCATGTGGAAATGGGAGTAGATTACTATGGATTTCATCATCAAGACGTCGAGGAAGGCCAAGGGATTTGATTCTATTTGGTTCATTATCGATCGTTTGACCAAGAGTGCCCATTTTCTTTCCATTCGGGAGAGTTCTTCATCCGAGAAATTAGCCAACATATATGTATGCGAAATTTCGCTCGCCATAGTGTATTGGTTTCTATCATATCTAATTTTGATGTGCAGTTTACTTCTTAGTTTTGGCAAAGATTTCATGAGGAATTAGGTATGAGACTGCATTTTAACAGTGTTGATCATCCTTAGACTGATGGTCAAAGTGAGCGGGATATTCAAACACTCAAGGATATGCTAAGGGCTTGTGTTATCGACTTCAGTGGGAGTTAGGACTCCTATCTTCACCTAGCTAAGTTTTCTTACAACAACTATCATTCTTGTATTGGTGCACCTCATTATGAGATTTTGTATGGGAGGAGGTGTCGTATTCCAGTGTGTTGGGGAAAGGTCGGCCATAGGGTCATGGGGATGACTGATGTTTTTCTCTAGATGATAGATATTATCTAACAGGTCGAACAGAGGTTACAGACAACTTAAAGCCGACAGAAGATTTATATTGATAAACAGTGGTCCGAGCTAGAGTTCCAGGTTCAGGACATGGTTTGGCTGAAAGTATCCCCCTGGAAGGGTGTGATATGCTTTAGGAAGAGAGGGAAAGTTAGGCCCTCAATTTATAGGACCATTTCGAGTAGTGGCCAGGGAAGGCAATGTGGTCTACCAATTAGATCTACCTGAGGAGCTTAGTTAGATTTAAAATACCTTCCATGTTTCTCACCTTCGGAGGCCTGTGGGTGATGATTTGGTTGTGGTTGTGTTAGGTGACATTCAGGTCGATGAGCTCCTGAATTGTGTGGAGATTCGTGGCTATTCTGGATAGGAAGAAGAAGGCCTTGCACAACACGGTGGTGGCTTTGACCAAGATTTAGTGGCAATATAGTAAGGGTTCCGAGTGGACTTGGGATCCCAAGGCGGATATGCTTGAGCACTATCTAGATCTATTTGCAACTGAGGATTTCAAGGAGGAAATCTAGTTCGAGTATAGGAGAATTGTAACACATGGTCCTTGCATGTATATTTCTTCTCTTTATTTTAAAGTTTAAGTATTAGGAAGTTTGTTCCTATGCGGGGCATATGGTAGTCTGCTATGTGGCATGTAAAAGGGAAGCTTGGATACAAGGATTAAGTGATCTACACGGGGCATAGATGGAGCTACGAAGGGCGTAAGAGCCCATAACAAAAACCATAATTCTTGGGGTTCTGAGCCTTATTTAAAGGCTCTAACCCCTTGAATCCTTTCCCTTCCTAGCCTCCATCTTCTTAAACGACCTCCTTAGAAACCCTAATCCCCATTTGGGAGTTTTAAGGTTTTAGAGTGTTTTGTGTTCACCTTTGAAGGAAGAAGAGCATTGTGGAACCACTTGGGACCTCAAATTAATATAGATCTTGGGTTTTCATCCACTCATCCATCTGCAGAAGGTATAAAGTTCCCACCTTGATGTTGTTTTTTATTAGATCTAGATATTCTTAAGAACTTCAGGATTTTTTCCCCATAACCATGGTGTATATGTGCAAGAACTACTCCAGACCATCGGAGTACCATTCCCACCTATTTTCAGGGTTGTTAAGTCATAAAGATGAGAGCTTGGTCACTCTCATCGTTACATGCCTGATCCTTTGAGCCACAGAAGGATTTTTGGACCTAGGGTTTGGATTAGTGCTCCTTGTATGCATGCAAATGGATAAAGTCAGAGACTTTATCCATTAAGACATCCATTTAGTATAGATTTGGTAGTTTGGAGGGCTAACTATCTGTATTAAGTACTTAATAGGAAACGTTGGACAAGAGCGTCCTACGGAGGGCATAGGTTTAGCTACGTTGTGTGTAGCTCTTTTTTGTCCCGTTTTGCCACCTTAGGCTCTACGCTGGACATACATTGGCTGGAAATAGGTTGTTGACTTTTTAACCATTGACTTTGACCAAGTTTGACTTTAGGTCAAATGGAGAATTTTGAGTTGTAGTGAGAGACTTGGTACTTATTTTTTGAATAGGTTACAAGTAGAGCTGGTATTTGGATTGTGATAAGTTCAACTATCTTCTAGACTTTTAGGTGTGTTTTCGCACTGTACTCGTCGGTCGAAGGCACCAATGCCGACCCACTAGATTGCCTTATGTATCCTTGTGTATAGGATATTATTATGTTGTAGTGATCTATTAGATTGGTATATTTGTATGATTACCTAAACTTTCTGGTTATTGATTATTGTTTGCATGCGTTGACATAATGTGGTTGGGTTGAGGCGGTCATGTTTTATGCTGAAGACCAAGATAACTGAGCGGTCCGGTTAATATTGTACGCCCAAGGGAGCAGTCCAACTTATGTTGTAGGCTTAGGGGCAGTCCAACTTGTTGTTGAAGGCTCAGGTGGCAGTCCAACCTTTTGTTGTAGGACTTGATGCACGTATAATATATGTGTTGTGTGTTAGGTATGTTTGGGAAACTCACTAAGCTTTGGCTTATAGTTTTTTTTCATGGTTCCAGGTACATTAGATGACCGGGGAAAATCAAAGGCGTTATCATACACATCCTCCTACTAAATTATGTTTTGAGAGAGTTTGATACTCTGTTACAATGGATTGTTTGAAAAAAATGATTTAGTATCTTATGGTTTTATGGAAATGTTTTCTTAAAAATGAGAATTTTTGTCATAATTTTTGGGATGTTATAGTAAAATAGAAGTTGAAAGATTAAATGGAGTTTTAGGTTTAAAATTTCCATGTTGACTCCTTGTTATTGGACAAGAAGGGGATGGACTTGGGGTTGTTGGATTCATGACAGAAGGAATATGAACCTGAGTCGGAGATGGTGAGGGTGAAGTTGAAGTTATGTAATCGGCTAAAGCGGGGGACGAACTGGGTGGAGTTTGAGATGGTGAATTAGATGTATACATAGGTGTTTGGTGTGTCAAACCAAAAAATAATATGGGTACAAAATGAATCCAAGTACATGCACTAAAAGGTAGTACAAGGCAAGCATGGTCGAACCACAGAGACACAGGACAATCAGTCTATACCTCTTTGCGTAAGGTGCTTTGATCACAAATTGGGGTTTTGTTTGCAAAACTATAGTATTGAAAATAACAATCTAATATGATAAAATGCAAAAAATGAAAGAAACTTGTAAACAGGTTGTTGAAATGGCTCCAGTTCTAGTTGTCAATGTTGACATGTAACTTGATTGTGACTTGATGTAATTCATGATTGATATTCTATTTTGGTACCGAAAGATATTAACATGCTCTAATACCTCTCTCTTGCTAAATTATCTAACCAAAACACGCTCTTTGACTAGACATATCTTTACTAATTCCACCTAAACACACTCTTAGATTGAATTGAGAAGCTGCATTAAGTTTTGTATAATATTCCCAACAATGTTCATTTCTTCTCATATACTCGAAAGTGTGAAAACATGTAATATATGTTCTAAAATAAGAAAACCACTTTTTTGTTACCAACTATTAACTTGATAGAATGATTACGTGCCCTAAAACTTAACTAACTACAGAAAAATTCATTTCATGAAAGGGGCCAATCAAACACAAATCAAATTCAAGGGTTCTAGTTTAAATAAAAGTATAATTACTAGAATAGAATCACAAATCAAATATAAAATCACATGCTTCAAATTAAATAATCAACATGTTTTGAACATGAACTAGAAACTAGGGTTTCTTAGCCACACATGGCTAAGAAAAAATCAAACAAGAATAAAGATGGAATTGAAATGTTTAGTGCTTACAAAATGGAAATCAAAATTCTTTTCAATGATTAATAGTCTTCAAGAGCTCAAAAAATTCTCCCAAAAATCGCCATCTGTTGATCCAAAAATCGTCCCTGGTGAAAAATGATGACTTCCCTAATTTTATTACCATGTGTTCTTAGCATGACCATGCCTTTTTTCCCATGTGTGTTTAGCATGGCCATGTGTTTTTTCCCAAGTGTTTTTAGCATCGCCATATGTTTTGACCATGTGTTTTTAGCATGGCCATGTCTTTTTGCTAAAACTCCAATAAGTCTTCAGACTTGGCTCTGTCTTCGGTCTAGCTTCACCAAAAGTCATGTTGCTTAAATATGTGATAAAAAGGACAAACCTGACATGTGTCGGTGTGACACGCCCCGTGTTTCGAACATAGTCATTTGCTATGATGATATGCAATGACTCGAGTTATGTCTTCATATTTTCTTCCTTGATATAACCGATGCATCTTCTCTTAATGCTCCAATGCTCTAAGCTCACCTCCATTGTTCCGAAGCTCCAAGCTTGCATCCATAGTTCTAATGCTCCTAGCTCCATAATGTCTACAAAATTAATCAAAAATAGTGAAATACCACGCATTCTTAATAAAACATGCAAGTGCCCATATAATTAACTAAATGCATG
The DNA here is from genome assembly GCF_051521515.1 of Lactuca serriola. Lineage (NCBI taxonomy): Eukaryota > Viridiplantae > Streptophyta > Magnoliopsida > Asterales > Asteraceae > Lactuca > Lactuca serriola. The sequence continues at coordinate 356,018,956 of NC_136411.1, forward strand.
AGATATGAAGTAAAATGCAATGAAAAGATAAAAATAGACGTGCAAAATAGGTGCATGAAATGCGCCTATCAAACCTCCCCTTATTAAACATTTCTTTTCTTTAAGAAATAAGAAAATGAAGAATCACACTAGAGAAGACGATAGGTGACTAAAAAGAAACTAAGATGGAAAGAACAGACGAAATGAAAAGGACATAAAGGGAATTAAGAGTGAATGCATGCAATAAAAGAAAAACTAATGAAAATAACATATGTACAAAAAGATTAACAAAGCTTCAAAGATAATTTTTTTTTCAAACATCAATGCAATAACCAAAACAAAACAAATGAGATTCAATCCAATTAACTACATTGTGTCACACAATCGAACATGTACCTGTCAGTGCCTTGAGATTACTTGACATTAACCCCACAAAGATATATAACATAAAAAACTAGACTTTTAGCCACTCCTTAACACAACTTATCAAAATTAAAAGCTACAACATTTTTTCACTTTTACCGGTAATGGGTTAGCACATGGAACAAATTATGGGCTTATTTGTGAAAAATGTATGTGTTAAAAGCTATGCTCAATCACTTTCATTTTGCAAATCATAACCATGACCACATCCAACTATTTGTTGATCATCAACAATCAATTTCTTAAAACTCCCTAGGATTTACCCATATTGGTTATATGTTTCAGACCACTTACACCAATCAAAGTAGTTAACAATCACTCCTAATGTCATAAGTTCAAGTCCAAGTCTAAGGGAATATTTTAGCAGCCAAATTTTTTCCGAATTGTATTTATTTGTGCAACTCAATTTGCTTTGGAATTATCCACTTATTGACTCGACACTCGACACTTTTTTTTGGCTTTTTTGCTTAATTCTTTATATTTTCATCCTTGACGTTTTCTGTTGTTGGGATCATTTCCTACATGAAGGGTAGAAACCATAGGATCGTCTCCTACACGAAGACTAGAAACCTAGTAGAAACCTACATGAAGGCTAGAAACCCAGTAGGATCATCTCCTACATGAAGGCTAGAAACCTAGTAGAAACCTACATGAAGGATACATAAAGATCATATCCTACATGAAGGCTAGAAACCCGGTAGGATTATCTCCTACATGAAGGCTGGAAACCCAATAGAAAACTTAGGATAATCTCCTACATGAAGGCTAGAGACACCTTCGAGTAATCCTAGAGATTTTAAGGAAAGAAAATTTGTATGAAAAATTATGTAAGTGCAAATTTTGGATAAGAAAGGTACATTTTCTTGGCATGTAGTAAGTAACAGAGGAATTCATGTCAATCCTTCCAAGATAGAAGAGGTAAAGAATTAGGAAACGCCCAAAACGCCAAAAGAGGTGCGCCAATTCTTAGGACAGGTTGGCTATTACTGAAGATTTATAGAAAAATTCTCTCGTATGGCTAAACCCCTCACAACATTAACATAAAAGGATGTAAAATTCGTTTGTGGAGACCAACAAGAAACAACTTTCCAAAAGATGAAGGAAATGTTGTGTAGTGCACCGATACTATCCCTTCCAGAAGGTACTGATTACTTTGTAGTATATTGTGATGCTTCACATCATTGGTTAGGATGTGTGTTGATGCAAAGAGAAATGGTCATAGCCTATGCATCAAGACAACTTTAGGTGCATAAGAACAGCTACACCACCCACGACCTAGAGTTAGGAGCGGTAGTTTTTTCGCTGAAGATTTGGTGTCATTAGCTTTACGGAACGAAGTGTGTAGTATACACGGATCACAAGATTATACAACACATCTTCAACCATAAAGAGCTCATATGAAACAAATAAGATGGTTAGAGTTGTTGAACAAGTACTATTATGAGATTCATTACCACCCAAGATAGGCTAACGTTGTAGCCGATGCTTTGAGCTGCAAAGAGGGAGTTAAACCTTGTAGAGTCAAAGCACTTACAATGACTGTCTATTCAAATCTAATCTCGCAGATTAGTAGTGCTCAACTCGAGGCTTGGACGGAAGAAAACGTTAAAGAAGAAGGCCTCATAGGGATGGAAAGACAACTCAGAATTAAGGATGATTGAATGAGATATTTTGTGAACTAAATATGGGTTCTGAAATTTGGAGAGTTCAAGGAACTAGTTCTAAATGAGGCTCATAGAACTTGACATTCCATTCATCTTGGAGTAGATAAGATATATTTGGACCTAAAGGCCCTTTATTGGTGGCTAAACATGAAGGCATAGATTGCGACCTACGTAAGCAAATACCTAACATGTTCTAAGGTCAAGGTAGAACATCAACGACCCTCAGCATAGCTGCAGCAGTTGAAGATTCTTGGGTGGAAGTGGGAGTAGATCACAATTGAATTTGTTACCAAATTACCAAAGAATGATGTTGGTTACGATGCTATATGGGTAGTTGTCAATAGATTAACCAAGTCTGTCCACTTCATATCGATATAAGAGACGGATAAGATGGAGAAGCGGACCAGAACATACCTTAGAGAGATCGTCAGTTTGCATGGGGTACTCTTATCCATTATCTTTGATAGAGATAGTTGGTTTACCTCTCGCTTCTGGAAGAGTCTGCAAAGTCCCTTGGTATGCGTCTAAATATGATTACAACTGATCATCCATAAACCGATGGCCAAAATGAAAGGACCATCCAAACACTGGAAGACATGCTCAGAGCATGGCTGAGAGATTTCAGAAATACATGGGATACTCACCTTCCTCTCATTTAGTTCTCATACAATAATAGTTATCACACAGGCATCAAATCAGCACTGTTTAAAGCATTATACGGCCGAAAATGTCAATCTCCTATTTGTTGGACAGAAGTTGGCGATACCCAACTGGCCATGAAATTCGCAAGGGATACCCTACGAAAAAGCCCATAGATTATCCATGAGACGACTGAAAAGATAGTGTAGATAAGAGAACACATGAAGGCATCATGTGACCATCAAAAGAGTTATGTTGACGTAAGATGTAAACCCTTGGATTTCCATGTTGGAACAAGGGTGATGCTCAAAGTATCTCCTTGGAAATGAGTTATAAGATTCGGAAAGCGATGTAAAATACATCCAAGGTGCATAGGACCATTCGAAATTCTTGAAAGGATAGGTCCAAGTTGTTGGATTAGTGTCTAAGTCCATAACTATGTTGGTATGTACTTGACCCGATGGTGCATGGTCCTTTTGGGTTGCCTTCACCAAAGCAACTTGATAGGATGAATTATGGAGAGAAAGGATTAAATATGATTTATTAATATATTATGAGAATAATATATTAAAGGATAAATCATATTGTTTAATTAATATTAGTCAATAATTAATTGGTAATTAGTTTTGTGACTAAAAGAGATTAATTAAACTTAACGGACTGGAATTGTAATTATAAGATAATTGCAATTTGGGCCATGGATTGCCTTTTATTGTAATGTGGACGAATTCTATGGGGGAAGGCCATATGAAATCGTCCAAGGCCTTAAGGAAAGGGCTCCATGGGTTGCTTTGCTTAGGGCTTAAGCAACCAAATTAGGGTTTCCTTGTTAGATAACCCTAATTGCCTCACTATATATAGACCCCTTAAGGACCAAAAACATGGACAAGCAACCTTCTAGGGTTTCACACGTTTTTGGGCAGCCTCTAACCTGTCTCCTCTCCATCCTCTTGCTTATGGTGTTTGTGAACCATTAGAGGAGTGACACTTGTGACTCTAAGCCTTCCAAAGTCAATACAAGGAGATTTGGGATTGTTATTGCTAGATAACAATCAAGGTAATATTATAAACCTATTCTCATGATCAATATGATTACTTGAATGATAGAATTAGGGTTTATAGTCTTGGGTAACTTGCATGTACAATAGAGAAACCTAGATCCAAGCATTAGGGTTTGTATGAGTACATAGGATGTTCTTAGCACCAAAACCCATCAGTGGTATCAGAGCCTAGACTGGTTTCTATTGTATTGATGCTTGATATGTTTGAAAAATTCGATTTTTTGGTTTCTGGAGGCTGGACTCGCCGAGTCAATGAAGACTCGACGAGTCAACTCGTCAGATGGAGCATATTTCACGATTTCTTGCTGTTTTTGCTTATGGATAGTTACCTTATCACATTAGATCAATACAAATCCGATTTTATGATATATTTGACTATATTCTTGATCTAATTGAAGATATTTATCAATTAATAAGATAATTGTTTCCTTATGTGATAATTGATTAATTATTTTGATTAAATTGGTAAATTGTTTTGCAAGAAATCATTAAATAAATCAAATATGGATAATTATGTGATTAATTGTTATTTTAGATTATTTGTTATTTGATCCTTGTGTTATGAAATGTTTCATATTTTCCCCTTTAGGTTTTATAGTTTAAATTTGACCTCAAAAGTTTTGTTGTTTTGAAATTTAAATAGTTGAAACCCTAATGTTTTGAAAAAGGTTTCAAAACTTGCCCTCAAGTTTTGGAATTTAAAATTTTGGATTAATAGTTTAATTTGATGTATATTTAAATTCTAAACCCGAATGTTTTGAAATGTTTCAAAACTTGTCCTCAAGTTTTGGAATTTAAAAGTTGATTAAAAGTTTAATTAGGAATGTTAAATTCTAAAACCCTAGTAATGTTTTGAAAAGTTCAAATCACACCCTTATGGTTTTATTAATTAATTAAGGTGTATAATTAAAATATGTTTAATAAATCCATAAAAGTTTAGGTTTGCAATTTAATTGAATTAAAAGTATGATTATTAAATTTGACCACCTAATATTTTAAAAGTGTAAAATACACCCTATACTATATATAACATTAAAAGTCTAACATTATATATATGTATGAGTAAAAGTCAGTCTTATCGTTAGTAGGCCTCATTCACGAAGCTGGTCTATAAGGGGTGTTTAAGGAAATTGCCTATAAAATGGCGATTGAATGGGTATCCACTCTTACCCACCGCACTCTTGACTAATGGAGGGTCGTTAGCCGAACGGGTAGGATAGGACGAAACCTTCCATTATAAGTGTAATGAATTATTAAAGTAACTAAATGTTTTCATAAAAAATTCCCAATCTTAGTTACTTAGGCAAAAGTGAATTGATGCAATTCCATGAAATTACACTTTGTGCCCTTGCAAAGATGTTAGTGGAGCGTGTGTGGTTTACCGGCACACTAAATGGTTCTAAGCAAAGGTAGCAAAGGGTGACTCAATGTTTGTCATAGTTCGATGGAGCGTGTGTAGTTTACCGGCACATCGAATAGGTGACTGTAACATGTGAGGGCACCATGTAAGTTTTCATGGTTATTCACACCCGCTTTGTGATCCTTGGCATCCTAGTCACAAACAAGAGGGGCACATCGAGATTTAAACATGCCATTGAAATGTTCAATGAATCTCATAGGATCTAGGAGTTTTCATAGATTTAAAACTTAAATATCTTTTTCGTTTTTCATGGTGGAAATTCGTGAATCGTCATTCACTTACCTTCAAATGTTCTGCAATTTGGGTTACGGCATCCCTTTCCCGACTTATAGAATATTGTGTTGGGTCCTAGCCTTAGTATCTCATTTGGGTGATTTACTAAGGACTCAATCAATCAACTAACTTGAATTCGTTTTCTCCCATTTTGTAGATGTCAAAGTTTGACAACTATGGTCTTCTCAAATCCCGTGGAACAAGCATTCCACATGAAGATGATATTCCACGATTCGATCGAGGAACAAGAGATCATACTTCACTTCCTCCTCCTCCTCCGATTATTCTCCCTAACCCACAAGTTCGAAGGCTTGAAAAGTTCAAGATCACTCAAGCCCTTTTGGCAAGTAAACAAAAGAAGGAAAGCCAGTGTGTGCACACGTCCTAGGGATGAAGTCACACATTGATAGGTTAAGAATGTTGGGATCCGTTGTCTATGAGGAAATGGCTGTTGATTGGGTTCTTCAGTCACTTCCTAACTCATATAGTGAGTTTGTAAGAGAGTATTATATGATGAACCGCGACGTGACCCTTATAGATCTCACCTATATGCTCATTGCTGCTGAATCAGCAATGGTTTGGCCAATAGAAAAGCAAATTTGATTGGTGAATCTGCCTTCAAGACCTCTATGGATATAGACAATGGCAACGAAAGATATGCTATGATCGAAAAGTTTGATCATAAGAGAAAGGCAATGTCTGAAGTAGTTTCATGTCGTGTTCCAAAAGAGTAAATTTGCTTTTATTGCCAAGAGAAAGGGCATTTGAGACGAAGCTGCCCCATTTACCTAAGAGATCTAAGAGATGGGAGAGTCGAAACGTATGGCTCTAATATAGGTAAAATCCATTAACTAACTCTTTTAAGCTTCTATTCTAGATTCTTAATACATAATGTGATAAGATTACAATTGATGTTTTGTAGGATCGAAGAAAAGAAAGGAAGCTTAAGGGAAGAAGTGAGCAAAATCTAACCGTGAAGGAATGGATTTCGATCGCATTTCTCGAAGATTAGATTCTTGAGCTACTACTTAGAGTTAGAATAAGATTGCTAAGAAATATGTATTAGCATAGTTTTTCAATGAATTGCATTGTAAGGTCAAATTTTTCTGCAATAAAATAAATTTTGATTTTAAATTTTATTTATTTATCCTTGCAATGGCGTGTATGAAAAATTGATGTTAAAATGTTTCTATTATTAACAATAATGGATTTGGTTCTTATTTATGTTATTTATGGAAACTCAAGAATTTACCAAATAGGGAGAGTTTCTCATCGCCCAAGTTTCAATTAGACAGAAATTTGGAATCACGCAACTTGGTTGCATGATGAATGAGAAATTTCATATTTGGAAATTAGACTAATTCGTTGACAAAGCGTCAAGTGAAGGACTAGGAGATCGAGCACACAAAGTTGCATGTTGATCAAGTCCACCATAAAAGTAACAATGATATTCGTCATGATTTACTAAAGGTTTAGTAAATATGATTATACTTACAAGATTAAGTGTAATTATGAATTGATTGAAGAGGTTTAAATCAATAGCAAAATGAATAAGAAGAATCAAGTAGGCAGAAAGATAAAAGTTTCTCCATTCTAAGAAGAAGGGAGAGTAGCTTTTATGCTTTATGATAAGTCTTAATGATTAAGAACCATATCTCAATTGATACTCTAAGAGAGTCTTAGTACAATTGTATGTCTAAGAAGAGGGATCAAGAATTGAAGAAATGGTTAAATCAAAAAGTCGATCATACTTCGTTGCAAAACAAGTCTTAAAGTTAAGATTGTGACATTGAGTGATAAGTATTAAGAAGGTTTATAACATTCATCAAATGGTGAAAGTTGTGATGTCTTGGATAAGACAAAGACCAACTAGGACCAATTTATGAAATGTTTTTGATAAAAACTACACTAACTCTTGAATATTTGTTTGTCAAGAAATGTTAATTGACATGAGAATCTTATATGTCAAGGAGTCAGTGGGAGTCTTAATGGTCTTGAAAGGTTTCAAGAACAAATCAAATAAACCTTATCGATCATCACTAGCACACGAGCTGAGGTTTACAACCTATCATGTTGACATTATTTTGTTTCTGTGCCAATCCAATCGAGTTAATTATGCATGTGAGTCCTATGAGTTCTCATTTGAATGCATAAAAGGCAAGGATCATGATCAATGGAAAGTACATTGATAAGAAAAGGCGAGCTGCTTAACTACTTGGAAGACATGGTGGGCAGTTGTGCTACCATAAAGGCAAGAAATCGAGATCAAGAAAGTTCGATCCATATGAGTTTGAATTTGTCGTAAATTTTGGTTTTGACAAATTCACATGGATAGGAACAAATACACCGTTTAAATCTAAGTGTCATAAGATTTCCTCCTTCATGAAAATGATTGTGAGGAAATGATTTCACTAAGAAAGATTTTAAGAAGATAGTGATTGTAAAATTGCATTCTCGAATTCGATTATGATTACGGTATCCCTTTCTATAATTTGAATTGTGAGGTTTGGCAATTGTTTACACACACATATGAACTATCTAAGGCAAAGGTGTATAAGTTCAAGAAGCGTTGATAAAAGATTCTCAAAGCACTAAGTATTAGAAACATGAACATAAGAAATTCAATAAGCATTGTTTTTCTAAAAGTTAAGCTGTTTCTGAATACTGTCAAAGCTAGTGGGAGCATAAGTGTTATGTTTTATAATAATCATCATGATAGTGGGAGCATAAATGTTATGATTGTATGATTATTAAGGAACGTATTGCAAGTTGGCAATATTAATTATAGAAAACAAGAGTTATACCTTGCAAAGTCGTAAGGATTGTAAAGTTGTTTTGCTATAATTAAGGGAGAGAATATTATGCTTCATTTCAAATCTAAAGCATTAGGTTGAGAAATGTTAATAAATTTAGTCAAGGGTACATATTGTGTTCTTAAAATTTCGATTATGATTACGGCATTCCTTTTCAAAATTCGAATTTTGAGAACATAGAAAATAAAACATTATGCATCATGTCCCATACGCTTCGGGTATAGGATCGATTGCAAATGCTATAATATTTGACCATTCTAAAATTTTCCAAATGTCTAGCGCATTTAGAGGGAAAAATGACAAGAATTGGTTTTGACTAAAATAATTAAACAACTATCAAAGGACAATCCAAAGTTCGCCGAGGATTGGTCGCTTGTGAGTAGTTGGAAGTATAGTATTGGAAAATATGGAAATGTTTCCATATTGGATGGACCATATCGACATCATTACGAATACATAAGATTCTATTAAGAATAAGTTGTTATATGGAATATATGGAAATATGTCCATATTGGGAATTGAATATTGAAAAATTTGTGTCTAGATTAGAAACTTTATGCAAAAGGATGTTCAAAGAATGTACTTTGAGTGAGAGACATCACGTCTAAGGAATTGTCTTGTAACAATCTCCGATAGAGGACTTTGTAATATCATTGGCAATAGTCTTTGTGATTTTGGTGCAGTGAATTTACGAAAGGACAATTGCATAAAATGTTAGAATCTAGCATATTCTATAAGTAGCAAGAATTTGATATTCTTTCACTTATGAAAAAGGATTTGGGGTTGTGAAATGAGAATGATTGGAAATGTGCTCAATTTGGTCAATTTCACAAAGTAAGAACCATAGGTTAACATTGTGTGCATGCTAAGAGCATGGGACAAGTGTAATAATTCAAGTAAGAAGTTGATTACCCGAAACAACAAATAATGAGTACTCGATATGGTGATAAATAAAAGGTGTTTTGTTTATACACAAAGGTTTGAGGCCATATGGGATTAGTATTATTCTAGTGTTTCACTTTGCATGTTTTGACTTCCAGAATAATTGAGTTTATTAAGAATAATCGAATCATTCAAACGGGCCACAGTTGTTCATATGTTGGAAGTAGATATGAATGAAGACTGTCATGAATTGGTGTGTGGATTGTCTATAAGGTATTAGACATAAGCAAATGTTTGCTGCAACGTTCATGAGTGCTTATGAATATGATTTGAACATTGGATTAAACCCACGCTCACTTGGATCACTCCATGAATTGTATCACGAGTGATTGGTGAGACGATAACATCTTATATTCTTGAAACCGAGATGTGTGAGTTGTATCTTGCAAATCGGTGGCAGATTGATAATATGTAAACGCACTAGTAACTTGGTGTCATAAAACATATTGTTGTGTGTAATTCGGTGCGTGAGTGCAGGCAAGCATTGTATCAAAGTTTATCCGTTCCTTTTATCCAAAGTAGGACAAAAACGATATCTTTGGGCCCCTCGATGGTTTAGTGATGACAAACGTAAATGCTCGGCCGGGCTAGGGCTAATTTGATTTGTTCAATTAGTCAGTCGTCATAAATCGGGAATTGAGATATAGTACAAAGAGAATGATTTGAAATTATATCTCATATGATATCTAGAATGGAGGAATGTATGATCCCTTATCTAAGGACACGCGTATCTGATAGGATCAGAGTTGACAGCGGCTTTGGAAAGCTACGATTGCAGATCAGGATCTGAAGTCATACGCATAATAGTTATTAGACTTATCCAAGTGGGAGACTGTTAGATTAGTGTCTAAGTCCATAACTATTTTGGTATGTACTTGACCCGATGGTGCATGGTCCTTTTGGGTTGCCTTCACTAAAGCAACTTGATAGGATGAATTATGGAGAGAAAGGATTAAATATGATTTATTAATATATTATGAGAATAATATATTATGAGAATAATATATTAAAGGAGAAATCATATTGTTTAATTAATATTAGTCAATAATTAATTGGTAATTAGTTTTGTGACTAAAAGAGATTAATTAAACTTAAGGGAATGGAATTGTAATTATAAGATAATTGCAATTTGGGCCATGGATTGCCTTTTATTGTAAGGTGGACGAATTCTATGGGGGAAGGCCATATGAAATCGTCCAAGGCCTTAAGGAAAGGGCTCCATGGGTTGCTTAGGGCTTAAGCAACCAAATTAGGGTTTCCTTGTTAGATAACCCTAATTACCTCACTATATATAGACCCCTTAAGGACCAAAAACGTGGACAAGCAACCTTCTAGGGTTTCACACGTTTTTGGGCAGCCTCTAACCTCTCTCCTCTTCATCCTCTTGCTTATGGTGTTTGTGAACCATTAGAGGAGTGACACTTGTGACTCTAAGCCTTCCAAAGTCAATACAAGGAGATTTGGGATTGTTATTGCTACATAACAATCAAGGTAATATTATAAACCTATTCTCATGATCAATATGATTACTTGAATGATAGAATTAGGGTTTATAGTCTTGGATAACTTGCATGTAAAATAGAGAAACCTAGATCCAAGCATTAGTGTTTGTATGAGTACATAGGATGTTCTTAGGACCAAAACCCATCACAATTGTGTATCGACTAAGGTTACCCTAAGAGCTTAATAATGTGCACGATGTCTTCCATATGTCAAATCTTAAGAAGTGTCTTTCCGAAGATATGCTCGTCATCCCATTTGATGAAATTTAGATTTACCCCGAACTAAACTTCATCAAAGAGCTGGTTGAAATAATAGACAGAGAGGTCAAATAACTCAAGAAAAGTAGATTCGCATTGTAAAGGTGCAATGGAACTCTAAGCAAGGACCAAACCACACATGAACGAGAGGACCAAATGAAAGACAAGTACCCTCATGTGTTAGAAGGAAGACCGACGACAAAATTAAGTTTCGGGATGAAATTTCCTAAACAACGGGAGACTGTGATAACTGCGAGGTTTTCATCACTGATTGCCATTCGGAAAGAGTAGGAAAATAGATGTAATAGCTTAGTAGTGTAATATTTGATTTTTGAGATAATAAGAATCAATTGTGTTATTGCATTTTTTTTCTTAAAAGCGTCCATTAGACTAAAAAATTACCATCTGAAAACTTGTAACGCTTTCTAAGCTGGTTATCGTACTTGGATAGTACTCATTAACATGACATCAAGAATATAAGATTTGTAAAAATCTGACTCCAAAGGAGAGAGTTATGGATTTTATTAAAATAGAAATCAGCCACATAACTAAAATTAATTATGTTAAAAAGGTACTTAGAGATTTGTTGAGTTTTGACTAAACGTGAAAAAAGGAGTTTCCTAGTACTCCTCGAGATATAAACTTTAGGAAAAACTTCGCCAAAAATGGAGTCTGTATGAGAGATATATGATTTTTATAAAATCATTTATTTTTAACCCCGTTAGGCATGAAATTGAAAGTCAAAAGTAGCCAAAACAACCTAAAGGAGAGTTGTAATACCCATCGAGATCATCACATAAATATAAAGAGGATTAGATCGGAGCACACGCAAAGAAGTTATGATTTTTGCAAAACTATTTCGTGCGAGCCAGGTGCGCATCTTCGCATGCTGCGCACCTGACACCGGATTCAAGTTGATTGAAAGAGATGTGGTCGAGTAAGTGAGTGGCATGTGGCACTTTCCGGATGGAGCCATGATGTTCACGAACGACGCACACAGATATTTTCCCGACGCGCACCTCCAGAACTCGACTATAGATTGAGGGTTGTGTCATTCCAGTTTTGCACACCTCTCAACTTCTCTATCTTTAAGTATTGAATTTATTGCCATCTAGAGAGATCCCTGGAGTCCCAGTCCCAATTCAACCCTACATCAAAGGTTTCACGCGATTAGTGTGAGTTCATGGCCACTATTATCACCATTTTATATGTTTTCGCGGGGGGGGGGGGGGGGGGGGTGGGGGAGGGGGGATACATGCTTATCAAATGGTTTTATCAAAATATATTTATCATTATAAATACCAAATCATTTTATAAAGCTTAAAGCCATAGGATAATGTAGCTGTAGATACTATGCCTACTGTTAAACTATGATATTATACATAAGAGATATAATGCCTGATAGTCTAGGAAGAGATAATACCTAGATGTTATAATGCCCAATTCCGTAGGGAAACATAGTACCTAGAATTTATGTTTGTCAAATTTAGGGATATGCAATGTACTTAGTTGTTACGCTGCCCAAATTTGATGTTTTCAAATAACCATAATTAAAGTGTGTGTGTGTGTGTGTGTGTATATATATATATATATATATATATATATATATATATATATTTATACACTTATATATAAAAAATAGTTATGAGATAAAATATTATAATTATCAAATATAAGATCAAAGATTTCATATAGTGATGATTATCGAAAATCCCTAGGAAGGATTAAGATCAAAGATTATAATCATCAAATATAATATCAAAGATTTATATTGTAATGATTATAGGAAATCCCTAAGAGGGATTAAGATCAAAAATTATAATCTTCAAATATAAGATCAAAGATTTATATTGTGATAGTTATAAAAAAATCCTTAGGAAAGATTAAGATAAAATATAAGCACCACAATTAGTCAAACAATGTCGATTATGGGGGCTCATGGTAATACATTAGATCATCTTAGGGTATGACTACCATTAGGGATGCCTTATAATAGTAGATCAAATACATTAGGATCGTTAGATATCCTAAAAAAGATAGTAAATTAGGATTAATAAATACATCTTAAAAGATACTAAAGATAGGATCGTCAGATATCTTGAAAGATAATAAAATAGGATTGTTAGATATCCTAAAAGATAGTAATCTATTGTTGATAAAATACTTTAGGAAAGGTTTTCTATAAGAAGAAGGATTCTCAAAATAATACAAACCAATAAAAGCCAGAAACTGTAAAAACATTTGCACTCACCAACATTATGCTAATGTTTTAAAAAAATACATGTATTCTCAAGGAGATGACTGTAAAGGGTAGTCATGTCAAGAAGAAGAATAGTCGTGACAAGGAGGATGCGGATAGTTGTGTCAAGATGGAGGAAGCCTACAAGGAAGCTGGTGGAGTTTAGTATCGTCTGCTTATCGTCTTTAGTCTTGTTTAGGAAGCGTGTTTTTCTTTTTAAAACAATGTAATCCCAAAATAATTTACAGTCAATAAAAGAAAGGTTTGTAATATTATGTTATGTTCTATATGTATCTGTATGCCTCAGCCCAATCTCCCCTCATTTGCACCACTCGACGTTTCTGCCACCGGTTGGGGGTGTGACAGTTACTGTAACGCCCGCAGATCCGAGCTAGTCAAGTTAGAGGCAATAAGTGTCGAAAATGACTTTTCGAAAAAATATCATTTAGAATAAATAATTTGAACCAAGTTGTAGTATATGTCACAAGGTTTCCGTACATATAAAGAACGTCAAAAACGGAGTTCGTATGAGAAAGTCACGAATTTTTAAAGATTTTAGTCAAATTTGCGAAGCCTGGTGAGGAGCTGGTGACGTGGCAGCATCTGGGCCGCCCATCGCTGATGAAGAAACGCGCTTCGGATCATGCCACGTATCCTTCGCTTTACGCCCCGCGTCCGAGGTAAGTACGCCCCGCGTACCCTCATGTCTTATCCATCCGAAGAAGGTGCGAGCCAGCTGTGCGAAGCTGGCAATCCTGTCCGAGACTACGCCCAGCGTAGCCCCGGTACGCCCAGCGTACTTCCAAGGGTTCAACCCTATAAAAGGGTGCGAGGATGGCTGGGTTTTACAAACCAAATCCCACTCTCTCTCTCTAACTTCTTTCTCTCTCTAGCTCCCCAAACCATCCCTAAACCCTAGATAAACCCCCTTAGCTCCCGAGGGAAGCTCCGAGGCTCCCGAAGTCCCGAGAAAAAGGGTCCTTCGGTTTCGAAACGCTGCTCCAAATAAAGTTCCGGTTTTCGATAAAATTCGTTGTAAGTGAGCTACGCTTACGCAATTTTTAATATAGCTTCCAAATAATTATAGTAATGTTATTAGGTCCTTAAAATAATTATTTGGGCTATTATTATGAGTTATATTGAGTGTTATTTAACGCTTATATAATAATAATAATATTCAGACTATTAATTTGTCGCGGTTATCGTTAGACTAAACCCTAGTGGTGTTGATACTAGGTTTTATTGAAGGAAAATTGTTTTGAAAGTATCGAAGCGCTGTCCGAGTGCTAAGTCACCACCTTTCAGGTGAGTGCATGGTCCCCTTCAACTTACACATAGATATGAAGTATTTACTACGTGCTATGTGTGCATATTTTCTGTTTACTTGCTGTCTATGCTCGGTGAAAGATTTTATACATGTTTTAAATGATTTAAACTATATATGTATTTTATATCTACGAAAATGTTGGGGTAAAACATGGGTAGATATAATAGATGAAATATGAGTTGGACGATGAGTTGAGAGGTGATATAGACCATGAGGTATGGGTGAGAGGTGTACGATGTGAGAAGCCTTTTTCCCAAACGATGTCCCCGTCATTCAGCAGAGTATGGATGACAACCACGGACTATTCTAGACAGTCCAGTGGAACACTAGCAGGCTCGCAACATGTGGGTGTTGTGAACGATGTTTTCACCCGGTGTACTCTAAACATTGATGACCATGCAGACTTGGTGCCTAAACCTTGGTGACCATGCAAACTTGGTGCCTAAACCTTGGTGATCATGCAGACTTGATGCCTAAACCCTGGCGACTATGCAGACTTAGTGCCTAAACCCTGGCGACTATCCAGACTTAGTGCCCGTTGTGTAAGCCATGGCAACGATGGACTTCGTGCCGATTCCTTTGGACGATCCTTAGGAATGAATGATCGAGGAATAGATGATTCTTAGAGTAGACCCTTAAGAATAGAGAATATAATGGGGATGGGTAATGGGGTTTAATTGCTTGAGTATTTAAACATAATAATTATATTATTGTGGGTTGAAAACCCTATGTACTCACCAGGTTTCCCAACCTGACGCACTCAGTTTATTTATATCACAGGTGTTGATATGAAGTCACATTACACTGAGAGATTTAAAGAGATGTAGATCACTAGTGTAAATAAATGTAAGTTCTGTTTATGCTTATGTTTATGTATTAACGATGACATCCCAAATGTTTTAAAATGAATAAAATACATTTATTCGAAAATGTTTTAATAACTTATTTATCGTGTTTTTCTGGGAACAAATTCTGCAACATTTTTATTAAAAGAAGTACTCTGATTTTTATAAAGCATAAACAAAATCGGTCTTTTCTGGCCGAGAAAATGGGAATGTCACAGTTACCGGGTGCAGCTCTTCATGAGTCTCACATCTCATTAGAGAGATTCCTGTCTGTAAATCCTTCACAAAAATCCACATGGGTCAAGTTCAACAAACACAAGATCAACGTTGTCAAATTTTCGAACGAAAACGAGGTTTTTCATAAGTTGTGGAACATGTAAGACATTTTTCAAAATGAAAGGAAGGTTTGGAGGTTTAAGAATGGAATGTTTGTAACCGTGAATTGGAATTTTATGGCCATTTCTAATAAGGATATTTTTTGTATTGATCAAATTAAAAAAAGATGTGAGATTACCTACATCAGATGTCATGTGGGATGTAGCACATGTATCCATATACTGGTTCTGATCTAGTGGATTCAACCCCAAAGTGTACATTGTTTATTTAATACATGTGAGTGATTGAGATTGAGACTGAGGTTGTAGCGTGGCTGTCTGAGGGGCACTAGTAGTTGTGTATGCATGTTGTGGTTTTTTACTAAGAAATCCATGTTCTGCATTGTTATTTAGCCTCATCCATGGTGTTGTATGGAATCGGTATGGAGGCATGGACCATCCACCCCATGGCCATGGCTACTGTGGTTGTCGACCTGTCTATGACAAGGAGGCTCCACATCTATAGTTTTTGACCTTTCTCGACCTCCCCCTCGTTGACCACCACGATGTCTTCCACCACCATTATTGCTTCCTCTTGAGGCCCCTCTATGATAGCCCTGAGTACCCCCCCCCCCAACCTTCCTATCAAGATACATGTTGGTGACCAGTTGATTAATTCTCATCACCATCCTTGTATATAGCTAGCATTGTTGTATGGCTATTTTGGGAATCTTTCTTCAATCTGGCTTCTTCAAGAAAAAACATGGATCTTTCATGGTAAACTTGTGGAAGTAGGTTGGTTTGTCGGAGGAGGGTACCAACACTTCTATAGGATTCTGTAAGACTATCCACCATTTGATGAACCAACCTGTCATTTAAAACAAGGGAGCCTACATTGTTTAATTGATCAACAAGAATTTTAAGGCGTTGGCAGTAGGCAAATGCATTTGAGAAGACCTCCATATGAGTCTGAGAAATTCTTGTTCCAACATGATAACTTGTGAGCTCTTATTGTCTTGGAATATGTCACGTAAAGGATTCCATGCCTGCATGACAATGTAGCAGGTTCAAGGATTATGTGCAACATATCATGATAAATTGTGGGATATATCCATTGAAGCACAGTTGCATCTAGGGTTAGCCATAATTATTTTTCCTCGTTAGTAGATGGTAGCATTTCTTTTTCTTCTTTCGGTTTAATGATATGATGATATACTTTGTAGGAAGGAGACCGGATTTTGAAAAGCTCTGCCCGCATAGAGTATTAAACATTTTCCATCTCTAGAGTGATGGAAATATGGTTTCTGATGTTCGAAACTCTTAGTTGACATATATATGGAATAGATCATATTGTATCTGTATAATATTGTATATATATCCTTTCCATAGTTATAGGAACCAATTGGATATTTATATGGTCAATATTTAATGAGAAGATCAAGCATTCAATCACGTTAATCTTTATGCTATCAGAGCCTTCTCTGGCATAACCCACTCCGTCGCTCTCTATCATCTCTTCTTCCTCTCTTCCTCCCTTTTTCTTCTCCTGTTTCTTTGGATCGATCATGAGTCAAGGCGACACATCCATTCCCAAACTAACTTCCACCCAGTTTTCAAACTAAGTAACATGAACAATGCTATATCCCTCATCCTTAATTAAACCAATGGTCACTATGCATCATGGGTGGAATTCTTTAACATTTGTTTGTGCTTACAATATCAAATATCACATCGATGAAGAGACAGCAAAACCAATCGATGTTGAGAAAACCACATGGGATCGTCTTAATGCCCTTGTCAAATACTGGATCTATAACACTATCTCTCCTGAACTTGCCCACACAATCATGAAACCAGGTGCCTCAACCCTTGATCTCTATAAACACCTTCAAGAAAATTTCCACAATAATCGAACCACTCGTGTTGTTTACCTTGAGGAACAATCCAATAATACTTCCCTCTCTTCCTTCTCCAATTTCATAGATTATTATGCTCGACTTAAAAACCTTGCAGATCAACTGGAGAACGTTGGGCACCATATATCCTAAACCAAGACGTCACAGATTATTGTGCTCGCCTCTCTTCCTTATGCAATGTCACATATTATTGTCGCCACTATTATTCAATAGACCGACCCCCTCCCCACTTTCAACAAAGTGAATTCATCCTTCCTTCTTGAAGAACCACGACACAACAAACCAAATTCTACCACTCCCCACGTTTTCTTCACTCAACAATCTGAATCGCCTACACCTGAAATCTCATCTACACCAAACTTTTGCTATAGTGGTTGTGGTTAACCTCGTGGCGGATATCATGGCAGTGGCAGGTGGCCTCATGGCGGATACCATGGAGGGAGAGGACGGGCTCAAGGATACAGTTGCTTATCATCCTACAACCCAACCTGGCAATGGCTTGGATGGTTCCCACCATACCCTTGGGCAGCACCTTCATCCCCAAATCAAACAACATCCTCTCAGTCCGGAATCATGGGCCCTAGACCTACTTATCGCCCAACGACACCCCAACAACAACCGGACAAACTTGTTGAGTATGCCCACTTCACCACAGACCAAAAGTCGGCCCACAACAACCCGTTGAAACCCAATGAGCTTGTCGCAACCTTCCACATGATGCAGTTGCATCCTTCAGATCGATCTTGGTATACGGACACGGGCTCTACTTCGTACCTCACAAGCGACGTGGGCAATCTCTGAAACTATTCTTGTTTTAATAACAATAATTATATACTTGTTGGTAATGGCACTCGAGTCCCAATTCTTGGTCATGGAAACGCTATCACATATTACCTTGACCATCATTACAAACTTAACAATGTTTACCATGTTCCCAACATTATTAAAAACCTTGTTTCAGTCAAAAGGATTAACCGTGATAAAAATACATCTGTTGAATTTGACATTACCAGTTTTACTGTGAAGGATCTAGCCACGAAGAAACCTATCACCTGATGTGATAGCCCGAGTTACCTCTACCCACTCACACCATCCTCTGCACATGAGCATCCTCCAACCATTTTTCACACCGTGTCTCCCAACATATGGAACACCCGTCTAGGCCATCCTGCAGTTTCCAATTTACAAGATTTAAATTCTTGTTTTCATTACCTAGCACTAAAAACAATTTGTTTTCTTATAATGCATGCTCGTTGGGAAAACAATGTTGCTTACCTTTAGATGATTTTATTTCAATTATACATTTACATTTTGGTATTATACATGCCGACATATGGACGCCACCCACAACAAGCAAAGTAATACATATATATTACCTTGTTTTACTTGATGATTTTTTCCACTACATATGGACATTCCCTTTAAAAGAAAGTCTGAAAATTTTCTTACACTTCTTCACTTTCAAAAACAAATTCAAACCTAGTTCTCCGCCACTATTAAATCTTCCCACTGCGACAATGGTCGCGAATTCGAAAACGAAGTGTTCAAATATTTTTGTAAGAACCATGGCATAAAACTAAGGCTTACTTGTCCGTATACATCCTCTCAAAATGGTAAAGCCCAACATATCATACGGACTATCAATAACATGATTCGATCCTCCCTTATACATTCTTATCTTCCTCCATCCTACTGGAATTATGCCCTTCACACACCGACTTACCTCACCAATATCTTTCCATCCCGAGAAACTAAAAATCAAACACCAATATAAATACTTTACCTACGAAAACCAACATATAAACACCTACGCACCTATGGTTATTTGTGCTACCTGAATACCTCCGTCACCGTCCCACACAAGCTCGCACCATGCTCCCAACAATGTGCGTTTCTCGGCTATCCTGACAACCATCAAGGTTAATTTTTCCTTTCCCTATCTATCGCCAAACCTATCATCTCCCGTCATGTCACCTTTCACGAGCATATTTTTCCATATTCTAATCTCACCAAATACTAAGCCAAATCATATGACTTCGTAGACGCCACTGATCCATCTTCATACCTCACTAACCCTGACCTACTACCAAATCCCCCCCCCCCTTCTTCTCCACCTAGTCCACCATCCACTAACAATACCCAACTAACCAATTCTCCCCCACCCCTCCCCCTTCACCTCTACAATCACCTTCACCTACACCCCCACCATCGCTACCAACATCATACATGCAAACACTGTCAAAAAGTGGGTTTGTCAAACCCAAAACCATACTTACTCTACACACACAACATGTTTCACCTATACCCCTAAACCCTAGGACTGTCCTTATTGACCAAATTTGGCTCGATGCTATGCAAACAAAATATAATGCTTTATTGAAAAATGGGACATGGGAGCTTGTGCCAAGACTAATGAATCACAACATAATTCGTTGTCATTGGCTATTTCGCCATAAGTTCAAGACAGATGACACATCGGAATGATACAAGGCGTGCCTCGTTGTAAATGGAAAAACACAAGAAGTTGGGATCGACTGTGATGAAACGTTCACTCTAGTCATCAAGTCAGCCATAATATGAACAATCCTTAGTCTTACATTGGGATGAAATTGGGACATTCATCAATTGGATGTTAAAAATGCGTTTTTACTTGGGAACTTGCAAGAAACGGTGTACATGCACCAACCATCTGGATTTTTTGATTCACGTTGTCCTACTCATGTTTGTTGCGTAAGTCTCTTTACGTTTTAAAACAAGCACCATGTGCTTGGTATCAACGTTTTGCATCTTATTTACTAACTATTGGCTTTTAGTGCAGCAAAAGTGACACTTCTTTGTTTATCTACAAACAAGGCAATGACATCGCCTACCTACTTCTATATGTAGACGACACATCGTCTTGACCAGCTCCTCCTTCGCACTCAAGATGTGTCTCATAACCACATTAAAGCAGGAATTTGACATGGCTGATCTTGGATCCTTGTCTTATTTTTTGGGAATCTCTCTCACTCGCACCAACAATAGCATGTTTTTGTCAAAGCACAAATATATTGAAGAAATACTTAGGCGTGTGAACATGGAAGCGTGTAAGCCTATCGCTACTCCAGTTGACACCAACTCCAAACTTAGTCCTCATAATGGCGAACCGATATCTGATACATCCCTATATCGTAGCTTAGTAGGCGCTTTGCAATACCTCATATTTACATGTCCTGATATTGCCTATGCTACTAAGCAAATATGTCGATTTATGCATGCCCCAAAGCTCCCTCATCTCAATGCTCTAAAGCGTATTCTTCGCTATCTTAAGGGTACTCCGACTCAAGGTCTAACACTTAATTGTTATCCTTTTACACTACTCGTTTCCTATACTGATGCTGATTGGGGCGGTTGTCCTGACACCAGACGCTCGACATCAAGCTATTGTATTTTTCTTGACGATAATCTGATTTCATGATCTGTTAAGCGACAGGCCACTATCTCTCGATTCAGAGGTGAAGCAAAATATCGTGGTGTTGAAAATGTCATTATCAAATCTTGTTGGCTTTGTAACCTCCTACTTGAGCTACATACTCCGTTACATCGAGCCACTATTTTCTATTGTGATAATATCTACGCTGTCTATTTTTCCGGTAATCCTATCCAACATCAATGCACCAAACATATAGAAATGGATATACTCTTTATTCGTGAAAAAGTTGCAATTTGCCAAATACGAGTTCTTTATGTTCCTTCCGCTTACCAATATGCAGACATCTTCATAAAAGGTTTACCCTAACAGCTATTCCTAGATTTTAGAGACAGTTTGAGCATCCGACTTCCTCCCGCTCAAACTTTGGGGGACTCTTAGTCGACATATATATGGAATAGATCATATTGTATCTGTATAATATTGCATATATATCCTTTCCATAGTTAGAGGACCCAACTGTATATTTATATGGTCATTGTTTAATGAGAAGATCAAGCATTCAATTACATTAATCTTTAGAAACCATGTGCATGGTGAATATTTGATGGCATCTTGGTAGAAGAAGAAGATGAGTATGAATAGAAAGAAGAAGCCATCACTGATGGAGAGCCCTGATACCATGAAAGCGAAATAGGCTCCTTGCCTTTTCTTATTAGCATAACACGAATACATATACAACATTAAGAATCAATCCATAAAGAAAGATCCTTCAATTATGGGAAACCTACTAGTATACACCTATCTTATATATACACAAGATTATACATATAAATACAATTATAATCTTTTATATTCTATAATCATGTGTATATTATAACATATCTCTCTATCTATCCCTTTACCACTTTTTATATTTTAAGTAATTAAAAGTTATATATTTTTTATTCAAATAATTAAAAAATAAAAAGAATATAGTGGTGGGTATAACCACCATTAGTGGTTGTATGTGGTTGTCAATGTAATACCCATTTACCCACGTTAGTTACTCCGAAATAAATAAATAAATAAATAAATAAATATATATATATATATATGTATATATATATATATATATATATATATATATATATATATATATATATATATATATCATACTATCATACTATACTAATAAAGGAAGCATTTTTTCTTTCACCACATCAATTTGAAACTCTCAACTTTTTATATTTCCCTATAATATATTTTATAACGTAAATATGTTAGTAATTATAAATATTATCATAAATGGAAGACTTCTTGAATTATCTATAACTTCAATATAGTGTTAAATACATAACCTACATAAGTGTATCATATAAACTTAAAAATATAGTGTAAAATTTAAAACCTAAAGTAAAATATCAAATAAAGTTGCAAAAAACTCAATATATATTTTTTACAAGAGTTAAAATGAAAATATTAAATACAATAAAGGTAAAAGAACATAAATCTAAAAGTAATATTAACTAAAAGTTCTTCAAAAACTATTTTAGTAATAACTGAAATTCAGTTAATTTATTTTAAAATTAATTTTTAATAATAATAGTGAAAATAACATAAATTTATAAATTAAATTATGTTACAACACACACAATGATTGATAATTTAAATAATCATCATGATTAACTTAAAATGTCGTCAATTTTTCTTTAAAGTTAACAAATCATTACATTAGTTAATTAAAATAGATAAGAAATATACGTAATTTTATACACACGTAAAGCGTGAGTAGATAGCATTAAATGATTCGATTTTAGTAAACGTTATATTATCTATTGTTCAAATTAATTATAATATTACATTAAGTAAATGTCTAAAGGTAATAATAATTATGTTTTAGTTAATATAAATGACAAAAATATAGTCAGTTAAAGATTAACTATATAATTTTATTCATTCGCAATGCGTGAATATTCGCATATGCATTTGAAACCTCCTATTTTAATGAATAACATTCAAAAGTCTCTTAATGATTAACAATACAAATGTTTTATAACTTATACAATACATTTAATAAACAATTAATGGATAGTCTACTATAAAAAGGTCAATCTATTTGAGTAGACACACAAATACAAATCACATACAAAATTCACAAAGAAAACAAGTTTAAAGTTTTTTGTGTTGGTTTGAGGGCTTTGGACCATTTTTCGAGCCATTTTATTATGTTGAAGTTTTTAATTTATAAGTTTGTTATATACTAATTCTTTTTTGTATTTTCTTGGTTTAGTATTCTTTTAAGAATATCATTGTATGTTTTGGTTGAAATTTTAATGTAATTAGATTAGATTCATGTTATCGATCATATGTTATGGAAGTGATATATATATATATATATATATATATATATATATATAATATTCAATTAACTATTGTATACATGTTTGTATGTTCGTGTTGCTTCAAAGCAGTAATTAATTAAAAATCATGAATATGTAATATTATCCATATTATCTATGTAAGCCTATTTTAAAATGCAAATTGTCTATCTTATCACTTTATATTTTAGTAAGCGTGTAACATTTTAGTTATAATAATAAATGCTTTTTAAAAGTTTCTTTCACTTATTAATAATAATGAGTGGTTTTAAAAATAATGAACAATAATTATAAATATTAAAATCAAATTATAAAAAGCATGGATATGTCATATTATCCATGCAAGCCTCTATTGAAATACAATTGTCTATTTTATCATTTTATTATTTAGTATATGTTTCACATTTTCATAATAATATAAAGTGTTCTTTAAAAGTTTACTTTAACTTATTATTAATAATAAGTGGTTGAAAATTAATGATTAATAATTTTAAATGATAATAACATCAAATTATAAATTACATTTAGCTACAAATAAATTGTATTTTAAATGAACATCAATATTGAAATTAGAAAATGATCGCATAAGTAAATATAATTAATCAATCATAATAATTGTTAAAAATAATACGAAATAGATAATAATATATATATATATATATATATATATATATATATATATATATATATAATATTCAATTAACTATTGTATACATGTTTGTATGTTCGTGTTGCTTCAAAGCAGTAATTAATTAAAAATCATGAATATGTAATATTATCCATATTATCTATGTAAGCCTATTTTAAAATGCAAATTGTCTATCTTATCACTTTATATTTTAGTAAACGTGTAACATTTTAGTTATAATAATAAATGTTTTTTAAAAGTTTCTTTCACTTATTAATAATAATGAGTGGTTTTAAAAATAATGAACAATAATTATAAATATTAAAATCAAATTATAAAAAGCATGGATATGTCATATTATCCATGCAAGCCTCTATTGAAATACAATTGTCTATTTTATCATTTTATTATTTAGTATATGTTTCACATTTTCATAATAATATAAAGTGTTCTTTAAAAGTTTACTTTAACTTATTATTAATAATAAGTGGTTGAAAATTAATGATTAATAATTTTAAATGATAATAACATCAAATTATAAATTACATTTAGCTACAAATAAATTGTATTTTAAATGAACATCAATATTGAAATTAGAAAATGATCGCATAAGTAAATATAATTAATCAATCATAATAATTGTTAAAAATAATACGAAATAGATAATAATATATAATTTTATTAATGAGGAATGTGGGTTGATATCAATGAATATTATTATTCAAAATTATTGAGATTATATATATATATATATATATATATATATATATATATATATATATATATATATATATATATATATTAGTGTAAAAATATTATCTCAAAGTTAATGTCAATAAATGAACATTTTAAACATACATTTTTCAATATTTTAACAATATATTTTTAACCTGTGTTGCGTAACGTACGAGAATTCGTCTAGTATATATATAAAAGAATATGTTTATTCTCTTTTTGTTATGTGCCATCCAATTAGGTCTCTTAATTAATGTAATATTACTTATCAACCTATTGATTTTTCATTTTAAATTTCAAAATTTAAGCTTCTCACCATAATTACACTAAATTAATAACATTAGAATAAAAATTAAAATAAAATTAATACAGATTATAAAATGATATATTTTATGTAACTGAAAAATAACTTTTAATTAATAATTTATTTAAAATAATTGATCAATAATTTTAAGTTTTTACTATAAAAATTTAGTTAATTTTATAACCATGATTTTTACGAGTAAAAAAAATAAAAAACCCCCAAGGAAGTGCATCTCTATTCTCTACCTACATGCCAACATTCTCCGTTCTCCCAAGTATTTCTCTCCATTTAACACTCCATGAACAAATGAGTGGAATGCTAAATATTGACTTTTGTTTAGATTGTAATCATATGGATTTGTATGATTGATCCATTAAATATAGTGGAAGTGGATAAAAATCTTGGTCGTATGAAAATTCCTACAAAGATTATAATAGATTGTATTAAAATAAAGTATTAATGCACGATTAATGAAATAAAATATCGTATCGAGTTAGATAAAATATTAGGTGGCTTGAGATGAAAGTATCCTCCTTATTCGTGGCATATCCATTTCTTTTCATAATATTTTTTTTTGGAACCGGTTTTCATAATAATATTTAATTGGTATTATTATTTTCCAGTTAATATATTCTTAAGATAGCAATAATGCAATAGTATGATTTGTTAATAAATAAATAAATCAAATGAGTTTCAAAGAAGTGTTTGCCGACGTTAATGTCTAGTCAACGTCTTTATTGAATTGGAAGGTGGTAATCATTTAAAGCTTTCTTTCTTGCGTTGAATGAAGGGTTTCACAAAATTAGTACATCAAAACTGACAATATTTTTTTTTTCTAAATTATAAAAATTAAAAAAATGTAATATTCAAAGTTGTATAAAAATCAAAAGAAATTGAAGTCATTCAACAAAAACCCATCTTTCTTGTATAGGATGAATGCTTGGGAATGGGATGGTAAGAACATGACAAAAAGAGTAGGAGGTGTGTATAGATCGGTTTGGATCGGTTTTGACATAAAATCAGATCCAAACAACAACCTTTGTTTTGAATATTTTGAACCCAAACCCAAACCAAACCGTTCGGTTTGAGTTCTCGGTTACATATTTGGTTTTGGGTCAGGGACGGTTTTACTTGGTGTCCCAGTGTGGCACCGGCAACACCTAATTTTCTCGTACGTAATGGAAAAAATTTCGATTTTTTTGGTTTTTTGCCTATTTTTCATGCCCCGGCAATACCTCTTCAACCGCGACAACACCTATTGTGTATTTCTGCGTCCGTCCCTGTTTTGGGTTTTACTGAGTCGGTTCTGAGTTCAATGAATTTAGACCTCATTGATTGATTTAGCCATGATGTTTGATTATGTAAGTTTCAAGATTAGCTGTTGTTCTGTGTGTTTGACAATGTGAGATAAAATAGTAATATCTAAAAAAAGAAATGGGATAGATTTCACATAGTCAAAAAATT
Source organism: Lactuca serriola (assembly GCF_051521515.1). Taxonomy (NCBI): domain Eukaryota; kingdom Viridiplantae; phylum Streptophyta; class Magnoliopsida; order Asterales; family Asteraceae; genus Lactuca; species Lactuca serriola. Next base: position 356,045,471 of record NC_136411.1, read on the forward strand.
AAAAGACCAATATATAGTTTGCGAGTTTCAAACCGAAGACTATAGATTTGATGGATCAACGTCTTAATACATAAAAAATTATTTCTATTAATACATAAAAAATAAATATGCTTATAAGAATTTTATAGAGTTGATGGTTGTTTGTGTTCTACTTGCACACAAATTATTTCTATTAATACATAAAAAATAAATATGCTTATAAGAATTTTATACGAACGGTTCGGTTTGGGGTTTTTTTTGGTTTTACCATATGCAAAACTATAACCAAACTGAAATTTTCGGTTTTTGAAAAAAGAACCACAACCCGTCGGTTCTATGTCCCGCTTCGGTTTTACGGTTTTGGTTTTTTCAGGGTTTTTTTTTTCGGTTTTTAAGTTTTAGGTTTTGGTTTTGCTAACCGGTACAAAAGAGATGGTGGCACCTAGGTTGTGTGTCATACATCGCCCCACGAACATGACATAACAAGATGACAAGTTCAAATGAGATTAGAATCTCAAGCCATGTCTTCGTTACTCTTTCTTTCACTTTATATTTTTTCCTCTAATTTTTGTCAGAATGCACCACTTCCATACATATGCAAAGATAAACTAGAATATGGCAAAAATGATGTCGAGATTATTTGTCATGTTCACCACTCATCCATACCTAATATCATTATTGTTCATAATATCATTGTTGCTCAATAACCTATGTGTTTTCATCTTATTTGGTTATTTAAATTTTTCAAAAATTATTTTTACATTCTACACAATTAAACATTCAAATTACCTATTAAAAAGGGTACATTTCTATCCGGTTGTTCCGGTTGAATGGTTTGAAAAAGTCAACATGGAAAAGACCCTCATCCACTTGTTATCCAACATGGCTTTATATGTAAAAAAAAAAGGTAATAAATAAAAGACAATATTGTAAACCTTCTCTTCCTTTTTTATAAAGGCAAATTTTTTTTTGAAATCCTTAATTGATAGAGCTGAAAAATGACTTTATTATATGTAAATAGCTCAATAGGATACAACATTGTTGCCCTAAGCATTTATTCATTGGAGAAGAACCTTTTGTGTGATTGTGAGTATCCTTTGGTAGAACAAGAGTCATGGAACATCAGAAACCTATGGAGAAGGTTCAAAAAATGTCAAAACTTCTTGGTGAGTAATTCTTAAAGTTTCGATTTTACATAAAAACCCTAAATCGTTGGTGTAGAAATCATATTTCCTTTTCAATTTTGAAGTGGTGCTACACAAAAACCCTAATCTATTTTTATTTTCTAATGTTAGGATGACGACATTACTACGTACTCGAAAATACTAAATTTTCAAGTGTTTTGACCATATTGTTGGAATTGATAACTACCGCCTTATGTTGTGGAAACTGAAATATGGAGTGAAGGATTTGGCGGATAATAGTGTTGTAAGGAAATTACAGAAGCTCTGAAATGTAGAAAGTATGGTAGTGCATGGAAACTAAATTCTTGAGGACAAGAAAACGTTACATTGTCTATTGGTTGAGGAAAAGAAAAAGTTACAGGGATAATATCATTATAGTCCACCGAATTCTGTGTTTTAGCTTGATTTGATCACTAATTTTGTATTTTAAGCCCTAAAAATGTCATTTTGATTATAAAAAAAACCTTTTTAGAAGGATTAATGGTGTAGTTGGTAACCATGTTGACGTGGCATGCGGTTAGTCATTTTAGTCATTAGAAGTTACCCATATGGGGCTACATGGTGTCTACATAGTTTCTTTTTTTTTTTCTTTTTTTTTCTTGTATTTATTATATTTTCTTAAATATCATAAATATAAGGGAAATTGAGTAGACTAACCCATACAAATGAGCAATTTGATAACAATAACCAAATTTTTATAAATTTTGTAAAAGGACCACTTACTCTAGAATACTGTATTCTAGAGTAGTTAAATTCATTCCGGAGTTGGGATCGTTGGTAGCCATCGGGTCCAAAATCTGACAATCATAAGTTCCGCACTTAAAAAGTGTATTCCAAACAATGTATTCCGGAACACGATATTCAACCGTATTTTTGTTTATTCCAGAGTATTTATGTTCATTCCATAGTTGATGCTGGTTAGCAGGATTCTGGTCAAAATCTGACATTCGTACGTTCCGGACTGATAAAGTGTATTCTGGACTATACTTCAAAATGTACGAACATTCTAAACATTTGTTTCAAAGAGGTAAAATAAGGATATTTTTGTGTTCTTTGCTCATCCACAAGCCACATTCAATATATTTTTGTCTGTGTTCCCTAATTCGTCCAAAAGTTGTGTTCTTTGATAGTTTCCATATTTTAAAAGAATGAGTATGTATACATGTTTTTTTTCGAGTGCTAGTTTCTAGCAGAGGACAACGACAACGTAGCGACGGATTTATGTAGTGTATTGCTCCATACTATAGATGCTTTGGTGTAGATATAACCAATGACATCAACTTCATTTGTTTAATCATGTTAGTTGCTTCAAAGTCCAAGTTATATAGTAATTAAATACGTCTATCTTTTCAATGTGCTTGATCAAATATAGTTATGTAGGATCTTGATGACAGTGATGCCAAATATTTTCTTGGTTTTGTTAACAGTATTCCTTTTAACAAAGTATAATTGTTTTTGTTAAGAATGTTAAAGCAAGTGGTATTCAACGATTTACCATGGAAAATTGTTCGGGTGGTAATGGGTCTTATGGTATTGGAAGTAACCAAATTTGTAATATATTATATATGACAATCAGTCATGTTTCTTCTTATAATGCCCTTATAGATGGGGTTGATTTTAGGTATAAAGGTAAGGTTGTTGATGATGCTTCTCTAACATTTGATGTTGATGAATCTGCAAATGATGTGGGAAAACTAATGTTGTTGGTTGATAATGTAAATATAATTCCACATGGAGAGCTAGTTGAACATTTTAAGAGTTTCACTGAATTTGATTGGGATGAAACTGAACCTGAAGAGGTGGAAACTGAGCCCCTAAAACCCTAAAAGCCTGACCAGAAAAGTTTCCTTATTATTTTTTTGATTCTGAAGAAACGCAAACCATTCAATGGGGGGTGCATGATCCTTTACCATTGCAGGAATTATCTTAATAAAATCATCAAGGTGAAACAACCCACAATTATACTTCTTATGTGAATAAGTATCAATTCTTCATAAGCAAAGATGAACTTAAACTTAATTTAGGATTTAAATGTGTTAACGAGGGCTTCCAAATGAGAGTCAACAAATCTACGAAAGACAGGTTCGAAACTATTTTCTTTGTGAAAAATTGTAGATGGTGGTTGTGAGCTATAAAGGATAAAGATAATGATACATTTTTAGTGGTTATACTATCAGATTAGCATATTGTACACGTAATATGTTGTGGGGGAAACAAATACAATGGACTTTAAATGACCGTCTTAGTGTACATATTTCATAATGGGAATCATAGAATGCTAAAATGTATGTTCTAAATCTATTCACAGGGACTCTTGAAGAAAGGTTTGCAAGACTTTCTTTATATTGTTATAATTTTGAGAGGAAGAATCTGATGGGTTTTCTAGGTTACAATAGAACATATTTGCACATCAAAATTTCACATAAACAATTTATGGACACATGCAACCAAATGATCTATGGCTTTTTCTCATTATAGCAACATAGTATGAAAAACTAAGATAATCTAGATATAATCGAAAATACTAGATTAGAATACATACCTTTTAGTATATTCAAATATACTAACTCTTTATTTATTCAAATGCTCTATGGAAAGCAACATCCAATATTATGAATATTCTAATGATTCACACCCAAAACCTTAGAACACTAGACCTTAAGAGAGAGAGAGAGAAAGAGAGAGAGAGAGAGAGAGAGAGAGGGAGAGAGGAGATACTAATGGAATTCAGTTTCTCACTCTTCCTAAAGGATTAGGAACGAAAATTTCATGCCAAGGGGTCATAATTATAGTTTATGTAAGTTACAGACAAATCTAGATTTGGACAATTAAATATAACATTTAATCCCCAGTTCAAATCTTTTCCATATCAATTACTAGGAGGCTTCCAGAAACCCTAGAAACTCCTCCAAAACCGTCCATGCTCATGGATGGTTCTAGAATTACTTATTTTGTTCAAATATTAAACAATAAAAATTCACCCATTACACCCTTAATTAACTCCAATTAATCTCGAATTAATTTTAGATTAATTATGATTAATAATTAATTAATTCCTACTATTTCTAATTAATTCCAAATTAATTATTAAATTTTTTTAATTAATATATTAAACATATAATATGATAACAAATCATTTATCTCTCTCCTAACATCCATTCTAGTTTTTTCTGGTTATGAGGGCAACCTAAAAGTGTTGGGTTATTAATGTGCTGTGTCAAAATGTTTTGTATGTGAATAGTCTTATTTATAACGGGTTGGGTCTGTCCATTCGTGATTATGGTTTGCTAGGGTTAGACTATTTAATATGCATGCATGTAACATTAGAGTTTAACAATTGTATCGCCTTACCTAGCTCTTACAAAGAAGTTCACGTTGAACTCTTCTAGAGCTTTGTTAATCTAAGCATTTGACACTATATTGATGTCCGTTCTTGTCTTGTACTTTTCGTTATTGTTTATAGAATCAAGCGATCTTGATTATTGTTTCTAGAATTGGTATCAAAGTAGGAGATAGTGTAATTTATTACATATTCTTCTATCGAGTTCTTCAACCAGGGTTTATCGTTTATCTTGGATCTGTAGTTGGTGTCTCAACTGCTTCAATCAGTTGTAGGCTCTAGATCTAGATCTCTTATTTTACCCTAGATCTCGATTCAGATTATTACACATCTGATTTTATATTCGCTTATGCGAACTCTATAGAAGATGAATCATGAAGATCCTTATACTCATTCTTTCAATCTTTTCAGTAGTATCAGATCTACTACCAGGATCCCAATCCTTTTTCCGCAACATTATGAAGTCTTGGCACTGGACTTCGAAGAGTATGTTCTCGGCATTGAAGATCATGGCACCACAATATGGGAAGCCATGACGCAACAAACATTCTCTCACATGGCTACAAGGAAGGTCATCAAGAATCAAGCCGAATACAATACAATTCTTGTTGAAAATAAAGATATTCCTCAAGATGAAAAAGATAAGCTGTTGAGCAACATCAAGGCAATGAGAATAATAAGGTTTGATCTTCCTCCAGACACCTTCCGTCTGGTGAGTGCAAGTGAGAGGATGAAGAAGATATGGGACAGGTTAAAAGAGCTTTATTCAAGCGACGCCGATTTGGAACACTTCATGCAAACATTGCTTCTGTCTGAGTTTGGAGCCTTTATTCATAAGTCTAATCAAAAACTCGACCAAACTTTCAATCGTTTTAATCATCTGTTGAGCAAGTTGCTTAAGCATAATCTAAGGCATGAAGTAATAGAACAAAAACTTATGTTCATGAATGGGTTAAGGTGTGAATGGAAAGTGATTGTGTATATAGTGAAAGCTCATGAACAGTTCAAGGGCTACTCTCTGGCAAAGCTTGTGGGAATCCTAAGATCACACGAAGATGAAGTGATGAAGGATGTAAAGCTTGACTCTAGTATGGGATCATTGGCCATGGTTACAAAAGGAAAAAAATGGTAGCTAAAGAAGATTCTGAATCCAATTTTCGGACAATGAACTTACCAAAGAGGAATATGCTCTTATGGTATCTAATCCCAAAACATTCATTAAAAAGAATTTTGGTCAATTCAAGAACATGAACTGGCAGGGAAACTTCAGTTCGGAAAATTCAAGAGAAGAGAGCTTCAAGAAGTCTCAAAAGGAAGAAGATAAGCAGGAGAAGAAGCTACTAGGGGATTCAGGGTATGACTGCAATTACTGCCATGCCAAGAATCATTTTGCAAAAGAGTTCATGCTGAGAAGGATGAGTGAAAAGAAGGAAAAAGAAAATGATGAAGCTTACTATCTTCAAAAGATAGAGGAACATAGGAATAAGAGTGTTGCAAACACAAAGCCTGCTTTGATTGTGCATGAAGAGAGTGACGAAGATGGAGGTGTTGAAGTATGGTCCATAGATTTTGAAGATGAGGAGGTTCGGAAGGCCACACATGGTGGATGTTTTGTGGAAAAGTCTTAAGCGCGGGAGTATAGAGGAAGATGTATAATGGTTCAGAGCGGGGTTTCGGAACAGAAGGGTTATGCGACCGATGGCGGCCAAGTCTCTGAAAAATGTTTTGTTGCAAATCTTGTTTCTGAACAGGTGAAAGAATGTTAAAAGGTCATCAAGAAGGTACACTGTATACTTCAATCTCTTAATATTCCTGTTACTCATTATGAATCTGAATTAGATGATTTAAATTACACTGTCTCTAATTTTAGTCATAGTTTAAAAAGAACACGTCTATGTAATTCCAACCTAAATGATCAAATCAGCAGGGTAACAAATAAAAGTAAAGAAAGAAGAATGTGGATAAAGAAGTTGGAATTAGAGCTTGCTAGGTCAAAGGATGATGTTACTTATCTTAAGAGAGACAATTTAGCACTTTTGAAACAAAGGAATATTTTTTGTTTAATTACCAAGCGTTTATATTTCAATATTACTCAACTACATCTTGCTTGTGAAATAGGTAAAAATATACAAAATGATTTTATCCTTTCTTAAATTGAATGATGATGAAATCGATGTAGAGTGCTATAAGTGTGAATCTATTGTATCCTCTGATGATGTTTCCGATTTGTACAAAATTGGGCTTGACATAATAGAAGCATACATTCAGTCCAAAGAGCATAAGAATATGTTAAAACAAATGTTGGATGATAAGGATAAAGAACAAATTAAATCTAAAACTGTGCTAAAACTTGACTATTGTGCACAAAATTAAGTTCAGAAAATACTTTTGATGCTGAAAACGTTTATGAATTTGATGAAAGCGACATGAGTGAAATTTTTGTAGAGGATGAGATAGATTGTTTTACGTTTGTACAAAATGAGCATGAACCAAAGAAAAACTTGATTTTTGAAAAATCTATTGAATTTGTCCATGTTGTTGAAAATAAAGGTTCAAGAGTTTTAAATGGTAAACCCACAGTTTTATTTTTCGAAATTACAAACAGTTTTTTTGAGACAATAAATAATAGATTGATAGATTCAGAACAGTAATATGTATCAAAACAGTAAGGTCAATGATTGAGGTTGTGCATAATGATTAAAAACCAATGCCTTAGAAGAGCTCGATATGAACTTCTTTGTGAAGGCAAAGTAGGGCTAATACAATTGATACCTAATTACGGTGCATGCAAGCACTATAAATAGTTTAACCCTATAATCATTAATATGCGGTGGTACAGGCCCAACGCATTACAAAATGGACTATTCTAACATAAAATACAATTGACACAATCATAAAATAACCCAACAATCTCTCCCTTTGTGTCAATTAAGGAAGGAAGATTCTTCACTATTGAACACGCTTCTGAACCTTGAAAAGTTTCGGCATTAAACTACGCAAGGTGTTGCGAATTGATATGTACCATATGATTATGTTTGTGAAGCATTTCTTGGTGGCAGTGTCGTTTGCTTTGATCTATTGAGTTATTCCCAATACATAGTTCAAACAGGATGTGGAATAAAGATGCTTATCTGGTAAGCATAATAGACACCTCTGAACATTCAAACCATCTCTAGAACTTTGTTAAAATGCCACACTCCATTTATCTTTCTCAATTTTACCCAGCCTCATTTCGGACACATCATTCGGAGCTTCTTTTGGTAGCACAATGGGTTTCTTTCGTAAAACAACCGCTATCTCCACATCCATTTTCATAACTTCATGAGTGTAGCATATTTAACATCCTTTTAAGATGTGCCATGATGGGTTTGAATTTATCTTCATCCTTTAATAAGATATGGAACAAGGAATTCCAATCATATGGGTTAAGGCACGACAAGTCTGCGAGTGTAAACTCAAAAACTTAACTTTTTTCTCCACGAAAACATTGAATTTAGCATTGATAAAGCTCTCCGTTTCAATTGGCCCGATGACTTTCATAACTGTAATTTTCTTTGAACTCGAAGTTTGATACTGAGGCTTCTCATGTTTGAGGTAGAAAGAGAAAAGAGAATGGTTGACCGCGTAGTCTGTCGTGGGAGCTTTTTCAATCTAATCAAAACAGCGAAATAGTAACGCCTTCAGAGTAATTGGTAGATCAAGCTACGAATCCAAAGTATTCTCCAGATCAAATGAAGCAACTGGCTCCAACCAGTAAGTACTCATATTGTCAATAACTTCATTCATAATCCGCTCCATGGTCCAGGGAGGTAAAAGTGTCTTTTGAGTTTCCAATGTTACTTGTGCATCACAATGCTCTTTTTCACGAGTATCAGGTTCTCTCGCAATTCGCAGGTTTTCATCAAGCTCTTTACCACGAGACTTTCGTTTGAGCTTTTCACCTTCATCATCTTCTTCTTCTTCATCATCATCGATCAACTTTCCTTTACCTTTCGATACTTAAGCTTCATTACCCTTCGAATCGTTTGGATTCGGTTTCTGTTCTTGTTCACCAGAACCATCAGCAACTTGTCTCTTGAATTCTCCCCCTTGTTTCGGAAGTGAGCTAGACTCTAAAACACCTTCTATACGATTGAGCATTGAGAAGATGGGTTTAAGCTTATAAGCCAGATGTTGGCGAACGGAGACCATGAGTAAAGAATCACGAGTCTCGATGAGATTTGGCAAGTATTGATTAACTTATCCAACACAAATTTTTATCACATCCTTTTCAGTCTTAAGCTCATTATTCTACTTTTGTGCATGTGACAGTTGCACAAAAAGAACCTTCATCTTCTCGGTTTACACCGCATGTTTGTCGATAAGCAAATTCTCGATAGCAAGGTCCTCTTGAAGCTTATCAAACTGGGTAGTAATAGAAGTTTGCAGCTCAGCATTATCAACCTGAATTTCAGTGTGAACCTTTGATAGAACAGCTTTCTCAGTTTGAAGAGTCGAGCCAAGACTTGTAATGACCTTATTCGCAGCTTCAGTACTTTTGTCTGAGGATCGACGAAAGTCCACCATAAACTCAGTTACATCACTCACTAGTTGTTCAAATTTTTACGGTCACCTCACGAATGGTCGTTTCTGAATTTTCCACAGCTTTGGTAGAGGCGTCAAGACTTTTGGAATGCTCCTTGGTGAGAGTCTCAATTAATGCCCTGACAAACTCAAAGGAGTAGTCATTATCATATGATGATTTGGAAGTCTCAAGTAAAGTATCCAACTTCTCATTGAGGGATTTGAATTGCCCCTTCGTCATAGGTGCATCTTCGCCATCGATTAATGGTTGAACATTGAATGGGTTGTACTGGAATTTTTGGAAATCATCCTGATCGTCACAAAAAATTGTATTAGGATCATCATTGCATAACGGTGAGTTTAGGGTAGAACTAGGAATGATCATAACACCAGAAGCACCTACCCCCGTATCAGATATGTTGGCAATTAATGGTGGTGTACTCGTGGTTGTGGATTCGGTGTAAAGAGGAGTGGTTTGAGCATTAGAGATTTGTGGTTGCTAGAATCCTACAGAAACATTTGGACATGGAGCAATGGTGATTTGTGTAGATATGGGTATGGATGTAGTAGTAGGAGAAGGTGAAGGAGAAGGAACATGAAAAGTTTCATTTGGTGAGGGAACAGAAGTATGAATCGGAGAAGTTACCTTCGTAGTAGTCTGAGTGGTAATGGACTCCGAGACCATTGGTTGCGAACTAAGTCATGTATCTTCAGTTTCACGGTGGACTTGCTCTGTTCTCCGAACACCAGAAATGGTATGACAATCCAGATTTTCTTCAACGACTGAAGAGAGTGATCACGGCTTACGACAAACCTTCTTGACTTTCTTCTTTGGAGTTTGAGCTCCTTCGAAAGGACCATCCTTCGAATTTCTCTTACCTTCATTCTTAGGGTTGTTCGCTTCCTCCAAAGCCTTTTGCATCTCAGGTGTTAAAGGACGTGGACCTAATGCAAGTTGCTTCCGATACTTGTTGATGAGCTCGTTGTCTGTTGGAACACAGTTGAGCATTGCCTCTGGAAGAGATCCAAAAGTTTGTAGGATCTGACACTATGAAGTTCAAGGTATGAAAGATCGGGATAGCTGCGATGATATATCCCTCAGTCACTGGAATGTTAAGTTTAGTGATTGCTCTGTGGACGATGATGGACTAGAACCATGCACACGAAATCTCCGAGTGTCGTGTCATGGAAAGAGTACTCTAAACAAGTTGTACCCAAAGTATGGAACCATAATCCAGGTTGATTCCATGGTAGAGTCCATAGATAATAGTGCATGTTGGAGCATCTAAATGATCTACAAACTATGAGTGATAGTTAGGTTATATTATTTCCCTCTATTGTATTGTTAGGTTTCCCTCTCCTATATATAGAGAGAGTTGGTCATTGTAAAAGATAGAGTGCACTCACAATGTAGTTTCTAGAGAGAGAAAGTTTTGTGGGATTTCTCCCACCAAGGGAGATTTATCTCTCCTAACAATGTTCTTCATGTATTATATTATCTCTTTTTTTTAGTATTATCATGGAATTATTCATCTTATGGTGTTCATCATTTTTATATTCGTTAAATCTTGAGATATTATTATTCCACATCCACCGATCGTCAAAATGGATTTTAACAATTGGTATCATAGTCATACCTTGAAGGTTCAAGCGACTAGTTCAAGGGAATGACTCTCGTTCGGTGTTTATCTAGAAGATTTTTCATATTTTTTCAAGAATTTTTGGGTTCGAACCGGAAATTTTTATGATGAGCTTTTGTATTTTTATTTGTTGATTCAAGCTTAGAAGAATAAAAAAAGTTGTTGAAGATTTGCTCTAGGAATTTTATTTATGTCTTGGAAATAAGACAAAAGATATCTTGGGCTTATTATTGAAGAAATTGGAGAAAAGAAGTTTTTCTATGAATTTTTGTTCCATCAATATTTGAGTTCATCTCAAGAGGTATGAACTCCCTTTATTCTTCAAAAAGTTGTTGTGAATCTTTATTAGATTTATTTGGACGTAATATGGTGTTTGCAAAAGCATCTTGTCCTCTTTACTCTTTTTGGAAAAGAGTACTTCACTTTATTTTCCCTCCAAAAACAAAAAACCATGTGACTTTACTAATCCCATCATCTTTTGTCCCTTTAAACCCCTTGCACACTCCAACTTTTTGCCTCCCAACACCTCTTTTTGACCCAAAATGCTTTAGAAAAGATTCATCTTGTTAAAATATGAATAAATGTCCTCTTCGGTATCCTTTTTTCATGAAAATAGCATTTTTCGTCATCAACATTTCCCTCCTCGGTTCCTCGAACCGCAGTCTAAAAACTGTGCTACCGGAGCCTTTTGAGAAGCCTCTACGGTACCCCTCTCATTGATGGTGTTGGAGCCCTTCTCAGCTGAGGTATCCCTCTCAGACTTGCTACCAAAGTCCTCTCAGCTGCGGTACCCCTCTCCGACTTGCTACCGAAGTCTTCTCAGTTACGGTCCCCTCTCAAACTTGCTACCGAAGTCTTCTCAGCTACGGTATCCCTCTCTGACTTGCTACCGAAGTCCTCTTAGTTGCAGTACCCCTCTTAGACGTGCTACCAAAGTCCTCTTAGTTGTGGTACTCCTCTCAAGCCATGTACCTAGAGTCCCTCTTAGCTTCTGACCATAGCCTCCTCTCTTCTTGCTTCTGCCCGCAACTCCTCTCATCCGCAACCCCTCTCACCGCAACTCCTCTCATCCGCGATCCCTCTCACCCGCAACTCCTCTCATCTGCAACCCATCTCACCTACAACCCCTCTCATCTGCAATCAACCTTCTCAGACCCGTAACCCCTTCCCTTTCCAGTACCTCACTCCCTTTAGCCCTTACCTCCTTTCTTTTCAGCCCCTCTTTCCTCCTCCTCCTTACTCCTCCTTCCTTTCCCCCTCACGTCAGCCCCTCCCCTCTTTTTCTTTGTTTTTTTAGCCATATTTTTTTATTACCGCCATTTATTTTTTTAACACCCATTTTTTTATCACCAATTTTTTTTTCAGCCATTTTTTTTATTTTGCCAATTATTTTTTTAACACCATTTTTTTATTTAGCCATCTTTTTAACACCAAATTCTTTTATTAAAACTAATTTTTTTTAATACCAATTTTTGCCACAACCAACCTTTGATGGTCACATTGGTTTACTTCTTGCTGATTATATTGGAAGCATTTTATTCTTTCCATGAGGATTACTCCATACCGCAGTCGGACATCATATTATTCTTCACGATGTTTGCACCGCAACGGTGCCTGATCAACAAAGTTGTTTCCTATTCTTCGCTTTATGGGATTTTTATGACTTTTCGCTTTTGATCTACGGTTTACGAACCATGTATCTTAACCATGTGGACTGTAACACTCAAAATCAGAAAAGCCAAGAAAGGAAAGAAAACCCTAAGTCAAAGGGTCAACTCGTCGAGTCCAGGGAAGAACTCGAAGAGACGGAGCGGGATCCGGGGGATCGATTAAGTAACCGACTCGGCGAGTCGGGAAAGAGGACTCGGCGTGTCCGGTCTGAAGAGGGAAACCCTAAATCCGGGACTTTGTACACTATTTAAGCATCTCATTCTCTCCCTTAGGGTTTTGTATAGCCTCTCTCATCCAGAATACGAAACCCTAAGCCTCCATTGTTGCACATTCAAGCTTTCTTTCCATTTTGGGTGATTTGAAGGAAGAAGGAAGAAGGGAACCATTGGGGATTCAAGGATTTACAGTAGATCCAGAGTTTTTGGGATTTGCCATAGCATTTGAAGGTAATGAGTCGCTACTTTCACTCTTTTTCATGTAGATCAATCTTTAACATGAGATTTGTGGCTTTTAGGGCAAACTTAAGAACCATTTTGAGTTAGAAGCCCAGATCTGAAGTTGCTACTTCGGATCTAAGTGTATCTTGGCCTAGAGAATCATAAAGCATCAATCTATGGGTTTATTGTAAAGCCTCTTTGTCTTAAACCCTAGTTTATAGTGTTTTGAGCCTAGATCTCCTTAGCTACACGTAAAGTTTGCCACTTTACGTGAGGAATAGGCTTTAAAAGAGTGGATCTACAGTTTAGAGTCCATGCATGACTCCAAAGCCTCTGAATATATGAAGGACTGAATAGACTCGATGAGTCCTTCGAGTGTACTTGGCGAGTAGTATGAAGATGGAATGAACTCGACGAGTTGGATGAACAACTCGGCGAGTCTGTTGAAGATTGCCATGGACTCGGCGAGTCTGTTCTTGGACTCGGCGAGTCAAGTCGTGAAACCCCAAACCCTTCGAGTTAAGACTCGGATCAGTGAGTTGAGTAGGGACTCAGTGATTTGGTCAGGACAGGACTCGGAAATCGATAGACTCGGCGAGTCAGGGGCTGACTCGGCGAGTCGAGTCGCGAATGAAAGGATTTTGAGCGTATGAACTCGACGTGTCGTCAGGCTGACTCGGCGAGTAGGGTCAGTCAGGAAGGTTGACTTTGACCAGGACTTTGAATTTGTCAACAATGGACTTAATTGGCTTCTAGAGTTCTGTTTGGATCTAAGTGATATATGTATTGATATTCGTAGCTCGGGGAGCTAGTGGAGCAGTGGTTCAGAGAATTGTCGGTCAGCAGCAAGAGGGTTACCAGCAAGTTCTACAGTGCAGGTGAGTTTCCCTTTGTGTGAATGGGTCTAAGGCCACAATTTCAGCCCATGTAGATGAGTAGGACGACCCAGGGGTTAGCCCTAGGCATGGTATGCCAGTATGATAATTAGGACCAAGCTCCATTGATTGCGGGAGGGTGCCCAAGGAATGGTTTGCATGATAGAGTATACCTGTTGTCTGTGTGATACTTGTATGTGCCTGGTAGGGAGGTGAGTGTGGGCGAGGTCCCGTATTTCACCAATAGCAGAGTGTGGACGGTGTTCCACATCTCATTAGCAACAGAACAGGGGCGAGGCCCAAGTTAGGGAAAGAGTGAGTGTTGGTTGGGCCCGTATCTCACTATCAGTACCAGCGTGGACGGGGTTCCATGACTCATCAACAATAGGACAAGGGCGACGCCGAAGATAGGCTTGGCCTTAGGATAGGATCCATTAGTATATGTTTAGCTTATGTGTTGTGATATGTTTATGTGCTATTATATATTAGCGGGCAAGGCCCAGTGACAGGTGAGGCCTAAGTGAAACAGATCTGTATCCGAGCGGGGCTCGAAGCCAGGCAGGGCCTGGAGCGGCGGGGCCGCTGTAGTGGGCAAGGCCCGGAATAGCGGGCGTGGCCCAGTATGTGTTGTATGTGTTTATGCAGGGTATGTGGTAGGTTGGGGAACTCACTAAGCTCCGTGCTTATGGTTTTCAGTTTTGGTTTCAGGTACTTCCGTTAGTGGAGGGAAGATCATGGGGTGATCGCATGGCACACACCATTGATTAGTCAGCCTGGGATGTTTTACTCTGATAATGAAAATACGTTTTGGAAATGATACTCTGAATTCATGTTATGACTGATGATATCTTTTTATAAATATGAGTTTGGTAATGATTTAAAGAAAATTTTTGGTACGGATTTTTGGGACGTTACTGTGACGTCCCAATTTTCAAGACAAAAAAAAATTTCTTTTATAAAACAGTACTTAAAACATATTTTTCAATCCATAACAAAATCAGAGTAATAATTTCCAAAACATATGTTCATTATCAGAGTAAAACATCCAAGGCTGACTAATCTATGGTGTGTGCCATGCGATCACCCCGAGCTCATTCCACCGCTATTGGAAGTACCTAAAACCAAAACTGAAAACCGTAAGCACGAAGCTTAGTGAGTTCCCCAACCTACCACATACCCATCACAAACACAAACAACATATACTGGGCCACGCCCGTTACTTCAGGCCTCGCCCGCTACAACAGCCTCGCCTGGCTTCGAGCCCCGCTTGAATAAAGATCTTATTCACTTAGGTCACGCCTGTCACTAAGCCTCGCCCGCTAACATATAATAGCACATAAGCATATAACAACACATAAGTTAACATATACTAATAAATCCTGTCCTGAGGCCTCACCTATCTTGGGCCTCGCCCTTGTCCTGCTACTGATGAGTCATGGAACCCCGTCCACGCCCCTACTGGTGGTGAGATACGGGCCCAACCCACACTCACTCTTTCCCTAACTTGGGCCTCGCCCTTACTTTGCTGCTAATGAGATGTGGAACACCATCCACACTATGCTATTGGTGAGATACGGGAGCTCGCCCACACTCACCTCCCTACCAGGCACATACATGTATCACACAGACAACAAGTATAACTATCATGCAAAACATTCCTTGGGCACCCGCCCGCTAACGTTGGACCTAAGTCCCAAATATCATACTGGCATACAGTGCCTAGGGCTAACCCCTGGGTCTTCCTACTCATATCTACATGGGCCGGAATTGTGGCCTTAGACCCATTCACACAAAGGGAAACTCACCTGCACTTGCTGAAGTTGCTGATAACCCCTCTAGCTGCTGCCCGACAACTCTCTAAACTCCTGCTCCACTAGCTCCCCGAGCTTCAAATGCTCTGAAAAGCCACACCAACTATGGATCCAAGGCTTCCTCTTGTACCACTATGAACTTCCTTCTCTTCCAAGCTTCAAATCACAACTCCAAGGCTAGATCTTTTCTCAAAAACGAATATGGCGGCTAGGGTTCGATGTTCTGGATTAGAGGAGGTGTAAAGGAACCCTAAGGAAAAGAATGAGGTGCTTAAATAGTGCATTAAGTCCCGGATTTGGGGGTTCCCTCTTCTGACCGGACTCACCGAGTCCATACTCCGACTCACCGAGTCGGTCAGTTACTGCTCGACCCGGATCCCGCTCGGACTCATCGAGTTCCTCCTTGGACTCGACGAGTTGACCCCCCCTGACTTAGGGTTTTCTTTGCTTTCTTGTTCTTTCTGATTTTCGGGTGTTACAACTCTCCCCCACTTAAAATAAACTTCTTCCTCGAAGTTTCTCTACAGCCAATCGCCCTACAATTTGCTTTCAACACTCTGCTTGATAGACCTAACATCCGATGACTACCTTCGCTGGTCTTCCGCCCGGTCATTCTGACTAACATTTATCCTTGCGGATAATAATCTCGGGTCAATCCTGACCCTGAACATTCTGGGAACACAACTTACTCAACTGACAATCCTTCTGGTACTTCCTGAGTACTGAAACTGAACCCATAGGGGTTCACCTCCTCTTTCCTTGTGCGTTTTTTGGCCTTCCCAAGGCAACGTTCCATAGCCAACTACTTCCTTTGTCACTGTGAAGGTCCTATCCTTCACCAAATCCATTACTCCCGCTACCTCTAGTACGAGTCATTACCGCCAGTATCCACTGGACACTTCTCTCTGCCATAACTTGGTGCTGAGCACCCCTCGATCAACTAACTGAATTCCACCATAGATTGCTTACCAGCACTGCTACTGTCTGAAAATTTTTGTCGTCCCTTATCTGCCTTCCGGATGAACCGAGACCACCCTGGTACCTAGTGTTCGAACAATATTTGGATTACCGACTCCCGCCGGTAGCTAGCACCAACGCAAACTTCTTTTTGCTCCCAGCGACTTTCGAGGAAACTTAGGCTACCTAATACTGCCCCCTCTACTCTGCCACTCTGGGGCTACAAGTCCTAGGATCATCGATCCCCTAACTTGACCCTAAGGTCCTTACCAGGTTCCACCTGTGCTACTAAAACTCACGGACCTCGCCCACGGGTCTCACCCGACTATACCACTGAGCAACCCTGCTCTCAGGTCTCACCTATACTGCTACTACCACAAGGGCCTCGCCTACGGGTCTCACCCAACTACATCCTGGAGCGGCCTCTCCCAAGGTCTCTCCTCTCTAGGGCTATACAGGCAAGCTCCCTACTATCCTCACCCACTACCCATTCCTGATCCCTACCTTGATCACTAGAAGATAAGGGCCTCGCCCCAGCTTCGCTAACGAAGCTACTAGGGAATGCTACGGCTTACCCGTAGTCTTACAACACTTTCCATCTCTGACTGCTAGTGAATGCTACGGCTTACCCGCAGTCTTACAACACTATCTACCACTGAATCCTGGTGGAGAAAGTTGTGGCTCTCCCGCCGCTCTACTATGCTCTACAAGCTGCCTCCACCACTGCCCACTAACACGAAAGCATCCCATGCTATTTGTCCTCAAGATCTTCATTCCGACTCACTCGAGTCCTACAGGCGATACTCCAACCAAAATTCCCAACCAGGCTTTAACCATCACCTTTACACGCACTAACTGATGGGGAGTTTCTCAATCCGGAGTTCTTCAATCCATCAAACGTTGTACTACTTCTTTTCCTTCTCAAAGATCGTTTACTCATCCTGGGTCTGCATGATCTTGCCCTTGTACACTCAGAGGGTTCTCACCCACTTCGATCCTGCTTACACATCACTGCTCAATGTTCGAAAAGAAATCCCTATCCTTTCTACCATTCCATAATCAATCTGCCGAGGAACCGAAGCTTACCATAGCTAGGGATCCAACCAGTCCATCTCTAAAACTATACAACTCCGAACTAGCGAGACATACCAAGTCCCTCCCAGGCATGCTACAGTTACAACATCCTAAGTAACCTTCTCCAATAGAGCACATCCTTTAACTAGAATTCAAATATCCAAGGTATGCAGATGGCATATAACTCAATCACAAGCACGCCGCACAAAATTAAAATACTCATACCGATAATGATGCAGAACCATAACAATATAATCACGCACAAATAAAAACTGAAAACGGAAGTCACATACCTGCAACGTCCGACGCTGCTCGCGTCTCCAAGGTAGTCATCTGAAAAGCCCTGCCTCCTACTGCAGGCGCCTCTGCACGGCCCTGACGGCCGTCTGTGATCCTCAAAGTTGCAGGGGCAGGTGCCATCACCCGTCCTGCCGGAAGCAAACTGGGGCACTGGGCCTTCTTGTGGCCCCGTTGATTGAAGTGAAAACATATCAAGTCTGATCCCTGTGTGGTGGTAACAGTACAATCCCTGCTAAGATGACCAGTCTGACCGCACTTGAAGCAGCCAAACTCACCACCGCTACGACTCCTGCACGCGCCCCCGTGCATCCCACCACACTTCCCGCATCGACTGCGGTCCTGATAATCCCTCGATCTTGAATCCGATCCCTTGGGCGTTTTGCCCGAACCTGTGGCTACCTGAACCTCATCCGGCTTCCTCTTCCGGATCTACTTCAAATCAATCTCTCTCTCTCTCTCTCTCTCTCTCTAGCTCGCACATTCATATCCTCCAACGTTTTGCAGCTGGACCTACTCACAAACTGCCTGATGTCATCCCTCAACATCTCATGGTATCAGGTCTTCTTCATCTCCTTATCCGTGACATACTGCAGTATAAGAAGAGCCCTCTCCCTGAACTTGGCGGCGATCTCTGCCACAGTCTCAGTGGTCTGCGTCAAATTCTGAAACTCCCGTGCCAACTATTGCACCTCAATAATCGGCGAAAACTCCGCCCTGAACCTGGCCGAGAAATCGCTCCATGTCATCGCGTCCAAGGCTGCATCATCCCCCAAATCATGACCAATCTCCTCCCACCAATCCCTCGCTCTGTCCTTCTGAAGACAGGAGGTGAGTTTGACCTTGTTCCCCTCGGGACACCAGCTCGTACGAAATGCATTGGCGACATCGGCCAACCACCTGCTGCTAGCAATGGGGTCCCTAGCCCCATGATAATCTGGCGCTCCACAAGCTCTAAACTCTCGGAATGTAAAATTACGAGCTCCCAATAAAGCCATCATCTCTATACGGAAGGCTCCCAGCCTCTCCTCCAAAATATCCAGTATACCCTCCTTGACCGTGCCAAAGATCACAGGAGTCTGATCTTGAATACTGCGCGTAAGCTCTGCTGATATCAACTCCCTCATCTGCTCCTCGAGCTTCTCGGACCCTGAACCCGAGCCTGATCCCTCTCCGGCGCTTCATCCGCCCACTAAGCTCTCTCGCACAGTCACCATGCTGAAAACATATCACGATAACTATCAGAATACTCATCACTGCCGAGGGATCATACGCACATACTACAAGTTTCCCGATCTCATCTCGGCCTTTCTTGAAATGAGTACGGATCCTCTGCTTTCAGGAGTACGGGCCCATACTACCTTCCACATCTATCCGTACTTTCCTCAAGAGCTGCTTCGACTCCACCAGGTCCCTTTTTCTACTACTACTGCTCCCAGCACTATCTCATCCTAGGCTTACCCTAGGGAACCTCCGACTCAACTCAAACCAGTCCTCAGCTGCTGAAGGTCTCCTTGTGATGCCAATTTTCCATCACCTGAATACCATCGCATATGACGAGGCTTAGATATCCTTCGAGTAGAAGACTCGTCCCTACAACGGTTGGACTCAGACAAGATCTGCAATAGGGCCAAATCTAGCACTCTGAGATTATATATTGGGTTGAATAATCTCAGAGTGCTGGAGTTGGCCCTATGGTGCAGCTCTTGTATGAGTCCAACCGTTGTAGTGACGAGTCTTTTACTCGAAGGATTATACGAGCCTCGTCACATGGGATGGTATTCAGGTGATGGCTAATTGGCATCACAAGGAGGCCTTCATCAGATGAGGACTGGTATGAGTTGAGTCAGAGGTTTCCCTAGGGTAAGCCTAGGATGAGTTAGTGCTGGGAGCAGTAGTAGTAGAAAAGGGAGCTGGTGGAGTCGAAGCAGTTCTTGAAGAAAGTACGGATAGATGTGCAAGGTAGTATGGGCCCATACTACTGAAAGTAGAGGATCCGTACTCGATTCAAGAAAGGCCGCAATGAGCCCGGGAAACTTGTAGTGTGTGCGTATGATCCCTCAGCAGTGATGAGTATTCTAATAGTATTACGTTGTGTTTTCAGCATGGTGACATTGCGAGAGAGACCAGTGGGTGGATCAGGCGCCGAAGAGGGATCAGGCTTGGGTTCAGGGGCCGAGCCGCTCGAGGAGCGGATTAGGGAGTTGATATCAGCAGAGGTTATGCACATTATCCTAGATCAGACTCCTGTGGTCTTTGGCACAGTCAAGGAGGGTATACTGGAGATCTTGGATGAGAGGCTGGGAGCCTTTCGTACCGAGATAATGGCTTTGATGGGAGCGCGTACTATGACATTTCGAGAGTTCAGAGCTTGCGAAGCGCCATATTATCATGGGGATAGAGACCTTATCGCTAGCAGCAGGTCGTGGGTCGATGTTGCCAACGCATTTTGTACGAGCCGGTGTCCCGAGGGGGACAAGGTCAGACTTGCCTCCTGTCTTCTGAAGGACAGAGCGAGGGATTGGTGGGAGGAGATTGGTCATGCCATTGGTGATGATGCCGCATTGGATGTGATGACATGGAGCGATTTCTCGGCCAGGTTTAGTGCTGAGTTTTCACCGATTATTGAGGTGCAGCAGTTGGCATGAGAGTTTCAGGATTTGATGCAGACTACTGAGACTGTGGCGGAGATCACCGCCAAGTTCAGGGAGAGGGCCCTTCTTGTTCCGCAGTATGTCACGGATGAGGAGATGAAGAAGGCCTGATATCATGAGATGTTGAGGGCTCACATCAGGGAGTTCGTGAGCAGGTCCGGCTGTAAGACGCTGGAAGATATGATTTCTCGGGCTAAAGAAAGGGAGATTGATGTGGAGCAGATCCGGAAGAGGAAGTCGGATGAGGTTCAGGTAGCCACAGGTTCGGGCAAAAGGCCCAAGGGGTCAGATTCGAGATTGAGGGATTACCATAGCCGCGACCGATGCGGGAGATGCTGCAAGATGCACGAGGGTGCGTATAGGAGTGGTAGTGGTGGAGATTCGGGCTGCTTCAAGTGCGGCCGGACTGGTCATCTTAGTAGGGATTGTACTGCTACCACCACACAGGGATCAGACTTGATATGTTTCCACTACAGTCAGCGGGGCCACAAGAAGGCCCAGTGCCCCAGTTTGTTTTTCAGCAAGACGGGTGATAGCACCTGCCGCTGCAACCTTGAGGATCACAAACGGCCGTCAGGGCCGAGCAGAGGCGCCTGCGGTAGGAGGCAGGGCTTTCCAGATGACTACCATGGAGACACGATCAGCTCCAGATGTTGCAGGTATCTGTCTTCCGTTTTCTGCTTTCTCTGTTCATGATTATATTGTTATGGTTTTGCATCATATGTGTTATAAGTAATTTAGAATTGAGCGGCTTGCTTGCGATTTAGTTATATTCCATCTGCATACCTTGGATAATAAAGTGGTAGTCAGGGGGTGGTGCCTTGTGGAAGCAGGTTACTTAGGATGCAGTAACTATAGCATGCTTGTGTGGAACTCAGTAGTTACCCGTTGGATTCAGAAATGTGTTATTGAGTGATGGATCGGTTAGATCCCTAGCTATGGCAAACTTGGTTCTTCAGTGGAATTATTGTGGTATTGCAGAGAAGATTGGGAATTCTTCTCAAGCATTGAGCGGTGAGGTATAAGCAGGATCAAAGTGGGGGAGAACCGTCCGAGTGTACAATGGTAAGAGCACGCAGATCCTGGATGAGTATACTACCTCTGAGAAGGAAAGAAGTAGCACCGCGATGGATGGGTTGATGAGTTCAGGGTTGGGAGTTTGAGAGACTTCCCAATAGTTATTTCATATAATCAAGATGGTTGGTATCTAGTTCGAATCTCAGGATGGAGGATCGCCTGCAGGACTCGAAAGAGTTGGAATGAGGATTTTGAGAATGGTAGTATGGGATGTTTTCGTGTTAGTAGTCAGTGGCAGAGAGAACATGTGGAGCATGGTAGAGCGGCGGGAGAGCTGCAATATTTTGCGTCAGCAAGCCAAAGGTGAAAGGTGTTGTAAGACTACGGGGTAGCCGTAGCATTCACTAGCAGTCAGTGAGTATGGTAGGTGTTGTAAGACTACGGGTAAGCCGTAGCATTCCCTAGAAGCTTAATTAGCGGAGTGTGGGCAGAGGCCCGTATCTTCTAGTTACCGGTGTTGGGGCGAGACCCTTACCTCCTAGTGATCCAGGTAGGAATCAGGAATGCATAGTGGATGAGAATAGTATGGAGCTTGCCTGCATAGCCCTAGATAGGTGAGACCTTGGGAGAGGTCGCTCCAAGATGTAGTTGGGTGAGACCCGTGGGCGAGGCCCGTATGAGAGTAGCAGTATAGGTGACACCTGAGAGCAGGGTTGCTCAGTAGTATAGTTGGGTGGGACCCGTGGGCGAGGCCCATGAGTTTTAGTAGCACAGGTGGGACCTGGTAAGGACCTTAGGGTCAAGTTAGGGAATCGAGGATCCCAGGTCTTGTAGTGCTAGAGTGGAAGAATAGGGGGCAGTATTAGGTAGCGTAAGTTTCCTCGGTAATCGCTGGGAGCGACTAGAAGTTTGTGTTGGGGCTAGCAACCGGTGGGAGCCGATAATCCAGATATTGATAGATCAGTAGGGAATAGGGTGGGATCAGTTCATCCGGAAGGAGGATAAGGGACATCAGAGATTTTCAGTCAGTGGCAGTGATGGTAAGCAATATATGGTGGAATTCAGTTAGTTGATCGAGGGGTGCTCAACACTAAGTTATAGTAGTGAGAAGTGTCCAGCGGACACTAGCGGTAAAGACCCGTACTGGAAGTAGCGGGGGGGGGGGGGGTAATGGAGTTGGTGAAGGATAGGACCTTCACAGTGACAGAGGAAGTAGTTGGTTATGGAGCATTCCCTTGGAAAGGCCAGAAATCGCACAAGGAAAGAAAGGGGTGAACCCCTAGGGTGTTCAACATAAGCACTCGGGGAGTATTAGATGGTTTGTCAGTTGAGTAAGTTGTGTTCCCTGAATGTTCAGGGTCAGGGTTGACGCGAGATTATTATCCGCAAGGATTAATGTTAGTCAGAATGACCGGGCAGAAGGCCAACAGAGGTAGCCAACGGGTGTTAGGTTCCCAGACAGAGTGTTGGAGGCAGATCATAGGTCAGTTGGCCATAGCGAACTTCGAGGATGAAGTTTACGTTAAGTGGGGGAGAGTTGTAACACTCAAAATAAGAAAGGCCAAGAAAGGAAAGAAAAACCTACGTCAAAGAGTCAACTCGTCAAGTCTAGGGAGGAACTCGACGATTCGGAGCGGGATCTGGGGGATCGATTAATTAATCGAGTCGGCGAGTCGGCAAAGAGGACTCGGCGAGTCCGGTCTGAAGAGGGAAACCCTAAATCCGAGACTTTGTGCACTATTTAAGCATCTCATTCTCTCCCTTAGGGTTCTGTATAGCCTCTCTTATTCAAAATACGAAACCCTAAGCCTCCATTGTTGCACATTAAAGCTTTCTTGCCATTTTGGGTGATTTGAAGGAAGAAGGAAGAAGGGAACCATTGGGGATTCAAGGATTGGCAGTAGATCCAGAGTTTGTGGGATTTTCCATTGCATTTGAAGGTAATGAGTCGCTACTTTCACTCTTTTTCATGTAGATCAACCTTTAACATGAGATTTGGGGCTTTTAGGGCAAGCATAAGAACCATTTTGAGTTAGAAGCCCAGATCTGAAGTTGCTACTTCAGATCTAAGTGTATCTTGGCCTAGAGAATCATAAAGCATCAGTCTATGGGTTTATTGTAAAGCCTCTTTGTATTAAACCCTAGTTTATAGTGTTTTGAGCCTAGATCTCCTTAGCTACACGTAAAGTTTTCCACTTTACGTGAGGAATAGGCTTTAGAAGAGTGGATCTACAGTTTGGAGTGCATGCATGACTCCAAAGCCTCTGAATATATGAGGGACTGAATAGACTCGGCGAGTCCTTCGAATGGACTCGGCGAGTAGTATGAAGATGGAGATGAACTCGACGAGTTGGACGAACAACTCGGCGTGTCTGTTAAAGATTGCCTTGGACTCGGCAAGCCAAGTCGCGAAACCCCAAACCCTTCGAGTTAAGACTCGGATCAGTGAGTTGAGTAGGGACTCAGTGAGTTGGTCATGACAGGACTCGGAAATGGATAGACTCGGCGAGTGAGGGGCTGAGTCGGCGAGTCGTGTCACGAAAGAAAGGATTCTGAGCATATGAACTCGACGAGTCGTCGGGCTCACTCGGCGAGTAGGGTCAGTCAGGAAGGTTGACTTTGACCAGGACTTTGACTTTGTCAAGAATGGACTTAGTTGGCTTCTAGAGTTCTGTTTGGATCTAAGTGTTATATGTATTGATATTGGTAGCTCGGGGAGCTAGTGGAGCAGCGGTTCATAGAATTTTCGGTCAGCAGCAAGAGGGTTATCAGCAAGTTCTGCAGTGCAGGTGTGTTTCCCTTTGTGTGAATGGGTCTAAGGCCACAATGCCAGCCCATGTAGATATGAGTAGGAAGACCCAGGGGTTAGCCCTAGGCACGGTATGCCAATATGATAAATAGGACCAAGGTCCATTGATAGCGGGTGGGTTCCCAAGGAATGGTTTGCATGATCGAGTATACTTGTTCTCTATGTGATACTTGTATGTGCCTGGTAGGGAGGTGAATGTGGGCAAGGTCTCGTATCTCACCTATAGCAGAGTGTGGATGGTGTTCCACATCTCATTAGCAGCAGAACATCGGTGGGGCCCAAGTTAGGGAAAGAGTGAGTGTGGGCTGGGCCCGTATCTCACTATCAGTAGGAGCGTGGACGGGGTTCCATGACTCATCAGCAATAGGAAAAGGGTGAGGCCCAAGATAGGCGAGGCCTTAGGACAGGATCCATTAGTATATGTTTAGAATATGTGTTGTGATATGTTTATGTGCTATTATATGTTAGCGAATGAGGCCCAATGACAGGCGAGGCCTAAGTGAAACAAATATGTATCTGAGCGGGGCTCGAAGCCAGGCAGGGCCTGGAGTGGTGGGGCCGCTGTAGCAGGCGAGGCTCGAAGTAGTGGGTGTGGTACAGTATGTGTTGTTTGTGTTAATGCAGGGTATATGGTAGGTTGGGGAAGTCACTAAGCTTCATGCTTATGGGTTTCAATTTTGGTTTCAGGTACTTCCTGTAGTGGAGGGAAGAGCTCGGGGTGATCGCATGGCACACACCATTGATTAGTCAGCCTAGGATGTTTTTCTCTAATAATGAAAATATGTTTTGGAAATGATACTCTGAATTCATGTTATGACTTATGATATGCTTTTTTGAATATGGCTTCGATAATGATTTAAAGAAAATTTTTGGTACGTTACATGGACTTTATTTTCTTTCGAAAACCACTTCAACGGTTCCAACATCGCAATTTGGGTATATCAGTATTCTTTTAGCACAATAGAGATTTTTTCATGCAGAGTTATTATTTTTACTTTGGTATTAGATCGAGCAGTTTTCAACGACTGAGTCAACCAAATACATATGACCATAGAGTATTTATTTTACTCTCATTCTCGTGTTTTATCGAGACCCTTCATACATTTAGGGATAGCTTTCTTAGCTCTTGGTATCTGACACTCTCCAACCCGATGATTTGTTGATTTTTGAAATCCATTCGTTGGTTAACAAAAATAGGGAGAGAATATCATCCGGATGTGATTTTATGATAAAATTTTTGGCATTACTAGATGTTTCCCGGTTCCAGATTATTTATTACTCAGTTTTCCACATGATGATTTCTTTTTTGTTTGCATCCGGTTCAGATCTTATGATTTCTTGAGTTTGGATTTGTGATATTTTAAAGACGAAGACTATTTTTGGCGATGTGACGTGACACTTATTTTTGATCATCCGATCAAATTTTTGATATTGCTAGAGCATGTGTTTGGACTCACATTATTTATTATTCAGACTTCACTCTAGGATGGTTCACATTTTTAGCAGGTTATTGTTTGAAGAATTTTGGGTGTATTATGATTCAAGAACTAGAGACGTGGGGCTTATGACTAGTTTGAAGATTTGGATCTTATTTTTCTGCTTCATTGGTAGTGCTTTGAAGTCGAAGACCTTTACTGTTTAGAGATTCATGGCCAGCATCAGAGATCACAGACACTTCAGAGTTTCAGAGACATTTCAGCATTCGGTCCTCATTATGTTTCATTTTATTACCACACTTGTTAGTTGGTTACTGTATTTTAGCTTTTTATCACTTTTATCCCTCATTATTTGCGAGCATTTAGGGAGAGAATGTTGGAGAATGTAAATGTTTTACAAATTATGAGTGATAGTTAGGTTATATTATTTCTATTCATTGTGTTATTAGGTTCTCTCTCCTATATATAGAGAGAGTTGGTCATTGTAAAAGATAGAGTGCACTCACAATGTAGTTTCTAGAGAGAGAAAGTGTGGTGGGATTTCTCCCACCAAGGGAGATTTATCTCTCCTAACAACGTTCTTCATGTATTATCTTATTTCTCTTTTCTAGTATTATCAAGGAATTACTCATCTTATGGTGTTCTTCATTTTTATATTCGTTAACTATTGAGATATTATTATTCCACATCCACCGATAATGGGTTTCAACAGTGCAGAAAAGCTTAGTTGCGTTGTCCGATCCCGTGACCCACTCTGAAAACTTTTGAAAAGAAGGGCGAAGAAGCCATTCCAAATTAGAGGAAGGTTGGCTTCATAAAATTGGATAAAATGGTGAGATTTCCCACGTAGCCCATCTGGTAGAACATTTCAAGAATTAAAGAAGAAGATATTGACTTCGGATCAACCAGATAGCTAGCTTGAGAAAACCCTAGGAATTGGCTAAATCGAGACTTGGAGATTGATATTTTTTTGGGAATCGATCTCAAAGGGAATCACAGACTCACCTTCCTAATAACTTGCAATTGAGTATGCCCTGGATAGATGAACCAACAGGACGTTCTCCCCCATGGTGAGAGCTGGAGCCAAAGGAGAGAGACGAAGGCACTCAATCATCGGTTGGAGAGAGACATCGTACTTGGATGAGTCAAGATCCAATATGAGATTTTGGTTTGCTTTGATGTTCAATAGTCTCGATGAAGCGGTTTGGTCGGCCACAGATGGAGTTTCAGATGAAGCAGCCATTGATGCAGACGGAGAAGATGAATAGTATTTGAGAGAGAGAGTTTTTCTTAATGGAGAATTTGAAATATTTGAAAGTGGTTAGTGATAAGCAAGCATCAATTTCCCTTTTATACTGTGTGAAAGGTGAGAGAAATCCAACGTTTGGTTCTTCCAAAATCCGTAAAAGTAGCCAAAAAAGACATGACAACTAGAGTGTATCAGGCAGCGTAACTGATAGGCGTGCCGTTTGAAAATTTCATGCATCCAAATCAAAATCTTATCCCTTGAAAACTACTATTTCAGTTCTGTGCATTCGTAATAGCATGCTAATTCCAATTCTCCGAATATGAAAGTAACCATTCGGAATAAGAGAAACCAGACTTTGGAAAATCACACATATTTTCGTGCAAGATTGTGCCAAATATAAAGAAATAAAACAGGTTTATATGGGATTCTGTGATGTCAATATAAAATTAAGATAAAGGCAGATGGATCCCGGGCAAATACCTCTTCCTTCGAAGTCACGAGAGACTCATAAGTGCTTACATGGCTTCCCGTTGAATTACGATCATCTATTTGTTGAGAAATAGTGAAAGGATTCTTTTCATTAGGCTTGGAAGGGTGGCTTTGCTTCAACCAAACTACGAAACTCAACATAAGTACGAAAGTATGGAAGAAGTGCTTGTCTGACCAATGTAGCCATAATAACAAGTATGCTTAAGATTCATTTAAGTGGCTAGACAAAGTTGAAATCACAAAGAAAAATAAAAACTGGATCCATTTGGAAGAAATGTCTTACGTCGAGAACATTCCGTTAAAATCTCACAAAAATAAAAATAATGAGATTTCAAGGTACAAACCGCGACGGTTAAATGTCTTCAATTCAATGGTGAAAGTCTAGAACATATTTATTGTTCACGGTCAATCGACAAATAGGGTTCAGATTTTAGGTTCACCTCAAATCGTGGTGATAACAATTTGATGATCATAAACACAGAATTTGTGTAACCATAAACCTCAGTGGTAATTTTTGAGAGTCTCATGGGTTACGAATGTGGAAGTGAAGGTGATGGTGAAAAAGATAAGGTGGTTCTGAAGATAGAATGTACCTCTGCTATATTGCGAATGACTAAGCAATCAACTCTTAACTTGATATTAGCCTGATTGGGAAGAAACATTCGGAGTGAATATTAGCCTGATTGGGAAGAAACATTCGGAGTGAATGTTTCATTAAGGCTTCAACATAGAGTCTTAGAGGCTTTGGACAACATGTAGCAACATGCTTCTTGGGACACTTAGCTAGTACATAGAATTAGAGTTATATACATGCCCCATCATGCCAAATTGTAGTGACGACAACGTCCCTAAGATAAAATGAATTTTAAAAAAAATAACACACAAATAAAAAAACAAAAATATTTTTGGAGTTTTTGATTTTCTGAAAAGATAAAACACAAACAAGAAAGTAAATATTTTTGTATTTTGGATTTTCTTGAAAAAGAAATAAAAACAGAAAATAAAAATATTGTTGTATTTTGGAGTTATTCTGAAAAAGAAATTAAAATAGGAAATAAAATAGCGAAAATACATAATATACAAAGGATACATGAAGTTCTGAGTCCCAGATGAACAGTAGACTGTAAGTCGCTCCGAGCGCTTGGACCCGTTTGGAGTGTGAACCGTGAGTTGCGAGTACCTCCGAGGGTTCAGACTAGTTCAGAAATTAAGAGATGCATTCTGATTATGAAGATGGTTTTGGAACAGAATCTGCTTCTATCATTCCTAAGCCTTGTAGAATTCGATTAACAGTTGTTTCAAGTAAGGCTTTCATGAAGATATCAGCAAGTTGATCAGAGGATCTTACAAAATGTACTTCGACGTTCCCATCTTCTACATGATCCTTTATAAAATGTTACCTCAGTGCTATATGTTTCATCTTGGAATGTTGCACTGGGTTGTGAAAAATCCGAATAGCACTTTCCGAATCATAGTAGAGTGGAATCCTCTTCATGTTGATACCATAGTCTCGGAGTTGGCTTTGTATCCAGACGACTTGTGAAGTGCATGATGCAGCTGCGAGGTATTCAACTTCTGCAGTTTATAGAGATACACAAGTCTATTTCTTTGATTGCCAACTTACTAGTTTGCCATCTAGAAACTAACATCTCCCAGAACTTCTTTTATGATCGAGATCACATCCGCCAAGATCAGCATCCAAAAATGCTTGCATAAAGAATACGGAGTTTGACGGATACCATATTCCGTGAGAAGATGACCTTTTGAGATATCTCAGAATATTCTTTACAGGAGTCATGTGTGGTTCACGAGGATTCGCCTGAAACCTAGCACAATAACAAACAGCAAAAAATATGTCTGGTCGACTGGATACATTAATGATCCAATCATTTGTCGATAGAGAGTAATATCCACTACAGGTTTGTCCAAGGACGGTGTTAGCCTCGTTCTGAATGCCATTGGGACCTTGACTTGTGATTCTCCTACCATTCTGAATTTTGCAAGTAACGACTTGGTGTAGGCTTCCTGGTTGATAAAAATCCCCTCCGAACTCTGCCTAACATATAAACCAAGGAAAAAATTAATATGACCTATTGAGCTCATCTTAAATTTAGTCACCATCAACTTTTGGAATTCAACAGTCAATCTAGGATTGGATGATCCGAAAATGATATCATCAACATAGATTTGGACGATCATCAGATGTTCATCATCTTTCTTACGAAACAAGGTTTGGTCAACCGAGTCTTCTTTAAACTTTGATTGTTTTAAAAATCGGGTAAGAGTTTCATACCATGCTAGAGGATAGTTTTAAACCGTACACAACCTTATCCAAAATGTAGTAGTGGTTTGGATAATTTTCGTTCAAAAAACCTGGTGGTTGCTCTACGTAGACCATTTCCTCTAACTCACCATTCAGAAAAGCACATTTGACATCCATCTAATAGACTTCGAAATTCTTATGAGATGCATAGGCGAGGAAAATGAGAACAGATTCAAGCCTTGCAACCGGTGCGAATGTCTCTTCGTAGTCTATTCCTTCTTCCTGACAATAACCCTTTACCATTAGACATGCCTTATTACGAATGACATTTCCTTCTTTGTCAAGCTTGTTTTGGAATACCCATTTTAGTCCTACCACGGATGCATTCTTCGGAGTTGGAATCAGCCACCAAAGTTTATTACGCTCAAATTCATTTAGATCATCCTGCATGGCTTGCACCCAATCAGAATGATCAAGAACAATCTTCACGGTTTTGGGCTCATTTTTGGAGATGAACGAATGAAACATGCAAAATTCCATTATGGAAAATAATTTAGTCTTATTCGCTTTTTGCTGAGCTTTAGTGAGAACATCGGAAGAGGTCGAACCAATCACTTGCGATTTGGGATGATCCTTGGTCCATTGTATTAATGGTGGGTAGTTTGGATCATAAGTTGGGTCTAATTCAGCATTAACGTCTTCGAATTCTGATTGAACGTAGTTGGAGTCATTATTTTCATTGTTGTTCCCCCCTGGGAAATTGCGTGTGACTCAACATTTGGAATTGGATTCTCTCCCTCAAATGGCGGATCTACGCTGAATTAGGGGCTTCCATTTTCCCCTTGGATCGGAATATCATTGTGAACTTGAGGAAGTGAATGCTCCCCCTGAACATGAGCATTCACAACTGGTAGAATTTCAAAGCCTTGCGGAATTTAGGGCTCATTTTCAAGGTCTTTGGCAGCATCATCAATGACCTTCTTTAGTTCATCTTCCTTGTTATCTGTTGCTTTTGATTATGAAGAGATTGCCTTTTCTGGCTCATCAAATAGGTTCATGAATTCCTCGTAGAGATTTGATAGAGCAATCGTCATTGGATTACCGAAAAGATCTCTTCAGATTGACGATCTGATGTCTGAAACTTGTTTAGAT
This sequence comes from Lactuca serriola, assembly GCF_051521515.1. NCBI lineage: Eukaryota > Viridiplantae > Streptophyta > Magnoliopsida > Asterales > Asteraceae > Lactuca > Lactuca serriola. Next base: position 356,076,368 of record NC_136411.1, read on the forward strand.
AGTTATCGTCGAACGTAACATAGTAGGCTTCTTCAATCCTTTTGGATTTCTTGTTGAGAACCAGTATGCCTTAGAAGTCAGAGAATAGCCCAGAAAGATTCCCTCGTCTGCCTTTACATCGAATTTGTTCCGTTGCTCCTTAAATTAAAGATAAAACACCTGGAACCAAAAACATGAAAGAACTTGACATTAGGTTTTCGTTTATTCAGAATCTCATAGGGAGTAATTGAAAATCTTTTATTGATAAGAGATTGATTCTGAATGAAGCAGGCAGTCTCGATAGCCTCATCCCATAAGTAAAGTAGCAAGTTTGCAAAAGACAACATGGTTCTCGCAGCTTCGCATGGAAACTAGTTTCGCCTTTCGATGACCCTGTTCTGCTGAGGAGTATAAGGAGAAGAAAAGTTATGAGCAACTCTTTTTCAGCAAGGAATTCTTCAAACATGTGGCTTTTGAACTTCGAGCCATTATTACTGCGAACGTTCCGAACTAGCTTTCGTAGTTGAAGCTTGATTTGCTTGATAGAGTCCTTAAGCTTGGAAGTGGCTTCTAATTTCTGTTTAAGACCGAGTGGGGGAGAGTTGGTGATCCATGACGAAAGGCCACAGCGTGGACCCACAATATGTTCAGCAGCAAGGGCTAGGTGCTACCTTCAGCAGGGTTGTGCGGGATATGTCGCGTACGTTATGGACACCCGGGAGGCGGGTAAGGTGACGGTGAGCGAGGTTCCAGTGGTGAGAGACTACGCTGATGTGTTTTCGGAGGAGCTTCCTGGAATACCTCCGGAGCGTCAGGTAGAGTTCAGGATCGACCTAGTTCCTGGTGCGGCTCTGATAACCAAGGCACCCTATAGGTTTGCTCCTCCCGAGGTGCAAGAGTTGTCTACGCACCTGCAGGAGCTGCTGGACAAGGGATTTATTCGACTGAGCAGTTCACCCTGGGGAGCCCCGATCTTGTTTGTAAAGAAGAAGGACGGGTCGCATCGGATGTGTATAGATTATCGGGAGCTGAATAAGGTAACGGTGAAGAACCGTTACCCACTCCCGAGGACTGATGACCTCTTTGATCAGTTGCAGGGAGCATCTTGGTTCTCCAAGATCGACTTGCATTCAGGTTATCATCAGATGAGGGTCAGAGAGGAGGAAGTGGTAGAAGACCGCGTTTCGGACACGTTATGGCCATTATGAGTTCATGGTGATGCCGTTTGGGCTCACCAATGCTCCTGCCGGGTTCATGGACCTCATGAACCACGTGTGTAGACCGATGCTGGATCGGTCTGTGATAGTTTTCATTGATGACATCTTGGTTTATTCCAAGACGCAGGAGGAGCACGAGGAGCACCTGAGAGAGGTTTTGGAGACCTTGAGGAGGGAGAGCTTGTATGCCAAGTTCTCCAAATGTGAGTTTTGGTTGTGCGAGGTGCAGTTTCTTGGGCACCTCATCAACCAAAACGGGATTTCAGTAGACCCGGTCAAGGTGGACGCCATGATGAGATGGGAGGTTCCGAAGTCTCCATCCGAGATTCGGAGTTTCCTAGGATTAGCAGGCTACTATCGGAGATTCGTTCAAGATTTCTCCAAGATAGTCGTACCCCTGACCCGATTGACTAGGAAAGCTGTGGTCTTTCGATGGGGGCCTGAGCAGCAGGCATCGTTCGAGATTCTGAGGCGGAGATTGTGCGAGGCACCAATCTTAGCCCTGCCCGAGGGCGTAGAGGATTTTGTGGTATACTGTGATGCGTCTATCTTAGGCTTAGGTGCAATATTGATGTAGAGGGGGCATGTCATTGCTTATGCCTCGAGGCAGCTGAAGCCTCACGAGGCGAACCACCCGACGCATGATTTACAGTTGGGGGCGGTGGTCTTCGCCCTCAAGATTTGGCGGCATTACCTCTATGGGATTCGATGTACCATTTACACGGACCACAATAGTTTGAGGTACCTCATGGATCAGCCGAATTTGAACATGAGGCAGCGTCGGTGGTTGGACGTGGTGAAGGATTATGATTGCGAGATCCTTTATCACCCGGGGAAGGCCAATATGGTGGCCAATGCGCTTAGCCGTAAGGCGGCACCGATTAGGGATGTGTGTATGAGGATGACGGTGGTGACTCCACTGTTAGAGCAAATTCGGGAAGCTCAATAGGAGGCTATGAAGGAGGAACATCGGAAGAGCGAGAGAATAGTGGGTCAAGTCACCTCCTTCGATTATGATAGCCGAGGATTATTGACACTACACCGTAGGGTGTGGGTGCCGTATCACGGAGGCGTGCGCCAGATCTTGATGGAGGAGGCACACAAATCCCGATTCTCTATTCATCCAGGGGCGACGAAGATGTATAGGGATCTTCGTCTAGACTATTGGTGGCCTTGCATGAAGCGGGATGTGGCTTGGTACGTCGAGCGATGTTTGACCTGCAGGAAGGTCAAGGTTGAGCATCAGAGACCGCACGACAAGATGCAGCCGTTGGATATCCCATTGTGGAAATGGGAAGATATTAGGATGGATTTTATCACAAAGCTTCCCAGGACTGCGCGTGGAGTAGATTCGATTTGGGTCATCATGGATCGATTGACCAAGAGCGCCCATTGAATTTCGATCCAGGAGAGTATCTGGGCCAAAAAGTTGGCCGATATCTATATCAGGGAGATAGTAGTGTGGCACGGGGTGCCGGTGTCAGTGATTTCAGATAGGGATGTGCGTTTCACTTCCAGGTTTTGGAGGAAGTTTCATGACGAGTTGGGCGCTCGTTTACATTTTAGCACCGCCTTTCACCCGCAGACGGATGGTCAGAGCGAGCGGACCATCCAGACTTTAGAGGATATGCTGTGGGCGTACGTGCTAGACTTCGGTGGTAGCTGGGATACCTATCTTCCCTTGGCTGAGTTCTCCTACAACGACAGCTACCACACGAGTATTGACCATCCTCCATTCGAAATGTTGTATGGACGGAGGTGAAGGGCCCTGATATGTTGGGGTGAAGTTGGCCAGAGGGTCATGGGGAGGACAGAGGTGGTGCTCAAGACGACCGAGAGAATCCAGCAGGTTCGAAGCATGCTTCAGACTGCGCAGAGTCGGCAGAAAAGTTACGCCGACAAGCACCGATCAGACCTGGAATTCCAGGTCGGGGATATGGTTCTCCTGAAAGTGTCGCCTTGGAAGGGCGTTATTCGATTCAGGAAGCGGGGCAAGTTGGGACCGAGATACATTGGTCCGTTCAGGGTTGTAGCCCTGGTGGGCAAGGTGGCATATAGGCTGGATCTGCCAGCCGAACTCAGTCAGATCCACAGCACCTTCCATGTCTCTCAGCAGGGGAAGTGCCTAGTGGATGATTCAGCGGTGGTGTCGTTAGAGGATATCCAGGTTGATGACAGCTTGAATTACATTGAGCGCCCAGTCGCAATCCTCAACCGGAAGTCAAAGGATCTGAGGAAAAAGAGGGTGGAATTAGTGAAGGTGCAATGGCAGCATCGGAACGGTTCGGAGTGGACTTGGGAGCCGGTGGAAGAAATGATGGAGCATTACCCCGAGCTGTTTCAGGATCGAGCAGCAGACTTCGAGGACGAAGTCTAAAATAAGTGGGGGATATTTGTAGCACCTGGTTCCTGGTATGAAAAATTTATCTAAGTATTTTGCATTTTTAGCCTTGGACTCGGCGAGATGTAGGCCCGACTCGCCGAGTAGAGTCGGGATATGAGCACGTTTAAGTTGGCGACTCGGCGAGTCCATATTCTGGACTCGGCGTGTCCCCGCTGTCTGATGAAACCCTAATTTCAAGGGTTTGCACCCTATTTAAACCATCATATGCGCCCCCAAGCTCGCCCCCTTCACCCTCAGAGCTCCCTATATCGTCCTAACCTCATTCCTTGTGAGAATGAAGTGTTTTGGTGTGATTTATTAAAGATTTTGAGAGAAAAGGAGAGTAGACCAAGAGGAGAAGAAAGAGGCCAAGCATCTTGGTGTTATTTCAGAGATTCCTTGAGGTATAATTCAGTTTCCTTCTGTTTTCATGCTAAGAGTCCCTTAGAGCTCAATTAAAGTTCTTCTTGAGCCATTTTCAAGCTTGATTATGAATTAGGGTTTGTGATAAGTTGATTAACCTTTGGATCTAGGCATGATTGAGCTCCAGGAGGTCGGATCTACTGCCTTTATGGAGCTATATTGCATGAAAGCCCTAGATCTACTCTTTTAGTGCATTTTGAGCCCTAAAACCTTCATTGGTGTTTATTTACACGTAATGTTGGAAACTTTACATGTTAATCAAGCCCTAGGAACTCAGATCTATGTATGGCATGAGCTGGATTCAAGCAAAATCAAGCATATAGTAATTGAATGTGAAAGACTCGGTGAGTAGTTCATCGGACTCGGTGAGTCGAGTCGCGAGTCCCCGAGTTTTCCCCTTTTCGTGTTTGCTGAATGGGGTCGTGAGTCATGGGGGGTGACTTAGTGAGTCGGAAGCCAGACTCACTCATAGATGAACTCGACGAGTCAATGCCCTGACTTGGTGAGTCGAAGGCAATCTTCTTGCCTCAAGAACAGACTCGGCGAGTTGTTAATACAACTCGGCGAGTCTTAGCATAGAATGTTCTTCGGTTGAAGATGAACTCGACGAGTTGTTCATACAACTTGGCGAGTAGGATGAAGGACTATTGGACATCAGTTTAGAAGGAAAACTCGTCGAGTCAATGCCTAACTCAACGAGTAGACATGGGATTATGGTCTATCGAATGGATAGGGACTCGACGAGTTGGCGATCCAACTTGGCGAGTCGAGTCAACTGGAAGTTGACTTTGACTTTGACTCTTGGCTTGATTAGGGGTAGATGGGCATTTTACCCTGAGGTTGGTTAGCAGTATTTGACTAAGTGTTTTGTGGGAATTATAGCCGGAGGATTTCCGGGGCAGCAACAGCAGAAGGCAGTCAGTTCCCACCAGTAGCGGTTGTATGATAGATGATTGTCTCTGTGATATTCATCTAGGGTTGAGGTGTGTTACCTTCCAGTAGCGGTGGGTCTACGACCACAATGTCGGCCCACCAGTAGGGGTTGTATGATAGATGATTGTCTCTGTGATATTCATCTAGGGTTGCTACTACCTGTGATGTGATTATGTGCTAGTTTGATATGATGCTATGTGCTAGTTGATGGGTTTTAGCCATAAGAACTTGTTGGATTAATGTCTAAGTCCATAACTATATTTGGTAAGACTTGACCCGACCCGGCATGGTCCATTTGGGTTGCATACCATCATGCACTTGAATGAGAGAAATAAGACACTTATTGTTATTAATATATTATAAGTTCTAGTATATTAATAATAAGAATAATAAGATTATTTAATTAGTATTGATCAAGAATTAATCTAGGATTAATTAAGTGATCAAAAGAAGACTAATTAAATATATGGGTTGATTGTGTAAATCATCCATACTTGTATAGTGGGCTAATGCTCCATGGATAATCAAGTTGGGCTAAAACCCATAGGATGGTCCATGGATGCTCCATGGTGTATTTGTACCCATGGATCCAAGGAAATGGAAAGCCATGACAATTAAGAGTTTACCCTAATTGTGTAACTATATAAGCATCTTATTATTGAGGAAAAATTGGCCACTAGTAGTATTCAAGAAAGGGCTAGCCGATTTTGGTGAGTGTAGAATTCTCTCAAGTCATTCTAAGTGTTTTGATGATTGTGATTCCATTTGAGGTGTCACACTTGGGGCACTAGGCACTCAAACTTCATGAAGACATTCTACACAAAGAGGTATGTATTCTATCTTGCTATAGTCATTGTTATGTATGCTAGATTAGGATAATACCTTGGAAGTTCTTATTTGCATGTATAATAGAGAAAACATAGATCCAAGGTATTTAGGGTTGCATGTACACTTAGGAAGTGTTAGAATGCTCAAAACCCATCAGTGGTATCAGAGCCACGGGTTGTTTTCTGTTATATTGATGCAAATATTTTATTTTCAAAGTTGAAAAAAAAATGAAAAAAAAACATGAAGTTTGTCAAATTTTAAGATAATTACTTGTTCTTGTGAAAAACTAATTATTTGTAAAATTTGAATAATGTGCTTTATGAGTTGAATTAGGTCAAATTTAATAAAAGATAAAATAATATGATTATTTTATTAGTTTTAAAAGTTTGATCTAAAGAGTTTTATTTTTTTTGAAACCTCCATAAGTTATGGATATGAAAAGGTTTTTAAAAAAAATTGATTCAAAGTTTTATGGAGTTACAAAAAATTTGGTGTTAATGTTTTAAAGGATTCCATAACTAAAGAATAAGTTATGGATCACCAAAAGTTTTTGTGTTACCTTGTTTTATGAGTGAATTTAGATTAATGAATAAAATTATGTGATAGTTGGTTTTAATCCAAATTAATCTAAGAATTGATTCTAAAATGTGTTTTTGTAACTTGTCCTCAAGTTATATGAAAAGTCACATTTAAGAATCATAAAAACTCATAAAAATTGGCAAAGGTTACAAAAATGAAGAGTCTAGTTCTAATTAAATGGTTTTATGACTCCATAACTTGTCCTCAAGTTATGGAGGACCAAGAGTCTCTTCATTTAATAAAATAAAATAAAATAAAAAAAGGTGTAACCTTAATTAATTCCATAAGTTATAAAATAAAGAAAAGTTAATTCTTTTATTAGTTTAAAGTCTTCCATAACTTGTCCTCAAGTTATGGAACTTGAAGAGTTTTTGGATTAAAACTACTTTAAACACATAAGTTATGGAATTAATTAGTTTTGAATAGTTTCAAAACTTGCCCTCAAGTTTTGGAATTTGTAAAGTTTTCACTTATGAATACTTTAATTCCAAGTTAGCCCTTAGAATTTTAAAAGTTAAAATTCAACCCTTATACTTTATAATATTATAAGTTAATAATATATATATGTATAAGAGTAAAGTCAGTCTTACCGCTAGTACGCCTCATTCACGAAGCCGGTCTATAAGGTGGGTATAAGGTTGTTGCCTATAAAATGGCAACTTAATGGGTGTCTACTCTCACCCACCGCTTGCTTGACTGGTGGAGGGTCGTTAGCCGAACGGGTTTGACAGGACTAGAATTCTCCCTTCATTAAAAGTATTAATGATAATACTAAGTAACTAAACTCTTAATAATACCCAATCTTAGTTACTTAGGAAAAATGTGAATAAGGTGCTAATCCATGAAATTACACTTTACACTTTGTCTAAGTCGTTAGTGGAGCGTGTGTGGTTAACCGGCACACTAACTTGGACTTAACAAGGTAGGTAAAGGGTGACTTAATATTTATCATAGTATCGATGGAGCGTGTGTGGTTAACCGGCACATCGATTGAGGGGTAATTTATTAAGGGTACCAAGTGATTTGCATGGTTACTTCACACCTTGTTTTGTGATCCTCGGCATCCCAGTCACAAAACCTGAAGGGCACACTCGAGATTGAAACATGCCTTTGAAAAAGTTCAATGAATCTCAAAGATCTAGGAGTTTCAAAACCAATTAAAACCTAATAATACATTTTGTTTATCTTGGTGGAAATTGGTGAATCGTCATTCACCTACCTTCAAATATTTTATAGCTTGGATTACGGCATACCTCTTCTAAGTTATAAAATAGTTTGTTGGGTCCTAGCCTTAATATTTCATATTGGGTGTCATATTAAGGACTTTAAATCAACTATCTTGAATATCTCCCAAAAGATGTCTGGTTTAGACACCTATGATCTTCCCAAATCTCTTGAAACAAGGTTTCCTAATGAAGATGATGTCCCATGGATATCATACTTCTTTCTCCTCCTCCAATTATTCTCCCTAACCCACAAGTTCTTGAAAAGTTTAAGGTCACTCAAGCCTTATTGGCAAGGCAAGGTCTAGGTGTGAGCACATCTTGGAGATGTAGTCACATATTGACAAGCCGGGAGAGTTGGGTGTCAAAGTCTTGAGAAAGTTGGTGGTTCAATCACTTTCTAAGTCACATAGTGAGTTCCTTTGGGACACCTATGAAACAGACTATGACAAGACCCTTAATGATCTTATCTATTTGTTAAGATCAACTTCCTTAATACTTGATGGACATTGACAATAGTGACACAGGAAATCCAGTAAAGCATTCTCTTCCCAGTGGAAAGGGATCGGCCATAGTCAACTCGGTTGACCAAATGGTAAAGAGAAAAGCTAAGTCTATGATAGTCTCGTGTACCATTATCAAAGGGTCCATATGTTTATATTGCCAAAGGAAGGGGCATTGGTTGCAAAGCTGCCAAATTTACCTAAGGATGTTAAAGTCAATAAGTTTGACTCTACTTCAGGTAAATTCCACTATCTAACTCTGTTAAGTTTCTATTCTGAGATTCTTGATACATGATGTGACCGGGTCGCATGGTGATGGTTTAAGAATCAAAGGAAAGTGAAGAAACTTAAAGGAAGAATATGCTGAATCTGATCGCATAGATGGATTTCTATCGCATAGTTTGAAAAATCGGATTCTTGAGCTACTTCTTAGGAGTTATGAGATATTGCTTAGGAATAGATAACAACAAGTTTTCATATGGATTGTAAGGATAGTTTTTCCGCAAAGTTTTAAAATAAAAGGAAATTTTTGATTTTATTTATTTTAAAATATCCTTACAATGGCATCTGTGGAAATTTTTGTTGCTTATAAGATTCCATTAGTAGCAAGAGTGGAAGTATGAAATTGATTCTTTCATTTGTGGTAATGTCTAAATTTACCAAATAAGGAAAGATTCTCATCACCCAAGTTTCAATTGGACCGGAACTTGGAATCATGCAAGTTGTATAGCATGATGAATGAGAACTTTCAAGTTTTGGAAAATTAAGACTAATTACTTGTTCACATGGATGTGTGAGTCAAGTAAAGGACTTAGGGATCGAGTACATAGTCTTGTTCACTGATTTAGTCCACCACAAAAGTTTGATAAGACTATTCGTCATAGTTTACTAAAGCTCAGTAAATATGATTATACTTACAAGCTTAAGTGTAACTCTGAGACATTGGAAAAAAGGTTCCAATGTAAGGCATTGATTAGAATCCGCACTATCTCTTGGATGTTTGACAAGGGAGTCTTATAGGTCAAGAGGACAGTGGGAGTCTTAAAGGTCTTGAAAGTCTCAAGAACTAATCAAGAATAAAACCTGAAGTTCTTCGCTAGCACACGACTTGAGGTTTATAACCTATCGTGTTGACATATCTGTGCCCATTCCAGTTAAAGTTGGCTTTGCATATGAGTTCTTAGAGTTCTCAGTTTGTTGCATAACAACTTGGAAGCAATGGCAGGCCCTTGAGCTGCCAGGTGGCAAGAAGTTAAGATTGAGTTCAATCCATATGGTTTTGGATTTGTCATTATCTTTGTCTTGTGATTATGGTTTGACAAATTCATATGGGTAGGAACTCATACACCATATAAATCTAAGTGTCATAAGGTTTCTCTCCGATTCATGAAAATGATGGTGAGGAAACACTTTCACTAAGTAGATTTTATCTAGATAGCAATTGTGATATTTGCATTCTCAAAGTCGTTAGTGGAGCGCGTGTGGTTAACCGGCACACTAACCTGGACTTGTGAGAAGTGGCAAAAAGGTCTAAACATTATGATTACGGCATCCCTCTTCATAATTGTTTAGATACACAAGTGTGCTATCTAAGGGAAGGTGTATGATTTTGATAAAGACTTATCAAAACAATCTAGTATCAGAAATCTGAACTTTGGTAAGAAAGTCAGCTGATTTCTGAGTACATGTCAAAGCTAGTGGGAGCATAAGTGTTATGCTAATAATCATCATGTTAGTGGGAGCATGATAATTATGATAAGTATTGCAAGTTAGCAATGTTAATTATAGAAAACAAAAATTTTAATTGGGAAAAAGTTGTTTTGCTATAATTAAGGGAGAGGAAATTATACTTCATATCAAATCTATAAGGTTTAGATCTGAGGTTTTAATCATTTAGTCAAGGATATATATGAATTTCATGTTGGAATGGCTCAACATAAGGAAATTCTGTATATGGGTCCATTATTTGCGTTCTAAAATTCGATTATGATTACGGCATCCCTTTTCATAATCTGAATTATGAGAACTTGGCAAATTGAAATGGAAATATTATAGCAAAAGACTGGTTTAGTCTTTATGTAAGACATCATGAATCGTGTCCCATATGCTTCGGATATAGGATCGATTACATGTGCTATAATCATCCGTTCTAAAATTTTCCAAATGCCTGGGGCATTAAGAAGGGAAAAGGTTTAGAACTGGATATGACTAAAAGGATTAAACAATTGTCGAGGACAATCTAAGGTTTACCAAAGGTTGGTTGCTCAAGGACAATTGGAAGTATAGTGATAATTCTGGAAGGACCATATTGACATAGTCTGTAAGGAGGCAACTCTTGTTCAGAAGTGATAGTCAAAATGGAATCTGGAAATGTTTCAAAGTTAGAATTTTCAATCTGTTTAAGATTAGGAAACTTAATGCAAGAAGGATGTTTCCAAGGAGTTGATCTCCTTTGGAATACTCTGTAATGGTTGTTGTCAAGTCTTTATGACTTTGTACATAATCATTACAAGAGGATCAATGCATATAAGTTTAGAATCTAACAGATTTCAGTAAATGGCATGAATTTGGAATTCTTGCATTTGCAGTAAGGATTTGGGGGTGTGAAAAGAGAATCATTGAAGTTATGTTCAATTGATCTAGTTCACAAAGTAAAGATCATAGAAAAACATAGTATGCATACTTGGTGTGTGGCATGACTAGTGTTTTGAAAAAAAACATAGTGTACATGCTTGGAGCATGGGACAACTATTGTTTTAAATTCAAGAATAAAGTTGATAGCTGAAACAGTGTACAATGAATAATGTGTAATCATATGGTGATAAATAAAAGGTGTTTTATTTATGTTCAAAGGGTTGATACCATATTGGATTCAATTATTATTGTATTTCACTTTGCATGTTTTGACTTCCCAAATAAACTGGGTTATTCTTCCGGAATGACTAAGTTATTCAAACCATCCACAGTCGGTCATATTTTGGAAGTAGATATGAATTAAGACTGTCATGATGGGTTGTAGAGGTCTAAGGTGTTGGACAAGGCTACAACAATCATGAGTGCTCATAAGTTCTGAGTATTGGATTCAACCCGCGCTCATTGTAATCACTTCATGGATTTTATCACGAGTGATCATGAGACGATAATATCTTATATTCTTCAAACCTAGAGATATGAGTTGTTACTATGAGTTGATAGTACATTGATAGCACGAAAACGCATTTGGTAACTCGGTGCTATAAAACGTGCCTTTGTGTATGATTCAACAAGTAGTAGAACAAGCCATATGAGTCGAAGTTTATCCGTTCCTTTTACCTTCGGGATAAAAGCGATATCTGTGGGCCCCTCGATGATTTGATGATGACAAATGGAAGTGCTCGGCCGGGCCAGGACTGATTTGATTTGTTCAATTAGTCAGTTGTCATAAATCGGAAATCGGGAAACAACAAATGGACAGAGAGAATGATTATAATCCATGTCTCAGTCCATATGATATCTAGAATGGAGGAATATATGATCCCTTATCTAATGGACAAGTCACTGACAAAGGTCAGAGTTCATCTACAAGGTCAGAGTTCGACAGAAGCTTTTGAGAGCTACGATTGCCGGTTGGTTCCTGTAGTCATACGCAATAATAGTTTTAGACTTATCCAAGTGGGAGACTGTTGGATTAATGTCTAAGTCCATAACTATATTTGGTAAGACTTGACCCGACCCGGCATGGTCCATTTGGGTTGCATACCATCATGCACTTGAATGAGAGAAATAAGACACTTATGGTTATTAATATATTATAAGTTCTAGTATATTAATAATAAGAATAATAAGATTATTTAATTAGTATTGATCAAGAATTAATCTAGGATTAATTAAGTGATCAAAAGAAGACTAATTAAATATATGGGTTGATTGTGTAAATCATCCATACTTGTATAGTGGGCTAATGCTCCATGGATAATCAAGTTGGGCTAAAACCCATAGGATGGTCCATGGATGCTCCATGGTGTATTTGTACCCATGGATCCAAGGAAATGGAAAGCCATGACAATTAAGAGTTTACCCTAATTGTGTAACTATATAAGCATCTTATTATTGAGGAAAAATTGGCCACTAGTAGTATTCAAGAAAGGGCTAGCCGATTTTGGTGAGTGTAGAATTCTCTCAAGTCATTCTAAGTGTTTTGATGATTGTGATTCCATTTGAGGTGTCACACTTGGGGCACTAGGCACTCAAACTTCATGAAGACATTCTACACAAAGAGGTATGTATTCTATCTTGCTATAGTCATTGTTATGTATGCTAGATTAGGATAATACCTTGGAAGTTCTTATTTGCATGTATAATAGAGAAAACATAGATCCAAGGTATTTAGGGTTGCATGTACACTTAGGAAGTGTTAGAATGCTCAAAACCCATCAGAACTTTCCTATGTGCGCATGCAAAACCCTAATGCTTGGATCTAGGCTTTCTAATTAAACATGCTTTGAATCCAAGACTTCTAATGACTAATTAGGTATAAAACAATACAAAATCAGATCTAGAAGTTTACCTTTGAATGTATTGTTTTGATCTTGTTGTCTTGGAGCTCTAGAGTCACAATTGTCACTCCTCTAATGGCTTACAAACACCAAATATAAAAGAAGATGATTTGAGAGAGAGGTTAGAAGGAAGTAGGCCAGGGGTTCTCTACTTTAGATGAGATGCCGATTTCCCTTGGCCATGGGGTCTATTTATAGTTGTAAACTCCTTAAGGGTTTCACCTTAAACCCTAGTTGGATAATCTTTCCTTAAAGCAATCCAAATCCTTTCCTTAGATAAGCATTGGACGATTTGAGGCTATCCCTAGCCCTAGAATCTGTCCACCCTTCATCCAATAAGGATTTACAGTCTAAAGTGTAACTATCAAACAATTGACAGTTTATACCCTCTTATTTAATTAATCTCTTTAAGTCACCAAATTAATACTAATTAACTTATGACTTATATTAATCAAATAACAATATTATTATTCCTTATATTATTCTCATAATATATTAATAATATTTATTCTCTCATAATAAATCATCCTATCAAGTTGCTATAGTGAAGGCAACCCAAAAGGACCATGCATAATCGGGTCAAATACTTGCCTAATATAGTTGCAACCTTAGACACTATTCCAACAGTCTCCCACTTGGATAAGTCTAGTAACTATATGCACAAGTACAATTCGATTTGCAATCATAGCTCTCAAAGACGCTGTCAAACTCTGATCCAATCAATCTTGTCCTTTAGATAAGGGATCGTATAGTCCTCTGTTAGATATCATGCTGACAATATCTATGGAATGATTAGTCAAGCATTTAGGTTTCTCGATCTCTGATTTATTTGACATAGAACTTAATCGAACACATCAATTCAGTTTTGACCGGGCCCGGCACATAAGTCAAATCAAATCATCGAGCGGCCGAGATATCGCTTTTACCTTCTTAGGATAAAAGTTACATATAAACTTCGACTTATATGCATTTACTTATTCATTAATCAACTATACACAACAATGTGTTTTATAACACCGAGTTGCTGATGCGTTTTCGCATTATCAATGTACAATCAATTAACAAATAACAAACCATATATCTAGGTTTTAAGACTATATGATATTATCGTCTTGCGATCACCCTTTTTATATCATATTCCATAAGGTGATTCCAGCAAGCACGGGTTTGTTCCAATGCTCAAAAACCAGTTCATAAGGACTCATGAACATTGCAGCAACCCTTTGCTATGTCTAATACAATTTAGACAATCTACGGACCAATTCAGGACAATGTTCATTCATATCTACTTCTAACATATGAACGATTGTGGACAATTTGAATAATTCGATTATTCTAAATAAATTTAATTATTCTGGAAGTCAAAACATGCAAAATGAAACAATAGTTAAACAATTAACATAAGACAGTAACATTACTCATAAATAAAACTCCTTTATTTAATCATCAAATGTCAATTACATTTATCTATTACACATTTCTACTACTATCTAATCTATGCTAATATCATCCTTCAGCCCAATACTCCTAGCATGTTGCAAGTGCTTAACCCTACTCAGTCCCTTCATAAGCGGATCTGCTGGGTTATCTTCTGATGATATCCTCTTCACTACGAGTTGTCCTTCTTCTACACGATGTCTAGTAAAGTGATATTTTCTGTCGATATGTCTTGATCTACCATGATCCCTCGGTTCCTTGGTCAGGGCAATCGCTCCATCGTTATAACAGAAAATCTCCATGGGCTCCTTTATGGCGGGCACAACTCCAAGATCACCGATGAAGTTCTTCAGCCATATTGCCTCCTTCGACGCTTCACTCGCTGCAATGTACTCTGATTCGCACGTTGAATCAGCTACGGTTTCCTGTTTGGAACTTTTCCATGTCACTGCTCCTCCATTCAGGGTAAAGACCCAGCCCGACTGCGAACGGTAGTTGTCCCTGTCGGTCTGAAAGCTGGCGTCACTATACCCTCGCACCTTCAAGTCATCACTCCCTCCGAGGACTAAGAACCATTCCTTCGTCCTCCAAAGGTACTTAAGGATATTCTTCACCGCAATCCAATGGGCTCTGCCAGGGTTCCCTTGATATCTACTAACCATGCTCAAAGTAAAGGTTACATCAGGGCGAGTACAAGTCATAGCGTACATGATCGAGCCAACTACGGAAGCGTATGGAACTCGGCTCATTTCTGCTATTTCTGCTTCGGTACTCGGACTTTGAGTCTTACTCAACTTGGTATTACTTTGTATTGATAATTCTTCCTTCTTCGAGTTTTCCATACTAAAAAGTTTTAGTACCTTCTCTAAGTAAGTGTTCTGACTAAGTCCTATTAGTCTCTTACTTCTTTCTCTCACTATCCTTATTCCTAAAATGTAAGAAGCCTCTCCGAGGTCCTTCATAGCGAAGCACTTCCCGAGCCAGGACTTAACCTCCTGCAAAGTCGGGATGTCGTTTCCTATGAGTAATATGTCATCGACATATAGAACAAGGAAGCTTACTATACTCCCACTGGCTTTGACATATACACACGATTCATCTTCGCTTCGTACAAATCCAAACTCTTTGACTTTCTCATCGAAGCAAAGATTCCATCTGCGAGACGCTTGCTTAAGTCCATAAATGGACTTCTCAAGCTTACACACTGTATTCGGATGTTTTGGATCCACAAACCCCTCTGGCTGAGCCATGTAAACATCCTCAGCCAACTTCCCATTAAGGAAAGCGGTCTTGACATCCATTTGCCAAATCTCATAATCATGAAATGCGGCAATCGCTAGCATCACTCTAATAGACTTTATCTTCGCAACTGGTGAGAAGGTCTCATCATAGTCAACTCCGGGAGTTTGAGTAAATCCCTTCGCAACCAATCGCGCTTTATATGTGTGTACTTTTCCATCCACGTCGGTCTTCTTCTTGAAGATCCATTTGCACCCAACGGTCTTACGTTCGGGCACATTATCAACCAAGTTCCAAACTTGGTTATCATACATGGATTGGATCTTGCTATCCATTGCCTCTTTCCATTTTGCTGACTCCGGGCCTACCATGGCTTCCTTATAGCTATTAGGTTCATCAAGATTTATTAGTGTACCATCACTAATATACGTATCCCCTTCGGTAGTAATATGAAAACCATAAAACTAGGGTTGAACTCTAACTCTATCGAAACGTCTAAGAGGTAATGACTCGTCAATCGGTTCAACCGGAGTTTCCTCCTCGGGTTGAGTGCCAGCGGTAGAGGTTCCTTCATCTATCGATTCTTGAATCTCTTCAAGCTCAATTTTCCTCCCACTGTCTCCTTGGCCTGTGAGTTCTCGCTCTCGGAAAACTCCTCTCCTCGCAACAAAGACAACATTGTCCTTCGGTCTATAGAAAGAGATATCCAAAGGATTTCTGTGGGTAGCCGACGAAAATACATCGCTCACTTCGAGGTTCGAGCTTGTCGTGAGTATCTCGTCTTACGAAAGCCTCGCAACCCCAAACCTTGATATGTGCCAACGAGGGAGCTTTCCCTGTCCACATCTCGTGAGGTGTTTTGGCAACCTTCTTAGTAGGGACTCGGTTAAGGATATGGGCGGCAGTCTCTAAGGCATACCCCCAAAAAGAGATAGATAGTGAAGCACGACTCATCATAGAGCGAACCATATCCAATAAGGTTCGATTACGCCTTTCTGCCACACCATTCAATTGTGGTGTGCTAGGTGGCGTCAATTGTGAAACTATTCCACACTCCTTGAGATAATCGTGGAATTCAAGACTTAGGTACTCTCCTCCTCGATCGGATCGAAGCATCTTGATTTTCCTGCCCAATTGATTCTCCACTACATTCTTGAACTCTTTGAACTTTTCAAAAGTTTCTAACTTTTTCTTGATTAAATAGATATACCCATATCTACTATAGTCATCGGTAAAGGTCACGTAGAAGCGGTTCCCATCCTTCGTGGTTGATCTAAACGGTCCACATACATCGGTATGTATTAGGTCCAATAGACCCTCACCCCTTTCACACGTGCTCGTGAAGGGTGACTTAGTCATCTTTCCAAGTAAACAAGATTCGCATGTGTCATCTTCCCTAAGGTAGAATGACTCCAACACTCCATCCTTTTGGAGTTGGGCTATGTGTTTCTTGTTGACATGTCCAAGACGACAATTCCATAAGGATGCTCTATCCATACTATTGGAAGAATCTATGTTCAAAACATCATTTCCTAAGTTATCAACAATCATAACAGTTTCATATATTCCATTACATGGTATAGCTTCAAAATAAAATACACCATTTAGATAAGCTAAAATAGAACCATTCTCATTATTAAAAGAAAATGTAAAACCTTGTCTAAACAAACCATGAAAGGAAATGATGTTTCTAGCCATTTCTGGCGAATAGCAACAATTGTTCAAATCTAAACTTAAACCATTCCTAAGTACTAAAGAATACACTCCAATCTTGGTCACAGGCGACGATCTTCTGTTCCCCATGATTAGATTTATTCTTCCAGCCTACACATCCCTATTTCTTGTTAGTCCCTACACATTAGAACAAATGTGGTAACCACAACCGGTATCAAGAGCCCAGGAAATAGCATGAGATGAATCGTTAGATTTGATTGTGTATATACATGCAAAAGATGGCTTGATCTTTCCTTCCTTGATGGCTTGCAGGTACTCTGGGCAGCTTCTCTTCCAATGTCCTATCTTGTGGCAGTGGTGGCACTCTGCCTCCTTCGGGTTAGGGCAGGGTTTAGCAGGATCAAATTTGGTCCCACTAGAAGAGGCACCATCTCGGGCTTTAACCTTACGATAGTTCTTACACGAAGCCTTCCTCTTCTTTCCCTTTCCTTGTCCAATAGCCAAGACAGGAGCAGCGGGCGGATTGGGAGTTGGTGCAACAAAGTTGTCCTTGAAGTTGCTCTCAGCGACCCTCAAGAGACCTTGGAGTTTGCTTAGGGTGACCTCCTCTTTGTTCATGTGGTAGGTCATCCTAAATTGATTGTAGCTTGGAGGCAAAGAGTGCAACACCATGTTGATTGCCAAGTCTTCCCCAAAATCAACATTCAACTTGCGAAGGCGGTCGACATACCTTTGCATCTTTTGCAGGTGCACGGTAAGAGACTCTCCATGACCCATCTTAGCGGAAATCATATTAGTGAAAATCTCATAACGCTCCGATCTCGCGTTTTGGTGGTATCTCTCCAATAAGTCTTGATGCATCTCGTACGGGTACATGTCCTCATAGGACTTTTGGAATTCGGAGTTCATGGTGGCTATCATGATGCAATGTACCTTCGTTGCATCGCGCTCATGAGTTTCAAAAGCGGTCATTTCAGCCGGAGTAGCGATTTCAGGGTTGATTTTCTCGAGCTTCTCATCGAGGACATACTCCTTATCCTCATAGCGAGCAATGGTGCGAATGTATCTTATCCATTCGCTAAAGTTCGTCCCATCGAAAGTGACCTTTTGACAAAGGCTCATCAATGTGAAAGAACTAGCAGCAGCGTTGTTTGTGTTTGACATCTACAAATATAAAGGACAAAGATAGATTAGAATATGAATCCCTAATTATCACCGAATAAGAAAAATTAGGGCTAGGATCCAAAACCAATATTTACATATTAGAAAAGGGATGCCGTAATCTAACATGCAAATAATATGAAGGTAAGTGAATGACGATTCACTAATTCTCCACCATAAAAACATAACTTTAAGTCCTAAATGTATTGAGAATTCCTAGGTTTGGATGAGATTCATTGAAACTATTCAATGGCATGTTTAAATCTCGATATGCCCCTCTTGTTTGTGACTCGGATACCGAGGATCACAAAGCGGGTGTGAATTACCATGCAAATTCACATGGTGCCTTCATTGTAACGATCACCTATTCGATGTGCCGTTAAACCACACACGCTCCATCGAACTATGATAAACAATGAATCACCCTTTGCCACCTTTGCTTAGAACCAATTAGTGTGCTGGTAAACCACACACGCTCCACTAACTTCTTAGCAAGGGTGCAAAGTGCAATTTCATGGGATTGCATCAATTCACTTTTCCTAAAGTAAATAAGATTGGGAAATTTAAAAAAAAATGTGTAGTTACTTTGTATTTCATATTATACTTTTAATGAGAGGATGAGGTTGCCCTATCCTACCCGTTCGGCTAACGACCCTCCACCGATCAAGCAAGCGGTGGGTGTGAGTGTACACCCATTAAGCTCCATTTTATAGGCCGCAACCTTATACCTACCTTATAGATCGGCTTCATGAATGAGGCCTACTAACGGTAAGACTAGCATTTTAGTTATACATATATATATATATATATATATATATATATATATATATATATATATATATTAATCTTGTAATATTATATTAGTATAGGGTTGTATTTTAAACTTTTAAAAATCTAGGGTTTGAAATTTAAACTGTCTAAATTAAAACTTTTAATCACAAAACATAAATTTCAAAACTTGAGGACAAGTTTTAAACATTTAACACATGGAGGATCAAATAGCAAATAATCTCAATTAATAATTAATTCCATAATTATCCATATTTGATTTATTTAATGATTTCTTGCAAGATAATTACCAAATTAATCAAAATAATTAATTAATTATCATATAAGGAAATTAAATATTTTATTAGTTGATAAATTAGATCAAGATTATAGTCATATATATCAGAAAATCGGATTAGGGTTGATCTAATATGATAAAGGCAAGTTTCCATAAGATAAATATGAAAAAATCCCGAATCTGGCCCTTCCTGACACTTGAACTCGTCGAGTTCCCAACTGGACTCGTCGAGTCCACCATGGGACTCGTCGAGTTCATGACACAGAGACACAAAATTCGAATTTTGCAAACAAGATTCAAACAAAGAAGCAACAATTTAATAGAAACCAATCTAGTCTCTGATACCACTGATGGGTTTTAGCCATAAGAACTTTCCTATGTGCGCATGCAAAACCCTAATGCTTGGATCTAGGCTTTCTAATTAAACATGCTTTGAATCCAATACTTCTAATGACTAATTAGGTATAAAACAATACAAAATTAGATCTAGAAGTTTACCTTTGAATCTCTTGTTTTGATCTTGTTGTCTTGGAGCTCTAGAGTCACAATTGTCACTCCTCTAATTACAAACACCAAATAGCAAAGAAGATGATTTGAGAGAGAGGTTAGAAGGAAATCGGCCAGGGGTTCTCTACATTAGATGAGATGCCGATTTCCCTTGGCCATGGGGTCTATTTATACTTGTAGACTCCTTAAGGTCGAGTCTGAGATAATCCCATGCGCCATTCTGAAAGAGTCTGTTCGTTTCTATTGCTAAGAGAACGTGCATTGGATGCGAAGCTACCCTATCTACCTGAAGGATCGCAAAGATGGTAAAGTCAATATGTATGACTCTACTTCAGGTAAATGCACTATCTAAGTCTATTAAGTTTCTATTTATAGATTCTTAATACATGATGTGATAAGATTGCATTTTTATGTTTTGTAGGATCAAAGAAAAGAAAGGAAGATTAAAGGAAGGGTGAGCATAGTCTGGTCGCATAGAGATGGATTTTGATCGCATGGTTTGATGATCGGATTTTTGAGCTGCTGCTTAGGAGTTATGATAGATTGCTTATGATTATTTAATAACATAGTTTTCACTTGTACTTGCGTTGTGAGGACAAGCTTTTTGCATTTTTATAAATAAAGAAAAAAAAATGATTTGGGCTTATTTTATATTTCCTTGCAATGGTATTTGTGAAAATTGGTGTTTATATATTATTAAGCAATATAGGAAATGGATTTGATTTTTAGTTATATCATGTGTGTTAAGTGTCCTAGTTTACCAAATAAGGAAAGATTCTCATCACCCAATTTTTAATTTAGTAGAGACTTGGAATCATGTGACTTGTATTGTGTGATGAATTTGAATTTTCATCTTTGGGAAATTAAGACTGATAACTTGTTCACATATGTATGTGAGTCAATTGAAAGAGTTAAGGATCAAGTGCACATTGATGTGTACTATTCAGATCCACCACAAGAGTGATAAAGACTATTCATCGTGATTTACTAATGGTGAAGTAAATTTTGTTATGCTTACATGTTTAAGTATAATTCTAGTACCTTGAAAAGTTTCAAAGTATATCTAGAACGAATAAGAAGAATCAATTAGGTAGAAAGATGAAAGTTTCTCCAATCTGAAAGGAAACTAGAGTACTTTAGTATTGTGTTTTATGATCATCGTTATGATTATGGAACCATGTCACAATTGATCCTCCAAGGACACCTTAGTGCATTTATATGACTAAGGAGAAGAATCATGAATTGTTAAAATGGTTAAAATTAAAAGGATGAGTCATACTTCGTTCCAAAATCGCTTCTTAAAGTTATAATCTAGTTACTCCAATTTATACCTTGAGTAACATTTTCTAAGTAGGTTTATAACACCTCATGAAATGTGGAGTAGAAATGTTTCTTACTCTTGTACATTTGGAATTGGTAGTTGTGATGTTTTGGCTAAAACAAAGACCAACTAAGACCATTTAGATGAAGTGTTTTTCTTGATAAGAACCCACACTAACTCTTGAATATTTATTTGTCAAGTAATGTTTCTTGACAAGAAAATCTTATATGTCAAGAGGTCAGTGGGAGTCTTAATAATCTTGAATAGTTTCAAGAACTAATCAAGAATAAACCTATTGTTTATCACTAGCACACGACTTAAGGTTCATAACCTATAATGTTGACACATTCTTGTTTCTTTGCCATTCCAGTTAAGTTGACTATGCATGTGAGTTCTATAAGTCCTCATTTGATCGCATAAGGCAAAGCACCTTTATCAATGAATGTACATTGATATGTGTGAGTGAGCTGCTCAATAACTTGGAAGCAATGGTAGGACCTTGTGCTACCAAATGGCAAGAAATTAAGATTGAACAAGTTTAGTCCATATGAGTTCGAATTTGTCACAAACCTTGTCTTGTGATTATCATTATGAAAAATTCACATGGATAGGAGCACATACACCAAAAAATCTAAGTAGGAAGACGTTTCTCTCTACTTCATGAAAATGACTGTGAGGAAAAGCTTTCACTAAGTAGATTTTGAGGAGATAGCGGTTGTGTTAATTGCATTCTTAGATTCAAATATGATTACGATATCCCTCCTCATAGTTTGAATTGTGAGAAATCACAAATAGTTTGAACATTCGGAATTTATTGTTCTAAGTTCTAAATAGTTTAGACACACATATGAGCTTTCTAATAAAAGGTGTATGAGCTTAGATAAGGACTTATCGAAACATATCGTATCAGATATCTGAACTTCGGAAAGAAAGTCAATAAGTATTGATTTCTAGAAGTCCAATTGTGGTTTTTGGGCACGTCAAAACTAGTGGGAGCATAAGTGTTATGTTGGAAAGAATGTAATTATTATGCTAGTGGGAGCAAAATTATTACGTTAAGTGTTGCGAGTTAGCAATACTAATTATAGGAAACAAAGTTTTTATTTGCAAAGTTGCAGAGTTTGAAAAGTTGTTTTGGTATAGTAAAATTTAAGGGAGAGGATACATATACTTTATTTCGAATCTAAAAGTTTAGATTAAAGTATTAATCAGACTTAGCATGAGCATATATGAATATTAGTTTGAAATGTTTCAACATTGGAAATTTTATATATGGAAATATTATAGCGAGAGACTGGTAAAGTATCATGTCTTTATGAATCTTGTCCCATATGCTTCAGGTATAGGATCGATGGTATATGTTATAATGTTCACGTGTTCTGATTTTCCAAATGCCTAGGGCACTAAGAGAAAATAAGAACCAGAATCGGACATGACTAAGGTTATTAAACAACTGTCAAGGACGATCTGAGGTTCGCTAAGGATTGGTCGCTTGTAGGCAGTTGGAAGTATAGTAATGAATGGAGCATATTGACATTATTATGAATAGATAGGATGAATTGTCCTATGGAAAATATCGAAATGTTTCCATAATGGGAGATGGATATTAAGAATCTATGTGTAGGTTAGAAACTTTTATGCAAGAAGGATGTTCAAAGGAACGTACTTTGAATTTGAGATTACGCATCCATGAAATTTTTTAGTTATCAATCTCCAATGGAAAGTTTTGTAATTGGAAAAGTCTTTGTGACTTTGGTGCCTTAACATTACAAAAGGATCATTGCATCATAGTTTAGAATCTAACACAATCTAATAGTGGCAAGAGTTTGGTATTCTTACACTTATGATAAGGATTGGGAAGGGTGAAATGAGCATCATTGGAAATGTGTTAAATTGATCTATTTCACAAAGAAATGACCATAGATAAACATAGTGTGAATGCTTAGATCATGGGATAACTATTGTTTTAACTCAAGTATTAAGTTGGTTAGTCGAAACATTATACAGTGTGTAATCAATATGGTGATTAAATAATAAGTGTTTTATTTATATTCAAAACTGTTAAGACCATATTGGAATGGATTATTCATGTGTTTCACTGTTCATGGTTTACTTCCCGAATAATAAGATCATTCAAATATCCACAGTCAATCATACTTTGGAAGTAAGTAATGAGGCAAGATTGTCATGAATCCGACTGTAAATTGACTAACTGTATAGACCTAGCAAAAGTTTGTTGCAGGGTTCATGAGTGCTCCTGAAATAGGATTTGAGTATTGGATTAAACCCACGCTCATCTAAATCACTTCATGGATTTTATCACGAGTGATTGTGAAACGATAATATCTTATACTCTTGAAACAGAGACATATTATTTGTAATTTACAAGTTGATTGCACATTGATGATACGTAAACGCACCAGTAAATTGGTGTTAAAAAGCATATTGTTGTGTGTGATTTGATGTGTAAATTGATCAAGCATATGAGTTGACGTTTATCCATTCCATTTAACTAATGTGGGATAAAAGCGATATATGTGGGCCCCTCGATGATTTAGTGATGACACCCTAAGCGCTTGGCCAAACCTAGACTAAGTTAATGTGTTCAATTGTAGTCTGATTGCCAGTCGTCATAAGTCGGAAATCGAGAAACAACACATGGACAGAGAGAATGATTATAATCCATGTCTCAGTCCATATGATATCCCGTAGAATGGAGGAGTATATGATCCCTTATCTAAAGGGCGCATTATTGACTAGGTCAGAGTTCGACAACGAATTTTGAGAGCTACGATTGCTAATCGGATTTTGAAGTTACATTGGAAATTATAGTTATTAGACTTATCCAAGTGTCAGACTATTGGATTAGGTGTCTAATCCCATAACTATAATTCGTATGTACTTGACCCGATAGTAGCATGGTCCTTTTTGGTTGCCTTCACCGGAGCAATTTGATAGGAGGGATATTTGAGAAAGAGGTTATTTGTGATTTATTAGTATATTATAAGAATAATATATTAATTTTGAAATCATATGCTTTAATTGGTATTGATCAAGAATTAATTTGGAATTAATTTAGTGATCAAAAGAGACTGATTAAATTAACAGGGATTGATTAAGTAAATCATTGATACATATAGTTTGGGCTAATGATCCATGTTGATTAGGGATGGACTAAATCTATGTGAGAGTCCATGAAGAGTTTGTCCAAAAGGCTATCAAATAAGTTATTAGATTAAAGGCCTAAATGAATGAATTAGTGTTTACAAGTTGAAACCCTAGGAATTCCACACTATAAATGGAACCCCAACACTCCTAAAATCGGCCAAGACTTCCAAGAAGAAACCCTAGCCGATTTTTGGTGCCTCCTAGCCTCTCTCTCATAATCCTCCATTGTTGTTGGTGTTTGTGACTTATTTGAGTTACCACATTTGAGGTACTAAGCTCTTGAAAGGCCAAGTTCTACAAGCTACAACAAACAGGTATTCATCTAACTTGTTTTATGTTGTAAATCTCAAAATTGGATGCTTGTTAGGGTTCATGCTTTAAGTAATATGAAATTGCATGTATATCTTGAGAAAACTTAGATCCAGAGCATTAGGGTTGTATGTGCACCATAGGATTGTTATAGTGCTCAAAACCCATCAAGTAGTTCAAGTTGGTCAATCACTTTGTTGTTTATGATTGTCGAATGACTCTTCCTACTCTACTTTCCAAGCTCACAAGCAACACAGAGATGCTCCTTATCAAACTTCAAAAGTGGAAGTCCTAAGACATGGTTACCAAGTACCAGTTTGTTGATGTCCTTGAAATTCATATGTGAAAGCCTTCGATGCCAAAGCGAACTATCATCCGAAGATGCCTTTGTGAGAAAGCAAATGGCTGGCTTCCTTTTGATAGGATTTAGATTCAATGGATACATTTCACCTTTTCTCTTGCACTTCAGAAGCACTGTTTTGGACTTCTTTCCAATAATCTCAGATCCCTCATCGTCAAATGACACTTTCAGCCTGGTACTTACAACCAGTTGAGAATTCCCCATTTGTAATCATGCCATATCCTTTTATTTCCCCTAGTGAAATATTTCCAAACTTGACTCGTCCTCCATCTTTCAGCGATCTAAATTCCCTTAATTCCTCTCTCCTTCCCATCATGTGACATAAACAACCACTATCAATATACCATTCGGAGTCGAACTGCTTTTCACGTATCACCTACAAAAATCAGAGAGATTTAGGAACCCAAAGTTATTTGGGTCCACGTCAGGCCTTTTTAGAGACAAGGAAAGTTATAGCTTCATCAACCAAGTAAGATCGCTTTATCTAAGTTGAATTCTCTCGTTTCATTACTTTAAAAACAATTAACCTTTTATCATTGGGATCTCTTTTAAAGGAAGTTTTGGTTATTTAGTTGCAATTTTTTGCCTGTCAACCTTTTTCTCAAACTTCTTTTCCTCCTTTTTAAGTGAGTTTCAGATTTCTTGATGGAAGTTTTAGGTTCCGAAACCACCTTTCCTTTTCCCTTAACATCTTTCGATGTAATGACAGATTTTGAAATACTTATTTTTTGAGAAAAACTGGGTTTAGTCATGTCCAAGGGTTTCGTTGTTTTGAAAACGATGGTTTTGCAAAAACTTTTGATTTCTGAAAGACCTATGGTTTCATCTGCCTTATGAATGGGAGCAGAACAAAAGAATTCATCGCATCTATCTGAATTATCTTCTACCACAAGGGAAGATAATTATATTGTCCGATTTTTGTTCTGTCCAAAAGTTGCGAAAAACTAATTCGTAACAGTTTGAACTTTCAGAAAAACTGTTGCCTTTTCTTTTAAAACCTGTGAATCTTTGTTTTCATAAAAACGAACATACTCAACTGAATTTTCAGAAATCAAAATTTTATTTTGTTCAAATTCACTTTTTAAAAATTTTGAGCAATCAATCTCATCCTCCACAAAAATTTGACTCATGTTACTATCATCATCAAATTCAGATACATTTACAACATCAAGATATTTATGAACTCAATTCTTTGCATAATGAGTCAAATTTATGTATAGTATCATTTTTAATTTGCTATTTATCTTTCTCACTCAAAATTTGTTTCAACATATTATTATGCTCTTTGGACTGTATGTAAGCTTCAATTTTGTCTAGTACAATTCTGTAACAACCAGAGACATCGTCAGAGGAAACAATGGATTCGCATTTATAGCACTCTGCATCAATTTCGCCCTCTTTTAATTCGAGAAAGGGCAAAATCATTTTGTGTATATTCTTGCCTATTTCACAGTCAAGATGCAGTTGAGTAATATTGAAATAAAGATGTTCAACAATCATACATAAAATATTTCTTTGTTTTAAAATCCCTAGATTGTCTCGTTTCAAATAAATAGCATCATCCCTAGACCTAGACAGCTCTAACTCCAACTTCTCAATCTACATCCATCTCTCTTCACTCTTTTTTGTCACCCTGTTGATTTGATCAGTTAAGTTAGAATTACTTAAACGGGTTCTTTTCAAGCTATCGCTAAAACTGGAAAAAATAATTTTTAAATCATCTAATTCAGTTTCATACCGAGCAACAGGAATATTAAGAGACTCGAAAATAGATTGTACCTTGCTGACTACTTTCTCTCACTCACTGATCTGCAAACAAAAGGATGTTGCAGCAAAGCAGTTGTTGGAGACCTGGCCGCCATCAATAGCATATCCTTTTTGCTCCGAGAAATCATTTGAACCATCAAACACGTTCCCTTGTACTGAGGGACTTCTGAATTTGCTACGAAACATGATCCATGCATAGGATTGTGAACTTCTTCATCCCCTGAATCAGTCGACCAAAATTCAACACTTCCAAACTCTACATCATCTTCCTGGACAATCAAAGAAGGCTTAGCATCATCAACACTATTTTTCTTTATAATCTCCTTAATATGCACTCTTTTCCAAATGATTCTTTCCACGACAACAATTGCAGTAGTAGCCAAAATCTCTCACCAGCTTCTTTTCTTTCTTTACCTCATCATTTTGCGCGTTGTTGAGGCTTTCATCCTTTGCTTTGTCTGAACTGTAATTTCCTTGCCAGTTCCTATATTTGAGACGTCGAAAGTGTTGGGTTTTGAGCATTCTAACACTTCCTAAGTGTACATGCAACCCTAAATACCTTGGATCTATGTTTTCTCTATTATACATGCAAATAAGAACTTCCAAGGTATTATCCTAATCTAGCATACATAACAATGACTATAGCAAGATAGAATACATACCTCTTTGGTGTAGAATGTCTTCATGAAGTTTGAGTGCCTAGTGCCCCAAGTGTGACACCTCAAATGGAATCACAATCATCAAAACACTTAGAATGACTTGAGAGAATTCTACACTCACCAAAATCGGCTAGCCCTTTCTTGAATACTACTAGTGGCCAATTTTTCCTCAATAATAAGATGCTTATATAGTTACACAATTAGGGTAAACTCTTAATTGTCATGGCTTTCCATTTCCTTGGATCCATGGGTACAAATACACCATGGAGCATCCATGGACCATCCTATGGGTTTTAGCCCAACTTGATTATCCATGGAGCATTAGCCCACTATACAAGTATGGATGATTTACACTATCAACCCATATATTTAATTAGTCTTCTTTTGATCACTTAATTAATCCTAGATTAATTCTTGATCAATACTAATTAAATAATCTTATTATTCTTATTATTAATATACTAGAACTTATAATATATTAATAACCATAAGTGTCTTATTTCTCTCATTCAAGTGCATGATGGTATGCAACCCAAATGGACCATGCCGGGTCGGGTCAAGTCTTACCAAATATAGTTATGGACTTAGACATTAATCCAACAGTCTCCCACTTGGATAAGTCTAAAACTATTATTGCGTATGACTTCAGGAACCAACCGGCAATCGTAGCTCTCAAAAGCTTCTGTCGAACTCTGACCTTGTAGATGAACTCTGACCTTTGTCAGTGACTTGTCCATTAGATAAGGGATCATATATTCCTCCATTCTAGATATCATATGGACTGAGACATGGATTATAATCATTCTCTCTGTCCATTTGTTGTTTCCCGATTTCCGATTTATGACAACTGACTAATTGAACAAATCAAATCAGTCCTGGCCCGGCCGAGCACTTCCATTTGTCATCATCAAATCATCGAGGGGCCCACAGATATCGCTTTTATCCCGAAGGTAAAAGGAACGGATAAACTTCGACTCATATGGCTTGTTCTACTACTTGTTGAATCATACACAAAGGCACGTTTTATAGCACCGAGTTACCAAATGCGTTTTCGTGCTATCAATGTACTATCAACTCATAGTAACAACTCATATCTCTAGGTTTGAAGAATATAAGATATTATCGTCTCATGATCACTCGTGATAAAATCCATGAAGTGATTCCAATGAGCGCGGGTTGAATCCAATACTCAGAACTTATGAGCACTCATGAGTGTTGTAGCCCTTTGTCCAACACCTTAGACCTCTACAAGCCAACCCATGACAGTCTTAATTCATATCTACTTCCAACATATGACCGACTGTGGATGGTTTGAATAACTTAGTCATTCCGGAAGAATAACCCAGTTTATTCGGGAAGTCAAAACATGCAAAGTGAAACACAATAATAATTGAATCCAATATGGTATCAAAACCTATGAACATAAATAAAACACCTTTTATTTATCACCATATGATTGCACATTATTCATTGTATACTGTTTCAGCTATCAACTTTATTCTTGAATTTAAAACAATAGTTGTCCCATGCTCCAAGCATGTACACTATGTTTTTTTCAAAACACTAGTCATGCCACACACTAAGTATGCATACTATGTTTGTCTATGATCTTTACTTTGTGAACTAGATCCATTGAACATAACTTCAATGATTCTCTTTTCACACTCCCAAATCCTTACTGCAAATGCAAGAATTCCAAATTCATGCCATTTACTGGAATCTGTCAGATTCTAAACTTATGTGCATTGATCCTCTTGTAATGATTATGCACAAAGTCATAAAGACTTGACAACAAACATTACAGATCATTCCAAAGGAGATCAACTCCTTGGAACCATCCTTCTTGCATTAAGTTTCCTTAATCTTACACAGAGTGAAAATTCTAACTTTGAAACATTTCCAGATTCCATTTTGACTATCACTTCTGAACAAGAGTTGCCTCCTTACAGATTATGTCAATATGGTCCTTCAAGAATTATCACTATACTTCCAACTGTCCTTGAGCAACCAATCTTTGGTAAACCTTAGATTGTCCTCGACAATTGTTTAATCCTTTTAGTCATATCCAGTTCTAAACCTTTTCCCTTCTTAATGCCCCAGGCATTCGGAAAATTTTAGAACGGATGATTATAGCACATGTAATCGATCCTATATCCGAAGCATATGGGACACGATTCATGATGTCTTACATAAAGACTAAACCAGTCTTTTGCTATAATATTTCCATTTCAATTTGCCAAGTTCTCATAATTCAGATTATGAAAAGGGATGCCGTAATCATAATCGAATTTTAGAACGCAAATAATGGACCCATATACAGAATTTCCTTATGTTGAGCCATTCCAACATGAAATTCATATATATTCTTGACTAAATGATTAAAACCTCAGATCTAAACCTTATAGATTTGATATGAAGTATAATTTCCTCTCCCTTAATTATAGCAAAACAACTTTTTCCCAATTAAAATTTTTGTTTTCTATAATTAACATTGCTAACTTGCAATACTTATCATAATTATCATGCTCCCACTAACATGATGATTATTAGCATAACACTTATGCTCCCACTAGCTTTGACATGTACTCAGAAATCAGCTGACTTTCTTACCAAAGTTCAGATTTCTGATACTAGATTGTTTTGATAAGTCTTTATCAAAATCATACACCTTCCCTTAGATAGCACACTTGTGTATCTAAACAATTATGAAGAGGGATGCCGTAATCATAATGTTTAGACCTTTTTGCCACTTCTCACAAGTCCAGGTTAGTGTGCCGGTAAACCACACACGCTCCACTAACGACTTTGAGAATGCAAATATCACAATTGCTATCTAGCTAAAATCTACTTAGTGAAAGTGTTTCCTCACCATCATTTTCATGAATCGGAGAGAAACCTTATGACACTTAGATTTATATGGTGTATGAGTTCCTACCCATATGAATTTGTCAAAACCATAATCATAAGACAAAGATAATGACAAATCCAAAACCATATGGATTGAACTCAATCTTAACTTCTTGCCACCTGGCAGCTCAAGGGCCTGCCATTGCTTCCAAGTTGTTATGCAACAAACTGAGAACTCTAAGAACTCATATGCAAAGCCAACTTTAACTGGAATGGGCACAGATATGTCAACACGATAGGTTATAAACCTCAAGTCGTGTGCTAGCGAAGAACTTCAGGTTTTATTCTTGATTATTTCTTGAGACTTTCAAGACCTTTAAGACTCCCACTGTCCTCTTGACATATAAGACTCCCTTGTCAAACATCCAAGAGATAGTGCGGATTCTAATCAAGAAAAACACTTTACCCAATTGGCCTAAGTTGGTCTTTGTTTTTATCCAAAACATCACAACTTACCAATTTCAAATGTACAAGAGTAGAAAAACTTTTACTCTTACATTTGACAAGTGTTTTAACCTTCTTTTGAGACATGTCACTCAAATTACAATCTTGGAGTATGACTCTAAGACTTGTATTGGAACGAAGTATGACTCATCTTCTTGATTTAACCACTTCAACAATTCAAGATCCCTCTTCTTAGTCATAAGAATGCACTAAGATTTCCTTAGAGAACTAATTGTGCTATGGTTTCTTAATCATTAAGATGATCACAAAAACTGATACTAAAGTACTCTCCCATCTTTTCAGATTTGAGAAACTTTTATCCTTCTGCCTAAATTGATTCTTCTTATTCGCTCTGCCTTACATTGGAACCTTTTCCAATGTCTCAGAGTTACACTTAAGCTTGTAAGTATAATCATATTTACTGAACTTAAGTAAATCATGACGAATAGTCTTATCAAACTTTTTGTGGTGGACTTGACCAGTGCACAAGAATGTGTACTCGATCCCTTAGTCCTTTACTTGATTCACACATCCATGTGAACAAGTAATTAGTCTTAATTTTCCAAAACTTGAAAGTTCTCATTCATCATGCTATACAACTTGCATGATTCCAAGTTCCGGTCCAATTGAACCTTGGATGATGAGAATCTTTCCTTATTTGGTAAATTTAGACATTACCACAAATGAAAGAATCAATTTCATATTTCCACTCTTGCTCTTAACGGAATTATATAAGCAACAATTTTTCCTCAAATGCCATCGTAAGGATATTTTAAAATAAATAAAATCAAAAAATTCTCTTTTATTTTAAAACTTTGCGGAAAAAACTTATCCTTACAATCCATATGAGAACTTGTTGTTATCTATTCCTAGGCAATATCTCATAACTCCTAAGAAGTAGCTCAAGAATCCGATTTTTCAAACTATGCGATAGAAATCCATCTACGCGATCAGATTCAGCATATTCTTTCTTTAAGTTTCTTCACTTCTTTCCTTTGATTCTTAAAACATCTCCATGTGACCCAGTCACATCATGTATCAAGAATCTCAGAATAGAAACTTAACAGAGTTAGATAGTGGAATTTACCTGAAGTAGAGTCAAACTTATTGACTTTAACATCCTTAGGTAAATTTGGCAGCTTCGCAACCAATGCCCTTTCTTTGGCAATACAAACATATGGACCCTTTGATAATGGTACACAGGACTATCACAGACTTAGCTTTTCTCTTTACCATTTGGTCAACCGAGTTGACTATAGCCGATCCCTTTCCATTGGGTAGAGAATGCTTTACTGGATATCCAATGTCATCATTGTCAATGTCCATAAGGTTTTAGGAAGTTGATCTTAACAAATAGATAAGATCATTAAGGGTCTTGTCATAGTCTTTTTCATAGGTGTTCCAAAAGAACTCACTATGTGACTTAGAAAGTAGTTGAACCACCAACTTTCTCAAGACTTTGACACCCAACTCTCCCGGCTTGTCAATATGTGACTACATCTCCAAGATGTGACCACACCTAGACCTTGCCTTGCCTAATAGGGCTTGAGTGACCTTAACCTTTTCAAGAACTTGTGGGTTAGGGAGAATAATTTGAAGAGGTGAAGAAGTATGATATCCATGGGACATCATCTTCATTAGGAAACCTTGTTTCAAGAGATTTGGGAAGATCATAGGTGTCTAAACCAGACATCTTTTGGGAGATATTCAAGATAGTTGATTTAAAGTCCTTAATATGACACCCAATATGAAATATTAAGGCTAGGACCCAACAAACTATTTTATAACTTAGAAGAGGTATGCCGTAATCCAAGCTATAAAATATTTGAAGGTAGGTGAATGACGATTCACCAATTTCCACCAAGATAAACGAAATGTATTATTAGGTTTTAATTGGTTTTGAAACTCCTAGATCTTTGAGATTCATTGAACTTTTCAAAGGCATGTTTCAATCTCGAGTGTGCCCTTCAGGTTTTGTGACTGGGATGCCGAGGATCACAAAACAAGGTGTGAAGTAACCATGCAAATCACTTGGTACCCTTAATAAATTACCCCTCAATCGATGTGCCGGTTAACCACACACGCTCCATCGATACTATGATAAATATTAAGTCACCCTTTACCTACCTTGTTAAGTCCAAGTTAGTGTGCCGGTTAACTACACACGCTCCACTAACGACTTAGACAAAGTGTAAAGTGTAATTTCATGGATTAGCACCTTATTCACATTTTTCCTAAGTAACTAAGATTGGGTATTATTAAGAGTTTAGTTACTTAGTATTATCATTAATACTTTTAATGAAGGGAGAATTCTAGTCCTGTCAAACCCGTTCGGCTAACGACCCTCCACCAGTCAAGCAAGCGGTGGGTGAGAGTGGACACCCATTAAGTTGCCATTTTATAGGCAACAACCTTATACCCACCTTATAGACCGGCTTCGTGAATGAGGCGTACTAGCGGTAAGACTGACTTTACTCTTATACATATATATATATATTATTAACTTATAATATTATAAAGTATAAGGGTTGAATTTTAACTTTTAAAATTCTAAGGGCTAACTTGGAATTAAAGTATTCATAAGTGAAAACTTTACAAATTCCAAAACTTGAGGGCAAGTTTTGAAACTATTCAAAACTAATTAATTCCATAACTTATGTGTTTAAAGTAGTTTTAATCCAAAAACTCTTCAAGTTCCATAACTTGAGGACAAGTTATGGAAGACTTTAAACTAATAAAAGAATTAACTTTTCTTTATTTTATAACTTATGGAATTAATTAAGGTTACACTTTTTTTTTATTTTATTTTATTAAATGAAGAGACTCTTGGTCCTCCATAACTTGAGGACAAGTTATGGAGTCATAAAGCCATTTAATTAGAACTAGACTCTTCATTTTTGTAACCTTTGCCAACTTTTATGAGTTTTAAGATTCATAAATGTGACTTATAAGTTACATAAACACATTTTATGAACTTCTTTTAGATTAATTTGGATTAAAACCAACTATCACATAATTTTATTCATTAATCTAAATTCACTCATAAAATAAGGTAATACAAAAAACTTTTGGTGATCCATAACTTATTCTTAAGTTATGGAATCCTTTAAAACATTAACACCAAATTTTTTGTAACTCCATAAAACTTTGAATCAATTTTTTTTTAAAAACCTTTTCATATCCATAACTTATGGAGGTTTCAAAAAATAAAATAAAACTCTTTAGATCAAACTTTTAAAACTAATAAAATAATCATATTATTTTATCTTTTATTAAATTTGACCTAATTCAACTCATAAAGCACATTATTCAAATTTTACAAATAATTAGTTTTTCACAAGAACAAGTAATTATCTTAAAATTTGACAAACTTCATGTTTTTTTTTCATTTTTTTTTTCAACTTTGAAAATAAAATATTTGCATCAATATAACAGAAAACAACCCGTGGCTCTGATACCACTGTTGGGTTTTGAGCATTCTAACACTTCCTAAGTGTACATGCAACCCTAAATACCTTGGATCTATGTTTTCTCTATTATACATGCAAATAAGAACTTCCAAGGTATTATCCTAATCTAGCATACATAACAATGACTATAGCAAGATAGAATACATACCTCTTTGGTGTAGAATGTCTTCATGAAGTTTGAGTGCCTAGTGCCCCAAGTGTGACACCTCAAATGGAATCACAATCATCAAAACACTTAGAATGACTTGAGAGAATTCTACACTCACCAAAATCGGCTAGCCCTTTCTTGAATACTACTAGTGGCCAATTTTTCCTCAATAATAAGATGCTTATATAGTTACACAATTAGGGTAAACTCTTAATTGTCATGGCTTTCCATTTCCTTGGATCCATGGGTACAAATACACCATGGAGCATCCATGGACCATCCTATGGGTTTTAGCCCAACTTGATTATCCATGGAGCATTAGCCCACTATACAAGTATGGATGATTTACACTATCAACCCATATATTTAATTAGTCTTCTTTTGATCACTTAATTAATCCTAGATTAATTCTTGATCAATACTAATTAAATAATCTTATTATTCTTATTATTAATATACTAGAACTTATAATATATTAATAACCATAAGTGTCTTATTTTTCTCATTCAAGTGCATGATGGTATGCAACCCAAATGGACCATGCCGGGTCGGGTCAAGTCTTACCAAATATAGTTATGGACTTAGACATTAATCCAACAGAAAGTTCTTATTAGGAAACTTTTTGGGAATCCATTAGAGCGTATTCCTCTTTTGTAAGTTCACAATCTGAGAGATCAGACTCCGAGTCTTCTTCTACTGCCTTTTTTCCCTTTGCAACTAGGGCCAAAGAGCCCATACTCTAAGCAAGCTTAACGTCTTTCGTCACTTCATCTTCGTGGGATCTCAAAATACCCATCAACTGTGCCAAAGTATAATTCTTAAACTGTTCATGAGCTTTTAAAGTTGATGCTACTGCTTTCCATTTGATCTCAAACTGTTCATGAACGTCACCTTTTGCTCTATCTTTTCACGTTTGATCTTGTGTTTTAACATCCTACCTAAAAGATGATTAAAATGATTAAAAGTTTGATCAAGTTTCTCATCTGGTGGTTGAGCAAAGGCACCAATTTCCGAAAGAAGTAGTGTATGAACAGAATGCTCAACATCAGCATCACTCGAATAGAGTTCTTTCAGCCTATCCAAAATCTCCTTCGCTGTTTTACAAGAACTCACCAGACGAAACTTGTCTGGAGGTAGAGCGAACCTGATTATTCTCATTGCCTTGATGTTGCTCTGCAATTTATCCTTTTCATCCTGAGGAATGTCTTTAACGTCAATAAGAAGAGCATTGTATTCTGCTTGATTTTTGATGACTCTCCTAGTTCCTATGTGCATGAAATTTCCCTCTGTCATGGCTTGCCATGTTTTCGTTCCGTGGTCTTCAATACCCAAAACATAGTCTTCGAAATGTAAAGCCCAGACTTCATAGTCTTGTGGGAAGAGGATAAGGACTCTGGTTGTAGATTCGATGCTGCTAGAAATATTTAAAGATAGAGTGTGTGTTAATCTTCGTGTTGCATGTTTTTGATTCACTAAAACCTGTAAAGAATCAGATGTGTAAAAGTAAAATCGAGTTAAGGGAAAAATAAGGATCAAGATCTAACATGTACAATCGATGAAAACGATGAATACGGCAAGAATAGATCTAGTAAAAGCGGAAAACCCTAATAACACTCGACAGATGAATTGCGTATGGTTTACACAATCTCCTACTCTGATACCAATTGTTGAGACAATAAATAATAGATCGAAAGATTTAGAATGGTAATATGAATCAAAATAGTAAGAGAGATGATTGAAGTTGTGCTTAATGATTAAAAACCAATGCATTAGAAAAGATCGATGTGAACTTCTCCATGAAGGCAAAGTAGGGCTAATACAATCGATACCTAATTACGGTGCATGAATGCACTATAAATAGTCTAACCCTAGAATCATTAATATGCGGTTGGACAAGCCTAAACCAATACAAAATGGATAATTCTAACATATAATACAATTGAGACAATCATAAAATAACCCAACAAGTTCTGAATCAAGTTTTCGTAAAATCTGGACCAAACAAAAACGACACTTCAGAATTAACATCATAGCAGATAATGATAATGGAGAAGGCTGCAACGAATTCTTTTGGTCAGGTCCTATTGACAATGCAGATGAAACCAAAGGTCTTTCTGATATGACCTCATGGAAAATGAAAATGAGATATGTTGCAGAGCCGCTGAATTGTGTTCACCCTTGATACAATAAAGTTGGTTCGAGTTGCACGAAAAATGTCCCAAGTGAAACGTCTTCCGGACAGACTGACATGCCGGTCAGAAAAGAGAAACCTAAAATTAACATTCAAAAGTCGGCTGAGGAACTAATTGCAAGAAAGAAAACATTTCAGGAAAATTAAGAATTACAATCTAAGTCTGTTAAATCAGAAAGATCTTTCAAAAGTCAGTCGAGGAACTAATTGCAATAAAACTAAAAATCTGCCAACACATCAAAAGATGTTAAGGACAAAAAGTAAAGCTGTTTTGGAACCAGAGATTTCTCTCGAGGAATATGAAGCTAACTTGAAAAAGGAGAAAATAGATTTTGCAAAAAAGATGGCTCAAAAACACAAAGAATTTATTCAAAGAAAAACAATTCCTATTGAGATTATTCTTTATGATAATAAAATGAAGGTTTTTAAAATATTTAAAGGGGAGAACAGTGTTTTGTTAAAAAGATCCTTTTGGGTTGATTTGAATAAAATCGTTACTGTTCTTAAGAAATCCTCACAAATACCCAAAAAGGTTTGGGTTCTTAAATCTCTCTGAATTTGTAGGTAATGCGTGACAAACAATACGACTCCGAATGGAACATCGACAACGGTTGTGCATGTCACATGACTGGAAGGAGAGAAGAACTGAGGGAATTCTGATCGTTGAAGGATGGTGGCAGAGTAATGTTTGGAAACAATGTCATAGGAGAAATTAGAGGATACAACATGATTACCAATGACGAATTCTCCATTCGGAAGGTTGCTTATGATCAAATAAGCATTTCACAATTGGTTGTAGTTATCGGGTTGAACTTATCATTCCATGATGAGGGTTCATATATTATTGAGAAGAAAACAAAATTAGTACTTCTGA
The DNA here is from genome assembly GCF_051521515.1 of Lactuca serriola. Lineage (NCBI taxonomy): Eukaryota > Viridiplantae > Streptophyta > Magnoliopsida > Asterales > Asteraceae > Lactuca > Lactuca serriola. The sequence continues at coordinate 356,113,674 of NC_136411.1, forward strand.
AATCTAAGAGAAAAGGTGAAATGTATCCTTTGAATCTGAAACCGATCAAAGGGAAGCCAGCCATTTGCCTTCTTGCGAAAGCATCTTCAGATAATAGTTGGCTACGGCACTGAAAGCTCTCCCATCTAAATTTCAAGGACATAAACAAACTCGTGCATGGCGATCTTGTACGTGGCTTACCTCTTCTGAAGTTTGAGAAGGAACATCTGTGTGCTGCTTCTGAGCTTGGAAAGCAAAGTCATAAAAGTCACTCGACTGTTATTAATACCGAAGTAATCGAGCCGCTAGAATTGTTACACATTGATCTTTATATACTATCTTCCACTGAGAGCATTGGTGGTAGTAAATATATTCTAGTTATAGTTGATGTATTTTCATGATTTACATGGGTTTACTTTCTTAGACAGAAATCAGATGCCACTTTGAAGATAAAGCATTTCATCAAGCAGATCGAGCTTCAATTGCGAAAGCCCGTTCAAAAAATACGCAGTGATAATAGTTTTGAATTTAAAAACCAAGTATTTGAAGAATTCTTGACTGAAAGAGGGGTTGCTCACAACATCTCTTGTCCTTACACTCCACAACATAATGGTGTTGTTGAAAGATGAAATCGCTCTCTCTGCGAAGTTGCAAGGATAATGTTATCATTTGCGAATCTTTCACTTTACTTCTGGGCTGATGCTATCAGAACTACCTGTTCTAATCAGAATCACCCTCTAATCAATAAAAGATTCTTAATCACACCTTATGAGATTCTGAATAAACGAAAACCTAACATTAATTTCTTTCATGTCTTTGGTTCCATGTGTTTCTTATTCAATCCCAAAGAGCAACAAAACAACTTTGATGTGAAAGCAGACGATGGAATCTTTTTAGGGTATTTTCCTACTTCGAAGGCATATATGGTGTTGAACAAAAAGTCGAAAAAAATTGAGGAAACCTATTTTCTCACCTTTGAGGATAATTATCTGAAGAAGTATCAGAAAGATGATTGTCCATATAAGGAGATTTTTCCTTCGAAAAAACCGATGACTATTCCTCTTTTAAATCTTTATGAGGAATTCATGAACTTGTATGATGAGCCCAAAAATTCTTTTTCTTCAGAATCAAATGAAACAGATAATAAGGGGGATGAACTGAAGAAAATTCATTGATGATGCTGCCAAAGATCTTGGAAAAGAGCCACCCACTACGAAGGCTTCTGAAATTCCACCTCAGCCACAAGCTACTAATAATCCAATTTAGGAGGAGGGTTCCACTTCAACCTCCAAAACCAATACACCTGTTCAGGGGGGATTCAAATCCAGAAGTCAACACTGATATTCCAATCTAGGGGGAGAATCCAATTCTGAATGTAGAGTTACATGAAAACTTCCAGGGGGGAGAATGAGAATGAACATAATGACTCTGACGCTCAATCGGAATTCAAAGACGTGAATGCAGAATTAGATCCAACCTACGATTCGAACTACCCTTCATTGAACAAATAGACCAATGATCACCCTAAATCTCAAGTCATCTAAATAGCATCTTTAGGAGTTCTCACAAGAGCTCAACCAAAATCGAATCAAACTGCATTATTTAAAAAAATGGATTTTTGCATGTTTAATTCGTTCATCTCCAAAATTGATCCTAAAACTGTGAAGATTGCAATTGATCATTCAGATTGGGTGCAAGCTATGTAGAAAGAGGTAAATGAATTTGAGCGTAACAGGTTATGGAGATTGATTCCTACTCCAAAGGATGCATCTGTCTTAGGATTAGAATGGGTGTTTCGGAATAAGCTTGACAAAGTAGGCAACGTAATTTAGAACAAGGCATGGTTAGTTGTGAAGGGATACTGCCAGGAGGAAGGGATAGACTATGAAGAGACATTTGCACCAGTTGCAAGGCTAGAATAAGTTCGGATTTTCCTTGCCTATGTAGCTCATAAAAATTTCAAAGTCTATCAAATGGACATGAAATGTGCATTTTTGAATGGTGAATTAGAGGAAAAAGTCTATGTGGAACAGTCACCAGGTTTCAAAAATGAAAAATATCCAAATCATTACTATATTTTGGATAAGGTTGTGTATGGTCTAAACCAAGTACCTCATGCATGGTATTACACCCTAACTCGATTCTTGAAAAATTCCAAATTTAAACAAGGCTCGTTCAACCCAACCATCTTGCGCAAGAAAGATTGTGACCATCTAATGATCATCCAAATTTACATTGATGATATCATTTTCAGATCCACTAATCCTAGATTAATAGCTAAATTTTAAAAACTGATGGAAACTAAATTTGAGATGAGCTCAATGGGTCCCATTAAATTTTTCCATGGTTTAAATATCAGATAGAGTTCAAAAGGTATATTCATCAACCAGGAAGCTTACACGAAGACCTTGCTTGCGAAATTTGGAATGGTGAGAGATTCAAAGGTCAAGGTTCCAATGGCGTTTGGAACGAAGCTTACACCATCCTTGGACAAGTCAGCAGCTGATATGACTCTATATCGACAAATTATTGGATCTTTAATGTATCAAACATCTAGTTGTCCAAATATAATGTTTGTTGTTTGCAATTGTGCCAAGTTTCAGGTGAATCCACATGAACCACATATGACTGTTGTGAAGAATATTCTCCCATATCTAAAAACACCACCTCTATCAGAATCTGGTACCCTTTCTAACTCTAGATTCTTTGTGAAAGCATATTCTGATGTTGATCTTAGTGGATGCGGTCTTGATCGTAAAAGTACAATCGGGGGATGTCAGTTTCTAGATGAAAAATTAGTTTGTTGGAAATCTAAGGAGCAAACATGTGTATCCTTATCAACTGCTGAAGCTGAGTATATCGCAACTGCATTGTGCACTTCTCAAGTAGTACGGATTCAAAGTCAGCTTAGAGATTACAAGATAAATATGAAGAGGATTCCATTATACTGCGATTCCAAAAGCGCGATTCAGATTTGCCATAATCCAGTGCAACACTCTAAGATAAAACATATTGCACTGAGATATCACTTCATTAATGACCACGTTGAGGATGGAAACGTTGAACTACACTTTGTTAGATCCTCTAATCAGTTAGATGATATCTTCATAAAGGACTTATGTAACGCCCCGTTCCTAAGAGTACCTAATTGTGAGTCCCAGGGATTTAAGAGAAATGATATTTTGGTCATCATGTGGGAAAAGTGGAAAATGAGGGGCAAGTATGAAACTTGGGGACTCGCCGAGTACGCCCAGCATAAGCTGGGATTACGCCCAGCGTAATTGGGTAAGTGACGCGGGTGCAAGGTTGAGTACGCCCAGCGTACTAGAGGTACGCCTAGCGTACTCTCAGAGTTCTAAAACCCTAAATTTAGGGTCAGCCACTATATAAGGAACATGTTGGTGCATACCCTAGCCTCCATAAGCTCTCCCTTAACCTCAGAAACCCGTATTCCCTCCATTGTTAGGTGTGTTTGGCCTTGGAGAGCTCTTTTTGGCAAAAGAAAAGCTAGAAGAAGAAAGGAGAAGTTGTCAAGGAAGGAAAGGAACGATTGGAGCTTGTAGATCTGAAGAGATGTCATCCTTTGGAGCTTATTTGAGGTATAAAGCTTCTTGCTTGCCATTTATTTTGCATAGATCTAAGTGTTGTGAAGTTTTAGCATCTTTCTTGTACCAAAGTTCTCATCTTGATTCATACTTTGTGTTGGCCGAGATTATATGTCCTTTCAGACCTTTGGAGAGGTCTTGAGTGAGAAAAATGAGGTCCCAAGGGCTATAGTTGTTCCATGTGTGAGATATATAGGTCTTAATGGATTAAGACGTTAGATTAAGAGCTTTTGGACGTCCCAAGTGATAAAGTTTGAGACTTTATGAATCCTAGGCGTATTTAGCCTAGGGATCTGAAGTTTGGGCTTAAGAGCTTAAGCCATTAAGAGGTTATAAGGACTTTATGAGTAGCGAAGTTACGCCCCGCGTAACATGGCTGTACGACCCGCGTAGCGGGTCAGGGCCCCGATCCTCAGCTGCGTTTTAGTGTGTACGCCCCACGTACCAAGGAGGGTATGCCCAGCGTACTCCTTCTTTTGTGCTTTTCATTTTGGGCCTTAGGGATTGGGCTGTATTTGGGCTGCTGGATATTATGGTTAGAGTGTTTTGGGCCCAATTATTGTTATGGACCTTGGATCTAGGCCCATTTGGTGAAGTGGGCCCAATTTGGTAAATTTGGCCAATATTGGACATTGTATAAGATTTGGACTTTCGCCTTGGCACAATAAGTGGATGTATGCTTGGCCTAATGTTTATTTTGTTATGATGGCTAGTTCAGGATTTGCGGTGAGTTGGTGATTCGAGAATCTGCTCTTCAGTTCAGAGTTTCGGCAGTGCGAGGTGAGTTATCCTCACTATATCGACAGGGTCTAATGCACCAAGGTCGGCCCTTTATCGGATTGAGATCCGGGTATTTGTTGTTATGTTATTGCTTTGATATTTTGCATCTTGGTAGCTAGGATGGTATATGTTAGAGACCTGGTTAAGGTCGGTTCCCCGATATGTAGAGTGATGCTATGCTAGTGACCGGTTAGGTCGGTATCCTGGTTAGGATGATGGTATGTTATGTGATCTGTTTGATCGGCTTGTTGACTGTGAATTCTTATATGATTGTATGCTTATGTGCACATGGTTGTTTGGACCGGAGTTGGGTTGAGGCGGGTCCTGCTTTGTGCTGTAGGACAAGATACCCAGGGCGGACCGGATGTCCCGAAGGCCCAGCGAGCGGTCCGGATAGGCTGTAGGCCCCAAGAGGGCGGACCAGACGTGCCGAGGCTCGGAGAGTGGACCAAGCCGACTGAAGGCCCGGTGCGGGCGGACCAGTCATACTGTAGACTCAGAGAGTGGACCAGGTGGATTGAAGGCCCGGTACGGGCGGACCAATCACACTGCAGACTCGATGTATATGGCTAGACTCGGAGGGTGGACCAGGTGGACTGTTGGCCGGTGTGGCGGACCAGTCACACAGTAGACCCGAAGTGCATGGTTGTTCTGTGATCGGATATGATATGGCATGTTATGCATGTATGGTATATGTGGTTGATATTTTGGAGATATCTCACTAAGCTTTCGGGCTTACAGTTGTGGTTTAATGTTTTTCAGGTTCTTCAGGAGACCGTGGCAAGGCGAAGGCATGATCGTACCGCTCCTCATGTTTATGTTGTGATGTGATTCTGGGAATACTCTAAATAAATTGTATTGAAAACCTTTTTGTAATAATTGAATGAAATCGGGTTGTTTTTGAAAAATTTAAATTGGTTAAAATTTTTCGGTCGTTACACCTTACCGGAAATGACGTTCAATCATATTTTATATGGTCTCGGAATGATAGAAGTTGATTCGGTTCTGAAATCCCTTTCATAATCGTAAATTACCGTTCAAGTTCCGAGCTTCGGAATGATTCAGATTTTACTATTCATGACCCAATCATTTGGAACGATTCAGATTTTACTGTTCATGATTCGAGCTTCGAAACGGTTCGGATTCTACTTTTTCATCAGGGTTTCGGAACGCTTCTATATAGTTTCTTTATTAACTGTCTTCCGATTGATTCAGAGCTTCAGAATGCTTCGGAAGTCACTATTCATTTATGCTTCTGAATTTATTTTTCTTAATATTTTTATTTTATTTTCTATTATTTTATTTTCTTTTTCATAAAAATCAAAACACACAAATATATTTTCTTTATTTATGTTTTATCTTTCTCAGAAAAATCAAAAATAACAAAAATATTTTTTGTTTTATCTCTTTCAAAAGCTCAAAATCACAAAAATATTCTCATTATTTCTGTTTTATCTTTTACGAAAATCAAAAATTACAAAAATATTTTTTGTATTTGTGTGTTATTTTCAGAATACATTTCTTCATCAGGTACAAATTCTTGTTACCTCAATTAAGAACAATGGGGCAGGTATATAATTCCAAATCTTTGTACTAGCTCAGTATCCCTAGAAGCATGATGTTGCATGTTGACCCAAGGCTCTAAGACTCTATGTTTGAAGCCTTAATGAAACTTTCACTCTGAACGTTTCTTCCCAATCAGGCTGATGTTCACATAAGTCATTGAGCTACCTTACTCTTCTCATATTGAGTTAAGAGTTTACTGCTTGGTCATTCTTTTATAGTAGATGTACAATTTTCTCTTCGGTTCTCCATCAACCTCACTTTCATAACATGTAACCATTGAGACTCTCAGCATTTACCACTGAGGTTTATGGTTACAAAACATCTTTGTTCATGATCTGTAAATCGTTAACACCACGATTCAAGTGAAACCCACAATCCGAATCCACTTTCTAAATTGACGGTGAACAAAGTATTTGAACTCTCACAGCAAATAACCCTTTTCCTCTCTATTGTTCATTGCCATCTTCAACGATTTCATGCCAGGATCATCTGACACTACTTCTTTTGTTGATTATTCAACCTCTGTTCTCTTGTTGAACGTGAAGCCGGGTCAAAATCTGATTCTCAATCTCACTGCCTTACGCTACAATGAAGCCTTAATTCCTATGATTGAATGATTATGTTTTTTGCCACTGGCTCAAGCTTTGACCATGGCAGAACCATTCCTCTCCTACATCTTTCAAACGCGTATACCTCTACGTCTTATGTTTTAGCAGATGATGTGATTAACTTTGAAGTTGATTCTCGAAAGACCTTTATCTCCAAATCTCGATTCTGCAGAAATTTAGGGTTTGATTCGACAGAAGGGCTCGCTGATCCTGACTCGATTTTTTCCTCAGATATCATTAACATGTTCTATCAGATGGGTTACCTTGAGAATATCACATTGCTATCCAAGTTCAGGAAGCCTAATCTTCCTACTATGTGGAATGGTTTATTTACGTTGCTGTTCAAGAGCCTTTTAGAACATCTTATCGGCTCTAATAGCGCAAGTAAGCTCTTTTACACCATCATCTTTGGTCTTTATCATGGTATCAAGTTGGATTATGGATCAATTCTCTGGACGCAACTCATTCAGAGCACATCTTCATCGACTCACAACACTAAAATTTATTGTGCTTGTTTTTGGTTGTTAATCGTCCATAGAGCCTTAGTACACTCCAAGATTCATCTTTAGCATGATGTTGTGGTTGTAGCGATTCCTATTCTACAAACTTCATCATTCGTGATGTCGGATCCAACCAAGTTTACTTTTGTTGGATCAATTCCGGAGGTGATTCTCGCAAAGGTGCCACAAGAAAATGTCATCATTAATGAATATCGGATGTTACATCATTCCGGTCCTCACCTATGTCTGATGCTTTACAAAAGGTGATTGAGGAGGCCAACAAACCAAAAGGGAAGCAAAGAGAAAGGGTAAAGTTTGTCCTTCCAAAGTCGTCAAGACTCCGAAAAAGAAAGCCAAGAAGACTATTCGGAAACCAAGATCACCGTCCCCAGTGGTACAGGAGCCTTCAGAGTCTAGGTAGGACTCACACCGAATTTCATGAGGGTGAGCCTGTTCGAAATGAATTTGATGATACCGCAGCTACATCGGAACCACCAACTTCAACTCTAGTTCTGATGGTATCTACGCCTCCTACCTCATCTACACCTGATTCTGATTTCATTCACATGCACACTCCACCACCTTCTCCGACCACCGCCTCATCTCCAATCGCCACTACTATACCAATTACCATTACTCCACTACCAAATTTCTTTGTTGGAATTTCTTTACCATAAATTTATTTTCCATCATTCACTCTATTCTATACCGACTCAACTCAACCACAACTTCCACTGTTAGTACTGCGAGGTCAACTGTCAACATATTTGATACGGGGGCACATGTTGATTTTAGTGTTACTATGGGTATGATCACATATACAGCTTCACCATTCCGAGAAGATGATCCAGATCTTATGTTTGGGGATGATCAGGATGATTTTCAAAATTTTATTTTTAGCTCTTTCATTGTCCATCAAGAAAGCGATGACGAGGATGCCTCTATAACTAAAGGGAAATTTAAACAGTTCAACACTAAGTTGGATTCCCTTTTAGTGTCATCTATTGCTTCTTCTAATTATGAGTTTATACTAAAGTCTCATCGATCAGCGGTTGAGACGCTCACAAAAAGCAATGCAAAATTCCTTGAAGACTTAACCAAGGCAATCTAAGCATCAGAGAAGACCATTACTGAAATGACCGAAAAATTCGAAAAACTACATTCTAGAGTTTCAAAGTTTATGGCTGATTTCCAAAGCTCTGCTGATCAGAACACTAAAGCAGGAAACGAGATCATTACGAGTCTTGGCACAACTTTACAAACTGAAAAAGAAGCTCTTTCTCATGTTCGTGGTGAACTCAAAGCTGACAACTCTAACATGAATGCTTCTATTGTTTCGAAGATATGACAGCTTCAAAAGGATCTTGCAGCTGAGAACGCAATCATGGATAAATTGTCTGTAGAGATTGAAAAAGTCAAGGTTCTTTCTCTCAAGATCAATTATGCAAATAAGCACTTCGATGATCTGGAGACTGAGAAAGCAATTATCAAAAGTTGTGTGTCAGAAATTAATCAATATCTGCATCATATGTTGGAAACTCGGGATTCTATTCTTACTGTTTTGGTTCACCAACACCTCTCTGAAAAGCTCAAGTTGGTCTTTGCGATGTTAAACCACATTGAAGGTGTTTCGGAAGGTGATGCTCTTCCGAAACAAGCGGGAGAAAAAGTTAAATAAAATGAAGAACCTAAGCCCCAAGATAAGAAGTCCATTGATGAACATGATGAGGAGAAATCGAAAATAGATCCAAAGGTTAATAAAGCTTCGAGATCTAAAGGGAAAAAGAAGATATTTGACAGTGATGAAGAAGAAGAAGTTCTTTTGGAAGGAGAAAAACTTGTGAGAAAGAAACGAGACAAGGAGCTTGATGATATTCTGATTCTTCTCAAAGAATCAGAGGCAAAGGAAGCAGAAGCTAGAGTTGGGAAAGTTACTCTTGCAACACAGATGTCACTTTTTCGTCCTTGGTCCTTAAAGAGAATTCAGAAGGAAGCGATCGATGAGTGTTCACTGGTTGGAACTATCGGTCTTTAGAATTGAACAATACCATTGACTCAAAGCTCGACTTCCCACTCACTCTGAAAGCCTTCCTATTCTGAGGCTTCACACATATTCAGAAAGCACCACTTGCAGACTACGATGTTAACAATACGTTTTTCTCATTTTATCTCAAGTATGGATAGCCTCAGTTCAAGATATAGAGCCTAAAGAAGATGGTTGTTGTGAAAGTTTATGGTCCTTTTCCAACTGAACATTTTACAAATGTCAAATTTAAGGGATTTTGAGGAGCAAGTAGCATTGAAGAAGACTTCACACTTGCTGATCTACCTTGTATAAATCTGAATGATTGTATTTCCTTGTTTCTAATTTTATCAAAATATGAAGTGACGTATGAGCCAATCATTTCTCATCTGAAAAGAATGTTGATTTGCTACATTCATGAAGTTGCAAAACTGGATGTGGAAATCGCTTCAGTGTTAAAGAACGGGCCAATTGTGAAACCTAAAGAAGAAACGACATACTTCCAAAAGAGAAGGCCGAGTAAGATTAAGAACGTAGATTGGAGTGTGGTGTATCAAACAAAAGAGGGTGATAAATTTAAAAAAAGTTTGTTCTTTTTATTAGACAAACGTTTATACTCCGCTGCTACACTAAACAACATCATGGGCTTAACTGTTGCATGCAAAGAAAATAATGATGCGGATCTGAAAATGCTTCAAGGTCATGATCAAGTGGTACCTTGTGATCAGGAATACCCTTCTGAATTTGATGACTAAGTTGTTCAAGGTTCAGAAGACATGACAATGAAGAATCTCCTTTCTTTATTTGGCACAAAGGGGGAGATTGTTAGGTTATTAATGTCTTATGTCAAAATGTTTTGTATGTGAATAGTATTATTTATAATGGGTTAGGACTGTTCATCTGTGATTATGGTTTTCCAGGGTTAGACTATTTCATATTCATGCATGTAACATCAAGGTTTAACGATTGTATCGCCCTACCTAGCTCTTATAGAGAAGTTCACGTTGAACTCCTCTACAGCTTTGTAAATCTAAGCATTTACCACCATATTGATCTTTGTTCTTGTCTTATATTTGTCGTTATTGTTTATAGAATCAAGCGATCTTGATTATTATGTGTTAGTTCTAGTTTAGGGATTATTTCTTCATAAAATGGTCCTTAATGTGTTTCTTGAGAGTATGAGCTACTCCAGAAGGTTATAATGATAGATCATAGGGTTTCTAATGTCCCTTGAGCATAAAATGGACTCTTGATGGGTTAAGTTCAACCATCAAGGGTTGAAGGAGGTTTCATGAAGTTAATGTAATAAAGTCCAAGATTTGACCCTTGTAAGACATGAAAAAGCATAAAGTTTGAAACTTTATGGCTTAATACATTTTAAGGAGCCTAGATCTGAAGTTAGATGCTAGGTCTTAACTGATTTAGAACTCAAAATAGAATTTGGCCATTTGGAGCATACGCACGGCGTACACACATATACGATGAGTGTACGCGCTTGGGGTCCCGACGTTGCAATGCGTTTGAGTACGTCGGGCGTACTGGTGGTATGCTTAGCATACTCATCAGAAGAGACTTGGGCTTTATGTTAGGCCATTTTGGGGACTTAGGGACTTTGGGCCATTTTTGGGCCATGTGCTTTTCAATGATGGGCCTTTGGACTGACCCATTTATGGCATCGTATATATTTTGGGCTTTGGGACTAAGTGTATTTGGGCCTTGGTGGGTTAGGCCTGATAAGACAAGGATTAAGTAGCCTTTTTCCTATAAATCTAGGATTTAGGGCTTGGACTCTCGGGATGGGTTATTGACCTAATTTCAAATTAGGGTTTTATTACGTGTGATTTAGAGTGAGAGGATTTTTCGAGTCATCAACTCGAGAGTGATTTGGTATTTTCAGTCTGAGGTGATTTTCCTTCACTATAGCCATGTGTCGAAGACGCCAATCTCGGCCCATTAGATTATGTTGTAAGGAGTGGGTGCTAGCAAGCTTGTAGATCCATAAACCTCTCCTCTTTATGCATCATTTTCAGGTATAAAGTCTACACCTTGACATGGTTTTCATTAGATATTTATGGTTGAAGTTTCATGAAATTTTTTCCCCAAAATTGTACCTTTATGAGTTTGGACCACTCCAGGTAATTGTAGCTATCATTTCATGCATTTTAGGACCTATAGATTCATAAAAATGGTTGCTTGATCATTACCTTTGGCTCATACGTGATTAAAGTACCATTGAGTGTGTTAGAAGCCAAAGGTTGTTGCGTTGGGTCCTTCCTAGCCATGCAAAGGCTTAAAGCCAACGACTTTATGGGTTAAGACATCTTAGAATAGTCAGATTTATGGTTGGGTTAGTTGTCTTAATGGATTAAGACACTAAGTTGGTGGATGTAGATGTAGCCGGAGTACGTCGGATGTACTCCTGGCTACGCCCCACGTAGTCGGTTCTACCCCCGATGGATGTTGATTTCGTTGTACACCCCGTGTAAGAAGTGGTATGCCCAACTTACTCGATAGGCAGTTGACTTTTGTTAATTTTTGACCTTTTTGTAAAGATTTAGGGTTTTGGACAATGAGAATGGAAAAAGGTTCCTTTTTCCCTTAGAAGATTTAGTTGTGGGATTTGGACTCGCGAGTGAGATTTTGGACCTTAATTATTAATTAGGGTTAATTATTATGTTGACTAGGCTGAGTCTAGATCCGCCAGTTCCTTTCCGCGATCCTGAGAAGAACCTAAAACACATATCACATAACACGATAAGAACTAAGCTTATTAAGTTCCCCAAAATACTACATACAGAAATAATAAGTCTCTCATGGCTATAACTCGAGATGGACCCTTCGGTCTCATGTGTCTCGGTGAGGACCCCCTAGTATCACAACTTGGTTTGGACCCGCCGGTCCTATCTCAGTGGAACCCTCCGGTCATGTCTCAGTGGAACCCTCCAGTCCCACAATTCGGTTTCGACCCTCTGGTCCTATCTCAGTAAAACACACTGAATATAGCATATATATCACACAGAAAAAATGCATAATATGATGTAACTCAAATAAGCACAAAAGACCCTCCGGTCACTCATAGATACCACTCATGGTAAGTAGAGTGAGAAGACTCACTTCGGATGATGAACAGCCCCTAAAAACGATACTACTGCGCACCGGCCTCTATCTCTAAGCAAAACCCACAATTAGCCTAATTAGGAACTATGTCCAAACTATCACTCACTAGGTCTAAAGGTAGCCCACTAACCAGCCCCTCCATAACCAAAAACCCATTGGGCCCACCAAGGCCTAATAACAAATGGGCTCTCCCGAGGCCCAAATCTCAAGTCTAAGTGGCAACCCCATCTCAAGGGCCCAAGGTATATATATATATTCCTCTGGTCCAAAACTCTAGGGCAACCAACCCAAACTCTAGGCGCAAGATGAGACTTTGCTTAAAAGTCCAGAGTGAGGTTATGCGGGGCATACCTCCTTTGGTACGCTCAGCGTACTCACGAATCTAGATTGGCCATCTGGGAAACTTGGTCAATACGCGAGGCGTACTGGAATTACGCTCAACGTATGTCCCAGTTTCACTCTTTCTACTCATTTGGTCTTAATCAGTTAAGACATTGGCTCAAATCACATATCTGGACTCCCGAATAACTCTTACTTCATAAATTCAGTGACTTTAAGCCTTTGCATGGCTGATAAAGTCATAAACATACAAAACTCTCACTCTCTTATCTCAAAATGATCTTATTGTTGGGTTTTGAGCACTCTAACACTCATATGGTGTGCATGCAACCCTGGAAACCTTGGATCTATGTTTTATCTATGATACATGTAAAATTGATTTTCCAAGGTTCTTAACCTATCTAGCATACATGGGGAACTTTTAATCATAAAAGATAGTAAGAAATACATACCTTTAGTTGCTTAGATTCCTTGAGAACCTTGTGAGCCTAGCACCTCAAGTGTGATTCCTCAAATGTCTCACACAACACCAAATACACTTGGAACAACCTTGAGAGAAATAGAACACTACTAAAATTGGATATTCCCTCTTGTTCACACACTAGTGCCGATTTTGGTTGCTCACATGTTGCTTATATAGTGTGTCATAATTATGGTTACACCAAGTAAACCCTAATTGACATGACTCTTCATTTCTTCGATCCATCGGTACAAGAACACCATCGAACCTCCATGGAGCATCCTATAGGTTTTAGCCCAACTTGATAACCCATGAAACACTAGCCAACTATATAAGTATGGATAATTTAAATAATCAACGCATATATTTAATTAGTCTTCTTTTGATCATTTAATTAATTCCAAATTAATTCTTAATCAATACTAAAAATAAATAATATTATTAATATATTAGAACTTATAATATATTAATAAACCTTAAGTTTTATTTCCTTCATTTTGGTCTATCCAAATGCATGATGCCATGCAACCCAAATGGACCATGCTAATCGGGTCAAGTACATCCCTGAAATAGTTATGAATTTACACACCTAATCCAACACATATCTCATGCATGGCTTGATTCCAACGTCCAAGTCTTGATTTTTATGATATTACACCACTAAATACATTCAAAGGGGTTTATCATAGTCTCTGGAGCTCAAATATCACATAAAGTCTCAAACTTTTGGGACAAAACCCTAAAATACTCTATTATGATGCACGAAACAAAAGAGTGAGAAAGCTTGGAGCTTTATACCTCTAGATGAAGCTCCCAACCCAAATATGCTAAGATCCAAGGCCTGGACTCTCACTCCTTCTTCTCCAAAGCTCCTTCTTCACTCCACGAACACACAAAATCACTTAACGGCTCTCAAATGGACACACACAAGCTCAAGAATGATGATTAGGGTTTGAGAGGGTTTATTGTGTAACACCGTAAATTTTCAAACAATTTTTTTTCGTTTTAAAATCACATAAAACTCAATATCCAATTTTCTTAAAACCACGATGTATCAATTGTCAAAAACACAGATCAACAAAACAACAAATAATATCCCAGAATCCTCAAACAAAAACTCGAACAACTGTGTATGATCAAGCCGGCACCTTCATGTGCTCCTAAGGAGTACTTGAAACACACATCACACAACAGGATTAGCATGAAGCTTAGTGAGTTCCCCAAAATACCACACATATCTCATTAGCCTCTCATGGCTATACTCAGATAAGACCCTCTGGTCAATGTGTCTCCGTGGGCCCTCCAGTCCCACAGCTCGTTGGACCCTCTGGTCTGGTCTAAGTAAGGACCCTCCGGTCCGTAATTCGTTAGACCCTCCGATCCGGTCTAAGTATTACATAATATGGCACACAGTTCATATCACACATAACATGCATAACTCAAGTAAACACATAAGACCATCGTATACACAGAATACTATAACAACATAAGTCACAAAGACAGTATGCATAATAACACATATCACATAATAACAAACACGACCCTCCGATCAATAATGTACTATGACCCTCCGGTCTACAATGTGCTAAGACCCTCCGGTCTACAATGTGTTAAGACCCCCCCGGTCAAGAATGTACTAAGACCCTCCGGTCTACAATGTACTAAGACCTTCCGGTCAATAATGTACTAAGACCCTCCGGTCATCCATAAATTACCACACGGTTAAGTATAGTGAGAAGACTCACCGCGGATGGCAGACAGATCCTATAAATCCTATTGTTGTACTCCGGCCTCCAACACTGTGTTGAACCCACAATTTATCTCATTAGGATCTAAGACCAAACCTTCACATATTAGGTCTAAATATGGTCCACCATTCCGACCCATAAATAACTCAAGCCCATTGGGCCCACCAAGGCCTAATACCAAATGGGTCCACAAAGGTCCACTAATGGCCCCACTGTGGCCCAATTTTCCAAATTGGGCCCAAACCCTCATTTGGGCCTTACCCTAAAGCCCATCTACACATTCTAGTCCACATGATTGTTCTTGGACGGCCCATCAATAGCCTAGTCATCAAAGCCCAATAGAAAAGCCTAACTCAAGCCCAAGCAAAATTAGGGTTTTAACATGAAATGAAGATTAGGGTTAAGTGTTTCTTACTTAACCCATTAAGGACTTACTCCATTAAGTCCATCACTCTACTAGGCCATTGGTACAATGTAGTTGGACATAAATCAAAATTCCAGTATAACAGTCCAAACACGGGTCCTGACAATTACCAAACTAACACTTCCAAAATTAGGGTTTCTAAACCCTAATTAGGGTTTCCAACCCAATCACAAGCTCATTAGTCCATTCGTTAAACTTTTAGGTTAATTAACTGATAATTAAGTCATGCACCACCCACTACCACCTCAAGTAGTGGTGGTCAATAGCGGCTCACAACGGCAGCCACCACCTCACGGTTGTGGTGATGGTTTTTCTTAATTATTCCGATCAAATTACAACATCCAAGGAAAATCTCAAATAAACACACACACACACACGCACTAAGATTAATACACATATAGCCACCCTTGTAGTGTCCGGCGGTGGTACATGGGGGCAGCCACCACCTCACTGTGGTGGTTGTGGCCTTTTCTTAATTTTTCGACTAAACAAACACAGACCCGAAATAACACACACACCACACGAACTTGAAGCAGCCTTGTACTCACATAAGACACAAACATAGCAGCTCTCCGGGGTGGTAACTGTAACCGGGGCAGTAAGGATATAGCACAGGAAACAGCGGCGAACAGCGGCTTGACGGCAGCAGCCACCATGGCCAGCTGCCATGGTGGTTCCTGATGGATTTTACTCGACAGAAAAACCCACACACGTGGGCATCCGCATCACAGATCACGAACATTGCCACCAACTCGTTGGAACAACCCTAGAACAGCAGCGCTACAACCGGTGGCGCACGATAACGACGACATTGGGCAACACCGGCATGTAACAGACGGAAAGAGCTACAGCGCTGGCCTCTTGGTAGTCATTGCGTGTTATCGGAGAACAGAAGAAGAAGAAATAAGGACGACGGTAATACTCGACTGGTGGTTCCCGAATCCGACCATGGTGGCGGTCGGTGGGGAGGGGATATGAGGTGGCGGATGTAGTGTCCATTGGGGTTAGGGTTAGAGTTAGACGGATAGCTTTGTTTATATACTCCTGTCCATTACAAACGTTTGCCATAATGACACTTCTGGTCCCTCCTTCTCCTTCTTCTTTCAAACTAAGTATAATATTTACCAAACCGACCATATCTTTAACAATTCATTACAACACTAGCCCCATAAGTTCCCCTTTAACCCTCAGCACTTAAAAATCCTTTCAATTTAAATCCCAATAATTACCATGCAGTCCCCGCCTTCATAAATATTTACAAAACCAATCAAAAACTTACACTTTTACCCTTGTCTATTTATTTATTTAATAAATGGGATGTTACAACTCTCCCCCACTTAAATTATATTTCGCCCTCGAAATCATTCTTTACCATCCCTTATACGTTTGACAACTTGAGCGGCATGGCCACAAACCCGAACATAACCCCAACCATTCAACCCAAGAGTGGTATCTCAACCGACCACATTGTACATGCAGCCACTAAGTTCGATTTACTCCAAGCAATATTACAACCAACTTGTAGTCACACCTAATTTCCAACCTCTGTCGTCTAACACTCACTAACTTCATGCAAGCTGTGGTCCTTCTCAAGCCAAACGAACCGACCCTCCCAGGTCTAGAACATCAGATGGAAACCATAACCACTCAAAATGAAATCCATCAGGAATGCAAAATCTCCACTCATCTATCCTTTACACATATTTAGGGTAAATTCAAACTCGAGAGTCTGGTTCGATAGCAGAATTGAAACACTCATTTCTAAACTGATATTCAACTCATAACCCGCGATCCGCGAATCCACGCGTACGTCACTTCTCCAACTACTTCCGATTGCGATAACCCCTCCCTACCTTGAGATATAACGACTCAGGACCATCAAGGAGACCCTAGTCTCGCCCTGGTCCAGCCACCAGGTTCCCAAAGACTTAGTCATCAGGGCTAACCAAACCTAAGAACTCCTTCGTGTCACGTTCTGACTAGTGAATACTACGGCTCCCTACAGTTTACAACACTCTCTCTTATTAATTAATGAGTGCTACGACTCCCCACTGTCGCTGACTCGTGATTACTACAGCTCCTCGCAGTCTTACATCACTCGCTCGCTCGCCATGGGTTCACCCCATGGTTTTTCCCCGATAATCCCAAGTGATTACTCCCACCTGGATCCCTCCACTCTCTTATCAACCGACAATGTCATCATTAAACCGTCACCATAATGCGTTCACTAAACTCATGCTCTGCGATCCGTCATGGACAGGTGCACACACCCACCCAGATTAATCATCACTACCCCCCCCCCCCGACAACAATCGTCGTAACAAAACACTTTCCCTTGATAAAATACACATTCTTGGACAATCCATTTCCGATGATAATTAGTTGATGGGTTCCCACTGGAACAATAATCACTTGCCGCCTCACGAACCCGAGTCTCAAATAATCTTCCAATTTAGGGCATCATACTCGGATACCTAGATACAACATCACAGAATCTCATGCTAGCTTGCCACTACCTCGGATCTTCAGCTTTCACCACTCGGAACCCTTGTAAACACTTCAACTCGTAGTTGAAGTATGGAGGAATCGTCGGTGACTGAGAATGCATCGACGAAAATCCAAAATCCCATACACTACTGATCAATCCCATGTGAAACTACTCATACTGACGCTGAAGTTGATTGACAAATCAACTGTTGTCCCTCCCAGGGTATAGATAACAATCTATACATCAAACTAGCAAATCTCAACAATCGAAACAGGACCTCAACGAACCAACCGCCTCGAAATCAACCATTGCAAACCCAAAGAGTCCTTGACCACAATAAAATCCCTGACCAACGGCCACTCGCCGTGGATACAGTCATTCTTACCCGAACATGTACGACATGCATCATCTCGCTCTGCACCTTGCCTTGTCCACCAATAAACCCATGTCTGTACCGCAGATTCCCATTACCAAATCTTCTAACCGGAACTTGAACATATTGTTGATCATGTAACCAGAATACCCGGTTCTCCCCCACCCAAGTTCAACCATCACCAATTGGCAAATCAACAGTCTACTCCACGGACTATTTCACCAGATACACAACACTTGACTCTTGCAACGTACTATGTAACACTTGAGGATCTTCCAAAGGAAGACCAAGCAACTACATTTATCCCGAATCTCAGATGAAAGCCTCGGAACTTTCCAATGTGATTGTCTCCTGTCACCTAGAACCTCGTCTGACTGGCCATGCAATCATTCCGACGGTCCTAGAATAGCACTTTCTCCTTTTCTAGAAATGATGGACTATCACACACTTCATTCTCTGAATCCTCAATCATCACTCAATTGCAAGAATCGACATAGCACAAGAGACCTCACTCTCACAGTCGATCCGCTACATAGCCACGAAAGCCTTCATCTTAATATACTGCTCTCGTTTTCCTGAAACAGTTGCTGGTATATGACTTACCAGAGTCAAACACAGCATACTCTAGCCTTCGTTGGTCACAGTCCCCACTGATGACTCATTCCCGACATAAAAATGAAACCCAATGCTCTTATACAACAAAATACTCTTAGTGCCAATATCGCAACTACCTGGTGCCCTACTGAGTCTTCCTCTAATCTCTGACAGCAGAAACTCACTCACCCATCCTCTCAAAATGGGAAGCATGCACAATATAATACTCAATATAGATCTTTGACATCACTGGCCCTCGGCCGACCGCTCAACTCAGACTGCAATCCTCCACAATGCATCATGCCCATTTTTCCTCAAGTCCTGCGACTCCAACTCGCAGCCCACCAATCAACTCCTCAGGATCTAAACTCAACTCCCTCACAAGGTACACTCTATCGAAGCTCAATCGACCTGGCCCTCTGGCCCCACATTTTACTGTATCCTTTCTCAGTCTGAACACCCCTCGTCGAACAATCTACTACGAATCACGGTACTCGTACCATGTTATCTCTCCTTAACCTGGTATTTAGGACCTCTGAGATTCTCCCTGCTTCGACTATTGGTCCTCTGCTTTCAGTAGTATGGACCCATACTACCTGCCACATTTACCCATACTTTCCACACAGATCGTCCTAGATTTCCTAAGTAGCTGCTCAACCTTCTCGATCACTAATCCCGTTACACATGATCACCCTCCAGTGAATACTCTACTCTGTCAGCATACTCGACTGACTAAAGTCACTCCCCAGGCTTTTCCTAGGTTCTCACACTTCTCTGCCATCAGCTGTTGAAGAACTGTTCATGATGTCAGCCATCTACCTCCTGAATATCGTCAAATTCACTTAGTAGCTGACTCCCATCATTCAAGAGTTTCACAAAGCACAAAGCAAGCAACATTCGGGCATCGAATAACATCCACTGACACATAAACCAATCTAGCATATAACTCCACTTGCTCTATCCACAACTCAAAAAGGCAGCACCGAACTCAGGCAATCCTACCTCTCGTAGGTATCTAACTACTTAGTAGATTCTCAAATGCACATCTACTTAGTAGATACTCAAAGCTCTCTCTAAAAGATTCCTGCTAGGTACTCCTACTTAGCACACATACATAGAGCAAACAGCAGATAACATCAATCAATAGTATCCCCTAGGCTAATGTATCATGAATCAGGCAACTCTAGCTCTAAATTTCTGAAATACCTAGCCTTTCCTCAGGCATGCAACTCTAATATCTCATAAGTATCTCATAATATAAACAAGTAATGGTATTTTGGGAAATCACCGTTTGGGCTCTCGCTGATTGTGCACACTGCTCCATCTTGTTTTCTCTTTAAAACTCTTACTCGTTTTAGAAAAATCATTTCTTTTTAGAAGATTTTCTCAAATCCCCTTTTTGAATTCAGACATACCCAAGAGCATATCCGAAACCCTCAAACCAAGGCTCTGATACCAACTTGTGACACCGTAAATTTTCAAACAATTTCTTTCGTTTTAAAATCACATAAAACTTAATATCACATTTTCTCAAAACCACGAGGTATCAATTGTCAAAAACACAGATCAACAAAACAACAAATAATATCCCAGAATCCTCAAACAAAAACTCGAACAAGTTTGTACGATCAAGTCGGCGCCTTCCCGTGATCCTAAGAGGTACCTGAAACACATATCACACAACACGGTAAGCACGAAGCTTAGTGAGTTCCCCAAAATACCACACATATCTCATTAGTCTCTCATGGCTATACTCAGATAAGACCCTCCGATCAATGTGTCTCAGTGGGACCCTCCAATCCCACAGCTCGTTGGACCCTCTGGTCCGGTCTATGTAAGGACCCTCCGGTCCATAATTCGTTGGACCCACCGGTCCTGTCTAAGTATCACATAATATGGCACACAATTCATATCACACATATGATGCATAACTCAAGTAAACACATAAGCATATCATATGCACAGAATACTATAGCAGCATAAGTCATAAAGACAATATGCATAATAACACATATCAGATAATAAAAAAATAAGACCCTCCGGTCAATAATGTACTAAGACCCTCCGGTCTACAATGTGCTAAGACCCTCCGGTCAATAATGTACTAAGACCCTCCGGTCTATAATGTACTAAGACCCTCCGTACAATAATGTATTAAGACCCTCCAGTCACCCATAAATTACCATACGGTTAAGTATAGTGAGAAGACTCACCTCGAATGGCAGACAGATCCTATAAATGTTGTTGTTGTACTCCAGCCTCCAACACTGAGTCAAACCCAAAATTAATCTCATTAGTATCTAAGACCAAACCTACACATATTAGTTCTAAATATGGTCCGCCATTCCGGCCCATAAATAACTCAAGCCCATTGGGCCCACCAAGTCCAAATACCAAATGGGTCACAAAGGTCCACTACTAGCCCCACTATGGCCCAATTTTCCAAATTGGGCCCAGACCCTCATTTGGGCCTTACCCTAAAGCCTATCTACACATTCTAGTCCACATGATTGTTCTTGGACGACCCATCAATAGCCCAGTCATCAAAGCCCAATAGAAAACTAAACTCAAGCCCAAGCAAAATTAGGGTTTTCACATGAAATGACGGTTAGGGTTAAGTGTTTCTTACTTAACCCATTAAGGACTTAATCCATTAAGTCCATCACTCTACTAGGCCATTGGTACAATGTAGTTGGACATAAATCAAAATTCTTGTCTAACAGTCCGAACGCGGGTCCCGAAAATTCCCAAACTAACACTTCCAAAGTTAGGGTTTTCTAAACCCTAATTAGGGTTTCCAAACCAATCACAAGCCAATTAGTCCATTTGTTAAAATTTTAGGTTAATTAATTGATAATTAAGTCGGGCACCACCCACTACCACCTCGGGTAGTGGAAGTCAATACCGGCTCACAACGGCAGCCACCACCTCACGGTGGTGGTGATGGTTTTTCTTAATTATTCCGATCGAATTACAACATACAACGAAAAATCTCAAATAAACACACACAACACACACTAAGATAAACGCACACACATCCACCCTTATGGCAGCCGACGGTGGTACATGCTGGCAGCCACCACCTCGCGGTGGTGGTGGTGGCCTCTTCTTAATTTTCCGGCCAAACACACACATCCACACACCATACAAACTGTAACGACCATAAAATTCCAACCAATTTAAACTTTAAAAAAAAACAACTCGATTTCATTAAATTATTACAAAAAGGTTTTCAATACAATTAATTTAGAGTATTCCCAGAATCACATCACAACATAAACATGAGGAGAGGTACGATCATGCCTTTGCCTTGCCATGGTCACTTGAAGAACCTGAATAATATTAAACCACAACTGTAACCTCCAAAGCTTACTGAGATATCCCCAAAATACCAACCACATATACCATACACGCATAACATGCCATATCATATCCGATCACAGAACAGCCATGCACTTCAGGTCTACTGTGTGACTGGTCCGCCGCACCGGCCAACAGTCCACCTGGTCCACCCTCCGAGTCTAGCCATATACATCGAGTCTGCAGTGTGATTGGTCCGCCCGCACCGGGCCTTCAATCCACCTGGTCCACTCTCTGAGTCTACAGTATGACTGGTCCGCCCGCACCGGGCGTTCAGTTGGCTTGGTCCACTCTCCGAGCCTCAGCATGTCTGGCACGCCCTCTTGGGGCCTACAGCTTATCCGGATCGCTCGCTGGGCCTTCGGGACAACCAGTCTGCCCTGGGTATCTTGGCCTACAGCACAACACAGGACCCGCCTCAACCCAAATCCAGTCCAACAACCATGTGCACATAAACATACAATCATATAAGAATTCACAGTCAACAAGCCGATCTAGCAGATCACATAACATATCATCATCCTAACCAGGATACCGACCTAACCGGTCACTAGCATAGCATCATCCTATATAACAGGATTCGAACCTTAACCAGGTCTCTAACATATACCATCCTAGCTACCAGGATACAAACATATCAAAGCAATAACATAACAACCAATACCCGGATCTCAATCCGATAAAGGGCCGGCCTTGGTGCCTTAGACCCTGTTGATATAGTGAGGATAACTCACCTCGCACTGCCGAAACTTTGAACTGAAGAAGCAGATTCCTGAATCACCGCCTCACCGAAAATCCCGAACTAGCCATCATAGCACAAATAATCATTAGGCTAAGCACAATACCCTTCCAAGGGTAAATTGACCAATTTACCCTTAACTTGTTTCGACCCAACACTGGATAAGCTATCAAGCCCACTAATGGCCCAAAGTCCAAAAGTCCAAAGCAAAGCCCACTATTGGCCCAATTTACTAAATTGGGCCCACCAAACAAAATGGGCCTAGACCCATGGTCCATAATAATTAATGGGTCCATAATACTCCATCCATAATGTCCAGTCACAGCCCAAAATCCATCAGCCCAATAACAGCCCAATCCCTAAGGCCCAAAATGAAAACCCAACAGAGGGAGTACGTTGGGTGTACCCTCCTTGGTACGCTGGGCGTACACACTGATTCGCAAATGGGGATCGGGGCACTGACCCGCTATGTGGGGCGTACTCCTAAGTTACGCGGGGTGTAACTTCGCTGCTCATTAAGTCCTCATAACTTCTTAATGGCTTAAGCTCTTAAGCCCAAACTTTAGATCCTTAGGCCAAATATGCCTAAGATTCATAAAGTCTCAAACTTTATCACTTGGGACATCTATAAAGCTCTTAATCCAAGGTCTTAATCCATTAAGACCTACTTATCTCACACATGGAACAACCACAGCCCTTGGGACCTCATTTTTCTCACTCAAGACCTCTCCAAAGGTCCGAAAGGACAGATAATCTCGGCCAACTCAAAGCATGCATCAAGGTGAGGACTTTTAGGACTAGAATGATGTCAAAACTTCACAACACTTAGATCTATACAATATAAATGACAAGCAAGAAGCTTTATACCTCAGATAGGCTCCAAAGGATGATATTTTTCCAGATCTACAAGCTCCAGCCACTCCACTCCTTCTTTGACAACTTCCACTTTCTTCTTCTAGCCTCTCCTCTGCCAAAATAAGCTTTTCAAGGCCAAACACACCCAACAATGGAGGTGGAACGGCTATCTAGAGTTTCTGAGGTTAAGAGAGAGCTTATGGAGGCTAGGGTATGAACCAACATGTTCCTTATATAGTGGATGACCCTAATTTTAGAGCTTTAGAACTCTGAGAGTATGCTGGGCGTACTCAACCTTTCACCCGCGTCCACTTACGCCCTTACATTCGGTGTAATCCCAGCTTACGCTGGGCGTACTCAGCATGTCCCCAAATTTCATATTTGGCCATCTTTTTCCACTTTTCCCACAAGATGACCAAAATACCCTTCCTCTTAAATCCCGGGGACTCACAATTAAGTACTCTTAGGAACGGGGCGTTACAATTCTCCCCCACTTAAATTAGGCTTCGACCTCAAAGCCTGTGGCAACTCTACTCCAGAACTTCTCCCGCAACGCACCACCTGGCATTAACCAAACCAGGTTCCTTAAGACACACCCTTCGAAGTCCGAACTCAACTTTCCCTTTTCTTGCGGTGTTCTGATCACCGCCTCAAGCTGGCCACCGACTTCACCCCTTGATAACCACACTTATCAGATTCTACACTTATCAACCGAGTACCACTCCATGGCACTTTTCTCGATCTTGATTACAACAATCACTTGACTTTTACGAGCTAGATATAACCCTGAACCACCAGGTTCCCGACTTGAGTCCAACTCTATCCATTCCATGCTGATAGAATGACACATTCTTCAGCCTTAGAGCACTCCCACGAGTTCTCCTCTTACAATCGCATGCACATGCTGAACTAGCTCTAGCACCCTCGGGATGGGAAAACCCATCACACTTACGACACCTCCAAACATCCCCCAAGATGAATCACCACTACATACACAATTCCTTGATCAGAGTCAATCTGGGAATCCAAGACTCCATTCCTGCATCCTTTCTGAGCCTCTTGGCTCTACCCCCGCAGAAATCCTTCCGCAACCTCAGCAGACATCCCGTCCGGATGTGATTCCATACCACTTCCGCAATCATGCTGCTCAAAGACCATAATTGGATCACTCCAATCATAACTCTGCACTGTCTCTTTCGCTTCCGTGAATCTACACTCACTCTCGGAGCTACATTCCTCTCTCTTTCGTTACCAAGGAAATCCACTTGGCCGCCTTGTCACTGCGACAAGTGCCACGGTGATCGCCCAAAGCTACACTACTCCCCTATAGCATAACCGCTATCCATGCAACACACATGCTCTAAATCCGCTCGCAAGGACTCTCGAGTCCATGCACTATCTCCTCTAATCGAGATCAATACCCGGGGCCAGACCTTCTAATGCTAACACATCGCGACATACTCAATCCATTTCCTCGAACCGATCTAACAATACCTGCAGAGTCTTCAGCATGACTGGACCGCCTTACCAGGCCTTCAGCCAATCTGGACCACTCTTAGAACCTTCAGCCAATCTGGACCGCCCTCCAGGACCTTCAGCCTGGCTGGACCGTTCTCTGAGCCTTCGGCCTGACTGGTACGCCTATCAGCCTTAAGTCTACCCGGATTGCTCAACTAGCATTCATTCTTCCGATTTATCTCTCCAGGAAATCCTCCCATACATACTGTTCTAGCCCTCTAGGGGTTCCAAACTCTATCTCCTCATACATACTCAATCCCGGCCTGATCCCAGGTCCTCTACAATCAAATACCCTTGGCCTGTATCCCGCCCCGCATGCCTGCCACTTATTCATACCAGCCTACGCTCTTCGCTGACAGAAACACTGCTGAATCCCAAGCAGCTAAACAATCTCTAATGCTCATCGATCTTCTGGAGAATTTTCCAATTCTCCCCCACTTATAACACTGACTATCAACCACCGGTCGCCATCACCGACCTCCCTCAACAACCCTACACAACACAAACACGAACACGCGAACTGATTCCCAATAGCACTAGCAACCTTCACAAAATCACATATCAACACTGATCATCCCGAGCTCGAAAGAAACTCGATCTTCAGCTAACCCCTCCTCAGACTGCAGATGCTACCCGGCATTCAGACCAAACGCCAGATTTCCACTAATAACCCTCATGAATGATAACCAACGAAATCCCCAACACTAACCCATAACCATACCATAACCCTCAAAGAACAATGAATACCACACCGAAAAACACACAATGAGACTAGCATATAAACAATACTCCACAATAATCACAAGATAACAAGACATCAAGAAAGAAACATACCCACAGCTGCATCCGGCACTGCTCTGACCTCCTCTGTTGTAAGCTGAAAAGCACGACCCTAAGCCCTTGGGGGCTCCGCTCCACCCTGACCTCCACCCGTGATCCTCAAAGTGGCCGGTGCTGGAGCCTGCAACGATCCTGCAGCAAGATGTGGACAGTTGACCCTCAAGTGCCCGACCTGATGACAATGGTAACAAATCCTCAAATCCCAAACCAGCGTTGAATGCCGATAATCCCTCGCATAGTTCCCCTCCTTTCTGCACTTGCGGCAAGAACCACCGGACCTACAAACTCTGGTGTGACCTTTCCCACACTTTACACAAGTGTGGCTGCTCTGATCTCCTACCCTAGAATCAACGGTCTTTGACCGTTTCGGCGCCGGCTGCGACTGCACCGGAGCCTGCCTCAGCTCTTGCAACTGCAACTCAATCTCCAACTCACGCCGCCTGGCGGCCACCTGCAACTCCAACAAAGTCTCGCACCTCTGCGTAGACACAAATTGTCTGATATCCCTCTTGAGCATACTCAGATATCGGGATATCTGAGCTTCCTCCGAAGCGAACTCAGGGCAAAACATCGGCCTCTCAGTGAACATCCTGGTGATCTCCGTCACCAACTCCGAATCCTGCTTCAGCTCAACCTGAGCCAATCTCTCCCTCTCAACCCGCGGAACATAACGAGTGTTGAACATCTCTCTGAACTGATCCCATGAAACCGCAGCCCTCTGCGCATCCGAATATGATCCCGTGGTCAATCTGTACCAATCCTTCGCCCCGAGCCTCAACATGTTCAGAGCACACCTCACCCTCTAATCAGCAGGGCATGGACACGTGAAGAAACACCCCTCCACGTCCGACAACCATCTCATAGCAACAATCGGGTCCTGAACTCCATCAAAAGTAGGAGGCTTCGTATTATCGAAGTCCCGATACATAAAACCTCTACCGGATCCTCCCCCTGCCGCTGCTACAGCCGCTGTAGCCGCCGTGGAAGCCGTCTCAGTGAGAGCCACATAGCGCTCATCAAAATACTCAACCATGGCGGTCTTGATCGACCCAAACAGTTCCGGCAGCTCGGCCCGGAACAACGTAGCAACCTCATCATGTAGGATCTCACGAATCCTAGCATTCAACTCGCCTGTTCTCATCTGACCCACAAACTCGGGCGGTACAGACCCACCCTGACCGCCCTCTCCGGCTCCTGATCCTGACCCGGATCCGCTCCAAGCATGCCTCGGAATCTCCATACTGAAAAACACCACAAAATCTCAGACACTTCCCACTATCCCGGGAACCAACTCTCAACCCAACCCTAGAGGTCATGGTTTCCTTGATACGCGTATGGGTCCTGTGCTTTCAGTAGTATGGGCCCATACTACCTTCCACACCTACCCATATTTGTATGAAGTACTAACAGAACACCCTAGTGAAAACATACATAACAAGCGCTCAATCCTCACTCCTAGAGGAACACCAGAAATCTCCCACAGAGGACCCTAGGCTAGCAGGCATCATAAATCAGGCAACACTATCATGAAACCCTGAAGATCTCTAGCCTAGTACTAGCATTCTGTTCTATCAAAGCTCAAAAACAAATATCACGTATGGTATTTTGGGGTTACTTACTGGCTCCGGCTGATCGTACCTCCGCGTCCTCCTTTTACTCATTTTGAAAACCATTTTAAATTCTCTTTTGAAAACTCTCCCTGATTTGAGACTGGATTCACACGAGTGTTCCTCCAATTCACTCAAACCAAAGCTCTGATACCAACTTGTAACGACCATAAAATTCCAACCAATTTAAACTTTTAAAAAAACAATCCGATTTCATTAAATTATTACAAAAAGGTTTTCAATACAATTAATTTAGAGTATTCCCAGAATCACATCACAACATAAACATGAGGAGCGGTACGATCACGCCTTTTCCTTGCCACGGTCTCCTGAAGAACCTGAAAAACATTAAACCACAACTGTAAGCTCGAAAGCTTAGTGAGATATCCCCAAAATACCAACCACATATACCATACACACATAACATGCCATATCATATTCGATCACAGAACAGCCATGCACTTCGGGTCTACTGTGTGGCTGGTCCGCCGCACCGGCCAACAGTCCCCCTGGTCCACCCTCCGAGTCTAGCCATATACATCAAGTCTGCAGTGTGATTGGTCCGCCCGCACCGGGCCTTCAATCCACCTGGTCCACTCTCTGATTCTACAGTATGACTGGTCCGCCCGCACCGGGCCTTCAGTCGGCCTGGTCCACTCTCCGAGCCTCAGCACGTCTGGCCCGCCCTCTTGGGGCCTACAGCCTATCCGGACCGCTTGCTGGGCCTTCGGGACAACCGGTCCGCCCTGGGTATCTTGGCCTACAACAAAAAGCAGGACCCGCCTCAACCCAACTCCAGTCCAACAACCATGTGCACATAAAAATACAATCATATAACAATTCACAGTCAACAAGCCGATCTAGCAGATCACATAACATATCATCATCCTAACCAGGATACCGACCTAACCGGTCACTAGCATAGCATCATCCTACATAACAGGATTCGGACCTTAACCAGGTCTCTAACATTTACCATCCTAGCTACCAGGATGCAAACATATCAAAGCAATAACATAACAACCAATACCCGGATCTCAATCCGATAAAGGGCCGGACTTGGTGCCTTAGACCCTGTTGATATAGTGAGGATAACTCACCTCGCACTTCCGAAACTCTAAACTGAAGAAGCAGATTCCCGAATCACCACCTCACCGAAAATCCCGAACTAGCCATCATAGCACAAATAATCATTAGGCTAAGCACAATACCCTTCCAAGGGTAAATTAACCAATTTACCCTTAACTCATTTCGGCCCAACACTGGATAAGCTTTCAAGCCCACTAATGGCCCAAAGTCTAAAAGTCCGAAGCAAAGCCCACTATTGGCCCAATTTACTAAATTGGGCCCACCACACCAAATGGGCCTAGACCCATGGTCCATAATAATTAATGGGTCCACAATACTCCATCCATAATGTCTAGTAACGGCCCAAAATCCATCAGCCCAATAACAGCCCAATCCCTAAGGCCCAAAATGAAAAACCCAACAGAGGGAGTATGTTGGGCGTACCCTCCTTGGTACGCTGGGCGTACACACTGATTCGCAAATGGGGATCGGGGAACTGGCCCGCTACACGGGGGCGTACTCCTAAGTTACGTGGGGCGTAACTTCGCTGCTCATTAACTCCTCATAACTTCTTAATGGCTTAAGCTCTTAAGCCCAAACTTCAGATCCTTAGGCCAAATATGCCTAAGATTCATAAAGTCTCAAACTTTATCACTTGGGACGTCTATAAAGCTCTTAATCCAAGGTCTTAATCCATTAAGACCTACTTATCTCACACATCGAACAACCACAGCCCTTGGGACCTCATTTTTCTCACTCAAGACCTCTCCAAAGGTCTGAAAGGACAGATAATCTCGGCCAACTCAAAGCATGCCCCAAGATGAGGACTTTTGGGACAAGAATGATGTCAAAACTTCACAATACTTAGATCTATGCAATATAAATGACAAGCAAGAAGCTTTATACCTCAGATAGGCTCCAAAGGATGATATCTTTCTAGATCTACAAGCTCTAGCCACTCCACTCCTTCTTTGACAACTTCCACTTTCTTCTTCTAGCCTCTCCTTTGCCACAATAAGCTTTTCAAGGCCAAACACACCCAACAATGGAGGTGGAACGGCTATATAGGGTTTCTGAGGTTAAGAGAGAGCTTATGGAGGCTAGGGTGTGAACCAACATGTTCCTTATATAGTGGCTGACCCTAATTTTAGGGTATTAGAACTTTGAGAGTACGCTGGGCGTACCTCTAGTACGCTAGGCGTACTCAACCTTGCACCCGCGTCCACTTACGCCCTTACGCTGGGCGTACTCGGCGTGTCCCTAAATTTCATATTTGGCCCTCTTTTTCCACTTTTCCCACAACATCACCAAAATACCCTTCCTCTTAAATATCGGGGACTCACAATTAAGTACTCTTAGGAACGGGGCATTAACCACAACGCACCACCTGGCATTAACCAAACCAGGTTCCTTAAGACACACCCTTCGAAGTCCGAACTCAACTTTCCCTTTTCTTGCGGTGTTCTGACCACCGCCTCAAGCTGGCCACCGGCTTCACCCTTTGATAACCACACTTATCAGATTCTACACTTATCAACCGAGTACCACTCCATGGCACTTTTCTCGATCCTGATTACAATAATCACTTGACTCTTACGAGCTAGATATAACCCTGAACCACCTGGTTCCCGATCCGAGTCCAATTCTATCCATTCCATGTTGACGTAATGACACATTCTTCAGCCTCCGAGCACTCCCACGAGTTCTCCTCTTACAATCGCATGCACATGCTGAACTAGCTCTAGCACCCTCGGGATGGGAAAACCCGTCACACTAACGACACCTCCAAACATCCCCCAGGATGAATCACCACTACATACACAATTCCTTGATCATAGTCAATCTGGGAATCCAAGACTCCATCCCTGAGGAGGGACATTTGGGAGTTCGTGTCGAAGTCGACGGACCGGACATTTGCTGAGCTCCTGGAAAATGCCCGGAAGAGGGAGATTGAGTTGGAGACTCAGGCCAGGGAGGAGACCGAGTCTCATAGGATGGATCAGCGGTCGGCTCAGTCTCTGCCGGTAGCCAAGCGGACCAAGTCCATTGATTCGAGGACTGGAGGCCAAAAGGGCTGTACTTGCGGGAAGTGCGACAAGGGTCATGAGGGGGCCTGTCGATCGGGTTCTTGCTACTAATGCGGCAAGGAGGGGCATATCGCCAAGGATTTCCCTAAGGGATTTATGGTTTGCTTTCATTGCAACCAGATGGGCCATCGGAAGGCCAAGTGTCCACAGTTGCATCAGGGATCTTCACCTGCTGCTAGGGTTACCGAGGTTCGACCAGTGAAGGCCGAGGCTCCGAAGGCTCGTGGGAGAGCTTTCCAGTTGACTACGGAGGAGGTCCGCGCGACACCCGATGTTGTGGCTGGTATGTTTTCTGTATTTATCTTTTTGTTGAGATATTGTGCTTATATGATGTTATGCATATGTACTGTTTGGTGAGTTCTGTACCTGCTTTGGTGTTATTTGACTCGGGTGCGATTCGGTCATTTGTTTCTTTGGCATTTAGTCAGCACATTAGTATCCGTTGAGAGGCGTTGAGTCGACCTCTGTGAGTTTCCATAGCTGATGAGCGAGCAGTGTATGCTACGGATGTGATTCGAGGATGTATCCTTGAGATCTTCGGTGTGGAGTTCCTGATAGATCTGGTCCCGATTGCGATGGGGGGCGTGTGTGTTATAGTGGGAATGGATTGGTTGAGCCGATTTGGAGCTGTTATAGGCTGCGAGCGTTAGTTGGTGACGATACGAGACCCCAGTGGGGGAGTGCTTACGGTGTATGGCGAGGGAACCCGATGTAGGTCAGCGTTTTGCTCGGCTGCCAGGACGAGACAGAGTTTGCAGTAGGGTTGCAGTGGACTCGTAGCCTATGTGTTGGACATGCGAGTGGCCGCTGGGAGGCCAATTTCGATTGCCGAGGTTCCGATAGTGTGCGAGTTCCCGGATGTTTTTCCCGAGGAATTACCGGGTGTGCCTCCCGAGAGGCAAATGGAGTTCCGTATCGATTTGGTTCCGGGAGCAGCACCTATTGCCAAGGCACCTTATCACCTCGCGCCGCCATAGATGCAGGAGTTATCCTTGCAGCTTCAGGAGCTGCTATGGAAGGGGTTTATTTGACCGAGTAGCTCGCCTTGGGGAGCACCGATCCTTTTTTTCAAGAAAAAGGATGGTTCCCACCGGATGTGGATTGATTACCGAGAGTTGAACAAGTTGACGGTCAAGAACCATTATCCGTTGCCGAGGATCGATGATCTGTTCGATCAGTTGAAGGGGGCATCTTGGTTCTCTGAGATAGACTTGAGGTCAGGTTATCATCAGATGAGGGTTCGGGATGAATATATCCAGAAGACAGCGTTCAGAACTCGTTATGGGCATTACGAGTTCATGGTGATGCCTTTTGGGCTCACCAATTTACCATCTACGTTCATGGATCTCATGAACAGGGTGTGCAGGCCGATGTTGGATCGGTCGGTGATCGTATTTGTTGATGATATTTTGGTGTATTCGAGGTCTAGAGAACAACATGAGGAGCATTTGAGGGAGATCTTTGGAGTTCTGAGATCGGAGAGGCTTTATGCCAAATTCTCCAAGTGTGAGTTCTGGTTACAAGAGGTTCAGTTCTTGGGACATCTTGTCAACCAAAATGGGATATTGGTCGATCCGGCCAAGATTGAAGCAGTCATCAGGTGGGAGGTGCCGAGATCGCCCACCGAGATCAGGAGCTTTCTGGGATCGGCCGGCTATTATCGAAGATTTATTAAGGATTTCTCCATGATCGTCGTGCCACTTACCAAGATGACCCGGAAGGGTGTCACTTTTTCCTGGGGTCCGGAGCAGCAGACCTCATTTGAGACACTTCGCCACAAGTTGTGCGAAGCCCCGGTGCTCGCACTCCCGGAAGGGATGGAGGATTTTGTGGTGTACTGTGATGCATCGATATCCAGGTTGGGAGCAGTGCTTATGCAGAGGGGGCATATGATAGAATATGCATCGAGGCAGCTGAAGCCTCATGAGTCGAGGTATCCCACCCACGACCTGAAGCTGGGGGCTGTGGTGTTCGCCCTCAAGATCTAGAGTCACTATCTGTATGGGGTTCGGTGTACCATATACACGGACCACAAGAGTCGGAATTACTTGATGGATCAGCCCAACCTGAATATGCTCCAGAGGAGATGGTTGGATGTGGTAAAGGATTATAATTGTGAGATCCTGTACCACCCGGGCAAGGCTAATGTTGTAGCCGATGCTTTGAGTCGTAGGTCGGAGAGCGCCCCGATACAAGACATTTGTATGAGGTTGACAGTGATGACTCCGGTGTTGGACACCATTCGAGGGGCCCAGGCGGAGGTTGTGAGACCGGAGAACCGTAAAATGCAACGGGTGATCGGGCAGGTATCGGAGTTCGTTACCGATAGTCGAGGGCTGATGACTTTTCAAGGCCGGATTTGCGTACTGTTTGTAGGCGGAGCGCATACCATCTTGATGGAGGAAGCCCATAGGTCGAGGTTCTCGATCCATCCCGGGGCCACTAAGATGTTTTTGGACCTAAAAAGGGATTATTGGTGGCCCTGTATGAAGAGAGATGTCGCATGGTTCGTGGAGAGGTGCTTGACCTGTCGCAGGGTTAAGGCCGAGCACCAGCGTCCACATGGTAAGTTGCAGCCATTGGAGATTCCCGAGTGGAAGTGGGAGCAGGTTACCATGGATTTTATCACCAAATTGCCAAGGACTGCTAGAGGTGTCGATGCAATTTGGGTGATTGTGGACAGGTTGACGAAGAGCGCTCACTTTCTTGCTATCAGTGAGAGCTATTCTATTGAGAGGTTGGCAGAGTTGTATGTGAGGGAGGTAGTATCAAGGCATGGAGTTCTGATATCGATTGTTTCAGATAGAGATGTGCGATTTACTTCCATATTTTGGAAGAAGTTTCACGAGGAGTTGGGTACGAGGCTACATTTCAGTACCGCATACCACCCACAGACTGATGGGCAGAGTGAGTGGACGATTCAGACGCTCGGGGACATGCTCCGAGCATGTGTGTTGGATTTCGGCCAGAGTTGGGACACGTACTTACCCTTGGCAGGTTTTACCTACAACAACAGCCATCATTCGAGCATTGGTATGCCACCCTTTGAGCTTTTGTATGGGAGGAGGTGTCGGACCCCCATTTGCTGGGGAGAGGTAGGGCAACGTGTGATAGGTAGTACAGAGACCGTGCTTTAGACGACAGAGAAAATACAGCAGGTCGGACAGAGGTTTTTGACCGCTCAGAGTCGCCAGAAGAGTTATGCAGACAGGCGCCGGTCTGAGCTCGAATTTCAGGTCGGCGACTTCGTGCTCCTGAAGGTCTCTCCTTGGAAAGGAGTGATCCGATTCAAGAAGAGGGGCAAGCTGGGGCCCCGATATATTGGTCCTTTCAGGGTGATCGCGAGGGTAGGAAGGGTAGCCTACCGGTTGGAGCTACCTACGGAGTTGGGTTAGATTCATGACACCTTTCACGTGTCGCAGCTGAGAAAGTGTATAGCCGACGAGTCGGCAATGGTGCCATTAGAGGATATTCAGATGGATGCGAGCCTGAACTATGTTGATAGACCGGTGGCAATCAGGGATCAGAAGATCAAGGTTCTGAGGAACAAGGAAGTGCCACTGGTACAGGTCCAGTGGCAGCATCGGAAAGGGTCAGAGTTGACTTGGGAGCCGGAGCAAGAGATGCGGGAGCAGCATGCCGAGTTGTTTGCAGAGTAAGACTTCGAGGGCGAAGTCTGATTCTAGTGGGGGAGAATTATAACATCCGAATTCCCAGGTATATTATTTATTCTTTTATTTTTGGAGGTTTTGAGGGGACTCGGCGAGTTACTGCTTAGACTCGCCGAGTAGGGTCGCGGATTCTAATCCGGGTTCATGGCTGGACTCGGCGAGTTCAGGAGGTGGACTCGACGAGTCCATGCTGTTTAATGAAACCCTAATTTCCTGGGTTTGGGACCTATTTAAAGGCCCTTAGGGCCGTCATTTGCGGCTACCAAACCCTAGAGAGAAACCCTAAAGGAGCTAGAGAGTTTGTGAGAGGATAGGAGCCATTTCTTGATCTTTATGATTGATTCTTGCAAGAAGGAGGTGTTTCTAGCTTAGAGGAGACCAAGTAGGTTGTGCATCTGTGGATTTCGAGCAAGTGACTTCATCTTTGAGGTATTATATCGCCCCTTTATCTGTTTTGTGGAAGGAATCCATAGATGTAGAGTTTTATGACCTTTATTGGAAGAAGACTGTGATTATATGGCCCTATTCACTTTGATACTTCAGATCTGGATCCATAGTGGTCTATGGAGCTTATCTCAGCTGACTTTATGTTGAGATATGGAGGTGTTGAGCTAAGGATGTTGCTTTTGGGGCTAAATCATCAAGTGAAGCGTCCTAGACGTCCCACGAGTGTCAAGACTTGAACTTTACGTGTTTATCAGTCTTGGGAAGGTCAGATTTATGGATTCAAGGAACAGATCTGACCTCAGGAGGCCATTTGAGTTTGTGCATGGCATGAACTCGCCGAGTGCAAGGAAAAACTCGGCGAGTAGGGTTTGGGTTTCCCGTGAGTCACTCAGTGAGTGGACTTGCCGAGTTGGGGGAATAACTCAATGAGTCAGGGGGGAATCAGAGGACTGGAGTTCAAAGCGGAACTCGGCGAGTTGATCTTGAGACTCGGCGAGTTGAGTCGGGGTGGCCCCGCGATTCATATCAGGTGGGACTCGTCGAGCAAGGGGAAGGACTCGACGTGCCAAGCGAGACTAAAGAGTTAGTGGACATGTGTAGACTCGCTGAGTCGCCCAAGTGCACTCGACGAGTCGGGTCAAAGTTTGACCGTTGACTTTTGTTGACTGATAGGATTGGTCAACAATGTGGCCTTTGAGTCAGAGAGGGGTAAAATTGTCTTTTACCCTTCTGAGGGTGCCAAGAGTGGGTGGAGTCTAGTCCCGAGAGATATATTTATGAGAGTATTTATTTTATGTGATTAGGCGGAGGCTAGATCGTATTTCTTCTGAGTCAGAGATTTACCGAGACATCTGAGATGAGTCTTCTCACTATACTGTACCTGGAAGGGTACCTATGTGTGACCGAAAGGTCTGGTATGCTATGAGATTTATGCATTGTATGCTATGAGTTGCCTGTTTCGTATGCGCTATGTGTGTGATATGTATGCTATGCTTGATATGGGCTGGAAGGCATTATGATCTGGACCGGAAGGTTGGGGAGTTATGGACCGGATGGTCGAAACGGGTAGGACCGGAAGGTCGTGTGGAGTATGGCCTGGAAAGGCGTATGTGTGTAAGTGGTATATTGGGGAACTCACTAAGCTTCTTGCTTACAATGTTTATGTGTAATGTCTTTCAGGTTCTAGTGAGGACCATGGGAAGGCAGCGGCATGACTCGTACACACACACAGGCGGATTCGGATATGATTGATTTTGGGATTGATATGTTTTGTATTACGACTATGTTACATTGGATTTTTTGGTTTGTCTTGAATGAAATTATGTTTTAAAGAAATGAAAAAAATTGGTTTGAAAATTTACGTTGTTATAGCATACACACACGTATGCCCAACGTAGTCAGCTACCACCTTTCTCAAATAAGGGACTTATCCTGCCAAAACTTCAAAATTCCATAGCTTCCTCGAGATAACTCCGTTTCCAATGAAACTCATACCCATGGAAAGGTGACGAGGTGCCTACACTTCTAGCAACTCGTCGCAACCCCGATGCTTCCTCATGCTCGGGTTGCAGCCCACGAACCCTAATCACAGACGATCCAAAACATGATGTTACATTTGTGCTTACAATTATTGATTTTTATGTGGTAGGTATTTCCGAGGACAGCGGGACGGAGAAGGTCTGATTGTAAACACTCGCTGGGAGATTTACTACTAGGACAGTTTATGAACTCTGATATTGTGATACTGGTTGTTTTGGGATAATTATATATTTGATAACTTGGTTGTAAAATCTTAATTTTGAAAAATTAAAAAATGAAAATTTTGGGATATGTTTTGTGTTGTGACATACATGTTTTCTAGCCCTCCTATAGTCACCTAAACTCACCTCAATCCCAAACTTTTTATAACATCCAATATGAGTTTTCTAATACTAATTTTCTATGTATGTAAAATTTCCTTGGTATAATGACTGCCTATCAAAGCACATATAACAATTGACTCCAACTCGAATTTCGTAGCATAATTGTATGTAAAATTATGTTTTAAATATTTAATCTTGAAAGAGTGATCATCACCCATCCATGAAGCCCATAAAGTACAACCTCTTTGACAACACATCACCAACAATCATTTAGTATCATTTTTTGAAACATAGTGGGTATCCATTTGTCATAGCATACTTACGTAACATATTTTTGATCACTTTAGTGGTCTAAACTATCATCCCTAATATAGGATTATGCTTTTTCCATGCTGAGTTCTCATTAAAAATGGATTGAACTTCAACATCGGGATCATTATCTCCTTACCAAAAAATTCATCATTAGTTATCTTGTTCATGCAACAGACTTTATCATTAAGTTCATCATAAAGTGAAAACGTATTCGGAGTATTTTCTCCATGTATACATGGTTCTACTTCATTAGGACTCTCCACTTCCCCTTTATCTCCTCAAACCATTCATTTAATGAATGATGTGTTTAAAACAAACTAGTTTTAATCCTAACAAAATCAAATGAAAACAAACACATGTAGACAGTGTACCTATCGATAGTAGTTTAGTTTAAGCAAGTAGGGTATCGAACACAGGGAACGGTAACAATGAAATTAAGTACTAGTATTATCTAATTAAAAACAATTAAATAAAAAAGGGGGGTTTTCTCTAGTTTTTCAAGACTAGAAACTTAATCAAGCACTTTAAAACTCAAACAAAGACAATTAACAACTAAGAAGAATAAGAAAGGACAACTACATTCAATGATAAAAGAGACGTCTGTTTAGATTCGATTCACTTATTCCTATGGTTGATTTCGTGGCAAGTGCAATGAATTAATACATCAATGGTAACCGATTCCTAATATGATTGGGTTCATGTTCATTATTACCAATCCTTTACTAGACAAGTTGATTCAAACAGTGATCAAGTGATTAAATTAACAAGTTT
The DNA here is from genome assembly GCF_051521515.1 of Lactuca serriola. NCBI lineage: Eukaryota > Viridiplantae > Streptophyta > Magnoliopsida > Asterales > Asteraceae > Lactuca > Lactuca serriola. Next base: position 356,151,415 of record NC_136411.1, read on the forward strand.
CATAGTGTTCAGTTCGTATCAAGCAAGACTTATAATAATAGCTAATCAAATTTGTTCAATTCAATCAACTCATGTATAGATGTTCATCACACATGCTCACACATTGATTTACATATTTTATAGTTAACCCTAGTTTCATATTCACTATTCCTAGGCATACAATCTTATATTCATAAAACTATATGAATCAAGTAATCAAGAAGATATTCATGCAACTCAATCACTTATTTGTTAACTACAAATATTTATCATCAATACATAAGGATCTTTAATAAGCTTACCAAGATGAATAACCAAATTAATATCAAATCAACCACTCAATCAAACCATGTTCATAAGATTATCTCATCCAAACAGAAGTAAAAAGCTTTTAGCTCATATCTACATCAAATAATAACCTAATTTCAAAATCTAATGATTCAAACATGGTTCATAACAAAGATTAAGAAAAGAAGAATGATTATTTGCCTTTGATTCTCTTTGAAATTGTCTCTTATGTTGAAATCTCGAAAATAGCAGCTCCAAGAACCCTTCTGATCTTCAAAAGTCGTAGCTAGCCTCTAGCAAAAGTTAGGTTTTCGGGCCTATAAGTTATCTATTTATAGTTTCCAAAAATCGGCCCAACTCGTCGACTTTTTTAGAATAACTCGACGAGTTTCTTTAGTAAATCGCGTGGCCAGCGTGTACGGTAAGGCATCCTTAAATCTAGAATATTCTAATAAACTCGTCGAGTTTGTGCTAAAAACTCATCGAGTTTCTTCTTTTATTTAGCTTCTTTCTTTAATCCTTGATCTTTAAGCTTCCAATCACTCAATCCTCTTCCTTTTTCATCCAAGCATGTCTTTTATTGCTGAAATTGAAATATTAAGCTAATTAAGTATCTTTTGTTCATAAAATGATATAAAATCAACAATAATTAATAAGATAATGAATGATTTATAAGACTAAATAAGCCCATATCAAAATACCCCACACTTGACTTTTGCTTGCCGCCAAGCAAAACCGAATTTTAGCACAGTAATACCACATAAGACAATCTCAATCGAACCCAACCATTATGCCAAGACCGCAATGCATGCATTTGTGTCTAAAATTTTCCTAAGAACCCCCCTCAATTCTAAAAACTCACAATCCTCATAAACACTCGCCCACTTCTTTTGAACAACGCTCATTTTATGCATCCCTGCGAATCCATCCCCAGAAAACTTTCTTAACCTCAAGTCATTTTTGATTAAATCCCCAAGCACACATACGAAAAAATAACCTAGAAAAGAAAATTATAATAAATAAAACAAATACAACTTTTTGATTGAATCTTCTGTAACTTTTCTTCATGATATTCTTCTTTGTCTTCATAGCTCTGTAGATTCTTTATTCAAACATTTCATCACTCTTTTTTTTCACGCACTTTTTTCACTCAAAACTGAAAACCTAGAAAAATATATGCTTAAGCAAGGGAATTTAACTTCATCCTTTATTGGTTAAAGGCATTAGTCTAGTGTGCAATGACTATTTAAGTTTTCCTGGATACATTTCAAGTACACGATGATAAACATGTTACGATCTTCAAACTAAGCGAGGTTGTGTTTTTGTCCTGTTATTTCACTAGAATAAAGGCCGCCACAAATGCACTATAATGTATATAGGCTCAACTAAACATTTGGGTCCTCTTGCAATCATCAAACATAATATTAACATGGAATCCTAATTGCTTTACCAAATTTTTCTAAATTAGGCCCTAGCAATTTTTATGCAAATTTTCAAAAATTAAACCTAGGATTCTAATATAACTAATGTAATCAACCCTCTACCCCACACTTAATTTATGCAATGTCCCCATTGCATGTTATGCATGAAAAACTACATAAAAGTAGAGAAAATTAGAAATTGCTCGGAAAATAATCATTGATAGCACAGTCAATTGCCTCCTTAAATTGTAGTCAAATCACCAACTCAAAGGTAAGAAAAAGAACCACTCGCCGAGAATAAAGTGAACTTATTAAGTTTAGTTGCGAAAACTTCAGATTAGGGATTCTTCGAAGGAACTCATCGAGTTTATTTAAAGAACTCGACGAGTTTTGCTATCTGTGAACAACATATTCCCCAACTTCATTTTTCGATTGTGGCTTTGAAGGGAATGATTATGGCAATATTTCCCTTCATTCTTCTATAGCAAAACATATATTTTTAGTTTTTTTGTTCACCACTCTTGCGAATAGACGTAATCCTCTCACTCTTCTCGTTTTAGACTCGATTTCACTTCATACCCCTCACGCTATATTCTTTCATTCTTTCCCTCAACATATATTCTGAGAACAATAAAAGAAACAAACAAAAAGTAATAAAAGGAAAACACACCAATTAAAATCCTAAATTACTAGAAGTTTAAACATCAAAATAAACACACCAAACAAACAAAAATAAACAAAGAAAAATGGTTTAAACAAGACAACAAAATAAAAGATAAGGAAAGGATAATTAATCTTCATCTTCACTTTCTTCTTCTCCTAACCCGCTTCCTCCGGCTCCACTTTGACGCATACTCTATCTTTCACTCCAATTCCTCACATATGGATATTCTGGTTCATTTTCTATCCTTGGAATCATCAAATGAGACATCAAATGAGCTAAATTCCTATGTCCATAATTCAAGCTGCTTGCAAAGTCATCTTGAAACGCCCTTTGCTCAACATTATAAGGATCCATGCAAAGCTCATCATTTATTGGAATAACGGGAGGATCTTCTTGCATATGTGTTGGTCGTGGACGAACCTGCCTCCCCGGTTGTGCCGGTAATTCCGCATCATCCACTAATGGAATATTAACATGGCCCTCGCCATAATCTACAATAATTTTAGCCCTTCTAAAAAGAAGAGGACTAAATGTGGGTTGTGGCACCATTGTTAATTGATTTCCAACCCTCCCTTCAAGAATTCCATAAGATCTTACCAATTTGGTTATGAACATCCCACCACATATCCTTCAAGTTGATCTTTCCTTCACTCCACTTTCCGCTAAATACTTTGCTAAACAATACGAAATGTTACAAAACTGGTTAGGTGTAAGAATACACAATAGAAAGAAAACATCTCGGCTTGGCACTTTATCATCATCCCTTCTCATATTGATTGCGCTTGCGATAAGGCGATGAAGAAGATGATGGACAGGTGATCGGATGCTTGCTTCTTAGGCCGCGGATGGAATATAAACTCCATTGACAATCGTGCTCCACCACCTTGCTGCATCCTCACTATTTGGAAAATCCTTGTGACATGCTTCCATAAAAATCCCAAAGGCTTCCATCATTGCCACATCTCGTTCATACAAATCCATTCGCCATGCTAGTTCTACCACACTACATTCCCGTAACTCACCCCCAAGCATTAAAGTAAGAGCATTTGTATCAAAATAGTCTTCACTCCCATGGAACTTGATAGTAGAATAAAAATCCCAACATAATTCCTGGTATACTGGCTCTTGCAATCGGAAAAGTCTCCTCCAAGGATCACATGTAATCCTTACTCCATCTTGCATGAATACCTTGGTGAGATGAGGATTCATTCGTTCAACCAACCCCCATTGCTCTAGACAAGACCAATGTATTTCATTAGGCAAGTAGAACTCCTTTTTCAGTTTCTCCAGTTTCCTTTTCCATGCTAACAATGTGGATTTTGAACCAATTTGTGGAAAATCAAGCCATGGACAACCCCTTTGACTTCCTTTAGAACTTTGGCCCCTATTTCTGGACATCATTCTGCAAAACCATAAATCACAGAAACGCAAACAAACATAAAAAATGTTAAAAACAAAATAAATTGGCATCCCAACGTCATGAAGTCGTCGAGTTCATGCAGAACTCGTCGAGTTCCGCAGAAGATCCAAAAAAAATTTCGATCTCCAACTCTCTTAAACTCAAAGATTACTTTAGGGTTTGCTTGGGGTAGATATTTAAGCATTAATCCATGGAAAGAACTAGCAAAACCATCCTAATTTAGTCTAATTTGAAACCCTAATGTTTATAGGAAAATTCAAAAATTGAAGAACTTTAAACCAACTTGGGCCTACATATACTAAAAATCGGAGCTTTAATAAGAAAAAGAGAAGAAATCTTACCTTTAGAAGAGATTTAGAATACAAAACACCAAAAAGTGAAGAGCTTGATTGGGAGGTTTCTCTTCTTGCTGTCGACGTGGGGAAGAGGATGAGAGAAAGACAATGGTTTTAAGTTTAGGGTTAAAACTTATACCCAGCAATAAATAAAATATATTTTTTTTTTCAGAAAGACTGAAAATCGCGATTTTTTTTTTAAATGGACTCGTCGAGTTTTTAGAAGAAACTCGACGAGTTTTTCTTTCTGTATGAAAAAATTATTTCTACTGAAAACCACAAAACACCCCACACTCAGCTTTGATAACCCTCCCAGCAATCATTTAAGCAAAATCTGAAGATGAAGACTCATAACACAACATAAAAAAAATAAATGAAAAATAAAGTACTACAAGAAAAAGAAAACAAACTCAATTGTCGGGTTGCCTCCCGCAAGCGCTTCTTTTTTTTGAGGAGTCTTTAGCTGGACTCCTTTCCGCCCTACGTTGTAGCGGTTGCCTCCAAATCGAGCTCTTCTTCAATTTCCGCTTCCTTTAGCCTGCCCTCCTCATATCTTTTGATCCTATGCCCATTTACCTTACAACTTATTCCATCTTTATTCCACAATTCAACTACCCCATATGGAAAAACATGTTTAATTGTGAAGGGTCCGGTCCAACGAGTGTGTAATTTTCCTGGAAAAAGTTTGAGTCTTGAGTTATATAAAAGTAATTTTTTCCCTTCTTCAAACTCCTTATTTCCCTTCAATCTCGCATCATGCCATTTCTTTGTCTTATCCTTATAAATCAACGAGTTAGTGAAAGACTCGTTCCTTAATTCCTCCAAGGCATTCATTTGCAAGAGTCGATTGGTACACAACTCATTGGGGGGAAAATTGCACGTTTTCAAAGCCCAATAGGCTTTGTGCTCCAATTCCATTGGTAGATGACAATTTTTTCCATAAACCAATCTATAAGGTGTTGTTCCAATAGGTTCCTTGAATGCGGTCCTAAATGCCCACAATGCATCATCTAACTTATCTGCCCAATCTTTCCTATGGTTGCCTACCGACCTTTCCAAAATTCTTTTTGAGGGCTCTATTCGTTATTTCAGTTTGGCCATTTGTTTGCGGATGATAAGGTGTTGCAAATCTATGGCGTACACCATATTTTTGCAAAACCTTTGCTAGTTGTTCATTGGCAAAATGGGTCCCTCTATCGCTTATCAACGCCTTTGGTACTCCAAACCTAGAGAATAATTTCTTCAAAAATTTCACCACCACCCTTGCGTCATTTGTTGGTAGCGCTTGTGCTTCGGCCCACTTTGATACATAGTCCAACGCCACAAGTATGTATTTGTGCCCTTTTGATGATGGAAATGGCCCCATGAAATCTATACCCCACACATCGAAAACTTCACACACTTGGATGCTTCTTTGAGGCATTTCATTCTTTGCAGAAATATTTCCTTATCGCTGGCACGCATCACACTCTCTCACATAGGTAGCAGCATCCTTGAAGATTGTGGGCCAATAGAATCCTGCATCAAACACCATTTTAGCAGTGTATTGCACTCCATGATGTCCTCCTACAGGCCCATTGTGGAAATGCTCTAGAATGTCACGGATCTCCTTTCCAAACGCACATCTTCTAATGATTCCATCTGCATAACTCCTAAAAAAATATGGCTCATCCCAGAAATAATATTTAATTTCTGACATGAGTTTCTTTTTCTGCTGATGAGTTAGCCCTTTTGGAAGAAAGTCCCCAGCTAAAAATTTTGCAATATCTGCATACCATGGTTCTTCTCCCATTATCGCCATCAAATACTCTTATGGAAAACTATCCCTAATAACCTTGTGGTCAGATGCATCCCTTTCTGGATTCTCCAATCTTGAGAGATGGTCAGCCGGTACATTTTCCATTCCTTTCTTGTCCTTGATCTCGATGTCAAAATCTTGAAGCAATAACACCCACCGGATCAACCTTGGTTTTGCGTCCTGCTTAGCAAATAAAAATTTAATTGCAGAATGGTCAGTAAAAACAGTGGTTTTGGACAATATAAGATAAGGACGGAATTTATCAAAAGCATATACCACGGCCAATAATTATTTTTCAGTTGTGGTGTAATTTTCTTGAGCCGGACTCAAGGTCTTGCTAGCATAATAAATTGGTTGAAAATGTTTATCAACTCTTTGACCAAGCACAGCACCTAAGGCAAAATCGCTTGCATCACACATAATTTCAAATGGTAAATTCCAATTCGGGGCAATAATGATTAGGGCGTTAGTTAATTTTGTCTTCAATATTTCAAAAGCATTTAAACATTCTGTTGAGAAATTAAAAGGTGTATCTTTTAAAAGTAGTTGAGTTAAAGGTCGAGTTATTTTAGAAAATTCTTTTATAAAACGACGGTAAAAACCCGCATGACCCAAAAAACTCCTAACGCCCTTCACATTGGTTGGTGGTGGTAGTTTAGCAATGGTGTCGATTTTTGCTCGATCCACCTCAATCCTCGCCTTGGACACTTTATGACCTAACACAATGCCTTCTTTAACAATGAAATTGCATTTTTCCCAATTCAAAACTAAATTGGTCTTTTCACACCTAGCAAGCATTAAGTCAAGATTAGTAAGACAATTATCAAAATAAGAACCAAACAAGGAAAAATCATCCATGAATACTTCCATATACTTCTCCACCATATCGTGAAATATTGTCGTCATGCATTGTTGAAAAGTGGCAGGCGCATTGCACAACCCAAAAGGCATTCGTCGGTATGCAAACGTTCCACTAGGGCGGGTGAAGGTGTTTTTCTCTTGATCATTCGGATCGATTGGTATTTGGAAATAACCTGAAAACCCATCTAAAAAACAATAATAGCAATGACCGGATAATCTTTGAAGCATTTGATCAATAAAAGGTAAAGGGAAATGGTCAGTAGCATCGTTTAGCTTTCGATAATCGATGCATACTCGCCAACCGGTTACCGTTCGTGTAGGAATAAGCTCGTTCTTTTCGTTCGCCACGACTGCCATCCCTCCTTTCTTCGGCACTACATGAACGGGACTTACCCATGGACTATCGGAAATTGAATAAATGATCCCCGCATCCAATAGCTTTACCACCTCCTTCTTAACCACCTCTTGCATATTTGGGTTCAATCACCTTTGATGTTGCACCACTGGCATTGCTCCTTCTTCAAGATTTATTTTATGAGAACAATAAGAAGGTCTTATCCCCTTTATGTCAGTGATTTTCCATGCAATGGCGTTCTTTTGTTTCTTTAAAACCTTAACTAATTGATCTTTTTCAATTGGGGTGAGGTTCGATGCAATGATCACAGGCTTCTGCTCACCTTCTTCGAGAAATGCGTATTCTAAGTGTTCTGGTAATGTTTTCAGCTCCAATTGTGTCCTCTGAACACTAAACACGTCGATTTCTAGAAGTAAACTCGACAATTTTAGAACAAAAGTTTCCTCAAATCTTGATTTTTCGTAGCAACTCATCGAGTTATTGGAATTAACTCGTCGAGTTTCTTGTTCTATAGACTTTATCAGTTCTTCATATTTTGATTCTTCAAGAAGTCTTTCTAACTCTTTCAAATCTCTCTCAGCATCAAAATCATCTTCTAGAGTCGAAATGTGTTCGCTTGTTTCGTCTTCTTTCCATCCTTCTAATAATTCTTCCAAGACATCTACTGAAAAGGCAGTATCATCACTACAATTCGAATGTTTCATGGCTTGATCAATTCCAAAAATAACTGACTCTTCTGCCACTCGAAGGGTAAGCCTTGAGTCTCGTATGTCGACTATGGCACCTGCGGTATTCAAAAATGGTCTTCCAAGGATTATTGGCACTTGATGGTCCTCCTCCATATCTAGCTCAATGAAATCTACCGGAAAGACAAACTTATCGACTTTTACCAATAAATCTTCACATATACCTCTCGGGAATGTCACTGTCTTGTTTGCTAAGTGGATCGCCATTCGGATTGGTCTCGGTTACGGAAGGTTTAGCTTTTTAAAGAAAGAGTATGGCATGAGGTTCACACTTGCCCCCGAATCTGCCAATGCATAGCTAGTGGTTAAATTCCCGAATTGGCAAGGAATGGTTAGGCTACCCGGATCACCTTTTTTCTTTGGCAGTTTTTTTAACATTGCGGCTGAACAGCTCTCATTTAACACTACCTTGGATGCTTCCTCTGTCTTCTTTCTATTTGTGAGAAGTTCTTTTAGGAACTTTGCATACTTTGGCATTTGCGCGACTGCTTCGATGAAAGGAATGTTGATTTGCAAGGCCTTTATGTGCTCCAGGAACTTCTGGTAGTCTTCATTTTGCTTCTCTTGTCGATCTCGGCCCGGGAATGGTAATGGTGGCTTAAATGGCTCAGCTTTTGAATTATTTTGCTCATCAGGTGCGGGACTCGTCGAGTTTCTGTGAGGAACTCGACGAGTTTTGTCTACTGTTGGCGAATTCAGATTTTCTTGATCTTTTTCTTGTGCCTCTTCTTGATCTGTACTTGGGATTGGAGTGAGGGGTGTGACTATCTTCACACTCCTTGTTGTCACTATGTTAACGTGCGCGCCCTTTGGATTTTTTTCCGTGTCACTAGGAAGCCCGCCTGGTGTTCTTTCGTTGAATTGCTTGGCAAGTTGCCCAAGCTGTTTTTCAATATTCAAAATTGAAGCTTGCTGATTCCAGAGCAGAGATTGTTGATCCATCATCATTGTTTGGTGCTCCTTCATCATCTTTTGTTGATATCTAATGGCTGCATCGGATTCGTCATGCCTTTTTTCGGAAGCACTAACAAATCGACTTAACATAGCTTCAAGATCCGTCTTTTTCTCTTCCACTGGTTCTTCTTTTTGATAAAACCCGCGTGCTTTTTGCATATACTTCTCCTCCTTTGCCTTCTTGTACTCGTCGTAGGGGAGCCCTTCCTTCTTGGGCTTTCGCCAATCATCATCAAACCTATCGCCACTAAAATAACAAACTTGTGCCTTCCGGTTGCCGTTCTCATCAAGATCGCAATCCTTAGTAAGATGGGGACCGCTACAATTGTCACAACCCACCCTTATGGCATGGATGGATTGATCCATCTTTGTCATCCTACGATCCATACATTCTAGTTTGGCCATCATTGCTGCCATGTCATCGAAAACTGAGTTAACCATGCCTCTAGTTGTGTCGTTCCTTGGATTATGGTATTCTCTTGAATGTTTGGAGAATTCTTCTACCAATGTTTTAATGACAGCTCGTGCTTTCTTCGTGAGGGATCCTTGGGAGTCTAGTATTTTCCTAGTTGTGACGTTCACGCCATCATAAAAGATGAAAACCTCTTGTTGCACGTTTAGGTCATTTTGAGGGCAATTTCTTATTAACCCCTTATATCTCTCCCATGCCTCATAAAGTGATTCTCCCGGCAATTGTTCAAAGTTAGCGATTGCTTTCTTCAATTTTGCAATCTTAGAAGGTGGAAAAAACTGGTCAATGAACTCCTCGCGCATCTTTTGCCATGTTGTAATGGATCCGGGGGGTAAAGATTTCAACCTTTCCTACGCGGCTCCCTTGAATGTAACCGGTAACATTCGTAGTAAGACAGTATCGCGAGGCACATTTGGCATGTGGAAATAGTCAGCAATGTCCATAACTTCTTCAACATGCTTGCAAGCATCTTCGTGCTCCTTTCCATGGAATGGAATGTCTTTTAGTTGTGCGAGGATGTGACCCTTCAACTCAAAATTAGCGGTAGCTGGGATTGCAGGTTGCACGAGTCCCGGCTCGGTACCATCTCTTATGCGCTTCTTGTAATCTCCCATCGGTATGTCGACGATGTCGGCCATATTATCTCCTTGATCGGAATTGCTTTCTTCACCAAACGTGGATGTGTCGGACTCGATCTCTTTTCCTCTTTGTTTGCGAATAATCAACTTCGGATCGTCTACGGGTGGCACTAGTGTAGAACCGGAGCCTCGGGTCATAAAAACCTAAAATAAAACATAAAAATAAGCGTAAAACGAACAAAAACAAAGAATTTACGAAAGTGTCAACAAAAGAATAAACTCGACGAGTTTTAATAATAAACTCGACGAGTTTAATGCAAAACTATAGAAAATCAATAAGAACTGAAAACAAGTAACTTTATGCAAGAAAGATCTAACACAAAGGATCGATAATACCAGCAAACAATATAATTATTAGAACCGTTCCCCGGCAACGGCGCCAAAAACTTGCTGTGTTTAAAACAAACTAGTTTTAATCCTAACAAACTCAAATGAAAACAAACACACGCAGGCAGTGTACCTATCGATAGTAGTTTAGTTTAAGCAAGTAGGGTATTGAACACAGGGAACGGTAACAATCAAATTAAGTACTAGTATTATCTAATTAAAAACAATTAAATAAAAAAGGGGGTTTTCTTTAGTTTTTCAAGACTAGAAACTTAATCAAGCACTTTAAAACTCAAACAAAGACAATTAACAACTAAGAAGAATAAGAAAGGACAACTAGATTTAATGATAAAAGAGACTTATGTTTAGATTTGATTCACTTATTCCTATGGTTGATTTCGTGGAAAGTGCAATGAATTAATACATTAATGGTTACCGATTCCTAATATGATTGGGTTCATGTTCATTATTACCAATCCTTTAGTAGACAAGTTGATTCAAACAGTGATCAAGTGATTAAATTAGCAAGTTTCCTAGTGTTCAGTTCGTATCAAAAAAGACTTATAATAATAGTTAATCAAATTTGTTCAATTCAATCAACTCATGTATAGATGTTCATCACACATGCTCAAACATTGATTTACATATTTTATAGTTAACCCTAGTTTCATATTCACTATTCCTAGGCATACAATCTTATATTCATAAAACTATATGAATCAAGTAATCAAGAAGATATTCAGGCAACTCAATCACTTATTTGTTAACTAAAAATATTTATCATCAATACATAAGGATCTTTAATAAGCTTAACAAGATGAATAACCAAATTAATATCAATTCAACCACTCTATCAAACCATGTTCATAAGATAATCTCATCCAATCAGAAGTAAAAAGCTTTTAGCTCATATCTACAGCAAATAATAACCTAATTTCAAAATCTAATGATTCAAACATGGTTCAAAACAAAGATTAAGAAAAGAAGAATGATTATTTGCCTTTGATTCTCTTTGAAATTGTCTCTTATGTTGAAATCTCGAAAATAGCAGCTCCAAGAACCCTTCTGATCTTCAAAAGTCGCAACTAGCCTCCAGCAAAAGTTAGGTTTTCGGGCCTATAAGTTATCTATTTATAGTTTCCAAAAATCGGCCCAACTCGTCGACTTTTTTAGAATAACTCGACGAGTTTCTTTAGTAATTCGCGTGGTCAGCGTGTACGGCAAGGCATCCTTAAATCTAGAATATTCTAATAAACTTGTCGAGTTTGTGCTAAAAACTCGTCGATTTTCTTCTTTTATTTAGCTTATTTCTTTAATCCTTGATCTCTAAGCTTCCAATCACTCAATCCTCTTCCTTTTTCATCCAAGCATGTTTTTTATTGCTGAAATTGAAATATTAAGCTAATTAAGTATCTTTTGTTCATAAAATGATATAAAAAATCAACAATAATTAATAAGGTAATGAATGATTTCTATGACTAAATAAGCCCATATCAATGAATCACCAGACTAATCAACAAAATAGGATATTTCACCACCGTTACTGTAAGCATGTCTATGACGTGTGTATAATCTCGTTCATGCTTAATATATATTGTTCCATATAACAATAGTTGATTCAAGGTATAGTAGTACTGATTTACATATATTTTTTGCATGAAACATTCGAGGAACGTCTTACATTCAGTAAAATCCATACCATTAGAGTCGTGGTTACTTGATAAGAACATCTTACCATCAAAGTAAGTGAAAAGATAATGCAGAAAAATTTCATCGAAGTTCAACTCAACTCTCAAGTAAACAAAATTCGTATTTACATATATCATTCTTATAGTAAAAACCTGAATATCTTTAAATCAATTAACCTACAAATGAACTAGGAGTTGGATACTTATGACTAGTACCCACAAAACTCCTAATAAAATTTTGTTCTTTTAATAGCTATAACAAAAATATAGTTGAAGATGAAGAAGAAATAAATGAGTAGGAATCAATAAATAAGGGAGGGTTTCCATATAATACACGTGCTTACACATGGCCAAGAAATAGACTTTTTTTTAAATAGCAAAGATTTAACAAACACTAGCCTTAAATAAATGCTAGCCAAACGCTAATAAAACATGAACAATGAACAACAAGAAAATTAGAACCCATGAACAAAGAGGAAAGTTTTAAACGTCAACAAATTATTGATGAGTCAAAAGCAAGGTTCTAAATAATGTTCAACCTCAAATGTTTACGATTCGTGACGACCCACGTCGTTTTTAATACGTGACTTAAGGCGACAATTATATATATATATATATATATATATATATATATATATATATATATATATATATATATATATATATATATATGACATAAGGCAACATTTAGGATAAAACTTTGCATTAAATACAAGCATTTTAGTCATGACGAAATTTTTAGAATTTTGGTATAAAGTAAAGAAGTAATGGAAAAGGATAGAGGGAAGGTGAATCCAAAATTCAAAAGATCTAAAATCATGTATTATTTTGTTATTTTTAAGTTTACTTGTTTTTTAATTTTAATTTTGTTTGTTACCGATCATATTATACTAATAGTTTGCTTAATTAAATGATTATATATTTAAAAGATATTTTGATATTGATGAGATAAAATCTCTTGATCGTTTAGATCTTTCACATGTAAATCAATGAACAACAAACTATTAAATCAAACAAGACAATGAACACAATATAGAATCAATATAAAGCTTACGATTCAAACGTAGTCACGCCTCAGTAGAGCTCGATTAAGAACTTCCACTATAGAGGCGAGCTAGGGTTTACAATACTATAATGAGAATTATCAAAAGCGTTAAGAACAAAGGACGCATGCATGCACCTTAAATACTAAAACCCTAGAATAAAATAATGCACGGTTGGACAGGCCCAAACCGGTTACAAAATTGGGCTGATAAGAAACGAGCCCAAGACGCAACACACCAATCCCAACAATCTCCCCCTTTGCGTCAATTGGGGCGAGACCTTCACTTCGGTTGACTGACTGCAGCTCGCTTCACCACCTTGAATAAGCATGGAATCACAGCAAGAAGAACATGGCGAAAGTGGATATACCATCTTATTATATCTGTGAAGTACTTCTTATCGCTTTCACTATTCTGCTTGCATCTGTGAATAATCCCCAGAACATACTCCAAGCACGAAGTAGTAAAGAGATGTTTATCAGTTAAAGCGAACATGCATTTCTTACCATCCTGTTTGGTGAACATCACAGAGTTTAACACCGGATCAATCTTTCCCATCTTCATCTTGTTGACATCACTTGCAGAACCAACATGCAAAATGGTAGGCTTCTTCCTGAGAACCGAAGCGATCTCTTGATCCATTTTAGCTACCTCCAGAATGTAGCAGACTAGCAATCTTTTCAGATGATCAATTATTGGCTCATACTCAACGGGGTTGGAGAGTAGAATGTTGTGCAGAACAATCCAATCATCAGGATTGAGATTGGGTAGATCAGCAAGGGAGAAGGTATGCTCAGTCAAGGCCGAACCTCTGGTAACTTTCAACTTGACGTTGATGTATTTCCCTGCTGCTTGAGCCTTAAGGACCCGAACAGTGATAATTTTCTGAGCGCTCCAAGTGAGATATTGTGGTTGAGCGAACTCCAAGTAGTAGTCAATGAGCTCATGATCAACCTTCGTGTCTAGATATAGGACTTCTGCAATTGGAAGAAAGCAGTGAAAAACAAATGCCTTTCGGGTGATAGGCATATCAAACTGAGATTCCTTTGTGTTTTCACAATCCAAAGACACTACTGGCTCAAGCCAACGAGTGCTAGGGGATTCAATGGCTTCTTTGATCAGCTTCTCCAGATTCCAAAAGGGAAAGAGGGTTTTCTTGCTTTCTAGGAGATCATGAGCCTCCTTTAATCTTCTTTCTTTCTCTTCAGCTTCCTTTACAATCTTGGCGTTGAGATCGATTTCCCTTTCCTTTGCCTTTCGCTTTAAAGCTTCAGCAATTATCTCCTCTTCCTCATCACTGTCATCCACAGTACCCTTGCCTTTAGCCTTACAGCCCGAACTCGAAGCATGCTCAGTCTTCTTTTGTTCTGGCCGGGAAGTAGGAGGAGGTTGAGACTTATGAGGAGGTTGAGACGAAGATGTTAGTCCTTGTCCCCCTTATTTCGGAGGTACCATAGTCTGAAACACCTTCAATGCGACTCAACATCCCAAGGGCAGGACGGAATTTGTCAGCAAGATGGCGTCGAACTGAGATTGTCAGGATAGGGTCGTGAGCCTCCAGGACGTTCAATAAAATAGCGTGTACGTCTGAGACACAGCTTTTGACAACGACCCTTTCAGAGCGAAGTTGATTGACCTCGTTGTTCGCCTGAGAAAGTTGGACATTCTTTGTTTTTAGCTGAGTAGTCTTAAGAGCAAGCTCATCCATGAGTGATTTCTCCATGGCTAGATCAGCTTGAGGCTTAGTTAAACGTTCATTGAGAGAGGATAAAAGGGAAGCATTATCCTTTTGAATATCTTCGCGAAGAGTGGCAAAGTTTTGCTTCTCAGCAGCAAATGCTTCTTCAAGTTTTGTAATTGAGCTGGTCACTCTAGAAGCGTTCAACTCAGCTACTCCCTGTAAGGACTCAAGAAAAATATTAGCATCTTGAATTAGTTTATCGACTTTTTCGGTCGCTTCTGTACACACTTTGGTTGAGGCGGTAATAGCTGTTGTGGCATTAGAAATGGAAGCATCATGAGCCTTGACAAAGGAGTCAAGCATGGTCTGAATGGCAGCTTCAGAATAGGGATGGTGAGATGAAGAAGAGGCCATGAGAGTGTCGAGTTTGGCATTCAGCTCCTTGATGTGATTTTTGGTAATAGGGGCATCATCATCTTTATCACCCTGAATACGGTAGGGGCTATAGTAGAAATAATCAAATTGCATGTCTTCACCACCAAGGGCAGTGTTGGTTTCGGTTGAGGGTGTGGGAGATAGTGGTTTGGTTGTCTCGGGGACTGAAGACCGAACCCCTTATTAGATACGTTGGTTGGAACTCCAGTGGTGGTTGTTGTTGTTGCTTCAGAAAATAGAGGAGTGGGAATGGGAATGGTAGAGGTGGGTTGTGATTGAGTATGAGCATAACATCATTCCTATGGTGTTCATGCAACCCTAATTGCTTTGATCTAGGTTTTTCTAATTAAACATACAACATTGTGTACCAAAGCCATAAACCCTAATTGACTAGCATACAAATCTGAAATTGACATATGATTAAGGTTAGAATCATTAACTTGATTGTTATGTAGCAATAACAATCTCAAATCCTCCTTGTAATGGCTTCAGAAAGCTTAGAGTCACAAGTGTGACTCCTGTAATGGCTCACAAACACTAAGAGCAAGAGGATGAAGAAGGAGAAGAGGAGAGGCACCCAAAAACGTCTAGAAACCCTAAAGAAACTCTTAGCTAGGTTTTTTGGTGCCCTAGGGGTCCTTAAATATGTGAGGCTATTAGGGTTATCTAACAAGGAAACCCTAATTTGACTGCTTAGGCCCTAAGCAACCCATGGACTCCCTCCTTAGAGGCCTTGGACGATTTCTAATGGGTTTACCCATAGATTTCGTCCACTCCTCTAATATGGAGTCCATTAGCCCAATATCCAACTATCACACAATTGACAGTACTAGTCCCCTTTATTTAATTAATGTCTTTTAGCCACAAAATTAATTCTTGACTAATATTAATTAAACAATATGATTTCTCCTTTAATATATTATTCTCATAATATATTAATAAATCGTAATTAATCCTCTCTCTCTCTCTCTCTCCATAATTCATCATATCATGTTGATTTGGTGAAGGCAACCCAACAGGACCATGCACCATCGGGTCAAGTACATACCAAAATAGTTATGGACTTAGACACTAATCAAACAGTCTCCCACTTGGATAAGTCTAATACCTATTATGCGTATGACTTCAGATCCTGATCCGCAATCGTAGCTTTTAAAATCCGTTGTCAACTCTGATCTTATCAGATAGCATGTCCTTTAGATAAGGGATCATATATTCCTCTATTCTAGATATCGTATAGACGTGAGACATGGATTTAAATCATTCTCTCAGTGTATGTGTTGTTTCCCGATTTCCGATTTATGACGACTGACAACGGACTACAAATGAACACATCAACTTAGTTTCAGCTTGGCAAAGCGCTTAGGGTGTCATCACTAAGTCATCGAGGGGCCCATATATATCGCTTTTATCCAAATTTGGGTAAAAGAAATGGATAAACTTTGACTCAATGCTCGCTTGTACTCACTCACCGAATTACACAGAACAATACGTTTTATAACAACAATTGTCCCATGCTCTTAGCATCCACACTATGTTTACCTATGGTCCTTACTTTGTGAAATAGTATAATTGAATAACATTTTCAATCACACTCGTTTCACAATTCCTAATCCATTAGTGTAAGAATACAAAATTCTCGCCACTACTAGAATATGTTAGATTCTAACATTTTATGCAACAGTCCTTTTGTAATGTCACAGCACAAAAGTCACCAAGACTCAGCCATTGAAATTACAAAGTACTCTATTGTAGATTCTTACAAGACAATTCCATAGTCATGAAGTCTCACATTCAAAGTACATTCCTTTGTACATCCATTTTGCATAAAAGTTTCTAATCTAGACATTGATTCTCGATATCCAATCTCCCAATATGGAAACATTTCTATATTTTCCATTTGACAACTCATTTAAAATAGAATCTTATCTATTCATAATAATGTCAATATGGTCCATCCATGACTATACTTCAAACTGTCCACAAGCGACCAATCTTTGGCGAACCTTAGATTGTCCTTGGCAGTTGTTTAATTTATTTTAGTCAAAACCGGTTCTATTTCCTTTTTCCCTCTAAGTGCCCTAGGCATTTGAAAAATTTTAGAACTGTCGAATATTACAGCTTATGCAATTGATCCTATACCCGAAGCGTATGGGATACAATTTATTATGAAAAACGTGATACTTTACCAGTTTCTTACTATAAGATCGTCCTAATATTTCTATTTGCCGTATTCTAAAAATTCAAACTATGAAGAGGGGTGCCATAATCCTAATCGAACTTTAAGAATGCAAATAATAAATATATCCTTGACTAAATCAATTAAAATTTCTAGATCTAAGCTTTTAGATTGGAAACGAAGTATAACATTCTCTCCCTTAATTATAGCAAAAACAACTTTTCTACCCCTGCAACCTTGCAAAGTGAAACTTTTGTTTTTCTATAATTAATATTGCCAACTTGCAATACTTGAATAATAATCATGCTCCCACTAACATGATGATTATATCCATTCCAGCATAACATTTATGCTCCCACTAGCTTTGACACGTATTTAGGAACCAACTAAACTTCTAGGAAACAATATTTATTGACTTCCAAAGTTCATTATTTCTAATACGACATGCGACGATAAGCCTTTATCTAAGCTTCTTAAAATCACACACCTTTCCTTAGACAGCTCATATGTGTGTCTAAACTAATTCAGAACTTATTTTACCAAGTCCCAAATCTTCAGACTAATTGCCAAATCTCACAATTCGAACTATGAAGAAGGATGCCGTAATCATAATCGAATTTGAGAATGCAATTTACATAATCGCTATCTCCTTAAAATCTCTCTTAGTGAAAGCGTTTCCTCACAATCATTTTCATGAAGGAGAGAAACCTTATGGCACTTAGATTTTATGGTGTATGTGTTCCTATCCATGTGAATTTGCCATAACCATAATCGAAAGACAAATTCAAACTCTTATGGACATCACTTGTTCATTCTTAATTTCTTGCCATCAAGGGTCACACCATTGCTTCCAAGTTATCTAGCAGCTCACCTATTCCAGTCAATGTACTTTCATTGAATAAGGTGCTTGCCTTATGCATTCTATTGAGAACTCGTAGAACTCATATGCATAATCACTCAACAGGATTGATACAGAAATAGAATTTTGTCAACACGATAGGTTACAAACCTCAAGTCGTATGCTAGTGGTTAATAATTTTACTCTTCAGGCTCCCACTGACCTCTTGACATATTAGATTCTCTTATCAAGAAACATTTCTTGATAAACAAATATCCAAGAGTTAGTGTGTGTCTATATCAAGACAAACCATTACACACATTTGGTTTTAGTTGGTCCTTTTCTTCTCCAAGACATCACAACTTACCAACTTCAAACCTGCAAGAGTAAGAAAAACAATTTTCTACTTCACATTTGATGAGTGTGTTAGACCTTCTTAAAATATGTCACTCAATTCACAATCTTGGAGTATGACTCTAAGACTTGATTTTGGAACGAAGTATGACTCATCCTTTTGATTTAACCATTTCAATAATTTCCGATTCCTCTTCTTAGCCATACTAGTGCACTAAGATGTCCTTAGAAGATCAATTGTGATACGATTCTTAATCATTAAAACGATGATAAAACTGATATAGAATTACACTTAATCTTGTAAGTATAACCTTCATTGATTCTTCTTATTCGTTCTGCTATTCATTGAGACTTTCCAATGATTCAGAATTACACTTAATCTTGTAACTATAACCACATTTACCAGACTTTTGGTAAATTGTGACGAATAGTCTCATTGTTATTTGTGGTGGACTTGACTAGTGCACAACATTGTGTTCTATTCCTTTAGTCCTTCACTTGACTTACGTACTTGTGTGATCAAGGAATTAGTCTAAACTCCCTAAGTACCAAGATTTCCATACATCACATGATTCAAATCATATGATTCCAAGTTTCTGTCCATTTGAAACTTGGGTGATGGGAATCTTTCCTTACTTAGAAAATTTTGATACTACCATAAATAACATAACTAAGAATCACATCTATTTATAGAAAAACACAAACATCAATTCACAATGATTTCATTGAAAGGATATATATAAATAAGACAAATCAAAAAATTATTTTATTCATAAAAGCAACAGAAAACATGTCCTTACAATGCAAAATCAACTGAAAAACTATGTAATCAAATATTCCTAACAACTCTATCATAAGTTTGTAAGCTCAAAATTTGATCTTCGAATCCATGCGATCGTGATCCATTTCTTCGTGATCAGACTCATCTTGCTCCTCCATCAAGCTTCCACTCTTTTCACTGATCCTGTAAAACATTCAAATGCAATCTTATCACATTATGTATTAACAATCAATGAATAGGAACTTAATGGAGTTAGATAGTGGATTTTACCTGAAGTAGAGCCATACGCCTTGACTCTCCCATCTCTTAGATTTCTCAGGTTGATTTGGCATCTTCATCTCCAATGCCCCTTCTCTTGGCAATAAAAGAAAATTGACTCTTTTGGAACAGCACATGGAACTACTTCAGACTTTGCCTTTTTATTATGATCAAACTTTTCGACCACGGCATGCCTTTCGTTGCCATTGCCTATGTCCATAGAGGTCTAGAAGGCAGATCCACCAATCAACTTTGCTTTTCCAGTGCGCTAAATCATCGCTGGTTCAGCAGCAATAAGCAAATAGGTGAGATCGATGAGGGTCATGTCGTGGTCTATCATATAGTACTCTCCTACAAACTCACTATATGAGTCAGGAAGCGACTAAAGAACCCAGTCAATAGCTAGCTCCTCACAGACAACGGCTCCCAACATTCTGAACCTATCAATGTGTGACTTCATCTCTAAGATGTGTGCAAACATTGACTTTCCTTCTTTATGTTTACTTGCCAAAAGGGCATGAGTGAGTTTGAACTTTTCAAGCCTTTGAACTTGTGGGTTAAGGAGAACAATAGGAGGAGGTGGAGGAAGTGAAGCATGATCTCGTGTTCCTCGATCGAATCGTGGAATATCATCTTCATGTGGAATGCTTGTTCCATGGGATTTGGGAAGACCATAGTTGTCATACTTTGACATCTACAAAAACGGGAGAAAAAATTCAAGTTAGTTGATTGAGTCCTTAATAAATCACCCAAATGAGATATTAAGGCTAGGACCCAACACAATATTCCACAACTTGGGATAGGGATGTCGTAACCCAAATTGCAGAACATTTGAAGGTAAGTGAATGATGATTCACTAATTTTCCACCATAAAAAACAAAAAAGAGATTAGGTTTTCAATGTATTGAAAAATTCCTAGATCCTTTGAGATTCATTGAACTTTTCAATGGCATGGTTAAATCTCGATATGCCCCTCGATTTGTGATTGGGATGCCGAGGATCACAAAACAGGGTGTGAATAACCATGCAAACTTACATGGTGCCCCAATGTTACATTCACCTATTCGATGTGTTGGTCAACCACACACGCTCCACCGAACTATGACAAACATCGAGTCACCCTTTGATACCTTTGCTTAGAACCATTTAGTATGCCAATTAACCACACACGCTCCACTAACGTCTTTGCAAGGGTATAAAGTGTAATTTCATGGAATTGAATCAAATTCACTTTTTCCTAATGTAACTAAGATTGGGAATTTTGTAAAAAAACATTTGGTTACCTTATACTTCATTATACTTTTAATGGAAAGGGTTTGCGCTATCCTACTCGTTCGGCTAACGACCCTCCACCAATCAAGGAAGCGGTGGGTGAGAGTGGACACCCATTAAACGGACATTTTATAGGCCATAACCTTATACCCCCCTTATAGATCGGCTTCGTGAATGAGGCCTACTAACGGTAAGACTAGCAGTTTAAGTTATACATATATAATATTAGACTTTTAATGTTATATATAGTATAAGGGTGTATTTTATACTTTTAAAATACTAGGTGGTTTAATTTAATAAATTAAACTTTTAATTTGATTAACCTTAAACCATATAATCATGGATTTATTAACTCTCTTTTAATTATACATTTAATTAACTTAATAAAACCATAAGGATGTAATTTGAACTTTTCAAAACTAGGGTTTTAGAATTTAATATTTCAAAATTAATACTTTTTAATTTAAATTATAAATTCCAAAACTTGAGGACAAATTTTGAAACCTTTCAAAATATAAGGGTATAACTATTTAAATTTCAAAACAAAAACCTTTTGAGTTCAAATTTAAACTATAAAACCTAAAGGGTGTAAATTGAAACTTTTCAATCTTATAGGTCAAATATTTGACAAATAATAATCCTATATTATCCATATTTAACCAAATACATAAATTTTGATAAGGATAATCATTCCAAACATTGAAAATCGATTTTAGGCAATAAAAACTAGTTTTGGTAATTGTCCTTAACAAAATCTGCTCAAAAAATCGAAAATCCTGTCAACAGCACCCTGGACTCGCCGAGTCCACTAATGGACTCACCGAGTTCAGCCTACTCGCCGAGTCCACTAATGGACTCGCCAAGTCGGCAGCGCAGACAGCAAAAAAAATTCGACTTTTTGATCCTTCGGCAGTTCACTTTTGCATCTATTCTACTAGAAAAACGACCTTGGCTCTGATACCACTGATGGAGTATGACATAACATCATTCTTATTGTGTTCATGCAACCGTAATTGCTTTGATCTAGGTTCTTCTAATTAAACATACAACATTGCATACCAAAGCAATAAACCCTAATTGACTAGAATACAAATCTAAAATTGACATATGATTAGGGTTAGAATCATTATCTTGATTGTTATGTAGCAATAACAATCTCAAATCCTCCTTGTAATGGCTTTAGAAAGCTTAGAGTCACAAGTGTCACTCCTCTAATAGCTCACAAACACCGAGAGCAAGAGGATGAAGAAGGAGAAGAGGAGAGGCACCCAAAAATGTCTAGAAACCCTAAGGAAACTCTTAGCCATGTTTTTTTGGTGCTCTAGGGGTCCTTAAATATGTGAGGCTATTAGGGTTATCTAACAAGGAAACCCTAATTTGACTGCTTAGGCCCTAAGCAGCCCATGGACTCCCTCCTTAGAGGCCTTGGACAATTTCTAATGGGTTTCCCCATATATTTCAGCCACTCCTCTAATATGGAGTCCATTAGCCCAATATCCAACTATCACACAATTGACAGTACTAGTCCCCTTTATTTAATTAATGTCTTTTAGCCAAAAAATTAATTCTTATTAATTCTTGACTAATATTAATTAAACAATATGATTTCTCCTTCAATATATTATTCTCATAATATATTAATAAATCATAATTAATCCTCTCTCTCTCTCTCTCTCTCCATAATTCATCCTATCAAGTTGCTTTGGTGAAGGCAACCTACAAGGACCATGCACCATCGGGTCAAGTACATACCAAAATAGTTATGGACTTAGACACTAACCCAACAGGTTGTGATGTGATAATTGGGAAGATTGTTGGTAAGGAAATAGGAATAGAAGTAGGTGGAGAAGAAGGTACCGGGGAGCGAACGAGTACCTCGGGTGTAGGTGACCTAGGTGGAGTATCACCACGAACAAAAACCTCCTCATCAGAGCTTTCTCTCAGATGTAGTGGGAGAAGGTTGTTTATTGCCAGTAGGAAGATACTCAGAGTCTGAGTTGCTGGAAGATTGAAGGATGAGCTTACGGGCTGGATTTTTGGTTTTCTTCTGCTTTGACTGTGAAGGAGCTGCCTATTCTGACTTTCGCTTCCGTGGAGTTTGCCCCTTAGCTCCATTGATAACCCTCACTTCCTTTTGTTTTTCTTGTTTCTTTCCCCTCTTTGCCAGCTTGTCTGCTTCCTATATGGAGCGAGTCATAGCAGGTGTGAGTTCCCTTGGACCCGAAGAAGGAAGCTTCTTGTATTCTTGACTAACCAGGCTCGCCTCAGACACACAAGCATACATGGATGCCGGAAGGGATCCAACAAACGAAAATTTTGACGGATCAGTGACAATAATCTTCGTGGTATAGAAAGTTGCGATTGAGGAGAGAAGCTAGTCCGCCATGATTGGATCATGAAAACGATCCATCGCCCACTTCATGACAATCGACCAGAACCTGCCACATGACACTTCAGAATGTTGAGAGGAGGAAGTTAAGCTCTAAACAATCTGTTGCCATAGGATCGAACCATAATCAAGATGTATCCCATTGTACAACCCGTAAAGGATGGTCATGAACGATTTACTCGCCCCATCTGATCCAGCACTGCGTTCTGAAAGACCTTTGAACAAGAGAGTGAAGAGGTCGTTCCATTGTGGGGGAAGGCAGCATTTCTTGAACTTCGTTACAGTGGTTAGGGTTTCAGTGTACCCCATGTTGTAGAACATTGAGAAGAATTGAACAGTAGTGATGGAATCAGGGTTTACCATAGTGGGTTCATGGGCAAGACCTAGCAGTGAGCAGAATTGATTTTTGGAAATCGAAGTCTTCTCATTGTGAATGTCGAAGTGGATTCGTTCTGCAATTTTATCATAGTGGGCAGTGGAGTAGATATGAGAGAGATAGGACATGGGAACTACTTCCACCTTTGTGAGAGCATTGACAAGAGGAGAATATTTGAGGCATTCCACCACCTGCAACATGTAGGGTTCATAGGTGAATGGCGTAAGGTCAACCAAGAGGTTTTGTTGAGGCTTGATAGTTAGAAGAGTGGAACGAATAGAAGTATCTTGAACAGAAAAGGATCCCGCCATGGATGAAGCTTGAGAAGAAGATGATGAACAGTGAGAGAAATCGTCATTTTCTTTTAGAAGATTTGAGAGCGATGAAAGAGTAAAAGTAATTGGGAAAAACCAAGGTTCTAAATGGCGTGAGGCGTGGCATGGCGACAAGGCCAAGCCTCAAGCTTAACGAGTCATGGCGAGCCATGGCGTTTTTCAAGGTGTGATGTAAGGCGGTGATTTTGTATTAATTTAAAATTATATTACCACATAAATATAAATTTATATTAAATATAACTAGTTTTTAGAAGTGTTAGATCAATAACTAATAACAAAAAGTTAACAAAAACCACAATACTTGTATCTCCGATTTGAAAAGACATAACAAAGAGCAAAAAATCATGTCTCAAACGAAAAACACACGCCATAACGCGCCATGGCGCGCCATATCACGCCTTGCCACGCGCCACGCCTAACAGCAACGTTATGAAGCTTTTCGTAACGGCGAATCCACGCCTCACGTCATGGCGTGCGCCATGGCGCGCCTTTTAGAACACTGGGAAAAACCCTTTTATAGGTGAGAGTAGGAGAGAGAAAAATCCGACTGAAATCTTGTCTTTTGTGAAACGGTTCCTGATGCAATGGGAATTAGACAGTTGGCAACCCCGATGATGACGTAGGACAGAGAAAAACGTTTCACTTTTACGCGCCTTTCCATAGATATCACCTTTTTCAAATCGACGAAACTATTGGATAACTGTTGACTCATCTGTTGTGCTTTATCTTCAACGTCACCAACATAAATCACTTGAACCTCTATCAACCGGATTGTTTCATTTGAGAACTGCCATAACACCTTTAGAGTACAAGCTATACGAAAAATAACTTATACAAACGAGAACCAGAAATTTTGGAAAATCAAAGATTTTCGTGCATAGAGTGTGAATAATAAAGAAATAAATGAAACTTTGTGGGATATTGTGATGTCAATTAAGACATGAAAGTGTGGATCCCGGGCACGAATCTCGTCATTTCAAGTCAAGAGAGACTTCAAAGTGTCTGTGAGGTTTCCAGTTAGAATACGATCAAGTGCCTTTTAAGAAGCAATGAAAGGCATCTTTTATATATAAGGCTTGTAAGGGTGGCTTTCGCTTCGATTCAAGTTCCGGTTCTTGATATAAGACCGAAACAGAATGAAGAACTTGTGAGACCAATGTGGCCTATTGAACAAGTAGGTTTGACATGTATTCAATGACTTGTTGAAAATAAGAAATCTCAAAAAAAATAAATAAATAAATAAATTGGATCCTTGGGGAAGAAAAGTCTTGGTGATAGACAATTTCAAAAGGATCACTCAAAATAAAAAGAGATTTCATTGGTGAAAGCTAGAATATAGTAATTGTTCACCGTCAATGCATTATGGGTAATGAATTGTGGGTTCACTTAGTACGTAGTGACACAAGACTAAGATCATAAACATAGATTTTTGTGTAACCATAAACCTCAGTGGTAGGTGCTGAGAGTCTCAAGGGTTAAATGAATGATATGAAGTGAGATGGAGAAAAATGATGTAGGTGGTTTAAGAAGCGAATGTACCTCTGCTATAAAAGTCGGACCAAGCAGAAAACTCTAAACTCAATATGAGAAGAGTAAGGTAGCTCACGATTAGAGTGAATGTAACAGCCTAATTGGGAAATCATGATTTGTATATATCACAATATTATGGCTTCACTCAAAATATTTAGAGGCTTTGGTCAACATGCAGCAGCATGCATCTAGTGACTCTTAACTAATCTATAGAAAAGAATTTATACCTGATTCAGCTCCATCATTGAGAGTAACTTTTATACAAAGAAAAACATGAGAAAAATGAAATAAAATGGAAAATATTTTTGTATTTTGTGAAAAATTTCTAAAGAAAGAGAAATAAGAACAAAAGGGAAATTATTTTTGGATTTTGATGAAAATAAAATAAAATAAAATAAATGAAAAGAAAAACATAAAAATGAGTATGTAAAAGAATGTACAAAAGAATACAACTAAAATACCTTTTAGTGAAAAAGAAGCGAACTGAGTTCAGTAGGACCGAACCCGAAATAGACCGAGCGTTCGGTTCATTTCGGTTCCCGTGTGAACCGAACCCGAAATAGACCGAGCGTTCGAACTGACTCTAATCTTGCAACTAGAGCGAAGGTCTCTTCATAATCTATACCTTCTTCTTGACAGTATCCTTTCACAACCAACCGAGCCTTGGTGCGAATCACATTCCTTTCCTTTTCCATCTTATTCCTGAATACCCATTTGAGACTGACAACCGAAGCATCCTTTGGAGTTGGAATTAGTCGCCATACTTTTTTTCTTTCAAACTCTTTCAGCTCCTCCTTCATGGCTTGAACCCAATCGGAATGATCAAGAGTTGTATTTATCGTCTTTGGTTCAACTTTGGAGACGAAAGAGTTGAACATGCAAAATTCTATTAGAGAGATTAATGCAACTTGCTTCGCTTTCAGCTGTGATTGCGTTAAGACCTTTTCAGAGGATTCTCCAATGATTTGACTTTGAGGATGATCTTTGGTCCATTTAATGAGAGGAGGGTAATTTGAATCACAAGAGGGATCCAGTTCTGCATTGATTTCTTCTTCAAATTCTGATTGTGTATAATCATCATTAGCATTCGTACAACTAGGAATTTGAAGCCTTGTAAACATTGAACAATGATAACAAATGTGAACCAACAATGTGAAAGCATGTAAGATGCTTATTCAATAACAACAAAATTTCAATCAAACACTTCATACATGCACTACAAATAGCCAACAAACAATTGGAAACCCTAGAAATCCTTGTTTGAGTCCATTTTGGACTAGGATTTCTTTATTGGGCCCAATGGACCAATAAGCTCCCAATTGGACTATCTTGGGCTTAGAACTCCTGAATAGGCTCTAATTTGGACCCACTTTCATTTATTTTAATATTTTTGGCCATATTGGGCCTACAATGAAACAAAATATTTAAATGGACCTTATTGGGCCATAACTAACCTAATTTAGCCCTAATAGGTCATAAAAATCATATTTATATTTATTTGGGCCAAAAATCACTCAACATAACCATAAAATTTGGGCTTAAGCATTTAAGGCCCAAATACTCTTTCTTCCCTCTCCATTCTCGGCCCAAGCCCAATCCATGAAGAAGAGTTGACTTATGCTTGCCACCTCATTTTTACATGGAGGTTATCCATGCAATTGACCCAAATCTCCATGCACCATCTCATCACACTCTCTCTTCTTCCTCTCTCTCTTTTCTTCGGTCGAGAGCAAGAGAAACACACACACTTCACAACTAAATTTCTCTCTAAACCACTCAAGAATCATCCACTCTCCTTCATCCAAAAATCTTGAAATTTCTTGTGTTTCAAGAGGCTTTCACCAAGTAATTCATCATCTAAGGTAAGTTGATGACAAATCTATGATCTAACCCACTTCTTTTCATCAAAAATCATCTCTTAATCCATTCAAACTCATGATCTTGCATCTTAGAGCACACTAAGTTCGAGATCCATCCAAGGAACTTGCTAGGGCCGAAAATAGCACCAAACTTATCCAAATCTTCTTCAAAACCGAAAACACACTCAAGGTGAGCTTCATACCCCTTTCTTTTCGATTTTATGAGTTTTATAGGGGAGAATAAAATGTGTAGATCTATGTGTATATGTATGATATGTGTGATTTGATGCATGTATGTGTGTGATTTCTTGTGTATTGTGATGAATATGTTACCAAGAAGGGTGTAAACCCAAGATCGAAGATATGAGAAAGGAAATAAACATAACTTAAGCTATTTTACACTAAACAAGTCAAGAAAAAAAATAAATTGATCAGGTTGTGATGAACATACTATAACATAAAACCCATTTTAAGGCTTAAAATATCAAAAATACAAACTTGGGGTAAAAATCAACAAGTCACGATTTCTTGAAGGTTAAAAAGATTCAAAACAGTTTCTAGAAATATTTTTCTGAATATTAGAAATTTCTAGGGACTTAAAATGTAAATTTTTAACCTAATGGGCTAATTATGGGCTTCTCGGCCCAATAAGCCTCAAAATTTGAAATTTATAAGTTTGAGGGGTTGGAAATGCAATTTTCTGTAAAACAGGGGGTAATTAGCATAACAAAATGTTTATAAGGTTCAAAAATGCTTTTCATTATCAAAAAAGGACTAAGAATGCAAACTTTTTAGATTTTGTGCCAAAACTGTAAAAGTTGGGAAAAATGGGTCCTTAACCGAGAATCACTATTCTAGGGGGCTGAAGCTGTCAACTAAATAAACTTTGGGTAAAAATCGCATTTTCATCAAATAAATTATACAGAAGTGTCAAGAAAAGTGTTTTAAGGACTAAAAATGAAATCCTTTTATATAAAAGGACCAAAAGTGTTATTTTTTATAAAAGGAAGGAAATGAAAAGGACCAAGCTCCATTTTCAAACAAATTAAGTCAATAATACAAAATACAAGATCCACGACTATCGACGAAACGAAAAACAATTACACTTTCAACAACAAATATCGTTACAAAACAAATTGATTCGGTCTCGAATCGATAACAAAACAAAATCGTTAAACCCATGCATTTCAATGAACACGCGATAATTAGGATGAACTAACTTACAAACTTTGGGCTTAGAAGTTTCAAATCATGCTTGTTGGGCCTTGCTAGCCCATCAACATGATTTTTGGGCCCAAAGGGAATATGCTTACGTGATATTGGGCCTTCTATGACCCAATTCCATGTAAAAGGACTTTCAATAGCTCTAATGTGTTATTGGGCCCTAATGGCCCAGTAGTACTGCTAGCGAGGTCGAGAAGTCAAATGTGAGTGGGGCCAAGTGTCTTTTGCATTCCCGGTAGCCTTGAATAACTCATGGAAATAAAGGGACTTCGTACTCTCTTATCTCCTCGGTTGTTGGGCTTATGAGAAATCAAAGTAAACAGATTCAGGACGATAAACAAGAGTAATCATGGTGGGTGGATTAAGTGAGTAGTAACGGCCGACGCCTTTAAGGATCGTTGGTAAACTGTAGTTATAAACTAGTCATTTTCTCGAATGCGTGATTATAACAACTCACAACCCTAATTAATCCAATGTCACTCGGGTAATCAAAATCATTCGACGTATTGGTATAACATTAGACAAGTCACCGTATTTTATGTGTTGGGAAAACGTCGGGTTTTCCCGGGAAGTTCAACAATTTCACTTGCGTGATTTATACAAAAGTTCAACAATTATACATGTTTTAAAAATCAACAAGCATATATTCACGGATCTTCACACTTTTTATAAACAATGATCTTTTCAGAAAATATCGGAATTTCTGGGTTTTACAAACTACACCAAAACATTTTACTACAACATTACTTATGAACTCACCAACATTTCATATGTTGACGTTTTTCAAAATAACTTGTATTCTCAGGTAGCAGGTAAGCCGAAGAATAAGTACCAAGTTATGTCATGGTGTTTTGCTTAGATTATCTATCAAACAGTTTATGTTATGAAATTGTAATGTCTAAAACAATGTACTGGATGTAAACAATATCAGTTGTATTATTTCAATGCATGGTGATGAATGATGTTATGATTCATGTATATTCATTGTGATGGTATTCAATTTAAGTCACAAGAGCCCTCGGACGTTTCCACCATCTGGTTCGGGGTGTGACAGGTTGGTATCAGAGCTCTGTTTATAGTGAACTAGCATATCTAACCACCAATTGATATGCAACTATAAACCAAAAGAGGGACTAACACAACTCTAAACAAAACATGTAAAACATAACAATAAAAACATCCTTGCTTGTATTAGGAAAAAGAACATAATATCGAACCAAACAAGATAATGCTAGCATCTCGGTTAAGCCAGGACTGTTCTTAGTCGTATCAAGGAGTGGATGTAGCCTTATCAACTACATTTCCACCAAGGTACAACTATCACATGTCCCAAGGAAATCGTGATGACTAGGGAACCTAAAAACATACCCATTTATCACCAATAAGAGAACATCCGTTCAATCTATACAATAATTGTAGCGTCTTAGGAATATTGTTAGCCTATTTACACACTCTCGCAGACAGCATGGCTGGTTTCCATCACCCCGGAGATCCTTATTTCCCTAATCAGGGGAATAATGGATGGTTGGAAGAGTCCGAGGAGGAACCCGAGGAAGACCTCAAGGAGGAATCCGAAGGGGAACCTGAGGCGGAAGCCGAAGGCGGACCTGCCGAGCCAGTGGTAGACCAAGAAGAGGAGGAAGTCGAAGGAAATCTTGAGGAGGAACCCAGCGATAACGAAGAGGGTGATTCGGACGCAGAGTCCACAGTCATCAACCCCCCTTATCCAATTAGAGTGCCTGCTTACCGGGTGGGCTCCACTGGTCCTACACCCCCCTGGGGTATTGATCTTTGGAGGTGGAGCAGACAACAGGGACAGCGACCCCCGTTCGGCATGTCAGGCGAGTTCTTTGACCTGAGGGACGGAGGACCGGCTGACCATGCCCTTCCAGTCATGGTGAGACGATTACGGAACACAGGCGACCTAGCTCAGAGTACCACCGATCAGGTACACCAGATGTGGACTAGGGTTGAGCGTGCGTAGCAGGAGACGCGAGACGTCCTCCGAGAGTTCCACATGAGGCAGGTAAGGTGGGAGTCCCGACTCCAGAATGCAGAACAATAGGTGGCTCGTCTTCAGGGAGCATCCACTTCCTCAGCACCACCCCCTGGCACATCCCACCGCCATTAGGGCTAGCCGTATCAGTCTTTAGTACTATGTTACTAGGATCTATGCTATGTATCATCAACTCTATGTTTAAGTGATTACACTACTCATAGAGTCGTTATGCTTTCAGACTTGTACCGCTTATGCATGCATCCTATTTGATACCGGAGCAGAATGAACTTTTGTGAACAATAAGTTAAAACATTTGTTAAAACAACAACCCCAGAAGCTCAATGAAACCTTTACGGTGGAAATGGCCAATGGGAAAACAGAATCCACTAGGGAAATCTATATCGGATGTACCCTAGCCCTAAATCAACACGTCTTTCAAATAAACTTAATGCTTGTTTCCATTAGGAGTTTTGATGTGATTATTGGCATGGACTGCTTAAGCCCCCACCATGCTGAAATTATGTGCCACGAGAAGGTCGTTCGCCTTCACCTTCTAAATCATGAAACCCTAGTTATTTACGGAGACAAACCTAGCACAAACCTTCGTCTCATCTCATGCGTCCAGGCACAGAAGCATCTGCGAAAGAACGATTTGACGTTCCTGGCGCACATAGTGGATAAAACCAAGGAAGAGGTTAACGTTCAAGACATTCCTGTAGCACGTGAATTCCCAAACATATTTCCTGAAGATCTTCCTGGAGTACCTCCAGAAAGACAAGTTGAATTTTGAATTGATCTTGTTCTAGGAGCTACTCCCATCGCTAAATCGCCTTACCGATTGGCTCCTGCTGAGATGCAGGAATTGTCCAGCCAACTCAGTGAACTCCTGGACAAGGGATGCATCCGACCCAGCTTCTCACCATGGGGAGCTCCAGTCCTCTTTGTCAAGAAGAAAGACGGATATTTTAGGATGTGCATTGATTACAGAGAGCTAAATAAGCTCACTATCAAAAATCGCTATCCACTCCCACGAATCGACGATCTATTTGACCAGCTCGAAGGAGCTAGTTACTTCTCTAAGATAGATCTACGATCTGGGTACCATCAACTCAAGGTTCGGGAAGAGGATATTCCCAAAACTGCTTTCTGAACTTGTTACGGACATTATGAATTTGTCGTAATGCCCTTCGGTCTAACGAATGCCCCTGCCGCATTCATGGACCTAATGAATCGAATTTGCCGACCATTCCTCGACAACTTTGTTATGGTATTCATTGACGACATTCTAGTTTATTCTCGAAGCGAAGAAGAGTATGGCCAACATCTCCGACAAATCCTGGAAACCCTGCGAACTGAGAAATTATATGCAAAACTCTCCAAGTGTGAGTTCTGGCTCCGTAGTGTGAACTTTTTGGGTCATGTTGTTAGTCAGGAAGGAATACATGTGGATCCTTCTAAGGTCAAATCCATCGAAGGATGGACAGTCCCGACAACACCCACAGAAATTCGTCGATTCTTAGGGCTAGCAGGTTACTACAGGAGGTTCATTCAAAATTTCTCTAAGATCGCCAAGCCACTTACCTCACTTACACAAAACGGCGTACCATTCAAATGGATGGACAAACAAGAAGTTACATTCCGAACTCTGAAGCAAGCACTCTGCAGTGCCTTGGTACTATCACTACCAGAGGGAACGGAAGATTTCGTAGTCTACTGTGACGTGTCAAATCAGGGTTTAGGTTGCGTTCTCATGCAGCGTGGAAAAGTGATAGCTTACGCGTCCCGGCAACTAAATACACACGAAGTGAATTATACAACCCACGATCTGGAATTGGGAGCAGTGGTCTTCGCCCTGAAGATTTGGAGGAATTACCTTTATGGTACAAAGTGCACCATCTTCACGGACCACAAGAGTCTCCAGCACATCTTGAATCAAAAAGAGTTGAATATGAGGCAACGAAGATGGGTTGAACTATTAAACGATTATGAGTGTGAAATCAAGTACCACCCAGGCAAGGCTAATGTGGTAGCTGATGCCTTGAGCCGGAAAGAGTACTCTAATCGTCGTGTGAAAACTCTCTCAATAACCATCCAATCTCACCTAACCACTCAGATCAGGGCAGCCCAGTCAGATGCCATGAAGGCGGAAAACAAAACAAGCGAAGCGTTATGCAGAATGGAGAAGAATCTCGAGGTGAAAGAAGGCGGAGTATATTATTTCATGAACCGTATTTGGGTCCCTAAACTTGGAGGATTTAGGGAAGTAGTCATGAATGAAGCTCACAAGACGCGATACTCCATCCATCCGGGTTCGGACAAAATGTACTTGGATATTAAACCACATTATTGGTGGCCTAACATGAAGGCATAGATTGCCACCTATGTTAGCAAATTCCTTACTTGCGCCAAAGTAAAGGTGGAATACTAGAAGCACTCGGGGTTATTACAGCAACCAGTAATTCCCGAGTGGAAATGGGAAAGGATTACTATGGATTTTGTGACCAAGCTGCCCAAGACGTCAGATGGATTGAACACTATATGGGTAATAGTTGACAGACTGACGAAATCCACTCATTTCCTGCCAATAAAAGAATCCTACAAGATGGAGAGATTGACAAGAATATACATCCGAGAAATCGTGAGACTTCACGGAGTGCCAGTGTCTATCATCTCAGATAGAGATAGTAGATTCACCTCACGTTTTTGGCAATCCCTTCAGAAAGCACTGGGAACCCGTCTGGACATGAGCACTGCTTATCACCCACAAACGGATGGTCAAAGAGAACGAACCATTCAGACGCTTGAAGACATGCTTCGCGCATGTGTGATAGACTTTGGGAAGTCCTGGGATACCCACTTACCCTTAGTTGAATTCTCATACAACAACAGTTACCAAACAAGCATCAAAGTTGCTCCTTTCGAAGTGCTATATGGACGTAAGTGTAGATCACCATTGTGTTGGGCTGAGGTGGGCGACACCCAGCTAGCGAGGGAACTAGCATCAGACAAGATGTTAACGAGACCGGAGATCATACGTGAAACCATGGAAAAGATAGTTCAAATCATAGCTCGACTACAAGCATCACGCGACCGAAAAAAGAGTTACGCTGATAAACGGCGAAATCCCTTAGAGTTTCAGGTCGGGGATTGAGTGCTGTTAAAAGTTTCTCCCTGGAAAGGGGTCATTTGTTTTGGAAAATGGGGAAAATTGAATCCACGATACATTGGACCTTTCGAGATCCTTGCCCGAATTGGTCCAGTAGCGTACAGACTGCAGCTACCCGCTGAGCTCAGCAGCGTACACCCCGTGTTCCATGTTTCCAACCTAAAGTAGTGTTTATCCGACGAAACTCTCGTCATTCCCCTTGACGAAATTGAAATCAACGAGAATCTCCTGTTCGTCGAAGAACCAGTCGAAATCATGGACAGGGAGGTGAAGCATACCAAGCAAAGTCGCATCCCGATTGTGAATGTAAGGTGGAACGCAAAGCGTGGACCAGAATTCACGTGGGAACGCGAAGATCAAATGAAGCAAAAGTACCCTCATCTATTCTAACATTCTCAAATCGGGCTTTCAAAAGAATTTCAGGACGAAATTCCCTCTAACGGGGGGATGATGTCACAACTAGGAATTTGAAGCATTGTAAACATTGAACAATGATAACAAATGTGAACCAAAAATGTGAAAGCATGTAAGATGCTTATTCAATAACAACAAAATTTTAATCAAACACGTCATACATGCACTGCAAATAGCCAACAAACAATTGGAAACCCTAGAAATCCTTGTTTGAGTCCATTTTGGACTAGAATTTCCTTATTGGGCCCAATGGACCAATAAGCTCCCAATTGGACTATCTTGGGCTTAGAACTATTGAATGGGCTCTAATTTGGACTCACTTTCATTTATTTTAATATTTTGGACCATATTAGGCTTAGAATGAAACAAAATATTTAAATGAACCTTATTGGGCCATAACTAACCTAATTTAGCCCTAATAGGTCATAAAACATCATATTGATATTTATTTGGGCCAAAAATCACTCAACATAACCATAAAATTTGGGCTTAAGCATTTAAGGCCCAAATACTCTTTCTTCCCTCTCCATTCTCAGCCCAAGCCCAATCCATGAAGAAGAGTTGACTTATGCTTGCGACCTCATTTTTACATGGAGGTTATCCATGCAATTGACCCAAATCTCCATGCACCATCTCATCATACTCTCTCTTCTTCCTCTCTCTCTTTTCTTCGGCCGAGAGCAAGAGAAACACACACACTTCACAACTAAATTTCTCCCTAAACCACTCAAGAATCATCCACTCTCCTTCATCCAAAAATCTCGAAATTTCTTGTGTTTCAAGAGGCTTTCACCAAGTAATTCATCATCTAAGGTATGTTGATGACAAATCTATGATCTAACTCACTTCTTTTCATCAAAAAATCATCTCTTAACCCATTCAAACTCATGATCTTGCATATTAGAGCACACTAAGTTCGAGATCCATCCAAGGAACTTGCT
This sequence comes from Lactuca serriola, assembly GCF_051521515.1. NCBI lineage: Eukaryota > Viridiplantae > Streptophyta > Magnoliopsida > Asterales > Asteraceae > Lactuca > Lactuca serriola. Next base: position 356,186,435 of record NC_136411.1, read on the forward strand.
AGGGCCGAAAATAGCACCAAAATTATCCAAATCTTCTTCAAAACCGAAAACACACTCAAGGTGAGCTTCATACCCCTTTCTTTTCGGTTTTTATCAGTTTTATGCGGGAGAATACAATAAAATGTGTAGATCTATGTGTATATGTATGATATGTGTGATTTGATGCATGTATGTGTCTGATTTCTTGTGTATTGTGATGAATATGTTACCAAGAAGGGTGTAAACCCAAGATCTAAGATATGAGAAAGGAAATAAACATAACTTAAGCTATTTTACACTAAACAAGTCAAGAAAAAAAATTGATAAGGTTGTAATGAACATACTATAACATAAAACCCATTTTTAGGCTTAAAATATCAAAAATGCAAACTTGGGGTAAAAATCAACAAGTCACGATTTCTTGAAGGTTAAAAAGATTCAAAACAGTTTCTATAAATATTTTTCTGAATATTAGAAATTTCTAGGGACTTAAAATGTAAATTTTTAACCTAATGGGCTAATTATGGGCTTCTCGGCCCAATAAGCCTCAAAATTCGAAATTTATAAGTTTGAGGGGTTGGAAATGCAATTTTTTGTAAAACAGGGGGTAATTAGCATAACAAAATGTTTATAAGGTTCAAAAATGCTTTTCATTATCAAAAAGGACTAAGAATACAAACTTTTTAGATTTTGTGCCAAAACTGTAAAAGTTGGGAGAAATGGGTCCTTAACCGAGAATCACTATTCTAGGGGGCGGAAGCTGTCAACTAAATAAACTTTGGGTTAAAATCGTGTTTTCATCAAATAAATTATACAAAAGTGTCAAGAAAAGTGTTTTAAGGACTAAAAATGAAATTCTTTTATATAAAAGGACCAAAAGTGTTATTTTTTATAAAAGGAAGGAAATGAAAAAGACCAAGCTCCATTTTCAAACAAATTAAGTCAATAATACAAAATACAAGATCCACGACTATCGACGAAACAGTAAACAATTACACTTTCAACAACAAATATCGTTACAAAACAAATTGATTCGGTCTCGAATCAATAACAAAACAAAATCGTTAAACCCATGCATTTCAATGAACACGCGATAATTATGATGAACTAACTTACAAACTTTGGGCTTAGAAGTTTCAAAATCATGTTTGTTGGGCCTTGCTAGCCCATCAACATGATCTTTGGGCCCAAAGGGAATATGCTTACGTGATATTGGGTCTTCTATGACCCAATTCCATGTAAAAGGACTTTCAATAGCTCTAATGTGTTATTGGGCCCTAATGGCCCATTAGTACTGCTAGCGAGGTCGAGAATTCAAATGTGAGTGGGACCAAGTGTCTTTCGCATTCCCGGTAGCCTTGAATAACTCATGGAAATAAAGGGACTTGTACTCTCCTATCTCCTCGGTTGTTGGGCTTATGAGAAATCAAAGTAAACAGATTCAGGACGATAAACAAGAGTAATCATGGTGGGTGGATTAAGTGAGTAGTAACGGCCGACGCCTTTAAGGATCGTTGGTAAACTGTAGTTATAAACTAGTCATTTTCTCTAATGCGTGATTATAACAACTCACAACCCTAATTAATCCAATGTCACCCGGGTAATCAAAATCATTCGACGTATTGGTATAACATTAGACATGTCACCGTATTTTATGTGTTGGGAAAACGTCGGGTTTTCCCGGGAAGTTCAACAATTTCACTTGCGTGATTTATACAAAAGTTCAACAATTATACATGTTTTAAAAATCAACAAGCATATATTCACGGATCTTCACACTTTTTATAAACAATGATCTTTTCAGAAAATATCGGAATTTCTGGGTTTTACAAACTACACCAAAACATTTTACTACAACATTACTTATGAACTCACCAACATTTCATATGTTGACGTTTTTCAAAATAACTTGTATTCTCAGGTAGCAGGTAAGCCGAAGAATAAGTACCAAGTTATGTCATGGTGTTTTGCTTAGATTATCTATCGAACAGTTTATGTTATGAAATTGTAATGTCTAAAACAATGTACTGGATGTAAACAATATCAGTTGTATTATTTCAATGCATGGTGATGAATGATGTTATGATTCATGTATATTCATTGTGATGGTATTCAATTTAAGTCACAAGAGCCCTCGGACGTTTCCGTCGTCTGGTTCGGGGGTGTGACACATATTATTCCCCTCGAATGATGACACGAGTTCAAATTTTGGATCAGAACACTCCCCTTCGTTTGGACTTTTGGTTGAACTTGATGACGGTGTTGATGGGTTCTCCCCCTGGAATGATGAATCTTGATTATTTGGAAGAGACGAACCCTCCCCTGGATATAAGGAAAATCACCGGACGGTTCGCTTGAGTCTGGCCTTCCAATTGCCTTCGGTTGTTCATCTTCCATCTTCTTTGCAGCATCATCAATAATTTGCTTCAAATTGTCGACTTGGTTATCTTTAGCCTTGGATTCAGAATCAATAGCTTTTTCTGGTTCATTGAAGAGTAGCATATATTGCTAGAAAAGATTTCTATAGTTTCTTTACTCCTCATCTGATTCTTTCTTGAAATCATCCTAATGAAACTTTGTAGGATCCTTATTAACCTTTCTATTGATTATTGGAGTGACTACATTTATCTAAGTGGGTTATACGAGAATGGGAATGTCTAAAGAATCTATGAAATTAATAAAACTTAAATTTTTACGAAGGTCATCCTTTCCGGTCTTTCTATAATTACAAAGTGTGTATAGATTCTATATAATTCAGATCAAATAGACCTTCGAATAAGTGATCATACTCTAAAACCACAGCCAAACAAGGAACATGAAATAGAGTGAAAATCACTTATTCTAAGTCTATAAAATCTCAACTATATATAAACTTAACGTATACACTTAGTAATTATAGACCTACCAGAAAAGGTCTTCTAAAATTTCCTAAAAGTTATTCATGGTACCTAAAATACTCCTACAGTATTTTAATTATATGATTGATTATTGAACTTCTTAATATATGAAGTTGATAAGTTTTCAGTTTTGTTGCTATAACATCATAAAATACTCCTATAGTATTTTAAACTTTATGTTTGGTTCTAGAATCCTTCTGGTACCTAGGTAAGTTTTAGACTTGTTGCAACACTACAATCACTCCCAAACACATGTTGGTCATATCTCAAATAAATATAGTTGACTAGGCTATATTGATCCTAGATATGATTACATAAATGTCTAGGTTTAACTGTAATGTCCAACATCCAAATACTTTTGTTTTGTTCTTCTTGTGATACTCGTTCTAGTTGTATATCTTTTATGACTGATATATTGAGTTCGCTATAAACAACGCTCTGATACCAATCTGTCATACCCTCCAAACCAGAACGGCAGAAACATTCGGGAGCGGAGGACATCATGTAAGTATCACAACACATGCATTATAGTAATCAAAGTACAACCAACCATTGCATTAATAATTATAAGTTTTACATAAGTGTTTAAACATTACATATTCAAACATCAAAGTAGATACGGTAGAAGACAAAAGACGCAGTACGATACTAAGTCGTCTTCTCAAAAGCTTCGGGAGTGTACCTGTCTACTGGATTCCTGAGAATACAAGTCTTTTTGAAAGAGAGGACCAACATTTAAGCCGGTGAGTTCATAAGTATTTTAGTTATATAAAGTATACTCCAAGTTCTTGGGAAAGTTCGCCTACTCCTCCAGAAAATCCTATATTTTCTGATATGATAAAATGATAACCATAATAGTTCTTTCTGCAATTACTTATTTTATACTAATTATATACAACCTAATATCGGACAGACAGTTAAATGTGTGAATCTGCCCTAAACCCACAACCAAACAAGGAACATGAAGTAAGGCGGAAATCACACATTCCACCGCCTATCGGATATTTCTTATATATAACTTTGATGTATAAACTAAGGAATTATAGAATTAACCACTAAAGGTCCTTTATGTTATACTAGTTTAAAGAAAGTGAATGACTACATTCCAGAAAATCCTATATTTTCTTCTTTACAACTGATAAGTAGTTTTAAATCCCCATAAAACCATTCTGATAAGTAGTTTTAAATCTCCATAAAACCGTTCTGATAAGTAGTTTTAAATCTCCATAAAACCGTTCTGATAAGTAGTTTTAAATCCCCATAAAACCGTTCTGATAAGTAGTTTTAAATCCCCATAAAAGTGTTCTGATAAGTAGTTTTAAATCTCCATAAAACCGTTCTGATAAGTAGTTTTAAATCTCCATAAAATCGTTCCCTTTTGTTGGTGGAAAGTGATTAATACAGTACTATTTGTAACGCTCTAAAAATTCCAACCAATTTAAACTTTTCAAAAACAACCCAATTTCATTAAGTTATTACAAAAAGGTTTTCAATACATTTATTATCAGAGTATCCCCAGAACTATATCATAAAACATAAACATGAGGAGCGGTACGATCACGCCTTTACCTTGCCACGATCTCCTGAAGTACCTGAAACATTAAACCACAACTGTAAGCCCGAAAGCTTAGTGAGATACCCCCAAAATACCAACCACAATACCATACACATATCATATCATAACCAGAACAGAACAGTCATGCACTTTGGGTCTACTGTGTGACTGGTCCGCCGCACCGGGCCTACAGTCCACCTGGTCCACCCTCCGAGTCTAGCCATATACATCGAGTCTATAGTGTGATTGGTCCGCCCGCACCGGGCCTTCAATCCACCTGGTCCACTCTCTGAGTCTACAGTGTGATTGGTCCGCCCGCACTGGGCCTTCAATCCACCTGGTCCACTCTCTGAGTCTACAGTATGACTGGTCTGCCCGCACCGGGCCTTCAGTCGGCCTGGTCCACTCTCCAAGCCTCGGCACGTCTGCTCAGCCCTCTTGGGGCCTACAATCTATCCGGACCGCTCGTTGGGCCTTCGGGATAACCGGTCCGCCCTGGGTATGTTGGCCTACAGCACAAAGCAGGACCCGCCACAACCCAACCCAGTCAAACAACCATGTGGACATAAACATATAATCATATAACAACTCACAACTAATCAACCAATCTAGCAGTTCACATACATAGCACATCCCTACCAGGATACCGACCTAACCGATCACTAGCATAACATCATTCTATAAACCAGGATACCGACCCTGACCGGTCTCTAACATATACCATCCTAACTACCATGATGTAAACATAACAAGGCAATAACATAACAAACAACTACCCGGTTTTCCATCCGATAAAGGGCCGGCCTTGGTGCCGTAGACCCTGTCGATATAGTGATGATAACTCACCTCGCAACTGCCGAAACTATGAATTGAAGAAGCAGATGCCCGAACCATCGTCTTACCAAAAATCCCGAACTATCCAAAGTAGCAAAATAACCATTAGCCCAAGCACAAAATCCTTCCAAGGGTAAATTGACCAATTTACCCTTAACTCAATCTGGTCCATGACTAAGGCCCACAATCAAAATATGAAAGGCCCAACACTAAGTAAGGTCCTAAGCCCACTACTGGCCCATATTCCCTGACTCTTGATGGCCCACTAAGGCCTAAAGACCCAAAGTCCAAAGCGCAGCCCACACCGAGGCCCAAATACTCAAGGCCCAACTGGCAGCGTTACGCGGGGCGTAACTCAATGTACGCTTAGCATACCAGCTCCATGACGTGTACGCTGGGCGTACCTGCATGTACGCTCAGTGTAGTGCTCTGTTAAGTCATTCCCTCATTAAGTGCTTACTACTCCATTCCAAGGGCTAGGGGTGTCGAACGGGTAAAATTTTTGGGTTTCGGGTAGAACGGGTATTTCCTTAACAAAAATAATACCCGATACCCGACCTATATTGTAATTCGGGTTTTTGGGTTTCGGGTTTTCGGGTTTGAGGTCGGGTCGGGTAATTATCGGGTATACCCGGAAATTTCTTAAATGACACTTATTGATATTTTTTTTTACATGTTGGTTGGTTTAATAAAGAATTGGGTAGGAAAATACTCCATACAATTAACAAGTACATCTATAATAACAATACAAATCGTTATAATATGTTATGTACTTTTTTAATTTCATTACGTGCGATAGAGAGAAACTGAGAATTGTGATGACGGTTCAGGACTTCAGCTTCAGCGTCGTATTCCCTTTGCAAGTTTGACTCGACTGTCGAGCCGTCGTTCATAAGAAGGAAACGAAGAGTTTTTTTATTTAAAGTGTGCGTACGTGATTGCATTGTATATTTGGTATTATTTAAAAAACGAATTCGGGTATTCGGGTATACCCGAAAATAAATATTCATACCTAAAACCCAACCTATATTATTATCGGGTTAACCTATTATCCAAATGTTCATACCCGTTACCCGTTCTACCCGACCCATTCTACCCGAATTCGGAACGGGTCGGGTGGGTAGAACGGGTTTCGGGTTTTTTCGACAGGCCTACCAAGGGCTACAAACTCAGATCCAGGTCTTATTTCACGACTTAAACCATAAAGTCACTGACTTGGTGACTTAATATGGCTCAAACCAACTCAAACTTCCAAAATGATCTTCTACATCCAATAAGAGAACTAGATCTCATGCATGGGCTTAATAGGACCATAAAGGTTGGAACTTTACTGCTTATGGGACTCATATGACTCTAAGGGAGGCAACCCTGGTCTTAGAAACGAGCTTAAATCACAAAGACCCAATCTTGGGACCAAAAGGTCCATAAACTTGTACTAGAGGAGATCTAAGAGGTTAATTATCAATCTCAGAACTTTTTACCTCAAAAGGGCTCCAGAAGATGATGCCTTTCCAGATCTACGAGCTCCAGCCACCCCACTCCTTCTTTGATAACTTCCTCTTTCTTCTTCTTGGCTCTCCTTTGCCAAAACAAGCTTTCCAAGGTCAAACACACCCAACAATGGAGGTGGGACGGCTATCTAGGGTTTTCTGAGGGTAAGAGAGTGTTTATGGAGGCTAGGGTTGGAACCATAATGTTCCTTTTATAGTGTATGTCCCTAAAATTAGGGTTTAATGACTCTAGGCGTACGCTGGGCGTAACTCTAGTACGATGGGCGTACGCGTCCTGGTACCCACCATCACTCACCCTACTACGTTGGGCGTAACCCAGCTTACGATGGGCATACCCACGCGTGTCCCAAACGCATGCAAGGTCTTTTTCATCACTTTTTCCATTATGGGCCATAAATGTCAACATCTTTAAAGTGTCATAACTCCTTCATTCTAAATCCGTTTCCGACGGACTCTATATCCACGAAAAGGTGGCGAGAAGCCCTACGCTTCTAGCGACACACCCTGGCCCGAACCCCCTTTCGAATAACAACCAATATCCATAAAAGACCAAAACGCCATTACTCTTGATCTCCGAAACCCAAAAATAGATATTTTAAGAACGGGGCGTTATAATATTTCTTTAAAATAAACTACCCGAATATTAACCTATTTAATTAGGATTAAAATGTGATAAAGTTGTAACCATGTTGGACTAGAATGAACACGACGACCTACTGGTGTCGAAACTGAATATGTGACATTTGTCACCCCATGGCTGGTCTGCCGGACTGTAGCTAACAGTCGGAATGTTGGATTTTCAGTCATGTATAGATCTATACACACAATGCCCGTTCTCCCTCCAAGAGATTTTGGTTACAAGAATGTAACATAGCAAGTTGCTATGTTTTGAGTTCGTAACATCACATTTTAGTTTGGGTAAAGATCGAATTATACCCTTTTCTTGACAAAGTAATTTAGACCTCATATACTTATCTAGAAAATAGATTTCTCATTGGTTTCATAAATTATACCTATTATAATTTATACGTTCTATCTGATTAGCATGATTTCTCATGAGTGTACCCCTTTGCTCAGCATGATACAAAGGTAATAATACCGATTGAAGTAACCTTTTATATTCCCATATGTATAATATATATATATATATATATATATATATATATATATATATATATATAACTAAGAAGGAAACAGCCTTCGGACAAATAACCCCACCTTAGGCTCACATCCAAACAAGGAAAATGAAATAAGGAAACTCATTAGTCCTAATCCCTTTAAGTCTTATTTATATACTTATACATATATGAACATAATTTTGAAAATTATAAGTTTAAAGAGCGGTGGGGAATCCGCTCCCGGGTCGTCGCTCTGCTGCGTCTGGTCATCTTGTGTGTTGGTCGAAGTTACAATAGTGACGATCCCTTCATTTATGTGCCAGAATAAAGAGAGATTTGGTAGGAAAGTGGAAGATACTTTTTTTATATGAAAATTGGCCTAGTCTCTCGCCCAGCCTTCGCCTTCTTCAGTGGCCAAGTTGAAGCGTTATAAAAACATTTAAAAGAGTTTAACGGTATTCTAAAAAGAGTTTAGGTTACTTTAAAGAGTTCGCATGACTTTACGTCATTATGGAATTATTTGGTAATCCTTAAAAGCATAAGGAAATCTTTTATGTGATTGATATCACATGCAATGATTAACACAATTAACTTGTGTTCAACTTGTATCCCCCCCCCCCCTAAAAAGCATTTAAAATCATATAAAAGGTAGATTATAAGGGTATGAACTCACCTGATGTTGTAGATTTGATTGAAGATGGGATATAGGATGTTTGGTGTGCCTAGTGAAGTCCCGAGCACAAATGGATCCTATTTGGAATATACTGACACATATAGGCATACAATTAGTGTATATGACTATAAAAAAGTAAGGGAAACAACTCTAGGAAGTAGGAAACACTTTCAATAAAGTGTTAGAACCACAAATGGAAGGTTGAATGATGATCATGGCCACCTAAGAGGAGTTCACGGCCCAAAGGAAGGTTCACAGCCAAAAAACACATGAGTGTTCACGGCCCAACATGAAGGGTTCACAGCCCTATGAAGGGTTCACGGCCGTGAACTCTTGAAGATCATGAAGATCATGAAAAGAAGTATTGTATCTAGGCTAGAATCATGTGTTTCAAACGGACTACAAGAAGAGGGATGAGATACTTACGTTTTGGAGTGAAAAGGGGGCTTTCACTTGATGATACTTGAGAGAGAATAGGGTGGTTCACGGCTGGAAGATGTGAAAATGAAGAGAAAATGGCAACACCCTATTATATATACGAGGGTTCACGGTCCGAAGGGTTCACGGCCGTGAACCTCGTTTAGGGTCCGAAGGCGGTGGTGGCCAAGAACATGACTACGATTGTGAGGGTTCACAGTCTGAGGAGTTCACGGCCATTAACCTTTTGCGGCCCGAAGTGTATGGTCCAAAGTTTACTTGTTCTCGGTTGCAAGGTTGGTGTCCGAAAGGAAAGAAAGAATGAGTTCCGGACTTTAAGTTTTCACCTCTTAAACATATAACACCTTGAATATGAGGTGTATACATTTATAAAACATTAATCTAATCCATTTAAATTAGAATAAGATTTAAGTTGATTTAAGTTGAACCATGTTTGACTTTGATTGACTAGGGTTGACTTTTCAAGAAGAAAATAACGGGTTGTCATACGTGCTTAGGTTGGGGAGAACACCATTCTTAATTTTTATATGTTTTATGAAGATGATGCGCTTTTAATGTGTGAATGGGGTACTGATAACATAAGAAAATCTTATTAGTATTATTCGTTGTTATTACTTTGCTTCTGGATTGAAAATAAACCTTCAAACGTCTAATCTTTTTTGAGTAGGTGTTGACTTAGCATATTCGCAGTCTATGGGAGCTATCATTGGGTGTAGAGTGTCAACCCTTTCCTTTGTTTATCTTGGGTAACAAGTCAGTGATCTCATGTCTAGAAAGAATGGCGGGATAGTTTTCATGGATCGTTTCCATAAACATCTTTCGAACTGGAAACTTAAAATGCTTTCCATAGGGGGTCGCCTTACGCTGCTTAAGTCAGTTCTTGGGAGTTTGGGGATTTACTACATGTCGCTGTTAAGACTTCCAATTGGTGTTGCTCAATCTTTGGAGTCCAGTCGAGTATCCGAGCTAGATTCTTTTGGGGTGCAGAACCACATGAACGAAAGTTGTATTGGGTGAAGTTGGATGTTATTTTAAACTCTGGAGGTAATAGGGGTTTAGATGTTGAGATTTTGTCCTCTTTTAATTTTGCTTTGTTATATAAGTGCAGGTGGCATTTTTTAATGATTCTAACTCTCTTTGGGTTATAGTCATTAAATTTTGTTATGGGTTGTTTGGTGGATTTGATAGGGATCATGCTAGAAGTGGGCAAAGAGCGGTATGGACCGGGATTTTGGGGGTGATCAATAAGTTGCATGATAGGTAAATTGATTTATTGTTTTCTATGAGCAGAGTTGTGGGGAATGGGATGGCTACAAATTTTTGGACAAATTTGTGGTGTGGAAACGAACCCTTTCAAAATTGTTTTCCTAGATTGTTCGCTCTTACGAACAGTCAAAATGCGGTTGTCAAAGACATTTGGCTTATGCAAAAATGGAGATTTTTCGTGGACCTGCTATTCGAGGTGGTGAAGAGAGCACTCAACTCTTTGCTTTGATGTCTTTGCTAAGGGAGGTCACCATCACTGATTCTTTGGATAGATGGAGGTGTAATTTGGGGCCGTCCGGATTTCACCAGATCAGTGCGACAAAAAATTGATAATGTGGTTCTCCCAACTATTGACATACCTACTATGCGGAACAAGTTTGTTCCTATAAAGGTCAACAAAAATGTTTGGCAACTAGTTCTTGATCTTCTTCCTACACGAGTGAACTCGGATAATAAAGGGATTGACATTGACTCAACTTTGTGTCCTATTTGTTCTAACCATTTTGAGGATGTCAACCATTTATTCTTCGGTTGTGATTTGACTCTTGAGATATGGCAAAGAATACGAGTTTGGATAGACATGAATATTTCTTATTTTCAAATGTCACATATATGTTTCAATGGATTGATTCACATATGGTGGTTCAATTCAAACGAAAAGTCTTTGAATCGGTTTTTTCTACACTTTCTTGGGTTTTGTGGTCTTACAGAAACGCTATAGTTTTCCGACATCAACAATACAAAAAAGTTTTCATAGTTGATAATACTTCAGCTTTTGCTTTTAAATGAATTTGCTAAAAAATACTAAGACCAACCATTGTTGGACTCTGTAGGTCAATAACCTAGTCATTTAATTTTGAATTATGTTCTTTTTTACTAGCTTCTAGCTAGTTGTTCATCTAATCCTCGTGCCGTTTAAAAAAATTCTAAAATGAAATGATAAAAATTAAAATTGATCACTTTCCTTTTTTAGTATTTTTATTCTTTGTGTATTTTCCTTATTTAAAATAATACGACCAATGAATTAGACGGTTGTGTGGGCCATATGAACGTTTCTTTTCCTTTATAAGTCATTTCCATGTCCAAGTAAGCAGATCCGATTCCAGGACCCGATTGGGCACTCCAACCCAAACCCGCCAGGGGTTGGGCATGCCTCCGCCTCACGCCGCCGCTCCATCCGCCTCTATGCCGCCGCTCTCCTCCCCTCTCTACAAACAGAAGTCATGGTCGCCGGACGTACACCGAGACGAGGAATGGATGCGACGGAAGGGGAAACACCTCCACCGTCGTCGTCGGAAGAGCAAAAGCGTCACTGATGAAGATATCGACGAACTCAAAGCTTGCATCGAGCTTGGATTCGGATTCGATAACTCTTCTCCCAATTTGGATGATCGCCTTTCAACTACTTTACCAGCTTTAGGCTTCTATTACGCCGTCAACAAGCAGTATCACGACACGATCTCCAAGTCTTCATCCATGTCGTCGTCGTCTTCTTCCTCATCGATTTCATACTCATCTCCTCCCTCGGAGGCTGATTTATCTTCACCATCGAACACCTCTCATACCATAATCAACCGAGGTAATTCTCTTTCTCTAACTTAAATCGCTTATATTCATCGTAAATCAATCTAGATCTCGAATCAAATCTGAATTCGTTCCTATTCGAACATATTTCCTCCAATTTTAATTAGAATTATGTTACAGACTGTTATTGCTACTAAATTTCGATACATTTGAGCGTAAATTCATGAGTTTTAGTGATCTTAATTCAAATATCTTCTTATGATTTCTAAATTTTTGTGTGTGAAGGGGATAATCCACAAACGGTGAAGACAAGATTGAGACAATGGGCGCAAGTTGTTGCTTGTTCGGTGCGACTTTCATCATCATCATCATCACCATGAATAAAAAAATAGCCAACCATGGTTAGATATAAACCCAATACTATAGTTTAAAGAAAATTCAGACCAACCAATCAATATCTATGTTTAATTTCCAAGATATTTTCTTGATATGATAATGATGTGAGCCCATCATGTTTCTTGCCTTAATTTTTATGTATAATTGTTTTTTGTTATTATGTATCATGGTTTGTGTGTATTTGGTTAAATTTGTCTTGTTTTGCTTTTTGTTGTTGGATTGACTAGTTTTGGTTAAATTTTAATGTATATCCTTTTGTTATTATGTAAGGGTTGTTAATTCGTTTCTTTATTGTGAAAAGGGAAAGTTTTAGATGTTTCTATGTGATTAGAATGCGATAGGAGAACAAATTATTTGGTAATTTAAATTGATGTGATGTGATCTTTATTTTTCAAATGTCTTTGTAGCTTTGAGTATAATTTTGATTTGAATTTCTTTTTTATAGAATAAGGGGTTATTTTGTAATAGACCTATCTATTTTATTAAAATATAAATTAAAAAAGGGTTTAGGTCATTTTTGGTCACTTAATTTTTGGTTTTGTGCTTATTTGGTCACTTAACTATTTTTAAGTTTTAAAAGGTCATCAAATTTTTGACTTTGTGCTAATTTAGTCACTTAACTTTTGGTTTGGTCATATTTAGTCACTTAACTTTCAGATTTGTGCTCATTTGGTCACCTAACTTTTAAAATTTTGCTCTTTTAGTCACCAAACTTTTAAAAAAATTTAAAAGTTTAGTGACTAAATGAGCTCAATTTTAAAAGTTAGGTGACTAAATGTGACCAAACTAAAAGTTAAGTGACTAATTGAGCACAAAAGCAAAAGTTTGATGACCTTTCAAAAGTTAAAAAGAGTTAAGTGACCAAATGAGCACAAAACCAAAAGTTAAGTGACCAAAAATGACCTAAACCCATTAAAAAAAGATCCGGATGTATTTAATGATAAAAATTACAATTTTAACGTTGTGTTTAAAATAATAATATGTATCAAAAAATATCAAAAAAATTTAAGAATTCATACGATGCGTTGCTAAAGTGAACAAAAAAAAACCCAAAATGATTACATAAAACAATGAACTTCTATTTGCCAAATCAACAAAATCGATTCACTGGCTGCTTTCTTAAGCTGGATGGTGTCCTAAATTTTTTACCAGTGCCACCAAGATTCAACATAAATGATTTATTGTTTTCCCTATGAAGATTTGATATGAGGGTGTGGTGTTTAGGAATACTAACCGGTAAAGATGGAGGGAAAAAGATTGATTTTCAACGGCAAAGAATGAGAGAGATAGCGGTCAAAACTCACCGTAGGCACACTGCTGCCGGCAAAAAAAGAAACACGGTGCGGTGTTTACCGGTGGTAAACATGCAAAATCAGCAACCATCGGCGTATTAATATAGGACACCTTTTAGCCTATCTAACAATTGGTTCACCTACAACGAGAATTAAGTTTTAGCTCCTATGGGAAAAAAAATCAATCTATATATAGTTCTAAATAATCCATATTACAACTTGAAAGGTTAATACATATTCAACCCTTCAAGCACAATTACAAAACAAGCCACTGCAGCGTATATACTATTTTTACTTTTCGCTTTCTTCTATCATCTTAACGCCACCTTATTTTCTCAAACTTTCATTTTATTATTCAAAATCCAAGAAATAGCCACATTTCATTTCACCTCATTAATTTTTTAAAATATATTTTATATCAATATTATACTTTATGTGTAGAAAATTAAAAGCCATAAATTATAATGTATATTTTATAATTTTTTACTATATATATAATTTAGTAAATATTAAAAAAAAAAAAAAAAAAAAAAAAAAGGAAAAATGACTTTGTTGTCCAATCAGGAGAGGAGAAAGTGTCTAAGGAGGGTTACCCACACCCATTTTCTTTCACCCTAAACCGCACCTAGGTTGTGGTGTTCCTGGGTTCAGTTCACTGCCTAGTTATCAACCGCACCATGCGGATTTGGATACACTGTTCAGCCCAAGAGGTGCACATATATCACGTTAATGAGAGATCATTAGAGTCTGATCCTTTATTACTATCATACATAAAGATTATTTTAAAACACCTGTTATACATGACCTGTTCTTTTAAAACTTGAAAATTGCTTTTATCAAAAGAGTATTGCATATAGCCATTTCATCATATTGTTCATATGCAAGTAAAATACAAACATGTTTAGAAAATAGCTTTTATACTAATAAACTACAACGAACTACAAAATAGATAAAGAAAGAAAAAATTGAAGGAAAAAAGTCAAAGACTATAAACTACAATGGACCTTTTCATACAAATATCAAAACCATGATTGAACTTAGAGACTGTTATAGATGTGCACCTCTACTTAGAGGTCAACTTTTATCATTAAAAGATTCCATGGTTCATATAAATAAACTATAAATATTCTTTCCAGTAATCTCGAAAATCAAATCAATATAACAAGAAATATAACGATTTAGAAATCAAAACATCACACAGGGGTTGTTGTATAAAGACTCCATGGAAATATCAACATAAATATTTCAGGCGTAGTTTGTAGCTTAGGGTATAATTTGATTAGAATTTTTTTTTATGGTAGAATAAGGGGTTGTTTTGCAAATCTATATGATTAAAATTTAAATTAGACATAGCCCGGAATGGATGTGTTAAATGATAAAAATTACAATTTTACGGTTCTGTTTACAATAATAATATACACGAAAAAACTATCAAAAAATTTTTGAAATTCATACGACACGTTATTAAAGTGAATAAAAAGAAAAAACTCATAAGAATTACGTAAAACAATGAACTATTTGCCAAATCAACAAAAACAATTCATGCATGTTCTATTAATAAGAGTTGCTTTAATCAATTTGAATGAAGTTCTAGCTCATATATATATATATATATATATATATATATATATATATATATATATATATATATATATATATATATATATATATATATATATATATATATATATATATAAAAATAAAAAAAAATAAAAAAATTCATGCATGTTCTATTAATAACAGTTGCTTTAATCAATTAGAATGAAGTTCTAGCTCATAAATGATTCAATATGTAGGTGTTAATAATCCACATTACAACTTAAAAGATTAATCCATATTCAACCCTTCAAACATAATTACAAAGCAATCCAATAAGACCGGAAGATATACCTACTTTCACCTTTCACTTTCCTTCCACCTTAACCACTCTCATTTCACTTTTCAAAACCCCAAAAATTATCACTTTTTACTTCATCTCATTATTTTTTAATATATTTTATATCAATATTATACTCTATGTATAGAGAATTAAAGCCATATATATATATATATATATATATATATATATATATATATATATATATATATATAAATTATAAAAACTGAAAGAAAAAAGTTTAAGTTGTTGCTCAATCAGGAGAGGAGAAAGAACATAGGAAGGGGTACCCACACCTCATTTCTTTCACACTAAACTGCACCTAGGGTGCAGTGTTCTTGGGTGCAATTCACTGTCTAGTTATCAACCGCACCATGTTGGTACACCTTTCAACCCAAGAGGTACACATTTTTGACACATGAAAAGTGACTCCTTAGCAATCCGAAGTGAAGCCAATTCCTAAATAAGAAATGTTCCGAGATGATGCTGATTCCGAAGTGAAAATATGTCTGAGACACATCCTTTGTTACTTGTTATATGAGTCTGTAATGTGCATTAAATGTTCCTAGTACTAGTTTGTTACTTAGTCGTTACTTTATTGTACAATACACGTGACAAGATCAACAGATGCGGCTTTGTCAGTCTGTTGATCTTCAGTCGTCTTTTAGTTCATGCACTTTAGTAGATTTGTCTTACTTGACATTCATTGTCTTTTTAAAGAATTGTAACTCTAGTGTTATATACATGAGTGAAACATTCTCTTTCACGTCAATACCAAGAATCATTAAGTCAAATCATTCCCTTTTACATGCTTATTGATCTTAAATTACTTTACATTGTTCATACTTAGTAATCATTCATATCTTGAGAATTTTGTTGAACATCTCTATTCTGAGACAAAACTTGTTTACCAGACCTGAGTGGATCTTCATTAGCTGCAGACATTGATCTTAAGTTAATTCAAGGTTTGAGTTTTCAAACCTTGTCTGTGTAGATTGTTTTAGCCTTCAAAATTGGTATCAAAGCCTAAGTGGTTGTCATTGGAATCCATAAGAACATATTATAGTTTATCGAAGATTACGTTGGTATCTTGATCATTTCTATGTTCAAGATAAAAGTTCGTCTATATACCACTTCTGCTCTAATATTAACTTCAATGGATGCTTCTAATCAAACTCAATAAATGTATTCAATGCAAATAGAAAATAGTGTAGGTTGCCCAATTTCTAGTTGTTGAAGAGTATGATCACTAGAAAGTTATAATGGAGAGATTTTCGCTTGGTACGGAAAAAGGTGAAGATATATGGAGATCAGTGAAAGAAGGTCCTCATGTTCTCGTAAGACAAATGGTCAGAGATGTTGCTGCTATACTCATTGGTCAAGAAGATCTCCGTCCAACGCCACTAACTGCATCTGATATTGAGAAGCTTCATGCAGACCAAATTGCTTTCTCAGAAATGGTGTTTGGTGTTCCTCCTTCTCTCTTCGAACTCTGGTCCTCCAAACAATTGTGTTATTGAGGAAATCATTCCTGAGACAAACAGACATGACTTGGACCAATCCAATTCATTTTGGGCATCTATTGATAGTGATGTGGAACTTAAGAGTGATGATGACATCTCGTCTGACTCTTGTGTCTCTAATTCTAAGGTGGTCTTTAAATAGACTCTAGTGCCAATTAAGCCTCATTTCAACAATCCATCGATTGGAGAAACTTTTCTTCTTTGAGATCACTAATACCGTAATTAAAGTTACAAGGGTGCAAGGGGGAGAAACGGAGTTAGTTGGTAAGGAAGTGAAAGTAAGCAAAGGAGGAGAGGAGAAAGCAAAAACAGTTGGCAAGGTGATTTCAACTCAAATTCCAACTCCCATTAGTACGAAAGTTACTACAGTGATGACAACAAAAAAAATGACAAGACTTATTCAGAAGGGGATTGTTATTGGTTCGGAAGTTGTTGGAGGGATTTAAGCTCTTCGAAACCAAAAACAACTGAAGTTGATAAAGGAAAAGGAAAGGCAATTTTTGTTGAAAAGTCAAAAGATGAGAAGAAGGCAGAAATTGAAGCAGAAATGGAAAAGCAAAGACAGATACAAAGTATTCTCAGGATTCGTGAAAATGATCCACCAACAATGGATAAAGGCGATCCAAAGAAACTTCACAGCTATGAAAATATTGAAGCCAAAGTGTCATACAACCACATGTATGCATTCGAAAAGAAGCCAAGAAGAAGCTATTCTATCGATGATACTTATATGAATCAGCTTGATTTTCTAATAAATGAAATGATGTTCATCACAACACCATACAAAATTATTGAGAAGTTTCAGAATAAAGATGATTTTCTCCATATGAAATTAAGGTTTCATGATGTGGTTGGAAAAGATCAGGAGGAGGTATGGTCCCTTATCAAGATAATTCAAGTGATAAGCGTGACAAAGGATGTTATGCTCGAAAACATGATCCAAAATTTTCGGTATCATGTGGTAAGGGCGAACAACGTGGCATGTGATTTCTCTATAGCTGATTTCCCATTGATAAACTTGAATGATCTTATTCAAGTTGCATTATGTGACATCCCCAAAATCACGGCCAGAAAAGACCGGTTTAATTTATGTTTTTAAAAAAATTTCAGAGTAATCCTTTGCTTAAAAGAGTTGCGGAATTTTTTCCCAAAACGGAATATGATAAAATAAGATTTACCAAAACATTTCTTAAAGAAATGTATTTTCATTTTATAACAAAACTCAGGATGTCATGTTCCGATAAATTGACCAAAAGCATAAACATTACACAACAGACCTTACAACAGTTAAATATAACAACACGTCTATAATCCAAAAATAACTTGACAAGTCATCCAACTTATGCTCTGACGCCACTACCTATAATACAAAGAAAACTAAGTGGTTCAGGCTTGGGAGCCTAGTGAGCATATAGGGTTTTCAACACACAATAAATAATTAATTTAATTTCATCAACCAATAATAACCCAATTATCCATTCTCGTTATTCTCACTTTACGTCCCTAAAACAACTATCACAGGGGACCTAGTCTAAGAATATTTCATCGGGGCAACAACACATGCTTCGGGGGTTCCTCAGCAATATAAGTCAAATAAGGCAACCATGAGGGGATGGAATACAGCGAATGAACACCCAAGTTCATTAACACCTACAAGTTATGAGTCTGCTGGTGTTCCACGGGACTGTCTAGAAAGAGTCCGTGGTCGTCATCTAAATTCCGCTAGATGACTGGATCACAATGACATCGAGGCCTCTCAACATTTTTTTATTTCATCACACATCACTATCTACCCATGTTCTACGCACATATTTGTAGATAAAATATACTTGTTTATATACAACATAAAACATGTATAACAAATTCTTTCGACACTCATATCACATGACAAATAGTATATATTCACATAGCACGTATTTTATAGAGTATAATTTATATATGTGTGTTAACAGAAAGCAACCACACACACTTATCCATTCCAAATAACGAGATAATATACATATAACACATAACACGTATTTTATAGAGATACTTCATATCTATGTGTTAGAAGAAAGTAACTACACACTCACTTGATCAGAAGATGATCGGACAACACTACGGCTCTAAGAGTAGTATTCTTCGGTGAAACCAGGATCACTTCACACGCCGGACTTCTCGCGGGCAGAGCTTCGGCTCGGAAACTCTTTTCTTCTCGGGATCTTCGGGCTTCGGGACTTGCTTCGGGTCTCGGGATGATACTGGGGTTTTGAGGGTACTTCTTTGCCCGTAAATCGAGGTAATATGGGTGAGAGAAGGGTGAATTAGCAACCTTGGCCGGCTGCCCCTTCAAATCTATTTATAGGGCAAATTTTTCATTTTCCACGTCGTGGACAGTGTTTCCACGTCGTGGGCTTGATCGTCACTGCATGTGTCATCGCAAGTTGGGTCTGGCAGACTCTAGGAGGAGTCAGAAAACATGCCACATCGTGAACACTGTTTTCATGTCGTGGCCTCTGACAGTTTTGGGGTTTCGCGCCCCGAACTTCAGAAATTCATAACTTTTGCATACGAACTCCATTTTCGACATTCTTTATATCGACGCGTAGGTGAGATTATTCTCTACAACTATCATTTAGACTCCGTTGGCTAATTTTGACTTTATTTTTAATATATTATAAATATATTACTTTTATATTATTTTTAGTAGCCGGGATAGAAAAACTTCATTAGAAATTCATAACTTCTTCAGCCGACGTCCATTTTCGTCTGTCTTTTTACCGTTAGACTACTATCAACGAGATCTTTGATTCTCGTTTAGATTTTTTCGGCTAAAAATCACTCGATCTCATATTCAAGTATTCGGGTTGCATATCACTAAGTCGAAACTTCGGAAAATCATAACTTCCTCATACGAAGTCAGATTTGGGCGTTCTTTTTATGCACGCTCTCAGTTTAACGTATTCTACGACTTTCATTTAGATCGTTAAGTCCAAATATATCTCTAACGTAAATTCACTATTTACGTCGCGTTGTGTCGTGTCGGTTCTGTCGCGAAACTTTGACAGGTCATAACTTCTTCATTATAACTCGGATTTCGGCGTTCTTTATATGTACGGAATCCTTGTAACATATACTACAACTTAGTTAAGATTACTCCTTCTAAATAATCTTTCATCAAAAAGTCATTCTTGATGCTTATCGTCTCTAAATTGACTAGCCCAGATTTACGGGCGTTACAAATTAATTCTTAAGGATATGGATGCTTCGAAACTTCAAGGAACAAGCAAGGAAATTTTGAATATTAGGCTTGGTCACATCAAAATTTTCATAGACAATTACTATAAATGTCTAGCATTGATCGATATAGAGTTATCTACTGCATTGGGAAAAGAAGTAAAAGTGGATATGAAAGTTGTGAAGTCTCAAGTAGAACTTAAGAAGTTTGTTGATGGAGAAATTTGTTTAAAGCCAATGTGGTTAGTCTTTTCGGGAAAAGATAAGAAGGGAAAAGCAAAGAGATTTCTATTTCAATCTTCGGAAGTTGAAAGATATACAACAGCTCAGTATACGAACTTTATTGTTCGTATGAACAACTGTAAAAAGAACAACGAAGGAGATAAAGTAGAATTAAAGAGGGTGATGAGCTGGTACATCGAAGTTAGAAGGATGATGCATTTTGCTACTCAAATTCTCACAAACTAAAGTTCGACACTGATTACAAAGGGGGAGAATGTTGAGTCAAATATGTTGTAATGTGTCGAAGTTTGTTGAGTCAGTTTCGAATGTTATGTAATCTATTTACTAAGGCATTTTAGTTTCATTGTCTAAATGTCGAGTCCTTAGTATTTTTTGTATATTTTCAGTTCTTTTATAAATAGGAGATGTACTCTGACATTCTCTTTGTAAGTTGAAAGTAATTATGTCTAACATTCTCTTTGTATGTGGAACGTATAAATGAGCTGAAACCAGATTGTAACACCGTAAAAATTAAAACAATTTTTCGCATTTTCAAACACATTTTTACAAACTCATTCATTCATAAAATGTCATAGTATCATGTCTTTGTTTCACAAAATATCTCCCAAGATCAATATACATAAAATCCCATGTGTGTGTACGAATCAAGTCGGCGCCTTCCCGCGGTCATCACTGATACCTGAAACACATAACACGTAACACGGTAAGCATAAGCTTAGTGAGTTTCCCAAAATACCACTCTAACACATAATAGCCACTCGAGGCTGAAACTCTGTCGACCCTCTGGTCAATGTGTCTCAGCGGGGCCCTCCAGCCCGAACTCTCTGTGGGCCCTCTGGCCCTAACTCTAGGGACCCGAAAGTCCCAACTCTGTAACTCTGAATCATGAATATCACATATCACAATAAATCACAACACATAAATAACACACAATTACACTGGCATATAACTCTATAGTACTCTGTCACAAAACTCTGTTACCACACTAGGTAAAGTATAGTGAGAAGACTCACCTCAGGCTTCTCGGTAAATCTCTGACTCGATGGAAAAATATTGCCTAGCCTCCGCCTATTCACATAAATAAATACTCTTATAAATATAACTCTCGAGACTAGACTCAACCTGCCATTGGCACCCTCAGAAGGGTAAAAGACTATTTTACCCCCCTCTTGTCACAAGGACTCCATTGATGACCAAACTCTAAAAGTCAACAAAAGTCAACGGTCACACTTTGACCCTACTCGCCGAGTGCACCCTGGTGACTCGGCGAGTTCACACATATCCTTTAACTCTTTATCCCACTTGACATGCCGAGTTCCTCCCTATGCTCAACGAGTCATGCCAGATAGGAATCGCAGGTCCACCCCGACTCAACTCATCGAGTCTGAAGAAGAACTCGGCGAGTACCGCCTTTAACTCCAGTCCTCTAACCCCCTCCTAAATCACTGAGTCATCCCCCAACTCGGCAAGGCTATTCACTGAGCAATTTACATGAAACCCTAACCCTACTCGCCGAGTCTCAAGAACAACTCGGTGAGTTCATGCCATGCACAAACTCTATTGACCTCCTGAGGTCAGATCTGTTTCCCCAAACCATAGATCTGGCCTCCCCAAGCATGAATGTTACGTAAAGTTCGAAACTTGATTCTTGTATAACCACAACAAGGCATCAAAAGGAGATTTAGTCCCAAAAATGGCAACCTAAGGCCAATAACCCCAAACTGGTCCATAAAGCTCCAAGGGTCAAGGTCTCTGGACCTCTTTGAGTCCAGGTCCAAGGCACAAACTCGAAGAGGGACCATTTGCTCCACATAATCACTCTCCAAAGGGGTTAGAAAACCATAAATCTAATGATCAACACCAAAACTGAGGGAGGTTCGAACTATTACCTCAAAATGAAGTCTCTAAACTCTGGAACTGCTTGAATCGCACCTCCTCTTTGCTCTTGTCACCTTCTTCTTGCTAAACCAAGGGTTCAAGGATCAAAAAGTGACTTTTTCTCCTTCACAACGATTTGGCTCACTTAGGGTTCTCTCAAGGGACTGGTAGCCATAATGGGAGGCTATAAGTGCCCTTAAATAGGCTCCAAACCCGGGGAATTAGCGTTTCATTAAACAGCGTGGACTCGCCGAGTCCACTAATGGACTTGCCATGTCCGGACATAAACCCAGATGAACATTCACGACCCAACTCGGCGAGTCTTGGCTCCAACTCGCCGAGTTCCTCCTCAAACTCCAAAATAATTAAATAAAATAATATACCTGGGAAATCAGGATGTTACAATTCTCCCCCACTAGAATCAGACTTCGCCCTCGAAGTCTCACTCTTGAAACAACTCCGGATGCTGCTCACGCATCTCGCGCTCCGGCTCCCAAGTAAACTCTGACCCCTTTTGGTGTTGCCACTGGACCTACACCAGAGACACCTCTTTGTTCCTCAGAACCTTGATCTTTCGATCCCGAATAGCCACCGATCTCTCAACGTAGTTCAGGCCCACATCCACCTGAATATCCTCTAATGGCACTACTGCCAACTCATCGGCTATACACTTTCGCAGCTACGACACATGGAAAGTGTCATGGATCTGACCTAGCTCTGCAGGTAGCTCCAACCGGTAGGCTACCCTGCCTACCCTCGCGATCACCCGAAAAGGACCGATATATCGGGGCCCCAACTTGCCCCTCTTTCTGAATCGGATCACTCCTTTCCAAGGAGAGACCTTAAGGAGTACAAAGTCGCCGACCTGGAACTCGAGCTCGGACCGGCGCCTGTCCGCATAACTCTTCTGACGACTCTGAGCAGTCAATAACCTCTGACTGACCTGCTGTATCTGCTCAGTCGTCTGAAGCACGATCTCGGTACTACCCATCACACGCTGCCCGACCTCTCCCCAACAAATGGGGGTCCGACACCTTCTCCCATACAACAGCTCAAAAGGTGGCATACCAATGCTCGAATGATGGCTGTTGTTGTAGGAAAACTCTGCCAAGGGAAAATACGTGTCCCAACTCCCACTGAAATCCAACACACATGCTCGGAGCATATCCTCAAGCGTCTGAATCGTCCGCTCGCTCTGTCCGTCAGTCTGGGGGTGGTATGCGGTACTAAAATGCAGCCTAGTACCCAATTCCTCATGAAATTTCTTCCAGAATCTGGATGTGAAACGCACATCTCGGTCTGAGACAATCGAGATTGGCACTCCATGTTGCGATACCACTTCCCTTACGTACATCTCTGCCAACTTCTCTGCTGAAGAGCTCTCACTGATAGCAAGGAAGTGAGCGCTCTTTGTCAACCTGTCCACAATCACCCAAATGGCATCGACTCCCCTAGCAGTCCTAGGAAATTTTGTGATAAAATCCATGGTAATCTGTTCCCACTTCCACTCGGGAACCTCCAACGGCTGCAACTTACCATGCGGTCTCTGGTGCTCGGCCTTAACCCTATGACATGTTAAGCACATCTCAACAAACCACGCGACATCCCTCTTCATACAGGGCCACCAATACTCCCTTTTCAGATCTAAATACATCTTAGTGGCCCCAGGATGGATCGAGAACTTCGACCAATGAGCCTCTTCCATCAAAATGGTATGCGTCCCTCCCACAAACGGTACCCAGATACGACCCTGAAATGTCATAAGCCCCCGGCTATCGGTAACGAACTTCGATACCAACCCGACAAATCGCTCTCTCTTCTGGTTTTCTGTTTTCATGGCCTCAGTCTGGGCCCCACGAATGGTGTCCAACACCAGAGGCATCACGGTTAATCTCAAACATACATCTCGCAATGGGGCGCTCTCCGCCCTACGGCTCAACGCATTAGCTACAATGTTAGCCTTGCCCGGGTGGTACAGGATCTCACAATCATAATCCTTGACCACGTCCAACCACCTCCTCTGTCGCATATTTAGGTTGGGCTGATCCATCAAATATTTCAAGATCTTGTGGTCCGTGTATATCGTACACCGAACCCCGTACAGATAGTGACGCCAGATCTTGAGGGCGAACACCACTGCCCCCAACTCTAGATCATGGGTGGGATACTTCGTCTCATGAGGCTTCAGCTGCCTCGATGCGTATGCTATCACATGCCCTCTCTGCATTAGCACCGCCCCCAACCCCAAAATCGACGCATCACAATACACCACAAAGTCCTCCATTCCCTCTGGGAGGGCTAACACCGGGGCTTCGCATAGCCTCTGGCAAAGTGTCTCGAAGGAGGCCTGCTGCTCTGGGCCCCATGAAAAAGTGACACCCTTCCGGGTCAACCTGGTGAGTGGAACGGCGATCTTGGAGAAATCCCTGATAAATCTCCGATAATAACCTGCCAACCCTAAGAAACTACTGATCTCGGAGGATGACCTCGACACCTCCCAACTGATCACTGCCTCAACTTTGGCCGGGTCGACCAATATCCCTTTTTGGTTAACGAGGTGCCCTAGGAACTGGACCTCTCGCAACCAGAAATCACACTTGGAGAATTTGGCATAAAGCCTCTCCGATCTCAGAACTCCGAGGATCTCCCTCAAATGCTCCTCATGTTGCTCCCTAGATCTCGAATACACCAAAATGTCGTCGATGAATACGATCACCGAACGATCCAACATTGGCCTGCACACTCTGTTCATAAGATCCATGAACACTACCGGGGCATTGGTGAGACCGAAGGGCATCACCAGAAACTCATAATGCCCATAACGAGTCTTGAACGCTGTCTTCTGGATGTCCTCATCTCTCACCCTTACCTGATGATACCCAGACCTCAAATCGATCATGGAGAACCAAGATGCTCCCTGCAACTGATCGAACAAATCATCGATCCTCGGCAACGGGTAACGGTTCTTGACCGTCAGCTTGTTCAACTCCTGGTAATCAATGCACATCCGGTGTGAACCATCCTTATTCTTGACAAAAAGGATAGGCGCTCCCCACGGCGAGCTGCTCGGCCGAATAAACCCCTTTCCCAGCAACTCCTGAAGTTGCGAGGATAACTCCTGCATCTCTGGAGGTGCGAGGCGATATGGCACCTTGGCGATAGGCGCGGCCCCCGGAACCAAATCGATACTGAACTCCACCTGCCTCACGGGAGGCATACCCAGCAACTCCTCCGAGAATACATCCGGGAACTCACGCACTATCGGAACCTCATCTACTGACCTCGGTCGCTCTGAATCAACCCTCGTATCCATCACATACACTACAAAGCCCCTACAGCCCTGTTGTATACACTGTCTCGTTCTAGCGGCCGAACAAAATGCTGACCCAGAACGTGTACCCTCGCCGTACACCAAAAAAACTCCCCCACTAGGGTCTCGTATGGTCACCAGCCGTCGCTCGCAGTCGATAACCACTCCGAATCTGCTCAACCAGCCCATGCCCACGATAACACAGACATCCCCCATCGCAATAGGAACTAAATCAATCGGGAATTCAACACCGAAAATCTCGAGTACACACCCTCGAATCACCTCTGTGGCATACACCGCCCTCTCGTCAGCTATGGAAACTCTCAGAGGTCAACTCAATGCCTCACGACTAACACTGATGTGTTGACTAAAAGCCAAAGATACAAAAGACCGACTCACACCCGAGTCAAATAACACCAAGGCAGGTACAAAACTCACAAGAAAAGTACCTACGTATAACATAATATAAGCACAATACATCATCATCAAAATAAATACACGAAAGAATACATACCAGCCACGACATCGGGCGCTGCGCGGACCTCCTCCACGGTCAACTGAAAGGCTCTCCCTCATGCCTTCAGTGCCTCGGTCTTCATTGGAAGGTTCTCAGTAGCTCTGATAGCAGCAGGGGCAGATCCCTGAGATGCTCCCTGTGCTGATCCCCGCAGCTGTGGACACTCTGCCTTCCGGTGTCCGGTCTGGTTGTAGTGAAAACATACTGCAAACCCCTTGGGGCAATCCTTGGCCATATGCCCCTCCTGGCCACATTTGTAGCAAGACCCTGCTCTGCACACCCCATCGTGGCTCTTGCCGCACTTGCCACAAGTGCGGCCCCTCTGGTTCCCTGATCTCGAGTCAGCGGGCTTGGCCCGCTTGGCTACCGGCTGAGACTGCACCAGTCACCGATCCCTCCCCTGAGACTCAGCCTCTTCCCTAGCCTGGGTCTCCAGCTCTATCTCGCTCTTCCGGGCATTTTCCTGAAGCTCGACAAATGTCAGGTACGTCGAGTTCGCCACGAACTCTCGTATATCCCTCCTCAAAATACTCAGATATCGGCTCATACGTGCCTGCTCGGAGGACACATGCTCTGGGCAGAACATCGCCCGCTCATGAAACATCCTCGTAATCACTGTAACAGACTCAGTACCCTGCTTGAGGGTCAGAAACTCCTGGGCCAAACGCTCCCTCTCCACCTGGGGAACGTACTCATCTCGGAACATAGCAATGAACCTCTCCCAGGTCACTGCAGCAAGCTCAGCAGGTGAATAGTGTGTCGTCACAAACTTCCACCAATCCTTCGCTCCCAAGCGAAGCTGGTTCAGCGTGAACCGAACTCCCAAATGCTCTAGAGATGAGAAAGTAAAGAAACACCCCTCTATGTCTGAAATCCACCTCATCGTCGCAATCAGATCCTGGGTCCTGTCAAACTTCGGTGGTTTTGTGTTGCTGAACTCTCGGAACGACAACGCATCACCACCCTGCGGCCTAGTTGCAGCTATAGCTGCAGTGGCCGCAGCAACAGCAGCCTCAGAAAGAGCAACGTACTTCTCATCAAATGTCTCTATCAGCGTGGTCTTGATAGACCCGAACATCTCTGGTATCTCTGCCTGATGGCCGTAGCCACCTCCTCCTGGATGATCCTACGGATCTCCTCATCACTCGTACCGCTGCCCCCTAGTGTGTGGCGTGTCCCAACCATGATCTCCCTCTCTCTGAAATACAAAACAAGAATAAATATCAGGGACTCGCTCGAGTATGCTCACACTCGAATACTCCACCCTACTTGTCCCTTGGTACTCTAAGGATTCTTACTCCAGCTGTGCACTGACCCGGTGTCTTCAGTAATACGGGCCCAATACTACCGTTCACACCGCATCAGTATCCATCTCAAGTCCTCCTCCCAGAGTCCCAAATCCCAAGTACTCTACTCTCTCTAATCATATGATACTCGCTAGCAGATCTCTCATAATCTCCTCGTTGCTACCAAAACACTCTGAAGTATCCCTAGCTGTAAGACTCCTAGACTCAGGCATCACATATCAGGCCACTCTAGTCCTAATAAGAATATCTAGTCTACTCTAGCATGCATAACATAGCTCATCATATAACATATCACATCATATCTTATAACACTTATTGTAATGGTAGTTCGGGAAATCACCGTTCGGGCGCTGGCTGTTCGTACACACGACTCTGCTCTGTTTGTATTGTAAGTTCTTCCTTTGAAAACTTATTTTATTACCAAAATTTCTTCAAATCCTCAGTTTGAGTTCAGATATGCCCGAAGGTGCACCCGAATCCCTCAAACCAAGGCTCTGATACCAACTTGTAACACCGTAAAAATGAAAACAATTTTTCGCATTTTCAAACACATTTTTACAAACTCATTCATTCATAAAATGTCATAGTATCATGTCTTTGTTTCACAAAATATCTCCTAAGATCAATATACATAAAATCTCGTGTGTGTGTGTGTACGAATCAAGCCGGCGCCTTCCCGCAGTCATCATTGGTACCTGAAACACATAACACGTAACACGGTAAGCATAAGCTTAGTGAGTTCCCCAAAATACCACTCTAACACATAATAGCCACTCGAGGATGAAACTCTGTCAACCCTCTGGTCAATGTGTCTCAGTAGGGCCCTCCAGCCCCAAATCTCTGTGGGCCCTCTAGCCTTAACTCTAGGGACCCGAAAGTCCCAACTCTGTAACTCTGAATCATGAATATCACATATCACAATAAATCACAACACATAAATAACACACAATTACACTGGCATATAACTCTATAGTACTCTGTCACAAAACTCTGTTACCACACTAGGTAAAGTATAGTGAGAAGACTCACCTCAGGCATCTCGGTAAATCTCTGACTCGATGGAAAAATATTGCCTAGCCTCCGCCTATTCACATAAATAAATACTCTTATAAATATAACTCTCGAGACTAGACTCAACCTTCCATTGGCACCCTCAGAAGGGTAAAAGACTATTTTACCCCCCTCTTGTCACAAGGACTCCATTGATGACCAAACTCTAAAAGTCAACAAAAGTCAACGGTCACACTTTGACCCTACTCGCCGAGTGCACCGTGGTGACTCGGCGAGTTCACACATGTCCTCTAACTCTTTATCCCACTTGACACGCCGAGTTCCTCCCTATGCTCGACGAGTCATGCCAGATAGGAATCGCAGGTCCACCCCGACTCAACTCACCGAGTCTGAAGAACAACTCGGCGAGTACCACCTTGAACTCCAGTCCTCTTACCCCCTCCTGACTCATTGAGTCATCCCCCAACTCAGCAAGTCTATTCACTGAGCAATTTACGTGAAATCCTAACCCTACTCGCCGAGTCTCAAGAACAACTTGGCGAGTTCATGCCATGCACAAACTCTATTGACCTCCTGAGGTCAAATATTTTTCCCCAAACCATAGATCTGGCCTCCCCAAGCATGAATCTCACGTAAAGTTCGAAACTTGATGCTTGTGTAACCACAACAAGGCATCAAAAGGAGATTTAGTCCCAAAAATGGCAACCTAAGGCCAATAACCCCAAACTGGTCCATAAAGCTCCAAGGGTCAAGGTCTCTGGACCTCTTTGAGTCCAGATCCAAGGCACAAACTCGAAGAGGGACCATTTGCTCCACATAATCACTCTCCAAAAGGGTTAGAAAACCCTAAATCTAATGATCAACTCCAAAACTGAAGGAGGTTCGAACTATTACCTCAAAATGAAGTCTCTAAACTCTAGAACTGCTTGAATCGCATCTCCTCTTTGCTCTTGTCACCTTCTTCTTGCTAAACCAAGGGTTCAAGGATCAAAAAGTGACTTCTTCTCCCTCACAACGATTTGGCTCACTTAGGGTTCTCTCAAGGGACTGGCATCTCATGCTCTTACTACCTCTTAACTTCAAGTGGGAGTGATGGACGAGTTAGCCGCAATGGGAGGCTATAAGTGCCCTTAAATAGGCTCCAAACCCGGGGAATTAGGGTTTCATTAAACTGCGTGGACTCGCCGAGTCCGGACGTGAACCCAGATGAACATTCGCGACCCAACTCGGCGAGTCTTGGCTCCAACTCGCCGAGTTCCTCCTCAAACTCCAAAATAATTAAATAAAATAATATACCTGGAAAATCAGGATGTTACACAGATTTTATTTACTTGTTGTGTTCCGATTACATTGTTTTACTCTGATTTCTTTCATACACTCGATTAATCACTTCTACATCAACCACTATGCGATGCGTACTTAGATTACACCCTGCGTAGGGCAAAACCCCCATCTTCCAGCTCAACTTCAAACAACCATAATTTATTCGTTTCAACTCCGTTATTGGCGTTCTTTATATGCACGGAAAAGTATTGACGAGCCCTACAATTCTATCTAGTTACTTTTAGCTTAACACATGTCGAACTAAAAACCATAATTCATGCAAGAAACCTAACAAATAACTTTTCCCATTTTATCATTTGGTTCCCGCACACGATTCAACGGCTTACATCTCATAACTAACATTATAAATCTTCAATAAGGTCTAAATTTTACTTCCTCAAAGTCCAAAGCCTTTACATAATTGAATTTCGGTCCACAACTCTAAATTAAGAAATGACCCGAAACAGAGTGTTACATGTGAGTTTATAGTTTTTTAATAAGGATTTATATAGAGTTTGAAATTTTATAAGGATATAAATATAATTATAAATGTATACAAGAAATAAACAAAACTAAAAATAAATATTGAGTTTGTATTGCCGAATAAAATTTTCTTAGAGTACAAAGAAATTGTGCAATTTGCAAACAATTAAATTCAATTTGTAAGGTTGATGATGACCAAAGAGCTTCTAACCCAATAGTATCTGATATTGTCCGGCTTACATCTCATAACTAACATTATAAATCTTCAATAAGGTCTAAATTTTACTTCCTCAAAGTCCAAAGCCTTTACATAATTGAATTTCAGTCCACAACTCTAAATTAAGAAATGACCCGAAACAGAGTGTTACATGTGAGTTTATAGTTTTTTAATAAGGATTTATATAGAGTTTGAAATTTTATAAAGATATAAATATAATTATAAATGTATACAAGAAATAAACAAAACTAAAAATAAATATTGAGTTTGTATTGCCGAATAAAATTTTCTTAGAGTACAAAGAAATTGTGCAATTTGCAAACAATTAAATTCAATTTGTAAGGTTGATGATGACCAAAGAGCTTCTAACCCAATAATATCTGATATTGTCCTTTCTTTTTCAAATCGAATGTTCAAGTCTGGTCAAAAACATATATGAATTTATAAATAGTTCCGTTCCAAACAAAAATTTCAAGGTTGATGGAAGTCTCTTTTTATATATTTTGTTTTGTGGTATTGGCCTTAATAAATAATTTAGTCAAATGTCCAACCCAAGCATAAACGGTTAAATTAAAAAAAAATATATATTAGTTCTTTTATTAATTTTTAAAATATTTTGTACACCAAATAGCTACTTTAGTCCTAAAGTTATAGCTTTCGTTTCTATGGTATAAAATCTTATATAGGGTGCTCCTGTATACACGAATAAAATCGTGTAATTGAGCTTTGGGAACAACAAAGTCCCCGTCCCATCATCTTCCGTCGCTTTGAATGAATGAGGATTTTCAATTTCCTTTATGTTTTTTTTTTATTTCACTCCGTTCAACTTAGATGTAAGTTTGAAAAGATACCCTTTTTTCTAATTTTTATACTACACTCTAATAATTATATATATATATATATATATATATATATATATATATATATATATATATATATATATATAGGGTAAAGTGAATATACCTAACAATCTTATATAAGCTTAGGTACCTAACCTCATCAAACTACGTCATTTTGCATTAAATTTTCATTGCAATCATCCAATGTTCTTAAACTTCATCCCTAAACTTGATTTACTTCAAAAAAGTTTGGAAATTCATCATTATATATCTCCTATATCCTTCCATTTGTAGCGATATGATATGAAGCCCATCAGGTAGTATTCGATAGAAAGACGTGATGTAAAAGAAAGATATTGGTGAAAGTCCAAAGATTTTTGAAGTAATCAAGTTATGGGGTTGATGTTTAAGAACCTTAGACAATTACAATGTAAATATGATACAAATCGATGTAGTATTATGGAGTTAGCTACCTAAGCTTATATAAGGTTGTTAGGTATATTCACTTTACCCATATATATATATATATATATATATATATATATATATATATATATTCTTAATAATGAACTTCTCATTAAGATCTCGTTAAAATTCCAAATAAAGAGTGACCATTTTTTCTAATAAATTTGAGTTTTGATATATATATATATATATATATATATATATATATATATATATATATATATGCTTAGATTATTTTATTTTTACTAACTATTGTGTGTCAGAATGTATAGATCTGACCACCGGATGGAATATAATTAAAGGTCATTATCTGATGGTCTATGATATTAGAATATGATCACATGTACCATATAATCACACAAATTTCAGCATAAGAGGATTTTAGTCAATTAACCTTTATTAATAAAGGAAAATTTTGGATTTTTAAGGATAATTAGTTCCTTTATTTTTTAAAATCTGAATATTTTAAATTAATTCAAATTTAAAAATCAAATTTTATTCTGTCAGGATGAAAAACAATCAAGACATGTTAAGTTAAGTTTAGCGTGGAGCGACTGTAAGATTGCTCGTTGGTTCAACAACTGGGCAGGAATCCGGTATTCCGGATGAGCTTTCTGTCAAGTATAAGTGTACTGCCGGGAAAGTTGGTCTGTGACTCTGTCTCTAGTAGGAACCCCATATTATCAAAACTTGAAAATCCATTTGGGAGATAAGTGCAAGGAATTTGGCAATGATTAAATGTGGGCAGTCTGTCAGGGAGCCAGACCATCTTGAGACTTTAGGTTTCGGATTGAGTAAAAGTAATCAGACTGCAGGGAATTCGTGTATCATCAGGTTCCAGAACCCTGCGAGGGTTGGATACGATTGCCTTGGAAAGGCTGGGATTATCAACAAAATTGTGGACACGTAGTTCAGTAGTGTGAGGTGAGTTTTCCTCACTATACTTAAGGGTCTAAGGCACCAACGCCGACCCTTTTGGATTGCTATCCTGATATATTGAATGCTCGAGTATTGTTATGATCCGTTAGATCAATGTCCTCGTAGATGGGATGTTATATGTTGTTATGATACGTTATATCAGTATCCCGGTAGATAGGATGTTATATGTTGCTATGATTTATTAGATCAGTATCCTGGTAGATAGGATTTTGCTATGCTGTTATGATCTGTGAGGCGTACCCCTCGTACACGGGGCGTACGGGTGGATCATATCGGACGCATCGGAGCTACATTCACGTGTCGACCATGCGATGGAGTAGGCTACGTGGTCCAACACAGACCATGAACACGAGTACGCTAGGCGTACTCCGAATTTCCAAACTTCTAAAATTCGTATCTTTCGCATACGAGCTCCGTTTTTTGACGTTCTTTACATCCATGCGTAGGTGAGACTATGCGCTACAACTTTCATTTAGACTCCGTCGACTACTTTTGTTTTTATTTTTAAAGTTATATTTTTAACAGGATGGGACAGGAAAAGTGCGTTAAAAATTCATAACTTCTTCATCCGATGTCTGTTTTCGTCTGTCTTTTTATCATTAAGCTACTAACGACGAGATCTTCGATTCTCATTTAGGTTGTTTCAGTTACAAATCACTCGATCTAAAATTCGAGTTTCGGGCTGCAAACTACTATGCTGAAACTTAGAAAAATCATAACTTCCTCATACGAAGTCAGATTTGGGCATTCTTTTTATGCACGCTCTTGGTTTAACGAATAGTACGACTTTCATTTAGGTAGCTAAGGCTAAAAAGCACTTTATCGTAAATTCACTTTTTACGTCACACAGCATTGTGCCGGTTATGTCGCGAAACTTCGACATGTCATAACTTCTTCGTTATAACTTGGATTTCAGTACTCTATATCTCTGGAATCCTTGTTTCAACCACTACAAATTCCTTCATAGATATCGGGTTTATCAAACGTTTTTTTCATCGCTTATTTTTATTCTTAACTTATTGAATTATGATAATTAAGTAATAAGCACATAATTCACATAATATTCACATAATTCCTCTTTATTATTTTAAAACAGATTACAAAGGTTGACCTAAACTATTACATCATCATTAATGCCTAGCCTAGAAACACGGGCGTTACATGTTGGTTGTGGGTCGTGAGTATTCCATCCCGAGGATGATTTGACTCATAGTATGTGGGCATTCCAACCTGTTGGTTATGGTCCTGGGGAATTCCATCCCAAAGATGATTGGACCCGTAGTATTTCGACATTCCAACCAGATGGTTGAGGACCTGGGGTATTCCAACCCGAAGGTTGACTGGACCCATAGTATGTTGTTTGTGGTTATATGTGTATTGTTGTGTGTATGTGTATTTTGAGGGAACTTACTAAGCTCTGTGCTTACCATTTCAGTTTATTGTTTCAAGTGCTTCAGATGACTCGACAAGGCGAAGACATGACCGTACACATCCTCGTGTTTTGGACTTCTGGTTTCTGGGATACTCTGATATTAAACTATTTTGAAAATATTTTGTAATAACTAATGGCTCTGGGATGATTGAAAAAGTTTTAAATTGGCTTGATTTTTATGGGTGTTAAAAATTTTATCTATTTATTTATTAAATAAACAGAATGTTACACAAGACATCTTAAGTAAATATGGTTCAACATGTTTTCCACTTTGGCTTGGTCCCCAAGACATCTCAACTCATAGAGTTGTTATTATTGCTATTGTTGGAGGTGAACATTATGTGAAGTTGATTTATAAGGAGTATATTTAATGCATACTATTTAGCCACTTTAGGATTACAACAGATCATCAAGGTCTACTGGATAAGAAATTAATTATGTTGTTTGATTGAATTTTTACATTTCTTCATTTGCAACACACAGTAATTATAATAATTCTACAGTTATAATATCTGATAATTAATAAAATAAAGTTTATGTTTTATTATTTATAGTTATTTAGATCTCTATTTTTTTTAAAAGAATCTGCCATATATCTTAGTTCTTTTTTTCAATTGAAATTTTCTATTAATAAAAAAATTGTGATATTATATATATATATATATATATATATATATATATATATATATATATATATATATATATAAGTAAAGTTTTAAAAGCATAAGGTTTGATTTGAAAACTAAATATAAATGTAAGGATATTTAATATAAATTGAAGAGTAACATTTCATGAATTTGCATAACGATTTGACAAATTTAATATAATATATTACTTTGCAACACAAATCTCTATTCTAATAAAAGAATATGTTTAATCTCATATTGACAAGTGTCATACAATTAGAACTCCTCATTAATATTATATATCATTTATCATGCCACTTGTCAACCTATTAATTATTCATTTCAAATTTCAAATTTCTCACTCTAATTTTATTAAATTAATAATTGATTCTTCATTTTAAATTTCAAAATTTCAAATTTCTCCCTTTAATTATATTAAATTAATAACATTAGATTAAAAATAAAATAAAATTAATATAAATTATAAAATGATATAACTCCACGTATTTATTTAAATCGACGATTATAATTTGATATAACTAAAAAAATATCTCTTAAGTAATAATTTATTTAAAATAATTGATTAACAATTTTGATATTTTAATACGAAAGTTTAATTAATTTTATAACCGTGGTTATCACGGGTTATAAACTAGTTTAATATAATATATTAAAAATGGCTAAGTTTAGTAAATGACATACAACTCATTCGTGTATTTGGAATGAATATGTCCCTTTAGAATTACCCAATCTTATATCAAATTTTTAATTAAATAATTGACATAAAATTAAGTGTTTTTGTATGTGGAAACAAAAGGTATAATCTTTAAATATTATTAAAAAAGAACTTTTAATTCTAAACTGAAGAAATCAGAGTCATTGATTGCATTTTAATCCTATATGTTCCATCATTGGATTATTTGTTGACATCATCTTTGTCAATCATTTTATTTTTGTCCACCAAATTTATAAAACGTATATTACATTTTAAATTAGAAAGTTTATTAATGACAATTAAATCTCTAAAATTAATTAAATTGGGAATTCTATTAATAACAATTAAATCTCACCAAAAATAAGATGAAATTAAACTAGAAATTCTATTAATGACAATTAAATCTCACCAAAAATAAAATGAAAAAATACCTCACCGCACTCTTTATTACCATTATCCCTACAACTTTTCTTCATTTCTTTACATAATCTATCTAATCTAACTTTTGTACTGAAGAAGAAAATATGGGAAAAAAGAAATAGAGTACTTGTGGGCTTCGATCTGTATGGATTAATCTTGTGTTCGATCATCATGGAAGAATTATGAATGATATAGAGATAAATTTTATTTGCATTATACTTTAATTTGATCGTAGTTTAGATTGATTTTGGTTAAGTTTTAGATTATATTTATTTTATTCTGTTTCAACTATGAAGTTCCAATCTATAAAACCATTCGATTTAAGTTTAGATCGATAATGGTTACGTTTTCTAAATCTGCTTTGATTTTTCTTCTTATTATTTGTATTGTTGATTTTGATTTTTTAAGTTATAGGTATCTGAGAGCAAAAAGATGGACACAATAGCACCACTACCTTTCATCCATTGTTTCGATTTGGAAGATATGTCCAATAGGTAGTAAATTTGTATATGTCGATTTTATTTTGTATTTTTATGTTTTTTGTATATGTGTTTAGTCAATGATTTACGAAACCGTGAATGGAAGATATAACCGAGTTAATGTCTACAATGCTTTACCTATTTGATCCCTTCCTGGATTTAGAGATGGAATTCAAACCTTTATACCAATGAGTGATCCACATATCGTACAACTCAACAAAAACCAGTAGTGATATTTGTTTTGATTTATTGTAAAAAACATCTTTCTATAAAAACACAAATTGGACTCTCAGAAAGGAGTTATTCACCGATCCCTTTTTAATATTATAAAACATCTTTTAGACCCAATAGCAAAGAAAATACAAAGTTTTAGTATACCATTTAAATAAATTATTTCGATAAACCTTATTGGAAAATGTTTATGATTGATTACTTTTGGTTACTTTTTTTTTTGTTAAAAAAATGTATTCTAATTTATCTATTACATATTATTCTGTTTTTTCAAAGGAGAGATACATAGAACTCAGATTGCTAATTTTTGTTTCGTGTTTTTGGAATACGTTTTAGTTGTGAACTTGATGCTATGCAAGTACTTGCGTTGTCTGGGCATGCTGAGAAGTATAATAAGAACCTTGCACAACCTTATTATTTCGTTTAACTGGTTTGAATCTTCTTATTAAGTTTACTTTCTCAAGGATAAATGACTATACCCTACACTCTTGAAAATAGGGTTGGAAACATTGTGAGTATCTAGGTTTTCACAGCAATAAGATAAGACATTAGTATAAAAGTCGCCATATAAACCATTTTAAATTACATAATAATAACTAAACAAAGATATGTGAAAGATTATCTTTATAATTTAAATTTCAATATATAACATAAAAATTGTATTAAATTTTCATTATGTTCCGTTCCATGCCTCACAAACATGTCTCTGGAACGAACTTACTCATTCTATTATCTAGCTTTTACGATTACATATAAATATGGAAACCATCATTCATGAACCCACTACCATATCAACTTTTCCCTCTCATCTCTCTTCCATCTTTTCCAACCCACAACACACTAGATGTATACCCGCGCAAAGCGGCAACGACAATTATTACTGTTTCAACGAATGGT
Source organism: Lactuca serriola (assembly GCF_051521515.1). Lineage (NCBI taxonomy): Eukaryota > Viridiplantae > Streptophyta > Magnoliopsida > Asterales > Asteraceae > Lactuca > Lactuca serriola. The sequence continues at coordinate 356,223,865 of NC_136411.1, forward strand.
TTTTTTATTCCGAAAATGTTATTTAACTATTTCAATGACTATAAATTTTATGGCTAATATGTTAGAAAATTTTCATGTCCAACATTTGGGCAAAACATCATGCCCACGTTAAAAAAGAAAAAAAAAATTAATTGATTTTTCCTTCCTTAAATATTTTCGTTGGTTATTTTCTACAACAATTAGTTTTTATTTATAAAAGGATGAGTGGTTTGTGTATAACAAATTTGTACATTAAGTTATCAAGCATGCACCTCTTAAATTTCAAGAAAAGTTAAATATGCTTTATAATATACTTAAGATGTAAACCTTATCTTTTTCAACCTACTCAATTTTAAAAAATACAAAAAAAAAACTAAGGTATAAGTTTTAAGACACATGGTACAAGAGGAGATATATATATATATATATATATATATATATATATATATATATATATATATATATAGAGAGAGAGAGAGAGAGAGAGAGAGAGAGAGAGAGAGGATGAAGCGGGTTAGTGAAGCTACATAAACAACCCACTCCTCCTAGCCCACTCAAGCTGGAGTGGTGTCTTCGAGGTACCAATGGTACCTTCCAATTTTACCATGACTCTATCCTCCTTAACCAAAATATATTAATGTGCTTACATTCAAAATGTTTACCATGACTCTATCCTCCCTAACCAAAATATATTAATGTGCTTACATTCAAATGTTTATTAAACATGGAAAATAACAATATCTAAAAATTAGGATGCTACTTTCATTCTTTTCTATATGAATCAAATTTGTAGATTTAATCAGCATGATGGAAGAAACATATGTTTTGCATCCATATTTCATGACAATGAGATTATATAAACAATAAATGATCATTTAATTATCGTCTATGAACACAAAAAAAACTCAAAGAAGAGTGTGTATATATAGAGAAAAGTAGATCGGTGAACTTATTGCTAACGCTATGGAGAAAATTGGCAAAGAAGGTACTCACTCTATATTATTGTTATCCATTATATGGTATCTTATCTTCTAAAGAATGCCAAAAATATTAATTTGTAGTTTTTTTTTTTCAACATTTTGACTATTTTTTTATAGTTTCTACCCGACAATTTAGCTGATGATGCCGAAGCCTTTTCAAGTGTTGGAATTAGTTATCGTTTAAATGTCTCTTGATGTAAATTTTATGTAATTATTGTTTATAGTCATTATTTTACTTAGAATTTTCTTTTAGGTTTTAAAGGCAAAGTAGCATATATAATAAGTACTATTAAATGAAAATTTTTTTAGCAAAATAAAAAAAAAAATTGGTGTTGATGTTGTCTATACCGTGTAAATCACAATTACAAGAATCAATATTAGCACATATATATGGTTAAGATTACAATTTTTAAACAATGTTCGTATCTTCGAAACATTTTGCATGATTAGTTTAAATTAACTATTGTACACTTATGTTATATAAAATATCCACACGTACAGAACGTCGATCAGATATTCCAATGTATATATTAATTTTAACTAATCATTATAATTTACAAATAAAACATCTATCCTTGTAAATTAATAATTTTTTTGAAAACATTGATTAGTCGTTAAGGTTAATTTTGTATTTATATTTATTTTTTTATATGTCTCTGCGTTATACGCGGGTCATAATCTACTTTTAGAAGTAAAGTAGGGAGTTTTTAAACATTTAAAAAAAATAATAAAATAATTTAACATTTTGTTAAGAATTTAATCGTGTATACTTGGTTTAGACAGTTGGACCAAGTTATCTATTAAGGCCCAATTCTTATTTCAAAATCTTGTGGTTCATTGTCTATGAATATATATATATATATATATATATATATATATATATATATATATATATATATATATATATATATATATATATATATATATATATATATATATATTAAAGTTGGACAATCCTTAGAAATAGTGAGGTGATGCTAATTTGCGTAGGTTTTTTTTTTTTTTTTGCTTTGCGCATGTTTTATTTTTCAAAAATGGTCCTTCGTTTTTTAATTGAATGTATTTTGGGCTTTTTGTACCACACTAATTTGCGCAGGTTTTTTTTTTTCACAAATGGTCATTGGTTTTTTGTATTGTATTCAATATAAGTGTTTCATTTTGGGTTGCTTTGCGTAGGTTTTATTTTTCACAAATGGTCCTTCGTTTTTTGTATTGAATGTATTTTGGGCTTTTTGTATTGAATATATTTTGGGTGGAATATATTTTGGGTGCTGTTTGACAGTTTATTTAAACTTTTTTTCCGTTTGTCCCACGTGTTTCATTTTGGGTTGCTTTGCTGTTTCGCTATCCAATTACGCTTTTACCGGTGATTTTTTTAATTGATTTTTTCTCTTTATTGTTTCTTATCTCTATTTTTGTTTTGATTGATTTTTTTTTTCCTTTATTGTTTCTTATCCATGTTTTTGTTCTCCATTTTTTACCTACTCTTTCTTCTCTTCTGTTTCTTTCTGTGAGGTCGAGGTAAGATTTCCTGTTTCTCTTCTACGTTTCGTTCTTTTGGATCTATCCCTTTTTTGTGTCTTTCTTTTGTATTGTATATATTTTTTCTTTATGTATGGTAAACGTAAATTGGGGTATGGTGTTGTTGGGTCGTCCTCTTCTGGAGCTGCACTTGCTTCTTCAGCTCTTGCTGTTGCACCAGTTTTTCGGCGGCCTAGATTCTCTTCACGGATGCGTTCAGCTGGTGTTTTTCCAAATTATGTTGATTTTGATGATTGTGATTGCGTCTGTGAATATTGTGGAGCGTATTTTTGGTTTGTCGAAAGGAGTCTAAAGCTGTCAACAGCTCATCATCCTAGATATGGTCATTGTGATTGCGTCTGTGAATATTGTGGAGCGTATTTTTGGTTTGTCGAAAGGAGTTTAAAGCTGTCAACAGCTCATCATCCTAGATATGGTCATTGTTGCAAGTCTGGTGATGTTATTCTCCCTTATCCTTCTTCTTTTCTGGCTGAATATGTTGCACTTTTTCATAGCGATCGTTTTTTGAGGGATAATAGGGCTTATAATAGTATGTTTGCTATGACGTCTTTTGGGGCTAATGTTGAAGAGGAAATAAATGATGGTCGTGGTCCGTATGTGTTTAAGGTTTCGGGACAGATTAGTCATAAAATTGGTTCGTTCTTTCCCGATCCTACTAAGGGGCCTAGGTTTCTTCAGTTGTATCTCTTTGATGCCGATAATGAAGTGACCAACAGGTTAACTGCTTTTTTGAATCGTACAAGAAATCATTTGGATGCCAGTATAGTTACGTTTCTGATCACGTTTTGAAGGACAATAACGAATATGTGCGTACATTTAAGAGTGCTAAAGACTTAGCTGATCAAATGAATATACCATTGTATTCTTTTCGTTTGTTTAATGATGTCTCTGACCGTAAGTATGCTTTGCCTTTACCTGGGTCTTTGGGTTGTATGCTTTGCCTTTACCTGGGTCTTTGGGTTGCATGTATTGTTACCGGTGATGATACAAATTCTGTACGGTATGATATTGTTGTTCACTCTAATTCGGGTTGTCCCCATTGAGCCTATTTAGCCGAGCGGAACCCTTTTCAAATAATATATATATATATATATATATATATATATATATATATATATATATATATATATATATATATATATATAATAAGCTAAGGGGGCTGGGAATCGCAAGAATTGAAAAGTCCTCCATTGAATGGGATGAGAAAGACAGGTTCGGAATTCACATGCCATCTCATTGTTCACCCGGAAAATCTTCTTGCCATAAAGTGCGAACCAAGATCCGTGAGACGAAAACCAAAATAATACGTAATGTTCAATTTTCATATGTTACTAAACATATGTTCAACGGTAAATTAGTGTTTAATGTAATATTTAATGTTTCATACGTTAAACATATGTACAACAGTAAATTAATGTTTAATATTTCATATGTTTTCAGTTACGTAGTGTTTCACATGTTTCTACTAACATTACACGCGCTTCAAATATTAAAACAAACATATTTGACCCCGCGAAGCGGGGTGACTCAACTAGTTCATGAATTAAAGGTAAGAAACTAATTTACATAATAAATATTTTTGTATTGTTAACTTAATATGTAACATTTATCTTAAATAAATAATTCTCTTATGGTTGAGTTAAAATAAATCAAAATTTGATAAAGAAAACGAATTAAATATCAGAAATATCATCCAAGAAAATGTAATCATGAATTGTTTCGAATTAAAATTGGTGTAACTAATATTTTGCAAAGTTTAATACAATGCTTATTTTTTATTTTTTATTTATTATTATTATTATTATTATTATTATTATTATTATTATTATTATTATTTTCTAAAACAAGTCTAATCTACTCCTATAAACTACTCCTAATTCCACCAATATTTCCAACAATATTTGAACCATCGACCTCACAAAGAAATGACAATATCAGATACCGCTAGAATAAAACTAAGAATATCCAGAAATACTATTATTGCAATAAATATACAATATTTAAAGAATGATTATAATCATGGTGGTATGGTTTAATGGAAACCTTAATTTCTTAATTTTACTTAAGATAATATATTATGGATTGATATTGAATATATATAGGGCTGTAAACGTATCAAACGAACAAAAACATGAGTTTGTTCATATTCGTTTGTTTAAGTTAGCCGAACAAATGAACGAACAAGAACAGATAAACAAACGAGTTTTCTTGTTCATTTTCGTTCGTTTAACAAATTACATTGTTCATGTTCGTTTGTTTATTTCCGTGAACATGCTAAACGAACGAACATAAATGAACAAATATAAACAAACATAATTGAACCTATATGAATATATAATATTGTAATGTAATCAAACATAATTAAACATATATGAACATAAAAGGAACTTATATAAACAAACATAAATGAACGTTCACGAACATAATTAAACGAACGAGACCATTGTTCATGTTCGTTCGTTGAGTTAAACGAACGAGAATTTGTGTCCATGTTCATTAATTTATTAAATAAACGAACATAAATGAACTTCCGACCGAATGGTTTATAAACAGTTTGTTGAACGTTCAGTTCGTTTGCAGCTCTATGAATATATATTCATTTTATGGGAAAATTAATCTAATAACAATCCTTTCCAAATGTTTCTGTCCTTTAACAGTTTTTGTCATATTAAATTATTAAACTTTATGTTTTTTACCCATGGATAATCATAATACATTGGCCCATATTGTTGACAAATTTTTTAGTTTGAATTTTGTTAAGATATTTGTCTTATCAAGTTCCGATTTTTACTATTGGCACATTGCACTGAACATACCCAACCCCTACACTACCTTTCTTGATGAAAATAGCTGATGCATTTCATGGCTAGATAACATAATCAAACAAATGGATAATTTATGGAAGCTTGGGAAGCTAGTGGAAATCATTTTGATAAATGGGGAGATAGAAAATGAAATCAAAAGTATTTTTTCCCAACAAAGAAGAGCAAGAGATGACGCATATGGCTATAGACATTGGAGAAAATATTTGAAGTTGAGTAATCCTTGACAATTCTTCACAAGACTCCATGGATAATTTGCCATTCTCCAATATCACTCAAGTAAAAACAATAAGCTAACTAATTCTCAGCTATTTATAAGTTACTTTTTACCAAAAAATATTTTTTAGTATTAACATTTTTGTTACCATCAGTTAATCCATCTATCATTAAAGAAAACTAAATGTTGTGATTTCTGAAATAACAATTGGATCGGTGAAAAATTCAGTTTATTATAAATAATCAAAATAAGTAATAAACATTGAACACTACACTCCATTTTTGAAAATATCATGTTATTGACTTTTAAGATGATAACGACTAACTTGATTTCTGATTTTATTCCACACAGTACTTTCTTGGAATATTGAGGTCTACTTCGAATGCATTGTTGACTGAATATTATACGCAACATAAGTATCGGATAATCTTAGATTTTTTAATGACATCTTTTCTCGAGCTACCATCACCGTTGCTTTGTATTTTGACTTTTCATGGTTCATGACGACATTGTTTCGAGTATATCCGAAAAGCATTTGTAACTAATGAACGCTTTAATTTGCAACATATGTGTTAGAGAAAACAAGTAAACCACATGAATATAAAAAAAAACAAGAAAATAAAATAACACACAATTAAACATAGATATTTAAGTGGTTTTATTAATCGATGTTTCTTGGTTGGTTTAACTTTTAAAAAAAAAAAAAAGTTGTTTAAGTTTATTTTAGTTTGATTTAAATGGTTTTTTTACCTCTCTGTAAACTATTGAGTCGAACCGAATTGTAAACATATATAAAGCTGAAGATTATCTCTCCAATAAAGTCTTTATTGAGATAATAAAGGCTCCAACATATATAAACCCCAATAAAGTCTTTATTAACCAAGGTTGGATATAATAACACTTCTCTTCAGAGCTTGAGACTCGATGATGATATATAGGGACGTATTGAACTACGGGGTGCAAGATGTCAGCTCATGTAATTTTTTTTTGAAAACAACAAATCTGATATACTCTAATTTCACATATATCCCAAACGAACCTGAACCCTTGATTTCAAAGAATGATGACAACATTAATATCGTTGTGATAGAAATCATTTGGGTGTTGATTAGACGATCTTATTAAATTTCTAGTGGCTACTTATTTCGTGAAAAAAATTAACCAAAACACATTATTTTGATCTTCCTAATTAATTATATGTTTTTCTTTGTCACAACTATCTTTATTATTTTTATCATATGATTGCTAAAAAATAGTTACATGTGGTTGAGATATATTCCAACTAAAGTTTGCATTTGAAGGTGAATTGTAGGGTGCCGATCAAGGACATGACACAACAAAAATAAAGGGTATAAGACAGAATTTGGATTTGAATTCGTATTTGTGTTTAGTGTAAAAGAACATGATGTTTGATTGTGTCGTGTTCCCGATCAAAAATTCGACATGAAATTGATATTATATTAACTAGGGCGGAGGATACCTCGAGATCCAATGTAGATCCACCTATGGATGTAGTAGACACAACCTTAAAATACAACAGAGGTATCAAACTAGGTAATCGTTTCGTATTTTTTGACTGACTAACATGAACAATATTTTATTTATGTAACACGAACACGAAGATGACATGATGTTATAATTATTTTACATACATGAAAGCGATTAAATTAAAACAGAAAAAACATGACAAACACAAAAAAATGACATAAAATAACCATTAGTGTATTTGATTCATGTTTGATCATACAAACACGACAAAAATCATAAAAATAAAATAATTTTCAGTAGTATAAATTTTTTCAGGAAGGTTTCATTTATGTTGCGGTCCTTAATATAAATACGTTTAGGGAAATAACAACAAAAGTTGTAGTTGGTTTAGGGAGATATTGCGATAGGGTGTTATTCTGAATGTTGTAAGTTCAAATCTTCTTTCTAACATTTATTTTATTTTATTTTCGCAACTATATAAAATGATTTTATATAGCATTATACATATTTTATATCTATTATATTATGATGTTATGAAAATTAAACATAATTATGAAGTTGTCCAACTGGTAAAGTATTGAACTTTTAACTTGGATGCCCCTATTTTGAATCTCAGCCTTAACACGGGTGTATTTTATTTTGTTTTTTAGTTTCTATCTTATATCCCTTCAACTTGTTTCTTATAATTAAAAATTGTCTTTCATTGGCCATAACATGAAACATAGCTCCTATAAGCTACACAAGCTTTTCAATTCTCAACAAGTTAAACTTTCGAATGAGTTTGGAATTAAACCCGAAACTAAGTTTGGAAAATCAAAACGCCGAAAAACGGAACCATCGGTTTAAAATACCCATTTACTTTGACTCTGACTCTGATAATAACTACATGTGCTCTTCCTTTACCCATGTTTCTTTTTGGCTGCATAATCGTTGTTGTGGGTAGATATAGTTGTTTTAATATGATGGAAAGAGTGGTTGGTTTGGGTGGATATCGTTGCTTTAATGTGATGGAAATCCCAGATGTTTTTTTCTCCAGCTATACGAATGTTATGGAATTTCCAAATTTCCATGGCTTTTCATACTATAAGCATTAGAAAATACCATTTGTAACACCTGTCCTAGGTATTATTATTTAATTTTTGAAGTTTTAGGGTTTTGATGCTGGGACTTGACGAGTTGGGAGCCCCGACTCGTCGAGTAGAGAACATTTCGAGGACGCAAGATCTAGACCTTACTCGACGAGTTGGAAGGCCATCTCGACGAGTAGGTATTGTAAAAGAAAAACCCTAATTTTAGGGTTTGCACCCTATTTAATCTCCTTAAGAACTTTGAGGCTGCCCTTCCATCAGCCTCCAAACCCTAAGAACGTCTGTGCTAAACCCTAATTCCCATTCTCTTTCATTTTGTGTGCTAGAGTGACTTAGGAAGCTTAAAAGGAAGGATATAGTGAGGAGAAGAAAAAGACCCAACAAACCAAGCCCTCATTCTTGAACTTGACCTTCTTGTGGACTGTGGTAAGTCTTCAAGATTCAATTTTTATCTTATAATATGGCTAGATCTTGAGTTTACTCTTCATTTCCTATCATTCCTATTGATTGCATGCATGAGGTTCATAAAGTTTGCAACTTTATGGATCTCCAAAGCAAAATAGTCCCAAAGTGGGCTAGATCTGGCTTTTGATAAAGCAAGGATGCCATGCAAGGGTTTTTATAGTATATTTCCCCTTTTTAGCCATTTTGACTTAAAGACATGCGTTGGACATGTATGTTCATACAGCCTCCATCTTTGGAACGTTTTGAGGACTAGAAACTCCTCTGGAAAAGAGGGATTCTAGATCCCTAAAGTTTTAGAAACTCATCATTATTTGGTTAGCTAAACTAAATCAAAAAAGCAAATAACCCAAACCATATAAATGAAACTTAATTTGGTTTGAGTGGGTTTATTCAATTCCATTGTTTCCAACCCCGTTAGGCTTTATTTTTTGTGTTCTTACATAATCCTGAACTAGGTGAGTTACCCCGCGTTGCGGGGCCAGATATGTGAGTTTTTTTGGTCTAAGTCATTAAACACATACAAATGATGGAAAGATATGAAGCTAATAATTTTCCAACAAATTTGATAGTTTTTACCACTGTTATAACCATTTTTTTTAGTAATAACTGAATTTCAACCAATCACTTGAATTACTCGGGAACTGAAAACATTGATTTTCTTATGCTTTATCCCAAATTTAAGACCTAAGTCTTGTGGTACATCAGATAAACTCTATAGTTTCACACAAATGCCAATTACAATAAGCATGCAAAGAATATAAAACAAATGTAGCATCATTAACCCGTTAATAGAACATATATTTGTAATCCCATATAAACAACTCATCACCCAGGCAACCTGAGGCAACAATATCTCAAACCTCAAATTTTAAAAAGTATGAGTTTAGTGAATGATTCATAAATTACTTGGTGTTCTTAATTTTGGAGTATAGATAACACCAACAGGAGTAAAAAGTCTAGTTGTTTTGAACCCAAAGCCCCATTGAAACTTGTATTACACTACTACAAAAGTAATTCCATTAGTGATCAAACTGATACCAAATTACTGTTGGATTAGTTTCTAAGACCGTAATTATATTTGATAGGTATTTGACCCGGTTGTGTATGGTCTTTTTGGGTTGCCTTCGCGAAAGCAACTAGATAGGATGATTTATCAAGAAAGAGGTTAATTATTATTTATTAATATATTATAAGAATAATATATTAAAAGACAAATCATATAGTTTAAATAATATTGGAGAAGAATTAATTAAGAAATTAATTTTGTGGCTAAAAGAGATTAATTAAACTTTGAGGACTAATATAGTAATTATAAGATAATTGCATTATGGGCTATGGATTCCTAAAGGGAAGGGGATTGGACGAAATCTATGGGAAGCCCATATGATTTTTGTCCAAGGGCCTTCTAGAAAGGTTCAATGGGTTTCTTAAGGCCTAAGCAGTGAATTAGGGCTTCCCCTAAAACCCTAGCAGCCCACAAAAGTATAAATAGATCCCTAGGGTTCCTAAAACGTGGCTAAGTGTTCTCTAGCATATCTTGGATGGTTTTGGTGCTCATCCCCTTTTTCCAATATCATAATCTTGTTTGTGGTGTTTGTAAGCCATTAGAGGAGTGCCATTTGTGACTCTAAACTCCAAGGAAAGAAGATTCAAGCATTCTTGAAGAGGTAATCATCTAGATCTGTTCTTAGATGTTAATCTCAAAATATGTATGCTAGATCTAGGGTTGTTAAGTCTTGGAAGAATTGCATGTAAAATAGAGAAACCTAGATCTAAGCTTTAGGGTTTGCATGAGCACATAGGATGTTCTTTTGTATAAAACCCATCAATTACAACATTTCAAAGTAGAGAACAATAGATTGCCTAAATAGACACCAAATAAAAAAAACAATTATTTCTTGTATGTTTCTCTAGAAGGTGATATTTTAGAAAGTATTCCAATGAAAACAGGCTTTTGTTATTATCTCACATGAAAAGATTGATGCAAAGACACAATCAGCTAGTTGAATCCACTCACATGAAAAGATTACCTCCAATCTACACATTTGCATAGGCTGCTGCTACTCCAACAATGTCATATCCTTGTAAATAAACAATCAAATAAAGAAAATCATCTTTAGGGGAAGCGAAACCTAGAAAATTACGTGAACATATATATGTAAACACACACACACACACGTACACTTGCACGACAACTATAATTCCCCAAATTCACAAAAGAAAACCTTTGGTTTTGTCATAATATAAAGCTGCAACAATTAACAAAAAGAGAAGTACGATTTTGGTCCCTTTTCAATTTAAAATGACTATATCACCCTTCATATGCATTTGTATAAATATTTGGTATTTATTTGAAACTTATCATCTTATTGTATTCACTCGGCCCAAGTAGTCCCACACTTCCGTTCCGGTTGTAATAACCTGCCCACCTAATAAATCTTGTAAAATATAAGCTAAAGGGTAAAATAGTCATCTTAAATGTGATAAATTAGTTAGATACTCAGAGAGGAAAAATGCAATTCACTCAGCATCTTATCCAGAATATATTTTGTAAGCTATCCAAAGTAATATTCTAGTCAATACGCATCATTAGCTTTAAAATTCATCTCAATTTTAGAGCTTCTGTGAGCTTTAAAACTTTCATTCTAACCAAGTAATAATTAAATGATTAATTTGATTCGATGCATCATGCATATGCAAATATGCAATATGTTTGTTTTTCTCCCAAGTAAAGGAAACGTTAACTTCTTACAGATTTAAATGCATCCAAAGCAGATTTAAATGTATCGAAAGCAGCTCCAGAGTCAATTGAAATTGACTTTTGTCCAAGATCAGGAAACCCTGCACCATTGTTTAAGATATTAGAATAGCCAAACAGCTTTAATGAAATTACATTGATAAGGAATCTATTGTGTTGTTTAATATTTTTTGAAGCATCACAACAATCATCCTCATGAAAAAAAATTACCTTTTCATACCTGCCATAATTTCTTCCCAAGGTATGCTTTTTCTCAGCAATCATTCTTCGGTGCTTTATTGTTGACATATTTTTTTTACCGAAAGAACTATCTATAAACCAAAACACAAATCATATGTCTAAAATCTAAATAGACTTACTATTAAAAACACAAAACACAGAAAATGAATGCATATTACGTACATGATACAAATGATGATTAGGTTTTTCCAAATCAACAGGGATCTCAATCAAATTTTAATCAAAGCATCTAGATTTATATAAAAAATAAAACAGAGGAGCTATAAAGATTCTTGTAAAAGATCAATACTTTATATACACATGTAAGTTAAATACCTGTGATTAATAAATGTCACACCCCAAAACCGGAACGGCGGAAACGTTCGGGGACAGGGGACATCATGTTTAGTATCACAAGGCATGCATCATAGTAATCAAAGTAATAAACAACCATTTCATTAGAAAGATAGTGTTTACAAAGTATGTGTTCACACAAAACATAGAGTACATATGTAAATAACAAAACAAGACTTGAAGCTATACTGCTCCATCTTCTGAATTCCCAGTGCGAGTACCTGTCTACTAGTTTCCTGAGAATACAAGTCATTTTGAAAGAGAGAATCAGCATTTAAGCTGGTGAGATCCTAACATTATAGTGATGTAAGTAAGTTGTAAGAAGTTGTAAGTTTTGTTTAGAAAAGTTCGCCCGTTCCTCCAGAAAATCCTATATTTCCTGCTTTGATGAAAGATAAGAAAAAATGACTCTACAATCCTTTCTATGCGTACTAAATGGATACAAGTTATATAAAACCCAGAGTAAACAAACAATCGGTTGTGTGTATCTACCCTAAGCCCACAACCAAACAAGGAACAGGAAATGAGGCGGAAAGCACACATCCCATTGATTGTTAGATCATCATTGTATATAACGCTGACGTATTTACTTGGTACTCACGAAGTTAACTGTAATAGTTCCTTTATTTTGATGAAAAGATTCTTTAAGAAAACCGTTGATGCTTTTAGTAAAAATGGTAACCACAGTGTTTCCTTCTCTAATCACTTAGTTTAAACTAGCTATATAAAATCTAATATCGAACAGATAGTTAATTGTGTGAATCTGCTTTAAGCCCACTACCAAAAAAGGAACAGGAAATGACGCGGAAGGCACACATCCAACTACCTATCAGGTATTAGTTATATATAACCCTGATATATAAACTAAGGTATTATAGAGTTAATCACCTAAGGTCCTTTAAGTTTATACTGGTCTAATAAAACGGATTAAACCCTTATTGGTAAGTTTCTAGTTTTGTATATCAAAATTTCTATTTGAAAAGTATGTTTTGTACTAGAAAACTATGCATTGAATTAGTGTCCTATGACCTGACCCATACCTGGTACCCCTTATGATGACTTAGTGTATACGAAACTTATATAAAGCTAAGATCGAATAGATAATAGGTTGGGTAAATCCGTTCTAAGCCCACAACCAAATAAGGAACAGGAAATGAAGCAGAAAGCACACATCCTATTACCTGTCAGATCCGATTAATATATATACCTGATGTATACATTAAGGAATCATAAGGTTAGCATTTGCAAATCCTTCTGGAGATCTAAAGGCAACTCATTTCAAGCTTTAGTTGGAGAACCAAGTAAAGAATGGATTTCCTAATATGAAGACTACTGAGTCCATTATTAAGAGATATCCTCACGTACTGGATCCCAAGATAAATCAGCCTTTTCAGACTGTTACGTGGCCGCCGACCAATCAACTTAGACACATTCCAGTGCTGCAGACCTTCAGTGATGTGTCTCTTGCAAACATACTTTACTGGGTCTATGATGAAACCATTGCGACTGCTATCATTAAGTTCCAAGATGGTTGCTTTCACCTGTTCGAAAAAAGAGACCTACTTCAATTTGGAAAGTGGGATATTCATCATCAGGCTCTACATCAGATCAAGGTGGCTGAAGAGATTTTCGAGTCTGCTTCAAAAGAGTACACGACAATGGTTGCAAAGATCATTGGAAAATAGATGTGGTCAGGGGCGATTGGGGGGGGGGGGGGGTCCGATGTGCTTATAATTGAAAGGGACCGAGTCACAACTAGCCCCAAACCAAAGGGGAGATTGAAGGGTCTAATTTATGGTTTGGGCTAGGCTAATTGATGTATAGGTCTTATTGGGTCATTTATCATGTAATTGTATGTTTTGGTGAGTTTTCGGCCAGAGTGTGTTTACGGCCGTAAACCTGTTTATGGCCAATTCTTCCCCCTATATATAGGGTGTGTCTGATTCTGTCATAAGTTATTGATGACCCACTGTGTTTACAACCATTGTGTGTATCTAAGTTGTACTCGACGTTTTTCTGATATAAACGTGTGCAAGGCTTGGTTTCATCTTCTTTTAGTTTTGTTTTGTCTTGAAAATTGAATTCAGATGTAGATGAGACTTATGGAGACTGTATCGAGATCTTCTGAGCCGAAGCTTCATCCGTGAGCATCAAATAATTCTCATTCGAAGGAGCAAGAAATAAAGATTATTCTTTCAACATTCAATTTGTCAACCCCAGAAGCAAGATGAAGCTATAATTGAATATTATGTGTCAGATTGCATTAAAGCCTCCTCAGTCAATCTGATGCTATCTATAAACCTGCTGAAGTGATCCAGAAGATTCGTTCTCTCTGATATTCTCTCTGAATATTCTCAAGAATGAGTACAAGAAGCCTCCTCTCCCAATGTGTTTTTAATGTCAAATTCTACAGAAAAGCCCAACTGCTCGAGATGAAGTCATTTATTGAAGATTCGTATGTTCATCTTGATGTCGTGAAGATATTGAAGATTAAAGCTGAAGCCAAACTCCAAATGAAGATTGACAAGAAAATCCAGCTATCTTTTTTGTGGGAGTTTGTTGGGTCAATTAGAAAAGAAAGCTATAAACCAAGGGGGAGATTGTTGGGCGTAAAATTATGGTTTATACTTTGATTTTCTAGAAATTATGGTTTATACTTTGATTTTCTAGGAAAAGGTATTTTTATGTCTAGGACCGTAAACAGCTCTGTGTTTATGACTATATATGTGTTTACGGTGGTGTGTACGGCCATACACACGTTTACGACCGTAAACCAGTGTACGACCATCTGTCTCATATATAGGGTGGGGAGTGCTTAAGAGAAAAAGGGGCTAGAGAAGGAGAGCATTTTGTAGAGAGAGAAACTATAGAGAAGATTAGTGTGTGTGAGAGAATCTAATTTGTATGGAGCATCACTCATATCTTTGAATATATCATAGATTCAAGTTATTTTTCTTCTCCTTCTCTTCTATTTTGATCTGGCATCATTCATTTGATTGGGATTCCGCACCATCAAACGGATCTGATTGATACACAAGCAGATTAGGGACTTATAGAGTACCAGGAGAGACATGCTGCTCTTGGGGAGAGGGTATGGGTAGCCAAGTGTCGACTAGCTGAGCTGCAGGGTGCTTCTACTTCATCCCAGACACCGCATGGGACTACTCGACATAAGTAGGATCTATCTTACTCACCCACTATGATAGAATAGATATTGGGTATGAGATAGTGCTACCCCTTTCTTTTATTTTGTAGGACCGACCCTACGTCTAAGTGATTACACTATTCGGAGGGTCATTATGCTGCCGGATTATTATCTTGATGTACTACAGACCTTACAAAGGTCAATTTTCTAAAATTTATGTACAACTACTTAATCATTAATGAAACAAATATGTGTTTTATATATGGACGTTTTTATCTGCTATGTTTTATCTGTTCATTTTTATTTGGTATAACAGGATTTGAACAATATGTACAAAGTAACACTCAATAACCACTAGCTTGACATATATAAATGCAATGTTTCATTACAATAGTTTCCATCTGTAGCAGTAAAATTCTGCCCCGAAAGTACAACAAGAACATCACAGCAGTACCACGACCACCACCGCCACCTCCACCACAAATGGATTCTGCCATATTTCTGGTGGCAGTCACAGCCGCAGTCAATGCTGCTCTTGCACATATTACCAACAATGGTGCAAATGGATGCGGAAGCGGGAATGGTATAGGTAGCTCCAACCAGGGAGACAACCGAGGTTAACAAAAGAATGCATATACAAAGGTGTTTCCAACTACAAGCCTAAGCCTTTCAACGGAAGCGGGGTGTTATCACCCTAACATAGTGGTTTGAGAAAATTGAATTAGTATTCAAAATATGCACTTGCCCCGAGGAGAGTAAGGTAAAATTTGCAGCTTGCACTTTTGCGGATAGGGCCCTTACATGGTGGAACGGCCATGTGAAAGCTCTGACTCTCCCAATGGCAAATTTAATGAGTTCGGAGGACCTCAAGATTCTGATGCTCGATGAGTACTGCCCCAGGGTAAGGTCCAGAAGTTAGAGCAGGAGCTTTGGAATCTCACTATGGAAGGTTCTAACATCGAAGAGTACATCGCCAAATTTAGTGACTTGACAATATTGTGTCCTGGAATGATTACATAAGAAAGCAAGAAGATAGAATGTTTCATTTGGGGACTATCTCCCTTGATTCAAGGGAATGTGATTACTGCAAACCCCACAACGTTCAACAACACCAAGCGCCTTGCCTAAAAACTTATTGACCATGGGGTATAGAAGGGATAGTTCTTTTGACCGGAAGTGCACAATTTTACCGACGTGTTACCTGAAGACCTTCCGAGAATACCTCCCGAACGACAAGTCGAATTTCGAATCAATTTGATACCCGGAGCCACACCAATCGCCGAATCGCCATATTGATTAGCTCCTGCGGAAATGCAAGAGATTTCCAGCCAGTTGAGTGAACTACTCGACAAGGGGTTTATAAGGCTAAGCTTCACTCCTTGGGGAGCCTGTTTGAGCCCATAAAGAGGTTTCTTGAGATGACAAACATGATTAGGAAATTTAGAGTCAATAAACCCTAGGGTTTGTTCCATGAAAACAATATCTGATATATTGCCATTAAGAAATGCATTTTTAACATGAAGTTGATTTAATGTCCATTTGTTAAGAAAAACAAGAGATCAAATGATCTGAACTATTGAAGCTTTAATTACCAGGCCGAATGTAGCTGAATAGTCCAAGCCTGGAATCTGAGTGAATCCTTGATCAACTAGACGCACTTTGTATTTGTCAATGGTACCATCGACATGGAACTTGGAATGGAAAACCCATTTAGAGCAAAAAATATTTTATTGGCTTGGACGTGGTAGTAGATCCCATGTAGCATTAATTTTAAGCGCATAAATTTCATCATACATTGTAGTAAACCATTTTTCGGTCTTTACTAGTTGATTTGAAGCATTTGGGTTCTTTGCAAATAAACAAACCTTGATGGAGAGTGGATGATGATATGGAAGAAAGATCAACAATATATTATGGTTTGAAAATTCCATCCTTGGAGCGAGTCACCATGAGATGACTTGAAGAGGGAGTAGGTGGTCTGGGCAGTGGTGTGGGTTCCTCGGGCGCGTCTCGATGAGTAGAAAGTATTAAGGGTGCTAGAGGTATCAAATTATGAGGACAAAGATCACATGGAGTAGTAGAGGTTGATGATGGAATGGTGGATGTGTCTGTAGGTATTGAGGATGAAGCAGACTAAAGTATGAGTACCGGATAGTCATCACAATAAGTCATTAAGAGAAGTTTAGTAGATCAACTCTCAGATTTGCAATCTAAAAAGGGAAAAATATCCTTGTCAAACTGAGCATGTTGAGTGGTGTAAATATGACATGTAGAGAGATCAAGACATCGATAACCCTTATATTGACTGTAGTTATAACATCAGGATTTCCAGGTATCATATTATAATTGTTTAATTTGAATTATGAGGAGGTACTCGACAAGTTGACGCTTAGACTCGCCGAGTAGGATCGCGACTGCTGACTGGATTAATGAACGAACTTGATGAGTCGATGGGTGGACTCGACGAGTCCGCGCTGATGTCATAAACCCTAAATCTCCGGGCCTATTCCCTATTTAAGGGACCTTATAGCCCTCATTTGCGGCTACCAGTCCAGAGAGAGAGAGAGAGAGAGAGAGAGAGAGAGAGAGAGAGAGAGAGAGAGAGAGAGAGAGAAAGAGAGAGAGAGAGAGAGAGCTATTTTGATCCCTTTTTGTTGTGGTTTTGCAAAAAAGAAGGTGTTTCCAGCAAGAGAAGGTCAAGTGGATTGTGATTCTCTGGGTTTTCAAGCTTGGGTCTTCATTGATGAGGTAGAAAATCGACCCTTTCTTATGTTTTGTACAAATCCTTGAATCAAAGGTTTTCTATACGCCTTTATTGGCTTGAAATGATGCATATGTTGTCCCTCTTAGTGTTAGACTCTGGATCTGGACCTTTAAAGGTCCATCGAGCATTACCTATCCAACTTTATGTTGTCCCATGGAGGAAATGAACCTAGGATGCCATTTTAGAAGCCATTTAACCAAAAGAAGCTTTGGATACATTGCACGAGTGTCAAGATTTGACCTTTACGTGATTATTGGCTCTAGGGAAGTCAGATCTATAGGTTAGTGAAGCAGATCTGACCTTAGAAGGTCGATTAGGTGATGTTTATGGAAGAAACTCACCGAGTCCATAAGGGGACTTGACGAGTTAAGTCGGGTTGCCCTGCGACTCGTGACCGAATGTAGCCCGTCGAGTGGAAGGTTCACTCGACGAGTCGAGTGAGGTTTGGGAAGACCCAGAGTACACGTTTGGACTCGCCGAGTCACCTATGTGCACTCGACGAGTTTGGTCAAAGATTGACCATTGAATTTCGTTGACTTTTAGGGTTGGGTTAACACTTGGACTTTTGGACCAATAGAAGGGTAAAATGGTCTTTTAGCCTTCTGAGAGAACTTACAGAGGCAATAGCCTAGCCTTTCAGAGTCGTATTGATTAGAGTAATTATTTTATGTGATTAGGCGGACGCTAGATCAGTATTTCCGGGTTCGAGATTTACCGAGTTACCCGAGGTGAGTCTTCTCACTACACTTTACCTAGAGTGGTAATTAGAGTTATGTGACAGATTATCTTGTATGCTATTTATGTGATTGTGATGCACTACATTATTTCTATGTGATTTATGCTGTGTGTGTTCCAGAGTTACAGAGTTAAGACCGGAAGGTCCATAGAGTTAGGACCAGAGGGTCCACAGTGTTAGGACCAAAGGGTCCATAGAGTTATAGCCTCGAGTGGCTAATATGTGTTGTATATGGTATTTTGGGGAACTCACTAAGCGTTATGCTTACAGTGTTGTGTATTATGTGTTTCAGGTACTAGTGAGGATCGCGGGAAGGCGCCGACATGACCGTACACACAGATGGATTTTTATTTACATTGAGATCTTGGGATTTATTTATTGAGATGATGTTGATACATGAATTTTGAAACTTTATTATGAATTTTCATTATGTTTTTAAATGAAAAATTATTTTGAAAAAATATCGTTGTTACAAGTTGGTATCAGAGCCTTGGTTTGAGGGATTTGGATGTACCTTCGGGCGTATCTAAACTCAAACTGAGGATTTGAGAAATCTTTCATGGTAAAACAATTTCCTAAAAGAGTAAAAGGTTTTGAAACAAGCAGAACAGAGATGTGTGTACGATCAGCCAACGCCCGAACGACGATTTCCCAAAATAACCTTATATTATGTGTTATGAGATATGATATGATATGTTATGCATGCTAAAGTAGGCTAGGTATTCATATTAGGACTAGAGTGGCCTGAATTGTGA
Source organism: Lactuca serriola (assembly GCF_051521515.1). Taxonomy (NCBI): domain Eukaryota; kingdom Viridiplantae; phylum Streptophyta; class Magnoliopsida; order Asterales; family Asteraceae; genus Lactuca; species Lactuca serriola. Next base: position 356,243,177 of record NC_136411.1, read on the forward strand.
TGCCTTAGCCTAGGAGATTACTGCTTTTATGAGACGCTTGAGAGTGAGTAGGTAGCAACAAGGAGCTTATGAGGGGTCTGTTGGAGAGTAGCTTATGTGTAGCCAGATTAGAGTACTTGTGATCTGGGATCCTAGGAGGAGGACTTGGGGTGAATACTAATGCGGTGTGGACGGTAGTATAGGGCCCGTACTGCTGAAGACACCGGATCTGTGCGCAGTCCATGTAAGAATCTTTAGGGTACTAAGGAGCAAGTAGGGGTTGAGTTATCGAGTGTGAGTATACTCGAGCGAGTCTCTGATATTTCTTATGTTGTATTTCAGAGACATCATGGTTGGGAAACGCCACAGATCAGAGACCAACGGCGTGAGTGACGAGGAGCTTCGTCAGATGATCCACAAGGAGGTGGTCGCGGCTATCCGTGCAGAGATACCAGAGATGTTTGGGTCTATCAAGACCATTTTGATTGCGACATTTGACGAGAGATATGCAGCGGTTACTGAGGTTGCAGCCGCATCTGATTGCCGCGATGAGCTGGATTTCTGACATCGAGGGATGCTTCTACACGTGTTCATGTCCGGACCATCTGAGAGTCCGGTTCGCTCTGAACCAGCTTCGCCTGGGAGCGAAGGACTGGTGGAAGTTTGTGACGGAGCATTTCACATTTTCAGAGCTTGTTGCGGTGACCTAGGAGAGGTTTACCACTATGTTTCGTGATGAGTACATTCCCTCGGTGGAAAGGAATGGTTTCCCAGGATTTTTTGACCCTTAAGCAGGGTACTGAGTCTGTTATTGTGATCACCAGGATGTTTCACGAGAGGGAATCTTCTGACTTGAGCATGTGTCTTCTGAGCAGGCACGCATGATTCGATATCTGAGCATTTTGAGGAGAGACATCCGCGAGTTCGTGGCGAAGTCTTTGTACTGAACATTTTTCGAGCTTCAGGAAAATTCTTGGAAGAGGAATATTGAGCTTGAGACTCAGGCTAGGGAGGAGGCAGGTCTCAGGGGAGGGATCGGCGGCCGGCTCAGTCCCAGCAGGCAGCCAAGCGGGCCAAGCCCGTCGATTCGAGATCAGGGAACTAGAAGGGCCGCACTTGAGAGAAGTGTGACAAGAGTCATGAGGGGATCTATCGAGCAGGGTCTTGCTACAAGTGTGGCAGGGAGGGGTACATGGCCAAGGATTTCCCCAAGGGATTTGCAGTCTGTGTTCACTGCAACTAGACCGGATGCCGGAAGGCCGAGTGTCTATAGCTGTGGGGGTCGGCACATGGAGCACTGCAGGGATCTGCCCATGCTGCCATACGAGCTACTGAGGGTCGATCAGTGAAGGCTGAGGCACCGAAGGCACGATGGAGAGCCTTCCAGTTGACCGTGGAGGAGGTCCGCACAGCGCCCGATGTCGTGGCTGATATGTATTCTTTCATTTATTTATATTGAGTTGAGATATTGTGCTTATTTTATGATCTTCGTAGGTACTTTTCTTGTGAATTCTATACCGGCTTTGGTGTTATTTGACTCGGGTGTGAGTCGATCTTTTGTTTTGTTAACGTTTAGTCAGCACATCAGTATTCGAAGAGAGGCGTTGAGTCGACCACTACGAGTTTCCATAGCTGATGAGCGAGCGGTGTATGCTACTCATTTTGGATTAGTGTCTAAGGTTGTAACTATATTTGGTAAGTACTTGACCCGGTTGTGCATGGTCCTTTTGGGTTGCCTTCACCATAGCAACTTGACAGGATGTTTTGTTAAGAGAGAAGAGATATTATTGTTAATATATTATGAGAATAATATATTAAAGGAATAATAATGTTATCTGATTAATATAAGTCATATATTAATTGAGGATTATTTTGGTGACTTGAAGAGGTTAATTGAATAAAGGAGCATAAACTGTCAAATGTGTGATAGTTGTGTTTTGGGCTATGTATCCTTATGGATATAAGGGTGGACGGATTTTAGGGTTGGGAGACCATAAAAACGTCCAAGCCTAATATCTAGGAGGATCTTGGATTGCTTAGGGCCTAAGTTATTCAATTAGGGTTAAAGGTGAAACCCTAGTGGCTCATAGTATAAATAGATCCCTTGGGTGAGGGAAATCGACACTCATGCAAGGCAAGGAACCCTAGAGCCGATTTCTCACCCTCCTCTCTCTCTCTCAAGATCATCCTCTTGCTAGTTGGTGTTTGTAAGCCATTAGAGGAGTGACAATTGTGACTCTAAGCTCCAAGAAGAAGAAGTATCAAGCAAGGAACTCAAGGTATTGTTCTAGATCTGATTTCATATGATAAGATTCAATTATTTACATTAGATCTAGAATTGTAAGTCTTGGATACAATGCATGTTTAATTAGAGAAACCTAGATCCAAGCATTAAGGTTTGCATGTGCACATAGGAAGTTCTTATGGCTCAAACCCATTAGTGGTATCAGAGCTTTGATTGATTTCTATTGAATTGATGCATTGGTTGATTGCTTGTTGCTTGAAAAATTCGATTTTTGTGATTCTGCCTGATGAACTCGGCGAGTTCCATTGTGGACTCGACGAGTAGCTCCAACTCGGCGAGTCCATAGAGGAACTTGGCGAGTTCGAGCGTCAGAAGGAGGTAGTTTCGGGATTTCTTGCTGTTTTTCTTGAGGATACTTGCCTTAACTGTTTTGGGTCATTAAAATACGATTTTAATCATATATATGAGTATATTCTTCACCAAACAAAAGATAATTACCAATTAGTTGATACTAATTTCCTTATATGATAATAATTGATTATTTGAATTGAATTGGTGAATTGTCTTGCAAGTAATATTGAATAAGATCAAATTGAGATAATCTAATTAGTTGATTTATATTATTTGCTATTTGAACCTTATGTTTTGAAAAAAGTTTAAAACTTGTCCTCAAGTTTTGAAATTTAAGTTTTGTGATTAAAAGTTTAATTTGAATAATTTAAATTTCAAACTCTAGAGTTTTACAAGTTTAAAATTCAACACTATATTAATATATTATTACAAGCTTAATATATATATATACACACACACACACACACATATATATATATATATATATATATATATATATATATATATATATATATATGATTAAAAATGCTAGTCTTACCGTTAGTAGGCCTCATTCACGAAGCCGGTCTATAAGGTGGGTATAAGGTTGCTGCCTATAAAATGGTGCTTAATGGGTGTACACTCACACCCACCGCTTGCTTGACTGGTGGAGGGTCGTTAGCCGAATGGGTAGGATAGGGAAAACATCTTCTCATTAATAAGTATAATGAATCTATTTAAAGTAACTAAACATGTTTCATAAAATTCCAAATATTAGTTACTTTAGGAAAAGTGAATTGATGCAATCCCATCAAATTACACTTTGCACCCTTGTTTAGATGTTAGTGGAGCGTGTGTGGTTAACCGACACACTAATTGGTTCTAAGAAAAGGTGGCAAAGGGTGATTCTTTGTTTGTCATAGTTCGGTGGAGCATGTGTGGTTTACCGGCACATTGAATAGGTGATTGTAACAAAGAAGACACCATGTAGATTTGCATGGTTATTCACACCCGCTTTGTGATCCTCGGTATCCCAATCACAAACTAGAGGGGCATATCGAGATTTAAACATGCCATTGAAAAGTTCAATGAATCTCAAAGAAAGCTAGGAATTCTCAATACATTTAAAACTTATGCTTATGTTTTTCATGGTGAAGAATTAGTGAATTGTCATTCACTTACCTCCAAATTATTTGCATGTTGGATCACGACATCCCTTTTTCTAATGTGCAAATAATGTTGTTGGGTCCTAGCCCTAAATTTTCATTTTGGGTGTTAATTAGGGACTTAATTCTAATCAAATTTGTTCTTTTCTATTTATAGATGTATAACGCAAACAACGCTACTGCTAGCTCATTCATGCTAATGAGCCTTTGTCAAAAAGTGACTTTCGATGGATCGAACTTTGGCGAATGGATAAGATACATTCGCACAATCGCACGTTACGAGGACAAAGAGTATGTTCTCGATGAGAAGCTTGAGAATATCAATTCAGAAACTGCTACTCCCAAAGAAATGGCTGTCTTTGAGACCCATGAGCGTGATGCAATGAAAGTCCATTGCATCATGATAGCCACAATGAACTCCGAATTCCAAAAGTCCTATGAGGACATGTATCCTTATGAGATGCATCTAGACTTGATGGAGAGATATCACCAAAGCGCGAGGCAAGAGCGCTATGAGATCATAACGAATATGATCACTGCTAAAATGGGAAGTGGAGAGTCTCTAACCGTGCACTTGCAAAAGATGCAAAGGTATGTTGATCGTCTTCGCAAGTTGAATGTCAACTTTGGGGAAGATTTGGTTGTCGACATTGTTCTTCACTCCTTGCCCTCATGCTACAACCAATTTAGGATGACCTACCACATGAACAAGGAAGAGGTCACCCTAAGCAAACTCCAAGGGCTCCTAAGGACTGCCGAGAGCAACCTCAAGGACAAGTCTGTTGCACCAACTCCCAATCCACCCGCTGCTCCTGTTTTGGCTATTGTGCAGGGAAGGGGAAAGAAGAGGAAGGCTTCTTCGAAGAACCACCGCAAGGGAAAGTCCCAAGACGGTTCCTCTTCTAGTGGGACCAAGGTTGATCCTGCTAAGCCCAACCCAAACCCGAAGGAGCCAGAGTGCCATCATTGCCACAAAATAGGGCATTGGAAGAGAAGCTGCCCGGAATATCTGCAATCCATCAAGGATGGGAAGATCAAGCCATCTTTCGCAAGTATTTATACAATTAAATCTAATGATTCATCTCATGCTATTTCTTGGGTTCTTGATACAGGGTGTGGTTACCACATTTGTTCTGATTTGTAGGGACTAGGAAGAAATAGGGATGTGGAGCTTGGAAGAATAAATCTAATCATTGGGAACAGAAGATCGTCGCCTGTTAACAAGATTGGAGTTTATTCTTTAGTGCTTAGTAATGGATTGAATTTAGACTTAAATAATTGTTGCTACTCACCAGATATGGCAAGAAACATCATTTCTTTTCATGGTTTATTTAGACAAGGATTTAGACATTTGTTTAATAATGAGAATGGTTTGATTTATGCTTATGTAAATGGTGTTTTATATTTTGAAGCAATACCTTGTAATGGAATTTATGAAACTGTTATGGTTGTAGATAACCTAGGAAATGATGTGTTGTGTATGGATTCTTCGAATAGTATAGATAAAGCATCTTTGTGGCATTGTCGTCTTGGACATGTCAACAAGAAGCAAATAGCCCAACTCCAAAAGGATGGAGTGTTGGAGTCATTCGACCTTAGGGAAGATGACACGTGCGAATCTTGTTTACTTGGAAAGATGACCAAGTCACCCTTCACTAGCACTTGTGAGAGGGGTGATGGTTTATTGGATCTCATACACACCGACGTGTGTGGGCCCTTTAGATCCACCACAAAGGATGGGAATCGCTTCTACGTGACTTTCACCGATGATTATAGTAGATATGGGTATATTTACTTAATCAAGCACAAGTCAGAAACGTTTGAAAAGTTCAAAGAGTTCAAGCATGAAGTGGAGAATCAATTAGGCAGGAAAATCAAGATGCTTCGATCCGATCGAGGAGGAGAGTACCTAAGTCTTGAATTCCACGACTATCTCAAGGAATGCAGAATAGTTTAGCAATTGATGCCAGCTAGGACACCGCAATTGAATGGTGTGGCAGAAAGGCGTAATCGAACCCTGTTAGACATGGTCCATTCTATGATGAGTTGTGCCTCACTACCTATCTCATTCTGTGGGTATGCCTTAGAGACTGCCGCCCATATCCTTAACCGAGTCCCTACAAAGAAGGCTGCCAAAACACCTCATGAGATGTAGACAGGGAAAGCTCCCTCGTTGGCACATATCAAGGTTTGGGGCTGTGAAGTTTTTGTAAGACGAGAAACTCACAACAAGCTAGAGCCTCGTAGTGAGCGATGTATTTTCATCGGCTACCCGGAGAAATCCTTTGGATATCTCTTCTATAGACCGAGTGACAATGTTGTCTTCGTTGCGAGCAGAGGGGTTTTCTGAGAGCAAGAACTCATAAGCCAAGGGGACAGTGGGAGGTAAATCGATCTTGATGAGATTCAAGAGTCGAGCGATGAAGGAACCTCAAACGCTGGCGCTCAACCCGAGGAGGAAACTCCGGTTGAACTGATTGACGAGTCCTTACCTCTTAGACGTTCCGAAAGAGTTAGAGTTCAACCCCAGTTTTATGGTATTCATATTACTACCGAAGGGGAAACGTATATTAGTGATGGTACACTAATAAATCTAGATGAACCTAATAGCTATAAGGAAGCCATGGCAGGCCCAGAGTCTGCAAAATGGAAAGAGGCGATGGACAGCGAGATTCAGTCCATGTATGACAACCAAGTTTGGAATTTGGTTGATAATGTGCCCGGACGTAAGACGGTTGGGTGCTAATGGATATTTAAGAAGAAGACCGACATGGATGGGAATGTGCACACGTATAAGGCACGATTGGTGGCGAAGGTCTTTACTCAAACTCCCGGAGTTGACTATGATGAGACCTTCTCACCAGCTGCTAAGATAAAATATATTAGGGTGATGCTAGCCATTGCTGCATTTCATGATTATGAGATATGGAAAATGGATGTCAAGACTGCTTTCCTTAATGGGAAGTTGGCTGAGGAAGTTTACATGGCTCAGCCAGAGGGTTTTGTCGATCCGAAGCATCCAAATAGAGTGTGCAAGCTTGAGAAGTCCATTTATGGACTTAAGCTAGCATCTCGAAGATGGAATCTTTGCTTCGATGAGAAAGTCAAAGAGTTTGGATTTGTACGAAGTGAAGATGAATCATGTGTCTATGTCAAGGCCAGTGGGTTAAGTCTTGGCTCGAGAAATGCTTCGCTATGAAGGACCTCGGAGAGGCTTCCTATATTTTGGGAATAAGGATAGTGAGAGAACGAAGTAAGAGACTAATAGGACTTAGTCAAAATACTTACTTGGACAAAGTACTAAAACGTTTTTGTATGGAAAACTCAAAGAAGGGAGAACTACCGATACAGAGTAATGTCAAGTTGAGTAAGACTCAAAGTCCAAGTACAGAAGTCGATGACTTAAAGGTGCGAGGGTATAGTGACACCAGCTTCCAGACCGACAGGGACAACTACCGTTCGCAGTCGGGCTGGGTCTTTACCCTTAATGGAGGAGCAGTGACTTAGAAAAGTTCCAAACAAGAAACCATAGCTGATTCAACGTGCGAATCAGAGTACATTTCAGCGAGCGAAGCATCAAAGGAGGCAATGTGGTTGAAGATCTTCATTGGTGATCTTGGAGTTGTGCCTACCATAAAGGAGCCTATGGAAATTTTCTATGATAATGAAGGATCGGTTGCCTTGACCAAGGAACCGAGGGATCATGGTAGATCTCTGCATATCGATAGAAAATATCACTTTATTAGACATCGAGTAGAAGAAGGACACCTTGTAGTAAAGAGGGTATCGTCAGAGGATAACCCAGTAGATTCGCTTACGAAGAGACAGAGTAGGGCTAAGCATTTGCAGCATGCTAGGAGCATTGGGCTGAAAGACGATATTAGTTTAGATTAGATAGTTTTAGAAACATGTAATAGATAAATGTAATTGACATTTGATGATTAAATAAAGGAGTATTATTTATAAGTAAAGCTACTATCTTATGTTGATTGTTTAACTATTGTTTCACTTTGCATGTTTTGACTTCCTGAATAATTGAGTTAGTAAGAATAATTGAATTATTCAAATGGTCCACAATCGTTCATATGTTGGAAGTAGGTATGAATGAAGATTTTCATGAATTGGTGTGTAGATTGTCTAAAAGGTATTAGATATAGAAAAGGTTTGATGCAACGTTCATGAGTGCTTATGAACAAGTTTTGAGCATTGGAATAAACCCGCGCTTACTGGAATCACTTTATGGAATGTGACGCAAGTGATCGCAAGACGATAATATCATATGGTCTTAAAACCTAGATATATGGTTTATTGTTTAGTAATTGGTTGTGCATTGACAATGCGAAACCGCATCAGTAAATTGATGTCATAAAACGCATTGTTGTGTGTAGTTGATTAGTAAATAGTAAATGCATATGAGTCGAAGTTTATCTGTTACTTTTATCCTAAGAGGGTAAAAGCGATATCAGGGCCCCTCGATGATTTGATTTGACTTATGTGTCGGGCCCGGTCAGGACTGAATTGATGTGTTCAATTAAGTTCTATGTCAAATGAATCTGAGATCGAAAAACAAACTGCTGGACAATAAGTTCCATGAGATTGTCTGCACCATATCTAAACAAAGGACTGTACGATCCCTTATCTAAAGGAAATGATACTGACAAGATCATAGTTTGACAGCGTCTTTGAGAGCTACGATTGCTAATCGGATTGTGTTTGCATATATAGTTACTAGACTTATCCAAGTGGGAGACTGTTGGATTAGTGACTAAGGCTGTAACTATATTTGGTAACTACTTGACCCGGTTGTGCATGGTCCTTTTGGGTTGCCTTCACCATAGCAACTTGACAGGATGTTTTGATAAGAGAGAAGAGATATTATTGTTAATATATTATGAGAATAATATATTAAAGGAATAATAATGTTATTTGATTAATATAAGTCATATATTAATTGAGAAGGTCCGCACAACGCCCGATGTCGTGGCTGATATGTATTCTTTCATTTATTTATATTGAGTTGAGATATTGTGCTTATTTTATGATCTGCGTAGGTACTTTTCTTGTGAATTCTATACCTGCTTTGGTGTTATTTGACTCGGGTGCGAGTCGATATTTTGTTTTGTTAACGTTTAGTCAGCACATCTATATTCGAAGAGAGGCGTTGAGTCGACCACTACGAGTTTCCATAGCTGATGAGCGAGCGGTGTATGCTACTGATTTTGGATTAGTGTCTAAGGTTGTAACTATATTTGGTAAGTACTTGACCCGGTTGTGCATGGTCCTTTTGGGTTGCCTTCACCATAGCAACTTGACAGGATGTTTTGTTAAGAGAGAAGAGATATTATTGTTAATATATTATGAGAATAATATATTAAAGGAATAATAATGTTATCTGATTAATATAAGTCATATATTAATTGAGAATTAATTTGGTGACTTAAAGAGGTTAACTAAATAAAGGAGCATAAACTGTCAAATGTGTGATAGTTGTGTTTTGGGCTATGTATCCTTATGGATATAAGGGTGGACGGATTTTAGGGTTGGGAGACCATAAAATCGTCCAAGCCTAATATCTAGGAGGATCTTGGATTACTTAGGGCCTAAGTTATTCAATTAGGGTTAAAGGTGAAACCCTACTGGCTCATAGTATAAATAGATCCCTTGGGTGAGGGAAATCGACACTCATGCAAGGCAAGGAACCCTAGAGCCGATTTCTCACCCTCCTCTCTCTTTCTCTCTCAAGATCATCCTCTTGCTAGTTGGTGTTTGTAAGCCATTAGAGGAGTGAAAAATGTGACTCTAAGCTCCAAGAAGAAGAAGTATTAAGCAAGGAACTCAAGGTATTGTTCTAAATCCGATTTCATATGATAAGAATCAATTATTTACATTAGATCTAGAATTGTAAGTCTTGGATACAATGCATGTTCAATTAGAGAAACCTAGATCCAAGCATTAGGGTTTGCATGTGCACATAGGAAAGTTCTTATGGCTCAAACCCATTAACTGATGTGATTCGCGGATGTATACTTGAGATCTTCGGTGTTGAGTTCCCGATTGATCTGGTTCCTATTGCGATGGGGGATGTCTGTGTTATCCTAGGCATGGATTGCTTGAGCAGATTTGGAGCGGTTATCGACTGCGAGCGACAGCTGGTGACCATACGAGACCTTAGTGGGGGAGTGCTTACGGTGTACGGCGAGGGTACCCGTTCTGGGTCAGTGTTCTGTTCGGTTGCTAGGGCGAGGCAGTGGCTACAACAGGGTTGTAGTGGGTTTGTGGCCTATGTGATGAACACACGAGTGGCCACGGAGAGGCCGAGTTCAGTTAATGATGTACCGATAATGAGAGAGTTCCCAGATGTTTTCCCCGAGGAGTTGTTGGGTGTGCCTCCCGAGAGGCAGGTAGAGTTTCGCATCGATTTAGTTCCGGGAGCGGTGCCTATTGCCAAGGCACCGTATCGCCTTACGCCGCCAGAGATGCAAGAGTTATCCTCGCAGCTTTAGGAGCTTCTGGGGAAGGGGTTAATTCGACCAAGTAGCTCACCGTGGGGAGCGCCTATCCTTTTTGTCAAGAAAAAAAAGGATGGTTCACACCAGATGTGCATTGATTACCGGGAGTTGAACAAGTTGACGGTCAAGAACCGTTACCCCTTATCGAGGATCGATGATTTGTTCAATCAGTTGCAGGGAGTGTCTTGGTTCTCCAAGATTGATTTGAGGTTTGGAGATCATCAAATGAGAGTGCGTGATGAGGATACCCAAAAGATGGCGTTCAAGACTGGTTATGAGCATTACGAGTTCGTGGTGATGCCTTTTGGGCTCACAAATGCACTAGCGGCGTTCATGGATCTCATCAACAGGGTGTGCAGGCCGATGTTGGATTGTTCAGTGATATTGTTCATCGATGAGATATTCGTGTATTCGAGATCCAAAGAGCAGCATGAGGAGCATTTAAGGGAGATCCTCGGAGTTCTGTGATCGGAGAGGCTTTAAGATAAATTCTCCAAGTGTGATTTCTGGTTACGAGAGGTCCAATTCTTGGGACATCTCGTCAACCAGAATGGGATATTGGTTGATCCGGACAAGATCGAGGCTGTGATGAGTTGGGAGGTGCCGAGATCCCCCACCGAGATCAGGAGTTTTCTGGGGTTGGCCGGCTACTATCGGAGATTTATCAAGGATTTCTCCAAGATTGTCGTTTCTCTCACCAGGTTGACCCGGAAGGGCGTGGCTTTTAGTTGGGGTCCTGAGCAGCAGGCCTTATTCGAGACACTTCGCCAGAGATTATGCGAAGCCTGGTGTTAGCCCTTCCGAAGGGAATGGAGGAGTTTGTGGTGTATTGTGACGCATCGATATCGGGGTTGGGTGTGGTGCTGATGCAGCGAGGGCACGTGATTGCATACGCATCGAGGCAGTTGAAGCCTCATGAGACAAGGTATCCCACCCACGATCTAGAGTTGGGGGCGGTGGTATTCGCCCTCAAAATCTGGCATCACTATTTGTATTGAGTTCGGTGTACCATACACACGGACCACAAGAGCTTGAAGTATTTTATGGATCAATCCAACCTGAATATGCGCCAGAGGAGATGGTTGGATGTGGTAAAGGATTACTAGTGTGAGATCCTATACCACCCGGGAAAGGATAACGTTGTAGTCAATGCCCTGAGTCGTAGGGTGGAGAGTTCCCCGATACGAGATATTTGTATGAGGATGACGGTGATGACTCCGATGTTGGATACCATTAGAGAGTCCTAGGCAGAGGCTGTGAGACCGGAGAACCGCAAGAGAGAGCAGGTGATCGGGCAGGTATCTGAGTTCGTTGCCGATATTCGAGGGCTTATGACCTTTCAAGGTCGGATTTGGGTGTCGTTTGAGGGCAGGGCGCGTATCATGTTGATGGAGGAGGCAGACAAATCGAGGTTCTCGATCCATCCTGGGGCCACTAAGATGTATTTGGACCTAAAGAGAGACTATCGGTGGCCATGTATGAAGAGGGATGTTGCATGGTTCGTTGACAGGTGCTTGACCTGTCCCAGGGTTATGTCTGAGCACCAGCGTCCGCATGGAAAGTTGCAGCCACTTGAGGTTCCCCAGTGGAAGTAGGAACAAATATCTATGGATTTTATCACCAAATTGCTGAGGACCGCGAGGGGTGTCGACGCAATTTGGGTGATCGTTGACCAGCTGACAAAGAGTGCTCACTTCCTTTCTATCAGTGAGAGATCTTCCGCAGAGAGGCTGGTAGAGTTGTATGTGAGAGAGGTGGTATCGCGGCATGGAGTACCGATCTCGATTTTGTCAGATTGAGATGTGCGTTTCACTTCCAGGTTCTGGAAGAAGTTCCATGAGGAGTTGGGTACTAGGTTGCATTTCAGTATCGCCTACCACCCACAAACGGATGGACAGAGTGAGCGGACGATTCAGACGCTTGAGAACATGCATCGAGCATGTGTGTTGGACTTCGGAGGAAGTTGGACATGTATCTGCCGTTGGCTAAGTTTTCCTAAAACAACAGCCACCATTCGAGTATTGGCATGCCTCCCTTTGAGTTGTTGTATGGGAGGAGGTGTCAGACTCCCATCTGCTGTGGAGAGGTAGGGCAGCATGTGATGGGTAGCACTGAGATAGTGCTTCAGATGACAGAGAAGATACAACAGGTCAGGCAGAGATTGTTGACAGCTCATAGTCGCCAGAAGAGTTATGCGGATAGGCGACGATCCGAGCTCGAGTTCCAGGTGGGAGACTTCGTTCTCCTAAAGGTATCTCCTTAGAAAGGAGTGAATCGATTCAGGAAGAGGGGCAAGTTGGGACCCCGGTACATTGGTCCATTCAGGGTGATCGCGAGGGTGGGCAGGGTAGCGTATCGTTTAGAGCTACCTGCAAAGTTGGGCCAGATACATGATGCTTTCCACGTGTCTCAGCTAAGGAAGTGTATAGCTGACGAGTCGGCTGTGGTACCATTGGAGGATATTCAGGTGGATGCAAGCCAGAATTATGTTGAGAGGACAATTGTGGTGGTGGATCGAAAGATCAAGTTTTTGAGGAACAAGGAGGTGCCCCTGGTTCAGGTCTAGTGGCAACATCGGAAGGGGTCCGAGCTGACGTGGGAGCCGGAGGCAGAGATGTGTGAGTAGCACCCAGAGTTGTTTGCAGAATGAGACTTTGAGGGCGAAGTATGATTCTAGTGGGGGAGAAATGTAACATCCGGATTTCCAGGTATCATATTATAATTGTTTAATTTGAATTATGAGGAGGGACTCAGCAAGTTGACGCTTAGACTCGCTGAGTAGGATCACGACTGCTGACTGGATCAATGAATGGACTCGATGAGTCGATGGGTGGACTCGACGAGTCCATGCTAATGTCAGAAATCCTGAATCTCCGGGCTTGTGCCCTATTTAAGGGACCTTATAGCCCTCATTTGCGGCTACCAGTTCAGAGAGAGAAACCCTAGAGAGCTTGAGCAAGTTTAGAGAGAGAGAGAGAGAGCTATTTTGATCCCTTTTTGTTGTGGTTTTGCAAAGAAGAAGGTGTTTCCAGCAAGAGAAGGTCAGGGGGATTGTGATTTTGTTGTTTTCAAGCTTGGGTCTTCATTGTTGAGGTAGAAAATCGACCCTTTCTTCTGTTTTGTACAAATCCTTAAATCTAGGGTTTTCTATACCCCTTTATTGGCTTGAATTGATGCATATGTTATCCCTCTTAGTGTTACACTCTGGATCTGGACCTTTAGAGGTCCATAGAGCATTACCTATCTGACTTTATGTTGTCCCATGGAGGAAATGAACCTAGGATGCCATTTTAGAAGCCATTTCACCAAGAGAAGATTTGGATGCATTGCATGAGTGTCAAGATTTGACCTTTACATGATTATTGGCCATGGGGAAGTCAGATCTATAGGTTAGTGAAGCAGATCTTACCTCAGATGGTCAATTAGGTGATGGTTATGGAAGAAACTCGCCGAGTCCATAAGGGACTCGACGAGTTGAGTCGGGTTTCCCCGCGACTCATGACCTAATGTAGCCCATCGAGTGGAGGTTCACTCGACGAGTCGAATGAGGTTTAGAAAGATCTAGAGTACACGTTTGGACTTGCCGAGTCACCTATGTGCACTCGACGAGTCTGGTCAAAGTTTGACCGTTGACGTTCGTTGACTTTTAGGGCTGGGTCAACACTAGAACTTTTGGCCCAATAGAAGGGTAAAATGGTCTTTTAGCCTTCTGAGAGAACTTAGAGATGGAATAGCCTAGCCTTTGAGAGTCGTATTGATTAGAGTAATTATTTTATGTGATTAGGCGGAGGCTAGATTAGTATTTCCGAGTTCGAGATTTACCGAGTTACCCGAGATGAGTCTCCTCACTACACTTTACCTAGAGTGGTAATTAGAGTTTTGTGACAGAGTATCTTGTATGTTATTTATGTGATTGTGATGCGCTGCATTATGTCTATGAGATTTATGTTGTGTGTGTTCCAGAGTTTACAGAGTTAGAACCGGAAGGTCCACAGAGTTAGGACCAGAGGGTCCATAGAGTTAGGACCAGAGGGTCCATAGAGTTATAGCCTCAAGTGGCTAATATGTGTTGTACATGGTATTTTGGGGAACGCACTAAGCATTATGCTTACAATGTTGTGTATTATGTGTTTCAGGTACCAATGAGGATCGCGGAATGGCGCCGACATGACCGTACATAGAGATGGAGTTTTATTTACATTGAGATCTTGGGATTTGTTTATTGTGATGATGTTGATACATGAATTTTGAATTTTTATTATGTTTTTAAATGAAAAATTATTTTGAAAAATCTCATCGTTACAGCAGTAACCAATAAAGACGCACTTGGCATTTTGTGAAGCTAGTTTATTAGAACAATAATCACAAAGATAAGGAAAAACGCAATAGCCAAAGGTATGAAAGTTTCCATAGTTTGGTTGAGATGAAAATAAGAGATCATATGGAGACTTGTTACCAAGTAGCTTGGTTGATAAACGGTTTATAATATAGGTGGCAGAGCAAAAAGCATATACCCATAATGTAGCTAGGTTAGCATGTACCCATAGTGTAGCTGGGTCATGAACAAGAAACATTATAGCTTAACCAGTTTCAGTGACATGAAGATAGTTTCGTTCAACCTGATCATTTTGTTGGGGACTATAAGGGCAAGAGAACCGATGATGTGTGCCATTCTTATTGAGTAGACTGGGAACATGATTATTATTGAATTAATTTCCTCCATTGGATTGAAAGGATTTAATTTGCATGAGAATTGCATCTACTCCAAGGCTATAAATGTTTCAAAGGCATTGTAAAAATTAGATATTTCCTTTAGAGGATAGAAGCGCGTGAACCTGTAATAATCATCCACAAGTATTGCATAATAAAGAAAACCATCCATAGAAAAAATAGGTGAAGGTCCTCACTCCCCACAAATCAGAATGAACAAGATCCAAAACATGTAAAGAGCGTTTTGAATTAAGATCAAAAGACAAACATTTTCTCTTAGATAATTGGCAAGAAGATCATATCTTTGGGTTTGGTAAAACAAAAGAAATAGATAAACAACCCAACTTGTTCAAACTCAAAAATATAATGTCATGTGAGACATGGCCTAATCTATTATGCCAAAGGTCAAAAGAAGCCTTTAATCGTCTTGATGAATGTTTTTCCAAAAACACTTGTTAGCCTTGCTCCAAAACATAGAGACCATTTTTATGCCTGCCTTGAGCTAGAATTTCCTTTGAATGATGGTTCTGAATGAGAAACATAGGGTTAGAAAATAAAACATCAACTAAATTATCTTCTATAAGTTTACTAATAGAGATAAGATTTTATGTGAGTTTGGGAACAACAATATCAAGTAATAAAATATGAGGAATGATACAGGATTTGCCAATATGGGAAATAAATGCACCATCACCATGACCAAAAACAACAATATCAGTACCAAAATTTGGAGTAGCAGAATCAAGAGTTGAAGATGTAGATGTCATATGTGCCGATTCCCCTATATCAACGAACCAGTCAGGAGAAGAATTTAAGATATGACATTGGTTTTGAAAATCTTTTGCGAGATTTGCGTCAAGAGGGGAATGACGACTAGCAAAGGTGTGCAAGTCAAGGCACCAACTAGCATAATGGCTCTCTTTTCTACACAATTGACAGTGGGAGGGCATCTATTTCCTCGACCTCTTCCTCGTTGAGAACCTCTACGATTTAAATAACTACCATAGTGTGAAGACCGACCACGACCCTATGAAGAAGAATCAGAGTAGCCATGAGATGAAACAACAATGAAACAACAGGTGCAACAAATGACTCACTAACTGATTGCAGAAATAACTCATGACTATTGGCTTGAGAGACATGATCATGAAAGTTTGGTCATAGAGTAATGAGCAGCTGTGTAGTGGAGAATATCTTAAAGGAGGATCCAAGACCACAAAGAAACCAGTGGGATTTATCATCATCATCAAGATGATGTTCAATAACAGTGAGTTGATCACATATCCTCTTAAACTTGTGAGCATATTCAACAATAGTAATGGAGCCTTTCTTCAGGTGATGAAGAGAATCACGTAGAGTACACATCCTTTCAAGAGAATCCTTTCAAGAGAATCATGCCTAAGGTTTCAGCCATGGCTTCTTAAGATAAAGAAGATTGGATGAGAATTAAGGCTCGTTGATCAGTAGCAACCCATGAGGTGTAAGCAGGATTGGGTACAGTATTTCCTTTGGTTATAATGGTGGGTGATGGCTTGGGAATGGAACCAGCGACATAGCCTAAAAGATTCTGATATGATAAGAGAAGTAACATTTGTTTGAACCATAAGAGATAATTTGTGGATGAAAATTTAATTGTGAGCATGTGAAGAACAATTGAAAGCGGGAGAGGTGAATTAGAGTCGCCGGTCATGGTGGAGAAGAAAAGAGAAGGCGGACAGGAAGTTTTAGGTTAAAACCATGTAAGGTTTTCAATAATCACTGTGTCTTCGGTGAGAATAATTTATAAGGAAAATTACAACAATTTTTCTATAATACATGATATACAAAATCAATTATTGAAAACTAAGATCATAAAGAATCATTCCTATCAAAACCAAACAAGAAAAGAGAAAATGTTGAAGCCTATATTTAATATAGTATCCTTAACTAAAATTCGTCCAATTTATTTCTAATGATACAACAACTTGAAATAGTTTTTTGAGACTATGGGTATCTATATTAGACATGAATTTTACTTTGAAGTAGTATAAAAATGCAAGTAGTAGAAGTTGAGAGGATTCTATAGCATTTTTTGGCGTGTATAAATTGGTTGTATAGATGTTATATTTATACAATAAAACCATAACCAACAAGACAATTAAACTAGAATTAAAACACAATTTGTAACCGACATTATATTAAATATTGTTCTTAATTACAAATTGTAACCATAAAATTAAGCATCAAACCGATGACTTACTAATTGTAGAAGTAGGATTTTTGGTAAGCAATAAGCACTTAATAATACAATTCAAGTGTACCATCTTCTTTCTCATTTCGAGGAAAAGGTGCGGAATGAAAAGGAAACAACGGATGGATCCGAACGGGACCTAAATGGGAATGACATGAATAGTCTTTTTCAAAACCTAACATTAAGGGCACTACAACGATATATAATAGGAATGGAGAAAAACTCGTGATTGGTGTGGAGGGGTAGGTCTATTTATAATATAGTTCAAGAAAGAGTCGTCTCAGTTCCTTACTTCTTCATTCTTTCTAATTCATTCACTTCAACACTGGTTCTGAACATAATTATACATCATTCATTCCCTCGTATTTAGTGATTAATTCATCATTTTTTTCAATTAAACTAATAAATGTTTGCATACCACGAATTCTATCAATAACCCATCATTTTTTATATATGTATATGCTAAATATGTAACAAAAAAATAACTATACATATTAGTTATGATGATTTCTTTGGATTACCTTAGACGTGTTTGACAAAAGTAGTTGTTAGCTGGAAGCGGGTAGCGGGTAGCAGGTAGCTGGTAACGGGAAGATGTAACTTTTGTTTGTTATATGAGTGTTTGGAAAAAAGGAGTTGGAAGCTTTTAAAATATACAAAATTAAATAAAAGAACAATTGATTAATATATATATATATATATATATATATATATATATATATATATATATATATATATATATATATTGATTTCAAAAGCTGAGTAACGTTTTGTTAAACGCTACATGAAGCAAATTTTAGATTTGGAGCGTTTTGGTTAAACTAAAAGCCAAACGTCCGAACCGCCAAACAAAGTTTTTTGTTTAAACTAGATTGTTAAAAGCTAATAGCTAGAAACTCTCAAAAGCTTCCAAAAACTATGTGCCAAACATGCCCTAAATGTTTGAAAACTAAATAAAATAATCTTTATTTGGTCAATTAAACCGAACAAGATCATCATTATTCAGTTAGCTAAACTAAATCAGAAAAGAAAATAACCCAAACCATATAAATCAAAATTAATTTGGTTTGAATGGTTTATTCAATTCCATTGTTTCCAACCCCGTTAGAGTTTATTTTTTATTTATTACATAATCCTGAACTAGGTGAGTTACCCTGCGTTGCGGGGCCAGATATGTGAGTTTTTTAGTCTAAGGGGCTGTTTGTCAGGATCTGAATTTTTAAGATCTGAATTTTTAAGATGTCTGAATTTCTAAGAGGGTCTGAATTTTTAAGATCTGAATTTTTACATACTGTTTGGTTGGAACCTCTTAATTGTTGTCCTGATTTATAAAATGACTATTTTACCCTTCTTTCTTTTATTGTTTTTTTTTTAAATTCAATAGTTTTGTTACAAAATTATCAAAATAATTGAGATAAAAACTTCTAAAATAATTATAAAAAATAATAATATAAACAATCTATACAAATCTAAACAATCATCAAAACAAATCTAAACAATCATCAACTATCCTTCAACTTCTTGAAAACACTTAAAACCTACCATTTACCATCAAAACATAATAAATGATCTTTCCTTGAAAGTAGGATGATAGAAATGAACATCAAACCCTTGAAATCCATAATGATCTTTTGTACTTGCAAGTGTTCCATATTCTCAGATTCTCAAGCCACAATATAATCGATCATAAGTTTAAATTTATAAATTCACAACAAACAAAATAGGAAAAGGAAGCAAACTCATTATCTACAACCAATCTTGCATAAAATAGCACAAAAAAAAAAAAAAAATTCCAGAGCAGATGTTCATAAAATAACAGAAAAAGAACATTTCTCACACCTTTTTAAATGGTCAAGCCCAAGCTCCTACTTGCTTCATATTCAGAGCAGATGTTCATCAATTCCGTCGACAGCTTTGAGTGCAAAACTTCTGATGGAATTTATGATGAAATTAACAACATTATGTTATTAATGTTATTTACATAATCAATTCAATCAAAGAGAGCACCAAAAAAATCAGAAACTTTGAATCCAAAATCAAAATCATGATGTTATTCACATAATCAATAACACAAGATATCATAATTTATTTTAAAACATCTGATTGATAGAGAAACGAACATCAAACCTGGAAATCGATTGCAGATGTCAAACCTAGAAATTGATTTCTCCAGGGCGGTGGTTGTGGGGAAGACGGAAGCGAAGACAACTATGGTGGAAGAGGCATCGACTATGGGAGGAGGTTATGGGTCTAGCTTCGCCGACGAAGGAAGGAAGAAATAGAGCTCTTAAATCGATTACATATATAAAATCGATTTTAGGATAAACCTTACCAGATGATGTTGTCTTCGAGTTTTGACGGAGTTGGATGCAAAGGGGATGGCGACGGTGACCAGATCGGAGGGCAGGCGGTGGAGGCGGTGACCGGTGGGTTGTAGGTCGCCGGAGATGAGGGAAGTCGTATCGTGAAATAGATAAGAGGAGGAACATGTCTGGGGTAAAATAGGAACACGCCTTTCATTTTTCTTTTCAGATACAATCTTATATCTGAAAAATTAAGAGACATTTTAAGATTAAGAGGCAAAAAAATAAGATCCAACCAAACACTCTAAATCTGAACTTTTAAGAGGCTGCCTCTTAATTTTTCAATTAAGAGACTACCAAACAGCCCCTAAGTCATTAAAGACATACAGAGGATAGAAAGATATGAAGCTAAAAATTTTCTAACAAATTTGATAGTTTTAACACGTGTTATAACCATTTTATTTTTTAGTAATAATTGAATTTTCGACAAATCACTTGAATTACTCGGGAACTGAAAACATTGATTTTTTTTTTTTATTTTTTTTTTATTTTTATGATTTATTACAAATTTAAGACCCAAGTCCTGTGGTACATTATATAAACTCCGTAGTTTCACACAAATGCAAATTACAATAAGCAAAAAAAAAAAAAAACAATATAAAACAAATGTAGTATCAGTAACACGTTAATAGAACATATATTTGTAATCCCATATAAACAACTTACCACCTAGGCAACCTGAAGAAACAATATTTCTAATCTCAGATTTTAAAAAGTTTGAGTTTAGTGAATGATTCATAAATTAGTTGGTGTTCTTAATTTTGGAGTATAGATAACTCAAACACGAGTAAAAAGTCTGGTTGTTTTGAACCCAAACACCCATTGAAACTTTACACTACTGCAAAAGTAATTCCATTAGTGATCAAACTGATACCAGATTATAGCATTTGAAAGTAGAGAACAGTAGATTGCCAAAATAGACATCAAATAAAATAAAACAAAACAAAAAAATAATTATTACTTGTATGTTGCTCTAGAAGGTGATATTTTAGAACGTATTCCAATGAAAACAGGCTTTTGTTATTACGCAAAGACACAATAAGGTAGCTGAATCCACTCACATGAAAACATTATCTCCAAACTACACATCTGGATAGGCTACTGCAACTCCAACAATGTCATATCCTTGTAAATAAACAATCAAATAAAGAAAATCACCTTTAGGGGAAGCGAAACCTACAAAATTACGTGGACAAATATATGCAAACACACACACACACTTGTAGTACAATTATTATTCCCCAAATTCACAAAAGAAAACCTTTAGTTTTGGCATAATATAAAGCTGCAACAAGTAAAAAAAGAGAAGTACGATTTTGGTTCATTTTCAATTTAAAATGACTATATCACCCTTCATATGCATTTTTATAAATATTTATTATTTATTCGAAACTTATCTTCTTATTGTATTCACTCGGCCCAGGAGTCCCACCCTTCCTTTCCGGTTGTAATAACCAGTCCACCTAATAAAAACTTGTAAAATATACGCTAAAGGGTAAAATAGTTATCTTAAGTTTGATAAATTAGTCATCGGGTAAAAATGCAATTGCACCTTATCCAGACAATATTTTATAAGCTATCCAAAGTAATATCCTAGTCAATACGCATCATTAGCTTTGAAATTCATCTCAATTTTAGAGCTTCTTTGAGCATTAAAAGATTCTTTCTAAACAAGTAATAATTTAATGATTAATTTGATTCGATGCATCATGCATACGCAAATATGCAATATGTTTATTTTCTCCCAATTAAAGGAAACGTCAACTTATTACAGATTTAAATACATCCAAAGCAGTTTTAAATGCATGCAAAGTAGCTCCAAAGTCAATTGAAATTAACATTTCTCCAAGATGAGGAAAACCCTACACCATTGCTTAATATATTAGAATAACCAAACAGCTTTAACGAAGTTACATTGATAAGGACAACCTATAAACCAAAACATAAATCGGATGTCTAAAATCTAAATAGACTTACTGTTAAAAACATAAAACACAGAGAATGAATGCATATTACATACATGATACTAATGATGATCAGGTGTTTCAAACTCAACAGGGATCTCAATCAAATTTAAATCAAAGCATCTAGATTTATATAAAAAAGAAAACAAAGGAGCTAAAAAGATTCTTGTAAAAGATCATTACTTTTAATACACATGTAAGTTAATTACCTGTGATTAATAAACATTACGACATTTCTAGAGTTTGTTGCATCAAAACGGAGAGGTTTTGCATCTTTTAGTATTTTTATATGAAATGAAAGACACAAAAGATATAAAATAAAAATACAACAATACAGCAAAAAAATCATATTGAAGAAATCGATTTCAAACCATCCAAAAAACTAATTGATAACTCCACCATTTCCATATGGACCGTTGACTCCTGTTAAGTCGCCATTTTCTTAGTTACAAATCTGCCTTCTCAGAAGGTTTTCGTTTGTAACTCATCAATTCGATTGATCTAATTCAAAATCAAGTCTCCTAAATCCCTGCAGCTAAATAACGGAATTAGATCACCAATCATGGCCTCAAGCTGGATTCCGGACTTGAGAAATCATGCTTTTAAGAGCTTCACTGACATTAGGGCTTAGTTAATTGGGTTCAGCTAAGTATATTAGGGCTGACTTAAAGAACGATGACATATAATGAAGATTACAATTGCCTTAGAAGAAGAAGTGGTCGGATCTGCTTTGGAAGGATTTTTTGTAAAATTATGTGAATTAACCTCGCTTGGTTTTGGAGAATCATTAGTTGAACATGATCCAATTACCACCTGTAACAAATAAAACACACATTGGAACTTCAATTCATGAAGAGAAGAAAGATTAAAACGTAATTCGGAGTAATCAAAACATACGGTGGGGTAAAGTGGTTCGTGATGAGATTGTCAGAACGTGGATCAATAAATGTATAGTCCAAAGACTGAAACCATTTGTGCTCTATGCTGCCAAATAAAAACGTGAAATAAGAAAAATCATTGATTAAATGAATAGAAAGGAATCCGGAAACCATATATATATATGTAAGTAGCATCCAACCGAAGGGGCTGTGGTAGCGGCGGTGTCACCGGAGATTGCGATGGCTAAAATCGAAGAAGAAATGTGGAAGTCGGCAGATAGCAGGGACGCCGGAAGTGAGAGGAGACGGTGGAGGTCAAAATGCAAGCATGGAAAACATACCTGGAGCAAGTAGAAAACTAAGACCATCTCCTTTTTTCTCCCGTAAATGGAATAAAAAATGGAGTAAATAATGTTTCATCTCCAACCTTACTTCATTTTCTATCCCATTTTTACCCCCAAAAACTATATTTTTGGAATATTCCATTTTTATAACTTATATATATTGTCAAATACACCCCTCTACTAATTAAACTCTATATTTATGATTAATTAATATAAATTAGTATACAACATGATATTATAAATATTAAATATTGCATTTAAATTATAATTAGTAGAAAAAATAAACTAGAAATGTATAAAATAAAAATGAGAGACTAAAATTGACAACCAAACTTCATCTCCATTTTTGGAGATATGAATAGTATTCCCCCATATATGAGGGAATACTATTCATATCTCCAAAAATGAAGGTGGAAATGGGGTAGGGTTGGAGAAGAATGGGGGAGAAATGGGGGAAGAAATGGAGTATGGGGGTGGGTTGGAGATGTCCTAAGACCATCTCCATCCCATCTCCATTTTTTCTCCCAGAAATAGAGTAAAAAAATAGAGTAAACAGTGTTTCATCTCCAACCCTACTCTATTTTCTATCCCATTTTTTACCCCAAAAACTATATTTTTGGAATATTCCATTTTTATAACTTATATATATTGTCAAATACACCCCTCTACTAATTAAACTCTATATTTATGATTAATTAATATAAATTAGTATACAACATGATATTATAAATATTAAATATTGCATTTAAATTATAATTAGTAGATAAAATAAACTATAAATGTATAAAATAAAAATGAGAGGGACTAAAATTGACAACCAAACTTCACCTCAATTTTTGGAGATATGAATAGTATTCCCCCATATATGGGGGAACACTATTCATATCTCCAAAAATGGAGGTGGAAATGGGGTAGGGTTGGAGAAGAATGAAGGGATAAATGGGGGAAGAAATGGAGTATGGGGGTGGGTTGGAGATGCCCTAAGACCATCTCCAACCCATCTCCATTTTTTCTCCCATAAATGGAGTATAAAAATGGAGTCAACAGTGTTTCATCTCCAACCCTACTCTATTTTCTATCCCATTTTTTACCCCAAAAAGTATATTTTTGGAATATTCCATTTTTATAACTTATATATATATTTTCAAATACACCCCTCTACTAATTAAACTCTATATTTATGATTAATTAATATAAATTAGTATCCAACATGATATTATAAATATCAAATATTGCATTTAAATTATAAGTAGTTGATAAAATAAACTAGAAATGTATAAAATAAAAATGAGAGGGATTAAAATTGACAACCAAACTTCACCTCCATTTTTGGAGATATGAATAGTATTCCGGGGGAATACTATTCATATCTCCAAAAATGGAGGTGAAAATGGGCTAGGGTTGGAGAAGAATGGGGGGGGGGGGGGGGGGGGGGAGAAATGGGGGAAGAAATGGAGTATGGGGGTGGGTTGGAGATGCCCTAAGCCTTAAAGGCATCTCCAACCCACCCCCATACTCCATTTCTTCCTCCATTCTTCTCCAACCCTACCCCATTTTCACCTCCATTTTTTGGGATATGAATAGTTATCCCCCATATATGGGGGAATATTATTCATATCTCCAAAAATGAAGGTGAAGTTTAGTTGTCAATTTTAGTCCCTCTCATTTTTATTTTATACATTTCTAGTTTATTTTATCTATTAATTATAATTTAAATGCAATATTTAATATTTATAATATCATATTGTATACTAATTTATATTAACTAATCATAAATATAGAGTTTAATTAGTAGAGGGGTGTATTTGACAATATATATATATATATATATATATATATATATATATATATATATATATAAGTTATAAAAATGGAATATTCTAGGAATATACTTTTTGGGTTAAAAAATGGGATAGAAAATGAAGTAGGGTTGGAGATGAAACACTATTTACTCTATTTTTTACTCCATTTATGGAGGAAAAAATGGAGATGGGTTGGAGATGGTCTAAGATGAGAAGGGTAATTGAAGGTACCCGAAATGATAAGATGATCAAATCGAGGCAGGGTGATAACAGAAATCCAAAGTTGATTGTGCAAAAAAAAGGTGAAGCAAATTGTGAAGAACACGCGTGAATAAAGAATACAAAAAATGGCATAAGAGATTCTGGTGTCGTAGGTGACGTGATTAATGAAATTTGAACAAGATTTAACAAGTGATTTACACGGAAAATCTTTGATCCTTGCTAGGATCTCCGACATAAAACATTGAGAGGTAATAATGATCACCTTCCTGGTTTGATGTTATTTATTTGAATATATGATTACATAGAGATGACGATGAGAATATGAGTACAAGAGTTTCCGTAGCTCTAAGTGTGTAAGGTGTACCAAGGTTGTGCCCGTTATGTATCATTTACAAGTGTATTTATAGTCTAGGTTAAGTAACTATAAGTCTGAGATTTTTGGGATCCTGCTGATCTGGTATTTTCATGTGCATTGACTTGGTAATTTTGAGTCCAAACCCTAATTGGAAGGTTTCTTCATTAAGAATGAGTATTATGTTGATCATTTATGCACATGTGAGAAAAAAAAATATAACCATTAAAGTTGTTAGGAAATAATAATGGCGATGTTCAGGATTCTGATGTATGTTCGATCATGACATTCCTTTAAGATCCAAGATCCTGGATAGGTTTTAGGATCACTAGATACCTTTGAGATCTAGGATACTGGATAGGATTGAGGATCTCCGCCTTAACAATTGCCCCCAAATTATACCTGCAAAATATTTAAATTAATTTCAAGTATTTAAAGTGTATAATTTAATTAATTGGAAATAAAGGATATGAAATTCAAACAATAATGCAGAGAATTGTATCTGCTCAAATGATGAGATAATGTTGTCAATTCTCTTCTCTATCCTCTATGATCCCAATATATTGTTGGATTAGTGTCTAAGTCCATAACTATTTTGGTATGTACTTGACCCGATGGTGCATGGTCCTTTTGGGTTGCCTTCACCGAAGCAACTTGATAGGATGAATTATGGAGAGAAAGGATTAAATATGATTTATTAATATATTATGAGAATAATATATTAAAGGAGAAATCATATTGTTTAATTAATATTAGTCAAGAATTAATTAGTAATTAGTTTTGTGACTAAAAGAGATTAATTAAACTTAAGGGACTAGAATTGTAATTATAAGATAATTGCAATTTGGGCCATGGATTGTCTTAAATCAAGAGGTGGACGAATTCTTATGGGAAGCCCATAAGGAAATCGTCCAAGGGCTTGATTAAAGGAGTCTATGGGTTGCTTAGGGCTTAAGTAACCAAATTAGGGTTTCCTTGTTAGATAACCCTAATTGCCTCACTATATATAGAACCCTTAAGGCTCAAAAACGTGGACAAGCAACCTTCTAGGGTTAGAACACGTTTTGGGCAGCCTCCATCCTCTCTCCTCTTCATCCTCTTTCTTATGGTGTTTGTAAGCCATTAGAGGAGTGACACTTGTGACTCTAAGCCTTCCAAAGTCAATTCAAGGAGGAATTGGGATTGTTATTGCTACATAACAATCAAGGTAATATCATAAACCTAATTATATGTTATATTGATTTCCATATGCAAGAATTAGGGTTTATAGTCTTGGATTCAAAGCATGTACAATAGAGAAACCTAGATCCAAGCATTAGGGATTGTATGAGCACATAGGATGTCTTATGACTAAAACCCATCAGTGGTATCAAAGCCTAGCTTGGTTTCAATTGTATTGATGCATTGTATAGCTGGAAAATTCGTTTTTTGGGCTTCTGGAGGCTGGACTCGCCGAGTCCATGGCTGCACTCGCCGAGTCCATGCAGACTCGCCGAGTCCATGCCTGACTCGCCGAGTCAACTCGTCAGATGGAGGGTACTTCGGGATTTCTTGCTGTTTTTGCTTATGGATAGTTACCTTATCATGTTAGATCAATATTAATCCGATTATATGATATATTTGACTATATTTTTGATCTAATTGAAGATATTTATCAGTTAATAAGATAATTGTTTCCTTATAAGATAATTGATTAATTATTTTGACTAAATTGATAAATTGTTTTGCAAGAAATCATTAAATAAATAATATATGGTTAATTATGTGATTAAATGTTAATTTGAATTATTTGTTATTTGATCCTTGTTGTTATGAAAAGTTTCATATTTTGCCCTTTAGGTTTTATAGTTTAAATTTGAACCCAAAAGTTTTGTTGTTTTGAAATTTAAATAGTTAAAACCCTAATGTTTTGAAAAAGGTTTCAAAACTTGCCCTCAAGTTTTGGGATTTAAATTTTGATTAATAGTTTAATTTTGATGTATATTTAAATTCTAAACCCTAATGTGTTGAAATGTTTCAAAACTTGCCCTCAAGTTTTGGAATTTAAAAGTTGATTAAAAGTTTAATTAGGAATGTTAAATTCTAAAACTCTAGTATAGTTTTGAAAACGTTCAAATCACACCCTGATGGTTTTATTAATTAATAAGGTGTATAATTAAAAGAGGTTTAATAAATCCATAAAAGTTTAGGTTTACAATTTAATTGAATTAAAAGTATAATTGTTAAATTAAACCACCTAATATTTTAAAAGTGTAAAATATACCCTATACTATATATATATAACATTAAAAGTCTAACACTATATATATATGTATGAGTAAAAGTCAGTCTTACCGTTAGTAGGCCTCATTCACGAAGCTGGTCTATAAGGGGCGTTTAAGGAAATTGCCTATAAAATGGCGATTGAAT
Organism: Lactuca serriola; assembly: GCF_051521515.1. Lineage (NCBI taxonomy): Eukaryota > Viridiplantae > Streptophyta > Magnoliopsida > Asterales > Asteraceae > Lactuca > Lactuca serriola. The sequence continues at coordinate 356,270,680 of NC_136411.1, forward strand.
GGGTATCCACTCTTACCCACCGCACTCTTGACTAGTGGAGGGTCGTTAGCCAAACGGGTAGGATAGGAAAAAAACCTTCCATTATAAGTATAATGAAGTATAAAAGTAACTAAATGTTTTCATAAAATTCCCAATCTTAGTTACTTAGGCGAAAGTGAATTGATGCAATTCCATGAAATTACACTTTGTGCCCTAGCGAAGACGTTAGTGGAGCGTGTGTGGTTAACCGACACACTAAATGGTTCTAAGCAAAGGTAGCAAAGGGTGACTCAATGTTTGACATAGTTCGGTGGAGCGTGTGTGGTTTACCGGCACATCGAATATGTGACTGTAACATGTGAGGGCACCATGTAAGTTTGCATGGTTATTCACACCCGCTTTGTGATCCTCGGCATCCCAGTCACAAACAAGAGGGGCATATCGAGATTTAAACATGCCATTGAAATGTTCAATGAATCTCAAAGGATCTAGGAGTTTTCATAGATTTAAAACTTAAATTTCTTTTTCGTTTTTCATGGTGGAAATTAGTGAATCGTCATTCACTTACATTAAAATGTTCTACAATTTGGGTTACGGCATCCCTCTCCCGAGTTGTAGAATATTGTGTTGGGTCCTAGCCTTAGTATTGCATTTGGGTGATTTACTAAGGACTCTATCAATCAACTAACTTGAATTTGTTTTCTCCCGTTTTGTAGATGTAGAAGTTCGACAACTATGGTCTTCCCAAATCCTGTGGAACAAGCATTCCACATGAAGATGATATTCCACGATTCGATCGAGGAACAAGAAATCATGCTTCACTTCCTCCTCCTCCTCCAATTATTCTCCCTAACCCACAAGTTCGAAGGCTTGAAAAGTTCAAGCTCACTTAAGCCCTTTTGGCAAATAAACATAAAGAAGGAAAGTCGGTGTGTGCACACGTCCTAGGGATGAAGTCACACATTGATAGACTAAGAATGTTGGGATCCGTTGTCTGTGAGGAAATAGCTGTTGATTGGGTTCTTCAGTCACTTCCTAACTCATATAGTGAGTTCGTAAGAGAGTACTATATGATGAACCGCGACGTGACCCTTATAGATCTCACCTATATGCTTATTGCTGCTGAATCAGCAATGGTTTGGCGCAAAAGAAAAGCAAAGTTGATTGGTGAATCTGCCTTCAAGACCTCTATGGATATAGACAATGGCAACGAAAGACATGCTATGATCGAAAAGTTTGATCATAAGAGAAAGGCAATGTCTAAAGTAGTTCCATGTGCTGTTCCAAAAGAGTCGATTTTCTTTTATTGCCAAGAGAAGAGACATTGGAGACGAAGCTGCCCCATTTACCTAAGAGATCTAAGAGATGGGAGAGTCGAAACGTATGGCTCTAATATAGGTAAAATCCATTAACTAACTCTTTTAAGCTTCTATTCTATATTCTTAATACATAATGTGATAGGATTACAATTGATGTTTTGTAGGATCAAAGAAAAGAAAGGAAGCTTAAGGGAAGAAGTGAGCAGAATCTAACCGTGAAAGAATGGATTTCGATCGCATTTCTAAAAGATTAGATTCTTGAGCTACTACTTAGAGTTAGAATTAGATTGCTAAGAAATATGTATTAGCATAAGTTTTTCAATGAGTTGCATTGTAAGGACAATTTTTTCTGCAATAAAATAAATTTTGATTTTAAATTTTATTTATTTATCCTTACAATGGCGTGTATGAAAAAAATTGATGTTAAAATGTTTCTATTATTAGCAATAATGGATTTGGTTTTTATTATGTTATTTATGTAAAGTCGAGAATTTACCAAATAGGGAGAGTTTCTCATCGCCCAAGTTTCAATTGGACAGAAATTTGGAATCATGCAACTTGGTTGCACGATGAATGAGAAATTTCATATTTGGAAATTAGACTAATTCGTTGACAAGGTGTCAAGTGAAGGACTAGAAGATCGAGTACATAAAGTTGCGTGTTGATCAAGTTCACCATAAGAGTAACAAAGATATTCTTCATGATTTACTAAAGGTTTAGTAAATATGATTATACTTACAAGATTAAGTGTAATTCTAAATTGATTGAAAAAGTTCAAATCAATAGCAGAACGAATAAGAAGAATCAAGTAGGCAGAAAGATAAAAGTTTCTCCATTCTAAGAAGAAGGGAGAGTAGCTATTATGCTTTATGATAGGTCTTAATGATTAAGAACCATATCTCAATTGATCCTCTAAGTGAGTCTTAGTACAATTGCATGTCTAAGAAAAGGAATCAAGGATTGAAGAAATGGTTAAATCAAGAAGTCAATCATACTTCGTCCCAATAACAAGTCTTAGAGTTAAGATTGTGACAATGAGTGAAAAGTATTAAGAAGGTTTAAAACATTCATTAAATGTGGTAAGTTGTGATGTCTTAGATAAGACAAAGACCAACTAGGACCAATTTATGAAGAGTTTTGATAAAAGCTACACTAACTCTTGAATATTGGTTTGTCAAGAAATGTTTTGACAAGAAAATCTTATATGTCAAAGAGTCAGTAGGAGTCTTAATGGTCTTGAAAGGTTTCAAGAACAAATCAAATAAACCTTATCAATCATCACTAGCACACGAGTTGAGGTTTATAACCTATCGTGTTGACATTATTTTGTTTCTGTGCTATTCCAATTGAGTTAATTATGCATGTGAGTTCTACGAGTTCTCATTTTGAATGCATAAAAGGCAAAGCACCTTAATCAATGAAAGGTACATTGATAGGAAAAGGTGAGCTGCTTAACTACTTGGAAGACATGGTGGGCAGCTGTGCTACGATAAGGCAAGATATCAAGATTAAGAAAGTTCGGTCCATATGAGTTTGAATTTGTCGTAAACTTTAGTTTTAACAAATTCACATGGATAGGAACACATACACCGTTTAAATCTAAGTATCATAAGATTTCCTCCTTCATGAAAATGATTGTGAGGAAATGCTTTCACTAAGAAAGATTTTAAGAAGATAGTGATTGTAAAATTGCATTCTCAAATTCGATTATGGTTACGACATCCCTTTCCATAATTTGAATTGTGAGGTTTGGCAATTGTTTAAACACACATATGAACTATCGAAGGCAAAGGTGTATAAGTTCAAGAAGCCTTGATAAAAGATTATCAAAGCACTAAGTATTAGAAACATGAACTTAAGAAATTCAATTAGCATTGTTTTTCTGAAAGTTAAGATGTTTATGAATACACGTCGAAGCTAGTGGGAGCATAAGTGTTATGTTTTATAATAATCATCATGATAGTGGGAGCATAAATGTTATGATTGTATGATTATTAAGGCACGTATTGCAAGTTGGCAATATTAATTATAGAAAACAAGAGTTATACCTTGCAAAGTCGTAAGGGTTGTAAAATTGTTTTGCTATAATTAAGGGAGAGAATATTATGCTTCATTTCAAATCTAAAGGATTAGGTTGAGAAATGTTAATAAATTTAGTCAAAGGTACATAGTGTGTTCTTAAAATTTCGATTATGATTACGACATTCCTCTTCACAATTCGAATTTTGAGAACATAGCAAATAAAACATTGTGCGTCGTGTCCCATACGCTTCAGGTATATGATCAATTACAAATGCTTTAATGTTTGACCATTCTAAAATTTTCCAAATGTCTAGCGCATTTAGAGGGAAAAAGGACAAAAATTGGTTTTGACTAAAACAATTAAACAACTATCAAAGGACAATCCAAAGTTCGACGAGGATTGGTCGCTTGTGAGTAGTTGGAAGTATAGTATTGGAAAAGACGGAAATGTTTCCATATTGGATGGACCGTATCGACATCATTACGAATAGATAAGATTCTATTAATAATGAGTTGTCATATGGAACATATGGAAGTGTGTCCATATTGGGAATTGAATATTGAGAAATCTATGACTAGATTAGAAACTTCTATGCAAAAGGATGTTCAAAGAATGTACTTTGAGTGAGAGACATCACGTCTATGGAATTGTCTTGTAACAATCTCCGATAGAGGACTTTGTAATATCATTGGCAATAGTCTTTGTGACTTTGGTGCAGCTACATTACGAAAGGATAGTTGCATAGAATGTTAGAATCTAGCATATTCTATAAGTAGCAAGAATTTGATATTCTTTAACTTATGGAAAAAGGATTTGGAGTTGTGAAATGAGAAAGATTGGAAATGTGTTCAATTTGATCTATTTCACAAAGTAAGAACCATAGGTAAACATTGTGTGCATGCTAGGAGCATGAGACAAGTGTTGTAATTCAAGTAAGAAGTTGATTAACCGAAACGACAAATAATGAGTAATCAATATGGTGATAAATAAAAGGTGTTTTATTTATGCTCAAAGGGTTGAGGCCATATGGGATTAGTATTATTCTTGTGTTTCACATTTGCATGTTTTGACTTCCAGAATAATTGAGTTTATTAAGAATAATCGAATTATTGAAACGGGCCACAGTCGTTCATATGTTGGAAGATGATATGAATGAAGACTGTCGTGAATTGGTGTGTGGATTGTCTAAAGAGCATTAGACATAAGCAAATGTTTGCTGCAACGTTCATGAGTGCTTATGAATATGAATTTGAGCATTGGATTAAACCCACGCTCACTTGGATCACTCCATGAATTGTATCACGAGTGATTGGTGAGACGATAACATCTTATATTCTTGAAACTGAGATGTGTGAGTTGTGTCTTGCAAATCGGTTGCACACTGATAATATGTAAACGCACTAGTAACTTGGTGTTATAAAACGTATTGTTGTGTGTGATTCGGTGAGTGAGTGCAAGCAAGCATTGTATCAAAGTTTATCCGTTCCTTTTATCCAAGGTAGGATAAAAGCGATATCTTTGGGCCCCTCGATGATTTTGTGATGACAAACGTAAATGCTCGGCCGGGCTAGGGCTAATTTGATTTGTTCAATTAGTCAGTCGTCATAAATCAGAAATCGAGAAGTAGTACAAAGAGAATGATTTGAAATCATATCTCATATGATATCTAGAATGGAGGAATATATGATCCCTTATCTAAGGACACGCGTATCTGATAGGATCAGAGTTAACAACGGCTTTGGAAAGCTACGATTGCAGATCAGGATCTGAAGTCATACGCAGAATAGTTGTTAGACTTATTCAAGTGGGAGACAGTTGGATTAGTGTCTAAGTCCATAACTATTTTGGTATGTACTTGACCCGATGGTGCATGGTCCTTTTGGGTTGCCTTCACCGAAGCAACTTGATAGGATGAATTATGGAGAGAAAGGATTAAATATGATTTATTAATATATTATGAGAATAATATATTAAAGGAGAAATCATATTGTTTAATTAATATTAGTCAAGAATTAATTAGTAATTAGTTTTGTGACTAAAAGAGATTAATTAAACTTAAGGGACTAGAATTGTAATTATAAGATAATTGCAATTTGGGCCATGGATTGTCTTAAATCAAGAGGTAGACGAATTCTTATGGGAAGCCCATAAGGAAATCGTCCAAGGGCTTGATTAAAGGAGTCTATGGGTTGCTTAGGGCTTAAGCAACCAAATTAGGGTTTCCTTGTTAGATAACCCTAATTTCCTCACTATATATAGAACCCTTAAGGCTCAAAAACGTGGACAAGCAACCTTCTAGGGTTAGAACACGTTTTGGGCAGCCTCCATCCTCTCTCCTCTTCATCCTCTTGCTTATGGTGTTTGTAAGCCATTAGAGGAGTGACACTTGTGACTCTAAGCCTTCCAAAGTCAATTCAAGGAGGAATTGGGATTGTTATTGCTACATAACAATCTAGGTAATATCATAAACCTAATTATATGTTAATATTGATTTCCATATGCTAGAATTAGGGTTTATAGTCTTGGATTCAAAGCATGTACAATAGAGAAACCTAGATCTAAGCATTAGGGTTTGTATGAGCACATAGGATGTCTTATGACCAAAACCCATCATATATATGGGTTAATGGTTACCGATCTTCTGTTACTTCTTCTAGCTATCTTTCAGGGTTATCGGTTATCTTGAACGTAAATTTCTTGTTTCTTTTTCTCATTTTTCTTGTTTGATGATCATGGGTAAAAAGACAGTTCGTTCTCGCTCGAGTATCCTTACTCTTCCTAATAAGGACTTGCTCGATCAAAAGATGGTATCCTACGAGGGGACTTGCTCTTTTTATGATAACGTCACTGAGCTCTTGAAATCGATAGGAGCTTCTCTTGCCGACGTCATTTTCAAGCCTTTTGATACTAAGGCAAAGCCTAACATCATCTTTTCTACTTGGGGTTGCTTCCATCCAAAGTGTGCCTTTGATAAGGAGGATCCTGTTTTAGGTTGATCAATTGAATCAATATAAGGATCTATACATGGGATTAGTTTAGTTGGCCTATGTTTATGATCCCCAAACTTTTGGGCCTTCTCGTTTTCTACTCAGAGTCAAAACAAACAAAGCACATATTATTTTTAAATTGAAGCAAAACGATGGTTATTAGAAAGAAAACTATTTGTTTGTGAATCATGAATCCATCCCCAAAGGTGATCTCCTGCCAAGAAATTAGGTTAGAAATGATTGAATTTTATTTTATTTCATTGAGGATCTGAAATTCACACTTCTTTGTTTTATTTTTTTATGCAACTTTCAAGTTCAAGGATCCCATCCCTGCTGCCGAAGATACCTAGAAGAAGATTGGGAGTTTCCTTACTTTGCATAAGACTGAAAGATCCGTTAGGTTCGAACAACTTAACATTCAATAAAGTACATTTGTTGCTGCCCCCATATCGCCAGGTAAACATTGTTTGTTTGTCTTTCCTTTATATGTCAAGGAGGATCTTGAACTTATTGATTTCCCTCGTTATGTTTAGGATCCAAGGCTATACACTCTAGTTCTTCGTTCACCCAGGTTGATATCGACTAAGCCATGTCCTGTGCCCAACTTGTGGTCATGAAGGAGAATACCTCATCTTTTCTTCCTGCAAAGAGAACCTCAATAGATCTTACCATCAAGACTCCAGGATCTCGAAAGTGGAAGCCGGATGAGACATTGTATTTGGAGTGCCTTGGGGTGGATGAGGCACTGAGGAAGTTGATCTCTTTCTCACAAGTTGTAAGAATCTTGGTGCTTTTTTCTATTTCATTTCAATTCACTTATCATAGTCGTTTATAGGTTATTGATCAGGTTTTTTGATCCACCGAAGATCTGAAGGTTAAGCTTGCCCAGGTGGATCATAACTTGAAGGAGCAAGAGGAGGAACATGTGTTGGAGATCGAGGAGGTGAATGCAGAGGTTAAGACCAATGTTGTTTAAGCCTTTTGGGAGGCAAAGATAAAGATGAAGGAGGATATGTAGAATACAGGATTATGGAATGTGGTTGGTTGGCATGAAACCATGGCTAAGTTAACTAGCAAGCTTGTAAATGTTGGTCAGTATCCTACAGAAAAGAAGAGAAGAAAGGGACAGAGTGTATCCCAGCTGGTGGTGTTCAAACATCGAATTAATTTTGATAAAAATTAAAAACAATTTTAATTTTTTGTTACGTAGAACAATATTTCCATTTTGTTGGGTAGGAGGGTAACCCCTTTTATTACCGACGTTTTAGTTTATTTCTTTTCTTTCGTGGTTGATTTGGTTGTAGAAATAGGGTTTAAATGTGTTTTTCTAAGGGTTCTGAAATGATTAGGATCCTAACGAGTGTAGAATTTACAAAAACTTTTTTGGATCCTAAAGATCTGAGATAAAAAGTTACTTAATCAGGATCCTAAGGTTTTAGAAGAGGTAAGTTTTGGTTTGAAAAGTAGGAAAACCTTTAGAAGAAAAGTATATATATTTTGTTTTAGGAACCACTTCAGGCGTAGTAAGCATAAGAGATAAAGATAGATAGAACCTAGATAGAACTTCTTTCTTAGATTTCGATTAGACTTTTAATTGTCTCTTTGACCTTCATTTTATAATTCCGATCTTATCATCTTGAAGAGAATTCTTTTGAATATGCTCTTAAGAGATGATCCCAACTTTATAATTTACTAGGAAAATCCTAACTTGGGTAATACTGGGAAAGACCCCACATAGGAATTTACTGGGGAAGGTCCCAGTTTATAATTTTATTAGGGACAATCCCAAATTAAGAGATCTTTGAGAGTATCCCATTTAATTAATACTTGGAAAGATCTCGACATAAGAAATCTTGCAGAAGATCCCAACTTAAGAAATACTAGGGAGGATTCCAACTTAAGAAATCTTGGAGAAGATCCCAAATTCAAATAATAACCAGGGAAAATCCCAACTTTATATAATAATTGAGGAGATCCAAACTTTAAATAAAAAATGAGGAAAATCCCAACATCAAATAATAACTGGGGAAAATCCCAATTTCGGATAATAATTGGGAAAATCTCAACTTTAGATAATAACTGGGGAAAATTCCAACTTCATAAGATAACATGACAATGCTATAAACCTTAAAATTTTACTGGGGAGGACCCTAACTTAGGATAACATGATTATGTTATAAACCTTAGAAATTTATTTTAGGATCTTAACATATGTTCAAAAATAAGATGGTTGGCAAGTCACTAAAGCATGAAATGATCCCCTGATTCACATCCCATAATTAGATATAATGCGTCTAAGTGAGGTGTAGAGACCTAAAATTGTGAGAAAGATGTGATTGACTCTTTAAACCTTAGGATCTTAACATATGTTCAGAAATAAGAGGGTTTCCATGTCACTAAAGTGTGAAATGATCCGCTTAATCACATCCTATAGTAAGATATCATGTGTCCAAGTGAGGTGTACAAACCCAAACCGGATGAAAAAGCAAACCCTAATATTTTGGGTTTGCACCCTATTTCAAGAAAAATATGGTCTCAAAACCTTTCACTATTCCAGCCTCCATCCTCATTTCGAAAACCCTAAGTGTGTAAGAGATTTTGAAGCCTAGGTTCAACTTTTTTGTATCCTTTAGTGTTCCTGATAAGAAAAGGAAGATCTTTGGAGTATTGTGGTTACCATCTAGCATGTGGATCTGTACACTTGAAATCTTGGAACTATTGGGTTTTATGTACTCTAACATTCCTATGGTACACATATAACCCTAATGCTTTGGATCTAAGTTTTCTCTAACTATACATGTAACATTGGTTTCCATATCATGAAGCCTAAACTAGCATACAAAATTTAACATATGAATCATAAAATAAGTTAGAAAATTACCTCTTGATGTAAATAGTAAGACTTTGGCCTTATGAGAACTTAGCACCCTAAGTGTTGCGCCTCAAATAAGTAACAAACACCAAATAAACAACTAGATGGGTATGAGAGAGGCTAAGGAGACTAAAAACTGATGTCTCTTCTTGGAATGCAAGTAATGATCGATTTTAGGTCTTAGCACAACATATATATATATATATATATATATATATATATATATATATATATATATATATATATATATATATATATATATATATATATACTAGTTTATAACCCGTGGAAACCACGGTTATAGAATTAATTAAACTATTATAGTGAGAACTTAAAATTATCAATCAATTATTTCAAATAAATTATTAATTAAGAGATATTTTTTAGTTACATAAAATTATAATCGTTAATTTAAATAAATATGTGTAATTATATCACTTTATTCTAATGTAATTAAATTAATGTAATTAGAGTGAGAAATTTAAAATTTAAAATTGAGAATTAATAGGTTGATAAGTGACATGCATTAATGAAGAAGCTTAATAGAGTGACACATGACAAAAGTAGAATAAAATACGCATTAATTATGAGGCTTAATAGGATGACACATGTCAAAAGGAGATTAAAACTATTCTTTTATTAGAATAGGGATATATATATATATATATATATATATATATATGTGTGTGTGTGTGTGTGTGTGTGTGTGTGTGTGTATGTGTGTAGAATATTAAGGGTCATGTGTAACCTTAATCCATACACATTAGCCCATGATCCATCCATTTGATTTGTATAAATACTTCATGTATTAACCCATAAGCCCATCACAAATCAAACCATGGATCATTAGCCCAACTCATATGTATCAATTTAATTAATCTCTTTTGATCACTAAATTAATTCTAAATTAATTATTGATCAATACTAATTAAATAATATGGTCCCTCAATGAATATATTATACTGATAATATATTAATAAATCATAAATAACCTCTTACTCAAATATCCATGTATCAAATTGTTCAGGTGAACGCAACCCGAAATGGACCATGCTACTATCGGGTCAAGTACATACCAATTATAGTTATGGTCTTAGACACAGAATCCAACAATCTCCTATTTGGATAAGTCTAATAACTATACGTGTCAATGCAACTTAAAATCCGATTAGCAATTGTAGCTCTTAATAAGCCATTGTCGATCTCTAACGCGACCATTAGATAAGTGATCATATAATCTTCTGTTCTATAGGATATCATGCAAAAAAAAATACATGGAACATAGTCATACTTATTGTGTTGCAGTTTGTTTTCCGATTTCCAATTTGACTGACATAGAACATAATTAAACACATCAATTTAGTTCTGACCGGGTCCGACACATAAGTCAAAACAAAATCATCGAGGGGCCCAACAACATGTTTGCTTGTACTAAATATTCATTGAATCATACACAACAACATGTACAACCAACGAATAACCGCCAACTCATATATCTTGGTTTGGAGATTATACGATATTATCATCTCACAATCACCTGTGATAAATTCCATGAAGTGATATGTTAGCATGGGTGTAGTCCAATACTGAAATCTTATTTAAAGAGCTCTCATGAATGTTTGTAGCAATCCTTTGCTATGTCTCACACCTTAGACAATCATACAAAAACCCATTCATGACAGTCTTCTGTCATAACCTACGTCCAAAGTATGATCGATTGTGGATAGTTTGAATAATCTTATTATTTTGGAAGTCAAAACATGCAAAATGAAACAATAGTAAATAATTGACACAAGACAATAACATTACTTATAAATAAAAACACCTTTTATTCAATCATCAAATGTCTGTTACATTTTAACTATTACAAGTTTATAAAATTCTATCTAATCATTAAAACTAATATCGCCCATCATCCCAATTCTTCCAGCGTACTACAAGTGCTTGACCCTACTCAGTCCCTTCGTAAAGGGATCTGTTGGGTTCTCCCCTGACGATACCCCCTTCATTATTAGGAGTCCTTCTATTCAATGTCTTATGAAGTGATATTTTCTTTCGATGTGTCTGGATTTACCATGATCCCTTGGTTCCTTGGCTATGGCTGTTGGAATAGTGTCTAAGGCTGCAACTATAATAGGCAAGTATTTGACCCGGTTATGCATGGTCGTTTTGGGTTGCCTTCACCATAGCAACTTGACAGGATGATTTATTATGAGAGAATAAATATTATTAATATATTATGAGAATAATGTAAGGAATAATAATATTGTTATTTGATTAATATAAGTCATAAATTAATTAGTATTAATTTGGTGACTTAAAGAGATTAATTAAATAAGAGGGTATAAACTGTCAATTGTTTGATAGTTACACTTTAGACTGTAAATCCTTATTGGATAGAGGATGGACGAATTCTAGAAGCTAGGGATAGCTTAAAATCGTCCAAGGTTATCTAAGGAATGGATTTGGATTGCTTTAAGGAAAGATTATCCAACTAGGGTTTAAGCTGAAACCCTTAAGGAGTCTACAAGTATAAATAGACCCTCTGGCCAAGGGAATTCAACATCTCATCTCAAGTAGAGAACCCCTGGCCGAATTTCCTCCCCTATCCTCTCTCTCAAATCATCCTCCTTGCTAGTTGGTGTTTGTAAGCCATTAGAGGAGTGACGATTGTGACTCTAGAGCTCCAAGACAACAAGATCAAACAAGAGATTCAAAGGTAAACTTCTAGATCTGTTTTGTATTGTTCTTATACCTAATTAGTCATTAGAAGTATTGGATTCAATGCATGTTTAATTAGAAAGCCTAGATCCAAGCATTAGGGTTTTGCATGCGCACATAGGAAAGTTCTTATGGCTAAAACCCATCAGTGGTATCACAGCCTAGCTTGGTTTCTATTAAATTGTTGCTTGTTTGTATGATTCTTAACTGAAAAATTCGATTTTTATGTTTCTGAGTCCTGGACTCGGCGAGTTGGCTTGACTCGGTGAGTCCCTTGGTGCACTCGGCGAGTCCAAGCGTCAGCAATGGCCAGATTCGGGATTTTTTGATGATGATCTTATGGAAACTTACCTTAATCATATTAGATCAACCCTAATCCGATTTTTTGATATATATGACTATAATCTTGATCTAATTAAAGATATTTATCAACTAATAAAATATTTAATTTCCTTATATGATAATTAATTAATTATTTTGATTAAATTGGTAATTATCTTGCAAGAAATCTTGAATAAATCAAATATAGATAATCATGGAATTAATTGTTAATTAAAATTATTTGTTATTTCATCCTCCATGTTTTAAATGTTTTAAAACTTGTCCTCAAGTTTTGAAATTTATGTTTTGTGATTAAAAGTTTTAATTTAGACAATTTAAATTTCAAACCCTACATTTTAAAAGTTTAAAATACAACCCTATACTAGTATAATATTACAAGATTAATATATATATATATATATATATATATATATATATATATATATATGTATAACTAAAATGCTAGTCTTACCGTTAGTAGGCCTCATTCACGAAGCCGATCTATAAGGTGGGTATAAGGTTGCGACATATAAAATGGCGATTAATGGGTGTACACTCACACCCACCGCTTGCTTGATCGGTGGAGGGTCATTAGCCGAACGGGTAGGATAGGTCAAACTCATCCTCTCATTAAAAGTATAATAAGAAATATAAAGTAACTACATGTTTTTTAAAATTTCCCAATCTTAGTTACTTTAGGAAAAGTGAATTGATGCAATCCCATGAAATTACTCTTTGCACCCTTGCTAAGAAGTTAGTGGAGCGTGTGTGGTTTACCGGCACACTAATTGGTTTTAAGCAAAGGTGGCAAAGGGTGATTCATTGTTTATCATAGTTCGATGGAGCGTGTGTGGTTTACCGGCACATTAAATAGGTGATCGTTACAATGATGGCACCATGTGAATTTGCATGGTAATTCACACCCGCTTTGTGATCCTCGGTATCCCAGTCACAAACAAGAGGGGCATATCGAGATTTAAACATGCCATTGAATAGTTTCAATGAATCTCATCCGAACCTAGGAATTCTCAATACATTTAGGACTTAAAGTTATCTTTTGTGGTGGAGAATTAGTGAATCGTCATTCACTTACCTTCATATTATTTGCATGTTGGATTACGGCATCCCTTTTCTAATATGTAAATATTGTTGTTGGATCCTAGCCCTAATTTTTCTTATTGGGTGATAATTAGGGATTCATATTCTAATCTATCTTTGTCCTTTCTATGTGTAGATGTCAAACGCAAACAACGTTGCTGCTAGTTCTTTCACATTGATGAGCCTTTGTCAAAAGGTCACTTTCGATGGGACGAACTTTAGCGAATGGATAAGATACATTCGCACCATTGCTCACTATGAGGATAAGGAGTATGTCCTCGATGAGAAGCTCGAGAAGATTAACCCTGAAATCGCTACTCCGACTGAAATGACCGCTTTTGAAACTCATGAGCGCGATGCAACAAAGGTACATTTCATCATGATAGCCACTGTGAACTCCGAATTCCAAAAGTCCTATGAGGAAATGTACCCATACGAGATGCATCAAGACTTATTGGGGAGATACCACTAAAACGCGAGACAAGAGCGTTATGAGATTTTCACTAACATGATTTCCGCAAAGATGGGTCATGGAGAGTCTCTTACCGTGCACCTGCAAAAGATGCAAAGGTATGTCGACCGCCTTCGCAAGTTGAATGTTGACTTTGGGGAAGACTTGGCGATCGACATGGTGCTTCACTCTTTGCCTCCGAGCTATAATCAATTTAGGATGACCTACCACATGAAGAAAGAGGAGGTCACCCTAAGCAAACTCCATGGTCTCTTGAGGGTCGTTGAGAGCAACTTCAAGGACAAGTCTGCTGCACCAACTCCTAATCCACCCGCTGCTCCTGTCTTGGCTATTGGACAAGGAAATGGAAAGAAGAGGAAGGCTTAGTCTAAGAACTATCGTAAGGTTAAAGCCCGAGATGGTGCCTCTTCTAGTGGGACCAAAGTTGATCCTGCTAAGCCCTGCCCTAACCCAAAGGAGGCAGAGTGCCACCACTGCCACAAGATAGGACATTGGAAGAGAAGCTGCCCAGAGTACCTGCAAGCCATCAAGGAAGGAAAGATCAAGCCGTCTTTCGCAGGTATATATACAATTAAATCTAATGAATCATCTCACACTATTTCTTGGGTTCTTGATACCGGTTGTGGTTACCACATTTGCTCTAATGTGTGGGACTAAGAAGAAATAGGGATGTGGAGGCTGGAAGAATAAATCTAATCATGGGGAATAGAAGATCGTCGCCTGTGACCAAGATTGGAGTGTATTCTTTAGTGCTTAGGAATGGTTTAAGTTTAGATTTGAACAATTGTTGCTATTCGCCAGAAATGGCTAGAAACATCATTTCATGGTTTGTTTAGACAAGGTTTTAGATTTTCTTTTAATAATGAGAATGGTTCTATTTTAGCTTAACTGAATGGTGTCTTTTATTTTGAAGCTATACCATGCAATGGAATTTATGAAACTGTTATGATTGTTGATAACTTAGGAAATGATGTTTTGAATATAGATTCTTCCAATAGTATGGATAAGGCATCCTTGTGGCTTTGTCGCCTTGGACATGTCAACAAGAAACGCATAGCCCAACTCCAAAAGGATGAAGTGTTGGAGTCATTCGACCTTAGGGAAGATGACACATGCGAGTCTTGTTTGCTTGGAAAGATGACTAAGTCACCCTTCGCTGGTTCTTGCGAAAGGGGTGAGGGTCTGTTGGACCTAATACATACCGATGTATGTGGACCATTTAGATCAACCACGAAGGATGGGAACCGCTTCTATGTGACTTTTACCGATGACTATAGTAGATATGGGTATATCTACTTAATCAAGCAAAAGTCAGAAACTTTTGAAAAGTTCAAAGAGTTCAAAAATGAAGTGGAGAATCCATTGGGCAGGAAAATCAAGTTGCTTCGATCCGATCGAGGAGGAGAGTACCTAAGTCTTGAATTCCACGATTATCTCAAGGAGTGTGGAATAGTTTCAAAATTGACGCCACCTAGGACACCACAATTGAATGATGTGGTAGAAAGGCGTAATCGAACCTTATTGGATATGGTTCGCTCTATGATGAGTCGTGCTTCACTACCTATCTCTTTTTGGGGGTATGCCTTAAAGACTGCCGCCCATATCCTTAACCGAGTCCCTACTAAGAAGGTTGCCAAAAAACCTCACGAGATGTGGACAGGGAAAGCTCCCTCGTTGGCACATATCAAGGCTTGGGGTTGCGAGGCTTTCGTAAGACGAGATACTCACGACAAGCTCGAAACTCGAAGTGAGTGATGTATTTTCATCGGCTACCCACAGAAATCCTTTGGATATCTCTTCTATAGACCGAAGGACAATGTTGTCTTCGTTGCGAGGAGAGGAGTTTTCCGAGAGCGAGAACTCATATGCCAAGGAGACAGTGGGAGGCAAATCGAGCTTGAAGAGATTCAAGAGTCGATAGATGAAGGAACCTCTACCGCTGGCACTCAACCTGAGGAGGAAACTCCGGTTGAACCAATTGACGAATCATTACCTCTTAGACGTTCCGATAGAGTTAGAGTTCAACCCCAGTTTTATAGTTTTCATATTACTACTGAAGGGGACACGTATATTAGTGATGGTACACTAATAAATCTTGATGAACCTAATAGCTATAAGGAAGCCATGGCAGGCCCGGAGTCTGCAGAGTGGAAAGAGGCAATGGATAGCGAGATCCAATCCATGTATGATAACCAAGTTTGGAATTTGGTTGATAATGTGCCCGGACGTAAGACCGTTGGGTGCAAATGGATATTCAAGAAGAAGACCAACGTGGATGGAAAAGTACACACATATAAAGCGCGATTGGTCATGAAGGGCTTTACTCAAACTCCCGGAGTTGACTATGATGAGACCTTCTCACCAGTTGCAAAGATAAAATCTATTAGAGTGATGCTAGCGATTGATGCATTTCATGATTATGAGATTTGGCAAATGGATGTCAAGACCGCTTTCCTTAATGGGAAGTTGGCTGAGGATGTTTACATGGCTCAGCCAGAGGGGTTTGTGGATCCGAAGCATCCGAATAGAGTGTGTAAGCTTAAAGAAGTCCATTTATGGACTTAAGCAAGCATCTCGCAGATGGAATCTTTGTTTCGATGAGAAAGTCAAAGAGTTTGGGTTTGTAAGAAGCGAAGATGAATCGTGTGTATATGTCAAAGCCAGTGGGAGTATAGTAAGCTTTCTCGTTCTATATGTCGATGACATATTACTCATAGGAAACGACATCCCGACTCTACAGGAGGTTAAGTCCTGGCTCGGGAAGTGCTTCGCTATGAAGGACCTCGGAGAGGCTTCCTATATTTTGGGAATAAGAATAGTGAGAGAAAGAAGTAAGAGACTAATAGGACTTAGTCAGAACACTTACTTAGAGAAGGTACTAAAATGTTTTAGTATGGAAAACTCGAAGAATCGAGAATTACCGATACAAAGTAATGCCAAGTTGAGTAAGACTCAAAGTCCGAGTACCGAAGCTGAAATAGCAGAAATGAGCCGAGTACCATACGCTTCCGCACTTGGCTCTATCATGTACGCTATGAATTGTACTCGCCCTGATGTAGCCTTTGCTTTAAGCATGGTTAGCAGATATCAAGGGAATCCTGGCAGAGCCCATTGGATTGCGGTGAAGAATATCCTTAAGTACCTTCGGAGAACGAAGGAATGGTTCTTAGTCCTCGGAGGGAGTGATGACTTGAAGGTGTGAGGGTATAGTTACGCCAACTTTCAGACCGACAGGGACAACTACCGTTCGCAGTCGGGCTGGGTCGTTACCCTGAATGGAGGAGCAGTGACTTGGAAAAGTTCCAAGCAGGAAACCGTAGCTGATTCAACGTGTGAATCAGAGTACATTGCAGCGAGCGAAGCGTCGAAGGAGGCAATATGGCTGAAGAACTTCATTGGTGACCTTGGAGTTGTACCTGCCATAAAGGAGCCCATGAAGATTTTCTATGATAATGAAGGAGCGGTTGCCTTGACCAAGGAACCGAGGGATCATGGTAGATCACGACATATCGCAGAAAATATCATTTTATCAGAAATCGTGTAGAAGAAGGATAACTCGTAGTGAAGAGGATATCATCAGAAGATAACCCACCAGATCCGCTTACGAAGGGACTGAGTAGGGTGAAGCACTTACAGCATGCTAGGAGTATTGGGCTGAAGGATGATATTAGCATAGATTAGATAGTATTAGAAACGTGTAATAGATAAATGTAATTAACATTTGATGATTAAATAAAGGAGTTTTATTTATGAGTAATGTTACTATCTTATGTTAATTGTTTAACTATTGTTTCACTTTGCATGTTTTGACTTCCAGAATAATTGAATTTATTAAGAATAATTGAATTATTCAAATTGTCCACAATCGTTCATATGTTGGAAGTAGATATGAATGAAGATTGTCATGAATTGGTGTGTAGATTGTCTAAATGGTATTAGACATAGCAAAGGGTTGCTGCAATGTTCATGAGTGCTTATGAATTGGTTTTGAGCATTGGAACAAACCCGTGCTTGCTGGAATCACCTTATGGAATATGATATAAAAGGGTGATGGCAAGACGATAATATCATATAGTCTTAAAACCTAGATATATGGTTTATTATTTGTTAATTAGTTATACATTGATAATGCGAAAACTCATCAGTAACTCGGTGTTATAAAACGCATTGTTGTGTATAGTTGGTTAATGAATAAGTAAATGCATATAAGTCGAAGTTTATCTGTAACTTTTAGAAGGTAAAAGTGATATCTCGGCCGCTCGATGATTTGATTTGACTTATGTGCTGGGACCGGTCAGAACTGAATTGACGTGTTCGATTAAGTTCTATGTCGAATAAATCGGAGATCGAGAAACCTAAATGCTTGACTAATCATTCCACATAATTGTCAGCATGATATCTAACAGAGGACTGTACGATCCCTTATCTAAAGGAAAACATTGATTAGATCAGAGTTTGACAGCGTCTTTGAGAGCTACGATTGCAAATCGGATTGTACTTGTGCATATAGTTACTAGACTTATTCAAGTGGGAGACTGTTGGAATAGTGTCTAAGGCTGCAACTATATTCGGCAAGTATTTGACCCGATTGTGCATGGTCCTTTTGGGTTGCCTTCACCATAGCAACTTGACAGGATGATTTATTATGAGAGAATAAATATTATTAATATATTATGAGAATAATATAAGGAATAATAATATTGTTATTTGATTAATATAAGTCATAAATTAATTAATATTAATTTGGTGACTTAAAGAGATTAATTAAATAAGAGGGTATAAACTGTCAATTGTTTGATAGTTACACTTTAGACTGTAAATCCACATTGGATAGAGGATAGACGAATTCTAGAAGCTAGGGATAACTTAAAATCGTCCAAGGTTATCTATGGAATGGATTTGGATTGCTTTAAGGAAAGATTATCCAACTAGGGTTTAAGCTGAAACCCTTAAGGAGTCTACAAGTATAAATAGACCCTCTGGCCAAGGGAATTCGACATCTCATCTCAAGTAGAGAATCCCTGGCCGAATTTCCTCCCCTCTCCTCTCTGTCAAATCATCCTCCTTGCTAGTTGGTGTTTGTAAGCCATTAGAGGAGTGACAATTGTGACTCTAGAGCTCCAAGACAACAAGATCAAACAAGAGATTCAAAGGTAAACTTCTAGATCTGTTTTGTATTGTTCTTATACCTAATTAGTCATTAGAAATCTTGGATTCAAAGCATGTTTAATTAGAAAGCCTAGATCCAAGCATTAGGGTTTTGCATGCGCACATAGGAAAGTTCTTATGGCTTAAACCCATCAAAGGCTACGGTACCCTAATTGTCATAGAAAATCTTCATAAGCACCTTTACAGCTGGTACAATTCCAAGGTCTCCGATGAAGTTCTTTGGACATATCACATCCTTCGATGCTTCACCTGCTACTATATAGTCTAATTCACACGTTGAATCATCTACAGTCTCATGTTTGGAACATTTCCAAGAAAATTCTCCTCCATTTAGGGTAATTATCCAGCCCGACTGGGAGCGAAAATTATCTCTTTCTGTCTGAAAGCTGGGGTCACTATACCTTGTCACTCTTTAGTCATCACTCCCACGAAGTGTAAGGACCCAGTCCTTAGTCGTTTGCAAGTACTATAGAATGTTCTATACCACAGTCTAGTGAGCTTTACCAGGATTCCCTTGATATCGGCTAACCATGCTTTGAGCAAAGGTTACATTAGGGCGAGTACATGTCATAGTATTCATGATCGATCCAACAGAAGAAGCATGTGGTATTCGACTCCTTTTTGCTATCTCATCACCTGCACTTAGACTCTGAGCCTTACTCAGTTTGGTATTTCTTTGGATAGGTAAGCCTCATTTCATCGACTCCTCCATGCTAAAACGTTTCAACACCTTGGCCAAGTAGGTAGTTTAACTAAGTCCTATTAGTCTTTTACTCCTGTTTCTTAATATCCTTAACCTTAGAATATAAGCAGCTTCTACGAGGTCCTTCATAGCGACACACTTCCCAAGACATGACTTAACCTCCTGTAAGGTTGGGATGTCATTTCCTATGAGTAGTATGCCATCCACATATAACACCAGAAAGCTAACTATACTCACACTAGCTTTAACATAAACACATGACTCATCCTCGCTTCATGAGAAACCAAACTCTTCGACTTTCTCATCAAAATAAAGATTCCATCTGCGAAATGCTTTCTTTAATCCACAAACGGATTTCTCAAGCTTACACACTCTATTAGGGTACTCTGCATTGACAAAACCCTCTGGCTGATACATATAAACATCATCAACCAACTTCCCATTAAGGAAGGCGGTTTTGACATCCATTTTCCATATTTCATAATCATGAAATGCAACTATCGCTAGCATAACCCTTAAAGATTTAATCTTAGCCACTAGTGAAAAGGTCTCGTCATAGTCAACTCTAGGAGTTTTAGTAAAGCCTTTCACAACCAATCATGCCTTATAAATGTGTCCTTTCCCATCCATGTCGGTCTTCTTCTTGAAGATCCATTTGCACCCGACTGTCTTACGACCTGCTACATTGTGAACCAAGTTCTAAACTTGATTGTTATACATGGACTGAATCTCCCTATCCTTTACGTCTTTCCATTTAGTAGACTCAGGGCTTGCCATGGCTTCTTATTAGTTGTTAGGTTCATCTAAATTTACAAGTGTACTATCGCAGATAAATGTATCACCTTCAGTAGTAAGATAAGTCTATTCCTAATACTCTATGGAGCGCCCTATGACAGTAGCGATATCATATGCCGAAGTGTTGTGCCAACAACTGAGCCATCTCAGTCATTTCTCCAATGACCTCATCCCTCTCATGCTCAGTTCGCACAACATGTGCTTCCATGGAAAATAGCTGTTGCCGCAGAGCGGCAATCTCAGCTTCGGGGGAGCGATTCTCCCTTGCAGGATTCACTGGTGGGGCGGGGTGGTCCTGTTGCGCCTCGCTGACAGGTGATGTGGCGAAGTCCTCACCTGAGTCTTGTCCTTCCTCCATGTCATCATTGATCTCCTTCAGGCTCATCTTCAATCATCCTGTGAGCCACTACGACTTGATGAAACTGAATGCCCTACTGCTCCCCTTCCATAGCGACTGAGAGGAGGTATACGAATAAACTATCATTACTCCTAGGACGCTTCAATTATTGTATAGATTGAGTTGATGTTCTCTTCTTGGTGATAAAGAGGTATGTTTTTAGGTTCCCTAGCCATCACGATTTCCTTGGGACATGTGATAGTTGTACCTTGGAGGAAATGTAGTTGATCAGGCTACATCCACTCCTTGATACGAGTATAAACAGTCCTGGTTTAACCGAGATGTTAGTATTATCTTGTTTGGTTCGGTATTATGTTCTTTTTCCTAATTCAAACAAGCAAGGATGTTTTATTGTTATGTTTTGCTTGTTTTGTTCAGATTTGAGTTAGTGCCTCTTTTGGTTAATAGTTTCATATCAATGTGTGGTTAGATATGCTAGTTCACTATAAACAGAGCTCTGATACCAACCTGTCACACCCCCGAAGCAGACGGCGGAAACATCCGAGGGATCTTGTGACTTAAATTGAATACCATCACAATGAATATACATGAATCAAAACATAAATCATCACCATGCATTGAAATGATACAACTGATATTTTTTACATCCAGTACATTGTTTTAAACATTACAATTTCATAACATAAACTGTCTGATAGATATCATAAGCAAAACATCCAGACATTACTTGGTACTTATTCTCCGGTTTACATGTTACCTGAGAATACAAGTTAATTTTGAAAAATGTCAACATATGAAATATTGGTGAGTTCATAAGCAATGTTGTAGTAAAATGATTTGGTGTAGTTTGTAATACCCAGAAAATCCGATATTTTCTGAAAAGATCATTGTTTATAAAAAGTGTGAAGATCCGTGAATATATGCTTGTTGATTTTCAAAACATGTATAATTGTTGAACTTCTGTAATGATCGCACAAGTGAAAATGTTGAACTTCCCAGGAAAAGCCGATGTTTTCCCATTACGTGAAACACAGTGAATTCTCAATTTGTTATATCGTCACGACGAATGATTTTTGATTACTCGGGTGGCTTTGGATTAATTAGGGTTTGTGATTCGTTATAATCATGCGTTTGGAAATGTCTAGTTTATACCTACAGGTTTCAAACGATCCTTAAAGGTGTCGCCCGTCACTACTCAATTAATCCCACAACCATGATTACTTTTGATTAACGCCCTAAATCTGTTTACCTTGATTACTCGTAAGCCTAACATACAAGGAAAAAGGGAGTACGAAGTCTCGTTATATTCCGTGAGTTATTTAGGCTGTCGGGAATACGAAAGGCACGTTGACCCAACTCGCATTTGATTTCTTGACCTCACTAGCAATACTAATGGGCCACTAGGGCCCAATAGCACATTAGAGCCATTGAAAGTCCTTTTACATGAAATCGGGTCATAGGAGGCCGAATAGCACATAAGCATATTCCCTTTGGGCCCAAAGATCATGTTAATGGGCTAGCAAGGCCCAACAAACATGATTTGAAACTTCCAAGCCCAAAGCTTGTAAGTTTGCTCATTGTAGTTATCGCATATTTATATAGATGGTTTGGTTTAACGCTTGTTGTTTTGTATTGATTCGAGACCGAATCACTTCGTTTGTAACGATATTTGTCGTTGAGAGTGTATTTGTTTCCCATTTCGTCAATAGTTGTGGATCTTGTATTTTTGTATTAATGAATTAATTGTTTAAAAGTGGAATTTGACCCTTTTTACTACCCTTCTTTTATAAAAAAAAACACTTTTGGTCCTTTTATATAAAATAATTTCTTTTTTAGACCTTAAAACATTTTCTTGACACTTTTGTATTATTTATTTGATGAAAACACAATTTTAACCCAAAATTTATTTTGTTGACAACTTCAGCCCTTCCAGAATAATGTTTCTCGGTTAAAGCCCCATTTTTCATAACTTTTATAGTTTTGGCCCAAAATCTAAAAACTTTACATTTTGGTCCTTTTTGATAGTGAAAAGCATTTTTGACTCATAAAATGATTTTGTCAGGCTAATTACCCCCTGTTTTACAGAAAGTTTCATTTCAGCCCCTAAAATTTATCATTTTTTGCATTTTGAGGCTTATTGGGCCGAAAGCCCAAAATTAGCCCATTAAGCTAAAAATTTACATTTTAAGTGCCTTGAAAATTCTAAGGTTTAGAAAAATGATTATAGAAACTGTTTTGACCCTTTTGACCTTCAAGATACCATGACTTGTCGGTTTGTATCCCAAGTTTTGTATTTTTGACAATTTAAGCCCAAAAATGGGTTTTACGTTAGAATATGTTCATCGTGACCTTGTAAGCTATTATTCTTAACTTGTTTAGTGTAAAATAGCTTAGATTATGTTTTTTTTCCTCTCTCATGTCATAGATCTCTGGTTTATACCCATTTTTGGTAACATATTCATCACAAAACACATGAAATCACACACATACATCCATCAAATCACACATAGCATACACATACACATAGATCTACACATTTTCTTGTATTCCCCCCATAAAACTTGTGAAAACCGATAAAGAAAGGGGTATGAAGCTCACCTTGAGTTGTGGTTTCGGTTTTGAAGAAGATTGGGAGAAGTTTGGTGCTATTTTCGGTCCTAGCAAGTTTCTTGGATGGATCTCGAACTTAGTGTGCTCTAAGATGAAAGATCATGAATTTGAATGGATTAAGAGATGATTTTTGTTGAAAAGAAGTGAGTTAAAGAATGGATCAAACATCAACTTACCTTGGATGATGATTTTTGTGGAAGAATCTATTTGAGAGAGTTTCTTGAGAGAATTTTGAGTGAAGTGTGTGTGTATTTGTTTGGATTCATCCGAGAGGAAGAGAGGGAGATGAAGAGAGAGACCTTGATAAGATATTTGTTGGGAAGTATGAGTTGCATGCATGGACACCCCACAAATAAAAATGAGGTGGCACAAAAGTCAACTCTCCTTCTTCATGCTTTGAGATTGGGCCGAGAATTAGAGAAAAAGAAGGAAATTTTTGGGCCTTTGGTGTTTAACCCATATTATGGCTTAATTAGATGATTCTTAGCCCAAATAATTCAAGAAATGATTTATATGGCTCATTAGGGCTAATTAGGTTAGTTATCGCCCAATAAGGTCCATTTGGGTATTTTATTTCATTCTAGGCCCAATATGGCCCAAAAATTTTAAAATATATGGAAGTGGGTCCAATTAGAGCCCATTTAAGAGTTTTAAGCCCAAGAGAGTCATATTGGAAGCTTATTGGCCCGTTGGGCCCAATAAGGAAATCCTAGTCCAGAATGGACTTAAACCGGGATTTCTAGGGTTTCCAATTCTTTGTTGACTATTTGTAGTGCTTGTATGAAGTGTTTGATTGAAATTCTGTTGTTATTGAATAAGCATCCTACATGCTTTCACATTGTTGGTTCCCATTTGTTATTATTGTTAAATGTTTATAAGGTATCGAATTTCCTGGTTGGGACACATAGATCAATGATTATTAGGGTTGCATGCACACCTTAGGAGTGTTAGAATGCTCAAAACCCAACAGTGGTATCAAAGCCTAGACTTGTTTTCTTAAATACTTGATGCAAATTGCTGAAAAATATCGAAAATCTGCATTCTGCACAGTTGACTTGTCGTGTCCTTCATGGAACTCGCCGAGTCCATGCATATATTCAACCAACTCGCTGAGTCAGTTCATGCACTCGACGAGTTGGCAGGCCTGAGTGCAGATTTTCGAGTTTTGGTGTTGAAATTGGTCTAGAATCATTACCTTAAACTGTTTTGAACTTATAAAACCTGTTTTTGATGTGGTAATGATGATGGTGGACCAATTTCAAAGTTATAATCAAAGTTTCAAGTTTATATATGCTTATATGATTATTGGAAGTTGTTGATTATGAATATTCATGAACTTATGAGTTTTGATAGATCATAAGAATTGTTTGAAAATTGTTTGATAGAATAATTCTTGATCTTTATGACATTGAATGAACTACATAACTTGTCCTCAAGTTATGGAATTCCAAAAGTTGTTTTTTCATTTAAATGTCTTTTAAAAAGTCATAAGTTACACTTTTGAAGAGTTTTTGTCTAATAAATGTTTTTATGGACTCCATAACTTGTCCTCAAGTTATGGATTTCCAAGAGACTCTTCATTAAAAGTTTTAAATTCTAAATTAAAACTCATAGGTTATGAATATCCAAAAGTTTATGAATTGTTCAATACTTGCCCTCAAGTTTTGGAATTTGTAAAGTCTCACACAAACTTTAATTCCAAACCCTTAGAGTTTTAAAAGTTAAAATTCAACCTTTATACTATTATGAAATTAATGGTTAATATTGATATATATGTATAAGATTAAAATGGCAGTTTAATGGGTGTTCACTCTGACCCACCACTTCCTTGATCAGTGGAGGGTTGTTAGCCGAATGAGTAGAACAATGACTTTAAATTCTCATTAAAAGTATAATGATGATTCACACCTTGTTTTCTGATCCTCGGCATCATAGTGTCACACCCCGAAAACTGAGGGCGGAAACATTTCCAGGGTGGACCCCACGTTGAGTATCAAATCCAATGCACATAGTAAGCAAAGTAATCAACCATTACATTACATATCAAAGTTTACATTTGTTCAAAAGTAAAGTTGTACATTCGTAATACATAGTATATATGAAAAAAAGTAGAGACGAGTCTTCTATATGCTCCGTCTTCTCCAAAAGGATCGCTAGGTACCTGTCTTATGTTGACCTGAGAATACAAGCAGTTTGAAAATCAGCATAAAGCTGGTGAGTTCATAAGATGTTTGTTTTGTGAAAATGTACGAGTTTCCTTTGGTTTACCGAAAAGTTTGTTATCCAAGAAAATCCCATATTTTCTTAAAAGTATTGTTTAATTAATTGTTAGGTTAAACGGTTCTGGTTACGTTTAACTATGATCCCAGAAAAGTCCCATACTTTCCTGATTATATGTTACCGATTGTGAAGGATATAAAGTTATCTGGTTTATTACACTTTTCTAGTTATGTAACGTTCCCCAGGAAAGTCCCATACTTTCTTAAAAGTAAGTTTAGTTATTAAATTTTGATGTAATGATTGATTTCCATTCGTACCTATTGAATTAACTAGGTATTCTGGTATCCTAATGGTGTTACACTGGAGTGTACCTAGATATGTGTCTTCGTATTCGTATTCCTATTCTTAATAATATTCATATACTTATTCGTATTCATATTAGATTTGTAATCCTATTCGTATTCGCATTCTCATTCGTATTCGTATTCGTATTCGTATTCCTAGTCCGATTCCTAATCCTATTCGTATTCGTATTCGTATTCGTATTCGTATTCGCAGCCGTATTCCTATCCCTAATCCTCCTCCTAATACTATTCGTATTCGTAGTCGTATTCGTATTCGCAGTCGTATTCGTATCCCTAATCCTACTCCTAATACTATTCGTATTCATATTCGTATGAGTTCTTTAGTATTCCTATTCGTTTTATTCCTAATTATAGTTTCGTATTCGTTATGTTCCTACTTATAGTTTCGTATTTGTTTTGTTTCCAATTATACTTTCGTATTCGTTCTATTCCTGGTTATAGTTTCGTATTCGTTTTTGTATTAGTTCTAATTGATGATTAGTATGAATTATTCGCAGATTATGAAATATAATTTAGATTGTAACACTTTATCAAGAAATCTATGATTAGTTTGAAAGCTAACTTCGTAATTCGAACTATTTAATAAACTCAGTTTTTAATAGTAGAGCATATAGAATGAAATCAATTGAACTGCAAAATAATAAGTTGGAGTAGAAGATTTCCTTGTACTTTTTCTTGTATTCCCCCTGAAAACAGTGAAAACAGTTGAAAAAAGGTAGGGGTAAGAACTCACCGGACTCGGAAATACGACGGTATCGGACACTAATCGTTGGTTCAGGGCTTGATTACTCATGATGTCCATATGTAAAATGAAATAATGTCCATATATATCTAATTAGATTTACAATCACTAATTATATGGAACATTACACTCCAATGAGATTAAACATCTCAAAACGAGTGTTTGGAGTGACCCAGGTGATATCTACCGACGTGTAATGGTACTAGGGACTTGGGATTTGAGTTTAATCCCCAAGAGTAAACATTTTAGGGAGTTTACAACCATAAAACACATACATACATGAGTTCACGGCCGTGAACTCATGTTGGTGTGATTTTGAGTGCTTAATGGCTTGTTTGGACTTGGGAAATATTGGAATGGATTTCTAAAATGCCTTGGAAGGAATTAAGGGGACTTATACCATGTTTAAGGGAGTTCACGGCTATAAACTTGGAGTTTACGACTGTAAACTCTCCCATGGTCTTGAATAATTGATTTAAGGCACTTAGGACAATCACATGTGATTCTAGTAATTTTTCCAAGCCTTGGGGTGATTTAGGGCATCATTCAACACATATTTGGGAGTTTACGGCCTAAGGGTATGAGCTATGGCCGTAAACTCTTATATGTTGTATTTTGATATGTTTAAGACCCCCAAACTATTTTTAGATGGTCCTAGGATTTATCACAAGGCTATTGGTTGAGTTTCATGGCATTTGGACATGTTAAAAGGAGTTTACTCTCTATTTTTGAGGGGTTTACAGCCCAAGCATGAGCCTTGGCCATAAACTCCCTTTTACTCCTCAAAATTAATGTTCATGATATTCTAAGGCAATTACCATTATTCTAAAAGTCATATCTAGGTCTAGTTTGAGTCATGGAAGGGTTTAAGGGCTTAAAAACCCTTTAAATATGGGTTTACGGCCTAAGCACCTTCCAGGGCCGTAAACTCATATAGAAGGCTCTAAATCATGATTAAATCTCGAATTTGAAGGTCCAATATGATACACAATGAGTTAAAGAAGGTACCTTGAAGATTTGAAGCCTTAAACTTCAGATTTTGACCCTTAAATCTAGTTTGAGGAGAGAGGTTGGAGAGAGATGGTTGTGAAGTGAAGCAAAAGCCTCAAATGAAAGCTTGGGTCACTTTAAATAGTGTCCATGTTTGGGACACGGTGGAATTCTACCCGATACCAGCATTAGACGGGGCTTTTGGTCGCACCCGACCAAATTGCCGTAATCCGATATGGCTGATTCTAAAAATGTCCCGATCACTAATACGAGGTGTTGGAATGACTTCTAAGGGTATTAGGACACTCATTAAGTCATAAAATAAAATCCACATTAATGACTTAATTAATTGATGGAAATCGGAAACGGCGATTGGATGATCGAAATGAGTCGCGAAAAGGGGTACAAGCAATGAAACGAAATTTCGGGTTGTTACATTATCCCCCCGTTAGAGGGAATTTCGTCCCAAAATTCAAAGATTTGAACAAAAATTGCAAAGTGAAAAGAGATATGAGGATGAATCTACTGCTTCGGGTCTTCACGCTTCCAAGTGGAATCGGGTCTCCGCTTGACGTTCTAGTGAACCCTCACTATCGGGAAGCGTCTTGGTTTCGTTTGGTAGATACTTCTTAAAGACCGAGACGTGAAGTACCAGAGGAATGTTACTAAGTTCCAAGGGTAATTGAAGTTTGTAGGCTACGGAATCAATCCTAATGAGGATTTCGAAAAGTTCTATATTCCTTGGGATACGTGTTTCAGAATGTAACACACCATCTTTCTCATTGTTGGCTACCTTGATGATGGACGTTTCGATTACTAATCGAGGACTATGATTATGAAGAGGTTCGAATGAATGGGTAACATTTTATCATTCAGGACTAGAATTGAAAAAGGATTGCAAGCAGAAGGGTTGTCGAAAAGGAATATACCCGAGGCAACGGTGGGATCGGCGGCTGCCTCCCCTTGTCCTATAGCTAGGACTCTTCCAGTGTTGCCCGTTGTTGCTGCATTAGGGCAGTTTCTCTTATAATGCCCGACTTTACTGCAACCATAACAAGCCTGACTGATGCCCGCTCCGGAAGCTTGATTTGTTAGTGTTCTGCAACTCCGTGCAAGGTGACCCTCTTGGCCATAATTTTTGCAAACTTTTACACGACAGGGACCGGGAATATAGTGGTGATAACTGCACTGGTTACACCACGGGAGAACACCGGCATATTCGATGATAGGTGCTCGAGCTGGGAAACCTACGACAGAAATAGTAGCAGGGGTAGTGGCAGTGTGGGCCGCCACCATCTGTTGTTTCTTCGAGATCTCTTGTAACGGCTGACATTTCTCCCCCGCCTCCCAGTACTTTCTTTTCTCACCACTTCTTTCTATAGGCTCAAGAGTGGTAGCTGCTTCCTCTACGTCCTCACTATGGTCGATCAAGATTTGCGCTAGGCATTTGGCGCTGTCGTATGTATCCGGCTTCGCAGCTAAGACGTTCCCTTTGGTTGGTTGGGTTAATCCCCAGATAAACCTCTCAATCTTCTTACTTTCCGGGGTAACCATCCCTGGACAAAGAAGCGCTAAGTCATCAAATCTGGATGTGTAGGCAGCGATATCAGAACCTTTCATCTTCAGGTTCCAGAGTTCATGTTCCAGCTTCTGAATTTCACCCCGAGGGCAATACTCTGCGTGCAGAAGTTCCTTCATAACTTCCCAACCCATAGCATTGGCTACAGGTAGAGTTAGAGATTTGACTCGGCCGTTCCACTAAGTCAGAGCTTTATTAGTGAGAGTGCAGGCGGCAAACTTCACCTTGTCGGATTCTAAACAAGCACAGATCTCGAAGATAGATTCGATCTTCTCTAACCACCGAGTTAGAGCAATGACACCTCCAGTGCCATCGAAGAATGTGGGTTTCGCGTTCATAAAGTCTTTATAGGAACATTCCTTTCGGTGTCCCTGGCTACCTTCCTGGTTTTGAGGCTAGGGACCACCTCCTGAACTACCGGGGTTCGTTTGCGACATGGCTGCTGAAAATGCTGCAGTTAAAACTGACTGAAGGGTTGCCAGGTCGATTTGAAGAGAAGGTGGTGGTGGAGGGTTGTTGTTGGTCTTTGAGCTAAATCTCTTTCTTGGAGGCATCTTGATCTAATAAGATCAGGAAAGAGAGGATGGTAAGTCCTCCGAATTGAATCAAGAGATATGATACAAAGGATATCTCTTTATGACATACATAGAATTCTATTAAGTGATAAAGCAGGAAGGAGTTATCAAAACAGATAAATTATCGCTTAAAAGGATGATTGAGTAGCAATGCTGGGATGAGGAATTCTATAACGGATTTGGCTCGAGAAATACTCCCATAGTATTTCATGATTCGCTGCAGCGACGGCTCATTGTTTGGGTAATGGGTAAGTTTTAGGCATGTCGTACACCACAGTCACTCCCAAGCACATGTTGGTCGTGTCTCGAATGAATAAAGTTGGCCAGGCTATATTGATCCTAGACACGACTACATAACTGCCCAGGTTTAACCGCAACGTACAACACCCATTTACTTATGTTTTCTTCTACTTGTAGTTACGGATTTCGACGGTTAGGTATACTTGTATACTTTTGAAAATACTTATACTTCGAGGTATACTTTTAGTTCCGAGCACTTAGGCCCCTTAGTGTTTATAGTTTTATACCATGTAAGGTTTGGTATACTCCATTCACTATAAACAAGGGCTCTGATACCAATCTGTCACACCCCGAAAACCGTGGGCAGAAACATTTCCGGGATGGACTCCACGTTGAGTATCAAATCCAATGCACATAGTAAGCAAAGTAATCAACCATTACATTACATATCAAAGTTTACATTTGTTCAAAAGTAAAGTTGTACATTCGTAATACATAGTATATATGAACAAAAGTAGAGACGAGTCTTCTGTATGCTCCGTCTTCTCCAAAAGGATCGCTAGGTACCTGTCTGATGTTGACCTGAGAATACAAGCAGTTTGAAAATCAGCATAAAGCTGGTGAGTTCATAAGATGTTTGCTTTGTGAAAATGTATGAGTTTCATTTGGTTTACTGAAAAGTTTGTTATCCAAGAAAATCCCATATTTTCTTAAAATTAATGTTTGATTAATTGTTAGGTTACACGGTTCTGGTTACGTTTAACTATGATCCAAGAAAAGTCCCATACTTTCCTGATTGTATGTTACCGATTGTGAAGGATATAAAGTTATCTGGTTTATTACACTTTTCTAGTTATGTACCGTTCCCCAGGAAAGTCCCATACTTTCCTAAAAGTAAGTTTAGTTACTAAATTTCGATGTAATGATTGATTTCCATTCGTACCTATTGAATTAACTAGGTATTCTGATATCCTAATGGTGTTACACTGGAGTGTACCTAGATACGTGTCTTCGTATTCGTATTCCTATTCTTAATCATATTAATATACTTATTCGTATTCGTATTAGATTTGTAATCCTATTCGTATTCGCATTCTCATTCGTATTTGTATTCGTATTCCTAGTCCTATTCCTAATCGTATTCATTTTTGTATTCGTATTCGTATTCGTATTCGTATTCGCAGTCATATTCCTATCCCTAATCTTACTCCTAATACTATTCGTATTCGTATTCATATTCGTATCCGCAGTCGTATTCGTATCCCTAATCCTACTCCTAATACTATTCGTATTCGTATTCGTATGATTTCTTTAGTATTCCTATTCGTTCTATTCCTAATTATAGTTTCGTATTCGTTCTGTTCCTAGTTATAGTTTCGTATTCGTTCTGTTTCCAATTGTACTTTCGTATTCGTTCTATTCCTAGTTATAGTTTCTTATTCGTTTTCATATTAGTTCTAATTGATGATTAGTATGAATTATTCGCGGATTATGAAATATAATTTAGATTGTAACACTTTATCAAGAAATCTATAATTAGTTTGAAAGCTAACTTCGTAATTCGAACTATTTGATAAACACAGTATTTGATATTAGAGCATACAGAATGAAATCAATTGAACTGAAAATAATAAGTTGGAGTACAAGATTTCCTTGTACTTTTGCTTGTATTCCCCCCTGAAAACAGTGAAAAGAGTTGAAAAAGGGTAGGGGTATGAACTCACCGGACTCGGAAATGCGACGGTTTCGGACACTAATCATTGGTTTAGGGCTTGATTACTCGCGATGTCCCTATGTAAAATGAAATAATGTCCATATATGTCTAATTAGATTTACAATCACTAATTATATGGAAAATTACACTCCAATGAGATTAAACACCTCAAAACGAGTGTTTGGAGCGACCCGGGTGATATCTACGGACGTGTAATGGTACTAGGGACTTGGGATTTCAGTTTACTCCCCAAGAGTAAACATTTTAGGGAGTTTACAACCATAAAACACATACATACATGAGTTCACGGCCGTGAACTCATGTTGGTGTGATTTTGAGTGCTTAATGGCTTGTTTGGACTTGGGAAATATTGGAATGGATTTCTAAAATGCCTTGGAAGGAATTAAGGGGACTTATACCATGTTTAAGGGAGTTCATGGCTATAAACTTGGAGTTTACGACCGTAAACTCTCCCATGGTCTTGAATAATTGATTTAAGGCACTTAGGACAATCACATGTGATTCTAGTAATTTTTCCAAGCCTTGGGGTGATTTAGGGCATCATTCAACACATATTTGGGAGTTTACGGCCTAAGGGTATGAGCTATGGCCGTAAACTCTTATATGTTGTATTTTGATATGTTTAAGACCCCCAAACTATTTTTAGATGGTCCTAGGATTTATCACAAGGCTATTGGTTGAGTTTCAAGGCATTTGGACATGTTAAAAGGAGTTTACTCTCTATTTTTGAGGGGTTTACAGCCCAAGCATGAGCCTTGGCCATAAACTCCCTTTTACTCCTCAAAATTAATGTTCATGATATTCTAAGGCAATTACCATTATTCTAAAAGTCATATCTAGGTCTAGTTTGAGTCATGGAAGGGTTTAAGGGCTTAAAAACCCTTTAAATATGGGTTTACGGCCTAAGCACCTTCCAGGGCTGTAAAGTCATATAGAAGGCTCTAAATCATGATTAAATCTCGAATTTGAAGGTCCAATATGATACACAATGAGTTAAAGAAGGTACCTTGAAGATTTGAAGCCTTAAACTTCAGATTTTGACCCTTAAATCTAGTTTGAGGAGAGAGGTTGGAGAGAGATGGTTGTGAAATGAAGAAAAAGCCTCAAATGAAATCTTGGATCACTTTAAATAGTGTCCATGTTCGGGACACGGTGGAATTCTACCCGATACCGGCATTAGACGGGGCTTTTGGTCGCACCCGGCCAAATTGCCGTAATCCGATATGGCTGATTCTAAAAGAGTTCCGATCACTAATACGAGGTGTTAGAATGAGTTCTAAGGGTATTAGGACACTCATTAAGTCATAAAATAAAATCCACATTAATGACTTAATTAATTGACGGAAATAGGAAACGAAATCGGAAACGGCGATTGGATGATCGAAATGAGTCGCGAAAATGGGTACAAACAATGAAACGAAATTTCGGGTTGTTACACATAGTCTCATAACTTGATAGGGCACAATCGAGATTGAAACATGCCATTGAAAATTTCAATGAATCTCAAAAGATCTAGGAGTTTCAAATCCAATTAAAACCTAATAAATTATGTTGTTTTTCATGGTGGAAATTGGTGAATCGTCATTCGCCTACCTTCAAATATTTTATAGCTTGGATTACGACATCCCTCTTCCAAGTTATAAAATATTGTGTTGGGTCCTAGCCTTAATATTTCATATTGGGTGTTATATTAATGACTTGAATCAACTAACTTGATTATCTCCCATGATAGATGTCTTGTTCAGACAACTACGATATTCCCAAATCTGTTGGAAGAAGCTTTCCTCTTAAAGATGATGTACCTCAACATCTTGCTTCTTTTCCTCCACCTCCTCCAATTATTCTCCCTAACCCACAAGTTTAAGGTCACTCAAGCCCTATTGAAAAGCAAGATCCATGTGTAAACACATCTTGGTGATGAAGTCACAAATTGACAAGCCGGGAGAGTTGGGTGTCAAAGTCTTGTGAAAGTTGGATGTTCAATCACTTTCTTGGTAACATAGTGAGTCCCTTTGGGACTTCTATGAGACAGACTATGACATGACCCTTAATGATCTTATCTATTTGCTTGGTGCTGCGTAATCAGCAATGATTTGGAACACTAGTAAAGCAAACTCTATCAGAATATCAACTTCCCAAACCTTAAATGGACATTGACAATGGTAGCATTGGTTATCTAGAAAAGGATTTCTCTTCGCAATGGAAAGGGATCGGCCATAGTCAACTCGGTTGAACAAATGGCAAAGAGAAAGGCTAAGTCTGAGATAGTCTCATGTGTCATTACCAAAGGGTCCATATGTTTTATTGCCAAAGGGAGGGACACTGATTGCGAAGCTGCCATATTTCCCTGAAAGATCATAAAATTGATCAAGTCAAGAAGTTTGACTCTACTTCAGTTAAAGTCCATTGTCTAACTCTATTAAGTTCCTATTTGGAGATTCTTATTACATAATGTGAATGGGTCACATGTTGATAGTTTTGAGAATCAAAGAAAAGATAGGAAGCTTAAAGGAAATATATGTTGATTCTGATTGTGAAGATGGGTTTCAATCGCATGGTTCGGTGCTCAGAATTTTGAGCTGTTACTTGAGAGTTATGATATATTACTTAGGAATAGATAACAACAAGGTTTTCATATGGATTGTAAGAATAAGTTTTTCCGCAAAGTTTTTAAAATAAAAAAAGTGTTTTTAATTTTATTTATTTTTAAAAAAAATATCCTCACAATGGCATTTGTGAAAATTGTTGCTTATATGTTTCCAGTAATAGAAATATTGGAAATTGGATTTGATTCTTTCGTTTGTGGTAGTGTCAGAATTTACCAAATGAGGAAAGGTTCTCATCACCCAAGTTTCAATTGGATGGAAACTTGGAATCATACAAGCTGTATTGTATGACGGATGAGAATTTTCATCTTTGGAAAATTATGACTAATTCCTTATGTGAACAAGGATAGGACTAAAGGGATCGAGTACACATGCTTGTGCACTAGTCAAGTCCACCACAAAGATTGATAAGACTATTCGTCATGATTGCTAAATCTTAGTAAATATGGTTATACTTACAAGTTTAAGTATAATTATGAAGCATTGAAAAGTTTTCATTGTGTGACAGAACGAATGGGAAATAATCAAATTAGGCAAAAAGATAAAAGTTTCTCAAATCTGAAAAGATGGGAGAGTACTTTAGTATCGTGTTTTATGGTCATCTTAATGATTAAGATACCATATCACAAATTCATACTCTAAGGACATCTTAGTGCATTGTTATGACTAAGAAGAGGGGTCATGAATTGTTGGAATGGTTAAAATCAAGAAGATGAATCATACTTTGTTCTAAAACAACTCTTAGAGTCATACTCCAAGATTGTAACATTGAGTGACATAAAGTAAGGTTTAAAACACTTATCAAATGTAGTGTAAAATGTTTTCTACTCCTGTAGATTTGAAATTGGTAAGTTGTGATGTCTTGGATAAGACAAAGACCAACTAAGACCAATTGTGTGAAGTGTCTATCTTGATAAGAATCCGCACTATCCCTTGAATATTTGATTTGTCAAGGAATGGTTCTTGACTAGGGAAACTTATATGTCAAGAGGACAGTGGGAGTCTTAAAGATCCTGAAAGGATTTCAAGATTTAATCAAGAGTAAAACCTGAGTTTTATCACTAGCACACGACTTAAGGTTTGCAACCTATTAAGTTGACATAATTCTTGTTTCTGTGTCTGTTCCTATTAAGTTGACTATGCATGTGAGTTCTGTTAGTTCTAAATTGTGTGCATAACAACTTGAAAGCATTGGTGGGCCTTGTGCTACCAGGGGACAAGAAATAAAGAATTAACAAGTTCAATCCATGTAAGGCTGAATTTCTCACTAACCTTGTCTTGTGATTATGGTTTTGACAAATTCACATGGATAGGAACTCATACACAATAAAATCTAAGTGTCATAAGGTTTCTCTCCGATTTATGAGAATGATGGTGAGGAAACACTTTCACTAAGTAGATTTTAAGTAGATAGGAATTGTGTTATTTGCATTTTCAAAAGTCGTTATGGAGCGTGTGTGGTTAACCGGCACACTAACATGGACTTGTGAGAAATGGCAAAGGTCTAAACAATTGAGACTATGATTACGGCATCCCTTTTCATAGGTCTTGAAATTGCTTAGACACACATGTGAGTTATCTACAGAAAGGTATATGAAGCTACATTTTAGAAGTCCAACCGATTTCCGAATACATGTCAAAGCTAGTGGGAGAATAAGTGTAATGCTAATAATCATCATGTTAGTGGGAGCATGATAATTATGATTATTATTATTGCAAGCTAGCAATGTTAATTATAGAAAAACAAAACTTTCAATTCGTCAAGTTTCAGGGGTAGAAAAATTGTTTTGCTATAATTAAGGGAGAGGAAATTATACTTCAATTCAATTCTAAAAGCTTAGATTGAGATTATAATTATCTTTAGTCAAGCATATATATATATATATATATATATATATATATATATATATATATATATATATATATATATATATACACATCTATTTTATGTTGGAATGGTTCAACTTAAAGAAATTCTATATATATATATATATATATATATATATATATATATATATATATATATTGCATTATCAAAATTCGGCTATGATTACGACATCCCTCTTCATAGTTAAATTTTGAAAACATGGCAAATAAAAAATATTGTAGCAAAAGACTGGTCTAGTATCATGTCTTTATGTGAGACATCATGAATCGTGTCCCATATGCTTCAGATATAGGATCGATTTCATGTGCTATAATATTCATCCTTTCTAAATTTTCCAAATGCTCAGGGCATTTTGAAGGGAAAAGTCTAGAACTGGATATGACTAAAGTGATTAAGCAATTGTCGAGGACAATCTGAGGTTTGCCAAAGATTGGTTGCTCAGGGACATTTGGAAGTATAGTGTTAATTTTGGCAGGACCATATTGACATTTTCTGAAAAGAAGCAACTCTTGTTCAGAAGTGGTAGTCAAAATGGGACTATGGAAATGTCTCCGTAGGTGGAAGTTATTCAATCTGTGTAAGATTAGAAAACCTTAATGCAAGAAGGATGTTCAAAGCAATGTACTTTGAATATCATACCTCGTTTCCATAGAGTTGATCTTCTTTGGAATACTCTGTAATGACTAGTGACAAGGTTTTGGTTTCTTTATGCATAATCATTACAAGAGGAACATTGCACATAAGTATAAAATGTAACTGATTTCGGTAAATGGTGAGAATTAGGAATTCTTATATTTACAATAAGGATTTGGGATTGTGAAATGAGCATCATTGGAATCATGTTCAATTGATCTATTTCACAAAAGTAAAGATCATAGACAAACATAGTGTGCATACTTGGAGTATGGCATAACTATTGTTTAGAAAAACAAAGTGTACATGCTAGGAGCATGGGATGTCTGTTGTTTTTATTCAAGTGTTAAGTTGATTATTAGAAACATTATACAATGAATAATGTGTAATCAATATGGTGATAAATAAAAGGTGGTTCTATTTATATTCAAAACGGCTCTGAGACCATATTGGATTCGATTGTTATTGTGTTTCACTTTGCATGTTTTGACTTCCAGAATAGCTAGGTTTTTCTTTCGAATAACTAAGTTATTTACACACTCTACAGTCATTCATATGTTGGAAGTAGGTATGAATTAAGACTGTCATGAATCGAGTTTGTAGATAGCTAAATGTTTTTAGACATAGCAATGGTTTCTACAACATTCATGAGTGCTCATAAGTTATAAGTATTGGAATTAACCCACGCTCACTTGTATCACTTCATGGAATTTATCTTGAGTGATCGTGAGACGGTAATATCAGATAAGTCTTCAAACCTAGAGATATGAGTTGTTACCTATGAGTTGGATGTGCATTGATTGCATGAAAACCCATCAGTAATTTGATGTTATAAAACCTGCCTTTGTGTACAATTCAACAAGTAGTAGAACAAGCATATGAGTCGAAGTTTATCTGTTCCTTCTAGAAATAGAAGTGATATCTGGGCCCCTTGATGATTTTGTTTTGACCTATGTGATGGGTTTTGGTCATAAGAACATCCTATGTGCTCATACAAACCCTAATGCTTGGATCTACGTTTCTCTATTATACATGCAAGAGGATGAAGAGGAGAAGAGATGGAGGCTGCCCAAAACATGTGGAAACCCTAGACCATTAGTTCACCACGTTTTTGGGACATAAGGGTTCTATATATAGTGAGGCTATTAGGGTTATCTAACAAGGAAACCCTAATTTGGATGCTTAAGCCCTAAGCAACCCATGGACTCCTTTCCTTAAAGGCCTTGGACGATTTCTAATGGGTTTTCCCATAGAATTCATCCAACCTTATAATATAAGGCAATCCATGGCCCAATTGCAATTATCTTATAATTACAATTCCAGTCCCTTAAGTTTAATTAATCTCTTTTAGTCACAAACTTAATTCTTATTAATTCTTGACTAATATTAATTAAACAATATGATTTCTCCTTTAATATATTATTCTCATAATATATTAATAAATCATATTTAATCCTTTATCTCCATAATTCATCCTATCAAGTTGCTTTGGTGAAGGCAACACAAAAGGACCATGCACCATCGGGTCAAGTACATACCAAAATAGTTATGGACTTAGACACTAATCCAACAGTCTCCCACTTGGATAAGTCTAATAACTATTATGCGTATGACTTCAGACCCTTATCCGCAATCGTAGCTTTCCAAAGCCGCTGTCAACTCTAATCCTATCAGATACACGTGTCCTTTAGATAAGGGATCATATATTCATCCATTCTAGATATCATATAGATATAAGACATGATTTCTAATCATTGTCTCTATACTATTTCTCGACTTCCGATTTATGACGACAGATTAATTGAACAAATCAAATTAGCCCTAGCCCGGCCGAGCATTTACGTTTGTCATCACTAAATCATCGAGGGGCCCAAAGATATCACTTTTATCCTTCTTTGGATAAAAGGATAAAATAAACTTTGATTCAATGCTTACTTGCACTCTCTCGTTAAATCACACACAACAATATGTTTTATAACTCCTAGTTACTGGTGCGTTTACATATTATCAATGTGCAACCGATTTGCAAGATACAACTCACACATCTCGGTTTCAAGAATATAAGATGTTATCGTCTCACCAATCACTCGTGATAGCAATCCTTGAAGTGATACAAGTGAGCATGGGTTTAATCCAATGCTCAAATCATATTCATAAGCACTCATGAACGTTGCAACAAACATTTGCTTATGTCTAATACTCTTTATACAATCCACACACCAATTCACGACAGTCTTCATTCATACCTACTTCCAACATATGAACGACTGTGGCCCGTTCGAAAAATTTGACTGTTCTCAACCAATTAAATTATCCAGGAAGTCAAAACATGCAAAGTGAAACACAAGGATAATACTAATCCCATATGGCCTCAAACCTTTGAGCGTAAATAAAAGACCTTTTATTTATCACCATATCGATTACTCATTATTTGTTGTTTCGGGTAATCAACTTCTTACTTGAATTATTACTACACTTGTCGCATGCTCCTAGCATGCACACAATGTTTACCTATGGTTCTTACTTTTTGAAATAGATCAAATGAACACATTTCCAATCATACACATTTCACAACTCCTAATCCTTTTTCACAAATGAAAGAATATCAAATTCTTGCCACTTATGGAATATGCTAGATTCTAACATTTAATGCAATGATCCTTTCGTAATGTCATAGCACAAAAGTCACAATGACTATTGCCAATGATATTACAAAGTCCTCTATCGGAGATTGTTACAAGACAATTCCTTAGATGTGATGTCTCTCACTCAAAGTACATTCCTTTGAACATCCTTTTGCATAAAAGTTTCTAATCCAGACATAGATTTTTATAATTCAATTCCCAATATGGACACGTTCCCATATTTTCCATATGACAACTCATTCTTAATAGAATCTTATCTATTCATAATAATGTCGATATGGTCCATCCAATACTATACTTCCAACTACTCACAAGCGACCAATGCTCGACAAATTTTGGATATCCTTTGATAGTTGTTTAATTATCTTAGTCAAAACCTATTCTTGTCCTTTTTTCCCTCTAAATGTGCTAGACATTTTGAAAATTTTAGAATGGTCAAATATTACAGCATTTGCAATCGATCCTATACCCGAAGCGTATGGGACACGATGCATAATGTCTTACATAAAGATTTGATGCTTTATCAATCTTCTGCCATAATATTTTATGTGTTACGTTCTTATAATTCGAATTATGAAGAGGAATGCC
Source organism: Lactuca serriola (assembly GCF_051521515.1). Taxonomy (NCBI): domain Eukaryota; kingdom Viridiplantae; phylum Streptophyta; class Magnoliopsida; order Asterales; family Asteraceae; genus Lactuca; species Lactuca serriola. Next base: position 356,310,913 of record NC_136411.1, read on the forward strand.
GTAATCATAATCGAACTTTGAGAACACGCTATGTATCCTTGACTAAATTTATTAACATTCCACAACCTAAGCCTTTAGATTTGAAATGAAGCATAATATTCTCTCCCTTAATTATAACAAAACAACTTTACAACCCTTACGACTTTGCAAGGTATAACTCTTGTTTTTCTATAATTAATATTGCTAACTTGCAATACTTGCCTTAATAATCATACAATCATAACATTTATGCTCCCACTATCATGATGATTATTATAAACATAACACTTATGCTCCCACTAGCTTTGACATGTATTCAGAAACAGCTTAACTTTAAGAAAAACAATACCTATTGAATTTCTTAAGTCCATGTTTCTAATACCGAATGCTTTGATAATCTTTTATCAAGGCTTCTTGAACTTATACACCTTTGTCTTAGATAGCTCATATGTGTGTCTAAACAATTCAGATTAATTGCCAAATCTCACAATTCGAATCATGGAAAGGGATACCGTAACCATAATCGAATTCGAGAATACAATTTTTCACAATCACTATCTTTTTAAAATATCTCTTAGTGAAAGCATTTCCTCACAGTCATTTTCATGAAGGAGGGAACCTTATGACACTTAGATTTTAATGGTGTATGTGTTCTTATCCATGTGAATTTGTCAAAACCAAAGTTTACGACAAATTCAAACTCATATGGACCGAACTTTCTTAATCTTGATTTCTTGCCTTATGGTAGCACAGCTGCCCACCATGTCTTCCAAGTAGTTAAGCAGCTCACCTTTTCCTATCAATGTACTTTTCATTGATCAAGGTGCCTGCCTTTTATGCGTTCAAATGAGAACTCATAGAACTGACATGCATAATTAACTCAATTGGAATGGCACAGAAACAAAATAGTGTCAACACGATAGGTTGTAAAGCTCATCTCGTGTGCTAGTGATGATCGATAAGGTCTATTTTGATTTGTTCTTGAAACCTTTCAAGACGATTAAAACTCCCACTGACTCCTTGACATATAAGATTGTCTTGTCAATAAACATTTCTTGACAAACAAATATTCAAGAGTTAGTGTAGGTTTTATCAAAACACTTCATAAATTGGTCCTAGTTGGTCTTTGTCTTATCCAAGACATCACAACTTTCCTCATTTGATGAATGTTATAAACCTTCTTAATACTTATCACTCAATGTTACAATCTTATCTCTAAGACTTGTTTTGGAACGAAGTATGATTGACCTTTTTGATTTAACCATTTTTCAATTCTTGATTCCTCTTCTAAGACATACAATTGTAGTAAGACTCACTTAGAGGATCAATTGAGATATGGTTCTTAATCATTAAGACCTATCATAAAACATAAAAGGTACTCTCCCTTCTTCTTAGAATGGAGAAACTTTATCTTTCTGCGTACTTGATTCTTCTTATTCGTTCTACTATTGATTCAAACTTTTTCAATCAATTCAAAATTACACTTAATCTTATAAGAATAATCATATTTACTAAATCTTTAGTAAATCATGACAAATATCTTTGTTACTCTTATGGTGGACTTGATCAACACGCAACTTTGTGTACTCGATCTCCTAGTCCTTCACTTGACACTTTGTCAATGAATTAGTCTAATTTCCAAATATGAAATTTCTTATTCATCTTGCAACCAAGTTGCTGACGGGTTTTGAGCATTCTAACACTTCCTAAGTGTACATGCAACCCTAATAACCTTGGATCTATGTTTGTCTAATAATCATGCAAAGTTGTTTTCCAAGGTTATGAACCTATCTAGCATACATGGGGTACAATTTTCTTTGTATAAAAGATAGAACTACATACCTTGTTGTTGTAAGTGTTCCTTGAAACCTTGTGAGCCTAGCACCTCAAGTGTGATGCCTCAAATGCTTCACACAACACCAAATGTAAAGTATAAACTTGAGAGAATACTTTAACACACTCAAAATCGGCAAAGCCCTCTTGTTTCTCTAGTGTCTCACTTGTGTAGCCGATTTTGGGCAGAGACATGGTCCTTATATAGTGTGTTGCATTAGGTAAAACCCTAATGTAACATGAGTCTTCATTTCTCAATCCATGGGTTAACTCCATGGAGCATCCTATGGGTGAAACCCAACTTGATAATCCATGGAGCCTTTTAGCCCACTATATAAGATATGGAAGATTTACATAAACTACCCATATATTTAATTAGTTATTCTTTTGATCACTTAATTAATTCTAAATTAATTCTTGATCAAAACTAATTAAATAATATTATTAATATATTAGAACTTATAATATATTAATAAACCATACGTGTTATTTCTCTCATTTAGTTTATCTAATTGCATGGTGCCATGCAACCCAAATGGATCATGCCGGGTCGAGTCAAGTATTTACCAGAAATAGTTATTGACTTATACACCTTATCCAACAGTCTCCCACTTGGATAAGTCTAATAACTATAACTGCAATACTTAAGGAACCGATTGGCAATCGTAGCTCTTTTAGGGTCTCTCGGAACTGAGAAGATGTTGATACGCCATTTAAGATAAGTGATCATATAATCCTCTGTTCTAGATATCAGCCGGACAAATACATGGAACAATGTCTTACTTATTGTCCAGCAGTTTGTTTCCCGATTTCCGATTTGTTTGACTAAGAACTTAATTGAACACATCAACTTAGTTCTGACCGGGCCCGGTACATAGGTCAAAACAAAATCATTGAGGGGCCCAAATATTAGCTTCTAATCCAAGAAGGAATAGATAAACTTCGACTCATATGTTTGTTCTACCACTCATTGAATTACACACAAAAGCACGTTTTATAACTTCGAGTTACCAATGCGTTTTCGTACAATCAATGCATAACCAACTCGTAACTAACAAATCATATCTCTAGGTTTGAAGACTTATATGATATTATCGTCTCACGATCACTCGAGATAAAATTCCGTGAAGTGATTCCAGTGAGCATGGGTTGATTCCAACACTCAGAACTTATGACCACTCATGATTGTTGTAGCCATGTCCAACACCTTAGACCTCTGCAACCAATCATGACAGTCTTGATTCATACCTACTTCCGACATATGAGGGACTGTGGAGGTTCGAATAATATGATATACCAAACATAATTATTCTGGAAGTCAAAACATGCAAAAGAAATATAGTAAACGATTGACAAAAGATAGTAACACTTTACTCATAAATAAACACAACTTTTATTCATCATCAAATGTCAATTACACTTTACAAATTTCATAATTTATCTAACTACTGAAACTTATATCATCCTTCAGCCCTATGCTCCGAGCATGCTAGAGATGCTTAACCCTACTCGGTCCCTTCGTGAGGGGATCTGCTGGGTTCTCATCTGATGATACCCTCTTTTCTACGAGGATTCCTTCTTCTATGCGATGTCTGATAAAATGATATTTTCTGTCGATGTGTCTGGATCTCCCGTGATCCCTTGGTTCCTTGGCTAAGGCAACCGCACTTTCACTATCACAGAAAATTTCCATGGGTTCCTTTATAGCTGGTACAACTCCAAGGTCTCCAATGAAGTTCTTCAGCCATATTGCCTCCTTTGCTTCCTCACTCGCTGCTATATACTCTGATTCACAAGTTGAATCAGCCACGGTCTCCTGCTTGGAACTCTTCCAAGTGATTGCTCCTCCATTTAAGGTAAAGACCCAGCCCGACTGAGAGCAGAAATTATCCCTATCAGTCTGGAAGCTAGCATCACTATACCCTACAACTCTCAAGTCATCACTCCCACCGAGGGTAAGGACCCAGTCCTTAGTCCTCCGTAGGTACTTGAGTATATTCTTTACCGCAGTCCAGTGTGCCTTGCCAGGATTCCCATGATACTTGCTTACCATGCTCAAGGCAAAGGCTACATCAGGTCGAGTACACATCATAGCATACATAATTGAGCCTACTGATGAAGCATAAGGTACTTGACTCATTTCTGCTATCTTAGCCTCGGTACTTGGGCTTTGTGTCTTACTCAATCTGGCGTTACTCTGGATGGGTAACTCTCCTTTCTTGGAGTTCTGCATGCTGAATCTCTTCAACACCTTGTCCAAGTATGTACTTTGACTAAGTCCAATTAGTCTTTTACTCTGGTTTCTCAAAATCCTTATCCCTAGAATATAGGCAGCTTCTCCTAGGTCCTTCATAGAGAAACACTTCCCAAGCCAGGACTTAACTTCCTGCAGAGTTGGGATGTCATTTCCTATGACTAGTATGTCATCCACATACAATATCAAAAAGCTAACTATACTCCCACTAGCCTTGACATACACACAAGATTCATCTTCACTCCTAGAAAAGCCAAATTCCTTGACCTTTTCATCAAAGCAAAGATTCCATCTATGAGGTGCTTGCTTTAATCCATAAATGGATTTCTCAATCTTACACACTCTATTAGGGTACTCGTTGCTGACAAAACCTTCTGGCTGACTTATGTAAACATCTTCAGTCAACTTTCCATTAAGGAAAGCGGTTTTGACATCCATTTGCCAAATTTCATAGTCATGAAATGCAGCTATGGCTAACATAACCCTAATAGACTTAATCTTGGCTACTGGAGAAAAGGTCTCATCATAATCCACTCCAGGAATTTGAGAGAAGCCCTTTGCAACCAGCCGAGCCTTATAAGTGTGTACATTACCATCCATGTTGGTCTTCTTCTTGAAGATCCATTTGCACCCTACAGTCTTACGACCTGGTACATTCTCAACCAAGTTCCAAACTTGATTGTCATACATGGATTGTATCTCGCTATCCATAGCCTCTTTCCATTTTGCAGACTCGGGGCCTGCCATGGCTTCCGCGTAGCTGTTAGGTTCATCCAAACCTACTAGTGTCTCATCACTAATAAGTGTCTCACCTTCCGCAGTAATATGGAAACCATAGTAATGCTCAGGTGCATTCCTAACTCTCGTGGAACGCCTCAGAGGTACAAACTCGTCAGTTGGCTCAACAGGAGTTTCCTCCTCAAGTTGAGGGCTAGGGTTTGAAGTTCCTTCACCGCTTGACTCTTGAAGTTCTTCAAGGTCAATTTGCCTCCCACTGTCTCCATGGCTTATAAATTCTCTCTCTCGAAAGACTCCTCTTCTTGCAGCAAAGACCACATGATCACTAGGTCTATAGAAGAGGTAACCAAAGGATCTTTGTGGGTAGCCGATGAAAATACACCTCTCGCTTCGGGGTTTTAGCTTATCATGAGACTCGCGCCTCACAAAAGCCTCGCAACCCCAAATCTTGATGTGGTCTAGTTTAGGTACTTTACCAGTCCACATCTCGTGAGGAGTTTTGGCAACTTTCTTTGTAGGACTAGATTAAGAATATGGGAGGTAGTCTCTAACGCATACCCCCAGAATGAGATCGGTAGCGAAGTTCGACTCATCATGGAACAAACCATATCCAACAAGGTTCGATTACGCCTCTCAGCCACACCATTCAACTGAAGAGTCCTGGGAGGTGTCAATTGTGAGACAATCCCACATTCCCTAAGAAAGTCTAGGAACTCTGAACTAAGATACTCACCACCTCGATCGGATCGAAGCATCTTAATGTTCCTGCCCAATTGATTCTCGACTTCCTGTTTAAATTCCTTAAACCTTTCGAAAGTCTCTGACTTATGCTTGATTAAGTAGACATATCCATATCTACTGTAATCATCAGTAAAAGTCAAATAATAACGATTAGCATCCCTTGTGGCATGTTTAAATGGTCCACACACATCCGTGTGTACAAGGTCCAACAAACCTTCACCCCTTTCACAAGAACCTGTGAAGGGTGACTTTGTCATTTTCCCAAGTAAGCATGATTCGCAACTATCATCTCACTTTAGGTCAAATGACTCCAAGACTCCATCCTTTTGGAGTTGGCCTATGCGTTTCTTGCTTATATGTCCAAGAAGACAATGCCATAATGATGCTTTATCCAAGTTATTATTATTAACAGAAACAATACACAATACGTTATTTCCTAAGTTATCAACCACATATACTGTTTCATACATGCCATCACAAGGTAATGCTTTAAAATAAAGAACATTATTTAAGAAAGCATTAATCGAACCAACTTCATTATCAAATGAAAAGGTGAAACCTTGTTTATACAATGCATGAAAGGAAATAATATTCCATGCCATTTATAGCGAATAACAACACTTATTCAAATCTAAACTAAACCCACTACTTAGCGATAAAGCATAAACTCCAATCTTGGTGATAGGTGAAGCTTTCCTGTTTCCCATGATCAAGTTTATTCTTCCTTGCTCCACATTCTCACTTCTTCTTAGTCCCTATAATCAGAACAGATATGAATACCACAACCGGTATCAAGGACCCAAGAATTAGAATGGGGTGAGTTATTAGATAAGATAGTGTAAATACCTGCATGGTTGGGTTTAACTTTCCCATCCTTCACATCTTGCTGGTACTTTGGGCAGTTCCGCTTCCAATGTGCCTTTTCATGACAATAGAAGCATTCAACTTCTTTTGGGTCAGAAGAAGGAGTGATGAAACCTTTCTTGGTTCCACTTGAAGAAGAGCCATCAAGGGTCCTAACCTTGGTACCCTTCGAAGAACTCTTTCTCTTCTTCCCTCGTCCTTTCCCGATTGCCAAGACAGGGGAAGAGTTGATAGGAGTAGGAGTAATAACAACCGCCTTACCCTTAAGACCACTTTCCGCGGTCTTTAAGAGTCCTTGAAGTTTGCTGAGAGTGACCTCTTCCTTGTTCATGTGGTATGTCATGCGGAATTGATCATAACATGAAGGTAAGGAGTGCAAAATGATATCTATTGCAAGCTCCTCGGGGAAGTTCACATTAAGCTTCAGCAAACGGTACACAAATCTTTGCATTTTCTGCATGTGGCACGTGATGGGTTCTCCATCCTTCATGCGAGTTGTTATCATGAAGGATATGATTTCATACCTCTCTTGTCGTGCACTTTGATGGTATCTTTCCTTCAAATCTTGGTGCATCTCAAAAGGGTAGTAGTCCTCATAGGACTTTTGGAGATCGGCTGTCATAGTGGCCATCATGGTGCATGCCACCTTGGTGGCATCCCTTTCATGTGCCCTAAAGTCAGCGATCTCTTGAGGAGTAGCAAATGTCTCATCAATCTCCTTAAGCTCTTTATCGAGGACATATTATTTGTCCTCGTAGCGGGTAATCATTCAGATGTTTCTGATCCATTCATTAAAGTTGGATCCATCAAAAGTGACTTTCCCACACAAGTTCATAAGAGAAAAGGATCCACTAGGATTAGAGCTAGAAGCAGCATTGTTTGCAGACATCTGAAAAGAAGAAAAGTTTAGTTTAGAATAGCGATAGTCCTTAATAAAACACCCAAATGTAGTATTAAGGCTAGGACCCAATCACAATATATTATACTTAGAAGAGGTATGCCGTAATCTAAGTAATAACATATTTGAAAGGTAGGTGAATGACGATTCACCAATTTCCACCAAAAAACAAAATATTAAATATTAAGTTTTAATTTGGTACTTAGAAATTCCTAGATTCTTTTTGAGATTCAATGAACTTTTCAAAGGCATGTTTCAATCTCGAGTGTGCCCTCCAAGTTTTGTGACTGGGATGCCGAGGATCACAAAACGAGGTGTGAAGTAACCATGCAAATTACTTGGTACCCTTAATAAATTACCCTTCAATCGATGTGCCGGTTAACCACACACGCTCCATCGATACTATGATAAATATTAAGTCACCCTTTACCTACCTTGTTAAGTCCAAGTTAGTGTGCCGGTTAACCACACACGCTCCACTAATGACTTAGACAAAGTGTAAAGTGTAATTTCATGGATTAGCACCTTATTCACATTTTTCCTAAAGTAACTAAAATTGGGAATATAATAAAGCATTTAGTTACTTTATAATATTCATCATACTTTTAATGAGAATTTATAAGTCCTTGTCTTACCCGTTCGGCTAACGACCCTCCACCGATCAAGCAAGCGGTGGGTGAGAGTGGACACCCATTAAGTTGCCATTTTATAGGCAACAACCTTATGCCCACCTTATAGACCGACTTCGTGAATGAGGCGTACTAGCGGTAAGACGACTTTAATCTTATACATATATATATATATATATATATATATATATATATTATTAACTTATAATATTATAAGTATAAGGGTTAAATTTTAACTTTTAAAATTCTAAGGGTTGGAACTAAAGTTTTTAATATGACTTTACTTGTTCCAAAACTTGAGGGCAAGTCTTGTAAACTTTCAAAACTTTTCATTTCTTGTAACTTATGAGTTAAATAGAGTAATAAAAATCAAGACTTTTCATTTTTCTAACTCTTGTGTTCTTTTAATGGTTTTAATTCAAGTGAGACTCTTGGTTTTCCATAACTTGAGGACAAGTTATGGACAACATTAAAACACATTATGATCAAGAATTAAACTACCACATAGGTTACAAATAATTGTTATGATCATCTTAACATCATAAGATCAAGAACATGATTATGAACACTTTCATGAATCAAAAATTACACTTAAAACTTGTAATTATGATAACTTGTTGTAAATAGATTAACCTGAACATTACACCAACTAAAACAAGTTTTAAAACACCAAAACAATTTAGGGTAATATTCCTAGTCCATTTCCAGCAACAAGAACCGTAATTCTGAAAACTGTAGCCTCTACTCGTCGAGTGCATGAACTGACTCGAGGAGTAGCTTGCATTTGGTCATGGACTCGTCAAGTCCCCCCATGGACTTGGCGAGTTCATACAGGCAGAAAACATAAAACTTGATTTTTCAAGCAGTTTGCACAAAAATTAGACAAGCAAGCCTAGTCTCTAATACCACTGATGGGTTTTGAGCATTCTAACACTTCCTAAGTGTACATGCAACCCTAATAACCTTGGATCTATGTTTGTCTAATAATCATGCAAAGTTGTTTTCCAAGGTTATGAACCTATCTAGCATACATTGGGTACAATTTTCTTTGTATAAAATATAGAACTACATAGCATGTTGTTGTAAGTGTTCCTTGAAACCTTGTGAGCCTAGCACCTCAAGTGTGATGCCTCAAATGCTTCACACAACACCAAATGCAAAGTATAAACTTGAGAGAATACTTTAACACACTCAAAATCGGCCAAGCCCTCTTGTTTCTCTAGTTTCTCACTAGTGTAGCCGATTTTGGGGAGAGACATGGTCCTTATATAGTGTGTTGCATTAGGTAAAACCCTAATGTAACATGACTCTTCATTTCTCAATCCATGGGTTAACTCCATGGAGCATCCTATGGGTGAAACCCAACTTGATAATCCATGGAGCTTTTTAGCCCACTATATAAGATATGGAAGATTTACATAATCTACCCATATATTTAATTAGTTATTCTTTTGATCACTTAATTAATTCTAAATTAATTCTTGATCAAAACTAATTAAATAATATTATTAATATATTAGAACCTATAATATATTAATAAACCATATGTGTTATTTCTCTCATTTAGTTTATCCAATTGCATGGTGCCATGCAACCCAAATGGACCATGCCGGGTCGGGTCAAGTATTTACCAGAAATAGTTATGGACTTAGACACCTTATCCAACAGTTGCATGATTCCAAGTTTTTGTCCAACTGAAACTTGGGGGATGAGAAATTCTCCCTATTTGGTAAATTCTCGAAATTCCCACAAACAACATAATTAAGAATCAAATCCATTATTGCTAATATTAGAAACCCTCAAACATCAATTTTCATGCATGCCATTGCAAGGATAAATAAATAAAATAATATCAAAATTTATTTTATTGCAGAAAAATTTGTCCTTACAATGCAATTCATTGAAAAACTATGCTAATACATCTTTCTCAGCAATCTAATTCTAACTCTAAGTAGTAGCTCAAGAATCTAATCTTCAAGTAATGTGATCGAAATCCATTCCTTCACGGTTAGATTCTGCTCACTTCTTCCCTTAAGGTTCCTTTCTTTTCTTCGATCCTACAAAACATCAATTGTAATCTTATCACACTATGTATTAAGAATCTAGAATAGAAGCTTAAAAGAGTTAGTAAATGGATTTTTACCTAAAGCAGAGCCATACGTTTTGACTCTCCCATCACTTAGATCTCTTAGATAAATAAAAGCAATCAACTTTGCTTTTCTATCACTTAGCAATAAAAGCAAATTGACTCTTTTGGAACAGGACATGGAACTACTTCAGACATTGCCTTTCTCTTATGATCAAACTTTTCGATCATATTATGTCTTTCATTTCCATTGCCTATATCCATAGAGGTCTGGAAGGCAGATTCACCAATCAACTTTGCTTTTCCATTGCGCCAAACCATTGCTGATTCAGCAGCAATAAGCATATAAGTGAGATTTATAAGGGTCACGTCGTGGTTCATCATATAGTACTCTCTTACAAACTAACTATACGAGTTAGGAAGTGATTGAAGAACCCAGGCAACAGTCATCTCCTCACAAACAACGGATCCCAACATTCTTAACCTATCAATGTGTGACTTCATCCCTAGGACGTGTGCACACACCGACTTTCCTTCTTTATGTTTACTTGCCAAAAGGGCTTGAGTGAGCTTGAAATTTTCAAGCCTTTGAACTTGTGGGTTAGGGAGAATAATTGGAGGATGTGGATGAAGTGAAGCATGATTTCTTGTTCCTCGATCGAATCGTAGAATATCATCTTCATGTGGAAAGCTTGTTCCACGGGATTTTGGAAGACCATAGTTGTCGTACTTTGACATCTACAAAACGGGAGAAAACAAATTCATGTTAGTTGATTGATTGAGTCCTTAATAAATCACCCAAATGAGATATTAAGGCTAGGACCCAACACAATATGCTACAACCTAGAAAAGGGATGCCGTAATCTAGTTGCAGAATATTTTAAGGTAAGTGAATGACGATTCACTAATTTTCACCATGAAAAACGAAAAAGAAATTTAAATTTTAAATCTATCAAAACTCCTAGATCCTTTGAGATTCATTGAACATTTCAATGGCATGTTTAAATCTCGATATGCCCCTCTAGTTTGTGACTGGGATGCCGAGGATCACAAAGTGGGTGTGAGTAACCATGCAAACTTACATGGTGCCCTCACATGTTACAGTCACCTATTCGATGTGCCGGTAAACCACACACGCTCCACCGAACTATGAAAAACATTGAGTCACCCTTTGCTACCTTTGCTTAGAACCATTTAGTGTGCCGGTAAACTACACACGCTCCACTATCATCTTCGCAAGGGCACAAAGTGTAATTTCATGGAATTGCATCAATTCACTTTGCCTAAGTAACTAAGATTGGGAATTTGTAAAACATTTAGTTACTTTTGTACTTCATTATACTTATAATGGAAGGTTTTGTCCTATCCTACCCGTTCGGCTAACGGCCCTCCACTAGTCAAGAGTGCGGTGGGTAAGAGTGGATACCCATTCAATCGCCATTTTATAGGCAATTTCCTTAAACACCCCTTATAGACCAACTTCGTGAATGAGGCCTACTAACGGTAAGACTGACTTTTACTCATACATATATATAATGTTAGACTTTCAATGTTATATATAGTATAGGGTGTATTTTATACTTTTAAAATACCAGTTGGTCTAATTTAAAAATTATACCTTTAATTTAATTAAATGTAAACCAAAAACTATATGGATTTATTAAATCTCCTTTAATTATACACCTTAATTAATTAATAAAACCATAAGGGTGTGATTTGAACTTTTCAAAACAATATTAGGGTTTTAGAATTTAACATTCCTAAATTAAACCTTTTAATCAACTTTTAAATTCCAAAAGTTGAGGGCAAGTTTTCAAACATTTTCAAAACATTTAGCTTTAGAATTTAAATATACATCAAAATTAAACTTTTAATCAAAATTTATATTCCAGAACTTGCAGGCAAGTTTTGAAACCTTTTCAAAACATTAGAGTTTCAACTATTTAAATTTCAAAACTAAACTTTTGAGTTTAAATTTAAACTATAAAACCTGAAGGGGAAGATTAAAAATTTTCATAACACAAGGATCAAATAACAAATAATATAAATTAAACAATTAATTTCATCATTATCTATATTTGACTTAATTTCAATTTCTTGCAAAATAAGTTACCTAATTAATACAAATAATCCAATCATTATCATATAATGAAGTTATTATCTAATCAATTGGTAATTATCTTTTGTTTAAACAAGGATATACTAAAAAATATGAATAAAATCTGATTTTAATGAACTAAAATAGATAAGGAAATTATCCATGAGAAAAACAACAAGAAATCCCAAAATCCCCTCTTTCTGACGCTCGAACTCGCCGAGTACCCATATCGACTCGCCGAGTAGGGGCCTACTCGCCGAGTTCATCAGGCAGTTTCACAAAATCGAATTTTTCAACTTGAACAAACATACAAGGCATCAATACAATAGAAACCAATCAAGGCTCTGATACCACTGATGGGTTTTGGTCATAAGAACATCCTATGTGCTCATACAAACCCTAATGCTTGGATCTAGGTTTCTCTATTGTACATGCAAGAGGATGAAGAGGAGAAGAGAAGGAGGTTGCCCAAAACGTGTCGAAACCCTAGGCCATTAGTTCACCACGTTTTTGGGACATAAGGGTTCTATATATAGTGAGGCTATTAGGGTTATCTAACAAGGAAACCCTAATTTGGATGCTTAATCCCTAAGCAACCCATGGACTCCTTTCCTTAAAGGCCTTGGACGATTTCTAATGGGTTTTCCCATATAATTCGTCCACCCTTATAATATAAGGCAATCCATGGCCCAATTGCTATTATCTTATAATTACAATTCCAGTCCCTTAAGTTTAATTAATCTCTTTTAGTCACAAACTTAATTCTTATTAATTATTGATTAATATTAATTAAACAATATGATTTCCCCTTTAATATATTATTCTCATAATATATTAATAAATCATATTTAATCCTCTCTCTCCATAATCCATCCTATCAAGTTGCTTTGGTGAAGGCAACACAAAAGGACCATGCACCATCGGGTCAAGTACATACCAAAATAGTTATGGACTTAGACACTAATCCAACACTATGTACCGGGCCCGGTCAGAACTAAGTTGATGTGTTCAATTAAGTTCTTTGTCAAACAAATCGGAAATCAGGAGACGACCTGCTGGACAATAAGTACGACGTTGTTCCATGTATTTGTCCGGCTGATATCATGAGAATAGAGGGTTATATGATCAATTATCTAAAATGGTGCTTCATAGTTCAATAGAGTTTTTGATAGCTAGGATTGTTGGTTTGTTCCTGAAGTAATATAGGCAAATACAGTTATTAGACTTATCCAAGTGGGAGACTGTTGGATAAGGTGTCAAAGTCCATAACTTTTTTGGTATATACTTGACCCGACCCGGCATGGTCCATTTGGGTTGCACTTCACCCAAACGATTTATGGATAATATTATGAGAATTGTATACTTATGGCTTATTTATATATTATAAGTTATAATATATTAATATGAAGTCATGTTATCTAATTAGTTTTTAGTCTTAAATTAATTATGAATTAATTTAGTGATTAAAAGGAAGACTAATTAAATCATGGGCTATTATATTTATATAGTGTGGGCTAACAGTCATTTGGAAATGGGATAAGCTTATATGGAAGTCAATGGATGATCCATGGACTTTTTAACCCATGGATCCTTGGAAAGGAAAAGACATGGGTTATTAGGGTTTTACCCTAATCATGCACACTATATAAACAAGCTTATATTGCATGAAATTGACCGTAGTGTGTGAAAAAAGGATGTGGCCGATTTCTTGAAGAACAGTATACACTTTCATAAGTTTTCCAAGTTTTTGGTAATTTGTGATTCCACTTGAGGCATTCACATTATTGGTGATAGGCTCTCAAAATCCAAGCAATCAATCACAATCAAAAGGTATGTCTTTTTACTAGTAGTTTTATGACTCAAGATCCTTATGCTATGCTAGTTAGGAAGTAATGTTGGAAATCATTATTTGCATGTATTTAGAGAAAACATAGATCCAAGGTTATTAGGGTTTCATGCACACCTTAGGAGTGTTAGAATGCTCAAAACCCAACATATCCATGGGTCACCACATGGCTTAAACCCAACATAAGGAATCATGGATCATAAGCCCGCATATATAAGAGTGAATGATTTACAAAATCAATTCATATATATTTAATTAATCTCTTTTTGATCACTAAATTAATTCAAAATTAATTCTTGATAAATACTAATTAAATAATAGGATTTCATATTAATATATTAGAACTTATAATATATTAATATGTCACAAATATCTTCTTCTCATTAAAAGGTCTACCCAAATGTTCTGATGCCATGCAACCTAAATGGACCATGTCGTGTTAGGTTAAGTATATACCAATTATAGTTATGGACTTAGACACTTAGGGGCTGTTTGGTTTTTGTGTGAGGATCTGCGCAACCACTTTTGTCTGTGCCGCGCAGACAACACGCAGACATATGCCCTCGCAGATTGTTTGTTTTTTGGAAGTGTGCAGATCAGATAACGTCTGCGCGAGGTCTTCCTAGCGCAGACATAGGCCACTGTCTTCAAAGGTCTTCAGACCTTATTTTAACCTAAACCAAAAAAAAACATGGGCCACCGAGCAGTTTCTTTTTTCTTTCTTTTTTTGTTAAAAATTTATTTTTAATGTTTATGACATGAAATTAGGTTTAAAAAATCAATTTATTTTAACATCCCACAGACGTTAAAAACAAACAGTCTTCTTATTGCAGATTGCAGACATTTGGTCCACCTCTTCTGCCACAGAGACTTGCAGATGTGGTCCGCAGACTGCAGACATTTTGACTTCAAAAAAACAAACAACACCTTAGACACTAATCCAACAGTCTGCCACTTGGATAAGTCTAATAACTATTATTGCAAGTACGCCTTCACTACCCGACTAACAATCATAGCTCTTAAAAGTTGTTGCCAAACTCTGAACAAAGCAATGACGCGTCCATTAGATAAGTGATAATATATTCCTCCATTCTAGATATCAGATGGACTGAGACATGGATTATAATCACTCTCTCTATCCATTTTTTGTTTCCCGATGTCTGATTTATGACGACCGATTAATTGAACAAATCAAATTAGTCCAGGCTTGGCCAAACACTTATGGGTGTCATCACTAAATCATCGAGGGGCCCACATATATCGCTTTTATCACATTAAGGGCAAAAGGAATGGATAAACTTCGACTCATATGTTTGTACTGACAACTTGTTGAATCATACATAAAAGCAAGTTTTATAGCATCGAGTTACCAATGCATTTTCGTGCAATGAATGTATATCCAACTCATAGTCAACAACTCATATATCTAGGTTTGAACAATATAAGATATTATCGTCTCATGATTCACTTGTGATAAAATCCATGAATTGATTCAAATGAGCGCGGGTTTAATCCAATACTCAGGACTTATGAGCACTCATGAATGTTATAGCAACCATTTCTATGTCTAATGCACATTAGACAAATCTTACAAGCCAGATTCATGACAGTCTTGATTCATATCTACTTCCAACATATGACCGACTGTGGATGGTTTGAATAACTTAGTTATTCGGGAAGCCAAAATATGCAAAGTGAAACACAAGAATAGTACTTAATCCTATATGGTCCCAAACTCTTGAGTGTAAATAAAAACCCTTTTATCTAAGCACCATATTGATTAATCATTATTCATTGTTTCAATTTATCAACTTTATACTTGAATTTAATCACTAGTTGTCCCATGCTCCAAGCATGTACACTATGTTTTCTAAAAAATAGCTATGCCATACTCCAAGTATGCACACTATGTTTGTCTTTACTTTGTGAAATAGACCAATTTGAACATAATTTCAATGATTCTCATTTCACAATCCCAAAACCTTTTTGTAAATGTAAGAATACTAAACTCTTGCCGTTTACTATAATCTGTTAGATTCTAAACTTATATGCAATGATCCCCTTGTAATGACTATGCATAGAAGTCACAAAGACTTGGCAAAATACAATATAGAGTATGCTAATGGAAAGCAATTCCATGGAAATGAAGTCTCAAATTCAAAGTACATTCCTTTGAACATCCTTCTTTGCATTAAGTTCTTTAATCTTACACAGAATTAAAGAATAACTTCCACCAATGGAAAAAATTCCATATTACCATTTTGACCATCCAGTTGTGAACAAGAGTTACCTCTTTTCAAGGTATGTGAATATGGTCGTTACTCTATACTTCCAATTGTCCATGAGCAATCAATCTTTCGTAAACCTCAAATTGTCCTCGACAATTGCTTAATCATTTTAGTAATATCCAGTTCTAGTCTTTTTTTCCTCTTAATGCCCTAGACATTTAGAAAATTTTAGATGAATAAATATTATAGCACATGTAATCGATTCTCTACCTGAAGCATATGGGACACGATTCATGCTATAAATTTTTTTGTATGCAATGCTCTCATAATTCGAACCATGAAGAGAGATGTCATAATAATAATCGAATTTTGAGAATGCAACATATATAGAATTTCCTTATGTTGAACCATTCCAACATAACATTTATCTATATTCTTGACTAAAGTTGATTAGAATCTCAATTTGAGCTTGTAGAATTGAAATGAACTATAAAATCGTCTTCGTTAATTATAGCAAAACAACTTTTCAAAGCGAATTGAAACTTTTGTTTCCTATAATTAACATTGCTAACTCGCGACATTTAACATAAGAATCATGCTCCCATTAGCATAATGATTATTATCTTACTAGCATAACACTTATGCTCCCACTAGCTCTAACATGTATCCAAAAAATCAATTGGACTTCTTGAAATCAATATTTTATTGACTTTCCTACCAAAGTTCAGATTTCTTATATGAGATTGCTTTGATAAAACTTTATCAAAATCATACACCTTTCTTTAGATAGCTCACATGTGTATCTAAACAATTATGAAGAGGGATGTCGTAATCATAATGTTTAGACCTTTTGTCATTCTCACAAGTCCAAGTTAGTGTGCTGGTTAACCACATGCGCTCCATTAATAACTTTGAGAATGTAAACATTACACTTGCTATCTACTTAAAATCTACTTAGTGAAAGAGTTTGCTCACCATCATTTTCATGAATCGAAGAGAAACCTTATGAAACTTAAATTTTATGGTGTAAGTGTTCCTATCCATGTGAATTTGTCAGAACCATAATCACAAGACAAGGTTAGTGGCAAATCCAAGGGCCTACCATTGCTTCCAGGTTGTTATGCAAGCAATTGAGAACTCATAGAACTCACATGCATAATCAACTCTAACTGGAATAGGCATAAAACAAGAATATGTCAACACGATATGATTCAAACCTTAAGTCGTGGGCTAATGATTAACAATACTCTTGATTAGTTCTTGAAACTATTTCAAGATCTTCAAGACTCCCACTGTCCTCTTGACATATAAGGCTCTCTTGCCAAATATTAAGAGATAGTGTGGATTCAAGTCAAGACAAACACTTCACACAATTGGCCTTAGTTGGTCTTTATTTTATCGAAAACATCACAACTTACCAATTTCAAATGTACAAGAGTAAGAAAACATTTTACTCAACATTTGACAAATGTTTTACACCTTTCTTAAGATTATGTCACTCAAGGCTCAATCTTGGAGTATGAATCGATGATTTAATTTTGGAACGAAGTATGATTTATCTTTCGATTTAACCATTTTAACAATTCACCATTCCTCTCTTTAGTCAAACAAATGCACTAAGGTATCCTTAGAGGATCAGTTGTGATATGGTTTTGCATTATCAATAAGATAATCATAAAACATTATACATAAGTACTCTTACATCTGTTCAGATTGGAGAAACTTTAATCTTTCTACCTTATTTGATTCTTCTCATCCGTTCTGCTATAAATTGAAACTTTTCCAATGTTTCAGAATTACACTTAAACTTGTAAGTATAACCATATTTACTAAACTTTTAGTAAATCATAACGAATAATCTTATCAACGTTTGTGGTGAACCTGACCAGTGCACAACCTAATGTACCCGATCCTTTAGTCCTTTACTTGACTCATATGTACATGTGAACAAGGAATTACTCTTAATTTCTCAAAGATGAAAAATTCTCATTCATCATACAATACAAGTTGCATGATTCCAAATTTCTATCCATCTGAACCTTGGGTGATGAGAATCTTTCCTGATTTGGTAAATTATGACACTACCACAAATGAAACAATCAAATCCATTTCCAATATTGCTTATCAATGGAAACATATACACAACAATTTTTCACAAATGCCATTGTAAGGATACTTAAAATAAATAAAACAAAACCTTTTTTTCTTTTTTTTTTCAAACCTTGCAGAAAAATTTTAGCCTTACAATGCAAATACATTTGAAAAGATGTTGTTATCTATCCAAAGCAATATATCATAACACTTAAGCAACAACTTAGAATTCTGATCATTGAACCATCCGATCGAAATCCATCTTCGCAATCAGAATCAGCACACTCTTTCTTTAAGCATCCTTTGATTCTTCCAAAACATCAAAATGTAATTACATTACATCATGTATTAAGAATCTCCAAACATGAACTTAATAGAGTTAGTTAATGGACCTTACCTAAAGTAGAGTCAAACATTTGACTTTACTATCCTTATGGACTTTTAGGTAAATTCGGCAGCTTCACAACCAGTGCCCCTTCTTTTGGCAAAAGAAACATATCGACTCTTTGGAAATGGTACATTTCATTGTCTCAGACTTAGCCTTTCTCTTTACCATAGAGTCAAACGACTTGACCATGGCCGATCCCTTTCCATTGGAAAGAGAAAGCTTTTCTTGACTACTAAGGTTATCATTGTCAATGTCCATGGAAGTTTGGGAAGTAGATCTTCCAATCAAATTGGCTTTACCACAACCCTAAATCATTGTTGATTTAGCATCATCAAACAAACATATAAGATTATTAATGGTTATGTCTTGATCTGTCATCCGGGAGTGACTGAAGAACCAAGTCAACAACCAGCTACCTCGAGACTTCGACACTTGACTCTCCTGACTTGCCAATAAGGATTGAGAGACTTAGAATTTTCGAGTCTTGAAACTTGTGGGATAGGTAGAATTATTGGAGGAGGTGGAGGGAGTGAAACATGATTTGTAGTCACATTAATGCACAACGAAGGGATTAATCTTTCACTTTGATTGGCATTCGAGATATCATCTTCATTAGGAAAGCTTGTTTCTAAAGATTTAGGAAGATCATAGCTGTCTAAACTAGACATCTATAATGGAAGAAATTCAAGTTTAGTTGATTTAAGGTCCTTTATATAACACCTATTATGAAATATTAAGGCTAGGACCCAACAACCTACTTATAACTGGAAGAGGGATGTCGTAATCCAAGTTATAAAATAGTTGAAGGTAGGTAAATGACGATTTACCAATTTCCACCATGAAAAACGAAATATAATTAAGTTTTACTTGGATTTGAAACTCCTAGATCTTTTGAGATACATTGAAACTTCAATGGCATGTTTGAATCTCGATTGTGCCCATTCAGGTTTGTGACTGGGATGCCGAGGATCACAAACAATGTGTGAATAACCATGCAAATTAACTTGGTACCCTTAATATTTATCACCTAATCGATGTGTCGGTTAGCTACACACGCTCCACTAATCTATGATAAACTTAAGTTACCCTTCGCCACACATTTTCAGTTCCATGTTAGTGTGCCGGTAAACCACACACGCGCCACTAACGTCTTTACAAGGTGCAGAGTGCAATTTCATGGGTTAGCACCTTTTCACATTTTCCTAAGTAACTAAGATTAGGAATTTATAAGTGTTTAGTTACTTAGTATTTATCATTATACTTTTAATGAAGGGAGAATTATAGTCATGTCCTACTCGTTCGGCTAACGACCCTCCACCAGTCAAGGAAGCGGTGGGTGAGAGGCTATTACCTTATACCCCCCTTATAGACCGGCTTCGTGAATGAGGCCTACTAATGGTAAGACTGACTTATTCTTATACATATATATAATAATTAAACTCTTAATATTGTAGAAGTATAAGGTTTGAATTTTAAACTCTTAAAATTCTAAGGTTTTAATTTGGAATTAAAATATTAGAGTGTAAGACTTTACAAGTTCCAAAACTTGAGGGAAAGTTTTGAAACTATTCAAAACTTTTCATTTCATAACTTATGAGTTTAATGTACATTAAAATGAATACTCTTCATTTTATGTAACTCCTTAATCTTTAATAACACTTTTAAAGAAGTGACTCTTTAACATCCATAACTTAAGGACAAGCTATGGAGTCATAATACTATTTAACGAAAAATACTCTTCATTTTTTATGTAACCTATGACACTTTTATAAGTTTTAAGATTCATAAATATGATATTTCATATAACTTGAACACAACTTACAAAAACATATTTTATGAACTTCTTTTAGATCAATATGGATTGAAAACAACTAAAACACAATTTTTTTATTAATCTAAACTAACTCATAAATCAAGGAAACATAAAATTTTTGGTAATCCAGAACTTGAGGACAAGTTATGGAGTTCATACAATTTCATTAAGATCAAGAATTATACTAACAAAACAATTTGCACATAATTCCTTTGATCTACCAAAACTCATAAGCATGAACATTCATAATCAACATTTTTCAAGAATTACATAAACACATATAAAACTTGAAACTTTGAATATAGCATTGAAATAGGTTTAACATAATCATTACCCCATTAAAAACGGGTTTTATAAGTCTAAAAAAGTCAAAGGTAATGATTCTAGACCAATTCCAGCACCAAAACTCAAAGATATGCAGTTTGGGCGTCTAACTCGGCGAGTTGCATGCATTTTGCCTTGGACTCATCGCGTGCCCTATCCAGACAGCACAAAACTTTGTTTTTCAGCAGTTTGCATCATGTATAAGTGAAAACAAGCCTAGGCTCTAATACCATTGTTGGGTTGATGAGAATAAATCTCCATCGATTGGATCTTTCACAGGTTAAAATATGAGGATCAAACAAGACAAACACAATAATAATATGAACACAAAATAGAATCAACGTTGTGCTTATGATTCAAATATAGTCACCCCTCAGCAGAGCTCGATGAAGAACTTCCATTGTAGAGGCGAGCTAGAGTTTACAAGAACTCAATGAGAAAAATATTGAAAGCGTTAACTACAAAGACTGCATGCATGCAACTTAAATACTAAACCCTAGAACAAAACATGCACGGTAGGACAGGCCCAAACTGGCAATCAAAACTGGGCTAAGGACCGAGCCCATGACGCAAGATAATAATCTGAACAATCTCCCATTTGCGTCAAATGAGGCGAGAGATTATTTCTTCTGAGTTGGCTTCACAGTCTTTACCACCTTGAACAACTGAGGGATTATCGCAAGAAGTGTCTGCCGAAACTTGATATACCACCTCAACATATCAGTGAACATCTTCTTGCTAGCTGTAGTGTTCTGATCACAGCTTTGAATAATCTCCAAAATGTGCTCCAAGCAAGCCGTTGAGAAGAGGTGTTTGTCAACAAGAGCGAACAGGCATTTCTGTACTTCGCCACTAATGAACATCACAGTGTGGTACTTTGAATCAATCTTGTCCTTGACCATTGTATTAACATTGCCTACTCTGCCCATAGTTTTGATCGTGGTTCGCTTGTGAGTGGTAGAAGCAATCTCTTGGTCCATCTTCGCTACCTCGTGAATGTAGCATACAAGCATTCGCTTGACATGGTCAATGATTGGCTGATACTCCTGTGGATTTGACAATAAAATATTGTTGAGAAATATCCAGTCGTGGGGATTGAGGTTCGGTAGATCAGCAAGAGTGAAGCTATGAACTGAGCCTTCAGAGCCTCGAGTCATTTTGAATTTTACATTAATAAACTTCCCTGCTGAGTAGGGCTTCAGAACCTTGACAGTTGTAATTTTCTTCGAACTCCAGGTCAAGTACTGGGGTTGAGCGAACTCTAAGTAGAACTCCAACAGGTCCCGATCCACCTTCGGGTCTGGAGATGGGATGGCAACAGTTGAGTTGAAGCAGTGAAAGATGAATGCCTTTCGCGTGATCGGCATGTCAAACTGTGCATCCTTGGAGTTATCAAGCCCAAATGACATCACAGGCTCAAGCCAAAGTGTGCTTGGCTCATCAATTGCACACCTTTGAAGCGAATCTAGAGTCCAGTCAGGAAAAATGGACTTCTTCTTTTCCAAAAGCTCCCTTTCCTTTTGCTTCTGCTCCAGCTCATGCTTTTGTTTCTTAAACCATTCTTCAAGCCCTTTGTTAGAAGGTTTGGTCTTCTGAAAAGGCTTTTCGGGATTTTCACCATAGACATCTTCTTCACTATCGGTATCATCCTCACCAATTTTCTTCTTCTTCTTATCTCTATTACTGACCGAAGCTTCATTACCCTTCGGTTCAACAGTTGATTTCGGTTTAGGAGGAGGTTTAGTCTTTGCTGCCTTTTCTCCCCCTTGTTTCGGTTGGACGCCAGTCACCAGAACACCCTCGATACAACTAAGGATGTCAAGCGCAGGTCCAAGTTTGTCAGCCAAATGCCTGCAAATGGTGATGGTAATGATGTGATCATGGGCTTCAAGAAGATGAAGTAAAATGGAGTGAACGTCAGCGGCAGAGCTTCGTATAACCTCCCTCTCGGACTTCAAGTCATTGAGTTCAGTTGTGGCAGTGCGAAGTTTAAGATTTTGCATCTTCAGCTAAGAGGTTCTTTTGTCGAGTTCATCCATAATTTGATTCTCAATGGCCATCTCTGCCTCCAGTTGGGTCAATCGATCATTGGCATTATTATGCAGAGTTGTATTGGCTGCCTCGATTGCTTGACGAGAAGCTTCAAGGTTGGACCGTTCAACTTGAAGAGAACGCTGAAGGCTATCAACCGAAGCGTTGACAGTTTGAGAATTCTTCTGAGCTGCCGCCTGCAAAGAATCTAAAATAATTGAGCGTTATAAATTATTTTATCAACTTTTGCGGTCACTTCCTTGCACTCATTGGGGGAAGCCTCAATAGCGAGGGAGGCTTTCTGACATTGGGAAGTGGAGGCGTCAATAGCCTTAGCTGCAGCAGGAAGAGAGGCATTGTGTTCTTGAATGACAGATGAGAACAAAGCCTTTAAAGCAACTTTAGAATAAGCCCCAAAGGAAGAGGAGGAAAGCAGTTGATTGAGTTTGTCGTTGACTACTTTGAGACGACGCTTGGTAACAGGCTCATCATCATCTTCATCACTCTGTACACTGTAAGGACTAAAATAAGTGGAATCAAATTCCAAGTCCTCACTGCCTAGAACTCGGGTGGTGTCAGTAGATGTAGTAGGAGATAAGGTTTTGGTAGTGGTAGGAGGTTCGGTTGTAACCGATGGTTCGGTTGTAACGGGTGTAGTGGGAGTTGTAGAATGTGCCCCTGTGGTAGTGGAAGTGGTGGTAGTGTCTGTGAATATAGGAGTAGGGATGGGAATAGTGGTGGATGGTTGAGTGGTGGGGATAGGTAATATTAGAGGGATGGATACTGGGATAGTAACAGGTAGAGGAGAAGGAGGTTGAGAGTGAACCGAAATTTCTGGGGTAGGGGACCGAGGCGGGGTATCACCATGACTCGAAGCCTCATCTTCAGAGCTTTCACTTTCAGAGTCTGAAGGAGGAGAAGATTTAAGTTTGGGAGGAACATACTCTGAGTCTGAATCACTGGAAGATTGGAGTATAAGTTTCCGAGCGGGCTTATTCTGCTTCTTTGGTTGAGGTTGTGATGGAGCAGCCTTGTCAGACTTTCGCTTCTTAGGGTTTTGCCCCTTGGTTGGTTTGGTAACCTGCGTCTCTTTCTTGGTGTCAGTTTTATTTCCCCTTTTCGCTGGCTTGTTAGCCTCTTCAATGGAGTGAACCATGGCTGGCATAAGCTCCGTTGGACCCGAAGAAGGAATCTTCCTGTATTGTTGCAGAACATTGCTCGCTGTTGAGACATGAGCAAGAATGGTGTCAGGGACGGATCCAATGAAGGAGTACTTGGTGGGATCCGTGATGATTATTTTGGTTGTGTGAAAAGTGACGATGGAGGAGAGAAGAGAATCCGTCATGATTGGAACGTGAAGACGATCCATTGCCCACTTAGTGATGATAGACCAGTATCGCCCACAAGAGATCTCTGAGTGTCTGGATGAATAAACTAAGCTTTGAACCAGTTGTTTCTAGATAATGGTTCCGTAATCCAAATCAATCCCATGATATAAACCATAAAGCATAATCATAAATGACTTGCTCGCCCCATTTGACCCGACACTGCTCTTAGAGAGTCCTTTGAACAGCAAAGTGAAAAGGCCATTCCATTGAAGAGGAAGGCAGGACTTCTTGAACTTGGTAATGGTGGTGAGGATTTCAGTATATCCCATTTGATAAAACATAGAGAATAGTTTACCAGTAGTGATGGATTCACGGTTTACCAAGGTTTGTTCTTGAGAAAGACCAATTAGGGCACATAAGCGGTGCTTGGAGATGGAAGTCTTCTCATTGTGGATTTCAAAGTGAATTCTTTCATGAACCTTGTCGTAGTAAGTAGTGGAGTAGACAAGTGAGAGGCAGGACATGGGAACAACCTCGACTTTAGACAGAGCATCGACCAAAGGTGAGTATTTGAGACACTCGACTACATAAAGCATGTATGGTTCATAGACAAAAGGAGTGAGATCGATGATCAGGTTTTGTTGAGGTTTGATGGTGAGGAGTGTTTGGTGAACAGAAGTGTCATGAACTGAGGAAGATTTTGCCATTGTTGAAGCTTGGAGAAGATGATGAACAGTAAGAGAAATCGCCTTTGTTCTTTGAGAGAGTTTTGTAAGTGATAAAAGGGTAAAGATCTCTGTGCCAAATCCTTTTATACGTATAGGGAGGAGAGGGAAAAATATGGCTGATATCTTGGATTATCTCAAAAATAGTGCCTGACTTGACGGATGAGCAGTTGACATACCCGATAATGACGCATAAAAGAGAAAGGACGTTTCCTTTTTGCACGCCATTCCATAAAAATCGCTTTTTCAAATCAGCAAAACGATTGGATAACCGCTGAGTCAACCTTCACTTTATTCCAATCATCACCCCATAATCCACTTGAATTGTCATTGCCTGTTGTGCTTTATTGATCAACATTAAACGAACCACATTGTGGAAAATTAAAAATTTTCGTGCATAGGGTGTAAAAGAAAAAGAAATAAAGCAAACTTTTTGTGATAATCTGTGATGTCTTAAAAACACATAAAACGACTGATTCTGGGCACGAATCACTTCCTTCAAAGTCAAGAGAGACATTAAATTGCTTGTTTGGTTTCCCATTAAATAACGATCAATAACTTGTTAAGAAGTATTGAAAGGCATCTTTTGAAAGTTGATAAAGGGTGGCTTTCGCTTCAATTCATGATTTCGATACTTGATATAAGACCGAAACTGAACGAAGTACTTGTGAGATCAACGTGATCTGTTGAACAAGTAGGTAGGGAATATTTTTAGTGACTTGTGGATAGGTGACACATCTCAAAAAAAAATTTAACTGGATCCTTGGGGAAGAAAAATTCTTGGTAATAGAAATTTTCAGAAGAATCACTCATAAGAAAAAAAATTCTTTTAAAATTTGGAGCATAGTGAGCGTTGACCGTCAATTCATTAATGGTGCTGAATGGTGGGTTTCACATAGTACATAGTGGCACGAAACTAAGATCATTAACACATATTTTGTATAACCATAACCCTCAGTGGTAAATGCTGAGAGTCTCAAAGGTTATATTGGTGAGATGAAGTATGATGAAGAAAAATGTTGTAGGTGGTATAAGAAGCAAATGTACCTCTGCTATAAAAAAGAAGGACTAAGCAGAAAACTCTAAGCTCAATTTGAGAAGAGTAAGGTAGCTCATGATGAGAGTGAATATAACAGCCTACATTGGGAAAACATGATTTGTATATATCATGTTATTAAGGCTTCACTCAAAATCTGTAGAAGCTTTGGTCAACATGCAGCAGCATGCTTCTAGGGACACCTAACTAATTAATGAAAAGAAGAATAAAAATTTATACATGTTGTAGCTTTACCATCGAGAATAACACTTATACACAAAAAAAAACATTAAAAAAATAGAAAAAATTTTGAATTTTGTGAGAGTTGTTTAATTGAACTAAAGAGAAAAATATTTTTGGATTTTGATGAAAGTAAAAAGAAATAAGTAAAAGTGTGTACAGTGGAATACAATCAAAGTGCCTTGTTAAGAAAAAGAAGCGAACGAGTTCAGAAGCACCGAACCCGAAATAGACCGACCGTTCTGTTCATTTCGGTTCGTGGTCGATCTTCACCCGAAATAGACCGAACGTTCGGTTAATTTCGGTTCGCTCTATTTCTCTTCTTACCTTTATTGAAGCGAAGGCGATTTTGGTACTGATTCTGCTTCCATTATTCCTAGGCCTTGTAGAATCTTGTTGAAGCTCGCTTCAGGTAAAGCCTTAGTGAATATATCTGCCAGTTGATCAGTTGTCCTTACGAAATGAATTTCCACATTGCCATCTTCCACATGATCTTTGATGAAGTGATACCTCAGTGCTATATGTTTAGTCTTTGAGTGTTGCACTAGATTGTGACAAATCCTAATTGTGCTTTCAGAGTCGCAATATAGTGGGATTTTCTTCATGTTTAGCCCATAATCTCTAGTGTAGATGTTAATTGTAAAAGTCGAATAGTGTGTCTTGTAATGATTCGCATTTTGTATGTTATTTTACTAAGTCAATTTTATATGCGAAGTGTAGCATGCGAAGTTTCAATGTATAGACTTAGTATACTTTTTGTAAGTTTCCTATAAATAGGGACTTAGGCTTGAAGTAGACACACGATATCGAAACACAATATCTCTCTTCAGCTTACTTTGTAATCAGTCTTAATAAAACAAGATCTAATTAATATTTACTTCGTGTGTTCATAATCTTTCATCATTCAAATCTATTGTTTCGTTTCTTAATACTCGATAACAATTCTCATCAATTGGTATCAGAGCAGGCTTCAAACTGCTTAGATCTGATTTTCGTAGAAGAATCATTTGCTTTTTGAGTTGCAAAATTTACTCAAAATTTTCCGCGCAATTTTGGTTTTGAAAATCACTTTTGATCTTCAGATTTGAATTGATTCTGTATTTGAATTGTTAAGTCGAGTAATCGATTAGTGATTTTTGATCAATTCGTTTGATCGAATTCTGAAATTCATCAAGTTCTCAAGTTTTCAGAGATTTTTTGTTGTTCATCAATGGCGAACTTTAACATGAACACAATGACTTCTTTCTCTCATTTGCTTGGTTCTTCAACCAAAATTCTGATGTTGATTCCAGAATACTATGATCAGTGGGCTGATAGAATGGAAGATTACTTAAATGGAATAGATGAAGAACTTTGGGATTGTATCGATGGAACAGTTCAAGCTCCTGCAAATGTTCAACAAATTGGTCCATCCACTGGATCTCCTGATGTTGAAGATCAACGAAAACGACTGAAGGATAATCAAAAGAGGTGCATGAGGGAACTAAGAGGTGCTCTACCTCCTGTGGTTTACAATTACATTCGTAGTTTTAAAACAGCAAAAGACATCTGGAATACTCTAAAAGAGAAGTATCAAGGTAGCGAAAAGACGAAGATCAATTATGTGAAGCAATGTCTGATTGAACTGAAGGAATTCAGACAAAAGGATGCAGAAACTCTTGAAAGTTACTATGATCATCTGAATGAGCTTGTGTTTCGCTGCAATAGGTATGGTATCACTAGATCTATCATGGAATTCAATTTAACTTTCATTATGGGACTTCGCAAGGAATGGAGAAGTGTGAGCATGATGATTAAGAATAACCAAAGTTTTGATACAACCAAATTGAATGATCTTTACGATCAACTGAAAACACATGAATCTGAGGTCTCAGAAATGTATGAAGAATGAAAACTAGCTATTGGTGGTCCTTTGGCTCTAGTTTCAAAGGTATCAGAAAATGATGAAAAAGATGGATCAGATGATGAAGGATTTTTGATGAATTCTGATGATGAAGCTGTAGCATTCTATTCTAACAACAGAGTTAAAAAGTTTTTCAAAAAGCCTTTTAATCCAAAAGGAAAGATGAATGATGCGAAGAATGTTACCACAAGGACTAGAGGGGATGAGAGAAAGAAGATGGAGAAAATTGAGGAAAAACAGAAAAATGCGAATGAAGAGAAAAAGTTGAAAGGTGATTCAGGAATCTATTGTCATTATTGCAATGGTGCGAATCATTTCGCAGCTGACTGTATGTTGCGAAAGAGAGAAGAGAAGAAAGAAAAAGTCAAAGATGAAGCATACTACTCAGAGAAGATTGAAGAATTACGTGCAAAGACCAAAGGAGTGTCATTGGTTGCGAAGGGAGAAACTGCTGAAGAAGAGAGTGGAACTTATCAGATCTGGTCTTCAGGATCTGATGATGAAGAAATGAGGCATCCCACACATGGAGCAATGTTCGCAAGTTTTGAGGAATGTGAAGAAAACATTTCAGGGAGATGTTTTGTGTCCAAATCCACTGACAAGTCACCCATGACAACCAAGGTACGTGCAATTCTTGAATCTTTTAATATTCCTTTATCTGCTTATGATGCTGAAATTGTTTCATTTGATGATACTGTGGCTTATTTTGATTCTGTTATTGTGTCTGCTAGTAATGAAGCTAAGAAATTAAATGTGCAACTTAGTGAGACACGAAGAGATTTAGAAATAAAGAAGAACAGAGTTGAAAAATTGGAATTACACGTCAAAAATATAGACTGTGATAGGAATAAACTTACTAACGATGTTAGGTTATTACTAGCACAGAGAAACATATATTGTAATTCTGCAAAACGTTTGTATGCAAAATTAACAGCTTTACATCATTCTTCTGATATTAACAAAGAACAACATAGAAAACTTTTACCTTTTCTTGAGTATGAACGTGAAAAAGTTGATGTTGTTTCTTATGATTGCGAAAGCACAATTGCTCAATTTGACAAAATAACTGATGATAGATATGCATATGGTATTGTCAAAATTGATGAATTTCTGAATGCTGATGAGTTGGTTAAAATTGTCAATGAAAGTTTGACAAAGAGTGAACAAGTGAAAATCATAAAGAAAACTGAAAATTCAACTCTTGTCACACAATTGAATTATGCTGATATTGATGAAAATTCTGATAATGTGAGTGAAATCAGTGAGATAGAAGAGGAAGAAGAGGCTGATTGTTCTCAATTGTCAATCATTAATATCACATCTAAGATCAAAGGTAAAGAAATAATAGTTGATTCAATAATAGAGGATGAAATTGATAAACCTTCAACTTCGCAACATTGTATGTTTGATAATGTGGAAGTTGAAAGCTGGAAATCTGATGACACAGATGTAAATAAAGAAGAAAAGAAAGTTTCAACTGAAACACCTCAAAGGGTTGTTGTTGATCAAGTGTTTGAAAATACAAAAGAATTTGATAAAATTTTAAATGATAAAGGCGCACATTATTTGGAAACCAACACTGTGGTATATCCAAATTTTGTATGTACTGATAAAACCATTTTTCCAAATCAAGTTTTTGTCACTACTGGAAACGCTGAGAAAGTTCTTCCTGAGTTTAATAAAATGATTGAAAAAGATAATCAAAAGTCCACGATTGAAGGTTTTTTCGCAAATCAAAACACAGAAGAAAACAATTTAACCAAAAATCCTTATGTGTTTCAAAAACAAAAATCAATACAAAAATGGGTGGTTAAAGGTGAAAAATCAAACAAAGTTTTTGAAAAAGATGAAAAACCAAAGGTTGAAGTGAAACTAAACTCTCATGAATTCAAATTGATGGTTGGAAATTTTTCAACAGAAAATAATGTTTCAAAAAGAAAAGCAAGAAAAGCAATATTCTGGCAAGTTGATGGTTGGAAATTGATGGTTGAAGAACTCAACTCAAGAAAAAATGAAATTCTCACCAAAACAACCAAATTTTCCAAATCCTTCAATATCAAAACCAACCAAAGTTTCATATACAAAAGGAAAATCTGGTGTTAGAACGTTCAATCATTGGTTTGAAGGGAAAGGAAAGAAATATCAAAGTGGAAAATTTTCAGAAGAACAAATCAAAAGTGCATTTGATAAGTACACAAATAATTCTTCAATTGAGAGTGCATCATCTCATAATTCGCAAGTTCCAGTTCAAAAATGGAAACCAGTTATAAAAAATGCGAATGTTGTGAAGGATAAGATTACAATTAATGGAAATCCAAAATTATTGAATGATTATATTTCAAAATCTAGAACTGATGATGTTGATATAATTGATTCAGTTACAAACAAAGTGAAAACATGGTTCCTAAATTCCAGCAATTTGTTTCATTTTACTAATGATGGACCCAAAAAGTCTTGGGTTCCTAAATTTTTTCAATAAATGTAGGCGATATGTGACGAGCAATATGACATGAAATGGTACATTGATAGTGGTTGCTCTCGTCACATGACTGGAAGGAAAGAAAATTTGCGAGATTACAGAAGCTTGGAAAATGCTGGAGTTGTCAAATTTGGAAATAATCACAAGTGTCAAGTGAAAGGATATGGGAAAGTCACAAATGGAAATTTTACAGTAAACAGAGTGGCTTATGTTGAAGGACTTCAACATAATTTGATAAGTGTATCACAACTTGTTGTGGGTACTGGAAATCAAGTTGTATTCAATGAAGAAAGAAGTATCATTTCAAATGTCAAGACGAATGACATACTCCTCAAATCCAAAAGATATGGTGATATGTTTACACTGGACATCAAACCGATTGTGGGAAAACCAGCTGTGTGTTTACTATCAAAAGCATCCAATGATCTTAGTTGGCTTTGGCATAGAAGATTGTCACACTTGAACTTTCGAAATATAAATAAACTTGTAACTAACGATTTAGTTCGAGGGTTACCAGTACTAAAATTTGACAATGATTCTTTGTGTGCAGCTTGCGAACAAGGAAAACAACATCGAAAGGGTCATCCGATTGTGATAGATTCAAAAATAGTTGATCCATTGGAACTTCTTCACATTGATCTATGTGGACCATCAACTGTTGCAACAATAAACAAAAAGCGGTATATTTTAGTTGTTGTAGATGATTTCTCAAGATTTACGTGGGTGTTTTTTCTCAGGTTGAAATCTGAAGTTGCTCAGACGATGATTGATTTTATCAAAAAGATTGAAGTTAGTCTGAAGAAGAATGTGCGAAAAATTAAAAGTGATAATGGTTCTGAGTTTAAAAATCAAACTCTTGACAGTTTTCTCACAAGCAAAGGCATTTCGCATAATTTCTCATCACCATATACACCACAACAGAATGGTGTAGTTGAAAGAAGAAATCGATCTCTATGTGAAGCTGCCAGAACCATGTTGACATATGTGAATCTACCTCAATATCTTTGGGCAGAAGCTGTGTCCACAGCATGTTTTACTCAAAATCGATCATTCATTCATCGAAGATTTAATGTTACTCCATATGAAATAATCAATAATCGGAAACCTAATGTAAAATTCTTTCATGTTTTTGGTTGCAGGTGCTTTATCATGAATCTAAAAGATAATTTGTCCAAGTTTCAAGCTAAAGCTGATGAAGGAATCTTTTTAGGATATTCACAGCATTCAGTTGCATACAGAGTGCTCAACAAACGAACAAGAAAAATTGAAGAAACTTTCAATTTAACATTTGATGATTACTATCTTAAACAAATTGATAGTAAATTTGATAATCAACTAATACTTGTAGATTCAAATACTCCAATTGATAATTCTGAAATCAATGATTTTGATTATGACTTAATTTTTGGAAATCCTGACAGGGCCATTGATGCAGAAAATAATGCTCCTGATAATCAAACATCAGAATCCTCAAAACATACTGATGAATCAACGATAACTTGTGAAAGCACATCAAATGTTCATAGGGAACAAGAACATCAAGTTGAGGGGGAGCCTTCGCAAAATCAACAAGAACATCAAGTTGAGGGGGAGCATTCGCAAAATCGACAAGAATATCAAGATTCAGATCATGTTGAGGGGGAGCATGATGATACAGAGACAATTAATCTTGATAATAATGAAGAATTTCATGAAGTTAATGATAATTTTTCTGTTGCAGGATCTGAAAATGAAGATATATTTGAAGATGCACCATTAGAATTTGATCCAAATTTTCCACCACTCGAGAAATGGACACGAAATCATCCAAAAGAACAAGTAATTGGAAATCTACAAGAAGGTGTGTTGACTAGAGCTCAAATTCGTGTGAAAAATGAGGTACTGAATACAAACCAAGAACTTTGTATGTTTAATGTTTTTATTTCGAAAATAGAGCCAAAAACTGTCAAGAATGCTATGGAACACTCAGATTGGGTTGTTGCTATGCAATCTGAATTGGCAGAATTTGAAAGAAACAAGGTTTGGAGATTAGTTTCTAAACCCTCTGATGTTTCAATTGTTGGATTAAAATGGATTTTTAAAAACAAAACCGACAAAGATGGCAATATTATTCGAAATAAAGCAAGACTAGTGGTAAAAGGTTATTCGCAACAAGAAGGAATTGACTATGAAGAAACATTCGCACCTGTTGCAAGACTTGAAGTAGTTCGCATATTTTTAGCCTATGCAGCTCACAAAGACTTTGATGTTTATCAAATGGATGTTAAATGTGCATTCTTAAATGGAAAACTCGAAGAAACAGTGTATGTTGAACAACCCCCAGGATTTGTAAACAGTGAGTATCCTGATCATGTGTATGTCCTTGACAAAGCTGTATATGGGTTAAAACAAGCACCAAGGGCCTGGTACGCAACACTTACAAATTTTTTGAAACAATCTAAATTTAAACAAGGATCAGTTGACCCCACATTATTTCGCAAGAAAGTTGGGTGTCATCTAATGCTTGTTCAAATTTATGTTGATGATATTATCTTTGGTTCAACTGATCCAGCATTGTCAATTGAATTTGAAAATTTAGTGAAAAGTCAGTTTGAAATGAGCATGATGGGAAAAATTAATAATTTTCTTGGTTTAAATATAAGGCAGAACAGAGAAGGAATCTTAATCAATCAAGAAAAATATACGAAGAACTTGCTTGAAAAGTTTGGAATGCTAAATAGCACAAAGCTCAGAGTACCTATGGCAGTAGGAACAAGACTAACTCCTTCGTTAGATGATCCTGCTGTTGATCTAACATTGTATCGTAGCATGATAGGGTCTTTATTGTACTTAACTGCAAGTAGACCTGATATTATGTTTTCAGTTTGTTGTTGTGCTAGATTTCAAGCTAATCCAAGAGAGCCTCATTTGACTGCAGTGAAAAATATTTTTCGCTATCTCAAGGGAACTGTTTCTTTAGGACTTTGGTATCCTGCAAAAACAGGATTCTTCATTCAAGCTTTTTCAGACTCAGATCTAGGAGGATGTACTTTGGACAGAAAAAGTACGACTGGTGGATGTCAACTTTTGGATGGAAAGTTAGTGAGCTGGCATTCAAAGAAACAGACTTGTGTGGCTATATCGACCGCTGAGGCAGAATACATATCTGCAGCTGCTTGCACTTCGCAAATTATTTGGATTCAAAGTCAACTTCGTGATTATGCAATAAACATGAAAAAGATTCCTTTGTATTGTGATTCGCAAAGTGCAATTCGCGTTTGTCAGAATCCAGTACAACATTCAAAGACAAAACACATTGCTCTTCGATATCATTTTATTAAAGATCATGTGGAAGATGGGAATATTGAAATTCATTTTGTCAAAACAACTGAACAACTTGCTGATATTTTTACAAAACCTCTTGATGAAAAATCATTTGTTCGAATTTTTGCAGGTTTGGGGATGATTAATGCTAATTCAATTTTGTCAACACAAGAGTAAAAGTTTTGTTCAGTAGCTAAGAGTCAAAATCATTCAGAGGTTACTGTTCATTCAGAAGGCTTCGCATGGCTTCGCAACCACAGTTTTTCGCATCTGGCTCATAATCACTATGGTAAGGTTTACGCATACTGTTTTAGTTCTGAAAAATCGAAAATCCAAAAAGATTTTATTTTTTTTGAAAAATTAAAAATCCAAAAAGATTTTATTTTTTTTCTTTAATTTTGAAAACTCAAAAATACAAAAAGATTTTATTTTTTTTGTTCTTTCATTTTTGAAAAATTCCAAAATCACAAAAATATTTTTGTTTTCTTTGTTCTTTAAACTGTGTGTTGAGAATTTAATATAGGGCTACAATGCGAAGAGGTCATACATTTGTGTTTCTATGGGAAGGTATTAAATTTCTTTTACAAAATAGTTAGGATGTCCCTAGAAGCATGCTGATGTATGTCGACCTCAAGCCTCGAATGATTCTATGTGTGAGAAATGAAAGCCTTGATGAAATTATCTCATGAACATTTCTACCCAACAAGGCTTGTATTTGCATAAATCAACAAGAGCTACCTTAACTCTTCTCAAAATGAGTTAAGAGTTTTCTGTTTTTTCCAAATGTAACAGAGGTACACTTCGATTCTTAACCAATCTTATTAAACCAAAATGTTCTTAAAATCCAAAAATTTTTTTTGAAAAGATTTGTCCTTGAGGTCTTTGGTAAAACCAATCAAAACCTAGACAAATCACAACTCTGTGTTTAAGATCTAACATCATGAGTCCGTGATGAAAGTGAAACCCAAAAATCATACACCTTTAAGGAATTGACGTGGAACTTTGTTCCAGATTTTTACGAAACCTTTGTTTCAGTATCAAAAATTTCGAAACTTCAAATCATATTCAATTCGCATGGGTGGTCTTGATTAAATATTTACAACCAAGAATATTTGTTACCCAACAAGATCCAAAACAAATTTTCTTTTGAATATGATTTCAGTGTAAGTTTCATTCGCAAATTCTTGTCATGATAAATGTTTTCACAAGCCAACTTGTCACTGACTACACTGGTCAAACAAGTAATTTCATTTACAATTTCTCACCTTATGTTAAGGCTGATATGTAATGAAATTTCAAACCAACCCAAAATGACGTTTAAAAGAAGCCCTTCGAAACTTCTTTACAAGTATTCGATTGAAATTCACGGGAAACTACACAAGCTGTTGATTATCTCTCTTGATAATTAATGAAGCAACCTTTTCCTGGGGTTTTTCTGCATTCATGTCAAATTAACTTTTTGACATCACCACATTCTAAAAATTTCTTGATTCTTATCTTATTTCATTGGCACAATGCACACACGAAATCCTTGAGGTTCTGAGTAAAACCAACTCAGACTGATGATTTCGCAAGTCTGGCATATGACTTCGCTTTAAATCCCAAAAGTGAAAGAGCCTTGCTTCCATGCGAAGGGTTTTACCGATTCGGATTCTATAACGGCTACTTGACAGGCTGTATACTAAAAATGGTTGGTATTCTATCCGGTTTTCGAGGAGATGTGACAGTTACTTTTTACTGCATAGTAATCTTTTACAGTCATGATACGAGATTCAAGGTGCCACATCGGATAACATTAAATGCATCCCGCTTTAATTTCAAATCAAATTTTGAGTAACCTATAAAAGGGGGATGAAGAACACTGTGTACGGTTACGCAAACAAGAATTCTCACAAACCTTTAAAGCTTTCATCTTGATCCAAACTTCAATTTCTTTCAAAACCTAACAATGGCAGCCACAAATTCAAACACTGATGAGGTCCTTTCTCAATCACTTATGAAGATTCAAAGCACAAACTATCAAGTTGATCCCAACGTTTCCGCCTATCCAGAAGATTTGAAGATGCTCATAGTGGCTTTGAAACGATCACCGTTATCAACTGCCATGTTCCGATCATTCCCAGTTCCGATGATATGGTTATCTCGTGCTGCTTCCACCGCTTCATATAATCACACGGCGGATGTGATTACCTTCAATCTCATCAACAACAAGAGGGTCAAACTGTCCAAGAATTTGTTCGTAGAGTTCTTGCAGATTCCAAACAATCCACCTTTTGTTAAACCTGTAAACTCCCAGATCATCCACATGTTCAATGAGATGGGACATCAACCGGAGTTGGAGAAGATTAGTGATTTCCGGAAGTCGGGATTGCCATGTATCTGGAATTTTCTTTTTCGAATCTTCCTACGGTGTCTTACAGGAAGATCAGTCGGCTTAGACAGAGGAAGAGTCGAAGTGTATGCCATGGTAATGGGTATCTACTATGACATAAATGTCGACTACGCAACACAACTATGGAAGGAATTTGTGAAAAGTCTGGAAAACACGAATTCGGAGAAGGGGATATCTTGTGCCAGGTACTGGAGTTTGATCTTGGAGAAAGTTTACGAGAAAGAAGCTATTCCAATAATGCAAGATGTTGAAGTTGCTGAATTTTCCTTCTACCAATTTCCCAAAGTGGTTGAAGATGACGAAGCCATTTTTACCCGTGTAGCTCGCATTCTGGATGCGATGCTTCGCAAAGTTTCTCCCACTCACAAAGTGTTGGTGAGATATTTGCGAAACATCGATACAGCTGATCAGACAGGTGTATTACTCGACGTTGCTACTCCGTCGAAGAAGAAGAAGGGGAGCAAGAAACCTGCGAAGGGTTCATCTTCACCAAATGTGCAAGATGAAGTATTGAAGAAGGATGTTTTACCTTCCAAGTCTGGAGTGTTAAAACAAATTCGCAAAGCAGAAGTGAGTAGTAAGGGAGTTACTATTCGCAGTATTCCTGCCCCAGTGTCTCCTGGCAAGAAACGCCAACGGGCAGAAGATGTTGCGAAAAAACATGCAACGAACTCTAGGCAAGAAGAGGAAGATGGTGATTCGCAATGAATCATCCGGCGAAGAAATTGTCCCAGAAACACCACCTGTCAGAACCATGGTAACAGTTTCTTTACCAATCTCTCAACCTTCGCAAATTTCCACTACTATTTCTCAAACCCAACCACTCGAAATAGTTCTTACCAAGTCAGTTACTGAGGAGGTACCTATTTCGGATATGGTTGTCAACGTATCTGATACGGGGGCACCTATCCCGAGTGTCGCATCTACACAACCAATATCCTTACCTATGACCACATTATCCACCACTTCATCTATATTTGATCATGCCCTTTAGAACCCATTCACCACCCTTTTTCCATCCCAATCACCTGAGAATCCTCCACCTTCGCAACAAATGTCTGATCCAGAAATCGAAGGAGGTGCTTTTGGAGGTGTTCTCGATGACATCTCATTCGATTCTGATGAAGAAGACATTCCTGATCATATGCTGATGACAGGAAAGCAGTTCAGGATACTAAATCAAAAATTGAAGGCTATTATCCAATTGCAAGCCGATTCTGGGAGAATGTCTTCAATCTCAGCAATGGAGGTGGATGTTATGATCAAAGGAGCTGAGAAACAAATAATGGAGAAAGTTGATCAGTCCGACAAAAATAACGAACTCCGAGTGCAAGCATAAGGGAATAATTTCACGTCTGCAGTTAAAGACCTTAAAGCTGCTACAAAAGAAAGACATCTTCTTTTTGTACAAGACGTCAAGAAAGTTCGTGAGGACGTCAACTTCAAAATTCAGGAGTTGAAGTCTGACCTTGCGAAGGATCTTCAAGCTGTGCATTCAAGACAAGAAGATCTTCAAAAGAAGATTGTGGAAATTTCTACTCAACTCCACAAACTCAACAATATTCCTGTTGTTGAAGATCAAAAAGCTGCTACCATGGAGAAGTTTGATCACTTGATCAAATTGGTCACCGAGCTCAAATCAATTGTTTGATAGTTACACTTTGGGCTATAAATCCTTCTTGGATAGGGTTGGACGATTTCTAGGGCTTAGGATAAGCCACACATTGTGCAAGGGCTTATCATGGAAAGGATTTGGATTGTTTTGAGTAAAGATTATCCAACTAGGGTTTAAGGGTGAAACCCTAGGAGCCTTACAAGTATAAATAGACCCTTGGGGCAAGGGAAATCGACACCTCTACTAAAGCAAAGAAACCGTGTCCGATTTCTATTCCCTCTCCTCTCTCTCAAATCATCCTCTTGCTTGTTGGTGTTTGTGAGCCATTAGAGGAGTGACATTTGTGACTCTAAAGCTCCAAGAACAAGAAGATCAAACAAGTGTTTCAAGGTAAGCTTCTAAGTCTGATTTTGAATTTTTCTTATGCTCTATTAGCTATTAGAAGTCTTGGATCCAATGCATGTTTAATTAGAGAAACCTAGATCCAAGCATTAGGGTTTGTATGTGCACATAGGAATGTTCATATGGCCAAAACCCATCAGTGGTATCAAAGCCTAGATTGGTTTCTATTAAATTGATGCTTGATTGTTTGTTTCTTACTTGAAAATTTTGAATTTTGCGGTTCTGTGTCATGAACTCGACGAGTCCCATGGTGGAATCGACGAGTTGGCCTGACTCGGCGAGTCCAGTTGGGAACTCGGCGAGTCCGAGCGTCAGGAAGGGCCAAAATCGGGATTTTTTGATATTTATCTTATGGAAACTTGCCTTTATCATATTAGATCAACCATTGTCTGATTTTTTGGTATATATGACTATAATCTTGATCTAGTTAAAGATATTTATCAATTAATAAAATATTTAATTTCCTTATGTGATAATTAATTAATTATTTTGATTAAATTGTTAAATTATTTTGCAAGAAATCTTTAAATAAATCAAATATGGATAATTATGGAATTAATTGTTAATTAAGATTATTTGTTATTTGATCCTCCATGTTTTTAATTGTTTCAAACTTGCCCTCAAGTTTTGAAATTTATGTTTTATGATTAAAAGTTTAATTTAGACAACTTAAATTTCAAACCCTAGATTTTACAAGTTTAAAAAAAAAAAATTCAACCCTATACTGATATAATATTACAAGATTAATATGTATATATATGTATAACTAAAATGCTAGTCTTACCGTTAGTAAGCCTCATTCACGAAGCCGATCTATAAGGTGGGTATAAGGTTGCGGCCTAAAAAATGGCGCTTAATGGGTGTACACTCACACCCACCGCTTGCTTGATCGGTGGAGGGTCGTTAGTCGAACGGGTAGGATAGGGCAACCTCATCCTCTCATTAAAAGTATAAAATACAAAGTAACTACATGTTTTTCAAAATTTCCCAATCTTAGTTACTTTAGGAAAAGTGAATTGATGCAATCCCATGAAATTACACTTTGCACCCTTGCTAAGAAGTTAGTGGAGGGTGTGTGGTTTACCGGTACACTAATTGGTTCTAAGCAAAGCTGGCAAAGGGTGATTCATTGTTTATCATAGTTCTATGGAGCGTGTGTGGTTTACCGGCACATCGAATAGGTGATCGTTACAATGAAGGCACCATGTGAATTTGCATGGTAATTCACACCTGCTTTGTGATCCTCGGTATCCTAGTCACAAACAAGAGGGGCATATCGAGATTTAAACATGCCATTGAAAAGTTTCAATGAATCTCATCTAAACCTAGGAATTCTCAAATACATTTAGAACTTAAAGTTAGGTTTTCATGGTGGAGAATTAGTGAATCGTCATTCACTTACCTTCAAATTGTTTGCATGTTAGATTACGACATCCCTTTTCTAATATGTAAATATTGTTGTTGGATCCTAGCCCTAATTTTCTTATTGGGTGATAATTAGGGATTCATATTCTAATCTATCTTTGTCCTTTCTATTTGTAGATGTCAAACGCAAACAACGCTGCTATTAGTTCATTCAAATTAATGAGACTTTGTCAAAAGGTCACTTTCGATGGGACGAACTTTAGTGAATGGATAAGATACATTCACACTATTGCTCACTATGAGGACAAGGAGTATGTCCTCGATGAGAAGCTCGAGAAAATCAACCCTGAAATCACTACTTCGGCTGAAATGACCGCTTTTGAAACTCACGAGTGTGATGCAACAAAGGTACATTTCATCATGATAGGCACTATGAACTCCGAATTCCAAAAATCCTATGAGGACATGTACCCGTACGAGATGCACCAAGACTTATTAGAGAGATACCACCAAAACGCGAGACAAGAGCATTATGAGATTTTCACTAACATGATTTCCGCCAAAATGGGTCATGGAGAGTCTCTTACCGTGCACCTGCAAAAGATGCCAAGGTATGTCGACCGTCTTCGCAAGTTGAATGTTGACTTTGGGGAAGACTTGGCGATCGACATGGTGCTTCACTCTTTGCCTCCAAGTTACAATCAATTTAGGATGACCTACCACATGAACAAAGAAGAGGTCACCCTAAGCAAACTCCAAGGTCTCTTGAGGGTCGCTGAAAGCAACTTCAAGGACAAGTCTGTTGCACCAACTCCCAATCCACCCACTGCTCCTGTTTTGGCTATTGAACAAGGAAGGGGAAAGAAGAGGAAGGCTTCGTCTAAGAACCATCGCAAGGTTAAGCCCCGAGATGGTGCCTCTTCTAGTGGGACCAAAGTTGATCCTGCTAAACCTTACCCTAACCTAAAGGAGGCAGAGTGCCACCACTTCCATAAAATAGGGCATTGGAAGAGAAGCTGCCCAGAGTACCTGCAAGCCATCAAGGAAGGAATGATCAAACCGTCTTTCGCAGGTATATACACAATTAAATCTAACGATTCATCTCATGATATTTCATGGGTTCTTGATACCGGTTGTGGTTACCACATTTGTTCTAATGTGCAGGGACTAAGAAGAAATAGAGACGTGGAGCATGGAAGAATAAATCTAATCATGAGGAACAGAAGATCGTCGCCTGTGACTAAGATTGGAGTGTATTCTTTAGTGCTTAGGAATGGTTTATCTTTAGATTTGAACAATTGTTGCTATTCGCCAGAAATGGCTAGAAACATCATTTCATTTCATGGTTTGTTTAGACAAGATTTTTGTGACAACCCGATATTTCAACTCTTTGTAATGACCTAAAAGGGTCAAGTATTGTAACCACTTTTGAGTAATAAAATTTACTTTCATAATAAAATGTACAAATAGTTCTATTTAATTTCCTTCTATGTTTAAATGTCTTTGAACCATGATTGTACGTGAAAAGAACGCCCAAATCCGACTTCATATAGCGAAGTTATGATTTTTCCAAGTTCGGCTTAGCAACAGACAGCTAAAAACTCGAATCGGAGATCGAGCGACTTTTGGCCGGAATGACCTAAACGAGAATCGAAGGTCTCGACAATGGTGTTCCAGCGGTAAAAAGTCTGGCAAGAACCAACATCAGATAAAGAAGTTATGAATTTTCAAAGAAATTCCTTAAACACGATGAGTTTATAATAAATAATAAAAAAATAATTTCGGAATTTGCCGACGGAGTCTAAACGAAAGTTGTAGAGCGTAGTCTCACCTACGCGTGGATATAAAGACCATCGAAAATGGAGTTCGTATGAAGAAGATATGAATTTTTGAAGTTTATTAAATAAATTATATATTTATTTAATTCAAAATTCGGACCTTATCCGAAGAGGAGTCAGCGTCCTCATCCGAGGTACGCGCTGCGTACCCCTGTACGCCCTGCGTATCCGAGAGACTTGGCCTCTGATCACCCACGTCGCCCTATCCGAGGCGTCCGACCCGTCCGAAGCGTCCGACCCGTCCGACCCGCTGTCCCGTCCGACCCGCCGTCCCATCCGACCCGCCTCCCTAGCAACCCGTCCCATCCGACCCGCCTCCCCAGCAACCCGTCCCATCCGAAGCCGAGGCAGTCGAGGCTTCGGTCATGCATGACGTACGCGTACGCACTGCGTACGAGCGTACGCCCCGCGTACCGAGGCAGTTCAGCCTTCCTATAAATAGGATGCGAGGGCTTCCGAGAAAAGGGCTCATTTCTCTCCTCTCTCTCACAATCTTGCCTCGTTTCCCGTGCCCGTTCAAACCCGAGGCTCTGGTCTTTTTGCTCAAGTCCCGAGGGTCGATTTTACTCCCGAGATTCCCGAGAATCCCGAGGAAAATCCGTTTCCCGAGATGAAACTCTGCCCGGTTTTCCACCTCTCTATCTCCAAAACTTTCAAGTGAGTTCATACCCCTTAATTTACCTTTTAAATATTCTATAAATTCTTTTATATGCTTTCAAGGGGGGGATTACAAGTAAAACACACGAGTATTGCATGTATAAACTAAACTTTTATATATATATATGTTAAAATAGCATTCTATCTTTTGAAATCTAAGTTTGTTGTAATGCATGTATAAACTAAACTTTTCTTAGATTATTCTTGTCTATCTTAGACTCTACACCAAAAATCTATGCTTTTATACACAAGTGATGCCTTTTCTAGGTATTTCTAAACAAACAAGACACACTTTTAGAAAACTATAATAGGTATAGTTTTACGAACAAATTTCTAACTCTTATGTACTAGAAACAAGAATTTCAAAAAGTTTACTTTCGTATAAATTGGGCAGGAAAGTTCAAGATGCTTCGATCCGATCGAGGAGGAGAGATACCTAAGTCTTGAATTCGACAATGATCTCAAGGAGTGTGGAATAGTTTCACAATTGAAGCCACACCTAGGACACCACAATTGAATGGTGTGGCAGAAAGGTGTAATCGAACCTTGTTGGATATGGTTCGCTCTATGATGAGTCATGCTTCACTATCAATCTCTTTTTGGGGGTATGCCTTAGAGACTGCCGCCCATATCCTTAACCGAGTCCCTATAAAGAAGGTTGCCAAAACACCTCACGAGATGTGTACAGGGAAAGCTCCCTCGTTGGCACATATCAAGGTTTGGGGTTGTGAGGCTTTCGTAAGACGAGATATTCACGACAAGCTCGAACCTCGTAGTGAGCGATGTATTTTCATTGACTACCCATAGAAATCCTTTGGATATCTCTT
This sequence comes from Lactuca serriola, assembly GCF_051521515.1. Taxonomy (NCBI): domain Eukaryota; kingdom Viridiplantae; phylum Streptophyta; class Magnoliopsida; order Asterales; family Asteraceae; genus Lactuca; species Lactuca serriola. The sequence continues at coordinate 356,353,864 of NC_136411.1, forward strand.
CTATAGACCGAAGGACAATGTTGTCTTCGGTGCGAGGATAGGAGTTTTCCGAGAGCGAGAACTCATAAGCCAAGGAGAAAGTGGGAGGCAAATCGATCTTGAAGAGATTCAAGAATCGATAGACGAAGGAACCTCTACCGCTGGCACTCAACCCGAGGAGGAAACTCCGGTTGAACCGATTGACGAATCATTACCTCTTAGGCGTTCCGAAAGAGTTAGAGTTCAACCCCAGTTTTATGGTTTTCATATTACTACCGAAGGGGACACGTATATTCGTAATGGTACACTAATAAACTTTGATAAACCTAATAGCTATAAGGAAGCCATGGCAGGCCCGGAGTCTGCGAAATGGAAAGAGGCAATGGATAGTGAGATCCAATCCATGTATGATAACCAACTTTGGAATTTGGTTGATAATGTGCCCGGACGTAAGACCGTTGGGTGCAAATGGATCTTCAAGAAGAAGACCGACGTGGATGGAAAAGTACACACACATAAGGCGCGATTGGTCACGAAGGGCTTTACTCAAACTCCCGGAGTTGACTATGATGAGACCTTCTCACCAGTTGCGAAGATAAAATCTATTAGAGTGATGCTAGCGATTGCCGCATTTCATGATTATGAGATTTGGTAAATGGATGTCAAGACCGCTTTCCTTAATGGGATGTTGGCTGAGGATGTTTACATGGCTCAGCCAGAGGGGTTTGTGTATCCGAAGCATCCAAATAGAGTGTGTAAGCTTGAGAAGTCCATTTATGGACTTAAGCAAGCATCTCGCAGATGGAATCTTTGCTTCGATGAGAAAGTCAAAGAGTTTGGATTTGTACGAAGCGAAGATGAATAGTGTGTATATGTCAAAGCCAGTGAGAGTATAGTAAGCTTCCTCGTTCTATATGTCGATGACATATTACTCATAGGAAACGACATCCCGACTCTGCAAGAGGTTAAGTCCTGGCTCGGGAAGTGCTTCGCTATGAAGGACCTCGGAGAGGCTTCCTATATTTTGGGCATAAGGATAGTAAGAAAGAGATGTAAGAGACTAATAGGACTTAGTCAGAACACTTACTTAGAGAAGGTACTAAAACATTTTAGTATGGAAAAATCGAAGAAGGGAGATTTACCGATACAAATTAATGCCAAGTTGAGTAAGACTCAAAGTCCGATTACCGAAGCTGAAATAGCAGAAATGAGCCGAGTACCATACGCTTCCGCAGTTAGCTCAATCATGTATGCTATGACATGTACTCGCCCTGATGTAGCCTTTGCTTTGAGCATGGATAACAGATATCAAAGGAACCCTGGCAGAGCCCATTGGGTTGCAGTTAAGAATATCCTTAAGTACCATTAGAGGACGAAGGAATGGTTCTTAGTCCTCGGAGGGAGTGATGACTTGAAGGTGAAAGGGTATAGTGACGCCGGCTTTCAGACCGACAAGGACAATTACCGTTCGCAGTCGGGCTGGGTCTTTACCCTGAATGGAGGAGCAGTGACTTTGAAAAGTTCCAAACAGGAAACAGTAGCTGATTCAACGTGCGAATCAGAGTACATTGCAGCGAGCGAAGCGTCGAAGGAGGCAATATGGTTGAAGAACTTCATCGGTGATCTTGGAGTTGTACCTGCCATAAAGGAGCCCATGGAAATTTTCTGTGATAATGAAAGAGCAGTTTCCTTGACCAAGGAACCGAGGGATCATGGTAGATCTCGACATATCGACAGAAAATATCACTTTATTAGACATCGTGTAGAAGAAGGAAAACTCGTAGTGAAGAGGATATCATCATAAGATAACCCAGCAGATCCGCTTACGAAGGGATTGAGTAGGGTTAAGCACTTGCAGCATGCTAGGAGTATTGGGCTGAAGGATGATATTAGCATAGATTAGATAGTAGTAGAAACGTGTAATAGATAAATGTAACTGACATTTGATGATTAAATAAAAGAGTATTATTTATAAGTAATGTTACTGTCTGATGTTAATTATTTAACTATTGTTTCATTTTGCATGTTTTAACTTCCAGAATAATTGAGTTTATTAAGAAAAATTGAATTATTCAAATTGTCCACAATCGTTCATATGTTGGAAGTAGATACGAATGAAGAGTATCCTGAATTGGTGTGTAGATTGTCTAAATGGTATTAGATATAGCAAAGGGTTGCTGCAACGTTCATGAGTGCTTATGAACTAGTTTTGAGCATTGGAACAAACCCGCGCTTCCTGGAATCACCTTATGGAATACGATATAAAAGGGTGATCGCAAGACGATAATATCATATAGTCTTAAAACCTAGATATATGGTTTGTTATTTGTTAATTGGTTGTACATTGATAATGCGAAAACGCATCAGTAACTCGGTGTTATAAAACGCATTGTTGTGTATAGTTGATTAATGAATAAGTAAATGCATATAAGTCGAATTTTATCTGTTACTTTTATCCCAAGAGGGTAAAAGCGATATCTCGGCCGCTCGATGATTTGATTTGACTTATGTGCCAGGCCCGGTCAGAAGTGAATTGATGTGTTCGATTATGTTCTACGTCGAATAAATCGGAGATCGAGAAACCAAAATGGTAGACAAATTATTCCATAGAATTGTCAGCATGATATCTAACAGAGGACTGTACGATCCCTTATCTAAAGGACAAGATTGATTAGATCAGAGTTTGACAGCGTCCTTGAGAGCTACGATTGCAAATCGAATTGTGTTTGTGCATATAGTTACTAGACTTATCCAAGTGGGAGACTGTTGGAATAGTGTCTAAGGGTGCAACTATATTAGGCAAGTATTTGACCCGATTGTGCATGGTCCTTTTGGGTTGCCTTCACCATAGCAACTTGACAGGATGATTTATTATGAGAGAATAAATATTATTAATATATTATGAGAATAATATAAGGAATAATAATTTTGTTATTTGATTAATATAAGTCATAAATTAATTAGAACTAATTTGGTGACTTAAGGAGATTAATTAAATAAGAGGGTATAAACTGTCAATTGTTTGATAGTTACACTTTGGGCTGTAAATCCTTCTAGGATAGGGTTGGACGACTTTTAGGGCTTGGGATAAGCCACAAATCGTCCAAGGGCTTATCATGGAAAGGATTTGGATTGCTTTGAGTAAAGATTATCCAACTAGGGTTTAAGGGTGAAACCCTAGGAGCATTACAAGTATAAATAGACCCTTGGGGCAAGGGAAATCGGCACCTCTGCTAAAGCAAAGAATCCGTGGCCGATTTCTATTCCCTCTCCTCTCTCTCAAATCATCCTCTTGCTAGTTGGTGTTTGTAAGCCATTAGAGGAGTGACATTTGTGACTCTAAAGCTCCAAGAACAAGAAGATCAAACAAGTGTTTCAAGGTAAGCTTCTAACTATTATTTTGAATTGTTCTTATGCTCTATTAGCTATTAGAAGTCTTGGATCCAATTCATGTTTAATTAGAGAAACCTAGATCCAAGCATTAGGGTTTGTATGTGCACATAGGAATGTTCATATGGCCAAAACCCATCAAGAGCCTCATATAAGCAGCTAGCTTTTCCAATGAGGGTGTAAGCTTTTTCCCAAAGGCCATTGGCACTTTAACTTTGGAGTCTCCCGTCATATCAAACTTAGCCAATAGTGTATTGGCGTATGCCTCCTGATTTATAAAAATGCCTTCGGGTCCCTGTCTAATGTTTAAGCCAAGGAAAAAGTTAATTGGACCCATTGAGCTCATCTCAAATTTAGTTTCCATCAACTTCCTGAATTCAGCTGTTAAGCTAGGATTTGTGGAGCCGAAGATGATGTCATCAACGTAAATTTGGACTATCATAAGGTGGTTACCTTCTCTCTTGCGAAAGAAGGTTGGGTCAACCGAACCTTGTTTGTACTTAGACATTTTTAAGAATCGAGTAAGAGTTTCATACCATGCTCTGGGAGCCTGTTTTAGGCCATATACCACTTTGTCAAGTATGTAACAATGATCTGGATACTTCTCGTTCACGAAACCTGGCAGTTGCTCAACATACACAGTCTCTTCAAGTTCTCCGTTGAGAATGGCACATTTGACGTCCATATGATAGATTTCAAAGTTCTTGTGTGCAACATACACAAGAAATATACGAACAGACTCTAGTCTTGCAACAGGAGCGAAGGTCACTTCATAATCGATGCCTTCTTCCTGATAGTAGCCTTTGACAACCAACCGAGCTTTGTTACGAATGACATTCCCCTCCTTATCCTTCTTGTTTCTGAATACCCATTTGAGACCGACAACCGAAGCATCCTTTGGAGTTGGAATAAGTCACCATACTTTGTTTCTTTCAAACTCATTTAACTCATCTTGCATGGCTTGAACCCAATCTGAATGATCAAGTGCAAAGTTAACGGTCTTCGGTTCAACTTTGGAAACAAAGGAGTTGAACATGCAAAACTCTACTTGTGAAAAGAGTGCAACTTGTTTCGCTTTGATTTGAGTTCAAGTTAACACCTTTCTTGAAGATTTCCTAATAATTTGACTCTGAGGATGATCTTTGGTCCATTTAATAAGCGGTGGGTAATTTGGATCACAAGAGGGATCCAATTCTGCATTGATTTCTTCTTCCAAATCTGACAGAATGTCATCATCATTAACGTTGGTGTTCTCCCCCTCGAAGGATGATGCCTATTCAGAATCTGGATTGGTATCACCTCCTTCGATTGGATTCTTATAGGAGCTTGAAGATTGTGACGATAGACTCTCCCCCTGGAATGATGAACCTTGATCGTGTTGAAGAGATGGACCCTCCCCCTGGACATTAGGACGGTCATTCGAAGGTTCGCTTTCTTCTGGCCTCTCGGTTTCTTTGGGTTGATCATCAGCCGTCTTTTGAGCAGCATCATCATCGATGATTTGTTTTAGATTATCAACCTTGTTGTCTTTTGCTGTTGATTCAGAATCCATTTCCTTTTCAGGCTCATCAATAAGAAGCAAATATTGCTCGAAAAGATTTGAAATAGAGGCAGTAACATGACCATTCTTTGGAAAGATTCCATAATTAACACTTTAGCACCTGATTTCATAAACCCAGTACGTTCATCCCTCAACAAGCTACTGAACTTTTGATGACTCGAGGTTCTCACTATAAACCTAGATCACAAGCCCAATTTCCTCTGTAGATCACTTATACTCGGCTAGGGCTCAAATAATCCCGTTGGGATTTACTTAGCATAAACCTGGCCATCCATTATTCCGTCCATACTTGCAACCCAAAACACAAATACTAATACTGCCTAAAAAGCGGGAACTACCCGAACACTGAACTGCCTGAAGCGATATGTTGCTATATAACTGCTTCCCAAAATCTATTAAGACCTTCCTGGTCTGAGTTCAACCATAAGTCATCTGAAATATCGGGTTTCTGCCTGACTGCAGATTCATAGGACTCCCACTTAGTCGTTTCACATGACTTCTGAACAAGATCCTTCTCTAGAAGTAGTTGCAACTAGTTATCATGCTACCGTGGCTCTAATCAACCTTCTGATCTAACCGATTGGGTCCATGCATCGAATCCTAACGTCACCAAACCCATGGCTAAAAGTAAATGGTACACCACCAATGGTAGCATTATATAACAAGAAACGTTAAACAATCCATAGCTTCCTCAATCCTATAAGTATAGTGGCATTCCTACAACCCTATTAATGGCTCAACCAGATTCAATCCGTCCCGAAAATTCTGAAATCCAATACGTGGATGTCCATTTCCCCACTGTTGCACCCGAACTAGTGGGTACTATTGTTCCTTGCACGTCCTAACAACACACTCATGCTATCTACCAACCTAGTGAATGCTACGGCTACACCCACTGACTTACAACACTCTATCACTATCTGGCTGCTAGTGAATGCTACGACTACACCCGCCGACTTACAACACTCTAATACTATCTTACTGCTAGTGAATGCTACAGGCACACCCCTACACTTACAACACTCTAACACTATTTGGCTGCTACTGAATGCTACGGCTACACCCGCAGACTTACAACACTTTAACACTATCTGGCTATTAGTGAATGCTGCAGCTACCCCCGTAGTCTTACAACACTTTCCATATTGGGTCGAACTCTCACTTGACCTAACACATAACTGAACTTGAATCCTAAATGGAGGTCTACTGTGGTTCCCAAAACCTACTATCTGGGAGTCTCGAAGGTTGTCTGCTGCTCAGGCTCCCAAAGAAAAGCCACCGACTTTTTGGTTAGTCAGCTTAAAGGAACCGCAATCTCAGAGAAGTCTCGTATAAATCACCGATAATAACCTGCTAGACCCAGGAAACTCCGAATCTCAGATGGAGACTTCGGAATCGCCCACTGCATCACGATCTCTATCTTGGCCGGATCGACTAGAATACGCTTTTGTTTAACAAGGTGCCCAAGAGATTGCACCATGCGCAACCAGAACTCACATTTGGAGGACTTTATAAAAGGTCTCTCCCCCACTTACATTCAACTAAGTCTTCACGGCACGTGAGAATTGAAGGATTCCTAATCCTTCTCGGTTGCTAGTATCCCACTGTTGAGAACCTGTGCTTACCAATGCTAGCGATTAATCATTGGTTAAACCTTAATATCACCCATACTCGGAAATCTTGACGAATCCTCTTGAAATTTGGTCCAGTCTGACACCTCAATCCACCACCCATGCTGACAACTAGAGGCTCTAATCTTCACTCTGGCTAACGAGTCCTCGTTCCCACTTCCAATCTTGCAACACCGCTGAACTCTATCCGTACACAGCCCATGTGAAAATACAATTCTCTTGAATATCCGATGACTAACCACTTATGCATCTAACACCCGCAACAAACATCGCCATCTTTGTACTACTAATCGTATCCTAGAAATAGTAGTGCCTTGAACTCCAAAGTTCATCCATAGACAAATTCGACCGTATACAAACAAATGATAGATCCACTGAACTCTGACTTCACTAGAGAACTATTGCTCTTATCCTAACCCAATATTCTCTAAATAATACTCCAACACAGATCCCGACTAAGAGCCAGGATGAGACCAGTACACATGAAATTCACTCCGCAAGATACATCCATCTGTAGGTTCATCAAGGAATTCCGGCAGTCGGATTGACATATGACAATCCTTGATAACCTAGACAGTAGCAGAAACCAACCTAATATATGACTTGTCCAAACTCACTCAAATTCTGAAGCGGTCCAGATTCCCCATATCCACTTGAAGTGCCAAATAATGACATACCTGTGAACATCTAACGAAATCTTGATCTTGATGATAAGGACAAACTATAGGATCTTCCTTCCCCACGGATTCTAAGGGTCCACAGTCGTTGGGTTCCAAATGAAGCCTTAACTCCCCCCGTGATAAATCGGGACCGAAAGGCCCCGAGAAGACTATCGAGGGATCCCAAAGTCCTTTCCCTGGTTGAATGAAAGACCACTAATGTCCATTCTGATAACTCTGCAAGTAATTTATGAAGAGATGAACATGTGCGATCGCGCATCGACTCGTTCAGACCCTACTCCTGAGCCGAAACCCAAATCTGAGTTTTGTTCTTTGGTGCTTAACACCATACCGAACTAACATTCCAAATATCCGAATATACCCAAGAATCCTTTTCACTTTTTGCTGACATGACCAACCCTGCCACCCCTGTAGCAGCCTAAACCATTGGAGCGACAAACTCCCTTATGCACTTTCCAATACGAGCTATACTGACTCCAGCCCAGCTGGCGTTTCACCTAATGATCATAAATCATGGGTCTTTTACCGGGACCCTTTACTATAAGCACCTAGCACAAACCTCTCTTCTCAAAGTGCTTGAAATCGATCTCGCATCTACAACTTCATGGAAATCATATCCCTCATGGTATGGCACCGTTTCACGCTCGCTAGCTTGCTTGCCAATGGCTAAGCTACAACAACTGGAACATCCTTTATCCCCAAACCTGGTCATAAACTCTTCCCTGAAGCTTCTCAGATTCTCCAAGACTCTCACAGATTCGAGTATGGATCATGTGCTTTCAGTAGTACGGACCCAATACTACCTTCCACATCTATCCATACTTTCCTCCGGAATCCTCCCAGATCCTCCAAGTCACTTCCTCAAACTGGTACACCCAAGTCTCACTGAGCCTCACTACTAACCCACAGAAACATATCCTAGGATTTCCTAGGTTCCTGTACTAACCCAATCCTCAACTGCTGAAAGATTCCTAGTAATGTCAACTAGCTACCTCATGAATATAGCTAGCTCAGATTACTAAGAGTCCCACAAAGCACAAAGCAAGCAACATTTAGTCAATCGAAAATCTAACCATCATATTCCAATCAAACCATTCTATCTTCTACTCCGGGATCTGTACATGTAATTCAAAGGCTTATACAATCAGACATAACCTAAACAGGCTATCCTATGACTAACTGATGAGTTCTAGCATGCACGTCTTCAAGCACATACAATAGGCATATAAGGCATCCTTCCTAGATCCCCATCCCTAATATAGCATTCAGTTATCATAATCATATCATAACATGTATGGGTATCTCGGGGAAAACTTACTTGAGCTCGACTAATTACACACACCGCAAACCTTGTTCTTTTGAAATTTTTTTTCCTTTTTCAAACTTCTTTTTGTAAAATGATTTTACTTTTGAAAATTTTCATACCAAGTCCTTAGTTTGAGTTCAGACACACCCGAAAGTGTGCCCAGATCCCTCAAACAAAGGCTCTGATACCAACTTGTAACATCCCAATAATACAGGCCAAAAATTTCGTTTTAATTAAGTTATTACATAAACCATCAGTATAAAAACAATCATAATAACATCGCATGTCAAAACCAAAGTGTCAATAATAAAAAAACAGAATCGTAAAACCATATCAGAGTGTAATCCTAATGATCTTGTGTGCGGAAAAAATGGTGTGATGCGCTGCGATCAAGTCGACTCCTTTCCTTTGAAAACGAAGTACCTGAAACCAAAACTGAAAACCGTAAGCACAAAGCTTAGTGACTTCCCCCATCATACCATATACAATACAATCACATAGCATACATACTGTCGGGCAATTCTGGGGTGCCCAACCTACCCATATCAAGCCATTATGGGGTGCTGACTACCTGTGTCAATCCATTATGGGGTGCTGACTACCCATGTCAGGCCATTCTGGGGTGCCTGCCTACCCTCCGGTCTATCTCACCCGGTCATAGGGACTATTTCACCCCTACTAGTATCACATAATAACATATCATAAACATGCTGTCAGACATATCTAAGGTGTCCGACCTACCCTTCGGTCCTAAAAACTGATCGGGGGACTATTCCCCTCTTGCTACCACTATCACATAGACATAATATATTGGCACATAGAACACTTCAAGTAATAGCAAACCAGAATATTATCACAAAGAAAATCATCTCAACTGTAATCAACTACTAGTGGGTCGGCCTTGGTGCCTCAGACCGACTTCTACTGGAAGGTAACTCACCTCACATTGTTGAAGTCCTGTAGACATAACCCCCAACTGTTAGATGACAAATTTTCGAACTGTCAATATCTAAATATCACCCAATTAATAATTGGGTTCCAACACATAACCATAAATACATACTTGGGGGTAAATACTACTTTACCCCTAACTTAGCTTTTTTCAAGCCTAAGGACCAATCCAAAGGCCTAAAAGTCAACTATGAGTCAAAGCCCAAAATATGGCCCGATTTTCCAAATTGGGCCCAAACCTTAAAACAGTCTTACCATAAGGCCCAACCATTTATTCAAGTCCAACATTCAATATTCTAATGGCCCAATATCACATAATCATAAAGGTCCAAACTATGGCCCATCTATGGCCTAATTTTCTAAATTGGGCCCAACTCCTCATATGGGCCTTACCTCGAAACCCATTTATTATTCTAGTCCATTTGCTTGATCTTGGATGGCCCATTGATAACCTAATTATCAAGGCCCAATAGAAAGGCCCAACAATAAATCCAATCATCAAGGCCCTATAGAAAGGCCCAACAAAAAACCCAAATGAAATTAGGGTTTCTCATAAAATGACAATTAGGGTTAAGTGTTTCACACTTAACCTATTAAGGACTTAATTCATTAAGTCCATCATTCTTCTAATTAAATCGTATGGTGTGATTAGGCTTAATACACAATCACGTTCCAATGGCCCAAATGTGGGTCCGGATAAGTTTAAGCCCATAAATCCAATATTAGGGTTTTCTAAACCCTAATTAAGGTTTCCAACCTCATCTTAGCCCAATAGGCCCAATAGCTAGGTCTTTTGATCAGATAAGGTTCATTAGACCCATTAGTGTTTCACTAGGCCCATAAGTCATCTATTTGAGCTTTTAGGTTCATTAAGCTTCATTGGGCCCATTAGGGTTAATTATGCCTACTAAGCCTCATTGGGCCAATTAGGGTTTATTATTCCCTTTGTCCAATCATCCAAACGAGTCACGATCTAACAAGGCACACCGCCACCCGACACGGTAGTCGGTGGCGAGAGGAGGCGGCAGCCTCCACCATAAAGTGGTGGTTTTGAATTTCTTTCAGTTATTCAATTTTTGTTACAATCTACAATGAAAATGTTAAACATACATACATACACAACTAAGCTAAACACACACACACACACAACCACCTTATGCTGGCCGACGGTGGTGCATGGCGCCAGCCACCACCTCACGGTTGTGGTTGTGGCTTCTCCGAGAACTGCGACTAAACAAAACACACAAACACGGATACTACTGGCGGATATACAACTGCACACACGTAAACATGAAGTAAGACACACACATAACCCCTTCTTGCTCGGGAATAAACCCAACACCCATATTTGGTAGGTGGTGACGGTAGTAGCGGCGACTACAACTGCTTCACGAAGGCAGCCACCACCTCATGGTGATGGCGGTGGTTTCCTTTTTGCTCCCAATCACACAGCGACGCACTAGCAAGCAGCAACCCATAAACTAGCGATACACATCTTCAAAGGAAAATAATAGCAGTGGCATCAATGGTGTTATCGGCGACATTACAACGACACTGGAGGCTTCTCGGTGGTCTCAAGTCCCCAACAGTGGCGGAAACTTTGGTCGCCTAAACCCAACCTCCTAACGGACACAATCCCCCATAAGAAACCCACACCGGCGGCTGAGGAAGATGCAACAGGGGTGGCGGTCCAGTTTGCTAAGTGGCTGGTGGTGGGTGAAGCCTCATGTGATAGTGACCGAAGAAAGGAGAATGAGAAGATGAACGCAGGTTTGGAGGCATTGTTGTCGAATGCTGATCGGGGACGACATAGCGGCAGCGCTAGTGAGGAGTCATAAGGATGGAGGGATGCTCCTGTAATATGGTCGATTAGGGTTAGGGTTTGTTCAATAAATACTGGACACCCTTAAGACTTTTTTTTCCGTAATGTCACAAAGAGTCCCTCCCTTCACATTTCTTTCAAAGTCAGCCCATAGTTTACCCTTTTAACCTCATCCACGTAAATCCTTTACAATTTAAGTCCCATATTTTCCTAAGTGGCCCCTCCCTCTACAATTGTTTTCAAATGAGGTCCATAATTAACACTTTAGCCCCTGATTTCATAAGTTCTTACAAACGGGGTCTAGAACTTACACTTTTAACCCCCGACTTCTAAAACTATGACAATTAGCTCTTGGAGACCATCCTTTTAATAGAATCATTTATTTTAGGGCTACTATTCATTCATTAATTTATTTATTGATTAAATAAATACACAGGGTGTCACAATTTGTCACCAAATTCTTCTGCAAGTTGATTTTTATGGTTGAAGTAACAAGTGGTTAAAGCTCTAAGATGTGTTTCTAAATCAAAGATTTGTTTGGTCTTCAGAGAATTTTCTAGCTTGAGTCCAGAGATCTGATTAGTCTTCTGAGAGTTTTCTTATTCAAGCTTGAAAACTCGAATATCGAGATTACTAATCCGATGGTCGTTTTCAATGAGCTTCTGTTTTAGGATTGTGATCTCATCCCTTAACTCTGGAGCCGATGGTTCCGCTTCCCCTGAGCTGCCTTCCCAAACAGATATACTTTTTTCGCGAGCAGGAAGGTCTGGGTCTTGTTCAACCAAAAACCTGGTGAGCCTCAAAGAGGCAACATCATGCACAGGCCTTGGAGGCGAGGAACCAAAAGGAGCTGAACAGCTCCCAACTTCAAATGAAGATCGAACACCACTAGGTACTTCTTGGGTTGGTATTGAAGGTGTAGCGGCAATGGTTGTGGTTACAGGTTGTTTAGGCATGTCTTATTCCCGAATAAGCACTCCCGGCCTCAGATCAGCTCGTCTCCTTTTCAGTCGAGGCTGGGAGGCAAAGGTCATCATAGAATCATGCTTAGCCACTAATGATGTTGGAATTTTAACATTAAGGGGAGGAATCCTTGAAGTTGAATCCTTAATATTTGAAGTGTCGGCCGTCTGATTTGAAGTAGGAGGCATCGCTTTTTGAACATCATCAACGCCCCTGTCTCCGTTGTGTGTTACACAACATCATCGACTTCATTAAACAAGGAGTTGATCTCCTTAGTCGTTAGGTAGTAATCCTAAGATTCTTCTCAAAATCAAATAATGGGACATCATCAAGGCCAGACATGTCACCACCAAAATCAAAATCCTTCTCATCATCATCATCATCTCCATCATCATCATTTTCATCACCCTCTGCATTGTAATCACTCTTAACTTCTACATTTATCATTTTATCATGTTCCTCTACCACGATTGCAACAGGAGGAATTTGTTCTTCTTCATGTTAAGAAGCAGTAATGACATCATCTTCAGTTTCTATAAACTCAGAGGAGATTTCAGTTGCAGAAGAGTCTCTAACTTCCACAAACTACCCGAACTTTACCAATGGATATTTCCCCTCAAACATAAATTTTCCCTTTTGGTTTTGTTTCATGAGGCCAAAGGTGTTAGAGCCAAGGGATTTGACATCTCGGGTTTCTCCTATTCTCTCAATCTTTGGATGTTTGTTGTTGAAGATCATTTGAAGGAATCTTGGGAACATCAAGAATTCATCTTTTCCTTTGCTTTTGATGTTTCCACCATGTCATTTAGGATGAATTTCGAAAATTTGAAGTCTAGACCCGCAGCCATTGCACTCATGTTATGCAACGACACCTCATCAGCCCCGACTCTTTGTCTCGAGATACAACTCACAAACACGTGAACCAAGAACCTCCAGTAGGGTGGTAATAATTTCTTGATTGTTGGTGGAAACACACCTTCATATACCATGCGTACAATTATCTCTTCAATTTGGTCCATTGAAATCTCGGTCGGAAAGCCTGACTGGTCATTGATCTGGAGAACTTCATGGATAACTTGCTTGGATACTGTGATCTTCCTTCCTTTTACAGTAGTATCCACAATGACAACATTTCCATCTACTCTGAGTACCACATCAGTGCTCCAAAACTGCTTCACAAGTTCTTGGTAGATGATTAGACTAGACGTGAGAGCATATGCCAAGCAACATTTCTTTAATGCATGGATCATTGACTTGAAATCGCTATGAGCAGCATGTGGATCCATCAGAAAAGCAACAACATTGTGGTTGTCAGAAATCTTCAAAGCAGCCATTCTGCACCCACCAATCCAGGTAAGAAAACAATTTATTAATCGATAAACACCAATTTTTATCATTAATCATGCAATTAAGCTTTTAATTTTAACTTAGATTTAGGGAAATTTTTAATTTAGGGAAATTTTTAATGTAGGGAAAAGTGGGGGTTCACGGTCGAGAATGCTTTAACGACATGAACCCTTCAAGGGCCGTGAATGCTTCACAGTGCTGAAAATCCATTTTTAGTCCAATAAACCCTTAAAATCATGTCAATTTTAGTTAAATTTAGCAAGAAAGTGATCGGTTTGAGAGTACCTACACAAAGCAACAAACAATTTCGTCAGAAAAACAAGATTTAGAGATGATTCAAGATCAACGAGGAGAGAGTGCCTGGAGAGGTTCACAGCCATAATCCGAAAATGTGGATAAATGGGTAAAAGGTCAGAAACCCCACACTTTATACATAGGATCAAAAACCCAGTCCATCATTATGGGCTGCAACCCAAGATGCTTCAAATCCAAGCCCAACAAATCCAATTTGTTTAAAAATAATTCATTTTGAAGACTTAAAAAATTAAAATAAAATAAAATAACATCTAAGAAATTTAAACTAAAATATTTTTCTTAATTTTTGATTTTTTTAGCAAAATAAAAATAAAATTAAATAAAATTAAAATGGATTAACACAAATTTGTCTTTAATCAATGCTAATAATATTTTTGTGAGTTTGGCATCAAAGTTTTTAGACATCTTGAATCCGTTTATTGGTACCTCCTCCTTCATGAATAGATATGGTCAATCGTCAGTATTATGGGCCACTTATGCACGAAAGACTATGACACATTTAGGACATACTACAAATGACAAGACCTTTGACCCTATGTTCCTAGATAGAATTCCTAACGGACTATTCAGCTGATGACGACCAAGGATATTATTGTCCGCCTAAATTAAATAGCGAGATCTACAGACAACCTATTTGATGTTCAGTTTTAGTTGCACTAGAACATGTTCCCTGCTTTCTGATATACCCCAATAATCATGCACTTCCGAGATACTCCTTATTATAGGTGAGCAAACAATTATTAGGAGAGAAGACAGATTTAGACTGCATATGTTATACACCTAGGTCGGATCTCTTCAAATCACGCAGAAGGGTTAACATATGACTAACCAGACATAGAGGGTTTGAAAAGTAGAATGGTGCATATGCTGTGTTGCAGGTCAGATCTATTTCAATCACGCAGAAGAGACAACATATGGCTAACAGACAGAAAGAATGGCTTAGATAGGATATGCAAAGAAATAGAGTTGCATATGTTGCAGTCTAGGTCGGATATTTTCCAATCACACAGAGGAAGCAACATATGACTAACAGTAAGAAAGAAAGAAAATAACTGTCTACATAATTATTTTATTGAAGTTCCCTGGTCACCCTTTCAATACCAGAATTAAGGACAGTGTACGTACATCGAGGAAAAGTTAAAGCATGGTTCTAGATACAGATTATATAGTGTAATCTGTAGATTCCCATGTATATCTCCATACACAATCTACCCAATAGCCGTATTGTCAGGCTAAACAAAACTATCTATGTCAAGATTTGTCAAGTCTCTAGATTCCTTAAGTTTATCTATGCCTAGTCAAGTCCAATTAAACCTTTCGTGTCTACCAACGCATTGAACTAAGAGCCTAAACAATTCAACTTTGATACCTTACGCAAATTCAAATTGCTTGTTATCACATACTGATATCACTTCCCAAGGCATCACCTGCAAAAACATATTTTTGGATTTTTTTGATTTTTCTGAAAAAAAATAAACCAGATGTAACACTATTTTTTGGATTTTGAGATTTTGAGATTTTTGTTTGGTTTTTGTTTATTTCTTCCCCTAAATTTGTGCATGAGAGAGAATGGAAATTGTATGCGCAAATTTAAACTACCTAAAACAAAAAAAATAGTCTTCAAAACGAATCATTTTAAGAAAACCAACCAGCACATCGAAGCGAGCTTTGTTAAACGGTATTGTGAACAGATCCGCCACATTATTAATAGTGGGAACCTATTCCAACCGAATGAGCGAACGCTCATAACAATCTTTGATAAAAGGCACTTTAATGTCGATGTACTTGGTTTTTGAGTGTTGGACTGGATTTTTAGCAATTTTAGTTGTAGCTTCGTTGTCACAAAGAAAGGGGTTTCTAGAAAGTTCAAACCGTAATCCAACAGTTGATGTTGGATCCATATGACTTGAGAACAATAGGCAGAAGCAATGGCATATTCTGCCTCTGCCGTTGAGGTTGAGACTATATGTTGTTTCATGCACTACCATGACACTAGCCGATCTCCCAGAAACTGACATCTCCTAGAAGTTGATTTCCTAACAAGCTCTCAACCTCCGTAATTACTGTAAGCAAAAGCATATAAATCAAATTCAGAATTTTTCAGGTACCAAAGACCCGTTTTTAGGCTGCCTTTGAGATATTGAAAAATTCTTTTGACAACAATTAAATAGGAGAGTTTAGGATTAGCCTGATAAGGTGCGCACTGACAGACCGTGAATATGATGTCTGGCCTGCTCGCGGTCAGATACATCAATGATCTGATCATCGATCTGTATTCATTCTTATCTAATGATATTCCTTTAGGGTCTAGAGTCAACAAGGGTCGCTCGTCCATCGGCATCAAGGCAGGTTTTGCGTCTCTGAACCCGAACTTCTCTAGAATATCGTCAACACACCTGGCTTGATGGAGCAGGATTCCGGTTTAATCTTGTTTTACCTGAGGCCCCAAAAACATGGGCATTTCCCTAGTGAACTCATCTCGAACCTCTTCTTCATCACGGCCTCGAACACCTTGTACAACTGTGGACTCGTTGACCTAAATATAATGTCATTGACGTATGTTTGAACAAGAATCTGATCGGCACCAACATGCTTAATGAACAGGGTTTGATCCACTGTCCTCTGTGTATATCAATACTCGAGCAAGTGCTTCGTAAGAGTTGCATACCATGCCTTTGGAGCTTGATGTAACCTATATAAGGCCTTGTCCAACTTCTAGACGTGATTCAGAAACTTTGAGTTGACAAACCCAGGAGGTTGATCATCATAGATTTCTTCCTTCACAGCGATGTACAGGAGGGCAGTCTTGACGTCCATCTGATAAACCATGAAGTTCATGTAAGAGGCATATGCAAGGAAAATTCAAATAGCTTCCAAGCAAGCAACTGGTGCATAAACTTTGGTGTAGTCTAGACCCTCTGTTTCCCGGAATCCACAAACAACCAATCGTGCCTTATTGAGCATAATAACCCCTGAGTTATCTTTCTTGTTGTGATAAACCCAGTTCGTGCCGAGGGACTTCTTGCCTTTAGGTAATTCAACCAGTTTCCAAACCCCAACTTTTCAAACTAATTCAGCTCCTCATGCATTGCATCAACCCAATTGGGCTCGTTCAGCACTATATCAACATTCTTTGGATCTATTTGAGAGATGAAGCAAGAGTAAACACATGTGTTGACGTCTCTACTCTGACTTTGTATGCTAACACCGTCGCCCAGCTACCTGATGACATTTTCAATCGGTTGATCGCGTTGAAGTTTGGTGGGAAGCCCCTGGTTGATGTCATTATGCGTTACGGGAAGGTTAGTGATGTGGATGTGTTTGTTATCTGTTGTATCAAACATCTCATATGATCTAAAATCATTCGAAGTGTTGCCCACATACTCGTTAGCAACCGGCTCAGGAAAGAGTAATTTGATGAAAGTCTATGTTGCAGCGGAAATGTCTTTGGTCATGAAGTCTCTTTTTGTAGATGTAATGGGAGTGACTTCAGCATCGGAACGGTTCTTTGGCATGGCGAACATGAGGAAGTACTTGTGACAGCTTCATTCATCTAAGCTTTGTTGATCAGGACACGATTTTGAACAAAGCATGTCGTGTTGATCGCCTCGGCCCAAAAGAAAAATGGAAGTTTAAAGTCGGATAACATCATCCTTGCGGCGTCTTACAGTGTTCGGTTACGCCACTCAGCAACACCATTTTGATGTGGTGTGCGAACGACATTGTATTTACACACTATCCTTTTTTCCGCACAAAAATGATCGAGAACGGCATTCTTGAATTCCATCCCGTTGTTAGTTCTGAGCGCCTTCACCTGGTGATTGTTCTGGTTTTCTATCATCACAAGAAACTTGTTAATCATGTCAGCAATCCCAACCTTGTTTGACAAGAAGAAGGCCCATGTGAACCGCGAGAAATCATATATCACTACCAATCAATATGATTTTTTGTTGATGCTGAAGACGTTGATCGGACCAAATAAGTCCATATCTAACAATTGGAGCACTTGGTTGATCCAATTAACCTGTTTTGGCAGGTCTGGCTTTCTGTGATGCTTTCCTTGCACAAAAGCCACACACTTTTCAAACGTGATGAACTCTTTGACAGGAAGCCCACACACTATTTCATTCTTTGCAATTCGATTCAGGTTCTTTGTGTTAGCATGTTTTAGTCGACGATGCAACAACATCGCATTGTGCTCGGAAACCTTGGAGAAGAGATAGGTGACTTGTTCAGGAAGATGGTTGTTAATGTCAATGATATATGCAATCTCGTCCCATTTCAATTTTACAAGGATCCACTTATCTGGGAAAACAATGCCTGGCTTCAAATTTTGACATTCTTTATCGGTGAAATGCGTCGAGTAGCCCTTGTCACAGATTTGAGAGACACTCAACAAATTGTTCTTCAAATCGGGCGCATAGTTGACGTTCTCGAAGCTTATCACTCCATTGGAAATTGTTCCCTTTTGAGTGATCTTTCCGCCATCCCCTCCCACAAAGGAAATTTATCCCCCATTATAATTTTCAATGTTTTGTAGTTGGGAGATGTCTCCTGTCATGTGCTGGGAACAACTGTTGTCCACATACCATGGTCTGCAGACATTCCTCTGCAGCTGTTCCTGAACAATGAGCATGATCATTTAAATTTGGGGAACCAGGTCATTACAACCCTGGGTTTACCCTTGACATTAACATATTTATCTTTTTGATTTTTCAATATTGAATTAAAATCAGATGCACCGTCAGAAAATGACGATGATTGGACAAGTGTAAATTTGGGCACCTCCTGATAATTAGGTTTTGAAGAATTCACAGGTGATTTAGAAATATTTTTCTTTTTCTTTGAGCATTTAAATTTTCAGCTAAGATTAGTCGAAGATCCCGATGCACCCTTTGACAAAATCGACTTTGGCTCAGCCTCATTAAATTTCGACAAAGCACCTGCAACTGGTTTAGTGAAAACCTGTTCGTTCGGTTTATGATCAGCCCTTTTCTTTGTTGGATTAGATGAATAAGCTCATAATTATTATTGATATGTACTTCACCCGAGAGTAGCATGGTCCATTTGGGTTGCATATCATCAGGACAATTTGTTAGGATGGACTTTTCAGAGAAGGTAATTTATGGTTTATTAATATATTATAAGTTATAATATATTAATATGAAATCATATGTTTTAATTAGTATTGATCAAGAATTAATTTAGTGATCAAAAGAAACTAATTAATCTATGTGGACTAATTATGGTAAATAGTTATATTTATATGTATTGGGCTTATGATCCATGTTGGACTAAGTTTATGTATGGATACATAAAGAGTTGGTCCACATGAACCATGGATCATAAAACCCATGGGTATGGATTTGGGTTATACCCATGATCCTTGTAATCCTACATATAAATAGGTTATTCCATATCCAAAATCACCACTTCTTTTCATAGAGAAATATGGAGGTGTTTTGGTCTATGAAGATTGTCTCTCAATTGTCCACCTTTGTCCATGGTGTGTTGTGATTCCATTTGAGGCTTCCACACTATTGGGGCTAAGCTCTTAAGGCCAAATACGTCAAGACTTCAAGCTCCATTAAAAGGTATGTTATCCAAACTAGTATCTTATATGATTTATGTCAAATGTATGGTAGTTGTAGGTTTAATACCTTGGGAACCATTTTCATGTATAATTAGTGAAAACATAGATCTAAGGTATTTAGGGTTGTATATGCACCATTGGATGTTGTAGTATACTAAAACCCAACATTCTTATCATTATGAACTTTCTAATCATCATCACGAAGACGAGATTTCAAGGACTTTCTCGTTAGAGACCTTCCTCGAGACTTTTTTTCTCTTCTCGTTGTTAAAAAATTTACAAATGCCATATTAGGATAGTTGCAAGCAATGTGGCTGACAGTACCACAGTTGAAACATATTTTCTTTTTATCATTAGAACCGGTACCTCCTTTATCAAGTTTTTTGCTCTTTTTGACTCTTCTAACATTCCTACACGTGCAAGTGCAGGAGTCAGATTGTGTGATAGGTGTAAAAGGGGTGGATGTGCAACTGTTAGGTTTAGCGGATTTCACAAAGAGAACACCACATTTATTAGAAACATTAGAGTTTGACACCAAATCATCACAAATCAGATCAGTTTTAATAGACGAAGAATCAACATTGTTCAAAATACGAACACTAAATTTTGACACAAAAATACTTTCAGACACTTTCTTCCTGCTTCTTGCTATTCGTGACATAACGATGGATCTGCACAGGAAGTAGAAACGTTAGTATCCTTTTCCTTAGCACTACTTTTTGTTGCTTGTGTAGTTGGTTTACCATACACCATAAATGGTTCTCGGTCAATTTCCTCCTGATTCAATGGTTTAGCAATATAGTTGTGATTGAATGGGGGAGGGACCCTCTCATATCCTATACCAACTTGTTTTTTATCCTTCCACTTCATTTATTTCCAAATCATTGTTGCAAATTCGTCAATTGACACATCATATTTTTTAAAATGGAAATTAGCATTTTCAAAACGATTTTTCAATGAGTCGAGTTCTTCATTTACAACAGCAAGTTGTTTCTTAATGTGATTATAGTTCCCACACTTATTACTGTAATCCTCTTGCAACTTCCGAAATTCCTTAATTTTGGCCTCTTGTTGTTCTTTTAATGACTTCTAGCCTTTCCTAAGGGTGTACCTCTCATACTTAAGTTCCTCGTTCTCCTTTTTTATCAATTCAATTTGCTCACATAAAAATTTGACATTGTTAATACAAGATTGAGAGCATGAGTTTTCACTGACCTCTAGCTTTGTAGGCTCTGGGGTAGTCTGCACCATAAATGCGAATTTCAGTTGCATCATCTCTGCCTTTAGGTCCACCTCAGCTTCTCTTTCTGGGATGTCGTTGATTTAGGCAAGATGCACATTTTCAGGTCCTAAAATGTTCAGAGCCTATATCTAGTCTTCCCAGTCAACTGAGTAAACCACCACAGCAAGATTAATGGTTCATTTGTTAGTGGTAGCTCCCCTGCTGCTTCCCATGGGTACCATTGTTCTTTCACTATTCTCCCCCCTATCTGGGTTTGGGTATTCTCTGGAAAAGTGACCAGGTTCATGATAGTTAAAGCATCTTAATTCGCCTTTGTTGAAGTCGACCTTCTTTTCCGCATTCATTACCCAGTTGTTCTTGCCTGTTTTCTTTGCGAATTGTTTGGCCCTAAACATAGCCATTTCAATTTGCCATGTGATTTCCATCTCCTTGACATCTTTTGGGTGTATTTGATCCAGGTTTGCAAAAGAGAGCTGAGGAGGCAGTTCCCGAGCCACAAAGGCATTATAGCCGTTAACAAGTCCAGTTACCAAAGCCATGTTCTCGTTTGATAGTATGGTAACACGAATGGAAATGGTTGCTTTGGAAGAGGATGCCTCTTGTTGATAAGGCATTGGAGGTTGAACACAGTCCATCAGTGGTGTAATAACATGAGATGGTTGTGAGGGGGCAACAAAGATTTGTGGTTGTGGAGTAGTAAATGACGAGAAGGTGTTGTTGGATTAAATCCCGAGGTTAGCAGTTGAGTATGAGTTTACGTGTTTAATCTCCCTCTACTTGTCATCCATGTCGCAAGCTTTGATAATCACCATTGTTTCAGCAAGACTCAGACGATTGAGGTCCTTCGTCTTCTTTATCACTAAGACATTCATGTCCCATGACTTTGGAAGTGAGTTTAGCAGCTTCTTGTTTACCTCAGATCTGGTGACCAAAACACCAGCACAACTAATCTCAGTAGTGAGAGTGATGAACCTCTGCAGTTGAGCTTCCAGGGATTCGCCTAGAAAATCATTGCACATATTGAACATTTTTCGTAGTGTGTCATGTCGACTTTGTTTCACATCTTCATTCCCTTCGTATACCTCAATTAGTGCTTCCTATAAGGCTTTAGCAGAAGCGTATTCTATGAAACCCTGAGCAATTTCTGGAGATAGGGCCATGATGAGTGTGGCGAGTGCTTTCCCTTGCTCTTCAACTCTTTCAAAATCTTCATCGGTATAATCTTCAAAATCCTTATCAATAATTGTTCTATTCTTGAGGGTTGTGGTGATCCGGACTACTCCTTTAAAGATACTTCTCCAGATTTTGAAGTCTTTCATTTTTATGTATTTTTGCATTTGGTATTTCCATTATGGGAAACCCTCAGCAGGTAACAGTCTTGGAATGCATGTAGTTGCTCCCATAACGGAGTCCAGTTCTTGATGAACGGTGGTGTTTTGAGATTCCATTTTTTTAATTTTTTTAATTGATTAAAAAACTAACTAACAAGGAAAGTACAATTCAAAAGGAAAATGTTCAATGACCAATAATGGGGTTTACTGCCGTACAGGGATCACGACTGTACACTCTTCTTGGCCGTATACAAGGCAGTTCACAGCCGTACACTTAAAGATGAATATTTCACGGTCAAAGGATGAAGGTTTCACGGTCAATAACTTTGAATGGTTCACGACCGTATACTAGATCACGGCCATACACACTTCAACAGGTTCAAGCCATAAACACTTAGAACAACAGTTTTTAAGCTAATTTCTGATTCCTTTAGCTTTCAAATCTCGATCAAATGCACAAATCGAGTAAGTAATGTCGAAACATCCATGAAAATGAAAAAGATACTCCAACCGTAAACACCAACTTAAGCAAATTTGACACTGGATTGACTCTGATACCAATTCTAAAGTCCCAAATCTAGGAACCAAACCAGTGAATAAACAATGAACAATCAAGCAAACACAAGAATGGAGTAGAAGAAGTAATTAATCAAGAAATGCACACGTTTATTAGCTCAAACATCAGGTACACCTTGAGAAACTCACACAAGACCATGAACTCGACTACTACTTTTCACTGACATGCCAGACCCTATATATAAGACACAACCAACCACACACGGGTTCACAGTCGTGAACATGTTCACGGCGGTGAACACCTTACAACCGTGAACCATCCTATCCGCAAACACCAAAACATATAACTAAACCCTATGAGACTGTTACAAGTAGTTGCCTAGCCTAAACCACATAATTGTGACATAACAATAGGTCCGATACCTGGCAGGACTCGATGAGTGTATTGTATCTTATCATCTTGGTGATTATCGCATGTGTTCATATGATTATATGTTTATATGTGTATTGGGCGAGGACCTAATGCTAGGTGGGGCCTAATGGCTGACAGATCTGTATATTGAGCGAGGCTCGATGCCAGGTAGGGCCCGATACTGGGCGGGACCCGATGTCAGGCGAGGCCCCATGAAGGGTGGGGGCCCAGTATATGTTGATACGTATGATATGTTGTATTTTCGAGAACTCACTAAGACTCATGCTTGTGATATTCAGTTTTGGTTTCAGGTATTTTTTGTTTTAAAGGGTAGGGCCTAGTTTAATCGCAATCCATTCACCCATGTTTCAGCAAGATATCAATTTTGGGATTGTACTATGATAAATTTTTTTACATTTATACATTTTTGAATGATTGGTATTACTAAATGGTGTATTAAGGTGGAATTAATATAAAACTTTTACCTCATAATTTTTGGGATGTTATAAGTTGGTATTAGAGCCTTCGTTTGAGGGATTCAGTCATACTCTCAGGGATGATGAACTCAAAATCAGAAATTGATAATATTTTGAAAGAAAATGAGTTTCTAAAGAGATTTTAAAAAGGGGAATAAATTTATAAAAGGATTTTGTAAAGACAAAGGGGGTGTGATGCGTGCAATCGGCTGAGCTCAAGTAAGTGATTCCTAGAATACCCATAAATGTTTGTTATGATTATATGTTATGA
This sequence comes from Lactuca serriola, assembly GCF_051521515.1. Lineage (NCBI taxonomy): Eukaryota > Viridiplantae > Streptophyta > Magnoliopsida > Asterales > Asteraceae > Lactuca > Lactuca serriola. The sequence continues at coordinate 356,377,651 of NC_136411.1, forward strand.
GAATTTCATGATAGGATAAGCTTAGGGATACTTCTAAGAATTTCATGATTGAATGCTATGCTAGATTGGGAATACGTATTCATATCAGTAATCGCTAAGTGTATGCTTTAAAAATTATATACAATTAAGATCATATAGCCCAAGAATGATTGATCTGGCCTTATTTCATGTTCCTCATTTGGCTATGGTCCTAGGGTGGAGTCTATTATTCGATAGTCTATTTGATCTTGTACTGTGGATAATTTGCATGCATAAGGCAACTGGTAGTAGGAGTGGAAGTTCCTAGCATGGGTTGTAGTATGTGAGTTTGAAGGTTCTTTGCTTATTCTATGGATTGCGGTGCTACTGCACGAATACTACTATATTTTTGTTTTTTGGAACTCTTAAGTCATGTGTGTTAGCTATTAAGTGAATATTTTAAGTCACATGTGATAAAGATTGAATATTCTCAGAGTGATGGATTTGACCCTATTGCGCAACTTTCGTTTGAGTCTAACCGTTGTGGGGATGAGTATATTACTTAAAGTATTATCTAAGATTTGTTGCATGTGATTATATTCATGAAGTGGTTAAATACCATTATGGGATTTATTCAGCAGCTGATGGCAGGGTGAGGTCGGAAGCCTAGGATAGCCAAGGAAGTGCTTCAGTGGGTTTAGGTGTGCTGAGCAAGTACTTGGTATATCAGTTTGAGAATGTCACAACTGGGAAGTTTATGGCTGAGATTATGATTCATATACGAACAAATCCTCTATGTAACCTTATTGCATTAAACTATTGAAATTCAAAAATATGAATGTTATATGTACATGCATGCATACACTAAGAATCATGTAGTAATAGGCTCATGAAAGACAAAATTGATCCCATAGCTAAACAAAAACAATTTTTTGGGCCTTTTCTTAGAGCTCTCGGCCCAAATACCGTAGGCCGAAAACCCTTTTCCTTTGGGCCTTATTGGATTGAAAACCCTTTATTGAGCCAAATTAAGCACAAAAGCCATACACACTCCAAAACCAAAAACCCTTTAAGGATATAGGGTGTTTTCGGCCACCCTAAACCGGAAATTTTGAGTGGGTGTTAAGTGTTTTCGGCCACTCTAGAAATGAGAACCCCACCCTTTGAGCTAGATGGTTCGATTTTTAATAAGACGAAAAAAATAGAAATGAAAAGAAATTACCAAGCCTTGCCACCTCATTGCTTTACATTACATTACCTAACAACCACACCATGCATGCTATTACATTCCATACATCCACACCATGCATCTAATTATTCACCATGCAACCACCTATTTTCCTCTTCTTTTATGTTTGGGCCGAAGACATATGCACACACACACACACACCTAACACTCCTTCACTCATCTCACTCTCAATTTTCTCTCATTTTCCCTCTCAAATTTTTGTGTGTGCTGTCCTCAGAGGTGTTTCTCTTCAATAAACTCCTAACATTTGTTCTTTAGAACACTTGATTTTTGAGAAGCTCTTCAAGTGTGTACAAGTATAGGCTTGACATCTCCTTAATTTCCTTCCGACAACTCACGAAATCATCAAGGTGAGCTTCATACCCCCATATTCTTCGTGTTTTCATGCTTTTCGGGGGGGGGGGGGGGATACAAGTCGAGTTTCGTTTACACATTGGAGATTTACATGCACCAACTTGTTTATGGAATAATTTGTGCATTTTCTGTCGAAAACTTCATGCTATACATACATTAAAATCGTTTTTTATAAACTTTTCATTAGTTAAAATGTGTTTGTCTGTTGGACAATTTCATGCACTATGATTATGTGATGAACATGGAACATATTCTTGTATAAAAAGGTTTATATCAATTGTTAACCACATAAAAACTATGATACATGTGTTTGTTACCATTTTGGTTACATAAAAATCATGATTGACTATAGATGACCCAAGAAGACATTGTTATGCTTACTACTGGACATAACTATTATTTATTACTTATATAAAGTTTTATAACTAGTTTTAGCAAAAGAGATTACAAGACAAACTGTTGACAGAAAAATTTACGTGTCACAAAACACATGTCATAAAACGCGTATCATGATACTGTTAAAACACGTGTCATAAACTGCATGTCATGAAACCTGTAAAACGCGTGTCATAAAACGCATGTCATGAATTTACACTAGTGAAATCATTTCATTATATAATAAAAGGGAGTCGAAGTTTGCATAAATCTGTTAATGCTCTAGAAAGACACTATCTTCACCGTACCTACCTTGCATACACTCTAAGTCCTGTAATTATAACCATAGTCTGCTGGGGGGGGGGGGGGTGGAGCGAGGTAGTTGTGTATAGATCTATATGGGGATTGATACCCCTACATCTAAGTTGTTTGCTACAGCCAAATGGGCCAGTCTAGGGTAACAAATATCTTACCTATTTCCTACGCCTGAAGAACATCGCAACAGGCATACAGTCATATCAAGCATGGTTATAATCACTCATATAAGGATTAACAATACTGCCTTGGTTTACGGGAAGCTTATACTCCATTGGTTTTTAAATTATAAAAATACATGCTACTCTTCAGTATGCTCTTATCACTACTCCAGTCTTAGGGTTTAAGAATACCGATTTTCATACACCAGAAAATATTGGATTTTCCGGGAATATACAAAGAAACTTGCATACATACATTTTCTATCTTTGGTATAAGATATAAAACTCACTGTTATAGAAAATATTGGATTTTCTGGAAACATTCAATACTTTTCAAACAAAACAGATACAAACCGATTTTCATAGGAAAATGCTTATGAACTCAACAACATTAATTGTTGACGATTTTCAAAATGACTTGTATTCTCAGGAAACTCTTAAGCAGGTACTTAAGCCATCAGGAACTGGATTTTTTTTGCACTTTGAAATTGTTACTTTTCAGTTAATGTTGTGTAAACTTTGAACAAATACACTGTGTAACAATGTAAGTTTGTATATATTAATGTATATCGTGTGGGTTTCTATGTCCATTTATATTCAATTTTTATGATACTATACAATTACATCATCCACCCCCGAACGTTTCTACCGTCCTAGTAGGGGGTGTGACAAATTGTTATTAGAGCATTTTTTATAGTGAACTAGTTTCTTTAACCATACAAGATATACAACTACAAATACAATGGGACAAAAACACTATGACTAAAAGTATACTTTAAAAAATATAAGTATTTTTATAGAAGTGTACCTACATGTGGGCATATTAAAAGTAGAGTCCTAATAAGAAACAAATAAAAAGTCTTTAGAGGAGTTGGACATCGTGACTAAACCTAGATAGTTATGTAATCATATCTAGGTTAAATATATCCCGATCAACTATATTTATTCGAGATATGACCAACATGTGTTTAGGAGTGGTTGAGATAGACAAAAAATCTAAAACTTACCAACTCCAAACCAAAAGGGTCTAAGAACAAAACTAAAAGAAATAATATATTATAAAGGTATTTTGACATTGAATCTATTTTCTCGTACTTATATACTCTCGTAAAGACACAATGGCAAATTTTCACCACTCAGGAGATCCTTACCCCCTAACCAGGGGAATGGGGAATGGATAGAGGAGGATCCAGAGGAGGATCCAAAAGAGGTCATGGAGGAGTTCGTGGAAAAGGTGATCGATGAGGAGATCGACGAGGAGGAAGAAGAGGAGAATCTTTCGGATGCAGAGTCTGAAGTCATCGATCCTCCCTACATGGATAGGGCACCAGCATATCGATGGGGATATAATGGCCCTACGCCCCCCTGCGCATATGATCTTGAGAGGTGGAGCTGGCACTAAAGGCAACACCCATCTTTCGGGATGGAGCAAGGATTCTATGACCTTCACCATGGAGAACCCGATGACTGATCCCTTCCTATTTTGATCTGACAGATCTCAGATATTGATGATCAGGCTCAAACGAAGGCGAACCAAGTTGGGGAAATAAGAGTTGTTGTAGAGGTCACAACGACACACACTCAAGACCTCGCGAGGGATTTCTAACCTATGGACTGACTCGTCAAGGACCTTACTATTGGATTAGGTGTCTAAGCCCATAACTATAATTGGTATGTACTTGACCCGAGTGTAGCATGGTCCATTTCAGGTTACATATAACTAGGAAAATTTGATAGGATGGATACTTGAGTAAAAGGTTAATTAAGATCTATTAATATATTATAGGTTCTAATATACTAATATGAAATCATATTATTTAATTAGTATTGATCAAAAATTCATTTCGAATTAATTATGTGATAAAAAGAGACTAATTAAATATATGGGGATTGATTTGGTAAACCAATATGTTAGTTAATGGATACTCCATGGAGGTTTAACCCATGGAGCCTAAGTAATATGAAAGTCATGGGCATTAGGGTATGCATGGATGCAACCCTAGACTTTTCCACACTATAAAAGGACTCCCTTAGCACCCACAATCAGCCACTAGAGTTCTTGGAGTTCATTAGAACTGATTTTGGAGCTAGCAACATCTCTCTCAAATTATCCTTTGTGCTACGTGTGTGGTGAACCGTTTAAGGCATCACACTTGGGGTGCTAAGATCTTAAAGGCCAAATACAACAAGTTCTACAAGCTACATAAAGAGGGAAGCTCCTAACTAGAATTTTATGTTGTTTATGTCAATTGTATGTGCACCATAGGATGTTATAGTATACTAATACCCAAAAGTGGTATCAGAGCCATGGGTTGTTTTCTATTCTACTTGATGCTTGGTAGTTTTTCAAAGCTGAAAAAAATCGATTTTCTGCCTTCTGTCTGGTGAACTCGCCGAGTCTACTCGGTATAAGGTCAACTCGGCGATTCATGTTCATGCAGTCCACGGGTTGACGCTTCTAATGGTTGATTTTTGGGATTTTTGGCCTGTTTTGGATTAGGATTAGTACCACAAAATGTTTTAGTTCATAAAATTAGATTTTGTTGATATGGTAATGATCATGCTTATCCAATTAAAATATAATTGTCACAGTTTCAAGATTTGTATTAGTTTATATGATAGGCTAATTTCTTGCAAATTGTTGATATGAATTATCTTGACTTATGAGTTTAAGTAGATAATATAAATATTATTTGATAGTTTTTATTAGTTAAAATATTTTATCGAAATGCCTTTTATGAACTCCATAACTTGTCCTCAAGTTATGGAAAATGAAAAGTCTCCCTTTTAAATGGTTTTAAAGTCTTCCATAACTTAACTTGTCCTCAAGTTTTGGAGCATGAAAAGTTTTTCCATTAAAAACGCATTAAACTCATAAGTTATAGAAACCCAAAGTTTTTGAATAGTTCAAAACTTGCCCTCAAGTTTTGGAATTTGTAAAGTCACCCTTATAAATACTTTAGTTCCAAACCCTAAAATTTTAAAAGTTAAAATGTAACCCTTATACTATTATAATATAAAAAGTTAATACTTATATATATATCTATATATATATATATATATATATATATATATATATATATATATATATATATATATATATATATATCTGTGTGTGTGTAAGAGTATCTAAGTCTTATCGTTAGTAGGCCTCATCCACGAGGCCCGTCTATAAGGGGATAGAAGGGTATTGCCTATGAAAGGGAAGTTTAATGGGTATCCACTCTCACACACTACTTCCTTGACTGGTGGAGGGCCGTTAGCTGAAAGGGTAAGACAGGACACCAATTCTCATTATAAGTGTAATGATAATTATAAAGTAACTTGCCTTTTATTAAATTCTCAATCTTAGTTACTTTGGGAAAAATGTGAATATGGTGTTATCCCATGAAATTGAACTTTGCACCTTTTTAAGTCATTAGTGGAGTGTGTGTGGTTAACCGGAACACTAATCTGGGACTGACAGTGTGTGGCAAAGGGTAGCTTGATGTTAAGCATAGATCAATGGAGTGTGTATGTTTCACCGGCACATTGATTAGGTGATTTGTAACAATTGATGTACCAAGATAATTTGCATTGTTATTCACACTTTGTTTGTGATCCTTGGCATCCTAGTCACAAAGTTGAAGGGCACAATCGAGATTTAAACATGCCTTTAAAAATTTCAATGAATCTTAAAGGATCTTGGCATTTCAAACCAATTAAAACTTAATACTCAATTTCGTTTTTCATGGTGGAAACTGGTAAATCGTCATTTACCTACCTTTAAATATTCTACAATTGGATTACGACATCCCTCTTCCGAATTGTAAAATATTGTGTTGGGTCGTAGCCTTAATATTTCATTTGGGTGTTATATTAAGGACTTTAATCAACTAACTTGAATTTCTCCCTTGTAGATGTCTAGTTAAGACAACTATGGTCTTCCCAAATCTTTTGGAACAAGCTTTCCTTTTGAAGATGATGTTCCACGATTGGATCGTGGAAGTGGAAATCATACTTCACTTCCTCCAGTTATTCTCCCTGTCCCACAAGCTCGAAGACTTGACAAGTTCAAGGTCACTCAAGCCCTATTGGATTGAAAATAGAAAAATGGAAGGTCTGTGTGTGCACATGTCTTGGAGATGAAGTTACACATTGACAGGATGGGATTGTTTGGTGTTGTTGTATCGAGGAAGTTGGTTGTTGACTTGGTTCTTCAGTCACTCCCTAAGTCGTATAGTGAGTTCATTAAGGACTACTATATGACAGATCACGACATGAACCTTATTGATCTTACCTATTTGCTAATTGCTACTAAATCAACAATGATTTGGTGCAATGGTCAAGCAAATTTGATTGAAAGATCTACATCCGAAGCTGACATGGACATCCCATAAATGATTCCTTTTCCTAAAGGAAAGGAATTGGCCATGGTCAAAAGTTTTGATCATAAGAGAAAGGCCAATTCTGAGACTGTTCCATGTTGTGTCAACCCGAAATTTCTATTCTGGACAAAGAATATCAAGTCAATAGGAGTTAGAACAGTTGCAGTAAATTTTTAGACTTTTGGTATAAGTTTGAGTATTTCAGGATTTACCCTTAAAGAGATATCAGGAGAGAGGATGCACTAGGGTAATGTGCAACTCTCTTATTCCAAAACTCGTTGATATTAGATTTCACTGCCTGAATAAAATATTTTCTGCCAAAAACCCAGGAGAATATATACGGTCCTTAGCCATATTTATTCATTTGTTCCATTTCCAACTAGAGAAAAGGCAAATTCTCTCTCACGGATCTTCGGCCTTTCGTTCCAAATCGTGAGTACTTCTATCTAAGTGTATTATAGGGCTTGATATGTGTCTAGTAACCAAAAAATAATAAGAAACCCACAAGATCAAAGAGTTTACGGCCCAAGAACATCTTGGACCGTAAACCCTTCATTAAGGGCCAAAAGTGTGCTTTAACTCTTCATAAGCCTTGGGCACTAGCCTAAATTCATTCCTAGTTAAGTTAGGTACTTGAAAATGCCAGAAACGCCCTTTCCATGAGAGTTTACGGCTGTAATCTCTAAGGGCATTGGTTCTAGGGCCGTGAACTCCTCAAAGGAGTTAAAGAGTGTCGTAATCTCTTCCAAAGACTTTTCCATTAAGTATAAATGCTTCTTAGGGACTTGTAAAGCCTCAAAACATCAAGTGGTCATGTAAGCATGAGCTTACGGCCATAAACCCATGAGTTTACGACCGTAAACTCATTTGTTGATGACCTTAGGGCTGTGAACTCCATTAGGGAGTTTTCCTTGAACCCTACACACACTAGCTTTTCCCTACAACACTTAGATGCAATCCTTCATGCTTATAACACTGGTTAAAAGTGTTTAACATGTCCTAGGGTGTCTTGACTTTTTTTATTAGTTGTTTATAGACTAATTTGATACATATATGTGATAATATATGTTAACTAGGATCATAGAGTGTGTTCAAGACTTCACTTGACACCTAGCAATCCTACATCTTCAGTTCATCCGTACCACTCACAACAGGTGAGTTCATACCCTTTACTCAATGTTTTAAATGTTTTTAAATGCTTTTATGTGGGGGGATACAAGTAGAATCATGCTAGTTATTATATCAATCACATGTGATTAATAAGCAGCATTCAAATGATTTACTACTCACTAGATGTTTTACCAAACAATTTTCTAAATGTTTTTCATAAACGTTTTATATGTTTAAAAATCCTTATTAAACTGTTCATTATACACTGTATGTTTCATTTCAAACTCATTCACAATTGTGTTTCAAACAAATGTTTCTTTATACTTAAACTGTTTTATAAAACACATGCTTTCAACCCGTTTTATAGATTGACATCAAGTCGATCTTTTCTTAGAAAGTAATCATGTTCAAAGGTTTTACAAAACTTATTTTATGCTTTTATATTGTCAATTGCATGCCTATGTATGTATAGTTATATAAGCAATGTTTAAAGGACTTAGGAAGGCTACCCGCTTTATTTCCTTTTCTCCGTTGGGATGTGGTCTGGTAAGGTATCGGGTATTCGTCCGAAGGTCGTTTAAATATTAGTTATGTATCATGTGTACATATATAGTCATAAAAGTTCTTTGAGTCAGTTCAATACCCTTGGGTAGCAAGGGTATACGTCCATGTTCATACGTACCAGTTACATTACTAGTAAGCTACCATAGGGGTAGTTCAGGAAGATACTAGAACTATTACTAGAACGAGGAAATCATACCACGAGTCAGTTCATTCATGAGTATACACATGCTAGATAGAGAGAGAACACACATTACAACTAGTACACCCACTACATTACTATACAATTACATGAGTACATTTTACATGAGTACATTTACATGAGTACATTTACATGAGTACCTTTTACATGAGTACATTTACATGAGTACATTTTACATGAGTAAATTTACATGAGTACATTTACATGCGTACATTTACATGACTACATTTTACATGAGTACATTTACATACATACGTTTACATAGAGTCCCTGTTATAAGCATGCCTATATATGTATAGTTATATAAGTAATGTTTATAGGACTTAAAGAAGTCTAACTCACTCTATTTCCTTTCTGCCGTTGGGATATGGTCTGGTGAGTGTCGGGTATCTGTCCGAAGGTCATTTAGAAACTTAGTTATATATCATGTGTACAAATATGGACATAATAGTTCCTTTCAGTCAGTTCAGTACCTTTGGGTAGAAAAGGTGTACATTCATATACTTTTACATAGATCATATACAAACATCACTAGGTGCTATAGCATGGAACAAGTTCAGGATCTGACTATACCAATGAATCACAACGCATTGTGATAGTTATATTGGGTATACATGATCATAGTAATGTGGATGGTCGCGGCTTGCAAATGTGCAGGGGTCATGTATGGGTCCCAAAATCTCTTTGACAGGGGAGCGTCTAGCCTGGGATCTAGCCATCACATTATGCCTTATCCCTCAAATAAGGCAAAATTAGTATATGAGTAGTCACTTATTACAAATACTACAGTACTTACGAGGTTACAATAGATTTAAGGTAGTTCTACGGTTGTAGTTTTGATACTACACCATAGTACTATTTCCTTTTCCCATTACATTCACTTCGTGAACATTCACACGATGCACGGTAATGTAGAAGCTATATTTTGGATAATGATAGTCGGATTTGGGAAAATACACACTCTTACAAGAGACACACACAGAGATACTAGATGCCTTGGTAGAAGGATACTTTTAGTAGGAAACATATGGTTTTGTAGGATGTTCAAAACGTTTTCATACTTACAGTTCATTTACATACAAATACTTACATACAAATTATGACACTAAAATACTTATAATCTCACCAGCTTTAAAGTTGATACTCTCTTTCAAAATAACTTGTATCCTCAGGTCAACAGTAGACAGGTACCGATGCAAGGTTTAGAGAAGATGGTGCTCGTTCAAGACTCATCTTTCATTTTGATTTATACTTTAGTGGTTATCATAATTCGACAGAACACACTTGTATCAAAATTATATTATTAATGCAATGGATGATGTTGTTGCTTGTTTTCTACTTTTCATTTTTGTGATACTGTACATGACGTCCTCCGCCCCAGAACGTTTCCGTCGTTTATGGTTTTGGGGTGAGACAGATTGGTATCAGAGCATTGTTTATAGTGAATTAAGTATATCAACCGGTAAAAGATATACAGACTATAAATACAATGGGATTAAAATACTCTGACCAAGAGTTTATACTTTAAATAATAAAATATTTAATTAAGTATACGTGCCTACATTCATACTAAAATCAGTGTCACTAGGACAGTACAAAAGAATTACGATTGTTGAGCAACACAGGTGGACTTAGAGACATATAGTCAAAACTGGGAAGATATAGCCTGATCAAATATACTATCCGAGGTTTGACTAGCATGTGACTAAGTATAGTTGTGTAGTTGCAACAAGTCTAAAATCTTACCAACAATACCACAATGAGAACAACTTAACATAAACCTAAAATACTATAGGGGTATTTGGTGTTACTATAGGTACTTTATACATGAGAACTAAAAAGGATCTTCATTACTAAGTTGATAGTTGCTAAGTGGATACACTAAGGTTATATGTAACTAGGATGTTATAGACTTAGAATCTGTGAAAATTTTGCTTTACCCTTATTCTTTGTGAATATGGAGTTAAGGTCACTTATTCGAAGGCCTATCCTGTTTCGATTACATATAACTGGTATGCACTTCACAAATAGTGATGTAACTAATGAAGATTTTCTAAATAATTATCTAGATAGTTCGTCTAATAATTATTTTCTTACCTCAATTCTCACGTAGATAACATAGCTGGACTCCATCCCCACCGCAACCAGTACCTTCCAAACGAAGACATTGCCGGTTGGTTTGGAGAAGAACCAGAGAATGATCATCCTATCCCTTTGAATGATCACCATGATCACAAAAGTTGTCGCCAATGCGAGAATGCATACCTTCTGCACCATTCGTCTAGAAGATGCTCGTGACAGATCTGAGAGAGACCATGAAGCACTGCTTCAAGCATTAGCTGAATCACGAGTCGAAGTCATAGAACTCCGTGTACGTCAGAGGGTGTACGAAAGACACCTACTTGATGTGGAACGTCAACTGGCTGAACTGAGAGTTCACCAGAGGGATGACCGTCGCCAGTAGTAGATGCCTTACTTAATTTTTCCTTGTTAAAAAGGAATTGTTTTTCTGTCAATGCCCGATGAGGCATTTTCTATTAAACTATCTTGTACTGTAAGTACTTTTGGTTAGGTCTTTATGCTGTCAAGGACTATCTTCTCTGGATATGATGTAAGACCTTTTACAAGGTCATTTTCCCGAACTTTTACATCATGAATATCAAAGATATTGACAGTCGGCTAACTTCTGTGTCATTTTTTATTCAAATACTCTCATCATACTTTCATTGGAGTATATCTGAAACATGCTTTAGTCAAGGCATTGGACTATAGTAATGTAACTCCCGAGACATTTCCAAGACTCTTTTAGTGGTTGGATCATTTTATTCACCAACCAACGATACCTCGGCTTGAACGACAAACATCTTGAGACCATTCTACGAACTTGCTTCTACTCCTTACTAGCACTGCATCATAGGGATGTAGGTCAACCCTTCATGAACACACTTCCACTCAGTACTAGGACTACATCATAGGGATGTAGGTCAAACCTTCGTGAACATACTTCCAATCCGTACTAGGACTGCATCATAGGGATGTAGGTCAAACATTCGAGAACATACTCTTACTCTTTAATTGAGCAATCAGAGTACCTCATAGTTCTTTTTCCTTCCGAAGAAATCCCCGAAGTACCACTCGTACAGTACGTCAAGTTCAATCCAAGGATCCATATGGTTGATCTATCACTGAAGAATGTATACATAGGGGTGATATATAATCAAGGTTCTACAGGTTTAGAATTGATGATTCCACTTTAACTTCTTTTTCCTCGATGGGATGTGAGCTTAAAGAAGAATCAGTTGTTCGACTATCCTTTCAATCTTAATTATATACGACTCGTATACACGAGATTGTGATCGTTGAACCATGTATGAATTCTAATATGAACTTCAGGATGGAGAACTGCCCAAGACTACGAGTAATCGCATTGTCATCTGAACAAGCTTAGAACCCAGTATGACTCCTGTAACCAGATCGCCCTACAGTCTAAACACCTACGGAGATACAAGAACAGTCTGGACAACTTAGCGAACTACTCAGTAATATAATTGGAAGACCAGGCTTCTCACCCTGGAGAGCTCCGGTCTTATCCTTCCAGGAGTAGACGGATTGTATCATATGTGCCTCGATGATCGGGGACTCCATTAAGATTTCCATACGAAATCATTATCTCTGCCTCGCATAGATGAATTGGTTGAGCAAACGCAAGGAAAGAATTACTTTCAGAAATGGACCTGAGATCCGAATATCACTAGTTCGAGTGTTACGGAATGATGTCCTGAAGACTACCTTCCGAACTCGATGCGGACACTTCGAGTCCGTAGTGATACCCCTCGGATAGGACCAATATGCTCATAATATTCATGAGCTTAATGAGTAGGGTATGCCATTCTTACATAGATCAGTTCGTCATTCTCCTTGTAATGACTTACTTATCTACCCTCGTAGTAAGAAGGAACCCATGGAAACATTACCCTCGGAGGAACTTTTCGCAATGTTCTCTGAACACGAGTTTTGGAATTGAAGAGTCAAATTCCTAAGACACACGATTAGTGATGTGGAAATTCTTGAGTACTCTGTCAATTTATCCAAAACCGTTGGGAATTTGTTGACACCGAAGACGCCGACAAAAATTCGCCAAATTCTAGGTCTTGCAAACCTACTTTCGTAGTCCATTATGAAGTTCTCGCAAATTACAAAAACCCTTACGACTTTGACCCATCAGAGGGTGGCCTTTGACTGGGAAGTTAAGCAAGAAAAAGAAACCTTGGAATTCCAAGTGAGAGACCAAATTCTTTAGGAAGTCTCACTCTTTGAATGGCTTAATAAGCTTCGTAACACGTAGGAAGCTGAATCCAAGATGGTTAGGATCTCCGAGATTCATACCAGAATCAGTCTTGTATCTCACAAACTAGACCTACTCCGTGAGCGTAGTAACGTACATTTTACCCTTCGCATCTCGATCTTGAAACCGTACCTTTCCTTCAGGACTCTCGTAATCCCACTCGACGAGATCGAGATTCGCGAGATCCTCACCTTCATAGAAGAATCGTAGTGACCCTCGACCAAGAGGTCAAGCGGACGAATTCACTTATGAGCGCGAGAACCAATCGATTAGGAAGTTCCCACCTCATGACTCGATCATTCATACCTACTTCCTTACCTAAATTCTAATTTCGGGACGAAATTCCCTCTAACAGGGGGATGATGTGTCAACCAGAAATTTCTATTGTAGACAAACAATATCAAGTCAATAGGAGTTAGAATAGTTGCAGCAAATTTTCAGACATTTGGTATAAGTTTGAGTATTTCAGGATTTACACTTAAAGAGATATCAGGAGAGAGGATAACCTAGGGTACTATGCAACTCTGTTATTCCCAAACTCGTTGATATTAGATTTCACTTCCTGAATAAAATATTTTCTGCCAAAAACCCCAGTTGTATATAAATGGTCCTTAGCCATATTTATTCATTTGTTCCATTTCCAACTAGACAAAAGCCAAATTCTCTCTCACGGATCTTCGGCCTTTCGTCCCAAATCGTGAGTACTTCTATCTAAGTATATTATAGGGCTTTATATGTGTCTAGTAACCAAGAAATCATAAGAAACCCACAAGATCAAAGAGTTTATGGCCCAAGAACATCTTGGACCGTAAACCCTTCTTTAAGGGCCAAAAGTGCGCTTTAACTCTTCATAAGCCTTGGACACTAGCCTAGATTCATTTCTAGTTAAGTTAGGGACTTGAAAACACCAAAAACGCCCTTTCCATGAGAGATTACGGCCGTAATCTCTAAGGGAATTGGTTCTAGGGCTGTGAACTCCTCAAAGGAGTTAAAGAGTGCCCTAATCTCTTCCAAAGACTTTGCCATTAAGTAGAAATGCTTCTTAGGGACTTGTAAAGCCTCAAAACATCAAGTGGTCATCTAAGTATAAGCTTACAGCCGTAAACCCATGAGTTTACGACCATAAACTCATTTGTTGATGACCTTAGGGCCGTGAACTCCATTAGGGAGTTTTCCTTGAACCCTACACACACTAGCTTTTCCCTACAACACTTGTATGATATCCTTCATGCTTATAACACTGGATAAAAGTGTTTAACATGTCCTAGGTTGTCTTGACTTTGTTTATTAGTTGTTTAAAGACACATTTGATACATATATGTGATATTATATGTTAACTAGGATCATAGAGTGTGTTCAAGACTTCACTTGACACCTAGCAATCCTACATCTTCAGTTCATCCGTACCACTCACAACAGGTGAGTTCATACCCCTTAATCAATGTTTTAAATGTTTTTAAATGCTTTTATGGGGGGGTATACATGTAGAATCATGCTAGTTATTATATCAATTACATGTGATTAATAAGTAGCATTCAAATGATTTACTACTCATTAGATGTTTTACCAAACAGTTTTCTTCAAATGATTTTCATAAACATTTTATATGTTTAAAAATACTTATTAAATTGTTCATTATACACTGTATGTTTCATTTCAAACTCAATTACAATTGTGTTTCAAACAAATGTTTCTTTATACTTAAACTGTTTTATCAAACACATGCTTTCAACCAGTTTTATAGATTGACATCAAGTCGATCTTTTCTTAGATAGTAATCATGTTCAAAGGTTTTACAAAACTTATTTTATGCTTTTATATTGTCAATTGCATGCCTATGTATGTATAGTTATATAAGCAATGTTTAAAGGACTTAGGAAGGCTACCCGCTTTATTTCCTTTTCTCCGTTGGGATGTGGTCTGGTAAGGTATCGGGTATCCGTCCGAAGGTCATTTAAATATTAGTTATGTATCATGTGTACATATATAGTCATAAAAGTTCTTCCAGTCAGTTCAATACCCTTGGGCAGCAAGGGTATATGTCCATGTTCATACGTACCAGTTACATTACTAGTAAGCTACCATAGGGGTAGTTCAGGAAGATACTAGAACTATTACTAGAACGAGGAAATCATACCACGAGTCAGTTCATTCATGAGTCTATAAATGCTAGATAGAGAGAGAACACACATTACAGCTAGTACACACAGTACATTACTATACAATTACATGAGTACATTTACATGAGTACATTTACATGAGTACCTTTTACATGAGTACATTTACATGAGTACATTTACGTGAGTACATTTTACAGGAGTACATTTACATGAGTACATTTACATGAGTACATTTACATGAGTACATTTTACATAAGTACATTTACATGAGTACATTTACATAGATACGTTTACATAGAGGCCCTGATATAAGCATGCCTATATATGTATAGTTATATAAGTAATGTTTCAAGGACTTAGGAAGGCTAACTCGCTCTATTTCCTTTTCGCTGTTGGGATATGGTCTGGCGAGTGTCGGGTATCCGTCCGAAGGTCGTTTAGATACTCAGTTATATATCATGTTTACAAATATGGACATAATAGTTCCTTTCAGTCAGTTCAGTACCTTTGGGTAGCAAAGGTGTTCGTTCATATACTTTTACATAGATCATATACAGACATCACTAAGCGCTATAGCATGGAACAAGTTCAGAATCTAACTATACCAATGAATCACAACGCATTGCGATAGTTATATTGGGTATACATGATCATAGTAATGTGGATGTTAGCCGCTTGCAAACGTGTAGGGGTCATGTATGGGTCCCAAAATTTCTTTGACAGGGGAGCATCTAGCCTGGGATCTAGCCATCACACTATGCCTTGTCCCTCAAATAAGGCAAAATTAGTACAGGAGTAGTCACTTATTACAAATACTACAGTACTTATGAGATTACAATAGATTTAAGGTAGTTAGTACGGTTGTAGTTTTGATACTACACCATAGTACTATTTCCTTTTCCCATTACATTCACTTCGTGAACATTCACACGATGCACGGTAATGTAGAAGCTATATTTTGGATAATGATAGTCGGATTTGGGAAAATACACACTCTTACAAGAGACACACACAGAGATACTAGATGCCTTGGTAGAAGGATACTTTTAGTAGGAAACATATGGTTTTCTAGGATGTTCAAAACGTTTACATACTTACAGTTCATTTACATACAAATACTTACATATAAATTAAGACACTAAAATACTTATGATCTCACCAGCTTTAAAGTTGATACTCTCTTTCAAAATAACTTGTATCCACAGGTCAACAGTAGATAGGTACCGATGCAAGGTTTAGAGAAGATGGTGCTCGTTCAAGACTCATCTTTCATTTTGATTTATACTTTATTGTTTATCATAATTCGACAGAACACACTTGTATCCAAATTATTTTATTAATGCAATGGATGATGTTGTTGCTTGTTTACTACTTTTCATTGTTGTGATACTATACATGACGTCCTCCGCCCTAGAACGTTTCCGCCGTTTATGGCGTTGGGGTGTGACACATGTGCCATTTTAAATGAGTATGTGTGTTTCTATTGCCAAGGTAAGGGACATTGGAAGCGAAACTGTCCTGACTACTTGAGAACTTTAATCAAATTGTATGGTTCTACCTCAGGTATGTCCACTATCTAACTCTATTAAGTTCCTAATTTTTTATTCTTACTACATAATGTGAAAATTTTTGCATTTTGATGTTTACCATGCAAAAGGAAGGAGGCTTAAAAGTAAGAGCATGCTGAAACTGATCATGAAGAGATGGATTTCGATTGTATGGTTCAAAGATCGGAATTTTGAGTTGTTGCTTAGGAGTTCTGATATATTGATTAAATATATGTAGTAACATAGTTTTCATTTGTAATTGCATTGTAAAGAAAAGTTTTTCTGCAATTTTATACATTAAATAAAATTTTTTACTTTATTTTATTTTAAAGTTTCCTTGCAATGGCATTTGTGAAATTTGATGTTTGTATGTTTCTATTGTTAGCAATATGAATTAGATTCTTTTGTTATAGGAAGTGTCAAAGTTCATCAAATAAGGAAAGATTCTCATCACACAACTTGTATTGTGCGATGTATGAGGACCTTCATCTTTGGAAATTAAAGACTAATTCCTTGCTCACATGTATATGTGAGTAGAGTGAAGGACTAGGAGATTGGGTACACTTAGTTGTGCGATGGGCAGCTCCACCACAAAAAACGATAAGACTATTAGTCATGATTTACAAAATTTAGTAAATATGGTTATTCTTACAAGTTTAAGTATAGTTTTGAAACACTGGAAATGTTTCAATGTATGACGGAATGAATGAAAACAATCAAATTAGGCAGAAAGATAAAAGTTTCTCCAATCTGAAAAAATGGGAGAGTACTTTAGTATCATGTTTTATGATCATCTTAATGATTATGGAAAACCATATCACAATTGATCCTCTAAGGATATCTTAGTGCGTTTGTATGGCTAAGGAGAGGAATGGTGAATTGTTGGAATGGTTAAATCAAGAAGATGAGTCATACTTTGTTCCAAAACAAGTCTTAGAGTTATACTCCAAGATTGTTCCTTGAGTGACATAATTAAGAAGGTTTAAAACACTCATCAAATGTTGAGTAAAATGTTTTTGCTCTTGTACCTTTGAAGTTGGTAAGTTATGATGTCTTGGTAAGGACAAAGACCAACTAAGACCAATTGTGTGAAGTGTTTATCTTGATAAGAATCTACACTAACTCTTGAATATTTGTTTTGTCAAGGAATGGTTCATGACAAGAGAATCTTATATGTCAAGAGTGCAGTAGGAGTCTTAAAAATCTTGACAAAGTTTCAAGAACTAATCAAGAATAAAACCTATTGTTTATCACTAGCACACGAATTGAGGTTTGCAACCTATCGTGTTGAGATATTCTTGTTTTTGTGTCCATTCCAGTTAACAGTTGACTATGCATGTGAGTTCTATGAGTTCTCAAATGTTTTCATAAGGCAAAGCAAGTGGATCAATGAAAGTTTCATCGATCAGTATGGGTGAGCTGCTTAACAACGTGGAAGACATGGTAGGCCCTTATGCTACCAAATGGCAGTCAATTAAGATTGAACAAGTTCAGTCCATATGAGTTTGGATTTGTCACAAACCTTGTCTTATGATTATAGTTTGACAAATTCACATGGATAGGAACACATACAACAAAAATCTAAGTGTCATATGGTTTCTCTCTGCTTCATGAAAATGATTGTGAGGAAACGCTTTCACTAAGTATATTCTAAGGAGATAGCAATTGTGGTATTTGCCTTCTCAAATTCGATTATGATTACGACATCCCTATTCATAGTTTGAATTGTGAGAAATGAAAAAGGTCTAAACATTTGAGACTTATTGTTGTAAGTTCTAAATTTTTTTTGACACACATGTGAGCTATCTAACGAAATGTGTATGATCTTGAGAAGCATAGATAAAGTCTTATCAAAGCATCTCATATTAGAAATCTAAACTTTGATAATGAAAGTCAATAAGTATCGATTTCTAGAGGTCTAACTTTTGGGTACATGTCAAAGCTAGTGGGAGCATAAGTGTTATGCAAATAAGAATACAATTATTATGCTAGTGGGAGCGTAACTATTATGGTAAGTGTTACAAGTTAGCAATGTTAATTATAGAAAAAAAAAGTTTAAAATTGCATAGTTGTAGGCTTTTAGAAGTTGTTTTTCTATAATTAAGGGAGAGGAATTAATAGTTCATTTCAGATCTAAAACCTTAGATTGAGATTTTAATCAAATTTAGTCAAGAACATATATTCATGTTATGTTGAAATGGTTCCACATAAGGAAATTCTATATGTGGAAATATTATAGCAAGAGATTTGTAAAGTATCACGTCTTTATGTGAGACATGAATCGTACCCCATATGCTCCGGGTATATGATTGATTGCGTATGCTATAATAATTGAGTCTTCCATTTTTCCAAATGCTTGGGGAATTAAGAGGGAAAAGAACAAGAATTGGATATGACAAAAATAATTAAGTAATTGTCGAACAGGTGGAATTATAATGTAAATTTTGGAAGGACCATATTGTCATATTTTGAAAAGAGGAAACTCTTATTTAGAAGTGATAGGAAAATGGGAATATGGAAATGTTTTCATAGGTGGAAGTTATTCATTAAATCTGTGTATGATTAGAAAGCTTTATGAAAGAAGGATGTTAAAAGGAATGTACTTTGACTATGAGACATCGTTTCCATGGAATTGTTATCTATTGGAATACTTTGTAATATCTGTTGCCAAGTCATTACAAGAGGATCATTGCATATAAGTTTAGAATCTAACAGATTAGAGCAAATGGCAAGAATTTGTATTCGTACATTTACAGTAGAGATTTCGAATTGTGAAATGAGTTTCATTGAAGATGTTTTCAATTAATCTATTTCACACATAAAGGACCATAGGCAAACATAGTGTGCATGCTTGGAGCATGGGATAAATATTGTTTTAATTCAAGAATTAAGTTGATTAATTGAAACATTATAAAATGAACAACGTGTAATCAATATGGTGATTAAATAAAAGGTGTTTTATTTATATTCAAAAGTTTTGAGACCATATTGGATTCGATTGTTCTTTTTTTTGACTTTGCATGTTTTGAATCCCGAATAATAAGATTAGTTAAACTATCCACAATCGGTCATATTTGGAAGTAGGAATTGAGGCAAGACTGTCATGAATCTGACTGTAGATTATCTAGGTGTTTTATACATAACACAAGTTTGCTACAATATTCATGAGTACTATTGTAATAAGATTTGAGTATTGGATTCAACCCACCATAATTTGAATAACTTCATTGATTTTATCAAGAGTGATTGTGAGACGATAATATCTCTTGAAACCAAGATGAGTGCGTTGTTTTTTACAAGTCGGTCGCACATTGAAACATGTAAACGCACCAGTAACTTGGTATTATAAACGTATGTTTTTTCTGTGATTTGATGAGCAAGTACAAGAAAGCTTATGAGTCGAAGTTTATCCATTCCTTTTACCCTTAGAGGGATAAAAGTGATATATGTGGGCCCATTGATGATTTAGTGATGACAACCTTAAGTTCTTGGCCAAGCCTGGACTAATTTAATTTTTTCAATTAGTCGGTCGTCATAAATCAGAAATCGGGAAACAACAGTTGGATAGAGAGAATGATTATAATTCATGTCTCAGTCCATATGATATCTTGTAGAATGGAGGAACATATGAACCCTTATCCAATGGACACATCATTGACTAGGTCAGAGTTTGACAACGACTTTTAAGAGCTATGATTGCTAGTTGGGATTTGGAGTCGTACTTGCAATAATAGTTATTAGACTTATCCAATTGGGAGACTATTATATTAGGTGTCTAAGCCCATAACTATAATTGGTATTTACTTGACCCAAGAGTGGCATGGTCCATTTTGGGTTGCATATCACTAGGACAAGTTGATAGGGTGGATACTTGAGTAAGAGGTTACTTATGATTTATTAATATATTATAAGTTCTAATATATTAATATGAAATCATATTATTTAATAACTATTGATCAATAATTAATTTGGAATTCATTATGTGATCAAAAGAGAGTAATTAAATGTATAGGGATTGATTTGGTAAATTTATGATTCTTATAGTGTGGGTCAATTGTTATTTAGGATCGGCTAAACCAATATGGTAGTCCATGGAAGTTTAAACCATGGAGCCTAAGTAATATGAAAGTTCATTGGCATTAGGGTTTGATTGAATGTAACCCTAGACTTTACCACACTATAAAAGGACTCCCTTAGCACCAAAAATCGGCCACTAGAGTTCTTGGAGTTCATTAGAGCCGATTTTGGAGCTAGCAACATCTCTCTCAAGTTCTCCTTTGTCCTAGGTGTGTTGTGAACCGTTTGAGGCATCAAACTTGAGGTGCTAAGTTCTTAATGGCCAAGCACAAAAATTTCTACAAGCTACATAAGAGATAAACCCAAACTAGTATTCTATTTTTTTATGTCAATTGTATGCTAGTTGTAGGCTTAATGCTTTGGAAACAATATTGCATGTATAATTAGTGAAAGCATATATCCAAAGCATTTAGGGTTGTATATGCACCATAGGATGTTGGAGTATAATAAAACCCAACACTTACTACCACACGATCGGATGTAAGGGAATACCAGGAGAGACGTGCTGCTCTTAAGGAGAAGGTACATGTAGCCGACCGCTGACTAGCTGAGCTGTAGGGTGCTTCTACTTCATCCCAGACACTGCATGGGACTACTCGTTTTTAGTAGGATCTATCCTACTCACCCGTTATGATAGAATAGATATTAGGTCTGCGATAGTGATACACCTTTCTTTTATTTTGTAGGACCGACCCTACGTCTAAGCTATTACACATTTTGGAGGGTCGTCATGCTACCGAATTATTATCTCGATGTACTGTAGACCTTAAAAAGGTCAATTTTTTAGAAGTTATGTACTACTACTTAATCATTAATGAAACAAATATCTGTTTTATTTATGGATGTTGTTATTTTCTATGTTTTATTTGTTAATTTTTATTCGGTATAACAGGATTTCAACTATATGTACTAAGTAACACTCAATAACAAGTATCCTTGACATATATAAATGCAATGTTTCTTTATAATGGTGTCCAAAACATAACTCTTATCAAAGACTTATCATAAATTCTGTATGTGGCAGTAAAATGCCACCATAAAAGTACAACAAGAACATAACAACACCACCACCTCCACCATAAATGGATCCAACCATATTTCAGGCGGCAGTCACAGCCGTAGTCACTTCTGCTCTTGAACAGATCAGCATCAATGGTGCAAATAGAGGCGGAAGTGGGAATGGTACAGGTAGCTCCAACCAAGGAGACAACCAACGTCAACCAAAAGAATGCACACACAAAGATTTTGTCAAATGCAAGCCTAAGCCTTTAGACGGAAGCGGGGGTGCTATCACCCTAACACGGTGGTTTTAGAAAATTGAATCGGTGTTCAAAATATTTGCTTGCGCCGAGGAGAGCAAGGTAAAATTTGCAGTTTGTACTTTTACGGAGAAGGCCCTTACATGGTGGAACGACCATGTCAAAACTCTGACTCACCCAGTGGAAAATTCAATAAGTTGGGAGGACTTGAAGATTCTAATGCTCGATGAGTATGCCCCATGGGTGAGGTCCAGAAATTAGAGCAGGAGCTTTAGAAAACCCACTATGGAAGGTTCTAACATCGAAGCATACACTGCCACATTTAATAACCTGGAAATCCTGTGACCCAAAATGATCACATCAGAAGGCAAGAAGGTAGAAAGTTTTGTTTGGGGACTATCTCCCTTGATTCAAGGGAATGTGATTGTTGCAAACCCCACAACATTCGACAGCGCCAAGCACCTTGCCCAAATACTTATTGACTATCGGGTACAGAAGGGTACAATGGCTCCAACAACATAATAGAAGAAGGGAAATGAGAACAAGAGGAAGTTTGGAAACAAGAAGAAAGGGAAACCATCCCAGGAAGCCTCTAAAAAGGAACAAATTATGGCAGTTGATGTTGCTACAGCTCCTGTCGCACCAGTACCAACTGCACGAGCACCTACAAAACCATATGCAGGCTTTCTCCCAAAATATGATAAATGCCCCTTCCACCACCATGGAGCCTGCAAAGAGATGCAGTGCATGAACTACAACAAGAAAGGGCACACTGCCCGATACTACAGAACCCCAACGCAACAGACCAACTAGCTTACCAATGCTAAGTGAGTCAAGCATGTTATGAGTGTGGAGAATTGGGCCACTACAAAAGAAACTGCCCAAAGGTTAACAACAATAACATAAGGGGAACAGGAAGAGTCTTATCAATAGGACATGAGAAGGCAATGAATGATCCTTCAATGGTCACTGGTACGTTTCACCTCAACAAGATCTATGCATGCATTTTATTTGATAGTTGGCTAGAAAGAAATTTTTGAGTTATAAATTTAAACACCTGCTCAATCAAAATCCACAAAAATTGAATGAAACTTTCACGGTGGAAACGGCTAATGGGAAAAAAGAAACAACCAATGATGTATTCATAGGGTGCACACTAACTTTAAATTACCACTCCTTTAAAATCGACTTAATGTCAGTTACTATAAGTAGTTTTTATGTAACAATTGGTATGGATTGGTTAAGCCCCCAGCGTGCATATATTATGAGCTACGAGAAGGTCGTTCTCCTTCACCTACCCAACAATGAAACCCTAATTATATATCACGACAAACCCGGTATGAACCTTCGCCTCATCTCATGTATCAAGGCACAAAAGTTCTTACATAAAAAGAACCAGATGCCTTCCTAGCCCATGTAGTAGATAAAAAGAAAGAAGAAAAGAGCATCAAGGACATCCCGGAAGTGCACGACTTTCCCAATGTGTTTCCTAAAGACCTTCCGGGAATAACTTCCGAACGACAAGTCGAATTTAGAATCGACTTGATACATGGAGCCACACCAATCTCCAAATTTCCATATAGATTAACTCTTGTGGAAATGCAAGAGCTTTCTGTCACACCCTAAAACTAGAATGGCAGAAACGTTTGGGGGTGGAGGACGTCATGTTTAGTATCACAAGACATGCATCATAGTAATCAAAGTAAATAAACAGCCATTTCATTAGAAAGAAAGTGTTTACAAAGTGCGTGTTCACAAAACAGAGAATACATAAGCAAATAACAAAACAAGACTTGAAGCTATACTACTCCATCTTCTGAATTCCCAGTGCGAGTGCCTGTGTACTAGTTTCCTGAGAATACAAGTTATTTGAAAGAGCTTATCAGGAATTAAGCTGGTGAGTTCATAAGATTTTAGTGATGTGAGTAAGTTGTAGAAAGCTTAGTAAATTGTATGTTATGTTTTAGAAAAGTTCACATATTCCTCCAGAAAATCCTATATTTCCTACTTTGATGAAGGATAAGTAAAAATGACTCTCTAATTCTTTCTATGAGTACTAAATGGATACAAGTTATATAAAACTCAGAGTAAACAAGCAATCAATTGTGTGTATCTACCCTAAACCACAACCAAACAAGGAACAGGAAATGAAGCGGATGACAAACATCCCATTGGTTGTTAGATCATTGTTGTATATAACCCTGTTGTATTCACTTGGTACTCACAGGTTAACTGTAATAGCTCCTTTATATTTAATGAAAAGATCCTTCAAGAAAACCCTTATTTCTTATAATAAAATAGTAACCACAGTGGTTCCTTCTATAGTCACATAGTTTATACTAGCTATATATAATCTAATATCGAATAGATAGTTACTTGTGTGAATCTGCCCTAAGCTCACAACAAAACAAGGAACAGGAAATGAGGCGGAAAGCACACATCTAACTATCTATCGAGTATTAATTATATATAACCCCGATGTATAAACTAAGGTATTATAGAATTAATCACCTAACGTCCTTTAAGTTATATTGGTTTAATAAAATGGATTAAACCCTTTACTGGTAAGTTTCTAGTTTTATATACCAAGAGTTCTAAGTTGAAAAGTATGTCATATGACCAGACCCATACTTGGTACCCCTTATGATGACTTAATGTATACGGAACATATATATATATATATATATATATATATATATATATATATATATATATATATATATAACTAACATCGAATGGATAATATGTTGGGTAAATCCGCTCTAAGCCCACAACTAAACAAGGAACATGAAATGAAGCGGAAGGCACACATCCTATTACCTGTCGGATCCTATTTATATATATCCCTTGATGTATACAATAAGTAATCATAAGGTTAGCATTATGGTCCCTTTCTACTGAATGTTCATGTTAAGAATAAGTTATGTAATCTGAATAAATAATATCGATTTAATATATTGATATCACCTCGTGCCTGCTAACCCCGGTACATGTAATCGTATTATTGTCAACGCAAACCCGGAAAGATATATTATTAAGTTTTGTCACCTCGTGCCTGCTAACACAGGTACGTGTAATCCTACAACTGTTGACATAGATCTGGAAAGATATATTAATAAGTTTTATCACCCCGTTCCTTCTAACACAGGTACGTGTAATCGCACAAGTGTTAACGCAAATCCGGAAAGATATATTATTAAGTTTTATCACCTCGTGCCTGCTAACACAGGTACGTGTAATCGCACAAGTGTTAACGCAGATCCGGAAAGATATATTAACGTGTTTTTCCCAGTACTTTGTTATGGTATATTCCTCCATGTACTTGTTATAGTATGTTCCCCCTGTACTTGTTACAGTATGTTCCTCCCTGTTTCTCTTTATTGTATGTTCTCTCATGTTATCGGGTATTGTATCTAGTATGAACTGAACCTCTAAAGTATACCCATTATAGTTTACTAGTATATTTACTCGAAATGTTGTTGAAAAGACTCATTTATCTACTAAGTTATATTTGTGCTTTAAAATGGAGTTTTGTTAAACTGTAAAGCAACATAACCTAAAAAGAGTTTTGAAATGTTTTGATCACTTATATAAGACATAAGAAATCTTTTGAAATATGTTTATAACAACCATTTACACAATTATCATTTTGTTCAACTTGTATTCCCCCCCCCCCCCCCCTTAAAGCATTTAAAACAGTTTAAAAGATTAATTACGGGGTATGAACTCACCTGATGTGGGTGATTCAAACGAATATGTGCGTTAGGATGAGAAGTTCCACAGATGAACGCCCAAGACTTAACGAGTCCTAAATGACATACAATGACATATAATGATATAAATATAGGTTTAGAAGCACCAGATGCAAGGAAACACCTCACGGCACTAGGAAACACTTTGAACAAGTGTTAGAATCACATGTGATTCAACTAAAGGATGTTTAAGACCAAGAAAAGGTGTTTACGGCCAAGCAAAGGAGTTTACGGCCAGGGTGTAAACTCATGGCCATAAACTCAAGGTAAATGTGCATAAGAGGGTGTTTGAATGCTAGGGAAACTTAAGAGACTATTGCGCTTCACAAGGATGAGCAAAACCAATGTTTTGGAGAGTGTTGAGGTGTTTACGGCCAAGCCCTAAACTCCTTGGTCGTAAACTCTCCAAATGTTCTTATCTTGGGTCTTAAAGGCGGGGAGTTTCAAAGGTTTAAATTTTCTAAGGGTTGGCAACGATCTAGAAGTGTTTAGGGCTCAAAACACCCCATTTATAAGGGTTTACGGCCAAGGAGTAAACTCTTGGCCATAAACTCTCTTTAAATGATGAATTTGATGATGAATTAAGGCTCTAATTAGGTGTTCCATCTAGATAACATGTCACACCCCGAAACCGAAGGCGGAAACGTCTCGGGGTGGAGGTGACTTCATGGGAATATCATAACCAATGTACATAGTAAGCAAAGTAAAACACAAAACATTACATTACATAGATTTCATTACATTAGTTGAAAAGTAAAATAGTACAAAATTCATAGATACATAGTTTAAACGAAAGAAAGACGAATCTTCTACGCATTCCGTCTTCACCAAAAGAGATCGTCGGGTACCTGTCTAAAGCGGACCTGAGAATACAAGCGGTTTGAAAATCAGCATAAAGCTGGTGAGTTCATAAGCCGTTTGTTTTATGAAAAGAACGGGTTCCTTTAGTTTCCTGAAAAAGTGATTAACCAAGAAAATCCCATATTTTCTTAATAGTTAAGTTACCAAATCCAAATTGTTTTGTAAAAGATGTACAATAAAAACATGATTGTTCATATGATTTTGTAAAATTTAGTTATTTAACTTATTACACTTTTCTGATTACAAACTACTGTTACTCAGGAAAATCCTATATTTTCCTATGTGTGAAAGTGTGAACTATTACTGATTTCATGTGAGCTAACTGTTACTGATTCCGATTATGTTCATTATTATCCATAGCAAAACCCCGTGTTTTCCTGAATGTGTGTGTGTGTGCTATTACCAATTCTGAATGTGCTAACTGTTACCAGTTCTGGTTATCTTCATTGTTATCGATAGGAAAACCCCATGTTTTCCTGAAATGTGCGTATGTGTGTGCCTGTCACCCTTGAACATACATTAGCTTTACTACGTACATAAAGCTAGAAAATGAATATAAAGCGTTAATAATCTAGATTGCAAGTCCTTAACCATACTTCAGACTAGATATGACTCGATTCATGGTCAATACCCTTTTTATGACTTTCGTCACCCTTGAACCTATCGGATCAGCTGTAGCTAGCAGCCAAGTGCGGGATTGTCAGTCCTCCACTCTCGTGCCACGGGACGTGTTACAAGGAGATTCTGGTTACAGGGGTAGTCCTCCACTCTCGTGCCACGGGACGTGTTACAAGGACATGTCTCCAATCTTTAAGATTACCCATTACTTCTCGCCTAGGAGAAGTAGTATCTACGACTAACTAAGTTCTAATATGCCTGTCCTTTACACTCGAGCCTAGGTGTTTTATTAAGGACATTACACTCGAGCCTAGGTGTTATCTATTGATGACTGTCCTTTACACTCGATCCTAGGTGTTTTATTAAGGACATTACAATTGATTTGTGTGTTATGATGGTGTCTGTCTTTTACACTCGAACCTAAATGTTTTCTATTACAAACATTATTAATGTTCTATCTACTATCCTCCACTCACATATCTCCTTGGAGTATTACCGAGGACAAAACAACTTATTAAGTTTCCTGTTCAAAGTTTAAAGGTTATGTTTTTAACTATTGAAATGAGGAAAATCATTTGTGAAAATATAAAATACAACAATTTATAACATATTTCACAAATACTATGATAATGAAATCTGCAGGTTCAAACGGTTATCAATGTTATGATTAACAGTGTTAAAAACATAAATAATATGAAACACAACACATATAAAATAGTTTTGAGTACAAGTATTACTTGTACTTTGCTTGTATTCCCCCCCCCCCCCCCTGAAAACAGTGAAAACATTGAAAAAGGGTAGGGGTATGAACTCACCGGATGCAGAAATGTGTTGAATGGGATGTTAAACGTCGAACCAAGGCTTTAATACAAGCGACGTTCCTATGTAATATTAAATAATACACAATATATATATATATAATTAGATTTAAATAACTAATTAGATACACTTGAACATTCTAAGACGCGAAAACACCCCAAAATGAGCGTTTGCAGTGACCCTGGTGGCGTTTCAGGACATGAATGACTAAGAAATAGAGTTTACTCTTCAAGGGTAAACTCTAGGGAGTGTTTACGGCCCTAACACTACATCCCCATGAGATTACGGCCGTAAACTCATGGTGGGTGTTTTTATGAGCTAAATGGCCTTAAATCAAATAATGGGTGTTGCTAGGTTTGGCTTTTGGACATTTGAAAGGGATTAAATCATTATATGAATTAATAGAAGAGTTTACGGCAGTAAACTAAGTGTTTACAGCCTTAAACTCTCACCCACAGCCAACTTAATTACTTTGAAGGCCAAGGATTAATCATAAGTGATTCAACTAATTTTTACAAGGCTTAGGGTGAGTTTAAGGCTTACAATGGAATCCATCTAGGAGTTTACCGCAACGACGATTCGTTGTTTGTGGTATTTGGGTAAATTTTACGCATGCTGAATACCACAGTCACTCCCAGACACATGTTGGCCGTGTCTCGAATGAATATAGTTGATCAGGCTATATTGATCCTAGACACGACTACGTAACTGCCCATGTTTAACCGCAGCATACAACACCCATTTACTTATGTTATGTTCTACTTATAGATACGATTCTCTACGGTTAGGATACTTGTATACTTTTTGAAAATACTTATATTTGAGAAATACTTTTAGTTCAGAGCACTTAGGCCCCTTAATGTTTATAGTCTTATACCATGTAAAGTTTGGTATACTTAGTTCACTATAAACAAGGGCTCTGATACCAATCTGTCACACCCCGAAACCGAAGGCGGAAACGTCTCGGGGTGGAGGTGACTTCATGGGAATATCATAACCAATGTACATAGTAAGCAAAGTAAAACACAAAACATTACATTACATAGATTTCATTACATCAGTTGAAAAGTAAAATAGTACAAATTTCATAGATACATAGTTTAAACAAAAGAAAGACGAATCTTCTACGCAATCCATCTTTACCAAAAGAGATCGCCGGGTACCTGTCTAAAGCGGACCTGAGAATACAAGCGGTTTAAAAATCAGCATAAAGCTGGTGAGTTCATAAGCGGTTTGTTTTATGAAAAGAACGGGTTCCTTTAGTTTCCTAAAAATGTGATTAACCAAGAAAATCCCATATTTTCTTAATAGTTAAGTTACCAAATCCAAATTGTATTGTAAAAGATGTACAATAAAAACATGATTGTTCATATGATTTTGTAAAGTTTAGTTATTTAGCTTATTACACTTTTCTGATTACAAAATACTATTAGTCAGGAAAATCCTATATTTTCCTATGTGTGAAAGTGTGAACTATTACTGATTCTGTGTGAGCTAACTGTTACTGATTCCGATTATGTTCATTATTATCCATAGGAAAACCCCACGTTTTCCTGAATGTGTGTGTGTGCTATTACCAATTCTGAATGTGCTAACTGTTACCAGTTCTGGTTATGTTCATTGTTATCCATAGGAAAACCCCATGTTTTCCTGAAAAGTGCGTATCTGTGTGCCTGTCACCCTTGAACGTACATTAGCTTTACTACGTACATAAAGCTAGAAAATGAATCTAAAGTGTTAATAATCTAGATTGCGAGTCCTTAACCATACTTCAGACTAGATATGACTCGAGTCATGGTCAGTATCCTTTTTATGACTTTCGTCACCCTTGAACCTTTTGGTTCGGCTGTAGCTAGCAGCCAGGTGTGGGATTGTCAGTCCCGTATAGATCTATACACTCAAGTCACGCTCTCCTACGTTCGGAGATTCTGGTTACAGGGGTAGTCCTCCACTCTCGTGCCACGGGACGTGTTACAAGGACGTGTCTCCAATCTTTAAGATTACCCATTACTTCTCGCCTAGGAGAAGTACTATCTACGACTAACTAAATTCTAATATGCCTGTCCTTTACACTCAAGCCTAGGTGTTTTATTAAGGACATTACACTCGAGCCTAGGTGTTATCTATTGATGACTGTCCTTTACACTCGATCCTAGGTGTTTTATTAAGGACATTACAATTGATTTGTGTGTTATGATGGTGTCTGTCTTTTACACTCGAACCTAAGTGTTTTCTATTACAAACATTACTAATGTTCTATCTACTATCCTCCACTCACGTATCTCCTTGGAGTATTACCGAGGACAAAACAATTTATTAAGTTTCATGTTCAAAGTTTAAAGGTTATGTTTTTAACTATTGAAATGAGGAAAATCATTTGTGAAAATATAAAATACAACAATTTATAACATATTTCACAAATACTATGATAATGAAATCTGCAGGTTGAAACGGTTATCAATGTTATGATTAACAGTGTTAAAAACATAAATAGAATGAAACACAACACATATAAAATAGTTTTGAGTACAAGTATTACTTGTACTTTGCTTGTATCCCCCCCCCCCCCATGAAAACAGTGAAAAACATTGAAAAAGGGTAGGGGTATGAACTCACCGGACGCGGAAATGTGTCGGATGGGATGTTAAACGTCGAACCAAGGCTTGAATACGAGTGAGGTTCCTATGTAATATTAAATAATACACAATATATATCTAATTAGATTTAAATAACTAATTAGATACACTTGAACATTCTAAGACGCGAAAACACCCCAAAATGAGCGTTTGAAGTGACCCGGGTGGCGTTTCAGGACATGAATGACTAAGAAATAGAGTTTACTCTTCAAGGGTAAACTCTAGGGAGTGTTTACGGCCCTAAAACCACATCCCCATGATTTTACGGCCGTAAACTCATGGTGGGTGTTTTTATGAGCTAAATGGCCTTAAATCAAATAATGGGTGTCGCTAGGTTTGGCTTTTAGACATTTGGAAGGGATTAAATCATTATATGAATTAATAGAAGAGTTTAGGGCAATAAACTAAGTGTTTACGACCGTAAACTCTCACCCACATCCAACTTAATTACTTTGAAGGCCAAGGATTAATCACAAGTGATTCAACTAATTTTTACAAGGCTTAGGGTGAGTTTAAGGCTTGAAATGGCATCCATCTAGGAGTTTACGGCCCTGGAGCGTACGCTTTGGCCGTAAACTCTCAATTAGAGTGTTTATGATATGTTTAAGGCCCCTAAATTATTTTTGGTTGGTTCCATAATTTATTCCAAGGCCTAAGAGGTGTGTAAGTTGCATTTTAACACCCAAAAGAGGAGTTTACCACCCATTTATATGAGTTTACGGCCCAAGCATGTTCTTGGGCAGTAAACTCATCTTTACTCCTTAAAATTGACATTCAAGTTGTTTTAAGACCAATCCAATAATTCCTTTAGCCATATCTAAGCTCCTATGGTGATTTGGAAGGGTTTTAAGGCTCAAAAACCCCAATTACATGTGTTCACGGCCTAAGGCTGATCAAGGGCCGTAAACACATGTTTATGGTCCTAACACATGATTTAAACATGAAATTGAAAGCTAAGGATGTTATACTAGGAGCTAGGATGCTTACCTTGGTGTTTTAAGGCTTGAAATGCTTGATTTTGCCTTAACAAGATGGATTTGAAGAGAGAGGTTAGAAAGAGACTGAAAAAGCTTCAAATGAGGCTTAATCCACTTTAAATATGGTTTGACTTGGATACACGGTGGAATTTTACCCGATACCGACGTTAACCGATGCTTTGGGTCACACCCGATTAAGTTGTCGTTACTCGATATGGTCGAAACTATAATTTTTCAAATTACTAGTTCGGGATGTTTTAGCATGTTTCCAACATGTTTGGATACTTACCAAGACAAAATAGAAGTTTTAACTTAATTGAACTAGTTCAGGACGAAATCGGAACAATTTGCTTAAAACGAGTTCTGACGGAACGGTTACGGCGAGGAAGCAAAGTTTCAGGTTGTTACGTAACAAGTTAAGGAAAGAGTACTTACGATATAAAGGCTTGAAATGGTGATTAAGGTCCAAAAACACTAGTGTTTGTTCTTGGTGTTGTTGGTGAAACTTAAAGATTTGAAGATCTAGTTTAAAATGATTGTTGTTATGGATGAAATCAAAGGGTGATTCATGTTTACAAAGGATAACAACAACTAGGGTGAAGAACACTTACGTTTTTGAAGATCTAGGATGTTGAACTTGATGATACTTGAGAGAAAACTCAAGTGTTCTTGAGATGGAAATGAAACAATGAAGAAAAGTTGAAGAGAATGAGTCTTATAGGGGGAGTTTATTGCCAGCCTTGAGTTTACGACCGTAAACTCTTGTGCTTTGGCCGTGAACTCCTTTAAGGTCAGGTTAAGTTTGATTTGTTGTTCCATGGTTTTAGCAGATACTTCCTAACACTCATTCCTTGAATGCATTGGGCTCAGAACACTCAAACAGACTCCAAATTGTGCTAAATGATAACAGCAGTGAGTCTGACACTGATTTGGGTTGATTGACTGAGCTCTTAAAGCAAAAAAAATTCGGGTTGTCACACTTTCCAGCCAACGGAGTAAATTACTGGACAAGGCGCTTATAAGGCCAAGCTTCAATCCTTCGGGAGCTCTAATCTTGTTTGTCAAGAAAAATGATGGGTCGTTTCACAAGTGTATTGATTACCGTGAACTCAACAAGCTCACTATCAAGAATTGATACCCTCTTCCCTGGATCGATGATCTATTTTGCCAGTTACAAGGAGCAAGTTACTTCTGAAAGATAGATTTAAGGTCCGGGTACCACGAACTATGGGTCCGAGAAGAATACATCCTGAATACCTCCTTCTGAACCCACTATGGTCACTATGAGTTCGTAGTAATGCCCTTCAGTCTAACAAATGCGCCTACGATACTTATGGACCTGATGAACTGAGTCTGCTGACCCTATCTTGACAACTTCATGATAGTATTTATCATTGATATATTCGTTTATTCATGAAGTAAAGAAGAACACAAACAACATTTGTGGCAGGTTATGGAAACACTAAAGGCGGAGAAGCTATATGTGAAATTCCCCAAGTGCGAGTTCTAGATCCATAGAGTGGATTTTATGGGTAATGTGGTTAGTAATGAGGGAATACTTGTGGATCTATCAATGGTCAAAGCAATTGAAGGCTGGGCAACTCCAAGAACCCTAATGGAGATTAGGAAATTGTTAAGCCTCGTTGGATACTACAGCAGGTTTATGCAACGTTTCTCTAAGATCACCAAGCCGCTCACCGCCTTAACACAGAAGGGTGTGCCTTTCATCTGTACTATCACTCCAAGAAGGAACAGAGGACTTCCCGGTGTATTGTGAAGCTTCCAATCAAGGATTAGGTTGTATACTCATGCAGTGCGGAAAAAGTCAAACCCTACGCGTGAAGACAACTAAAGAACCACGAGGTGAACTACACAACATATGATCTGGAGCTGAAAGTAGTCGTATTCGCACTGAAAATCTGGAGGCACTACCTCTACGGTACGAAGTGTACCATCTATACGGATCACAAAGGCCTCCAGAACATTCTAAAAAAAAAGGAACTAAATATGAGGCAGCGTTGATGGGTTGAGTTGCCGAACGATTACGAGTGCGAGATCCATTACCATCCGGGCAAAACCAACGTGGTGGCAGATGCCCTAAGCCAAAAAGAATACTAGGGACGCCGAGTAAGAATGCTGATAATGATCATCCATTCCCACGTGTCTTCTCAAATCATAGAGGCTCAACTAGAAGCCTTGAAGCCGGAAAACATTACAAACGAAGCCTTGCATGGGATGGACAAGAACCTCACAATAAAGGATGATGGAGCGAACTACCTCATGGATCGGATATGGACGCCAAAATTCAGTAGGTTCTAGGATGTAATTATGAATGAAGCACACAAAACGAAGTAATCTGTCCATCCGGGTTCCGACAAAATGTACTTGGATCTCAAACAACATTATTGGTGGCCAAATATAAAAGTCGAGATCGCTACCTACGTGGGAAAGTGCATGACTTGTGTCAAGGTTAAGGTAGAGTATCAGAAGCCCTTGGGTCTACTACAACAGCCAGAAATACCCGAGTGGAAGTGGGAATAGATAACAATGGATTTCATAACCAAATTGCCAAAGTTAACGGGCGGACATGACAACATTTGGGTAATCGTGGACCATTTGACCAAATCCGCTCACTTCCTACAAATAAAGGAAATTCATAAAATGGAGAAGTTAACCAGGACCTACATAAAGGAGATTTTGGGATTACATGGTGTGCCAATATCTATTATCTCAGACAAAGATAGTAGATTTACCTCTTGGTTTTGGCAGTCGCTTCAGAAGTCACTGGGAACCCAGCTCGATATAAGCAACGTCTACCATCCCTAGGCAGATGGGCAGAGTGAGAGGACCATCAAAACATTTGAGGATATGCTAACGACCTATGTGGTAGATTTTAGCAAGGCATGGGATGCTCACCTGCCACTGATTGGATTCTCCTATAATAATAGCTATCACACAAGCATCAAGGTCGCTCCTTTTGAGGCTCTATATAGATGAAAATGCAAATCACTTCTCTGTTGGGCTGAGGTGAGAGACACAAAACTAGTGAAGGGATTGGTACCCAATAACACTCTAACCGGTCTTGAAATTATCAGAGAAACAACTAAGAAAAGTGTCCAGATTAGGGAACGACTAAAAGCATCTAGGGACAGACAAAAGATCTACGCAGATAAAAGACGAAAGCCTCTGGAATTTCATGTTGGTGATCGTGTACTGCTAAAAGTCTCTCCTTGGAAAGGGATGATAAACTTTGGGAAGCACGGAAAGCTGAACCCAAGATACATCGGACCGTTCAAAATCCTTGCCAGGATTGGTCCGATGGCTTACAAGCTACAGTTACCACCAGAGCTCAGCAATGTACAACCTGTCTTTCATGTGCAAAACCTAAAGAAATATCTATTTAACGAAACCCTCATTATCCTGCATGATGCGATAGAAATAAAAGAGAACCTCTACCTCATCGAGGAACCCATTGAAATTGTGGACAGGGGAGGTGAAACGAACAAAAAAAGTCGCATCCCCATTGTGAAGGTCCGATGGAGTGACAAAAGAGGACAGGAGTTCACTTGGGAACATGAAGACCAGATGATACAAAAGTACCCACATCTCTTCCCTAGTTCTTGAGAGTTGGTCTTGAATGAATTTCGGGACGAAATTTCCTCTAACATGGGGATGATGTCACAACTGGTAATTTTAGGGCTGATATTATGATTCATGTACGAACAATCCTCTATGTAACCTTATTGCATTAAACTATTGAAATTAAAAAATGTAAATGTTATATGTACATGCATGCATACACTAAGAATCAAGTAGTAATAGCCTCATGAAAGCCCAAATTGATCCAATAGCTTAACAAAAACCAATTTTTTGGCCTTTGCTTAGAGTTCTCGGCCCAAATACCCTATGTTAAAAACCCTTTTTGTAACGCCCCATCTCTGGTATGTTGTTCCCGTGGCATTTATTTAGAAGTTTTCTAGAGGGACTCGGCGAGTCTATGGCCTGACTCGTCGAGTAGGGTCGAGTTTTCGAGCACGTGTTAGTCGGCGACTCGGCGAGTCTGCCTGCCAGGAAGAAACCCTAAATCCCCGGGTTGCTCACTATTTAAGCAATGTTATGTGCCCCAAACTCGCCTCCTTCACCCTCAGAGAGCTGTGAGAAACCCTAATCCATCCCTTGATTGATTTAAGTGTTTTTGTGTGGATTCTTGAAGGCTTGAAGAAGAAGAAGAAGAAGAAGAAAGGAACAAGGAGAAAAGGTGTAGAGCAAAGATCCAAGGTCAAAATCAGAGTTCATTGAGGTATTTCTCGGAATCCTCCTGTTTTATGCTTAAGACCTCGATTAGATCATTTCTAGGGCTAGTTTGATGTATTTTCCAACCTTATAGTTGTATGGATGCCTTAATAGGTCGATATATCCCTAGATCTGTTCATTTAGGAGTTGTAGAGCCCGGATCTATTGCCTTTTCGAAGTTGCTTTGCATGAGAACCCTAGATCTAGCCTTTATCATGCTTTTTGAGCCTTATAATCTTCTTGGATGCTTTTGGACACATAAAGATAGAATCTTTACGTGTTAATTGAACTAAGGAAGCCCAGATCTATAAGTTTTAATCGCTGGATTCAAGCAGAATCGAGTTTAGAGTAGCTGCATGGATGTGACTCGGCGAGTCGGAGGAACGACTCGGCGAGTCAAGTCGCGAGTCCCGATTTTTCCCCCTTTTGAGTGATGTCGAGTGGGAACCTGTGAGTAGTAGAGTGGACTCAGTGAGTTGGAGGGCAGACTTAGTGATGGAGGGACTCGGCGAGTTGTTTATACAACTCGGCGAGTCCAAGGCAATCTTCTTAGCTCAAGAACAACTCGTCGAGTTGTTCATATGACTCGGCGAGTCGGATACAGATTGTCTGATTTCTTGAATCGAGAGGGTACTCGTCGAGTCGATGCCATACTCAACGAGTAGCAACGAGTAGGGTTGAGAAGTGAGACTAGAGACTCGGCGAGTTGGCGGCCCAACTCGGCGAGTCAGGTCAACTGTAGGTTGACTTTGACCGGGAGAGTTGGCTTTCACCAAGGGTAAAAGAGTCATTTTACCCCAGTGCAGTGATTAGCATTTGATTGAGTGTGTTTATGGATTTGTAGTCGGGAAGATACCGGAGCAGCAGCAGTTAGCTTCCAGAGCCATACACACAGCAGCCAGTTCACGAGGTGAGTTTCCTTCCAGTAGGAATGGGTCTACGGCCACAATGCCGGCCCATTTAGTTAGTAGTAGTTCCGGACTTCAGTCCGAAGCAGTAGTTCAGTATGCTTGATGTCTATGTGATTCAAGCATGTTTGTGTGTTATATGTTCCGGACTTCAGTCCGATGCAGTATGCAGTATATGTGTCTATGTTAGTTGATATGTGTTATGCTATGCTATGATCAGTCAGTTCCGGACTTCGGTCCGATGCAGGGGACAAGGTCCCAGTCAGTTCCGGACTTCGGTCCGATGCAGTCAGTTCTGGACATCAGTCCGATGCAGTCAGTTCCGGACTTCGGTCCGATGCAGTTAGTTCCGGACTTCGGTCCGATGCAGTCAGTTCCGGACTTTGGTCCGATGCAGCTAGTTTCGGACTGCGGTCAGATATAGTGGGCAAGGCCCAGTATGTGCTTTATATGTATTGTATGGTATGTGGTAGTTTGGGGGAGCTCACTAAGCTTCGTGCTTACAGTTTCAGTTTTGGTTTCAGGTACTTCCGCAAGCAAAGGGAAGAGCTCGGGATGATGGCATCGCATACACCACAACTTCAGTTTTTGTCCTGGGAGTTGATTCAGTTTCTTGTTATGTTTGGATAGAGTTGTGATACAGTTTTTCTCATGTGATACTTGGTTTCATGGTTTTGTTATAATAAAATTTGAAATTTTTGGGTCGTTACAAGTTGGTATCAGAGCCTTGGTTTGAGGGATTCGGATACACCTCCGGGTGCATCTGAACTCAAACTAAGGGAAAGATAAAAAGATTTGCAAAAAGATAAATGTTTTCAAATGAAATTTTGAAAAGCACTTAGAAAGAAAAGAATTTTTAAACAAGATAAGGGTGTGGTGCATGCGATCAGCCGAGCTCAAGTAAGTACTCCCAAATTACCCATACAAGTTTTATTATTATGATTAATTGTTCCAGTTTCAGTAGGACGGCATGCTAGTATAGGACTAAGGATCTAGGAGGATCTATATGTGTTTCAGCTTTATGAGAATTGCATGCTAATATTGAGTAGACAGCAGTAGGATAGCCTGTTTAGGTTATGCCTGGTAGCACGAGCTTAGCATTGTATGCTAGTACAGTTTCTCGTTGTGAGAGTAGATTTGCTGGAGTAGTTTCCGGTGTCCGAATGTTGCTTGCTTCGTGCTTTGTAGAACTCTTGGTGATGAGAGTCAGTCGTTAGATGAATACGCCACGTCACATGTGATCAGGGTTGAGTAATCTTAGAGTATTGGATTTGGCCCTATTGCGCAACTCTTGTTTGAGTCTAACCGTTGTAGGGACGAGCCTTTTACTCAAAGGATTATCCGAGCCTCATCACATGTGATGGTATTCAGGTGATGGCTAATTAGCATTACAAGGAGGCCTTCAACAACTGAGGACTGGTTTGAGTGGAGTCAGAGATTTCCTTAGGGAAAGCCTAGGATGAGAGTAGCAAAGATCAGTAGTAGTAGAAGTGACTTGGTGGAGTCAAGGCAGTTCTTGAGGAAAGAACGGATAGATGTGGAAGGTAGTATGGGCCCGTACTACTGAAAGCAGAGGATCCGTACTCGAATCAAGGAAGGCCGAGACAAGACCAGGAAGCTAGTAGTAGTATCAATGATCCCTTGAGATATTTCAGTTTTCTGATGTTGCTATGATCTGTTTCAGAATGGTGGTTTTGCGTTCGAGGCCAGCAGCCAGCAGTGGAGGTGCCGGGGAGGGATCAGGATCAGGCTCGGGGGACAAGCGCATGGATGAGCAGACCAGAGAGTTTCTTTCTTCAGAGATTACTCGTATCATTTTAGAGCAGACTCCTGTGATCTTCGGTTCGATCAAGGAGGGTATCCTAGAGCTGATGGATGAGAGGTTGGGCACCTTCCGTGCCGAGGTGGCGGCCATGATGGGGTCGCGCACACTTAAGTTCAGGGAGTTCAGGGCATGTGGAGCTCCAGACTATCACGGGGCGCGGGACCCCATAGCAAGTACTAGATGGTTGGCGGATGTGGCCAACGCGTTCCGCACGAGCAGGTGTCCCGAGGGGGACAAGGTTAGATTAGCGTCCTGTCTCCTGAAGGACAGGGCACGGGATTAGTGGGAGGAGGTCGGACATACCATTGGAGATGATGCAGCGTTGGATGCCATGACCTAGGCTGATTTCTCTACCAAGTTCAGGGTGGAGTTTGCACCAGTTATTGAGGTGCAACAGTTAGCCAGAGAGTTTCAGGACCTCACCCAGACTACAGAGACCGTGGCGGAGATCACCGCCAAGTTCAGGGAGAGGGCTCTTCTTGTTCCTCAGTATGCAGCCAATGAGGAGATGAAGAAGGCCCATTATCATGAGATGTTGCGGAGCGATATTCGCCAGTTTGTGAGCCGGTCCAGCTGGAAAATGCTGGATGACATGATTGCTAGGGCTCGGGAGAGGGAGATTGATCTCGAGATGGAGAAGAAGACGGAACCGGAGGCGGTTTCGGGTACAGGCAGTTCGGGCAAAAATCCCAAGGTTTCTGATCACAGATCCAGGAGTCAGCAGAGCCACGGTTGATGTGGCAAGTGTGGGAGATTGCACGATGGGGTGCGCAAGGCAGGGAGTTCCGGCTGCAACAAGTGCGGTCGAACTGGGCATTTGAGCAGGGATTGTATGGCCCCTGCTACTGCCGTTGCAGCATCAGATCTGATTTTCTTTCAATGCAATCAGAGGGGACATAAAAAGTCCCATTGTCCGAGTTTAGCTGCAGTAGGGAAGGTGGCTGCACCTGCCCCTACTACTTTGAGGATTACAGATGGCCGGTAGGGCCGAGCCGAGGCGCCAGTGGCGAAGAGTAGGGCGTTTCAGATGACAGCAGAGGAGGCGCGAGCGACTCCTGATGTGGTGACGGTTATGTATCTTCCCTTCATCTCTATATTATTATTGTTTGATTATTGCTTATGATTATATGTTTTATATAGGGTCGTTCTCTGTGAACGGCATTTCTGCTATGATATTATTCGATTTGGGGGCTACCCGATCATTTGTATCGCTTGCGCTTAGCAAGAGATTTAATAGAGCTACAGGGGAGCTGGATTGTCCACTAGAGGTTGAGATAGCAGGTGACAGGACCGTGAGGGTCGCCAGAGTGCATAGAGGGTGTTCTCTTCAGTTGTTCGACGAGCAGTTTCTGGTGGACCTGGTTCCTATTCCCCTGCGAGGGAATAAGGTTATAGTAGGCATGGATTGGTTGAGCCCCAATGGGGTGGTGATTGATTGTGAGCTACAGCTAGTGAGGGTTCGCACTCCCAGTAGGGGAGAGTTAGTGATTCAGGGCGAGAGGCCACTACGCGGACCAACCTTTTGTTCCACCGTGAGAGCGAGACGCTATTTCCAGCAGGGTTGCGTCGGTTATGTAGCTTATGTCTTGGATGCCCGGGAGAAGGGCAAGACGACAGTTGATGATGTTCCGATAGTGCGAGACTTCCCGGATGTATTTCCCAAGGATTTACCGGGAATACCTCCTGAGAGGCAGGTTGAGTTTAGGATCGACCTGATTCTTGGTGCGGCTCTGATAGCCAAGGCACCGTATCGTCTAGCTCCCCCTGAGATGCAGGAGTTGTCTACGCAGCTGCAGGAGCTGCTAGACAATGGTTTCATTCGGCCGAGCAGTTCGCCTTGGGGAGCGTCGATCCTGTTTGTGAGGAAGAAGGATGGCTCGCATCGTATGTGTATAGATTACCGGGAGTTGAATAAGGTAACGGTGAAGAACCGTTACCCACTTCTGAGGATAGATGATTTGTTTGACCAGCTTCAGGGAGCGTCTTGGTTCTCCAAGATCCATCTACGCTCTAGGTATCATCAGATGCGGGTTAGGGATGTGGATGTGCAGAAGACTGCTTTCAGGACCAGATATGGTCATTATGAGTTTGTGGTGATGCCATTTAGGCTCACCAATGCTCCAGCCGCGTTCATGGATCTCATGAATCGCGTGTGCAGGTCGATGCTGGATCGGTCAGTGATAGTATTCATAGATGATATCTTGGTGTATTCCAAGATGCAGGAGCAGCACGAGGAGCACCTGAGGGAGGTGCTAGAAGTTTTGAGGAGAGAGAGACTTTTCGCAAAGTTCTCCAAGTGTGAGTTCTAGTTGCGCGAGGTGCATTTCCTTGGTCACCTCGTCAACCAGAAGGGTATTTTAGTGGATCCGGCCAAGATAGAGGCCGTGATGCAGTGGGAGGTCCCGAAGTCTCCATCCGAGATTCGGAGCTTCCTAGGGTTGGCAGGGTATTACCGGAGGTTCATTTAGGATTTCTCCAAGATAGCAGTGTCGCTCACCCGACTGACCAAGAAGTCAATGGTATTTCGTTGGGGGCCTGAGCAGCAGGCAGCGTTCGAGACCCTCAGATAGAGATTGTGCGAGGCTCCGATCCTTACCTTGCCAGAGGGAGTAGAGGACTTCGTAGTCTACTGTGATGCCTCAATCACAGGTATGGGAGCAGTGTTGATGCAGCGAGGTCATGTGATAGCTTACGCCTCGAGGCAGTTGAATCCTCACGAGGCTAACTATCCTACCCATGATTTAGAGCAGGGGGCGGTTGTGTTTGCCCTCAAGATTTCGAGACATTATCTTTATGGGGCCTGTTGCACTATCTATACGGATCACAAGAGTTTCAGGTACCTTATGGATCAGCCGAGTCTGAACATGAGGCAGAGGAGGTGGTTGGATGTGCTGAAGGATTATGATTGTGAGATCCTTTACTATCTAGGGAAGGCCAACGTGGTGGCCGATGCCCTAAGTCGCAAAGTGTCGGCAGCCCCTATCAGAGATTTGTGTTTGAGGATGACAGTGATTACTCCGTTGTTGGAACGGATCAGGGAGGCTTAGGTTGAGGGCTTCAAGGAGGAGAGGCAAAAGTGTGAGAGGATAGTGGGCCGAGTAGCTTCGTTTGATTATGACAGTCGGGGATTGATGGCACTTCATGGGAGAGTGTGGGTACCGTACTAGGGTGGGGTACGGCAGGTGTTGATGGACGAGGCTCATTAGTTTCGATTTTCTATCCACCCAGGGGCGACGAAGATGTATAGAGATCTTCGACCCGATTATTAGTGGCCCTGCATGAAGCGGGATGACGCTTGGTATGCTGAGAGATGCCTGGCCTGCAAGAAGGTCAAGGCGGAGCACCAGAGGCCTCACGGCAAGATGCAGCCATTAGACATTCCCGTGTGGAAATAGGAGGACATCACCATGGATTTTATCACCAAGCTTCCCAGGAACGCACGAGGAGTAGATTCGATATGGGTAGTAGTGGATCAGTTGACGAAGAGTGCTCATTTTATCCCGATCCAGGAGAGTATATCGGCAGAAAAGTTAGCCGATATCTATGTGCGTGAAATCGTGGCATGTCATGGAGTGCCGGTATCGGTGGTGTCAGACCGAGATGTCCGTTTTACATCCAGATTCTGGAAGCGGTTTCACGACGAGATGGGTACTCGTCTTCATTTCAGCACCGCTTTCCACTCTCAGATGGACGGGCAGAGTGAGAGGACGATTCAGACTCTCGAGCACATGCTCTGGGCATGTGTTCTACACTTCGGTGGCAGTTGGGATATGTATCTTCCGTTAGTGGAATTTTCGTATAACAACAGTTATCATGCGAGCATTGATCGACCTCCCTTTGAGATGCTTTATGGGAGGAAGTGTAGGACCCCGATTTGTTGGGGCGAGGTCGGTCAGCGAGTCGTTGGGAGCATAGAAGTGGTGCTCAAGACGACCGAATTGATTCAGCAGGTCCGTAGTAGACTGCATACTGCGCAGAGTCGGCAGAAGAGCTACGACGACAGGAGGCGTTCAGACTTGGAGTTCCAGGTAGGCAATATGGTCCTTCTGAAGGTCTCACCCTGGAAGGGTGTCATCAGGTTTCGGAAGAGGGGCAAGCTGGGCCCCAGGTTCATTGGTCCTTTCAGGGTTTTGGCCCGAGTGGGTCGGGTTGCTTATCGGTTGGATCTTCCAGTAGAGCTTAGCCAGATCCACAACATTTTCCATGTTTCTCAGTTGAGGAAGTGTTTGGTGGATGAGTCAGCAGTTGTTCCCCTAGAGGATGTTCAGGTTGATAGCAGCCTGAATTATATTGACAGGCCGGTCGCGATTCTGGACCGGAAGACAAAGACCTTGAGAAACAAGGCAATTCAGTTAGTGAAGGTGCAGTGGCAGCAAAGGAAGGGGTCTGAGTGGACGTGGGAGGCTGAGGAGGAAATGAGAGAGCACTACCCGGAGTTATTTGCAGATTCAGCCGTAGCAGACTTCGAGGACGAAGTCTGAGACAAGTGGGGGAGAATTGTAACGCCCCATCTCTAGTATGTTGTTCCCGTGGCATTTATTTAGATGTTTTCTAGAGGGACTCGGCGAGTCTATGCCCTGACTCGTCGAGTAGGGTCGAGTTTTCGAGCACGTGTTAGTCGGCGACTCGGCGAGTCCATATTCGGGACTCGGCGAGTCTGCCTGCCAGGAAGAAACCCTAAATCCCCGGGTTGCTCACTATTTAAGCAATGTTATGTGCCCCAAACTCGCCTCCTTCAACCTCAAAGAGCTGTGAGAAACCCTAATCCATCCCTTGATTGATTTAAGTGTTTTTGTGTGGATTGTTGAAGGCTTGAAGAAGAAGAAGAAGAAGAAAGGAATAAGGAGAAGAGGTGTAGAGCAAAGATCCAAGGACAAAATTAGAGTTCATTGAGGTATTTCTCAGAATCCTCCTGTTTTATGCTTAAAACCTCCATTAGATCATTTCAAGGGATAGTTTGATGTATTTTCCAACCTTATAGTTGTATGGATGCCTTAATAGGTCGAGATATCCCTAGATCTGTTCATTTAGGAGTTGTAGAGCCCGGATCTATTGCCTTTTTGAATTTGCTTTGCATGAGAACCCTAGATCTAGCCTTTATCATGCTTTTTGAGCCTTATAATCTTCTTGGATGCTTTTGGACACGTAAAGATAGAATCTTTACGTGTTAATCAAACTAAGGAAGCCCATATCTATAAGTTTTAGTCGCTGGATTGAAGCAGAATCGAGTTTAGAGTAGTGCATGGATGTGACTCGGCGAGTCAAGTCAATTCATGTGATACTTGGTTTCATGGTTTTGTTATAATAAAATTTGAAAATTTTGGTTCGTATTTTTGGGTCGTTACACTTTTCCTTTGGGCCATATTGAACCGAAAACCTTTTATTGAGCCAAATTAAGCCCAAAAGTCATACACATTACAAAATCGAAAACCCTTTAAGGATATAGGGTGTTATCAGCCACCCTAAAACCGAAAACATTGAGTGGGTGTCGAGTGTTTTCGGCCACCCTAGAACCGAGTAGCCCATCCTTTGAGCTAGATGGTTTGATTTTTAATAAGAGAAAAAAAAATAGAAAAGAAATTACCAAGCCTTGCCACCTCATTGCTTTACATTACATTACCCAACAAACAACCACACCATGCATGCTCTTACATTCCAGACATCCACACCATGCATCTAATTATTCACCATGCAACCAAGCCCCTATTTTCCTCTTCTTTTATGTTTCGGCCGAAGACATACACATAAACATACACACACACACACACCAAACACTCCTTCACTAATCTCACTCTCAAGTTTCTCTCATTTTCCCTCTTAAATTTTCGTGTGTGCCATCCTCAAGGGTGTTTATCTTCAAGAAACTCATAAAATTTGTTCTTTGAAACAATTGATTTTTGAGAAGCTCTTCAAGTGTGTACAAGTCTAGGCTTGACATCCCCGTAATTTCCTTCCTACAACTCATTAAATCATCAACATGAGCTTCATACCCCCATGTTT
The DNA here is from genome assembly GCF_051521515.1 of Lactuca serriola. Classification (NCBI taxonomy): domain Eukaryota; kingdom Viridiplantae; phylum Streptophyta; class Magnoliopsida; order Asterales; family Asteraceae; genus Lactuca; species Lactuca serriola. Next base: position 356,422,340 of record NC_136411.1, read on the forward strand.
TTCATGCTTTTTTTTTGGGGGGGGGGGGGGAGGGGGGGAATACAAGTCGAGTTTCGTTTACCCATCGGGTATTTACATGCAACAACTTGTTTATGGAACAATTTGTGCACTTAATGTCGAAAACTTCATACTTATATACATAAAAATCGTGTTTTATAGACTTGTCATAAGTTAAAATGCTTTTGTCCATTGGATAATTTCATGCACTATGATTATGTGCTGAACATGGAACATATTCTTGTATACAAAGGTTAATATCAATTGTTAAGTACATAAAAACTTTGACACATGTGTTTGTTATCATTTTGGTTATATAAAAATCGTGATTGACTATAGATGAACCAAGAAAATAATGTTATGTTTACTACTAGACATAACTATTATTAATTACTTGTATAAAGTTTTATAACTAGTTTTCGCAAAAGAGATTACAAGAAAAATTGTTGACAGAAAAATTTGCGTGTCACAAAACACATGTCATAAAACGTGTATCATGAAACTGTTAAAACACTTAACATAAACTACATGTCATGAAACCTGTAAAACGCGATCATAAAATGCCTCTCATGAATTTTCACTAGCAAAGTCATTTCATTATATAATAAAAGGGAGTTAAAGTTTGTGTAAATTTCTTAACACTCTAGTGAGACACTATCTTGGCCGTACCTACCTAGCATACATTCTAAGTCCTGTAATTATAACCAGGGTCTCCTGGAGGGTGAGCGAGGTTGTTGTCTATAGATCTATATGGAGATTGACACCCCCACACCTGAGCTGTAAAAACATGTATCATAAACTGCATGTCATGAAACCTGTAAAATGCGTCTCATAAAACGCCTCTCATGAATTTACACTAGTGAAGTCATTTCATTATATAATAAAACGGAGTTGAAGTTCACGTAAATTTTTTAATGCCCTAGTGAGACACTATCTTCACCGTACCTACCTAGCATACACTCTATGTCCTGTAATTATAACGAGAGTCTCCTGGATGGAGAGCGAGGTAGTTGTGTAAATATCTATATGGGGATTGACTCCCCCACACCTAAGTTGTTCGCTACAGCTAGATAGGCCACTCTAGGGTGACAAATATCTAACCTATTTTCGATGCCCAAAGAACATCGCAACAAGCATACAGTCATATCAAGCATGGTCATAATGACTCACGTAGGGATTAACAATACTATCTTGGTTTACGGGAAGCTTACACTCCACTAGTTTTATAGATTATAAAACTACATGCTTTTTTTAGTATGTTATTATCACTACTCCGGTCTTAGGGTTTAAGACTATATATTTTCATACATCATAAAATATTGGATTTTATGCGAATATACGAAGAAACATGCATACATACATTTTTTGTCTTTGGTATTAGACATACAATTCACTATTACAGAAAATATCTGATTTTCTGGAAACATTCAATACTTTTCAAACAAAACAGATACAAGTCGATTTTCACACAAAAATGCTTATGAACTCACCAACATTCATTGTTAACGATTTTTAAAATGACTTGTATTCCCAGGGAAATAGTAAGCAAGTACTTAAGCCATCGGGAACTAGATTTTTGTTGCACTTTGAAATTGTTAATTTTCAGTTAATGTTGTGTAAACTTTGAACAAATCAACTATGTAACCGTGTAAGTTTATATCTCTTAGTGTATGTTGTGTGGGTTGTTATGTTCATTTATCTTCAAATGTTCTAATACTATACAATGACGTCATCCGACCACGGATGTTTCCGCTGTCCTAGTTTGGGGATGTGACAGAGAATGTAACTTACAGGATTCAGGATGATTCTTGAGGAGAGTATGGATAAGTTTGGAAGTTAGTATTGGGCCCATACTACTAAAATCATAGGATCCGTACTCGAATTGAGGAGACTCACGGAGAGTCTAGGAAGCCTATTGGATGAGGATTCATGATTATGTTTTGATCATTGGTATGATTGCTTTTTAGTGTGGGGATGAGCCCTCAGGGAGGAGGTTCAAGTTCTGGGTCATGCTCTGGCTCAGGCTCAGGTGCAGGTGCTGAGCCAATTGATAAGAAGATACGGGAGTTTATCTCATCAGAGATCATCCGCAGTATTTTGGAGCAGACTCATGTGATATTTGGTGCGGTCATGGAGGGAAATTTGGATAAGCATTCGGGTGCATAATTATGGCTATTGTGTGAGCTCACTCTCTTTCCTTCCATGAATTTCCTGCTTGCGGAACTCCCAAGATCTTTGGGGAGTAGGACACCATTGCTTGTACGGGATAGTTAGCAGACAAGGTAAACGCTTTTCGGATGAGTTTCTGCCCCGAGGGGTCGAAGTTCAGATTTTCTTCCTATCTTCTGAAGGACAGAGCCTAAGATGCGTAGGAGGTAGACTTCACTTTGGGAGGTGAAGCCCTAGAGACGTTGAATTGGGATGAGTTTGTGACAAGATTTAGGGCTGATTTTACACCATCTATTAAGGTACATCAGTTGGCGAGGGAGTTTGAAGACCTTCGCCGGATGATTAAGAATGTGGCAGATATTACTGCCAAGTTCCGAGAGAGAGATTTGTCAGTTCCACAGTATGTTGCGGACGAGGAAATGAAGAAGGTAAGTATCATGACATGTTGAGGGATGACATCATGGAGCTTATGATTTTGTTAGGGCATGAGACCCTGAATGATATCATGCCTAGAGCTCGAGATCATGAGTTTGATTTACAGCACCTCAGGAAGAGAAATTCAAAGCATATTCAGATTTTAGTGGGCTAGGTGAAGAGACCCATGACTTAGAATTCTCATTTGGGAGGCCATCAGGGTTGGGGCTATTATGCCAAGTATGGGAAGACCCATGAGGGAGGATGTCGGGAGACATGTCGAGGATATATTAGTTGTGGTCATATGGGTCATTTTAGTAGGGATTGAGACTATGTCATCTTTGATGTGTTTTCACTACAACCAGGTGGGCCACAAGAAAGCCGATTGTCCGATGTTGTGGGGTGGAGCAGTGAGTGCACCTGATCCAGTTACTTTGAGGATCATTGTCGGTTGTGAGGCTAGGGCAGGATCCACAACAGAAAGAAGTCGAGCATTAAAGTCTCAATCTCGGGAGGTCAGGGTTTCATCAAATGCTATTGCGTGTATATTATCTTTTGCTTTCTTATTTATTATTATCAGTATTTATATTTCCTTGGAATCTTGTTTCGATATGGATAGGTATTATCTTTGGTTTACTTCTATACTATTGCATGGGTTATATCATTAAGAATTTTTATATTCCATTTTTCATGCCAGTAGTCATTAATGGGCTATATCTCGCTGAGCAGGATTCTATTTGTTCGGTTGTTGTTCTGGATCTTTGATGGGGTCAATTCAGGGGTATCATTTGGAAGTTCTATGGTTGGATTAGCTGGTTAGTTCTCCAATGAAGTCATAGTTTAATCGTGTTAGCTTGCATTCTGGTAGGATCGGTAGTCATCCATGGAAGGACCTTTGGGTCCAATCACTACCATTGCTATGGAAGGAGCGGGAGCAAGAAGATGGTGATGGCTGTCACATGAGTTTATTGGTAATTGGAAGTGCTAGGGAATTTTATAAGCGCAGGGGTTGAAGATGGTTAGAATTCGTAGATCCTTCTGAGGATGGAAAATTGGAGTGAATATTGGCCATCTCAGAACAAGGGTTATGTTCTTTGTCACCGACATAAAGGACTGAAGGATTTTGTGCTATATCATGGGAAGCGATAGGCGTTATACAACTTGCTGAGATTTCGAGGAGTTTTCATATGGATTTCAAGAGTCATGTGATCATCGAGATTGGCTAGTAATGGAACGCTAATATTTTTAAGCCCATGTCGTCAACGCTTCAAGTTATAAGAAGGTAAGATGGATTGGTAATTCACCAAATTTTGGGGGTTAGGAGAGCTTTGAAGAATCTAAGCGGGGCAGAATCATTCATAATTTTCGAAGCTAAATCGGTGTGTAACTAGGGTGGGTTTCATATCCCAGTCGGGAAGGAAGATGAATTATGTAACGACCCAAAAATCACATCTAAAAATTTCCTTTAAACCATTACTAAAACCATATTTATAAAATCATAACATAAGTCATATCATAAATTCAGAGTATCAATTAAAAACATGCTCTCATTACCAGAGTAAAACATCCCAGGCAGAATAATCATTGGTGTATGCCATGCGATCAACCAGAGGTCTTCCCTCCGCTACCAGAAGTACCTGAAACCAGAAATGAAAACTGTAAGAACAAAGCTTAGTGAGTTCCCCAACCTACCACATACCATACAATAACATATAAACTCATACTGGGTCCCCACCCGCTGCATCGGGACTTGCCCGCCATCGGACTCGTTCCGGCATCGGGGCCCGCCCAGCATCACGCTCCACCTGGCATCGAGCCCCGCTCGGTATAGAGATCTGTCTCTCTGTCACACCCCAAAACCGAGAACGGCGGAAACGTTCTGGGGCGGAGGACGTCATGTAAAGTATCACAACACAAAATAATAGCAAACAAGCAAACAACATCATCCATTGCATTAAATATGCCACATGCACGTTTGAAGGAAAAGCTCTGACGTGGTGGAACGGCCACAAAAGCTCTAACTCTCTTCGGAGCCAACGACATGGGCTGGGAAACAATGAAAGACCTCATGATTGAGGAGTATTACCCGAGTGCCAGAAATTGGAGCAGGAACTATGGAGCCTAACCATAAAGGGCTCCAACATAGTCGCATATACCGCCAGATTCAGTGAAATGGTGGCCCTCTGTCCCAATATGGTTCCCACTGAAGGGAAGAAGATCGAGAGGTACATCTGGGGGCTGGTGCCTCCGTATCAGGGAAATGTCCTATCATCCTACCCTACTACCTTCGACAGTGCCAAGCGACTGGCACAACGACTCATTGACCATGGAGTCCAATCCCCAACAGCGACAACAACCCTAGCCGTCTCGGAACCCTCCAAAACCGCTGACACTAAGCGGAAGTTCTAGGATGACAAGATGAAACAGCGAGCTGCCAAAAGCAGCAAATTGTGGCTGTACATGTTGCAATAACCCCTGTTGCTGCTACTGCTCCGGTGAAGCAGTATGCTAGAAGTTTGCCTAAGTGAAACAAATGCAACTTCCACCACAACGGCCCCTGCCGTGAAATGCAGTGCTCTAACTGCAACAAGAAAGGACACACTGTCCGTTTCTGTAAATCTCCGGCGAGGCCGATTAACCAAGTCCCTAGTACGGGCGTAAGCCAGGCTTGCTATGGTTGTGGCGATGTGGGCCACAATAAGAGGGACTGCCCCAAAGCAAAGAATGCCGGTGGAGCGGGTAGAGTACTGGCAATAGGCCATGGGGAAGTGGTTGCTGACCCGACGGTGGTGACTGGTACGTTCCTTCTCGATAACTCATAAAATTGCATTTTGTTCGATAGTGGAGCGGAGCGAAGCTTCGTGAACCATAAATTTGCTCACATACTTAAACATCAAGCTCACGCACTTAAAGAACAATTCACGGTAGAAATGGCTAATGGGAAAACTGAAAGCACCAGGAGTATATACCTAGGATGTAACCTAACTCTAGATAACCATTCATTTCCAAACGACCTCATGCCGGTTTCAATTAAAAGCTTCGACGTTATCATCGGCATGGATTGGTTGAGTCCTCATCGCGCCGACATCATGTGCTACGAGAAAGCAGACCGTGTAAACCACCCGTCTAACGAAATTCTAATCGTCTACAACGACAAACCCGGTACGAGTCTTCGTATTATCTTAAGTATTCAAGCACATAAATATCTACGTAAGGAATATCATGCATTCCTTGCTCACGTTGTCGATACAAGCCTAGAAACGAAAGAAATAAAAGACATTCCAGTAGTGAGCGACTTTCCCAACATCTTTCCATAAGAGCTACTAGGATTAGCTCTGCAACGAAAGGTCGCGTTCAGAATCGACTTAATTCCAGGAGCTACCCCAGTAGCCAAGTCGCCATACCGATTAGAAGTAGTTGAGATGCAGGAACTATCTGGTCAACTTAACGAACTTCTCAGCAAAGGCTTTATAAGACCGAGTTTCTCACCTTGGGGAGCACCGGTCTTGTTCGTTAAGAAGAAAGACGGATACAGTTCTGGCCGTCATGGTCCGTAGGATTTCTCGTAACGTTGAACAAGGTCGAGCAGCCCTCGACCGGGTCCTGGAAATTGATGCCAACTCAGGCGTTAACACCGTATGCATTCGACATCTAGAAGAAGCACTCGAAGCGACGAGGAGAATCAATGACGCACTGCGACAGCAATTAACCACCGAAGTCGCAGAACTTCGAGTTCGCCAGAGAGCTCATGAACGACACCTCCAAGAAGTGGTTCGTCAACTGGAAGATATGAGGATTCGCCCTAGGAATTCTAGTCGCCGGTAGAAGATGTCTAGCACATCTTCGTCTTTTGTTTAAGGAATAGCCTTTAGTATCTGGGCTTTAAGTAGCACTTATCTGTAAAATATTCCTAACTTTCAATACTCTACTTAGGAATCTAGAAACTGTCAAACTTTTCCGTCGGGTATGATGTAAGACCTACTGCTAGGTCGATTTTCCCCGAACTTATTACATCAATAATACCAGTAATATTGACAGCTATCTATTCTGTGGGAAAATCTTTGCCCTTGTGTTTTTCCTACTATTAATCCCTATTGTGAACTCAATTTGTACGCTCATTCAACTGTTGGACTATGGCTGTTTAGTCCATGTGTCACTCTCACCCTGTTTACAATTGATTCTTACCATCGTATTTGTCTTTATAAACTCATAGCTGAAAGATGCCTCCTCGCAAGTCAACAAGACGTAATCCTCCACCCCCACCACCTCCTCCTCCTCCGGTCATCGATACTGCGGCAGTGGCAACTACCATGGCTCAATATCACTCAACCAACAACAGCCGAGGTGGAACCCCTGTTGAATCTACTCACGCTGAAATCCCTGTGCGCACGAGAGAGTGCTCCTACAAGGATTTCACCAACTGCAAGTCAAAGTCCTTTCATGGGACCGGCGGAGTCATTGCCCTCTCGCAATGGTTCAAAAAGACGAAATCGGTCTTCAAAATTTGTTCATGCCCTGCGGCGAGTAAGGCTAAATATGCTACATGCACCTTTGAAGGAAAAGCTCTGACGTGGTGGAACAGCCACGTTAAAGCTCTAACTCTCATCGGAGCCAACGACATGGGATGGGAAACAATGAAAGACCTCATGATTGAGGAGTTCTGCCCGAGGGGCGAAATCCAGAAATTGGAGCAGGAACTATGGAGCCTAACCATAAAGGGCTCCAACATAGTCGCATATACCGCTAGATTCAGTGAAATGGTGGCCCTCTGCTCCAATATGGTTCCCACTGAAGGGAAGAAGATCGATAGGTACATATGGGGGCTGGTGCCTCCGTATCAGGGAAATGTCCTATCATCCAACCCTACTACCTTCGACAGTGCCGAGCGACTGGCACAACGACTCATTGACCATGGAGTCCAATCCCCAACAGCGACAACAACCCTAGCCGTCTTGGAACCCTCCAAAACCGCTGACACTAAGAGGAAGTTCTAGGATGACAAGAAGAAACAGCGAGCTGCCAATAGCAGCAAATTGTGGCTGTACATGCTGCGATAACCCCTGCTGCTGCTACTGCTCCGATGAAGCAGTATGCTAGAAGTTTGCCTAAGTGAAACAAATGCAACTTCCACCACAACCGCCCCTGACGTGAAATGCAGTGCTCTAACTACAACAAGAAAGGACACACTGTCCGTTTCTGTAAATCTCCGGCGAGGCCGATTAACCAAGTCCCCAGTACAGGCGTAAGCCAGGCTTGCAATGGTTGTGGCGATGTGGGCCACTATAAGAGGGACTGCCCCAAAGCAAAGAATGTCGGTGGAGCGGGGAGAGTACTGGAAATAGGCCATGGGGAAGCGGTTGCTGACCCGACGGTGGTGACTGGTACGTTCCTTCTCGATAACTCCTATGCATGCATTCTGTTCGATAGTGGAGCGGAAAGAAGCTTCGTGAACCATAAATTTGCTCACATACTTAAACATCAACCTCACGCACTTAAAGAACAATTCACGGTAGAAATGGCTAATGGGAAAACTGAAAGCACCAGGAGCATATACCTAGGATGTAACCTAACTCTAGATAACCATTCATTTCCAATCGACCTCATGCCGGTTTCAATTGAAAGCTTCGACGTTATCATCGGCATGGATTGGTGGAGTCTTCATCGCGCCGACATCATGTGCTACGAGAAAGCAGACCGTGTAAACCACCCGTCTAACGAAATTCTGGTCGTCTACAGCGACAAACCCGGTACGAGTCTTCGTATTATCTTAAGTATTCAAGCACATAAATATCTACGTAAGGAATATCATGCATTCCTTGCTCACGTTGTCGATACAAGCCTAGAAACGAAAGAAATAAAAGACATTCCAGTAGTGAGCGACTTTCCCGACATCTTTCCATAAGAGCTACCAGGATTAGCTCCGCAACGAAAGGTCGCGTTCAGAATCGACTTAATTCCAGGAGCTACCCGAGTAGCCAAGTCGCCATACCGATTAGCAGCAGCTGAGATGCAGGAACTATCTGGTCAACTTAACGAACTTCTCAGCAAAGGCTTTATAAGACCGAGTTTCTCACCTTGGGGAGCACCGGTCTTTTTCGTTAAGAAGAAATACGGATAGAGCTCTACCCGTCATGGTCCGTAGGATTTCTCGTAATGTTGAACAAGGTCGAGCAGCCCTCGACCGGGTCATGGAAATTGATGCCAACTCAGGCGTTAACACCGTCCGCGTTCGACATCTAGAACAAGCACTCGAAGGGACGAGGAGAACCAATGACGCATTGTGACAGCAATTAACCACCGAAGTCGCAGAACTTTGAGTTCGCCAGAGAGCTCACGAACGACACCTCCGAGAAGTGGTTCGTCAACTGGAAGATATAAGGATTCGCCCTAGGAATTCTAGTCGCCGGTGAAGATGTCTAGCACATCTTCGTCTTTTGTTTTAGGAATAGCCTTTAGTATCTGGGCTTTAAGTAGCACTTATCTGTAAAATATTCCTAACTTTTAGTACTCTACTTAGGAATCTAGAAACTGTCAAACTTTTCCGTCAGGTATGATGTAAGACCTACTGCTAGGTCGATTTTCCCCGAACTTATTACATCAATAATACCAGTAATATTGACAGCTATCTATTCTGTGGGAAACTCTTTGCACTTGTGTTTTTCCTACTATTAATCCCTATTGTGAACTCAATTTGTACGCTCATTCAACAGTTGGACAATGGATGTTTAGTCCATGTGTCACTCTCACCCTGTTTACAATTGATTCTTACCATCGTATTTGTCTTTATAAACTTATAGCTGAAAGATGCCTCCTCACAAGTCAACAAGACGTAATCCTCCACCCCCACCACCACCTCCTCCTCCGGTCATCGATACCGCGGCTCTGAATGCTGCAGTAGCTGCGGCAGTGGCAACTGCCATGGCTCAATATCACTCAACCAACAACAGCCGAGGTGGAACCCCTGTTGAATCTACTCACGCTGAAATCCATGTGCGCATGAGAGAGTGCTCCTACAAGGATTTCACCAACTGCAAGTCGAAGTCCTTTCATGGGACCGGCGGAGTCATTACCCTCTCGCAATGGTTCGAAAAGACGAAATCGGTCTTCGAAATTTGTTCATGCCCTGCGGCGAGTAAGGTTAAATATGCTGCATGCACCTTTGAAGGAAAAGCTCTAACGTGGTGGAACGGCCACGTTAAAGCTCTAACTCTCATCGGAGCCAACGACATGGGCTGGGAAACAATGAAAGACCTCATGATTGAGGAGTACTGCCCGAGGGGCGAAATCCAGAAATTGGAGCAGGAACTATGGAGCCTAACCAAGAAGGGCTCCAACATTGTCGCATATACTGCCAGATTCAGTGAAATGGTGGCCCTCTGTCCCAATATGGTTCCCATTAAAGGGAAGAAGATCGAGAGGTACATCTGGGGGCTGGTGCCTCCGTATCAGGGAAATGTCCTATCATCCAACTCTACTACCTTCGACAGTGCCAAGCAATTGGCACAACGACTCATTGACCATGGAGTCCAATCCCCAACAGCGACAACAACCCTAGCTGTCTCGGAACCCTCCAAAACCACTGACACTAAGCGGAAGTTCTAGGATGACAAGAAGAAACAACTAGTTGCCATAAGCAGCAAATTGTGGTTGTACATGCTGCAATAACCCCTGCTGCTGCTACTGCTCCGGTGAAGCAGTATGGTGGAAGTTTCCCTAAGTGCAACAAATGCAACTTCCACCACAACGGCCCCTGCCATGAAATACAGTGCTCTAACTGAGACAAGAAAGGACACACTGTCCGTTTCTGTAAATCTCCGGCGAGGCCGATTAACTAATACCCCAGTACGGGCGTAAGTCAGGCTTGCTATGGTTGTGGCGATGTGGGCCACTATAAGAGGGACTGCCCCAAAGCAAAGAATGTCGGTGGAGCGGGGAGAGTACTGGAAATAGGCCATGGGGAAGCGGTTGCTGACCCGACGGTGGTGACTGGTACGTTCCTTCTCGATAACTCCTATGCATGCATTCTGTTCGATAGTGGAGCGGAAAGAAGCTTCGTGAACCATAAATTTGCTCACATACTTAAACATCAACCTCACGCACTTAAAGAACAATTCACGGTAGAAATGGCTAATGGGAAAACTGAAAGCACCAGGAGCATATACCTAGGATGTAACCTAACTCTAGATAACCATTCATTTCCAATCGACCTCATGCCGGTTTCAATTAAAAGCTTCGACGTTATCATCGGCATGGATTGGTGGAGTCTTCATCGCGCCGACATCATGTGCTACGAGAAAGCAGACCTTGTAAACCACCCGTCTAACGAAATTCTGGTCGTCTACAGCGACAAACCCGGTACGAGTCTTCGTATTATCTTAAGTATTCAAGCACATAAATATCTACGTAAGGAATATCATGCATTCCTTGCTCACGTTGTCGATACAAGCCTAGAAACGAAAGAAATAAAAGACATTCCAGTAGTGAGCGACTTTCCCGACATCTTTCCATAAGAGCTACCAGGATTAGCTCCGCAACGAAAGGTCGCGTTCAGAATCGACTTAATTCCAGGAGCTACCCGAGTAGCCAAGTCGCCATACCGATTAGCAGCAGCTGAGATGCAGGAACTATCTGGTCAACTTAACGAACTTCTCAGCAAAGGCTTTATAAGACCGAGTTTCTCACCTTGCGGAGCACCGGTCTTTTTCGTTAAGAAGAAATACGGATAGAGCTCTGCCCGTCATGGTCCGTAGGATTTCTCGTAATGTTGAACAAGGTCGAGCAGCCCTCGACCGGGTCATGGAAATTGATGCCAACTCAGGCGTTAACACCGTCCGCGTTCGACATCTAGAACAAGCACTCGAAGGGACGAGGAGAACCAATGACGCATTGTGACAGCAATTAACCACCGAAGTCGCAGAACTTTGAGTTCGCCAGAGAGCTCACGAACGACACCTCCGAGAAGTGGTTCGTCAACTGGAAGATATGAGGATTCGCCCTAGGAATTCTAGTCGCCGGTGAAGATGTCTAGCACATCTTCGTCTTTTGTTTAAGGAATAGCCTTTAGTATCTGGGCTTTAAGTAGCACTTATCTGTAAAATATTCCTAACTTTTAGTACTCTAATTAGGAATCTAGAAACTGTCAAACTTTTCCGTCGGGTATGATGTAAGACCTACTGCTAGGTCGATTTTCCCCGAACTTATTACATCAATAATACCAGTAATATTGACAGCTATCTATTCTGTGGGAAACTCTTTGCACTTGTGTTTTTCCTACTATTAATCCCTATTGTGAACTCAATTTGTACGCTCATTCAACAGTTGGACAATGGATGTTTAGTCCATGTGTCACTCTCACCCTGTTTACAATTGATTCTTACCATCGTATTTGTCTTTATAAACTTATAGCTGAAAGATGCTTCCTCACAAGTCAACAAGACGTAATCCTCCACCCCCACCACCACCTCCTCCTCCGGTCATCGATACTGCGGCTCTGAATGCTGCAGTAGCTGCGGCAGTGGCAACTGCCATGGCTCAATATCACTCAACCAACAACAGCCGAGGTGGAACCCCTGTTGAATCTACTCACGCTGAAATCCATGTGCGCATGAGAGAGTGCTCCTACAAGGATTTCACCAACTGCAAGTCGAAGTCCTTTCATGGGACCGGCGGAGTCATTACCCTCTCGCAATGGTTCGAAAAGACGAAATCGGTCTTCGAAATTTGTTCATGCCCTGCGGCGAGTAAGGTTAAATATGCTGCATGCACCTTTGAAGGAAAAGCTCTAACGTGGTGGAACGGCCACGTTAAAGCTCTAACTCTCATCGGAGCCAACGACATGGGCTGGGAAACAATGAAAGACCTCATGATTGAGGAGTACTGCCCGAGGGGCGAAATCCAGAAATTGGAGCAGGAACTATGGAGCCTAACCAAGAAGGGCTCCAACATTGTCGCATATACTGCCAGATTCAGTGAAATGGTGGCCCTCTGCCCCAATATGGTTCCTATTAAAGGGAAGAAGTGATGGGTTTTGAGCATTCTAACACTTCCTAAGTGTACATGCAACCCTAAATACCTTGGATCTATGTTTTCTCTATTATACATGCAAATAAGAACTTCCAAGGTATTATCCTAATCTAGCATACATAACAATGACTATAGCAAGATAGAATACATACCTCTTTGGTGTAGAATGTCTTCATGAAGTTTGAGTGCCTAGTGCCCCAAGTGTGACACCTCAAATGGAATCACAATCATCAAAACACTTAGAATGACTTGAGAGAATTCTACACTCACCAAAATCGGCTAGCCCTTTCTTGAATACTACTAGTGGCCAATTTTTCCTCAATAATAAGATGCTTATATAGTTACACAATTAGGGTAAACTCTTAATTGTCATGGCTTTCCATTTCCTTGGATCCATGGGTACAAATACACCATGGAGCATCCATGGACCATCCTATGGGTTTTAGCCCAACTTGATTATCCATGGAGCATTAGCCCACTATACAAGTATGGATGATTTACACTATCAACCCATATATTTAATTAGTCTTCTTTTGATCACTTAATTAATCCTAGATTAATTCTTGATCAATACTAATTAAATAATCTTATTATTCTTATTATTAATATACTAGAACTTATAATATATTAATAACCATAAGTGTCTTATTTCTCTCATTCAAGTGCATGATGGTATGCAACCCAAATGGACCATGTCGGGTCGGGTCAAGTCTTACCAATTATAGTTATGGACTTAGACATTAATCCAACAGTCTCCCACTTGGATAAGTCTAAAACTATTATTGCGTATGACTTCAGGAACCAACTGGCAATCGTAGCTCTCAAAAGCTTCTGTCGAACTCTGACCTTGTAGATGAACTCTGATCTTTGTCAATGACTTGTCCATTAGATAAGGGATCATATATTCCTCCATTCTAGATATCATATGGACTGAGACATGGATTATAATCATTCTCTCTGTCCATTTGTTGTTTCCCGATTTCCGATTTATGACAACTGACTAATTGAACAAATCAAATCAGTCCTGGCCCGGCCGAGCACTTCCATTTGTCATCATCAAATCATCGAGGGGCCCACAGATATCGCTTTTATCCCGAAGGTAAAAGGAACGGATAAACTTCGACTCATATGGCTTGTTCTACTACTTGTTGAATCATACACAAAGGCACGTTTTATAGCACCGAGTTACCAAATGCGTTTTCGTGCTATCAATGTACTATCAACTCATAGTAACAACTCATATCTCTAGGTTTGAAGAATATAAGATATTATCGTCTCATGATCACTCGTGATAAAATCCATGAAGTGATTCCAATGAGCGTGGGTTGAATCCAATACTCAGAACTTATGAGCACTCATGATTGTTGTAGCCTTGTCCAACACCTTAGACCTCTACAACCCATCATGACAGTCTTAATTCATATCTACTTCCAAAATACGACCGACTGTGGATGGTTTGAATAACTTAGTCATTCCGGAAGAATAACCTAGTTTATTCGGGAAGTCAAAACATGCAAAGTGAAACACAATAATAATTGAATCCAATATGGTATCAACCCTTTGAACATAAATAAAACACCTTTTATTTATCACCATATGATTACACATTATTCATTGTACACTGTTTCAGCTATCAACTTTATTCTTGAATTTAAAACAATAGTTGTCCCATGCTCCAAGCATGTACACTATGTTTTTTTTTCAAAACACTAGTCATGCCACACACTAAGTATGCATACTATGTTTGTCTATGATCTTTACTTTGTGAACTAGATCCATTGAACATAACTTCAATGATTCTCTTTTCACACTCCCAAATCCTTACTGCAAATGCAAGAATTCCAAATTCATGCCATTTACTAGAATCTGTCAGATTCTAAACTTATATGCATTGATCCTCTTGTAATGATTATGCACAAAGTCAGAAAGACTTGACAACAAACATTACAGAGCATTCCAAAGGAGATCAACTCCTTGGAAACATCCTTCTTGCATTAAGTTTCCTTAATCTTACACAGATTGAAAATTCTAACTTTGAAACATTTCCAGATTCCATTTTGACTATCACTTCTGACCAAGAGTTGCCTCCTTACAGATTATGTCAATATGGTCCTTCCAGAATTATCACTATACTTCCAATTGTCCTTGAGCAACCAATCTGTGGTAAACCTTAGATTGTCCTCGACAATTGTTTAATTCTTTTAGTCATATCCAGTTCTAAACCTTTTCCCTTCTTAATGCCCCAGGTATTTGGAAAATTTTAGAACGGATGATTATAGCACATGTAATCGATCCTATATCCGAAGCATATGGGACACGATTCATGATGTCTTACATAAAGACTAAACCAGTCTTTTGCTATAATATTTCCATTTCAATTTGCCAAGTTCTCATAATTCAGATTATGAAAAGGGATGCCGTAATCATAATCGAATTTTAGAACGCAAATAATGGACCCATATACAGAATTTCCTTATGTTGAGCCATTCCAACATGAAATTCATATATATCCTTGACTAAATGATTAAAACCTCAGATCTAAACCTTATAGATTTGATATGAAGTATAATTTCCTCTCCCTTAATTATAGCAAAACAACTTTTTCCCAATTAAAATTTTTGTTTTCTATAATTAACATTGCTAACTTGCAATACTTATCATAATTATTATGCTCCCACTAGCTTTGACATGTACTCAGAAATCAGCTGATTTTCTTACCAAAGTTCAGATTTCTGATACTAGATTGTTTTGATAAGTCTTTATCAAAATCATACACCTTCCCTTAGATAGCACACTTGTGTATCTAAACAATTATGAAGAGGGATGCCGTAATCATAATGTTTAGACCTTTTTGCCACTTCTCACAAGTCCAGGTTAGTGTGCCGGTTAACCACACGCGCTCCACTAACGACTTTGAGAATGCAAATATCACAATTGCTATCTAGATAAAATCTACTTAGTGAAAGTGTTTCCTCACCATCATTTTCATGAATCGGAGAGAAACCTTATGACACTTAGATTTATATGGTGTATGAGTTCCTACCCATATGAATTTGTCAAACCATAATCACAAGACAAAGATAATGACAAATCCAAAACCATATGGATTGAACTCAATCTTGACTTCTTGCCACCTGGCAGCTCAAGGGCCTGCCATTGCTTCCAAGTTGTTATGCAACAAACTGAGAACTCTAAGAACTCATATGCAAAGCCAACTTTAACTGGAATGGGCACAGATATGTCAACACGATAGGTTATAAACCTCAAGTCGTGTGCTAGCGAAGAACTTCAGGTTTTGTTCTTGATTAGTTCTTGAGACTTTCAAGACCTTTAAGACTCCCACTGTCCTCTTGACCTATAAGACTCCCTTGTCAAATATCCAAGAGATAGTTTGGATTCTAATCAAGAAAAACACTTTACCCAATTGGCCTAAGTTGGTCTTTGTTTTTATCCAAAACATCACAACTTACCAATTTCAAATGTACAAGAGTAGAAAAACTTTTACTCTTACATTTGACAAGTGTTTTAACCTTCTTTTGAGACATGTCACTCAAATTACAATCTTGGAGTATGACTCTAAGACTTGTATTGGAACGAAGTATGACTCATCTTCTTGATTTAACCACTTCAACAATTCAAGATCCCTCTTCTTAGTCATAAGAATGCACTAAGATTTCCTTAGAGAACTAATTGTGCTATGGTTTCTTAATCATTAAGATGATCACAAAAACTGATACTAAAGTACTCTCCCATCTTTTCAGATTTGAGAAACTTTTATCCTTCTGCCTAAATTGATTCTTCTTATTCGCTCTGCCTTACATTGGAACCTTTTCCAATGTCTCAGAGTTACACTTAAGCTTGTAAGTATAATCATATTTACTGAACTTAAGTAAATCATGACGAATAGTCTTATCAAACTTTTTGTGGTGGACTTGACCAGTGCACAAGAATGTGTACTCGATCCCTTAGTCCTTTACTTGATTCACACATCCATGTGAACAAGTAATTAGTCTTAATTTTCCAAAACTTGAAAGTTCTCATTCATCATGCTATACAACTTGCATGATTCCAAGTTCCGGTCCAATTGAACCTTGGATGATGAGAATCTTTCCTTATTTGGTAAATTTAGACATTACCACAAATGAAAGAATCAATTTCATATTTCCACTCTTGCTCTTAACGGAATTATATAAGCAACAATTTTTCCTCAAATGCCATCGTAAGGATATTTTAAAATAAATAAAATCAAAAATTCTCTTTTATTTTAAAACTTTGCGGAAAAAACTTATCCTTACAATCCATATGAGAACTTGTTGTTATCTATTCCTAGGCAATATCTCATAACTCCTAAGAAGTAGCTCAAGAATCCGATTTTTCAAACTATGCGATAGAAATCCATCTACGCGATCAGATTCAACATATTCTTTCTTTAAGTTTCTTCACTTTTTTTCCTTTGATTCTTAAAACATCTCCATGTGACCCAGTCACATCATGTATCAAGAATCTCAGAATAGAAACTTAACAGAGTTAGATAGTGGAATTTACCTGAAGTAGAGTCAAACTTATTGACTTTAACATCCTTAGGTAAATTTGGCAGCTTCGCAACCAATGCCCTTTCTTTGGCAATACAAACATATGGACCCTTTGATAATGGTACACAGGACTATCACAGACTTAGCTTTTCTCTTTACCATTTGGTTAACCGAATTGACTATGGCCGATCCCTTTCCATTGGGAAGAGAATGCTTTACTGGATTTCCTGTGTCACTATTGTCAATGTCCATCAAGTATTAAGGAAGTTGATCTTAACAAATAGATAAGATCATTAAGGGTCTTGTCATAGTCTGTTTCATAGGTGTCCCAAAGGAACTCACTATGTGACTTAGAAAGTGATTGAACCACCAACTTTCTCAAGACTTTGACACCCAACTCTCCCGGCTTGTCAATATGTGACTACATCTCCAAGATGTGCTCACACTTAGACCTTGCCTTGCCAATAAGGCTTGAGTGACCTTAAATTTTTCAAGAACTTGTAGGTTGGGGAGAATAATTGGAGGAGGCGAAAGAAGTATGATTTCCATGGGACATCATCTTCATTTAGGAAAGCTTGTTTCAAGAGATTTGGAAAGATCATATATGTCTAAACCAGACATCTTTTGGGAGATATTCAAGATAGTTGATTTTAAAGTCCTTAATATGACACCCAATATGAAATATTAAGGCTAGGACCCAACAAACTATTTTATAACTTAGAAGAGGTATGCCGTAATCCAAGCTATAAAATATTTGAAGGTAGGTGAATGACGATTCACCAATTTCCACCAAGATAAACGAAATGTATTATTAGGTTTTAATTGGTTTTGAAACTCCTAGATCTTTGAGATTCATTGAACTTTTCAAAGGCATGTTTCAATCTCGAGTGTGCCCTTCAGGTTTTGTGACTGGGATGCCGAGGATCACAAAACAAGGTGTGAAGTAACCATGCAAATCACTTGGTACCCTTAATAAATTACCCCTCAATCGATGTGCCGGTTAACCACACACGCTCCATCGATACTATGATAAATATTAAGTCACCCTTTACCTACCTTGTTAAGTCCAAGTTAGTGTGCCGGTTAACCACACACGCTCCACTAACGACTTAGACAAAGTGTAAAGTGTAATTTCATGGATTAGCACCTTATTCACATTTTTCCTAAGTAACTAAGATTGGGTATTATTAAGAGTTTAGTTACTTAGTATTATCATTAATACTTTTAATGAAGGGAGAATTCTAGTCCTGTCAAACCCGTTCGGCTAACGACCCTCCACCAGTCAAGCAAGCGGTGGGTGAGAGTGGACACCCATTAAGTTGCCATTTTATAGGCAACAACCTTATACCCACCTTATAGACCGGCTTCGTGAATGAGGCGTACTAGCGGTAAGACTGACTTTACTCTTATACATATATATATTATTAACTTATAATATTATAAAGTATAAGGGTTGAATTTTAACTTTTAAAATTCTAAGGGCTAAGTTGGAATTAAAGTATTCATAAGTGGAAACTTTACAAATTCCAAAACTTGAGGGCAAGTTTTGAAACTATTCAAAACTAATTAATTCCATAACTTATGTGTTTAAAGTAGTTTTAATCCAAAAACTCTTCAAGTTCCATAACTTGAGGACAAGTTATGGAAGACTTTAAACTAATAAAAGAATTAACTTTTCTTTATTTTATAACTTATGGAATTAATTAAGGTTACACTTTTTTTTATTTATTTTATTAAATGAAGAGACTCTTGGTCCTCCATAACTTGAGGACAAGTTATGGAGTCATAAAGCCATTTAATTAGAACTAGACTCTTCATTTTTGTAACCTTTGCCAACTTTTATGAGTTTTAAGATTCATAAATGTGACTTATAAGTTACATAAA
This sequence comes from Lactuca serriola, assembly GCF_051521515.1. Classification (NCBI taxonomy): domain Eukaryota; kingdom Viridiplantae; phylum Streptophyta; class Magnoliopsida; order Asterales; family Asteraceae; genus Lactuca; species Lactuca serriola. Next base: position 356,441,359 of record NC_136411.1, read on the forward strand.
CACATTTTATGAACTTCTTTTAGATTAATTTGGATTAAAACCAACTATCACATAATTTTATTCATTAATCTAAATTCACTCATAAAATAAGGTAACACAAAAAACTTTTGGTGATCCATAACTTATTCTTAAGTTATGGAATCCTTTAAAACATTAACACCAAATTTTTTGTAACTCCATAAAACTTTGAATCAATTTTTTTTTAAAAACCTTTTCATATCCATAACTTATGGAGGTTTCAAAAAAAATAAAACTCTTTAGATCAAACTTTTAAAACTAATAAAATAATCATATTATTTTATCTTTTATTAAATTTGACCTAATTCAACTCATAAAGCACATTATTCAAATTTTACAAATAATTAGTTTTTCACAAGAACAAGTAATTATCTTAAAATTTGACAAACTTCATGTTTTTTTTCATTTTTTTTCAACTTTGAAAATAAAATATTTGCATCAATATAACAGAAAACAACCCGTGGCTCTGATACCACTGATGGGTTTTGAGCATTCTAACACTTCCTAAGTGTACATGCAACCCTAAATACCTTGGATCTATGTTTTCTCTATTATACATGCAAATAAGAACTTCCAAGGTATTATCCTAATCTAGCATACATAACAATGACTATAGCAAGATAGAATACATACCTCTTTGGTGTAGAATGTCTTCATGAAGTTTGAGTGCCTAGTGCCCCAAGTGTGACACCTCAAATGGAATCACAATCATCAAAACACTTAGAATGACTTGAGAGAATTCTACACTCACCAAAATCGGCTAGCCCTTTCTTGAATACTACTAGTGGCCAATTTTTCCTCAATAATAAGATGCTTATATAGTTACACAATTAGGGTAAACTCTTAATTGTCATGGCTTTCCATTTCCTTGGATCCATGGGTACAAATACACCATGGAGCATCCATGGACCATCCTATGGGTTTTAGCCCAACTTGATTATCCATGGAGCATTAGCCCACTATACAAGTATGGATGATTTACACTATCAACCCATATATTTAATTAGTCTTCTTTTGATCACTTAATTAATCCTAGATTAATTCTTGATCAATACTAATTAAATAATCTTATTATTCTTATTATTAATATACTAGAACTTATAATATATTAATAACCATAAGTGTCTTACTTCTCTCATTCAAGTGCATGATGGTATGCAACCCAAATGGACCATGCCGGGTCGGGTCAAGTCTTACCAATTATAGTTATGGACTTAGACATTAATCCAACAAGAAGATCGAGAGGTACATCTGGGGGCTGGTGCCTCCGTATCAGGGAAATGTCCTATCATCCAACTCTACTACCTTCGACAGTGCCAAGCAATTGGCACAACGACTCATTGACCATGGAGTCCAATCCCCAACAGCGACAACAACCCTAGCTGTCTCGGAACCCTCCAAAACCACTGACACTAAGCGGAAGTTCTAGGATGACAAGAAGAAACAACTAGCTGCCATAAGCAGCAAATTGTGGTTGTACATGCTGCAATAACCCCTGCTGCTGCTACTGCTCCGGTGAAGCAGTATGGTGGAAGTTTCCCTAAGTGCAACAAATGCAACTTCCACCACAACGGCCCCTGCCATGAAATACAGTGCTCTAACTGAGACAAGAAAGGACACACTGTCCGTTTCTGTAAATCTCCGGCGAGGCCGATTAACCAATACCCCAGTACGGGCGTAAGTCAGGCTTGCTATGGTTGTGGCGATGTGGGCCACTATAAGAGGGACTGCCCCAAAGCAAAGAATGTCGGTGGAGCGGGGAGAGTACTGGAAATAGGCCATGGGGAAGCGGTTGCTGACCCGACGGTGGTGACTGGTACGATCCTTCTCGATAACTCCTATGCATGCATTCTGTTCGATAGTGGAGCGGAAAGAAGCTTCGTGAACCATAAATTTGCTCACATACTTAAACATCAACCTCACGCACTTAAAGAACAATTCACGGTAGAAATGGCTAATGGGAAAACTGAAAGCACCAGGAGCATATACCTAGGATGTAACCTAACTCTAGATAACCATTCATTTCCAATCGACCTCATGCCGGTTTCAATTAAAAGCTTCGACGTTATCATCGGCATGGATTAGTGGAGTCTTCATCGCGCCGACATCATGTGCTACGAGAAAGCAGACCGTGTAAACCACCCGTCTAACGAAATTCTGGTCGTCTACAGCGACAAACCCGGTACGAGTCTTCGTATTATCTTAAGTATTCAAGCACATAAATATCTACGTAAGGAATATCATGCATTCCTTGCTCACGTTGTCGATACAAGCCTAGAAACGAAAGAAATAAAAGACATTCCAGTAGTGAGCGACTTTCCCGACATCTTTCCATAAGAGCTACCAGGATTAGCTCCGCAACGAAAGGTCGCGTTCAGAATCGACTTAATTCCAGGAGCTACCCGAGTAGCCAAGTCGCCATACCGATTAGCAGCAGCTGAGATGCAGGAACTATCCGGTCAACTTAACGAACTTCTCAGCAAAGGCTTTATAAGACCGAGTTTCTCACCTTGGGGAGCACCGGTCTTTTTCGTTAAGAAGAAATACGGATAGAGCTCTGCCCGTCATGGTCCGTAGGATTTCTCGTAATGTTGAACAAGGTCGAGCAGCCCTCGACCGGGTCATGGAAATTGATGCCAACTCAGGCGTTAACACCGTCCGCGTTCGACATCTAGAACAAGCACTCGAAGGGACGAGGAGAACCAATGACGCATTGTGACAGCAATTAACCACCGAAGTCGCAGAACTTTGAGTTCGCCAGAGAGCTCACGAACGACACCTCCGAGAAGTGGTTCGTCAACTGGAAGATATAAGGATTCGCCCTAGGAATTCTAGTCGCCGGTGAAGATGTCTAGCACATCTTCGTCTTTTGTTTTAGGAATAGCCTTTAGTATCTGGGCTTTAAGTAGCACTTATCTGTAAAATATTCCTAACTTTTAGTACTCTACTTAGGAATCTAGAAACTGTCAAACTTTTCCGTCAGGTATGATGTAAGACCTACTGCTAGGTCGATTTTCCCCGAACTTATTACATCAATAATACCAGTAATATTGACAGCTATCTATTCTGTGGGAAACTCTTTGCACTTGTGTTTTTCCTACTATTAATCCCTATTGTGAACTCAATTTGTACGCTCATTCAACAGTTGGACAATGGATGTTTAGTCCATGTGTCACTCTCACCCTGTTTACAATTGATTCTTACCATCGTATTTGTCTTTATAAACTTATAGCTGGAAGATGCCTCCTCACAAGTCAACAAGACGTAATCCTCCACCCCCACCACCACCTCCTCCTTCGGTCATCGATACTGCGGCTCTGAATGCTGCAGTAGCTGCGGCAGTGGCAACTGCCATGGCTCAATATCACTCAACCAACAACAGCCGAGGTGGAACCCCTGTTGAATCTACTCACGCTGAAATCCATGTGCGCATGAGAGAGTGCTCCTACAAGGATTTCACCAACTGCAAGTCGAAGTCCTTTCATGGGACCGGCGGAGTCATTACCCTCTCGCAATGGTTCGAAAAGACGAAATCGGTCTTCGAAATTTGTTCATGCCCTGCGGCGAGTAAGGTTAAATATGCTGCATGCACCTTTGAAGGAAAAGCTCTAACATGGTGGAACGGCCACGTTAAAGCTCTAACTCTCATCGGAGCCAACGACATGGGCTGGGAAACAATGAAAGACCTCATGATTGAGGAGTACTGCCCGAGGGGCGAAATCCAGAAATTGGAGCAGGAACTATGGAGCCTAACCAAGAAGGGCTCCAACATTGTCGCATATACTGCCAGATTCAGTGAAATGGTGGCCCTCTGCCTCAATATGGTTCCCACTAAAGGGAAGAAGATCGAGAGGTACATCTGGGGGATGGTGCCTCCGTATCAGGGAAATGTCCTATCATCCAACTCTACTACCTTCGACAGTGCCAAGCAACTGGCACAACGACTCATTGACCATGGAGTCCAATCCCCAACAGCGACAACAACCCTAGCTGTCTCGGAACCCTCCAAAACCACTGACACTAAGCGGAAGTTCTAGGATGACAAGAAGAAACAACTAGCTGCCATAAGCAGCAAATTGTGGTTGTACATGCTGCAATAACCCCTGCTGCTGCTACTACTCCGGTGAAGCAGTATGGTGGAAGTTTCCCTAAGTGCAACAAATGCAACTTCCACCACAACGACCCCTGCCATGAAATACAATACTCTAACTGAGACAAGAAAGGACACACTGTCCGTTTCTGTAAATCTCCGGCGAGGCCGATTAACCAATACCCCAGTACGGGCGTAAGTCAGGCTTGCTATGGTTGTGGCGATGTGGGCCACTATAAGAGGGACTGCCCCAAAGCAAAGAATGTCGGTGGAGCGGGGAGAGTACTGTAAATAGGCCATGGGGAAGCGGTTGCTGACCCGACGGTGGTGACTGGTACGTTCCTTCTCGATAACTCCTATGCATGCATTCTGTTCGATAGTGGAGCGGAAAGAAGCTTCGTGAACCATAAATTTGCTCACATACTTAAACATCAACCTCACGCACTTAAAGAACAATTCACGGTAGAAATGGCTAATGGGAAAACTGAAAGCACCAGGAGCATATACCTAGGATGTAACCTAACTCTAGATAACCATTCATTTCCAATCGACCTCATGCCGGTTTCAATTAAAAGCTTCGACGTTATCATCGGCATGGATTGGTGGAGTCTTCATCGCGCCGACATCATGTGCTACGAGAAAGCAGACCGTGTAAACCACCCGTCTAACGAAATTCTGGTCGTCTACAGCGACAAACCCGGTACGAGTCTTCGTATTATCTTAAGTATTCAAGCACATAAATATCTACGTAAGGAATATCATGCATTCCTTGCTCACGTTGTCGATACAAGCCTAGAAACGAAAGAAATAAAAGACATTCCAGTAGTGAGCGACTTTCCCGACATCTTTCCATAAGAGCTACCAGGATTAGCTCCGCAACGAAAGGTCGCGTTCAGAATCGACTTAATTCCAGGAGCTACCCGAGTAGCCAAGTCGCCATACCGATTAGCAGCAGCTGAGATGCAGGAACTATCTGGTCAACTTAACGAACTTCTCAGCAAAGGCTTTATAAGACCGAGTTTCTCACCTTGGGGAGCACCGGTCTTTTTCGTTAAGAAGAAATACGGATAGAGCTCTGCCCGTCATGGTCCGTAGGATTTCTCGTAATGTTGAACAAGGTCGAGCAGCCCTCGACCGGGTCATGGAAATTGATGCCAACTCAGGCGTTAACACCGTCCGCGTTCGACATCTAGAACAAGCACTCGAAGGGACGAGGAGAACCAATGACGCATTGTGACAGCAATTAACCACCGAAGTCGCAGAACTTTGAGTTCGCCAGAGAGCTCACGAACGACACCTCCGAGAAGTGGTTCGTCAACTGGAAGATATAAGGATTCGCCCTAGGAATTCTAGTCGCCGGTGAAGATGTCTAGCACATCTTCGTCTTTTGTTTTAGGAATAGCCTTTAGTATCTGGGCTTTAAGTAGCACTTATCTGTAAAATATTCCTAACTTTTAGTACTCTACTTAGGAATCTAGAAACTGTCAAACTTTTCCGTCAGGTATGATGTAAGACCTACTGCTAGGTCGATTTTCCCCGAACTTATTACATCAATAATACCAGTAATATTGACAGCTATCTATTCTGTGGGAAACTCTTTGCACTTGTGTTTTTCCTACTATTAATCCCTATTGTGAACTCAATTTGTACGCTCATTCAACAGTTGGACAATGGATGTTTAGTCCATGTGTCACTCTCACCCTGTTTACAATTGATTCTTACCATCGTATTTGTCTTTATAAACTTATAGCTGAAAGATGCCTCCTCACAAGTCAACAAGACGTAATCCTCCACCCCCACCACCACCTCCTCCTCCGGTCATCGATACTGCGGCTCTGAATGCTGCAGTAGCTGCGGCAGTGGCAACTGCCATGGCTCAATATCACTCAACCAACAACAGCCGAGGTGGAACCCCTGTTGAATCTACTCACGCTGAAATCCATGTGCGCATGAGAGAGTGCTCCTACAAGGATTTCACCAACTGCAAGTCGAAGTCCTTTCATGGGACCGGCGGAGTCATTACCCTCTCGCAATGGTTCGAAAAGACGAAATCGGTCTTCGAAATTTGTTCATGCCCTGCGGCGAGTAAGGTTAAATATGCTGCATGCACCTTTGAAGGAAAAGCTCTAACATGGTGGAACGGCCACGTTAAAGCTCTAACTCTCATCGGAGCCAACGACATGGGCTGGGAAACAATGAAAGACCTCATGATTGAGGAGTACTGCCCGAGGGGCGAAATCCAGAAATTGGAGCAGGAACTATGGAGCCTAACCAAGAAGGGCTCCAACATTGTCGCATATACTGCCAGATTCAGTGAAATGGTGGCCCTCTGCCTCAATATGGTTCCCACTAAAGGGAAGAAGATCGAGAGGTACATCTGGGGGATGGTGCCTCCGTATCAGGGAAATGTCCTATCATCCAACTCTACTACCTTCGACAGTGCCAAGCAACTGGCACAACGACTCATTGACCATGGAGTCCAATCCCCAACAGCGACAACAACCCTAGCTGTCTCGGAACCCTCCAAAACCACTGACACTAAGCGGAAGTTCTAGGATGACAAGAAGAAACAACTAGCTGCCATAAGCAGCAAATTGTGGTTGTACATGCTGCAATAACCCCTGCTGCTGCTACTACTCCGGTGAAGCAGTATGGTGGAAGTTTCCCTAAGTGCAACAAATGCAACTTCCACCACAACGACCCCTGCCATGAAATACAATACTCTAACTGAGACAAGAAAGGACACACTGTCCGTTTCTGTAAATCTCCGGCGAGGCCGATTAACCAATACCCCAGTACGGGCGTAAGTCAGGCTTGCTATGGTTGTGGCGATGTGGGCCACTATAAGAGGGACTGCCCCAAAGCAAAGAATGTCGGTGGAGCGGGGAGAGTACTGTAAATAGGCCATGGGGAAGCGGTTGCTGACCCGACGGTGGTGACTGGTACGTTCCTTCTCGATAACTCCTATGCATGCATTCTGTTCGATAGTGGAGCGGAAAGAAGCTTCGTGAACCATAAATTTGCTCACATACTTAAACATCAACCTCACGCACTTAAAGAACAATTCACGGTAGAAATGGCTAATGGGAAAACTGAAAGCACCAGGAGCATATACCTAGGATGTAACCTAACTCTAGATAACCATTCATTTCCAATCGACCTCATGCCGGTTTCAATTAAAAGCTTCGACGTTATCATCGGCATGGATTGGTGGAGTCTTCATCGCGCCGACATCATGTGCTACGAGAAAGCAGACAGTGTAAACCACCCGTCTAACGAAATTCTGGTCGTCTACAGCGACAAACCCGGTACGAGTCTTCGTATTATCTTAAGTATTCAAGCACATAAATATCTACGTAAGGAATATCATGCATTCCTTGCTCACGTTGTCGATACAAGCCTAGAAACGAAAGAAATAAAAGACATTCTAGTAGTGAGCGACTTTCCCGACATCTTTCCATAAGAGCTACCAGGATTAGCTCCGCAACGAAAGGTCGCGTTCAGAATCGACTTAATTCCAGGAGCTACCCGAGTAGCCAAGTCGCCATACCGATTAGCAGCAGCTGAGATGCAGGAACTATCTGGTCAACTTAACGAACTTCTCAGCAAAGGCTTTATAAGACCGAGTTTCTCACCTTGGGGAGCACCGGTCTTTTTCGTTAAGAAGAAATACGGATAGAGCTCTGCCCGTCATGGTCCGTAGGATTTCTCGTAATGTTGAACAAGGTCGAGCAGCCCTCGACCGGGTCATGGAAATTGATGCCAACTCAGGCGTTAACACCGTCCGCGTTCGACATCTAGAACAAGCACTCGAAGGGACGAGGAGAACCAATGACGCATTGTGACAGCAATTAACCACCGAAGTCGCAGAACTTTGAGTTCGCCAGAGAGCTCACGAACGACACCTCCGAGAAGTGGTTCGTCAACTGGAAGATATAAGGATTCGCCCTAGGAATTCTAGTCGCCGGTGAAGATGTCTAGCACATCTTCGTCTTTTGTTTTAGGAATAGCCTTTAGTATCTGGGCTTTAAGTAGCACTTATCTGTAAAATATTCCTAACTTTTAGTACTCTACTTAGGAATCTAGAAACTGTCAAACTTTTCCGTCAGGTATGATGTAAGACCTACTGCTAGGTCGATTTTCCCCGAACTTATTACATCAATAATACCAGTAATATTGACAGCTATCTATTCTGTGGGAAACTCTTTGCACTTGTGTTTTTCCTACTATTAATCCCTATTGTGAACTCAATTTGTACGCTCATTCAACAGTTGGACAATGGATGTTTAGTCCATGTGTCACTCTCACCCTGTTTACAATTGATTCTTACCATCGTATTTGTCTTTATAAACTTATAGCTGAAAGATGCCTCCTCACAAGTCAACAAGACGTAATCCTCCACCCCCACCACCACCTCCTCCTCCGGTCATCGATACTGCGGCTCTGAATGCTGCAGTAGCTGCGGCAGTGGCAACTGCCATGGCTCAATATCACTCAACCAACAACAGCCGAGGTGGAACCCCTGTTGAATCTACTCACGCTGAAATCCATGTGCGCATGAGAGAGTGCTCCTACAAGGATTTCACCAACTGCAAGTCGAAGTCCTTTCATGGGACCGGCGGAGTCATTACCCTCTTGCAATGGTTCGAAAAGACGAAATCGGTCTTCGAAATTTGTTCATGCCCTGCGGCGAGTAAGGTTAAATATGCTGCATGCACCTTTGAAGGAAAAGCTCTAACGTGGTGGAACGGCCACGTTAAAGCTCTAACTCTCATCGGAGCCAACGACATGGGCTGGGAAACAATGAAAGACCTCATGATTGAGGAGTACTGCCCGAGGGGCGAAATCCAGAAATTGGAGCAGGAACTATGGAGCCTAACCAAGAAGGGCTCCAACATTGTCGCATATACTGCCAGATTCAGTGAAATGGTGGCCCTCTGCCTCAATATGGTTCCCACTAAAGGGAAGAAGATCGAGAGGTACATCTGGGGGATGGTGCCTCCGTATCAGGGAAATGTCCTATCATCCAACTCTACTACCTTCGACAGTGCCAAGCAACTGGCATAACGACTCATTGACCATGGAGTCCAATCCCCAACAGCGACAACAACCCTAGCCGTCTCGGAACCCTCCAAAACCGCTGACACTAAGCGGAAGTTCTAGGATGACAAGAAGAAACACCTAGCTGCCATAAGCAGCAAATTGTGGTTGTACATGCTGCAATAACCCCTGCTGCTGCTACTGCTCCGGTGAAGCAGTATGGTGGAAGTTTCCCTAAGTGCAACAAATGCAACTTCCACCACAACGGCCCCTGCTATGAAATACAATACTCTAACTGAGACAAGAAAGGACACACTGTCCGTTTCTGTAAATCTCCGGCGAGGCCGATTAACCAATACCCCAGTACGGGCGTAAGTCAGGCTTGCTATGGTTGTGGCGATGTGGGCCACTATAAGAGGGACAGCCCCAAAGCAAAGAATGTCGGTGGAGCGGGGAGAGTACTGGAAATAGGCCATGGGGAAGCGGTTGCTGACCCGACGGTGGTGACTGGTACGTTCCTTCTTGATAACTCCTATGCATGCATTTTGTTCGATAGTGGAGCGGAAAGAAGCTTCGTGAACCATAAATTTGCTCACATACTTAAACATCAACCTCACGCACTTAAAGAACAATTCACGGTAGAAATGGCTAATGGGAAAACTGAAAGCACCAGGAGCATATACCTAGGATGTAACCTAACTCTAGATAACCATTCATTTCCAATCGACCTCATGCCGGTTTCAATTAAAAGCTTCGACGTTATCATCGGCATGGATTGGTGGAGTCTTCATCGCGCCGACATCATGTGCTACGAGAAAGCAGACCGTGTAAACCACCCGTCTAACGAAATTCTGGTCGTCTACAGCGACAAACCCGGTACGAGTCTTCGTATTATCTTAAGTATTCAAGCACATAAATGTCTACGTAAGGAATATCATGCATTCCTTGCTCACGTTGTCGATACAAGCCTAGAAACGAAAGAAATAAAAGACATTCCAGTAGTGAGCGACTTTCCCGACATCTTTCCATAAGAGCTACCAGGATTAGCTCCGCAACGAAAGGTCGCGTTCAGAATCGACTTAATTCCAGGAGCTACCCCAGTAGCCAAGTCGCTATACCGATTAGCAGCAGCTGAGATGCAAGAACTATCTGGTCAACTTAACGAACTTCTCAGCAAAGTCTTTATAAGACCGAGTTTCTCACCTTGGGGAGCACCAGTATTTTTCGTTAAGAAGAAAGACGGATCATTTCGTATGTGTATCGACTACAGGGAACTCAACAAACTGAGGGTCAAAATCGTTACCCTCTGCCTCGCATCGACGATTTATTTGACCAACTGCTAGGGGCAAATTATTTTTCTAAAATTGATCTGAGATCCGGATATCACCAGTTACGAGTGTTAAAGGAGGATGTTCCGAAGACAGCCTTCCGAACTCGTTACGGACACTACAAGTTTGTGGTGATGCAATTCAGATTGACCAATGCGCCCGTAGTTTTCATGGATTTGATGAATAGAGTATGTTGACCTTACTTGGATCAGTTCATCATTGTCTTTATTGACGACATCCTGATCTACTCCCGGAGTAAGGAAGAGCATGGCGATCACCTGCTACAAGTTCTAAGAACGTTCAAGCGAGCCTTGTGCACCGCACCAATAGTGTCCCTCCCCGAAGGGATAGAAGATTTCATTGTCTACTATGATGCGTCAAATCAAGGGCCCGGTTGTGTTCTGATGCAAAGGGGTAAGGTCATCGCCTACGCCTCGAGACAGCTGAAGACACATGAAGTCAACTACACCACGCACGATCTTGAACTGGGGGCAGTTGTGTTTGCCCTGAAGATCTGGAGACACTACCTGTATGGCACCAAAAGCACCATTTTTACTGACCACAAGAGTTTACAACACATATTCGATCAGAAGGAGCACAATATGAGCCAACGACGATGGGTCAAGCTACTCAATGACTACGAATGCGACATTCGTTATCATCCAGGTAAAGCCAACGTAGTAGCAGACGCCCTAAGTCGGAAAGAATATTCTGGTCGAAGAGTTAAATCATTGACGATGACGATCCATTCACACTTGTCCACACAAATTCAGGAGGCTCAACTTGAAGCCTTGAAACCTGAACATGTGGTAAGTGAATCCCTCAGAGGAATGGACAAGAACTTAGAAGCCAAGGGTGGCGGAGCCCTATATTTCATGGACCGGATCTGGACCCCAAAACACGGTGGTTTTCGAGACTTGGTCATAACCGAGGCGCACAACACTTGATATTCCGTCCACCCAGATTCAGATAAGATGTATCTGGATCTTAAGAAGTTATACAGGTGGCCTAACATGAAAGCAGAGATTGCTACCTTTGTAAGTAAATGCATTACTTGCGCAAAGGTTAAGATCAAGTACCAAAAACTCTCTGGTTTATTGCAACAACCAGAGATCCCAGAATGGAAGTGGGAGCGGATCACTATGGATTTCATAACCAAGTTGCCCAAGACAACGAGTGGACTTGATACCATATGGGTCATCGTCGATAGATTGACCAAGTCTGCACACTTCCAGCCTATCAAGGAAACTGATAAGATGGAGAAGCTTACGAGAACATGCATTAGGGAAATCGTACGACTGCATGGTGTTCCTATATCCATTATCTCCAATAGAGATAGTAGGTTCACCTCAAGATTCTGGCGATCGTTGCAACATTCCCTAGGAACAAGGCTAGACATGAGCACATCCTACCATCCTCAGACCGACGGGCAAAGTGAGAGGACCATTCAAACACTAGAAGATATGCTAAGAGCCTGTGTGATTGACTTTGGAAAGGCATGGGATAATCATTTACCTCTTGTCGAATTTTCCTACAATAATAGTTATCACACGAGCATCAAGGCTGCTCCATTTGAAGCCCTCTATGGCCGGAAGTGCAGATCCCCTCTGTGCTGGACTGAAGTGGGTGACATCTAGTTAGCTAAGGGGCAAGTTTCTGACAGTACACTCACAGGCCCGGAAATCATTCGGGAAACGACGGAGAAGATCGTTCAGATCCATGAACGATTGAAAGCCTCCAGAGACCGACAGAAAAGCTATGCCAATAAACGTAGAAAAGCGTTGGAATTCCAGGTGGGCGGTCGTGTTTTATTGAAGGTCTCACCCTAGAAGGGCTTAATATGCTTCGGAAAGCGTGGAAAGCTAAATCCAAGGTACATTGGGCCTTTCGAGATTCTCACAAGAATCGGCCCAGTAGCTTACAAACTCAACCTACCGAGCGAACTTAGTAACGTACATCCTACCTTCCATGTTTCGAACTTGAAAAAGTGTCTGTCCGACGAGACTCTTGTAATCCCGCTCAACGAGATCGAGATCAACGAGATCCTCAACTTCATGGAAGAACCTGTAGAGGTCATGGACCGTGAAGTCAAGCAGATGAAACAAAGTCGCATCCCGATTGTGAAGGTTCGCTGGAACGCAAAGCGGGGACCGGAATTCACATGGGAGCGCGAGGATCAAATGAAATTGAAATATCCTCATCTATTCACTTAATTTTCTATAAATACTTTAGTTGTTTAGACTTTAATTTCGAGACGAAATTCCCTTCAACAAGGGGATGATGTGACAACCCAAAATTTCTAGCTTTTATTCTTCATTGTTATTCAAGTTAGCTTCGTTTTGACTATTTTATAATGAAGTTTTTGGTCTAAATGAGTGATTAAAGCTTAGTATAATTGAGATACGTGTCGGAGGATGGGTTAGATTGAGTATAGCATTGGAAAAATGGGCCAAACACACCAAATCAGGTGTGTGCGGCCGCACACTAGAGTGTGCGGCCAGCCAACCGCACACATGCCAACCACACACACCTCCAACCGCACTCACCTCCTATATATATATATATATATATATATATATATATATATATATATATATATATATATATATATATATATATATATATATGCTATCCTTGGTCTTTTGATCATTTCTTACACTTCTTCAAAACAAGGACTCAAAAATCCTCTCAAGTATCATCCAAAAAGGTAACATCTTTCACCAAGAACACCATGTTTTTTGGCAGCACACACCTTCTGGCAGCACACCTGGCCGCACACATGGCCACACACACGTGTTGGCAGCACACCTAGCCGCACACACACATAAAGTGTGTATTTTGGCCATACACCTTCTTGTATTGTCGTATAACCCTTCATACGATCATGTATGATTGTAACACTTTATTATAAGTGTTTACTAGTCCCTAAGGTGGTCCCAATTCGTTAATTAATTGTTCATAACACTATTTATATTCATATATGTGACAGTATATGTTAAATAGGATCCGCGTGTGTACTCAAGTCACCACTTGGCACCTAGCAACTAATCCAACATTGTTATCAGAACCACTCACTACAGGTGAGTTCATACCCCTATTAATCAACCTTTGAAATGTTTTAAATGCTTTTATGGGGGAGAATACAAGTTGAATCATGATAAGTTATTAGATCAATCACATATGATTAACAACTAGCATATTATTGGAAGTTTAAATACTTCAAACTATTTTACCAAACAAACGACTTTAAACTGTTACTAAACTATTTTACATGTTTTTAAACTCTTATATTGTTAAAAACCATGACTAATACATATATAGTCATATAAATAAGGTTTGAAGGACTTAGGAGAAATAACCCACTTTACTTCCGGTTCCTCGTTTGGTTGTGGTCCTAAAGTACCCGGTTATTTGTCCGACTGTCGTTGAATCCTTACTTATATATTATCTGTATATGTATAGACATAAAGATTGATATCTTAGTTCAGTACAATCAGTCATTCCTCAAATTACTAATAAACTATAATAGGTATAGTTTAAGGTTATACTACTTACTACTTTTAGTTCCAAGAAACATACAAGGAGTCAGTTTATTCATGAGTCAATACTTATTACTACTAGAACATATACATGATATTACTACTAGAACATATACATGATATTACTATGAGAACATATACAACTATACTAGAAGGACAACATATACAACTATACTAGAAGGAGAACATATACAACTATACTAAAAGGAGTACATATTCAACTATACAAGAAAGAGAACATATACAATGATACTAGAACAGAAACAATACATTACACATACATGAATACATTTACATAAATGCGATCCACTGTATCGGAGCATGCCTTCAATGTCATGGCCCGAGTTGTAGCCAGAATCTCTTGGAGGCAGAGTGTGACTTTGCGTATAGATCTATACTGGATTGACTATCCTACACCTTGCTGCTAGCTACAGCTGGACCTGCAGGTCTGCGGGTGCCAAACGTCATACCTATTACGACTTACATTGTCGTGTTTCATAGTCGATAGTATCGTACAATTAATCACATAATACCTTGATATAAATCCGGTTTAAGGTAGTTAGTACGGCAGTAGTTCCTATGATACAAAACTACAGTACTACATTAATTTACCCTTTACATATATTTAGTGATCTTTTCACTTAAACTTAAACGTACAAACTATATATTTATAATGATAGTTATACTTGGGAAAATTACACACTTTTACAAGAAACGAACATACAAAACAGTTATGCCTTGGTAGAAGGCTACTTTTAGTAGAAAATATAGGATTTTCTAGGAGTTACAAACTTTTATAAACCTTACAAACATTCATATACTTTTATTACAAATGGTTACAAACTCTTACTTCAAAATCACGTTCAAGCATTTTGATACATACACCGACACTAAATACTTATGAACTCACCAGCGTTAATGCTGATAAACTCTTTCAAAATAACTTGTATTCTCAGGTCATCAGTAGACAGGTACCGAGACTAGCTTTTGAGAAGATGGAGCGTATTCATGACTCATCTCTTTATTTTGATTTACATTTTTGGTGTCTATAACTGTACAGAACACGCTTGTATTAAAATTATATATTTAATGCAATGGAAGATGTTGTTTGCTTGTTTGCTATTATTCTATGTTGTGATACTTTACATGACGTCCTCCGCCCCAGAACGTTTCCGCCGTTCTCGGTTTTGGGGTGTGACACTCTCTTAGGCCCCACCTATCTCCGGGCCTCACCCATTGAGCATATACAAGCATATAAAGAGCACATAAAAAATAAGCTAACATACTCTACAATAGTCCTGCAATGAGCCCTCGCCTATCTTGGGTCCCACCACTGTCCTGCTACGGATGAGTCATGGAACCCCGTCCATGCTCCTGTTGTTGGTAAGATACGAGGCCCCACCCACAATCACTCCTCTCCTAACTCGAGCCTCACCCCCGCTCTACTACTAATGAGATACGGAACCTCGTCCATACTCTGCTAATGATGAGATATGGGACCTCGCCCACACTCACCTTCCTACCAGGCGCATACAAGTATCACACAGACAATAAGTATAATCTATCATGCAACATACATCGGGCTTACCCCGGCATCAGACCTTGGTCTGGAATGTCATACACATAAACCTATCTCGGGCACCCGCCCGACATCGGACTTTGGTCCGGAACATAACACTAGCATACAGTGCCTAGGGCTATCCCCCGGGTCTTCCTTCTATACGCAAGCATAAACATAGACATAAACATAATGGACCGACATTGTCGCTGTAGACCCATGCACACAGTGATGAGACTCACCTCGCACTGCTGAAGACTTGCGGAACACTTCTGACTGCTAACCGGCACTTCTGAACTGCTGACCCTTCGGCTACCCGAACTATAAATACGCAACAACAATTAGACCACAATAATCCAAAACTCAACCGTGGTAAAACTTGGTCAAATTCAACATCCAGTTGACCTGACTCGACGAGTTGGTCTACCAACTTGTCGAGTCGGTACTCCTCCAATCCCAACACAACCCCGACTCCACTCGTCGAGTCTAGAAAGAACTCGATGGGTTCCCCTTTAACCATACAATCGGGACCAACATCATCCAACTCGCCGAATCCATCTTCGTAAACTAAGGAGATTGCCTTGGACTCGCCGGGTTCTTCCTTGAACTCGTCGATTACGATGAACATCATGACCCTTACGGACTCAGACTGGCTGAGTCCCCTTCCAAACTCAACTCCTACCCTTAACAGAAGGGTTTGGGGGCAAGAATTGGCCTGACTCGCTGAGTGCCACAACTGACTCGCCGAGTCTCCCTATGACCAACGCAATTCAGATGATTTTAGACAAAATCAAGGTATCCAAGACCTAGATCTAGCCTCCTAGGGTCGGGATATCAAATAAAGTTGCTACCTTTGCACCCTTGCATGGCCCTTTTTGCTCAAAAGGCCAGAATAACCACTTAATCTTTGCATGGGGAAGTTTGATGGCATAAAGTTGTTGGATTAGTGTCTAAGTCCATAACTATTTTGTTATGTACTTGACCCGATGGTGCATGGTCCTTTTGGGTTGCCTTCACCAGAGCAACTTGATTGGAGAAATAAATAAAGAGAGAGGTTATTATGATTTATTAATATGTTATAAGAATAATATATTAAAGGAGAAATCATATTGTTTAATTAATATTAGTCAATAATTAATTAGTAATTAGTTTTGTGACTAAAAGAGATTAATTAAACTTAAGGGACTGGAATTGTAATTATAGGATAATTGCAATTTGGGCCATGGATTGCCTTGAATCAAGAGGTGGACGAATTCTATGGGGAAACCCATAAGAATTTCGTCCATGGGCTTGATTAAAGGAGTCTATGGGTTGCTTAGGGCTTAAGCAACCAAATTAGGGTTTCCTTGTTAGATAACCCTAATTGCCTCACTATATATAGATCCCTTAAGGACCAAAAACGTAGACAAGCAATCTTCTAGGGTTAGAACATGTTTTGGGCAGCCTCCATCCTCTCTCCTCTTCATCCTCTTGCTTATGGTGTTTGTGAGCCATTAGAGGAGTGACACTTGTGACTCTAAGCCTTCCAAAGTCAAT
Source organism: Lactuca serriola (assembly GCF_051521515.1). Classification (NCBI taxonomy): domain Eukaryota; kingdom Viridiplantae; phylum Streptophyta; class Magnoliopsida; order Asterales; family Asteraceae; genus Lactuca; species Lactuca serriola. Next base: position 356,458,468 of record NC_136411.1, read on the forward strand.
TCAAGGAGGATTAGGATTGTTATTGCTATATAACAATCAAGGTATGTTCTGAAACCCATTTGTATGTTAATATTGATTTCCATATGCTAGAATTAGGGTTTATAGTCTTGGATTCAAAGCATGTACAATAGAGAAACCTAGATCCAAGCTTTAGGGTTTGTATGAGCACATAGGATGTCTTATGACCAAAACCCATCAGTGGTATCAGAGCCTAGCTTGGTTTCAATTGTATTGATGCATTGTATAACTGGAAAATTCGTTTTTTGGGTTTCTGGAGGCTGGACTCGCCGAGTCCATGGCTGAACTCGCCGAGTCCATGCAGACTCGACGAGTCCAAGGCTGACTCGACGAGTCAACACGTCAGAAGGAGGGTACTTCGGGATTTCTTGCTGTTTTTGCTTATGGATAGTTACCTTATCATGTTAGATCAATATTAATCCGATTATATGATATATTTGACTATATTTTTGATCTAATTGAAGATATTTATCAATTAATAAGATAATTGTTTCCTTATAAGATAATTGATTAATTATTTTGACTAAATTGATAAATTGTTTTGCAAGAAATCATTAAACAAATCAAATATGGATAATTATGTAATTAAATGTTAGTTTAGATTATTTGTTATTTGATCCTTGTTGTTATGAAAAGTTTCATATTTTGCCCTTTAGGTTTTATAGTTTAAATTTGAACCCAATAGTTTTGTAGTTTTGAAATTTAAATAGTTGAAACCCTAATGTGTTGAAATGTTTCAAAACTTGCCCTCAAGTTTTGGAATTTAAAAGTTGATTAAAAGTTTAATTAGGAATGTTCAATTCTATAACCCTAGCATAATTTTGAAAAAGTTCAAATCACACCCTTATGGTTTTATTAATTAATTAAGGTGTATAATTAAAAGAGGTTTAATAAATCCATAAAAGTTTAGGTTTACAATTTAATTTGAATTAAAGGTATAATTGTTAAATTAGACCACCTAAGTATTTTGAAAGTATAAAATACACCCTATACTATATATATAACATTAAAAGCCTAACATTATATATATGTATGAGTAAAAGTCAGTCTTACCGTTAGTAGGCCTCATTCACGAAGCTGGTCTATAAGGGGTGTTTAAGGAAATTGCCTATAAAATGGCGATTGAATGGGTATCCACTCTTACCCACCGCACTCTTGACTAGTGGAGGGTCGTTAGCCGAATGGGTAGGATAGGACGAAACCTTCCATTATAAGTATAATGAATTATTAAAGTAACTAAATGTTTTCAAATTCCCAATCTTAGTTAGTTAGGCAAAAGTGAATTGATGCAATTCCATGAAATAACACTTTGTGCCCTTGCGAAGACGTTAGTGGAGCGTGTGTGGTTTACTGGCACACTAAATGGTTCTAAGCAAAGGTAGCAAAGGGCGACTCAATGTTTGTCATAGTTCGGTGGAGCGTGTGTGGTTTACCGGCACATCGAATAGGTGACTGTAACATGTGAGGGCACCATGTAAGTTGGCATGGTTATTCACACCCGCTTTGTGATCCTCGGCATCCCAGTCACAAACAAGAGGGGCATATCGAGATTTAAACATGCCATTGAAAGTTCAATGAATCTCAAAGGATCTAGGAGTTTTCATAGATTTAAAACTTAAATTTCTTTTTCGTTTTTCATGGTGGAAATTAGTGAATCGTCATTCACTTACCTTCAAATATTCTGCAATTAGGGTTACGGCATCCCTCTCCCGAGTTGTAGAATATTGTGTTGGGTCCTAGCCTTAGTATCTCATTTGGGTGATTTGCTAAGGACTCATTCAATCAACTAACTTGAATTCGTTTTCTCCCGTATTGTAGATGTCAAAGTTTGACAACTATGGTCTTCCCAAATCCCACGATTCGATCGAGGAACGAGAGATCATGCTTCACTTCCTCCTCCTCCTCCAATTATTCTCCCTAACCCACAAGTTCAAAGGCTTGAAAAGTTCAAGATCACTCAAGCCCTTTTGGCAAGTAAACATAAAGAAGGAAAGTCGGTGTGTGCACACGTCCTAGGGATGAAGTCACACATTGATAGGTTAAGAATGTTGGGATCCGTTGTCTGTGAGGAAATGGCTGTTGATTGGGTTCTTCAGTCACTTCCTAACTCATATAGTGAGTTCGTAAGAGAGTACTATATGATGAACTACGATGTGACCCTCATAGATCTCACCTATATACTTATTGCTGTTGAATCAGCAATGATTTGGCGCAATAGAAAAGAAAAGTTGATTGGTGAATCTGCCTTCGAGACCTCTATGGATATAGACAATGGCAACGAAAGACATGCTATGTCTGAAGTAGTTCCATGTCACGTTCCAAAAGAGTCAATTTGCTTTTATTACCAAGAGAAAGGGTATTGGAGATGAAGCTGCCTTATTTACCTAAGAGATCTAAGAGATGGGAGAGTCAAAACGTATGGCTTTGCTTTAGGTAATATCCATTGACTAACTCTTTTAAGCTTCTATTCTAGATTCTTAATACATAATGTGATAAGATTACAATTGATGTTTTGTAGGATCGAAGAAAAGAAAGGAAGCTTAAGGGAAGAAGTGAGCAAAATCTAACCGTGAAAGAATGGATTTCAATCAGATTTCTCGAAGATTAGATTCTTGAGCTACTACTTAGAGTTAGAATTAGATTGCTAAGAAAGATGTATTAGCATAGTTTTTCAATGAATTGCATCGTAAGGACAAATTTTTTCCGCAATAAAATAAATTTTGATTTTTATATTATTTATTTATCCTTGCAATGGCGTATATGAAAAATTGATGTTTGAATGTTTCTATTAGCAATAATGGAGTTGATTCTTATTTATGGTGTTTATGGAAAAGTCGAGAATTTACCAAATAGGGAGAGTTTCTCATTGCCCAAGTTTCAATTGGACAGAAATTTGGAAACATGCAACTTGGTTGCACGATGAATGAGAAATTTCATATTTGGAAATTAGACTAATTCATTGACAAAGTGTCAAGTGAAGGACTTGGAGATCGAATACACAAAGTTGTGTGCTGATCAAGTCCACCATAAGAGTAACAAAGATATTCGTCATGATTTACTAAAGGTTTAGTAAATATGATTATACTTACAAGATTAAGTGTAATTCTGAATTGATTAAAGGGTTTAGATCAATAGCAGAACGAATAAGAAGAATCAAGTAGGCAGAAAGGTAAAAGTTTCTCCATTCTAAGAAGAAGGGAGAGTGCCTTTTATGCTTTATGATAGGTCTTAATGATTAAGAACCATATCTCAATTGATCCTCTAAGTAAGTCTTAGTACAATTGTATGTTTAAGAAGAGGAATCAAGGATTAAAGAAATGGTTAAATCAAGAAGTCTATCATACTTCGTTCCAATAACAAGTCTTAAAGTTAAGATTGTGGCAATGAGTGAAAAGTATTAAAGGTTTATAACATTCATAAAATGTGGAAAGTTGTGATGTCTTGAATAAGACAAAAACCAACTTGGACCAATTTATGAAGTGTTTTGATAAAAGCTACACTAACTCTTGAATATTTGTTTGTCAAGAAATGGTTGTTGACAAGAGAATCTTATATATCAAGGAGTCAGTGGGAGTCTTAATGGTCTTGAAAGGTTTCAAGAACAAATCAAATAAACCTTATCGATCATCACTAGCACACGAGTTGAGGTTTACAACCTATGGTGCTGACATCATTTTGTTTCTATGCCAATCCAATCGAGTTAATTATGCATGTGAATCCTATGAGTTCTCATTTGAATGCATAAAAGGCAAGGACCTTGATCAATGGAAAGTACATTGATAAGAAAAGGTGAGCTGCTTAACTACTTAGAAGACATGGTGGGCAGCTGTGCTACCATAAAGGCAAGAAATCAAGATTAAGAAAGTTCGGTCCATATGAGGTTGAATTTGTCGTAAACGTTGGTTTTAACAAATTCACATGGATAGGAACACATACACCGCCCAAATCTAAGTGTCATAAGATTTCCTCCTTCATGAAAATGATTGTGAGGAAATGCTTTCACTAAGAGAGATTTCAAGAAGATAGTAATTGTAAAATTGCATTCTCGAATTCGACCATGGTTACGGTATCCCTTTCCATAGATTGAATTGTGAGGTTTGGCAATTAGTCTTAATTGTTTAGACACACATATGAACTATCCAAGGCAAAGGTGTATAAGTTCAAGAGGCCTTGATAAAAGATTATCAAAGCATTAAGTATTAGAAACATGGACTTAAGAAGTTCAATAGGTATTGCTTTCTGAAAGTTAAGATGTTCATAAATACATGTCGAAGCTAGTGGGAGCATAAGTGTTATGTTTTATAGTAATCATCATGATAGTGGGAGCATAAAAGTTATGATTGTATGATTATTAAGGAAAGTATTGCAAGGTTAGCAATATTAATTATAGAAAACAAGAGTCATTCTTTGCAAAGTCGTAAGGAAGGAATAGTTGTTTTGCTATAATTAAGGGAGAGAATATTATGCTTCATTTCAAATCTAATGGTTTAGGTTGAGAAATGTTAATAAATTTAGTTAAAGGTACATAGTGTGTTCTTAAAATTTCGATTATGATTACGGCATCCCTCTTCACAATTCAAATTTTGAGAACATAGCAAATAAAACATTATGCGTCGTGTCCCATACGCTTCGGGTATAGGATCGATTGCAAATGCTTTAATGTTTAACCATTCCAAAAAATTTTCCAAATGTCTAGCGCATTTTGAGAGAAAAGGGACTAGAATTGGTTTTGACTAAAATAATTAAACAACTATCAAAGGAAAATCCAAAGTTTGACGAGGATTGGTCGCTTGTGAGTAGTTGGAAGCATGGTATTGGATGGACAATATCGACGTTATTATGAATAGAAAAGATTCTATTAAGAATGAGTTGTCATATGGAACATATGGAAGTGTGTCCATATTAGGAACTTAATATTGAGAAATCTATGACTAGATTAGAAACTTCTATGCAAAAGGATGTTCAAAGAATGCACTTTGAGTGAGAGACATCACGTCTATGGAATTGTCTTGTAACAATCTCCGATAGAAGACTTTGTAATATCATTGGCAATAGTCTTTGTGACTTTGGTGCATTGGCATTACGAAAGGGTAAGTTGCATAAAATGTTAGAATCTAGCATATTCTATAAGTGGCAAGAATTTGATATTCTTTAACTTATGAAAAAACAGATTTGGAGTTGTGAAATGAGAAGGATTGGAAATGTGTTCAATGTGATCTATTTCACAAAGTAAGAACCATAGGTAAACATTGTGTGCATGCTAGGAGCATGGGACAAGTGTTGGAATTCAAGTAAGAAGTTGATTACCCGAAACGACAAATAATGAGTAATCAATATGGTGATAAATAAAAGGCGTTTTATTTATACTCAAAGGTTTGAGGCCATATGGGATTAGTATTATTCTTGTGTTTCACATTTGCATGTTTTGACTTCCAGAATAATTGAGTTTATTAAGAATAATCGAATTATTCGAACGGGCCACAGTTGTTCATATGTTGGAAGTAGATATGAATGAAGACGGTCGTGAATTGGTGTGTGGATTGTCTAAAGAGCATTAGACATAAGCAAATGTTTGCTGCAACGTTCATGAGTGCTTATGAATATGAATTTGAGCATTGGATCAAACCCACGCTCACTTGGATCACTCCATGAATTGTATCACGAGTGATTGGTGAGACGATAACATCTTATATTCTTGAAACCGAGATGTGTGAGTTGTATCTTGCGAATCGGTTGCACATTGATAATATGTAAACGCACTCGTAACTTGGTGTTATAAAACATATTGTTGTGTGTGATTTGGTTAGTGAGTGCAAGCAAGCATTGTATCAAAGTTTATCCGTTCCTTTTATCCAAGGTAAGATAAAAACGATATCTTTTGGGCCCCTCGATGGTTTAGTGATGACAAACGTAAATGCTCGGCCGGGCTAGGGCTAATTTGATTTGTTCAATTAGTCAGTCGTCATAAATCAGAAATCGAGAAGTAGTACAAAGAGAATGATTTGAAATCATATCTCATATGATATCTAGAATGGAGGAATATATGATCCCTTATCTAAGGACACGCGTATCTGATAGGATCAGAGTTGACAGCGGCTTTGGAAAGCTACGATTGCAGATCAGGATCTGAAGTCATACGCATAATAGTTGTTAGACTTATCCAAGTGGGAGACTGTTGGATTAGTGTCTAAGTCCATATCTATTTTGGTATGTACTTGACCCGATGGTGCATGGTCCTTTTGGGTTGCCTTCACCAGAGCAACTTGATTGGAGAAATAAATAAAGAGAGAGGTTATTATGATCTATGAATATGTTATAAGAATAATATATTAAAGGAGAAATCATATTGTTTAATTAATATTAGTCAATAATTAATTAGTAATTAGTTTTGTGACTAAAAGAGATTAATTAAACTTAAGGGACTGGAATTGTAATTATAGGATAATTGCAATTTGGGCCATGGATTGCCTTGAATCAAGAGGTGGACGAATTCTATGGGGAAACCCATAAGAATTTCGTCCATGGGCTTGATTAAAGGAGTCTATGGGTTGCTTAGGGCTTAAGCAACCAAATTAGGGTTTCCTTGTTAGATAACCCTAATTGCCTCACTATATATAGATCCCTTAAGGACCAAAAACGTGGACAAGCAATCTTCTAGGGTTAGAACACGTTTTGGGCAGCCTCCATCCTCTCTCCTCTTCATCCTCTTGCTTATGGTGTTTGTGAGCCATTAGAGGAGTGACACTTGTGACTCTAAGCCTTCCAAAGTCAATTCAATGAGGATTAGGATTGTTATTGCTATATAACAATCAAGGTATGTTCTTAAACCCATTTATATGTTAATATTGATTTCCATATGCTAGAATTAGGGTTTATAGTCTTGGATTCAAAGCATGTACAATAGAGAAACCTAGATCCAAGCTTTAGGGTTTGTATGAGCACATAGGATGTCTTATGACCAAAACCCATCAAAAGCTCCCACCTTTATGCCTTTATTTTACTAAACACCACTAGATCTAAAAGGATCTAGCTTGGGGACATCTAAATCCCACAAGGCATCATTCTTGGTCCATAAACTCCATAAAAAGGAACATAGGGAGATCAAATAAGCTAGAAGTCAAGGTGAAAACTTGATTACCAAAATGAGCAGCAAATGGAGTGAATCTCCTGGATCTACTCCTTATCCTTGAACCTTCAAACTCCTTCTTCTTCTTCTAGACTTCAAGAACACTCTAATCCTTCAGTAATGGCTCACACACTCAAATAGAGCACTAGGGTTTCGTGGGTAAGCTCAGGACTATGGAGGCTACAAATGAGGCTGATAGAATGAGAATAAGTTGCTTAAATACGGCACCCAATCCCGATTTTGGGTTTTCCAAAAACCTGGGCAACTCACTGATTCAGTCCTCTGACTCGTCGAGTAGGTCACTAGACCTGCGACCAAATCGCGTCCCAAATCGTCGAGTCATCCATCTACTCGACGAGTCACCCCACTTCATTTGAGATTCCTTCTCTTTCTAAGCCTTCTAAAATCTGGGAGTTACAACTCTCCCCCACTTAAACTAGACTTCATCCTCGAAGTCCGCCACGGTCAACCATCTTACCAACCGTTTATCACTTTACCATTAGTCATACACTCTGCCCATCTGATCCAATTCTTGAAGATGTCCTTCAGAATAATCCGATCACCACTACCTTCGAATACAACCCTTTTACCCATCCGGTAACCCTACCGGTACTCCCAGTACACTTACACTGATGCGCAAGGGGTTCACCCATTTTGCCCTGCACTGTCACTGGCCTTACCAAGACAACTTTCCACAAGCCATAAAACCTTTGAATCTCCTTCCAGGACATCCCTTTGCTGCAACTGCAATCTCGGCCACTTCTAGTGCCGACCCTCTTCCAATACTCACGGAATAATCCCACATATGATGCTCCAAAACCGGAAACTCTACCCAGTGGGAGAATCCAAAAAATTCTTCAAGTAGCAGATCCCTCTCTACTACGGTTAAGGCTCAGACGAGGACCGCATCACGGAGCCAAATCACTCGCTCTAAGATCCTTTGATTCCGCGGTGAGCAACTTAGCATCATCCGATCAGCTAACGGTGTGCTGCTCCAAATCCCTTATCATCATTCCTGCCTAAAGTCCTGCTGACTCCCATCCGCTTACCGAATGAACCAAGACCACCCTGGTCCCAATTGATCTGCCATTACCTGGAACACCGGTCCCCCCACCGGTTACTGAACACAAAAACAACCCCTCAGTCACTTTCAACGATTAAGGAAGATACCGCGACTACCTGAACTGCTCTACCAACCTAGCTACTATGGCTCTAGAAGTTATGGGATCCTCGATCCCCTACCTAACCCTAAGGTCTCTACCAGGTCCCACCTGCTGCTATAATAACACGGGCCTCGCCCATTGGTCTCACCCATCCTATACTTCGGAGTGGCCTCTCCCAAAGGTCTCACCTATCCAGGGCTATGCAGGCCCACCCCTCCCCTGATCTCAACCTACCATACTTTCCTAATCCTTACCATGCTAATTCGGAGATATGGTCCTCCGCCCACACTCCGCGAACTACACTGCTAATGAATGTTACGGCTTACCCGCAGTCTTACATCACTTCCCTCACCGACTCACTGCTGGGGAATGTTGCAGCTATCTCGTAGTCCTACCACACCCTCTTTGCTGTCTCTACCACTGACAACTATTTTGAGGGAATCTTGACTCACCCGAGTCCAGCTAGCAATCCTTCAACCTGATTTCCAAAACCATCCATCACCATCAAGAAAATGCTAACTCAATGCTGGAAAGTTTCCCAGATTCTCATCTTATCACCCCTCTACCCACACAGCCCCTCGGACTTCTTTCCTTTCCTTCTCAAAGGTCTCTAACTCCTATGGGTTTAGTATATTACAGTTTTTGATTACTTGGAGGGTTCTCTCCCACTTTAATCAGGCTAATCCCTTAACGCTCCCTAACTAAACGGATTAGAATTCCTTCCTATCATCTGAAGTGTCGATCTGCTATCGACCACGGTTACCTCTGTTGGCGCTCCATCTAACCCATTTACCAGATCCGAACCAATCTTGCCAACTAACAGAGCACCTTCCAAGTTTCAATCACACTTGCTACAATGACTGCATCCCGAGAACCTGTCCTAAAGGGAAACATCTTCGGACTGCTACTCTATCATCTATGGCATGCAGATGGCATATAATTCATTCATAGACAAGGAATATAATACTCCACAATATATACTTACTAACATCGATGCAGTACCATAAAAATAAAATCATGAATCAAAGTTGACAAGAAAGTAAAAGATACGCACCTCCAACATCCGGTGCTGCTCGTCGCTCCACTGTAGCTAAATGAAAGGCCCTGCTCCTTGCTGTAGGCGCCTCTTCTCGACCCTGACGGCCATCACTAATCTTCAAAGTCGCAGGGGCAGGTGTTATCACCGGTCCTGCTGAAAGCAAACTCGGACACTAGGCCTTCCTGTGGCCCCGCTGACTACAATGAAAACAAATCAGATCTGATCATTGGGTGGTGGTAGCAGTACAATCCCTGCTAAAGTAACCAGTCTGGCCGCACCTGAAGCAACCAGAATCACCACCACTGCAACTCCTGCATGCTCTATCGTGCGTCTTGCCACACTTGCCACAACGACTACGGCCCCGAAAATCTCTCGATCTAGCATCTGGCGCCTTGGGCCATTTACCCGAACCTGTAGCTGTCTGAATCTCTTCCGGCTTCCACTTCCTCTCTGTCTCCAAATCAATCTCCCTCTCTATGGCACGAGCAATCATATCCTCCAGTGTCTTGCAGTTGGACCTGCCCACAAACTGCCTGATGTCACTCCTTAGCATCTCGTGATGTCGGGCCTTCTTCTTTTCCTCGTCCACGACATACTGCGGAACAAGTAGGGCCCTTTCCCTGAACTTTGTGGTGATCTCCGCCACCATCTCTGTAGTCTGCTATAGATCCTGAAACTCTCGTGCTAACTGCTGCACCTCAATATCTGGTGCAAACTTTGACCTGAACCTAGTCAAGAAATCAGTCCATGCCATCGTGTCCAACGTGACATCATTACCAATCACATGACCAACCTCCTCTCACCAATCCTGCGCTCGGTCCTACAGAGTACAGGAGGCGATTCTGATCTCGTCCCCCCTTCGGGGAACTGGCTCGTATGAAAAGAGTTGGCAACATCACCAACCATCTGCTGCTAGCAATGAGGTCCCTAGCCACATGATAATCTTGAGCTCCACATGCTCTGAACTCCCAGAATGTCAAGGTACGCACTCCTATCAAAGCCATCATCTCTGCGTGAAAGGCTCCCAGCCTCTCATCCAAAATCTCTAGAATACCCTCCTTGACCGTACCAAAAATCACAGGAGTTAGGTCCAAGATACCACGTGTGATCTCAACTGATACAAACTCTCTCATCCGCTCCTCGAGCTGCTCGGTCCCTAAACACGAGCCTGAACGCTCTCCGGCGCCTGATCCGCCCACTAGTATCTCACGCAGTGTCACCATGCTGCAAACATAACACAATAACTATCAAGATACACATCACTGCTGCGGGATCACACATACAAGCACTAAAAGTTTCCCGGTTTCATCTCAACCCTTCTTGAATAGAGTATCAATCCTCTGCTTTCAGTAGTATAGGCCCCTACTACCTTCCACATCTATTTGTACTTTCCTCAAGAATTGCTTCGACTACACCAAGTCCCTTTCACTACAACTAACACTGCTCCCAACACTACTCTCATCCTAGGCTTACCCTAATGAAATCTCCGACCCAACCAGTCCTCAGTTGCTGAAGGTCTCCTCGTGATGCCAAATAGCCGTCACCTGAATATCATCACATGTAACGAGGCTCGGATAATCCTTCGAGTAAGGGACTCATTCCTACAACGGTTTGACTCAGACGAGAGTTGCGCAATAGGGTCAAATCCAATACTTTAAGATTATTCAACCCTGATTACGTGGGACTTAACGTATTCACCTAATAGCTAACTCTCACCACTTAGAGTCTCACAAAGCATAGAGCAAGCAGCATTCAGACAAAGGAAAATCTAATAACAACATAATCGAGCAATCAAATTCACAGATCAAGAATCTATACTAGCATGCGACATCAGCTCATATACTCCGACATAAACTAAACAGGCTATCCAACTACTGTCTAACCAATACTATCCTACAACTCAAAAGCACATATAACAAGCACATAAGGAATCCTCTCTAGATCCTTAGTCCTAATCTAGCATGTTGTTTTACTAACTGATAATCATAACATAACTTGTATGGGTAATTTGGGATAACATACTTGAGCTCGGCTGATTGCATGCACCATACCCTTTCCTCTTTTCGAAATTCTTATTTTCTAAAATTCCTTTTTCTTTTTCTAAACCACTTTTTCTTTTCTCGCAACAACTTAGCTTTACAAAAATTGATTTTTTTTGGAATATTTTTATACCAATTCCTCAGTTTAAGTCCAGACACACCCGAAAGTATGTATGAATCCCTCAAACCAAGGCTCTGATACCAACTTGTAACGACCCAAAAATCACATATAAAAGTTTCCTTTAAACCATTACTAAAACCATATTTATAAAATCATAACATAAGTCATATCATAAATTCAGAGTATCCATTCAAAAATATGTTCTTATTATCAGAGTAAAACATCTCAGGCAGAATAATCAATGGTATGTGCCAGGCGATCAACCCGAGCTCTTCCCTCCACTATCGGAAGTACCTGAAACAAAAACTGAAAATTGTAATCACGAAGCTTAGTAAGTTCCCCAACCTACCACATACCATATAATAACATATAAACTAATATTGGGCCCCCACCTGCTGCATCGGGACTTACCCGCCATCGGACTCCTTCCGGCATCGGGCCCCGCTTGGTATCAGGCCCCACCTGGCATCGAGCCCTGCTCGGTATACATAGATGTCTCTTTTAGGCTCCGCTTGTCTCCGGGCCTCGCCCGCTGAGCATATACAAGCATATAAATAGCACATAACAAATATGCTAACATACTCTACAATAGTCCTGTACTAAGGCCTCGCTTATCTTGGGCCCGCCCCTGTCCTACTACGGATGAGTCATAAAACCCCATCAATGCTCCTGTTGCTAGTCAGATACGGGTCCCTGCCCACACTCACTCATCTCCTAACTTGGGCCTTACCCCTGCTCTGCTACTAATGAGATACGGAACCCCGTCCATACTCTGCTAGTGATGACATACAGGACCTCGCCTACACTCACCTCCCTACCAGGCACATACAAGTATCACACAGACAACAAGTATAATCTATCGTGCAACATACATCGGGCTTACCCCACATCAGACCTTGGTTTGGAATGTCATACACATAAACCTATCTCAGGTACCTGCCCGGCATCGGACCTTGGTCCAGAACATAACACTAGCACATAGTGCCTAGGGCTATCCACCGAGTCTTCCTTCTATACGCAAGCATAAACATAGATATAAACATAATGGGCCGACATTGTGGCCGTAGACCCATGCACATAGTGAGGAGACTCACATCGCACTGCTGAAGACTTGCGGAACACTTCTGACTGCTAACTGGCACTTTTAAACCGCTGACCCTTCGGCTTCCTGAACTATCAATACCCAACAACAATTAGACCACAATAATCCAAAACTCAACCCTGATCAAACTTGGTCAAAGTCAACGGTCAAAGTCAACATCCAGCTGACCTGACTCGACGAGTTGGTCTACCAACTTGTCGAGTCGATACTCCTCCAATCCCAACACAACCCCGACTCCACTCGTCGAGTCTAGAAAGAACTCGACGGGTTCCCCTTTAACCATACAATCGGGACCATCATCATCCGACTCGCTGAGTTGTATGAACAACTTGCCGAATCCATCTTCATAAATTAAGGAGATTGCGTTGGACTCGTCGAGTTCTTCCTTGAACTCGTCGAGTACGATGAACATCATGACCCTTACGGACTCAGACTGGCCGAGTCCCCTTCCAAACTCAACTCCTACACTTAACAGAAGGGTTTGGGGGCAAGAACTGGCCTGACTCACCGAGTGCCACAACTAAATTGCCGATTCTCCCAATGACCAATGCTATTCAGATGATTTTAGACAAACTTAAGGCATCCAAGACCCAGATCTAGCCTCCTAAGGTCGGGATATCACACAATGTTGCTACCTTTGCACCCTTGCATGGCCCTTTTTGCTCAAAAGGCCATAATAACCACTTAATCTTTGCATGCGTAAGTTTGATGGCATAAAGCTCCCACCTTTATGCCTTTACTTTACTAAAGACCCTTAGATCTGAAAGGATCTGGCTTGGGAACATCCAAGTCCCACAAGGCATCATTCTTGGTCCATAAATGTAACGCCCGGGTTTCATGGCTAAGCATTTTTAACAATGTAATAGTCTAGGTCAACTATTGTAACTATTTTTGATGTAATAAAGATGAAATATTTTAATTCTATGTGAATTATGTGTATTTGTGTTCTTATTACTTTATTATAAATATATATTTAATAAAGAATAAAAATAAGCATCAAAATTAAAGTGTAAGATAAGTCTGATATCTTTACATAAAGTTGTAGTGGTCAAAACAAGGATTCCTAGGATATAAAGAACACCGAAATACGAGTTATAACGAAGAAGTTAAAACCTATCGAAGTTTCGCGACAGAACCGACACAATACCAGAAAGCGTAAATAGTGAATTTATGATAGAGCGAGATTTAGCCTTAGCGATCTAAAAAAAAGTCGTAGAATACGTTAAACCGAGAGCGTCCAAAAAAAGAACGCCCAAATATGACTTCATATGAGGAAGTTATGATTTTTTGAAGTTTCGGCTTAGCAGTGTACAACCCGAAATTCGAATATTATATCGAGCTATTTTTAGCCGACACAACCTAAACGAGAATCGAAGATCTCGTTAAGAGTAGCATAACGAGAAAAAGATGGGAGAAAACGGATGTCAAATGAAGAAGTTATGAGAATTTAACGGAACAATCATGTCCCGGCCTGCTAATAATATAACTTTTAAAATAGATTCAAAATTAGCCGACAAAGTCTAAACGAAAGTTGCAGAGTACATTCCCACCTTCGCGTGGATATAAAGAACGCCGAAAACGGAGCCCGTACACGAAAGTTACGAATTTTTATAGTCGAAGCATGAAATTGCGAAGTTTGTTGCTAAATCGATGACGTGGCAGCACCACAACCATCCGATGATGGTCTCAGAAGTCTCTTCGGATTGCGACACGTCGCCCCTCGCATTAATCCCAGTGTCTGAGATCGGAACGCGCCGCGTACGCGAACCTTTCCCTCTGTCCAGCTTGAGCCACGTCGCACTGTCTGGAGCTTGCCACCTGCTGACCTTATCCAAGACTACGCCTCGCGTAGTGCTGTTGAACGCCCCGCGTAGAGCGAAGCCTCGCACCTATAAAAGGGGGTGCGAGGGCAGCCGGTTTTTCACACCAAATCTTCTTCTCTCTCTAGATTTCTTTCTCTCTCTAAGGTTCCAAACCCTCCCTAAAGTCTAGGTGAACCCCTAGCACCCTACGGAAGCCCCGAGGCTCCCGGAGTCCCGAAAAAAAGGGTCTTTCGGTTTCCAAACGCTACTCCAAATAAAGCCCGGTTTTCTTTAAAATCCGCTGTAAGTGAGCTACGCTTACGCAATTTTTAATATAGCTTTCAAATAATTATAGGAATGTTATTAGGTCCTTAAAATAATTATTTGGGCTATTATTATGAGTTATATTGAGTGTTATTTAACGCTTATATAATAATAATAATAATAGCTAGACTATTAAGTGAGTGCATAGTTACTTTCAGCTTACATATAGATATGAAATATTTTGTATAAATTACGTGTTATGTGTGCATATTATTTGAATACTTGCTATCTATACTGGATGAACGTTTTTATACATGTTTTCAATGATTTAAACTGTATATGTATTTTATATCTACGAAAATGTTGGGGTAAAACATGGGTAGATGTAATAGGTGATGTGCAATAAAATGATGAGAGGCCTCGATGTTGATGTTGTTGATTCTGTCATCTAGCGGAGTATGGATGACGACAACAGACTCTTCTAGACAGTCCAGTTGAACGCTGGCAGGCTCGTAACCTGTAGGTGTTTGTGAACGATGTGTTCACCGGTGTACTCCATCCCCCACATGGTTGCCTTTAGGAAATTTATTGCTAAGGAATCCCCTTAGCAGAACTGTCCATCCCGATGATGATCCTTAGGCTAGGTCCCTTATGATAGGTGTTTAGGGACGTAAAGTGAAGATAACGGGAACGTGTAATCGGGTTATTGTTGGTTGATGAAATTAATAAACTTATTTATTGTGGGTTGAAAACCCTAAGTGCTCACTAGGCTCTCAAGCCTGACCCACTCAGTTTCTTGTATTACAGGTAATGGCGCATGAGCATAGATGTGATGTTTTGAATGAAGGATTACGGATATAGGCATGTAGATACGAAATAATGTAGTAAGGCTTATATTGTACTGTTTATGCTTTTGATCTATATCGAACATGACATCCCAAGTATTTTAATGAAATACATTTCTTTGGAAATGCTTTTGATAAATCTTTATCATAGTTTGTTTTGGGACAAATTCCGCAACACTTTTATTTAAAATGTTACTCTGATTTTTAAACAAAGCATAAACAAAATCGGTCTTTTCTAGCCATGAAAATGGGGATGTCACAGTTGGTATCAGAGCATTAGTTTAAGCGAACTAGGAATTTGTAGGATTTCTAGACTTAAACTTAGAATGCTAAGAGATAATTGTGAGGTGTGAGCACTAGCTTATTTTAGGAACTATGCCTACAATGCTTTTATGTGCTAAATGCTTTGTGCCTGACATGCTATTATTTGTTCGGATCTATGGTTTGTTGCCGACCGGATCTGGAAACCTTATGTGTTTAGGATTCTAAACGTACGACTACGATATTAGAACCAGCATATAAACGTTTCGGAGAGATAAGGATGATTTAAAAGTCTATCCTAAATAAAGATCTAAATTCACCTTATTCGGTGTATAGATCAAGATGGAAAGGATCCGTAGCGGAAACATGAATGCAAATGTGAACAGAAACCAACCCCCAGTGGTTCAGCAAATACCTGTTGTAGAAGAAGTTGCACCCGAGCCAATCACCATGGCTGGAGGACAAGCCATGATTCGGGCTATGCTAGCTGAACAAAGGGAAGAAATGAGACAGATGTTCCACGAAAATAGGGACGAACCTACCATACATGTTGAGCCGACCAAGCCAATTCCCGATTATAACCCCCGGAATACGCCACGAAGTGCCCGTGAAGCCCGGAAAATTTATGTTTTCGGTTTCAAAGCCCGACCCTCGCAGAGCCCGGTTTCTCAATAAAACTCCCGGTTTTATTAGAAACGATCATTTTAGGAAACGAATTGCTGCCCGGTTTTCATTAAAACAGGTGAAGTGCTTTAAGTGTGGAGAAATAGGGCATTACGCCAATAAGTGTACGATTCCCAAGGAGGTGTGCTACGGATGTAAAGAAGAAGGCCATATTTCTAAGAATTGTCCGAAGAACAATGAAGTAACAAGGCCAAGTGCATCATCAATGCTAAAGGAATTTTAGGATATCCTTGACGAAGCGATTAATAACACTAGGAAGTAGAAGTAAAGACTTGATACCCGAAGATCAAGTTACGAAGTAGTAATGTGAATAGTAACAAGTGGTTTTGCCTATGATAGGAATAGTATAGGGTAAACTTGAACCTTTGTGTAATCATTTCAAGGAAATAAAATAAACCCTGGTTTTTTCGTCTAATGAATAGAATGGTTGATGTAATTTTTGAAGTTGTCCCAATCATCTGGAATTTCCATCACCAACCAAGTTGAAGTAGAGTTGATCATTGAAGATACGCGTGAAAGAAGTCCTAGTAGAGTCTAGGAAAATTTTATGATTAATTGGACACATTTGTATATGTTAAATTGTTTTGTGATTTTAGGAATTGGGGACTGCGAGACAGTACTTGGGACAAGTATGAGTAGGTGTGAATAGAGATCTATACTACTAGAAGCACAGGACTTGTACTTAGATCAGGCAACTCGCCGAGTCCATAAGTGGACTCGACGAGTCGAGTCGGGGTTGCCCCACGATTCGTGTCAGGTGTAACTCGTCGAGTGGAAGGATGACTCGACGAGCCAAGAGAGGCTAAAAGGATTCAAAGGACCCGCATGGACTCGCCGAGTCGCCCACATGCACTCGACGAGTCGGGTTAAAGTTGACCGTTGACTTTTGTTGACTTTAGGGTTCTGGTCAAGACTAATTTGGGAGAGTTCAGGGAAGGGTAGAATGGCCTTCTACCCAGACTGTAGAGATGAGATCATGAGAGAGTATTGATCGGGAATGTTATTTGAATAATAGGAGGAGGCTAGGTCGGGACGTTGAGCATGAGAGTTTATCCGACTTCATTGAGGTGAGTCTTCTCACTATACTGTACCTGGAAGGGTACTTATGTGTGACCGGAAGGTCATGTATGCTATTAGATGTATAAGTTGTATGTTGTTATGTGATATGTATGTGTTATGTATGTTATGTATGTTATGGACCGAAAGGTCAAGAGGTTATGGATCGGTAGGTCAAGAGGTTACAGACCGGAAGGTCGATACAGGTAGGACCGGAAGGTCTACCAGAATTTGGGACGGAAGTCCCTGAGACGCATGGATCGGAAGATCCTACAAAGTTATGGACTCGAAAGGCGTATGTGTGGTATGTGGTATTTTGGGGAACTCACTAAGCATTTATGCTTACAGTTGCTATGTTATGCGTTTCAGGTACTAGCAAGGATCGCGGGAAGGCGCCCGCATGATCCGTACACACTTATAGAGTTTTTGTCATTTATATTCTGGGGACATGTTTTGTTATGATACAGCGATACATTATGTTTTATGATTATCGTGTGAATGAAAGTATGATTTAAAAATGAAAAATTGTTTTGAAATTTCACGTGTTACAATTCTGAGATACTCTATGATGGTATTTGTATAGGATCATAAATGTCTCTAAGGATCCTAACTATTTGGATTGAAATCCTGGTCAAAGGCTCGAGGAATTGGGCCTTTGATTGCAGCTATGTTGGTCGTCTGATTATGGTTGTCGGGGTTGTTTGGTCTTTTGGAGGGATTTTTTATCGCCAAGATCAATATGTGAGTTATTAGGATCCTGGTCTCTGGTGAGATCCTAAGGGAAGACTCTAATTTTGCTAATGCATCTGCCTCAGTGTTATCTTCTCTAGGAACTTGATTTGGACTAAAAGCTTCAAATTTGGAGTCAAATTTTTTTTTGAATTTGAAGGTATAGTTCTAGTCTTTTGCCTTTAATTGCATAGAACCCATTAAAGTGGTTAGTTATTAATAATGAATCGACATATACCTGAGGATCCTTGATTTGAAGATCCTTGGCCAGTTGTAGCCCCATGATTAGTGCTTCATAGTCTGGAGCATTGTTAGTTGCTTGGAATTCACAACTAACTGCCTGGGGTAGGATGTCCCCTATGGCAATTTTAGTATGGTCGGTAAAATCATCATCAGGAAGGGCCAAAATGCTTTTACGAGAGACAACTATTGGACCAATGAAAAAAGAATTACCTTCTGATCACAAGATAGCACAAGAAAAGCAAATAAGAACTGATAGTAGATTATGAAACTGATCACTTGTATTTATATTGGACCAATGAATACGATTTGACTGTTAACGGCTAGCAAACTATCCATTGGATTTCAAATTACCTAGCTGTTAAGGGTTAAAACTGAAAATTACTACTCTCTCTCCTTTTATCTATTTACTTTAAGTTATTAATTTAATATTTACAAACTAACTCCTATATTTCAAGGAATAACTTGGGGGAAATTGTTAGGGCCAGGATCCTTACAATATTTAGGAACCTTAAATATCCAGGATCCTCAGCTACTTCAGGATCCCGACTAATTAATCTTATTTTTTTATGAATATTTATAATGGTCATATTGTGTCTATAACTCACACGTGTGCAGAAGTAGTCAAGGGAAGACCAATTCTCAACTAAGAATTATCTCAACAATGCTAAAGACCCGGAATACTTGGTCAAATAACGTTCGTGAACCTGGTCATAGAGGATCCCGGAAAAATTGGACACTGTTCTTTCACTAGAAGCTTACTCCACGAAATGTTTTATTCATTCTTACTTACAATTCACTGTAATCAATATTTTATATCAATAAAATCAACAAGGCATGTGATCATTATCACCTCCCAAGGTTTTATGTCGGAGATCCTAGCAAGGATCAAGGGCTTTCCTTCTAAACCATCGTGTCACTTTCTTTTATCATTTGCAATTACATATTCTGAACATGACTACCTCTCATTCAATTTGGATGATTTGCACTTAGGTAGTTTTTGACCAAAACACCAAGATACCGATCTAACAGATCATAACAGCATACGAGCATATCAGAACCAGGATAACAATCCAAAGGGCTGGCCTTGGTGCCTTCAACCCATAAGTACAGTAAGGAAAAGTCACCTTGCACCGCCAATTACACAGACGATCTCTGGCTACTGGCTGCCAGATCCTCGAATCACCAGCATCAAGATAGCAACCCATCAACAACTAAATCCATGAACAATCTCCGACTGCAGATCCATTATCACATGCGTGCTAATAGATATCAAAATGACAATCCATTAGCATCTAGCCACTGACTCATACTATGAGTCCAATTTAGGGTAAAAGACCTTTTTACCCTTCCTCAAGCATAGCCCAAAGCCAAATCCCAACTAATGACAAAAGGCCCAACATCAAAATATACTCCTTAAGTCCGATTTTGGCCTAATTTTCCAAATTGGGCCTAATTCCTTTCATGGCTTTCACTCAAGAAGATCCAGCAAGTCAAAAACCCAAACCATAAAATCCCAAACGGCCAAACACAACCCAATGCAAACCAAACCAAAATCTTTATCCAAAAAGACTGAAATTACATCAAGGTCCACACTTGGCCTAATTTTCCAAATTGGACCCAACTCCTTATTGGGCCTTATCTAAAGGTTTGATCCTCTAATTAGCCCAAAATAAACCTTTTTAGATAGTCAATTAGGGCCCAAGTATCAAAGCCCAACAAATGGCCCACTAACTGAGGCCCAAAGCAAAGAAGCCCAAAACAGGAGTATACGCGGGGCGTACGCTGGAGGTACACTTAGCGTACACGAGACCTCACATTGACCAAGTTACAGGGAGGTTGACCAAGTATGCGGGGCGTACTCCTCCCTGCGTTGGGCGTACCCTCGCATAGCCCAAAACATTGTTAAGTTCTTAATGGCTTAAGCCCTTAAGCCCAAACTTCAGATCCATGACTAGAAAGCACTCTAAAACCATAAAGTCTCAAACTTTAAGACTTTGGTCGACCAAAAAAGGCTTAATACTTGGTCTTAATCCATTAAGACCTCCTACAAAGAACAAGGGACCAAACTAGCTCAAGGGACCATATTTTTATATCTTAGAACCCATCCTAGGGTCTGAAAGGACATCCCAAAACATCTAAAATGAAGCATGCATAACAATAGGATTTTGCAAAAATAAGAACACCAAAAAGCTACTACAGCAAGATCTAAGCAATCTAAGCACAAAGGTAGAAGCTTTTTAAATATTGATCCAAGATCTATAAGCTTGTTTCACTCTTTACTCACCTTGATGCAACTTTTTCTCCAACCACACAAGAAGCACACTCTTAGCTCATACAAACACTCTAGAGAATCTAGGGTTTTGCCAAAATGATGCAAGGACTTGGAGGCTGGAAAAAGATGGGAGAAATGGTCCATAAGATGCTTAAATACCCCCACCAACATCAAGAATTAGGGTTTTCACCTGGACATATGTACTACATGCATACATATGTGTATGCCAAGCGCACTAGGCACGTCCTAGTATGCTTAGTGTACTCACATGTACGCCCAGCGTACAGCTCCTGCTCTATACTTTACCATTTTGCCACTAGGGCTTCCCATGGCCACTTCATTCCAATCCAAGGACCAAAAGTGACATAATTAAAACTTAAGGGACATATTTTAAATTACTTGAAAACTGGGGTGTTACATTGATCCTTGCTAGGATCTCTGACATAAAACCATGGGAGGTGATAATGATCAGCTGCCTAGTTTGATTTTATTGATTTGAAAATATAACTAAATAGAGATGATGATGAGAATATGAGTACAAGTGTTTTTGTAGCTCTAAGTGTGTAAGGTGTATAAAGGTTGTGCCCGTTGTGTGTCATTTAAAAGTGTATTTATAGTTTAGGTTAAGTAACTATAAGTCCGAAATTTCTGGTATCCTGCTGAGATGGTATTAGCATGTTCTTTGACTTGGTATTTCTGGGTCTTAAGCCTGATTGGAACATTTCTTCATTGAGAATGAGTCTTATGTTGACCATTTCTACACATGTGAGAAATAAACAATAAATATAGCCATTAAACTTGTTAAGAAATAATAATGGCGATGTTCAGGATCATGATGTATGTTCGGGATCCTGAGACTCCTTTATGATCCGGGATCCTGGATAGGTTTACGGATCCTTAGATATCTTTGAGATCCGAGACACTAGATAGGATTGAGGATCTTGGCCCTAATATATATATATATATATATATATATATATATATATATATATATATATATATAATGTGGTGTTGATTATGATGGCATGTGCGGAATATGAATGATCTAGTGAATCATCATGTAAAATCAAGAACACAAGGAGTAAATAAATCTTTTTAAGCTTATATTAGATCTAGAAAGAATATACAAATGAGTTTGTACAAAGTTTTTCTCTCTCTATCTATTTATCTATCTCTCTCTCTCTCTCTCGTCTAACACTCCAAATGGTTCCTTACATAAAATGAGTGCCACTCACTGCCTTATAAAGGAAAGACAACTCATTACACATACAAGTGGGTAAACCCTCATCCAACCGTGACTTTGCACCCCTAACATTCTCCCCTTCAAAGTTAGGATTGGATGCCATGGATTTAGTTTCCAACGAGCTAGCTCCCCTTAAATTAACACCGGTCTTCAAATCCGCAAAAAACGTACCCGAGAAACCCGCTTCGAATACCCATCATTCTCCCCCTTTTTATAATCAAAAAATGATTATAAAATTCATTAAGGATGAGAAGCGCCAGATGAATGAACAATACAATACTCCCCCTTGATGTGTACCAAAAATGACTCACCAAAAATCTTGCACGGAAAAACAATCAAGAAAAAAGCCTCAAAAAATTTCCAATTTGTGAAAATTTTTGACTTTTTTGGTGAAAGTTGCAAGATTTTTCAAAAACCGGGTAAAAATTGTCATTTTCTGAATTCTGTAGGGACCCATTGCGCCAAAAATAGCCAAATATGCAAAACTCTCGCCTATTTGCGAAATTAGGCATAAATCGTAAATTCGCACAAACTGTAGGGACCATAAATGAATATTCTCAATTTCTCAGCTAAATCAGTCCATTTTCGAATATTGGTATGAACTTCCAAATGTTCGAAATTTCATGGACTAATTTTTACAATTCTTCTCTTTGTTCTCGAAACATGCGAAAGATACCCCAAAATGTTGAAACTTCACCTCATATTCGAAATTGGGTAAAAACGGTTGAATTGTCGAAAGTTTAACTATTTTCGAAGTTGTTAAAAATTCGAAAGATTTAGGGCTGATTTCGAAAATGTTCCATTTTTTTTAAAACATACGAAAGGTTGTGCCATCTGTCGAATGTTTATTAAAAGGTGTTTAACATTCGAAAGTTTAGGGACCATTTATGAAACTTTACTTTCTTCTTCTTCAATTCATACGAAATTACATCCCTTCGTAAGAAATCTCAGCCCATATTAAGGAAAAAAATTTCATTCAAATTAACGAAGTCGAAGTCATACGAAGACTTTCTAATGAACAGTAACCACTTCGTTACTTGCAACCAAACTTTCGTAAACATCAGTTCTTCTCCAAAATTGATCTTGTTCATTCCCAAACGAAACCCAATAATCATTATATCATCGACATTCAACAAAATCAAAACGAAGCCTCATTGACATCCCATGTCGACAACAAAAGCCATTGAAATATCGATTATCTATTTCACAATCACTTCCCAAACCATCATTCTTTGACCTATCTTCGATTTCCAGTACATGTTCCAATTTTAAAGCATTCGACCATCAATTCTTCGTATCTATTCACAAATCATCTACCCAATATTGATTTTTAGATTTCTCAAACATTTGACTATTACTCCTTTGAAATCAATTCCAAAATTCCACATTGAAGGCTGTTTGACATTTAAACCATCGACAGTCAATCCATTTGTTCTTCCCCAGTCGATTCGTTATTAACCCAATAGTCCAAAAAATTCAAACTCAATCAAGTTTTCAGAATCAATTTCGACCTTACCATGCAACACCAACCATCGAATCCATCATAATTTCGAATCATCAATCACTGAAACGAAAGCTAAATAACCAATTTTGACTTTTGTTTCTTATGTGTTGACTTCCAAATCAGAGGAGAACAAGTGGAATCAAAAAACTAAATCGACCATCATCCTACACAAATCAACTGACTCCTAATATCGAAACACCTTGAATCAATTTTCGATTTTATCACTCGAAATTTGAAATCAAAAATCGAAACATAAGCATCTGTTGACTTCAAACAAAAATCAGAATACAACTTTCAACTGTGATTTCGATTTCAGTTACTCAACAATCAGTATTGAAATTGATTTCAAAAAGATCCGATTTAAATAACAACTATCGATAATCATTCGTTCGTAAGGAATAAACTCAGGAACACCAAAATGTACAAGTAGGTGAAGCATATGAAAATGAATGAATGAAATTCTTCATATACACTTTTGATTTTGATTTAATAAGATTTGGATTTAAAAACTATTATATCGAATTAGAAAAGAATGATTGGCCTCACGTTTATATAAAATCAGATTCCTTGAATTATAGGCTGAGTAAGATGAACAGTACCCACAAATTTAGAATGGGCTTGAACTAATTGATCAGA
Source organism: Lactuca serriola (assembly GCF_051521515.1). Taxonomy (NCBI): domain Eukaryota; kingdom Viridiplantae; phylum Streptophyta; class Magnoliopsida; order Asterales; family Asteraceae; genus Lactuca; species Lactuca serriola. The sequence goes on from NC_136411.1 coordinate 356,482,615, forward strand.
TTAATGGATTTGAATTTGTGAAAATGATTTTAATTTTGATGATCGATAAAAAAAATAATTTGACTAACAATGGGGTTTGAAACGAAATAGATCCAATGAATCAAGATGATCAAAAATGAAAAACGCAACACACGAATAAAAATCATGGACGTTTTGGAATCCATTTGAATATTTGAGATACCTTTTTGACGAATCAAGATCCATTTTCAACGAACGAATCGAATTTAGAAGATCATGGTTCTTTTGTTGGAATGAGAAAATCTCCAATTTGAACATTGTACCACCGACTATTCGTGATGTACAACTTGTTCTTCGTGTTCTTCATCAAACCAAAAACATCTTCAAAAGAATCACCAACATATTTGGGTTTTGACTTCAAATTCAATGCAACACTTAGAGATTGTTGCTTTGGAACCCAAATTTGCTTCACGGATTTAGACTTCACAACATTTGACGATTTTTGTGAGTAAACCTGCTTGTTTTTACGATTGATCTTCTTCTTTTTGTTTCTCATCTTTTTGCATCTTGAAGACTTGATTTCATGAACAAACCCACTTTCCACAACTTGAACATTTTGAGTTTGAATCAAATCTTTTGGAGTTTGATACTTGTGAATTTCTTGAATCATCGGCTTCCGATAAGGAATCATTCCTTCAAACGAATCACAAGAAAAAAAAATATCATCGGTTTGAACCTCAATTGAGCAAAAAACCTTTTCATCATGAGGAACTCCTTTTTCTTGAACATCAAGAACATCACATTGAAATCCATTGTCAAGAACTTAAACAAACTTAAGAGCACAAAGATCATTTGGGTCTTCAATAAGAGAAACATATTTCTTATTGAACAAATGTTTTTCTTCTCCATTCTTATCATTACTACGAGTTGATATGGACCATGAAATATCAGCCACCATTTGATCTCACAAAGTGGTTGAAATATCAAGCTTCCATGAGCATCCTTTAATCCTCCATAAGAAACCATAGTTTTCCAATATATCAACTTGTTTAACACCAACCCATAATATTGATCTTTATTGACTTTGTATTTGGTATCTTCAACGATCACAATCCAAGAACTGTAAGGCAAATTCACTATGATCACAAAAACTTCAAGATTTCTAGAGAAAGAAAGTGATTTCAAATGGGTTTTCTAGAGAGAGAAAGTGATACAAACAAGTATTCTAAAGATAGAAAGTCGAATTAAAGATCAAATCAAGAAAAAAATTCGATTTCTAGAACACAAGACACTCTCTAAACACGAAGATCAATAAGAACATGAAGAATCACCAAATCAAGATAGCCATCAAGGATCAATTCTTGATCCAATCAAGAACACCCACTCTGATACCAATTGATGTGGTCTTGATTACGGTGGCATGTGCGGAATATGAAAGATCTAGTGAATTATCATGTAAAATCAAGAACAAAAGGAGTAAATAAATCTTTTTAACCTCATATTAGATCTAGAAAGAATATACAAATGGGTTTGTACAAAGTTTCTCTCTCTTGTCTAACACTCCAAATGGTTCCTTACATAAAATGAGTGTCACTCACTTCCTTATAAAGGAAAGACAACTCCTTACACATACAAGTGGGTAAAGCCTCATCTAAGCGTGACTTTGCACCCTAACAATATATATATATATATATATATATATATATATATATATATATATATATATATATATATCTGGTTACAATGAGGACTCAAAAAGTGATGATGATTGGGAGGAATATGCTCCACCATCCATTTCATAAAGGTCATAAATGTCAAACCCAAATACTTGGCCGTGGTGCGTTCACATGTGATTCACGTTCAGGGTAACTAATACAGACTCGGAGATTTAATCACATGCGCCGAACGTCCAATAAACGTCATTTAAATGAGTTTTATTATTTATTTTCGTTTATTTTTTTATTTTTTCATTAAAAAAGCAATATTTGAAAAAAAAAATAGATATATGCTCGGTTTCAACGTTTTTAATTTTTTTTAATTTTATTATTGTTATTAATTTTTAAAAATTATTATAATTTTCTTGTTTTCTTTCCTTTTTTCGTTCTTTTTAAATAATTTTACTACATAGTTGAAGGTATTTGTGTTTTTATTTATTTATTTATTTATTTTTTAAACTAAATATCGATTTATGTTTTTAATATTTAACAATTATAAAATTTTAAATAAGAAGAATATTAAGGATAATAATATTTTTTGTTCATACTTTTTTTTATCATATTATTTTTGGATCAAAAAAATTTGAATTATTTTATTTTAATTAGTATTTTGAATCATATGATTTTGAATCAATAATATATTCAATTAAATGTAGTTCATAAAAATTATGCATCATTATATATTTTGGATCATTTAATTTTGAATAATAAAATATATAATTAAGAATTATAAAATATTATGACTTTAAATATTTTTAGATCATAACAAATTAAGAATCATAAAGTAGTTGAATCAATTTTTTTTATATGATAAATATTCTGAATCATCATAATTAGGATTATATTATGTTTCATAATATTTTGAAAAATTAATATTTCATTTAAATTTCTATGATTTTTGGAGAAGTTTTTTTCAGGATTTTTTTATAAAAAGAAAATTTTTCTCAAATTTTCATTATTATGCTCATTTTGTAGAGAATTAAATTTTAAAAAATTTTATTTTTTCAAATTTTTTTAAAAGAAAAAATAAAAGTAAATAAAAAAGAAAAAAAAAACCCAGTAAATAACAGCATGACACGTGCTTATAGAGTGAGATCGTACCACGTTCGACGCATTGACACGGCTGAAAGAGTCTTGACTTCTATGTACACCAAATATTCATTTACATTTTTAACCCTCATATTTTATAAATTACACTTGCATCTTTTCTAATTTTTACACAATCAAGCTTCGGTTTTTAACATAGGCAGAATTTTGTATACGCCCTCGCTAAACAGCTAAATATCGTATTTGCCCAGCCTAAATTCCAAATATCGTGTTTTCCCTTCTTAATGTTTTTTAATATCATATATACCCAAATCTATTTTTTTATTTTTATTGATTTTTAATTTTTTTGCCATTTTAAAATCATTAAAGCTAAAAAACATTTGAAATAGACAATTCTGCCCTTGCTTCTAAATTTCAAAATCATACACACGTAAACAGGGATTATCGATCGCAGATTCATCCTTCCGTCTTCCTTCCGATCATAGCCCCCTTCCGTCTTGTAGCTTCCTTCCAATCGCAGCTTCCTTCCGATCGTAGCACACAACATTTATCTTCCCCCCTGTTGTCCCGCAATCATATCATTACATCAGGTGATGTCGACTTCAAGCTATTCCTATTTTCCATCTCTTCACTTTCGTTTTTAAGGTTGCTAGTTTCAATTGTTCACATTCTTTTAACAATCAGCTTAGTTATGTTGTATTTGATAGCTTAGTTGTTTTGATTTGAGCTACAATCAGGTTTCTAGTGAACTTCTTTGTTATTTCGATTTTGGTATTACATAAGCCTACCATGTATTTTGTTGGTTGTTAACTCTTTAAAAGTATGTTTTATTAATTCGATTTTGCTATTAGATCAGCTTACAAATAAGCCTCACATGTCTACGAGGCCAAAAAAGAAAGTGGCAATGAAAAACCATAAGAAAGTTACTGTAGCTCATGAGATAAAAACCATTCCTGATTCTGAAGAACATGAACAAACCACAAGCCCTCCTGTTTATGAACCTGAGAAGATCCTAATTCATGAAAATCAATGGTCTAAACCCTTCAAGTGGTAGTGAGTTAGTAATTACAACTTGTTACAATAATCGATAAAAAATTCAGAAGCTCTTTTTGATCATCTTATAGGTGTCTTTTATAAAGAATGTGACTTGTGGTTGATGATTAGATTAGGTTGAGGAACAAAGAAAGAGAAGAGAATGACTGTTGGTTTTATATATTTTAGTGGAAATCAATGGTTTTGCTTCCTGTGCCTTGTTATCTAGTATGTTGTTTATCCATTTTTTCCTTAAATCTTTTGAGCAAATAGCACCCAATAACAATAATGTTACCTATTCCCAATTTACCCTTGATGTAATCATAGTTTTAAGTTATGTTTTCAGAGAGAATACCTGTTGTGATATGTTTTCAGAGAGATAGAGAGATGTTAATGATCTCATCATATGTATTTTGTTAAACATGGTCACGATAACTAAAATTAGAAACATAGAATACCTGTTGAAAACTAGTAATGCCTTGTTAGCAGCCAGTTAACTAGTTAACAATTTCATCAATGAAAATGACATCATATGTATTTTGTTTTAATTAGTAAGTTTGCCATCCTTAATTATTAAGTTTGACATGTTTCTGTGTTGCTGTTGTTGTAGGTTACTAAAGCTGAAGGTGGGTTACAAGCCACAAAAGAAAACATACCTAACACCTTCAAATTCACTACATCAAATGAAGAGATATAAAAGCAGGGCTAAATTCAAGAAATAGCATTATACTTTGAGAAATTAATAAGATATAGCATTGAACTTTCATAGTTTTGTAATAGTTAATTACACTAGCTATATTTTTTATCTCGGTACTTTTTAATTGTAATATATATAATTTTTGTCCATAAAGAATATATTTGGAATTAATTATAGTTTAATCCCTGTTTTTTTAAATTTGGTACTTATTACGTTTTGGTGCTTATATTTTTTAAATTTACACTAATTACTATTTGGTCCTTATACTTTTTAATTTTGCAATTATTACAGGTCGGTCCCTGGACCTTAAATTTGCACTTATTACAGTTTGGTCCTTGGTCTTTAAATTTGCACTTATAGCAGTCTGGCCCCTGGTCTTTAAATTTGCATTTATGACAGTTTGGTCCCTGGACTTTAAATTTGCACTTATTACAGTTTGGTCCATGGTCTTTAAATTTTCACTTATGACAGTTTGGTCCTTGGACTTTAAATTTGCACTTATTACAGTTTGGTCCCTAGTCTTTAAATTTTCACTTATGACAGTTTGGTCCCTGGACTTTAAATTGGCATTTATTACAGTTTGGTCTCTTGTTTTTAAATTTGAACTTATGATAGTTTGGTCCCTAGACTTTAAATCTGCACTTATTACAGTTTGGTCCCTAGTCTTTAAATTTGCACCATATATACAAATTTGATAACAAATGCAAATCCATGAAAGAAAAAAATATCAAAATATTTGTTTATGTCACATAATAACAAAAAAAAAATCCATCAATTCAACCCTAATTAAGAACATTTGCAACTTAAGCTAACAAAATTATCAAAAGGGCCAACTAATTGCATGAGATTTTTTTATGTAGACCCCGAAAATCCCACGTCGCCATGCGATTTTGTATTGTTTCCACGTTTCCAAAAATGAATAAAAAAATTGTTTTCATTGTTAGTATTGTCATTTACTAAAAAAAATGGAAATTTAAGTAACCTTTTAGCGGTGGTTTTTTCACTTTGATCGAAACTTTGAGATGTTGGATTTTTACATGTTTTTTGATGGTGTCCATACTCACCACATCACGGACACTTGTGTCTTTTTTTAGGCTCATCCGATGATTTAATTCTACTTTTTTTTGGTCGTCCAGGTGCGCGTTTGATAATAGGTGGATATATTTTCTCCCCATTTTTTTGCGCCCATTGATGTTGTCCAGGCATCAGAGCAATTTGAAAAGTATATGCAAATTTAAATTTCTATATAGTGAAATAAGGATCACCATATTTGTCCCAGTTAGCATCCCTTATAAAAGCAATAAAAGTCGTTGCATGTACACATGGTCGACCCTAAACATGCCACACGCGACAACTACTGAACATGCCACACGCGACAACTACATTTTCTTTCATTTAGGCTGACCTCCCAACGTGTTCCCTTGTACTTCACTTCAGCTTGATTCTCACAACTTCTAGTAACTTCATATTCACCCAAGTTCTATATGAAAATTAAAAACATATATATTTTAGATATATGTATTATTGAAGTAAAAACTAAAACAAAAATAGTCATTCGACTTAATTATTTAACATGTTTACCTTAGCGATGTCGTTGACATGAATTTTATCAATAGGAACCAATACGCCATTCCATGTACTCACCAAATTCCTTTTCTTATCAAACTGTTTCATAATCTTTTCCCTAATTGCGTCAAGGAGATCAAGCACAGGTTTATAGTGCAATTTACCAATCCAAGAATTAAATTTTTCTGAAACATTATTAGTGATGTAATCACACTTGGAAGTAGTTCCAAACTTGCTTCTACTCCAAATTTTTTTGTGATTGGTATTTAGATATGCAATGGCATCTTCATTTTTATTACTAATTTCCTTTAATAACCTAGCATGCTTGGTAGGACAAAAGCTTTTCGCAGCAACCTATATTTTGGTGTTAAAGAAGTAACCATGAAAGTGTTTCTTGAAGTTGCTATATAAGTGCCTTATACATTCTCTATGCTCGACATTAGGATACACATTCATGATGGCTACTTCTAACCCTTTCTGTATGTCCGATGAGATAACAAGACCATTTGGGGTTCCAATTGATTTTTTGAGTGAGTCAACAAACAATGTCCATGATTGTGTGTTTTCTGATTCAAGCACACAATATGTTATTGGAAAGATAGAATTGTTACCGTCAATATCAGTTGCAGCGGCTAGTACACCATTAAACTTTCCTTTTAAATGACAAGCATCAAAACCAATATACGCACGACAACGAACAACAAACCCTCTAGAACAAGCTGCTAAGCAAATAAAAAACCTTTTGAAAAGTTTCTTTCCACCAACTTTGTCAAAGTCAATTTCAACAACGCTTCCTTCGTTCCTTTGTAATAGTTCTTCTATAAATTCGTACATCTTCATGAAAGAGTCTTCCCACTTACCATACATGTCGGTATAGGCTTGCTCTTTCCCTTTAAAAACTTTTAGGTGTGGCACGTCAACATTGTAAGTTTTCATAATCCAATTTCTAAGCTCATATGGAGAGACATCCCCATCAGATTTCAACTTGTTAGTTACTACATTAGCGATCTAACCTTGAGTGGCACCCATATTGCCACCTTTGTTGCTTCGAGTGCAAGTATGTACGTTTACCATTTTCTTAACCTAAAAAAAGAATTAAATAAACATAAATATACTTTTAATATAAAGCATGTTAAATATAATTTAACATATACACTTACTTCAAAGGTAACTTCATCTTGTGTAATAGAAGCATGAATTCTCCACTAACACTCTAGGTTTTCACATCTTGCTGTGAATCGTGTCGGGTCACTTTTCTGAATGTAGTAGTTAAACTCATTTATGACTGCAAAGTGGTTCAAATCTCTCCTAAAATCAACCACATTTTTGAAATTTTGATCTGACTTCCATTCTTATACTATTCTTACTAAATGAGTTAACTTCATCATCATCATTCACTATACCGTCTTCATTATCAGAATTGAGATGAATATGATAGCTTTCTTCACTAGGACAAAGGTCTGCATCATACTCATCGTGTGGTTCATCTCTGTTGGCACACGAATGGTTAGCATGAATATTGGAGCCGAGGTTATTCTCTGTTGTCACATAAATGGTTACTTGTTTCTTGCTTCCATACATGCTAAGCATAGCCATGAACTTTTCATCAGAATTAAGCTCAATAAACGATTTGTCTGGTGCATACTTTATCACTTCTTCGTGTAGTTGACTTAACTTGTATAAAGTTGTGTCTATGTGGATACATTTTTGAGAGCCAAAACAATATATTTGCCTACAACTGTTCTTCGTTAGTCGAAAGTAACCCCTATATTTTAATTTTAACTTGAACATGGATGTTGGTATACGCATGAAATTAAAACTAAGTAGAGAAACAATCATACAATTTTGTAAAGATTTAATAAATTAAAATTAAGATATTCACATAAACATACTCGATCATTGGAGATGTAGCCCTGCTTTCCCATATTGGTTTTGATGTGTCATGAAGGGTAATATCTTCTGTTTGAGAACGATCTTCTGACATTGGTTTGTAGCGCGTCTATAACGGCCTAATTTTAAATCGGCGATAAGAAAAATAGATATAAAGGTATAACAAATACCAAATGTATGCTTTATAATTCACAAAGAATGTTCAATTCAAAAAGAATTCATATTGCACATTAGTTCATTACTCTTAATCAAACATTCAATGACAAAGAAAGCCAATAAATAATATGCAAAACGGTTTTAATTCAACAATAACAGAAAAACATATAGAGATAACCTGTTTATTGTAATCACATTCATTTTTCACATCTATCCTAATAAAAGAATCCCTTAATTGCCACGTATCACTTCCTCCTACCATTCTTCGCAAAAGTTAATTTACTTTTATGCCCTCCACCATTATTAATAAGTTTAAATTACATTTATTCGGTCTCTTTTATTTTCTGTTTCAAGTTTGGAATTGATTCTTTCTAATCTAATTGATATTGTTGATATCCTTAAATCTCGTCGATTTCTAAATGTCTAGCTTTTTCTTCAACCCCCCCCCCCCTAAATTAGAGACGTGAAATTTAGATATGATTTTTGAAATCCCTAATTATCAGCCCCTCTCCCATGTACTCGCCAATTACTAAGGGTTTTTATTTGACATTTTCATTCGTCATTTTTGGTGATCTCTCACTTCCACTTTTCTTGTCTTTGTCGATGTCTCCGTCAATACTCATTTATACGATAATAGAAAAAGGTCGTGAAGGGTAACATCTTTACTCATCGATGAAGTATACCAAAGTGAATATGAGTAAAACCTTACTTCAATACCCTTTATAATCGATCAATCTTGATTTTGTTGTTATTATATGCATATGATTTGGCATCGACTATCGATTATCCAAGATGGGAAGGAATAACTCCTACAACATATATGTATAGGTTCAAGATGATGAAGAATGTTCATATGATTCTAGAATATGAATGTTCATTGACATATTTTCATTCGTCATTTTTGGTGATCTCTCACTTCCACTGCTCTTGTCTTTGTCGATGTCTCCGTCAATACTCATTTATACGATAATAGAAAAAGGTCGTGAAGGATAACATCTTTACTCATCGATGAAGTATACCAAAGTGAATATGAGTAAAACCTTACTTCAATACCCTTTATAATCGATCAATCTTGATTTTGTTGTTATTATACGCATATGATTTGGCATCGACTACCGATTATCCAAGATGGGAAGGAATAACTCCTACAACATATATGTACAGGTTCAAGATGATGAAGAATGTTCATATGATTCTAGAATATGAATGTTAATCTCATTGGGCCAGTTAGATACTCCTCTCATACATTTGTAATTAATCTTCTTTCGCATATGTACTATTTTACTCACTTAATCTTCTTCTCAAGTAATCTCATTTACATAGAAAGGCAAAATACGACAATGTAGAGGCAATTATAGGTTCTTTAATTTTTTTTAGTGAAGCTTTTTTGTATAAGTTTGATGCCAGTTGGCCCACAAGTGAAGGAAGTTGCACAATGGTTTGGAAAATTAAGTTTTCACTTTTGGGTTAGACATAGGAATGACCTGATCTTTGATATTTAACTCTATGCAGTCAATAGAAATTTGGTAGCTTTGAAGGGGTTAAATTGTTAATTTTGGTGATTTTTCTTTGAGTTTACTTTTTAGGTTCTATGATGTTGGGTACAATAAAGAGTTCATTGGAACAAAATTCACCATCCAGTTTAGGAATCTTATTGGTGCAATTTCCCTCTTTTACCATCTTTTTGCGTTTCTATACCCTTATTGGGTTTTATGATGGATTCTAATGCTTTAAGTAATTAGTTTTATTTTTCAAATCGTCTTGAATATGTAAATTATTTCTAGAGATGTAATCATTATCTAATTAAAAAGATTACTAAAATGTCCATGGATGAAGGTGTTTTTTAAAGACGTTTTGGATTGTGATATCTTGATTGTGATTTGGAATTATGTAATGAGTTTCTAAGTATTTTGCAGATAATATCAATAATTCTTGCAATAATCAAACACCACAAACGACCAAGACCTTAAACACGCACACAACCCATGTTTTGAAAACCGGACCGGACCGGCCGGTTCGACTGGTTCTACCGGGAACTGGTCCCGGATCCAGTTCTTAAAGGCTAAAAAACTGGTATTCGTGTGAACCGGTAAAAACTGATCCGGTTGAACAGGTTAAAAACCAGTCAAAACCGGAAATTTTAAAAAATATATTTTATTTTTTTATTTTTTTGTATTTTTTATATAATTAAATATCATTATGACATCCTCCGGTTTTTCCGGTTTTTGAAACTGGTCCTACCGGTTGGACCACTTGAACCATCGAACAAGTAAGACGACCGGTTCGGTCTTCGGTCCGGTTTTCAAAACCTTGCTCACAAACTGAGTGATTTCCAAAAGTTTCAGGTTTAACATTATTTCTATATTGCTCCAGATTTAGACATATGAGTCTATTTTTGTAAGCCCTCCCTATATAAATTAGTTATAATTTTTTTTATTGATTTTTGAAAGTTTTCAGGTGAGCCATTATTTATCCATATGCCTTTGCGATTCCTTCTTTCATTTTATCTTCTTTGATGTTTTGCTTGATTATTTATTCTTATTTAAATAAATTGCAAATCACAAGGAAGAATATGTCGAAATATGTTAGTGTAAGTGAGTTTACTCCAGACCCAAAGCTACAAGTGTGTTTGTTTTCCTTCGCTCTATCAAATGTTAACCGATTTTGCTTCGAACTCAACATTTTAGGTTTTGTAATGGAAATTTTATTTTGATTTATTTTACTTTTTATATTGAATTGCATCAGACCATTGACTTTGTCAATCATATGATACTTTGTTTAGGTATATATAATTATTTACCTTAAAAAAATAGACATGAAACTTGTCCTTTTCAATAATAATTAATTTGTAATTAATTAGGAAACAAAATAGAGAAAGACTAAAATTGTTTATTTTAAATAATGACGACAATAATTACAAATGAAACTTCTAATAATGGTATGTATAAAGAAGTTTTTTGAAATTTATAAACAATTTTTAGTTTTTAATTTGCAATTTATTGTGTTGTTTTTATTTACTTTTAATATATTTTTGCTATATTTAATTTTTCGTATACCAATGTTATTTACATGATTGATTATGATTTTTTACACTCCATTCAAAATTATATTATGTTTTATAAATTATAATTATATTAAATGTTTTCACATACGTAACATATATCAGATATTCAAATTTCAAATATATATATATATATATATATATATATATATATATATATATATATATATATATATTAAATAATCAATATAAAAGTCTAAAAAAATCTTAAATCTTTTTTATTTAATAAAATTTAATAAATATATATCCGTGGTTTCCACGGGTTGTAACCTAGTTATATCATCAATTGTAATAACATTCAATGATTAATTGACAAAGAAAGCCAACAAACAACCTAGTGATTGTACCCGCTTAGCCAACAAATAATATGCAAAACGGTTTTAATTAATCATGAACAAAAAACATAGAGATAACCTGTTGATTGTAATCACACTCATATTGGACATTATATCATCAATTGTAATCACATTCAATATTTAATTGACAAACAAAGCTAACAAATAACCTACTGATTGTATCTGATTACACATGTATTGATCACGCATTCTCAGATTTTAAGTTATTCATCTGTTCTAATCATGAATGTAACGTTCAATTCACAAATAAAGTCAAAGATTAACCTGAAAATTGTCATGATTGCAACAAGGAAGAGACGAGAAGGCTGAAAAGAAGTCGACGTTGTGTGTTTTTTTGATCGACAGGATCTTCTGCGATCATAGCAACAACAACAGGTAAGGGTTCATGTAATTTAGAGAGTAAGGGTATTCTTATCCATTTAGTTATTTTTTTTCATTTTTAATGATTTTAAATTGAAAAAAATGCTTATTAAATAGTAAAATCTATTTAAAAATTAGATTTGGGTAAATATGATATTTTAAAATATTAAAAATGACAAATATGATATTTAAGGTTTGGGTCGGACAAATACGATATTTAAATGTTTAACAATGGTATATATACGAAATTCTGCCTTTTAACATATGATTATTTATTGGCATTCAATCTTCACCTTTAAGTTTTACAAAGGAACACTATATGAAAAACAAGTTTTCAAATAAAATAAGAATAATAACCTTTAGAAAATCATGAAAAACAAGAATGAAAACATTAGAAAAATACATTTTTCACAAAATTATTTTTATTTATCAGATAACATAAATATACATTACTTTTTCAAATAAAATAAATAAAATACAAACCGGCATATATAACAGTTAAATCGAATGACATGCAAAATACATGTTTATATTACTTTTTTTTTTTTAAATACATAACCAATGTCTATTAGCCACATTTTCTGTCCCATTTAAAATTTGTATCTTTGTGTCATTTCCTAGTTGGCGTTTTCTGAGTACTCCTCCACCGGAAAATTGGTCTTGGCTTTCTTTCCTCTATACTGAATATTGGCGACGTCGTAAGCTCTGGCAGCCTCTTCTGCAGTATCGAAAGTCCCCAGCCACTTCCGCTCATGCGTTCCCGGAACCATTATCTCCGCCGCCCATTTCCTCGACGGCCGGAGACGAACTCCTCTGTAGACATTCTTCGTTCTCTTTCCCGTCTCTTCACCACTACTTCCGGTGAACATTTGACACCCCAAACAGTGATCCGGGATTCGCATTCCACATTCGCCGCAGATTTCATACTCCCCCGGCGACGGTTGACTCTGACAATTTCCGATTACATCACTGCTTGTGCTTGGAGTGGCGATGTTTCCATCGCAAATCACATGCCGGAGTGCTGAAACAATGGCGGAATTCTCGTCGTTGAAATTGCTTGTCGGACTGTTCATTTTTCATGAAGTACGGGAAAAGTGGTTTCTGTGGCTCCATTATATAATTGCGATTTGCGGCGCTGCTGATGAACATCGAAGCTCACGTTGAAATTTCATTAAACGCCGAGGATATCTGCGGGAAGCCGAGGATCGATAGCAACATAAAGGTAGAACTCTGTCGTTTCCTAACTGTTATTTTCTAAATTATAACCCCTTCTTCTTTGAAATGTTTTTCACTACAGTCCCTACAGTCTTAATTTTTAGATATATCATGAATGTAGTTGAACTTTTCCTAAATTTTGTGCGACACACCAAACCCTAATGTCGATTTCTCTCTCACCCTCTCATCCACATAACTATAGTTTTTTTTTTTAAAGTTTTATCCGATATAAATATCAATCAACCTTACCATTTTATACCACAAAAAAACATATATTATTTCACTCAGTTTCATTTAGAATGTCTTCGATTGCCTCCATTAGGCATGTGGAATTTGATGTAATACATATAATAGTCAATACATGCGATGTTATAATAACTAACCGATGTTCATACTAGTTGGTTCACGTGATCAATGGATCACTATCAGCCCATTGACTTTGGTGGAACAAATATACAAAGTTGAAATTATTGATCTTAATATGAAACCCGTACATGAATTGGATGATAATCTTTTGGTCGTGGACTACACGTCACATGTTTTAATTACTTTTTTTTGTATGTTTAAATCGTTATGTTTTTAATGTTTTTGTTATTTATTTCATATTTTAATTAATGAAATTTTAATTTTCATCAAAATAAAATGTTTTAAATAAAAAATACGGAATGACAAACCATTGCTCTTGTATGGTAAACAATTAGAAATGATGATGTATAACACTGACAAGACAAAATAAATGTAATGGTAAAATAACACCATTTTTTTCTAGCAATTCATTACACTACAAGAAAAATAGACATTAGCGGCGACGCTTTTAACAGCAACAACCACTTTTATCGGCGATATATAACTTTCGCGTTATGTGTCGCCCTAATGTCTATCGACCCCGATCCGTGTCAAAATATGAGGTGAAACCTTATCTGTTGATTTTGTCTCAAATCCAATGACTGTAAATCGATAACGTACATACCAATAGCGGCGACGGGGTCGCCGCTAATACTCGAAAATTTTGACCGTCAAAGTTCCACTCCCCGCCCCCCGTCCCAAATTGTGTCGCCAATACCTAAAAAATTTGACTATTAAAGTTTCCCCTCAAAGGTGTCGCCGCTAATACTTGATATGTCGCCGATATAACCCCCTTAAGCTCAATCTTCCATCTTCTGTGAACTCTTTTCTCTTCCGGCAACAACTCATTATTTTTTGTTTTTTTCTTATTCATTATCTTCTCCCTATATGACATACTTGTTGGTGGTGTCAGATTATTTCAGCCATTTACCGAAAATTGCGGAAGATCTGTCTGAATTTGTTGTTGTCTGCAAGAAATTGGCCGGAAAATTGATCATATTGCCGGAATACCGCCACCAGCACACCACCACTCTTCTCCACCGGATTACACACCACATGTTCTATATGTGTTTATTTTAATTTTTGTATGTAGAACGTGTATTTTGCATATGTATGTGTATTTGTATGTATATCTTGTATGTATGTGTGTGTGTGTGATATATATCTTTGTGTGTGTGTGTTTGTGTGTGTATGTGTATTATATATGTATTTGTGTATTAGTATGTGTATTATGTATGTACATGTGTTTTTGTATATGTATTATATATGTATGTATGTGTTTTTGTATGTATATTATTTATGTGTTTTTGTATGTATATTATGTATGTATTTTTGGTTATATGTTTTTATAACCCTTTTTATATTTTTATAACAGTTTATCACAATTTTATAACAATTGTTTTGTATATGGAATGAACGTTTTCAAAAAACTAAAAAACAAAAATTATAATTAGCGGCGACGGATAGTCTTAGTGGCGATGGTAAACACACTACAAAAAAACTAGAGTATTACCAACTACGGACGTCGCCCCTAAAGGTCGAAAATGTCGCCGCTAAAGATGTTAGCGACGATCTGTCTCCGCTAAAGGGTCGATGTTGTTGGTTCATCACTAATGCTCCACTGGTCGCCACTATTGCCTTGCGTCGTTGCTAAAGGTGCGTCGCCGCTAATACTATATGTCGCCACTAAAGGTGTCGCCGCTATTTAGATGTATTTTTGTACAAACAAATACACATGCATACATAATACACATACAAAATCACATATACATACAAAAACACATACACATACAAAATACACATATACATACAAATGAACATACAAAAACACATATACATACATAAACTACACTCAAGATATACATATACATACAAATGCAAATACAAATACATATCCACATCTACAAACACAAAATTCACATCTAAAAAATCAAAAATATCAAATTTTCATCATGAACAGTGGTGGTGGCGGTATACTTCGGCAAGAATGGTGGGGGATCTCAAAATTCCGACAACCAACACAAATGTAGTAAGGAATAGAGAAAGGGAAAAGAAAAGGAGAAAAAATGGAAAGGAAGAGGGGTGAAATATTGAAGATGTCGATGACATTCCGATGAGTTTGACAGTGGTGAGCAGAGAGAAGAAAAGAAAACACACAAGATCGGGAAAGAAACTAAGGACGAAGAGGATTTAACTGTCGACGCTCTTTAGTGGCGACGCCTTTAACAGCGACGGGCAGCCTTTAGCGACAACACATTAGACGGAAAACAATCTGGGGTTTTCTACGTCGTTGGATTATCGCTTAAATCGATGGATGGGATTAAAATGACGTGGATCGCCAGAACAGACAATAATGACGATACACTGGAGGGAAAACAACGCGGGATTTTCTACGTTCTCCTAGTCGTTGGATCACTGCTTAAATCGACGGTTATGGTTGAAATGACGCGGATCGCCAACATAAGTCTTTAGCGGCGACAGACACTTTTAGCAGCGACAAAAAACGTGTTTGTTTGTTGTCACCGCTAAAAGTGTCCGTCACTACTAAAAGTGTCGCCGCTATTGCCTATTATTCTTGTACTGACATTAGTGGCGACGATTACAGTGTTATTGACGAGCCAACAACAACGATCCATTAGTGGCGACGGGTCGCCGTTAAAAGTATTAACGGCGACATTCGAGACCTTTAGCGGCGATGTCCGTCGTCAATAATGACTTAGTCATTATTCTTTTAGTGTTAAAACTTCACATTCAAATTTGACTTAAATTTTTTGGAAATTATTTAGTTTCTAAATGATCATTAAGTCAGAATCATGATGGTTTGCTGTTTATCATATTTTCCTTTGTTTTTTTATTTTACATTCATTAACCAGTAAGTTTATTATTTATCTGGCCTTTTATAATTCTATAACATGGGCGGTTGTTTTCTTTTAAATGGCAAATCTAACCTACTCCTAAATACACCTTAAATTCATCTATATGTCCACGACGAGACTTGAACTCTCAACCTCAATGAGGGAAGACAATACCGGATACCGCTGGGCTAGAAGCCCTTTAGTGGGTGGTTTTTATCTTTGAGTAAAACCATATTGATACATCTATTAGAGTGCACAAAGTCGTGTGAGAAGAGAAGAAAGATAGGATTGGTACCGTTGGTGCTTTCATGAACACCATTAATTGGATTGTGGCACCACAAAAGATATTGGTAGTGGGTTAGCCAACTCGTTGCTCCCACACTCTTCTTTGAGAGATCCATGGGGTTGTGAGTGATGATTTTTTATATGTTATATGTTGAGGTTGATGAAAGTGAAAGAATCTTTTTTTTTTTTTTTTTTTTTTTTTAAAGCAACGATATAATATCTAGGTGACATGTAGATTATGAGAAATGAGCATTCTCTGCCCTAATAAGTGTTCTACGAAATTCAAAGTTGTAACATTCACTTTACATAAACAAACATTCATAAAACAAAATTTATATATATCTCAAATTATAAATTGATTAATGTCATAAATTGGTAACACATTAGTTTATTTATTTTCCAAAAATATAATTTTAAGAAAAATATTATCATAATGTAAACAGTTAAAATATTGCGATATACATACCATTTTTTTTCAATGGTTTTTAATGGTATATTATGAAAAAAAGGAAAATAAACGACTTGTTACTTATTTGTAAACTTTTTATTAAATTAAATCCTTCTTAATAAATAAAAGTTTTTTTTTTGCCACACGTCAATCTCTCATGAGTTTTGATACTTGTCATTTTGTGGTATTTTTGAAATAAATAATATCCAATTGTCAATTTTAGGTTTTTTGAATTTTTAAAATTAAACTCATATTCTTATATATGTAAAGTATTGAATATCATATATGATATTAAATTGTAATAATAAATACATTTCTTCATTTTTTATTTTAAAGTTGTATATTAAAAAATATTTTATATTACACTTTAATGTTTAATCTTTTTTCAAATCAACCCGTATAATATACAGGCTCACATCTAGTTAATATTATATAAAAAGTAATTTGTTATTCATTGGTAGCATTAACCCATTTATAAAGTTAGATAGTCTACAAGATACAATAAATCGAGATCTATTTACAAGTTGTATTTTTCTGAAAAATATTTACAAAAAGACAGTGAAAATAGTTTTTTATATAGCATGTTTGAGTGCAACCCATTTTTTTTAAAAACAAAAGGTAAATAAATCTTTTTTTGTTGTCATTGATTGTCTTCTTTAGTTTGGTTTGCTGGCCGAAGACAAAAACGTTTGTAATCACTTACAATAAATCAATGAACAGGAAGTTCTTTAAAGAAATCGCCGACTGTTGGTGCGAGGGAAGGGCAGGCCACGGTTTATAGGTGAACGTTGGGAATATTAGGGTTTGTGGTGGATATCTGGATACTAACCTGGATCGTGATATCACTTTCCGAATTGATATTTCTACCCTATGTCTAGGTTACAACAAATTCAGCCTAGGAAAATCCAAGTGGACACTTACGTTTCTAGACACAGAAAACGTAAGCCAATATGCTAAAGGGTTCAGTGAATGTGTGATGAAAAACCAGAGCTAAAGAACGTAACCCTCTTTTGGAAAGGAAGAGTTGTGTATATATTAAACATGAATAGGGTTTCATTAGGGCTGGGCCATCATTAGTTGCTTTGGAAGCAAGTAATATTAATATGGATTAGGGTTACCAAAACTAATGAGTTTCGTTAGTTTTACCATAATCACCCTCAAGAAATTGGGACCCCAGCCAGGGGCTTTGCCCCTTGGACCCCGCTAGGGGCGCTGCCCCTTTGGAAACCCCGGTCCCAGGGGCGCTGCCCCCGGACCCCCGACTAGTCGTCGAACCGACTTCTAATTCGATCTTATACATGCGTGCACTCCACACTACTCCATACATATATTAGAGTACAAATTATGAAGCCCGTTAGCTCACATGTTAGTTCCAGTTACTTAAAATGACATGGTGACACTAAAATCACCAACAGTGAATAGGTGATGCATCATGCATGTGAGGCAACAATTACCTATATACATTGGGGGTTGGGGAGTTCATAAGTGTGTGACGGGTGGTTATCTATGAATTACCTCTTCATTATTTTTGTTTTCTGCAACAAAATATAACGTTTTATTATGCATACATAATAATTAAAAATGTCATCGATGTGTTTGTGGGTTCTCAATGAATGGGTTATCAAGATCACCATGAGAAAATAGAAACCGAGAATAAGGTCATAGTTATGAGCCTAATAATCATCGGTGACACCCTTTGCACTACCAATGAATAGTGAACTCTCATTCCTACATAGGTAGAGCCCATCAACCTTAAAGAATGCGTAAGTTCCTAACTCATTTTGTTGGAACTAATCACCTTTGTTCCCCACGTCGGAAAGCACTTTACCCCCAATAAGAGAAATAAGAGATAAGAGCATAACATATCCCACACTTGAGGACAAGTTACATTCTTTAAACCTTGACCACTATACCCGATTAGACAAAATCCCACCCCTTTGTGAACCTACATAACATTTAATAAAGTCTCAATATTATATTTCATATTACTTATGTGTGATTTACTTTAATTTTACTTCGGTTATAACTCTCTGTCTACGGTTTAATTTTACCACCTTAAGAGCATCTTTAACCCGCCCCCAAACTTCATTTTTCCCCCATTTCTTCCCACATCTTCTCCAACCGTACCCCATTTCCACTCCCATTTTTGGCGATATGAAAAGTATTTCCACATATATGGGAGAATACTATTCATATCTCCAAAAATGCAAGTGAAGTTTGGTTGCCAATTCTCATTTTTATTTTATACATTTCTAGTTTATTTTATTTACTAATTATAATTTAAAAGCAATATTTAATATTTATAATATCATGTTATATACTAATTTATATTAATTAATCATAAATATAGAGTTTAATATTTATTTATTGAACTCATATAAAAAATTAAATATATATTAAAAATTTGAAACACAGTAAAAATAATTTATAAAATGTAGTAAACAATATGATCATAATCTTGATATATTTATTATAAATATAACCTTATTTATGTAATAATTATTTATAATAAAGTAATAATTAATTTAAATTTATTATATATAAACTTTTTATTTATTATAATATAGTTTGAAATATTTTTTTAATGAAAAAATATAATATATATTTGTTAAAATCTAATTAGCAGAAGGGTGTGTTTAACAATATATATAAGTTATAAAAACGGAATATTCTAGCAATATACTTTTTGGGGTAAAAAATGGAGTAGGGTTGGAGATGAAACATTACTTATCCCATTTTTTACTCTACTTATGGGGGAAAAAATAGAGATGGGTTGGAGATGGTCTTAGACCCATTTTTATGTATTATTATTTCATATTATTATATTTTATTCTCTTAACTTTTCATGGATATAAGGAAATCACTCTAATGATTTTTGGTAGATTTTATACATATTTTACAAGTTAACAACTCAAAGTTGTCAACTTTTAGACCATTTGTAACGGTTACAAGATAAGTCCCTCCCGAGGTTAGAATTAGGTTAAGGGGTCGAATGTTCAAGGAAACTAGACAAACTCACATTTCTAGAAACATAGGTATACATAATTCAGACACTCTGATGATCCTACACAATTTTTTAAAGACAAACAGAAGTTGAAACAACAACCAACATGCCAAACAATTTCATGATACTGATGGAACAAATGATCTATTTAGGATAAAAATTAGCTTAAGGAAATCTAATGAAGAAGGTAGCAAACATCCATACTTTCCACTGATATATCCTACACCTTGAAGTGATTCCAGGGGAACATTCTATGAATTTTAGAATTTCGGGTCCGATTTAGGATGTTTTAACATTAAAGTTTTTAAGCCACTTTTTGATGGGTTTTGAGCATTCTAACACTCCTATGGTGCGCATGCAACCCTATGTGCTTTGGATCTATGTTTTCACTATTATACATGCAAATATGCAAAATTCCAAAGCATCATCCTAACTAGCATATTATGGAACAACTATACTACAAGAGTCTAGTTAGATGGAATCACACAACACCACCAACAAATAGTGTAGAAGCCTCAAATGGAATCACACAACACCACCAACAAATAGAATACCTTGAGAAGAAGGTTACTTTGGTTCTCCCTATGAAAATCGGCCCTCTCTTTGTGTATCAACTAGTGCCATTTCATGAACCATGGGATCCTTTATATAGTGTGGCTCATTAGGGTTACACCATGTAAACCCTAATGTGCATGACCTTCCATTTCCTACATGATTCATGGGTTTTAACCTCCATGGAGTATCCGTAGGTTACCACATGGGTTAAGCCCAACATAAAGGACAATAGATCAGAAGCCCACATATATAAGAATGAACGATTTACATAATTAATCCCTATATATTTAATTAGTCTCTTTTGATCACAAAGTTAATTTCAAATTAATTCTTGATCAATACTAATTAAATAATATGATTTCATTCTAATATATTAGAACTTATAATGTAACACCCATAAAATTCATGCCAAATTTAATATTTCAAAAACCTTTAAAATACCAATAGTTATTACAAAAAGGTTTCTAAAACAGTTTCATATTAGAGTTCCCAGAAATCATAATCATAAACCGAGGAAAGTATACAGTCACGCCTTCGCCTTCCCGCGATCATCCGCCAAACCTGAAACAATAATCAATAAATGTAAGCTCGAAGGCTTAGTGAGTTACCCCCAAAATACCAACCTCATACAACCATAAACGTATCATATAACAAACACAGAACAGCCATGCATCTCGATCTACAGAGTGACTGGTCCGCCCGCATCGGGCCTTCAGTCCACCTGGTCCACTCTCTGGATCTAAAGTATGACTGGACCGCCCGCACCGGGCCTTCAATCTATCTGGTCGACTCTTCGAGCCTTGGCACATCTGGACTGCCCTCGCGGGGCCTTCAGCCTATCCGAACTGCTCGCCAGGCCTTCGGCCTTACTATGTGCCCTCCCAGGTCTGCAGTCTATCTAGCCCGCCCTGGGTATGTTGGCCTATGGCACAAAGCAGGACCCGCCTCAACCCAACCCCCATACTAATCAAACAATCATGTGCACATATAACAGGTAATCACATAACATTCCATAGACAAGCAAACCGATCTAGCAGATCATATAGCATAACAACATCCTAACCAGGTTACCGACCTTAACCAGGTCACTAAATATAGCATCATCCTATATACCAGGATACCGACCTAAACCAGGTCACTAAACATAACATTATCATATATACCAGAATACCAACCTAAACTAGGTCACTAAACATAACATTATCCTATATACCAGAATACCGACCTAAACCAGGTCACTAAACATATTATTATGATCCTATATACCAGAATACCGTCCTAAACCAGGTCACTAACATAATATCGTCCTAATTACCAAGACGCCGATCTAACATATCAATAAGCGTATCAAACGAATACCAGTATACAATCTGAGAAAGGGCCGACCTTGGTGCCTTAGACCCCGTTGATAGACTGAGGATAACTCACCTTGCAATGCCGAACTAAAGAGAAAAGATCAAATCCTCCAATCACCGCCATGAACTCCACCACCTAAAACTTTGATGAAACCATATCTATTAGTGCCCAATTTACCAGAATACCCTTGGAAGTCAAACTGGTCAACTCTTGGTCAAAGTCAAAGTCCTGGTCAAAGTCATCCTTCTTGATTGACCCTACTCGCCGAGTCAGCCCATTGACTTACTGAGTCAGCCCATCGACTCGCCGAGTTCTTAAACTCAGAAAGCCCTCATATCACGACTTAACTCGCCAAGTCACCACATGACTCTTCGAGTTCATAAATCCCCGAGTCCTAGCCTGTCCAACTCACAAAGTCACCACCGAACTCACTGATCCTCACTGTAACCAAATAGGTTAGGGTTTGCGACCCGATTCGTCGAGTCCAAGAACAGACTCTCCGAGTTCACTTCGTCATCCCCAAACAAACGATTTCAGTCCATCCAAATGCTTCCAACTCATAGATCTGGATTCCCAATGCTATTTTTACATGAAAAGTTTCCAAATTACGTGTATGCAAGGTGGTATTTGCTCAATACTATATAGAGAGAAGGTTCAAGACAAGAATGCTCACATACATGCTAAAAGGGCTAATACTTTATGCCTCCATGGACCAAGAAAAGTCTAGATCTGAAGTTCCAACCTCAGATCTAGACCCAAACCCAAAATGGGTCCTAAATATGCTAAAATGGCCCCAAACTCCATCCATGAGTAGATCTAGAAGAGGAGAGATCAAGGTAATGACTTGTTACCTCCAAGACGTGCCCAAGCAGAAGTAGACTCTACATCTACACAAATTCCTTGATGCTAGCCTTTTAATATACACGCCTCCTTTACTAGAATCACCTCCCAAAGCTTCAAAACTATCTCCAATGGCTCACACACGAGATTAGGGTTTCCTGACTCTCAAGGGGTAACAAAGTGGCTGGGGTGAGGACTTAAGGTCCTTTAAGTAGGGTGCAAACCCTAAAATTAGGGTTTTCTCTTCCAAGCACCGACTCGTCGAGTCCAGCCGCCGACTTGGCGAGCCGAGTTAGTTAACACGTGCCCAACAATCGCTCCGACTCGACAAGTTAAGACACTTACTCATCGAGTCTACTCCTTTATTTACACATAGCACCCCCTAACTTATATTCCTTAACTTGGGATGTTACAACTCTCCCCCACTTAAATTAGGCTTCGTCCTCGAAGCCTGCTGCAACACAAGATTTCAAATAACACTCCTACCTTGTAGTCTCCGATTTTCCGCACTACCCAGGTCTCTTCAGACACTACTCCTGCATCCTGACAAAGATTACACCATCTGGTGTAGGATCGCCACCGACCTCTTTTCCTTAATGTCCGCACACTTCAATCTTAGTATCATCAGGAGATACTGTCATATTCCCAACACGTGCATACTTTCGTGACTTGCGAGAGTTGAATACTACTATAATTCATTGGGCCTTGCCATAGCACTAAGCTATCTTTCCCCTGCCCAAAACCCTATCAACCCTCGGGTTGGAATACCATACACATCGGGTCCAATCAATCATAGGGTCCCGTCATCCTCATGATGGAATACCCTCGACTGGAATACCACTACATACATAATCCGTGTCTATTACCATACTTGGAATCGAAGGATCTATCCTTGCATCTCCTTCAAACTCCTCTAATTCGACACAACCGAGTACAACTCACTCAAATCTTCAACAATACAACCAATCCAAAACGCTCCTTCAACAGACATAACCAACACAATCTCTATGCCCAAAGCCTATGACTGGAATGCTCCCGATGACCGATCTACACTACTGTCATCACTTCAGTTGCCCAACACTCCGACCCTACCGATATCCACTTTTCTCCGCCACTCAAAGGGCCTAATCGCCACTCCTCTCATCAAAGAACATCATACGATACTAAAACTACTACCACACCCGAATCCTAAGATACATCATAATAACTCAAACCATCATCGACATACCTACCACTACCGGCCAACCAGCACAACATTCATATCTAACCCATGTCACCCCCCTTCGGGTTAGAATACCAACATGTCTAATCAATTCAACTATCGAGTCGAAATTCTCAGGGTTTTTTGGCTTACCGCCTCAACCCTACCGCTCCCTTCGAGCATCTGTGCCTACGACTTACAGTCGGCCCGCATCGGGTATCTTGGCCTACTACCTAGAGCATGACCGCCTCAAACCCATCCAAATGCCATAAAACGACTAAGAAAAGATCGAACCCGGTTCCCAGAACTGACGAATACCCATTTGTATCCACTCTCAGACCCCAATTGGAGTATTACCCGATCCACCAAGATGAAGCCTCTGAGACACTTCGAACTGATGAGATCACCGAGATCCTCTGAACTCCGTCAGACCACTACTAACACTTCTGATCAACCAAAATACACCGGAGTCCTCAGCTTACTCCAACAGCATGTTTAATACTTGGGGACATACCTTCTGATTGATATGGCATATCAGCCTACTCGATACCCGAACATAGATCTAGAAACCTACACATATTCTTCAGCATGACTGGACCGCCCTACCAGGCCTTCAGTCTATTTGGACCACTCACAGAACCTTCAGCATATCTGGACCGCCTCTTTGGGCCTTCAGCCTATCTGGACGATTCTCCGAGCCTTCGGTCTGACTAGAATGCCCCACTGGCCTTCAATCTATCCGGACCGCTCTAAACCGTTGAGCATCTCCCTGGACCCCCTTCCAGATGCTCCCTCTCCCACGCATCATGTTCTCACCCACTTGGGGCTTCGAACTCCTGATCTACTCTGTGGATCATATCCTCAGACTAACTCTAGGCCTCATGTTGATCGTCCACCCTCTCGAAAATCCATGGTTTGTTCCCTGCCCTGCATGTCTACCACTTACGCTAAATAGCCTGCACTCCCACACTGAATGCACTGCCGAGCCTTGGTATCTAACAAACGCCTCAATATTAAATTCCTTAACTCTACTCTCTTGCTATGACATATGAATAAAGGGATGGAAGAGAATTCACAATATCATCATAGTCAATAAGATAAAAGATAGAAACATACCAGCAGCCACATCTGGTGCTGCCCTGGTCTCCACTGCTATAAGCTGGAAGGCACGTCCCTGAGCCCTCGGAAACTCTACTCCACCATGACCCCCACCAGTAATCCTCAATGTAGCCAACGTTGGAACCTACACCGGTCTTGCAACCAGCTATGGATAGTTGGTCCTCACGTGACCAACCTGATGGCAATGATAACAAATCCTCATGTCCTGAACCGGGGCCAACCGGAAACAATCCCTCACATAGTGCCCCTCCTTCCCGCACTTCAGACACGCACCACTGGACTTATAAACTTTGGTATGACCCTTCCCACACTTCTCACAAGTGTGGCCGCTCCGTCCTCCAACCCTAGAATCCACGGTCTTGGATCGCTTTGGCGCTAGCTGCGACTGCACCAGTGTCTACCTATGCTCTCGCAACTGCGAGTCAACCTCAAGCTCACGCCACCTGGCGGCCTCCTGCAACTCCAGAAAGGTATCACATCTATGCGTGGACTCGAAGTGCCTGATATCTATCTTGAGCATACTCAGATATCGGGTCATCTAAGCCTGCTCCGTAGCAAACTCAGGGCAAAACATCGCCCTCTTAGTAAACATGCAAGTGATTTTCGTGACCGACTCTGAATCCTGACGCAGATCCAAGAACTCCTACGCTAGCCTCTCCCGCTCAATTCGTGGGACGTAACGGGTACGAAACACATCACAAAATTGATCCCAAGTAACCTCAGCACGCTGCTCATCCGAAAATGATCCAGTAATCAACCTCCACCAATCCTTTGCTCCAGACCTCAGCAGGTTCAGAGCACATCTGACCTTCTGGTCATTAGGACAAAAACATGTAAAGAAACATCCCTCCACGTCAGCTAACCACCTCATGGCCACGATTGGATCCTGGGTACCATCAAATGTCGAGGCTTCGTATTATTGAAGTCTCGATACTGAAAAGCTCAACCGACTCCTACCCCTGCCGCTGATACAATTGCAGTAGTTGTCGCGGTAGCCACCTCCGAAAGGGCTGCATAGCACTCATCAATGTACTCAACCATGGCATTCTTGATTGACCCAAACATCTCTGGTAGTTGTGCCCGAAACATAGCAGCAACCTCATAATGCAGGATCACCCAGATCCTGGCATCCATCTCGTCTGGCCTCATATGGCCGACAGTCTCGAGCGCTGTCGGTGCCTCCTGTCCGCCCTATCCTGATCTTGATCCAGATCCAGTCACGAATCTCTGTGCAACCACCATGCTGAAAACATGCCAAAAAACATCAGATATTGTTCATAACAATCCAGGAACTAACCCCCAACCAAAAGCTCTAGGGGTTGTGATTTCCTTGCTAAGCGTATGGGTCCTGTGCTTTCAGTAGTACGGGCCTATACTACCTTCCACACCTACCCATATTTGTCTCAAGTAACACCACAACACCCTACAATACACATATACATATCGAGCAATAAATCCTCACTCCTAGAGAAATGCTAAATATCTTATAACTGGCCTCCTGGCCTCTCACTACTCACCCATCCATGAAACTTCCACCAACCCCTGCAACACTAGTGTATGCTAGCCATACATAACACTGGACCCTATAGTCTTTCGAATATCCAATCCTACACTAAGCCCTATTAAATATGAACAGAACATAAGGCCAGATCAAACATTCTCAGGCTATAAGATCTTAATTATATACAGCTGTGATGCATACCCAAGTAACTATAGTAATAATGCCAATCTTATATAAGGAAATCCCTAGGCTAACATGCATCATGTAATCAGGCAATCCTATCATGTAATTCCTGAATATCGCTAGCCTAGCACTAGCATGCTATTCTAACATATCACATAATCAAGTAACCATATGGTATTTTGGGGTCTACTTACTAGCTCCGACTGATTGTACACTTAACATCCTCTTTTACTTATTTTGAAAGCCATTAAAATCATTTTGAAAATCTTCCCTTGATTTGAGACCAGATTTACACGAATGTTCCTCCAATTCACTCAAATCAAGGCTCTGATACCAACTTGTAACACCCATAAAATACATGCCAAATTTAAACTTTCAAAAAAATTTAAAATACCAATAGTTATTAGAAAAAGGTTTCTAAACAGTTTTTGCACACCCCGAAACTAGGATGCCGGAATCGTTCTGGGGTGGAGGACGTCATGTTTAGTATCACAACCATTGTACAATAGCAATCATAGTAACACAACCATTACAATGAATATATATGAAAAATGTTTGCATCAGTCTAAAACTTGTTTTAATTACACCAAAAGTATCTAAAATATAAATAAAACATGACTCTTATTGCTCCGGCTCCTGTAAATCCAAGAAGTACCTGTCTACCGATTTCCTAAGAATACAAGCAGTTTGAAAGAATATCAGCATAAAGCTGGTGAGTTCATAAGCATTTAGTTTTGATGAAAAAATGTTCTTTAATTCTTTTGAAAAGTGTTCCTCAAGAAAATCCAATATTTTCTTATGAAAAGTAGTGTTGAAAGAGTATCTATTAGTAGAAAATAAACCATCAGTTTTAGAATTGCCGATGTTATCATAAGAAAATCCCATATTTTCCCTAAAAATAGTTATCGGTCCTAGAGGCAGAGTTGCAAGTTTAGAAATCCCTGATTACAATCAGTATATGTATAGGTAGTTTTATTACTTAAAATAAAACAAATGAAGAGTAGAGTCCGTAATCCAAAGTTAGTTTATACTTATTTGTTAGTCGTATAACCATGCTTGATATGACCGAGAGACGTTTATAACATTCTTCAGGCGTTAAGTTAAATGACATTTGTTCACCCTAGGCATGCCTGCCTAACTGTAGCTAGTAGTTCAGGTGTGGGATTGTCAATCCCGAATAGATCTATTCACAAATCTCACACTCTCCCTCCATGAGACTCTTGTTATACTAAAAGGATTTATCCTTATAGACCTAATGGTACAGTATTGAAGTAGCGCCTCATAGTTCTGTATAATCTACTTTACCAGCTAGAGACAGTATAAAACAATATTTATCCTTGAATAAATGTACTTTATACTCATGAGAAATATACAACATAAACTAAATCTGCCTTAGTTTATACATATTCATCCATGAAATCAGATTTAGTAGAAACTGCGTAGAGGGTTATCCCAAACTATACCCATTATAGTTTATTAGAGTTGATATGGAAAATGCTTTCTAAAAACCTTTCTGAAAGTTATGAAGTTAGATTTCCAAATTTAAAGTTTCCATTATGCTCAACATGTTACAAAAAGGGATGAAGTATTTGAGAATGTTATTAAACATGGAAATCATTGGACTGTATTAATAAGTTTAAAACTTAATTAAATATTTTGGGTTTGACTTGTATCCCACCCCTGAAAACATTAAAAACACGGAAAATGTAGGGGTATGAACTCACCTTGAGCGAGTGGTTTGATTGAAGGATCGATACGGAAATGTGGATGTTCAAGTGAAACCCTGAACACAATTTGATCCTAAACAACACATAGTGACACATAATACGTCAAATGAGGGTATTTCACTACTAGATGTGATGGAGAACCACTCTAAGGACTTGGAACTACTTGCACAAAGTGTTAGGGCCTTATAGGATTTCTTGAGGGGAGTGTATGGCCACCTTAAAGGTGTGTACGACCCAAGGGGTGTGCGGCCGTAAACTCATGATAGGAGATGCCTTTGTGGTGTTTTAAATATCCATACATGCATCCATGAAGTGTTCTAGGTCTATACTCGATTGTAGTGCAAGTTAAGGGTCCTAGAAGTGGGTTTATGGTCCTAGGGTGTGCGTGTGGTCGCATAAGGGAGTTTGCTGCCCCACACAAGGAGTGTGCTGCTATACAAAGGTGTCTGCAGCCGTACACAGGTGTGTGTAGTTGTACACCCCACATGAAGATGTCCAAAATGTCAATTTCAAAGTGCAATAAAGCTAGGGCCATGTCTATCTCGAGTATGGAAGTCAAACTCTCAATTTTGAGGGTGTTTTAAGAGATGTGCGGTCACCCTAAAGGGGTGTGCGGCCACACTCACTTTCAAACACGAAGAACATGACGAATATTGCACACTTAAGGCTTAGATAGAATGGTCTTTCATGGATATCAAGTTAGAGGATGAGTTACTCACGTTCTTGAAGTTTTGGAGGGTTCACGGTTGAAGAAACTTTAGAGAATGGTGTAGTGTGCGGCCAAGGAGTGAAAGGAATGAAAGGAGAGGGGTCTACCCTTTATATATGAGTAGGTGTGCTACCTAGAATGGAGTGTGCGGCCAAGAGGTGAGTGTGCGGCCGCACACCCGTGTGTACAGCCGTACTCTCCCCTAAGGGTGTGTATGGCCCGGTTTTGACACTTTATGGCTTGCTGACTCATTCCTAATCTCAATCTAAGTCATTCTCAAGCTTAGAACACTTAAATGAACCCTTAAATAGTACAAGAAGTTAACAGAAAGAGTTTAACATTGATTAAATTGGCTAAGTGCACAGGATGAAAGTTTCGGGTTGTCACATCATCCCCTTGTTAGAGGGAATTTTGTCTCGAAATTCAAGAGTAGAGTACAAATCATGAACTAGGAAATAGATGAGGGTACTTCTGCTTCAATGAATCTTCGGGTTGCCAAGTGAATTCGGGTCCCCGATTGGCACTCCAGTGGACCTTCACTATCGGGATGCGACACTACTTCGTACGTTTGACTTCCCGGTCCATGATTTCGACAGGTTCTTCCACAATTTGCAGACCATCATCTAGAGCGATCTCTTCGAGAGGAATCACAAGTGTCTCGTCGGACAGACACTTCTTTAGTCTCGACACATGGAAGACAGGATAGCCATTGTTGAGTTCTCGCGGTAACTGGATTTTGTATGCTACGTGACCGATCCTAGCAAGGATCTCGAAGGGTCCAATGTACCTTAGATTTAGTTTTCCCTACTTTCCAAAACATATCATACATTTCCAAAGTGAGACATTTAGAAGGACATAGTCACCAACCTGGAATTCCAAGGGTTTTCGCCTCTTATCGGCATAGCTCTTTTGTCTATCTTGCGAGGCGTTCAGTTGTTCTCAGATTTGTACGATCTTTTCAGTCGTCTCTCGGATGATTTCAGGACCAGTGAGAGTGTTGTCAGGGACTTGACCCTTGACCAACTATGTGTCACCCACTTCAGCTCAACACAGAGGGGATCTGCACTTGCAGCCATAGAGGGCTTTAAACAGTGCATCCTTGATGTTGGTATGGTAGCCGTTGTTGTAGGAGAATTCGACAAAAGGAAGATGAGTGTCCCATGACGTGCCGAAGTCGATGACACATGCCCTCAACATATCTTCCAAAGTCTAAATTGTTCTCACTTTGTCCATCTGTCTGTGGATGATAAGCCGTGCTCATATCCAACTTAGTTCCAAGAGCTGTGTGTAGTGATTTCCAGAACCTTGATGTAAACCTGCTATCTCGATCGGAGATAATGGATACAGGCACACCATTAAGGCGAAGTATGTGACGAAGATATATTCGTGTGAGTCTCTCCATCTTGAAGTTTTCTTTGATTGGCAGGAAGTGGGCGGACTTAGTCAACCAATCGGAGATCTAGGTAACTTGGTGATAAAATCCATGGTGATCATTTCCCACTTCCACTCAGGTATCTCCGGATGCTAAAGCAAACGTGAGGGCTTTTGACATTCTACTTTTTCCTTGGCACAAGTCAGGTAATTGCCCATGAAAGTAGAATTTATGCCTTCATGTTTGGCCACCAATAGTGTTGTTTGAAGTCCAGATACATTTTATCCGAACCTGGGTGAACGGAGTACCTTGTCTTGTGAGCTTCGTTCATGAAAACTTCTCTGTAACCACCATACTTCAGGGTCCAGATACAATCCATGAAATAGTAAACTCCGTCTCCCTTGACCTCTAAATTCTTTTCCATTCCCTGCAAGGCTTCATCCGACATGTTCTCTGGTTTTAAGTCTTCCAGTTGGGCCTCTCGGATTTGTGTGGATAATCGGGAATGGAAGGTCATAGTCAGTGCCTTTACCTTACGCTCTGAGTACTCCTTTCGGTTGAGTGCATCTGATACCATATTAGCTTTGCCAAGATGGTAGCATATTTTTCACTCGTAGTAACTAAGTAACTCTACCCATCGCCGCTGCCTCAAGTTTAACTCCTTCTGATCAAAGATGTGCTGCAAACTTTTATGGTCAGTGAAGATAGTACACTTGGATCCATAGAGATAGTGTCTCCAGATTTTTAATTGAAAGACCACTGCTCCCAACTCTAGATCGTGAGTAGTGTAATTGACTTCGTGTGTTTTCAACTGCCTCGAGGCATAGGCGATAACCTTTCCCCGCTGCATGAGCATACAGCCTAGGCCCTGATTGGATGCATCACAATAAACAACGAAGTCTTCTGTCCCCTCGGGCAGGGACAAGACAGGTGCACTGCATAGGGCCTGCTTCAAGGTCTGAAATGCAGTATCTTGCTTGACTCCCCAACTAATGGTTACACCTTTCTGTGTCAGGGTGGTCAAAGGCTTAGCGATTTTGGAAAAGTTTTGGATAAACCTGCGATAGTAACCAGCAAGACCCAAGAATTGGCGGATTTTTGTGGGTGCCTGTGGTGCTGAACAATTCTCAATTGCTTTGATCTTGGAAGGTTCCACGTGTATGCCTTCCTCGCTAACCACGTGACCAAGGAAGGTTACCTTCCTGATCCATAACTCACACTTTGACAATTTTGCATATAGCTTCTCCGCCCTTAGTGTTTCTAGCACTAGCCTCAAGTGTTGTTTGTGATCTCCCTCACTCTAAGAGTAAAAAAGTATATCATCAAAGAATACTATCAAAAACTTTTCTAGAAATGGGCGGCACACCCGACTGATCAGATCCATGAATATTGTCGGTGCGTTGGTTAGACCAAAGGGCATACTACAAACTCGTAGTGTCCGTATCGAGTTCGGAATACTGTCTTGGGCACATCATTCCTGTGAACTCGCAACTGATTGTACCCTGATATTAGATCTATCTTCGAGAAGTAACTGGCTCCTTGAAGTTGATCAAAGAGGTCGTCGATTCTGGGTAGGGGATAACGATTCTTGATGGTCAGCTTGTTCAGTTCTCGGTAGTCGATGCACATCCAGAAAGATACATCTTTCTTCTTTACAAATAAGATCGGGGCTCCCCAGGGTGAGGAACTTGGTCTTATGAATCCTTTGCGGATCAGCTCATTAAGCTGGCTAGATAATTCTTGCAATTCTGCCGGCGCCAAATGGTAGGTAGCTTTTTCTACAGGAATAGCTTCGGGGATTAAGTCGATACGAAACTCAACTTGACACTCGGGATGAATTCCTGGAAGGTCTTCGGGGAAGACATCAGGAAAGTTGCAGACTTCAGGGATGCTCTCGAGGTCTTTAACCTTTTGTGTCTTATCAACCACATGAGCTAGGAACGCATGGCACTCTTTCCAAAAATATTTCTGGACTTTGATGCATGAAATGATACGAAGGTTCGAACTAGGATTATCACCGTAAATCATGAGGGCTTCGCCAGAGCGAAGATTGAGACGAATAGCTCTCTCGAAGAAAAGGATATGAGCATGATTGGGGATTAACCAATCCATACCGATAATGACATCAAAACTTTTTATGGAGACTGGCATAAGATCGATGGGAAAGGAATGATCGTCGAGAGCAAGAGTACAGCCTATGAATATGTCGTTAGTGCTTTCTTTCTTTCTTTTAGCCATCTCGACGGTGAATGTTTTGGTTAAAGGATGGGATTTATATTTGATTAGATGTTTGAATGCATGAGTAACAAAACTCCTTTCCGCACCCGAATAAAAAAGAATGCTTGCATAAAAGTTGTCAAGGAGGAACGTACCTGTAGCAACGGTAGGATCAGCGACCACTTCCTCCTGGCCCATCATCAGCACCCTTCCTGTATTACCGTTCGTTGCTGTCTTGGGGCGGTTTCTTTTGAAGTACCCAACTTTGCCACATCCATAGCAGGCTTGGCTGGCACGTGCTCCAGGAGTCAGATTAGTTGGTTGGACTGGTGCCCTACAATATCGGGTCGTGTGTCCCTTCCTACCACAATTTTTGCAGTTCTAGTTGCGGCAGGGTCTGTGATGACGAAAGGTACACTTGTTGCATAGAGGCAGTTACCCTAAATAACCACTGGTAGGAGCTTGGGTGGTTGGAGCAGCAGTTGGAGAATAGTGGGAGTAGTAGCAGCGTGGACTGCCACTGTTTGTTGCTTCTTGTAAGGCTCATGAGGAGACTGGCCCAAGCGTTTTTCCAACCTTTCTTCTTCTTTTCACCACTCTCCTTTTGTGGCTCAGCGACCGCTGATGCCTCATCCAGTTCGTCTCCATGATCAATCAGAGTTTGCACCAGGTCCTTGGCGCTTTCAAATGTAGCCGGTCTAGCGGCCAATACATTTCCTATGGTTGGTTGTGTCAGTCCCCACATGTACCTCTCAATTTTCTTTCTTTTCGGGGTGAGCATTCCCGGATAGAGGAGAGCCAGATCACAGAATCTAGCGGTGTAGGCAGCAATATCAGAACCCTTCATCTTTATGTTCCAGAGTTCGTGCTCCAACTTTTGCACTTCACCCCTCGGGCAGTATTCCGTAAGAATGAGTTCCTTCAGCCTTTCCCAACCCATGGCATTAGCCACTGTCAGGGTTAGGGTTTTGATTCGACCATTCCACCAAGTCGAAGCTCTGTCGGTGAAGGTGCAGGCGGTGAACTTTGTTGGATTAATGTCTAAGTCCATAACTATATTTGGTATGTACTTGACCCGACCCGGCATGGTCCATTTGGGTTGCACTTCACCGACACAATTTATATGGATAATCTTTTGAGAATAGTATGTTTATGATTAATATTAATATATTATAAGTTCTAATATATTAATATGGAATCATATTATTTAATTAGTATTGATCAAGAATTAATTTATAATTAATTAAGTGATCAAAAGGAACTAATTAAATATGGACACTTATATATATGGAATGGGCCAAGTTCATTTAGGTTGGGCTAAGCTTTCATGGATAGTCCATGGAGTGTTTAACCCATGGATCATATGAAATGAAAGGTCATGGGTTTAAACCTAGTCTCCATACTATATAAAGATGTCCTTGGTTGGTGAAATGGGCACTAGGGTGGATACACTAAGAGGGCTAGCCGATTTCACTAAGAGAGAACCAAGTATTCATATTCTCTAAAGTCTTCCAAGGTGTCTTGGTGATTTGTGATTCCACTTGAGGCTTCCACACTATTGGGGCTAAGCTCTTAAAGCTTGAAGACATCAAGCTACATCAAAAGGTATGTCCTCTAACTAGTACTTTGTAGATTAAGAACATCATAATATGCTAGTTAGGATTAAAGCCTTGGAAAGTTCTTATTTGCATGTATAATAGAGAAAACATAGATTCAAGGTTTATAGGGTTGCATGTACACCATAGGAGTGTTAGAATGCTCAAGACCCAACAGTGGTATCAGAGACCAGGCTTGTTTTCTATTATACTTGATGCAAATTGCTGAAAAATGTTGAAAAACTCGATTTTCTGGCTTTCTGGGCACTGGACTCGCCGAGTCCACTAATGAACTCGTCGAGTCCATGAGTAAAATCATCCTACTCGTCGAGTAGGTTCATGCACTCGACGAGTAGGAGCCCCAGACAGCATATTTTCGTGGTTTTTGGCTAGAATTGGACTAGGAACATTACCCTAAGTTGTTTTTGAACTTATAAACTTGTTTTTGATGTGGTAATGTTCATGCTAATCCAATTTCAAAGATAATTGTCAATAGATTCATGTTTTGAATTAGTTTAGTGATTAGGCTAATTACATGAAAAAGTTTGATTTGAATTATCTTGTTCTTATGAGTTGCTTAGATTAATAGAAAAAGTTAAGTGAAATAGTTGTTTTCAATCCTAATTAATCTAAGAGTTGATTCTAAAATGTGTTTTTGTAACTTGTCCTCAAGTTATATGAAAAGTCACATTTAAGTTTCATAAAACTCATAAAAGTTGGCAATGGTTACAAAAGATGAAGAGTCTTGTCCTTAAGTTATGGAGGTTCAAGAGTCACTTCATTAATAAATAAATAAATAAAGTGTAACCTTAATTAATTCCATAAGTTATAAAATAAAGAAAAGTTAACTCTTTTATTAGTTTAAAGTCTTCCATAACTTGTCCTCAAGTTATGGAACTTGAAGAGTTTTTGGATTAAAACTACTTTAAACACCTAAGTTATGAAATTAATTAGTTTTGAATAGTTTCAAAACTTGCCCTCAAGTTTTGGAATTTGAAAAGTTTCACTTATGAATACTTTAATTCCAAGTTAGCCCTTAGAATTTTAAAAGTTAAAATTCAACCCTTATACTTTATAATATTATAAGTTAATAATATTTATACATATGTATAAGAGTAAAGTCAGTCTTACCGCTAGTACGCCTCATTCACGAAGCCGGTCTATAAGGTGGGTATAAGGTTGTTGCCTATAAAATGGCAACTTAATGGGTGTCCACTCTCACCCATCGCTTGCTTGACTGGTGGAGGGTCGTTAGCCGAACGGGTTTGACAGGACTATAATTCTCCCTTCATTAAAAGTATTAACGATAAATAATAAGTAACTAAACTCTTAATTATACCCAATCTTAGTTACTTAGGAAAATGTGAATAAGGTGCTAATCCATGAAATTACACTTTACACTTTGTCTAAGTCGTTAGTGGAGCGTGTGTGGTTAACCGGCACACTAACCTGGACTTAACAAGGTAGGTAAAGGGTGACTTAATATTTATCATAGTATCGATGGAGCGTGTGTGGTTTACTGGCACATCGATTAAGGGGTAAACACTTAAGGGTACCAAGTAATTTGCATGGTTACTTCACACCTTGTTTTGTGATCCTCGGCATCCCAGTCACAAAACCTGAAGGGCACACTCGAGATTGAAACATGCCTTTGAACAGTTCAATGAATCTCAAAGATCTAGGAGTTTCAAAACCAATTAAAACCTAATAATACATTTCGTTTATCTTGGTGGAAATTGGTGAATCGTCATTCACCTACC
Organism: Lactuca serriola; assembly: GCF_051521515.1. Classification (NCBI taxonomy): domain Eukaryota; kingdom Viridiplantae; phylum Streptophyta; class Magnoliopsida; order Asterales; family Asteraceae; genus Lactuca; species Lactuca serriola. Next base: position 356,518,740 of record NC_136411.1, read on the forward strand.
TTCAAATATTTTATAGCTTGGATTACGGCATACCTCTTCTAAGTTATAAAATAGTTTGTTGGGTCCTAGCCTTAATATTTCAGATTGGGTGTCATATTAAGGACTTAAGATCAACTATCTTGAATGTCTCCCAAAAGATGTCTGGTTTAGACATTTATGATCTTCCCAAATCTCTTGAAACAAGCTTTCCTAAATGAAGATGATGTCCCTAGGAAATCATACTTCTTTCACCTCCTCCAATTATTCTCCCTAACCCACAAGTTCTTGAAAAGTTTAAGGTCACTCAGGCCCTATTGGCAAGGCAAGGTCTAGGTGTGATCACATCTTGGAGATGTAGTCACATATTGATAAGCCGGGAGAGTTGGGTGTCAAAGTCTTGAGAAAGTTGGTGGTTCAACTACTTTCTAAGTCACATAGTGAGTTCCTTTGGAACACCTATGAAATAGACTATGACAAGACCCTTAATGATTTTTGATAAGATCAACTTCCTAAAACTTTATGGACATTGACAATGATGACATTGGATATCTAGTAAAGCATTCTCTTCCCAATGGAAAGGGATCGGCCATAGTCAACTCGGTTGACCAAATGGTAAAGAGAAAAGCTAAGTCTGTGATAGTCTCGTGTACCATTATCAAAGGGTCCATATGTTTATATTGCCAAAGGAAGGGGAATTGATTGCGAAGCTGCCAAATTTACCTAAGGATGTTAAAGTCAATAAGTTTGACTCTACTTATGGTAAAGTCCACTTTCTAACTCTGCTAAGTTTCTATTATGAGATTTTTAATACATGATGTGACTGGGTCACATGGTGATGTTTTAAGAATCAAAGAAAAGTGAAGAAACTTAAAGAAAGAATATGTTGAATCTGATGGCGTAGATGGATTTCTATCGCATAGTTTGAAGATCAGATTCTTGAGCTACTTCTTAGGAGTTATGAGATATTGCTTAGGAATAGATAACAACAAGTTTTCATATGGATTGTAAGGATAAGTTTTTCCGCATAGTTTTAAAATAAAAAGAAATTTTTTGATTTTATTTATTTTAAAATATCCTTACAATGGCATTTGAGGAAAAAAAATTGTTGCTTATATGATTCCATTAATAGCAAGAGTGGAAGTATGAAATTGATTCTTTCATTTGTGGTAATGTCTAAATTTACCAAATAAGGATAGATTCTCATCACCCAAGTTTCATTTGGATCGGAACTTGGAATCATGCAAGTTGTATAGCATGATGAATGAGAATTTTCAAGTTTTGGAAAATTAAGACTAATTACTTTTTCACATGGAAGTGTGAGTCAAGTAAAGGACTAAGGGATCGAGTACACATTCTTGTGCACTGATTAAGTCCACTACAAAAGTTTGATAAGACTATTCGTCATAGTTTACTAAAGCTCAGTAAATATGATTATACTTACAAGCTTAAGTGTAACTCTGAGACATTGGAAAAGGGGTTCCAATGTAAGGCAGAGCGAATAAGAAGAATCAAATTAGGCAGAAGGATAAAAGTTTCTCAAATCTGAAAAGATGGGAGAGTACTTTAGTATCAGTTTTGTGATCATCTTAATGATTAAGGAACCATAGCACAATTAGTTCTCTAAGGAAATCATCTTATGACTAAGAAGAGGAACTTGAATTGTTGAAATGGTTAAATCATGAAGATGAGTCATACTTCGTTCCAAAAACAATTTTGAGAGTCATACTCCAAGATTGTAACTTGAGTGACATGTCTTAAAGAAGGTTTAAAACACTTGTCAAATGTAAGAGTAAAAGTTTTCTACTCTTGTACATTTGAAATTGGTAAGTTGTGATGTTTTGGATAAAACAAAGACCAACTAAGACCAATTGTGTGAAGTGTTTGTCTTGATTAGAATCCACACTATCTCTTGAATAACTGACAAGAAAGTCTTATATGTCAAGAGGACAGTAGGAGTCTTAAAGGTCTTGAAAGTCTCAAGAACTAATCAAGAATAAAACCTAAAGTGCTTCACTACCACACGACTTCAGGTTTATAACCTATCGTGTTGACATATTTTGTGCCCATTCCAGTTAAGGTTGGCTTTGCATATGAGTTCTTAGAGTTCTCAATTTGTTGCACAACAACTTGGAAGCAATGGCAGGCCCTTGAGCTGCCAGGTGGCAAGAAGTTAAGATTGAGTTCAGTCCATATGAGTTTGGATTTGTCATTATTCTTGTCTTGTGACTAAGGTTTTGACAATTCACATGGATAAGAACACATACACCATTAAATCTAAGTGTCATAAGGTTTCTCTCCGATTCATGAAAATGATGGTGAGGAAACACTTTCACTAAGTAGAATTTAGCTAGATAGCAATTGTGATATTTGCATTCTCAAAGTCGTTAGTGGAGCGTGTGTGGTTTACCGGCACACTAACCTAGACTTGTGAGAAGTAGCAAAAAGGTCTAACCATTATGATTACGGCATCCCTCTTCATAATTGTTTAGACACACAAGTGTGCTATCTAAGGGAAGGTGTATGATTTTGATAAAGTCTTATCAAAACAATCTAGTATCAGAAATCTGAACTTTGGTCAGAAAGTCAGCTGATTTCTGAGTACATGTCAAAACTAGTGGGAGCATAAGTGTTATGCTAATAATCATCATGTTAGTGGGAGCATGATAATTATGATAAGTATTGCAAGTTAGCAATGTTAATTATAGAAAACAAAAGTTTCAATTGGGAAAGAGTTGTTTTGCTATAATTAAGGGAGTGGAAATTATACTTCATCTCAAATCTATAAGCTTAGATCGTGAGGTTTTAATCATTTAGTCAAGGATATATATGAATTTCATGTTGGAATGGTTCAACATAAGGAAATTTTGTATATGAGTCCATTATTTGCGTTCTAAAATTCGATTATGATTACGGCATCCCTTTTCATAATCTGAATTATGAGAACTTGGCAAATTGAAATGGAAATGTTATAGCAAAAGACTGGTTTAGTCTTTATGTGAGACATCATGAATCGATTCTCATATGCTTCAGATATAGGATCGATTACATGTGCTATATTCATCCTTTCTAAAATTTTCCAAATGCCTAGGGCATTAAGAAGGGAAAAGATTTAGAACTGGATATGACTAAAAGGATTAAACAACTGTCGAGGACAATCTAAGGTTTACCAAAGATTGGTTGCTCAAGGATAGTTGGAAGTATAGTGATAATTCTGGAAGGACCATATTGACATAATCTGTAAGGAGTCAACTCTTGTTCAGAAGTGATAGTCAAAATGGAATCTGGAAATGTTTCAAAGTTAGAATTTTCAATCTGTTTAAGATTAGGAAACTTAATGCAAGAAGGATGGTTCCAAGGAGCTGATCTCCTTTGGAATACTTTGTAATGATTGTTGTCAAGTCATTCTGACTTTGTGCATAATCATTACAAGAGGATCAATGCATATAAGTTTAGAATCTAACAGATTTCAGTAAATGACATGAATTTGGAATTCTTGTATTTGCAGTAAGGATTTGGGAGTGTGAAAAGAGAATCATTGAAGTTATGTTCAATGGATCTAGTTCACAAAGTAAAGATCATAGACAAACATAGTATGCATACTTGGTGTATGGCATGACTAGTGTTTAGAAAACATAGTGTACATGCTTGGAGCATGGGATTACTATTGTTTTAAATTCAAGAATAAAGTTGATACCTGAAACAGTATACATGAATAATGTGTAATCATATGGTGATAAATAAAAGGTGTTTTATTTATGTTCATAGGTTTTGATACCATATTGGATTCAATTATTCTTGTGTTTCATTTTGCATGTTTTGACTTCCCGAATAAACTAGGTTATTCTTCCAGAATGACTAAGTTATTCAAACCATCCACAGTCGGTCATATGTTGGAAGTAGATATGAATTAAGACTGTCATGGGTTGGCTTGTAGAGGTCTAAGGTGTTGGACAAAGGGCTACAACACTCATGAGTGCTCATAAGTTCTGAGTATTGGATTCAACCCGCGCTCATTGGAATCACTTCATGGATTTTATCACGAGTGATCATGAGACGATAATATCTTATATTCTTCAAACCTAGAGATATGAGTTGTTACTATGAGTTGATAGTACATTGATTGCACGAAAACGCATTTGGTAACTCGGTGCTATAAAACGTGCCTTTGTGTATGATTCAACAAGTAGTAGAACAAGCCATATGAGTCAAAGTTTATCCGTTCCGTTTACCTTCGGGATAAAAGCGATATCTGTGGGCCCCTCGATGATTTGATGATGACAAATGGAAGTGCTCGGCCGGGCCAGGACTGATTTGATTTGTTCAATTAGTTAGTCGTCATAAATCGGAAATCGGGAAACAACAAATGGACAGAGAGAATGATTATAATCCATGTCTCAGTCCATATGATATCTAGAAGGAGGAATATATGATCCGTTATCTAATGGACAAGTTCGTTGACAAGATCAGAGTTCGACAGCGGCTTTAAGAGCTACGATTGCCAGTTAGGTTTGAAGTCATACGCAATAATAGTTTTAGACTTATCCAAGTGGGAGACTGTTGGATTAATGTCTAAGTCCATAACTATATTTGGTATGTACTTGACCCGACCCGGCATGGTCCATTTGGGTTGCACTTCACCGACACAATTTATATGGATAATCTTTTGAGAATAGTATGTTTATGATTAATATTAATATATTATAAGTTCTAATATATTAATATGGAATCATATTATTTAATTAGTATTGATCAAGAATTAATTTATAATTAATTAAGTGATCAAAAGGAACTAATTAAATATGGACACTTATATATATGGAATGGGCCAAGTTCATTTAGGTTGGGCTAAGCTTTCATGGATAGTCCATGGAGTGTTTAACCCATGGATCATATGAAATGAAAGGTCATGGGTTTAAACCTAGTCTCCATACTATATAAAGATGTCCTTGGTTGGTGAAATGGGCACTAGGGTGGATACACTAAGAGGGCTAGCCGATTTCACTAAGAGAGAACCAAGTATTCATATTCTCTAAAGTCTTCCAAGGTGTCTTGGTGATTTGTGATTCCACTTGAGGCTTCCACACTATTGGGGCTAAGCTCTTAAAGCTTGAAGACATCAAGCTACATCAAAAGGTATGTCCTCTAACTAGTACTTTGTAGATTAAGAACATCATAATATGCTAGTTAGGATTAAAGCCTTGGAAAGTTCTTATTTGCATGTATAATAGAGAAAACATAGATCCAAGGTTTATAGGGTTGCATGTACACCATAGGAGTGTTAGAATGCTCAAGACCCAACAAACTTAACCTTGTTGACTTCGGAACAGGCACAAATTTCGAAGATGGATTCGATCTTCTTGAACCATTGATTCAGGGTGATGACACCTCCATTTTCGTCAAAGGGCTTGGGTTTTATGGTCATAAAGTCCTTCTAGGAACACTCTTTTTAATGTCCCTGACTTCCGTCTTGCCGTTGCGGGTTAGTTCCACCTCTAGCCCCACCAGAGTTCACTTATGCCATTGCAGCAGTCACGGCGGCTGTAACTGCTACTTGGAACATGACGGGGTCGAACTTAGGGGGTGGTGGTGGTGGTGGTGTGTCGTTGTTTCTTCTGATGGGTCTTTGTCAGGAAGGCATCTTGTTCTAGAAACAATCAGGAAGAAGAGGATGGTAAGTCCTCGAGATATATGAAACAAGATATATCTCATCCTGATAATAATAAAAAAAATACTCGACCAAGTGATAAGCACAAAAAGTTTACTAACGCAAGTAAGTTGTCACTTAAGAAAGAAGAGGTAGAAACATTTGGAATGAATCTGTATACTAAATTTGGCTCTGGCTAAAATACTTTTGGATTGTTCTTCCTTTGACACGGATTCTATTATGTATGCACACTAGAATACTTTACATTTTGAAAATATACTTTTAGTTTAGAGCACTTAGGCCCTTAGTGTTTATAGTTGTATACCATGTAAGGTTAAGTATGCTTAGTTCACTAAAAACAAGGGCTCTGATACCAATCTATCACACCCCGAAACCAGGATGGGTGAATCGTTACGGGGTGGAGGACGTCATGTTTAGCATCACAACCATTGTACAATAGCAATCATAATAACGCAACCAATACAATGAATATATATGAAAATGGTTGCCTTAGTCTAAAACTTGTTTTAATTACACAAAAAGTATGTAAAATATAAATAAAACATGAGTCTTATTGCTCCGGCTCCTCTAAATCCAAGAAGTACCTGTCTACTGATTTCCTGAGAATACAAGCAGTTTGAAAGAATATCAGCATAAAGCTGGTGAGTTCATAAGCATTTAGTTTTGATGGAAAAATGTTCTTTTATTCTTTTGAAAAGTGCTCCTCAAGAAAATCGAATATTTTCTTATGAAAAGTAGTGTTGAAAGAGTATCTATTAGTAGAAAATAAATCATCAGTTTTAGAATTGCCAATGTTATCCTGGGAAAATCCCATATTTTCCCTAAAAATAGTTATCCGTCCTAGAGGTAGAGTTGCAAGTTTAAAAATCCCTGATTACAATCAGTATATGTATAGGTAGTTTTATTACTTAAAATAAAACAAATGAAGAGTAGATTCCATAATCCAAAGTTAGTTTATACTTATTTGTGAGTCGTATAACCATGTTTGATATAACCGAGAGGCGTTTATAACATTCTTCAGGTGTTAAGTTAAATGACATCTGTTCACCCTAGGCATGTCGGCCTAACTATAGCTAGCAGTTCAAGTGTGGGATTGTCAGTCCCAAATAGATCTATTCACAAATCTCACGCTTTCCCTCCAGGAGACTCTTGTTATACTAAAAGGATTTATCCCTGTACACCTAAGGGTACAATATTGAAGTAGCGCCTCACAATTATGTATAATCTACTTTACCAGCTAGAGATAGTATAAAACAATATTTATCCTTGAATAAATGTACTTTATACTAATGAGAAATACACAACATAAACTAAATCTGCCCTAGTTTATACATGTTCATCCATGAAATCAGATTTAGTAGAAACTGCATAAAGGGTTATCCCAAACTATACCCATTATAGTTTATTAGAGTTGATATGGAAAATGCTTTGTAAAAACCTTCCTGAAAGTTATGAAGTTATATTTCCAAATTTAAAGTTTCCATTATGCTCAACATGTTACAAAAAGGGATGAAGTATCTTAGAATGTTATTAAACATGGAAATCATTGGACTGTATTAATAAGTTTAAAACTTAATTAAATATTTTGGGTTTGACTTGTATCCCACCCTTGAAAACATTAAAAACATAGAAAATGTAGGGGTATGGACTCACCTTGAGCGAGTGGTTTGATTGAAGGATCGATACGGAAATGTGGATGTTCAAGTGAAACCCTGAACACAATTTGATCCTAAACAACACATAGTGACACATAATGCGTCAAATGAGGGTATTTCACTACTAGATGTGATGGAGAACCACTCTAAGGACTTGGAACTACTTTCACAAAGTGTTAGGACCTTGTAGGATTTCATGAGGGGAGTGTATGGCCACCTTAAAGGTGTGTACGACCCAAGGGGTGTGCGGCCGTAAACTCATGATAGGAGATGCCTTTGTGGTGTTTTAAATATCCATACATGCATCCATGAAGTGTTCTAGGTCTATACTCGATTGTAGTGCAAGTTAAGGGTCCTAGATGTGGGTTTATGGTCCTAGGGTGTGCGTGTGGTTGCACAAGGGAGTGTGCTGCCGCACACAAGGAGTGTGCTGCCATACAACGGTGTGTGCGGCCGTACACAGGTGTGTGTAGTTGTACACCCCACACGGATATCATTGGAATATATTAATACGTTTAAAACTTAATAAAATATTTTTGGGTTTGACTTGTATCCCTCCCCTGAAAACATTAAAAAGACGGAGAATGTAGGGGTATGAACTCACCTTGAGCGAGTGGTTTGATTGAAGGATCGATACGGAAAGGTGGATGTTTAAGTGAAACCCTGAACACAATTTGATCCTAAAAAACACATAGTGACACATAATGAGTCAAATGAGGGTATTTCACTACTTGAAGTGATGGAGAACCACTCTAGGGACTTGGAAGTACTTGCACAAAGTGTTAGGACCTTGTAGAATTGCATGAGGGGAGTGTATGGCCACCTTAAAGGTGTGTACGGTCATGGGTGTGTGGCCCAAGGGGTGTGCGGCTGTACACTCATGATGAGAGATGCCTTTGTGGTGTTTTCAAGGTCCATACTTGCATCCATGAAGTGTTCTCGGTCTATACTCGATTTTAGTGCAAGTTAAGGGTCCTAGAAATGGGTTTATGGTCCTAGGGTGTGTGTGTGGTCGCACACGGGAGTGTGCTGCCGCACAAGGGTGTGTGCGGCTATACACAGGTGTGTGCAGTCATACACCCCGCATGAAGATGTCCAAAATGCCAATTTCAAAGTGCATTAAGGCTAGGGTTATGTCTATCTCGAGTATGGAAGTCAAACACTCACTTTGGAGGGTGTTTTAAGAGTGTGCGGCCACCTTAAAGGGGTGTGCGACCACACTCACTTTCAAAAATGAAGAACATGATGAATATTGCACAATTAAGGCTTAGATTGAGTGCTCTTTCATGGATATCAAGTTAGACGATGAGTTACTCACGTTCTTGAAGCTTTGAAGGGTTCACGGTTGAAGAAACTTAAGAGAATGGTGTAGTGTGCGTCCAAGGAGTGAAAGGCATGAAAGGAAAGGGGTCTGCCCTTTATATATGAGTGGGTGTGCTACCTAGAAGGGAGTGTGCGACCAAGAGGTGAGTGTGCAGCCGCACACCCATGTGTACGGCCGTACACTCCCCCAAAGGGTGTGTATGGCCCGATTTTGACACTCTATAGCTTGCTGACTCAATCCTAAACTCATCCTAGGTCATTTTCAAGATTAGAACACTTAAATGAACCCTTAAACTTTACAAGAAGTTAACAGAATGAGTTTAACATTTATTGAATTGGCTAAGTGCACAAGATGAAATTTTCGGGTTGTCACAATTTCATATCAGAGTTCTCAAAAATTATAATCATAAACCGAGGAAAGTGTACGGTTACGGCTTTGCCTTCCCGCGGTCATCCGCCAAACCTGAAACAATAATCGATAAATGTAAGCTTGAAGGCTTAGTGAGTTACCCCCAAAATACCAACCTCATACAACCATAAACGTATCATATTACAAACACAGAACAGCCATGCATCTCGAGTCTACAGAGTGACTGGTCCGCCCGCACCGGTCCTTCAGTCCACCTGGTCCATTCTCTAGGTCTACAATATAACTGGACCGCCTACACCAGGCCTTCAATCTATCTGGTCCATTCTCCAAGCCTCGGCACGTCTGGATGGCATCGCGGGGCCTTCAGTCTATCCGGCCCGCCCTGGGTATGTTGGCCTATGACACGAAGCAGGACCGGCCTCAACCCAACCCCCATACTAATCAAACAATCATGTGCACATATAACATATAATCACATAACAATCCATAGACAAACAAACCGATCTAGCAGATCATATAGCATAGCAACATCCTAACCAGGTTACCGACCTAAACCATGTCACTAAACATAGCATCATCATATATACCAGGATACCAACCTAAACCAGGTCACTAAGCAAAACATTATCCTATATTCCAGAATACCGACCTAAACCAGGTTACTAAACATATTATTATCCTATATACCAGAATACCGTCGTAAACTAGGTCACTAACATAATATTATCCTAATTACCAGGACGTCAATCTAACATATCAATAAGCATATCAAACGAATACCAGTATACAATCCGAGAAAGGGTCGGCCTTGGTGCCTTAGACCCCGTTGATAAAGTGAGGATAACTCACCATGCAATGCTGAACTAAGAGATAAGATCAAATCCTCAAATCACCGCCACAAACTCCACCACCTAACACTTTGATGAAACCATATCTATAAGTGCCCAATTTACCAGAATACCCTTAGAAGTCAAACTGGTCAACTCTTGGTCAAAGTTAAAGTCCTGGTCAAAGTCATCCTTCCTGATTGACCCTACTCCCGAGTCAGCCCATTGACTCGCCGAGTTTGTAAACTCAGAAAGCCCTCATATCACGACTCAACTCGCTGAGTCACCCCATGACTCGTCGTGTTTGTAAATCCCCGAGTCCTAGCCTGTCCAACTCACTGAGTCACCACCCAACTCACTGATCCTCATCGTAACTAGATGGGTTAGGGTTTGCAACCCGACTCGTCAAGTCCAAGAACAGACTCATTGAGTTCACTTAAGTCATCCCCAAGCAGACGATTTTAGTCCATCCCACTACTTCCAACTCATAGATGTGGACTCCTAAGGCTATTTTTACACGAAAATTTTCCAACCTTACGTGCATGCAAGATGGTATTTGCTCAATACAAGCTAGAGAGATGGTTCAAGACAAGAATGCTCACATACATGCTAAAAGAGATGATACTTTATGTCTCCATGGACCAAGACAAGTCTAGATCTAAAGTTGCAACCTCAGATCTAGATCCAAACACGAAATGGGTCCTAAACATGCTAAAATGGCCACAAACTCCATCCATGAGTAGATCTAGAAGAGGAGAGATCAAGGTAACGACTTGTTACCTTCAAGATGTGCCCAAGCTGAAGTAGACTCTGGATCTACACAAATTCCTTGATGCTAGCCTCTTGATCTACATGCCTCCTTTACTAGAATCGCCTCCGAAAGCTTCAAAACTCTCTCCAATGGCTCACACTCGAGATTAGGGTTTCCTAAAACTCAAGGGCTAACAAAGAGGCTGGGGTGAGGACTTAAGGTCCATTACGTAGGGTGCAAACCCTAAAATTCGGGTTTTCTCTTCCCAAGATCGACTCGTCGATTCCAGCCGCCGACTCGGCGAGCCAAGTTACTTAACACATGCCCAACACCCGCTCCGACTCGACGAGTTAAGACACCTACTCGTCGAGTCTACTCCTTTATTTACACAGAGCACCCCGAACTTATATTCCTGAACTTGGGATGTTACATATTATATATTAATATAAATCATAAATAACCTTTTCTCACTTGTCTATCCAAATGTTCTGATGTCATTCAACCCAATTGGACCATGCTACTCTCGGGTCGAGTACATAACGATGATAGTTATGGGCTTAGATATCGAATCGAACACTTTTCACGACATTAAGTACTTAATGATCAAGCTTTTAACTCATTCTTTTAGTGGATTAGAAGGTCATTTATTATGCTATTTTGAGTTTTGCACAAGAATGGTTTAATGGCTTAAGAGCTTAAACTTGGGATTATTCACTACAAGAAAATAGACCTTTAATGACGCGCAAACAATGACACTCGCTAATAGACGACGCGCATTTGTAAGTGCCCTAAAAGATAATGTTAGTTTTGCAAAATCTGAAGGATAGAGGGCACGCATTTGTGCGCGCCCTAAAATTAGTGTCAGAAAAGAAAAAAAAATGCGGAGGGCGCCTTTCATAAAATGTGCGTCATGTAAATGTGTCACTTTATAATTTTTAAGTGAAACACGCGTTTTAGGCGGGAAATGAAATCGACGAAAATTACCCCCGCCTATTGAATCCCAAAAATTTAATCCCCCGCCTCTTCTACTTAGCAAGAAAAAGCCCTAGATCCCTCATCTTCATCTTCAGTATCATCAAACATCTCTCTCTTTCTTGGAATCAGATTCTTGAAAGATCGAAACCCTAATTGTAGCCCTAACTACGACATGTCTTACCAACCGTTATCTTCAAATCGCATCATAAACGACGACCACCACGACAACAGTCGGCTGTTGCCGGAGCTATTGGTGGAATAGCGGTGGGATTAGCGTAACGGGGAAGCATATTTTGAAGAGATACGTACCAATCTAAGATCGATATGTATTCAATTTCATCTTACTACAAGTTTTGGTCTTTTCAGATTTCCAAGTGTGGTGGCTGTGAATACTCCATCATCAAATAGTTTGCATAAACACGACGTAATAGAAGAAGGGAGGAAGTGCTAGAATTTCCTAAAAATGAAACAGATTTGGGTGTTGTGGAGGAGCCACCGGTGGTGGCAAGTGAAGTTGAAACATCTAAGGACAATAGTGAACTGAAAGTTGAGCCAGTGATGAAGGAGGCCGACGGTTGGACTTTAAATGTTTAAATTAAAGTGGAAAAGGATCCAACTCTCAGTGCAACATTGGGATTGAAGACGAACATAAGCTCTTATTTGAATGCTGAGATCGTTCCTGGTGTATATTCTGATGAAAAACCACCATTTGTGGTGGAACTTGATGGATCTTTTCCTTTCTACATGCTCGATGCATATGAGGAGTTTTTTGGCTCTAATGCTGGCAATATCATTCTATTTGGGAAGGTATTTTAGCTAATTCAGTTACATCTCAGTTGACCCTGTACATATGTATTATAACGCTTGAGTAATTATATAAGACTCACTATTTTATCATTCTTACCAAGATAAAGATTGATCTTGATCTTTAATAACTTTCATTTGAATCAAGGTCAAAGTAGGAAGTACTTATCACAACTGTTGTGTGGTGGTGAAGAATATGCAAAGATTCATGTATGCTATCCCAAATGGCCCTGTATTTGAAGACTCTGTTATTATGAAGCTTTTCACACCAAGCTTCATGTAATACACCTCTTGCCTTTGCTCCCCTTTTCTTCTTTAAATTTACCAACATCATATTGCTTATATTATTATTTACTATCTATTTATGCTTTTTATTTTATTTAATCAGGAGATGGCATTTGAAAATGATTTGGTGAATAATTAGAATCAAATATTCATTTCTTGGATATTTATAAGTTATAACCCCTAAACAGCTAAACCTATACAATAAAACTTTATTTGAAATAATCCGATAATCATTTCCAAATCCCACATCTCGAGTTTATAAAAACTTTATTTGACATAATCTGATATTTATAAGTTATAACCCCTAAACAGCTAAACTTGTACAGACTAATTCTTTTCTTTCTTTGTTTGATTGCATGACTTGCAGATAAGATTCATGGGAAAATGGGAGAAGGTGAGTACAATTTATGAACAAATTACATCTAATTGTTTGTAATATATCATTATATATATTGACTAATCTGATTGATTCTTGTATCATTCAGGTACACAAAACCTACTTCTCGTGTCTCCGGAGTATGTGAAAGTGCCTGATTACAAGGTATGATTACATGTCATGTCAAACACTTTCTTAGGTGTTTTATTTAATAGGATGGACACAATTCCCACTTTTAAAACTCCCAATCTCTGCACCAACACACAACCATAACCATTGTAGTTCTGCCTTGCCTCAATCCTAGCCTCTGGCATCTTAATAAATTGAAAAAACTACAATCCAATTTGTGATGGTATGGAAGATTACAAAAATAGAGAACAAATCTGGAAAACTACCCTCTACTTATACTATCTAACATTACAAACTAAATAATATAAAATACCTAAACTGTCCCTAATGTCCTTTTATTTGTTGAATTTCCCATATTGCCCTTATCTATCATATATTGCAAAAGTTGATGCATAACAATACCCCACCCCAAAAGAACCACCTTGTCCTCAAGGTGGATAGAAATTCTGTATAGCATCCAAACGCTCCTTGGTGACCTCTTTGTCTTGCCCTTTGCCTTGCCATAAATCTTGAATGGTGTTCCCAGGATCTTAAAATGCAACACGAATTCTCTATATTTTTATGTTAATTCATCCCCTGATCTGGTATCTTCGAACTTGTAGCTTACACCAATGAGTTTATTCAAAACAAAACTTACCTCAAAGGCACCAATCCATTCTGGTAACCCATTAAATGAAGCATTTCTATCTTCTATCTCCACCAGTGATGCTTGTATTTCCCGGCTGGTTGTGAGCTTTTCTTTGAGTTTTGCTATTTTAAGATTCAATGGTAACACGAGAAACTTTTCATGCGGGGTAAACTGATCATCAAATTTTGTTCCAATCTGACCATCAATTCCCTTCTGCTTGTTTCCAACAATTGCTAATATCACCAAATCAAAATGATCACAAGGATGAACCCTGGTTGTATAACCCATTCTCATCATGTTAGCACCAGTCACAATTGCTGGAGTGGTCCATTTAGCTATCTTGTTAACATTATTCTTTATCTCTGTGAATATTGCACCCCTTTGAGTGTTCATCTTCCTTGTTAACAGGTTTAGAAATTCTGGGAAATCGATGGTTCCATTACCTTCTACTTCTAATTCGTTGATCATATCCTGAAGTTCAACTTCAGTTCTATTTTGCCCAAGCAATTTCATAATTGTTCCAAGTTCCTTTGTTGTGATGCAACTGTAGCCATCCTTATCGATTAAGTTGAAGGCTGCCTTCTTGATACCTCCCATCTTGTAGGTGGTTGTAGACTTGCTGGAGTCGACATGTCCAATAATGTCAATGCTAGTGTGAATATTTTCCTTGCTCATCTTTAATGAAGTATCTGTAGACAAGCTTTCTCGATAGAATGAGGAAGATGAAGAATTGCACGGCGGTAAGGGTGAGGCACTGATACGATTGGGCGATATTGATGCTGACTGGGTTACTTTTGTTTTTGTAGATTTAACTTCACATGGGCCTGATTTCTCTTTAACATTCATGGGCCAATCCCCTAGCTGATTCAATTTCCGTGTGTCCACAGATCTAATTTTGGCCCACTCATTATTTCCCAGCCAAGTTCTTCGATGACCTAGGTAACACTTGTCCGTTCCATCGGGTCCTTCAATTGCCTCACTAACACCTGTCAAAAGCCAAGCATCTGTACTTTTCTTTCTTAGCCATGATTTTATTCATGATTTGATGAATAAAATCAAGGATCCTTTTTTTCTTTTGGATTTAATTGGGTAATGGTATATTTGATGGCATGAAATCTCAGGAAACTTCAAGCACAAATAAAAGATCTTGAAGATGAAAGAGCATCAAGTCGACAAAAAGAGGTTATCATTATATAATAATTCATATAGATCCTTTCTCATCTGTTTTTTGATGAATAATGGGATTCTAAGTTAGTTGTGTGTGTGATGTGGATGATGCAAAATTTGATAATGCAGCATGTAGAGCATTTAGCAGGGGATTTGATTCATCTGTTTCAAGGGCTATTAAGATATGATCCATTAGAGAGGGTAACAACACGTGCAGCATTAAGACATCCTTTCTACACCAGGGACAATCTGAGTAGACGATACTAGCTGCTGCTAACAATATCAAAACAAAGTATGTGGTGGTCAATCTAAATCTGCACACAGAAGGAAGGAAGGATGTTTTTGCTGTAGATGTTTTTATTTCCCAAGGGTATGTTTTGAGTTCCTACTGCACTGCTGTGTGGAAACCCCACCCACACATCTTATTGACCACCTTGAAGTCAAATTTATGTACAAAGTACAAACAAACAAACAAATGTAGAAAAAGAAAAGAGAGATGATTACAAGGTATGTGAAAGAGGAATGGGCATGGTTATGTTCTTTATCCAAGGTATTTTGGTCTTCTCTTTCTCTCTCTCTCTCTTCTCTCTCTCTCACACACACACACACAAACACATGCATACACAACATGAAGGATCTTTAAGTTTTTTAACATTGAGAATAAAGTGTTCATTGTATTTCAGTTTATGGAGAGACAGCTGGTTGACTGTGAATGATCCTATTTTACAGACACACAAGGTATTAGTGACATACAATTTCATTGGTATTTCACTTTTTTTAATTTAATTTAATTTAATTTAATTTTGTTCTCATTTTCTGTGCATACGTGCTTCATTTTGAGCAGTTTCTGTGTAGTTGAATGCTGGATTTTGATCTCTGGTTTCCCTAATAATGATTTGGATTGAATGAAAGAAGTAGCAATGTATCATCACTGATCATGACACAACACCGAGAGGTCATCTTTAACAAAATTATCTTTACTATATGTGAATTACATGACAAAAATTTCAAATAACTTATAAAGATATCTTTTTCCAGAAAATCAGCTTATAAAGACTGATCAAGTGAACATACTGATTAGATCACTTCTCCTTAAGCAACAACAAAGTCTGGAACAACTTCAAAGAATGCAAAGGGTGCAGGCACAAATGAGGGTTCAAGAAAGAGGTATTTAACTTTTTTTGTTACACATACTTGTTTTTTATGCTCGCATTTAGTGTGCGTCCATTTATGACATTCACCAATAGACTTGGTCAAGATATATATTTGAAGCTAGGCAGCGAAGATGAACTGAGAATGTTGCGAGCATCTGATGTATGAGTCTTCTTTGTTTACCGTGAGATTGACCAACCTAGCAAGCTACAGGTGATTAGGGGTCCTTCGTGTGTGTGTATTTCTTTCATTATACAATTTTTATCTATTTATTATAGTGAAGGATAATTCAAGAAGCCCACTTTTATATATTTCCATGCTTCTTCCTTACTTGTGAAAAAATTGTGCTTGACAGGATTGAAAACATAACAGTTGGAGAAGTTGTTAGAATTTGGCAGTCTGGTTTGAATAATTGTGTGCATAACAGTAATGAGGTTCTACCATTCAGTATTTCCTTATTCTCCTTTGACATTTTTTTTCTTTATATCTTCAAACATATAGCTGTAAAAGAACTAACTTTAATAAGGAAATAAATTAATTGTTGAAGTTTTTGATTGATTAAGTATCTTGATTGAAACCGGTTGTACGTGTTTTGACAAGGAGTTGTTGTATCTATTCAGAGTAGGCTTAGAGCAATGGTTGCAAGAGATGAGTTCAGAGGAAGAAGAAGAAACAAGGCTGCAACTGACATGTTGACTTATTGTTGTTTTTTGTGCAGAAAGGTGCTTTATGTTCTGATACTAGTATTGGTCAAGGGGGTACTATTACATGGAAGGTGCTTCAATACACACTTGCTTACTCCATTGTACACAAACTAAGGAAATAGGAAAACACACAACGGAAATTGGAAAGCGAATGAAAATGACAAGTGATTTTGTGTTGTGTTTACAGGGTTGACGAAAGCGAATAGCTATCGAGTTAGAAGTGGAAAAGAAAGCTCAAGCCGAAAGAGATAAGATGCTGAAAATGCAAGTGTTGTATTCTTCATTTCAATTGTTAGTATGAAACATAGAGTAGATTAGATGAATGCAAATTTATATATTGTAAGAATTAGAATTGTATGACATTAAAGTTTATTCAATGGTTTGTATTTTTTTGTATATGGTATTTTATTTCTATTATGACACATTAAATGCAAATTTAATTTAAAAATTAATAAATATATAAATATATATATATTTTTTTAAATATTTAAATTTACGATACGCAAAAATGTGTGTCATCTTCATTTATGACATGGCCTTTCTTGACAGGGGCTTTCTTGATACGCATTGTGTGTCATTAACACGCGCGTGGTAAGGTTACGACACGCGAATACGTGTCGTCTTCCTTTATGACAGGGCCTTCCTTGATACGCATTGCGTGTCGTAAACGCGCGTCGTAATTTCTTGTCGTAAATGAGCGTCGTAAATGTGCGTCGCCTCTCTTATGACAGGGCCTTCCTTGAAGCGCATTTGCGCGTCGTCTGAGCCTTTTACGACGCGCAATGAGCGTCGTAAAAGGCTGTTTTTCTAGTAGTGATTCACATGAAATCACAACTTCAACATATCGCTTAAGATTGGAACTGAACTCATTAAGCCCTATAATTAAGATCTCGATGCCGAAAAATTAGTCGACAACAATCACCAACATGTTGGAGGTCTAGATGTGGGCATTAGCGGCTAAAGGTGGTCCAAACACCCTTAGATCAAAGTACCATGATAAAAAGAAATAATTAAAAGAACCCTATGTTTGATCATTATAAAACAAGGCTGCAAGTTCAAATATCCAACCATGGCATGGTGCCATTTGATGGCGGGAGGAGCCACACGCTGATGAAAAGGGTCGTCGGTGGCAGTCCTGTGGTGATTCACGATGACATCAAACAAAACCATCCACAACTTATATATGAAGCAAGTAGGGAAAGAAAAGACTAAGAATTATACATTATATGCATCGACACACCCACCAATTGGTGGCTAATAATGGTAAGAAAACATACCGCCAGCAAGAGGTTGTTGATAATCTGTGGTGATGCTACATCTGATAGAAAAGAAAGATAGAAGAAAAAAGAAAAAATGGGGACATGATAGACTAACCAGACGAGTAATCAACGTTTAGACCTTCCTTCTCTTCGATGGTTTCCTACATCTCCGAGAACTAGCTCCAACAACCCTCCCTCTCACATGATCCTGCTCTCTCCTTTCTCTCTTGTTGTTAAAGACGTTGGAACAAAAGAAAGAGATGTTCTCGGGTTGGAAGGGAAGAATACACACAGTTATATATGGGATTGACTTAAAGAATTGGGTGTAGCTCCTATTAAGGCTAAGGGGTTTAGTCACTACATGCCTACTAGAAAAGTGATGCTACATCAACACCATATCATCTTCCCCGGATCCTTAATACCACACCATTGAACATTGTAAATGATCACCACTCCATAATATATATATATATATATATATATATATATATATATATATATATATATATATGTATATATATATATATATACATATATATATATACACACACACACACTAGAAAAGTGATATCACCTCAACGCCACATCATTTTCACTAGACCCTTATTACCACACCACCAACCCTTGGAAATGATCATTTACACCATATTCTTATCTAATGTAAATGTGAAACATATATTATATTTAATTTGTATTGTATTCAAGGATTAGAAGCATGTTGGATGAATGGTTATGTCATTTGATTTTAAACCAAGATGTGGTGGTATCATAAAAACCAAACTACATAAAAACCGAACGGTGCGGTTTCTAAACTTCAAAAAACCGAAGTTGTGGTTTTCGGTTTTGCTCCGGGCAAAAGCCGCATCGAATCGCACCATGCTCACCCTAACTATAATATGTATGTGCGTGTGTGTGTGTACATATATATATATATATATATATATATATATATATATATATATATATATATATATGCAAGACAAAACCATTATTAATGAAGAAACCACTGAACCAATCTAAATCATCGATTTAATATGATCAATGGCAAAAGGAAAGGTTGTAGACTTTTACAATAGACGCACATGCACACAATTATAACAAAAACAACTTCTTCTTTTTTCGTTAAAATTTTTAGGCCATGTTTTTATCGAAAAGAAAATCGAATATATCATTATTCATGATTTTTCGTCCTTAATAGAGATCCATATTCATATACAAAAAATATTTTTTTTTTCACAAAAACTCACTTCATTTCTTTGATTATTTAAATGTTAAAGCCTACTTTTTATTGAATTTTTTTAATAAATATATCAAAATTCATATTTTTTTGGTACTATTTAAACATAGATTCATACTAATTAAAAAAACAGTTTTCATTTCAAATTTACATTATGAATATGCTCAGATTCATATTGTGAATCTACTCAGAATCACATCCGAACATGCTCCGATTCACAGTTTGAATAATAGTAAGTCAAATTAACATTGTGAATTCTAAAAACTAACTTATATACAGTTTAGATTCATAATGTGAATAAATCTATTTGTTAAGTTTGCAAAACTAATTTATTAACAATCAAAACGTTAAAATATTATAAAATTAAATGAAAATATATTTCGATTCATATGTGAGTATCATTAAATTAATTTGTGAATGATTAAAATGTTGAAATAGTAAATCCGATTCACATTGTGAATGTTAAAATTAAAATATTGTAATTCATATTCACAGTGTGAATCTAAAACTGAACGGTCATCACTAAATCATCGAGGGGCCCCCAAATATTGTTTTTATCCCTCCAAGGGTAATAGGAATGGATAAACTTCGACCCAAATGCTCTCTTGTACTTACTCATCAAATCACACACAACGATATGTTTTATAACAACCAAGTTACTGGTGTGTTTACATATGTCAATGTCCAACCAACTCGTAACTACAACTCACACATCTTCGTTTGAAGAATATAAGATATTATCGTCTCATGATCACTCTTGATAAAATCCATGACGTGATTCAAATGACCGTGGGTTGAATCCAATACTCGAATTTCATTCTAGGAGCACTTATGAACACTGCAGCCACTTTGTCTCAGACAAACTACAGACTCATTCATGACTGTCTTGCCTCAATACCAACTTCCAAAGTATGATCGACCGTGGATGGTTTGAATAACTTAGTTATTCGGGAAGTCAAAACATGCAAAGTGAAACACAAGAATAACTGAATCCAAAGGAGATCAATTCCATGGATATGAAGTCTTACATTCAAAGTACATTCCTTTAAACATCCTTCTTGCATTAAGTTTTTCTAATCATACACAGATTTGAAGAATAACTTCCTCCTATGGAACCATTTCCATTTTCCCATTTTAACTCTTACTTCTAAACAAGAGTTGCCTCTTTTTAGAATATGTCAATATGGTCCCTCTCCAACATTTTACACTATACTTCCAACTGTCCACGAGAAAACAATCTTAGGTAAACCTCATATTGTCCTCCATAATTGCTTAATCATTTCAGTCATATCCGTTTCTATTCCTTTTTCCCTCTTAATGCCCTAGGTATTTGGAAAATTTAGAACTGATAAATATTATAGCATATGCGATCGATCCTATATCCAAAGCATACGAGACACAATTCATGATGTCTCATATAAAGACATGATACTTGACCAATCTTTTGCTACAATATTTTATAATTTGTCATGTTCTCATAATTCGAATTATGAAGAGGGATGCCGTAATCATAATCGAATTTTAGAATGCAAATAATGTAATCAGACTAAATTTGATTGAAATCTCACAATCTAAGCTTTTAGATTTGAAATGAAGTATGAATTCATCTCCCTTAATCATAGCAAAACAACTTTTTCAACCCTTGCAACTTCACGAATTGAAACTTTTGTTTTCTACAATTAACATTGCTTACTTGCAATATTTACCATAATTAATTATGCTCCCACTAGCAATATAATTATTATCTTACTAGCATAACATTTATGCTCCCACCAGCTTTGATATGTACTCAGAAATCAGTTGGACTTCTAGAAATCAATACTTCATTGACTTTCATTACCAAAGTTCAGATTTCTGATACTAGATGCTTCGATAAAACTTTATCTAGGCTTCTCAAACTCTTACACCTTTCCTTAGATAGCTCATATGTGTGTCTAAACAATTATGAATAGGGATGCCGTAATCACAATGTTTAGACGTTTTTCCATTCTGACAATTTAAACCATGAAGAGGTATGCCGTAATCATGATCGAATTTGAGAATGCAAATCCCACAATTGCTATCTACTTAAAATCTACTTATTGAAAGCGTTTCCTCACAATCATTTTCATGAATTGGAGAGAAACCTTATAACACTTAGGCTATATGGTGCATGTGTTCCTATCCATGTGAATTTCTCAAAACCATAATCACAAGACAAGGTTAGTAACAAATTCAAACACATATCGGCTGAACTTGTTTAATCTTAGTTTTTTGCCACCTGGCAGCACAATGCCATACCATTGCTTGCAAGTTGTTATGCACACAATTAAGAACTCATAGAACTCGCATACGTAGTCAATTTTACCAGAATAGGCACAGAAACAAGAATTATGTCAGCACGATAGGTTACAAACCTCAAGTCGTGTGCTAGTGATAAACAGCATGTTTTATTCTTGATTACTTCTTGAAACTCTTTCAGGATCTTTAAGACTCCCACTGACCTCTTGACATATAAGTTGCTCTTTGTCAAATACCATTACTTGACAACAAATATTCAAGAGTTAGTGCGGATTCTTATCTAGACAAACACTTCACACAATTGGCCTTAGTTGGTCTTTGTTTTATCCAAAACATTACAAGTTACCAATTTCAAATGTACAAGAATAGAAAACATTTTACTCTACATTTGACAAGTGTTATAAACCTTCTTGAAGATATTTCACTCAAGTTATAATCTTGGAGTATAACTCTAAGAATTTTTTTTGGAACGAAGTATGACTCATCTTATTGATTCAACCACTTCAACAATTCATGACTCCTCTTCTTAGCCATAAGAATGCATTAAGATGTCTTTAGAGGATCAATTTTGATATGGTTTCATAATCATTACAATGATCATAAAACATGATACTAAAGTACTCTCCCATCTTTTCAGATTTGAGAAACTTTTATCTTTCTTCCTAATTTGATTCTTCCCATTCGTTCCGCCATACATTGAAACTCTTCTAATGTTTTAGAATTATACTTAAACTTGTAAGTATAACCATATTTACTAAACTTTAGTAAATCATGACATAGTCTTATTGATCTTTGTGGTGGACTTGACCAGTGCACAAGAATGTGTACTCGATCCCTTAGTCCTTCACTTGACTAACATATGCATGTGAACAACGAATTAGTCTTAATTTTCCAAAGATGAAAATTCTCATTCATCATACAATACAACATGCATGATTCCAAGTTTTTGTCCAATTGAAACTTGAGTGATGAAAATCTTTCCTTATTTAGTAAGTTTAGACACTACCACAAATGAAAGAATCAAATTCATATTTTCAATATTGCTAGAAACATACAAACATCAATTTTTCATAAATGTCATTGCAAGGAGATTTTAAATAAAACTAAAACAACATTTTATTTATTTATAAAATGTAGAAAAACTTTTCCTTACAATGTAATTACAAGTGAAAAACTATGCTATTACATATTTCCTAGCAATCTATCATAACTCCCAAGCAGTAGCTCAAAAATCCGATCATCGAACCATGCGATTGAAATCCATCTTCGCGATCAGATTCAACATACTCTTCTTTTAAGCTTCCTTCCCTTTGCTTGATCCTACAAAACGTCAAAATGCAACCTAGTCACATCATGTATTAAGAATCAAAAATTAGAAACTTAACAAAGTTAGATAGTGTACTTACCTGAAGCAGAGTCACAAATTTTGACTCTAATTTCTTTCAAGTAGTCAGGGCAGCTTCGCTTCCAATGCCCCTTCTCTTGACAGTAAAAACATACATACTCTTTGGGAATGATACACAGGACTATCATTGACTTAGCCTTTCTCTCTACCATTTGGTCAACCAGGTTGACCATGGCCAACCCTTTCCATTGGGAAGAGAATTTTTTTTTGGACTTCCAATGTTACCATTGTCAATGTCCATGGAAGTTGGAGAGGTAGATCTTCCACCCAAGTTTACTTTTCCAGTGCGCTAAAACATTGTTGATTCAGCAGCAACAAGCAAATAGGTAAGATGTATAAGGGTCATGTCGTGGTATGTCACATAGTAGTCCTTAATGAACTCACTATATGACTCAGGAAGTGATTGAAGAACCCAGTCAACAGCCAACTTCCTTGAGACTTCGAGACCCAACACTCTCAGCCTGTCGATATGTGACTTCATCTCCAATAGTGAGTACACACAGGCCTTCCATCTTCATGTTTCATTGCAAGTAGGGCTTGAGTGACCTTGAATTTTTCAAGTCTTCAAGCTTGTGGTTCAGAGAGAATAATTGGAGGAGGTGGAGGAAGAGAAGTATGATTTCCATGATCCAACCACGTGACATCATCTTCATTAGGACAGCTTGTTCCAAGAGACTTGGGAAGATCATAGTTGTCCGATCTAGACATCTACAATGGAAGAAATTCAAGTTAGTTGATTAAAGTCCTTAATATAACACCCAATATGAAATGTTAAGACTAGGACCCAACACAATATTTTATAACTTGGAAGAGGGATGCCGTAATCCAAGCTATAAAATATTTGAAGGTAGGTAAATGACGATTTACCAATTTTCACCATGAAAAACAAAATTGTTCATTAAGTTTTTTTTGGATTGAAACTCCTAGATCCTTTGACATGTAACACCCAAAAATTTCAACCAATTTAAAACATTTTAATTCATTTAAAAACCATAAAGTTCATACATTTGTTTTCAAAATAGTTTTAACATCAGAGTATTTCCCCAGTACCACATCACATAGATCATAAAACATGAGGAGTGGTACGATCACGCCTTCGCCTTGCCACGATCTCCTGAAGCACCTGAAACAATAAATCACAACTGTAAGTCCGAAAGCTTAGTGAGTTCCCCCAAAGTACCTATTCACTCATGAACATACGCATACATCAAAGAACAACATACTATGGGTCCACTCAACCTTCTGGTTGGAATACCCCTGGCCCTCAACCATTAGGATGGAATGCCTGCATACTACGAGCCCAATCATCCTACCGAGATGGAATACTCTCGGCCCACAACCATCGGGTTGGAATGCCCATACACCTACACGTACAACAATAACTACTATGGGTCCAATCATCCCACAGGATGGAATACCCCTGGCCCCTCAACCATCGGGTTGGAATGCCAACATACTATGAGTCCAATCATCCTACCAGGATGGAATACTCATGGCCCACAACCATCGGGTTGGAACGCCCTATCTCCTATACATACAGTAACTACTAATACTACTACTACTATGGGTCTAATCATCCCTCTGTATGGAATACCCTAGGGACCTCAACCGTCGGGTTGAAATGCCAACTACTATGAGTCCAATCATCCTACCTGGATGGAATACTCCTGGCCCACAACCATCGGGTTGGAATGCCAATCTACACTAGCAAACATGTACACATTACAGGTCACTACATAACACTCTACAGAATCAACATACTAGGGCCCTATCATCCTACCGGGATGGAATACCCTCTGCTACTACTCAACATACATAACCCGCCGGTAACCTCCTACTAGCATACATAAGGCAAGACCAACTATAGGTCTATACTCATAACCACTACCCAACTACCAGGGTGCTGATCCAACGGAACTAGCCATCACTTAACTATCCCTTTCTCTAGGGTGCTAAGCTATCATGTATATCCTCATATCACTATCCTATCTACTAGGATACTAGCAAGCATATCATCAGATAAACATAAAAAACTAAAAACAACAATTCAAAGGGCCGACCTTGGTGCCTTTAACCCTTGAGTACAGTGAGGATAACTCACCTGAAATGAAGAACCAAACCACGGAAGCACACACCTGAAGCACTGCTCCAAACTCCAACACCTATTGCCATCAATGGACCATTGAGATTAATAACCAATTACCATAACACCCCTGAAGGTCAAAGTCAAAGTCTAGGCCAAAGTCAACCTCCTGACTAACTCTACTCACCGAGTCATCCCGTCGACTCCTTCTACTCTGAAAACTCTTAGAATACGACTCAACTCGCCGAGTCACCCCAAGACTCGTCGAGTCCAACAGTCTCCGAGTCCCATCCTGCCCAACTTACTCAGTCGCCAACCAACTACCTTAATCCAATGATTTAACCAAAGAGGTTGGGGTTTTGTTTCCCGACTCACCGATTCCAAGAACAGACTCGCCGAGTCCAAGGAAATCTTCAACAGACTCGCTGAGTTGTTCTTCCAACTCGCTGAGTCCATGCACATGTTCATACAACTCGTCAAGTACACCCATGTGACTCGCCGAGTCTCTCTAGTTCTCAATCCTTTTAGAGGCTTTTTGAGCCATGCGGGGGCTGTAATCCATAGATCCAGTCTTCTACAGTCTATCCCTCACATAATGTTGCAAACTTTATGTGAAACCAAGGAGATATAGGCCCAAAACACTCTAGGGCTAGGGTTTATGACAAAGGAGCTTCACCAACAACTCTTAAATAGAAACTTTATGACATTATGGACCATCATAAGCCTAGATCTAGAGTATCAACCTCATATCTAAACTCCAAACCCGAAATAGGTCTTAAACAAGCTGAGGAACTCCCAAAACAGCCACCCAGGATGAACCAAAAAGGAAATAGCTTAAGATACTGGTTTCTTAGCTCTGAGATGTGCCCAAACTGATGTAGATCCCATATCTATACAAACCCCTTGATGCTAGCTTCTAATTTCTCAAGCTCCTTCCATAAAATTCCTCTTCGAAGCTCCAATCTCCTCATCAATGAAGTCTCACACGAATTTAGGGTTTTCTGAAACTTCCCGGGGGAATAGGAGGCTGGGAGAAAGACCTAAAGTCCTTTAAATAGGATGAAAATCCCTAAGATTAGGGTTTTCTGATTCCAGCACCAACTCGTCGAGTCCAGCTTCCAACTCGGCAAGTTGATCACTTAATTCGCGACTCAAACCTGCTCCGACTCAACGAGTAAGCATACCTACTCGTCGAGTCCCTTCGTCGAAATTACACTTTAAACCCTTCATTAAACTTCTTAAATTTCGGGATGTTACAACTCTCCCCCACTTAAATTAGGCTTCGTCCTCGAAGCCTACTACAACATAGGCTTCAGAACTGACCCCTTTGCTCTGCAGACTCCGATTTCATAATCAACTCAGCTTTTTATAAACCCTACTTCTGCATCTCCCTTAAAATGGCTTATTCTCATGTGGCATCCTTGCCACTACTCCAAGCCAACCATCGGACTTCAACTCAATAGCACCACATATTAACCACGTATCACCCGATGATACCATCCCTTCAAAACAGGAACACACCTTCGCGCCCTGCGAATGCTAGATACCACAAACACCCTCTAAGCTCCGCCAAGACACTGATCCATCTTACTACGCCCAAAATTGGTGATAACCCTCATAACTTGCAACTTGGAACGAATCCTGTTCCACCCTCTGGTTCTATCCTTTACGCTCTGACAGGATGTTGCATCCTTCAGCTCACATAACCCATCAACCTACCATAACGCGTAACCACTCGCACCTAGCCCAATTAGCCTCGGGCTGGAATACTAGGCACGCCTATAATGGGTCCGGTCATCCCTAGGACGCTATACCCTCACATCTTCATGTATGTTTGGCCCAATCAACCCTGAGGTTGGAATGCCAAACACACTAGGTCCAATCAATCATAGGGCCCGGTCATCCTCATGGTGGAATACCCCATATTGGAATACCTCCACATACATAAGTCAAGCCTACAACCGCACTCAGAACCAAGGATCTTGTCCTTGAGTTACTCTCGAACCCTTCGGTTCGGCACAACTGAGTGAGCCACTCACTCCTCCTCTTCCAAGGAGCTTGAAAACATGCCTACGCATCATCCAACATTGCCATGATGACAGAACCTTGCTATACATCACCCCTTAGCGGCGCACACCGATAACTCAGAACATGCATACATACTCAGAGACTGATCGCCTAGCTAGCAATCTATACATAGCCTGCTGCATTTTCTCGACATCTCCACTATTCGGGGACAACCCCACTAGCCACCATCGTGCAACAGCATCCTCACTACTGGTTCAAAGACCCACGACACATGCAAAGTCCTTACTATAACTGAACCGCCTCATTGCACCTCTCCAATGACCAACATTCAAACTGTCTTAAGCAACATTCTACAACCAGCGGCTCATCCGAGAGTTTCCAATTCTCCCCCACTTAGGTCACTAACCACCATCCACTGGCGGCGAAGCTAACGCGCTGCTCGAACCAAACCAATACACCGAACCTTAAGTGAACCTGAGTTCCTGCTGAAAATTCCAATTTCCCAAATCATGACCTTTCTTTCTCTTGAATTCCCCACCGGATACTATCCCTCTAAAGCCTCAATACTAGCTCTTCTCTAACACATACAACACTTTAATATCTCATGCAAGAAACAACATCTCATAATCACAACATAAATGAGATAAGGCAGAAAACATACCGGATGACACCTCTGGCGTTAACCTGATCTCCTCGGCCACAAGCTAATAAGCACGCCCTGGAGCCTTCAGAGGCTTTGCTCGACCCTGACCTACATCAGTAAGTCTCAAAGTGGCTGGCGTTGGGGCCTGCACTAACCTGGCAGCCAGCAGAGGACACTGGGCCTTCATATGGCCCACCTAATCACAATGAAAACAAAGTCGGACTCCTGCAATCCCTGGCTATGTGGCCCTCCTTGCCACACTAGTGGCACCCCGAAGAAGAACGGAAACTTCCCTCGTGCACCTTGCTGCACTTCCCGCAAGTGCAACTTCTCGGACCTCCCTGCCTATAATCTGCAACCCTCATCCGCTTCGGTGCAGGTTGCGAGTGCACCGGGGCCTGCCTCTACTCTCTCAGCTAGAGCTCAATCTCTAACTCATGCTGTATAGCGGCCTCCTGCAACTCCAACAAGGTATCACACCTCTGTGTGGACACGAACTGCTTGATGTCCCTCTTGAGCATACTCAGATATCGGGACATCTGAGCCTGCTCCGAAGCAAACTCCAGGCAAAACATCGCCCTCTCAGTGAACATCCTAGTGATCTCCATCACCGACTCTGAATCATGCTTCATCTCCAGGGACTCATGAGTCAATCTCTCCCGCTCCACCCGTGGAACATAACGAGTACTGAACATATCTCGAAACTGGTCCCAAGTAACCGCAGCTTTCTGTGTGTCAGAATACGGTCCCGTGGTCAACCTCCACCAATGCTTCGCCCCGATTCTAAACAGGTTCAGAGCACACCTCACCCTCTGATCAGCAGGGCATGCACATGTGAAGAAACATCCCTCCACGTCTGACAACCATCTCGTAGCAACAATCGGATCCTGAACTCCATCAAATGTTGGGCGCTTCATATTGTCAAAATCCCAATACTGAAAGCCCCGGCTGGCTCCTCTCCTTGCCGCTACCACAGCTGTTGCGGCTGCCATGGTCGCTGTCTCTGCAAGAGCTTCATAGCGCTCATCAAAATACTCAACCATGGCGGTCTTGATCGACCCAAACATCTCCGGCAACTCAGCCTGGAACATAGCAGCAACCTCATCAAGCAGGATCTCGCGAATCCTGGCATCCAACTCATCCGTGCTCATCTGACCAATGACCTCGGGTGGTACTGATCCATCCTGATCACCCTCTCCTGATCCCGATCCCAAAACAGATCCTTCCCCGAGACGTCTCGTAATCACTATAATGAAAAAAACGCCAATAAGATCCTTAGATACTTTGCATAACCACCGCGGACTAACCTCTAACCAACAACCTAGGGGTTGTGACTTCCTTGACACGCGTATGGGTCCTGTGCTTTTAGTAGTACCTTCCACACCTACCCATATTTGTCTCAAGTATCACCACAATGCCCTAAGCACAAACATACATAGCAAGCACTCAATCCTCACCCCTAGAGGAATACTGAATATCTCATACTGACCTACCGGTCCCACAACTCACCCTACCATGAAACTTCCACCAACCCTGCAGCACTAGTGTATGCTAGTCATACATAATGCTGGACCCCATAGACTTTTGAATATTCAATCCTACACTAAGCTCCCAACCAAACAAGAATAGAACATAAGGCCAAATTAAACATTCCCAGGCTATAAGATCTTAGTTATGTATAACCGTGATGCATACACTAGATGACTATAGTAATGTTGTCAATTCATCTAAAGAGAACCCTAGGCTAGCAGGCATCATGTAATCAGGCAATTCTATCATGTAATTCCTGAAGATCCCTAGCCTAGTACTAGCATGTTGTTCTAACATATCACATAAACAAATAACTTGTATGGTATTTTGGGGTAACTTACTGGCTCCGGCTGATCGTACCCTATGTGTCCTCCCTTTACTTATTTTGAAAATCTTTTGAAAAATTATTTCTAAAAATATCTCATTGATTTGAGACTAGATTCACACGAATATTCCTCCAATTCACTCAAAGCAAGGCTCTAATACCAACTCATAACACCCAAAAATTTCAACCAATTTAAAACATTTTAATTCATTTAAAAACCATTAAGTTCATACATTTGTTTTCAAAATAGTTTAAACATCAGGGTATTTCCCCAGAACCACATCACATAGATCATAAAACATGAGGAGCGGTACAATCACGCCTTCGCCTTGCCACGATCTCCAGAAGCACCTGAAACAATAAACCACAACTGTAAGCCCGAAAACATAGTGAGTTCCCCCAAAGTACCTATACACAGATGAACATACACATACAACAAAAAACAACATACTATGGGTCCAGTCAACCTTCTGGTTGGAATACCCCTGGCCGTCAATCATCGGGTTGGAATGCCTGCATACTACAAGCTCAATCATCCTACCGGGATGGAATACTCTCGGCCCACAACCATCGGGTTGGAATGCCCATACACCTACACGTACAAAAATAACTACTATGCGTCCAATCATCCCGCAGGATGGAATACCCCAGGCCCCTCAACCATCGGGTTGGAATGCCAACATACTATGAGTCCAATCATCCTACCGGGATGGAATATTCCTGGCCCACAACTACCGGGTTGGAATACCCTACCTCCTATACATACAGTAACTAATACTACTACTACTATGGGTCCAATCATCCTCAGGATGGAATACCCCAGGCCCCTCAACCATCGGGTTGGAATGCCAACTTACTATGAGTCTAATCATCCTATCTGGATGGAATACTCCTGGCCCACCACCATCGGGTTGGAATGCCAACTATTATAAGTCCAATCATCCTTCCTGGATGGAATACTCCTGGCCCACAACCATCGGGTTGGAATGCCAATCTACACTAGCAAACATGTACACATAAAAGGTCGCTACATAATACTCTACATAATCAACATATTAGGGCTTTATCATCCTACCGGGATGGAATACCCTCTACTACTGCTCAACATACATAACCCGCCGATAACCTCCTACTAACGTACATAAAGAAAGACCAAATACAGGTCTATACTCATAACCACTACCCAACTACCAGGGTGCTGATCTAATGGAACTACCCATCACTTAACTATCCATTTCTCTATGGTGCTAAGCTATCATGTATATCCCTATATCACTATCCTATCTACCAGGATACTAGCAAGCATATCATCACATAAACATAACAAACTCTAAACAACAAGTCAAAGGGCTGGCCTTGGTGCCTTAGACTCTTTAGTACAGTGAAGATAACTCACCTAAAATGAAGAATCGAACCACGAAAGCACACACCCGAAGCACTGCTCCAAACTCCAACACCTATTTCCATCAATGTACCATTGCCATTAATAACCAATTACAATAACACCCCTGAAGGTCAAAGTCAAAGTCCAGGCCAAAGTCAACTTCCTGACTGACTCTACTCGCCGAGTCATCCCGTCGACTCGTCGAGTCCTTATACTCTGAAAATTCTTAGAACACGACTCAACTCGCCGACTCACCCCAAGACTCGTCGAGTCCAACGGTCTCCGAGTCCCATCCTACCCAACTCACTGAGTCGCCAACCGAATACCTTAATCCAAGGCTTTAACTAAAGAGGTTGGGGTTCTTCGTCCTAACTCGCGGAGTCCAAGACAATCTTCAACAGACTCGCTAAGTTGTTCTTCCAACTCGTCGAGTCCATGCACATGTTCATACAAATCGTCTAGTACACCCATGTGACTCACCGAGTCTCTCCGGTTCTCAATCTATTTAGAGGCTTTTTGAGCCATGCAGAGGCTCCAATCCATAGATCCACTCTTCTACAATCTATCCCTCAAATAAAGTTGCAAACTTTACGTGAAACCAAGGAGATATAGGCACAAAACACTCTATGGCTAGGGTTTATGACAAAGGAGCTTCACCAAAAACTCCTAAATAGAAACTTTATGACATTATGGACCATCAAAAGCCTAGATCTGGAGTAGCAACCTCAGATCTAAACTCCAAACCCGAAATAGGTCTCAAACAAGCGAAGGAACTCCCAAAACAACCACCAAGGATGAACCAAAAAGGAAATAGCTTAAGATACTAGCTCCTTATCTCTGAGATGTGCCCAAACTGATGTAGATCCCAGATCTATACAAACCCCTTGATGCTAGCTTCTAATTTCTCAAGCTCCATCCACCAAATTCCTCTTCCAAGCTCCAATCTCATCAACAATGAAGTCTCACACGAATTTAGGGTTTTCTGAAACTCCCTTGGGGAATAGGATGCTGGGAGAAAGACATAAAGTCCTTTAAATAGGGTGCAAATCCCTAAGATTAGGGTTTTCTCATTCCAGCACCAACTTGTTGAGTCAAACTTCCGACTCCGCGAGTTGATCACTTAATTCGCGACCCAAACGCGCTCCGACTCGGCGAGTAAGTGTACCTACTCGTCGAGTCCCTTCCTCGAAATTACACTTTAAACCCTTCATTGAAGTTCTGAAATTTCAGGTTGTTACATGAGATTCATTGAACTGTTCAATGGCATGTTTAAATCTCGATTGTGTCCTTCAGGTTTGTGACTGGGATGCCGAGGATCACAAACAAGGAGTGAATAACTATGCAAATTAGCTTGGTACACCCAATATTACAACCACCTAATCAATGTGCCGGTAAACCACACACGCTCCATTGATCTATGATTAATATCAAGATACGCTTTGTTACGCACTGTCAGTCCCAGATTAGTGTGCCCGTTAACCAAACATGCTCCACTATCGACTTAACAAGGTGCAAAGTGCAATTTCATGGGTTAGCACCATATTCACAGTTTCCTAAAGTAACTAATATTGGGAATTTATAAGTGTTTAGTTACTTTATATTTACCATTATACTTTTAATGATGGGAGAATTAGAGTTCTATCCTACCCGTTTGGCTAACGACCCTCCACCAGTCAAGGAAGTGGGTGGTGAGAGTGGACACCCATTAAACTGTCATTTTATAGGTAGTAACCTTATACCTCCCTTATAGACCGGCTTCGTGAATGACGCCTACTAATGGTAAGATTGACTTTTACTCTTATACATATATATAAATATTAAACCTATAATATTATAATAGTATAAGGGTTGAACTTTAAACTATTTAAAATTCTAGGGTTTGGAACTGAAGTATTCAAAAGTGTAACTTTACAAATTTCAAAACTTGAGGGCAAGTTTTGAACAATTCAAAAACTTTTGGAATATATAACATATGAGTTTAATATGGCATTTAATGGTAAGATTCTTGAAAATCCATAACTTGAGGACAAGTTATGGATGTCATAAACGAA
This sequence comes from Lactuca serriola, assembly GCF_051521515.1. Lineage (NCBI taxonomy): Eukaryota > Viridiplantae > Streptophyta > Magnoliopsida > Asterales > Asteraceae > Lactuca > Lactuca serriola. Next base: position 356,551,755 of record NC_136411.1, read on the forward strand.
TTTATGGGAAAAAAAACTCTTCAAAAACATAACATATGACTTTTAAAGACTCATTAACAAGAAAGACTTTTGGCTTTCCATAACTTGATGACAAGTTATGGAATCCACTAAAGGCCGTTTAGATCATCTAATAAACAAACAAACATGTCAAGAAAAACTATGATCTAGATTAAACTCATATGAACAAGACAATTCAAATCAAACAATTATCATGCAATTAGCCTAACCATTAAACTAATACAAAACATGAAACTTTTGACAATTATCTTTTGAATTGGATTAGAATGATCATTATCACATCAAAAACAGGTTTATAAGTTCAAAAACAGCTTAGGGTAATGATTCTAGTCCAATTCCAACATTAAAAGTCAAAAATCTACACTCTGGGCCTCCTACTCGTCGAGTGTATGAACCTACTCGATGAGTAGGATGAATTTACTCATGGACTTGGTGAGTCCACTGTCCAGAAGGCCATTTTTTCGATTTTTTCAGCAATTGCATCAAGTATAATTGAAAACCAAGCCTTGGCTCTGATACCACTGATGAGTTTTGAGCACTCTAACACTCTTATGGTGTGCATGAAATGCTATGTGCTTTGGATCTATGTTTTCACTATTATACATGTAAATATACAAAATTCCAAAGCATCATCCTAACAAGAATACTATGGAGAAACTATACTACAACATTCTAGTTAGATGAAATACCTTTTGATGGAGCTTTAAGTCTTGAACCTTTAAGAGCTTAGCCCCAATAGTGTAGAAGCCTCAAATGGAATCACACAACACCACCAAAAAATGGAATAACTTGAGAAGAAGGTTACTTTGGTTTTCCCTATTAAAATCGGCCCTTGCCCACTCTTTGTGTATCCACTAGTGTCATTTCATGAACCGTGGGATCCTTTATATAGTGTGGCTCATTAGGGTTACACCATATAAACCATAATGCGCATGAATTTTCATTTCCTTCATGATCCATGGGTTTTAACCTCCATGGATTATCCATGGGTTACCACATGGGTTAAGCCCAACATGAAGGACAATGGATCACAAGCTCATATATATAAGAATGAATGATTTACATATTAAATCCCTATATATTTAATTAGTCTCTTTTGATCACAAAATTAATTCCAAATTAATTCTTGATCAATACTAATAATAGTTTCGATACCATGCAACCCAAATGCACCATGCTACTCTTGGGTCGAATACATACCAATAATAGATATGGGCTTTGACATCTAATCCAACACTTTTCACATGACATTAAGTACTTAATGGTCAAGCTTTAAACTCATTCCTTTAGTGGATTAGAAGGTCATTTATTATGCTATTTTGAGGTGTGCACAAGAATGGTTTAATGGCTTACGAGCTTAAACATGGGATTATTCACATGAAATCACAACATCAACATATGGGTTAAGATTGGAATCGAACTCATTAAGCCCTATAATTAAGATCTTGAGGCCGGAAAATTAGTCCATACCAATCACCCACTTGTTGAAGTTCTGGATGTGGGCATCAGCAGCTAAAGGTGGTCCAATCACCCTTAGATCAAAGTACCATGCTAAAAATAAATAAAATAAAAAGAACCCTATGCTTGATCATTATAATCCAAGGCTGCCACACACCGATGACAAGGGTTGTCAGTGGCAGTCCAGTGGTGATTCACGATGACAGCAAACAAAACCATCCACAACTTATATACAAAGCAAGTAGGGACAGAAAAGCCTAGGAGTTCTACATTATATGCATAGACCCACCCACCAACTGGTGGCTGATAGAGGTAAGAATACATACCGCCAGCAAGAGGTTGTTGATAGTTTGTGGTGATCCAACATCTGATAGAAAAGAAAGATAGAAAAAAAAAAGAAAAAAATGGTGACATAATAGACTAACCAGACAAGTAATCCACGTTAAGACCTTCCTTCTCTCCGATGGTTTCCTAAAACTCTGAGAACTAGCTTCAACAACCCTCCCTATCACATGATCTTGCTCTCTTTTCTCTCTCATTGTTAAAGACGTTGGCACAAAAGAAAGATATTTTCTCAGGTTGGAAGGGAAGAATCCGCACAGTTATATATGGGATTGACTCAAAGAATTGGGTGTAGCTCCTAATAAGGCTAAAGGGTCTAGTCACTACATGCCTACTAGAAAAATGACGCTACATCAACGCCATATCATCTTCACCGGATCCTTAATATCACACCACTAACCCTTGGAAAGGATCACCACTCCATAATATATATATATATATATATATATATATATATATATATATATATATATATATATATATAGACACACACATACACACTAGAAAAGTGATATCACCTCAACGCCACATCATTTTCACCAGATTCTTAATACCACACCACTAACCCTTGGAAATGATCATTTACATCAGATTCTTATCTAATGTAAATGTGAATCAAATATTATATTTAATTCATCTTGTGTTCAAGCATTAGAAGCATGTCGGATGAATGGTTATTGCATTTGATTTCAAACCAAGATGTGGTGGTATCATAAAAACCAAACCGCATAAAACCGAACGGTGTGGTTTCTAAACTTCAAAAAACCGATGTTGTGGTTTTCGGTTTTGTTTTGGGAAAATCTGCACCGAATCGCACCATGTTCACCCTTACTATAATATGTGTGTGTGCGTATATATATATATATATATATATATATATATATATATATATATATATATATATATATATTCAATACAGAACCATTATTAATGAAGAAACCAATGAACCAATTAAATCATTGATTTAATACGATCAATGGCAGAAGGAAAGGTTGTAGACATTTACAATATACGCACATGCATCGGATTATAACAAAAACTACTTCTTTTGTTTTGTTTAATTTTAAGACTATGTTTTTTATCGAAGAAAAAATCGAATATAACATTATTCATGATTTTTCGTCCTCTTTCAATAGAGATCCATATTCGTATACATAAAATAATTTTTTTTCAAAAAAACTCACTTCATTTCTTTGTTTATTGAAAAGTTAAAGTCTAATTTTTATTGAAGAAATTTAATAAATATATCAAAATTCATATTTTTTGGTACTCTTTAAACATGGATTCATACTAATTAAAAAAAAACATTTTCATTTTAAATTCACATTATGAATCTGCTCAGAGTCACATTGTGAATCTACTCAGACTCACTTGTGAACCTGCTTAGATTCACAATGTGAATAATATTAAGTCAGATTACATTGTGAATTCTGAAAACTAATTTATACACTTCAGATTCATAATGTGAATAAATCTATTTGTTAATTTTGCAAAACTAATTTATTAACAATCAAAACGTTAAAATATTATAAAATTACATGAAAATATAGTTCGATTCATATGTGAATATCATTAAATTAATTTGTGGATGATCAAAATGTTGAAATAATAAGTTAGATTCACATTGTGAATATTAAAATTGAAATATTTTAATTCGGATTCACAGTGTGAATCTAAAACTGAATGGTTTTATTAGTCAATATTAATGTAAACTAGAAAGGTAACCCCACGTTGCGGGGGACAGAAGGTGTCGCTTTTGTTTGGAAGTATAGTACATTGTTCTAATTGGTAGCTACAGTAAAGTATGTTGCGATTGTCTACGTTTAGCCCATTTACAAATACACAAATATGTTGTAGCACATTAGACTTTCAACTATAGCAGATAAAGTATGTTGTTATTCTCTTTCGTCGAGCCCCGAGCTTGTGGTCCTCCTTTGAGTTTGGGTTCAATTGGATGAATCTGTCAAGTCAAGGTGAGAAAGACACATATACAAAACAATTTTTTTGGTCCTCCTTTTCAACTATACCAGATGTCTTTATGTAGAGACATATAACTATCATAATAGCATAAAAAACAGAAAGCAACAATTTAAACTGATTAAAAAAATTTGTTAATTATACCTTCATGTGTCCATCCATACCCGTCGCAGCTGCAACAATCCCCAAACCACCTTAAGACAGCTTCATGACAAGCTTTGTAGCATAGGCTCTAAGAAATCTCTTAAAGAATTGCCACCTAAAAATCACAGATATTTTGATTATTATAATGAAAAAACACAATTTAAATCCCGAAAAAAAATCTTTAATATTCCTAAATGAAAATATGGTAAGAACTCTCTTAAAGAATTGCTATACACTACCATTACTAAACATGACCAGCCATACACTACCATACACTACCTGTTTAGACATGTGAACAGATCTTGAGCAAGTCTTGTCCAGCCTTTTTAGGACAGGAAAAAAATTGAAACTTTTGTCTCATTGATCTCTCAAATTGATCAAAACCCTTAAATGAAAAAGTTTTTATTTTAAGGATGCTCCTTTCTGATGAAAGAATGTAATATTTAAGGGAAAACAATAAAGGAAAAAAGAAAGAAAGAAAGCACACTAATTCCATCAAAGAAACAGTCAATTCCCATATACAAACTGACCAAAATTACATTTACATCTATCCATAAATTGTACGACCCATCAAAGACATAAGTTGTTTTTTTTTTTGAAAGTTTACATACGAACCTAGTGATCCATATGTTTCATCTGCAACAGAAGTTGGACATTTAGTTTCTAATTTATATTTTTCTTTTTTATGATTTTCAATAATATATTCATGTTACTATCATTTTTTGACATAACAAAACATTTAATATAAATTTTTGCTAACAAAAATTGAAATTACATGAGTATTTTAACAAATCACTATGATAGTTTTTAAAATTTAAACAATCAGAATTTGATATCATGAATAAATAATTTGTTACCTAGTAACAAAATTTAAGATTTAAAAGGGACACCTTTATTTGTTTTTGTAAAACAAATGGAAGTGAATAGTACATACATAATGTACTAACATAAGAGATGAAAATAAACAAATAAATTAGTGTACCAACAAATGGAAGTGAATAGTACATACATAATGTACTTCGAGTCGAAATCCCATTCCTCATAACTTGAATATAGCTAATCAAGGCAAAATTAGAATCTATCTCAAGGTATTATCAAGAAAATTGTGGTAAGAATTGTACCTAATCAAGGCAAGTAATTTTGATCTTGAAATCTTGAATCTTGCACTTGTTACGGCATTCTACTGTTTTGAACATTTTAGTCATACAAAAAAGAGCTAGTTTTATGTCAAGTTTATTACCCAAAAAAATTAAAAATAAATAAAAAATAGAAAATAGTATTTTTGTTAATGACCTTGGTGGTTCATATTCAAGGGAAATAATGCGAGCTGTCGAATTCAAAAGAAAGTTGTAGTTGATGAAGCATTTTAAAGCTACATCAACCATAACCAATAAACCTCACATTCTACATCAACTATATGAGAAAATCGTTAAGTGAAAATGAAAGATTTTTAAAGCTGCAAAAATGTTTACCCTCGAAGTCATCTTTTTTTAAAACTTCCTGTGTTGTTACTTCAAACTCTAATCTTTTTGATGTCGTGCGACTGACTGGTTTCGTAAGATCAAGATCCTACATAATGTACACAATTGAGAATGAGTGATGTAGAAAGATAGTGAAAACAGTTGAAAGGATAGTTATCCCTGTGGTGTAAAATTGTCGTTTAAGAAAATATATGTAAAGTTGATAGTCATTTTTGTCCCTAATAAGTACAATTGGGACCTGTGTAGATTTCTTCAAATTCTTAACATGATGTTGGTTTGTTACAGGACAATATAAAAAAACTGGCAGACTTTTGATTTGATTCTAACCTGAATACCGTTTTTGGCATCTTCAAGTACAATGCTCTTACGGGTGAAAGAGAAAGTAGATTACCTATAACGGTAGCGAGAGAATAATACATGACCATTACCTATATCCATGCTGACCTAAAAATGTAAAACCACATTTTGTAAGAACTCATCATTTTCTGAGGTTTTATGTACAAAATACATGGAAGCAGCAAAATTTTGAAATTTCATTCCAATGAAATGAAGCATTCCATTCGTTCCAATATTCCATCGTAGCAAATAGTGATTAAACTGTAAATTCAAAACTTCAGTGACTTTTAGCCTAATAAAATCCTCCTCCAACATAAAGAAACATACATTAGTTGTATATATTATATATAATTTTCTGAAACCCCACTCCCATAACAGGAAATTGTTACATTACCTGAAAACACGCTTAAACATTATGAACTCAAGCCTTTTCAGTTATGAACTGAATTTGGTGCCAATCATTTAAAAAAATAGCATAAATCAAACAATTTCATTCAAAAGAAGAAATTTTCAAAGTTTGATCGAAGAAATATAAAAGTTGGTAAATAAAATTAACTAATGCAAATGTTGGTATGTTAATCCGTTCCATTCTCTTTATTTATTAAAAGACTAAAATACCCCCATTAAAAGTGAAATATTCTTTTTTTAAAAAGAATTTCATTCTATTTGTAATTTTCTGGCCAGATTCCATTTCTTTACCTTATTTGTGTAAAAAGACGAAAACACCCTCGCATCCATGTCTAAATCTTATGTGTTGTTTCATGTTTTCAGGCCACATACATCTACGTCACTGATGAGGTGAAGGACAAGACTGGAAAAAACATTGATGTTAGTTGTTAGAAGCAAAAATTTGTCACTTCTCTTCCTAATCAAGAAAATGGGTGTGTATAATATCAGCTTTGTTGTAAGAATTTTCATAATATTTACCAAAAAAGGAAATTTTGATAATTTTGAAATTGAATAAGCAGAGTGATGCCCATTCGGACATTTTAAAAAGTTAAGGAAAAAATTGAATGAGGAGAAACTGGCATAAAGTTACGACTTAATAGAGAACTGACCATCTTGTAAGCAGCCGATTGCAAAGTGTAAAAGCCCATCCAAATGAGAACTCAAACCTGACAACAAAGAAAGCTGATATTCTAAGGAAAATATTAATAATAAGCTCGTTCATCAATTTAAGTAAACCAAAAAAAGGAACCTTTTTTTACCTCTGTCATGTCAAGTATAAGATTTAACTGCCTAGAATAAGATGGAATACATGGTAATGTAACCTCATTCATAGGCTGCAAAGAAACCCAAAAACGGGAAACATTTAAACAGAATCAATGTAAAAAATATTCAAAAAGAATCAGAAGAAATAACATAAATAAAAAAATAAACGTAGAGGTATTAATATCTTTCACAACCTCCCACGCGGTTGTCCTTTTTAGTCTCCAAGATAGTGATTTCTGATCATAGAATTCTATGGACAGAAATACAAAACATCAGTTAACTTCAAAACATCCTTAACTCAAGTTGATTCCTACCTTCAGAAATGCTCCTCATCCAGCAACATCCTATTTATCCAACAGAACCTAAACACAACAATAAGCACACAACTATGAGAAATTGAAAAATCAAAAATCGAATCAGTGACCAACCAACCAATTGGAACTTGCAATGTAAACTGATTGGCTGTCTGTTCTGAATGGTTAATTGGAGTGTAAAATCTATATAATGAATTAAAAAATTGAGAAATATACCAACCCCATAGGCACGACGGTCATAAGTTGCTTACAATCATTATCAATGCCTCAAAGGCATTTGCTCGAACATGTGGTGACCGTTCTGATAAGAAGACCAATAGTTCCAGCTGTATGTTTTGGTTTCACCGATTTAGGGAGTGAAAGTTAGGGCAAAAATCGCACATCTCATAAAATCGTTCAGAAAAGACAAATCGTGAAGAAGCAGTGAAAGTAAGATGGAAAGCGTTTTGGCAGAATGAAACGTACCTAAGTTGAAGAACTAGACCAAAAAATTGGTGGTGGTTAACCGGTGATGCTCCTTCAACTAAGTGACTGAAATTAGGGCTAGAAATCGTACCAAGCGAGATAGAGAGTGAGATTTAGATAATGAAATCGAAAAACAAACCTATTGTAAGAAATACAACGACATTGTCGGCGGTTTTTTATTCTGGTTTGAATCCGTCATCGTCATGGACGACCTCACAGAGCAACGTAATAGAAGCGAGGGTAAAGATCTGGAATTTAGGTTTGCAAGAAACGGCGAACTAAGGGTGAAGGATCTGTTGTGAGGGGAGATGATCAAGCGAGTGGTTTCTTAACTGAATGAGGCGGTGTTGCAGTGTCTTGTAACAGGAGGCGATCACACATAGCAATTAATGTCAGGAAGTCGATGACTCATTAGGGCATCACCGGTCACCGCTCGTTTCGTCTTGTTTCACTAACAGTGTGGAACCGGTAAATGGGGTGACGGTGGTTCGTTGTAAGGAAAAGGAGCCGACTTTTTATTAAATAGAGAAGGGTAAGGAAGAGAAGTCGAAGGATTGTCTCCAAGCTTTCCAAAACAGAGTTTCAAAACTGGAATATAGAGCAGATAAGAAAAAATCGATAGATCGTCGGTAGGGAAAACGGATTACACCCAAGAAGGATTAAGGCGGTCGGTTGGGAAGCATCTAGTTAAACTGTATATAAAGATGCAGTGCAGTGTATCTATTGGAGGATGAAGGCGGTGGAGAACACGTAGTAAAAGCGAATGCGGTGGAACAGACAGACGTTACCCGATTAAAAAAAAAAAGTATGTGTAAACAAAAATACCCCTGAGAATTTGGTCCAATCACAACCAAATACTGTTAAAATTTTTCACATCTTTAATAATAAAATTAAAAAAAAGACCAAAAATAGAGGGACTGAATCTGCTAAAGCCAGAAAGTGTCTTGGCAAAATTAAAAGCTAAAAGAATTTAGCAAATATACATAACTATAAGGACCAATAATGCCAAACCTTAGCCACTTTACTGTAGCTAAGGTTGGATAATTTTAATATATTGTATAATTAATAGACGAAAAAAATTAAAAGTTTGCTATAGTTAGTTTTTTTTGAATAAAAATAACATTAAATATCGAAAGTAAAACAATAAAACGAAGTGAGTTTTTCGATTTTTTTTAAACTTTTATATGTCAACATGAATATGTATGGAAGAGGACGAAAAATTATGAAAAACGATATATTTGGTTTTTATTCAAATAAAAACATAGCCTAAAAAAATTTACGCGAAAAAAATATGTGAGTTTTTATGTAAAGATGTGTGTTTTTTTGGTATAATTAATTCAATGTATGTCCTTTTAATGTACAAGTGTACATCCATTTTTTTGGGCGTTAATCATTATGATTTTCAACGTTCACGGTTGGTTCTTTGGTTCTTTAGTAATAATGGTTTTCTATTGAACATCACACACACACACATATATATATATATATATATATATATATATATATATATATATATATATATATATATATATATATATATATTAGACTAAATGAGAAAAGCAAAATTTTAAAATCAAATAAATATTTTATTAGTAAATAATTACATTAAAAACCTACATCACAAATTGAAAGTACATAAAAATTAAGACTTAAACATATATATGAGGCGATGACATTAAAAAACTTTTAAAAGGGTTTATTTTTATTAAAAAACTACTTTAAGGGTTTAATAAATGTCAAAGACGTTTTTTTGAACGACAAATCTAACTTATTCATATACTTTTCATTAATCCATCTGTGTCTATGAGGTTTGTTTGGCATTTTGTAACATATTAATTTTGGTATTGGCTTAGGAATAATAGGTTGTTTCAAGCTGCTGGCTTTGGTGGTTTTCTATTAACAATTGGTTTTGAGCTAGGCATGAATTTTGAGGTGTATGGATTTAGTCCATGTGTTTATCTTCTTTAATTAATTTGATCATTTGAGCAGGGAAGTGATTCGTACACAAAAAAAATTTCTCCACACACAACAATTTATGCTTTATGAAGTTGTATAATACAATACTTTAATGCATAAATTGTTGTGTTTGCACAACTGAGATAGGTCGAATGTTATGACAACACATTTAAAACACCCATTGCTTTTGTTTTTCTCTAAAAAACACACTCCTTTTCCTTCCTCTCTATACTTCTATTTGTCTCGTCATTCCTACGAAAAACCAGCATCTCCCCTCTCTCTCTGTCTCTGTATATATATATATATATATATCACAAAAAACAACTCAAATCCACCATCACTGTTGTCCGTCACCATCGCCCTTTTATGCTATCGTTGAATGTTTGAGAGGAAGGTCATGTGTAACATCCAAAAAATCAAGACAAAATCTTCAATTTAAAACCATTCCAAAAATCTATAAGTTTGCAAAACAAGTTCTCAAAATTCACTCTGTTAAATCAAAGTATCTCTAATCATAAAACACATAAATCCACGATGATATGCATGATCAAGCCTTTGCCTCGCCTCTATCCTCTGAAGTATGTGAAACGATAGAGATCAAACTATTAGCTAAAGATTAGTGAGTTTTCCAAAATACCAAACAGATAACAACATGCATATATGAGCTTTCAATCTCACTGGACCGCTCTCTGAGCCTTCGGCTTGACTGGACCGACACACATGGCCTACAACCTGTCTGGACCGCTCTCTGGGCGTTCGGCTTGACTGGATTGCCTCATAGGGCGTACAACCTATGTAGACCGCCCCAGGTATCTTGGCATTCAACACAAAGAAGGACCGCTTCAACTGGACAATTATAATAACATGTCGACATATACACTAACATTCAATAGCCAACAAATACAGGTAATCATACACAGCTACCAGTCTATGACATATCCAGTAAACACAGGTAATCATATAGATCTACAAGTCTATCATAATAACAGCATAACATCATCCACTATAACAATACACATATTCCAGTGGGCAGACATTGGTGTCTTATGCCTACAAGTACAGTGAGGAAAACTCACCTGAACAAGATAACACCGAATAAGAATGTTGATATGCCTAAGATGGATTCCCAACCCTCTGCACTCCTATGAGCATATTATTAATCCCTACTTAGCTCATATTAGAAGTATTACTTAATAATACGCATATAATATAGCTTCATTAACTACTAGATTTTTAATAAATATCTCCTTTTTATATAAATCAATATAATTATGAAAAGCTTCCATTTTTTTAATTCAATCATTTAGAAAACTTATATATATATATATATATATATATATATATATATATATAGTTCATGCTCATAACTCTTTAATCTAATATTTTTGTCAAATCATTTAGCTATTTGACTCTTCGCCATATCATTATCCCTCTTATTAAATGCATTACACCGTAACTTGAAATTGGGGAATAAGAGAAATTATAGTCCATGAAGCCTGTTAGATTAAGTCCACAATAAAAAGAAACCCACACTTGAATTAACCTAAAGATAACTAATCAATAAGAATGGCTTAAAAGCAAAGATCTAACCTAATTTGAATACACAAGGTAACGACATGATTAGCTGCGACCTTCACTTTCCGGTGCACTTCCTTTGCTGACTTCAACTTCCGGAGACGCTACCTTCTATGGTGGACTTCCTTTCTCTGGTGATCCTTCATTTCTACACATTCATCCTCTATGTGTTCATTCTATTTTATAAGAGTTACTCAAAAGGAGGCACTCTATTTGTTACACTCATATCTTTCTTTTTCTGTAGGCTCTAGCTGATGCTTTTACTTTTTCAACAAAAAACTTGAAAACAAACACCCAAACGAATGAGCCATAACGTCTTTAAAGCTTTCTTGGAGGTGCGATTTTGCTGAAGGTGATGTCCTCTTCACTCCTAACCATCCTCACCAGAAAGTACTTGTGATATTCATGAGATTGAACGACTTATAAACCCACCATATTTCCGTTTGAGACCTTACACCCATTCTAAATTCTCTCTCTCTCTCTCTCTATCACCTCTCTCTCTCTTTCTCTCTTACGATGTATCTAAGAGCACAAATTGTGTAGCACCTGAGTCGCAACGTATGAGCTAACGATTCATTCTATTTAAATTCAAGTAAAAAGGTGGTGGAGGACTCGTGAGTACGCTAGGCGTACATTTGGTACATACGGTGTACTCCTTGCATGCACATCATTGAGGAATCCTTGACTCATGAGTACGCTAGGCGTACATTTGGTACATCAGTTTTCCTTTTCAACACAACCATTGTTCACTTTTGTATAAAAATGTTACTAGTTTGAAATAAAAAAGTGCATTCTTGTCATGACTTCCACAAAAGATTTTTTTCCCAACATTATTATGTTGATCCTATCTTTTTGAAGACCTTAGAAACTCTAACAACTGCATGATGGATCTACACATGGTCACCTACCACCGTCGGATCGATCTATACGTAAACCATCATCAATATCGAAACCATAAAATACCACCTTTGAGGTTGTTTTCTATCATCTTCTCTAATTTTGTATGTATGTGTGTACTTTAGGGTACAAGGTTCACTGTTAGCCCTACTATTTTTCTCTTCTCTGGTGAATAAATCAAAAAAATAATCTCCAATAAGAATTTTTCTGTTTGTTTCTTTCTTCTCATGTGAAGAAGGTTTTTTTCCTTTGGTTTTATATGTATCACTTTTGAGATATGCTAGTGAATTTATATTCTTTTAATCTATGCGGGTCCTTATTATCAACCCAACATTTATCTTTAAAGTCATCGAAGGTAAGAATAACCAGTAAATTGTATGGGTTACTTCCACCTAAAGAGGATTAGTTCCACTTGTAAAGGATTGAAGTTTCCATACACTTTTCATAACTATTGGTATTTAAGTTAATTTATTCACACTAGATTCATTATGCTCGCAATGAAGTGAAGTTTTCCTCTAGTTTAAATGAGTTTATCTAACATCTTGATTTCATGGTAGTACCTTAAACCCCCTTAGTATGAACATTGTTTACAATTTCGCCTTCATAGGCATTTTTGTAATTTTGGGAACTATATATGTACGATGGGCGTACATGGGTTATACTGAGTATGTTGGGCGTACGTTTGGTATACTGGGCATACGTGGCCAGGGTTCAAACCTAAAATTTTAGGGTTTGGACCATATTTAAACATCCTTAACCCTAAGACTCTTTCATCTCATCGGCCTCCCGGCCTCATTTTGACCCTTTTTCAACCCCTAATCTATTTGAGAGAATTTTTTAGCTTGTTGTGTGTGCTTTGGTGAACTTGAAGGAGAATAAAGAAGAGGAGATCATTCTAGAAGTGTGGAGCACCTTGGATCTAGAAACATATAATCTTTGGACACTCTTTGAAGGTAAAAAGCTCTAAACTTTATGAAGCTATGCTTAGATCTAGTTTGGCCATCAAGTTTGTGTTCTTTTGGTCCCATTAGTTTGGTATTATGAGTATGAGCTACTCCAATCCATTTAAGTTTTCGTTTCAGGCGTTTGGAGTGTCTAGATGCATAAAAATGTGGTCTTGGTTGTTATTTACCCATCCATTCATGATTTTGGATGCCTTAATGGGTGAAGAGGTTAGGATTTTTGGTATTTAGCACTTAATGGCCATGCAAGACCATAAATTTGGAAACTTTATGGCTAAGGACAACATTTTAGGTCTAGATCTATAATTTGGACGTAAGGACTTAAGTATTACGCTCTTAATGAGAAGGGAAGGGAGACAGACATGTACGTTGGGCATACAAAGCTTATGTTGCGTGTATGTGGTCAACCACCCATCATTCGGTCAAGGAAAGAGTACGCCCCGCATACATCTGAGTACGCCCAACATACTCAGTTGAGTTGACTCGATTGATTTTTGTTGATTTTTGACTTTTACTAGGGTCTGACCAATTTTGACCTCAACGTATTTTTGGTATTTTAATTATATGTTAAGTTTTATTCATGTTCCAATGAATAGGTGACTAGTAGAGATGATAGTCGGAGCAGTGCTCTGTTCAACGATCTTTTCAAATTGTGAGGTGAGTTTTCCTCTCTATACCTGTGGGTGGAAGGCATCATTGCCGGCCCACGAGATTGTTTATCCTAGTATATAGGATGTTGTTATGTTGTAGTGATCTGTTACATCTGTATCATAGTACATAGGATGTTGCTATGCGGCAGTGATCCGTATGTCTTCCTGTTTGTCTACTGACGTGTTATATGTTTTAACTATTTCTAGTTATATGATTTTTGTTATGTATATATCGACATGATATGGTGGGGTTGAGATGGTGCTACTTTGTGCCATTAGTATACAGACTAGGGCATTCCAACCGAAAGGTTATGGGCCGGGGCATTCCAACCAAAAGGTTGTAGGCCAGGGGTAATCCAACCAAAAGGTAGTGGGCCCGATATCTGTCTGGTTATATGTTTATATGGTTTTACTTTGGGGGAACTCACTAAGCTTTGGCTTACAATTTCAGTTTATTGTTTCACGTACTTCAGATGACCGTGTCAAGGTGAAGGCGTGATCGTGGATATCTTTCGGATTTATGTTATTTGGATTTTGGAACACTCTGATTATTGAATAAAACTTCTGAAATAATAGTTTTGTAAACATTTATGGTTATTGGGATGTTTTTTTTTTAATTTTAAATTTACTCTGATTTTTTGGATGTTACAAGTTGGTATCAAAGCCCTTGTTTGAGAGAATTGGATGAATATTCGTGTGAGTCCAGACTCAAACTAAGGAACTAAAAAAAATTTCATTTGGTTTTCAAAGAAAATTGTTTTCAAAAGTAACAAACGAGGGATGTGATGTGTACTATCAGTTGGAGTAAGAAGTATACCCCAAGTTACCATATTGTTATTTGTTATTGATGATTATGATAGAACTGCATGCTAGTAATAGGCTAGGGATCTTTAGGTATTGCATGATGGAATTGTCTGATATGTGATGCATGATAGCGTAGGTGGGCTTCTTGTATGTTAGATGAAATTGAAATCATTATTGTAGTTTCTTAGTGTGTCTGTCATAGTTGTATATAACTAAGATCTTATAGACTAAGAATGTTATATTTAGCCTTATTTCCTATTCTTGTTTGATGAAGGGCTTAGGGTAGGGTCAAGTATTTAACTATCTATAGGATCAAGTGTTATGTATGATTAGCATCCATGAGTGGCTACAGAGTTCGTAGAAGTTTCATGAGTAAGTATATGTAGGTAGAAGTCCTATTAAGGAATGATTAGTTACTCTCAAGATGGAGATGATAAGATGTATGCATATCCTAGTTGTGAATTTTGTGTTGGGTAGTTTTTTATGATACTTGGAACAAATATGGGTAGCTGTGGAAGGTAGTATGGGCCCGACTACTGGAAGCATATGATACGTACGCGTAACAAAGGTGTAACAAACCCCGAGGTTTTAGCCTCTCTGTGATGATTGTATACTATGAATGGTGGCATTTTCTGTTGCATCTATTGGTTCTTTTTCAGTATGATGTTTCACAAGAGGATATGTATCAGGATATTTAGCGAGTCACCAGGATAGGCCGTGGTTGTCTAAGGATCAGATTTGTGAGATGATTGTTGCTGATGTGGCTACTGCGATATGGAGTTGTATCGCGGAGCTGTTTGGGTCTATCAAGCCCACCATGATTGAGCTATTTGATAAACACTATGTTGCATTGATTGAGGCTGCTGCTATTGTTGCCACCATAGATATTGTTGTTGTAGGGGTTCGTGGGGAGAGAGCTTTCTAGTACCAGGACTTTGACAGTATGAAGCCCCTAGAGTTTGATGGGTCAGGGACTGTCAATGATATGGTTGTCTAATGTGGATAGATGTTTCTTAACATGCTCTTGCCATGCTGACTAGAAGGTCAAGTGAGCCCTGAACCTTCTCAGGTTGGGGACAAAAGGATTGGTGGAGATTGGTGACTGGTACTTACACTCCTTAGCAAAAAACTATTGTTACTTGGGAGCAGTTCTCAGAGATGTTTCATGCGAGATATGTTCCCCTGGTGGAGAGGGAAAGGTTGGCTCAAAAGTACATTGATATGAACAGACGACTGAAACGTTGACGGAGATTACCAATATGTTTACTGAGAAGGCTCTTGTCTTCCCTGAGTTTGCTACTTCAGAGTAAGCTCAGGTGATTCGGTTCTTGAGCATGCTCAAGACAGATATCTGACAGTTCGTGTCCACCCAACCTTATGCCACCCTCATTGAGCTTCAGGATGCCACGAGGAGGCAGGAGATTGAGATAGAGATTCATGCGAAGGAGTTTAGGCGGGCTCTTGTTCAGTATCAGCCTACAACAAAGCGGTTCAAGCCCGCTAATTCTAGATTTAGGGGATAGAGGGGTCACACTTGTGGCAAGGAGGGGCATTATGCCAAGGACTGTCGTATGCATGCCCTAGTACTGAGTGCTAGGATTTGTTATCACTGCGATCAGGTTGTCAATGTGAAGGCCAAGTTTCCACTTCTCGTAGCTAGGCCAGCGCAAGCTCTATTTCCAACCACTTTGAGGATCACTGATGGACACCTGGGTAGGGTGGAGACCTCGAGAGCTTGAGTTCTTCCTTTCTAGCTCAGTGTAGAGGAGTATAGGGTGGTACCAGAAGTTGTTACTGGTATGTTTCTCTTTTTTATTTTGTCAGATATTTTATGGTATAATTAAGTTTTTAGTTATGCTAGGTACCTTCTTAGTGAACTCTTTTCCTACTCTTGTGCTTTTTGACTAAGGTGCGAGTCAGTCTTTTGTATCTTCATCCTTCAGTAGGAGTTTTGATATGGCTCCCGTGAGTTGGAATGTCCATTGCGTCTTTCTATCGCCAACGAACATGGGATTTATACGTTGAGCATTTATCAAGGTCGTGTCTTGGAGATTTTTGGCGTTCCTTATTCGATTGACTGTAAGGGTCAGCGGGTGGTAGTTTGAATCCCAAGTGGGGGAGAGCTGGTTATTTATGGAGAGGGTACTAGGACTGGGTCAGCCATTTGTTCTGCTGCGAGGGCTCGACAGTATATTCGGCGTGGTTGTATGGGTTAGCTTTCTTATGTGGTTGATACTCGAGTTAGGAAGCAGATTTTGGTTTTAGATGTGCCTGTGGTGACACAGTCCGCAAATGTGTTCCCGGAGGAGTTACCCGGTGTGCCTCCTGAGAGGCAGGTTGAATTCATCATCAATTTGGTTCCGATTGCAGCTCTGATTTCTAAGGTTTTGTATCGATTGGCAACACCTGAGATGCAGGAGTTGTCTTCTCAGCTTCAGGAATTGGTTATTAAGTAGTTCATTAGAATGAGAAGTTCGCTGTGGGGAGCATCGATTTTGTTTTTCGAGAAGACGGATGGTTTACACCGGATATACATTGATTACTGAGAGTTGAACAAGTTGATGGTCAAGAACCGATACCCACTTCCGCAGATTGATTACCTATTTGATCAGTTGTAGGGTGCATCTTGGTTCTCCAAGATCGATTTGTGGTCATGTTATAATCAGATGAGGGTTAGAGAGGAGGACGTGGAGAAGACTGCGTTTCAAACTTGTTATTGTCATTATGAGTTCGTGGTGATGTCGTTTGGGCTCACCAATGCACCTGCAATATTTATGGATTTGATGAATCAAGTATGCAGGGTGGTGCTCGATAGATTAGTCATTGTTTTAATTGATGGTATCTTAGTTTATTACAAGACATGAAAGTAGCATGAGGAGCACCTTCAAGAGCTCATAGGAGTTTGAGGCAAGAACGGTTATGTTACAATTTCTTGAAGTGTTAGTTTTTGTTACGAGAGGTCCAATTCTTGGGGAATCTTGTTAACCAGAATGGGATTTTGTTCGATTCGGTCAAGATTAAGGTTGTGATGTAGTGGGAGGTTCTGAACTCTCCCTTAGAGATTAGGAGTTTCTTAGGATTAGCAAGGTACTATCATATATTTATTCAAGACTTCTCCATGATTGTTGTACTCTTCACTCGTCTGACATGGAAGGCCGTGGATTTCCACTGGGGGCCTGAGTAGCATACTACATTCGAGACCTTAAGGTGGAATTTATATGAGGCCCCAGTGTTGACCCTCCCTAAGGGTGTTGACGATTTTACGGTATTTTGTGATGCATCTATCACCAGCCTGGGGGAAATTCTTTTGCAGTGAGAGAGGATTATTGATTATGCTTCGCAACGGCTGAAGCTTCATGAGTTTCGCTATCTAACTCGTGATTTGGAGTTGGGAGCAGTGGTGTTTGTTGTCCAGAATTGCCGGCACTATTTGTATGGGGTCTAGTGTATCATCTACACGGATCACAAGAGTTTGATGTATCTCATGGATCGGCCGAATCTAAATATGAGGCATGTAGGCGGCATGACCTAGTCAAGGATTATGGCTGTAAGATTTTGTACCACCCATGAAAAGCAAAATGTGGTCATGGATGCTTTAAGTTGAAAGAGGGTTAGTTCTGATGGTGGGAGCCTATGTGTGAGGATTTCTATTAATTCACCATTATCGAGTATGATTAGGGAAGCTCAGGCCGAGGGGGTCAAGGAAGAGAACTAGAAACAGGAGCGACTCAGAGGCGATATTTACAGGTTTTTTTTTACTGACAACCATGGATTATTGACCCGGTATGGTCGTGTATGGGTACCAAAATTTTGGTGGGGTAAGACAGGTTGTACTGGAGGAGGCACACAAGTCCAGATTTTCGATACACCCCGGAGCCGCCAAGATGCATTGGGATTTGATACTTTGTTTCTGATAACCATGCATAAAGAGAGAGGTATACTGGTATGTCGAGAGATGCGTGACCTATCAGATGCTCTGGCCAAGCACGAAAGGTTGCATGGAAAACTACAGACATTGGAGGTTCCCATGTGGAAATGGGAACATATTTCGATGGATTTCATGACCAAGTTACCTCGGTCGGCTAAGGGATTTGATGCGATTTGTGTTATAATTGATGGGTTTTGAGCATGTATACATTCCTATGTGATCATCCAACCCTAATTGCTTTGGATCTAAGTTTTTCTCTATTGAACATAGAAATATGAATACCAAAGCAATAACGCTATAGACTAGCATACAATTTCGAAATCATGTATAAAAATAGGGTTAGAAGATTACCTCACTTGTTATGTAGTAATAACAAGAACCACCTTAACTCTTGGAAGCTTAGTTCCCTAAGTTTTGCACCTCTAATGGAGTCACAAACACCCAATGAAAATAATGATGATGGAGAGATGAGGAAATTGGCAAGGGCTCTCTTAGAATAGCATAGGGTTGAAATTCCTTAGGTTAAGAGGGTTTATATAGTTGTGGTTGTTAGGGTTTTCAGATTAAAACCCTAATTTCCTTGCTTAGGCCTTAAGCAATCCATGGTGCTCCACAATAGAAGCCTTGGATGAGTTCTATAGGGCATCCTATTGATTTCCTCCAGTCCTCCCATAAAAGTCCATCAACCCAAATTTGTAACTATCAATGATTTCTAAAACAACCACTCCATTATTAATCAGTTCTTTTAAACCCAAAATTAATATCAAATTAATTTTTGATTCATTACTAATTAATAATATGATTTCCAGATAATATATTAATCTGATACTATATTAATAAAATCATTTTGAGTACCAATTTATTATTCATATAATAAATCTTACTTTCTCTCTCTCTCTCTCTCTCCACTAGTCATCCTGTCAAGTTTCATGAGTGAAGGCAACCCAAAAGGATCATGCTACAAATCAAATCTAGTACATACCAAATATAGTTATGGGCTTAGACACCTAATCCAATAGTCTCCCACTTGGATAAGTCTAATAACTGTTATTGCAAGTATAACTTAAGAATTTGACTAGCAATCGTAGCTTTCAAAAGCTGTTGTCGAACTCTGATCTTATCAGTAATGCGTCCTTTAGATAAGTGATCAAATAGTCTACAAGATATCGTACGGACAGGAGATATGGATTATAATCATTCTCTCTTTTCAAGGTTTGTATCCCGACTTTCAATTTATGAAGACTAACTCAGACTACAATTGAACACATCAACTTAGTCCAGGCTTGGCCAAGTAGTTAGCATGTCATCATTAAATCGTCGAGGGGCCCACAGATATCGCTTTTATCCCATTTAGGGTAAAAGGAGCGGATAAACTTCAAATCATATGCTTGACTATTTACTCATCAAATCACACACAACAATATGTTTTATAACATCAAGTTACTGATGTGTTTACATATTACCAATGCATAAACGACATGTAAACAACAACTATATGTCTCCATTTCAAGAATATCAGATATTATCATATCACAATCACTCGTGATAAAATCCATGAAGTGATTCAAATGAGCGTGGGTTTAATCCAATACTCAAATTCTTGTTTCAAGAGTACTCATGAACACTGCAGCAAACATTTGCTATGTCTATGAACTTAGGCAATCTATAGTCATATTCATGACAGTCTTAATTCACTACTTCCAAAAGTATGATTGACTGTGGTTGTTGGCATAATCTTATTATTCGGGAAGTAAAACATGCGAAGTGAAACACAAGAATAACCTAATCCAATATAGTCTCAGAACTTTTGAATATAAATAAAACACTTATTATTTAATGACTATATTGATTAAACCTTATTCATCGTATACTGTTTCGAACAATCAACTAAATACTTGAATTAAAACAATGGTCATCCCATGCTCCAAGCATGCACACTATGTTTATCTATAGTCATTCCTTTATGAAATAGATCAATTGAACACTTTTCCAATGATGCTCATTTCACAATTCCAAATCCTTATCACATGTGTAAGAATAACAAATTCTTGCCACTAATAGAATCTTGTTAGATCTAAACTTACATGCAATATTCCTTCTGTATTGTCACGGAGACTTTGCCAATGATAGTACTATAACATCCCGAATCCCAGGTATAATTTTAAAAGCTTTGTATTCATTTTATTAGGGAAATCGACGACTTGGAGGCCCTAACTCGTCGTGTCAAACCTCGTCAGCCTGCATGATTTATGACTTCTACTCGACGAGTTGGAGGACCCCAGCTCGACGAGTAGGGGGTTGTGCATGAAACCCAAATTTTTAGGGTTTTACACCCTATTTAAAGGGTCATTAGTCTCCTTCTTCCTACCTTACCGTCCCCACTGAGCTCAGAAAACCCTAATCACATCTACTCTCCATTTTTGTATGTTAAGAAGCTTAGAAGGTGGATTTTGTGAAGAGATCTTGAAGTGTAAAGAGCTTGGAGCAAGGAGAAGCTTATTGATCTGATTTCTATTTCATCTTAGCATCATCTCGAAGGTAACAAGTCGTTACCTTGACTTCTCTCTAGCTAGATCTCTTCATGCAAAGTTTTAGGGCTATTTCTAGTTTGTTGTGGAGTTATTTCTGGTTTTATACATGATTTGAAGTTGTAACATCAAATCTAGACTCCTCTAGCCCCTTATAGTTATAAAGTTCTAGTATTTAGCAAGTTATGGCCTTCTCTTTACCTAAAACTTCTTCCTTAGCTTGGTTATGGCATTTAAGACTTTGCATGCAGGTAAAGTTTGAAACTTTACATGGAAACAATGCCCTAGGAGCCTAGATCTGCAATTTGGAGCCTTGGTCTAGCATCAAAGCGTCTTAATGAGAAATGGACTGAAGGGACTCGACGAGTTTCATGGTCAACTCGACGAGTCAGATGAAGATGGCCGTCTTTATTTTCTGCATGGACTCGGCGAGTCAGTGAGATGGCTTAACGAGTTAGTTAGGGATTTCCTGACATTTGGACACCACATGGACTCGACGAGTTGTCAACAAACTCAGTGAGTCAACTAGGTTTTTCATGATTTCTTGAGTTCTGGAAGAACTGGACGAGTCAGTGGGCTACACTCGACGAGTTGGGTCAACATGGACTATTTACCTTGACCATTGACTTTGAATTTGACCATTGGTTGACCAGTTTGACTTCTAGGGGTATTTTAGTGAATTGGAAATTTATGGAAGTGGATCACTGGTGGATGTAGGTGATTGAGTGTCGATCTGTATTTGGAGAGTTGACATTATCATCCTGAGCTACTTGTGAGGTGTGTTTTCCTCACTATTCTCAAGGGTCTAAGTCACCAAGGCCAGCCCTTTTGGATTTTTATCCTGATATGTTATATGTTCAAGTATCGTATGATCTGTTAGATCAGTATCCTTGTAGATAAGATGTCATTATGTTGTTATGAACTGTTAGATCAGTATCCTGGTAGATACGATGTCATTATGATGTTATGAACTGTTAAATCATTATCCTGGTAGATAGGATGATATTATGTCATTATGATCTGTTAGATCAGTATCCTGGTAAATAGGATGTTGTTATGTTGTTATGATCTGTTAGATCGGTTAGTCTATTTATAGACTGTTATGTGATTATCTGATATATGTGCACATGTTTGATTGGTGGTTGAGGCTTAACTGCTTTGTACAAGAGCCAACAGACGTGGGTATTCCAACCCGATGGTTGTGGGCCAAGGGTATACCATCCTGAGGATGATTGGACCCATAGTATTTAGGCATTCCAACCCGATCGTTGAGGGCCTGGGGCATTCCAACCCGATGGTACATTGGGCACATAGTATGCAGTTATTATATATGTTACTTGTTGTCCGTGTATTTTGGGGGAACTCACTAAGCTTCGGGCTTACAATTTTGGATTGTGTTTAAGGTACTTCAGGTGATCGCGGGAAGGTGAAGGCATGATCTTGCACCTCCTCACATTTTTATGATCTAAATTTCTAGGATAACTCTGATGTCTAAACTATTTTCAAAACACTTTGTAATAACTTAGTGGTTTTGAATGGTTGAAAAAGTTTTAAATTAGCTTGATTTTTATGGGTGTTACAAGTTGGTATCAGAGCCTTAGTTTGAGTGAATTGGAGGAACACTCATGTGAATCTAATATCAAACTAAGTGAAATATTTTCAAATTGGTTTTGAAAAGGTTTTCAAAATAATTAAAGGAGGATGTAGAGTGTATGATCAACCAGAGCCAGTAAGTAGACCCCAAAATACCATGCAATAGTTTGATACTGAGATATTTTATAACAACATGCTACTACTAGGCAAGGGGTCTTCAGGAATTGCATGATAGAATTGCCTGATTATATGATACCTGATAGCCTAGGGTTTTCCTTATATGAAATTGACATCATTACTGTAGTTGCTTCGTTTATGCATCATGGTCGTACATAATTAAGATCTTATAGCCTGAGAATCTTTAGTTTGGCCTTATTTCCTATTCTTGTTCGATGAAGGGCTTAGGGTAGGATTAGGTATTCGAAAGTCTATATCGTACAACGTTATGTATGGCTAGCATACACGAGTGCTGCAGGGTTGGTGGAAGTTTCAAGAGTGGGTTGTGCGGGGTCAGTAGGCCAGTTATGAGATACTTAGCCTTCCTCGAGGAGTGAGGATTGAGTGCTGTCCATGCATATGTATATTTTTAAGGGGTTGTGATGATACATGGGACAAATATAGGTATGTGTGGAAGGTAGTATGGGCCCGTACTACTGAAAGCACAAGACCCATATGCATAGCAAGGAAGTCAAAACCCCTAGGGTTTAGTTGGGAGTTCGTTCCTCACTATTTATGCGGATTATCTAATATCTTCCTGACATATTTTCAGTATGGTGGTTACAAGGCGATTTGTGATAGGATCCGAATCGGGATCAAGATAGGGTAGTCAGGGTGACTCGATAGTGCCCGAGGCTACCGTCCAGGAGAGGCCAACGTTGACAGAGGATCCTGTCAGGGAGATCATCCATGAGTAGGTGGTCGAGATTGTCCGGGGTCAGATTCCAGAGATGTTTGGGTCTATCAAGACCACCATGATGGAGTATTTTGATGACAGATACGCAGCCATTGCTGAGACTGCGGCTACTACTACCTATACAGTCGTGGCGGCTGATGGTATAGGGACAAGGCGAGCTTTGCAGTATCGGGACTTCGACAACACGAAGCCCCTGACTTTTGATGGGACTCAGGATCCAATCATAGCCATGAGGTGGTTGACTAACTTGGAGGGATGTTTCTTCACATGGTCATGTCCTACTGACCAGAAGATCAGATGTGCCCTAAACATGCTGAGGTCTGGGGCAAAGGACTGGTGGAGGTTGATGACTAGGTCGTATACTGATGAACAGAGAGCTGCGATTACTTGGGAGCAGTTCAAGGAAGTGTTCCACGCTCGCTACATTCCACGGGTCGAGCAAGCGGCTGTCACAAGAGTTTTTGGATCTAAGACAGGGTACGAAGATGGTGACGGTGATCACCCACATGTTCATTGAGAGGGCGATGTTTTGCCTAGAGTTTGCTTCTGAGCAAGCTCAGACGACACGTTATCTGAGCATGCTCAAGACCGATATTCTTTAGTTTGTTGCTACCTAGTGTTTTGATACACTGCTGGAGTTACAGGAGGCCACCAGGAGGCATGAGCTTTAGATCTAGTTATAGTTCGGGAGCAGAGGTAGGCCCCGACACAGTCATAGCCGACGACAAAGCGGTCCAAGACCGCTGATTCCAGGTCTGGAGGTCAGCTGAGGCGCACTTGTGGGAAGCGCGGGAATGCCCATTTAAGGGTTTGCTGATCGTGTAGCGGGTGCCACAAATGTGGTAAGTAGGGCCACCTTGCCAGGGACTGCAGGCAACAGACTCCAACTTCTGGGGTCAGACTTTGTTACCATTATGAGCAGGTGGGCCATATGAAGGCCCAATGTCCCCTACTAGCCACCAAGCCGGTGTAGGCTCCCGCACTATATGTGGTTGCTGATATGTTTCTACCCTTTATCTTATTGATTATATATGTTTTATGCTTATATGTTGTATCTATGATTTGGTACGTTCTTAGTGGACTCCTTACCTGCTTTGGTATTATTTGACTCGGGGGCGAGTCGGTCTTTTGTCTCTCAGTCATTCAATAGGGAGTTCGGCTTCTTCACCAACGAACATGGGATTTCCGCTTCTTCTGTCTATTGGGGTTGCGTGTTGGAGATCTTCAGGGTGTCTTTCACTATAGACTTGATTCCGATCCCTATGGGGGAGGTATGTGTGATTGTGGGTATGGATTGGATTAGTCACTTCGGTGCCATCATCGACTATGAGGGTCAGTGGGTAGTGGTTTGAATCCCAAGTGGGGGAGAACTGGGTATCTACGGCGAGAGCACTAGATTGGAATCAAGGTTTTGTTCAACTGTCATGACTCGACAGTACATTCAACACGGGTGTGCATGATAATAGTGTATGAGGTGGATATGTAGGTCGGGGATCAGACCACGGTTTCAGAGGTTCCAGTAGTCAGGGAGTTCATTGATGTGTTTCCGGAGGAGTTGCCCGGAGTGCCACCGAAGAGGCAGGTCGAGTTTAGGATCGACGTAGTGCTAGGTGCGGCCCTGTCACCAAGGTGTCTTACCGATTTGCACCAACAAAGATGCAGGACCTGTCATCACAGCTACGGGAACTGCTGGGCTAGCAGTTCATTCGTCTGAGCAATTCTCTATGGGGAGCGCTGATTCCCTTCGTCGGGAAGAAGGACGGTTCACACCGGATGTACAATGAATACCGGGAGTTGAATAAGTTGACGGTGAAGAGTTGATATCCACTCCTGAGGATAGATGATCTTTTCGATTAGTTGCAAGGAGCATTGTGGTTCTCCAAGATAGAACTGACGTCCAGGTACCATCAGGTTAGGGTTGGGGAAGAGGACGTCGAGAAGACCGTGTTCCAGACACGTTATGGACATTACGAGTTCGTGGTGATGTCGTTTGGGCTCACCAACGCGCCGACAGTGTTTACGGACATGATGAATCGGTTCTGCAGAAAGATGCGCGATCGCTCAGTCATCATGTTCATGGATCATATCTTGGTGTACTCTAAGACTAGAGAGCATCATGAGGAGCATATCTGGGAGTTTCTGGGAGATTTGAGACGAGATCTGATTTATGCCAAGTTCTCGAAGTATGAGTTTTGGTTACGAGAGGTTCAGTTCCTTGGACATATCGTTAACCAGGGTGGATTTTGGTCGATCCGGCCAAGATCGAGGCAATTATGCAGTGGGAGGTTCCAAAATCTCCTTCGGATATCAGCAGATTCTTTGGATTGGCAGGGTACTACTAGAGATTCATATAGGATTTCTAAAAGATTGCAGTACCCTTCACTCGCTTGACGAGGAAAGGGTGGATTTCTACAAGATTCATATAGATTTCTACAAGATTGAGATCCTCAGACAGCGACTTTGTGAGGCTCTAGTCTTGACTCTCCTGGAAGGAGTTGAGGATTTCGTGGTATTCTGTGATGCATCTATCACTGGACTGGGAGCGGTACTCATGTAGAGAGGGCAGGTGATAGTGTATGCTTCGCGGCAGCTGATGCCGCACGAGGCGAGATATCCCACGAATGATCTGGAGATAGGAGTGGTGGTATTCGCTCTCAAGATTTGGAGACACTATCTTTATAGGGTCCGCTGTACCATATACATGGAACACAAGAGTTTGAGACACATCATGGATCAGCCAGAACTGAGCATGAGACAACGCAAGTGGTTGGATGTAGTCAAGGTCTACGACTGTGAGATCCTTTACCACCCAAGTAAAGAAAACGTGGTTGCGGACACTCTGAGCCACAAGCCAGTTGGATCCTCCACTTCAACGACATATATGAGGATATCTGTGGATTTTCCACTTGTGTGCTTGATTAGAGAGGCCCAGGCTAAGGGTATGTGACCAGAGAATTGGAAACTGGAGAGGATCACGGGTGAGAACAATGGATTTGTGCAGGATAGCCGAGGATTATTGACCCAATGCGGTCGGGTATGGGTTCCGATTTCTGGTGGGGTTAGACAGATGTTTTGGAGGAGGCTCACAAGTCTCACTTCTCTATTCACCTGGGGGCCACTAAGATGTACTGGGATTTGAGTTTGAGCTATTGGTGGCCATGCATGAAACAAGAAATCTCTTTGTATTTCGAGAGGTGCTTGACCTGCAGAATGGTCAAGGCCGAGGATCATAGGCCGCATGACAAGCTGCAGCCTCTAGAGATTCCCATGTGGAAATGGGAATAGATCATGATGGACTTCTTTACCAAGTTGTTGAGGACGGCAAAGGGATTTGATGCTATATGGGTCATTGTGGATCAATTGACCAAGAGTTCCCATTTCTTGGCCATACGTAGAGCTCATCAGCCTAGAAGCTGGCAGACGTGTATGTCCACGAGATCGTTTCTTGCCATGGAGTTCCGGTCGCTATAGTTTCCAACCATGATGTAAGGTTTTCCTCCCGCTTCTAAAAGAAGTTCCACAAGGATCTGGGCACACGGCTGCATTTTATTATAGCTTATCATCCGCAGACCGACGGCCAGAGTTAGGGGACCATACAGACCCTTGAGGACATGTTGAGGGCCTGCGTTGTTGACTTTGGTGGGAGTTGGGATTCCCACCTACCCCTTGAAGAGTTCTCCTACAACAACAGTTATCACTCCAACGTTAGTGTGACATCCATATTTTTCACAGCCACAAAAGACCGTTTCGTTTATGCTTTTAAAATAAAATGAGAGTAATCTTTCAAAAGGTGTTGTGGAATTTGTCCCCTAAACAAAATATGATAAAAATTTATCAAAGCGTTATTTACATTTACTGGCATATAATCCAAATCCTTCGTCACCATCCAACTATGCTCTTGTTCCACTCCTTGTAATATAAAAAATTAAGTGGGTCAGGCTTGGGAGCCTGCTGAGCATATATGGTTTTCAACCCACAATAAATAAATTTATTAATTTCATCAACCAACAATATATTTATTAATTTCATTAACCAACAATAACCCTGATTACCCGTTTCCGTTATCCTCGGTTTACGTCCCTAAAAACTTATCATAAGGGACCTAGCCTAAGGATCATCATGGGGATGGAAAATACTGCTAAGGGGATTCCTCAGCCATATATGTCCATAAGGCAACCGTGATGGGGATGGAGTACACCGGTGAACACATCGTTCACAAACAACTATAGGTTGCGAGCGTGCTAGTGCTCCACTGGACTGTGTAGAAAGGTCTGGGGTCATCATCTATACTCCGCTATATGACTAGAACAACAACAACATCGAGCACTCTCATTAATTTATCACAAATCAACTATTTCATCTACCCATGTGTTTACCCAACATATTTGTAGATAAATATATATATATATATATATATATATATATATATATATACAGTTTAAAACCTGAATAAAACATCCATTCAACACCCATATCAAATAAACAAACAATATATATACACATAGCACATATTTTATAGAAAATACTTCATATCTATGTTTAAGTAGAAAGTGACTACACACTCACTTGATAAGACGGTGATTGGACAGCACTTCGTCCCTTAAAACAGTCTTTTTCGATGAAACCGGGATGTTTACTCAAAAACCAGGCGTCATGCGGCCAGAGTTTCAACTAAAAAAACTCTTTTCTCGGGACCTTTGGGTGCTCCATGGCTTGCTTATGGTGCTAGGGAGGTATTCTATTCTTGGGGGGGGGGGGGGTTATTGCAGCATAAAAAAAAAGGTGTAAAGGTGTAAATTTTGTAAATAATTTTCGAAATGCCTCACATTCTATTTATAGTGGCTGAAGCCTAGCATTACATTGGGCGTAACTTCCTGGTACGCGGGGTGTACTTCCTTGCAAAGTTCTTTGTTGGGCGTAAGAGTGGATTACTTCGGACGTGTTCATCAACCTATCCAGTATGTGAAGGTTGTGTCGTGGGCACTTCTGGACCGAGCAAATATAAGTACGCTGGGCGTATAGACCTCGTACGCTGGGCGTAATGGGTACATGCCTTCTGTTTGGTATCTGGGCTTTAGACGTGCTAAAGTTACTAACATGTATCAGAGCTAGTGCGAGTACGCTGGGCGTACTCGTTTGTACGTGGAGCATAGTCCTTCACGAGTTTATTTTCTAAACTTCATCAATTGGTAACTTTCGTATACAATATCCGTTTTTGATGTTATTTATATCCACGCTTGGGTGAGATTATACTATAAAACTTTCGTTTAGACTCCGTCGGCTAATTTTGAATTTATTTTTTAAGTTATATTTTTAATAGGTTGGGACAGGATAAGTCCGATAAAAAATCATAACTTCTTCATCCGACATTTGTTTTTGTCTGTCTTTTTACCATTGAACTCTAATCAACAAGATCTTCGATTCTCATTTAGGTTATGTTGGCTAGAAATTGCTCGATCGAAAAATTTGAGTTCTGGGCTGCATACTGCAATGCCAAATCTTATAAAATTCTTAACTTCCTCATACAAAGTCAGATTTGGACATTCTTTATATGCACACTCTCGGTTTAACGTGTACTATGACTTTCATTTAGATCATTAAGGCTAAAAAGCACTTTATCATAAACTCACTTTTTACGTCATACAGCGTTGTGTCGGTTCTATAGCGAAACTTCGATAGGTCATAAATTTTTTCGTTATAACTCGGATTTCGGTATTCTTTATATCTCCAGAATCCTTGTTCCAACCACCACAACTTTCTTCATAGATATCGGCTTTATCTAAAATTTATTTTTGCCGCTTATTTTTATCCTTAATTTATTAAATCATGATAATTAAGTAGAAAACACATAATACTAAAATAATATTTTTTTATTACTTCAAAACAAGTTACAAAGGTTGACCTAGACTATTATATCATCTTTAATGCTTTAGCCCAGAAACACGGGCGCTACAATTCTCTCCGCCTTAGGATGATTTTGTCCCCGTAAACATACATTATCAAAAAAATTTGGATAGCGACTCATCATGTCACTCGTCATTTCCCAAGTGAGGTTTAACAGATTCGTATGTTTCCATCTCATAAGCACTAAATCGACCATCTTGCATCGTAACTTTTTACTCTTGCGGTCAACGAGTGTCTCTGGTTCTTCAATTAACCTCTTACTTTCATCCAACCTTACTTCAAAAATTGGAATTATGTCGGGAACTTCTCCCGTGAAGTTCCTCAAATAACACAAGTGGAAAGTGTTATGAATACCATCTAGTTCTTCTGGTAGTTTTAGCTTGTAAGCTCGGTACCCAATCTTCTGAAAAACTTTAAATGGTCCAATAAACCTTGGACTCAACTTTCCTCTTTTACAAAATCTTATAAGTCCCTTCCACGGTGAGACTTTAAGTAAAATTGAATCTCCAACTTTGAATCTTATCGGTTGTCTTTTCTTGTCAGCATAGCTCTTTTGATGATCATGAGCTGCTAACATCCTTTCTCTAATCACTTTCAGCTTTTCAGCAGTCTGATGGACTATTTCGGGTCCCATAAACTTCTTTTCTCCAGCTTCAAGCCAACATGACGGGTTCGACACTTTTTTCCATACAAAGCGTGATAAGGTACCATCTTGATGTTGGAGTGGAAACTATTATTGTAAGAAAATTATACCAAAGGTAAATGTTCATCCTAGTTACCTTGGAATTCCCGGGTACATGCTCTGAGCATATCCTATAATGTTTGAATCGTTCGTTCGCTTTGACCATCATTTTGCGGATGGTAAGCTGTACTTAGACACAATTTCATACCCAATTCCTCTTGTAGACTTCTCCAAAACCTTGACGTGAAACGACTATCACGATCTGATACAATCGTTAAAGGAACACCATGAAGTCTTACTATCTCCTTCATGTAAGCATTTGCAAGTTTATCCATAGACCATTTTTCATTGGCTGCTATGAATTGTGCACTTTTATTAAACCGATCAACGACCACCCAAATCATGTCGTGAGCGCTCTTCGTTCTGGGTAGTTTAGTTACAAAATCCATGGTGATGTCTTCCCATTTACCCATGGGTACAGTTAAAGGTTCCAAACTCCCATACGGTTTCTGATGATGTTCCTTAACCCTCGCACATGTCACCCACTCAACCATATACTTTTCAACATCGTGCTTCATAGTCGACCACCAGTAGTTGGGTTTCAGATGCCTATATATTTTTGTGCTGCTGGGATGAATCGAGTACATGGTCTTGTGAGCTTCTTCTATCAGAAGATCTCTTATTCCTCCCGTCTTAGGTACCCAAATCCTATCTTGGAATACGTTCAGTCCTTGACAGTTTGTACCGAACTCTAACATTTTGCCCAAACGTTCTTCCTTTTAGTCATTTTTCTCTAAAGCTTCTTCCAGAGCTTTCTTGATGCTTTCTACAATTGTTGAGACAACTTCGATTCTTAATGCTCTTGGCCTTTTCCTTTCAAGGGTCATTTTTCTTCTTAAAGCGTCAGCTACAACATTTTCTTTACCAGGGTGGTAAAGTATTTCACAGTCGTAATCCTTAAGCAACTCTAGCCAGCGCCGTGTCTCATGTTGAATTCCTTCGGATTATAGAGATATTGAAGACACTTATGATAGTGAAAACTTTGTACCTTGTGCCATAAATATAATACCTCCATATCTTTAGGGTGAATACTACCGCTGCCAACTCCAAATCATGAGTGGGGTAGTTCTTTTCATGTTCTTTCAATTATATCAATTCATATGATATCACCTTATCTCTTTGGGTCAGAACACAACCTAACCTAACTCCAGATGCATCGCTATAAACTACGAAGTCTTCAACTCCATTAGGCAAAGAAAGAATTGGTGCTTCACAAAATTTCTTCTTTAGCATCTCGAATGCTTCCTTATGCTTGTCACTCCAAGTACAAGTAGCTTCCTTGTGGGTCAAAGCTGTCAATGGAGCAGCTATTGAAGAAAAGCCTTGGATAAAACTTTGGTAATATCAGGAAACTAAAGGAACTCGTTCTTTTCACAAAACAATCCGCTTATGAACTCACCAGTTTTATGTTGATTTTCAAACTGCTTGTATTCTCAAGTTCTCCTTAGACAGGTACCCCACGTCCTTTTACTGAAGACGGAGCGAATGGAAGTCACGTCTTTCTTTTGTTTAAACTTATGTATCTATAAAACTTGTACTACTTAACTTTTCAACTGATGTAATGAAATCTATGTAATGTAATGTTTTGTGTTTTACTTCGCTTACTATGTACATTGGTTATGATATTCACATGAAGTCACCTCCGCCCCGAGACGTTTTCGCCTTCGGTTTCGGGGTGTGACAGATTGGTATCAGGGCCCATGTTTATAGTGAACTAAGTATACCAAACATTACATGGTATAAGACTATAAACACTAAGGGTCGTAAGTGCTCTAAACTAAAAGTATACCTCAAAATATAAGTATTTTCAAAAAGTATACAAGTATACCTAACCGTTGAGAATTGTATCTATAAGTAGAACAGAACATAAGTAAATGGGTGTTGTATGCTGTAGTTAAACCTGAGCAGTTATGTAGTCGTGTCTAGGATCAATATAGCCTGATCAACTATATTCATTCGAGACACGGCCAACATGTGCTTGGGAGTGACTGTGGAATGCGGCATACCTAAAACTTACCCAAATACCACAAACAACGAGTCGTCGTCGCGGTGAAACATGAAATACTATGGGAGTATTTCTAGATCCAACTTCGTTGTAGAGAATCCTCATTCAAGCGTTGCCTCTCGATCATTCCTTTAGTGATAGACGTCTTCTTTGATAATTCATTCCTGCTTATTCGCTTAATAGAACTATATGTCTGTCATAAAGAGATATCCTTTGTTTCATATCTCTTGATTTAATTCAGAGGACTTATCATCCTCTTTTTCCTAATCTTTTTAGATCGAAATGTCTTCAAAGAAAGAACCCAGCTCAAGGAAGAACAACTCTCCGCCGTCACACTCATATTCGCTCGACTTCGTCCTGATTCGAACAGTTGTTACTGCTGCAGTGACGGCTGCAATGACGATTTTGAACCCTGGCAAGTCCAGTGGTTCAGGAAGTGGCATGTACCCTCAAAACCATAAGGAAAATCAAGGACACCAAAATGAGAGTAATCAGAGAAAGAAGAAAGTTTTCTGGAGAAAGCGAAAGGTTCAAAGTTCCCAAGGACCCTCCAAGAAGCTCAAAACTGTGGCAGTCCAAGTTGCCATCAATCCTGCCGCTGTTCCTATAGTTCAAGCTACCACTGCTCCTGTTGCTGTGTCTACAGCTCCAGCACCTACCACTAGGTATGCTGCTAATCTCCCTTGGTGCAAAAGGTGTAGTTATCATCATCGTATTCCCGGCCCATGCCGTGAGAAGGTTTGCATCAGGTCTGGCATGAAGGGCCACCTCGCTCGAAACTGCAAAACGCCAATTCAAATAATCGGTCAAGGTTCCGGATCGAGTGTCGTGCAGGCATGTTATAGTTGTGGAGAAATCGGGCATTTCAAGCGAAACTGCCCAAAAGCCGTAACCGCCAACAACGTCATCAACACTGAAATGGTTTTAGCTATGAAGCAAGAGGAGGCATCCACTGATCCTACCAACATTGCGGGTACATTTCTTTTCGGCAATCCTTATGCTCGCATTCCTTTTCGAATCTAGTGTCAAGAAAGTTCTGTTAGTTGTTCATTCCTATATCCTCGTAAACATAATCCTCATCTAATGACCGAAACATTTACCGTTAAAATAGTTATCCATGAGAATGAGTGCGTTAACGACTTATCTCTACGTTGTGTCCTTACTTTGAGTAATCATTCATTTCTCATTAACCTGATGTCACTTTCAATAAAGAGCTTTGATGTTATCTTTAGTATGTATCGATTGAGCCCCGATTGTGTTGATATACCTCGTTATGGAAAGCTATTCGTCTCAATCTCCCCTCTGATCAGACCCTCATGATTTATGGTGGCAAGTTTAACCCAAATTTTCATATCATTCCCTACATCAAAGCTCGAAAGCTTTCTGCGAAAGGAGTGTTAGGTATTCCTAGTTCATGTAATCAGCAAGAAACAAGAAAATAAAGACCCCGAGAGCGTCTCCGAAGACTGTAATATTCCGGATATCTTTCCGAATAGATTCAGAGAATTCCTCCCGAACGCCAAGTTGAGTCTCGTATCAACTTAATCCCTGAAACTACCCCGTAGCTAAACCTCCGTATCGTTTTTGCCCCAGCGGAAATGCAGGAGTTATTCAATCAGCTTAATGAGTTGACCGTCAAAACCCATATCCTCTTTCCCGAATAGATGACTTCTTCAATAATTTCAGGGAGCAGCTACTTTTCGAAGATATACCTTAGGTCAAGACACCATCAGCTACGAGTTCATGTTTCAAAGACAGCATTCAGGACTCGATATAATCACTAAGAGTTCTTATTGATACCTTTCGGTTAAACCATTTTCCCCGGTCATGTAGTAGGCGACGAAGACATACACATGGATCCTCTTAAGATCGAAACAATAGAGAATTGTTCGGCACCGAAGACACCCATAGAAAGCTTCACTAGATCGATAGAAGAGTTATGCCTATATACAACATAAACCTCTGAAATTCCAGGCTGGAGATCATGTCTTGTTAATGATCTCACCCTGGAAAGACATGATGCACTTTGTGAAGCACGGAAAACTTAACTCATGATACATTAGACCCTTCGAGATTCCCGTTAGGACTGATTCCATAGCTTTCAAACTCCGAGTACTTTTAGTATTTAGCAACGTTCACCCCATACCTAGCACCTCTATTCTTAGTGAATACCTGTCTGATAAAACCATAGAAATCCCTTCTAGTGTGACCGAGAACCATGATATACCCAAACTTTCTGGGCGAGCAAACTAAGATCATAGACCAAGTAATCAAGCGTATGAAACCGAGTCGCGTCCCGTTAGTGAAGGTTCCAAGCGAGAATCTGAATTCACTTGGGAGTGCGAAGACCCGATACAGCAGACACATCCGCATCCTTTTCCATAACTTGTATCTTAATTCTTGAATTTCGCGACGAAATTCCCTCTAACGGGGGGATAATGTAACAACCCGAAATTTTGTTCCCTCGCCGTAACCGTTTCGTTAATAAAACTCGTCTTAAGCGAGTTGTTCCGATTCCGTCTTCGAACTAGGTCAATTAAGTTAAAACTTTTATTTTGACCTTGTAAGTATCCAAACATGTTGGAAACATGTGAAAACGTCCCAAACTAGTAATTAGAAAAATTATAGTTTCGACCATATCGGGTAACAACTTATTCGGGTGCAACCCAAAGCATCGGTTAACGTCGGTATCGAGTAGAATTCCACCGTGTATCAAATTCAAACCATATTTAAAGTGAATTAAGACTCATTTGGAGCCTTTTCACTCTCTCTCTCTAACCTCTCTCCTGAAATCCAACTTGTTGATCCAAAATCATCCATTTCAAGCCTCAAAACACCAAGGTAATCATCCTAGCTCCTAGTATAACATCCTTAGCTTTCATTTTCATGTTCAAATCATAGAATAGGACCATAAACATGTGTTTACGGCCCTGGAACATCCTTAGGCCGTGAACACATGTAAATGGGGTTTTTTAGCCTTAAAACCCATCCAAATCACCATTGGAGCTTAGATATGGATTAAGGACTTATTGGAATGGACTTACAACACCTTAAACTCAACATTTGAGGAGTAAACATGAGTTTACTGCCAGAGAACAAGCTTGGGCCGTAAACACCATTTCATGGGGAGTAAACTCCTTTTTGGGTGTTAAAATGCATCTTACACACCTCATAAGCCTTGGAATAAATCCTAGAACCAACCAAAAATTATTTGGGGGCCTTAAACATAACCAAAACCCTTCATTTGAGAGTTTACGGCCATAGCATATGCTCAAGGGCCGTAAACTCCTAAATATGTGTCATTTGATGACCTAAACTCACCCCTTGGCTTGTAATATTGAGTAGAATCATTTGTGATAAATCATTGGCCTTCAAAACACCTAAGAATGATGTGGGTGAGAGTTTACGGCCATAAACACTTAGTTTACTGCCGTAAACTCATCAATTAGTCCATATATTTGATTTAGCCCCTTTCAAATGCCCTAGAACTAAACCTAGCAACACCCCTCATTTGATTTAAGGCCATTTAGCTCATAAGAACACCCACCATGAGTTTACGGCCGTAAACTCATGGGGATGGGTGTATAGGGCCGTGAACACTCCTTAGAGTTTACTCTAGAAGAATAAACTGCATATCCTAGCCATTCATGTCCAGAAACGTCACCCGGGTCACTCCAAACACTCGATATGGAGTGTTTTCGCGTCTTGGAATGTTTAAGTGTATCTAATCAGTGAATTTAAATCTAATTAGATATATTTTTGTATTATTTAATATTACATAGGAACCTCTCTCGTATACAAGCCTCGATTCGATGTTTAGCATCCTAGTAGTCACATTCCGCGTTCGGTGAGTTCATACCCCTACCCTTTTTTCAATGGTTTTTCAATGTTTTTAGGGGGGGGGGGGGGAATACAAGAAAAAGTACAAGAATATCTTGTACTTAAACTCACAATTTCAATTAAATGGTTTCATAATTCATACCCTTTTAATAATTAAAAACTTATTTACAAATTGTTTTAGCTTGCAGAGTTATTTGTTCAAACCGATTTTTAATTCTTATTATATACTGTTACGTTGTATACTTCACAATTGATTGTTCAAACTTATATTGATAGAGATCATAAAACATTTGAAATGCCTGTAATAAAACACCCTAAGCTCGAGTGTAAAAGACAGACACCATTAGAAAACATAAAACATATGTAATGTCCTTAATAAAACACCTAGGCTCGAGTGTAAAGGACAGGCACCATTAGAACTTAGTTAGTCATAGATACTACTTCCCTTAGGCACGAGAAGTAATGAGTAATCTTAAGATTAGAGACACATCCTCTGTAACACTTCCTTGGCACAAGAGAGTGGAGGACTAACCCTGTAACCAGAATCTCCAGGAGGGAGAACATGACTTGAGTGTATAGATCTATACGGGACTGACAATCTCGCACCTGGCTGCTAGCTACAGCCGAACCGAAAGGTTCAAGGGTGACGAAAGTCATAAAAAGGATACTGGCCCTGGCCCGAGTCATATCTAGTCCGAAGTATGGTTAAGGACTCGCAATCAAGATTAGGAACACTTTGCACTTAATTATTAGTTTTATGTACGTAATAAAACTAATGTACATTTAAGGATAATCAGACTTTTAGGAGACAAATCACACACACACACAAGTAGGAAAATATAGGATATTCCTGGGTAACGGTAGTATGTAACCAGAAACAGGTAACAATTCAGATAGCTAAACTTTACAATTCACAAGAACAATCATGGTTTTCAATCTATATTTTCATGTATATCAAACTATCTTGTATCTAGTCCGGGATGGTAGTCCCATGGTATTCAATATATATTTTCATGTATATCAAACTATCTTGTATCTACTTCGGGATGGTAGTCCCATGGTATTCAATCTATATTTTCATGTATATCAAACTATCTTGTATCTAGTACGGGATGTTAGTCCCATGGTTTTCAAACTACTTTCCATCTACAATTCACGTATATCAAAGTATTTTATATCTAATTCGGGATAGTAATCCCATGATTCTCAATATATAGTTTTGTGTATTAACCTATACTCTGTGATATTCAATCGGTCTTGTATTTAAGAAAATATGGGATTTTCTTGGTTAACCACTTTTTCAGGAAACTAAAGGAACTCGTTCTTTTCACAAAACAAACCGCTTATGAACTCACTAGCTTTGTGCTGATTTTCAAACTGCTTGTATTCTTAGGTTCTCCTTAGACAGGTACCCCGCGTCCTTTTGCTGAAGACGGAGCGAATGGAAGTCACGTCTTTCTTTTGTTTAAACTTATGTATCTATAAAACTTGTACTACTTAACTTTTCAACTGATGTAATGAAATCTATGTAATGTAATGTTTTGTGTTTTACTTCGCTTACTATGTACATTGGTTATGATATTCACATGAAGCCACCTCCGCCCCGAGATGTTTCCGCCTTCGGTTTCGAGGTGTGACATAATCCCAGAAAGCTTTGGATCTCTGTGGGACTCTTTGGTTATTCCCTGTAACACTCTTATCCGAATTGACTTCTAATCTGAGGCTGTGGCTCGAAGGTCGGTCATTGTAAGGATTATGGCTTTTGGGAAGGTAATACCTAGGCCTATTTGGGTGTGGGTGATGTATTAGAAGTGATCCGGGTGTTCGGTTCGTGTTTTGGAGGCTAGGGGTAATTCGGTAAAGTGGCAGTTCGGGCTTTTGTGGAAAATGGATTTTTGTTCTGAAGGTATTAAGAAAGGTTTGAGTTGTTATAAGTGTAGAGCTTTCTCTTCACCTCTGTGTGGATATAAGGATCGTCGGAGTCAGGCTTATAACGAAGAACTTATGGCCTTTGGAAGTTTCGTGGTTTTTAGGCTTAGCTGAGTACACGGGGCGTACTCAAAGAGTACGTTGGGCTTACTAGTGCAGAAGGTAGTACGCTGGCTGTACATTGGAGTACGATGGGCGTACTGACTAGGATGGTCGCGAATGTTCCCCGAAGTATGATGGACACACTCTAGTCAGATCAGAACCCTATTTTAGGGTCTTAGACACTATTTAAACTCCTTATCTCAAAACTAAACCCTAACAACTTCAGCCACCACCCCTGTAAACCCTAGAAATTGTATTATACCATTCATGGTGGCATTTTCAGCATATACAACCCATTTTTGGAGTGTTTGGCTCATTTTCAAGAAGGTGGACTTGGATGCACAAATGGAGATCAAGAAGAAGCTTATGGATCTGGCTTTTGTGACTCGATTCCTGCCTTATGAAGGTATAAAGCTCTGAACTTGACCATTGAATGTTTAGATCTATCATGTTGAGTTTTTGGATCTTTTGGTCCCAAGAATGGTGCTTTATGGTTCCAAATCCGTTTTAAGGCTTGGGGTTACCACCCTTAATGCTATTTGAGTCCCTAAGGTAGAAAGTTGCCATCTTGATAGTCTTAATGGGTTCATGCTTGAGTTAGAGTCACTTTTATGGAAGTAGAAAGCCATTTTGGAGTTTGGGTTTTTTTGGGACATGCAAAGTCACCAAGTCAGTGACTTTATGGGTTTAGACGTTAAGTATAGCTCAGATCTGTGATTTGGACTTATTGGAAAAAGTATTAAGCACCTAATGGATATTGTGCATAAGCTGTCTATATGTTGGGCGTACTATGTAGTACGCTGCGTGTACAGTCCATTTGCTCAGTACGCTAAGCGTACAGAAGAGGTACGATGGGCGTACGCTCTTAGGAGGACTTGGACCTTTGTGGACTACGGACATTTAGTCCCTAATGGTTTTGGGCCTAGATTTGCTGATAGTTGGGCTTGAATGCATCCTTGGGCCAATAATGGAATAGTTGGGCATATTGGGCCTTGTGGCCCAACATAGAAATGAACTTCGCATTATGGGCCTCGGTTTGGGCCAATTCTTGGACCAGTTTTTTATGGGCCTTCGTGGGTCAATTGGGTTAGGATTATTGACTAAGGAGAATACTTGGCTTTAGTATAAGGTCTATTAGAAAGGTCTGGGCCCAATTTGGAGAATTAAGCCGTTAATGATTTTAGGGACATATAACGTCGGGCTTTTGTTTTGGGTTGGGCCTTAGTTTTGGATCATATTGGTCCAGAGGTAATTGGGTAAGGATTATGGTATGGGAACCAATTCCTAATTGGGTATACTGGTTTGTATTGATGAAGCTCGAGAAGTGGACATGGCAGCAACTAAGGATTTCTTTAGGAAGCTTCTGCATTCAAGGTGAGTCTTCTCAGCATACCAATGGTTCTAAGGCAACAAGGCCAGCCTATTTTATGTTATGTGGTATGATAGCTAGCTTTATGTTAGGTGGTATGCTAATAATTATATGATATGTGGCATTCTAGTTGTCTTTGTAATACTTGCATGGAAGACCATGTGGGGTAGCCCATGGCACAATGGTATAAGACCTTGTGGGGAGCCCACGGCATCCTTACAGGTTTATGTATGTGTTATGTGTAGATATTTCTGTGATACATGATA
This sequence comes from Lactuca serriola, assembly GCF_051521515.1. Classification (NCBI taxonomy): domain Eukaryota; kingdom Viridiplantae; phylum Streptophyta; class Magnoliopsida; order Asterales; family Asteraceae; genus Lactuca; species Lactuca serriola. Next base: position 356,591,465 of record NC_136411.1, read on the forward strand.
TGCTATTTGATTATATGATATTGGGGTAGCCCATGGCATTCCTAGGTAAATACCATGTGGGGTGGCTCATGACCTTGGATGTAATACCACATGGGGTAGCCCCATAGCATTCTTAGGTAAAGACCATGTGGGGGTAGCCTATGGCATTCTTACAGGTTTTTTGTATACATGACCTATGTGATATGTGTGTAGCTTTAATAGCTAACAGGATATGAGATATGTGGATTGTGTGTGTGGTATGCTCTGGGAAACTCACTAAGCTTCATGCTTGTAGGTTTGTTTATGGTTTCAGGTATCATCGTTTTGGAAAGGAAGGGTTCGGATTGATCGTAGTGCAGACACCTATGATTTTTGCAATGAATGATTTTGGGATGAAATCTGATAAATGTTTTACCTAATGATGATTTGAATTGTTTAGAATAAATGGTATCAATGTTTTAGTTATATTAAAAATGAAATTTTTACCTAATGATGATTTCAATTGTTTAGAATAAATGGTATCAATGTTTTAGCTACATTAAAAATGAAATTTTTACCGTTGATTTTTGGGTCGTTACAAGTTGGTATCAGAGCCTTGGTTTGTGGGATTCAGACATACTTTCGGGTGTGTCTGAACTCAGACTGAGGATCTGTAAAGCTTTCAAAAGAAAAATGTTTTAAGTGGAGAATTTCTAAGACAAGAAAAGGTGTGGTGCATGCAATCAGTCAAGCTCGAGTAAGTTTCCTTAGAATACCCACATGTGTTATCTGTTATGACTTGATTATGAATCTGTGAATCGCAAGCTAGTTAGGGCTAGGGGAGATAACTGTATATGTTCTATGAGCTGGTAGACTTGCATGCTAGTGCTGAGTAGTTAGCAATAGGTTGGCCTGATATGTGGAGTTTGTAGCCATGAGGATATTGGATGTCATGCTGGAATGAGAATGATAATTGGTATTTGTAAATGCAATGTGTATATTTTGAAAATTGTATACGGTTAGGATCTTTTAGCCTTAGAATAATTGATTTAGCCTTATTTCCTGTTCCTCGTCTGTTTGTGGTCCTAGGGTAGATTCGATTATTCGACAGTCTGTTAGATCCTTTTTTGTGTATAATTTGCATGCATAAGGAAGCCGATAGTGAGGATGGATGGATGTGGATAGCACAAGTTGCAATATGTGGGCGGAATGTTCTATGTCTGCTCTTTGGATCAGAGTGGTACTGCATGAATGCTGCTTGCTTTGTGCTTTGTGGAAATCTTTAGTGATGGGAGTCAGTTACTAAATGGATACGACGATATCCAGGCGGTGGATGGCTGGCAACATGGGGAGTTCCTCAGCAGCTGATGGAAGGGCGAGGTTGGGAACATAGGAAAGCCTAAGATATGCTCCAGTGACCTTAGTGGGGCAGTTCAGTGAAGTTGGGAACCTAGGAGGAACCTACCAGGTGCTACAGTAGAGATTATCTTGTTATTTAGCAAATGCTTAGTATACCGATGTAGTAAGTGGCTTAGAGGATTCAGGAGGATTGCTGAGGAAAGTATGTGTAGGTGTGGAAGGTAGTATTGGGCCCGTATTTCTGAAAGCATAGGAACTGTACTCGAATTGGTGAGAGTCTTGGAGAATCTGAGAAGCTTACGGGAAGGAGAATGCTGGGTTATGATAGGGCCATGGTGGATAGTTGTTGTGCAAAATGCGGATGAGCATGCAAGGGGATAGACCATGGCTTGGTCCCCGGTCCGGTGGAGATCCAGTTAGCGGAAGGACTGCCAGGATTTTGAGCTCGCCTTGGATCTCTTGTATCAGATGACAAGGATTGATGGTACGATCTATTGCACTTTCGGAGCTAGAGATTTTATCTTGGGGGTAGTTGGTAGCCGGTATATGGCAGAGATTGCTTCAGCTACTAGAGTTCAGCTGTGGACGATTGAGCTGTTGAGTGTGCCAGGGTGCAAAACCCTAAATGATATGATTTCTAGAGCTCGAGAGTAGGGATTGATTTGATACCCAAGGGAACAGAGGACCGGATCGGGTGCCTACGGTGGAGCATCTCGGGAAGAGGTCTAGGAGTTGGGATCAGCTTTTGAGAGGCCAGTAGGGCCGAATTCAGTGCAACGCTTGTGGAAACTGCACGATCGAGGTTCGTTCCAAGGGTTTGGATTTTCATTGGGATCAGAAAAAAGGGTTACACCATGCCCTCAGGGAAGACCAGGTAACACGGGAGGAGGTGGTCTAGATTTCTTCGGGTGGATATCAAGGACTTGTATCATTTTGGAAGGATGACAAGTTGGATCTCGGGTCGTCAGCATGCCGAGGAATCTTTGAGGAATCTTTAGACGGACGCATCTCGCGGAGTGGGTTCCGCATATACCATGATTGCTCCGAGACGTTGTCGAAGGCTGTTCGATGATCTGGGTTGCTACAGTTGTAGCAGGTTTGGCCACGTCTACAGGTACTGGCCATGGGGGGGGGAGTCTGTCATCTTGTCGTCATGGGTAGGTGGGTGACAAGGAAGTCGATTGTCTGATGATCAGAGAGAAGCAGTGAGTGCATATGTTCCTACTATTTTGACGATCACCAACGGATGAGAGGGTAGAGCCAGAGCCCGAGCAGATAGGAGCCCCACATTTGTAGGATCAGACAAGAGAGGTCAGAACTTCAACAAGCAAGGGTGCGAGGTATGTACCTTTTTGCCTCCCTACCAGCTTTGACTGTATTTAGTAGCGGCTAGTTTTTCATCAACATTAGTTAGTGTATCAATTGTTTTTATCTTTGGTTGGGGTTGAGTTCCATGCGTACCTTCAAGAAGCGTTATATGCCATCAACATGCCATGGGTTTTGGTGGGATAGTGCAAGGTCGTCTCTTCACATATCGCGGAGTTTTTAGTACGTGCGTGTCATTTTGGGTATGGCCGGGATTGGTACAAGGGCTTGTACGAGGGAATTATGACTAGATCCTAGTAACCTTAGCTATCATGTTTGGAAAGGCTTCCGAGGTTGTCAAGGGAAGAGATAGTTATTGCTGAAGTTTTGATTTGAACATCGACCTTTGGACTTCGAGACCTGAGTGCGATATCTGTATAGGCAGTTGGAGTCTTTGGCATTGTTGGGATCGAAGAAGTGTTAGCTGGTTCTTGGGAATCGTGTTGTTTTGGAAGGGTTATTCATGGTGTTCAAGCTCTATTAAGCACCGGCCGTCAACAGATATCCAGGATGAGAGAGGGTTTGGGAATCATTCAGTTCTCATATGCTGAGCAGACTTATTTGAATCTAAGTGGGGGAGATTCATTCAGATATCCAGGATGGAAGCGAGTGTGAGATGAGGATGCCTTTCACATCCTCATTGGGGGGGGGAGGCGACCTTAGGGGTTGACTAAATACAAGATATTGTGGGATGGGAGTTCGGAAAACTCCCTAACATCTGGACCGCGTCTTTCTGGCGTCATATAGCAGTCGTTGGGGGAGGGAACCAGGTAGAGTACCAGTCAGTGTTTGAGTTCAATTAGGAGGACAGACTGCATGGGAGCTCAACGATGAGATGTGTATGGATTGATAGGTGAGCAGTAGGGACATGGGCAGCGATCATGTAGTATGTAAGTGTTGTAAGACTACAGGGGAGCCGTAACATTCACTAATGGACTGTTAAGGTTAAGGTGTGGTAAGACTACGGGGGAGCCATAGCATTCACTAATGATCAGATAGTGTGGGAAGTGTTGTGAGACTACGGGGTAGCCATAGCTTTCACGATTTCTTCGAGTGATTGGAACTATGGTAGACTAGTTCGCGAGGTTGTGGGGAAGCCACAACTTAAGTAGAATCAGGATCATAGGTGAGTATTCGATCGACTATTCGTAGGCGAGCCCGAATGGTTATGTTAACGCGGAATGGAACTGGTAGAGACTGTTGAGTCAAGGGTTTGGATCTTTCTTTGTAGGATCTTGTGGGAAAGTGGTACATAACATAGTAGTGTTGCGGTTGGGTAGTCCTGATAGTGACTTCTCAGGAACTAGGTGGTTGGACCAGGTGCGAGACTTGTAGTCTTGGGGATCGACTAAGGGTGTCTATTTACCGGTCAGGAAGGGGACGTCGGAAGTTATGGTGTATTATGAATCTCGGGATAGTATTGGGGTATCGACTCGTTTCAGAAAGGATTCCGAATCGGGGTTCGTGCATGTTCAGTACGGGATTTTGTTCGATGAGATGAGATTTGGGACCATAAGGATGCCAAGGGCATCAAATGTAGGGTACTAGGGTAATAAATGCGTTGGGTTCTATGGTAGCTTAAGCCATCATAATGTGACTCGGGCTGGTTCCATCAGTAATAAGGCTAGAACATGTTGGAATCGAGAAATGGCAGGACCAGGGAGAAGGGGAATGACACAAGATTACGGTATTCGGGTAGCGTGACCTATTATATTGGAAATAGTGGCAACAGGTTTTCCAGTTACGATGAATGGATGTGTCAGAAGGATTGACGGAGCCATGAGTGGCGGTAGCGCGACTACTGCTAGACGAGGTCGCATCGGAGGTCACATGGGTCGAGTGTGTGGTTGCTAGTCGGTTCAACAATCAGGCAGGTGTCCAGTGTTCCAGAGAATTAGCAAACCAGTTATGACCAGGGAGGTCCTGATGGTTCTTCAGGAAAGTAGTTATGTCTCAGGAAGAGGAGTTGGAGCAACTTAAGTGATTTGGTGTATGTGTGTGGCTTGTCTGGTTTTCGGTAGCCGCAGTTGACCGATGATTTTATCCATTTGGAAGCCTCAGGGTACTACGGGTGGAAAGTGTTCCATTTAGGTTGATTTTCTTATAGAATTAGTTCGATGATGATTCGATGTGAGCAGTCTGTCAGGGAGATAGACCATCTCAAAACTTCAGATTTCAGATGGAGCAAATGTGATCAGGTTGCAAGGAATTCGTTCATCTTCAGGTTCTAGAACCCTACGAGGGTTAATTTTATTTTCCTTGTGAAGTTCTGGTATTCTCGGGTTTGTGGTGGTGTTGCTCAGGTTGTCTCGTATGTCAGGATAGTAATGCATGATTTCGAGGACGAAATCTAATTTAAGTGAGGGAGATTTGTAATGCTCTGATCCAAATTGACTTCTAGTCTGAGGCTGTGGCTCGAAGGTCAGTCATTATAAGGATTATGGATTTTGGGAAGGTAATACCTAGGCCCATTTAGGTGCGGGTGATGCATTAGAAGTGATTCGGGTGTTCGGTTCGTGTTTTGGAGCCTTGGGGTATTTCGGTAAAGTGGCAGTTCCAGCTTTTGTGGAAAATGGCTTTTTTTGGAAGGTCTTAAGAAAGGTTTAAGTTGTTAGAAGTGTAGATATTCTTGTCACCTTTGCGTGGATATAAGGATCATCAGAATCGGGCTTATAACGAAGAAGTTATGGCCTTCGGAAGTTTCGTGGTTTTCAGGCTTAGCCGAGTACACGAGGCATACTCAAAGAGTATGGTGGGCGTATTAGTGTAGAAGGTAGTACACTGGGCGTACATTGGAGTACGTTGGGCGTAATGACCAGGATGGTCGCGAATGTTACCTGGAGTACGTCGGGTGTACCATATGTACGTTAGACATACACCAGTCAGATCAGAACCCTATTTTAGGGTCTTGGACACTATTTAAACTCCTTATCTCATAACCAAACCCTCACATCTTCAGCCTCCACCCCTCTAAACCCTGGAAATCGTATTATACCATTCATGGTGGCATTTTCAGCTTATAGAGCCCATTTTTGGTGTGTTTGGCTCATTTTCAAGAAGGTGGAGTTGGATGCACAAATGGAGATCAAGAAGAAGCTTATGGATCTGGCTTTTGTGACTCATTTCTTGCTTGATGAAGGTATAAAGCTCTGAACTTGACCATTGAATGTTTAGATCTATCATGTTGATTTTTTGGATCTTTTGGTCCCAAGAATGGAGCTTTATGGTTCCAAATCCGTTTTGAAGCTTGGGGTTGCCACCATTGATGCTATTTGAGTCCCTAATGTAGAAAGTTGCCATCTTGATAGTCTTAATGGGTTCATGCTAGAGTTAGGGTCACCTATATGGAAGTAGAAATCCATTTTTGGAGTTTGGGTTTTTTTGGGACATGCAAAGTCACCAAGTCAGTGACTTTATGGGTTTAGACGTTAAGTATAGCTCAGATCTATGATTTGGACTTATTGGATCAAGTATTAAGCACTTAATGGATATTGTGCATGACTTTTCTGTATGTTGGGCGTACTATGTAGTACGCTGCGCGTACAGTCCATTTGCTCAGTACGCTAAGCGTACAGAAGAAGTACGATGGGCGTACGTTCTTAGGAGGACTTGGACCTTTGTGGAATTCGGACATTTAGTCCCTAATGGTTTTGGGCCTGGATTTGCTGATTGTTGGGCATGAATGTATCCTTGGGCCAATAATGGAATAGTTGGGCATATTGGGCCTTTGTGGCCCAATATAGAAATGAACTTCGCATTATGGGCCTCGGTTTGGGCCAATTCTTGGACAAGTTTTTTATGGGGCTTCGTGGGTCAATTGGGCTAGGATTATTGACTAAGGAGAATATTGGGCTTTAGTATAAGGTCCATTAGAAAGGTCTGGGCCCAATTTGGATAATTAGGCCGTTGATGATTTTAGGGACATATAATGTTGGGCTTTTGTTTTGGGTTGGGCCTTAGTTTTGGATCATATTGGGCCAGGGGTAAAATGGTCATTTTACTCCATGCATGGAGTAAGCATTATCGTATGGGACCCAATTGCTAATTGGGTATACTTGTTGGTATTGATGAAGCTCGAGAAGTGGACATGGAAGCAACTAAGGATTTCTTCTGGAAGCTTCTGCATTCAATGTGAGTCTTCTCACCATACTAATTGGTCTAAGGCACCAAGGCCGGCCCATTTTATGTTAGGTGGTACGATAGCAAGCTTTATGTTTGGTGGTATGTTAGTAATTATATGATACATAGTATGCTAGTTGTCTTCATGATACTTGCATGCAAGACCATGTGGGGTAGCCCATGGCACAATGGTATAAGACCCTAGGGGTAGCCCACGGCATCCTTACAGGTTTATGTATGTGTTATGTGTAGATATTTCTGTGATACATGATATGCTATTTGATTATATATGATATTGTCGAGGAAGACCTTGGGGGGAGCCTGTGGCATTGGCTGTAAGACCATGTAGGTTAGCCCATTACATTCGTAGGTAAAGACCATGTAGGGTAACCCATGGCATTGGATGTAAGACCATGTGGGGTATCCCATGGTATTCCTAGGTACAAACCATGTAGGGTAACCTATGTCGTTCTTACAGGTTTTATGTATGCATGGCCTATGTGATATGTGTGTGGCTTTATTAGCTAGCAGGACATATGATATGTGGATTGTGTGTGTGGTATGCTCTGGGAAATTCACTAAGCTTCGTGCTTACAGGTTTGTTTAGAGTTTCAAGTATCATTGTTTTGGAAAGGAAGGGCTCGGATTGATCGCAGTGCACAAACCGATGATTTCTGCAATGAATGATTTTAGGATGAACTCTTATAAATGCTTTACCTAATGATGATTTGAACTGTTTAGAATAAATGGTATCAATATTTTAGCTATATTAAAAATGAAATTTTTAACGTTGATTTTTGGGTCGTTACATTCCCACTTTATTATAGCTTCAATCTTAAATGGGTCAACCATTATCCCTTCTTGGTTAACCACATGACCCAAAAAATTGGACTTCTTGAATCCAAAAACCATTTGGAGAACTTTGCATACAGCTTCTCCTTTTTTAGAACTTCTAACACTTCTTGTAAATGCTTGTCATGCTCTTGCTTTCTTTTTGAATAAATCAAAATATCATCTATGAACACTATCACGGATTTATCGAGGAATGGTTTAGAAACCTTGTTCATCAAATCCATGAATGTTGCTGGAGAATTGGTTAGTCCAAATGACATAACCAAGAATTCATAGTGTCCATATCTTGTTCTGAATCCAGTCTTCTTAATATCCTGCTCTCTCACCTTTACTGATGATATCCTGACCTAAGATCGATCTTCGAGAAATAGCTCGAACCTTGCAGCTGATCGAATAGGTCATCAATCCTTGGCAACGGGTACTTGTTCTTTATTGTTGCCTTGTTCAGCTCTCTATAATCTATATACATTCTCATGCTCCCATCTTTCTCATTTAAGAATAACACCGGAGATCTCCAGGGTGATGAACTAGGTCTATTGGAACCGTTATCCAACAACTCTTGAATTTGTGTCATAAGCTCCTTCATCTCTGTCGGTGCTAATCGATATGGTGCTTTTGCTATTGGTGTTGTTCCTGGTAACGAGTCTATTCTAAACTCCACTTGTGTATCAAGGGGCAATCTAGGAAGATTTTCGGGAAAGACTTTCGGATAGTCACACACCACTGGTATGCTTTGCATTTCCTTCTTCTCCTTCTTAGCATCGATCACGAATGCCAAGTATGATGTGTATTCTTTAGAAAAACATTTTCTGGCCTTCATCAGCGAAATCATTCCAGAATTCACTCTGCACTTGTCTCTGTACACCATAAATGACTCTTTTCCAGGCGGGTTTACCCCCACTATCTTTTTCTTGCACAGTATCACGACATCATTGGCGCTAAGCCAATCCAACCCCAATACAATGTCGAAACGCTTCAACTCAATGGGTAACACCTTGTAGTGGAATTCGTTTGTAACATCGTAAATTTTAAAACAATTTTTCGCCTTTTTAAAACATGTTTTAATTCATTAATATTATAAAATCTCATTGTTCACATATCAATTCATAATTACAGCCCAAGATCGAAATGTATAAAATCTCCTTGTGTGTGTGTATTGATCATGCGGACGCCTTTCCGCTATCCTCACTAGTACCTGAAACACATAACACAAAACAATGTAAGCATAAATGCTTGTTGAGTTCCCCAAAATACCACATGCAACCCATATTAGCCACTCGACGCTATAACTCTACGGGCCCTCTCTATGGACCCTCTGGTTCTTACTCTGTCGACCTTCTGGTCCTAACTCTATAAATTCTGGTATACACATAGCATAATCACATAGTAATAATGCAGTGCTACATATCACATACATAGAATACATGATACACAGTTACATCACTCTGGTTACCACTCAAGGTAAAGTATATAGGGAGAAAACTCACCTCAAGTAACTCGGTAAAAATCTGGTCTAGCCTTCGCCTAATCACATGGAATAAGCTCCCTAATCAATACAACTCTCAAGGCTAGACTAATACCTCTCTTAGCATTCTCATAAGGGTAAAAGACCATTTTACCCTTCTCATGGCTCAAAGACCCTAACATTGACCAAACCCTAAAAGTCAACAAAAGTCAACTCTCAGATTTATGCTGCGCGTACCAAACCTTTACGCTGGGTGTACTCGACAACCTTACAGAAACGGGGAATGTGACCCCCTACGCTGCGTGTACTGGGATTATGCCTCGCGTAACTCCCAGTTTCAGACTCCTTAGCTTTTGGGGTCTTAAAAGGTTAAGACACACGTCCAATTTTCAGATCTGACAACCCCTAAGCCTCTTAATCCATAAAGTTGGTGACTTTAAGCCTTTGCATGGCTGTAAAGGTCACCAACACCCATAACATTTTATTTCGAACATTTAAAAGATCATAACTCAAGCATGACTCCATAACAACGACCAAATTGGGATTTTTATGGATCAACGACACTCATAACACTGAAATGGGATAAATCTAGGTCCATGGAGCCCCTCATGCTCATAAAGTCTCTACCTTTGGGACTTAAACCCTAGAAATGGACCATAAATAACGAAACCAAAATAAAGAGGAAACTTCTAAGCTTTTTACCTCAAAGTGAAGCTCCTTCCTCTGAAGTACTCAGATCCAAGCTTAAACTTCAAACCCTAGCCTTCACAAGCTCCTCTCCTTCTTCTTTACTAACACACAAAGGTACCTTTAGCTCAAAACACTCACACACAAGCTTTAGGACGAAGGAAATGCTCTCTTTGGGTTTCACTCTCCAAAACGGTGGCTGAGGACAAGGCCTTAGCATTCCTTTTATAGTGCACAAGTCATAATTTAGGGTTTGCATATGGGCCCGCTATGCCCAACGTAACCCTAGGTACGCCCAGCGTACCTAGGCGAGTCCGCGTCCAACTTAAGTGCATCAGTACGCTCAGCATACTCTCCAGTGCGCCCAGCGTACTCATTTGCAACATTTTCCACTCAACGGCTAATCTTGACTACTTGACAAAAGAGAAGGGTTAAATAGTTATACCTGAATTTTGGGATGTTACAATTCTCCCCCACTAGAACCAGACTTCGCCCTCGAAGTCTCATGCTGAAAACAATTCCGGATGCTGCTCCTGCATTTCTAACTCCGAATCCCAAGTCAGCTCGGACCCCCTCCGATGTTTCCACTAGACCTGCACTAGGGGCACCTCCTTGTTCCTCAGAATCTTGATCCTCCTATCCACAATCGCAATTGGCGTCTCAACATAATTCAGGCTCGCATCCACCTGAATATCCTCCAATGGCACCACCGCCAACTTGTCGGCTATGCACTCCTCAGCTGAGGCACATGGAAAGTATCATGAATCTAGCTTAGCTCCGCAGGTAGCTCCAAACGATATGCTACCCTGCCCACCATAGCAGTCAACCTAAAGGACAGATGTATCGGGGCACCAGCTTGCCCCCCTTCCTGAATAGAATCACTCCTTTCCAAGGAGATACCTTCAGGAGTACAAAATCTCCTACCTGAAACTCAAGTTCGGACCATCGCCTATCCGCGTAACTCTTCTGGCGACTCTGAGCTGTCAACAACCTTTGTATGACCTGTTGTATCTGCTCTGTCATCTGAAGCACTATCTCAGTACTGCCCATCACTCGCTGCCCTACTTCTCCCCAACATATGGGAGTCCGACATCTCCTCCCATACAACAACTTGAAGGGAGGCATACCGATACTAGAATGGTGGCTGTTGTTATAGGAAAACTCAGCCAATGGAAAATACGTTTCCTAACTTCCTCCGAAGTCCAACACACATGCCCGAAGCATATCCTCGAGCGTCTGAATAGACCGCTCACTCTGACCGTCCATCTGTGGGTGGTATGCGGTACTAAAATGCAATCTCGTGCCCAACTCCTCATGGAATTTCTTCCAGAATCTGGAAGTGAAATGCACATCTCGATCTGACACAATCGAGATCGGCACCCCATGCCATGATACCACCTCTCTCACATACAACTCCGCCAGTCTCTCAGCAGAAGAGCTCTCACTGATAGCTAGGAAATGAGCGATCTTCGTCAACGAGTCCACTATCACCCAAATTGCATCGACACCACTCACATTCCTCGGCAATTTGGTGATAAAATCAATGGAAATCTACTCCCACTTCCACTCGGGAACCTCGAGTGGCTGCAACTTACCATGCGGACACTGGTGCTCGGCCTTAACCTTGCGACAGGTCACGCACCTTTCAACGAACCATGCAACATCCCTCTTCATACAGGGCCACCAATAGTCTCTTTTCAAATCTAAGTACATCTTAATGCCCCCGGGATGGATCTAGAACCTCAATCTATGTGCCTCCTCCATCATAATGGAACGTGCCCCACCCTCAAACGGTACCCATACCCGACCCTGGAAAGTCATGAGTCCTCGGCTATCAGCAATGAACTCAAACACCTACCCGACTACCCGCTCTCTCTTGCGGTTCTCTGGTCTCATGGCCTCTACCTGGGTCGCCTGAATCGTATCCAATACCAAAGTCATCACCTTCAATCTCAAACAAACATCGCGAATTGGGGCACTCTCCGCTCTACGACTCAAACCGTCGGCTACAACGGCAGCCTTGCCCGGGTGGTACAGGATCTTGCACTCATAATCCTTTACCATATCTAACCATCTTCTCTGGCGCATATTCAGGTTGGGCTGATCCATTAAATACTTCAAGATCTTGTGATCTGTGTATATGGTACACCGAACTCCATACAAATAGTGGCACCATATCTTGAGGGTGAGCACCACCGCCCCCAACTCCAGATCGTGAGTGGGGTATCTAGTCTCATGAGGATTTAGCTGCCTCGATGCGTATGCTATTACATGCCCCCTCTGCATTAGCACCGCCCCCAGTCCCGATATCGACGCATCACAATAAACCACAAAATCCTCCATCCCTTCTGGAAGGGCTAACACCGGAGCTTCGCTTCATCTCTGGCGAAGTGTCCTGAAGGAAGCTTGCTGCTTTGGGCCCCAACTAAAAGCCACACCCTTCCGGGTCAATCTGGTGAGAGGAACAGCGATCTTGGAGAAGTCCTTAATAAATCTTCGATAATAGCTGGCCAACCCCAGAAAACTCCTGATCTCAGTAGGGGATCTCGACACTTCCCAACTCATCACTGCCTCGATCTTGGCCGGATTGACCACAATCCCATTTTGGTTAACGAGATACCCCAGAAACTGGACTTCTCGTAACCAGAAATCGCATTTGGAGAATTTTGCATAAAGCCTCTCCGATCTCAGAACTCTGAGGATCTCCCTCAAATGCTCCTCATGCTGCTCTCTGGACCCCAAATACACCAATATATCATCAATGAACATGATCACTGTATGATCCAGCATTGGCCTGCACACTCTGTTCATGAGATCCATGAATGCTGCCGGTGCATTGGTGAGCCCGAAAGGCATCACCACGAACTCGTAATGTCGAGTCCTGAATGTTGTCTTCTAGATATCCTCCTCGCACACTCTCATCTAATGATATCCGGATCTCAGATCAATCTTGGAAAACCAAGACACTCCCAGTAACTGATCAAACAAATCATCGATCCTCGACAAGGGGTAACGGTTCTTGACCGTCAACTTGTTCAACTCCTGGTAATCGATGCACATCTGGAGTGAACCATCCTATTTCTTGACGAAAAGGAACGGTGCTCCCCATGACTAGCTACTCGGCTGAATAAATCCCTTTCCCAGCAGCTCCTGAAGTTGCGAGGATAACTCCTGCATCTCTGGAGGCACAAGGCGATAGGGCACTTCCCCCGGAACCAAATCTATACGAAACTCTACGTGTCTCTCAGGAGGCACACCCGGAAACTCCTCTGGGAACATCCGCACTATCATAACCTCATCAATCGATCTCGGTCTCTCTGCACCAACTTGATGGGTTTTGGCCATATGAACATTCCTATGTGCACATGCAACCCTAATGCTTGGATCTAGGTTTCTCTAATTGAACATACATTGAATCCAAGACTTCTAATGGCTAATATACAATAACAATAATATGAAATCAGAGATTAGAACTTTACCTTGAATCACTTGCTTGATCTTGTTGTCCTTGAGGCTTTAGAGTCACAATTGTCACTCCTCTAATGGCTTACAAACACCAACTAGCAAGGAGGATGATTTGAGAGAGAAGAGGGAAGAGGAATTCGGCCAGGGTTTCTTCTCTAAGCACAAGTGCCGAAATTCCTTAGCCCTTGGGGTCTATTTATACTTGTAAGCCTCCTAGGGTTTCACCCTTAAACCCTAATTGGATAACTTAAGCGCAAAGCAATCCAAATCCTTTCCGTGATAAGCCTTGGACGATTTTATGGCTATCCTTAGCCCTAGAAATCGTCCACCCCTTATCCATAAAGGATATATAGCCCAAAGTGCAACTATCAAAGAATTGACAGTTTATACCCTTTTATTTAATTAATCTCTTTAAGTCACCAAATTAATTCCTAATTAATTTATGACTTATATTAATCAAATAATAATATTATTATTCCTTATATTATTCTTATAATATATTAATAATATTCCTTCTCTCATTACAAATCATCTTGTCAAGTTGCTATGGTGAAGGCAACCCAAAAGGACCATGCTCAACCGGGTCAAATACTTGCCTAATATAGTTGTAGCCTTAGACACTATTCCAACAGTCTCCCAATTAGATATCATGCTGACAATTCTATGGAACAATTTGTCTAGCATTTGGTTTCTCAATCTCCGATTCATTTGACATAGAACTTAATCGAACACATCAATTCAGTTCTGACCGGGCCCGGCACATAAGACAAATCAAATCATCGAGCGGCCGAGATATCGCTTTTACCCTCTTGGGATAAAAGTAACAGATAAACTTCGACTTATATGCATTATTTATTCATTAATCAGCCATCCACAACAATGCGTTTTATAACATCAAGTTACTGATGCGGTTTCGCATTATCTATGTACAACCAATCAACAAATAACAAACCATATATCTTGGTTTTAAGACTATATTATATTATCGTCTTGCGATCACCCCTTTTATCACATTCCATAAGGTGATTCCAGCAAGCGGGGGTTTGTTCCAATGCTCAAAACTAGTTCATAAGCACTCATGAACGTTGCAACAAACTTTTGCTATGTCTAATACCATTTAGACAATCTACACACCAATTCATGACAATCTTCATTCATACCTACTTCCAACATATGAACGATTGTGGACAATTTGAACAATTCGATTATTCTTAATAAAATCAATTATTCTGGAAGTCAAAACATGCAAAATGAAACAATAGTTAAACAATTAACATAAGACGGTAACTTTACTCATAAATAATACTCTTTTATTTAATCATCAAATGTTAATTACATTTATCTATTACACGTTTCTACTACTATCTAATCCATACTAATATCATCCTTCAGCCCAATACTCCTACCATGCTGCAAGTGCTTAACCCTACTCAGTCCCTTCGTAAGCGGATCCGCTGGGTTATCTTCTGATGATATCCTCTTCACTACGAGTTGTCCTTCTTCTACACGATGTCTAATAAAGTGATATTTTCTATCGATATGTCTAGATCTACCATGATCCCTCGGTTCCTTGGTCAAGGCAACCGCTCCTTCATTATCACAGAAAATCTCCATGGGCTCCTTTATGGCAGGTACAACTCCAAGATCAACGATGACGTTCTTTAACCATATTGCCTCCTTCGACGCTTCGCTCGCTACAATGTACTCTGATTCGCGCGTTGAATCAACTACGGTTTCCTGCTTGGAACTTTTCCAAGTTACTGCTCCTCCATTTAGGGTAAAGACCAGCCCGACTGCGAACGGTAGTTGTCCCTGTCGGTCTGAAAGCTGGCGTCACTATACCCTCGCACCTTCAAGTCATCACTCCCTCCGAAGACTAAGAACCATTACTTCGTCCTCCGAAGGTACTTAAGGATATTCTTGACCGCAATCCAATGGGCTCTGCCAGGATTCCCTTGATATCTGCTAACCATGCTCAAAGCAAAGGCTACATCAGGGCGAGTACAAGTCATAGCATACATGATTGAGCCAACTGCGGAAGCGTATGGTACTCGGCTCATTTATGCTATTTCAGCTTCGGTACTCAGACTTTGAGTCTTACTCAACTTGGCATTACTTTGTATCGGTAATTCTCCCTTCTTCGAGTTTTCCATAATTAAACGTTTTATTACCTTATCTAAGTAAGTGTTCTGACTAAGTCCTATTAGTCTTTTACTTCTTTCTCTCACTATCCTTATTCCCAAAATATAGGAAGCCTCTCTGAGGTCCTTCATAGCGAAGCACTTCCCGAGCCAGGACTTAACCTGCTGCAGAGTCGGGACGTCGTTTCCTATGAGTAGTATGTCATCGACATACAAAACGAGGAAGCTTACTATACTCCCACTGGCTTTGGCATATACACACGATTCATCTTCGCTTCGTACAAATCCAAACTCTTTGACTTTCTCATCGAAGCAAAGATTCCATCTGCGAGACGCTTGCTTAAGTCCATAAATGGACTTCTCAAGCTTACACACTCTATTCGGATGCTTCGAATCGACAAAACCTTCTGGCTGAGCCATGTAAACATCCTCAGCCAACTTCCCATTAAGGAAAGCGGTTTTGACATCCATTTGCCAAATCTCATAATCATGAAATGCGGCAATAGCTACCATCACTCTAATAGACTTAATCTTCGCAACTGGTGAGAAGGTCTCATCATAGTCAACTCTGGGAGTTTGAGTAAAGCCCTTCGCAACTAATCGCGCCTTATATGTGTGTACGTTTCCATCCACGTCGGTCTTCTTCTTGAAGATCCATTTGTACCCGACGGTCTTACCTCCGGGAACATTATCAACCAAATTCCAAACTTGGTTGTCATACATGGACTGGATCTCGTTGTCCATTGCCTCTTTCCATTTCGCAGACTCCGGACCTGCCATAGCTTCCTTATAGCTATTAGGTTCATCTAGATTTATTAGTGTACCATCACTAATATACGTGTCCCCTTCGATAGTAATATGAAAACCATAAAACTGGGGTTGAACTCTAACTCTTTTGGAACATCTAAGAGGTAAGGACTCGTCAATCGGTTCAACCGGAGTTTCCTCCTCGGGTTGAGTGCCAGCGGTAGAGGTTCCTTCATCTATCGATTCTAGAATCTCTTCAAGCTCGATTTGCCTCCCACTATCTCCTTGGCTTATGAGTTCTCGCTCTCGGAAAACTCCTCTCCTCGCAACATAAACAACATTGTCCTTCGGTCTATAGAAGAGATATCCAAAGGATTTCGGCGGGTAGCCGATGAAAATACATCGCTCACTACGAGGTTCGAGCTTGTCGTGAGTATCTCCTCTTACGAAAGCCTCGCAACCCCAAACCTTGATATGTGCCAACGAGGGAGCTTTCCCTGTCCACATCTCATGAGGTGTTTTGGCAACTTTCTTAGTAGGGACTCGGTTAAGGATATGGGTGGCAGTCTCTAAGGCATACCCCCAAAAAGAGATAGGTAGTGAAGCATGACTCATCATAGAGCGAACCATGTCTAACAAGGTTCGATTACGCCTTTCTGCCACACCATTCAACTACGGTGTCCTAGGTGGCGTCAATTGTGAAACTATTCCACACTCCTTGAGATAGTCGTGGAATTCAAGACTTAGGTACTCTCCTCCTCGATCGGATCGAAGCATCTTGATTTTCCTGCCCAATTGATTCTCCACTTCATTTTTGAACTCTTTGAACTTTTCAAAAGTTTCTGACTTTTGCTTGATTAAGTAAATATACCCATATCTACTATAGTCATCGGTAAAAGTCACATAGAAGCGGTTTCCATCCTTCGTGGTTGATCTAAACGGTCCACATACATCGGTATGTATTAGGTCCAATAGACCCTCTCCCCTTTCACATGTACTTGTGAAGGGTGACTTAGTCATCTTTCCAAGTAAACAAGACTCTCATGTGTCATCTTCCCTAAGGTCGAATGACTCCAACACTCCATCCTTTTGGAGTTGGGCTATGCGCTTCTTGTTGACATGTCCAAGACGACAATGCCACAAGGATGCTTTATCCACACCATTGGAAGAATCCATGCATAAAACATCATTTCCTAAGTTATCTATAATCATAACAATTTCATAAATTCCATTACATGGTATAGCTTCAAAATATAAGACACCATTTAGATAAGCAAGAATAGGACCATTCTCATTATTAAAAGAAAATCTAAAACCTTGTCTAAACAAACCATGAAATGAAATGATGTTTCTAGCCACTTATGGAGAATAGCAACAATTTTTCAAATCTAATGATAAACCATTCCTAAGCACTAAAGAATACACTCCAATCTTGGTCACATGCGACGATCTTCTGTTCCCCATGATTAGATTTATTCTTCCATGCTCCACATCCCTATTTCTTCTTAGTCCCTGCAAATCGGAACAAATATGGTAACCACAACCGGTATCAAGGACCCAAGAATTAGCATGAGATGAATCATTAGATTTAATTGTATAAATACCTGCGAAATATGGCATGATCTTTCCTTCCCTTATGGCTTGCAGGTAGTCTGGGCAGCTTCTCTTCCAGTGCCCTATTTTATGGCAATGATGGCACTCTGCCTCCTTAGGGTTAGGACATGGTTTAGTAGGATCAACTTTGGTCCCACTAGAAGAGGAACCATCTCGGGACTTTCCCTTGTGGTGGCTCTTAGGCGGAGCCTTCCTCTTCTTGCCTCTTCCTTGCCCAATGGCCAAAACAGGAGCAGCGGGTGGATTGGGAGTGGGTGCAACAGACTTGTCCTTTAGGTTGCTTTCAACAACCCTAAGGAGACCTTGGAGCTTGCTTAGGGTGACCTCTTCCTTGTTCATGTGGTAGGTCATCCTAAATTGATTATAACACGGAGGCAAAGAGTGAAGCACCATGTCGATCGCCAAGTCTTCCCCCAAGTCAACATTCAACTTGCAAAGACGATCGACATACCTTTGCATCTTTTGCAGGTGCACAGTAAGAGATTCTCCATGACCCATTTTAGCGGAAATCATGTTAGTAAAAATCTCGTAACGCTCTTGCCTCGCGTTATGGTGGTATCTCTCCAACAAGTCTTGGTGCATTTCATACGGATACATGTCCTCATAGGACTTTTGGAATTCGGCATTCATGGTGGCTATCATGATGCAATGTACCTTCGTTGCATCACGCTCTTGAGTTTCAAAAGCGGTCATTTCAGCCGGAGTAGCAATTTATGGGTTGATTTTCTCGAGCTTCTCATCTAGGACATACTCCTTGTCCTCATAGCGAGCAATTGTGCGAATGTATCTTATCCATTCGCTAAAGTTCGTCCCATCGAAAGTAACCTTTTGACAAAGGCTCATCAATGTGAATGAACTAGTAGCAGCGTTGTTTGCGTTCGACATCTACAAATAGAAAGGACAAAGATAGATTAGAATATGAATCCCTAATTATCACCCAATAAGAAAAATTAGGGCTAGAATCCAACAACAATATTTACATATTAGAAAAGGGATGCCGTAATCTAACATGCAAACAATTTGAAGGTAAGTGAATGACGATTCACTAATTCTCCACCACATAATTAAGTTCTAAATGTATTGAGAATTCCTAGGTTTGGATGATATTCATTGAAAACTTTTCAATGGCATGTTTAAATCTCGATATGCCCCTCTTGTTTGTGACTGGGATACCGAGGATCACAAAGTGGGTGTGAATTAGCATGCAAATTTACATGGTGCCTTCATTGTAACGATCACCTATTCGATGTGCCGGTAAACCACCCACGCTCCATCGAACTATGATAAACAATGAATCACCCTTTGCCACCTTTGCTTAGAACCAATTAGTGTGCCGGTAAACCACACACGCTCCACCAACTTCTTAGCAAGGGTGCAAAGTGTAATTTCATGGGATTGCATCAATTCACTTTTCCTAAAGTAACTAAGATTGGGAAATTTTTTGAAAAACATGTAGTTACTTTGTATTTTATATTATACTTTTAATGAAGAGATGAGGTTGCCCTATCCTACCCGTTCGGCTAACGACCCTCCACCGATCATGCAAGCGGTGGGTGTGAGTGTACACCCATTAAGCGTCATTTTATAGGCAGCAACCTTATACCCACCTTATAGATCGGCTTCGTGAATAAGTCCTACTAACGGTAAGACTAGCATTTTAATTATACATATATATATATATATATATATATATATATATATATATATATATATATATATATATATTAATCTTGTAATATTATATTAGTGTAGGGTTGGATTTTAAACATGTAAAATTCTAGGGTTTGAAATTTAAATTGTCTAAATTAAACTTTTAATCACAAAACATAAATTTCACAACTTGAGGGCAAGTTCTAAACTTTTAAAAACATAGAGGATCAAATAACAAATAATCTTAATTAACAATTAATTCCATAATTATCCATATTTGATTTATTTAATAATTTCTTGCAAAACAATTTACCAATTTAATAAAATAATTAATCAATTATCACATAAGGAAACAAATATTTTATTAATTGATAAATATCTTCAATTAGGTCAAGAATATACTCATATATATATATATCATAAAATCGGATTTATATTGATCTAATATGATTAAGGCAAATATCTCAAGGATAAACAGCAAGAAATCCCGAAGTTTCCTTTTTCTGACGCTCGAACTCGCTGAGTACCCAGATGGACTCGCCGAGTTGAGCCTACTCGCCGAGTACCACCATGGGACTCGCCGAGTTCATCAGCCAGAGAACAAAAAAAACGATTTTTTCAGGAACAAACAAGCAATCAAAGTATGAATTCAATAGAAACCAATCTAGGCTCTGATACCACCGATGGGTTTTGGCCATATGAACATTCCTATGTGCACATGCAACCCTAATGCTTGGATCTAGGTTTCTCTAATTGAACATACATTGAATCCAAGAATTCTAATGGCTAATATACAATAACAATAATATGAAATAAGAGATTAGAAGTTTACCTTGAATCACTTGCTTGATCTTGTTGTCCTTGAGGCTTTAGAGTCACAAGTGTCACTCCTCTAATGGCTTACAAACACCAACTAGCAAGGAGGATGATTTGAGACAGAGGAGGGAAGAGGAATTCGGCCAGGGTTTCTTCTTTAAGCACAAGTGCCGAAATTCCTTAGCCCTTGGGGTCTATTTATACTTGTAAGGCTCCTAGGGTTTCACCCTTAAACCCTAATTGGATAACTTAAGCCCTAAGCAATCCAAATCCTTTCCATGATAAGCCTTGGACGATTTTATGGCTATCCTTAGCCCTAGAAATCGTCCACCCCTTATCCATAAAGGATATATAGCCCAAAGTACAACTATCAAACAATTGACAGTTTATACCCCTTTATTTAATTAATCTCTTTAATTCACCAAATTAATTCCTAATGAATTTATGACTTATATTAATCAAATAATAATATTATTATTCATTCTATTATTCTTATAATATATTAATAATATTCCTTCTCTCATTACAAATCATCCTGTCAAGTTGCTATGGTGAAGGCAACCCAAAAGGACCATGCTCAACCGGGTCAAATACTTGCCTAATATAGTTGTAGCCTTAGACACTATTCCAACACAACTCTCACATCCGTCACATAAGCCACAAACCCACTACAGCCCTGCTGTAGACTCTACCTCGCTCTGGCCGCTGAGCAGAACGCTGATCCAAAACGGGTACCCTCGCCGCACACTGTAAGAAGTCCCCCACTAGGGTCTCTTATGGTCACCAGCTATCGCTCGCAGTCGATAACCGCTCCAAATCTGCTCAACCAGTCCATGCCCACGATGACACAGACATCACCCATCGCAATCGGGACCAAGTCAATCGGAAACTTAATGCCGAATATTTCGAGTACACATCCTCGAATCACATCGGTGGCATACACCGCTCGCTCGTCATCTATGGAAACTCGCAGAGGTCGACTCAGCACCTCTCGACAAATACTGATGTGCTGACTAAAGGCTAATGACACAAAAGATCGACTTGCACCGGAGTCAAATAACACCAAGGCAGGTACATAATTCACAAGAAAAGTACCTGAAAGAGTACATACCAGCCACGACGTAAATAAATACATGAAAGAGTACATACCAGCCGTAAAATAAGCACAATATCTCAACATCGTAAATAAATACATGAAAGAGTACATACCAGCCACGACGTCGGGCGCCACGCGGACATCCTTCGCGGTCAATTGGAATGCTCTCCCTCGTGCCTTTAGTGCTTCGGCCTTCACTAGCTGACTCTTGGTATCTCGTACAACAGAAGGAGCAGATCCCTGAGATGCTCCCTGTGCCGACCCCTGCAGCTGTGGACACTCTGCCTTCCGGTGTCCGGTCTGGTTGCAGTGGAAACAGACTGAGAACCCCATGGGGCAATCCTTGGCCATATGACCGTCCTTGCCACACTTGTAGCAAGACCTTGCTCTGCAAACCCCCTCATGACCCTTGCCACACTTGCCACAAGTGCGGCCCTTCTGGTTCCCTTATCTCGAATCGGCGGGCTTGGCCCGCTTGGCTGCCGGCTAGGACTGAGCCGGTCGTCGATCCCTCCCCTAAGACTCCGCCTCCTCTCTAGCCTGAGTCTCCAGCTCTATCTCCCTCTTCCGAGCATTTGCCTGAAGCTCGGCAAATATCCGATACGACGAGTTCACCACGAACTCTCGTATGTCCCTCCTCAAAATACTCAGATACCGACTCATGTGTGCCTGCTCGGTAGACACGTGCTCAGGGCAGAACATTGCCCTCTCATGGAACATCTTAGTGATCGCAGTAACAGACTCAGTACCCTGCTTGAGGGTCAGAAACACTTGGGCCAAACGCTCCCTCTCCACCGGGGGAACGTACTCATCACGGAACATGGCAGTAAACCTCTCCCAGGTCACCGGAGCAAGCTCAGTAGGCGAATAGTGTGCTGTAACAAACATTCACCAGTCCTTCGCTCCCAAGCGAAGCTGGTTCAGCACGAACTGAACTCTCAAATGATCCGGACATGAACACGTATAGAAGCATCCCTCAATATTAGAAACCCATCTCATCACATCAATCGGATCCTGTGTCTCAACAAACTCTAGTGGCTTCGTGTTGCTGAACTCCCGGAACAGCAATGAATCACCACCATGATGTCTGGCAACAACAACAGCTGCGGTAGCTGTAGCGGCTACAACCTTAGTAACTACTACGTATCTCTGATCAAAAGTCTCAATCAACATGGTCTTAATAGACCCGAACATCTCTGGAATCTCTACGTGGATAGTCGCAGCTACCTCCTCATGGATCATCTGGCGGAGTTCCACATCACTCACCCTACTGGTCTCTGGTCTGTGGCGTGTCATAACCATGATGTCTCTGAAATACAACATAACAAATATCAGAGATTCGCTCGAGCATACTCGTACTCGATAACTCAACCCTACTCGTTCCTTGGTAACCCAAGGATTCTTACTTGGGATGCGCACTGCTCCAGTGTCTTCAGTAGTACGGGCCCAATACTACCATCCACACCGCATCAGTACTCACCCCAAGTCCTCCTCCTAGGACCCCAAATCCCAAGTACTCTACTCTTACTATCCATAATCTATTCTCTAGAAAATCTCTCCTAAGCTCCTCGTTGCTGTCTAATCACTCTCAAGCATCTCCTAGCAGCAACACCCCTAGGCTAAGGCATCACAAATCAGGCTACTATAGTCCTAATAAGAATACCTAGCCTACTCTAGCATGCATAACCTATCATCACATATCTCATAACACATAACATAAGGGTATTTTGGGAAATCACCGTTCGGACGATAGTTGATCGTACACACGGCTCTGCTCTGCTCTTTTCAAATCCTTTTTACTCTTTTAGAAAAATTCTGTTGTATTTCAAAATTTTCATCAATTCCTCAGTTTGAGTTCAAATGCACTCGAAGGTTCATCCGAATCCCTCAAACCAAGGCTCTGATACCAACTTGAAACACTGTAAATTTCAAAACAATTTTTCACATTTTTAAAGCACGTTTTCATTCATTAATATTACAAAATCTCATTGTTCACATATCAATTCATTATTACAGCCCAAGATCGAAATGTATAAAATCTCCTCGTGTGTTTGTATTGATCATGCCGACGCCTTTCCACTATCCTCACTAGTACCTGAAACACATAACACAAAACACTGTAAGCATAAATGCTTAGTGAGATCCCCAAAATACCACATGCAACACATATTAGCCACTCGAGGCTATAACTCTATGAGCCCTCTGGCCTTAAATCTGTGGACCCTCTGGTCCTAACTCTATGGACCTTCCGGTCCTAACTCTGTAAACTCTGGTATACACACAGCATAATCACATAGTAATAATGCAGTGCAACATATCACATACATAGCATACAAGATACACAGTCACATAACTCTGGTCACCACTCAAGGTAAAGTATAGTGAGAAGACTCACCTCGGGTAAATCGGTAATCTCGAACTTGGTAAAAATCTGGTCTAGCCTCCGCCTAATCACATGGAATAAGCACTCTAATCAATACAACTCTCAAGGCTAGACTAATCCCTCTCTTAGCATTCTCAGAATGGTAAAAGACCATTTTACCCTTCTCATGGCTCAAAGACCCTTACATTGACCAAACCCTAAAACTCAACAAAATTCAACTCTCCGGGTTACGTTGCGCGTACCAAACCTGTACGTTGGGCGTACCCGGTAACCTCACAGAAACGGGGAACGCGACCACCTATGTTGCGCGTACTGGGATTACGCCCCGTGTAACTCCCAGTTTCAAACTCCTTAGCTTTTGGGGTATTAAACGGTTAAGACACACGTCCAATTTTCAGATCTGACAACCCCTAAGCCTCTTAATCCATAAAGTTGGTGACTTTAAGCCTTTGCATGGCTGTAAAAGTCACCAACACCCATAACATTGTATTTCCAACATTTAAAAGCTCATAACTCAAGCATGAATCCATAACAACAACCAAGCTGCGATTTTTATGGATCAGCAACACTCATAACACTGAAATGGGACTGATCTAGGTCCATGGAGCCCCTCTTGATCATAAAGACTCTACCTTTGGGACTTAAACCCTAGCAATGGACCATAAAACACCAAACCAAAATAAAAAGGAAAGTTCTGAGCTTTTTACCTCAAAGTGAAGCTCCTTCCTCTGAAGAACTCAGATCCAAGCTTGAACTTCAAACCCTAGCCTTCACAAGCTCCTCTCCTTCTTCTTTACTAACACACAAAGGTACCATTAGCTCAAAACACTCACACATAAGCTTTAGGACGAAGGAAATGATCTCTTAGGGTTTCGCTCTCTAAAATGGTGGCTGAGGATAAGGCCTTAGCATTCCTTTTATAGTGCACAAGTCATAAATTAGGGTTTGCATCTCAGCCTGCTACGCCCAGTGTAACCCTGGGTACGCCCAGCATACCTAGGCGAGTCCGCGTCCAACTTAAGCGCATCAGTACGCGTAGCGTACTCTCCAGTATGCCCAGCGTACTCTTTTGCAACATTTTCCACTCAAGGGCTAATCTTGACAACTTGACAAAAGAGAAGGGTTAAATAGTTGTACCTGAATTTCGGGATGTTACAATTCACCCCCACTAGAACCAGACTTCGCCTCCAAAGTAAATGCATGACGCACTGGCACTGCGTACTCCCATGGAAGTCCCTTTGCATACCTGTCAATTCTTGTCAGCTCTTCTGGGACAATACGCAAAGCAAACTCCATTTTGTCTGTGAAGTTATTGGTTTATTCATCGATGGACATGCTTCGCTTCTTTAATGATAGGAAATTGGTTCTCTAGCTCAAGCAGATTTTATGTCGAGCAGTACTTGCGCTTGAATTGCACCAAGAACTCTGCCCAAGTCAGTTGTAGTGGCTCATTAAGGCTTAGGGTCTTTCCCAAAGTGTTCCACTAGCGAACAACACCACCTCTGAATTGACGCACTGCAAATATAGTTTGTAACTTGTCTTTGCATCCATATGTCATGGAGGCTAATTCAATCTCCGAGATCCAATCCATTACTCCGACAAGATCTTCCTTTCCAATGAAAGTTGACGGCTTGCAAGTCATAAAGTCTTTGTACTTTCATCTATTTTTCTTGAATCCATCCTCTTGGTTATTCCTCCTAACCACAAGCAGTTCAGCTTGACCAATAGATCTATTGTAATTTTCTTCCTCTGACTGATCGTCTTTTAATTCAGGTTGTTCAACTGGAGATGATGGCTCACTCCTGTTATTCAGGAATAATTGTCTCACTTCCTCCCTTTGTTCAGCCATCAAAGCCCGAATCATGGCTTGTACTCCAGCTATTGTGATTGGTTCTAGTGTAGCATCTGCTATAGGCACATGTTCCATCACATGGGGTTGAGGTTGTTGATTTCTATTTGAATTTCCAGCTCCACTTCAGGTTCTTGCCATTTTGATCTATACACCAAATTTGGTGGATTTAGATCTCTACTCATGATAGATATTTAATTTCTACTTATCACTCCGAAACATTATATGCTAGTTCTAATATCGTAGTCATACACATAGAATCTTGAACACATAAGGTTTCCAGATCTGGTCGGCAACAGACCATAGATCCGAACAAATAATATCATATTTGGCCAACATATAGCATTTAGCACATAAAAACATTTTAGGCATCTTTCCAAAAATATACTAGTGCTCGTGTCTAAAATATGGTAGACACTCATTTCACGATCATCACTTAGCCTTCTAAGTTTAAGTCTAGAAATCCTACGAATTCCCAGTTCTCTTAAACTAATTCTCTGATACCAACTGTGACATCCCCGTTTTGCATGACTAGAAAAGACCGATTTCGTTTATGCTTTTAAAATAAAATTAGAGTAATCTTTCAAAAGGTGTTGCGGAATTTGTCCCCAAAACAAAATATGATAAAAATTTATCAAAGCATTTCTTAAAGAACTTTATTTTTAATTTTATTACAAAACTCAGGATGTCCACATCGATACAGACAAAAAGCATTAACAGTACAATATAGGCCTTACAACAGTTATTTACATCTACTGGCCTATAATCCAAAATCCCTCGTCACCATCCAACTATGCTCTTGTTCCAGTACCTATATTATAAAATGTTGAGTGGGTTAGGCTTAGGAGCCTAGTGAGCATATAGGGTTTTCAACCCACAATAAATAAATTTATTAATTTCATCAACCAACAATAAATTTATTAATTTCATCAACCAACAAGAACTCTGATTACCCGTTCCCATTATCCTCACTTTACGTCCCTAAAAACCTGTCATAAGGAACCTAGCCTAAGGATCATCATCGGGGTGGAAAATACTGTTAAGGGGATTCCTCAGCCATATATGTCCGTAAGGCAGCCATGAGGGGATAGAGTACATCAGTGAACACATCGTTCACAAACACCTATAGGTTGCGAGCCTGCTAGCATTCCACTGTACTGTCTACAAAAGTCTGTGGTCGTCATCTATACTCCGCTAGATGACTAGAACAACAACAGCGAAGCCTCTAATCATTTTATCACACATAAACTATTTAATCTACCCATGTTTTACCTTACATATTTGTATATACATACATACATATATATATATATATATATATATATATATATATACAGTTTAAAACCTGTATGAAACATCCATTCAACACCCATCTCAAATAAATAGACAATATATATACACATAACACGTTTTTATAGAAAATACTTCATATCTATGTGTAAGATATAAGTGACTACACACTCATTTGATAAGACGGTGATTGGATAGCACTTCGTCCCTTAAAGCAATCTTTTTCGATGAAACCTGGATGTTTACTCAAAAACCGGGCTTCACGCGGGTAGAGTTTTGACTCGAAAAACTCTTTTCTCGAGGCCTTTGGGTGCTCGGGGCTTGCTTATGGTGCTAGGAAGGTATTCTAGTCTTGGGGGGTTTTATTGCAGCTTAAAGGAAAGAAAAAAGTGTGAAGGTGTAATTTTGCAAACAATTTTCGGAATGCATCGCATTCTATTTATAGTGGCCGAAGCCTGGCATTACGTTGGGCATAACTTTCTGGTACACGGGGCGTACTACCTTGCAAAGTTCTTCGCTGATCGTACTCACGTACCCTGGGCTTAGGAGTGGATTACTTTGGACGTGTTCATCAACGTGTCAAGTATGCGAAATGTGTGTCGTGGGCAATTTTGGACCGAGAAAATATAAGTACGTTGGGCGTATAGACCTCGTATGATGGGTGTAATGGCTACGTGCCTTTTGTTCGGTTTCTAGACTACGGACGTGCCTAAGCTACTAACACGTATCAGAGCTAGTCCGAGTACGCTGGGTGTACTCGTTTGTACGCGGGTCGTACTCCTTCGCGAGTTTATTTTTCAAACTTCAAAATTTCGTAACTTTCGTATACGAGCTCCATTTTTGGCATTCTTTATATCTACACATAAGTGGGATTATACTCTACAACTTTCGTTTTGACTATGTTAGCTAATTTTGAATTTATTTCTAAAGTTATATTTATAACAGGCAGGGACATGAAAAGTCCGTTAAAAATTCATAAGTTTTTCATCCTTCGTCCATTTTTGTCTGTCTTTTTACCGTTGAACTAGTATCAACAAGATCATCTATTCTCGTTCAGGTTATGTTGGCTAAAAATTGCTCGATCTAAAATTCGAGTTTCGAGCTGTATAATGTTATGCCAAATCTTAGAAAATTCATAACTTCCTCATACGAAGTTAGATTTGCACATTCTTTTTATGCACGCTCTCGGTTTAACATGTACTACAACTTTCATGTAGATCGCTAAGGCTAAAAAGCACTTTATCGTAAACAAAATTTTTACGTCACACAGCGTCGTGCCAGTTCTATCGCGAAACTTCGACATGTCATAATTTTTTCATTATAATTCGGATTTCAGTATTCTTTGTATCTCCGGAATCTTTGTTGCAACCACTACAACTTTCTTAATAGATATCAACTTTATCTAACATTTATTTTTGACGCTTATTTTTATCTTTAATTTATTAAATCATGATAATTAAATATAAATCACATAATACTCAAATAATATATTTTTATTACTTGAAAACAAGTTACAAAGGTTGACCTTGACTATTACATCATCTTTAATGCTTTAGCCCACAAACACGGGCATTACAGTTGCTGCTCCACCTTTCGAGCTATCGTATGGGCGGAGATGTCGTACCCCATTCTGTTAGGTCGAGGTCATCCATAGTGTGATGGGTCAGACCGAGGTAGTTTTGCGGACTACCAAGAAGATTCAGCAGATTAGGCAGCGGTTACAGATTGCCCAGAGTCGGCAGAAGACTTATGCCGACCGACACTGATCCGAGTTGGAGTTCCAGGTTGGCGACATGGTATTGCTGAAGGTCTCATCCTGGAAGGGTGTGATCCGCTTCAGGAAGAGGGGAAAGTTTGGTCACCAATACATTGGGCCATTCAGGATCATTGCCAGGGTTGGCAAAGTGGCGTATAGACTAGATCTCCCGGAGGATCTTAGTTAGATCCACAACACTTTCCACGTTTCACAATTGCGGAAGTGCATATTAGATGAGGAGGCGGTGGTATCATTGGACGATATAAAGGTTGACGAGCACCTGAATTACGTGGAGAGGCCAGTGGCCATTCTGGAGATGAAGGTGAAGGTTCTACGGAACAAGAATGTACCTTTGGTAAAGGTACAATGGGAGCATCGGAGGGGATCCGAGTGGACTTGGGAGCTAGAGGCAAAGATGCGGGAGCACTATCCAAATGTGTTTACTACTACAGACTTCGAGGACAAATTCTAGTTCAAGTAGGGGAGAATTATAACATCCCAACTCCCAGGTATAATTTTCAAAGTTTTTTTATTCATTTTATTGAGGGAACTCGATGAGTTGGAGGCCCCAACTCGTCGTGTCGAACCCGGTTAGCCCGCGTTATTTATGACTTCTACTCGACTAGTTGGAGGACCCCAACTCGACGAATATGATCAGTTTTAGTATACTACAACATCATATGGTACACATACAACCCTAAATGTTTTGGATCTATGTTTTCTCTAATTATACAAGAAATATTGTTTCCAAAATATTAAGCCTACAACTAGCATGGAAATGGCATAATCAACATAAAACTAAGTTATGGAGTTACCTCTTTGTTGTAGCTTGTAGAACTTCTTGAGTTTGGCCTTTAAGAACTTAGTGCCCCAAGTGTTGCACCTCAAATGGAATCACACAACACCACCAATAATGAAGGACTTGAGAGAGAATACTTGTACTCTGAAATCGGCTATAGCTATTCCAAGAACACTACGGTGCCAATTTTAAGAGCTAATGGTTTCTTATATAGTGTGGCAAAACTAGGGTTACTCCATGTAAACCCTAATGTGCATGACCATCTATATTCCTTAAGCTCCATGGGTTTAAACCTCCATGGATCATCCATGGGTTGTCACATGGGTTTAGCCCAACCTAAGGAATCATGGATCATTGTCCCACACCATAAGAATGAATGATTTTACCAAATCAACCCCTTATATTTAATTAGTCTATTTTGATCAAAAAATTATTTCAAAATTAATTCTTGATCAATACTAATTAAATAATATGATTTCATATTAATATATTAGAACTTATAATATATTAATAAATCATGGATATCCTCTTCTTAAAGTCCATCCTTACAAATTGTTCTGGTGCCATGCAACCCAAATGGAACATGCTACTCTCAGGTCAACTACATACCAATTATAGTTATGGGATTAGACACCTAATCTAACAGTCTCCCACTTGGATAAGTCTAATAACTATAATTGCAAGTATGGCTCCACAACCCGACTAGCAATCGTAGCTCTTAAAGTTGTTGTTGAACTCTGACCTAGTCAATGACGCGTCTATTAGATAAGGGATCATATATTCCTCCATTCTAGATATCATATGGACTGAGACATGGATTATAATCATTCTCTCTGTCCATCTGTTGTTTCCTGATTTCCGATTATGACGACCGACTAATTGAACAAATCAAATTCGTCTAGGCTTGGCGAAGCACTTAAGGGTGTCATCACGATATCATCGAGGCGCCCAAATACATCGCTTTCATCCACGTAGGGTAAAACGAACGGAAAAACTTGGACCCAAATGTTTGCTTTTACTTAATCATCAAATTACACACAACTATATGTTTTATAACACCAAGTTACTGGTGCGTTTACATATGTCAATGTGCAACCGACTTGTAACTAGAAATCACATGTATCCGTTTCAAGAATATAAGATATTATCATCTCACAATCACTCGTGATAAAATCCATGAAGTGATTCAGATGAACGTGGGTTGAATCTAATACTCGAATCTTATTCCAGGAGCACTCATGAACACTTTAGCAAACTTGTGCTATGACTAAAACACCTCTACAGACCCATTAATGTCAGTCATGCATCAATACCTGCTTCCAAAGTATGATCGACTCTGGATGGTTTGAATAACCTAGTTATTCGGGAAGTCAAAACATACAAATTGAAACACAAAAATAATACTATCCTATATGGCCCCAAAACTTTTGAGTGCCATACTGATTACTCATTATTCATTGTATAATGTTTCAATTTATCAACTTAATACTTGAATTAAAACAATAGTTGTCCCATGCTCCAAGCTTGCACACTATGTTTTTCTATAGTCCTTACTTTGTGAAATACATCAGTTGACAACATTTCAGTTATGCTCATTTCACAATTCCAAATCCTTATTGCAAGTGTAAGAATTCCAAATTCTTGTCATTGCTAAAGTGTTAGATTCTAAACTATCATGCAATAATTCTTTTGTAATGTCTAGGTATCAAAAGTCATAGAGACTTGACCAATGATACAAAATATTCCTTTGGAGATTGTTACAAGACAATTCCATGGAAATGAAGTCTCAAATTAAAGTACATTCCGTTGAACATCCTTCTAGCATAAAAGTTTCTAACTTCCTCATCTATTCTTCAATTCCCAATATGGAAATATTCCATATTTTCCATATGACAAATCATTATTATACTTCCAACTGTCCTTAAGCGACCAATCCTTGGCGAACCTAAGATTGTCCTTAACAATTGTTTAACCACTTTAGTCATATAAGATTCTATTCCTTTTTCCTTCTTAATGCCCTAGGCATTTGGAAAATTAGAACAAGAGAATACTATAGCATGTGCAATCGATCCTATACCCGAAGCATATGGGACACAATTCATAATGTCTTACATAAAAACATGATTCAGAGTCAACCTTAACTGGAATGGGCACAAAATCAAGAATATGTCGACACGATAGGCTACAAACCTCAAGTCGTGTGCTAGTGTTTAACAATGGGTTTACTCTTGATTAGTTCTTGAAACTTTCACGATCTTTAAGACTCTTACTGACCTCTTGACATATAAGATTCACTTTTTCAAGGAACATTAATTGACAAATAAATATTCAAGAGTTAGTGCAGATTCTAATCAAGACTAACACTTCACACAATCGGCCATAGTTGGTCTTTGTCTTATCCAAGACATCACAACTTATCAATTTCAAATGTACAAGAGTAAGAAACATGTTACTCTACATTTGATGAGTGTTATAAACCTTCTTAATTTAGTGTTACTGAAGGCACAAGCTTGGAGTATGACTCTAAGACTTGTTTTTGGAACGAAGTATGACTCATCGTCTAGATTTAACCATTTCAACAATTCACGATTCCTAGATGGTCAATTGTGATATGGTTTTCCATAATCATTAAGATGATCATAAAACACACTACTAAAGTACTCTCCCATCTTTTCAAATTGGAGAAACTTTTATCTTTCTTCCTAATTTAATTCTTCTCATTCGTTCTGCCATAGATCGAAACTTTTCTAATGTTTAGAATTATATTTAAACTTTTAAGCATAACCATATTTACTAAACATTAGTAAATCATGAAAAATAGTCTTATCATTCTTAGTGGTGGACCTGACCAGTGCACACCTAGTGTACCCGATCCTCTAGTCCTTCACCTGACTCACATATTCATATGAACAAGGAATTAGTCCTTAATTTCCCAAAGACGAAAATTCTCATTCATCATACAATACAAGTTGCATGATTCCAAGTTTCTATCCAACTCAGACCAGTGTGATGAGAATCCTTCCTTATTTGGTAAATTATGACAAAACCACAAATGAAAGAATCAACTCTATTTTCCAATATCGCTATTAATGGAAATATATAAGCAATAAATTTTCACAAATACCATTGTAAGGAAATTTTAAAAATAAGATAAATTTCAAAAAAAATTATGTATTTATAAAAATTGCGGAAAACTTATCCTTATAATGCAAATACAAGTGAAAATATATTGTTATCTATTCCTAAGCAATCTATCATAAATCTTAAGCCGTAGATCACAAATCTGATCACTGAAACATGCGATCGAAATCCATCTCTTCGCGATCAGACTCAGCATAATTTTCCTTTAAGCTTCCTTTCATTTCTTCGATTCTTCAAAACATCAAATGTAATTACATTACATCATGTATTAAGAATCTCCAAAAAGGAACTTAATAGAGTCAGACACCTAGTGTACCCGATCCTCTAGTCCTTCACCTGACTCACATATTCATGTGAACAAGGAATTAGTCTTTAATTTCCCAAAGACGAAAATTCTCATTCATCATACAATACAAGTTGCATGATTCCAAGTTTCTATCCAACTCAGACCAGTGTGATGAGAATCCTTCCTTATTTGGTAAATTATGACAAAACCACAAATGAAAGAATCAACTCTATTTTCCAATATCGCTATTAATGAAAATATATAAGCAACAAATTTTCACAAATACCATTGTAAGGAAATTTTAAAAATAAGATAAATTTCAAAAAAAATTATGTATTTATAAAAATTGCGGAAAACTTATCCTTATAATGCAAATACAAGTGAAAATATATTGTTATCTATTCCTAAGCAATCTATCATAAATCTTAAGCCGTAGATCACAAATCTGATCACTGAAACATGCGATCGAAATCCATCTCTTCGCGATCAGACTCAGCATAATTTTCCTTTAAGCTTCCTTTCATTTCTTCGATTCTTCAAAACATCAAATCTAATTACATTACATCATGTATTAAGAATCTCCAAAAAGGAACTTAATAGAGTCAGACACCTAGTGTACCCGATCCTCTAGTCCTTCACCTGACTCACATATTCATGTGAACAAGGAATTAGTCTTTAATTTCCCAAAGACGAAAATTCTCATTCATCATACAATACAAGTTGCATGATTCCAAGTTTCTATCCAACTCAGACCAGTGTGATGAGAATCCTTCCTTATTTGGTAAATTATGACAAAACCACAAATGAAAGAATCAACTCTATTTTCCAATATCGCTATTAATGGAAATATATAAGCAACAAATTTTCACAAATACCATTGTAAGGAAATTTTAAAAATAAGATAAATTTCAAAAAAAATTATGTATTTATAAAAATTGCGGAAAACTTATCCTTATAATGCAAATACAAGTGAAAATATATTGTTATCTATTCCTAAGCAATCTATCATAAATCTTAAGCCGTAGATCACAAATCTGATCACTGAAACATGCGATCGAAATCCATCTCTTCGCGATCAGACCCAGCATAATTTTCCTTTAAGCTTCCTTTCATTTCTTCGATTCTTCAAAACATCAAATGTAATTACATTACATCATGTATTAAGAATCTCCAAAAAGGAACTTAATAGAGTCAGACACCTAGTGTACCCGATCCTCTAGTCCTTCACCTGACTCACATATTCATGTGAACAAGGAATTAGTCTTTAATTTCCCAAAGACGAAAATTTTCATTCATCATACAATACAAGTTGCATGATTCCAAGTTTCTATCCAACTCAGACCAGTGTGATGAGAATCCTTCCTTATTTGGTAAATTATGACAAAACCACAAATGAAAGAATCAACCCTATTTTCCAATATCGCTATTAATGGAAATATATAAGCAATAAATTTTCACAAATACCATTGTAAGGAAATTTTAAAAATAAGATAAATTTCAAAAAAAATTATGTATTTATAAAAATTGCGGAAAACTTATCCTTATAATGCAAATACAAGTGAAAATATATTGTTATCTATTCCTAAGCAATCTATCATAAATCTTAAGCCGTAGATCACAAATCTGATCACTGAAACATGCGATCGAAATCCATCTCTTCGCGATCAGACTCAGCATAATTTTCCTTTAAGCTTCCTTTCATTTCTTCGATTCTTCAAAACATCAAATCTAATTACATTACATCATGTATTAAGAATCTCCAAAAAGGAACTTAATAGAGTCAGACACCTAGTGTACCCGATCCTCTAGTCCTTCACCTGACTCACATATTCATGTGAACAAGGAATTAGTCTTTAATTTCCCAAAGACGAAAATTCTCATTCATCATACAATACAAGTTGCATGATTCCAAGTTTCTATCCAACTCAGACCAGTGTGATGAGAATCCTTCCTTATTTGGTAAATTATGACAAAACCACAAATGAAAGAATCAACTCTATTTTCCAATATCGCTATTAATGGAAATATATAAGCAACAAATTTTCACAAATACCATTGTAAGGAAATTTTAAAAATAAGATAAATTTCAAAAAAAATTATGTATTTATAAAAATTGCGGAAAACTTATCCTTATAATGCAATTACAAGTGAAAATATATTGTTATCTATTCCTAAGCAATCTATCATAAATCTTAAGCCGTAGATCACAAATCTGATCACTGAAACATGCGATCGAAATCCATCTCTTCGCGATCAGACTCAGCATAATTTTCCTTTAAGCTTCCTTTCATTTCTTCGATTCTTCAAAACATCAAATGTAATTACATTACATCATGTATTAAGAATCTCCAAAAGGAACTTAATAGAGTCAGACAGTGGATTTTACCTGAAGTAGAGTCAAAAGTTTTGACTTCACATCCTAGCGATCTTTCGGGTAAATATGGCAGCTTCGCAACCAATGCCCCTTCTATTGGCAATAGAAACATATGGACTCTTTGGGAATGGTACACAGGACTATCTCAGACTTAGCCTTTCTCTTTTCCATTTGGTCAAATGACATGACCATGGCTGATCCCTTTCCATTGGGAAGAGAAAGGTTTTATGGACTTTCAATGTTACCATTGTTAATGTCCATGGAAGTTTGGGGAGTAGATCTTCCAATCAATTTTGCTTTATCAGTGCACCAAATAATTTCTGATTCAGTAGCAACAAGCAAATATCTTAGATCAACAAGGGTCATGTCGTGACCTCCCATATAATAGTCCTTAAGGGAACCCGCTATATGACTTAGGAAGTGATTGAAGAACCCAGTCAAAAACCAACTTCCTTGAGACTTTAACACTCAACTCTCGCAGCGTGTCAATATGTAACTTCATCTCCAAGATGTGAGCACATACAAACTTTCCTTTCTGCCAATAGGTCTTTGAGTGACCTAGAACTTGTAGGTTAGGGAGAATTATTGGAGGCGGTGGAGGAAGTGAAGTTCCACTATAGTACGAAGAAGGGATTAGTCTTTCACCTTGATCGCCCTGTGAAAAATCATCTTTATAAAGAAAGTTTTTTTTCAAAAGATTTGGGAAGACCATACTTTTCTAAACTAGACATCTATAATGGGAGAAAATCAAGTTTAGTTGATTTTAGTACTTAATATAACACCCAACATCAAATATTGAGGTCAGGACCCAACACAATATTTTACAATTCGGAAGAGGGATGTCGTAATCCAAATTGCAAAATATTTAAAGGTAGGTAAATGACGATTTACCAATTTCCACCATGAAAAACAAATTTGATTATTAAGTTTTAAATGGTTTGAAATTCCTCAATCCTTTGAGATTAATTGAATTTTTCAATGGCATCTTTAACTCTCGATTGTGCCCTTCAAGTTTGTGACTGGGATGCCGAGGATCACAAACAAGGTGTGAATAACCATGCAAATTAGCTTGGAACACTCAATGTTACAAACCACCTAATCAATGTGCCGGTTAACCACAAACGCTCCATTGATCTATGATTAACATCAAGTTACCCTTTGCCACACACTGTCAGACCCAGACTAGTGTGCCGGTTCACCACACACGCTCCACTAATAACTTAAAAAGGTGCAAAGTGCAATTTCATAGGTGAGCACCAAATTCACATTTTCCTAAGTAACTAAGATTGGTAATTTATAAGTGTTTAGTTACTTAGTATTTCAATATACTTATAATGAGAATTAATGACCTGTCAAACCCGTTCGGCTAAACACCCTCAACCAGTCAAGGAAGCGGTGGGTGAGAGTGGACACCCATTAAACTGCTATTTTATAGGCAGTAACCTTATACCCCCCCCCCCCCTTTATAGACCGACTTTGTGAATGAGGCCTACTAACAGTAAGACTGACTTTACTCTTATACATACATAATATATATATATATATATATATATATATATATATATATATATATATGTATATGTATATGTATATATATATATATATATATATATATATATATATATATATTAAACCTATAATATTATAATAGTATAAGGGTTGCATTTTACACTTTTAAAATTCTAGGGTTTGGAACTAAATGTTTGAAAGTAAGACTTTGCATTTACAAATTCTAAAACTTGAGGGCAAGTTTTGAACAATTCAAAAACTTTTGGAATCCATAACTTATGAGTTTAATATGGTTTGAATTAAAAGACTCTTGAAAATCCATAAATTGAGGACAAGTTATGGAGTTCATAAAACCATTTATAGGAAAAAGACTCTTCAAGTTCATAACCTATGATTTTAATGATCTATTTAAAAGAAAACTTTTCATTTTCCATAACTTGAGGACAAGTTATGGAATTCATCAAATTCATTTAGATCAAAATTCTAACAAGAAAAACAAACAATTTTCCTATGATCTAAATTAAACTCATAAGAACAAGACAATTCATGTCAAACAAATTTCATGCAATTAGCCAAACTGTATAAACTAATACAAAACATGAAACTTTGACAATTATCTTTTATTTGGATGAGGATAATCATTACCATATCAACAAAATCAAATTTTATGAACAAAACATTTTGTGGTAATGACCCTAACCCAAAACAGGCCAAAAACTGAAGCTTTTTTTCACTGAACAGTCACCACCTCGTGTTAAATTTTACCACCTCGTGGTGAACAAGCAGATTCTAAAAAAACAATTTTTTTTGCTTTAAAAAAAATAAGTATCAAGTATAATAGAAACCAACCCTATGCTCTAATACCATTGATGGGTTTTAGTATACTACAATATCCTATGGTGCACATACAACCCTAAATGCTTTGGATCTATGTTTTCTCTAATTATACATGCAATATTGTTTCCAAAGCATTAAGCCTACAACTAGCATGGAAATGACATAATCAACATAAAATTGAGTTATGGAGCTACGTCTTTTTTGTATCTTGTAGAACTTCTTGGGTTTGGCCTTTAAGAACTTAGTGCCCCAAGTGTTGCACCTCAAATGGAATCACACAACACCACCAATAATGGAGGACTTGAGATAGAATACTTGTACTCTAAAATCGGGTATATCTATTCCAAGAACACTAGGGTGCCAATTTTAGGAGCTAATGGGTTTCTTATATAGTGTGGCAAAACATGATGTTTGTATGTTTGTATGTTTGTATGAAACATGATGAAAAGTTTTTTTCCGCATTTTGATAAATAAATAAAGGTTTGTTTTACTTTATTTTATATCTCCTTACAATGGCGTTTATGAAACATGATGTTTGTATGTTTCAAGCAATCTTGGAAATATGAATTTGATTCTCTCAGGTGTGGTAGTGTCTAAATTTACGAAAGAAGAAAAGATTCTCAATACCCAAGTTTCAATTGGACCGAAACTTGGAATATTGCAAGTTGTATAGTATGATGAATGATAATTTTCATCTTTGGAAAATCAAGACTAGTTCCTTGTTCACATTTATATGTGAGTCAAGTGAAAGGACTAAGGGATCGAGTACTCATTCGTGTGTACTAGTCAAAGTCCACCACAAAAGATTAATAAGACTATTCATCATGCTTTACTAAAGTTTAGTAAATATGATTATATACTTACAAGCTTAAGTATAAGTCTGAGACATTGGAAAAGTTCCAATGTATGGCAGAACGAATAAGAAGAATCAAATTAGGCAGAAGGATAAGAGTTTCTCAAATCTTAAAATATGGGAGACTAATTTAGTATCAGTTTTCTGATCGTCTTAATGAGTAAGAGACGTTATCACAATTTATCCTCTAAAGTGCATTCTGATAGCTAAAAAGAGGAGTTATGAATTGTTGAAGTGGTTGAAATCAAGAAGATGAGTAATACTTCGTTCCAAAAGTAAATCTTAGAGTCTTACTCCAAGATTGTAACTTGAGTGACACGTCTTAAAGAAGGTTTAAAACACTTGTCAAATGTAAGAGTAAAAGTTTTCTACTCTTGTATATTTGAAATTCATAAGTTGTGATGATTTGGATAAAACAAAGACCAACTAAGGCCAATTGTGTGAAGTGTTTGTCTTGATTAAGAATCCACATTACTTCTTGAATATTTGGCAAGAAAGTCTTATTGGTCAAGAAGACATTGGGAGTCTAAAAGATCCTGAAATGGTTTCAAGAACTAATCAAGAATAAAACATGTATTTCATTACTAGCACACAACTAGAGGTTTAAAATCTATCGTGTTGACATTTATGTGACCATTCCAGTTAAGTTGGCTATAACATTTGAGTTCTACATGTTCTTAATTGTCTGCATAGCTACTTGGAAGTAATGGCAGGCCCTTGTGCTGTCAGGTGGAAAGAGGTTAAGACTGCACAAGTTCAATCAATATGAGTTAGGATTTGTCACTAACCTAGTCTTGTGATTATGGTTTTGACAAATTCACATGGATAAGAACACATACACCATAAAATCTAAGTGTCATAAGGTTTCTCTCCGATTCATGAAAATGATGGTGAGGAAATTCTTTCACTAAGTACATTTTAAGTAGATAGCAATTATGATATTTGCAGTTCTCAAAGTCTTTAGTGGAGCGTGCGTGGTTAACCAGCACACTAACATGGACTTATGAGAAATGGAAAAGGTCTAAACAATTGAGACTATGATTACGGCATCCCTCTTCATAGTTCGGAAATTGTTTAGACACACCTGGGAGCTATCTAATATAAGGTATATAATTTTGATAAAGCCTTATCAAAGCAATCTAGTATCAGAAATCTGAAGTTTCGTAAGAAAGTGAATAAAGCATTGATTTCTAGAAGTCCAGTAATTTCTGGATACATGTCAAAGCTAGTGGGAGCATAAGTGTTATGCTGATAATCATCATGTTAGTGGGAGCATGATAATTATGATAAGTATTGCATATTAGCAATGTTAATTATAGAAAAAAAAAGTTTCAATTAGTGAGGTTGCAGGGGTTGAAAAAGTTGTTTTGCTATAATTAAGGGAGATGAAATTATAGTTCATGTCAATTCTAAAAGGATTAGAGTGAGATTTTAAGGTTAGATTGAGATTTTAATCATATTTAGTCAAGAATATATATATATATATATATATATATATATATATATATATATATATATATATATATATATATATATATGAATTTCATGTTGGATTGGTTCAACATAAGGAAAAACTCTATATATTGGGTTCTCAAAATTCGATTATGATTATGACATCCCTCTTCATAGTCAAATTTTGGAAACATGGCAAATAAAAATATTGTAGCAAAAGACTGGTCTAGAATCATGTCTTTATGTGAGACATCATGAATCGTGTCCCATTTGCTTTGGGTACAAGATCGATTACATGTGCTATAATATTTATCCTTTCTAAGTTTTCTAAATGCCTTGGGGAATTAAGAAGGGAAAAGGTCTAGAATTGGATATGACTAGAGTGATTAAGCAATTGTCGAGGACAATCTATGGTTTACCAAAGACTGGTTGCTCAAGTACAATTGGAAGTATACTGTTAATATTGGAAGGACCATATTGACATATTCTGAAAAGAGGAAACTCTTGTTCAGGAGTAATAGTCATAAGGGGAATATGGAAATGTTCCCATAGGTGGAAGTTATTCATTAAATCTGTGTAAGATTAGGAAACTTAATGCAAGAAGATTGTTTAAAGGCAATGAACTTTAAATATGAGACTTCGGTTCCATGGAGTTGATCTCCATTGGAATACTATGTAATGTCTGCTGACAAGTCTTTGCGACTTTGTGCATAATCATTACAAGAGGTTCAGTGCATATAAGTTTAGAATCTAACAGATTTCGATAAATGTTAGGAATTCTTACATTTACGACAAGGATTTGGAAGTGTGAAAAGAGAATCATTGAAATTATGTTCAATCGATCTAGTTCACAAAGTAAGGATCATATATAAACATAGAGCGTATACTTGGTGTATGGAAAAGCAATTGTTTAGACAAACATAGAGTGCATACTTGGTGTATGGTAAAGCCATTGTTTAGAAAAACATAGTGTACATGCTTGGAGCACGGGACAACTAGTGTTTTTAATTCAAGTATAAAGTTGGTAAAACTGAAACAACGAATAATGAGTAATCAGTATGGTGATAAATAAAAGTGGTCTATTTATATTCGTAGGGTTTGATACCATATTTGATTCATTTATTCTTCTATTTCACTTTGCATGTTTTGACTTCCATAATAACTAAGTCGCTCTTCCTGAATGATTAAGTTATTCAAACCATCCATATTTGGTCATATGTCGGAAGTAGATACAAATCAAGACTGCCAATGGTTGGCTTGTAGCGGTCCAAGTTGGTGGACAAAGTGGTGCTACAACACTCATGAGTACTCATAAGTTCTGAGTATTGGATTCAACCCGTGCTCATTTGAATCACTTCATGGATTTTATCACGAGTGATCATGAGATGATAATATCTTATATTCTTCAAACCTAGAGATATGAGTTGTTACTATGAGTTGGTTGTACATTGATTGCACGAAAACGCATTCGGTAACTCGATGTTATAAAACGTGCCTTTGTGTATGATTCAACAAGTAATAGAACAAGCCATATGAGTCGAAGTTTATCCATTCCTTTTATCTTTGGGATAAAAGCGATATTTGTGAGCCCCTCGATGATTTAATGATGACACATGTGAGTGCTTGGCCAAGCAAGGACTGATTTGATTTGTTCAATCAGTCAGTCGTCATAAATCGGATATCGGGAAACAACAAATGGACAAAGAGAATGATTATAATCCATGTCTCGGTCCATATGATATCTAGAATGGAGGAATATGTGATCCCTTATCTAATGGACAAGTCATTGACAAAGGTCAGAGTTCGTTGACAAGGTCAGAGTTAGACAGCGGCTTTTAGAGCTACGATCGCTAGTTAGGTTTTGAAGTCATACTCAATAATAGTTTTAGACTTATCCAAGTGGGAGACTGCTGGATTAATGTCCAAGTCCATAACTATAGTTGGTATGTACTTGACCCGACCCAGCATGGTCCATTTGGGTTGCACTTCACCCGAACAATTTATATGGATAATCTTGTGAGAATAGTATAAGTTATGATTTATTAATATATTATAAGTTCTAATATATTAATATGAAATCAAATTATTTAAATAGTATTGATCTTAAATTAATTTGGATTTAATTTAGTAATCATAAGTATGACTAATTAAATATGGGCTCAAGTATTTATATAGTGTGGGCTAATGCTTATTTGGAATGGGCTAGGCTTGCATGGTAAGTCCATGGATAGTCCATGGAGCTTAACCCATGGATCTCATGGAAATGAAAAGAAATGGGTATTAGGGTTTACATGGATGTAACCCTAATCCACCACACTATATAAAGGAGTACTTGGCACCTAAAATGGCACTAGTTTATGTGTAATATAAGGTGTGGCCAATTTCTACTTATGTGTTACTATTCTCTCAAGTTTCCAAGGTTTGTGGTAATTTGTGATTTCATTTGAGGCTTCCACACTATTGGGGCTAAGCTCTTAAAGCTTGAAGACATCAAGCTACATCAAAAGGTATGGCATCTAACTAGAACTTTGTAGTATAGGTGCTTCATAATATGCTAGTTAGGATGAAACCTTGGAATAGTTAATATTTGCATGTATAATAGAGAAAACATAGATCCAAGGTTTATAAGGTTACATGTACATCATAGGAGTGTTAGAATGCTCAAAACCCAACAATTTTTTGTTTTAGGCATGATCTGAAGTTGTAACTTCAGATCTGGACTCCTCTAGCCCCTTGTAGTCATAAAGTTTTAGTCTTTAGCAAGTTATGGCCTTCTCCTTACCTAAAATTTCTTCCTTCGCTTGGTTTTGGCATTTAAGACCTTGCATGCATGTAATGTTTGCAACTTTACATGGAAACCATGCCTTAGGAGTCTATATCTGCAATTTGAAGCCTTGGTCTAGCTTAAAAACGTATGAATGAGAAAGGGAATGAAGGGACTCGACAAGTTGCATGGTCAAGTCGACGAGTCAGATTAAGATTGGCATTTTTTGGTTTCTGCATGGACTTGGCAAGTCAGTGAGACGACTCGACAAGTTATTTAGGGTTTTCCCGACATTTGGACACCACATGTGTAACAACGTAAAATTTCCAATTAAATTTTTAATTTTTAAACCACAAAATGTATATCATATCATATCTCAAATCCAAAACAACAGTGTTTTCAAAACAAATCCCAAGATCTCTCTAATGTGAACTCCATCGGTGTGAGTGTGTACGAGTCAAGCCGTTGCCTTCCCACGGTCCTCGCTGGTACCTGAGACATCAAACATAACAACTGTAAGCATAAATGCTTAGTGAGTTCCCCAAAATACCACATACCACAAATACGCCACTCGAGGCTAAACCCGACCCTCCGGTCAAGATGTCTCAGCGGGACCCTCCAGTCCCGCAGCTTGTCGGACCCTTCGGTCCAGTCATAGCTCATTGGGCCCTCTGGCCCGGTCTGAATCGTTGGACCCTCCGGTCCGGTCTATATAATCATACAGCATTCAAATAACACATAGCATGTAATCTCTAATATAACACATATTCTCATACATAGCACATAAGACCCTCTGGTCAACTTAGAATACCACTCAAGGTGACGTATAGTGAGAAGACTCACCTCGCGTAACTCGGTAACTCAGGAAACCTCAAACTCGGTGTATAGGACCTAGCCTCCGCCTAATCATGTGAAATATACACTCATCATCAACATAATTCTCAAGGCTAGACCAAACTCTCTAAACACTCTTAGGAAGGGTAAAAGACCATTTTACCCCCTTGCTTGGCTAAAATACACTAGAGTTGACCAAACCCTAAAAGTCAACAAAAGTCAACCCTCTCCGGGTTACGCTGCGTGTACCAACATGTACGCTGGGCGTACCCAGAGCTTCCATAGAATCAGGGTACGCGACACTCTACGCCGCGCGCACTGGGATTACGCCCAACGTAACACCCAGTTCCCTTATCCCATTCATTCAGACCTTAATCTGTTAAGACTTTCGTCCAAACTCCAGATCCGACTCCTCTTATACGACTTAACCCAAAAAGTTGAGACCTTTATGCCTTTGCATGGCTGTAGAGGTCACTTTGTGCTCAAAACACCATTTCTCTTTCCATAATGGGACTATAACTCATGCGTGGCACTAGATCCACGACCAAGACTGGATTTTTATGAACCCTTAAAATCAAACACACTATAAGAGGTCGGATTCATGCTCATGGAGACTATTTGCACACAAAGTCTCAAACTTTGGACCCAAAAAGCAAAACTTAAGAAGAACAAGGAAAGCTCAAAGCTTTTTACCTCAAAAGAGATCTCCAACCACTGTAGAGCACGGATCTACACTTGTTCTTCCACTTCTAGCACCGACAATGGCTCCTCCTTCCCTTCTTCACCTTGAAATGTTAACTCCAACCTCAAAACATACACACACAGGCTAAGGAACGGAGCTCAGCTCTCAAGGGACTCACTCAAAGAATATGGTGGCTAGGGCAAAGGGCTACATGTTCCTTTTTTAGTGCACAAGCCAGAAATTAGGGTTTGCATCTGGTCTCACTACGCCCAGCGTACCCCTGAGTACGCCCAGCGTACTCGGTCAAGTCCGCGTCCAAATTAAGTGTGTGAGTACACGCGACGTACACCCTAGTACACCCAGCGTACTCAC
Organism: Lactuca serriola; assembly: GCF_051521515.1. Classification (NCBI taxonomy): domain Eukaryota; kingdom Viridiplantae; phylum Streptophyta; class Magnoliopsida; order Asterales; family Asteraceae; genus Lactuca; species Lactuca serriola. The sequence continues at coordinate 356,635,980 of NC_136411.1, forward strand.
CAATTCAACCTACAACTCAAGGGACTAATCTTGCCAACTTCCAAAACAGAAGGGCCATAAAGCTTACCTGGATTTTGGGCTGTTACAACATGGACTCGACAAGTTGTCTAGAAACTCGGTGAGTCAACTAGGGTTTTCACGATTTCTTGATTTCTGGAAGAATTCCACTAGTTAGTGGGCTACACTCGACGAGTTGGATCAACATGGACTGTTGACCTTGACCATTGACTTTGACTTTTAGCAAGGGTTGACCAGTTTGACTTCTGGGGGTATTTTGTGAAATGGAAATTTATGGAAGTGGATCAATGGTGGATGTAGGTGATTGAGTGTGGAGCTGTATTTGGAGAGTTGGCATTATCATCCCGAGCTACTTGTGAGGTGAGTTTTCCTTGCTTTACTCAAGGGTCTAAGGCACCAAGGTTGGCCCTTTTGGACTGTAATCCTGATTTGTTATATGCTCAAGTATCGTATGATCTGTTAGATCAGTATCCTGGTAGATAGGATGTCGTTATGCTGTTATAAATTGTTAGATCAGTATCCTAGTAGATAGGATGTCATAATGCTATTATGAACTGTTAGATCAGTATCCTGGTAGATAGGATGATATTATGTCATTATGATCTATTAGATCAGTATCTTGGTAGGTAGGATGTTATTATGCTATTATGATCTATTAGATCGGTTTGTCTATCTATAAACTATTATGTGATTATCTGATATATGTGCACATGTTTGATTGATGGTTAAGGATTAACTGCTTTGTGCGAGAGCCAACTAACATGGGCATTCCAACCCAATGGTTGTAGGCCATCAGTATTCCGTCCTGAGGATGATTGGACTCGTAGTATGTGGGCATTCCAACCCGATGGTTGTGGGCTGAGGGTATAACATCCCAACGATAATTGGACCTATAGTATGTTGGCATTCCAACCTGATGGTTAAGGGCCTGGGGCATTCCAACCCAACGGTTGATTGGGCCCATAATATGCTTTTATTGTATATGTGTTACTTGTTACGCGGGTATTTTGGGGGAACTCACTAAGCTTCGAGCTTACAGTTTTGGATTTTGTTTTAGGTAATTCAGGTGATTGCGGGAAGGCGATGACGTGATCGTGCACCTCCTCACATTTTTATGATCTAGATTTATGGGATAACTCTGATGTCTAAACTATTTTGAAAACACTTTGTAATAACTTAATGGTTTTGAATGGTTGAAAAAGTTTTAAATTGGTTTGATTTTTATGGGTATTACAATTACAAAGAATTCCATTTGAGATTGTTACAATAAAATTCCCGGGAAATGATGTCTCACATTCAAGGTACATTCCTTGAACATCCTTCTTGCATTAAAGCTACTAACTTACCTATAGATTCTTAATATCTAACTCTCATTATGGAAACATTTCTATAATTTCCATGACAATCCATTCTCAATAGAATCCTATCTATTATAATTATAACAATATGGTCCATCCATTACTCTACTTCCAACTGTCCACAAGCAACCAATCTTCCGTAAACCTTAGATTGTCCTTGACAGTTATTCAACAACTTTATTCATATCAAGTTCTGGTCCTTTTTTTCCTCTTAATGTTCCTAGGCATTTGGAAAAATCAGAACATGCGAATATTATAGCATATGAAATCGATCCTACACCCGAAGAATATGGGATACGATTCATAATGTCTCACAAAAAAAACATGATACTACGCTAGTTTCTTGCTATAATATTTCCATATATAGAATTTACTATGTTGAAACATTTCAACATGACATTCATATACGTTCATGACTAAGTTCTATTAAAATTTCAACCTAAACCTCTTCTTAGTCATGTAAATGTACTAAGGTGTCCTTAGAGGATCAATGGTGACATTTCCATAATCATTAGCATGATCATAATACTCAATACTAAAGTACTCTCCTTTCCTTTTAGATTAGATAAAATTTTATCTTTCTGCCCAATTTGATTCTTCTTATTTGTTCTGATATACCTTAAAACTTTTTCAATGTATCAAAATTACACTTAATCTTGTAAGCATAACCATATTTACTGAACTATCAGCAAATCATGACAAACATACTTATTTTCCATAGTGGTGGATCTGACAAGTTCATATCAATGTGTGCTAGATCCTTTAACCCTTCACTCGAATCACATTCAAGGAATTGGTCCCAATTTCCCAAGGATCAAAATTCTCATACATCATACAATTCAAATCATATGATTCCAAGTTTTTGTCCAATTGAAACTTGGGTGATGAGAATCCTTCCTCACTTGGAAAATTATGACACTACCACAAACGATATAATCAAGAATCAAATCCATTTTCAACATTGCTAGATATAGAAATATATAAACACCAGTTTTCCATAAATGTCGTTGCAAGGAGCCATAGGGTAATTAAAACAATTTTATTAATAATGTGCGAAAAACTTGTCCTTACAACGCAAATACATATGTGTTTGTAGATATTCCTAAGCAATCTATCATAACTCCTAAGCAGCAGCTCAAAAATATGATCATTGAACCATGCGACCGAAATTGACTTCTTGATGATCAGACTCAGCTTACTTTTCTTTTAAGCTTCCTTCTTTCTCTAAACATCAAAGTGTAACTTTACATCATGTAATAAGAATCTATAAATAGGAACTTAATAGAGTTAGATAGTGAATGTACCTGAAGTAGAGCCATACAATTTGACTTTATCATCTTTTAGATCTCTAAGGTAGTTAGGCCAGCTTCGCTTCCAATGCCCTTTCAATTGGCTATAGAAATAGATGGGCTCTTTAGGATTGACACGTGGAAGTATTTCAGATCCGACCTTTCTCTTACGCTCAAATTTTTGATTTTGGCCAATTTCTCTCCATTAGGAGAAGAAATCATTTATGGACTATCACCGTTGTCATCACCTATGTCCATGGAAATTTGGGAAGTGGATCTTCCAATCAATTTTGCTTTAACAGTGCGCCAAATCATTGCTGATTCAGCAACAATTAGCAAATACATTAGATCGATAAGCGTCATATCGTGGTATGTCATATAGTAGTCCTTAACGAACTGAATATGTAGCATCATCTTCAGAATGTGTGCACACATAGGACTTCCATCTCGATGCTTGCATGCCAATAAGGCTTGAGTGACCTTGAAATTTTCAAGTCGACGAAAATGTGGGTCAGGGAGAATCACTGGAGGAGGTGGAGGAAGAGAAGAATGATTTCCAGTCCCACCAATGCACGAAGAAGGGATTGATCTTTAACCTTGATTGATATGTGGAAGATCACCTTCAAGAGGAAAATCTATTCCAAAGGATTGAGGAAGACCATAGTTTTCAGAACTAGACATCTACAAAAAGAGAAATTCAGCTTAGTTGATACAATCCTTAATATAACATCCAAATGAAATATTAAGGCTAGGAACCAACACAATAATTCACAATTCGGAAGAGGGATGTTGTAATCTAATAGCAAATTATTTGAAGGTAGGTAAATGACAATTTACCAATTCCACCACAAAAACAGAATTTTAACGAATTAGGTTTTAGATGAAACTCCTAGATCATTTGAGCATTATTGAACTTTTCAATGGCATGTTTAATCTCAATTATGCCCTTCAAGTTTGTGACTGGGATACTGAGGATCACAAACACGGTATTATAACCATGCAAATTAGCTTGGTACTCTCGATGTCATTTATCACCTAATGAATGTGCCGGTTAGCTACAAACACTCCATTGATCAATGATAATTTATGAGCTACCCATTTCCATCCTTCATTAGTCCCAAATTAGTGTGCCAGTTAACCACACACGCTCCACTAACGACCAATAAGGTGCAATGTGCAATTCCATGGATTAGCATCAAATTCACATTTTTCCTAAAGTAACTAAGATTGGGAATTTATAAAAGGTTTAGTTACTTTGTATATTCATTATACTTATTAATGAGAGTTTAATGTCCTATCATACCCGTTCGGCTAACGACCCTTCACTAGTCAAGAGTGTGGTGGGTAAGATTGGATACCCACTGGCGGTCATTTTCCAGGCCACTTCCTTAAACACCACATATAGACCAACTTCGTGAATGAGGCCTACTAACGGTAAGACTGACCTTTTTCTAATACATAGATATAATTAAACTTTTAATCCTATGTAGTAAAAGGGTGTCTTTTAAACTTTTAAAATACTAAGTGGTTTAATCCTTTAATAAATTAAACTTTTAATTCAATTAAATTTAAACCATATTATGGAAATATTAATTCTTTTTTAATTAAACACTTAATTAATCTTATTGATAAAATCCATGAGGTTGTATTTTAAACTATTCAAAATACAAGTCTTTAAGCATTTAAATTTCTAAAATCAAAACTTTTAATTTTAAATTTAAACTATAAAACCAAAAGGTGTATTTTAAAACTATTCAAAAATACTAGGTTAAATCTTTGAATCAAAATAATCTTATATTATCCAAATTTAACCAAATCCTTTAATTTTGATAAGGATAAGAACTTACCAATCAGAAAAATCGATTTTAGGTAATAAAAACGAGTTATGGTAATTATCCTATTCAATATCTGATTAGAAATTCGAAAAATCTGGAAACTAACGAGTCAACTCGTCGAGTTGGGCAAGGAACTCGTCGAGTTTAGCCTCCAGACAACAAGTTTCGAATTTTTTCTGCTTTGGAGAGTTCACTCTTGCACGAATTCATTTGAAAAACATCCTAGGATCTAATACCTCGGATGGGTTTTGAGCAAATCTACATTCCTATGTGATCATGCAACCCTAATTGCTTTGGATCTAAGTTTTTCTCTATTGAACATACAAATATAAAACCAAAGAAATAACCCTATAGACTAGCATGCAATTTCAAAATCATGTATAAAACTAGGGTTAGAAGATTACCTCACTTGTTATGTAGCAATAACAAGAACCACCTTGACTCTTGAAAGCTTAGTGCCCCAAGTGTTGCACCTCTAATGGAGTCATAAACACCAATACAAAGAATGATGATCAAGAGATGAGGAATTCGGCCAAGGTTCTCTAGGAATAGCATAGGGCCGAAATTCCTTAGGTTAAGAGGGTTTATATAGCTGTAGTTCCTAGGGTTTTCAGGTGGAAACCCTAATTTCCTTGCTTAGGCCTTAAACAGTCCATGGACCTCCACAATAGAAGCCTTGGATGAATTCTATAGGGCCTCCTATTGATTTCGTCCAGTCCTCCCATAGAAGTCCATCGGCCCAATTTTTCAACTATCAATGATTTGCAAAACAGCCCTCCATTATTAATCAGTTCCTTTAATCCCAAAATTAATATCAAATTAATTTCTGATTAATTACTAATTTATAACATGATTTCAAAATAATATATTAATTTTATAATATATTAATAAAATCATTCTGAGTACCAATTTATTACTCATATAATAAATCATACTCTCTCTCTCTCTCTCTCTCTCCAATAGTCATCTTGTCAAGTTGAATGAGTGAAGGCAACCCAAAAGGACCATGCTACAAATCAAATCAAGTACATACCAAATATTGTTATGGGCTCAGACACCTAATCCAACAATAGTGGACCATCTGACCAAGAGCACCCACTTTCTAGCCTTTCGAGAGGGTTCTTCGGCTGATAAATTAGCCGAGTTATATGTGCACGAGATTGTTGCTTGGCATGGTATTCCAGTCTCCATTGTATCTGATTGGGATTTTCGGTTCACATCTAGTTTTTGGCAGATGTTCCATGAGGAACTGGGTACAAGGTTTCATCTCAGCACTACTTATCATCCATAAATGGATGGTAAGAGCAAGCAGACCATTCTGATGCTCTAGTTGAGTTTTCAAATAAAAAAAATACTACTCCAGTATCGGCGCACCACCATATGAGATCCTTTATGGGAGGAAGTGTCATATCCCAATTTTTTGGGGAGAGGTTGTTCATAGATTCATGGGAATGACTGAGGTAGTCCTTCACACGACAGAGCTTATACATCAGATTAGACATAGGCTACAAACAACTCAGAGTCAGCAGAAGAGATACGCCGATAAGCATCGATTTGAGATGGAATTCGAGGTTGGCGACATGGTTTTAATGAAGGTATCACCGTGAAAGGGTGTAATACACTTCAGGAAGACGAGTAAGTTGGGGCCCCGATATATTGGACCATTTCGAGTGATTTCCAGGGTTGGCTAGGTAGCTTACAATTTGAATTTGCCTGAGGAGCTCAGCCAGATTCACGCCACTTTCCATGTTTCTTAGCTTTGGAAGTGTGAGGATGATGGTTCGACGGTGGTTCCCTTGGAGGATATTCAAGCTCATAATCGCTTGAATTAAGTGGAGAGGACAGTGGCGATTTTGGATCGCAAGACGAAGGCCTTACGCAACAAGGTGGTATCTTTGGTTAAGGTCCAGTGGTAGCATCGAAAGGGTTCTGAATGGACTTGGGAACCTGAGGCAGAGACACAGGAGGATTATCCTGAGTTGTTCATTGTAGCAGACATCGAGTGTAACACCCAAGTTTTGAAGGCCAAGAAAGGAAAGAAAACCCTAAGTTTAGGGGTCGACTCGGCGAGTCCAAGGAGGGACTCGGCGAGTCCGAGCGGGATCCGGGTCGAGGTGTAAGTGACCAACTCGGCGAGTCGGCCAAGTGGACTCGGCGAGTCTGGTCTGTGCGTGGAAAACCCTAAATTCGGGACTTGGAGCCTATATAAACGTCTTAATCTTCTTCCTAGGGTTCCTTACTGCCTCTTTAGCCCTGGATACCAAACCCTAGCCATCATATCCTTTGATTGAGCCATTTGTTGCCCTGGAAGGTGCATTAAAGCTTGGAGAAGGAAGAAGGAACTTGGAGGACAAAGAAGGGACTATAGATCTGGGATTGTGAGTTCATTCTGAGCATTTGGAGGTAATAAACTAGTTCCTGGACCCTTTTGCACCTAGATCTATGCGTGGTTGTTGGGGCTTTTTAGCCATAATGTTATTATTTTAAGTTAGAAGCCAGATCTGAAGTTGCTACTTCAGATCTAAGCATATTATGGTCTTGAGAAGCATAAAGTAGCAGCCCTTGAGTTGATTATGGAGCCTCCTTGCCTTAAACCCTAGTTTATGGTGTATTTTGCTTAGATCTCCTTCTCTACACATAAAGTTTGCAACTTTACGTGAGGAATAGGCTTGGGAGGGGTAGATCTACAGATTTTGAGTCCCTATATGACTCAAAAGTCCTTTGCATGTATGAAGGACCGGATGGACTCGGCGAGTCCTTTAAGTGGACTCAGCGAGTAGCTTGAAGATGAGGAGGAACTCGACGAGTGGGATGAACAGCTCGTCGAGTCGGATGCAGTTGGGCATGAACTCGACGAGTTGGATGAAGATTGACTTGTACTCGGCGAGTCTGTTCTTGGACTCGGCGAGTCAGGTCGTGAAACCCCAAACCCTTCGAGTTGAGACTCGAATCGGTGAGTCGAATGGAGACTCGGTGAGTTGGACAGGTCAGGACTCGGTAATCGGTAGACTTGGCGAGTCATGGACAGACTCGGCTAGTCGAGTCGCGAATAGAAGGACTCTGAACATAGGAACTCGGCGAGTCAATAGGGTGACTCTGCGAGTAGGGTTGACCTGGGAGGTTGACTTTGACCAGGACTTTGACTTTGGCAAGAGTTTACTTAGTTGACCTTTGAAGGTCAGTTAGACTAAGTGTTTTGTTGATATTGGTAGCTCGAGGAGCTAGTGGAGCAGCAGCTCAGAGTCAGTGGTCAGATAGCGGTCAAAGGGATTAGCAGCAGCAGTTCAGCAGTATCAGGTGAGTTTCCCTTTGTGTGAATGGGTCTAAGGCCACAATGTCGGCCCATGTAGTTGTGAGTAGAAGACCCGGGGGTTAGCCCTAGGCACAGTATGCTAGTATGATATTCGGGACGAGGTCCAATGGTAGAGGGCAGGTGCCCAAGGAATGGTTTATGCGATAGTTTATACTTGTTGTATGTGTGATACTTGTATGTTCCTGGTAGGGAGGTGAGTGTGGGCGAGCTCCCGTATCTCACCAATAGCAGAGTGTGGATGGTGTTCCACATCTCAGTAGCAGCAGAGCAGGGGCGAGGCCCAAGTTAGGAAAGGAGTGAGGGTGGGCTAGGCCCGTACCTCACTATCAGCAGGTGTACGGACGGGGTTCCATGACTCATCAGTAGCAGGACAAGGACGGGGCCCAGAGATAGGCGAGGCCTTAGGACAAGATCCGTTAGAATGTGTCTAGCTTATGTGATGTGATGTGATGTGTTTATGTGCTATTATATGTTAGTGGGCGAGGCCCTGTGACAGGCGAGGCCTAAGTGAAACAGATTTGTAACCGAGCGGGGCTAGAAGCCAGGCGGGGCCTGGAGCGGCGGGGCCGTTGTAGCAGGCGAGGCCCAAGGTAGGGGGCGAGGCCCAGGATAGGGGGCGTGGCCCAGTATGTGCAGTATGTGGTTATGCATGGTATGTGGTAGGGTGGGGAACTCACTAAGCTTCGTGCTTACGGTTTTCAGTTTTTGTTTCAGGTACTTCCGGTAGCGGATGATGGAGCTCGGGATGATCGCATGGTACACACCGTAGATTAGTCAGCCTGGGAATGTTTTACTCTGATAATGAACATGTGTTTTGAAAACTAATACTCTGTGTATGTTTTGAAATGATGATTTTACTTTAAGTAATATTTTATTAAAAGAAATTTTTAGTCTTGAATTTTTGGGTCGTTACAAGTTGGTATCAGAGCCTTGGTTTGAGGGATTCGGACATGCTCTCGAGCGTGTCTGAACTCAAACTGAGGGATTGGTATAGAAGTTTTCAAAATGAAAAGACAGTTTTGTAAAATAGAGTTTTGGGAAAGAAAACAGTTTTAGAAAAGCAAAAAAAAATTCAGAAAGGAAAGAACTTTGAAAAGAGAAAAAGGGTGTGGTGTATGCAATCAACCGAGCTCAAGTAAGTACCCCAAAATACCCATACAAGTTTATGTTATGATTATCAGTTGATAGAATAGCATGCTAGATTAGGACTAAGGATCTAGGAATGATGCCTTATGTGCCTATTATATGTGTTTGAGTTGCATGATAGTGCTGATTAGACAGTAGTAGGATAGCCTGTTTAGGTTATGCCTGAGTTTATGAGTTTGTGTTGCATGACTAGTTCAGATTCTTGCTATTTGGATATGATTGCTTGAGTATGTTGTGGTTAGATTTTCCCCCTTGTCTGAATGTTGCTTGCTTTGTGCATTGTGGGATTTTGAGTGATGGGAGTTAGCCATTAAGTGGATACGCCACGTCACATGTGATCAGGGTTGAATAATCTCAGAGTGCTGGACTTGGCCCTATTGCGCAACTCTTGTTTGAGTCTAACCGTTGTAGGGACGAGTCTTTTACTCGAAGGATTATCTGAGCCTCGTCACATGTGATGGTATCCAGGTGATGGCTAATTGGCATCGCGAGGAAGCCTTCAGCAGCTGAGAACTAGTTTGAGTTGAGTCATAGGTTTCCCTAGGGTCAGCCTAGGATGAGGTTGTGCTGGAAGCAGAAGTAGTAGAAAAGGGACCTGGTGGAGTCAAGGCAGTCCTTGAGGAAAGTACGGATAGATGTGGAAGGTATTATGGGCCCGTACTACTGAAAGCAGAGGATCCGTACTCGATTCAGGAAGGGCTGAGACAAGACCGGGAACCTGGTAGTGCGTGTGTTTGGTCTCGCAGTAGTGATGATTTTTCTGATAGTGGATGTATTATATTTTCAGTATGGTGACATTGCGAGAGACACCAGCGGGCGGATCAGGCGCCGGAGAGGGATCAGGCTCGGGTTCAGGGCTGAGCAGCTTGAGGAGTGAATGAGGGAGTTGATATCCGCCGAGGTTACGCATAGTATTTTGAGTCAGACCCCTGTGATCTTTGGAACAGTCAAGGAGGGTATATTGGAGATTTTGGATGAGAGGCTAGGAGCCTTCCGTACTGAGATGATGGCTTTGATGGGAGCGCGTACCTTGACATTTTGGGAGTTCAGGGCTTGCGGGGCACCAGATTATCATGGGGATAGGGACCCCATCGCTAGCAGCAGATGGTTGGCCGATGTTGCCAACGCATTTCGTACGAGCCGGTGCCCTGAGGGGGACAAGGTCAGACTCGCTTCCTGTCTTCTGAAGGACAGAGCGAGGGATTGGTGGGAGGAGATTGATCATGCTTTGGGGGATGACGCCGCGTTGGACGCGATGACCTGGAGCGATTTCTCGGCCAGGTTCAGGGCGGAGTTTTCGCCGATTATTGAGGTGCAGCAGTTGGCACGGGAGTTTCAGGACTTGACACAGACCACTGAGACTGTGGCGGAGATCACCGCCAAGTTCAAGGAGAGGGCTCTTCTTGTACCACAGTATGTCGCGGATGAGGAGATGAAAAAGGCCCGATACCATGAGATGTTGAGGGATGACATCAAGGAGTTCGTGAGCAGATCCAGCTGTAAGACGCTGGAAGATATGATTTCTTGGGCTAGAGAGAGGGAAATTGATTTGGAGCAGATCCGGAAGAGGAAGCCGGATGAGGTTCAGGTAGCTGCAGGTTCGGGCAAAAGGCCGAAGGGATCGGATTCGAGGTCGAGGGATTTTCAGGACCGCAGCCGGTGCGGGAAGTGTGGCAGGGCGCACAGGGGCGCGTGCAGGAGTGGTAGCGGTGGTGAGTCTGGTTGTTTCAAGTGCGGTTGGACTGGTCATTTCAGCAGGGATTGTACTGTTACCACCTCACAGGGATCAGACCTGTTATGTTTTCACTGCAACCAGCGGGGCCACAAGAAGGCCCAGTGCCCCAGTTTGTTTTTTCAGCAGGGCGGGTGGGGGCACCTGCCCCTGCAACTTTGAGGATCACAGACGGCCGTCAGGGCCGTGCAGAGGCATCTGCGATAGGAGGCAGAGCTCTTCAGATGACTACCTTGGAGGCGCGGTCAGCACCGGACGTTGCAGGTATGCGATTTCTGTTTTCAGTTCTTTTATTTGTACATGATTATATTGTTATGGTTCTGCATCATTATCGGTATGAGTATATTATTTTTGAGCGGTTGATTGTGATCGAGTTATATGCCATCTGCATACCTTGGATATCTGAATGGTAGTGAGGGTATGTGCCTTATTGGAGAAGGTTGCATAGGATGCAGTAACTGTAGCATGCTTGAGAGGGACTTGGTATGTCTCGCTAGATTGGAGTTGTGTAGTGTTAGAGATGGGTTGGTTAGATCCCTAGCTATGGTAAGCTTGGGGTTCCTCAACAGATTGATTATGGAATGGTAGCAAGGATTGGGATTTCTTTTGAGTATTGAGCAACAAGGGGTAAGCAGGATCGAAGTGGGGGAGAATCCTCCGAGTGTGCAAAGGTAGGAGCACGCAGACCCAGAATGAGTGTGCAACCTCCGAGAAGGAAAGGAAGTAGTTCAGCGTTCAATGGATTGAGGATTTCAGGGTTGGGAGTTTGAGAAACTCCCCATCAGCTAGTACGTGTGATGGTAATGGTTAGTACGTGGTTGGGAACTCAGGTTGTGGATCGCCCGTAGGACTCGAGGGAGTCGGAATGAGGATCTTGAGAGCTATTGGCACATTGGTGCCTTCGTATTAGCAGTCAGTGGTGGAAGTGATGTAAGACTACGGGCCAGCCGTAGCATTCACTAGCAGTTAGTGGTGGAAGTGATGTAAGACTACGGGGCAGCCGTAGCATTCACTAGTAGTCAGTGGTGGAAGTGTTGTAAGACTACGGGGCAGCTGTAGCATTCACTAGCAGTCAACAATGGATGGTGATGTAAGACTACGGGTAAGCCGTAGCATTCCTTAATAGCTTCGTTAGCGGAGTTGGGGCGAGGCCCTTATCTCCTAGTGATTTGATAGGGATCAGAAATGGGTAGTGGATGAGAATGGTAGGGAGTTTGCCTGTATAGCCCTAGAGAGGTGAGACCTTAGGAGAGGCCGCTCCAGGATATAGTCGGGTGAGACCCGTGGGCGAGGCTCGAGCGAGAGTGATTAGACTAGTGGGACTAGAAGGATAGAGGCGGGTGGGACCCGTGGGCGAGGCCCGTGAGTTTCAGCAGCGCAGGTGGGACCTGGTAGGGACGTTAGTGTCAAGTTAGGGGATCGGGAATCCCAGGTTTGTAGTGCCTAAAGGGCAGAATAGATTGAGCAGTTATAGGTGATCGAAGTTTCTTTGGGAGTCGCTGGGAGCGACTAGTGGTGGTGTTGGGACTAGCTACTGGTGGGAGCCGGTAATCCAGACATTGATCGGTTGGTAGGGACCAGGGTGGTCTCAGTTCATCCGGAAGGCAAACAAGGAATAGCAGAATTTCCGGTCAGTAGTACTGCGGGTAAGCAGTGTATGGTGGAATTCAGTTAGTTAAATTGAGGGGTGCTCGAAACCAAGTTTTGGCAGAGAGGAGTGTCAGTGATTACTGACGGTGATGACCCGTTCTGGGAATAACAGGGGTGATGGAGTTGGTGAAGGATAGAACCTTCACAGTGTCAGAGGAAATAGTTGGATATGGAGCTTTGCCTTGGGAAGGCAAGGAATTTGTGCAAGGAAAGAAGGGGTGAACCCCTATAGGTTCAGTGCAGTACTCGGTGAGTACCAGAAGGATTGTCGGTTGAGTAAGTTGTGTTTCTGAGTTGTTCCGAGTCAAGTTTGACCCGAGGTTGATCCGCAAGGTTTATGTTAGTCAGAATGACCAGGTGGAAGACCAGCGAAGGTAGGCAGCTGGTTTTGGGATAATTGGTGGGTAGTGGAGGCAGATCATAGGTGGTGGGCCATGGCAAACTTCGAGGAAGAAGTTTAGTTTAAGTGGGGGAGAGTTGTAACACCCAAGTTTTGAAGGCCAAGAAAGGAAAGAAAACCCTAAGTTTAGGGTTCGACTCGGCGAGTCCAAGGAGGGACTCGGCGAGTCCGAGCGGGATCCGGGTCGAGGCGTAAGTGACCAACTCGGCGAGTCGGCCAAGTGGACTCGGCGAGTCTGTCTGTGCGTGGAAAACCCTAAATTCGGGACTTGGAGCCTATATAAACGTCTTAATCTTCTTCCTAGGGTTCCTTACTGCCTCTTTAGCCCTGGATACCAAACCCTAGCTGTCATATCCTTTGATTGAGCCATTTGTTGCCTTGGAAGGTGCATTAAAGCTTGGAGAAGGAAGAAGGAACTTGGAGGACAAAGAAGGGACTATAGATCTGGGATTGTGAGTTCATTCTGAGCATTTGGAGGTAATAAACTAGTTCCTGGACCCTTTTGCACCTAGATCTATGTGTGGTTGTTGGGGCTTTTTAGCCATAATGTTATTATTTTAAGTTAGAAGCCAGATCTGAAGTTGCTACTTCAGATCTAAGCATATTATGGTCTTGAGAAGCATAAAGTAGCAGCCCTTGAGTTGATTATGGAGCCTCCTTGCCTTAAACCCTAGTTTATGGTGTATTTTGCTTAGATCTCCTTCTCTACACATAAAGTTTGCAACTTTACGTGAGGAATAGGCTTGGGAGGGGTAGATCTACAGATTTTGAGTCCCTATATGACTCAAAAGTCCTTTGCATGTATGAAGGACCGGATGGACTCGGCGAGTCCTTTAAGTGGACTCAGCGAGTAGCTTGAAGATGAGGAGGAACTCGACGAGTGGGATGAACAGCTCGTCGAGTCGGATGCAGTTGGGCATGAACTCGACGAGTTGGAAGAACAACTCGGTCAGTTGGATGAAGATTGCCTTGTACTCGGCGAGTCTGTTCTTGGACTCGGTGAGTCAGGTCGTGAAACCCCAAACCCTTCGAGTTGAGACTCGAATCAGTGAGTCGAATGGAGACTCTGTGAGTTGGACAGGTCAGGACTCGGTAATCGGTAGACTCGGCGAGTCATGGACTGACTCGGCGAGTCGAGTCGCGAATAGAAGGACTCTGAACATATGAACTCGGCGAGTCAATAGGGTGACTCGGCGAGTAGGGTTGACCTGGGAGGTTGACTTTGACCAGGACTTTAACTTTGGCAAGAGTTGACTTAGTTGACCTTTGAAGGTCAGTTAGACTAAGTGTTTTGTTGATATTGGTAGCTCGGGGAGCTAGTGGAGCAGCAGTTCGGAGTCAGTGGTCAGATAGCGGTCAAAGGGATTAGCAGCAGCAGTTCAGCAGTATCAGGTGAGTTTCCCTTTGTGTGAATGGGTCTAAGGCCACAATGTCGGCCCATGTAGTTATGAGTAGAAGACCCGGGGGTTAGCCCTAGGCACAGTATGCTAGTATGATATTCGAGACGAGGTCCAATGGTAGAGGGCCGGTGCCCAAGGAATGGTTTATGTGATAGTTTATACTTTTTGTCTGTGTGATACTTGTATGTGCCTGGTAGGGAGGTGAGTGTGGGCGAGGTCCCGTATCTCACCAATAGCAGAGTGTGGATGGTCTTCCACATCTCAGTAGCAGCAGAGCAGGGGCGAGGCCCAAGTTAGGAAAGGAGTGAGGGTGGGCTGGGCCCGTACCTCACTATCAGCAGGAGTATGGATGGGGTTCCATGACTCATCAGTAGCAGGACAAGGGCAGGGCCCAGAGATAGGCGAGGCCTTAAGACAAGATCCGTTAGAATGTGTCTAGCTTATTTGATGTGATGTGATGTGTTTATGTGCTATTATATGTTAGTGGGCGAGGCCCTGTGACAGGCGAGGCCTAAGTGAAACAGATCTGTATCCGAGCGGGGCTCAAAGCCAGGCGGGGCCTAGAGTGGCGGGGCCGTTGTAGCGGGCGAGGCCCGAGGTAGGGGGCGAGGCCCAGGATAGGGGGCGTGGCCCAGTATGTGCAGTATGTGGTTATGCATGGTATGTGGTAGGGTGGGGAACTCATTAAGCTTCGTGCTTACGGTTTTCAGTTTTGGTTTCAGGTACTTCCGGTAGCGGATGATGGAGCTCGGGATGATCGCATGGCACACACCGTAGATTAGTCAGCCTGGGAATGTTTTACTCTGATAATGAACATGTGTTTTGAAAAATAATACTCTGTGTATGTTTTGAAATGATGATTTTACTTTAAGTAATATTTTATTAAAAGAAATTTTTAGTCTTGAATTTTTGGTTCGTTACATCGAGGATGAAGTTTGATTAAATTGGGGGAGAATTATAACATCTTGATTCCACCTATTTACATTAAAACCCCTTATTAAGAAAATCGTTTGTAATTTGGAGTTCAGGGGTATTTTTGTAATTTTGGGAACTATGTGTGTACGCTGGGAGTACACGGGTTATACTGAGTACGCTAGGCGCACGTTTGGTATGTAGGGCATACATGGACAGGATGCAAACTTTAAATTTTTTAGGGTTTGGACCTTATTTAAACTTCCTTAACCCCAAGACTCTTTCCTCTCATCAGCATCCAACCCTCATTCTAAAAGTGTGGAGCACCTTGGATCCAAAAAGAAAAAGAGATCATTCTAGAAGTGTGGAGCACCTTGGATCCAGAAAAACATCATCATTGGACACTCTTTGATTTTGTTGACTTTTGACTTTGACCAGGGTTTGACCAATTTTGACCTAAGGGTATTTTGGGTATATTAAATATATGTTAAGTTTAGTCAAGTTGAAATGAATAAGTGATTGTTAGAGCTGATGGTTGGAGCAGTGCCATGCTCAACAATCTTTTCAAACTATGAGGTGAGTTTTCCTCACAGTACTTGTGGGTCGGATGCACCAATGCCAACCTACTAGATTATGTATCCTGGTATATAGGATGTTGTTATGCTGTAGTGATCTATTAAATCTATATCCTGGTACATAGGATGTTGTTATACGATAGTGATCTGTAGATCTGCCTATTTGTCTGCTAACTAGTTATATGTTTTTTGTTGCTAGTTATATGATATTTGTTATGTATATGTCTACATGATATGGTGGGTTTGCGATTATGCTGCTTTGTGCTATCAGTTAACAGACCGGGGCATTCCAACCTAAAGGTTGTGGGCCGGGGGTAATTCAAATAAGAGGTTGTGGACCCAGGGGTAAGCCAACTGAAAGGTTGTGGGCAGGGGGTAAGCCAACTGAAAGTTGGTGGACCCGATATTTGTCTGGTTATATGTTTATGTGGTGGTACTTAATGGGAACTCACTAAGCTTTGACTTACATTATTAGTTTATTGTTTCAGATATTTCAGATGATTGTGGCAAGACAAAGATGTGCTCATGCACATCCTTCAAATTTAGGTTATTTGGATTTTGGAACACTTTGATAATTGAATAACACTTCTGAGACAATGGTTGTGTAAACATTTATGGTTATTGGGATGTTTTTTTGAAAAATTTAAATTTACTCTGATTTTCTGGATGTTACCGTTTAACATTGTTACATTTCATTAAAGAAAATTAAATTGTTAACTAATTCATTGAATTATTATAAGTGCAATTTTGTTGGAGCATAAGGGTGGTAAAGTGAAACTTTTATATAACACTTATGAAAAGAAATATTGAGATGGGTGGCATGCATAATAAAATATTGAACCAAGGGACCATTAATGTAACTTCAGTTAGAAAAGCAAATTAATATAACATCTCCTGATCATCCAACCAATTGAGCTTCCTTCTTCACCTGTGAAATGCTCCAAGCCACAAGAAGCTTACGCCCGTTTAGGGCGATGTTGACGCGTAGAAAGGCTATGTCCCGTCAATTTTTACGTGTAAAAATGATATCATATCAGGTAGCCTAATCGCCATCACGACTCCGTCAAATTTGATGGATTAATTTGGAATTTTCGAGTTCTTATCCTAAATTTTTCCATAATGGCATAAAATGCCCCTCACCGCAAAAGTCTTGGCAAATAAGGTTTTCAACTTTGACACTTTTAGTCCCTAAACCTAAAATATATTCCATTTTAGGCTTTAGATTATTTCCAATTTATTTATTTTATTAACATTTGTGATTAATTATGTTATTTTTATAAATATTAGTTATTATATATATATATATATATATATATATATATATATATATATACACACACACACACACATAATATTTTAATTGTTTTTTTTAAATAAATTTGACGAAATGGAAATTAAGCGTTATAGAAGGTCTGAAAATAGTAAACCGCACCATTTGAGAAGTCCACATCAACCCACTACATACACAAATGGGACGTCAATTGTGGAATATTAGCATTATTTTAGGTATGTCAGAGTTTGAATTCTTGACACCGTATATGAATTAAATTTCAGGCATAAACCACTAAGCTCTCATCTTAGTAGAAAAGAATTTTGTAACTCCCTACCATTGCCCCCCTCAGACGGTCATTACCCTAGTGCTAAGCCTTGATCATAACCATGGTTCTAAAAAGCTCGTCATGGAAGGCCATGGCTCCAAGCCTTGTACCTGCCGTTAAGCTTTACCAAAACACCGCATTTACTCATGTGTGTATATAAAAATGAATAATAATTGCAAATACATATAAAAATATTAATCATATACAAAATTGTCGCCTTATATCACGCCTTACAACGACGGGGCTCGCCAATGCTCAAAAAAGCTTGAGGCTTGAAATTTCCGCCAAATCACATCTTACGTTATTTAGAACCTTGATCGTAACTATACCTTAAGGGTTCAGATTTGAGACTTGCATTGCCCATATACTTTTTGGAAAGCTACTTCTATACATATGATGAGTTTACTTGATAAAATTAGCTAGTAGCAGGTTGTGGGTTATAGGTAGTTAGTAACTGGTAGCGTTTTGTTAAATGCTATGCGAGGTAACTTCTAGATTTGGATTGATTTGTTGAAATTAAACATTAAAATCTTGCATTGCAAAACAACTTTTTGCTCAAAACGTAGCATTTTGTCAAACAGAGGTTTTTTATTCAAAACAGATCATTTTGTCAAATGCTAAAAACTACAAGTTCGCAAACACTTTGTGCAAAACACAACTTGTCGTATACTAAAGTGATATGATTAGCAATCTAATAAAATACAAACTGTATATAAAAGAATCACATAAAATTACTGTAACGTCCCAAACCTTTTAAATAAAAATTTTGTTTTAAACTAATCAAACAACCATTCATTCATTTGAAAACCCATCATAGTTTAAAATATGTCATACAATTATCAAAGTACATATCAATAAAATCATGTGGAATACTGGTGGATGCGATACAATCATGTCAAGCTCTTCCCATTAGAACCGGAGGTACTTGAAACCATAAACATAAACTGTAAGCACAAAGCTTTGTGAGTTCCCCAAAATACCTCATACCATACATACATATCAACTTGTAGCTATATGAGTCTATTTTACCCTCGGGTTTATCTCACCCCCGAGTCTATTTCAACTCAATCTATATTTTTCTACCGTACGAGTCTATTTCAACTCAATCGTAATTTTTCAACCGTACGGGTCTATTTCACCCCCAGGCTATTGCACCCCACATAGAAATTGATCGAGGTCGTTGTCTCAATCAAAAATAAACCAACTAGCCTAAGTAGATAGGGTAAGTCGGCGTCGAATCCACGAGGAGCTTGTGGTCAAACTTTCTGTTAAAATAGTCAAATGGAAAAACTAATGCTTGCAATTGTCACGAATTCAAATTAATCCAAAATAAACTAAACAACTAGAATCTTTATGTTGCAAAAGGTTGTTATAGCAAATACTATGAATGAGAAAACAAGGTACTTCCTGTTCAGTTGATGGTTGGACAAACATGTTTTCTTCCCTTAAATTCCAATTTAATTACCTAGACATAATTAAGTTTGACTCACATTCAATATATAATTATGGGCACACAAAATGTTGATCCAACTAATTATCTTACTCCCTATGTCTAACTGGATTAGTAACAACTAGTCGTTTGGCGATAATGTGTCTTATGATTACCTATTACAATGTTGCGCGTTTAATACTACATGTTCGGAATAATGTATGTGGATTCTTCTAGCCATCTTAGTTCCTAAACTACTTAAATTCGGAATGATTAGTCAATTAACAATACACTATCTTAGTTGCAATATCACATAATAACAAAACCCAACTCCAATTATTGTAAATAAAAATTAAAACTTAAAGCATAGAACAATGATTGAAATTGATTGGAATAAAAGTAATAATCAAATCGTGTTCATCCTAACATCTTACAACATTTCTGAAAGTAACCTACGTGCTTTAGTCTTCCATAACAATCAAAAAGCACACAAATTGAATAAAAACAATGGAATTCATACTAAAATTCATAAACAAACTTGAAATCATAAAACTAATAAATTCTATTGATCAATCAATCATGGAACGATGAGACCTTGGAGAATAAGTAACCAAATCTGGAGTTTGATGAAGATCCACCGGTTGAACGATTTCAATTTTTGAATGATGATGAACTTGGTGATTTGTAGCCGCGAATTTGGAAATTGATGATCAAAAAACACGTTTGGAGAAGGTTTGAATGTCTTTGGAACCCTCCAAAACTGTGGAAAATCATAGGGGAGAAGTCCAAAGTTGATTTGGGTTTAATCTCCCTTAAATAGGTGCTGGAAAATTGATTTTCAGGTCTTTTTCCGTGTCAGCGTCCTAGTAGGCGTCCTAGACGTCAGGTAGGACATCTAGGCGTCCTTCATGGCGTTTTAAAGGCTTTTTGTCGTCATTGATTTGCACTTGAAAATAACCTGAAACGGGTAGGCGTCCTAGGAGGCGTCTTAGACGCATTCTAGGACGTCCCTAATCTTTGTTGCCCCTTTTTTGGTGATGAAAACGGTAGAATCAGCAAAAACACAAAACATGAAAGTTGTAGGAAATTTTGTCTAGTTTCCATAACTTATTCATTCATGTCAATTAGAGCTCTAGATCTTTATATATGATCAAAACATTGAAGAGTGGTCAAATTTCTCAGCACCATTTTTCTTCATTTTTTTAGCAATTCGTCTCCCATTCTTGTTAGCTTCATTTTGCTTGTTTTTCTTGTAGGTTTCACCCACTTTTAGTACTACATATTGACCTACATATAAAGCTCAACAACTCATCAAAGTAGTGCTATTCTCTGATAATTATACATCCATTCAACAAATATATGACAATTTAGTATATGCATAAAATAGACTTATCAGAAATAACATACAAGCATATCAATAGAAGTCACGAAGACATCAAATATATAATATACAGGTCTATATCACCAATATATATAACAAACAGGTCTATTTCACCCCTTATATATATATATATATATATATATATATATATATATATATATATATATATAATAAAACTGGTTTATTTCATCCCTAGGTCTATTTCACCGTCTATACATAAGCATTCAAACCTATTAGCAAGAGTCACAAAGACTGCTAGCATCTTACATACATAATCGAGTGGGCCGACATTGGTGCCTTTGACCGACGAGTATAGTGAAAAGACTCACCATTCAGTTGATACTCAGTTGTTCCTGCTCTCATTGTCAGAAATATTGATGCTACGCAATACTTAGACAATTACACAAGGTAAACCCTCACCTTTTCTTCCAAAACTAGGAGCTTGATCAAAAGTCAACTCAAGTAAAAAGTTAACAGTCAAAGTCAACGGTCAACGTTGACTTTAGTCAACCACCACGTTGTGGCCCTCATACATCGATACAATTAGGATTTTCCGAGTCGCCACATCGTGGGAGCTGGGTTTCCGACAACTTAATGGGTTAAGTTGTTTTCTTGGATCCAAGAGCTCCAAAGTTCAGATCTGGTCTGATACATGGTCTAGAAGAATAAAGTTATTCCAAAAAGGTCAAAATTAAAACCCTAGGTTCCTAAAAGGGCTAAACAAGACATATTTTCATCCATTAAACACTTATTCCAAAAAGTCCTTAGCTAATTAACTCCATATGGGTTTCAAACACCAAAAATAACATAAAAGTTGGTGCTTTACAAACCTGCATGTCTTGAAGCCATAATGAGTCAAAATAAGGGTTTTTCATAAAAATATTATGCATGGCCCGAAGAATCAACTATATTTCATATTCAAAACAAAAATCATATCAAATGTCTAGAGATTCATAAAGTTGCAAACTTTATGAAGTCTCACCACTCCAACTAACAAGAGCAAGAAGATTATGTGCTAAAACTCAAGATTTATCAACCGAACATGGTAAATATAGAGTCTCGGACACTTACAAAGGTACATAAGAGTCCTAGGGTAAAGAATGGACACTTGCTTGGTGTTTCCATTTAAGAACTTCCAAGAACACGAAAAAGAGCTTCAACAATTAAGAAAGGAGGTTAGGGTTTCTTCAAAGCTTTAGGAGGATGATAGAGGTTGAGGGTGAGCAAACCCTAACCTCCTCATTCCTTTATATAGGGGTCCAACCTGGACATCTCGGGTTTCATTAAATCACCTTCCACGTCGTGGTGGGTCATTAAACCCCACAGTCATGGAAACATTCGCGATGTCGTGGTGAAGATCCACCACATTGTGGCCACCCAAGAATATTACTTTCAAATTAAAGTATTAGCCTGTACCTCACACGGGTGTTACAATGATATGTAAAATTCAAATTTACACTCTAATTTACTTTTAACATAACCAATGTATATTACCCACTCTTTATGTCCAATTTAAAATTTGGATCTTTAAGTAACCTTTCATTCTCGTCCGGAGGATTTGTATTCGTTGCCAACTATGTCGGTTTTTTTTTTGTATACTACATTTCTTTAAAAGATATATCAGTTGGACTAAATGGTAACTCACAGATTCCTTGCTTGCAATTTCCTCTTGCCTTATACGTATCTCATCATACTTCCTTTTTAACTCATTTTCTTTATTTGTGATATCCTGTAAGCAGCAGGGCCGGCTCTACATTATGAAAAACTAAGCAAGGGCTTAGGGCCTCCAATTCTAAAGGGCTCCCAATTTCAAAGTTTATTTTGTTATATATATACACTTATTTTTGGGGATATAAAAACAAGTTGAAGTTTGGCTTGGTGGTAAAAACATTGGTTTATAAAACTAAATGTCTCAAGTTCAAAACCCTTTGCTTACTTAAAGGCCCCTAATTTTTTGATTTGCTTAGAACCTCTAAAGTAGTTGAGCTGCGCCTAAGCAATAAAGAATGAATATTGAATAAAGAATGAATTTTTGAAATAATATTAGTGGTTAATATAACACAGAAAGAATAGTTGAACCCACTTCTTCTTTAGAATCCAAGAAGGATGTTTTTGTATCGAGATTGTGTTTTTCTTGTTTAAGGGATTTAAGTTCCTCTTCGATGGTTAATTTTGAAGGCTACAACACCTTTTCAAAGCGACTTATTTACTCGGTTCTTCCAGAGTTAAATTCTTCCCTTTGATTTAACAAACCTTATCAAGGAGTTATGTATTCGATGACTGGCTACACCACCTCCACCAAAAATACTTTTACTTCCTATAATGGATGATCCTTTAAGTGATTGAACAGTGTATACACAACTTCTTGGCAAATTAAACTTATGTCGCATACAAGACACAATCTTTCATATATAGTTAAATATTTGAGTCAATTTAATCAACCGAGTCAAGCTCATTATGATGTAACTCTCCACATTTTACAATATCTTAAAGGGACAACTACTTAAGGTTTCTTTGTTTTTTTAAAAAAGGCTACTTTTAACGTTTAAACATATTGTGAATATGATTGGGTTGCAAGTCTATCCCAAGAAGATCGGTCTTTGGTTTCTTTATTCTATTTGATGGCAATCCCATTTCCTGAGAGTGAGAGTATAAGGTATGGGTCATGTTGCATCTCGTTGTTGCTGAGGTAGAGCATCTTCAACGCCGTTAAGAAGCATCAACACCACCTCCTTTTCTTGTTGTATCTAGTTGTGTTGCTTCTTGTTGTGGTCATGACTAGATGCAACGTGATTTTCTATTGGTTGCCTAAATTGTCTCTCTCTATCTCTCTCCTCTTAACATGATGTTATAACACCATGAACACCACCCCCTCTTCTTGTTGCTTCTTGTCATAACACCACTTCATGTTGCCCATACCGTATGCTCTGAAAATCAAAGAAACAATTTACTGTATCTCTTCTATCGGCTGAAACCAAATACAAATCCATACACATGTATGTAGTTTTCTTTATGAACTTCAAGTTGTAGCCGAGTACACAGATCCCACCAAACATAGCTATTTAGTATATATATTTTCTTATTCAGTTGTAATTGAATCTTAGGTTTCATTTTTCATTGCATTTCATAAGTCTTCTTTTTAAAATTTGAATTTTAGGTATCATTTATTAGTCAGCGTTTTCTGGGTACTCCTCCACCGGAAAATTGGTCTACACCTTGTCTCCTCTATAATGAATATTGGCATCGTCGTAAGCTCCATCGTAATTTCAGTCAACGCCAATGGCGGATGTAATGTATTATTAGTGAGCCCACTTAAATGTGTGTGTCACCACTTATTATGTTAAACAACTTTTTTTATTTTTGCAATAAAAACTTAGGGTCTATCCCCACTAAATATTTGATGGCACCCACATTTGAAATTCCAGTAATATTTTATGCATGACTTTCTCTTCTAATCTAATCTAGTAATTCATTCACCATTTCCTGTCGACTTTGGATGAAAAAACTCATGATGAGCCATCTTCCATCTTTGGTTGTAGGCTGGCGTCACTCTCTATAGACGTTACTCTGATTCTGTTGGACTACTAAGAACTGAGAACATGTGTCTTAATCAAAAAAGAGTGTTGTATTAGAAACTCAAGTGTATTCCTCCTTAATAAATGAATGTTTTTTTTGCCAAATGTCAATCTTTCATGAGTTTTGATACTTGTCATTTTGTGGTATTTTTGAAATAAATATTATCCACTTGTTAATTTTTGATTTATTTCAATTTTAAAAATTAAAATCATATATTTATATATGTAAAATATTAAATATCATATATATGATATTAAATTGTAATAAATATGTTTATTTTTATTTTTATTTTAAAAGTTGTACATTAAAAAATATTTTATATTTATACTTTAATTTAATGTTTTTTTTAAATAAACCCGTGTAATACACGGTTCTCACACCTAGTAAGTCTATTAAATAGTATCTATTTAAAATCATAATTAACTAATTGTTTGTATTAATAAAATGTTTTGATTACATTGTTTTGAAAAAATATTAGTTATATATATATATATATATATATATATATATATATATATATATATATATATATATATATATATATATATATATATATATATATAAAACTAGTCAAACGTCAAAACTAGTTAAAATAGAATAGAGTGTAGATATAAAAAGCCATCGGAAAATTAACAAAACTTTACTCTTATTTATTAAGAATAAATAGGTGCAAAAAGTTCAATGTTATCAGATTCAAATGTAGCACATTTTTTTCTTTTGGAAAATGCTTAATTTCTAAGTGATGATTATTAAGTCACCATACGGATAGTTTGTTCTTTACTCAAAATTTTCTTCTAACAATTAGTTGTTCATTATTTACAGGATAAATAGGTAAATCCTCCCATTTATATAAGTAGATTCATGGAGATTTCCAATAATTACTGCTTTTACAAAATTCAAAAGATTAACTTTGCTTCATAAAACATAAATTGAATGTATCTTAATTTATAAAATAAGATTAATTTCATAAATAAATAATGAATTATTCTATCTAAAAAAACATAATTTTTATAAAAAAATATTATTAAAATTAAAACAACTGAAATTTTGTACACATAAATTATTAGTATATCAATGGTTCTTAATACTATTTTATGAAAATAGTAAAAATAATTTGTTAGTTCATTTTTTATTATCATTAGACAAAATTGCAAAAATGGTCCCTGTGGTATGCAAAATTTTGAGGTTTTAGTCCAAACAGTGACTTTTTTGGTTTCGTAGTCCTTTTGGAGTGGTTTGTATGTGAAAATGGTCCCTCCGAAAACTGAAATGACTATAATACCTTTGGCGTATTTATTTTTCATTTTTCTTTCATTATTCTTAAAATTTAATATTTATTTATTTATTTTAACAATTAAAAAAATAAAAAAGGGCCCACCTCTCTCTCTCTCTCTCTCTCTCTCTAAAACCAGGTCCTGCCTTGAACACGAACGATCGGGGATGGACACGAACGAAACTAGTCAAAAAATCGAGGGCACCGGTGGGGGTCAAACAGATCGCGGCGAGGGGAGAAGGGGTTCGTCGAGACCGACGATTCCTCCTTGGCCTTATTGATTTCATCGTTGGCAGCCACATATCAAGGAAGGTGAAGTAATTGCAGTCGATGACAGTTTTGGTGTGGTCGGTAAATACCGAGGAGGGGAAAGGAGTCGATATTTATCGAGCTTTCCTTGGTCCTCTCACCTGTTCGCTGGCAACAATAAACCGAGAGAAACAAAACAACTGAAACTTTCGACATTTAGGGGTGTTTGGTAGCTCCAATCGACTAAAAAGAAGGAAGAAGGGGTAGGTTTTCGTTGGTGGACTGTGAATTAGAAAGGGAGGTGGAGGCGGCGGCGGCGGTCGTCGTTTGTGGTGGTGTGGGAGGCTGCTCCAGCGGCTTCCCTTGGTTTCCTTCATGCTGATCCAGTAGCGCACAAGCAGAAGTAAATCCGCAGCAGCAGCTGGGGTGTTTGTGGTGGTGAGGGAGGCTTCTCCAGCTCTCTCTCTCTCTATCTATCTATCTATCTATCTATCTATCTCTCTCTTCGTCATCACATATTCTTCATATGTACACATTTCATATATATAAACACTAAAAATTTAGAAAACGCACACATAATGGACTTTCAACTTAAAGGCATACATATATCACCCAGATACTTCTGTGATTCCGATTCCAAAACGTGACATAATTTACCCTGTTTTGATTTCCCCCAAATCCATATGGACCCATCGATTCCGACAGTTGCAGAAACAACACATATGCAAATGGAGCAACTTCTAGGGTTCTAATGGATTCAGATCTTCATAATCAACGGCAACAACAACATCAACATTAATTGCAACAGCAGGGGCAGGGGCAACAAACTATGAACTCTGGTTTGATGCGATACAGATCAACACCAAGTTTATATTTCTCAAATTTGATAAACAGTGACATGTATGAAGACGAAGATGCTGACCCATTCTTCAACCCTCGGGCATAATACCCCGAAACGGAACGCATTTTATCGATATTCATCTCCGAGGATGGTGATAATTCAAGCTCTCATCAGAATATAGGTCAAATTCGGGGAAACGACCCCCCCCCCCCTCAATTTATGGATCCTAAAAAGCAAGAACGAGCGAGATCCATGGATCAATTTGGAACTAATGATGGCAGTGTACCAGATTTATCAAAGGGGTTTGAAAATCGAATGGCTTTCTCATCAGTTTCACATTCATCTTTGATACCTTTGTCTCTTATCCCTAAAAACGAAGGCAAAACCATGGGAATGAGTGGTGCTTGTGTACACAACAATGGAGGTTTTGGTCAAGCTCATCCAAGAGCTACTGGCTATGGCTTCCCTGGTAGTTCTTACAGAGCTTGGAGAAAGCGATCAAAGACACGCCCTTCTAGGAGATATATATATATATATATATATAGAGAGAGAGAGAGAGAGAAAGAGAAAGAGAGGTGGGCCTTTTTTTATTTTTTTAATGGTTAAAATAAATAAATAAATATTAAATTTTAAGAATGTTAGGTCTAGTTAGTGTTGCGTCTTGGGCTCGTTAGCTAGTCCAGTTTAGTCTCCGGTATGGGCTTGTCCATCCGTGAGTTATTTTGTAGGGTTTATTATTTATAGATGCTTGCATGCATTCTAGAACGTAAGATTTGATAGAGATTTTCATAGCTTCACGTTCTTATTCTTTTGTAACCCTAATATCCTCTACAGCGGAAGTTCTTCATCGAGCTCTACTGAGGATTGAGTTAATTGAATCATTCAACTCATTCAGAATCCATTCTAGTGTTTTTATCTCACTGTTATTACATTCTTGATTCGCCTGTTATAAGATCTAATCGATCAAGAGTTTTATAAACTCATCAATTGGTATCAGAGCAGGAGGCTGTGTAATTCATACACATCTCTTCTGTGAAAGAAGTGATTAGGGTTATTCCGCATTAACTGATATTTATTGAGCCGTCACTCCATAATTGACGTATCTCATTATTTATTCGTTTTGCCCTAATATTACATATTACAAGTCTGATCTTGCAACAGGTTAAACGATCAAGCATGGACGATTCTCAATCTAATCCTATCAACATCTCAAACAGTATTGGATCAACAACAAAGATTCCAATTCTTTACACTCAAGATTACGAGGTATGGGCACATCATTTTGAAGACTATGTCATCGGATCTGAAGATAATGGGTATCTTATATGGGAAGCTATTGTGTCTGGACCATTTGCTCATTCAGGAACATCTAGAATTATTAAAACTCAGAAAGAGTATAATGATCTGTTAAAAGATGTGACAGACGTTGCTCAAGACGAAAAAGAGAAGTTTCAGTGCAACATCAAAGCATTGAGACTGATCCGATTCGCTCTTCAGTCTGACACGTTTAGGTTGGTGAGTTCCTGCAATACAGCTAAAGAAATCTGGGATCGGCTGCGAGAGCTGTATTCTACAGATGAAGATTTGGAACACTCAATTCAGACCTTGCTTTTGTCTGAGTTTGGTGAGTTCAAGCAAAACTCCGATGAGTCTGTTACACAGACGTTTGATCGCTTCAATCATCTTCTCAACAAGATGATCAAACATGATATCGAAAGGAAGCTGATTGAACAGAATGTCACCTTTCTGAATGGCTTAAGATCCGAATGGAGAGCGGTTGTGTCTACAGTTAAAGCTCACGAGCAGTTCAAGTCATATTCGCTGGCGAAACTGGTGGGAATTCTGAAATCCCAAGAAAAGATAGTGATGCAAGAGAAGAGTGTGGTCTCAAATTTGGGGTCCTTGGCCCTCCTGTCTAAAAGCAAGAATGTAGTAGAAGATGAAGATCTGAACCTGGAGGACTACGATCTAACTTCAGAAGATTATGCTATGATGGTGTCCAATCCAAAAAGGTTCATCAATAAGAGGTTTCCTACCAATAAGAACCGAAATTGGCAGGGAAGCTACAGTTCAGAAAAAGTAAGGGCGGAGCCGAAGACTGAGGAACCAAAGAAAGAGGCGAAGGTTGAAGGAGATTCTGGTGTCAGCTGCTATTACTGTGGAGGAAAGAATCATTACGCCAAAGATTGTGTTCTGAAGAAAATGGCAGAGAAAGATGAGGAGAAAGATCAAGAGGCAATCCTGATGAAAAATCTAGAAGAGATTAAGAGAAAGAAAGCTGCTACTAATCCTTCTATGAATGCTCTTATTGTACAGGGTTCGGCAGAGGATGACGAGTTCGGTGGCGTACAGGTGTGGTCGACCGACTCAGAAGATGATGAGGTGAGAAAGCCTTCTCATGGAAAAGTGTATGTAGCAAGAGGTGGTGAAAGCAGTGGAAAGTGTCTAATGGTGACTGACATATCTCACATGAGGGGATACAATACAGATGGTGGAAATGAGGACACCAAGGAGCGAGAGGACTTATGCTTCACAGCAAAACCTCTCAGTGTGTAGATCAATGAACTTGATGAATTGATCAAGAAGGTACAATCTCTTTTTATTTCATTCAAAATTCCACAGAAGCCATATGAAAAGGAATTAAATAACTTAAATTCAAGAATCTCAAATCTGGATAGTTGTTTAACTCAAACACGGGTCACCAATTCTAACCTAACTGACCAAATAAGCAGGGTGTCATCCAAGAGTGAGGATCGAAGGATGTGGATTGAGCAGAAGGAGTCGGAGCTGATTAAGTCTAAAGATGAAAACATTTATTTGCAAAAAGACAATTTGAAACTTTTAAAACAAAGAAATGTTTTTTGTTTGATTGCTAAAAGACTTTATGCTAACATTACTCAACTGCATCTGAATTGTGAAATAGGGCAGAAAATACATCGCATGATTTTACCCTTCCTTGAGTTTAAGGAGGATGAAATCGATGCTGAAGCATACAACTGTGAAAGTGTTGTATCGTCTGATGATGTGAATCCTACTTATATGTACGGTCTGGACAAAATAGAATCTTTTATAAAGTCCATAGACCATAAGGACATGCTGAAAAATCTTTTGGATGAAAACGATAAGCTGAAACTAAGGACCGAAACCATACAAAAATTCGACTCATTGAGTGCCAATTTAAGTTCAGAAAATAAAATTGATGTTGAAAACACATCTGAACTTAATGAGGACGATGATATGAGTGAAATTTCTGTAGAGGTTGAAGTTGACTGTTCTGAGTTTGTCAAGAGCACACCCGAAAATCACAAAAATCTAATTTCTGAAAATTCTGTGGAATTCGCTCGTTTGTCCAAAAATAAGTCCCTGGCCCTCAAAGAAAAAGCTCTTGTGTTTCAGAAGGTTAGAACTACTCCAAATCAGGTATATAAAGTTACAGGAGTAACCGAACATCAAACAGCCGAACTCACTGCCATAGTGAACGAAGATAACGCAGATGGCTGCGATGAGTTCTTCTGGTCAGCTCCTATAGATAATGTAGTCGAAAAAGTTGTTCTGTCAGAGCGAACGTCCTGGAAAACCAAAGGAAGATATGTACCAGAGCCGCTGAATAAGCCTGACAATTTTGACGTGCCAAGTACAAGTGGCACAAAAGAAATACTTGTAGAAGAAGTCACCTCCACAAGAGAAACCTCATCTACGAAGAGCGAACCGGCTGTCAAGAAGCTAAAGCAAAAGGCTAATATCCATAGACAACCGAAACAGGTGAAAAATCAAAAGCAGCAAAGAAACCTAAGATACAAAAAGAATCTATCTGAGCGAAAGCAGTTTTGGCGCTCTCAAAACACTCATTTCTCTTATCCTGATAAAAATTCAAAGTCAGAGAAAAATACTTTCAGACCGCATGAGGAATAGAACCGAAAGGTTAGGTTCGGTCCTGAGAGCAACAACAACCGAAAGGACAGATTCGGTCCCGAGAGCAACAGCAACCGAAAGGATAGGTTCGGTCACGAAGGCAAAAGCTACCGAAGGTCCAGGTTCGGTTCCTCAAATGACCAAAAACAAAAGGGTCATTTAGAACCTCAAGTCAGGAAAAACTCCCAGTCTAAATTCACTCGTTCTAATTCTTCTCATTCTCAATTCTCTTCTAAACCCAATTCTGTTCCTGCACAAAATTCAAAATCATCAACGAACTTGAAAGGAAAATCAAAGATTTCCTCAATCCAGGAAGACCGAAAGCAGAGTAATGCCCAAACACCAAAATCTGAAACAAAAACGTCTGTAACTAACCCTAACAAAATCAAAGTTTTCACTATTAAGAGGAAAGATGAAACAACATTAATAAAAAGAACATATCTTGTTGATGTTTCTCTTACTATTCCTGTGCCTGTGAAAGGCTCACGTGGACCCAAGAAACCTTGGGTTCCTAAATCTGCTTAATTTTTGCAGGTTATAAGTGACGAGCAGTTCGACGAAGAATGGTACATTGACAGTGGCTGCTCACGTCACATGACAGGAAGGAAGGAAGAGCTAAGGGAGTTTCGATCTCTTCAAAATGGTGGGAATGTCAAGTTCGGCAACAACTCTTATGGAACGATAAAGGGTTATGGGATGATAACCAATGGAGACTTTACAATAAGAAAGGTGGCGTACGTTGAAGGGTTGCAACACAATCTCATCAGTGTATCTCAACTGGTGGGCGGTACCGGTCTCAAGGTTTCATTCGACGACAAAGGTTCAGAGATTATAGAGAAGAAATCCAACAAGGTCATTCTTAAATCAGACCGAAAAGGCGAAATGTTTCCTCTCAATCTCAAACCAATCAAAGGAAATCCAGCTATATGTCTTTTTTCCAAAGCTCATTCTGACGAAACCTGGTTGTGGCACCGAAGGCTCTCACATCTCAACTTCAAAGACATCAACAAGCTTGTCACCGGAGGTCATGTTCGGGGTCTCCCCTTGCTCAAGTTTGATCGAGAACACTTGTGCGCTGCATGTGAAATGGGGAAACAAAGTCGTCAAAATCACCCTTCTATTATAAACACAAAAGTTGTTGAACCACTTAAGTTGCTTCACATTGACTTGTGTGTTCCATCATCAATCGAAAGCATTGGCGGTAGCAAGTATACTTGTAACACCCAAAGTTTTGAAGGCCAAGAAAGGAAAGAAAACCCTAAGTTTAGGGGTCGAATCGGCGAGTCCAAGGAGGGACTCGGCGAGTCCGAGCGGGATCCGGGTCGACGAGTAAGTAACCGACTCGGCGTGTCGGCCAAGGTGACTCGACGAGTCTGGTCTGTGCCTGGAAAACCCTAAATTCGGGACTTGGAGCCTATATAAACGTCTTAATCTTCTTCCTAGGGTTCCTTACTGCCTCTTTAGCCCTGGATACCAAACCCTAGCCGTCATATCCATTGATTGAGCCAATTATTGCCTTGAAGAGTGCATTAAGCTTGGAGAAAGAAGAAGAACCTTGAGAGTGCAAAAAGGGGGCTGTAGATCCGGGATTAGGAAGACATTTCTGAGCTTTTGGAGGTAATAAGCTAGTCCTTGGACTCCCTTGCACCTAGATCTATGTGTGTGTTAGGCATTCTTGGCATGATAGTAACCATTCCGAGCTAGAAGTCCAAATCTGAGGTTGCTGCCTCATATCCATGCTTGTTTTGGTCTAGTGTCCCATAAAGTATCTGCCCTTGAGCTGATTATGGAGCCTTCTTGCCTTAAACCCTAGTTTATGGTGTATTTTGCTTAGATCTCCTTCTCTACACGTAAAGTTTGCAACTTTACGTGAGGAATAGGCTTGGGAAGGGTAGACCTACAAATTTGAGTCCCTGCATGACTCAAAAGTCCTCTGCATGTATGAAGGACCGGGTGGACTCGGCGAGTCCTTTGAGTGGACTCAGCGAGTAGCTTGAAGATGAGGAGGAACTCGACGAGTGGGATGAACAGCTCGTCGAGTCGGATGAAGTTGGGCATGAACTCGGCGAGTTGGAAGAACAACTCGGCGAGTTGGATGAAGATTGCCTTGTACTCGGCGAGTCTATTCTTGGACTCGGCGAGTCAGGTCGCGGAACCCCAAACCCTTCGAGTTAAGACTCGAGTCAGCGATTCGAGAAAGGACTCAATGAGTTGGACAGGACAGGATTCGGAAATCAGAAGACTCGGCGAGTAAGGGGCTGACTCGGCGAGTCAAGTCGCGATTGGAAGGACTTTGAGCATAAGAACTCGGCGAGTCAGTAAGTGGACTCGGCAAGTAGGGTTGACCTGGAAGGTTGACTTTGACCAGGACTTTGACTTAGACCAGAGTTGGCTTGGTAGTCTTTCGGGGGTCAGTTAGACTCAGTGTCGCATTGTTATTGGTAGCTCGGGGAGCGGGTGGAGCCGGAGTTCAGAGAGTTTCCGGACAGCGGCTAGTGGGATCATCAGCAAGTTCAGCCAGTGCAGGTGAGTTTCCCTTTGTGTGAATGGGTCTAAGGCCACAATGCCGGCCCATGTAGTTATGAGTAGAAGACCTGGGGGTTAGCCCTAGGCACAGTATGCTAGTATGATATTCGGGACGAGGTCCAATGATAGAGGGCGGGTGCCCAAGGAATGGTTTAAATGATAGTTTATACTTGTTGTCTGCGTGATACTTGTATGTGCCTGGTAGGGAGGTGAGTGTGGGCGAGGTCCCGTATCTCACCAATAGCAGAGTGTGGATGGTGTTCCATATCTCAGTAGCAGCAGATCAGGGGCGAGGCCTAAGTTAGGGAAGGAGTGAGGTTGGGCTGGGCTCGTATCTCACTATCAGCAGGAGTATGGACGGGGTTCCATGACTCATCAGTAGCAGGACATGGGCGGGGCCCAGAGATAGGCGAGGCCTTAGAACAAGATCCGTTAGTATGTATTTAGCTTATGTGATGTGATGTGATATGTTTATGTGCTATTATATGTTAGTGGGCGGGGCCCTGTGATAGGCGATGCCTAAGTGAAACAGATCTGTATCCGAGTTGGGCTCGAAGCCAGGCAGGGCCTGGAGCGGCGGGGCCGTTGTAGCGGGCGAGGCCCAAGGTAGGGGGCGAGGCCCAGGATAGGGGGTGTGGCCCAGTATGTGCAGTATGTGGTTATGCATGGTATGTGGTAGGGTGGGGAACTCACTAAGCTTCGTGCTTATGGTTTTCAGTTTTGGTTTCAGGTACTTCCGGTAGCGAAGGGAGGAGCTCGGGATGATCGCATGACACACTCCATAGTTCAGACAGCCTGGGAATGTTTACTCTGATAGCGAACATGTATTTTGGAAACTAATACTCTGTTTATGTTTTGAAATGATGAATTTGCTTAAAGTAATGGTTATTTAAAAGAATTTTTTTTAGTCTTGAATTTTGGGACGTTACAATATTCTTGTTATTGTTGATGATTTCTCACGTTTTACATGGGTGTTCTTTCTAAATCACAAATCTGAGGCTACTCCTAAGCTAAAGATGTTCATCAAGCAGGTTGAAGTGCAACTGAGAAAAGTCGTTGGCAACATTAGGAGCGACAATGGACTGGAGTTCAAGAACAGAGAATTTGAAGACTTTTTGGCAGAAAAAGAAACCAGTCACAACTTCTCAGCCCCCTACACGCCTCAACGGAACGGAATTGTCGAAAGACGAAACCGATCCTTGTGTGAGGCGGCCTGAACTATGCTAAGTTTTGCTTCTCTTCCATTATATTTCTGGGCTGATGCTATTGCTGCAGCATGTTTTACACAGAACAGGTCTTATCTTAACAAGCGATTCTCTCTTACTCCTTATGAGATCATCAATAACAGGAAGCCGAACGTAAAATTCTTCCATGTGTTCGGCTCACGATGTTTCATCTTCAACTCCAAAGAACATCGCAACAAGTTTGACGTTAAAGCTGATGAAGGAATATTTCTGGGATATTCTCTTACATCAAAAGCATACCGGGTCTTAAATAAGCGTTCTAGGAAGATCGAAGAAACATATTATGTTACTTTCGATGATAACTACGTCAAGAAGCTAAAGGCTACTGAAGAAGCAATTGGAGAGATTTTCTCTCAAACAGGTCAGGTCACGGCCACCATTGCTAATTTGTTTGATCAGTTTGTGGAATTATTCGATGAACCTGAGAAAGCTACTCTCTCGGAAGCCAAGGCAGCAGACAACAAAATCAACCATCTAAAGCAAATCGTCGAAGATGCAGCCAAACAAATGGGTGAAGGAGAACAAGTTCCAAACGAACCTCCTCAGCAAGGTACTTCAGTCGAGGGGGAGAATCCATTTCCTTCAAATCAACCGAACTCACACTTTCAGGGGGAGAATTCTATTCCTGCTACACCCGAAAGTCCTGTAGCACCCGAAAGTCCTGTAGCACCCTAAAGTCATGTAGCACCCGAAAGCTCTGCTACACCCGAAAGTCCAGTTACACCTGAGAGTTCTGCTACACCTGAGAGCCCATCAGTCGAGGGGGAGAATTCCGATATGTTTTTCGATGACGATAGTCAATCTGAATTGGAAGAAATGGTCAACGCTGAATTGGATCCATCTTATGATCCAAATTATCCTCCTCTTATTAAATGGACCAGAGATCATCCTGTATCTCAGATAGTGGGTAATGTCTCTGAAAAGGTCCTGACCCGATCTCAACTGAAGGCAAAGCAATCATCTCTATTCTCCAAAGTAGAGTTCTGCATGTATAATTCTTTCGTATCCAAAGTTGAGCCTAAGACTGTCAACACAGCTCTTGATCATTCCGATTGGGTACAAGCCATGCAAGATGAACTCAATGAGTTTGAAAGAAGCAAGGTTTGGCGCCTTATTCCAACTCCAAAAGATGCCTCAGTCGTTGGTCTCAAATGGGTTTTCAGAAACAAAATGGACAAGGAAGGCAATGTAATTCGAAATAAAGCTCGTCTCGTGGTGAAAGGATACTGCCAGGAAGAAGGAATTGATTACAAAGAAACTTTTGCTCCGGTAGCTAGGCTGGAATCTGTTCGAATATTTCTGGCCTATGCTGCACACAAGAACTTGGAGGTCTACCAAATGGACGTAAAATACGCCTTTCTGAATGGAGAACTTGAAGAAACGGTTTACGTGGAGCAACCTCCAGGTTTTGTCAATGAAAAGTACCCAAATCACTGTTATATTCTGGACAAAGCAGTTTATGGTCTGAAACAAGCACCTAGGGCATGGTATGAAATGCTAACTAAGTTCTTAAAGATGTCAAAATTCAAACAAGGTTCGGTTGACCCTACCTTCTTTCGTAAGAAGGAAGGTAACCACCTTATGATAGTTCAAATCTATGTCGATGATATCATCTTTGGCTCAACGAATCCTAGCTTAACAGTTGAATTCAGGAAGCTGATGGAGACTAAATTTGAAATGAGCTCAATGGGTCCGATTAACTTTTTCCTTGGTATAAATATTAGACAGGGACCCGAAGGCATCTTTATCAACCAGGAAGCATACACCAAGACTCTTCTTGCTAAATTTGGCATGATGGGAGACTCAAAGGTCAAAGTTCCAATGGCGTTCGACACCAAGCTCACACCATCCTTGGAAAAACCGACAGTCGACATTACGTTATACCGCCAGATGATTGGTTCTTTGATGTACCTCACTGCTAGCAGGCCTGATATAATGTTTTATGTGTGTTAGTGTGCTAGGTTTCAGGCGAATCCTCGTGAACCACATATGCTTGCAGTGAAAAACATACTCCGGTATCTGAAACGAACCACCTCCCTCGGTCTATGGTATCCATCAAACTCAAGTTTCTTCGTTCAAGCCTACTCAGATGCAAACCTTGGAGGATGTGGTTTAGACAGGAAAAGCACCACTGGAGGCTGCCAATTCCAAGACGGGAAGTTGGTTAGCTGGCAATCAAAGAAACAGACATGTGTTTCTCTGTCTACAGCCGAAGCAGAGTACATTGCAGCTGCCTCCTATACATCTCAAGTGATTTGGACTCAAAGCCAGCTCCGTGATTATGGACTCAATATGAAAAAGATCCCACTATATTGTGATTCAGAAAGTGCAATTAGGATCTGTCATAACTCAGTGCAACACTCCAAGACCAAGCATATAGCACTAAGGTATCACTTTATAAAGGATCATGTGGAAGATGGAAACGTCGAAATTCACTTTGTTCGAACCACTGATCAACTGGCCGATATCTTCACCAAAGCTCTTCCTGAAGCGAGTTTCAATAAAATTCTACAAGGGCTAGGAATGATGGAATCGGAGTCAGTACCAAAAACTACTTCTCAAAACTAAAAGTTGGAAGCAAAATGAACCGAACGTTCGGGTTCGGTTCACGTGTGTGCCAAAATGAACCGAACGCTCAGGTTCGGTCCTATTCTCTTATCTTCGCTTATCACTCAAAGGTAGTTTCTTTGGCTATAAACCTTTTGTATCGTTTTCAAATTTCATCTCTCTTATTTTCAAAGTTTATTTTATTTTATTTTCAAAGTTCTTTTCTTTTTCAAATTTAATTTTTTTTTCAACCGAAATAGACCGAACGCTCGGGTTCGGTTCCAATTTTTTTTTTTGTCTCACTTTTTTTTTGTCTCTCTTTAAATCAAAAATTCCAAAATCTTTTTCTTATTTTTTTAAAATCAAAAACTCCAAAAACATTTTTTTTATTTTTATTTTATTTTTATTTGTACGATTTTTTTTGATCTTATATTTTTGTGTGGCTATTTGTATGGAAATTCTTTCATTAGTTAAGTGTCCCTAGAAGCATGCTGCTGTATGTGTCCAAAGCCTCACCCGATTCTGAATAATAGCCTTACTGACTTGGTATATACAAACCTTGTCTTCCCAATTAGGCTTTTATATTTATTCTAATCATGAGCTACCTTACTCTCTTCTCACATGAGATAAGAGTTTTCTGCTTGGTCCTTATTTTAATAGCAGAGGTACTTTGGTTTCTTTACACCTTCTACACTACTTTTCTCCATCTCATTCGCTTCATAAACATAACCCTTGAGACTCTCAAATATTACCATTGAGGTTTATGGTTACACAATTTCTGTATTCATGATCTTAGCTTCGTGCCACTACGTGCTAAGTGAAATCCACAATTCAATACCTATTATGCATTGACGGTGAACAATCAACTTTGTTCTAGCTTTCACTAACAAATTGACGAACTTATCCATGGGGATGTAACATGAAATCTCTAATTTCTTTTTGTGTGATTCCTATGAAATTGTTAAATCCCATAACATTTCTTCCCTTGGAATCCAGTTTTATTTTTCTTTGAGATTTCACATAAAATATTTTCACAATGCCACTTAGATTCTTTTCAAACCTACATATTCAACAGACTACATTGGTCTCACAAGTACTTCGGTAGATTTCTGTCTTATGTCAAGATTAGGAATTCTAAACTGAAGCAAAAGCCACCCAAATTAGCCTGATTAAAAGAAGCCTTTCAACACTTCTCAATAAGTGTCTGATCGTTATTCAACGGGAAACCAAACAAACACTTTAAGGTCTCTCTTGACTTTGAAGGAAGCGATTCGTGCCCGGGATCCATTGTTTTGTGTCTTTATTGACATCACAATTTCCCACATAGGTGTTGCTTTATTTCTTTTTCTTTTACACACTAAGCACGAAAATCTTTTTGATTTTCCATAATTCTGGTTTCATTACTTACAAGGCAATTTTTTTTGAAAGAGGTGTGGCTCACATTGTTACACGTGGTCAGTTTGCTCTAAGATGACGTTCCCTCTAAAGGGATAAGATGCTGACTCAGGCGGGAGTCCAATCGCTTTGATTTTCAAACGGCGCTTGAATGACAGGCGTGCGAAGTGGAACCGTTTTTTTTTTTAAAACGGCGCCTGATGGGAAGGCGCGTGAATCGGGACAGTTCTTCTCTCTCCTGCGTAATCATCGGGGCTACCAATTGTCACGCATCAATCACCTCCGAAAAACCCTTCATATTTCCTTCGAAGATTTGGGAATGAATTCTTCTCTCTCCTTTAGCCACAGTATAAAAGGTAATCTTGACCATTATTTACCTCTTTACTGCACCCAAAATTCAGAGAGCAAGAAAAGCTTTGAGAATTCTACTGTTCATCATCTCTCCCAACTTCTTCACTTCAATGGCGGACTCATCATCTGTTCATGCCACTTCCCACATCTTGCCTATTTGTCCTTAACAGAGTCTGATCATCGATCTTACTCCACATGTTTATGATGCCTTCATGTTCCCGATCATCGAATGCCTCAAATACTCGTCGCTTGCTCCCGCTCTCACCAAAGCTGAAGCTGTTCCAATGGAATGCTTATCCCAAATCTTTGCCACTGCTCATTATGATAAGTATGTCGATAGAATTTTCTTTGACATTCTTGACCACAAGGCATCAATCTCCAAGCAGCGATTCTGCTCACTTTTAGGGTTTGAACCCGATTCATCTAGGGTTAATCCTGAATCCATTCCGGTGGGTCACCTGTTTTCTATGTTTTATAACATGGGATACACCGAGGTTTTGACGACGGTCACTAAGTTCAAGAAATCATGCCTGCCTCCACAATGGAACGGGTTATTTACGGTGCTATTCAAGGGGTTATCAGAACGCAGTGCCGGTTCAGACGGAGCGAGTCGTCTGTTCATCACGATTCTTTATGGGGTATACAACGGTATCAACCTCGACTATGGGTCGGTGTTATGGCAGCAACTGATCTAGAGCCTTGCATCCACGTCTCGACACTTTGAGATTTCCTACGCTCGCTTCTGGACTCCAGTCACAAAATGGGTGATGGACAAGTATCACGTCCCCATTGTTGCTAATTCTCCACTCTCTTCGATAGGTACTTTCCATACCACGAAGATAATAGTCTCCGATGCATCAAAATTTCAGTTTATTGGCTCCATCCTTGAGTTAATGTTTGGATACGTTCCTGCTGAAAGCCGTATCATCCGAACATACAAGGAGTTTCGTCGCTCTGGTCCTAAAGAGCTCACTCCTGAGATGATCAAATCCATCCACAAAGCTGATAAGCCTGCTCCAAGGGGAAAGAAGAATGAAAAGGGAAAAGACAAGCAGGTTGGTAAGGGAGCGAAAGGCCCTTCTCCCAAGAAACGAAAACCCACCAAGGCTGCTCAATCCCCTCCACTGAAGAAGAGAAAAACCCAACCCAGGCGAAAGCTGATACTTGCTTCCTCCTCAAGCGAATCTGAGGAAGAAAATTCAGACTCCGACGAGTCTCCTCGTGGTAACACTCCTCCACGATCGCCTACCCCAGAAGTACACTTTTCCAGTTCACCTGTCTCTTCTCCACCAATCACCATTCCTATTTCCATTCCCCTGATAACCTCTACCACTCCAATACCACCTACCTCTATCCCAGTACCCCCTCCCATTTTCACTGAAGCTACCACAACAACCGCTGAAGTAAGAACCAACGTATCTGATACGGGGGCTCCTACTAAAGCACCTTAACCCACTCCCACTACCGAACCTACTTCACAACCCGAACCTACTTCCACTATCGAGCCTCCACCCTCATCTCCTGCTCAGTCCGCAGAGGATGAAGAACCATTTCTTGGTGGGGAGAATATGACATTTGATTCGGTCTACTACAGTCCGTATCAGGTATAGAGTGACGATGATGATGATGCTCCCGTCACCAAAAAGCATCTCAAGGAGCTTCACGAGAAGATTGATTCTCTTATCACTGCCTCTTTTTCTTCATCACAGTCTACCATTTCTGAGGTTGCTATTCAGAGGATAGTTGATGCTTTTACTACGGCTCATGAAGCCTCCGTTAGCTCAGCTACTGCCGCCATTGACGCATCCACCAAAGCCTGTGCTGCTACGACCGAAACAAGGGGGAGAGAATGTATCTCAACCGCCTCCCACTTCTACAGCAACAAAAACAACCGAACCTCCTCCAACAGGCCAAGCCTCAAGTTCGGGTGTCAAAGACAAAGGGAAACAAATTGCTGAAGATAGTGACGACGACAAAGAGACGATTGCTGATCTCTTGAAAAAGCAAGGTCGAGATAAGGACGCTGATATGAGCGCTCGGGTTGCTAGAGAGGCTGAGGAAGCTTAAAGAAAGATGAAAGAAGCTCACGACCTTCTTGAGAGTAGGAAAACTCTTTTTCCTCCATGGACTCTTGAGAAGTTGCTGAAAGAAGCGATTGAAACCCCAAGCATCTTGTGGCTCGAACCGGTGATTTCACTGGATCGTATCAATTCTGTCGATTCTCAGTTCGACATGCCACTGACCCGAAAGGACTTCATCTTCCATGCCTTTGACAACGTTGCAGATATCCCTCATCCTCATCCTAAGGTTGACAGGGATCTTGTCGAGTTCTATCTGAGAGCTGCTCAACCACAGTATCAAACATGGAGCGCTCAGAAGATTATCAACGTTCGGGTCCTCAAGCCGTATCGGGAAGGAAACTTCACGAACGTTCGGTTCAAGGTGCTGAGAGGTTCTGCCAAGACCGAACATGCCATTTCGCTTGCTGATCTTCCTAACTTAAATCCACATGATTGGATAATTTTGCACAACATCCTTCTCACAAATGAAGCAGAATATGATCCGATCATTGACTACTTCAAGAGGATGCTTGTCTGCTACATAATGGAAGTTTCCAAGATGGATCAGGAGATCGCCAGTGTCTTCAAGAAAAAGCCCACTATTTCTCCTGTTGGCTCTGCCAGTGACTTAAACATGATGCAGATGGGGAAGATAGACCCGGAAAGAAATTCTGTTATGTTTACCAGAAACGAAGGCCAAAAATGCCTGTTCGCTTTGGCAGACAAACATCTATACACCACTGCATGTCTTGAACATGTTTTGGGTATCATTCATCGTTGCAAGTAAAACTCAGCAAACGACAAGAAGTACTTCGATGATATGATCCAGTGGTACATTCGCTTCAGACAGACAATCCTCGCTCTTATCCCTCGTCTGTTTGATACCACTAAGAAGGTTCCGGCAGCTGGACCCAACAAGAAGAAGTGATGGTCTCGCTCCAATTGACGCAAAGGGAGAGATTGTTAGGTCCAGTTAGTGTTGCGTCTTGGACTCGTTAGCTAGTCCAGTTTAGTCTCCGGTATGGGCCTTTCCATCCGTGAGTTATTTTGTAGGGTTTATTATTTATAGATGCTTGCATCCATTCTAGAACGTAAGATTTGATAGAGATTTTCATAGCGTTCACGTTCTTATTCTTTTGTAACCCTAATATCCTCTACAACGGAAGTTCTTCATCGAGCTCTGCTGATGATTGAGTTAATTGAATCATTCAACTCATTTAGAATCCATTCTAGTGTTTTTATCTCACTGTTATTACTTTCTTGATTCGCCTGTTATAAGATCTAATCGATCAAGAGTTTTATAAACTCATCAAAGAATAATGAAAGAAAAATGAAAAATAAATACCCCAAGGGTATTATAGTCATTTCAGTTTTCGGATGGACCATTTTCACATACAAACCACTCCAAAAGGACTACGAAACCAAAAAAGTCACTGTTTGGACTAAAACCCCAAAATTTTACATACCACAGGGACCATTTTTGTAATTTTGTCTTATCATTATAAATAATATTTAAAATAATAATTTGTTACTTATTTAAAACATTTACCCTTTGTAAAATTAGATCAATAGTCTAAAAAAGACGTTCTTTGAATTCGACGACAACGTGCATTATTTTAACTCCAAATACTATGACATATACTGATCAATGCATAGAAGGGAATCTCTCATTTTCAATTTCACACGAAGAATTATATTAATAACTGAGATACTTGGCAACAAGGATCAGTTTATTAGGTCTTCCAGAATATTTGTAACGGAAGAAGATTGTTTTTTTTTTTCGTTCTCTTGAAGCGTCCTCTTCTTTTTTTTTTTTTTCTCTTCTTCACACCCAAGGCGATAGTGTTAACTAATTTATTGAATTACTAGTTTATAACCTGTGAAAACCACGGTTATAAAATTAATTAAATTTTCATATAAAAAGTCAAAATTATGAATTAATTATTTTAAATAAATTATTATTTAAGAAAAAAAAATTTAGTTATATAAAATTATAATCGTTGATTTAAAAATAATACATGAAGTTATATCATCTTATAATATGTATTAAATTTATTTTATTTTTCAATCTAATGTTATTAATGTAATATAATTAGAGTGGGAAAATTTAAATAAAAGAATCAATTATTAGTTTAATGTAATTTGAGTGAAAAAATTTGAAATTTGAAATTTGAAATGAATAATTAATAGGTTGACAAGTGACATGATAATTGATACATTACATTAATGAGGTGTTCTAGTTGTATGACACTTGTCAATAGGATATTAAACCTATTCTTTTATTAGGATAGAGAGATTATAAATGCAATTTTGCTGGAGCATAAGGGTGGTAAAGTAAAAATTATATAAACCACTTATGAAAGGAAATATTGAGTTGGGGTTGCATGCGTAATATAAAGTTTAACTAAGGGACCATTAATGTAACTTCAACTTGCAAAGCAAATTAAGAACACATCTCCTAGTCATCCAACCAATAACGCTTCCGTCTTCACCAGAGACGCTTACTCTCGGTTCCGCGATGTTCACGCGTAGAAAAGCTATTACACGTCACTGCTTACGTGTAAAAACGATACAATATCAAGTAGCCTAATTGCCATCACGACCCCGTCAATTTGACATATTAATTTGGGATTTTCGAGTTTTTATCCTAACGTTTTCCATAATGGCATAAATTGCCCCACACCGCAAAGGTCTTGACAAATCAGGTTTTGAACTTTGACACTTTTAGTCCCTAAACCTAAAATATATTACATTTTAGGTTTTAGATTATTTCCAATTTATTTATTTTATTATCATTTCAAATTAATTAAGTTATTTTTATTACTATTAACTATATATATATATATATATATATATATAAATAAATATATATATATATATATATATATATATATATATATATATATATATATATATATATATATATATATATAAAGAATTTTACGAAATAGAACACGAGCGTTACAGAAGGTTTTAAAATGGTAGAACGCACCATCTGAACAGTGTAGGTCAACCCACTCTAGACCCAAATGGGAGGTCAATTTTTGAACATTAGCATTATTTTAGATCGATATGCCAGAATTTGAACTTTTGGCACCCTCTATAAATGAAATTTTAGTCATCAACTATGTACTAGGCTCTCATATCGGAAGGAAAGTCTTGGTTAACTCCCTACCGTTACCCTCGTAGGATGGCCATTGCCCTAGGGCTAAGCCTTGATCATAACTATAACTTAAGGGTTCTAGGTTTGAGACTTGCATTGCCAAAATACTTTTGGAAAGCTACTTCTATGCATATTAAGGGCTTACTCAACAAAATTAGCGGGTGTAGAGTAGTTGACAATTGGTAGTTGGTAGCGTTTTATTAAATACAACTTGAAATAACTTTTAGATTTTGAGTGTTTTGTTTAAATTTAAACACTAAAAACTTGTATTGTCGAATGAAGTTTTTTGTTTAAAACGTAGCACTTTGTCAAATGAATCTTGTTGTTCTAACCGGAACGTTTGGGAACTTCTACTTTCTACGTTTTGTCTAACTCTAGAAAATAGATGTTCCCAAACATTCTGTGTCAAGCATGCCTTAAATATTAGCAATCTAATAAAATAAAAACCGTATATATAACAATCAAATAAAATAAAGTGACATGCAAAATACAAATTTCACTCTATAACGCAACTGTCGCAACATAATCAATGTATATTACCCACCTTTTTATGTCCAAGTTCAAATTTGGATCTTTAAGAAACCTTTCATTCGCTCGGAGGAATTGCCATAGTTGCCAACTACGTCGGGGGTTATATTACATTTCTTTAAAAGATATATCAGTGGAGTAAATGGTAACTCACATATTCCTTGCTTGCAATTTCCTTTTGCGCTATACACAACTCTTCGTACCTCTTTTTCTAACTTATTTTCCATATTTGTAATATCCTACAAGCAATCAAGAATGGATACCGAGTAAAAATGAATATTTAAATAATATTAATTTTTTTTTAAAGAGAAACAATATTAGTTAATATAACAAAGAATGAATATTTAAACCAACCTCGTCTTAAAGTAGAGAGCTTGGGTAATTAGTTAATCGGTGTTATCACACCCAAGCGTTGTTATCTCATATGTCATGTCCCCCAGGGGCGGAACACAAGAACTAAAGCTAGGGGGCCGAACAAAATTTCAAAATAAAATTATATAAAATAATTACGTGTCTTTTCGGGATTTTGATTAAAACTTTTATGTTTTTTTT
The DNA here is from genome assembly GCF_051521515.1 of Lactuca serriola. Lineage (NCBI taxonomy): Eukaryota > Viridiplantae > Streptophyta > Magnoliopsida > Asterales > Asteraceae > Lactuca > Lactuca serriola. The sequence goes on from NC_136411.1 coordinate 356,680,233, forward strand.
TTTAATTCATAAATTTGATTGTCATGTTAATATCTATTACATAATACAAATAATTAAATTAAATATATAAAAACGATAATATAGTTAAATTCGGTATATTTTTAGACCATCAAATCAACATTTTATACTTTATAATATCATTGTGTGTATAAAATGTGGAGGTTTCTCTTTACAATATAAAATAATTTCAATATATGGGAAGAAAAATAAATGGAGGAATGAATAGAATATAATAGAATATAGATAGACAGTACTACTGTTTTAACTTTTCTACAATTACTTTTAGTGTTTTACCTCTATTTAGTTTCCCCAGGAGACACATTTCTTCACTTTGTCATTAATCTATTTACCCCACCCTCTTAACTTTTGACAAGTGAAAGATAAAAAGAAAGAGGGAAAGCAAAGAAAACACATACAGGGAGTACAAGACCAACAGAGAAGATAACGAGAATCACGGAGGTCGCCGGCCGGATGATGGGATCGGTTCGGCAAACGATTGAGAGTAGATAGAGAGAGCACTCAGAGGTGAGCAACAAGGGTGCTGAGCAAATAGCGAGAGTTCACGGAGGTCTCTGGTTCGACAAACAGCGTAGCTGACCATTCCAAAGGCGTTGATATTTTCCGGTGAGCCTTGACGGTTCTTCTCGATGTTAGCGATGATTTTTTAAGATTATTAGGGTTTTATATATTTTCTCAAAGATCAGAGTAAAAAGCTTGTACATTGGAATAATTACCGTTGATTTATAGAGTTTTGGTTTCCTAATTTAACTATCCTAATAAATAGCGGTTGTTTTGATTTTTCCAGTGATTTTTTGGTAATTTGTTAAGTAATTTTCTTTACAAATTATCAGTTTCTGATAATATTGGTTTTCTGATTTGTTTGAAGTTGCTTGTATATGCGAGCAATTATATGGGGGCATAAAATTGGTTTTATGGGCTTTTTGGAGATTATTACACTATATGCAGTCTATATACAGTTATTAGTATGAAAAAAACCTGGGGGCATGGCCTCCCCCGGCCCCTTAGAGGGTCCGCCACTGATGTCACCCAATTATGCTATAACACGAAGCGAGGAAATGTGCAACATATTATATCACCCTAAATTTTCCAAGTCATCATTACTTTTTTCTTTTTATTAATTTAACTTTTAATATTTATGAAAACAAAATTAATTTCATAGAACAAGTTATTTAAATAAACCTAATTTTTTAATTAAACATACCATTTAAAAAAAACAATACAACAAAAAACAAATAACATTTAAAAACAAAAAAAATTACATTTTTGTCCCTAAATTATTCATTTTCATTTCCGTCGTACATATAATCAGCCAAGTCTTCTCGAAGTTGTCTGCGTTTTCATGTGTCTTGAATATGGATGTGCGTTTGCATCAAATACCCGAATTGAAACTGAAGCCTGGATCAGACTGTAATACTTGCTTTTCTAAATTGTGATTTAATCTATGATTATGATTTTGTAGAGATGTATTGTGTTTTAATAGTGTAAAATAAGTAATATAGTGTGATTTAATTTTTGATTATGAAAGTTCATTTCTATTATATCATATTAAATCGAATATGTTATATTAAAATTGTTAATTTATTTCAATTTATTATGTGATTGTAAATCATTGTGTTATTGTAATTTAGATTAATGAATCTATTTCAATGTTAAAGAGCATATATTTCTTTATACTATATTAAAATCATTTTGTTATTGTGTTTTAGATTGATGATGAAGATAACAATCAAAATGACAATAAAGACGAAAAAGGTCAAACAACAAACAAGAAGAAAAAAAATATGTCAAAAGGGCGGCTTATTGGGTGGATTATGATGAGCTTGAGATTGGCAACGTTTAACATAGAAAAGGAAAATGGTGTGACACATTGCTCAAAACTGAGTCCGATGAAAACAATACAACTAGCATGAATAGACATTCAAAAATATGTAAAAAGAACCCAAAAAAATTTAGAGAAGTTTTAAAAAAGCAAACCACTATATATTAAAAAAAACGGAGATAATAGTATTGACACTCAGAAGCAAGATGAGAAAGAATAAAAAAAATTGTTAAATTTACTTGTAGTTGGAGAATTACGGTTCGAATTTGTAGAGAATGAAACATTTATTGAGTATACTAATGCATTGAACGGGAAAATGGTTTTGTTATGTAGATCCATAATTTCAAAAAGAGTCGTTGATTACTATGTTGAAGAAAAGGCTAAGTTGGATAAATTCTTTAGTAATCACCTATCTAATGTGCATTTGACCACCGATTTTTTGGACAAGGTCATGTTAACGATTAAGCTATATGGTGGTCATGGCCACTTTATTGATTAAGATTGGGTCATGTACAAAAGATTTATCAACTTTAAATCTTTAGATAGTCATAGGGGAGAAGACTTTGGATGCATGTTGTTAACTTGTCTTGAAGAGTGGGGCATGAATAATGTAATGATCATAATCGTAGATAATGCTATTTCAAATGATAAAGCAATTAAAACGAAAGAAATTTAAATAAAATGTAAAAAAAGAAAAAGTAAGATTGCAAAACTGATAAAAGATGTAAAGATTTATATACACTTACAGCAGAGTGACTTTTGTTTTCCATACCATCCATAAAAGGTTTAAAATACTCTCCTAAATAAAAATGAGAAAAGAAAAGTGGAGTTTATTTAGTTGACTTTAAGTTGACTATTAAGTAATCCTAAATAAAAATGAGAAAAGAAAAGTGGAGTTTATTTAGTTGACTATTAAGTAAGAATAGTAATAAAAAAGGATGATAACATAATATAATTAATTACCAATATTCTTTCCATCACTGTTTATAGTTGTGTCCTGTGAAGCACAAACAACTACATGAAGCACAGACCTGTTCTCTGTGTTGTTTATCTGAAGTATCACATTTGTATCAAGAGGGTAAAATAGTCAATCCCATCAAGAGGGTAAAATAGTCAATCCCCAAGTTACATCGAAATAAATTTATAGGTTTACTTGCATGCTAAAGTCTTTTATTGGACTATTCTACCCCTCCTAGTCCTACCAAAAGCTTAGAGTTGGTAATGATTTTAAATTTGTCATCCTATGTACCCTAATTTTCTGAAGATCTATTTTTAATCTGTGTCTATAGTAAGTTGATTTACCTGCAATCGGATGCAAAGAACCAGAGTAAATCGACAGAAATTTGCAGAAGTCCAAGCCAGATTCAACAATCTATAAATTTAAAATTAAACTCAACACAATGACAAACTTAATTCTAAACTTGAGTTTTTATAAAATTTATAGGTGATTTGGGAAATTGGCTAGGATTAGGATCAAAGTTTGATTTAGGATTAGTAATAGAGAAAACAAAAACCTGAAGGAGTGCGTATGGAACTGATTGTTTGAAATTCATAGTAACCCAACATGGGGGATTGATGCTTGTATTGTTTTTGGATCCTTACGTAATCTACTCAACGTAGATGCTTCAAACCATTATATACACCCTTACATGATCTATTCAACGTCAATAACACACTTTTTGGCGAAAAATCAATCTTATTACGCGGTGATTTTTCGATAAATGTTACCCATAATTCCAAAGGCTTCAAAAACAACAATCTTGGCCTCAACATTACCAAACTTCAAGATCTATCAACTAACCCATAACATGCAACTAAAAAGAGAATGTCTCACTGTATCTAAAAGAAAGACAATTTCTGAGTTCTTTTCATGGTTCATCACACTAGGTGATGGTATACTAGGAACGTCGGAAAAAAAATCCTCAAAGCACAAGAAATATACAAATACCAAAACAATACAAAATACCATATGAAAAAGATGAACTAGGTAAATTAATACACTTTATATATGACGCATATACTCTATAATACCAAAACAATGCCAAATAAAACAGCGAACGAAATTAACGTAACCATACTCAACATGTATCTAGGAACAAGCAAGACATACACAAGTGTAGACGTGGTTCTTCCTCACATGGAGAGATTGAGATTTTGTATCCCACTAAGTACCTGAATTTGTTACCATTTAATGGATTATCACCACATTCACCGAAATTAAAAGTTAATGCACCAGTCATACTTTTTAGAAATCTAAACCCCACTAACAGTCTTTGCAAAGACACAATGTTAATCATAACATAATTACTACCACGAGTTATAGAGGCATTAATAATCATTGGTACAATGATAGGTCATCGCGTGTATGTTCCAAGAATCACCATTTCCTACACAAATGGTTAATTACTCTTTATGTTTAAAAGAAAACAATTTTTGATTAAGTTGTGCTATGTCTCTAGACAAAATAGGCGTTTTTCTCCCTCAACCCGTCTTTGGTCATGGTAAATTATATGTGGCTATGTCGAGGGCAACAACACCTGATCCACTACAAGGAAAAAGGTCATTACCGGCGACAAAGGTCGCTCGTAAAAGTCCTAGAAGTCGCCGGTAATATTAATAGCGGCGACGCGTCGCCGGTACTGAGTCGCCGCTACTGCTTCGTTGCTATTGATCACCTTGTCGCCGCTAATGATAAACGTCGCCGCTATTGACCGTGTCGCCGCTAATGAGTTGAGTCGCCGCTAATAACCATGCCGCCGGTAATGACTTTGGTCGCCGGTAAAAGTGTTTCCGGTAATAACAGTTTTCATTTTTTTAATTTTTTTTAATTAATGATTTTAGTTGGCGGTGATAATGTCGTCGGTAATAACAATATTCGATTAAATATCAAAAATAATAGTGTCGACACTAACTACAAATTTAATATTAACAAACATCCGATTAAATATCAAACATAATAGTGTCAATGCAAATTACAAAACAAACATCCGATTACAATTAAATATCAAAAGTCATAATATCCGAGTAGCAAAACAACCAAAGTTTTACAATCTACCAAGTAGCAAAGCATGACAACATATGCAAATAAAATGCATCCTTACATACCATCATCTTCGTTCCCATCGTTTCCTTGATTATTGTGGATTGAAAAAACGAATAAAGCTCATCCCTACATGCCGAGTCGCTGAGCATTGCACGAAGATTTTCCAACTACATAATTAATAACAATATATATATATATATATATATATATATATATATATATATATATAAACTTATAAGTTAGATTGTCAAACATAAAAAAGAACTATTAAAATACATTGCTATTTTTAAACTAAGATAGAAAACCAAAGTACATTGCTATTTCTTGCACTTGGGACAAAAACCCAATTACCCAATTTTTTAGCAAATAATCACCACAAAACCAAAATTACCAATTCAACATGCATTTTACGATGCTAAAGTAGATTGCTATTTTAAAACTAAGATAGAAAACCAAAGTACATTGTTATTTCTTACACTTGGGACAAAAACCAAATTACCAAACTTTTTTGCAAATAATCACCACAAAACCAAAATTATCAATTCAACATGCATTTTACGATGCTAAAGTAGATTGTTTTACCTGTGATGGTTGTGATGGTTGTGGTGATGGTTGCGAAGGCTGTGGAATCGGCGGGAGAGCAGAAGGTTTACGGCCAATGCCTCTAATATGGTCACGTCGCTTTCCTAATACTTTCTCAAATGCAACTCTTTCTTGAGTGGGAGTTAATTGACTTTCACATTGAGTTTGTTCTAACAGCTCTTCAACTAACCGATTATGTAACTCCCAAAAGTGAGTAAAAATTAAGTATAAATAAACATTTAATTATATGATAAAATTATAATTAAATACTTACATATTGTTGTTCCGCCTCAGCAGTAACAAATACATCATTCTTATCGGTATGAGCTTTGCGAAACGTTTCCACTCTCTTTAGGTTCTGTTTAACTTTAAAATTTAGATTATATTTTAAATAAATAATTACATGTATCGTACGTTTCCTTCTTATAGCAAGTACTACTATACGAGCTCGACCCTCCACGATTCACATTTGTTTGCTTTTCATGGATTTTTTTTGTTCCTTTCTGAAGCAATTTTGTCTTCGTCCGTTTGAAAATACTCAACTGCCTTCGCCCAGTTATCAACTAGCATACCCTCCGGAGGATTGGCTAATGCTATCGGGATATCATCATACCCCCCAACTGACTTAAAATATTCTTTTGCGTTAGCTTTACGTTCTCGATAACCTTTTAACAAAGTTGCTTGAAAACTCTCTTTCAACAGATTAGCTTGTACATCCTGGTACATCTGATCCAAATCAAACTTTGTCTACAAAAAATAAAAAAAATAAGTTAACCAAGTAAAAAACAATTATAGTTAACCATATAAAATATATTTAAATAAATAATTACCACTAAATGTTGTAATACGGTGTCCTGTATAGAAGGGGGAACTTTTTTCCAAGTCCATTTGTCAAACGAGACCATCTGCCACATTGTTTTTCCGACTTCTCGGGAAAATATGTTTTTCGGCTCTCCTACGGGATCAAATGTGATATCCCTATCATATTGCAAGCTAATTGGTTTCCCCTGGTTCCGTAAGATTGCTTTTTCAAGTTTTATGTTTTTTGCTTTGCCTCGAACTTTCCTTCGGGCACGTTCCTCAACTACAAATATAATTAAAAATTATTAGAAACGATATTTAATTTATAATAATTGAACAAAAATATTAAATAAAAATTCATAATAAGATTTACCGTCTTGCTCATGCTGACCGGCACCTTTACCACCTGGGAAAGGTGGGTCCTCAGCTCCGTCTCCCCCATGTCTAAGACCCATGACAGCAGCCATGCTATACATAAACAAAATCCATATGTTCATCATTTCCTGAAAAACTATAAGATATACAAATACAATTTTTATTAGAGATACACATTACATAAAAATAAACTGGAGGATAAATCGATTTTAACTTGCACAAGATTGCAATAATATCTACTTTTTCTTTCCTCGTATCCTCCGCCTTCAATGTTCTGGAACAAAGTTGCTTGAAAAACGTACAAAGGTCTACAATAGGTGTATACGTATCTTTGTCTAACAACCCTCTTACTCCAATCGGTATCAAACGTTGCATAATAATGTGGTGGTCATGCGATTTCAACCCAATAATGTTAGTATTGGTATCGTTCACTTTCTTACTAATGTTAGAACCAAACCCATCCGGCAGTTTAACCTCTTTTATAAATTGACAAAAGAGTTGTCGAGTAGATTTCGGGAAAGAGTATCTTGCTTGGGGTCTATGAAACTTGTCACCATTTTTTTTGCAACCATTCATTTCTCCGAATGTTTAGAATTCTCAAGTCCTCCCGTGCATTTGATGTGTCTTTGCTTTTATCGTTCATTAAAAGAGTACCTAACAAACTGTCGTCCATATTTTTCTGGACATACATGAGATCTATGTTGTGTTTCAACTGTAGAGAAGACCAATACTCGAGTTCGTCGAAAATGCTTCGTTTCGACCAGTTCAACTCGTAACCTTGTCGCTTTGGCTCCCCGCCTCCATGCTCAGGATGTTTACCCGGTTTACGAGTTAGTAGGAGACCTAGTTGCTCTTGTATGTCATCATTACTAAAGTGTCTTGGAGCGGGTCTTGTCTCTTCCATCCCGTTAAAGTCCAACCTATTTCTTAACGGATCATTAGCATCGAGGAAACAACAATGACCGATATATACGACTTTGTTTGTTGCACGGTACGAAGGAGTGTCTTCATTGCAAGTAGTACATGCTCTATACCCTTGCCCACTCCAACCTGATAGACTACTATGAGCTGGCCAATCGTTTATTGTCCACAACAACATAGCTCTCATCGTGAAGAATGTGTTTTTCGCCGCATCTTTAATACGTACGCCTGAGTTCCACAAATGTTTAAGCTCCTCCACCAACGGTCTAAGGAAAACATCCATATCCTTGCCAGGAGCTTTCGGGCCTGGAATCAACAAAGTCAACATGAATGATGACTCTTTCATACAAAGCCAGGGTGGCAGATTGTATGTGGTGAGTATGACCGGCCATGTGCTATGTGGATTACACATGTTTCCAAATGGATTGAAACCGTCAGCTGAAAGACCTAGGCGTACGTTACGGGGTTCACTGGAGAAGTTGGGGTATTTTTTTTTATCAAAATCTTGCCAATGTTCCCCATCAACAGGATGAAGCATCACACCATCTTCTAAACGTCTGGTACTATGCCAAATCATATTTTTGGCAATGTGCCTCGAACAATATAAACGTCGTAGTCTAAGGGTCACAGGAAAGTACCGTAACACCTTATGAGGTACTTTCTTACCCTTGGTGTTTTTATTGATCCATCGGCTCTCTTTACAAACGGGAAAAACTTGCAATGAATCGTGTTCTTTCCAAAAGAGACAACAATCGTTTTTGCACACATGTATCGACTCATACCCCAGGCCAATAGACTTTAGTTTCTTTTTGGCTAGATAATGTGAAAGGGGAACCTTGTTGCCTTTGGGAAATGCTAATTGCAACAACTCAAGGAGTTGATCAAGTGAACTATCAGTCCATTTGTTCTTCACCTTGATATGCATTAACTTTGCTAGAAACTCAAGGGAAGAAAATATGCAACCATGATACAATTTAGTTTCCATTTCTTCCAACAACTGTGCAAAATCATCATCCACACCGCTACTACTTGTATTCGAGGTTCCTTCATCAAGATTGGTATCATTTTCTCTCGACTCCCACATCACATCGTCGATTAAATCAGCCATTTGGTTACTTGGCAAGACGATTGGTTGAATAAAAGATTCACCATGATAGATCCAAATTTTGTACGACTTACTGAAACCATTTATAAATATATGACGTTCAACTGCAGTCGGGTACTTGAAGTAACGGTTATCACATTTTTCACACGCACATCTGATTTTACCATTACTATCAAGGTGTGACTTCGACTTCTCGATAAAAGCTTTGAGTCCTGCTTGGAACTCGGGATGGTTTCGATATGGATTAGTAGTCCAGCTTTTATCAATAGACATGATGTTGTTGAAACATAAATTTGGGTTTAGAGTTTAATATACATAATTAACATTGTTTTTTTTTTTTCCAATCCATATTTTTTTTACAATTAAAAGAAAAAAAAATTAAAAATTAAAAAAATTAAATTAAAATTTTTTATTTATGCGTTTTTTAATTAAATTTAATTACAATTACTTGTAATTTATATAGGAAAAAGTTGTAAGTATTAAATATAAATATGTTATAAATATGTTGTTGTGTTGTTGTTTATAGTATTTGTAATTTACCGTCGAGATTATAAAATATATATATATATATATATATATATATATATATATATATATATATATATATATATATATATTTGGTTTTAGAGTGTTGATTTATATTTGTCAATTATATAACATTATAAGTTAATTTGAAGATTATAAGTTAACTATATAACTTATTATAAATATGTTATATATTATAAATATGTTATAAATAAGTTAACTATATAATTATATAACTTAATATAAACATATTATAAATATGTTATAAATATGAAACTATAGAAATATATATATATTTTATTTATAACATTATATAAATATGTTAAATATAAATATGAAACTATAGAAATATAACATTATAAGTTAATTTAAAGATTATAAATTAACTATATAACTTATTACAAATATGTTATATATTATAAATATGTTACAAATTAGTTAACTATATAACTATATAACTTAATATAAATATATTATAAATATGTTATAAATATGAAACTATAGAAATATATATATTTTTTATTTATAATATTATATAAATATGTTAAATATAAATATGAAACTATAGAAATATAACATTATAAGTTAATTTGAAGATTATAAGTTAACTATATAACTTATTATAAATATGTTATAAATTAGTTAACTATATAACTATATAACTTAATATAAATATATTATAAATATGTTATAAATATGAAACTATAGAAATATATATATTTTTTATTTATAACATTATATAAATATGTTGTTCTTTCTATTATTTGTAATTTACCGTCGAGATTAATATATATATATATATATATATATATATATATATATATATATATATATATTGTAATTTACCGTCGAGATTAAAAAATATATATATTTGTAACATATTATGTTGTTGTGTTGTTGTTTCTAGTATTTGTAATTTACCGTCGAGATTATAAAAAATATATATTTTTGGTTTTAGAGTGTTGATTTATATTTGTCAATTATAATAATCTTATTTTGTAAAGCTTATACTAATATTATTTTGCAATTTTTTTCTCATTTTTTTTCTAGTAATAAAACTATTAATAATAATAAATTTGACTTAAAATTATTATATTTTTTTTGTGCGTATTGACAATTTGGTTTTTAAATAATCATTTTAATTTTATTATATTCACATCTATTCAAAGATTAAAATGTGATTATTAACACTTTGCCACAATAATCAAAATTACATGATTTAAAAAATGGATAATCATTCAAAGTTCAAACACCCTCAAAAAATATCCAATACACACATGAATATGTGTATAGTACCCTAACAATTTTATAACAATTTTTTTTTTGTGTTTTTTTTTTTTTTTTTTTTTTTTTTTTTTTTTTTGCAATTCTAACAATATTTTTTTTTTCAATTCTAGCATCCTACTTATCACATACACACAAAATAGCATCCTACTTTAACCAAATACACATAATTTCACATATATAGATAATAACATCTTAATTATACCAAATACAAAAATTTCACAGTCATATACCACATTTACAACAAACATACATACATTCACATACACACAATAACATCCTACTTATAACAAATACATATAATTTCACATATATTTAGATAATCACATCATATATATATTTCTACCAAATACTCATATACCACATACATCAAATATCAAATATACACGCAACTTTCACATACAAATATCAAATATACACACAATTCTCACATGTGGCAATTTTCACATAATTTTCACATACAAATATCAAATTCACAAAAAAAAAAAAAATGAAATAATAGTACCTGTAGTGACGGAAATCAACCGGTAATAGCTGGAAAAACTGTTATTCACCCGATGAAACTACAAATCCAAAACCTGGGAGTCATCTAAAATGTCACAAATCACTTCAACATTATTTGCAAGGATAACATACAAATTAAATTACCGAAACGTGGAAATTTAATCAACACTTTTTCAGTGTTAACAAACAAATTAACAAGGAAATTATCAAAGAAATTTTCAAATCAAATTACCTTAATTTCTTCAAGAACTCCACTTAGAAATTGGTCTTAAATCACACCTTAATCCCTAATACACTTAATATGACACAAGATATGGAGAAATCAAGATGGAAGAAGAAATTTGAGGAAGAATTCGGTAGAAGGTGTAAGGGGTGAAGGAGAAGAGGCAGCAAGCAGCAAACAGAAAGCAAATGAGAAGAAACTGTGTGCGTTTTTTTTATCTGCGTCAACCTTTAGCGACGACGCCTTTAGCGACGACGCCTTTAACGACGACACTTAGCTTATTACCGGCGACTATGATCAATAACGGTGACAATCTGGAGGGAAGGGTACCCGGTCATTTTTTAGTGCATCATTAGCGGCGATAATTTCGAGCTTTAGCGGCGACAAATATGTCGCCGATATTAGGTTAATTGGGATAAGGCACCCTAACCGTTGGATTGGATATTTGACCGGAAGGTGTAGATGTAACGGAAGGGGAACACACGGATTCGGGTGATCACCCTTTAGCGGCGACGCTATTACCGGTGAGAGGGACCTTTAGCGGCGACTCTAGAGAGTGTCGCCGCTAAAGGTCCCTATCGCCGGTAATAGCGTCGCCGCTAAAACGTGATTTTCTTGTAGTGTGATGCATTATGAGTGCTAATTATTTCATCTAATGAAAACAACAAAGTTGAAAACAAAAATAAAGTATACTCCAACTTCTTAAAGTCAGTCATCAACACATAGAACCTATTATATACACACATAAAGTATGAAATGTTTCTTCCCTTTACATCTCACTATAAGCAGGCCTGGCCCCCAATAGGGTGGGCAAGCTGGGCGATGGTCCCGGGCCTCACTACGGTTTGGGGCCCCAAAATTAATTATGTTTTATATTTTATAGAAATATATACATCTTGTTAATATATTTAATAAAAATGTAGTAGCTTACTTAGTTACGGAGCGATCCTTTAAGCGCATCTTCTTATTGATACCCATGTTCGAATCTTCCTATTTTCAGTTTTTATGCATTTACTATATTTTATTGAGGGCCCCATTATCTTCTAAGTAGTATTAGTGAATTGGAATCCAAATTACAAAAATTGCCCTTATATTTTTTACATTATACATAAATCATCTAAATTATAGAAATATTATTTTTTACTCTTTGATTTTTGACAAACCATCCAAACAATTATTTCATTTAAAACTTTAATGTTTTTATGGCCAATTATCATGCATAATTTTCATGTTTATATATGTGATTTTCTATTTTCATTGTCTTTTAATGTATAATAACTATTATTTATATGTTTTTTTAACAAAAATCATATTAACCAACCCGTTAGACGCATTATTCTTCCTTTTTTTTTTCTTTATACATGAACCATCCAAATTTTAGAAATACTTTCTTGACGATTTTGATTTTTAACAAACCATCCAAACACTTATTTCATTTAAAACTTTAGTTTTTTTTTTTTATGACCAATTATCATGCTTAAGTTTCATGTTTATATATGGGATTTTCTATTTAACACTATTTTTTAATATATAATAACTATTATTTATAGGTTTATTTAGCGAAAATCATATTAACCAATCGATTAGACGGATTATTTTTTATTTTTTTTAATTTTCACCAACATAAGATTTTTTTTTGTTTTTTTTTCCAAACACACATTTTTGTTTTTTTTCCAAACACCTAGCCGTTTTTCAAAATGGTTTCATTGTTCGATTTTTCGGATTTTTGATTTTGTTTTGTCATTGTTTTTTTTTTAACTTGTGTCTTTCAAATACAATCCAATATACATATATATATATATATATATATATATATATATATATATATATATATATATATATATATCAAGTATTATGGTTTTTTATTACTAAAATTTGAGGGGTCGCATTTTTTTCTTTTGCCCCGAACCTCAAATCTTCTTGAGACGGCCTGACTATAAGCAATAAAATGTTACCTCACAAACCATTTGTTTCCGTTAACAAACATGTACTATCAGCATCAACCAAGAAGATTTCCTACAAACCAATCTCCAACATCAAAGAAAACGGAGAATCTGAACCAATAGAGATCCAAGTAATAAAGCAACCTTTGTTCCTACCTCAAACAACAACAATCCAGATCATTACTACAACTTTGCAAGCTACAACGAACTAGCAGAAAGAAAGAGGCCACTAAAGATACTAACTGAGCTAGAGATGTTGAAGATGAAAGAGGGTGACACGATTGATGAATTTTCAGGAAAACTTAGTGAGATTGCATCCAAATTCAAGACTCTTGGGTCTAGCTTGGAGGATGAGAAAGTGGTAAGAAAACTTCTAAATTCAATTCCTAAGAAATTTTTACAGATTGTTGCATCTATCGAGCAATATTCAAAGATAGAGGACATGTCACTTGAGAAAGCATATGAAGAGAGAATCAAGGTTCTTGATGAAGATGAGAGTGATCAAAATCAAAACAAACTTTTACTGTCAAAAGAGGAATGGGAAGAGAGAACCAAACGTGGTAACTTCAATCAAGATCAATCTGGACAAGGAAGAGGTCGGGGTCAAGGAAGAGGTCGTGGTAGAGGTCGAGATGGTCGGTTCCAAAGTTATGAAGATCGAAGGGAGCAAGATATGTATCGAGACAAGAGACATATTAAATGCTATAATTGTCAAGAATATGGACATTATGCAGCTGAGTGTCCTAAGAAAGAAATAAAAGAAGAAGCTAATATGATTCAAGATGATGATGAGCCAACACTGCTTTGAGGAATCAGATTACTGTCAAGATTAAGGGGGTGAGTGTTGGATAATCTTGACATGGATGGGCTGATTTGAATAATGGGTTTGGGTCAAAAAAAGATTAGTCTTTTATTTGTTTTATTTAGTATTTGAATAAAGGAAATTTGACCAGGTTCAAGGCAAGAAAAGGTGGTATACTTGGTCTTATAGTGTCCTATTCTAGTGGCTAGGTTTTAGTTTGGTTTTCTATGTTTCCGTTGTGTATTTGTAGGATATTTATAGCCCCTTTTTATTTTTGGAATGGTGTGTGCAGCCTTTTGAATAGAAATCAATTTCCTGTTTCCTCTTCTTCTTATTTTCGTGTGCAGCAACAACAAAGAATACTTCCTTGTTTTCCTTTTATTTGTTCAGGGGCTGGGGCTGTAGGGGCTGCTCCAACATTTGGTATCAAAGCCCTAAGGCTTGTGGGATCTGTGGAAGGGGTTCTATGTGAACCATAGAGATCAGAGAAAGTAGAAGCTCTGTGTGAGCCGAACAAGGCTCTGCGTGAGCTGAGTTCAAAATCAGAAATCTGTGTGATTAAAACTGCATCTTTGTGATGTGTGATTGTGTTTTTTTGAATATTAATCTGTGTGAGAGAAAGGCTGTGTGCTGAATGAAAGTTCTGGGTGAACCAAGAAGATAAGCAACATGTGTGGTGAAGTTGTCCTATGTGGAGAAGCTATCATGTGCAGAGAAGCAAGACAGCATGAGGACAAAGTAGATCTGTGTGATCAAAAGATGAGAAGTCTTTGCACCTGCAAGTGTGTGTTGCAAGTGTGTGTAGGCAGGTTGAAGAAAGAAAAGAAGATCTGTGTGATCTGTTGGTAATATTCGAGAAGAAAGAAGAGAAGATAAGAAGTGTATGGTATGAACAACCGATTAAGGGGTGATTGTTGGGTTAATCGAGTTGTTCACAACGGGTACGAAGTGATCCAGGGGTAAATATGTCTTTTAACCTTGGGTAAATATGTCTTTTAACCTTCTTGTTGGACGTGAGTTTGTTGGAATCTTTTAATGCAAGTTTAACTTGAGAAAGACTTGGTATTTTGGTTGACGAAGTTATTAGGATAGGTAAACATGAAGCTAAAATGGAGGAGGACGAGGTCATATGCAGCATGTCTTTTCATGTTAGTTTTAGTTATAAATAGGAGTAATATTAGTTTAGTTTTTTTGTACTCTCACATTTAATATATGAGTTTTTAATAGTAGAGCTCCATAACTATTCTTCTCTTTGCAAATTAGATATACATACGTGAGTGTGTGTTGAGTGAGTGAAAAGAGTGGACC
The DNA here is from genome assembly GCF_051521515.1 of Lactuca serriola. NCBI lineage: Eukaryota > Viridiplantae > Streptophyta > Magnoliopsida > Asterales > Asteraceae > Lactuca > Lactuca serriola. The sequence continues at coordinate 356,695,489 of NC_136411.1, forward strand.
TGAACCAACAGTCAACACAACAAAAGCAACTACTAAAGAAATGAAAAATATATCTTCTGTTCCTCATCATGACCTTTAACATCTGTAGAATATATCGGTCAGGTAGAAAACAACAAGCAAATGTTAACAAAACAAGGACAAAGGGTCAAGAAAATCAAGATCCATGATGCTAGGTACTACTCCGTTTCTGAACCCTAAAACAAAACATATAAAATCTGTAAACAACTTACATTAACCAAAAATAGGGAAAACAGTGTCGAAATCACCTTCTAACTAGGTCAATCATCACTATTTTCTGAAAAAGTTAAAGGAGGAGACATCATAGCAATAATTTCAACATCGGTTACATCATTTCACGGTTAGTTCGCCATCAAAACATATATTTAATCAAAATTATTATTCTGCTATAAGTATGTTTCATGAAAATTTATGTCATGTATTTCTAATCAAATTGTTTTACAAGGAAACACGTCTTCATTAATTGAAGGAAAGTTTCAATTAGAAACCACTCTTGCAACAACTGTTAGTGTGAATCCAACAACATCAGACATAGCCAGCTACAAATCCAAGTAAAGTCTAATCCCACATATAACAACACAACCTAATAGTTTCTATCTAGATCCAAACTAATGAATTATATTGTTTAGACTTGAAAGGCTTACACCAAAAGTTGCTATAGAGGAGAATATAGACATAATAACAATTTCAAAGATGTTGAATAAAAGTATCTTTGAAAAAGCAAAACAAAACTGGTACACATGTTTGGCAAAGATAAAAGAAATACATAAAAACCACCACTGGTATTATATTCTTTGCCAGAAATGTCTCACAGAAGCCGCATCTACTAAAGTTACCTCCTATAAAGTTTGAATGCGAGGATGATGAGGACATACAACACCCAAAGTTCATGTAAGTGCAACCATACGTTCCTTATAAATCACTACCTTTTTCACACACACCCTAATTCTATTTACTTTGCATGCCTAATATCGTACAGGTATTGGGTCAACGCAACCGTAAGTGATGATAATTCAGAAGTTGACGTTGTCATCTTTGACGAGGCTATGGGAGGTTGCTCGACATTACATGCGACGAAATGTTAACAACCCGAGGCTTCTACAATCAACGTCAATTACCATAATTGATCTCCTCCATTATCAATATACCCAAGTTAATGACAATGACAGTGAAACTTGATGTGATAGTCATCAACATGACCTCCAAAACACCAGATTTCGAGCTCCAACAGGCAAGAGAAACCGGTCCAAACAGATAAAAACTTCAAAATAAATGCACAAAAAGTTGTGTTGATTCGTATAAAGAATAATATATCCCAAGAGTACGCTTCAACATTTTTCCAAAAATATTAATTTCATAAAAATATCACTTCATATGAATTAGATATGATTTTTACTAGAAATAAAAATTAACCGTATAAATAATTTTACAATGCCAAAAAGCTACAAAGAAAACAGTTGACTGTTGGATAAATTCACCAAAAGGAGAATCATATTACTTCTCGAGATAAGAGTATAGAGACAAGGAAGGCCAAAACAGAGTCCGTACAAGATAGACTTGATTTTTGCAAAATCATTTAAAATTATAAAAATAAGGGCTAAAAATAAAGTTGAAATTAACCAATACAATTTAAAGGAAAGTTGTAGTACATAATGATAGCTAGCTATGCGTATATTACAAATAATACAATCAAATAACTACTCAAAACTAACTGAGTGTACAAATCGAAACTTTCCTGAAAGAAGGAACAGGCGAAATAAAAAGGGAATGACAAAGGAAAGACAACAAATTACGAATCAAATATAGTAAAAGAAAACACTCCTTAGATTTCACAATGAGTATTTTCAATAAACTATAAAAACTTGTGAATTCACCAACATTATGTTGATGATGAAAGGTAAAATTCAAGAATATAAATTCACTTCATATTACAAAAGACCAAAATTGTAACACCATAAATTTCAAAACAATTTTTCGCATTTTATAAAAACACAATTCATTTAACATTTATAAAAACATCAATGTTTGAAACTCAATCATTGCCATATAAAAATCTAAAGATCTCATAACATAAAAATTCCGTGTGTGTGTACTGATCAAGCCGGTGCCTTTCCACGGTCATCACTAGTACCTGAAACAAATAACACCAACACTGTAAGCACAAAGCTTAGTGAGTTCCCCAAAATACCACACATAACACATATTAGCCACTTGAGGCTATAACTCTGTGGGTCCGTGGACCCTACTCTGTGAACCCTATGGTTCTAACTCTGTGAACCTTCCGGTTCCAACTCTATAAACATGCACAACATAAATCACATAGAAATAATGCAGTACAACACATAACATACATATAGCGTACAAATACTCTGTCACATAACTCTGATTACCAATTCAAGGTAAAGTATAGTGAGAAGACTCACCTCGCATATCTCGATAACTCGCAAATCCCGGAAATCACTCGCGCTCGATCCCCCGAGCTATAATCTTCCTATAACACAATATATCTCTAATTAACACTTTCACAACTAAGGTTGACTAACCCTTTCAAGTCAACACTGGTCAACGGTCAACGGTGAACTTTGACTAGACTCGGCGAGTGCACTAGAGCGACTCGGTGAGTCTATATGTGTTCACTGACTTCCTAGGATCCTCTCTTGACACGTCAAGTACTTCCCTAACTCGATGAGTTCCACCTGGCATGAACCGTGGGGTCACCACGACTCAACTCGCCGAGTCTCAAGAACAACTCGGCGAGTTCCGGCTTGACTCAGCCCCCTATTGACTCTCCATGACTCACTGGGTCATCCCCCAACACGGCGAGTCTACTCGCTGAACAATTTTTGTGAAACCCCAACCCTACTCGTCGAGTCTCAAGAACAACTCGGCGAGTTCATGCCATGCACAAACTCTATTGACCTTCTGAGTTCAGATCTACTTTCCCAAACCATAGATCTGGCCTTCCCAAACATGAATGTCACGTAAAGTTCGAAACTTGATGCTTGTATAACCCCCACAAGGCATCAAAAGGAGATTTGGTCCCAAAAATGACAATCTAGGTCCAATAACTCTATAATAACTCAAAAAGCTCCAAGGGTTAAGGTCTCTGGACCTCTTTGAGTCCAGATCCAAGGCACAAACTTGAAGAGGGACCATTTGCTTCACATAATCACTCTCCAAAGGGGTTAGAAAACCCTAACTCTAAAGATCAACCCCAAAACTGGAGGAGGTTCGAACTATTACCTCAAAATGAAGCCTCTAGACTATGGATCTGCTGGAATCTCACCTCCTCCTTGCTCTTGCCACCTTCTTCTTGCTAAACAAGGAATACAAAGGCCCAAAAGTGACTTCCTCTCTCCCAAAACAAATTAGCTCTCTTAGGGTTCTCTCAAGGGACTGGTAGCCGCAATGGGAGGCTATAAGTGCCCTTAAATAGGCTCCAAACCCGGGGAATTAGGGTTTCATTAAACAGCGTGGACTCGCCGAGTCCACTTTTGGACTCGTCGAGTTCAGACGCGAACTCGTGCCCATAGCCGCGATCATACTCGGCGAGTTTGGGCTCCAACTCGCCGAGTCTCCTCACAATTCACCAAAAATATAAGAATGAAAAATACCTGGGAATCCGAGCTGTTACAAAAATAACAACAAATATCAATCATGGACAAGAAGGAATAATGGCAGCAAAGATCACAATTTCACCAACACTGATAGTTTGTAAGCTTCTCCTCAAAATCAAACAACTCTATATTGTTAATCAAGAGTTATATATTAAACATTCTTGGAGGTGGACTACAAACAACTTGCTACCTGACTATGATGAAGACAATTTGTTTTGCTAATGGGAATGAGAGCAACGTACTAAGGATGTTCTGGATCTACTTGCCATTTTTGCCCCAAAAATTTAATGTTATACAAGCTACTCTTTCATTTGTAAATATGGTCCCGCATGACTATTTCTTGCATTTAAAAGTCTTGTACTTGTAATTTTATGGTTTGAAATGTCCTTTTTTTAAAAGTTGAAGGGGTCACCCGATGACACCCATCCTATTAAGCTCTTTGCCAATGGCATGTAATTGCCACGTAGATTGAAAATGTCATGTCATTGCCACGTGGGTGTGAGTAAAAGAGACCTAATAGACGTTTAAAACCCATCAACTTTCTCTTTCGTCCTCTTCCATTTGCTACCTTTTCATCCGTATCTTTTTCTTCAACTGTTCTTGGCACGAATCCTTTTCTTACACTGTTTGTCGGTTAAATCAGCCAAGTTGATCATTGTTATGGTTGTTTACATGAAGATAGGTCTCAATTTTTCTAGAATTTTTATGAGGTACCCCACTATTAATTACTCAGATGGAGCGAAGCAAAGGTTTGATTATGTTGATTTTGCTGGAATGGACAAGAATGAATTAATGGAGTTCCTTCAAAGATTCGTGAATAAGAGATTTGCGGATGTTTACTTTTGCATGACCGATATTTAGTTTCCTGATGGATTGAGGATAATTTCTACTGACATGGACTACATGGAATTAATCGAAGTAGGGTATACTTATGATTATGTAAATCATATATACATGGAACATCTTAATGTTAATATACATCAATGGATTTTTGAAGTGCAAGATAAAGTTTGTAGTTCTTTAGATGAATTGTTTGGTGTAAATGAAGTTCATGAAGAAGTGCAAGGTGGTATGGATATGGATGGTGGAATTGACATGGATAATTTGCAATGTGATATGGAGGATTTGCAAGGTTCTAGGGAGGATTTTCAAGGTGAGCAAGATGATGACATTGACATGGAAGTTGACATTGAACCTGATGAGTGCATCCTAATGAACAAGACAAAAGATGATGAGTTTCTGAGTAAGTTGTGCCCAAAGGAGCAAGTCACCCCCAACAGTCCACCTCGTAAGAGCTATGTGATCATTTACATGAGGATGAGGTAATATCTAATGACCAAGCTATTTACAATGAGAATTCTTAATGGAAAAAGCAGAAGCGTGTATTAGGTATGCAATTTGTGAGTTCTAAACAACTAAAACATATGATGTGTAAATATACTGTAGAAAATGGTTATCAGTTATGCTACAAAAATGATAGTAACAGACTTTTAGTAAAATGTTGTTTTGGGCAGTGTAAGTTTTGAATTTTTCCTTCTTAGATGAGTGAGGAAAAGTATTTCCAAATTAAGAGTCTCATAAGTGAGCATAACCATACAAGAAACTTCAAATTTAGTTCAATTGTCAACTATTCCTGGATAAGTAGCCCTTACACACAATTATTACATAAACAAAAAGTTAGTGTAAGGCTGCTTAGGGATGTGGTTAAAGAGAAATTTTGTATAGATGTGAGTATGGGATAGTGTAGAAGAGCAAAGAAGTATGCAATTGAACTGATTAAGGGAAAACTAGTGCAACACTATGCAAAGCTATGGTCAAATGATGAGGAGATAAGAAGATCAAATAACCAACAGTTAAAATGGATGTCAGTTGTATGCCAAATGGTAAGAATTATTTTAGTAAGTTTTACATTTTTTTGATGGCACTACTACAAAAACACCCTTTAATGACATGTATTGTGTGTCATAAAAGCCACAGATGACACATAATGCATGGTAATGAAGGCCCTGTCATAATGGACGACGACACGCATTTGCGTGTCGTGACCTTACGACGCACATTTATGATGCGCTCTTACGACACACAATGTGTAACATTCCCCACTGGCATGTATCACAATATTTTCCGCTTTGGGCCACTCGGCGCGAGGAATTCCCAGGGGGATCACCCATCCCGGTATATCAGAGCCTTGGTTTGAGGGATTCGGACATACTTTTGGGTGTGTCTGAACTCAAACTGAGGGTCTGTTAAGTTTTCAAAAGAAAAATGTTTTAAGGAAGGAATTTATAAGACAAGAAAGGATGTGGTGCATGCAATCAGCCGAGCTCAAGTAAGTTTCCCCAGAATACCCACATATGTTATCTGTTATGACTTGGTTTATGAATCTATGAATCTCATGCTAGTTAGGGATAGGGGAGATGCTTGTATATGTTGTATGAGTTGGTAGACTTGCATGCTAGTGTTGAGTAGTCAGCAATAGGTTGGCCTGATATGTGGTGCTTGTAGCCTTGGGAATATTTGATGTCATGCTGGAATGAGATTGATAATCGGTATTTGTAAGTGCTAAGTGTATGTTTTTAAATTGCATACGGTTAGGATCTTATAGCCTTCGAATAATTGATTTGGCCTGATTTCCTGTTCCTTATCTGGTTGTGGTCCTAGGGTAGATCTATTATTTGACATTCGACAGTGAGGATGGATGGATGTGGATAGCATGGGTTGAGATATAGGGGCGGAATTTTCTATGATGGTTCTTTGGATCGGAGTGCTACTGCACGAATGTTGCTTGCTTTGTGCTTTGTGGAACTCTTGAGTGATGGGAGTCAGCTACTAAGTGGATGTGACGATAACCAAGAGGTGAATGGCTAGCATCATGGGGAGTTCTTCAGCAACTGATGACAGGGTAAGGTTAGGGACCTAGGAAAGCCTAGGATATGCTCCAATGATTTAGTGGGGCGGTTCAGTGAGGTTGGGAACCTAGGGGGAGCCTAGGAGTTGCTTTGTGGGTATCTATTTGTTGCTGTTTAGCGGATATACACCAGTGGAGTAGGTGTCCTAGAGGAGTCGGGAGGATTGCTGATGTAACATACGGGATTTCAGGTATATTAACTAATCTTTTTATTTTGAGTTTTGAGAAGGGACTCGGCGAGTTGGTGCGTAGACTCGCCGAGTTAAGACGCGGGTTCTCATCCGGATTGATGCTCGGACTCGGCGAGTCGCCTTAGTGGACTCGGCGAGTCTGCGACGTTTAATGAAACCCTAATTTCTCGGGTTTGCGGCCTATTTAAAGGGCCTTATGGCCGTCATTTGCCCTCATTAGTCCCCAGAGTGAAACCCTAGATCATTTGAGTGATTCAAGTGAGGGAAGAAGCCATTGTTGATTCTTGGAGTTATTGTCTAGCAAGGGAAGAGAAGATCTAGCCAAGAGGAAGCAAGAGAGGGGTGGATTCTTGAAGAGCTAAGGTCCAGGACATCACATCTGAGGTACCATTCAAATCCTTCTTTGTTATTGTGATGTTCATATAGATTTAGGGTTTTTAAACCCATTTGTGGCTAGATCTAGCATCATTATGGTCCCTTGGCGAGTTATGGCTCTGAATCTAGACCCATAGAGGTCCAGAGCACCTCCTTGCCCAAGCTTTATGTGCATCCATGGAGGTTTTTGATTGGGATCTATGTATTTGAGGCTAAACCTCCATTAATGAGCTATATGATGCTTATTGAGCAGCAAGACTCGGACTTTACGTGGTTAATAAGCTTAAGGGGACTGGATCTATGAGTTACTAGAGTGGATCTGACCTAAGAAGGTCGTTTGAGGTTGTGCATGGAGTGCACTCGCCGAGTCCAATCCCAGACTCGGCGAGTTGGTGCGGGTTGTTCAGAGACTTCAGACCAGGGACTGTGTAACCGAGTCGGGTGAGTGACTCGGTGAGTTGGAAGAGATTCAGAGGGAATCGGGTTCCTGTAGGGACTCGGCGAGTCCACGCCAGACTCGGCGAGTCGGGTTGACCGTTGACCATTGACCGTTGACCGTTGACCAGTGTTGACTGGTTTGACTTAGTGTTATTAGTCAGTCAGAGTCAAGTAGTATTAAGTAAAGATACACCTGTGTTGTAGGAGGACGATAGCTCGGGAGATCGAGCACTAGTGGTTGAGAGCTTTACGAGTTACCGAGACACACGAGGTGAGTTTTCTCACTATACGTTACCTTAAGTGGTATTATGAGTTGACCAGAGGGTCTTATGTGTTATGTAAGAGATTATGTGCTATTTATGAGATTTTATGCTATGTGTTATTGTATGTTGTATGACTATATTGACTATATAGACCGGACCGGAGGGTCCAACGATTCAGATCGGGCCAGAGGGCCCAATGAGCTATGACTGGACCAGAGGGTCCGATGAGCTGCGGGACTGGAAGGTCCCGCTGAGACATCTTGACCGGAGGGTCGGGTTAGCCTCGAGTGGCGTATTTGTAGTATGTGGTATTTTGGGGAACTCACTAAGAATTTATGCTTACAGTTGTTATGTTTGATGTCTCAGGTACCAGCGAGGACCGTGGGAAGGCGACGGCTTGACACGTACACACACACTGATGGAGATTTTCATATGTAGAGATCTTGGGATTTGTTTTTGAAAACATAATTGATTATGGATTTTGATTGTGATGTGATAAATTATGTGATTTTGGAAATGAAAAAAATATTTTGAAAATTTACGGTGTTACAAGTTGGTATCACAGCCTTGGTTTGAGGGATTCGGATGCACCTTCGGGCGTATTTGAACTCAGACCGAGGATTTGAGGAATTTTCAAATAAAACTAAAATTTTCTAAAAAGAAAAAGAGGTTTTTGGAAACGAGCAGAGTGGAAGGTGTGTACGGTCAGCCAGGGCCCGAACGGTGAATCCCCAAAATACCTTTACATTATATGTTATGAGTTATGAGATATTATGTGGTGCATGTTAGAGAGGCTAGGTATTCCTATTAGGACTAGAGTGGGCCTGATTTGTGATGCCTTAGCTTAGGAGATCGCTGCTGCTAGGAGACACTTTGAGAGAGTGAGTAGGTAGCAGTGAGGAGCTTAGGGGAGGGCTATTGAGAGTAGCCAGTGCATAGCGAGTAGAGTGTTTACGATTTGGGATCCTAGGAGGAGGACTTGGGTTGTATATCGATTCAGTGTGGACGATAGTATTGGGCCCGTACTTTCGAAGACACCGGATTGGTGCGCAGTCCAAGTAAGAATCCTTGGGAGTACCAGAAGAGAGGATGTTTGAGTTATCGAGTGTGAGTATACTCGAGAGTATTCCTGATATTTCTTATATTGTATTTCAGAGGTTGATCATGGTTGGGACACGTCATAACCCCGAGAGCAGTGGGGCGAGCGATAAGGAGATCCGTCGGATCATCCATGAGGAGGTGGCCGCTGCCATCAGAGCCGAGATTCCGGAGATGTTTGGGTCTATTAAGACCACACTGATTGAGACATTTGACGAGCGTTACGCTGCTTTGACTGATGCTGCTGTTGCTGCAGCTACCGCAGCTGTTGCGGCTGCGAGACCCCAGGGTGGTGATTCGTTGCTGTACCGAGAGTTCAGCAACACGAAACCACTGGAGTTCGATGGTACACAGGATCCGATCGCCGCTATGAGGTGGATCTCAGACATAGAGGGGTGTTTCTATACGTGCTCATGTCCGGAGCACTTGAGGGTGCGATTCGCATTCAACCAGCTTCGCTTGGGGGCGAAGGACTGGTGGAAATTTGTGACCGCGAGCTATTCTACAGCTGAGCTGACTGTAGTGACCTGGGAGAGGTTTACTGCGATGTTTCGTGACGAGTATGTTCCCCAGGTGGAGAGGGAACGTTTAGCTCAGGAGTTTCTGACCCTCAAGCAGGGGACCGAGTCGGTGACAGTGATTACGAGGATGTTTCATGAGCGGGCGCTGTTTTGCCCGGAGTTGGTATCCACTGAGCAGGCTCGCATGAGCCGTTATCTGAGCATCTTGAGGAGGGACATCCATGAGTTCGTGGTGAACTCGACTTATCGGACATTTGCCGAGCTCCAGGCAAATGCCAGGAAGAGGGAGATCGAGCTTGAGACACAGGCGAGGGAGGAGACTGAGTTGCAGAATGGTGATCGGCGACCGACACAGTCGCAGCCGGCCGCCAAGCGGGCAAAGCCCACTGATTCGAGGACAGGAAGTTCGAGGGGCCGCACTTGTGGGAAGTGCGGCAAGAGCCATGACGGGCCGTGCAAGACTGGGGTATGCTACAAGTGCGGGAAGGAAGGACATTTTGCGAGGGACTGTCCGAAGGGGTTGTCGGTTTGCTTCCATTGCAACCAGACCGGCCATCGGAAGGCCGAGTGCCCCCAACTTCAGAGATCAGTGCAGGGATCTGCACCTGTGGTTCGAGCTACCGAGACCCGGCCAGTGAAGGCCGATGCACCGAAGGCTAGGGGGAGAGCCTTCCAGCTGACTGCGGAGGAGGTCCGCGCAACACCTGACGTCCTGGCGGGTATGTAATCTTTATCTATTTTATGTTGAGTTTATGCTATTATAATTGCTATATGTTGTGCGTAGGTACTTTTCTTGTGAGTTCTGTACCTGCATTGGTTTTATTCGACTCGGGTGCGAGTTGGTCTTTCATATCTTTAGCTTTTAGTCGGCGCATTAGTATTCCGAGAGAGGCGTTGAGTCGACCTCTGCGGGTTTCCATAGCAGATGAACGTGAGGTATGTGCTACCGAGGTGATACGTGGATGCGTGCTGGAGATCTTCGGGGTGGAGTTCCCGATTGATTTGATTCCGATTGCTATGGGGGATGTATGTGTCATAGTAGGCATGGATTGGTTGAGCCGTTTCGGGGCTATCATAGATTGCGAGCGTCAGTTGGTGACGATCCGAGATCCTAGTGGGGAAGTGCTTACAATTTATGGCGAGGGGACTCGTGGTGGTTCGGTATTCTGTTCGGCTGCCAGAGCGAGGCGGAGTTTGCAGCAGGGCTGCAAGGGATTCGTGGCCTATGTGACGGATGTACGAGAGGCCGTTGGGAGGCCAAGTCCAGTGAACGATGTACCGATAGTGCGTGAGTTCCGGGACGTGTTCCTCGAGGAGTTGCCGGGCGTACCTCCCGAGAGGCAAGTGGAGTTTCCTATCGATTTGATTCCCAGGGCTGCGCCTATCGCTAAGGCGCCATATCGGCTGGCATCGCCAGAGATGCAGGAGTTATCCTCACAGCTGCAAGAGCTGTTGGGGAAAGGGTTCATCCATCCCAATAGCTCTCCCTGGGGAGCGCCGATCCTTTTTGTCAAGAAAAAGGATGGTTCACACCGGATGTGCATTGATTGCCGGGAGTTGAACAAGTTGACGGTCAAGAACCGTTATCCGTTGCCGAGGATCGACGATCTATTCGATCAGTTGCAGGGGGCGTCTTGGTTCTCCAAGATTGACTTGAGATCAGGATATCACCAGATGAGAGTTCGGGATGAGGATATCCAGAAGACGGCGTTTAGGACTCGTTACGGGCATTACGAGTTCGTGGTGATGCCATTCGGGCTCACCAATGCACCAGCGGCATTCATGGATCTCATGAACAGGGTGTGTAGGCCGATGTTGGATCGTTCATTCATTGTACTCATTGATGATATCCTGGTGTATTCGAGGACCAGAGAGCAGCATGAGGAGCATTTGAGGGAGCTCCTCGGGGTTCTGAGGTCGGAGAGGCTATTCGCCAAATTCTCCAAGTGTGATTTTTGGTTACGGGAGGTCCAGTTCTTAGGGAATCTCGTTAACCAGAATTGGATATTGGTTGACCCGGCCAAGATCGAGGCCGTGATGAGTTGGGAAGTGCCGAGGTCACCTGCGGAGATCCAGAGTTTCTTGGGGCTGGCAGGCTACTATCGGAGATTTATCAGGGACTTCTCCGAAATTGTTGTGCCACTTACCAAGTTAACCCGGAAGGGTGTTACTTTCTCATGGGGTCCGGAGCAGCAGACCTCATTTGAGACTCTTCGCCAGAGATTGTGCGAAGCTCCCGTGCTTGCATTGCCTGAAGGGATGGAGGATTTTGTAGTGTACTGTGATGCATCGATATCGGGGTTAGGAGCGGTTTTGATGCAGAGAGGGCATGTGATCGCGTATGCATCGAGGCAGTTAAAGCCTCATGAGACGAGATATCCCACCCACGATCTGGAGTTGGGGGCTGTGGTGTTCGCCCTCAAGATCTGGCGTCACTATCTGTATGGGGTTCGGTGTACGATATACACGGACCACAAGAGTTTGAAGTACCTGATGGATCAGCCAAATCTGAATATGCGGCAGAGGAGATGGTTGGATGTGGTAAAGGATTATGATTGCGAGATCCTGTACCACCCGGGCAAGGCTAATGTGGTAGCCGACGTCCTGAGTCGTAGGGCAGAGAGTGCCCCATTGCGAGACATCTGTTTGAGGTTGACGGTGACGACTCCGATTTTGGATACCATCCGAGGGGCTCAGGCTGAGGCTGCGAGATCAGAAAATCAAAAGAGGGAGCGGGTGGTTGGTCAGGTATCGGAATTCGTTACCGATGGTCGGGGACTTATGACGTTTCAGGGTCGGATTTGGGTACCGTTTGTGGGCGGGACGCGTACCATTTTGATGGAAGAGGCACATTGATCGAATTTCTCGATCCGTCCTGGGGCTACCAAGATGTATTTGGACCTAAAGAAGGAGTATTGGTGGCCCTATATGAAGAGGGATGTTGCTTGGTTCGTCGAGAGGTGCCTAACTTGTCGCCAAGTTAAGGCCGAGCACCAGCGTCCGCATGGTAAGCTGCAACCGTTGGAGATTCCCGAGTGGAAGTGGGAACAAATTACCATGGATTTTATCACCAAATTGCCAAGGACTGCGAGAGGAGTGGATGCAATTTGGGTGATCGTGGATAGATTGATGAAGAGCGCTCATTTTCTAGCCATCAGCGAGAGTTCTTCTGCGGAGAAATTAGCAGAATTATATGTGAGAGAGGTGGTATCGCGGCATGGGGTTTCGATGTCGATTGTCTCATACCGGGATGTGCGTTTTACTTCCAGGTTTTGGAAGAAGTTTCATGAGGAGTTGGGTACGAGATTGCATTTCAGTACCGCATACCACCCACAGACGGACGGACAGAGCGAGCGAACGATTCAAACGCTTGAGGATATGCTCCGAGCATGTGTTCTGGATTTTGGAGGGAGCTGGGACACCTACCTACCTTTAGCAGGGTTTTTGTATAACAACAACCATCATTCGAGCATTGGTATGCCACCCTTTGAGCTGTTGTATGGGCGGAGGTGTCGTCCCCCCATCTGCTAGGGAGAGGTGGGGTAGCAGGTGATGGGTAGCACGAAGATTGTACTCCAGATGACTGAGCAGATTCAGCAGGTCAGGCAGAGGTTGTTGACCGCGCAGAGTCGCCAGAAGAGTTATGAGGACAGGCGTCGGTCCGAGCTCGAGTTTCAGGTCGGTGATCTTGTGATCCTAAAGGTCTCTCCTTGGAAAGGAGTGATACGATTCAGGAAGAGGGGCAAATTGGGACCCTGGTACATTGGACCCTTCAGGGTAATTGCTAGGGTAGGCAGGGTAGCCTACCGGTTGGACCTACCTGCTGAGTTGGGACAGATCCATGATACCTTTCATGTCTTGCAGTTGAGGAAATGTATTGCCGATGAGTCGGCAGTGGTGCCGTTGGAGGATATTCAGGTGGATGTGAGCCTAAACTACGCAGAGAGACAGTTGTGATTGTGGATCGAAAGATCAAGGTTCTGAGGAACAAGGAAGTGCCTCTGGTACAGGTTCAGTGGCAGCATCGGAAGGGATCCGAGTTGACCTGGGAACCGGAGCGGGAGATGCGGGAGCAGCATCCAGAGTTATTTCAGGAATGAGACTTCGAGGGCGAAGTCAGATTCTAGTGGGGGAGAATTGTAACATCTGGGATTTCAGGTATATTAACTAATCTTTTTATTTTGAGTTTTGAGAAGGGACTCGGCAAGTTGGTGCGTAGAATCGCCGAGTTAAGACGCGGGTTCTCATCCGGATTGATGCTCGGACTCGGCGAGTCGCCTTAGTGGACTCGGCGAGTCTGCGACGTTTAATGAAACCCTAATTTCTCGGGTTTGCGGTCTATTTAAAGGGCCTTATGGTCGTCATTTGCGCTCATTAGTCCCCAGAGTGAAACCCTAGATCATTTGAGTGATTCAAGTGAGGGAAGAAGCCATTGTTGATTCTTGGAGTTATTGTCTAGAAAGGGAAGAGAAGATCTAGCCAAGAGGAAGCAAGAGAGGGGTGGATTCTTGAAGATCTAAGGTCCAGGACATCACATCTGAGGTACCATTCGAATCCTTCTTTGTTATTGTGATGTTCATATAGATTTAGGGTTTTTGAACCCATTTGTGGCTAGATCTAGCATCATTATGGTCCCTTGGCGAGTTATGGCTCTGAATCTAGACCCATAGAGGTCTAGAGCACCTCCTTGCCCAAGCTTTATGTGCATCCATGGAGGTTTTAGATTGGGATCTATGTATTTGAGGCTAAACCTCCATTAATGAGCTATATGATGCTAATTGAGCACCAAGACTCGGACTTTACGTGGTTAATAAGCTTAAGGGGACTGGATCTATGAGTTACTAGAGTGGATCTGACCTTAGAAGGTCGTTTGAGGTTGTGCATGGAGTGCACTCGCCGAGTCCAATCCCAGACTCGGCGAGTTGGTGCGGGTTGTTCAGAGACTTCGGACCAGGGACTGTGTAACCGAGTCGGGTGAGTGACTCGGTGAGTTGGAAGAGATTCAGAGGGAATCGGGTTCCTGTAGGGACTCGGCGAGTCCACGCCAGACTCGGCGAGTCGGGTTGACCGTTGACCGTTGACCAGTGTTGACTGGTTTGACTTAGTGGTATTAGTCAGTCAGAGTCAAGTAGTATTAAGTAAAGATACACCTGTGTTGTAGGAGGACGATAACTCGGGAGATCGAGCACTAGTGGTTGAGAGCTTTACGAGTTACCGAGACACACGAGGTGAGTTTTCTCACTATACGTTACCTTGAGTGGTATTATGAGTTGACCAGAGGGTCTTATGTGTTATGTAAGAGATTATGTGCTATTTATGAGATTGTATGCTTTGTGTTATTGTATGCTGTATGACTATATAGACCGGACCGGAGGGTCCAACGATTCAGATCGGGCCAGTGGGCCCAATGAGCTATGACTGGACCAGAGGGTCCGACGAGCTGCGGGACTGGAAGGTCCCGCTGAGACATCTTGACCGGAGGGTCGGGTTAGCCTCGAGTGGCGTATTTGCAGTATGTGGTATTTTGGGGAACTCACTAAGCATTTATGCTTACAGTTGTTATGTTTGATGTCTCAGGTACCAGCGAGGACCGTGGGAAGGCGACGGCTTGACACGTACACACACACTGATGGAGATTTTCATATGTAGAGATCTTGGGATTTGTTTTTGAAAACAGAATTGATTATGGATTTTGATTGTGATGTGATACATTATGTGATTTTGGAAATGAAAAAATTATTTTGAAAATTTACGGTGTTACAGCTGAGGAAAGTATGGATAGGTGTGGAAGGTAGTATGGGCTCGTACTATTGAAACCACAGGATCCATACTTGACTCGGTGAGAGTCTTAGAGAATCTAAGAAGCTTATAGGAAGGGGAATTATTTATTATGTTCTGATAGTGGGGATAGCTACTTTTCCAGATGAGGATGAGCACACATGAGGGAGGACCAGGGTGCGAGACCCTGAGTGATATGATTTCTAGAGCTCGAGAGCAGGGATTGATTTAGAGCATGTTGGGAAGAGGGGATCAGATCAGGTACATACATGAGAGGGTCTCGGAAAGTGAGCCAAAAGTTCGGGTCAGCTTTTGAGAGCCCGACAAGGTTGGAATCAGTGCAGTATTTGCGGGAAACTGTACAAGGGAGTTTTTCGTTCCAAGGTTTAGAAAGTGTATCTCTGGGTTTGTTTCCCTGCTTGTGTTTGGATTATACCTTCAACATTATCATATACCATTTGCATATCGTGAGTTACAGAGTAGTTAGTGAAGGTTGTTTCCCTCTTCGTTGGTTTGCAGCATTCAATGGTATCAGAGCTAGGGCATGGGTCAATGTGTTTGACAGGGACGTTGAACCCAGTAAAAGGAGGTGAAGGTGGGTAGCACCTGATCTCACATTGTCTTGGAAGGAGAACGAAGCATTTCCTTATAAATGGGTGTGGATACCTTAATTCCTTGTCACAACGCGTTTTAAAGTCGTGAGGGCAGCAAATCTCATAAGAACTCTGCTGTTAAGCTTGCCCGGGCGAGAGCAATCCAGGGATGGGTGACCCCTTGGGAAGTTTTCGCACCGGGAGCCCAAAGCGGACAATATTGTGATACATGCCAAAGGGGGATGTTACAAAGATGTTATGGGCTTCCCCCCGGGGTCTTATACCATTGTGTCATGGGCTACCCAACATGGTCTTTACCTAAGAATGTCATGGACAACCCCACATGGTCTTATATTCAACTGCCACGGGTTTCCCTCGGGGTCTTCCATGCAAGTATCACAAAGACAACTAGCATATCACATATCACATAAACAACTAGTATAACACATACCGCATAAACAACTAGTATACTACATATCACATAAGCAATGCATGTAACATATAAGGATGTCGTGGGCTCCCCCCAGGGTCTTACTCCAGGATGCCATGGGCTCCCCCACATGGTCTTACACCTATGTGTCATGGGCTCCCCCATGGTCTTTACCTAGGAATTTCATGGGCTCCCCCACATGGTCTTATATCCAACTGCCACAGGCTCCCCCCGGGGTCTTCCATGCAATAACATATAATCACTAGCATACCACTTAGCATAAAGCTAACTACCATACCACATATCTCTACTACAGCTAGTGTACCACATAACATAAAATGGGATGGCCTTGGTGCCTTCGACCCCTTAGTATGATGAGGACACTCACCTCGCACTGCTGAAGTCCCGCGGATAAACTCTAGCTGCTGGTTGACTGGTTCCCGAACTGTCAATCGTCAAAAAGACACCCAATTAATAATTGGGTTCCAATACACATACATAATCTACACTTAGGATAAATGGACCATTTTACCCCTAACCTAGCTTGCTTCAAAACCAAGGCCCAAACTCACACCCTAAAGGCGCAAATGCCCAATAGTCAACCAAGGCCCAACATATGGCCCAATTTTTAAACTGGGCACAAACCTCTACATGGACTTATTTTAAGGCCCAACCAATTATTCTAGTCCAAACAATTGGCATTCTGATGGCCCAATGGCTAATAATCCTCAAGGCCCAATTATGGCCCACTTATGGCACAATTTTCCAAATTGGGCCCAAGCCTATCTATTGGGTATTATCCTAAAGCCTAATAATTTCCCTTAGTCCATAAATATGTCCCCAATTGGCCCACAAAGGCCCACTGCAACTTACATCCAAACCCAATTAGGGGTTTTCACATAATATGACGATTAGGGTTAAGTGTTCCTACTTGACCCATTAAGGACTTAATCCATTAATTCCAACATACAATGAAATCTAGCTTGAGTCATAACTTCACTCCAATGGTCCAAAATGCGGGTCCTGATAAGTCCTAACCAATAATCCCAAAATTAGGGTTTTCTAAACCCTAATTAGAGTTTCCAACCCAGTCATAACCCAATAGGCCCAAAACTAAGTCCTTAGATCAATTAGGACTTCATTAGGCCCACTAGGGTCTCATAAGGCCCATTAGGGTTTCATAAGGCGGGCACCACCCACTACCACCTCGGGTAGTGGTGGTCAACAACGGCTCACGGTGGTGGTTTTTCTTATTATTATTCCGACATGATTACAACTTTTACATAACAAAACCCCCAAATAACACACACACATACACACTAATACAAACAAACAAACACAACCACCTTGTGGCGAAGGTCGACGGTAGAGAGTAGCAGCCACCACCTTACAGTGGAGGTAGGGTTATTCCTTGGTTTTTCGGCTAACACATTCATACACAATCACACCATTGGATGCATTCATACACAACAGAACACACACACAAAGCCGCCACCACACGATGGTTGGTGCTGGCAGAATAATGGTACTAGGTGGCAGCCACCATAGTTAGCCACCATGGTGGTTCCCTCACAGTTCCGGTCACCAGAAATGCTCAAAACATGATAAGCAACGACAACACTCGGCTTCTTACACCAAAACGAATGTAACCACCGACCTGGTCATCCAAAAATTTACAAAATCCCCCTCTGGAATGTATCACAATATTGTTCGCTTTGGGCCACTTGACACGAGGACTTCCTAGGGGGTCACCCATCCCGGTACTACTCCCGCCCGAGCATGCTTAACTGTAGAGTTCTTATAGGCTCTACTACCCTCATGGCTTTTCAGCGCGTTGTGACAAGGAATGCATTTACAGCCTTTATAAGAAAGTGCTTCGTTCTCCTTCCAAGTCGATGTGGGATCAGGTGCAACCCACCTTCACCCCCCATTATAGGGTTCGACGTCCATGTCAAACACATCAACTCGTGCACTAGCTATGATACCATTTGTAACATCCCCCTCTAGCACGTATCACAATATTGTCCACTTTGGGCCACTTGGCACAAGGACTTCTTAGGCGGTCACCCATCCCGGTACTACTCCCGCCCGAGTAAGCTTAACTGCAGAGTTCTTATGGGCTCTACTGCCCTCACGACTTTAAAATGATTTGTGACAAGGAAGGTATCCACACCCCTTATAATAAAGTGCTTCATTCTCCTTCCAAGCCGATGCGGGATCCGATGCAACCCACCTTTGAAACAATAAACTGAAATTGTTAGCCCGAAAGCTTAGTAAGTTCCCCAAAATACCGATGTACTACACGTAACATATATACAAGTAGCAGCATATATTGGATCCACAGCCGTACAGACTAGATTACCCCCTGGGCCCATAGTGTGAGTCTGGATTGCCTTACGGGCCCACAGCTCACATATGGCTTGCCATCGATCCCATAGTACGAGTCTCCCTTAGCTCGTAAATGTAAGGCTCTCGGGTTTGTTAGTTACCGCATGGAGTTGCAACTCGCCGAGTTCATGCATGCCCAACGCCAGGAAAACCCTAGTTGACTCACCAAGTCACCCCACTAACTCGTCGAGTCCATGAAGAAGTCCTTACGCGACAATCATTATCGGACTCGCCGAGTTGACCATGCAACTCGTTGAGTCCCTTCAGTCCTGCATCCATTCAGATGCTTTTTAAGCACTTTTAAGGTTTCATATTGCAGATCTAGTGGTCCAAGGAACTTTACGTGCATGCAAAGCTCTAATGACTCATAATGCCAAATCCAAGCTTGTAATGGAGTTTGACACCTAAGGAGAGTTTCATACTTGCAAAAGCTTTAAGCTTTATGGACATACAGACATAGGAGAGTTCAGATCTGAAGTTGCAACTTCAGATCTTAACTCATGCACAAGAAAAGCTTTCTAATGGGCTCTGCTGCCCTCACAGCTTTAAAACGTATCACAATATTGTCCGCTTTGGGCCTAAACTTCACCCAAAATTTTGTAACATCCCCCTCTGGCACGTATCACAATATTGTCCGCTTTGGGCCACTCGGCACGAGGACTTCCCAGTGGGTCACCCATCCCGGTACTACTCCCATAGTCCCGTCCAAGCACACTTAACTTCAGAGTTCTTATGGGTTCTGTTGCCCTCACTGCTTTAAAACGTGTTGTGACAAGGAAGGTATCCACACCCCTTATAAGAAAGTGCTTCATTCTCCTTCCAACTTGTAACACCCAAAAATTCAAGCCAATTTAAAACTTTTCAAAGCATTTAAAACCAACAGTTTTACAAATTTGTTTTCAAAATAGACTATGTCAGAGTTTTTCCCAGAAACAATAACAAAACATGAGGAGCTGTACGATCACGCCTTCACCTTGCCGCGATCTGCTGATGTACTTGAAACAATAAACTGAAACTATAAGCCCGAAAGCTTAGTGAGTTCCCCAAAATATCGATACACTACACGTAACATATATACAAGTAGAAGCACGTATTGGGTCTACAGCCTTACATACTGGATTACCACCTGGGCCCACATTGTGAGTCTGGATTGCCTCCCGGGTTTGTTGGTTACCGCATGCCAGAGTATCGCCTCAGCCCATCGCACAATCGCGCATACATCCCCCATGGGAATCAGAATCAAGTTTATCGGAAAAGGACACCCTGAAGATCTCCAACTCGCATTCTCGGTAGACCGAAGAAGCAGAAACCTATGTTTGTTTGCGATGGAGACTCTCAACGGACACTTTAACTCACCTACTGGCACACTAAACTCCCTACTAAATGTATGAGATACGAAAGGCCGACTCTCCCCCGAGTCAAATAAAACCAATGTAGACAAGGAGTTCACTAAAAACGTAGCAAATTATAGGTACAACAGAAAAGAATA
This sequence comes from Lactuca serriola, assembly GCF_051521515.1. Lineage (NCBI taxonomy): Eukaryota > Viridiplantae > Streptophyta > Magnoliopsida > Asterales > Asteraceae > Lactuca > Lactuca serriola. The sequence goes on from NC_136411.1 coordinate 356,715,596, forward strand.
TAACATATATAATAAATGAGGTAAAGGATAGAAACATACCAGCAACCACATCTGGTGCTACCCTGGCACCTGTAAGCTTGTAACACCCGTAAAATTCAAGCCAATTTAAAACTTTTTAAAACCATTAAGTCATTCTAATTTGTTTTCAAAATAGTTTAAGCATTAGAGTATCCCCATAATCAATCATGAAAATATGAGGGGGTGCACGATCACGCCTTCGCCTTCCCGCAATCATCAGAAATACCTGAAATAAAATCAACAACTGTCATCCCGAAGCTTAGTGAGTTCCCCCAAAATACCAACACCGTACAAATGTAACCATATCATATAACAAATACAAACAGCATGCATCTCAAGTCTACAAAGTGACTGGTCCGCCAGCACTGGGCCTTAATCCCACCTGGTCCACTCTCTGAGTCTATAGTATGATCGGACCGCCCGCGTCGGGCCTTCAGTCTATCTGGCCCACTCTCCAAACCTCGACACGTCCGGACCGCCCTCGCGGGGCCTTCAACCTATCCGGACCGCTCGACGGGCCTTTGGCCTGACTATGTGCCCTCCCGGGTCTGCAGTCTATCCGATCCGCCCTGGGTATGTTGGCCTACAACAAAAAGCAGGACCCACCTCAACCCAACCCCAATCAACAACCATGTGCACATAAACAGATAATAACATAACATCCCATATATAACAAACCGATCTAGAAGATCATATAGCATAGCAACATCCTATCCAGTATACCGACCTAACAGGTCACTAAAATAGTATCATCCTATATGCCAGGATACCGACCTAAACCAGGTCACTAACATAATACAATCCTAATTACCAGGACGCCGATCTAACAAATCAATAAGCATATCAAACCAATACAAGTATATATTCCAAGAAAAGGTCGGCCTTGGTACCTTAGACCATGTTGATATAGTGAGGATAACTCACCTCACGATTGCCGAACTGAACCACGAAATCACGCTCCTAAAGCACTGCCCCATACTCCAACACCTATAACCATCAATGGTCCATTGTCATGAATATCTGTCTTACCAACATGTCCCACAGAAGTCCAACTCAGTCAACCCTGGTCAAAGTCACAATCAATGGTCAAGGTTAACAGTCTATGTTGACCTCAACTCCTCGATTACCCTCAGCTACTCGCCGAGTTTCTTGCATATCCCAACGACTCGCCGAGTCACTAATGCCAGTGGCTGCCACTCCTTGGCCAACTCGCCGAGTTTTTCATTACAACTCGTCGGGCTCATACGTGTCCCTAGATTGTGAAAACCCCAGCCGACTCGCCAAGCCACTCACCCGACTCGCCAAGCTCACAACAATCTTCATGAGACTCGCCGATTTGGTCATCCAACTCGTTGAGTTCACGCCTATCTTCATATGACTCGTTGAGTCGACCATGCGACTCGCCGAGTTCATTCTGTCCTTTATCCATACAGAGGCTTTTTAAGCCATGCAAAGGCTCCAAATTATAGATCCATCTTCCCAATACATATTTCTCATGTAAAGCTGCAAGCTTTATGTGCATGAAAGGCTCTAGATGCTCTAATTGGCTGATCGAAGCTTGATATGGGTTTTAACTCCTTGAGAAGGGTTCATTCTTTGCAAGGGCTCAGAATTTATGAACTTATAACCCAAGAAGGGTCCAGAAGGAAAACAAGGTAAAAAGCCCTAATTTCACCCAAGAGAGATCTAGAAGGAAAATAGAGCTAGGATCATGAATTGATACCTCAGAACAAAGCTAGAGGAGGCAAATTTATAGATTCACACGAGTTCTTTGCTGCTAGCTTCTTGATCTTCAAGCTTCCTTCACCAACTTCACCTTCCAAATCTCAAACACACTCAAATGGAGTTCTCACACGAAACTAGGGTTTTTTTTTTTGTCTCTCAACGGGACTGAAGGGAGGCTGAGGAGGTCTTATGATCCTTTAAATAGGATGCAAAACACTGGCAATTAAGGTTTCATCCTCCAGCCCCTACTCGTCGAGTCCCTACTTGGACTCGGCGAGTAGGTCACTTAAACTTGTGGACCATCTCGCTGCTACTCAGTGAGTCAAGCAACCAACTCGTTGAGTATCCCTGAGCTCATGAGAATTTATATCCATAAAGTGATCCGCAGGAAATCGGGGCGTTACAATTATCCCACACTTGAAGTAGACTTTGTCCTCGAAGTCTGCTGCGGTAAACATCCTTGGATTATGCTCCCGCATCTCCGCCTCTGGCTCTCACATGCACTCGGACCCCCTATGGCGCTCCCACTGTACCTTTACCAAAGATACCTCCTTGTTCCGCAGAACCTTCACCCTTTTTTCCAGAACCCTGAAATCTGGAATTCCCGAACTCGGTCTGACTCCCTGATAGACCTCATCTACTGAACCGATGTCACTTCCATACCACTTACCCCAAATTCTGATAATTTGAGGTTCCCACCAAAACTGAATCGTAGATTAACTGCTGCGAAAAATTTAATGTCTCCATAGATTACCAACTAACGTACACTGATCTGAGCGTCATCCAACGACACTATCACTTCCTGATCCACGATGCACTTTGGCAACTACGAAACATGAAAGGTGATGTAAATCCCTACGAACCTTTCCGTAAGGTCTACCCTTCCTGCCACTTTGCAATCTTGACAAAAATGTGATGATCCAATGTATCAGAACCTATCTTTCACTCTTTAAGAGGCAAACCCTTCGTTGACAGGTCATTAGTCCCACAATATCAGATCAATCCACTAGAACACGAACACTCATGCCTGGCCCAATCAGCCTCGGCTGGAATACCAAGCAAGCCTATGACAGATCCAGACATCCCTGGGATGGAATACCCTCGCATCCTACACACCAATCCCAAGCCTTAAAACTTTTCATACTACAAAATGATGTTTTCCCAAACGAAGCCAAAAATCCCTTTGGTCTTAACTTGTCTGTTCATCACCTGAAACGTCGTGCGCCTCACCGATTACTAAACCAAAAAGCCCACACAAACAGCAGATCGGCGCTGCCTGCTGTTAACATAATGAATGCTACCTGTCCCCAGGTAGCCTTATTTCCTTCCTAGTCTTCGGCGACCCCTCATCTCCTCACATTAGCCACGCTGGATCGTCACGGATATGACCCACCTAAAACATATCACAATAGATCAACCCAGTTCAACCTGTCTACTACTACTACCGGCCATCCAGTATAGCACGCATGACTAATCCAAATCACCCCCTTCGGGTTGGAATACTACCATGTCTAATCAATTCAACTACCGAGTTAAAATTCTCCGGGTTTGTTGAGCTGCCGCCTCACCCCTACCGCTCCTCCGAGCTTCCGTGTCTATGACTTACAGTCGGTCCGCACCAGGTATCTTGGCCTACTGCATAGCATAGGACCGCCTAAACCATACCAACACAAGGTGTGTTGCGATGAACCATCAGGAGAAAATCAAATCCGAACACGCTCCTGTAACCAATAACATCTCTATGGCCACAACCTATGACTGTAATACCCTTAATTGGTCCTTAGCCTAGGTCTGGGTTGCTCCTGAGTCCACAGCACATGTCTGGTATGCCTATCCCGGCCCTCAGCTCATGACTGGAATGCTCCCGATAACCCGTTAACACGGCTGCCGCCCCCATGCCCCATCTTGGAGGTGCCCACCACCTCCATTTTCCCAAGAGGGTCTAATCATTGTCCTCCACCATACCAACAAGCGTCACAGTACCGAAACCTCACATTGTCCACTTGTAGAACAAGTTGCTACCTCATAACACCTTATAAACTCAAAACCTGATTACATAACTACCCAACCCACACAATGTCCTCAGTATATCTCACTAGTATGCCCAATACTTAGGGGCAGACCTACTGATTGTCATCGCATAGTAACATACTTAATACCCGAACGCAGATCTACAACCATACACAGAGTCTTCAGGGTGACTAGACCACCTCACCAGGCCTTCAGTCCATCTGGACCACTCCCGGAACCTTCAGCATGTATGGACCGCCACCCTGGGCCTTCAGCCTCTCTGGACCATTCACTAAGCTTTCGGTCTTTCCTGACCGCTCCAATTTGTCGAGCATTACCCTGGGTCCGCCCTGATGCTCTCTCCCATATAGCCGGTGCTCACCCACTTGGGGTTCCGAACTCCCGATCCATCCTGTAGACTATAACACCAGCCTAAACCTAGGTCTCACGCCGACTGTCCACCCTCTTGGAAAATGTGGTCTGTTCCCTGACCCACGTGGCTACTGCATATGCTAAAATCCCACATACGCGTGATGGAGTACTGCCTGACCTTGGCAACTAACCAAACTCTCAATGATTGATGCTCCATCTGCAAATTTCTAATTCTCCCCCACTTGGGACACTAACCACCGTCTACTAGCGGCGAAGTCCACTACAACTCAATAGATCTCCAATAGAACCCGAATCCTAGCTGAACACTCTTGTGCTTCCTATTCCCAGCTGCTACTCCTGGAATAGCGATCTTATGCCCTAATTTCCCGATCACCAACACTCCTGAATACTAACTCCTTTGACCCACCTATGTTCTAATGTCTCATGCAGAAAGAGGTGGAACAATTCACAATATGATCATAAAAATAAGATAGTAGACAGAAACATACCAGCAACTGCATCTGGTGCTGTCCTGGTCTCCTCTGCTGTAAGCTGTAAGGCACACCCCTGAGCCCTTGGGGGCTCTGCTCCACCCCGACCCCTGCCAGTAATCCTCAAAGTAGCCGGTGCTGGAGCCTGCACCAGTCTTGCAACAAGTCAGAGACAGTTAGCCTTCATGTAGCCAACCTGATGGCAGTGATAACAAATCATCACATCCTGAACTGGGGCCAACTGTCGACAATCCCTCGCATAGTGCCCCTCCTTTCCGCACTTACGACACGCACCACCGGACCTACAAGCTCCGGAATGACCCTTCTCGCACTTTTCAGATGTGCGGCCGCTCTGACCTCCAACCCTAGAATTAGCGGTCTTGGACCGCTTTAGCGCTCGCTGCGACTATGTCGTGGCCTGCCTCTGCTCTCGCAACTGCAACTCAATCTCCAGCTCACGCCGCCTAGCGGCCTCCTACAACTCCAGCTACATACCACATCGCTGGGTAGCAACAAACTGCCTGATATCGGTCTTCAGCATGCTCATATATCGTGTCATCTGAGCCTACTCGGAAGCAAACTCCGGGAAAAACATCGCCCTCTCAGTAAACATACGGGTGATCTCCGTTACTAACTCGGTATCCTGTCTCAACTCCAAGAACTCCTGAGCTAACCGCTCACGCTCGACCCGAGGAATGTAGCGGGAGCGGAACATCTCTTTAAACTAATCCCAAGAAACTGCAACTCTCTGCTCATCCGAATAAGACCCTGTCATCAACCTCCACCAGTACTTTGCTCCGAACCTCAGTATGTTCAAAGCACACCTGACCTTCTCGTTAGTTGGGCAGGAACATGTGAAAAAGAATCCCTCGATGTTTGATAGCCACCTCATGGCTATGATAGGGTCCTGAATCCCATCAAAAGTTGGGGGCTTCATATTATCGAAGTCTCAATACTGAAAAGCCCGACAGGCTCCTACCCCTGCCACTGCTATAGCTGTTGTAGCTGTCGTGGCAGCTGTCTCCGTAATACTCGACCATGGCGGTCTTGATAGACCCAAACATCTCCGACATTTGACCCCGGACAATCTCTACCACCTCCTCACAGTTGATCTCTCTGACGCGATCCTCAGTCAATGATGACCCATCCTGGCCGATGATCTCGGGTGCCTCCGGGGCACCCTGATCGCCCTCCCATGATCCCGATTCGGATCCAATTAGAAAACGCCTCGTAACAACCATGCTGAAATACATACCAGTAATACATCAGATATTCCATACAATAATATGGGAACCAACTCCTAGCTAAACCCTAGGGGTTGTGAGCTCCTTGATATACGTATGGATCCTATGCTTTCAGTAGTATTTGCTCATACTACCTTCCATACCTACCCATATTTTTCTCAAGTATCACCACAACACCCTAACATTACACAAGCATAGAGAGCGGTTAATCCTCACTCCTAACGGAATATTGAATGTCTCATAACTGGTCTCTCGGCCTCTCACAACCCACCCATCCATGAAACTTCCACCAACCCTACAGCACTAGTGAATGCTAGCCATACATAATGCTGGACCCCATAGACTTTTGAATATCCAATCCTACCCTAAGCTCCCAATCAAGCAAGAATGGAACATAAGGCCAAATCACATATTCTTAGGCTATACGATCTTAACTATGTATAACTGTGATGCATACACTAAACAACTACAATAATGATGTCAATCTCATATAAAGGAAACCCTAGGCTATAAGGCATCATATAATCAGGCAATTCTATCATGCAATTCCTGAAGATCCATAACCTAGTACTAGCATATTGTTCTAACATATCACAATATCAAATAACTGTATGGTATTTTGGGGTCTACTTACTGGCTCCGGCTAATTGTACACCCTGCCTCCTCCTTTACTTATTTGAAAAAATTATAGAAATCATTTTGAAAACCTTTCCTTGATTTGAGACTGGATTCACATGAATGTTCCTCTAATTCACTCAAACCAAGGCTCTGATACCAACATGTAACACCCGTAAAATTCAAGCCAATTTAAATTTTTTAAAACCATTTAAAACCATTAAGTCATCACAATTTGTTTTCAAAATAGTTTAAGCATCAGAGTATCCCCATAATCAATCATGAAAATATGAGGGGGTGCACGATCACGCCTTTGCCTTCCTGCGATCATTAGAAATACCTGAAATAAAATCAACAACTGTAAGCCCGAAGCTTAGTGAGTTCCCCCAAAATACCAAGACCATACAAATATAACCATATCATATAACAAATACAGACATCATGCATCTCGAGTCTACAGAGTGACTGGTCCGCCAGCACCGAGCATTCAACCCACCTGGTCCACTCTCTGAGTCTATAGTGTGACTGGACCGCCCGCGTCGAGCCTTCAGTCTATCTGGCCCACTCTCCAAACGTCGGCATGTCTGGACCGCCCTCGCGGGGCCTTCAACCTATCCAGACTGCTCGACGGGCCTTCGACCTGACTATGTGCCCTCCCGGGTCTGCAGTCTATCCGATCCGCCCTGGGTACGTTGGCCTACAGCACAAAGCAGGACCCACCTCAACCAAACCCAAATTAGCAACAATGTGCACATAAACAGATAACCACATAACATTCCATATATAACAAACCGATCTAACAGATCATATAGCATAGCAACATCCTATCAAGGATACCGACCTAACCGGTCACTAACATAGTACTATTCTATATTCCAGGATACCGACCTAAACCAGGTCATTAACATAATACCGTCCTAATTACCAGGATACTGATCTAACAGATCAATAAGCATATCAAACCAATACAAGTATACAATTCAAGAAAGTGTCAGCCTTGGTACCTTAGACCATGTTGATAACTGAACCACAAAATCACGCTCCCAAAGCACTACCCCAGACTCACACACCTATAACCATCAATGGTCCATTGTCATGAATATCCGTCTTACCAACATGTCCCACAGAAGTCCAACTCAGTCAACGCTGGTCAAAGTCACAGTTAATGGTCAAGGTTAACAGTCTATGTTGACCTCAACTCCTTGATTATCCTCAGCTACTCGCCGAGTTTCTTGCATATCCCAACGACTCGCCGAGTCACTAGAGTGACTCGTCGAGTTCCTAATGCCAGTGGCTGCCACTCCTTGGCCAACTCGCCGAGTTTTCCATTACAACTCGTCGGGCTCATACGTGTCCCAAGATTATGAAAACCCCAGCCGACTCGCCGAGCCACTCACCTGACTCGCCGAGCTCACGACAATCTTCATTGGACTCGCCGATTTGTTCATCCGACTCGTCGAGTTCATGCCTATCTTCAAATGACTCGCTGAGTCGACCATGCGACTCGCCGAGTTCATTTAGTCCTTTATCCATATAGAGGATTTTTAAGCCATACTAAGACTCCAAATTGTAGATCCAGCTTCCCAATAAATATTTATCACGTAAAGCTGCAAGCTTTACGTACATGCAAGGCTCTAGATGCTCTAATTGGCAGATCCAAGCTTGATATGGGTTTTAACTCCTCGAGAAGGGTTCATTATTTGCAAGGGCTCGGACTTTATGAACTTGTAACCTAAGAAGGGTCCAGATCTGAAGTTGCAACTTCAGATCCAGCTTATTCACCAAGAGATAGCTCCAAAAACAAGGTAAAAAGCCCTAATTTCACCCAAGAGAGATCTAGAAGGAAAATAGAGCTAGGATCATGAATTGATACCTGAAAACAAAGCTAGAGGAGGCAAGTTTATAGATCCACATGAGTTCTTTGCTGCTAGCTTCTTGATCTTCAAGCTTCATTCACCAACTTCACCTTCCAAATATCAAACACGCTCAAATGGAGTTCTCACATGAAACTAGGGTTTTCTGTCTCAAGGGGACTGAAGGGAGGCTGAGGAAGTCTTATGATCCTTTAAATAGGATGCGAAACCCCGGAAATTAGGGTTTCATCCTCCATCCCCTACTCTTCGACTCCCTACTTGGACTCGGCGAGTAGGTCACTTAAACTCGTGGACCATCTTGCTACTACTCGGCGAGTCAAGCAACCAACTCGTCTAGTAGCCCTGAACTCATGAGAATTTAGATCCATAAATTGATCCTCGGTAAATCGGGGCATTACAAAGCTGGAAGGTATGACCTTGAGCCTGCTGAGGCTCTGCCCTAACTGGTCTCACATCCGTGATCCTCAATGTAGCCGGTGCGGGAGCCTGCGCCGGCTTAGCGGCAAACAACGGACAGTTGGCCTTTACCATGCCAACCTGATCACAGTGATAACAAAACCTCATACCCAGAACCGGGGTAGCCTTGCAACAATCCTTCGCGTAATGCCCCTCCTTGCCACACCTGTGGTACCTACTACCAGCTCGACACATCCCAGAATGACCCTTGCCGCACTTTCCACAATTGCGGCTCTACTGACCCCCGGTCCTAGAATCAGCAATCTTATACCGCTTCGGCGACGTCTGAGACTGTGGCACCTGATCCCACATCGGCTTGGAAGGAGAACTAAGCACTCCTTATAAGGGGTGTGGATACCTTCGTTGTCACAACGAGTTTTAAAGCCGTGAGGGCAGCAGATCCCATAAGAACTCTGTAGTTAAGCGTGCTCGGGCAGGAGTAGTACAGGGATGGGGGACCCCCAATGAAGTCCTCGCGTCGAGTGGACCAAAGAGAACAATATTGTGATACGTGCTAGAGGGGGATGTTACAAATGATATCAGCGCTGGGGCACGGGTCGATGTGTTCGACGGGGACGTCGAAACCTATAATGGGGGTGAAGTCGGACAGGTTAGTTGCACTTGATCCCACATCGGCTAGGAAGGATAACTAAGCATTCCTTATAAGGGGTGTGGATACCTTCTTTGTCATAACGCATTTTTAAAGCCGTCAGGGCAGCAGATCCCATAAGAACTCTATAGTTCAGCATTCTCGGGCGGGAGTAGTACCAAGATGGGTGACCCCTGGGAAGTCCTCGCACCGAGTGGCCCAAAGCGGACAATATTGTGATAAGTGCCAAAGAGGTATGTTACACAATGTGTGACAAGGAAGGCCCTGTTATAAAGAAGATGACACGTATTTGTGTGTCGTAACCTTACAACACGCATTTACGACTTGCATTTCAGATCATTAAAGCCATTGTCATAAAGAAAGACGACACACATATTTGCGTGTCATAATTTTAAATGTTTAAAAAATTATATATTTTGATAGATTTAGTAATTTTCAAATTAAATAACTCACTAAAAGTCTCATAAATAAAAAATAAAAGGTAATTCATTGTAGTAAGGTGTCAAATATAAATAATCATTCCAATAGTAAGTAAATGTAATACATTGCTAATATTGCATAATATTTATTATAGAAATACAAATTATGTACAATATTAGAAGGAACTCATGAGTAATTTCTCCTTTGACAATCTTCATGCCAGCTTTAAGCCTTGCAACTTCACCACTTGAAAATGCATCAACCAGTGTCGACCAGTTGGATGTTACTTTGCATGATTCAGATTAAAAAAATTGGATAAGTTAAGAATATATGCAACAATATTAGTGAAAAGACAAAAATGCCCCTACCTTGTATTCTGTCAAAATGTCTATGTGTGAGATAATTTTCTCAATGTCTTAAAAGTAAAAGTGTTTTTCTATGTTTTCGGTATACCCTCCTTCGATTCCTTCTAGAAACTCTTCTTCTTCTATTCATGGCTAGAACCTGGGGTGAGTGAGACCAATCGGCCATGGTTTAGCTGCTTCAACCCAACCATGATCCAGTCAGCTATAATACAACAACTAATTTACAATGAAACGACATTCACTCGACTCTTTTGGTGCACAATAGAATCACATGCTTCATCTCCTCTGTACCCAGCCATGTCTGAACCACCACCTGCCCAAAAAATATATACGAATATAATATGTCATTTACAATAAATATGAGAAAAAATGTATGTTGCAACTGGTAATAAAAGTATATCTATGAGTTTATATTCAAGCAGCAAATCTGGCATTGAAAAGTCAAAATGTACCTCTTGTACTTTGTCTCCAGCTCGAACAACCAATTTGTACTGATTCTTGAACATGGATGCCATATAAACCTGCTAAGAATTCATAAAAGACCCAAATTTATTCAATCCCGATACCTAAAACCAATCAAGGAAGAAAAAAAAGATCACCAGAAATGTTGGGACGGAAGTCTCATACAAACACTTTCTTCTTTATTTGGACTAGAAAAGAAACAAACCTAAAAGTGCTATATAAACAAACTAGCAAAGACTGTTTCTTTTTGGGACTGAATAAATGATCTTTTCCCTTTATTCAATTCCCATCCAACTGCATTAGGCACATGATCTTGATGTGGCCATGCTGATTCAAATAAAAGTAAATAAAAAAAGTCTCATGAGTGCCCTTGCCTTATTTTTCTTTTCTTGAAGACAAGAGGATCAACACTTGAAGAGAATCCAAACCTACAAAGTCTGACCTTTTTCTTGTCATCTTCTTCGGTGGGTGTTACATATTTTATCCCAAATCTGAAAACAAAGAATACATTGATATGATTATATGTCAAAATAATATCTTCTTTTTAATTTATGATGAGTTATTATTATTTGATGATATGTTCATAAAAACCACTATGTTGCAGCCTTTTTTTTCAGCTCCTCCACTTCCTTTGTGACACCAGAACCTTCCGAGCCAGGTGCAGTACCAAACCTGAAGTACAAAAAGTCGTTTTTATTAAGTAACAACAGTGTTGCAGAAATCAACATCGGTAGCTGATTAATTGCATGACAGCCTCGAACCAATTACGATTACGGTGCTTGGCAGAAATTGGTCATAATCGGTCAAACTCGGGCTTGTCGGTCCTTAGCGGCCTTGGCGGTCCTCGGCGGTCATAGGCAGGAAATATTTAAAAAATTCCAAAAAAATAATTATCAAATATTACAACAAAGTTTTAAAATTTTAAATTTTTAAGCTTTCAAATTTTTAAATATTATACTAAAATTTCAAAATTTTAAAGTTTAAAATTTCCAAATACTTAATTTTTTAAGAAATATTAATTTTTTAAATAATTTTAATAATAATTTAGGTTCCCCGATTAATCCCTACCGAATCTGATTAATCGTTTATTGTTAGTCAACCGTCAAGCTACCACCGAACGATTTTTACAAACTTGAGTAACAATAAAAATCGTTAAAAGTACAAAAAATCTAAAATAATAAGCTATTTTTATACAACTTTTACTGACTTTTTGACAAAAACTACTAGTGAAACCACATAGAGGTACGACAGTCAAAATCATCTATATTTTAATAAATCAAGATATTTGTATGCAAAACTGTAGTTAGAAATAGTTACACGGTGGATTATATTTTTAAATAAACATAGAGACATCTATCATAACTCTGTTATTTTTATTTTTTTTGCTGAAATAGATGTCTCGTATTGATATTCAGTACAAATATTGCACATTTTCACTCCCTAATGGGTCCTTAACTCTTTTAGCACTAAAAATTCCAAAAAAGTAAATTTAACCGTGTTAGATTTCACCAAGCCAAATTTGAAAAGGAAGTGAGTGGCTGCTAAAGTAACATGACCACATATTTCCACCTGGATAGAAGAAACTGAGAACATAATAATTCTAACCTGAAAAAAAAAGATAAAAGCACATTAGATAGAAGTTAAATTCAAGTCAACAAAAAGTCAATACACACGGGGTGTATTCTTCCATGTCTTGCCACCACAATTGCATTCTCTCTTAAAAAATTAAAAATTAATAAATGATAAAAATAAGTTAAAATTGTTACAAGAATAGACATTTAGAAATACATACATGTTAGAATATACCATTGTCATATGCGTCCATGAAACTTTTTGATGAGACATTATTCTTAACCGTTTGTCACCGATCCATTCTTCCATGTCTTGTATTACGATCAAATAACTATAGAAAAAAATATGCCATATCCAATCAAGTATATGGTAACATACAACTGAATTGTTTAGTATAGTATAAAGAGTACAAACTATATACACATCATTTGAATCTTGCAAAGGAATACCAAGCTGTTAACATCAATGTCTTAAAAGTAAAAGTGTTTTTCTACGTTTTCGGTATACCCTCCTTCGATTCCTTCTGGAAACTCTTCTTCTTCTATTGATGGCTAGAACCTGGGGTGAGTGAGACCAATCGGCCATGGTTTAGCTGCTTCAACCCAACCATGATCCAGTCAGCTATAATACAACAACTAATTTACAATGAAACGACATTCACTCGACTCTTTTGGTGCACAATAGAATCACATGCTTCATCTCCTCTGTACCCAGCCATGTCTGAACCACCACCTGCCCAAAAAATATATACGAATATAATATGTCATTTAAAATAAATATGAGAAAAAATGTATGTTGCAACTGGTAATAAAAGTATATCTATGAGTTTATATTCAAGCAGCAAATCTGGCATTGAAAAGTCAAAATGTACCTCTTGTACTTTGTCTCCAGCTCGAACAACCAATTTGTACTGATTCTTGAACATGGATGCCATATAAACCTGCTAAGAATTCATAAAAGACCCAAATTTATTCAATACCCGATACCTAAAACCAATCAAGGAAGAAAAAAAAGATCACCAGAAATGTTGGGACGGAAGTCTCATACAACCACTTTCTTCTTTATTTGGACTAGAAAAGAAACAAACCTAAAAGTGCTATATAAGCAAACTAGCAAAGACTGTTTCTTTTTGGGACTGAATAAATGATCTTTTCCCTTTATTCAATTCCCATCCAACTGCATTAGGCACATGATCTTGATGTGGCCATGCTGATTCAAATAAAAGTAAATAAAAAAAGTCTCATGAGTGCCCTTGCCTTATTTTTCTTTTCTTGAAGACAAGAGGATCAACACTTGAAGAGAATCCAAACCTACAAAGTCTGACCTTTTTCTTGTCATCTTCTTCGGTGGGTGTTACATATTTTATCCCAAATCTGAAAACAAAGAATACATTGATATGATTATATGTCAAAATAATATCTTCTTTTTAATTTATGATGAATTATTATTATTTGATGATATGTTCATAAAAACCACTATGTTGCAGCCTTTTTTTTTTTTCATCTCCTTCACTTCCTTTGTGACACCAGAACCTTCCGAGCCAGGTGCAGTACCAAACCTGAAGTACAAAAAGTCGTTTTTATTAAGTAACAACAGTGTTGCAGAAATCAACATCGGTAGCTGATTAATTGCATGACAGCCTCGAATCAATTACGATTACGGTGCTTGGCAGAAATTGGTCATAATCGGTCAAACTCGGGCTTGTCGGTCCTTAGCGGCCTTGGCGGTCCTCGGCGGGTCATAGGCAGGAAATATTTAAAAAATTCCAAAAAAATAATTATCAAATATTACAACAAAATTTTAAATTTTTAAATTTTAAGCTTTCAAATTTTTAAATATTATACTAAAATTTTTAAAATTTCAATATTTTAAAGTTCCAAATACTTAATTTTTTAAGAAATATTAATTTTTTAAATAATTTTATTAATAATTTAGGGTCCCCGATTAATACTTGCCGAGTCTGATTAATCGTTTATTGTTAGTCAACCGTCAAGTTACCACCGACCGATTTTTACAAACTTGAGTAACAATAAAAATCGTTAAAAGTACAAAAAATCTAAAATAATAAGCTATTTTTATACAACTTTTACTGACTTTTTGACAAAAACTACTAGTGAAACCACATAGAGGTACGGCAGTCAAAATCATCTATATTTTAATAAATCAAGATATTTGTATGCAAAACTGTAGTTAGAAATAGTTAAACGGTGGATTATATTTTTAAATAAACATAGAGACATCTATCATAACTCAATTTTTTTTTTTTTTTTTTTTTTGTTGAAATAGATGTCTTGTATTGATATTCAATACAAATATTGCAATTTTCACTATCTAATGGGTCCTTAACTCTTTTAGCACTAAAAATTCCAGAAAAGTAAATTTAACCGTGTTAGATTTCACCAAGCCCAATTTGAAAAGGAAGTGAGTGGCTGCTAAAGTAACATGACCACATATTTCCACCTGGATAGAAGAAACTGAGAACATAATAATTCTAACCTGAAAAAATAAAGATAAAAGCACATTAGATAGAAGTTAAATTCAAGTCAACAGAAAGTCAATACACACGGGGTGTATTCTTCCATGTCTTGCCACCACAATTGCATTCTCTCTTAAAAAAATTAAAAATTAATAAATGATAAAAATAAGTTAAAATTGTTACAAGAATAGACATTTAGAAATACATACATGTTAGAATATACCATTGTCATATGCGTCCATGAAACATTTTGATGAGACATTATTCTTAACCGTTTGTCACCGATCCATTCTTCCATGTCTTGTATTACGATCAAATAACTATAGAAAAAAATATGCCATATCCAATCAAGTATATGGTAACATACAACTGAATTGTTTAGTATAGTATAAAGAGTACAAACTATATACACATCATCTGAATCTTGCAAAGGAATACCAAGCTGTTAACAATAATGTCTTAAAAGTAAAAGTGTTTTTCTATGTTTTCGGTATACCCTCCTTCGATTCCTTCTGGAAACTCTTCTTCTTCTATTCATGGCTAGAACCTGGGGTGAGTGAGACCAATCGGCCATGGTTTAGCTGCTTCAACCCAACCATGATCCAGTCAGCTATAATACAACAACTAATTTACAATGAAACGACATTCACTCGACTCTTTTGGTGCACAATAGAATCACATGCTTCATCTCCTCTGTACCCAGCCATGTCTGAACCACCACCTGCCCAAAAAATATATACGAATATAATATGTCATTTAAAATAAATATGAGAAAAAATGTATGTTGCAACTGGTAATAAAAGTATATCTATGAGTTTATATTCAAGCAGCAAATCTGGCATTGAAAAGTCAAAATGTACCTCTTGTACTTTGTCTCCAGCTCGAACAACCAATTTGTACTGATTCTTGAACATGGATGCCATATAAACCTGCTAAGAATTCATAAAAGACCCAAATTTATTCAATACCCGATACCTAAAACAAATCAAGGAAGAAAAAAAAGATCACCAGAAATGTTGGGACGGAAGTCTCATACAACCACTTTCTTCTTTATTTGGACTAGAAAAGAAACAAACCTAAAAGTGCTATATAAACAAACTAGCAAAGACTGTTTCTTTTTGGGACTGAATAAATGATCTTTTCCCTTTATTCAATTCCCATCCAACTGCATTAGGCACATGATCTTGATGTGGCCATGCTGATTCAAATAAAAGTAAATAAAAAAAGTCTCATGAGTGCCCTTGCCTTATTTTTCTTTTCTTGAAGACAAGAGGATCAACACTTGAAGAGAATCCAAACCTACAAAGTCTGACCTTTTTCTTGTCATCTTCTTCGGTGGGTGTTACATATTTTATCCCAAATCTGAAAACAAAGAATACATTGATATGATTATATGTCAAAATAATATCTTCTTTTTAATTTATGATGAATTATTATTATTTGATGATATGTTCATAAAAACCACTATGTTGCAGCCTTTTTTTTTTTTCATCTCCTTCACTTCCTTTGTGACACCAGAACCTTCCGAGCCAGGTGCAGTACCAAACCTGAAGTACAAAAAGTCGTTTTTATTAAGTAACAACAGTGTTGCAGAAATCAACATCGGTAGCTGATTAATTGCATGACAGCCTCGAACCAATTACGATTACGGTGCTTGGCAGAAATTGGTCATAATCGGTCAAACTCGGGCTTGTCGGTCCTTAGCGGCCTTGGCGGTCCTCGGCGGGTCATAGGCAGGAAATATTTAAAAAATTCCAAAAAAATAATTATCAAATATTACAACAAAATTTTAAATTTTTAAATTTTTAAGCTTTCAAATTTTTAAATATTATACTAAAATTTTTAAAATTTCAATATTTTAAAGTTCCAAATACTTAATTTTTTAAGAAATATTAATTTTTTAAATAATTTTATTAATAATTTAGGGTCCCCGATTAATCCCTGCCGAGTCTGATTAATCGTTTATTGTTAGTCAACCGTCAAGTTACCACCGACCGATTTTTACAAACTTGAGTAACAATAAAAATCGTTAAAAGTACAAAAAATCTAAAATAATAAGCTATTTTTATACAACTTTTACTGACTTTTTGACAAAAACTACTAGTGAAACCACATAGAGGAACGGCAGTCAAAATCATCTATATTTTAATAAATCAAGATATTTGTATGCAAAACTGTAGTTAGAAATAGTTAAACGGTGGATTATATTTTTAAATAAACATAGAGACATCTATCATAACTCAGTTTTTTTTTTTTTTTTTTTTTTTTTTTTTTTTGTTGAAATAGATGTCTTGTATTGATATTCAATACAAATATTGCAATTTTCACTATCTAATGGGTCCTTAACTCTTTTAGCACTAAAAATTCCAGAAAAGTAAATTTAACTGTGTTAGATTTCATCAAGCCAAATTTGAAAAGGAAGTGAGTGGCTGCTAAAGTAACATGACCACATATTTCCACCTGGATAGAAGAAACTGAGAACCTAATAATTCTAACCTGAAAAATAAAGATAAAAGCACATTAGATAGAAGTTAAATTCAAGTCAACAGAAAGTCAATACACACGGGGTGTATTCTTCCATGTCTTGCCACCACAATTGCATTCTGTCTTAAAAAACAGCTACCACCGAACGATTTTTACAAACTTGAGTAACAATAAAAATCGTTAAAAGTACAAGAAATCAAAAATAATAAGCTATTTTTATACAACTTTTACTGACTTTTTGACAAAAACTACTAGTGAAACCACATAGAGGTACGACAGTCAAAATCATCTATATTTTAATAAATCAAGATATTTGTATGCAAAACTGTAGTTAGAAATAGTTACACGGTGGATTATATTTTTAAATAAACATAGAGACATCTATCATAACTCTGTTATTTTTTTTTTTTTTGCTGAAATAGATGTCTCGTATTGATATTCAGTACAAATATTGCACATTTTCACTCCCTAATCGGTCCTTAACTCTTTTAGCACTAAAAATTCCAGAAAAGTAAATTTAACCGTGTTAGATTTCACCAAGCCAAATTTGAAAAGGAAGTGAGTGGCTGCTAAAGTAACATGACCACATATTTCCACCTGGATAGAAAAAACTGAGAACATAATAATTCTAACCTGTAAAAAAAAAAGATAAAAGCACATTAGATAGAAGTTAAATTCAAGTCAACAGAAAGTCAATACACATGGGGTGTATTCTTCCATGTCTTGCCACCACAATTGCATTCTCTCTTAAAAAAATTAAAAATTAATAAATGATAAAAATAAGTTAAAATTGTTACAAGAATAGACATTTAGAAATACATACATGTTAGAATATACCATTGTCATATGCGTCCATGAAACTTTTTGATGAGACATTATTCTTAACCGTTTGTCACCGATCCATTCTTCCATGTCTTGTATTACGATTAAATAACTATAGAAAAAAATATGCCATATCCAATCAAGTATATGGTAACATACAACTGAATTGTTTAGTATAGTATAAAGAGTACAAACTATATACACATCATTTGAATCTTGCAAAGGAATACCAAGCTGTTAACATCAATGTCTTAAAAGTAAAAGTGTTTTTCTATGTTTTCGGTATACCCTCCTTCGATTCCTTCTGGAAACTCTTCTTCTATTCATGGCTAGAACCTGGGGTGAGTGAGACCAATCGGCCATGGTTTAGCTGCTTCAACCCAACCATGATCCAGTCAGCTATAATACAACAACTAATTTACAATGAAACGACATTCACTCGACTCTTTTGGTGCACAATAGAATCACATGCTTCATCTCCTCTGTACCCAGCCATGTCTGAACCACCACCTGCCCAAAAAATATATACGAATATAATATGTCATTTACAATAAATATGAGAAAAAATGTATGTTGCAACTGGTAATAAAAGTATATCTATGAGTTTATATTCAAGCAGCAAATCTGGCATTGAAAAGTCAAAATGTACCTCTTGTACTTTGTCTCCAGCTCGAACAACCAATTTGTACTGATTCTTGAACATGGATGCCATATAAACCTGCTAAGAATTCATAAAAGACCCAAATTTATTCAATACCCGATACCTAAAACCAATCAAGGAAGAAAAAAAAGATCACCAGAAATGTTGGGACGGAAGTCTCATACAAACACTTTCTTCTTTAGTTGGACTAGAAAAGAAACAAACCTAAAAGTGCTATATAAACAAACTAGCAAAGACTGTTTCTTTTTGGGACTGAATAAATGATCTTTTCCCTTTATTCAATTCCCATCCAACTGCATTAGGCACATGATCTTGATGTGGCCATGTTGATTCAAATAAAAGTAAATAAAAAAAGTCTCATGAGTGCCCTTGCCTTATTTTTCTTTTCTTGAAGACAAGAGGATCAACACTTGAAGAGAATCCAAACCTACAAAGTCTGACCTTTTTCTTGTCATCTTCTTCGGTGGGTGTTACATATTTTATCCCAAATCTGAAAACAAAGAATACATTGATATGATTATATGTCAAAATAATATCTTCTTTTTAATTTATGATGAATTATTATTATTTGATGATATGTTCATAAAAACCACTATGTTGCAGCCTTTTTTTTTTTCATCTCCTTCACTTCCTTTGTGACACCAGAACCTTCCGAGCCAGGTGCAGTACCAAACCTGAAGTACAAAAAGTCGTTTTTATTAAGTAACAACAGTGTTGCAGAAATCAACATCGGTAGTTGATTAATTGCATGACAGCCTCGAACCAATTACGATTACGGTGCTTGGCAGAAATTGGTCATAATCGGTCAAACTCGGGCTTGTCGGTCCTTAGCGGCCTTGGCGGTCCTCGGCGGGTCATAGGCAGGAAATATTTAAAAAATTCCAAAAAAATAATTATCAAATATTACAACAAAATTTTAAATTTTTAAATTTTTAAGCTTTCAAATTTTTAAATATTATACTAAAATTTTTAAAATTTCAATATTTTAAAGTTCCAAATACTTAATTTTTTAAGAAATATTAATTTTTTAAATAATTTTATTAATAATTTAGGGTCCCCGATTAATCCCTGCCGAGTCTGATTAATCGTTTATTGTTAGTCAACCGTCAAGTTACCACCGACCGATTTTTACAAACTTGAGTAACAATAAAAATCGTTAAAAGTACAAAAAATCTAAAATAATAAGCTATTTTTATACAACTTTTACTGACTTTTTGACAAAAACTACTAGTGAAACCACATAGAGGTACGGCAGTCAAAATCATCTATATTTTAATAAATCAAGATATTTGTATGCAAAACTGTAGTTAGAAATAGTTAAACGGTGGATTATATTTTTAAATAAACATAGAGACATCTATCATAACTCTGTTTTTTTTTTTGCTGAAATAGATGTCTTGTATTGATATTCAATACAAATATTGCACATTTTCACTCCCTAATGGGTCCTTAACTCTTTTAGCACTAAAAATTCCAGAAAAGTTAATTTAACCGTGTTAGATTTCACCAAGCCAAATTTGAAAAGGAAGTGAGTGGCTGCTAAAGTAACATGACCACATATTTCCACCTGGATAGAAGAAACTGAGAACCTAATAATTCTAACCTGAAAAATAAAGATAAAAGCACATTAGATAGAAGTTAAATTCAAGTCAACAGAAAGTCAATACACACGGGGTGTATTCTTCCATGTCTTGCCACCACAATTGCATTTTGTCTTAAAAAACAGCTACCACCGAACGATTTTTACAAACTTGAGTAACAATAAAAATCGTTAAAAGTACAAGAAATCAAAAATAATAAGCTATTTTTATACAACTTTTACTGACTTTTTGACAAAAACTACTAGTGAAACCACATAGAGGTACGACAGTCAAAATCATCTATATTTTAATAAATCAAGATATTTGTATGCAAAACTGTAGTTAGAAATAGTTACACGGTGGATTATATTTTTAAATAAACATAGAGACATCTATCATAACTCTGTTATTTTTATTTTTTTTTTGCTGAAATAGATGTCTCGTATTGATATTCAGTACAAATATTGCACATTTTCACTCCCTAATCGGTCCTTAACTCTTTTAGCACTAAAAATTCCAGAAAAGTAAATTTAACCGTGTTAGATTTCACCAAGCCAAATTTGAAAAGGAAGTGAGTGGCTGCTAAAGTAACATGACCACATATTTCCACCTGGATAGAAAAAACTGAGAACATAATAATTCTAACCTGTAAAAAAAAAAGATAAAAGCACATTAGATAGAAGTTAAATTCAAGTCAACAGAAAGTCAATACACATGGGGTGTATTCTTCCATGTCTTGCCACCACAATTGCATTCTCTCTTAAAAAAATTAAAAATTAATAAATGATAAAAATAAGTTAAAATTGTTACAAGAATAGACATTTAGAAATACATACATGTTAGAATATACCATTGTCATATGCATCCATGAAACTTTTTGATGAGACATTATTCTTAACCGTTTGTCACCGATCCATTCTTCCATGTCTTGTATTACGATTAAATAACTATAGAAAAAAATATGCCATATCCAATCAAGTATATGGTAACATACAACTGAATTGTTTAGTATAGTATAAAGAGTACAAACTATATACACATCATTTGAATCTTGCAAAGGAATACCAAGCTGTTAACATCAATGTCTTAAAAGTAAAAGTGTTTTTCTATGTTTTCGGTATACCCTCCTTCGATTCCTTCTGGAAACTCTTCTTCTATTCATGGCTAGAACCTGGGGTGAGTGAGACCAATCGGCCATGGTTTAGCTGCTTCAACCCAACCATGATCCAGTCAGCTATAATACAACAACTAATTTACAATGAAACGACATTCACTCGACTCTTTTGGTGCACAATAGAATCACATGCTTCATCTCCTCTGTACCCAGCCATGTCTGAACCACCACCTGCCCAAAAAATATATACGAATATAATATGTCATTTACAATAAATATGAGAAAAAATGTATGTTGCAACTGGTAATAAAAGTATATCTATGAGTTTATATTCAAGCAGCAAATCTGGCATTGAAAAGTCAAAATGTACCTCTTGTACTTTGTCTCCAGCTCGAACAACCAATTTGTACTGATTCTTGAACATGGATGCCATATAAACCTGCTAAGAATTCATAAAAGACCCAAATTTATTCAATACCCGATACCTAAAACCAATCAAGGAAGAAAAAAAAGATCACCAGAAATGTTGGGACGGAAGTCTCATACAAACACTTTCTTCTTTAGTTGGACTAGAAAAGAAACAAACCTAAAAGTGCTATATAAACAAACTAGCAAAGACTGTTTCTTTTTGGGACTGAATAAATGATCTTTTCCCTTTATTCAATTCCCATCCAACTGCATTAGGCACATGATCTTGATGTGGCCATGTTGATTCAAATAAAAGTAAATAAAAAAAGTCTCATGAGTGCCCTTGCCTTATTTTTCTTTTCTTGAAGACAAGAGGATCAACACTTGAAGAGAATCCAAACCTACAAAGTCTGACCTTTTTCTTGTCATCTTCTTCGGTGGGTGTTACATATTTTATCCCAAATCTGAAAACAAAGAATACATTGATATGATTATATGTCAAAATAATATCTTCTTTTTAATTTATGATGAGTTATTATTATTTGATGATATGTTCATAAAACCCACTATGTTGCAGCCTTTTTTTTAAGCTCCTCCATTTCCTTTGTGACACCAGAACCTTCCGAGCCAGGTGCAGTACCAAACCTGAAGTACAAAATGTCGTTTTTATTAAGTAACAACAGTGTTGCAGAAATCAACATCGGTAGCTGATTAAATGCATGGCAGCCTCGAACCAATTACGATTACGGTGCTTGGCAGAAATTGGTCATAATCGGTCAAACTCGGGCTTGTCGGTCCTTAGCGGCCTTGGAGGTCCTCGGCGGTCATAGGCAGGAAATATTTAAAAAATTCCAAGAAAATAATTATCAAATATTACAACAAAGTTTTAAATGTTTAAATTTTTAAGCTTTCAAATTTTTAAATATTATACTAAAATTTTTATAATTTCAAAATTTTAAAGTTTAAAATTTCCAAATACTTAATTTTTTAGGAAATATTAATTTTTTAAATAATTTTAATAATAATTTAGGGTCCCCGATTAATACCTGCCGAGTCTGATTAATCGTTTATTGTTAGTCAACCGTCAAGTTACCACCGAACGATTTTTACAAACTTGAGTAACAATAAAAATCGTTAAAAGTACAAAAAATCTAAAATAATAAGCTATTTTTATACAACTTTTACTGACTTTTTGACAAAAACTACTAGTGAAACCACATAGAGGTACGACAGTCAAAATCATCTATATTTTAATAAATCAAGATATTTGTATGCAAAACTGTAGTTAGAAATAGTTACACGGTGGATTATATTTTTAAATAAACATAGAGACATTTATCATAACTCTGTTTTTTTTTTTGCTGAAATAGATGTCTTGTATTGATATTCATTACAAATATTGCACATTTTCACTCCCTAATGGGTCCTTAACTCTTTTAGCACTAAAAATTCCAAAAAAGTAAATTTAACCGTGTTAGATTTCACCAAGCCAAATTTGAAACGGAAGTGAGTGGCTGCTAAAGTAACATGACCACATATTTCCACCTGGATAGAAGAAACTGAGAACATAATAATTCTAACCTGAAAAAATAAAGATAAAAGCACATTAGATAGAAGTTAAATTCAAGTCAACAGAAAGTCAATACACACGGGGTGTATTCTTCCATGTCTTGCCACCACAATTGCATTCTCTCTTAAAAAAATTAAAAATTAATAAATGATAAAAATAAGTTAAAATTGTTACAAGAATAGACATTTAGAAATACATACATGTTAGAATATACCATTGTCATATGCGTCCATGAAACATTTTGATGAGACATTATTCTTAACCGTTTGTCACCGATCCATTCTTCCATGTCTTGTATTACGATCAAATAACTATAGAAAAAAATATGCCATATCCAATCAAGTATATGGTAACATACAACTGAATTGTTTAGTATAGTATAAAGAGTACAAACTATATACACATCATTTGAATCTTGCAAAGGAATACCAAGCTGTTAACATCAATGTCTTAAAAGTAAAAGTGTTTTTCTACGTTTTCGGTATACCCTCCTTCGATTCCTTCTGGAAACTCTTCTTCTTCTATTCATGGCTAGAACCTGGGGTGAGTGAGACCAATCGGCCATGGTTTAGCTGCTTCAACCCAACCATGATCCAGTCAGCTATAATACAACAACTAATTTACAATGAAACGACATCCACTCGACTCTTTTGGTGCACAATAGAATCACATGCTTCATCTCCTCTGTACCCAGCCATGTCTGAACCACCACCTGCCCAAAAAATATATACGAATATAATATGTCATTTACAATAAATATGAGAAAAAATGTATGTTACAACTGGTAATAAAAGTATATCTATGAGTTTATATTCAAGCAGCAAATCTGGCATTCAAAAGTCAAAATGTACCTCTTGTACTTTGTCTCCAGCTCCAACAACCAATTTGTACTGATTCTTGAACATGGATGCCATATAAACCTGCTAAGAATTCATAAAAGACCCAAATTTATTCAATACCCGATACCTAAAACCAATCAAGGAAGAAAAAAAGATCACCAGAAATGTTGGGACGGAAGTCTCATACAACCACTTTCTTCTTTATTTGGACTAGAAAAGAAACAAACCTAAAAGTGCTATATAAACAAACTAGCAAAGACTGTTTCTTTTTGGGACTGAATAAATGATCTTTTCCCTTTATTCAATTCCCATCCAACTGCATTAGGCACATGATCTTGATGTGGCCATGCTGATTCAAATAAAAGTAAATAAAAAAAAGTCTCATGAGTGCCCTTGCCTTATTTTTCTTTTCTTGAAGACAAGAGGATCAACACTTGAAGAGAATCCAAACCTACAAAGTCTGACCTTTTTCTTGTCATCTTCTTCGGTGGGTGTTACATATTTTATCCCAAATCTGAAAACAAAGAATACATTGATATGATTATATGTCAAAATAATATCTTCTTTTTAATTTATGATGAGTTATTATTATTTGATGATATGTTCATAAAACCCACTATGTTGCAGCCTTTTTTTTAAGCTCCTCCACTTCCTTTGTGACACCAGAACCTTCCGAGCCAGGTGCAGTACCAAACCTGAAGTACAAAATGTCGTTTTTATTAAGTAACAACAGTGTTGCAGAAATCAACATCGGTAGCTGATTAAATGCATGGCAGCCTCGAACCAATTACCATTACGGTGCTTGGCAGAAATTGGTCATAATCGGTCAAACTCGGGCTTGTCGGTCCTTAGCGGCCTTGGAGGTCCTCGGCGGTCATAGGCAGGAAATATTTAAAAAATTCCAAGAAAATAATTATCAAATATTACAACAAAGTTTTAAATGTTTAAATTTTTAAGCTTTCAAATTTTTAAATATTATACTAAAATTTTTATAATTTCAAAATTTTAAAGTTTAAAATTTCCAAATACTTAATTTTTTAGGAAATATTAATTTTTTAAATAATTTTAATAATAATTTAGGGTCCCCGATTAATACCTGCCGAGTCTGATTAATCGTTTATTGTTAGTCAACCGTCAAGTTACCACCGAACGATTTTTACAAACTTGAGTAACAATAAAAATCGTTAAAAGTACAAAAAATCTAAAATAATAAGCTATTTTTATACAACTTTTACTGACTTTTTGACAAAAACTACTAGTGAAACCACATAGAGGTACGACAGTCAAAATCATCTATATTTTAATAAATCAAGATATTTGTATGCAAAACTGTAGTTAGAAATAGTTACACGGTGGATTATATTTTTAAATAAACATAGAGACATTTATCATAACTCTGTTTTTTTTTTTTGCTGAAATAGATGTCTTGTATTGATATTCATTACAAATATTGCACATTTTCACTCCCTAATGGGTCCTTAACTCTTTTAGCACTAAAAATTCCAAAAAAGTAAATTTAACCGTGTTAGATTTCACCAAGCCAAATTTGAAACGGAAGTGAGTGGCTGCTAAAGTAACATGACCACATATTTCCACCTGGATAGAAGAAACTGAGAACATAATAATTCTAACCTGAAAAAATAAAGATAAAAGCACATTAGATAGAAGTTAAATTCAAGTCAACAGAAAGTCAATACACACGGGGTGTATTCTTCCATGTCTTGCCACCACAATTGCATTCTCTCTTAAAAAAATTAAAAATTAATAAATGATAAAAATAAGTTAAAATTGTTACAAGAATAGACATTTAGAAATACATACATGTTAGAATATACCATTGTCATATGCGTCCATGAAACATTTTGATGAGACATTATTCTTAACCGTTTGTCACCGATCCATTCTTCCATGTCTTGTATTACGATCAAATAACTATAGAAAAAAATATGCCATATCCAATCAAGTATATGGTAACATACAACTGAATTGTTTAGTATAGTATAAAGAGTACAAACTATATACACATCATCTGAATCTTGCAAAGGAATACCAAGCTGTTAACAATAATGTCTTAAAAGTAAAAGTGTTTTTCTATGTTTTCGGTATACCCTCCTTCGATTCCTTCTGGAAACTCTTCTTCTTCTATTCATGGCTAGAACCTGGGGTGAGTGAGACCAATCGGCCATGGTTTAGCTGCTTCAACCCAACCATGATCCAGTCAGCTATAATACAACAACTAATTTACAATGAAACGACATTCACTCGACTCTTTTGGTGCACAATAGAATCACATGCTTCATCTCCTCTGTACCCAACCATGTCTGAACCACCACCTGCCCAAAAAATATATACGAATATAATATGTCATTTAAAATAAATATGAGAAAAAATGTATGTTGCAACTGGTAATAAAAGTATATCTATGAGTTTATATTCAAGCAGCAAATCTGGCATTGAAAAGTCAAAATGTACCTCTTGTACTTTGTCTCCAGCTCGAACAACCAATTTGTACTGATTCTTGAACATGGATGCCATATAAACCTGCTAAGAATTCATAAAAGACCCAAATTTATTCAATACCCGATACCTAAAACCAATCAAGGAAGAAAAAAAAGATCACCAGAAATGTTGGGACGGAAGTCTCATACAAACACTTTCTTCTTTAGTTGGACTAGAAAAGAAACAAACCTAAAAGTGCTATATAAACAAACTAGCAAAGACTGTTTCTTTTTGGGACTGAATAAATGATCTTTTCCCTTTATTCAATTCCCATCCAACTGCATTAGGCACATGATCTTGATGTGGCCATGTTGATTCAAATAAAAGTAAATAAAAAAAGTCTCATGAGTGCCCTTGCCTTATTTTTCTTTTCTTGAAGACAAGAGGATCAACACTTGAAGAGAATCCAAACCTACAAAGTCTGACCTTTTTCTTGTCATCTTCTTCGGTGGGTGTTACATATTTTATCCCAAATCTGAAAACAAAGAATACATTGATATGATTATATGTCAAAATAATATCTTCTTTTTAATTTATGATGAATTATTATTATTTGATGATATGTTCATAAAAACCACTATGTTGCAGCCTTTTTTTTTTTCATCTCCTTCACTTCCTTTGTGACACCAGAACCTTCCGAGCCAGGTGCAATACCAAACCTGAAGTACAAAAAGTCGTTTTTATTAAGTAACAACAGTGTTGCAGAAATCAACATCGGTAGTTGATTAATTGCATGACAGCCTCGAACCAATTACGATTACGGTGCTTGGCAGAAATTGGTCATAATCGGTCAAACTCGGGCTTGTCGGTCCTTAGCGGCCTTGGCGGTCCTCGGCGGGTCATAGGCAGGAAATATTTAAAAAATTCCAAAAAAATAATTATCAAATATTACAACAAAATTTTAAATTTTTAAATTTTTAAGCTTTCAAATTTTTAAATATTATACTAAAATTTTTAAAATTTCAATATTTTAAAGTTCCAAATACTTAATTTTTTAAGAAATATTAATTTTTTAAATAATTTTATTAATAATTTAGGGTCCCCGATTAATCCCTGCCGAGTCTGATTAATCGTTTATTGTTAGTCAACCGTCAAGTTACCACCGACCGATTTTTACAAACTTGAGTAACAATAAAAATCGTTAAAAGTACAAAAAATCTAAAATAATAAGCTATTTTTATACAACTTTTACTGACTTTTTGACAAAAACTACTAGTGAAACCACATAGAGGTACGACAGTCAAAATCATCTATATTTTAATAAATCAAGATATTTGTATGCAAAACTGTAGTTAGAAATAGTTAAACGGTGGATTATATTTTTAAATAAACATAGAGACATCTATCATAACTCTGTTTTTTTTTTTGCTGAAATAGATGTCTTGTATTGATATTCAATACAAATATTGCACATTTTCACTCCCTAATGGGTCCTTAACTCTTTTAGCACTAAAAATTCCAGAAAAGTTAATTTAACCGTGTTAGATTTCACCAAGCCAAATTTGAAAAGGAAGTGAGTGGCTGCTAAAGTAACATGACCACATATTTCCACCTGGATAGAAGAAACTGAGAACCTAATAATTCTAACCTGAAAAATAAAGATAAAAGCACATTAGATAGAAGTTAAATTCAAGTCAACAGAAAGTCAATACACACGGGGTGTATTCTTCCATGTCTTGCCACCACAATTGCATTTTGTCTTAAAAAACAGCTACCACCGAACGATTTTTACAAACTTGAGTAACAATAAAAATCGTTAAAAGTACAAGAAATCAAAAATAATAAGCTATTTTTATACAACTTTTACTGACTTTTTGACAAAAACTACTAGTGAAACCACATAGAGGTACGACAGTCAAAATCATCTATATTTTAATAAATCAAGATATTTGTATGCAAAACTGTAGTTAGAAATAGTTACACGGTGGATTATATTTTTAAATAAACATAGAGACATCTATCATAACTCTGTTATTTTTATTTTTTTTTGCTGAAATAGATGTCTCGTATTGATATTCAGTACAAATATTGCACATTTTCACTCCCTAATCGGTCCTTAACTCTTTTAGCACTAAAAATTCCAGAAAAGTAAATTTAACCGTGTTAGATTTCACCAAGCCAAATTTGAAAAGGAAGTGAGTGGCTGCTAAAGTAACATGACCACATATTTCCACCTGGATAGAAAAAACTGAGAACATAATAATTCTAACCTGTAAAAAAAAAAGATAAAAGCACATTAGATAGAAGTTAAATTCAAGTCAACAGAAAGTCAATACACATGGGGTGTATTCTTCCATGTCTTGCCACCACAATTGCATTCTCTCTTAAAAAAATTAAAAATTAATAAATGATAAAAATAAGTTAAAATTGTTACAAGAATAGACATTTAGAAATACATACATGTTAGAATATACCATTGTCATATGCATCCATGAAACTTTTTGATGAGACATTATTCTTAACCGTTTGTCACCGATCCATTCTTCCATGTCTTGTATTACGATTAAATAACTATAGAAAAAAATATGCCATATCCAATCAAGTATATGGTAACATACAACTGAATTGTTTAGTATAGTATAAAGAGTACAAACTATATACACATCATTTGAATCTTGCAAAGGAATACCAAGCTGTTAACATCAATGTCTTAAAAGTAAAAGTGTTTTTCTATGTTTTCGGTATACCCTCCTTCGATTCCTTCTGGAAACTCTTCTTCTATTCATGGCTAGAACCTGGGGTGAGTGAGACCAATCGGCCATGGTTTAGCTGCTTCAACCCAACCATGATCCAGTCAGCTATAATACAACAACTAATTTACAATGAAACGACATTCACTCGACTCTTTTGGTGCACAATAGAATCACATGCTTCATCTCCTCTGTACCCAGCCATGTCTGAACCACCACCTGCCCAAAAAATATATACGAATATAATATGTCATTTACAATAAATATGAGAAAAAATGTATGTTGCAACTGGTAATAAAAGTATATCTATGAGTTTATATTCAAGCAGCAAATCTGGCATTGAAAAGTCAAAATGTACCTCTTGTACTTTGTCTCCAGCTCGAACAACCAATTTGTACTGATTCTTGAACATGGATGCCATATAAACCTGCTAAGAATTCATAAAAGACCCAAATTTATTCAATACCCGATACCTAAAACCAATCAAGGAAGAAAAAAAAGATCACCAGAAATGTTGGGACGGAAGTCTCATACAAACACTTTCTTCTTTAGTTGGACTAGAAAAGAAACAAACCTAAAAGTGCTATATAAACAAACTAGCAAAGACTGTTTCTTTTTGGGACTGAATAAATGATCTTTTCCCTTTATTCAATTCCCATCCAACTGCATTAGGCACATGATCTTGATGTGGCCATGTTGATTCAAATAAAAGTAAATAAAAAAAGTCTCATGAGTGCCCTTGCCTTATTTTTCTTTTCTTGAAGACAAGAGGATCAACACTTGAAGAGAATCCAAACCTACAAAGTCTGACCTTTTTCTTGTCATCTTCTTCGGTGGGTGTTACATATTTTATCCCAAATCTGAAAACAAAGAATACATTGATATGATTATATGTCAAAATAATATCTTCTTTTTAATTTATGATGAGTTATTATTATTTGATGATATGTTCATAAAACCCACTATGTTGCAGCCTTTTTTTTAAGCTCCTCCATTTCCTTTGTGACACCAGAACCTTCCGAGCCAGGTGCAGTACCAAACCTGAAGTACAAAATGTCGTTTTTATTAAGTAACAACAGTGTTGCAGAAATCAACATCGGTAGCTGATTAAATGCATGGCAGCCTCGAACCAATTACCATTACGGTGCTTGGCAGAAATTGGTCATAATCGGTCAAACTCGGGCTTGTCGGTCCTTAGCGGCCTTGGAGGTCCTCGGCGGTCATAGGCAGGAAATATTTAAAAAATTCCAAGAAAATAATTATCAAATATTACAACAAAGTTTTAAATGTTTAAATTTTTAAGCTTTCAAATTTTTAAATATTATACTAAAATTTTTATAATTTCAAAATTTTAAAGTTTAAAATTTCCAAATACTTAATTTTTTAGGAAATATTAATTTTTTAAATAATTTTAATAATAATTTAGGGTCCCCGATTAATACCTGCCGAGTCTGATTAATCGTTTATTGTTAGTCAACCGTCAAGTTACCACCGAACGATTTTTACAAACTTGAGTAACAATAAAAATCGTTAAAAGTACAAAAAATCTAAAATAATAAGCTATTTTTATACAACTTTTACTGACTTTTTGACAAAAACTACTAGTGAAACCACATAGAGGTACGACAGTCAAAATCATCTATATTTTAATAAATCAAGATATTTGTATGCAAAACTGTAGTTAGAAATAGTTACACGGTGGATTATATTTTTAAATAAACATAGAGACATTTATCATAACTCTGTTTTTTTTTTTTGCTGAAATAGATGTCTTGTATTGATATTCATTACAAATATTGCACATTTTCACTCCCTAATGGGTCCTTAACTCTTTTAGCACTAAAAATTCCAAAAAAGTAAATTTAACCGTGTTAGATTTCACCAAGCCAAATTTGAAACGGAAGTGAGTGGCTGCTAAAGTAACATGACCACATATTTCCACCTGGATAGAAGAAACTGAGAACATAATAATTCTAACCTGAAAAAATAAAGATAAAAGCACATTAGATAGAAGTTAAATTCAAGTCAACAGAAAGTCAATACACACGGGGTGTATTCTTCCATGTCTTGCCACCACAATTGCATTCTCTCTTAAAAAAATTAAAAATTAATAAATGATAAAAATAAGTTAAAATTGTTACAAGAATAGACATTTAGAAATACATACATGTTAGAATATACCATTGTCATATGCGTCCATGAAACATTTTGATGAGACATTATTCTTAACCGTTTGTCACCGATCCATTCTTCCATGTCTTGTATTACGATCAAATAACTATAGAAAAAAATATGCCATATCCAATCAAGTATATGGTAACATACAACTGAATTGTTTAGTATAGTATAAAGAGTACAAACTATATACACATCATTTGAATCTTGCAAAGGAATACCAAGCTGTTAACATCAATGTCTTAAAAGTAAAAGTGTTTTTCTACGTTTTCGGTATACCCTCCTTCGATTCCTTCTGGAAACTCTTCTTCTTCTATTCATGGCTAGAACCTGGGGTGAGTGAGACCAATCGGCCATGGTTTAGCTGCTTCAACCCAACCATGATCCAGTCAGCTATAATACAACAACTAATTTACAATGAAACGACATCCACTCGACTCTTTTGGTGCACAATAGAATCACATGCTTCATCTCCTCTGTACCCAGCCATGTCTGAACCACCACCTGCCCAAAAAATATATACGAATATAATATGTCATTTACAATAAATATGAGAAAAAATGTATGTTACAACTGGTAATAAAAGTATATCTATGAGTTTATATTCAAGCAGCAAATCTGGCATTCAAAAGTCAAAATGTACCTCTTGTACTTTGTCTCCAGCTCCAACAACCAATTTGTACTGATTCTTGAACATGGATGCCATATAAACCTGCTAAGAATTCATAAAAGACCCAAATTTATTCAATACCCGATACCTAAAACCAATCAAGGAAGAAAAAAAGATCACCAGAAATGTTGGGACGGAAGTCTCATACAACCACTTTCTTCTTTATTTGGACTAGAAAAGAAACAAACCTAAAAGTGCTATATAAACAAACTAGCAAAGACTGTTTCTTTTTGGGACTGAATAAATGATCTTTTCCCTTTATTCAATTCCCATCCAACTGCATTAGGCACATGATCTTGATGTGGCCATGCTGATTCAAATAAAAGTAAATAAAAAAAAGTCTCATGAGTGCCCTTGCCTTATTTTTCTTTTCTTGAAGACAAGAGGATCAACACTTGAAGAGAATCCAAACCTACAAAGTCTGACCTTTTTCTTGTCATCTTCTTCGGTGGGTGTTACATATTTTATCCCAAATCTGAAAACAAAGAATACATTGATATGATTATATGTCAAAATAATATCTTCTTTTTAATTTATGATGAGTTATTATTATTTGATGATATGTTCATAAAACCCACTATGTTGCAGCCTTTTTTTTAAGCTCCTCCACTTCCTTTGTGACACCAGAACCTTCCGAGCCAGGTGCAGTACCAAACCTGAAGTACAAAATGTCGTTTTTATTAAGTAACAACAGTGTTGCAGAAATCAACATCGGTAGCTGATTAAATGCATGGCAGCCTCGAACCAATTACCATTACGGTGCTTGGCAGAAATTGGTCATAATCGGTCAAACTCGGGCTTGTCGGTCCTTAGCGGCCTTGGAGGTCCTCGGCGGTCATAGGCAGGAAATATTTAAAAAATTCCAAAAAAATAATTATCAAATATTACAACAAAGTTTTAAATGTTTAAATTTTTAAGCTTTCAAATTTTTAAATATTATACTAAAATTTTTATAATTTCAAAATTTTAAAGTTTAAAATTTCCAAATACTTAATTTTTTAGGAAATATTAATTTTTTAAATAATTTTAATAATAATTTAGGGTCCCCGATTAATACCTGCCGAGTCTGATTAATCGTTTATTGTTAGTCAACCGTCAAGTTACCACCGAACGATTTTTACAAACTTGAGTAACAATAAAAATCGTTAAAAGTACAAAAAATCTAAAATAATAAGCTATTTTTATACAACTTTTACTGACTTTTTGACAAAAACTACTAGTGAAACCACATAGAGGTACGACAGTCAAAATCATCTATATTTTAATAAATCAAGATATTTGTATGCAAAACTGTAGTTAGAAATAGTTACACGGTGGATTATATTTTTAAATAAACATAGAGACATCTATCATAACTCTGTTATTTTTATTTTTTTTTTGCTGAAATAGATGTCTTGTATTGATATTCATTACAAATATTGCACATTTTCACTCCCTAATGGGTCCTTAACTCTTTTAGCACTAAAAATTCCAAAAAAGTAAATTTAACCGTGTTAGATTTCACCAAGCCAAATTTGAAACGGAAGTGAGTGGCTGCTAAAGTAACATGACCACATATTTCCACCTGGATAGAAGAAACTGAGAACATAATAATTCTAACCTGAAAAAATAAAGATAAAAGCACATTAGATAGAAGTTAAATTCAAGTCAACAGAAAGTCAATACACACGGGGTGTATTCTTCCATGTCTTGCCACCACAATTGCATTCTCTCTTAAAAAAATTAAAAATTAATAAATGATAAAAATAAGTTAAAATTGTTACAAGAATAGACATTTAGAAATACATACATGTTAGAATATACCATTGTCATATGCGTCCATGAAACATTTTGATGAGACATTATTCTTAACCGTTTGTCACCGATCCATTCTTCCATGTCTTGTATTACGATCAAATAACTATAGAAAAAAATATGCCATATCCAATCAAGTATATGGTAACATACAACTGAATTGTTTAGTATAGTATAAAGAGTACAAACTATATACACATCATCTGAATCTTGCAAAGGAATACCAAGCTGTTAACAATAATGTCTTAAAAGTAAAAGTGTTTTTCTATGTTTTCGGTATACCCTCCTTCGATTCCTTCTGGAAACTCTTCTTCTTCTATTCATGGCTAGAACCTGGGGTGAGTGAGACCAATCGGCCATGGTTTAGCTGCTTCAACCCAACCATGATCCAGTCAGCTATAATACAACAACTAATTTACAATGAAACGACATTCACTCGACTCTTTTGGTGCACAATAGAATCACATGCTTCATCTCCTCTGTACCCAACCATGTCTGAACCACCACCTGCCCAAAAAATATATACGAATATAATATGTCATTTAAAATAAATATGAGAAAAAATGTATGTTGCAACTGGTAATAAAAGTATATCTATGAGTTTATATTCAAGCAGCAAATCTGGCATTGAAAAGTCAAAATGTACCTCTTGTACTTTGTCTCCAGCTCGAACAACCAATTTGTACTGATTCTTGAACATGGATGCCATATAAACCTGCTAAGAATTCATAAAAGACCCAAATTTATTCAATACCCGATACCTAAAACCAATCAAGGAAGAAAAAAAAGATCACCAGAAATGTTGGGACGGAAGTCTCATACAAACACTTTCTTCTTTAGTTGGACTAGAAAAGAAACAAACCTAAAAGTGCTATATAAACAAACTAGCAAAGACTGTTTCTTTTTGGGACTGAATAAATGATCTTTTCCCTTTATTCAATTCCCATCCAACTGCATTAGGCACATGATCTTGATGTGGCCATGTTGATTCAAATAAAAGTAAATAAAAAAAGTCTCATGAGTGCCCTTGCCTTATTTTTCTTTTCTTGAAGACAAGAGGATCAACACTTGAAGAGAATCCAAACCTACAAAGTCTGACCTTTTTCTTGTCATCTTCTTCGGTGGGTGTTACATATTTTATCCCAAATCTGAAAACAAAGAATACATTGATATGATTATATGTCAAAATAATATCTTCTTTTTAATTTATGATGAGTTATTATTATTTGATGATATGTTCATAAAACCCACTATGTTGCAGCCTTTTTTTTAAGCTCCTCCATTTCCTTTGTGACACCAGAACCTTCCGAGCCAGGTGCAGTACCAAACCTGAAGTACAAAATGTCGTTTTTATTAAGTAACAACAGTGTTGCAGAAATCAACATCGGTAGCTGATTAAATGCATGGCAGCCTCGAACCAATTACGATTACGGTGCTTGGCAGAAATTGGTCATAATCGGTCAAACTCGGGCTTGTCGGTCCTTAGCGGCCTTGGAGGTCCTCGGCGGTCATAGGCAGGAAATATTTAAAAAATTCCAAGAAAATAATTATCAAATATTACAACAAAGTTTTAAATGTTTAAATTTTTAAGCTTTCAAATTTTTAAATATTATACTAAAATTTTTATAATTTCAAAATTTTAAAGTTTAAAATTTCCAAATACTTAATTTTTTAGGAAATATTAATTTTTTAAATAATTTTAATAATAATTTAGGGTCCCCGATTAATACCTGCCGAGTCTGATTAATCGTTTATTGTTAGTCAACCGTCAAGTTACCACCGAACGATTTTTACAAACTTGAGTAACAATAAAAATCGTTAAAAGTACAAAAAATCTAAAATAATAAGCTATTTTTATACAACTTTTACTGACTTTTTGACAAAAACTACTAGTGAAACCACATAGAGGTACGACAGTCAAAATCATCTATATTTTAATAAATCAAGATATTTGTATGCAAAACTGTAGTTAGAAATAGTTACACGGTGGATTATATTTTTAAATAAACATAGAGACATTTATCATAACTCTGTTTTTTTTTTTTTGCTGAAATAGATGTCTTGTATTGATATTCATTACAAATATTGCACATTTTCACTCCCTAATGGGTCCTTAACTCTTTTAGCACTAAAAATTCCAAAAAAGTAAATTTAACCGTGTTAGATTTCACCAAGCCAAATTTGAAACGGAAGTGAGTGGCTGCTAAAGTAACATGACCACATATTTCCACCTGGATAGAAGAAACTGAGAACATAATAATTCTAACCTGAAAAAATAAAGATAAAAGCACATTAGATAGAAGTTAAATTCAAGTCAACAGAAAGTCAATACACACGGGGTGTATTCTTCCATGTCTTGCCACCACAATTGCATTCTCTCTTAAAAAAATTAAAAATTAATAAATGATAAAAATAAGTTAAAATTGTTACAAGAATAGACATTTAGAAATACATACATGTTAGAATATACCATTGTCATATGCGTCCATGAAACATTTTGATGAGACATTATTCTTAACCGTTTGTCACCGATCCATTCTTCCATGTCTTGTATTACGATCAAATAACTATAGAAAAAAATATGCCATATCCAATCAAGTATATGGTAACATACAACTGAATTGTTTAGTATAGTATAAAGAGTACAAACTATATACACATCATCTGAATCTTGCAAAGGAATACCAAGCTGTTAACAATAATGTCTTAAAAGTAAAAGTGTTTTTCTATGTTTTCGGTATACCCTCCTTCGATTCCTTCTGGAAACTCTTCTTCTTCTATTCATGGCTAGAACCTGGGGTGAGTGAGACCAATCGGCCATGGTTTAGCTGCTTCAACCCAACCATGATCCAGTCAGCTATAATACAACAACTAATTTACAATGAAACGACATTCACTCGACTCTTTTGGTGCACAATAGAATCACATGCTTCATCTCCTCTGTACCCAGCCATGTCTGAACCACCACCTGCCCAAAAAATATATACGAATATAATATGTCATTTAAAATAAATATGAGAAAAAATGTATGTTGCAACTGGTAATAAAAGTATATCTATGAGTTTATATTCAAGCAGCAAATCTGGCATTGAAAAGTCAAAATGTACCTCTTGTACTTTGTCTCCAGCTCGAACAACCAATTTGTACTGATTCTTGAACATGGATGCCATATAAACCTGCTAAGAATTCATAAAAGACCCAAATTTATTCAATACCCGATACCTAAAACCAATCAAGGAAGAAAAAAAAGATCACCAGAAATGTTGGGACGGAAGTCTCATACAAACACTTTCTTCTTTAGTTGGACTAGAAAAGAAACAAACCTAAAAGTGCTATATAAACAAACTAGCAAAGACTGTTTCTTTTTGGGACTGAATAAATGATCTTTTCCCTTTATTCAATTCCCATCCAACTGCATTAGGCACATGATCTTGATGTGGCCATGTTGATTCAAATAAAAGTAAATAAAAAAAGTCTCATGAGTGCCCTTGCCTTATTTTTCTTTTCTTGAAGACAAGAGGATCAACACTTGAAGAGAATCCAAACCTACAAAGTCTGACCTTTTTCTTGTCATCTTCTTCGGTGGGTGTTACATATTTTATCCCAAATCTGAAAACAAAGAATACATTGATATGATTATATGTCAAAATAATATCTTCTTTTTAATTTATGATGAGTTATTATTATTTGATGATATGTTCATAAAACCCACTATGTTGCAGCCTTTTTTTTAAGCTCCTCCATTTCCTTTGTGACACCAGAACCTTCCGAGCCAGGTGCAGTACCAAACCTGAAGTACAAAATGTCGTTTTTATTAAGTAACAACAGTGTTGCAGAAATCAACATCGGTAGCTGATTAAATGCATGGCAGCCTCGAACCAATTACGATTACGGTGCTTGGCAGAAATTGGTCATAATCGGTCAAACTCGGGCTTGTCGGTCCTTAGCGGCCTTGGAGGTCCTCGGCGGTCATAGGCAGGAAATATTTAAAAAATTCCAAGAAAATAATTATCAAATATTACAACAAAGTTTTAAATGTTTAAATTTTTAAGCTTTCAAATTTTTAAATATTATACTAAAATTTTTATAATTTCAAAATTTTAAAGTTTAAAATTTCCAAATACTTAATTTTTTAGGAAATATTAATTTTTTAAATAATTTTAATAATAATTTAGGGTCCCCGATTAATACCTGCCGAGTCTGATTAATCGTTTATTGTTAGTCAACCGTCAAGTTACCACCGAACGATTTTTACAAACTTGAGTAACAATAAAAATCGTTAAAAGTACAAAAAATCTAAAATAATAAGCTATTTTTATACAACTTTTACTGACTTTTTGACAAAAACTACTAGTGAAACCACATAGAGGTACGACAGTCAAAATCATCTATATTTTAATAAATCAAGATATTTGTATGCAAAACTGTAGTTAGAAATAGTTACACGGTGGATTATATTTTTAAATAAACATAGAGACATTTATCATAACTCTGTTTTTTTTTTTTGCTGAAATAGATGTCTTGTATTGATATTCATTACAAATATTGCACATTTTCACTCCCTAATGGGTCCTTAACTCTTTTAGCACTAAAAATTCCAAAAAAGTAAATTTAACCGTGTTAGATTTCACCAAGCCAAATTTGAAACGGAAGTGAGTGGCTGCTAAAGTAACATGACCACATATTTCCACCTGGATAGAAGAAACTGAGAACATAATAATTCTAACCTGAAAAAATAAAGATAAAAGCACATTAGATAGAAGTTAAATTCAAGTCAACAGAAAGTCAATACACACGGGGTGTATTCTTCCATGTCTTGCCACCACAATTGCATTCTCTCTTAAAAAAATTAAAAATTAATAAATGATAAAAATAAGTTAAAATTGTTACAAGAATAGACATTTAGAAATACATACATGTTAGAATATACCATTGTCATATGCGTCCATGAAACATTTTGATGAGACATTATTCTTAACCGTTTGTCACCGATCCATTCTTCCATGTCTTGTATTACGATCAAATAACTATAGAAAAAAATATGCCATATCCAATCAAGTATATGGTAACATACAACTGAATTGTTTAGTATAGTATAAAGAGTACAAACTATATACACATCATCTGAATCTTGCAAAGGAATACCAAGCTGTTAACAATAATGTCTTAAAAGTAAAAGTGTTTTTCTATGTTTTCGGTATACCCTCCTTCGATTCCTTCTGGAAACTCTTCTTCTTCTATTCATGGCTAGAACCTGGGGTGAGTGAGACCAATCGGCCATGGTTTAGCTGCTTCAACCCAACCATGATCCAGTCAGCTATAATACAACAACTAATTTACAATGAAACGACATTCACTCGACTCTTTTGGTGCACAATAGAATCACATGCTTCATCTCCTCTGTACCCACCCATGTCTGAACCACCACCTGCCCAAAAAATATATACGAATATAATATGTCATTTAAAATAAATATGAGAAAAAATGTATGTTGCAACTGGTAATAAAAGTATATCTATGAGTTTATATTCAAGCAGCAAATCTGGCATTGAAAAGTCAAAATGTACCTCTTGTACTTTGTCTCCAGCTCGAACAACCAATTTGTACTGATTCTTGAACATGGATGCCATATAAACCTGCTAAGAATTCATAAAAGACCCAAATTTATTCAATACCCGATACCTAAAACCAATCAAGGAAGAAAAAAAAGATCACCAGAAATGTTGGGACGGAAGTCTCATACAAACACTTTCTTCTTTAGTTGGACTAGAAAAGAAACAAACCTAAAAGTGCTATATAAACAAACTAGCAAAGACTGTTTCTTTTTGGGACTGAATAAATGATCTTTTCCCTTTATTCAATTCCCATCCAACTGCATTAGGCACATGATCTTGATGTGGCCATGTTGATTCAAATAAAAGTAAATAAAAAAAGTCTCATGAGTGCCCTTGCCTTATTTTTCTTTTCTTGAAGACAAGAGGATCAACACTTGAAGAGAATCCAAACCTACAAAGTCTGACCTTTTTCTTGTCATCTTCTTCGGTGGGTGTTACATATTTTATCCCAAATCTGAAAACAAAGAATACATTGATATGATTATATGTCAAAATAATATCTTCTTTTTAATTTATGATGAGTTATTATTATTTGATGATATGTTCATAAAACCCACTATGTTGCAGCCTTTTTTTTAAGCTCCTCCATTTCCTTTGTGACACCAGAACCTTCCGAGCCAGGTGCAGTACCAAACCTGAAGTACAAAATGTCGTTTTTATTAAGTAACAACAGTGTTGCAGAAATCAACATCGGTAGCTGATTAAATGCATGGCAGCCTCGAACCAATTACGATTACGGTGCTTGGCAGAAATTGGTCATAATCGGTCAAACTCGGGCTTGTCGGTCCTTAGCGGCCTTGGAGGTCCTCGGCGGTCATAGGCAGGAAATATTTAAAAAATTCCAAGAAAATAATTATCAAATATTACAACAAAGTTTTAAATGTTTAAATTTTTAAGCTTTCAAATTTTTAAATATTATACTAAAATTTTTATAATTTCAAAATTTTAAAGTTTAAAATTTCCAAATACTTAATTTTTTAGGAAATATTAATTTTTTAAATAATTTTAATAATAATTTAGGGTCCCCGATTAATACCTGCCGAGTCTGATTAATCGTTTATTGTTAGTCAACCGTCAAGTTACCACCGAACGATTTTTACAAACTTGAGTAACAATAAAAATCGTTAAAAGTACAAAAAATCTAAAATAATAAGCTATTTTTATACAACTTTTACTGACTTTTTGACAAAAACTACTAGTGAAACCACATAGAGGTACGACAGTCAAAATCATCTATATTTTAATAAATCAAGATATTTGTATGCAAAACTGTAGTTAGAAATAGTTACACGGTGGATTATATTTTTAAATAAACATAGAGACATTTATCATAACTCTGTTTTTTTTTTTTGCTGAAATAGATGTCTTGTATTGATATTCATTACAAATATTGCACATTTTCACTCCCTAATGGGTCCTTAACTCTTTTAGCACTAAAAATTCCAAAAAAGTAAATTTAACCGTGTTAGATTTCACCAAGCCAAATTTGAAACGGAAGTGAGTGGCTGCTAAAGTAACATGACCACATATTTCCACCTGGATAGAAGAAACTGAGAACATAATAATTCTAACCTGAAAAAATAAAGATAAAAACACATTAGATAGAAGTTAAATTCAAGTCAACAGAAAGTCAATACACACGGGGTGTATTCTTCCATGTCTTGCCACCACAATTGCATTCTCTCTTAAAAAAATTAAAAATTAATAAATAATAAAAATAAGTTAAAATTGTTACAAGAATAGACATTTAGAAATACATACATGTTAGAATATACCATTGTCATATGCGTCCATGAAACATTTTGATGAGACATTATTCTTAACCGTTTGTCACCGATCCATTCTTCCATGTCTTGTATTACGATCAAATAACTATAGAAAAAAATATGCCATATCCAATCAAGTATATGGTAACATACAACTGAATTGTTTAGTATAGTATAAAGAGTACAAACTATATACACATCATTTGAATCTTGCAAAGGAATACCAAGCTGTTAACATCAATGTCTTAAAAGTAAAAGTGTTTTTCTACGTTTTCGGTATACCCTCCTTCGATTCCTTCTGGAAACTCTTCTTCTTCTATTCATGGCTAGAACCTGGGGTGAGTGAGACCAATCGGCCATGGTTTAGCTGCTTCAACCCAACCATGATCCAGTCAGCTATAATACAACAACTAATTTACAATGAAACGACATGCACTCGACTCTTTTGGTGCACAATAGAATCACATGCTTCATCTCCTCTGTACCCAGCCATGTCTGAACCACCACCTGCCCAAAAAATATATACGAATATAATATGTCATTTACAATAAATATGAGAAAAAATGTATGTTACAACTGGTAATAAAAGTATATCTATGAGTTTATATTCAAGCAGCAAATCTGGCATTGAAAAGTCAAAATGTACCTCTTGTACTTTGTCTCCAGCTCCAACAACCAATTTGTACTGATTCTTGAACATGGATGCCATATAAACCTGCTAAGAATTCATAAAAGACCCAAATTTATTCAATACCCGATACCTAAAACCAATCAAGGAAGAAAAAAAAGATCACCATAAATGTTGGGACGGAAGTCTCATACAACCACTTTCTTCTTTATTTGGACTAGAAAAGAAACAAACCTAAAAGTGCTATATAAACAAACTAGCAAAGACTGTTTCTTTTTGGGACTGAATAAATGATCTTTTCCCTTTATTCAATTCCCATCCAACTGCATTAGGCACATGATCTTGATGTGGCCATGCTGATTCAAATAAAAGTAAATAAAAAAAAGTCTCATGAGTGCCCTTGCCTTATTTTTCTTTTCTTGAAGACAAGAGGATCAACACTTGAAGAGAATCCAAACCTACAAAGTCTGACCTTTTTCTTGTCATCTTCTTCGGTGGGTGTTACATATTTTATCCCAAATCTGAAAACAAAGAATACATTGATATGATTATATGTCAAAATAATATCTTCTTTTTAATTTATGATGAGTTATTATTATTTGATGATATGTTCATAAAACCCACTATGTTGCAGCCTTTTTTTTAAGCTCCTCCACTTCCTTTGTGACACCAGAACCTTCCGAGCCAGGTGCAGTACCAAACCTGAAGTACAAAATGTCGTTTTTATTAAGTAACAACAGTGTTGCAGAAATCAACATCGGTAGCTGATTAAATGCATGACAGCCTCGAACCAATTACGATTACGGTGCTTGGCAGAAATTGGTCATAATCGGTCAAACTCGGGCTTGTCGGTCCTTAGCGGCCTTGGAGGTTCTCGGCGGTCATAGGAAGGAAATATTTAAAAAATTCCAAAAAAATAATTATCAAATATTACAACAAAATTTTAAATTTTTAAATTTTTAAGCTTTCAAATTTTTAAATATTATACTAAAATTTTTAAAATTTCAAAATTTTAAAGTTTAAAATTTCCAAATACTTAATTTTTTAGGAAATATTAATTTTTTAAATAATTTTATTAATAATTTAGGGTCCCCGATTAATACCTGCCGAGTCTGATTAATCGTTTATTGTTAGTCAACCGTCAAGTTAACACCGAACGATTTTTACAAACTTGAGTAACAATAAAAATCGTTAAAAGTACAAAAAATCTAAAATAATAAGCTATTTTTATACAACTTTTACTGACTTTTTGACAAAAACTACTAGTGAAACCACATAGAGGTACGACAGTCAAAATCATCTATATTTTAATAAATCAAGATATTTGTATGCAAAACTGTAGTTAGAAATAGTTACACGGTGGATTATATTTTTAAATAAACATAGAGACATTTATCATAACTCTGTTTTTTTTTTTTGCTGAAATAGATGTCTTGTATTGATATTCATTACAAATATTGCACATTTTCACTCCCTAATGGGTCCTTAACTCTTTTAGCACTAAAAATTCTAGAAAAGTAAATTTAACCGTGTTAGATTTCACCAAGCCAAATTTGAAAAGGAAGTGAGTGGCTGCTAAAGTAACATGACCACATATTTCCACCTGGATAGAAGAAACTGAGAACATAATAATTCTAACCTGAAAAAATAAAGATAAAAGCACATTAGATAGAAGTTAAATTCAAGTCAACAGAAAGTCAATACACACGGGGTGTATTCTTCCATGTCTTGCCACCACAATTGCATTCTGTCTTAAAAAAATTAAAAATTAATAAATGATAAAAATAAGTTAAAATTGTTACAAGAAGAGACATTTAGAAATACATACATGTTAGAATATACCATTGTCATATGCGTCCATGAAACTTTTTGATGAGACATTATTCTTAACCGTTTGTCACCGATCCATTCTTCCATGTCTTGTATTACGATCAAATAACTATAGAAAAAAATATGCCATATCCAATCAAGTATATGGTAACATACAACTGAATTGTTTAGTATAGTATAAAGAGTACAAACTATATACACATCATCTGAATCTTGCAAAGGAATACCAAGCTGTTAACAATAATGTCTTAAAAGTAAAAGTGTTTTTCTATGTTTTCGGTATACCCTCCTTCGATTCCTTCTGGAAACTCTTCTTCTTCTATTCATGGCTAGAACCTGGGGTGAGTGAGACCAATCGGCCATGGTTTAGCTGCTTCAACCCAACCATGATCCAGTCAGCTATAATACAACAACTAATTTACAATGAAACGACATTCACTCGACTCTTTTGGTGCACAATAGAATCACATGCTTCATCTCCTCTGTACCCAACCATGTCTGAACCACCACCTGCCCAAAAAATATATACGAATATAATATGTCATTTAAAATAAATATGAGAAAAAATGTATGTTGCAACTGGTAATAAAAGTATATCTATGAGTTTATATTCAAGCAGCAAATCTGGCATTGAAAAGTCAAAATGTACCTCTTGTACTTTGTCTCCAGCTCGAACAACCAATTTGTACTGATTCTTGAACATGGATGCCATATAAACCTGCTAAGAATTCATAAAAGACCCAAATTTATTCAATACCCGATACCTAAAACCAATCAAGGAAGAAAAAAAAGATCACCAGAAATGTTGGGACGGAAGTCTCATACAAACACTTTCTTCTTTAGTTGGACTAGAAAAGAAACAAACCTAAAAGTGCTATATAAACAAACTAGCAAAGACTGTTTCTTTTTGGGACTGAATAAATGATCTTTTCCCTTTATTCAATTCCCATCCAACTGCATTAGGCACATGATCTTGATGTGGCCATGTTGATTCAAATAAAAGTAAATAAAAAAAGTCTCATGAGTGCCCTTGCCTTATTTTTCTTTTCTTGAAGACAAGAGGATCAACACTTGA
The DNA here is from genome assembly GCF_051521515.1 of Lactuca serriola. Lineage (NCBI taxonomy): Eukaryota > Viridiplantae > Streptophyta > Magnoliopsida > Asterales > Asteraceae > Lactuca > Lactuca serriola. Next base: position 356,760,526 of record NC_136411.1, read on the forward strand.
AGAGAATCCAAACCTACAAAGTCTGACCTTTTTCTTGTCATCTTCTTCGGTGGGTGTTACATATTTTATCCCAAATCTGAAAACAAAGAATACATTGATATGATTATATGTCAAAATAATATCTTCTTTTTAATTTATGATGAGTTATTATTATTTGATGATATGTTCATAAAACCCACTATGTTGCAGCCTTTTTTTTAAGCTCCTCCATTTCCTTTGTGACACCAGAACCTTCCGAGCCAGGTGCAGTACCAAACCTGAAGTACAAAATGTCGTTTTTATTAAGTAACAACAGTGTTGCAGAAATCAACATCGGTAGCTGATTAAATGCATGGCAGCCTCGAACCAATTACGATTACGGTGCTTGGCAGAAATTGGTCATAATCGGTCAAACTCGGGCTTGTCGGTCCTTAGCGGCCTTGGAGGTCCTCGGCGGTCATAGGCAGGAAATATTTAAAAAATTCCAAGAAAATAATTATCAAATATTACAACAAAGTTTTAAATGTTTAAATTTTTAAGCTTTCAAATTTTTAAATATTATACTAAAATTTTTATAATTTCAAAATTTTAAAGTTTAAAATTTCCAAATACTTAATTTTTTAGGAAATATTAATTTTTTAAATAATTTTAATAATAATTTAGGGTCCCCGATTAATACCTGCCGAGTCTGATTAATCGTTTATTGTTAGTCAACCGTCAAGTTACCACCGAACGATTTTTACAAACTTGAGTAACAATAAAAATCGTTAAAAGTACAAAAAATCTAAAATAATAAGCTATTTTTATACAACTTTTACTGACTTTTTGACAAAAACTACTAGTGAAACCACATAGAGGTACGACAGTCAAAATCATCTATATTTTAATAAATCAAGATATTTGTATGCAAAACTGTAGTTAGAAATAGTTACACGGTGGATTATATTTTTAAATAAACATTGAGACATTTATCATAACTCTGTTTTTTTTTTGCTGAAATAGATGTCTTGTATTGATATTCATTACAAATATTGCACATTTTCACTCCCTAATGGGTCCTTAACTCTTTTAGCACTAAAAATTCTAGAAAAGTAAATTTAACCGTGTTAGATTTCACCAAGCCAAATTTGAAAAGGAAGTGAGTGGCTGCTAAAGTAACATGACCACATATTTCCACCTGGATAGAAGAAACTGAGAACATAATAATTCTAACCTGAAAAAATAAAGATAAAAGCACATTAGATAGAAGTTAAATTCAAGTCAACAGAAAGTCAATACACACGGGGTGTATTCTTCCATGTCTTGCCACCACAATTGCATTCTGTCTTAAAAAAATTAAAAATTAATAAATGATAAAAATAAGTTAAAATTGTTACAAGAAGAGACATTTAGAAATACATACATGTTAGAATATACCATTGTCATATGCGTCCATGAAACTTTTTGATGAGACATTATTCTTAACCGTTTGTCACCGATCCATTCTTCCATGTCTTGTATTACGATCAAATAACTATAGAAAAAAATATGCCATATCCAATCAAGTATATGGTAACATACAACTGAATTGTTTAGTATAGTATAAAGAGTACAAACTATATACACATCATTTGAATCTTGCAAAGGAATACCAAGCTGTTAACAATAATGTCTTAAAAGTAAAAGTGTTTTTCTATGTTTTCGGTATACCCTCCTTCGATTCCTTCTGGAAACTCTTCTTCTTCTATTCATGGCTAGAACCTGGGGTGAGTGAGACCAATCGGCCATGGTTTAGCTGCTTCAACCCAACCATGATCCAGTCAGCTATAATACAACAACTAATTTACAATGAAACGACATTCACTCGACTCTTTTGGTGCACAATAGAATCACATGCTTCATCTCCTCTGTACCCAGCCATGTCTGAACCACCACCTGCCCAAAAAATATATACGAATATAATATGTCATTTAAAATAAATATGAGAAAAAATGTATGTTACAACTGGTAATAAAAGTATATCTATGAGTTTATATTCAAGCAGCAAATCTGGCATTGAAAAGTCAAAATGTACCTCTTGTACTTTGTCTCCAGCTCCAACAACCAATTTGTACTGATTCTTGAACATGGATGCCATATAAACCTGCTAAGAATTCATAAAAGACCCAAATTTATTCAATACCCGATACCTAAAACCAATCAAGGAAGAAAAAAAAGATCACCAGAAATGTTGGGACGGAAGTCTCATACAAACACTTTCTTCTTTAGTTGGACTAGAAAAGAAACAAACCTAAAAGTGCTATATAAACAAACTAGCAAAGACTGTTTCTTTTTGGGACTGAATAAATGATCTTTTCCCTTTATTCAATTCCCATCCAACTGCATTAGGCACATGATCTTGATGTGGCCATGTTGATTCAAATAAAAGTAAATAAAAAAAGTCTCATGAGTGCCCTTGCCTTATTTTTCTTTTCTTGAAGACAAGAGGATCAACACTTGAAGAGAATCCAAACCTACAAAGTCTGACCTTTTTCTTGTCATCTTCTTCGGTGGGTGTTACATATTTTATCCCAAATCTGAAAACAAAGAACACATTGATATGATTATATGTCAAAATAATATCTTCTTTTTAATTTATGATGAGTTATTATTATTTGATGATATGTTCATAAAAACCACTATGTTGCAGCCTTTTTTTTAAGCTCCTCCACTTCCTTTGTGACACCAGAACCTTCCGAGCCAGGTGCAGTACCAAACCTGAAGTACAAAAAGTCGTTTTTATTAAGTAACAACAGTGTTGCAGAAATCAACATCGGTAGCTGATTAATTGCATGACAGCCTCGAACCAATTACGATTACGGTGCTTGGCAGAAATTGGTCATAATCGGTCAAACTCGGGCTTGTCGGTCCTTAGCGGCCTTGGAGGTCCTCGGCGGTCATAGGCAGGAAATATTTAAAAAATTCCAAAAAAATAATTATCAAATATTACAACAAAGTTTTAAAATTTTAAATTTTTAAGCTTTCAAATTTTTAAATATTATACTAAAATTTTTAAAATTTCAAAATTTTAAAGTTTAAAATTTCCAAATACTTAATTTTTTAGGAAATATTAATTTTTTAAATAATTTTAATAATAATTTAGGGTCCCCGATTAATACCTGCCGAGTCTGATTAATCGTTTATTGTTAGTCAACCGTCAAGTTACCACCGAACGATTTTTACAAACTTGAGTAACAATAAAAATCGTTAAAAGTACAAAAAATCTAAAATAATAAGCTATTTTTATACAACTTTTACTGACTTTTTGACAAAAACTACTAGTGAAACCACATAGAGGTACGACAGTCAAAATCATCTATATTTTAATAAATCAAGATATTTGTATGCAAAACTGTAGTTAGAAATAGTTACACGGTGGATTATATTTTTAAATAAACATTGAGACATTTATCATAACTCTGTTTTTTTTTTTTGCTGAAATAGATGTCTTGTATTGATATTCATTACAAATATTGCACATTTTCACTCCCTAATGGGTCCTTAACTCTTTTAGCACTAAAAATTCTAGAAAAGTAAATTTAACCGTGTTAGATTTCACCAAGCCAAATTTGAAAAGGAAGTGAGTGGCTGCTAAAGTAACATGACCACATATTTCCACCTGGATAGAAGAAACTGAGAACATAATAATTCTAACCTGAAAAAATAAAGATAAAAGCACATTAGATAGAAGTTAAATTCAAGTCAACAGAAAGTCAATACACACGGGGTGTATTCTTCCATGTCTTGCCACCACAATTGCATTCTGTCTTAAAAAAATTAAAAATTAATAAATGATAAAAATAAGTTAAAATTGTTACAAGAAGAGACATTTAGAAATACATACATGTTAGAATATACCATTGTCATATGCGTCCATGAAACTTTTTGATGAGACATTATTCTTAACCGTTTGTCACCGATCCATTCTTCCATGTCTTGTATTACGATCAAATAACTATAGAAAAAAAATATGCCATATCCAATCAAGTATATGGTAACATACAACTGAATTGTTTAGTATAGTATAAAGAGTACAAACTATATACACATCATTTGAATCTTGCAAAGGAATACCAAGCTGTTAACATCAATGTCTTAAAAGTAAAAGTGTTTTTCTACGTTTTCGGTATACCCTCCTTCGATTCCTTCTGGAAACTCTTCTTCTTCTATTCATGGCTAGAACCTGGGGTGAGTGAGACCAATCGGCCATGGTTTAGCTGCTTCAACCCAACCATGATCCAGTCAGCTATAATACAACAACTAATTTACAATGAAACGACATTCACTCGACTCTTTTGGTGCACAATAGAATCACATGCTTCATCGCCTCTGTACCCAGCCATGTCTGAACCACCACCTGCCCAAAAAATATATACGAATATAATATGTCATTTAAAATAAATATGAGAAAAAATGTATGTTGCAACTGGTAATAAAAGTATATCTATGAGTTTATATTCAAGCAGCAAATCTGGCATTGAAAAGTCAAAATGTACCTCTTGTACTTTGTCTCCAGCTCCAACAACCAATTTGTACTGATTCTTGAACATGGATGCCATATAAACCATAAAAGACCCAAAGTTATTCAATACCCGATACCTAAAACCAATCAAGGAAGAAAAAAAAGATCACTAGAAATGTTGGGACGGAAGTCTCATACAAACACTTTCTTCTTTAGTTGGACTAGAAAAGAAACAAACCTAAAAGTGCTATATAAACAAACTAGCAAAGACTGTTTCTTTTTGGGACTGAATAAATGATCTTTTCCCTTTATTCAATTCCCATCCAACTGCATTAGGCACATGATCTTGATGTGGCCATGCTGATTCAAATAAAAGTAAATAAAAAAAGTCTCATGAGTGCCCTTGCCTTATTTTTCTTTTCTTGAAGACAAGAGGATCAACACTTGAAGAGAATCCAAACCTACAAAGTCTGACCTTTTTCTTGTCATCTTCTTCGGTGGGTGTTACATATTTTATCCCAAATCTGAAAACAAAGAACACATTGATATGATTATATGTCAAAATAATATCTTCTTTTTAATTTATGATGAGTTATTATTATTTGATGATATGTTCATAAAAACCACTATGTTGCAGCCTTTTTTTTAAGCTCCTCCACTTCCTTTGTGACACCAGAACCTTCCGAGCCAGGTGCAGTACCAAACCTGAAGTACAAAAAGTCGTTTTTATTAAGTAACAACAGTGTTGCAGAAATCAACATCGGTAGCTGATTAATTGCATGACAGCCTCGAACCAATTACGATTACGGTGCTTGGCAGAAATTGGTCATAATCGGTCAAACTCGGGCTTGTCGGTCCTTAGCGGCCTTGGAGGTCCTCGGCGGTCATAGGCAGGAAATATTTAAAAAATTCCAAAAAAATAATTATCAAATATTACAACAAAGTTTTAAAATTTTAAATTTTTAAGCTTTCAAATTTTTAAATATTATACTAAAATTTTTAAAATTTCAAAATTTTAAAGTTTAAAATTTCCAAATACTTAATTTTTTAGGAAATATTAATTTTTTAAAATAATTTTAATAATAATTTAGGGTCCCCGATTAATCCCTACCGAATTTGATTAATCGTTTATTGTTAGTCAACCGTCAAGCTACCACCGAACGATTTTTACAAACTTGAGTAACAATAAAAATCGTTAAAAGTACAAAAAATCTAAAATAATAAGCTATTTTTATACAACTTTTACTGACTTTTTGACAAAAACTACTAGTGAAACCACATAGAGGTACGACAGTCAAAATCATCTATATTTTAATAAATCAAGATATTTGTATGCAAAACTGTAGTTAGAAATAGTTACACGGTGGATTATATTTTTAAATAAACATAGAGACATCCATAATAACTCTGTTTTTTTTTTTTTTTTTTGCTGAAATAGATGTCTCGTATTGATATTCAATACAAATATTGCACATTTTCACTCCCTAATGGGTCCTTAACTCTTTTAGCACTAATAATTCTAGAAAAGTAAATTTAACTGTGTTAGATTTCACCAACCCAAATTTGAAAAAAGAAGTGAGTGGCTGCTAAAGTAAATGGCCACATATTTCCACCTGGATAGAAACAACTGAGAACATAATAATTCTAACCTGAAAAAATAAAGATAAAAGCACATTAGATAGAAGTTAAATTCAAGTCAACAGAAAGTCAATACACACAGGGTGTATTCTTCCATGTCTTGCCACCACAGTTGCATTGTCTCTTAAAAAAATTAAAAATTAATAAATGATAAAAATAAGTTAAAATTGTTACAAGAATAGACATTCAGAAATAGATACATGTTAGAATATACCATTGTCATATGCGTCCATGAAACATTTTGATGAGACGTTATTCTTAACCGTTTGTCACCGATCCATTCTTCCATGTCTTGTATTACGATCAAATAACTATAGAAAAAAATATGCCATATCCAATCAAGTATATGGTAACATACAACTGAATTGTTTAGTATAGTATAAAGAGTACAAACTATATACACATCATCTGAATCTTGCAAAGGAATACCAAGCTGTTAACAATAATGTCTTAAAAGTAAAAGTGTTTTTCTATGTTTTCGGTATACCCTCCTTCGATTCCTTCTGGAAACTCTTCTTCTTCTATTCATGGCTAGAACCTGGGGTGAGTGAGACCAATCGGCCATGGTTTAGCTGCTTCAACCCAACCATGATCCAGTCAGCTATAATACAACAACTAATTTACAATGAAACGACATTCACTCGACTCTTTTGGTGCACAATAGAATCACATGCTTCATCTCCTCTGTACCCAGCCATGTCTGAACCACCACCTGCCCAAAAAATATATACGAATATAATATGTCATTTAAAATAAATATGAGAAAAAATGTATGTTGCAACTGGTAATAAAAGTATATCTATGAGTTTATATTCAAGCAGCAAATCTGGCATTGAAAAGTCAAAATGTACCTCTTGTACTTTGTCTCCAGCTCCAACAACCAATTTGTACTGATTCTTGAACATGGATGCCATATAAACCTGCTAAGAATTCATAAAAGACCCAAATTTATTCAATACCCGATACCTAAAACCAATCAAGGAAGAAAAAAAAGATCACCAGAAATGTTGGGACGGAAGTCTCATACAAACACTTTCTTCTTTAGTTGGACTAGAAAAGAAACAAACCTAAAAGTGCTATATAAACAAACTAGCAAAGACTGTTTCTTTTTGGGACTGAATAAATGATCTTTTCCCTTTATTCAATTCCCATCCAACTGCATTAGGCACATGATCTTGATGTGGCCATGTTGATTCAAATAAAAGTAAATAAAAAAAGTCTCATGAGTGCCCTTGCCTTATTTTTCTTTTCTTGAAGACAAGAGGATCAACACTTGAAGAGAATCCAAACCTACAAAGTCTGACCTTTTTCTTGTCATCTTCTTCGGTGGGTGTTACATATTTTATCCCAAATCTGAAAACAAAGAATACATTGATATGATTATATGTCAAAATAATATCTTCTTTTTAATTTATGATGAGTTATTATTATTTGATGATATGTTCATAAAACCCACTATGTTGCAGCCTTTTTTTTAAGCTCCTCCATTTCCTTTGTGACACCAGAACCTTCCGAGCCAGGTGCAGTACCAAACCTGAAGTACAAAATGTCGTTTTTATTAAGTAACAACAGTGTTGCAGAAATCAACATCGGTAGCTGATTAAATGCATGGCAGCCTCGAACCAATTACGATTACGGTGCTTGGCAGAAATTGGTCATAATCGGTCAAACTCGGGCTTGTCGGTCCTTAGCGGCCTTGGAGGTCCTCGGCGGTCATAGGCAGGAAATATTTAAAAAATTCCAAGAAAATAATTATCAAATATTACAACAAAGTTTTAAATGTTTAAATTTTTAAGCTTTCAAATTTTTAAATATTATACTAAAATTTTTATAATTTCAAAATTTTAAAGTTTAAAATTTCCAAATACTTAATTTTTTAGGAAATATTAATTTTTTAAATAATTTTAATAATAATTTAGGGTCCCCGATTAATACCTGCCGAGTCTGATTAATCGTTTATTGTTAGTCAACCGTCAAGTTACCACCGAACGATTTTTACAAACTTGAGTAACAATAAAAATCGTTAAAAGTACAAAAAATCTAAAATAATAAGCTATTTTTATACAACTTTTACTGACTTTTTGACAAAAACTACTAGTGAAACCACATAGAGGTACGACAGTCAAAATCATCTATATTTTAATAAATCAAGATATTTGTATGCAAAACTGTAGTTAGAAATAGTTACACGGTGGATTATATTTTTAAATAAACATAGAGACATTTATCATAACTCTGTTTTTTTTTTTTTGCTGAAATAGATGTCTTGTATTGATATTCATTACAAATATTGCACATTTTCACTCCCTAATGGGTCCTTAACTCTTTTAGCACTAAAAATTCCAAAAAAGTAAATTTAACCGTGTTAGATTTCACCAAGCCAAATTTGAAACGGAAGTGAGTGGCTGCTAAAGTAACATGACCACATATTTCCACCTGGATAGAAGAAACTGAGAACATAATAATTCTAACCTGAAAAAATAAAGATAAAAACACATTAGATAGAAGTTAAATTCAAGTCAACAGAAAGTCAATACACACGGGGTGTATTCTTCCATGTCTTGCCACCACAATTGCATTCTCTCTTAAAAAAATTAAAAATTAATAAATAATAAAAATAAGTTAAAATTGTTACAAGAATAGACATTTAGAAATACATACATGTTAGAATATACCATTGTCATATGCGTCCATGAAACATTTTGATGAGACATTATTCTTAACCGTTTGTCACCGATCCATTCTTCCATGTCTTGTATTACGATCAAATAACTATAGAAAAAAATATGCCATATCCAATCAAGTATATGGTAACATACAACTGAATTGTTTAGTATAGTATAAAGAGTACAAACTATATACACATCATTTGAATCTTGCAAAGGAATACCAAGCTGTTAACATCAATGTCTTAAAAGTAAAAGTGTTTTTCTACGTTTTCGGTATACCCTCCTTCGATTCCTTCTGGAAACTCTTCTTCTTCTATTCATGGCTAGAACCTGGGGTGAGTGAGACCAATCGGCCATGGTTTAGCTGCTTCAACCCAACCATGATCCAGTCAGCTATAATACAACAACTAATTTACAATGAAACGACATGCACTCGACTCTTTTGGTGCACAATAGAATCACATGCTTCATCTCCTCTGTACCCAGCCATGTCTGAACCACCACCTGCCCAAAAAATATATACGAATATAATATGTCATTTACAATAAATATGAGAAAAAATGTATGTTACAACTGGTAATAAAAGTATATCTATGAGTTTATATTCAAGCAGCAAATCTGGCATTGAAAAGTCAAAATGTACCTCTTGTACTTTGTCTCCAGCTCCAACAACCAATTTGTACTGATTCTTGAACATGGATGCCATATAAACCTGCTAAGAATTCATAAAAGACCCAAATTTATTCAATACCCGATACCTAAAACCAATCAAGGAAGAAAAAAAAGATCACCATAAATGTTGGGACGGAAGTCTCATACAACCACTTTCTTCTTTATTTGGACTAGAAAAGAAACAAACCTAAAAGTGCTATATAAACAAACTAGCAAAGACTGTTTCTTTTTGGGACTGAATAAATGATCTTTTCCCTTTATTCAATTCCCATCCAACTGCATTAGGCACATGATCTTGATGTGGCCATGCTGATTCAAATAAAAGTAAATAAAAAAAAGTCTCATGAGTGCCCTTGCCTTATTTTTCTTTTCTTGAAGACAAGAGGATCAACACTTGAAGAGAATCCAAACCTACAAAGTCTGACCTTTTTCTTGTCATCTTCTTCGGTGGGTGTTACATATTTTATCCCAAATCTGAAAACAAAGAATACATTGATATGATTATATGTCAAAATAATATCTTCTTTTTAATTTATGATGAGTTATTATTATTTGATGATATGTTCATAAAACCCACTATGTTGCAGCCTTTTTTTTAAGCTCCTCCACTTCCTTTGTGACACCAGAACCTTCCGAGCCAGGTGCAGTACCAAACCTGAAGTACAAAATGTCGTTTTTATTAAGTAACAACAGTGTTGCAGAAATCAACATCGGTAGCTGATTAAATGCATGACAGCCTCGAACCAATTACGATTACGGTGCTTGGCAGAAATTGGTCATAATCGGTCAAACTCGGGCTTGTCGGTCCTTAGCGGCCTTGGAGGTTCTCGGCGGTCATAGGAAGGAAATATTTAAAAAATTCCAAAAAAATAATTATCAAATATTACAACAAAATTTTAAATTTTTAAATTTTTAAGCTTTCAAATTTTTAAATATTATACTAAAATTTTTAAAATTTCAAAATTTTAAAGTTTAAAATTTCCAAATACTTAATTTTTTAGGAAATATTAATTTTTTAAATAATTTTATTAATAATTTAGGGTCCCCGATTAATACCTGCCGAGTCTGATTAATCGTTTATTGTTAGTCAACCGTCAAGTTAACACCGAACGATTTTTACAAACTTGAGTAACAATAAAAATCGTTAAAAGTACAAAAAATCTAAAATAATAAGCTATTTTTATACAACTTTTACTGACTTTTTGACAAAAACTACTAGTGAAACCACATAGAGGTACGACAGTCAAAATCATCTATATTTTAATAAATCAAGATATTTGTATGCAAAACTGTAGTTAGAAATAGTTACACGGTGGATTATATTTTTAAATAAACATAGAGACATTTATCATAACTCTGTTTTTTTTTTGCTGAAATAGATGTCTTGTATTGATATTCATTACAAATATTGCACATTTTCACTCCCTAATGGGTCCTTAACTCTTTTAGCACTAAAAATTCTAGAAAAGTAAATTTAACCGTGTTAGATTTCACCAAGCCAAATTTGAAAAGGAAGTGAGTGGCTGCTAAAGTAACATGACCACATATTTCCACCTGGATAGAAGAAACTGAGAACATAATAATTCTAACCTGAAAAAATAAAGATAAAAGCACATTAGATAGAAGTTAAATTCAAGTCAACAGAAAGTCAATACACACGGGGTGTATTCTTCCATGTCTTGCCACCACAATTGCATTCTGTCTTAAAAAAATTAAAAATTAATAAATGATAAAAATAAGTTAAAATTGTTACAAGAAGAGACATTTAGAAATACATACATGTTAGAATATACCATTGTCATATGCGTCCATGAAACTTTTTGATGAGACATTATTCTTAACCGTTTGTCACCGATCCATTCTTCCATGTCTTGTATTACGATCAAATAACTATAGAAAAAAATATGCCATATCCAATCAAGTATATGGTAACATACAACTGAATTGTTTAGTATAGTATAAAGAGTACAAACTATATACACATCATCTGAATCTTGCAAAGGAATACCAAGCTGTTAACAATAATGTCTTAAAAGTAAAAGTGTTTTTCTATGTTTTCGGTATACCCTCCTTCGATTCCTTCTGGAAACTCTTCTTCTTCTATTCATGGCTAGAACCTGGGGTGAGTGAGACCAATCGGCCATGGTTTAGCTGCTTCAACCCAACCATGATCCAGTCAGCTATAATACAACAACTAATTTACAATGAAACGACATTCACTCGACTCTTTTGGTGCACAATAGAATCACATGCTTCATCTCCTCTGTACCCAACCATGTCTGAACCACCACCTGCCCAAAAAATATATACGAATATAATATGTCATTTAAAATAAATATGAGAAAAAATGTATGTTGCAACTGGTAATAAAAGTATATCTATGAGTTTATATTCAAGCAGCAAATCTGGCATTGAAAAGTCAAAATGTACCTCTTGTACTTTGTCTCCAGCTCGAACAACCAATTTGTACTGATTCTTGAACATGGATGCCATATAAACCTGCTAAGAATTCATAAAAGACCCAAATTTATTCAATACCCGATACCTAAAACCAATCAAGGAAGAAAAAAAAGATCACCAGAAATGTTGGGACGGAAGTCTCATACAAACACTTTCTTCTTTAGTTGGACTAGAAAAGAAACAAACCTAAAAGTGCTATATAAACAAACTAGCAAAGACTGTTTCTTTTTGGGACTGAATAAATGATCTTTTCCCTTTATTCAATTCCCATCCAACTGCATTAGGCACATGATCTTGATGTGGCCATGTTGATTCAAATAAAAGTAAATAAAAAAAGTCTCATGAGTGCCCTTGCCTTATTTTTCTTTTCTTGAAGACAAGAGGATCAACACTTGAAGAGAATCCAAACCTACAAAGTCTGACCTTTTTCTTGTCATCTTCTTCGGTGGGTGTTACATATTTTATCCCAAATCTGAAAACAAAGAATACATTGATATGATTATATGTCAAAATAATATCTTCTTTTTAATTTATGATGAGTTATTATTATTTGATGATATGTTCATAAAACCCACTATGTTGCAGCCTTTTTTTTAAGCTCCTCCATTTCCTTTGTGACACCAGAACCTTCCGAGCCAGGTGCAGTACCAAACCTGAAGTACAAAATGTCGTTTTTATTAAGTAACAACAGTGTTGCAGAAATCAACATCGGTAGCTGATTAAATGCATGGCAGCCTCGAACCAATTACGATTACGGTGCTTGGCAGAAATTGGTCATAATCGGTCAAACTCGGGCTTGTCGGTCCTTAGCGGCCTTGGAGGTCCTCGGCGGTCATAGGCAGGAAATATTTAAAAAATTCCAAAAAAATAATTATCAAATATTACAACAAAGTTTTAAATGTTTAAATTTTTAAGCTTTCAAATTTTTAAATATTATACTAAAATTTTTATAATTTCAAAATTTTAAAGTTTAAAATTTCCAAATACTTAATTTTTTAGGAAATATTAATTTTTTAAATAATTTTAATAATAATTTAGGGTCCCCGATTAATACCTGCCGAGTCTGATTAATCGTTTATTGTTAGTCAACCGTCAAGTTACCACCGAACGATTTTTACAAACTTGAGTAACAATAAAAATCGTTAAAAGTACAAAAAATCTAAAATAATAAGCTATTTTTATACAACTTTTACTGACTTTTTGACAAAAACTACTAGTGAAACCACATAGAGGTACGACAGTCAAAATCATCTATATTTTAATAAATCAAGATATTTGTATGCAAAACTGTAGTTAGAAATAGTTACACGGTGGATTATATTTTTAAATAAACATTGAGACATTTATCATAACTCTGTTTTTTTTTTTGCTGAAATAGATGTCTTGTATTGATATTCATTACAATATTGCACATTTTCACTCCCTAATGGGTCCTTAACTCTTTTAGCACTAAAAATTCTAGAAAAGTAAATTTAACCGTGTTAGATTTCACCAAGCCAAATTTGAAAAGGAAGTGAGTGGCTGCTAAAGTAACATGACCACATATTTCCACCTGGATAGAAGAAACTGAGAACATAATAATTCTAACCTGAAAAAATAAAGATAAAAGCACATTAGATAGAAGTTAAATTCAAGTCAACAGAAAGTCAATACACACGGGGTGTATTCTTCCATGTCTTGCCACCACAATTGCATTCTGTCTTAAAAAAATTAAAAATTAATAAATGATAAAAATAAGTTAAAATTGTTACAAGAAGAGACATTTAGAAATACATACATGTTAGAATATACCATTGTCATATGCGTCCATGAAACTTTTTGATGAGACATTATTCTTAACCGTTTGTCACCGATCCATTCTTCCATGTCTTGTATTACGATCAAATAACTATAGAAAAAAATATGCCATATCCAATCAAGTATATGGTAACATACAACTGAATTGTTTAGTATAGTATAAAGAGTACAAACTATATACACATCATTTGAATCTTGCAAAGGAATACCAAGCTGTTAACAATAATGTCTTAAAAGTAAAAGTGTTTTTCTATGTTTTCGGTATACCCTCCTTCGATTCCTTCTGGAAACTCTTCTTCTTCTATTCATGGCTAGAACCTGGGGTGAGTGAGACCAATCGGCCATGGTTTAGCTGCTTCAACCCAACCATGATCCAGTCAGCTATAATACAACAACTAATTTACAATGAAACGACATTCACTCGACTCTTTTGGTGCACAATAGAATCACATGCTTCATCTCCTCTGTACCCAGCCATGTCTGAACCACCACCTGCCCAAAAAATATATACGAATATAATATGTCATTTAAAATAAATATGAGAAAAAATGTATGTTACAACTGGTAATAAAAGTATATCTATGAGTTTATATTCAAGCAGCAAATCTGGCATTGAAAAGTCAAAATGTACCTCTTGTACTTTGTCTCCAGCTCCAACAACCAATTTGTACTGATTCTTGAACATGGATGCCATATAAACCTGCTAAGAATTCATAAAAGACCCAAATTTATTCAATACCCGATACCTAAAACCAATCAAGGAAGAAAAAAAAGATCACCAGAAATGTTGGGACGGAAGTCTCATACAAACACTTTCTTCTTTAGTTGGACTAGAAAAGAAACAAACCTAAAAGTGCTATATAAACAAACTAGCAAAGACTGTTTCTTTTTGGGACTGAATAAATGATCTTTTCCCTTTATTCAATTCCCATCCAACTGCATTAGGCACATGATCTTGATGTGGCCATGTTGATTCAAATAAAAGTAAATAAAAAAAGTCTCATGAGTGCCCTTGCCTTATTTTTCTTTTCTTGAAGACAAGAGGATCAACACTTGAAGAGAATCCAAACCTACAAAGTCTGACCTTTTTCTTGTCATCTTCTTCGGTGGGTGTTACATATTTTATCCCAAATCTGAAAACAAAGAACACATTGATATGATTATATGTCAAAATAATATCTTCTTTTTAATTTATGATGAGTTATTATTATTTGATGATATGTTCATAAAAACCACTATGTTGCAGCCTTTTTTTTAAGCTCCTCCACTTCCTTTGTGACACCAGAACCTTCCGAGCCAGGTGCAGTACCAAACCTGAAGTACAAAAAGTCGTTTTTATTAAGTAACAACAGTGTTGCAGAAATCAACATCGGTAGCTGATTAATTGCATGACAGCCTCGAACCAATTACGATTACGGTGCTTGGCAGAAATTGGTCATAATCGGTCAAACTCGGGCTTGTCGGTCCTTAGCGGCCTTGGAGGTCCTCGGCGGTCATAGGCAGGAAATATTTAAAAAATTCCAAAAAAATAATTATCAAATATTACAACAAAGTTTTAAAATTTTAAATTTTTAAGCTTTCAAATTTTTAAATATTATACTAAAATTTTTAAAATTTCAAAATTTTAAAGTTTAAAATTTCCAAATACTTAATTTTTTAGGAAATATTAATTTTTTAAATAATTTTAATAATAATTTAGGGTCCCCGATTAATACCTGCCGAGTCTGATTAATCGTTTATTGTTAGTCAACCGTCAAGTTACCACCGAACGATTTTTACAAACTTGAGTAACAATAAAAATCGTTAAAAGTACAAAAAATCTAAAATAATAAGCTATTTTTATACAACTTTTACTGACTTTTTGACAAAAACTACTAGTGAAACCACATAGAGGTACGACAGTCAAAATCATCTATATTTTAATAAATCAAGATATTTGTATGCAAAACTGTAGTTAGAAATAGTTACACGGTGGATTATATTTTTAAATAAACATTGAGACATTTATCATAACTCTGTTTTTTTTTTTTGCTGAAATAGATGTCTTGTATTGATATTCATTACAAATATTGCACATTTTCACTCCCTAATGGGTCCTTAACTCTTTTAGCACTAAAAATTCTAGAAAAGTAAATTTAACCGTGTTAGATTTCACCAAGCCAAATTTGAAAAGGAAGTGAGTGGCTGCTAAAGTAACATGACCACATATTTCCACCTGGATAGAAGAAACTGAGAACATAATAATTCTAACCTGAAAAAATAAAGATAAAAGCACATTAGATAGAAGTTAAATTCAAGTCAACAGAAAGTCAATACACACGGGGTGTATTCTTCCATGTCTTGCCACCACAATTGCATTCTGTCTTAAAAAAATTAAAAATTAATAAATGATAAAAATAAGTTAAAATTGTTACAAGAAGAGACATTTAGAAATACATACATGTTAGAATATACCATTGTCATATGCGTCCATGAAACTTTTTGATGAGACATTATTCTTAACCGTTTGTCACCGATCCATTCTTCCATGTCTTGTATTACGATCAAATAACTATAGAAAAAAAATATGCCATATCCAATCAAGTATATGGTAACATACAACTGAATTGTTTAGTATAGTATAAAGAGTACAAACTATATACACATCATTTGAATCTTGCAAAGGAATACCAAGCTGTTAACATCAATGTCTTAAAAGTAAAAGTGTTTTTCTACGTTTTCGGTATACCCTCCTTCGATTCCTTCTGGAAACTCTTCTTCTTCTATTCATGGCTAGAACCTGGGGTGAGTGAGACCAATCGGCCATGGTTTAGCTGCTTCAACCCAACCATGATCCAGTCAGCTATAATACAACAACTAATTTACAATGAAACGACATTCACTCGACTCTTTTGGTGCACAATAGAATCACATGCTTCATCGCCTCTGTACCCAGCCATGTCTGAACCACCACCTGCCCAAAAAATATATACGAATATAATATGTCATTTAAAATAAATATGAGAAAAAATGTATGTTGCAACTGGTAATAAAAGTATATCTATGAGTTTATATTCAAGCAGCAAATCTGGCATTGAAAAGTCAAAATGTACCTCTTGTACTTTGTCTCCAGCTCCAACAACCAATTTGTACTGATTCTTGAACATGGATGCCATATAAACCATAAAAGACCCAAAGTTATTCAATACCCGATACCTAAAACCAATCAAGGAAGAAAAAAAAGATCACTAGAAATGTTGGGACGGAAGTCTCATACAAACACTTTCTTCTTTAGTTGGACTAGAAAAGAAACAAACCTAAAAGTGCTATATAAACAAACTAGCAAAGACTGTTTCTTTTTGGGACTGAATAAATGATCTTTTCCCTTTATTCAATTCCCATCCAACTGCATTAGGCACATGATCTTGATGTGGCCATGCTGATTCAAATAAAAGTAAATAAAAAAAGTCTCATGAGTGCCCTTGCCTTATTTTTCTTTTCTTGAAGACAAGAGGATCAACACTTGAAGAGAATCCAAACCTACAAAGTCTGACCTTTTTCTTGTCATCTTCTTCGGTGGGTGTTACATATTTTATCCCAAATCTGAAAACAAAGAACACATTGATATGATTATATGTCAAAATAATATCTTCTTTTTAATTTATGATGAGTTATTATTATTTGATGATATGTTCATAAAAACCACTATGTTGCAGCCTTTTTTTTAAGCTCCTCCACTTCCTTTGTGACACCAGAACCTTCCGAGCCAGGTGCAGTACCAAACCTGAAGTACAAAAAGTCGTTTTTATTAAGTAACAACAGTGTTGCAGAAATCAACATCGGTAGCTGATTAAATGCATGGCAGCCTCGAACCAATTACGATTACGGTGCTTGGCAGAAATTGGTCATAATCGGTCAAACTCGGGCTTGTCGGTCCTTAGCGGCCTTGGAGGTCCTCGGCGGTCATAGGCAGGAAATATTTAAAAAATTCCAAAAAAATAATTATCAAATATTACAACAAAGTTTTAAAATTTTAAATTTTTAAGCTTTCAAATTTTTAAATATTATACTAAAATTTTTAAAATTTCAAAATTTTAAAGTTTAAAATTTCCAAATACTTAATTTTTTAGGAAATATTAATTTTTTAAAATAATTTTAATAATAATTTAGGGTCCCCGATTAATCCCTACCGAATTTGATTAATCGTTTATTGTTAGTCAACCGTCAAGCTACCACCGAACGATTTTTACAAACTTGAGTAACAATAAAAATCGTTAAAAGTACAAAAAATCTAAAATAATAAGCTATTTTTATACAACTTTTACTGACTTTTTGACAAAAACTACTAGTGAAACCACATAGAGGTACGACAGTCAAAATCATCTATATTTTAATAAATCAAGATATTTGTATGCAAAACTGTAGTTAGAAATAGTTACACGGTGGATTATATTTTTAAATAAACATAGAGACATCCATAATAACTCTGTTTTTTTTTTTTTTTTTGCTGAAATAGATGTCTCGTATTGATATTCAATACAAATATTGCACATTTTCACTCCCTAATGGGTCCTTAACTCTTTTAGCACTAATAATTCTAGAAAAGTAAATTTAACTGTGTTAGATTTCACCAACCCAAATTTGAAAAAAGAAGTGAGTGGCTGCTAAAGTAAATGGCCACATATTTCCACCTGGATAGAAACAACTGAGAACATAATAATTCTAACCTGAAAAAATAAAGATAAAAGCACATTAGATAGAAGTTAAATTCAAGTCAACAGAAAGTCAATACACACAGGGTGTATTCTTCCATGTCTTGCCACCACAGTTGCATTGTCTCTTAAAAAAATTAAAAATTAATAAATGATAAAAATAAGTTAAAATTGTTACAAGAATAGACATTCAGAAATAGATACATGTTAGAATATACCATTGTCATATGCGTCCATGAAACATTTTGATGAGACGTTATTCTTAACCGTTTGTCACCGATCCATTCTTCCATGTCTTGTATTACGATCAAATAACTATAGAAAAAAATATGCCATATCCAATCAAGTATATGGTAACATACAACTGAATTGTTTAGTATAGTATAAAGAGTACAAACTATATACACATCATCTGAATCTTGCAAAGGAATACCAAGCTGTTAACAATAATGTCTTAAAAGTAAAAGTGTTTTTCTATGTTTTCGGTATACCCTCCTTCGATTCCTTCTGGAAACTCTTCTTCTTCTATTCATGGCTAGAACCTGGGGTGAGTGAGACCAATCGGCCATGGTTTAGCTGCTTCAACCCAACCATGATCCAGTCAGCTATAATACAACAACTAATTTACAATGAAACGACATTCACTCGACTCTTTTGGTGCACAATAGAATCACATGCTTCATCTCCTCTGTACCCAGCCATGTCTGAACCACCACCTGCCCAAAAAATATATACGAATATAATATGTCATTTAAAATAAATATGAGAAAAAATGTATGTTGCAACTGGTAATAAAAGTATATCTATGAGTTTATATTCAAGCAGCAAATCTGGCATTGAAAAGTCAAAATGTACCTCTTGTACTTTGTCTCCAGCTCCAACAACCAATTTGTACTGATTCTTGAACATGGATGCCATATAAACCTGCTAAGAATTCATAAAAGACCCAAATTTATTCAATACCCGATACCTAAAACCAATCAAGGAAGAAAAAAAAGATCACCAGAAATGTTGGGACGGAAGTCTCATACAAACACTTTCTTCTTTAGTTGGACTAGAAAAGAAACAAACCTAAAAGTGCTATATAAACAAACTAGCAAAGACTGTTTCTTTTTGGGACTGAATAAATGATCTTTTCCCTTTATTCAATTCCCATCCAACTGCATTAGGCACATGATCTTGATGTGGCCATGTTGATTCAAATAAAAGTAAATAAAAAAAGTCTCATGAGTGCCCTTGCCTTATTTTTCTTTTCTTGAAGACAAGAGGATCAACACTTGAAGAGAATCCAAACCTACAAAGTCTGACCTTTTTCTTGTCATCTTCTTCGGTGGGTGTTACATATTTTATCCCAAATCTGAAAACAAAGAATACATTGATATGATTATATGTCAAAATAATATCTTCTTTTTAATTTATGATGAGTTATTATTATTTGATGATATGTTCATAAAACCCACTATGTTGCAGCCTTTTTTTTAAGCTCCTCCATTTCCTTTGTGACACCAGAACCTTCCGAGCCAGGTGCAGTACCAAACCTGAAGTACAAAATGTCGTTTTTATTAAGTAACAACAGTGTTGCAGAAATCAACATCGGTAGCTGATTAAATGCATGGCAGCCTCGAACCAATTACGATTACGGTGCTTGGCAGAAATTGGTCATAATCGGTCAAACTCGGGCTTGTCGGTCCTTAGCGGCCTTGGAGGTCCTCGGCGGTCATAGGCAGGAAATATTTAAAAAATTCCAAGAAAATAATTATCAAATATTACAACAAAGTTTTAAATGTTTAAATTTTTAAGCTTTCAAATTTTTAAATATTATACTAAAATTTTTATAATTTCAAAATTTTAAAGTTTAAAATTTCCAAATACTTAATTTTTTAGGAAATATTAATTTTTTAAATAATTTTAATAATAATTTAGGGTCCCCGATTAATACCTGCCGAGTCTGATTAATCGTTTATTGTTAGTCAACCGTCAAGTTACCACCGAACGATTTTTACAAACTTGAGTAACAATAAAAATCGTTAAAAGTACAAAAAATCTAAAATAATAAGCTATTTTTATACAACTTTTACTGACTTTTTGACAAAAACTACTAGTGAAACCACATAGAGGTACGACAGTCAAAATCATCTATATTTTAATAAATCAAGATATTTGTATGCAAAACTGTAGTTAGAAATAGTTACACGGTGGATTATATTTTTAAATAAACATAGAGACATTTATCATAACTCTGTTTTTTTTTTGCTGAAATAGATGTCTTGTATTGATATTCATTACAAATATTGCACATTTTCACTCCCTAATGGGTCCTTAACTCTTTTAGCACTAAAAATTCCAAAAAAGTAAATTTAACCGTGTTAGATTTCACCAAGCCAAATTTGAAACGGAAGTGAGTGGCTGCTAAAGTAACATGACCACATATTTCCACCTGGATAGAAGAAACTGAGAACATAATAATTCTAACCTGAAAAAATAAAGATAAAAGCACATTAGATAGAAGTTAAATTCAAGTCAACAGAAAGTCAATACACACGGGGTGTATTCTTCCATGTCTTGCCACCACAATTGCATTCTCTCTTAAAAAAATTAAAAATTAATAAATGATAAAAATAAGTTAAAATTGTTACAAGAATAGACATTTAGAAATACATACATGTTAGAATATACCATTGTCATATGCGTCCATGAAACATTTTGATGAGACATTATTCTTAACCGTTTGTCACCGATCCATTCTTCCATGTCTTGTATTACGATCAAATAACTATAGAAAAAAATATGCCATATCCAATCAAGTATATGGTAACATACAACTGAATTGTTTAGTATAGTATAAAGAGTACAAACTATATACACATCATCTGAATCTTGCAAAGGAATACCAAGCTGTTAACAATAATGTCTTAAAAGTAAAAGTGTTTTTCTATGTTTTCGGTATACCCTCCTTCGATTCCTTCTGGAAACTCTTCTTCTTCTATTCATGGCTAGAACCTGGGGTGAGTGAGACCAATCGGCCATGGTTTAGCTGCTTCAACCCAACCATGATCCAGTCAGCTATAATACAACAACTAATTTACAATGAAACGACATTCACTCGACTCTTTTGGTGCACAATAGAATCACATGCTTCATCTCCTCTGTACCCAGCCATGTCTGAACCACCACCTGCCCAAAAAATATATACGAATATAATATGTCATTTAAAATAAATATGAGAAAAAATGTATGTTGCAACTGGTAATAAAAGTATATCTATGAGTTTATATTCAAGCAGCAAATCTGGCATTGAAAAGTCAAAATGTACCTCTTGTACTTTGTCTCCAGCTCGAACAACCAATTTGTACTGATTCTTGAACATGGATGCCATATAAACCTGCTAAGAATTCATAAAAGACCCAAATTTATTCAATACCCGATACCTAAAACCAATCAAGGAAGAAAAAAAAGATCACCAGAAATGTTGGGACGGAAGTCTCATACAAACACTTTCTTCTTTAGTTGGACTAGAAAAGAAACAAACCTAAAAGTGCTATATAAACAAACTAGCAAAGACTGTTTCTTTTTGGGACTGAATAAATGATCTTTTCCCTTTATTCAATTCCCATCCAACTGCATTAGGCACATGATCTTGATGTGGCCATGTTGATTCAAATAAAAGTAAATAAAAAAAGTCTCATGAGTGCCCTTGCCTTATTTTTCTTTTCTTGAAGACAAGAGGATCAACACTTGAAGAGAATCCAAACCTACAAAGTCTGACCTTTTTCTTGTCATCTTCTTCGGTGGGTGTTACATATTTTATCCCAAATCTGAAAACAAAGAATACATTGATATGATTATATGTCAAAATAATATCTTCTTTTTAATTTATGATGAGTTATTATTATTTGATGATATGTTCATAAAACCCACTATGTTGCAGCCTTTTTTTTAAGCTCCTCCATTTCCTTTGTGACACCAGAACCTTCCGAGCCAGGTGCAGTACCAAACCTGAAGTACAAAATGTCGTTTTTATTAAGTAACAACAGTGTTGCAGAAATCAACATCGGTAGCTGATTAAATGCATGGCAGCCTCGAACCAATTACGATTACGGTGCTTGGCAGAAATTGGTCATAATCGGTCAAACTCGGGCTTGTCGGTCCTTAGCGGCCTTGGAGGTCCTCGGCGGTCATAGGCAGGAAATATTTAAAAAATTCCAAGAAAATAATTATCAAATATTACAACAAAGTTTTAAATGTTTAAATTTTTAAGCTTTCAAATTTTTAAATATTATACTAAAATTTTTATAATTTCAAAATTTTAAAGTTTAAAATTTCCAAATACTTAATTTTTTAGGAAATATTAATTTTTTAAATAATTTTAATAATAATTTAGGGTCCCCGATTAATACCTGCCGAGTCTGATTAATCGTTTATTGTTAGTCAACCGTCAAGTTACCACCGAACGATTTTTACAAACTTGAGTAACAATAAAAATCGTTAAAAGTACAAAAAATCTAAAATAATAAGCTATTTTTATACAACTTTTACTGACTTTTTGACAAAAACTACTAGTGAAACCACATAGAGGTACGACAGTCAAAATCATCTATATTTTAATAAATCAAGATATTTGTATGCAAAACTGTAGTTAGAAATAGTTACACGGTGGATTATATTTTTAAATAAACATAGAGACATTTATCATAACTCTGTTTTTTTTTTTGCTGAAATAGATGTCTTGTATTGATATTCATTACAAATATTGCACATTTTCACTCCCTAATGGGTCCTTAACTCTTTTAGCACTAAAAATTCCAAAAAAGTAAATTTAACCGTGTTAGATTTCACCAAGCCAAATTTGAAAAGGAAGTGAGTGGCTGCTAAAGTAACATGACCACATATTTCCACCTGGATAGAAGAAACTGAGAACATAATAATTCTAACCTGAAAAAATAAAGATAAAAGCACATTAGATAGAAGTTAAATTCAAGTCAACAGAAAGTCAATACACACGGGGTGTATTCTTCCATGTCTTGCCACCACAATTGCATTCTCTCTTAAAAAAATTAAAAATTAATAAATGATAAAAATAAGTTAAAATTGTTACAAGAATAGACATTTAGAAATACATACATGTTAGAATATACCATTGTCATATGCGTCCATGAAACATTTTGATGAGACATTATTCTTAACCGTTTGTCACCGATCCATTCTTCCATGTCTTGTATTACGATCAAATAACTATAGAAAAAAATATGCCATATCCAATCAAGTATATGGTAACATACAACTGAATTGTTTAGTATAGTATAAAGAGTACAAACTATATACACATCATCTGAATCTTGCAAAGGAATACCAAGCTGTTAACAATAATGTCTTAAAAGTAAAAGTGTTTTTCTATGTTTTCGGTATACCCTCCTTCGATTCCTTCTGGAAACTCTTCTTCTTCTATTCATGGCTAGAACCTGGGGTGAGTGAGACCAATCGGCCATGGTTTAGCTGCTTCAACCCAACCATGATCCAGTCAGCTATAATACAACAACTAATTTACAATGAAACGACATTCACTCGACTCTTTTGGTGCACAATAGAATCACATGCTTCATCTCCTCTGTACCCAGCCATGTCTGAACCACCACCTGCCCAAAAAATATATACGAATATAATATGTCATTTAAAATAAATATGAGAAAAAATGTATGTTGCAACTGGTAATAAAAGTATATCTATGAGTTTATATTCAAGCAGCAAATCTGGCATTGAAAAGTCAAAATGTACCTCTTGTACTTTGTCTCCAGCTCCAACAACCAATTTGTACTGATTCTTGAACATGGATGCCATATAAACCTGCTAAGAATTCATAAAAGACCCAAATTTATTCAATACCCGATACCTAAAACCAATCAAGGAAGAAAAAAAAGATCACCAGAAATGTTGGGACGGAAGTCTCATACAAACACTTTCTTCTTTAGTTGGACTAGAAAAGAAACAAACCTAAAAGTGCTATATAAACAAACTAGCAAAGACTGTTTCTTTTTGGGACTGAATAAATGATCTTTTCCCTTTATTCAATTCCCATCCAACTGCATTAGGCACATGATCTTGATGTGGCCATGTTGATTCAAATAAAAGTAAATAAAAAAAGTCTCATGAGTGCCCTTGCCTTATTTTTCTTTTCTTGAAGACAAGAGGATCAACACTTGAAGAGAATCCAAACCTACAAAGTCTGACCTTTTTCTTGTCATCTTCTTCGGTGGGTGTTACATATTTTATCCCAAATCTGAAAACAAAGAATACATTGATATGATTATATGTCAAAATAATATCTTCTTTTTAATTTATGATGAGTTATTATTATTTGATGATATGTTCATAAAACCCACTATGTTGCAGCCTTTTTTTTAAGCTCCTCCATTTCCTTTGTGACACCAGAACCTTCCGAGCCAGGTGCAGTACCAAACCTGAAGTACAAAATGTCGTTTTTATTAAGTAACAACAGTGTTGCAGAAATCAACATCGGTAGCTGATTAAATGCATGGCAGCCTCGAACCAATTACGATTACGGTGCTTGGCAGAAATTGGTCATAATCGGTCAAACTCGGGCTTGTCGGTCCTTAGCGGCCTTGGAGGTCCTCGGCGGTCATAGGCAGGAAATATTTAAAAAATTCCAAGAAAATAATTATCAAATATTACAACAAAGTTTTAAATGTTTAAATTTTTAAGCTTTCAAATTTTTAAATATTATACTAAAATTTTTATAATTTCAAAATTTTAAAGTTTAAAATTTCCAAATACTTAATTTTTTAGGAAATATTAATTTTTTAAATAATTTTAATAATAATTTAGGGTCCCCGATTAATACCTGCCGAGTCTGATTAATCGTTTATTGTTAGTCAACCGTCAAGTTACCACCGAACGATTTTTACAAACTTGAGTAACAATAAAAATCGTTAAAAGTACAAAAAATCTAAAATAATAAGCTATTTTTATACAACTTTTACTGACTTTTTGACAAAAACTACTAGTGAAACCACATAGAGGTACGACAGTCAAAATCATCTATATTTTAATAAATCAAGATATTTGTATGCAAAACTGTAGTTAGAAATAGTTACACGGTGGATTATATTTTTAAATAAACATAGAGACATTTATCATAACTCTGTTTTTTTTTTTGCTGAAATAGATGTCTTGTATTGATATTCATTACAAATATTGCACATTTTCACTCCCTAATGGGTCCTTAACTCTTTTAGCACTAAAAATTCCAAAAAAGTAAATTTAACCGTGTTAGATTTCACCAAGCCAAATTTGAAAAGGAAGTGAGTGGCTGCTAAAGTAACATGACCACATATTTCCACCTGGATAGAAGAAACTGAGAACATAATAATTCTAACCTGAAAAAATAAAGATAAAAGCACATTAGATAGAAGTTAAATTCAAGTCAACAGAAAGTCAATACACACGGGGTGTATTCTTCCATGTCTTGCCACCACAATTGCATTCTCTCTTAAAAAAATTAAAAATTAATAAATGATAAAAATAAGTTAAAATTGTTACAAGAATAGACATTTAGAAATACATACATGTTAGAATATACCATTGTCATATGCGTCCATGAAACATTTTGATGAGACATTATTCTTAACCGTTTGTCACCGATCCATTCTTCCATGTCTTGTATTACGATCAAATAACTATAGAAAAAAATATGCCATATCCAATCAAGTATATGGTAACATACAACTGAATTGTTTAGTATAGTATAAAGAGTACAAACTATATACACATCATCTGAATCTTGCAAAGGAATACCAAGCTGTTAACAATAATGTCTTAAAAGTAAAAGTGTTTTTCTATGTTTTCGGTATACCCTCCTTCGATTCCTTCTGGAAACTCTTCTTCTTCTATTCATGGCTAGAACCTGGGGTGAGTGAGACCAATCGGCCATGGTTTAGCTGCTTCAACCCAACCATGATCCAGTCAGCTATAATACAACAACTAATTTACAATGAAACGACATTCACTCGACTCTTTTGGTGCACAATAGAATCACATGCTTCATCTCCTCTGTACCCAGCCATGTCTGAACCACCACCTGCCCAAAAAATATATACGAATATAATATGTCATTTAAAATAAATATGAGAAAAAATGTATGTTGCAACTGGTAATAAAAGTATATCTATGAGTTTATATTCAAGCAGCAAATCTGGCATTGAAAAGTCAAAATGTACCTCTTGTACTTTGTCTCCAGCTCGAACAACCAATTTGTACTGATTCTTGAACATGGATGCCATATAAACCTGCTAAGAATTCATAAAAGACCCAAATTTATTCAATACCCGATACCTAAAACCAATCAAGGAAGAAAAAAAAGATCACCAGAAATGTTGGGACGGAAGTCTCATACAAACACTTTCTTCTTTAGTTGGACTAGAAAAGAAACAAACCTAAAAGTGCTATATAAACAAACTAGCAAAGACTGTTTCTTTTTGGGACTGAATAAATGATCTTTTCCCTTTATTCAATTCCCATCCAACTGCATTAGGCACATGATCTTGATGTGGCCATGTTGATTCAAATAAAAGTAAATAAAAAAAGTCTCATGAGTGCCCTTGCCTTATTTTTCTTTTCTTGAAGACAAGAGGATCAACACTTGAAGAGAATCCAAACCTACAAAGTCTGACCTTTTTCTTGTCATCTTCTTCGGTGGGTGTTACATATTTTATCCCAAATCTGAAAACAAAGAATACATTGATATGATTATATGTCAAAATAATATCTTCTTTTTAATTTATGATGAGTTATTATTATTTGATGATATGTTCATAAAACCCACTATGTTGCAGCCTTTTTTTTAAGCTCCTCCATTTCCTTTGTGACACCAGAACCTTCCGAGCCAGGTGCAGTACCAAACCTGAAGTACAAAATGTCGTTTTTATTAAGTAACAACAGTGTTGCAGAAATCAACATCGGTAGCTGATTAAATGCATGGCAGCCTCGAACCAATTACGATTACGGTGCTTGGCAGAAATTGGTCATAATCGGTCAAACTCGGGCTTGTCGGTCCTTAGCGGCCTTGGAGGTCCTCGGCGGTCATAGGCAGGAAATATTTAAAAAATTCCAAGAAAATAATTATCAAATATTACAACAAAGTTTTAAATGTTTAAATTTTTAAGCTTTCAAATTTTTAAATATTATACTAAAATTTTTATAATTTCAAAATTTTAAAGTTTAAAATTTCCAAATACTTAATTTTTTAGGAAATATTAATTTTTTAAATAATTTTAATAATAATTTAGGGTCCCCGATTAATACCTGCCGAGTCTGATTAATCGTTTATTGTTAGTCAACCGTCAAGTTACCACCGAACGATTTTTACAAACTTGAGTAACAATAAAAATCGTTAAAAGTACAAAAAATCTAAAATAATAAGCTATTTTTATACAACTTTTACTGACTTTTTGACAAAAACTACTAGTGAAACCACATAGAGGTACGACAGTCAAAATCATCTATATTTTAATAAATCAAGATATTTGTATGCAAAACTGTAGTTAGAAATAGTTACACGGTGGATTATATTTTTAAATAAACATAGAGACATTTATCATAACTCTGTTTTTTTTTTTGCTGAAATAGATGTCTTGTATTGATATTCATTACAAATATTGCACATTTTCACTCCCTAATGGGTCCTTAACTCTTTTAGCACTAAAAATTCCAAAAAAGTAAATTTAACCGTGTTAGATTTCACCAAGCCAAATTTGAAAAGGAAGTGAGTGGCTGCTAAAGTAACATGACCACATATTTCCACCTGGATAGAAGAAACTGAGAACATAATAATTCTAACCTGAAAAAATAAAGATAAAAGCACATTAGATAGAAGTTAAATTCAAGTCAACAGAAAGTCAATACACACGGGGTGTATTCTTCCATGTCTTGCCACCACAATTGCATTCTCTCTTAAAAAAATTAAAAATTAATAAATGATAAAAATAAGTTAAAATTGTTACAAGAATAGACATTTAGAAATACATACATGTTAGAATATACCATTGTCATATGCGTCCATGAAACATTTTGATGAGACATTATTCTTAACCGTTTGTCACCGATCCATTCTTCCATGTCTTGTATTACGATCAAATAACTATAGAAAAAAATATGCCATATCCAATCAAGTATATGGTAACATACAACTGAATTGTTTAGTATAGTATAAAGAGTACAAACTATATACACATCATCTGAATCTTGCAAAGGAATACCAAGCTGTTAACAATAATGTCTTAAAAGTAAAAGTGTTTTTCTATGTTTTCGGTATACCCTCCTTCGATTCCTTCTGGAAACTCTTCTTCTTCTATTCATGGCTAGAACCTGGGGTGAGTGAGACCAATCGGCCATGGTTTAGCTGCTTCAACCCAACCATGATCCAGTCAGCTATAATACAACAACTAATTTACAATGAAACGACATTCACTCGACTCTTTTGGTGCACAATAGAATCACATGCTTCATCTCCTCTGTACCCAGCCATGTCTGAACCACCACCTGCCCAAAAAATATATACGAATATAATATGTCATTTAAAATAAATATGAGAAAAAATGTATGTTGCAACTGGTAATAAAAGTATATCTATGAGTTTATATTCAAGCAGCAAATCTGGCATTGAAAAGTCAAAATGTACCTCTTGTACTTTGTCTCCAGCTCGAACAACCAATTTGTACTGATTCTTGAACATGGATGCCATATAAACCTGCTAAGAATTCATAAAAGACCCAAATTTATTCAATACCCGATACCTAAAACCAATCAAGGAAGAAAAAAAAGATCACCAGAAATGTTGGGACGGAAGTCTCATACAAACACTTTCTTCTTTAGTTGGACTAGAAAAGAAACAAACCTAAAAGTGCTATATAAACAAACTAGCAAAGACTGTTTCTTTTTGGGACTGAATAAATGATCTTTTCCCTTTATTCAATTCCCATCCAACTGCATTAGGCACATGATCTTGATGTGGCCATGTTGATTCAAATAAAAGTAAATAAAAAAAGTCTCATGAGTGCCCTTGCCTTATTTTTCTTTTCTTGAAGACAAGAGGATCAACACTTGAAGAGAATCCAAACCTACAAAGTCTGACCTTTTTCTTGTCATCTTCTTCGGTGGGTGTTACATATTTTATCCCAAATCTGAAAACAAAGAATACATTGATATGATTATATGTCAAAATAATATCTTCTTTTTAATTTATGATGAGTTATTATTATTTGATGATATGTTCATAAAACCCACTATGTTGCAGCCTTTTTTTTAAGCTCCTCCATTTCCTTTGTGACACCAGAACCTTCCGAGCCAGGTGCAGTACCAAACCTGAAGTACAAAATGTCGTTTTTATTAAGTAACAACAGTGTTGCAGAAATCAACATCGGTAGCTGATTAAATGCATGGCAGCCTCGAACCAATTACGATTACGGTGCTTGGCAGAAATTGGTCATAATCGGTCAAACTCGGGCTTGTCGGTCCTTAGCGGCCTTGGAGGTCCTCGGCGGTCATAGGCAGGAAATATTTAAAAAATTCCAAGAAAATAATTATCAAATATTACAACAAAGTTTTAAATGTTTAAATTTTTAAGCTTTCAAATTTTTAAATATTATACTAAAATTTTTATAATTTCAAAATTTTAAAGTTTAAAATTTCCAAATACTTAATTTTTTAGGAAATATTAATTTTTTAAATAATTTTAATAATAATTTAGGGTCCCCGATTAATACCTGCCGAGTCTGATTAATCGTTTATTGTTAGTCAACCGTCAAGTTACCACCGAACGATTTTTACAAACTTGAGTAACAATAAAAATCGTTAAAAGTACAAAAAATCTAAAATAATAAGCTATTTTTATACAACTTTTACTGACTTTTTGACAAAAACTACTAGTGAAACCACATAGAGGTACGACAGTCAAAATCATCTATATTTTAATAAATCAAGATATTTGTATGCAAAACTGTAGTTAGAAATAGTTACACGGTGGATTATATTTTTAAATAAACATAGAGACATTTATCATAACTCTGTTTTTTTTTTTGCTGAAATAGATGTCTTGTATTGATATTCATTACAAATATTGCACATTTTCACTCCCTAATGGGTCCTTAACTCTTTTAGCACTAAAAATTCCAAAAAAGTAAATTTAACCGTGTTAGATTTCACCAAGCCAAATTTGAAAAGGAAGTGAGTGGCTGCTAAAGTAACATGACCACATATTTCCACCTGGATAGAAGAAACTGAGAACATAATAATTCTAACCTGAAAAAATAAAGATAAAAGCACATTAGATAGAAGTTAAATTCAAGTCAACAGAAAGTCAATACACACGGGGTGTATTCTTCCATGTCTTGCCACCACAATTGCATTCTGTCTTAAAAAAATTAAAAATTAATAAATGATAAAAATAAGTTAAAATTGTTACAAGAAGAGACATTTAGAAATACATACATGTTAGAATATACCATTGTCATATGCGTCCATGAAACTTTTTGATGAGACATTATTCTTAACCGTTTGTCACCGATCCATTCTTCCATGTCTTGTATTACGATCAAATAACTATAGAAAAAAATATGCCATATCCAATCAAGTATATGGTAACATACAACTGAATTGTTTAGTATAGTATAAAGAGTACAAACTATATACACATCATCTGAATCTTGCAAAGGAATACCAAGCTGTTAACAATAATGTCTTAAAAGTAAAAGTGTTTTTCTATGTTTTCGGTATACCCTCCTTCGATTCCTTCTGGAAACTCTTCTTCTTCTATTCATGGCTAGAACCTGGGGTGAGTGAGACCAATCGGCCATGGTTTAGCTGCTTCAACCCAACCATGATCCAGTCAGCTATAATACAACAACTAATTTACAATGAAACGACATTCACTCGACTCTTTTGGTGCACAATAGAATCACATGCTTCATCTCCTCTGTACCCAGCCATGTCTGAACCACCACCTGCCCAAAAAATATATACGAATATAATATGTCATTTAAAATAAATATGAGAAAAAATGTATGTTGCAACTGGTAATAAAAGTATATCTATGAGTTTATATTCAAGCAGCAAATCTGGCATTGAAAAGTCAAAATGTACCTCTTGTACTTTGTCTCCAGCTCGAACAACCAATTTGTACTGATTCTTGAACATGGATGCCATATAAACCTGCTAAGAATTCATAAAAGACCCAAATTTATTCAATACCCGATACCTAAAACCAATCAAGGAAGAAAAAAAAGATCACCAGAAATGTTGGGACGGAAGTCTCATACAAACACTTTCTTCTTTAGTTGGACTAGAAAAGAAACAAACCTAAAAGTGCTATATAAACAAACTAGCAAAGACTGTTTCTTTTTGGGACTGAATAAATGATCTTTTCCCTTTATTCAATTCCCATCCAACTGCATTAGGCACATGATCTTGATGTGGCCATGTTGATTCAAATAAAAGTAAATAAAAAAAGTCTCATGAGTGCCCTTGCCTTATTTTTCTTTTCTTGAAGACAAGAGGATCAACACTTGAAGAGAATCCAAACCTACAAAGTCTGACCTTTTTCTTGTCATCTTCTTCGGTGGGTGTTACATATTTTATCCCAAATCTGAAAACAAAGAATACATTGATATGATTATATGTCAAAATAATATCTTCTTTTTAATTTATGATGAGTTATTATTATTTGATGATATGTTCATAAAACCCACTATGTTGCAGCCTTTTTTTTAAGCTCCTCCATTTCCTTTGTGACACCAGAACCTTCCGAGCCAGGTGCAGTACCAAACCTGAAGTACAAAATGTCGTTTTTATTAAGTAACAACAGTGTTGCAGAAATCAACATCGGTAGCTGATTAAATGCATGGCAGCCTCGAACCAATTACGATTACGGTGCTTGGCAGAAATTGGTCATAATCGGTCAAACTCGGGCTTGTCGGTCCTTAGCGGCCTTGGAGGTCCTCGGCGGTCATAGGCAGGAAATATTTAAAAAATTCCAAGAAAATAATTATCAAATATTACAACAAAGTTTTAAATGTTTAAATTTTTAAGCTTTCAAATTTTTAAATATTATACTAAAATTTTTATAATTTCAAAATTTTAAAGTTTAAAATTTCCAAATACTTAATTTTTTAGGAAATATTAATTTTTTAAATAATTTTAATAATAATTTAGGGTCCCCGATTAATACCTGCCGAGTCTGATTAATCGTTTATTGTTAGTCAACCGTCAAGTTACCACCGAACGATTTTTACAAACTTGAGTAACAATAAAAATCGTTAAAAGTACAAAAAATCTAAAATAATAAGCTATTTTTATACAACTTTTACTGACTTTTTGACAAAAACTACTAGTGAAACCACATAGAGGTACGACAGTCAAAATCATCTATATTTTAATAAATCAAGATATTTGTATGCAAAACTGTAGTTAGAAATAGTTACACGGTGGATTATATTTTTAAATAAACATAGAGACATTTATCATAACTCTGTTTTTTTTTTTGCTGAAATAGATGTCTTGTATTGATATTCATTACAAATATTGCACATTTTCACTCCCTAATGGGTCCTTAACTCTTTTAGCACTAAAAATTCCAAAAAAGTAAATTTAACCGTGTTAGATTTCACCAAGCCAAATTTGAAAAGGAAGTGAGTGGCTGCTAAAGTAACATGACCACATATTTCCACCTGGATAGAAGAAACTGAGAACATAATAATTCTAACCTGAAAAAATAAAGATAAAAGCACATTAGATAGAAGTTAAATTCAAGTCAACAGAAAGTCAATACACACGGGGTGTATTCTTCCATGTCTTGCCACCACAATTGCATTCTCTCTTAAAAAAATTAAAAATTAATAAATGATAAAAATAAGTTAAAATTGTTACAAGAATAGACATTTAGAAATACATACATGTTAGAATATACCATTGTCATATGCGTCCATGAAACATTTTGATGAGACATTATTCTTAACCGTTTGTCACCGATCCATTCTTCCATGTCTTGTATTACGATCAAATAACTATAGAAAAAAATATGCCATATCCAATCAAGTATATGGTAACATACAACTGAATTGTTTAGTATAGTATAAAGAGTACAAACTATATACACATCATCTGAATCTTGCAAAGGAATACCAAGCTGTTAACAATAATGTCTTAAAAGTAAAAGTGTTTTTCTATGTTTTCGGTATACCCTCCTTCGATTCCTTCTGGAAACTCTTCTTCTTCTATTCATGGCTAGAACCTGGGGTGAGTGAGACCAATCGGCCATGGTTTAGCTGCTTCAACCCAACCATGATCCAGTCAGCTATAATACAACAACTAATTTACAATGAAACGACATTCACTCGACTCTTTTGGTGCACAATAGAATCACATGCTTCATCTCCTCTGTACCCAGCCATGTCTGAACCACCACCTGCCCAAAAAATATATACGAATATAATATGTCATTTAAAATAAATATGAGAAAAAATGTATGTTGCAACTGGTAATAAAAGTATATCTATGAGTTTATATTCAAGCAGCAAATCTGGCATTGAAAAGTCAAAATGTACCTCTTGTACTTTGTCTCCAGCTCGAACAACCAATTTGTACTGATTCTTGAACATGGATGCCATATAAACCTGCTAAGAATTCATAAAAGACCCAAATTTATTCAATACCCGATACCTAAAACCAATCAAGGAAGAAAAAAAAGATCACCAGAAATGTTGGGACGGAAGTCTCATACAAACACTTTCTTCTTTAGTTGGACTAGAAAAGAAACAAACCTAAAAGTGCTATATAAACAAACTAGCAAAGACTGTTTCTTTTTGGGACTGAATAAATGATCTTTTCCCTTTATTCAATTCCCATCCAACTGCATTAGGCACATGATCTTGATGTGGCCATGTTGATTCAAATAAAAGTAAATAAAAAAAGTCTCATGAGTGCCCTTGCCTTATTTTTCTTTTCTTGAAGACAAGAGGATCAACACTTGAAGAGAATCCAAACCTACAAAGTCTGACCTTTTTCTTGTCATCTTCTTCGGTGGGTGTTACATATTTTATCCCAAATCTGAAAACAAAGAATACATTGATATGATTATATGTCAAAATAATATCTTCTTTTTAATTTATGATGAGTTATTATTATTTGATGATATGTTCATAAAACCCACTATGTTGCAGCCTTTTTTTTAAGCTCCTCCATTTCCTTTGTGACACCAGAACCTTCCGAGCCAGGTGCAGTACCAAACCTGAAGTACAAAATGTCGTTTTTATTAAGTAACAACAGTGTTGCAGAAATCAACATCGGTAGCTGATTAAATGCATGGCAGCCTCGAACCAATTACGATTACGGTGCTTGGCAGAAATTGGTCATAATCGGTCAAACTCGGGCTTGTCGGTCCTTAGCGGCCTTGGAGGTCCTCGGCGGTCATAGGCAGGAAATATTTAAAAAATTCCAAGAAAATAATTATCAAATATTACAACAAAGTTTTAAATGTTTAAATTTTTAAGCTTTCAAATTTTTAAATATTATACTAAAATTTTTATAATTTCAAAATTTTAAAGTTTAAAATTTCCAAATACTTAATTTTTTAGGAAATATTAATTTTTTAAATAATTTTAATAATAATTTAGGGTCCCCGATTAATACCTGCCGAGTCTGATTAATCGTTTATTGTTAGTCAACCGTCAAGTTACCACCGAACGATTTTTACAAACTTGAGTAACAATAAAAATCGTTAAAAGTACAAAAAATCTAAAATAATAAGCTATTTTTATACAACTTTTACTGACTTTTTGACAAAAACTACTAGTGAAACCACATAGAGGTACGACAGTCAAAATCATCTATATTTTAATAAATCAAGATATTTGTATGCAAAACTGTAGTTAGAAATAGTTACACGGTGGATTATATTTTTAAATAAACATAGAGACATTTATCATAACTCTGTTTTTTTTTTTGCTGAAATAGATGTCTTGTATTGATATTCATTACAAATATTGCACATTTTCACTCCCTAATGGGTCCTTAACTCTTTTAGCACTAAAAATTCCAAAAAAGTAAATTTAACCGTGTTAGATTTCACCAAGCCAAATTTGAAAAGGAAGTGAGTGGCTGCTAAAGTAACATGACCACATATTTCCACCTGGATAGAAGAAACTGAGAACATAATAATTCTAACCTGAAAAAATAAAGATAAAAGCACATTAGATAGAAGTTAAATTCAAGTCAACAGAAAGTCAATACACACGGGGTGTATTCTTCCATGTCTTGCCACCACAATTGCATTCTCTCTTAAAAAAATTAAAAATTAATAAATGATAAAAATAAGTTAAAATTGTTACAAGAATAGACATTTAGAAATACATACATGTTAGAATATACCATTGTCATATGCGTCCATGAAACATTTTGATGAGACATTATTCTTAACCGTTTGTCACCGATCCATTCTTCCATGTCTTGTATTACGATCAAATAACTATAGAAAAAAATATGCCATATCCAATCAAGTATATGGTAACATACAACTGAATTGTTTAGTATAGTATAAAGAGTACAAACTATATACACATCATCTGAATCTTGCAAAGGAATACCAAGCTGTTAACAATAATGTCTTAAAAGTAAAAGTGTTTTTCTATGTTTTCGGTATACCCTCCTTCGATTCCTTCTGGAAACTCTTCTTCTTCTATTCATGGCTAGAACCTGGGGTGAGTGAGACCAATCGGCCATGGTTTAGCTGCTTCAACCCAACCATGATCCAGTCAGCTATAATACAACAACTAATTTACAATGAAACGACATTCACTCGACTCTTTTGGTGCACAATAGAATCACATGCTTCATCTCCTCTGTACCCAGCCATGTCTGAACCACCACCTGCCCAAAAAATATATACGAATATAATATGTCATTTAAAATAAATATGAGAAAAAATGTATGTTGCAACTGGTAATAAAAGTATATCTATGAGTTTATATTCAAGCAGCAAATCTGGCATTGAAAAGTCAAAATGTACCTCTTGTACTTTGTCTCCAGCTCCAACAACCAATTTGTACTGATTCTTGAACATGGATGCCATATAAACCTGCTAAGAATTCATAAAAGACCCAAATTTATTCAATACCCGATACCTAAAACCAATCAAGGAAGAAAAAAAAGATCACCAGAAATGTTGGGACGGAAGTCTCATACAAACACTTTCTTCTTTAGTTGGACTAGAAAAGAAACAAACCTAAAAGTGCTATATAAACAAACTAGCAAAGACTGTTTCTTTTTGGGACTGAATAAATGATCTTTTCCCTTTATTCAATTCCCATCCAACTGCATTAGGCACATGATCTTGATGTGGCCATGTTGATTCAAATAAAAGTAAATAAAAAAAGTCTCATGAGTGCCCTTGCCTTATTTTTCTTTTCTTGAAGACAAGAGGATCAACACTTGAAGAGAATCCAAACCTACAAAGTCTGACCTTTTTCTTGTCATCTTCTTCGGTGGGTGTTACATATTTTATCCCAAATCTGAAAACAAAGAATACATTGATATGATTATATGTCAAAATAATATCTTCTTTTTAATTTATGATGAGTTATTATTATTTGATGATATGTTCATAAAACCCACTATGTTGCAGCCTTTTTTTTAAGCTCCTCCATTTCCTTTGTGACACCAGAACCTTCCGAGCCAGGTGCAGTACCAAACCTGAAGTACAAAATGTCGTTTTTATTAAGTAACAACAGTGTTGCAGAAATCAACATCGGTAGCTGATTAAATGCATGGCAGCCTCGAACCAATTACGATTACGGTGCTTGGCAGAAATTGGTCATAATCGGTCAAACTCGGGCTTGTCGGTCCTTAGCGGCCTTGGAGGTCCTCGGCGGTCATAGGCAGGAAATATTTAAAAAATTCCAAGAAAATAATTATCAAATATTACAACAAAGTTTTAAATGTTTAAATTTTTAAGCTTTCAAATTTTTAAATATTATACTAAAATTTTTATAATTTCAAAATTTTAAAGTTTAAAATTTCCAAATACTTAATTTTTTAGGAAATATTAATTTTTTAAATAATTTTAATAATAATTTAGGGTCCCCGATTAATACCTGCCGAGTCTGATTAATCGTTTATTGTTAGTCAACCGTCAAGTTACCACCGAACGATTTTTACAAACTTGAGTAACAATAAAAATCGTTAAAAGTACAAAAAATCTAAAATAATAAGCTATTTTTATACAACTTTTACTGACTTTTTGACAAAAACTACTAGTGAAACCACATAGAGGTACGACAGTCAAAATCATCTATATTTTAATAAATCAAGATATTTGTATGCAAAACTGTAGTTAGAAATAGTTACACGGTGGATTATATTTTTAAATAAACATAGAGACATTTATCATAACTCTGTTTTTTTTTTTGCTGAAATAGATGTCTTGTATTGATATTCATTACAAATATTGCACATTTTCACTCCCTAATGGGTCCTTAACTCTTTTAGCACTAAAAATTCCAAAAAAGTAAATTTAACCGTGTTAGATTTCACCAAGCCAAATTTGAAAAGGAAGTGAGTGGCTGCTAAAGTAACATGACCACATATTTCCACCTGGATAGAAGAAACTGAGAACATAATAATTCTAACCTGAAAAAATAAAGATAAAAGCACATTAGATAGAAGTTAAATTCAAGTCAACAGAAAGTCAAT
Source organism: Lactuca serriola (assembly GCF_051521515.1). NCBI lineage: Eukaryota > Viridiplantae > Streptophyta > Magnoliopsida > Asterales > Asteraceae > Lactuca > Lactuca serriola. The sequence continues at coordinate 356,798,661 of NC_136411.1, forward strand.
ACACACGGGGTGTATTCTTCCATGTCTTGCCACCACAATTGCATTCTCTCTTAAAAAAATTAAAAATTAATAAATGATAAAAATAAGTTAAAATTGTTACAAGAATAGACATTTAGAAATACATACATGTTAGAATATACCATTGTCATATGCGTCCATGAAACATTTTGATGAGACATTATTCTTAACCGTTTGTCACCGATCCATTCTTCCATGTCTTGTATTACGATCAAATAACTATAGAAAAAAATATGCCATATCCAATCAAGTATATGGTAACATACAACTGAATTGTTTAGTATAGTATAAAGAGTACAAACTATATACACATCATCTGAATCTTGCAAAGGAATACCAAGCTGTTAACAATAATGTCTTAAAAGTAAAAGTGTTTTTCTATGTTTTCGGTATACCCTCCTTCGATTCCTTCTGGAAACTCTTCTTCTTCTATTCATGGCTAGAACCTGGGGTGAGTGAGACCAATCGGCCATGGTTTAGCTGCTTCAACCCAACCATGATCCAGTCAGCTATAATACAACAACTAATTTACAATGAAACGACATTCACTCGACTCTTTTGGTGCACAATAGAATCACATGCTTCATCTCCTCTGTACCCAGCCATGTCTGAACCACCACCTGCCCAAAAAATATATACGAATATAATATGTCATTTAAAATAAATATGAGAAAAAATGTATGTTGCAACTGGTAATAAAAGTATATCTATGAGTTTATATTCAAGCAGCAAATCTGGCATTGAAAAGTCAAAATGTACCTCTTGTACTTTGTCTCCAGCTCGAACAACCAATTTGTACTGATTCTTGAACATGGATGCCATATAAACCTGCTAAGAATTCATAAAAGACCCAAATTTATTCAATACCCGATACCTAAAACCAATCAAGGAAGAAAAAAAAGATCACCAGAAATGTTGGGACGGAAGTCTCATACAAACACTTTCTTCTTTAGTTGGACTAGAAAAGAAACAAACCTAAAAGTGCTATATAAACAAACTAGCAAAGACTGTTTCTTTTTGGGACTGAATAAATGATCTTTTCCCTTTATTCAATTCCCATCCAACTGCATTAGGCACATGATCTTGATGTGGCCATGTTGATTCAAATAAAAGTAAATAAAAAAAGTCTCATGAGTGCCCTTGCCTTATTTTTCTTTTCTTGAAGACAAGAGGATCAACACTTGAAGAGAATCCAAACCTACAAAGTCTGACCTTTTTCTTGTCATCTTCTTCGGTGGGTGTTACATATTTTATCCCAAATCTGAAAACAAAGAATACATTGATATGATTATATGTCAAAATAATATCTTCTTTTTAATTTATGATGAGTTATTATTATTTGATGATATGTTCATAAAACCCACTATGTTGCAGCCTTTTTTTTAAGCTCCTCCATTTCCTTTGTGACACCAGAACCTTCCGAGCCAGGTGCAGTACCAAACCTGAAGTACAAAATGTCGTTTTTATTAAGTAACAACAGTGTTGCAGAAATCAACATCGGTAGCTGATTAAATGCATGGCAGCCTCGAACCAATTACGATTACGGTGCTTGGCAGAAATTGGTCATAATCGGTCAAACTCGGGCTTGTCGGTCCTTAGCGGCCTTGGAGGTCCTCGGCGGTCATAGGCAGGAAATATTTAAAAAATTCCAAGAAAATAATTATCAAATATTACAACAAAGTTTTAAATGTTTAAATTTTTAAGCTTTCAAATTTTTAAATATTATACTAAAATTTTTATAATTTCAAAATTTTAAAGTTTAAAATTTCCAAATACTTAATTTTTTAGGAAATATTAATTTTTTAAATAATTTTAATAATAATTTAGGGTCCCCGATTAATACCTGCCGAGTCTGATTAATCGTTTATTGTTAGTCAACCGTCAAGTTACCACCGAACGATTTTTACAAACTTGAGTAACAATAAAAATCGTTAAAAGTACAAAAAATCTAAAATAATAAGCTATTTTTATACAACTTTTACTGACTTTTTGACAAAAACTACTAGTGAAACCACATAGAGGTACGACAGTCAAAATCATCTATATTTTAATAAATCAAGATATTTGTATGCAAAACTGTAGTTAGAAATAGTTACACGGTGGATTATATTTTTAAATAAACATAGAGACATTTATCATAACTCTGTTTTTTTTTTTGCTGAAATAGATGTCTTGTATTGATATTCATTACAAATATTGCACATTTTCACTCCCTAATGGGTCCTTAACTCTTTTAGCACTAAAAATTCCAAAAAAGTAAATTTAACCGTGTTAGATTTCACCAAGCCAAATTTGAAAAGGAAGTGAGTGGCTGCTAAAGTAACATGACCACATATTTCCACCTGGATAGAAGAAACTGAGAACATAATAATTCTAACCTGAAAAAATAAAGATAAAAGCACATTAGATAGAAGTTAAATTCAAGTCAACAGAAAGTCAATACACACGGGGTGTATTCTTCCATGTCTTGCCACCACAATTGCATTCTCTCTTAAAAAAATTAAAAATTAATAAATGATAAAAATAAGTTAAAATTGTTACAAGAATAGACATTTAGAAATACATACATGTTAGAATATACCATTGTCATATGCGTCCATGAAACATTTTGATGAGACATTATTCTTAACCGTTTGTCACCGATCCATTCTTCCATGTCTTGTATTACGATCAAATAACTATAGAAAAAAATATGCCATATCCAATCAAGTATATGGTAACATACAACTGAATTGTTTAGTATAGTATAAAGAGTACAAACTATATACACATCATTTGAATCTTGCAAAGGAATACCAAGCTGTTAACAATAATGTCTTAAAAGTAAAAGTGTTTTTCTATGTTTTCGGTATACCCTCCTTCGATTCCTTCTGGAAACTCTTCTTCTTCTATTCATGGCTAGAACCTGGGGTGAGTGAGACCAATCGGCCATGGTTTAGCTGCTTCAACCCAACCATGATCCAGTCAGCTATAATACAACAACTAATTTACAATGAAACGACATTCACTCGACTCTTTTGGTGCACAATAGAATCACATGCTTCATCTCCTCTGTACCCAGCCATGTCTGAACCACCACCTGCCCAAAAAATATATACGAATATAATATGTCATTTAAAATAAATATGAGAAAAAATGTATGTTGCAACTGGTAATAAAAGTATATCTATGAGTTTATATTCAAGCAGCAAATCTGGCATTGAAAAGTCAAAATGTACCTCTTGTACTTTGTCTCCAGCTCGAACAACCAATTTGTACTGATTCTTGAACATGGATGCCATATAAACCTGCTAAGAATTCATAAAAGACCCAAATTTATTCAATACCCGATACCTAAAACCAATCAAGGAAGAAAAAAAAGATCACCAGAAATGTTGGGACGGAAGTCTCATACAAACACTTTCTTCTTTAGTTGGACTAGAAAAGAAACAAACCTAAAAGTGCTATATAAACAAACTAGCAAAGACTGTTTCTTTTTGGGACTGAATAAATGATCTTTTCCCTTTATTCAATTCCCATCCAACTGCATTAGGCACATGATCTTGATGTGGCCATGTTGATTCAAATAAAAGTAAATAAAAAAAGTCTCATGAGTGCCCTTGCCTTATTTTTCTTTTCTTGAAGACAAGAGGATCAACACTTGAAGAGAATCCAAACCTACAAAGTCTGACCTTTTTCTTGTCATCTTCTTCGGTGGGTGTTACATATTTTATCCCAAATCTGAAAACAAAGAATACATTGATATGATTATATGTCAAAATAATATCTTCTTTTTAATTTATGATGAGTTATTATTATTTGATGATATGTTCATAAAACCCACTATGTTGCAGCCTTTTTTTTAAGCTCCTCCATTTCCTTTGTGACACCAGAACCTTCCGAGCCAGGTGCAGTACCAAACCTGAAGTACAAAATGTCGTTTTTATTAAGTAACAACAGTGTTGCAGAAATCAACATCGGTAGCTGATTAAATGCATGGCAGCCTCGAACCAATTACGATTACGGTGCTTGGCAGAAATTGGTCATAATCGGTCAAACTCGGGCTTGTCGGTCCTTAGCGGCCTTGGAGGTCCTCGGCGGTCATAGGCAGGAAATATTTAAAAAATTCCAAGAAAATAATTATCAAATATTACAACAAAGTTTTAAATGTTTAAATTTTTAAGCTTTCAAATTTTTAAATATTATACTAAAATTTTTATAATTTCAAAATTTTAAAGTTTAAAATTTCCAAATACTTAATTTTTTAGGAAATATTAATTTTTTAAATAATTTTAATAATAATTTAGGGTCCCCGATTAATACCTGCCGAGTCTGATTAATCGTTTATTGTTAGTCAACCGTCAAGTTACCACCGAACGATTTTTACAAACTTGAGTAACAATAAAAATCGTTAAAAGTACAAAAAATCTAAAATAATAAGCTATTTTTATACAACTTTTACTGACTTTTTGACAAAAACTACTAGTGAAACCACATAGAGGTACGACAGTCAAAATCATCTATATTTTAATAAATCAAGATATTTGTATGCAAAACTGTAGTTAGAAATAGTTACACGGTGGATTATATTTTTAAATAAACATAGAGACATTTATCATAACTCTGTTTTTTTTTTTGCTGAAATAGATGTCTTGTATTGATATTCATTACAAATATTGCACATTTTCACTCCCTAATGGGTCCTTAACTCTTTTAGCACTAAAAATTCCAAAAAAGTAAATTTAACCGTGTTAGATTTCACCAAGCCAAATTTGAAAAGGAAGTGAGTGGCTGCTAAAGTAACATGACCACATATTTCCACCTGGATAGAAGAAACTGAGAACATAATAATTCTAACCTGAAAAAATAAAGATAAAAGCACATTAGATAGAAGTTAAATTCAAGTCAACAGAAAGTCAATACACACGGGGTGTATTCTTCCATGTCTTGCCACCACAATTGCATTCTCTCTTAAAAAAATTAAAAATTAATAAATGATAAAAATAAGTTAAAATTGTTACAAGAATAGACATTTAGAAATACATACATGTTAGAATATACCATTGTCATATGCGTCCATGAAACATTTTGATGAGACATTATTCTTAACCGTTTGTCACCGATCCATTCTTCCATGTCTTGTATTACGATCAAATAACTATAGAAAAAAATATGCCATATCCAATCAAGTATATGGTAACATACAACTGAATTGTTTAGTATAGTATAAAGAGTACAAACTATATACACATCATTTGAATCTTGCAAAGGAATACCAAGCTGTTAACAATAATGTCTTAAAAGTAAAAGTGTTTTTCTATGTTTTCGGTATACCCTCCTTCGATTCCTTCTGGAAACTCTTCTTCTTCTATTCATGGCTAGAACCTGGGGTGAGTGAGACCAATCGGCCATGGTTTAGCTGCTTCAACCCAACCATGATCCAGTCAGCTATAATACAACAACTAATTTACAATGAAACGACATTCACTCGACTCTTTTGGTGCACAATAGAATCACATGCTTCATCTCCTCTGTACCCAGCCATGTCTGAACCACCACCTGCCCAAAAAATATATACGAATATAATATGTCATTTAAAATAAATATGAGAAAAAATGTATGTTGCAACTGGTAATAAAAGTATATCTATGAGTTTATATTCAAGCAGCAAATCTGGCATTGAAAAGTCAAAATGTACCTCTTGTACTTTGTCTCCAGCTCGAACAACCAATTTGTACTGATTCTTGAACATGGATGCCATATAAACCTGCTAAGAATTCATAAAAGACCCAAATTTATTCAATACCCGATACCTAAAACCAATCAAGGAAGAAAAAAAAGATCACCAGAAATGTTGGGACGGAAGTCTCATACAAACACTTTCTTCTTTAGTTGGACTAGAAAAGAAACAAACCTAAAAGTGCTATATAAACAAACTAGCAAAGACTGTTTCTTTTTGGGACTGAATAAATGATCTTTTCCCTTTATTCAATTCCCATCCAACTGCATTAGGCACATGATCTTGATGTGGCCATGTTGATTCAAATAAAAGTAAATAAAAAAAGTCTCATGAGTGCCCTTGCCTTATTTTTCTTTTCTTGAAGACAAGAGGATCAACACTTGAAGAGAATCCAAACCTACAAAGTCTGACCTTTTTCTTGTCATCTTCTTCGGTGGGTGTTACATATTTTATCCCAAATCTGAAAACAAAGAATACATTGATATGATTATATGTCAAAATAATATCTTCTTTTTAATTTATGATGAGTTATTATTATTTGATGATATGTTCATAAAACCCACTATGTTGCAGCCTTTTTTTTAAGCTCCTCCACTTCCTTTGTGACACCAGAACCTTCCGAGCCAGGTGCAGTACCAAACCTGAAGTACAAAATGTCGTTTTTATTAAGTAACAACAGTGTTGCAGAAATCAACATCGGTAGCTGATTAAATGCATGACAGCCTCGAACCAATTACGATTACGGTGCTTGGCAGAAATTGGTCATAATCGGTCAAACTCGGGCTTGTCGGTCCTTAGCGGCCTTGGAGGTTCTCGGCGGTCATAGGAAGGAAATATTTAAAAAATTCCAAAAAAATAATTATCAAATATTACAACAAAATTTTAAATTTTTAAATTTTTAAGCTTTCAAATTTTTAAATATTATACTAAAATTTTTAAAATTTCAAAATTTTAAAGTTTAAAATTTCCAAATACTTAATTTTTTAGGAAATATTAATTTTTTAAATAATTTTATTAATAATTTAGGGTCCCCGATTAATACCTGCCGAGTCTGATTAATCGTTTATTGTTAGTCAACCGTCAAGTTAACACCGAACGATTTTTACAAACTTGAGTAACAATAAAAATCGTTAAAAGTACAAAAAATCTAAAATAATAAGCTATTTTTATACAACTTTTACTGACTTTTTGACAAAAACTACTAGTGAAACCACATAGAGGTACGACAGTCAAAATCATCTATATTTTAATAAATCAAGATATTTGTATGCAAAACTGTAGTTAGAAATAGTTACACGGTGGATTATATTTTTAAATAAACATTGAGACATTTATCATAACTCTGTTTTTTTTTTGCTGAAATAGATGTCTTGTATTGATATTCATTACAAATATTGCACATTTTCACTCCCTAATGGGTCCTTAACTCTTTTAGCACTAAAAATTCTAGAAAAGTAAATTTAACCGTGTTAGATTTCACCAAGCCAAATTTGAAAAGGAAGTGAGTGGCTGCTAAAGTAACATGACCACATATTTCCACCTGGATAGAAGAAACTGAGAACATAATAATTCTAACCTGAAAAAATAAAGATAAAAGCACATTAGATAGAAGTTAAATTCAAGTCAACAGAAAGTCAATACACACGGGGTGTATTCTTCCATGTCTTGCCACCACAATTGCATTCTGTCTTAAAAAAATTAAAAATTAATAAATGATAAAAATAAGTTAAAATTGTTACAAGAAGAGACATTTAGAAATACATACATGTTAGAATATACCATTGTCATATGCGTCCATGAAACATTTTGATGAGACATTATTCTTAACCGTTTGTCACCGATCCATTCTTCCATGTCTTGTATTACGATCAAATAACTATAGAAAAAAATATGCCATATCCAATCAAGTATATGGTAACATACAACTGAATTGTTTAGTATAGTATAAAGAGTACAAACTATATACACATCATTTGAATCTTGCAAAGGAATACCAAGCTGTTAACATCAATGTCTTAAAAGTAAAAGTGTTTTTCTACGTTTTCGGTATACCCTCCTTCGATTCCTTCTGGAAACTCTTCTTCTATTCATGGCTAGAACCTGGGGTGAGTGAGACCAATCGGCCATGGTTTAGCTGCTTCAACCCAACCATGATCCAGTCAGCTATAATACAACAACTAATTTACAATGAAACGACATTCACTCGACTCTTTTGGTGCACAATAGAATCACATGCTTCATCTCCTCTGTACCCAGCCATGTCTGAACCACCACCTGCCCAAAAAATATATACGAATATAATATGTCATTTAAAATAAATATGAGAAAAAATGTATGTTGCAACTGGTAATAAAAGTATATCTATGAGTTTATATTCAAGCAGCAAATCTGGCATTGAAAAGTCAAAATGTACCTCTTGTACTTTGTCTCCAGCTCGAACAACCAATTTGTACTGATTCTTGAACATGGATGCCATATAAACCTGCTAAGAATTCATAAAAGACCCAAATTTATTCAATACCCGATACCTAAAACCAATCAAGGAAGAAAAAAAAGATCACTAGAAATGTTGGGACGGAAGTCTCATACAAACACTTTCTTCTTTAGTTGGACTAGAAAAGAAACAAACCTAAAAGTGCTGTATAAACAAACTAGCAAAGACTGTTTCTTTTTGGGACTGAATAAATGATCTTTTCCCTTTATTCAATTCCCATCCAACTGCATTAGGCACATGATCTTGATGTGGCCATGCTGATTCAAATAAAAGTAAATAAAAAAAGTCTCATGAGTGCCCTTGCCTTATTTTTCTTTTCTTGAAGACAAGAGGATCAACACTTGAAGAGAATCCAAACCTACAAAGTCTGACCTTTTTCTTGTCATCTTCTTCGGTGGGTGTTACATATTTTATCCCAAATCTGAAAACAAAGAATACATTGATATGATTATATGTCAAAATAATATCTTCTTTTTAATTTATGATGAGTTATTATTATTTGATGATATGTTCATAAAAACCACTATGTTGCAGCCTTTTTTTTAAGCTCCTCCACTTCCTTTGTGACACCAGAACCTTCCGAGCCAGGTGCAGTACCAAACCTGAAGTACAAAAAGTCGTTTTTATTAAGTAACAACAGTGTTGCAGAAATCAACATCGGTAGCTGATTAATTGCATGGCAGCCTCGAACCAATTACGATTACGGTGCTTGGCAGAAATTGGTCATAATCGGTCAAACTCGGGCTTGTCGGTCCTTAGCGGCCTTGGAGGTCCTCGGCGGTCATAGGCAGGAAATATTTAAAAAATTCCAAAAAAATAATTATCAAATATTACAACAAAGTTTTAAAATTTTAAATTTTTAAGCTTTCAAATTTTTAAATATTATACTAAAATTTTTAAAATTTCAAAATTTTAAAGTTTAAAATTTCCAAATACTTAATTTTTTAGGAAATATTAATTTTTTAAAATAATTTTAATAATAATTTAGGGTCCCCGATTAATCCCTACCGAATTTGATTAATCGTTTATTGTTAGTCAACCGTCAAGCTACCACCGAACGATTTTTACAAACTTGAGTAACAATAAAAATCGTTAAAAGTACAAAAAATCTAAAATAATAAGCTATTTTTATACAACTTTTACTGACTTTTTGACAAAAACTACTAGTGAAACCACATAGAGGTACGACAGTCAAAATCATCTATATTTTAATAAATCAAGATATTTGTATGCAAAACTGTAGTTAGAAATAGTTACACGGTGGATTATATTTTTAAATAAACATAGAGACATCCATAATAACTCTGTTTTTTTTTTTTTTGCTGAAATAGATGTCTCGTATTGATATTCAATACAAATATTGCACATTTTCACTCCCTAATGGGTCCTTAACTCTTTTAGCACTAATAATTCTAGAAAAGTAAATTTAACTGTGTTAGATTTCACCAACCCAAATTTGAAAAAAGAAGTGAGTGGCTGCTAAAGTAACATGGCCACATATTTCCACCTGGATAGAAGCAACTGAGAACATAATAATTCTAACCTGAAAAAATAAAGATAAAAGCACATTAGATAGAAGTTAAATTCAAGTCAACAGAAAGTCAATACACACAGGGTGTATTCTTCCATGTCTTGCCACCACAATTGCATTGTCTCTTAAAAAAATTAAAAATTAATAAATGATAAAAATAAGTTAAAATTGTTACAAGAATAGACATTCAGAAATACATACATGTTAGAATATACCATTGTCATATGCGTCCATGAAACATTTTGATGAGACGTTATTCTTAACCGTTTGTCACCGATCCATTCTTCGATGTCTTGTATTACGATCAAATAACTATAGAAAAAAATATGCCATATCCAATCAAGTATATGGTAACATACAACTGAATTGTTTAGTATAGTATAAAGAGTACAAACGATATACACATCATTTGAATCTTGCAAAGGAATACCAAGCTGTTAACATCAATGTCTTAAAAGTAAAAGTGTTTTTCTATGTTTTCGGTATACCCTCCTTCGATTCCTTCTGGAAACTCTTCTTCTTCTATTCATGGCTAGAACCTGGGGTGAGTGAGACCAATCGGCCATGGTTTAGCTGCTTCAACCCAACCATGATCCAGTCAGCTATAATACAACAACTAATTTACAATGAAACGACATTCACTCGACTCTTTTGGTGCACAATAGAATCACATGCTTCATCTCCTCTGTACCCAGCCATGTCTGAACCACCACCTGCCCAAAAAATATATACGAATATAATATGTCATTTAAAATAAATATGAGAAAAAATGTATGTTGCAACTGGTAATAAAAGTATATCTATGAGTTTATATTCAAGCAGCAAATCTGGCATTGAAAAGTCAAAATGTACCTCTTGTACTTTGTCTCCAGCTCGAACAACCAATTTGTACTGATTCTTGAACATGGATGCCATATAAACCTGCTAAGAATTCATAAAAGACCCAAATTTATTCAATACCCGATACCTAAAACCAATCAAGGAAGAAAAAAAAGATCACCAGAAATGTTGGGACGGAAGTCTCATACAACCACTTTCTTCTTTATTTGGACTAGAAAAGAAACAAACCTAAAAGTGCTATATAAGCAAACTAGCAAAGACTGTTTCTTTTTGGGACTGAATAAATGATCTTTTCCCTTTATTCAATTCCCATCCAACTGCATTAGGCACATGATCTTGATGTGGCCATGCTGATTCAAATAAAAGTAAATAAAAAAAGTCTCATGAGTGCCCTTGCCTTATTTTTCTTTTCTTGAAGACAAGAGGATCAACACTTGAAGAGAATCCAAACCTACAAAGTCTGACCTTTTTCTTGTCATCTTCTTCGGTGGGTGTTACATATTTTATCCCAAATCTGAAAACAAAGAATACATTGATATGATTATATGTCAAAATAATATCTTCTTTTTAATTTATGATGAATTATTATTATTTGATGATATGTTCATAAAAACCACTATGTTGCAGCCTTTTTTTTTTTCATCTCCTTCACTTCCTTTGTGACACCAGAACCTTCCGAGCCAGGTGCAGTACCAAACCTGAAGTACAAAAAGTCGTTTTTATTAAGTAACAACAGTGTTGCAGAAATCAACATCGGTAGCTGATTAATTGCATGACAGCCTCGAATCAATTACGATTACGGTGCTTGGCAGAAATTGGTCATAATCGGTCAAACTCGGGCTTGTCGGTCCTTAGCGGCCTTGGCGGTCCTCGGCGGGTCATAGGCAGGAAATATTTAAAAAATTCCAAAAAAATAATTATCAAATATTACAACAAAATTTTAAATTTTTAAATTTTAAGCTTTCAAATTTTTAAATATTATACTAAAATTTTTAAAATTTCAATATTTTAAAGTTCCAAATACTTAATTTTTTAAGAAATATTAATTTTTTAAATAATTTTATTAATAATTTAGGGTCCCCGATTAATACTTGCCGAGTCTGATTAATCGTTTATTGTTAGTCAACCGTCAAGTTACCACCGACCGATTTTTACAAACTTGAGTAACAATAAAAATCGTTAAAAGTACAAAAAATCTAAAATAATAAGCTATTTTTATACAACTTTTACTGACTTTTTGACAAAAACTACTAGTGAAACCACATAGAGGTACGGCAGTCAAAATCATCTATATTTTAATAAATCAAGATATTTGTATGCAAAACTGTAGTTAGAAATAGTTAAACGGTGGATTATATTTTTAAATAAACATAGAGACATCTATCATAACTCAATTTTTTTTTTTTTTTTTTTTTGTTGAAATAGATGTCTTGTATTGATATTCAATACAAATATTGCAATTTTCACTATCTAATGGGTCCTTAACTCTTTTAGCACTAAAAATTCCAGAAAAGTAAATTTAACCGTGTTAGATTTCACCAAGCCCAATTTGAAAAGGAAGTGAGTGGCTGCTAAAGTAACATGACCACATATTTCCACCTGGATAGAAGAAACTGAGAACATAATAATTCTAACCTGAAAAAATAAAGATAAAAGCACATTAGATAGAAGTTAAATTCAAGTCAACAGAAAGTCAATACACACGGGGTGTATTCTTCCATGTCTTGCCACCACAATTGCATTCTCTCTTAAAAAAATTAAAAATTAATAAATGATAAAAATAAGTTAAAATTGTTACAAGAATAGACATTTAGAAATACATACATGTTAGAATATACCATTGTCATATGCGTCCATGAAACATTTTGATGAGACATTATTCTTAACCGTTTGTCACCGATCCATTCTTCCATGTCTTGTATTACGATCAAATAACTATAGAAAAAAATATGCCATATCCAATCAAGTATATGGTAACATACAACTGAATTGTTTAGTATAGTATAAAGAGTACAAACTATATACACATCATCTGAATCTTGCAAAGGAATACCAAGCTGTTAACAATAATGTCTTAAAAGTAAAAGTGTTTTTCTATGTTTTCGGTATACCCTCCTTCGATTCCTTCTGGAAACTCTTCTTCTTCTATTCATGGCTAGAACCTGGGGTGAGTGAGACCAATCGGCCATGGTTTAGCTGCTTCAACCCAACCATGATCCAGTCAGCTATAATACAACAACTAATTTACAATGAAACGACATTCACTCGACTCTTTTGGTGCACAATAGAATCACATGCTTCATCTCCTCTGTACCCAGCCATGTCTGAACCACCACCTGCCCAAAAAATATATACGAATATAATATGTCATTTAAAATAAATATGAGAAAAAATGTATGTTGCAACTGGTAATAAAAGTATATCTATGAGTTTATATTCAAGCAGCAAATCTGGCATTGAAAAGTCAAAATGTACCTCTTGTACTTTGTCTCCAGCTCGAACAACCAATTTGTACTGATTCTTGAACATGGATGCCATATAAACCTGTTAAGAATTCATAAAAGACCCAAATTTATTCAATACCCGATACCTAAAACCAATCAAGGAAGAAAAAAAAGATCACCAGAAATGTTGGGACGGAAGTCTCATACAACCACTTTCTTCTTTATTTGGACTAGAAAAGAAACAAACCTAAAAGTGCTATATAAACAAACTAGCAAAGACTGTTTCTTTTTGGGACTGAATAAATGATCTTTTCCCTTTATTCAATTCCCATCCAACTGCATTAGGCACATGATCTTGATGTGGCCATGCTGATTCAAATAAAAGTAAATAAAAAAAGTCTCATGAGTGCCCTTGCCTTATTTTTCTTTTCTTGAAGACAAGAGGATCAACACTTGAAGAGAATCCAAACCTACAAAGTCTGACCTTTTTCTTGTCATCTTCTTCGGTGGGTGTTACATATTTTATCCCAAATCTGAAAACAAAGAATACATTGATATGATTATATGTCAAAATAATATCTTCTTTTTAATTTATGATGAATTATTATTATTTGATGATATGTTCATAAAAACCACTATGTTGCAGCCTTTTTTTTTTTTTTCATCTCCTTCACTTCCTTTGTGACACCAGAACCTTCCGAGCCAGGTGCAGTACCAAACCTGAAGTACAAAAAGTCGTTTTTATTAAGTAACAACAGTGTTGCAGAAATCAACATCGGTAGCTGATTAATTGCATGACAGCCTCGAACCAATTACGATTACGGTGCTTGGCAGAAATTGGTCATAATCGGTCAAACTCGGGCTTGTCGGTCCTTAGCGGCCTTGGCGGTCCTCGGCGGGTCATAGGCAGGAAATATTTAAAAAATTCCAAAAAAATAATTATCAAATATTACAACAAAATTTTAAATTTTTAAATTTTTAAGCTTTCAAATTTTTAAATATTATACTAAAATTTTTAAAATTTCAATATTTTAAAGTTCCAAATACTTAATTTTTTAAGAAATATTAATTTTTTAAATAATTTTATTAATAATTTAGGGTCCCCGATTAATCCCTGCCGAGTCTGATTAATCGTTTATTGTTAGTCAACCGTCAAGTTACCACCGACCGATTTTTACAAACTTGAGTAACAATAAAAATCGTTAAAAGTACAAAAAATCTAAAATAATAAGCTATTTTTATACAACTTTTACTGACTTTTTGACAAAAACTACTAGTGAAACCACATAGAGGAACGGCAGTCAAAATCATCTATATTTTAATAAATCAAGATATTTGTATGCAAAACTGTAGTTAGAAATAGTTAAACGGTGGATTATATTTTTAAATAAACATAGAGACATCTATCATAACTCAGTTTTTTTTTTTTTTTTTTTTTTTTTTTTTTTTGTTGAAATAGATGTCTTGTATTGATATTCAATACAAATATTGCAATTTTCACTATCTAATGGGTCCTTAACTCTTTTAGCACTAAAAATTCCAGAAAAGTAAATTTAACTGTGTTAGATTTCATCAAGCCAAATTTGAAAAGGAAGTGAGTGGCTGCTAAAGTAACATGACCACATATTTCCACCTGGATAGAAGAAACTGAGAACCTAATAATTCTAACCTGAAAAATAAAGATAAAAGCACATTAGATAGAAGTTAAATTCAAGTCAACAGAAAGTCAATACACACGGGGTGTATTCTTCCATGTCTTGCCACCACAATTGCATTCTGTCTTAAAAAACAGCTACCACCGAACGATTTTTACAAACTTGAGTAACAATAAAAATCGTTAAAAGTACAAGAAATCAAAAATAATAAGCTATTTTTATACAACTTTTACTGACTTTTTGACAAAAACTACTAGTGAAACCACATAGAGGTACGACAGTCAAAATCATCTATATTTTAATAAATCAAGATATTTGTATGCAAAACTGTAGTTAGAAATAGTTACACGGTGGATTATATTTTTAAATAAACATAGAGACATCTATCATAACTCTGTTATTTTTTTTTTTTTTGCTGAAATAGATGTCTCGTATTGATATTCAGTACAAATATTGCACATTTTCACTCCCTAATCGGTCCTTAACTCTTTTAGCACTAAAAATTCCAGAAAAGTAAATTTAACCGTGTTAGATTTCACCAAGCCAAATTTGAAAAGGAAGTGAGTGGCTGCTAAAGTAACATGACCACATATTTCCACCTGGATAGAAAAAACTGAGAACATAATAATTCTAACCTGTAAAAAAAAAAGATAAAAGCACATTAGATAGAAGTTAAATTCAAGTCAACAGAAAGTCAATACACATGGGGTGTATTCTTCCATGTCTTGCCACCACAATTGCATTCTCTCTTAAAAAAATTAAAAATTAATAAATGATAAAAATAAGTTAAAATTGTTACAAGAATAGACATTTAGAAATACATACATGTTAGAATATACCATTGTCATATGCGTCCATGAAACTTTTTGATGAGACATTATTCTTAACCGTTTGTCACCGATCCATTCTTCCATGTCTTGTATTACGATTAAATAACTATAGAAAAAAATATGCCATATCCAATCAAGTATATGGTAACATACAACTGAATTGTTTAGTATAGTATAAAGAGTACAAACTATATACACATCATTTGAATCTTGCAAAGGAATACCAAGCTGTTAACATCAATGTCTTAAAAGTAAAAGTGTTTTTCTATGTTTTCGGTATACCCTCCTTCGATTCCTTCTGGAAACTCTTCTTCTATTCATGGCTAGAACCTGGGGTGAGTGAGACCAATCGGCCATGGTTTAGCTGCTTCAACCCAACCATGATCCAGTCAGCTATAATACAACAACTAATTTACAATGAAACGACATTCACTCGACTCTTTTGGTGCACAATAGAATCACATGCTTCATCTCCTCTGTACCCAGCCATGTCTGAACCACCACCTGCCCAAAAAATATATACGAATATAATATGTCATTTACAATAAATATGAGAAAAAATGTATGTTGCAACTGGTAATAAAAGTATATCTATGAGTTTATATTCAAGCAGCAAATCTGGCATTGAAAAGTCAAAATGTACCTCTTGTACTTTGTCTCCAGCTCGAACAACCAATTTGTACTGATTCTTGAACATGGATGCCATATAAACCTGCTAAGAATTCATAAAAGACCCAAATTTATTCAATACCCGATACCTAAAACCAATCAAGGAAGAAAAAAAAGATCACCAGAAATGTTGGGACGGAAGTCTCATACAAACACTTTCTTCTTTAGTTGGACTAGAAAAGAAACAAACCTAAAAGTGCTATATAAACAAACTAGCAAAGACTGTTTCTTTTTGGGACTGAATAAATGATCTTTTCCCTTTATTCAATTCCCATCCAACTGCATTAGGCACATGATCTTGATGTGGCCATGTTGATTCAAATAAAAGTAAATAAAAAAAGTCTCATGAGTGCCCTTGCCTTATTTTTCTTTTCTTGAAGACAAGAGGATCAACACTTGAAGAGAATCCAAACCTACAAAGTCTGACCTTTTTCTTGTCATCTTCTTCGGTGGGTGTTACATATTTTATCCCAAATCTGAAAACAAAGAATACATTGATATGATTATATGTCAAAATAATATCTTCTTTTTAATTTATGATGAATTATTATTATTTGATGATATGTTCATAAAAACCACTATGTTGCAGCCTTTTTTTTTTTCATCTCCTTCACTTCCTTTGTGACACCAGAACCTTCCGAGCCAGGTGCAGTACCAAACCTGAAGTACAAAAAGTCGTTTTTATTAAGTAACAACAGTGTTGCAGAAATCAACATCGGTAGTTGATTAATTGCATGACAGCCTCGAACCAATTACGATTACGGTGCTTGGCAGAAATTGGTCATAATCGGTCAAACTCGGGCTTGTCGGTCCTTAGCGGCCTTGGCGGTCCTCGGCGGGTCATAGGCAGGAAATATTTAAAAAATTCCAAAAAAATAATTATCAAATATTACAACAAAATTTTAAATTTTTAAATTTTTAAGCTTTCAAATTTTTAAATATTATACTAAAATTTTTAAAATTTCAATATTTTAAAGTTCCAAATACTTAATTTTTTAAGAAATATTAATTTTTTAAATAATTTTATTAATAATTTAGGGTCCCCGATTAATCCCTGCCGAGTCTGATTAATCGTTTATTGTTAGTCAACCGTCAAGTTACCACCGACCGATTTTTACAAACTTGAGTAACAATAAAAATCGTTAAAAGTACAAAAAATCTAAAATAATAAGCTATTTTTATACAACTTTTACTGACTTTTTGACAAAAACTACTAGTGAAACCACATAGAGGTACGGCAGTCAAAATCATCTATATTTTAATAAATCAAGATATTTGTATGCAAAACTGTAGTTAGAAATAGTTAAACGGTGGATTATATTTTTAAATAAACATAGAGACATGTATCATAACTCAGTTTTTTTTTTTTTTTTTTTTTTTTTGTTGAAATAGATGTCTTGTATTGATATTCAATACAAATATTGCAATTTTCACTATCTAATGGGTCCTTAACTCTTTTAGCACTAAAAATTCCAGAAAAGTAAATTTAACTGTGTTAGATTTCACCAAGCCAAATTTGAAAAGGAAGTGAGTGGCTGCTAAAGTAACATGACCACATATTTCCACCTGGATAGAAGAAACTGAGAACCTAATAATTCTAACCTGAAAAATAAAGATAAAAGCACATTAGATAGAAGTTAAATTCAAGTCAACAGAAAGTCAATACACACGGGGTGTATTCTTCCATGTCTTGCCACCACAATTGCATTTTGTCTTAAAAAACAGCTACCACCGAACGATTTTTACAAACTTGAGTAACAATAAAAATCGTTAAAAGTACAAGAAATCAAAAATAATAAGCTATTTTTATACAACTTTTACTGACTTTTTGACAAAAACTACTAGTGAAACCACATAGAGGTACGACAGTCAAAATCATCTATATTTTAATAAATCAAGATATTTGTATGCAAAACTGTAGTTAGAAATAGTTACACGGTGGATTATATTTTTAAATAAACATAGAGACATCTATCATAACTCTGTTATTTTTATTTTTTTTTGCTGAAATAGATGTCTCGTATTGATATTCAGTACAAATATTGCACATTTTCACTCCCTAATCGGTCCTTAACTCTTTTAGCACTAAAAATTCCAGAAAAGTAAATTTAACCGTGTTAGATTTCACCAAGCCAAATTTGAAAAGGAAGTGAGTGGCTGCTAAAGTAACATGACCACATATTTCCACCTGGATAGAAAAAACTGAGAACATAATAATTCTAACCTGTAAAAAAAAAAGATAAAAGCACATTAGATAGAAGTTAAATTCAAGTCAACAGAAAGTCAATACACATGGGGTGTATTCTTCCATGTCTTGCCACCACAATTGCATTCTCTCTTAAAAAAATTAAAAATTAATAAATGATAAAAATAAGTTAAAATTGTTACAAGAATAGACATTTAGAAATACATACATGTTAGAATATACCATTGTCATATGCATCCATGAAACTTTTTGATGAGACATTATTCTTAACCGTTTGTCACCGATCCATTCTTCCATGTCTTGTATTACGATTAAATAACTATAGAAAAAAATATGCCATATCCAATCAAGTATATGGTAACATACAACTGAATTGTTTAGTATAGTATAAAGAGTACAAACTATATACACATCATTTGAATCTTGCAAAGGAATACCAAGCTGTTAACATCAATGTCTTAAAAGTAAAAGTGTTTTTCTATGTTTTCGGTATACCCTCCTTCGATTCCTTCTGGAAACTCTTCTTCTATTCATGGCTAGAACCTGGGGTGAGTGAGACCAATCGGCCATGGTTTAGCTGCTTCAACCCAACCATGATCCAGTCAGCTATAATACAACAACTAATTTACAATGAAACGACATTCACTCGACTCTTTTGGTGCACAATAGAATCACATGCTTCATCTCCTCTGTACCCAGCCATGTCTGAACCACCACCTGCCCAAAAAATATATACGAATATAATATGTCATTTACAATAAATATGAGAAAAAATGTATGTTGCAACTGGTAATAAAAGTATATCTATGAGTTTATATTCAAGCAGCAAATCTGGCATTGAAAAGTCAAAATGTACCTCTTGTACTTTGTCTCCAGCTCGAACAACCAATTTGTACTGATTCTTGAACATGGATGCCATATAAACCTGCTAAGAATTCATAAAAGACCCAAATTTATTCAATACCCGATACCTAAAACCAATCAAGGAAGAAAAAAAAGATCACCAGAAATGTTGGGACGGAAGTCTCATACAAACACTTTCTTCTTTAGTTGGACTAGAAAAGAAACAAACCTAAAAGTGCTATATAAACAAACTAGCAAAGACTGTTTCTTTTTGGGACTGAATAAATGATCTTTTCCCTTTATTCAATTCCCATCCAACTGCATTAGGCACATGATCTTGATGTGGCCATGTTGATTCAAATAAAAGTAAATAAAAAAAGTCTCATGAGTGCCCTTGCCTTATTTTTCTTTTCTTGAAGACAAGAGGATCAACACTTGAAGAGAATCCAAACCTACAAAGTCTGACCTTTTTCTTGTCATCTTCTTCGGTGGGTGTTACATATTTTATCCCAAATCTGAAAACAAAGAATACATTGATATGATTATATGTCAAAATAATATCTTCTTTTTAATTTATGATGAGTTATTATTATTTGATGATATGTTCATAAAACCCACTATGTTGCAGCCTTTTTTTTAAGCTCCTCCATTTCCTTTGTGACACCAGAACCTTCCGAGCCAGGTGCAGTACCAAACCTGAAGTACAAAATGTCGTTTTTATTAAGTAACAACAGTGTTGCAGAAATCAACATCGGTAGCTGATTAAATGCATGGCAGCCTCGAACCAATTACCATTACGGTGCTTGGCAGAAATTGGTCATAATCGGTCAAACTCGGGCTTGTCGGTCCTTAGCGGCCTTGGAGGTCCTCGGCGGTCATAGGCAGGAAATATTTAAAAAATTCCAAGAAAATAATTATCAAATATTACAACAAAGTTTTAAATGTTTAAATTTTTAAGCTTTCAAATTTTTAAATATTATACTAAAATTTTTATAATTTCAAAATTTTAAAGTTTAAAATTTCCAAATACTTAATTTTTTAGGAAATATTAATTTTTTAAATAATTTTAATAATAATTTAGGGTCCCCGATTAATACCTGCCGAGTCTGATTAATCGTTTATTGTTAGTCAACCGTCAAGTTACCACCGAACGATTTTTACAAACTTAAGTAACAATAAAAATCGTTAAAAGTACAAAAAATCTAAAATAATAAGCTATTTTTATACAACTTTTACTGACTTTTTGACAAAAACTACTAGTGAAACCACATAGAGGTACGACAGTCAAAATCATCTATATTTTAATAAATCAAGATATTTGTATGCAAAACTGTAGTTAGAAATAGTTACACGGTGGATTATATTTTTAAATAAACATAGAGACATTTATCATAACTCTGTTTTTTTTTTGCTGAAATAGATGTCTTGTATTGATATTCATTACAAATATTGCACATTTTCACTCCCTAATGGGTCCTTAACTCTTTTAGCACTAAAAATTCCAAAAAAGTAAATTTAACCGTGTTAGATTTCACCAAGCCAAATTTGAAAAGGAAGTGAGTGGCTGCTAAAGTAACATGACCACATATTTCCACCTGGATAGAAGAAACTGAGAACATAATAATTCTAACCTGAAAAAATAAAGATAAAAGCACATTAGATAGAAGTTAAATTCAAGTCAACAGAAAGTCAATACACACGGGGTGTATTCTTCCATGTCTTGCCACCACAATTGCATTCTCTCTTAAAAAAATTAAAAATTAATAAATGATAAAAATAAGTTAAAATTGTTACAAGAATAGACATTTAGAAATACATACATGTTAGAATATACCATTGTCATATGCGTCCATGAAACATTTTGATGAGACATTATTCTTAACCGTTTGTCACCGATCCATTCTTCCATGTCTTGTATTACGATCAAATAACTATAGAAAAAAATATGCCATATCCAATCAAGTATATGGTAACATACAACTGAATTGTTTAGTATAGTATAAAGAGTACAAACTATATACACATCATTTGAATCTTGCAAAGGAATACCAAGCTGTTAACATCAATGTCTTAAAAGTAAAAGTGTTTTTCTACGTTTTCGGTATACCCTCCTTCGATTCCTTCTGGAAACTCTTCTTCTTCTATTCATGGCTAGAACCTGGGGTGAGTGAGACCAATCGGCCATGGTTTAGCTGCTTCAACCCAACCATGATCCAGTCAGCTATAATACAACAACTAATTTACAATGAAACGACATCCACTCGACTCTTTTGGTGCACAATAGAATCACATGCTTCATCTCCTCTGTACCCAGCCATGTCTGAACCACCACCTGCCCAAAAAATATATACGAATATAATATGTCATTTACAATAAATATGAGAAAAAATGTATGTTACAACTGGTAATAAAAGTATATCTATGAGTTTATATTCAAGCAGCAAATCTGGCATTCAAAAGTCAAAATGTACCTCTTGTACTTTGTCTCCAGCTCCAACAACCAATTTGTACTGATTCTTGAACATGGATGCCATATAAACCTGCTAAGAATTCATAAAAGACCCAAATTTATTCAATACCCGATACCTAAAACCAATCAAGGAAGAAAAAAAGATCACCAGAAATGTTGGGACGGAAGTCTCATACAACCACTTTCTTCTTTATTTGGACTAGAAAAGAAACAAACCTAAAAGTGCTATATAAACAAACTAGCAAAGACTGTTTCTTTTTGGGACTGAATAAATGATCTTTTCCCTTTATTCAATTCCCATCCAACTGCATTAGGCACATGATCTTGATGTGGCCATGCTGATTCAAATAAAAGTAAATAAAAAAAAGTCTCATGAGTGCCCTTGCCTTATTTTTCTTTTCTTGAAGACAAGAGGATCAACACTTGAAGAGAATCCAAACCTACAAAGTCTGACCTTTTTCTTGTCATCTTCTTCGGTGGGTGTTACATATTTTATCCCAAATCTGAAAACAAAGAATACATTGATATGATTATATGTCAAAATAATATCTTCTTTTTAATTTATGATGAGTTATTATTATTTGATGATATGTTCATAAAACCCACTATGTTGCAGCCTTTTTTTTAAGCTCCTCCACTTCCTTTGTGACACCAGAACCTTCCGAGCCAGGTGCAGTACCAAACCTGAAGTACAAAATGTCGTTTTTATTAAGTAACAACAGTGTTGCAGAAATCAACATCGGTAGCTGATTAAATGCATGGCAGCCTCGAACCAATTACCATTACGGTGCTTGGCAGAAATTGGTCATAATCGGTCAAACTCGGGCTTGTCGGTCCTTAGCGGCCTTGGAGGTCCTCGGCGGTCATAGGCAGGAAATATTTAAAAAATTCCAAAAAAATAATTATCAAATATTACAACAAAGTTTTAAATGTTTAAATTTTTAAGCTTTCAAATTTTTAAATATTATACTAAAATTTTTATAATTTCAAAATTTTAAAGTTTAAAATTTCCAAATACTTAATTTTTTAGGAAATATTAATTTTTTAAATAATTTTAATAATAATTTAGGGTCCCCGATTAATACCTGCCGAGTCTGATTAATCGTTTATTGTTAGTCAACCGTCAAGTTACCACCGAACGATTTTTACAAACTTGAGTAACAATAAAAATCGTTAAAAGTACAAAAAATCTAAAATAATAAGCTATTTTTATACAACTTTTACTGACTTTTTGACAAAAACTACTAGTGAAACCACATAGAGGTACGACAGTCAAAATCATCTATATTTTAATAAATCAAGATATTTGTATGCAAAACTGTAGTTAGAAATAGTTACACGGTGGATTATATTTTTAAATAAACATAGAGACATCTATCATAACTCTGTTATTTTTATTTTTTTTTTGCTGAAATAGATGTCTTGTATTGATATTCATTACAAATATTGCACATTTTCACTCCCTAATGGGTCCTTAACTCTTTTAGCACTAAAAATTCCAAAAAAGTAAATTTAACCGTGTTAGATTTCACCAAGCCAAATTTGAAACGGAAGTGAGTGGCTGCTAAAGTAACATGACCACATATTTCCACCTGGATAGAAGAAACTGAGAACATAATAATTCTAACCTGAAAAAATAAAGATAAAAGCACATTAGATAGAAGTTAAATTCAAGTCAACAGAAAGTCAATACACACGGGGTGTATTCTTCCATGTCTTGCCACCACAATTGCATTCTCTCTTAAAAAAATTAAAAATTAATAAATGATAAAAATAAGTTAAAATTGTTACAAGAATAGACATTTAGAAATACATACATGTTAGAATATACCATTGTCATATGCGTCCATGAAACATTTTGATGAGACATTATTCTTAACCGTTTGTCACCGATCCATTCTTCCATGTCTTGTATTACGATCAAATAACTATAGAAAAAAATATGCCATATCCAATCAAGTATATGGTAACATACAACTGAATTGTTTAGTATAGTATAAAGAGTACAAACTATATACACATCATCTGAATCTTGCAAAGGAATACCAAGCTGTTAACAATAATGTCTTAAAAGTAAAAGTGTTTTTCTATGTTTTCGGTATACCCTCCTTCGATTCCTTCTGGAAACTCTTCTTCTTCTATTCATGGCTAGAACCTGGGGTGAGTGAGACCAATCGGCCATGGTTTAGCTGCTTCAACCCAACCATGATCCAGTCAGCTATAATACAACAACTAATTTACAATGAAACGACATTCACTCGACTCTTTTGGTGCACAATAGAATCACATGCTTCATCTCCTCTGTACCCAGCCATGTCTGAACCACCACCTGCCCAAAAAATATATACGAATATAATATGTCATTTAAAATAAATATGAGAAAAAATGTATGTTGCAACTGGTAATAAAAGTATATCTATGAGTTTATATTCAAGCAGCAAATCTGGCATTGAAAAGTCAAAATGTACCTCTTGTACTTTGTCTCCAGCTCGAACAACCAATTTGTACTGATTCTTGAACATGGATGCCATATAAACCTGCTAAGAATTCATAAAAGACCCAAATTTATTCAATACCCGATACCTAAAACCAGTCAAGGAAGAAAAAAAAGATCACCAGAAATGTTGGGACGGAAGTCTCATACAAACACTTTCTTCTTTAGTTGGACTAGAAAAGAAACAAACCTAAAAGTGCTATATAAACAAACTAGCAAAGACTGTTTCTTTTTGGGACTGAATAAATGATCTTTTCCCTTTATTCAATTCCCATCCAACTGCATTAGGCACATGATCTTGATGTGGCCATGTTGATTCAAATAAAAGTAAATAAAAAAAGTCTCATGAGTGCCCTTGCCTTATTTTTCTTTTCTTGAAGACAAGAGGATCAACACTTGAAGAGAATCCAAACCTACAAAGTCTGACCTTTTTCTTGTCATCTTCTTCGGTGGGTGTTACATATTTTATCCCAAATCTGAAAACAAAGAATACATTGATATGATTATATGTCAAAATAATATCTTCTTTTTAATTTATGATGAGTTATTATTATTTGATGATATGTTCATAAAACCCACTATGTTGCAGCCTTTTTTTTAAGCTCCTCCATTTCCTTTGTGACACCAGAACCTTCCGAGCCAGGTGCAGTACCAAACCTGAAGTACAAAATGTCGTTTTTATTAAGTAACAACAGTGTTGCAGAAATCAACATCGGTAGCTGATTAAATGCATGGCAGCCTCGAACCAATTACCATTACGGTGCTTGGCAGAAATTGGTCATAATCGGTCAAACTCGGGCTTGTCGGTCCTTAGCGGCCTTGGAGGTCCTCGGCGGTCATAGGCAGGAAATATTTAAAAAATTCCAAGAAAATAATTATCAAATATTACAACAAAGTTTTAAATGTTTAAATTTTTAAGCTTTCAAATTTTTAAATATTATACTAAAATTTTTATAATTTCAAAATTTTAAAGTTTAAAATTTCCAAATACTTAATTTTTTAGGAAATATTAATTTTTTAAATAATTTTAATAATAATTTAGGGTCCCCGATTAATACCTGCCGAGTCTGATTAATCGTTTATTGTTAGTCAACCGTCAAGTTACCACCGAACGATTTTTACAAACTTGAGTAACAATAAAAATCGTTAAAAGTACAAAAAATCTAAAATAATAAGCTATTTTTATACAACTTTTACTGACTTTTTGACAAAAACTACTAGTGAAACCACATAGAGGTACGACAGTCAAAATCATCTATATTTTAATAAATCAAGATATTTGTATGCAAAACTGTAGTTAGAAATAGTTACACGGTGGATTATATTTTTAAATAAACATTGAGACATTTATCATAACTCTGTTTTTTTTTTTGCTGAAATAGATGTCTTGTATTGATATTCATTACAAATATTGCACATTTTCACTCCCTAATGGGTCCTTAACTCTTTTAGCACTAAAAATTCTAGAAAAGTAAATTTAACCGTGTTAGATTTCACCAAGCCAAATTTGAAAAGGAAGTGAGTGGCTGCTAAAGTAACATGACCACATATTTCCACCTGGATAGAAGAAACTGAGAACATAATAATTCTAACCTGAAAAAATAAAGATAAAAGCACATTAGATAGAAGTTAAATTCAAGTCAACAGAAAGTCAATACACACGGGGTGTATTCTTCCATGTCTTGCCACCACAATTGCATTCTGTCTTAAAAAAATTAAAAATTAATAAATGATAAAAATAAGTTAAAATTGTTACAAGAAGAGACATTTAGAAATACATACATGTTAGAATATACCATTGTCATATGCGTCCATGAAACTTTTTGATGAGACATTATTCTTAACCGTTTGTCACCGATCCATTCTTCCATGTCTTGTATTACGATCAAATAACTATAGAAAAAAATATGCCATATCCAATCAAGTATATGGTAACATACAACTGAATTGTTTAGTATAGTATAAAGAGTACAAACTATATACACATCATTTGAATCTTGCAAAGGAATACCAAGCTGTTAACAATAATGTCTTAAAAGTAAAAGTGTTTTTCTATGTTTTCGGTATACCCTCCTTCGATTCCTTCTGGAAACTCTTCTTCTTCTATTCATGGCTAGAACCTGGGGTGAGTGAGACCAATCGGCCATGGTTTAGCTGCTTCAACCCAACCATGATCCAGTCAGCTATAATACAACAACTAATTTACAATGAAACGACATTCACTCGACTCTTTTGGTGCACAATAGAATCACATGCTTCATCTCCTCTGTACCCAGCCATGTCTGAACCACCACCTGCCCAAAAAATATATACGAATATAATATGTCATTTAAAATAAATATGAGAAAAAATGTATGTTACAACTGGTAATAAAAGTATATCTATGAGTTTATATTCAAGCAGCAAATCTGGCATTGAAAAGTCAAAATGTACCTCTTGTACTTTGTCTCCAGCTCCAACAACCAATTTGTACTGATTCTTGAACATGGATGCCATATAAACCTGCTAAGAATTCATAAAAGACCCAAATTTATTCAATACCCGATACCTAAAACCAATCAAGGAAGAAAAAAAAGATCACCAGAAATGTTGGGACGGAAGTCTCATACAAACACTTTCTTCTTTAGTTGGACTAGAAAAGAAACAAACCTAAAAGTGCTATATAAACAAACTAGCAAAGACTGTTTCTTTTTGGGACTGAATAAATGATCTTTTCCCTTTATTCAATTCCCATCCAACTGCATTAGGCACATGATCTTGATGTGGCCATGTTGATTCAAATAAAAGTAAATAAAAAAAGTCTCATGAGTGCCCTTGCCTTATTTTTCTTTTCTTGAAGACAAGAGGATCAACACTTGAAGAGAATCCAAACCTACAAAGTCTGACCTTTTTCTTGTCATCTTCTTCGGTGGGTGTTACATATTTTATCCCAAATCTGAAAACAAAGAACACATTGATATGATTATATGTCAAAATAATATCTTCTTTTTAATTTATGATGAGTTATTATTATTTGATGATATGTTCATAAAAACCACTATGTTGCAGCCTTTTTTTTAAGCTCCTCCACTTCCTTTGTGACACCAGAACCTTCCGAGCCAGGTGCAGTACCAAACCTGAAGTACAAAAAGTCGTTTTTATTAAGTAACAACAGTGTTGCAGAAATCAACATCGGTAGCTGATTAATTGCATGACAGCCTCGAACCAATTACGATTACGGTGCTTGGCAGAAATTGGTCATAATCGGTCAAACTCGGGCTTGTCGGTCCTTAGCGGCCTTGGAGGTCCTCGGCGGTCATAGGAAGGAAATATTTAAAAAATTCCAAAAAAATAATTATCAAATATTACAACAAAGTTTTAAAATTTTAAATTTTTAAGCTTTCAAATTTTTAAATATTATACTAAAATTTTTAAAATTTCAAAATTTTAAAGTTTAAAATTTCCAAATACTTAATTTTTTAGGAAATATTAATTTTTTAAATAATTTTAATAATAATTTAGGGTCCCCGATTAATACCTGCCGAGTCTGATTAATCGTTTATTGTTAGTCAACCGTCAAGTTACCACCGAACGATTTTTACAAACTTGAGTAACAATAAAAATCGTTAAAAGTACAAAAAATCTAAAATAATAAGCTATTTTTATACAACTTTTACTGACTTTTTGACAAAAACTACTAGTGAAACCACATAGAGGTACGACAGTCAAAATCATCTATATTTTAATAAATCAAGATATTTGTATGCAAAACTGTAGTTAGAAATAGTTACACGGTGGATTATATTTTTAAATAAACATTGAGACATTTATCATAACTCTGTTTTTTTTTTTTGCTGAAATAGATGTCTTGTATTGATATTCATTACAAATATTGCACATTTTCACTCCCTAATGGGTCCTTAACTCTTTTAGCACTAAAAATTCTAGAAAAGTAAATTTAACCGTGTTAGATTTCACCAAGCCAAATTTGAAAAGGAAGTGAGTGGCTGCTAAAGTAACATGACCACATATTTCCACCTGGATAGAAGAAACTGAGAACATAATAATTCTAACCTGAAAAAATAAAGATAAAAGCACATTAGATAGAAGTTAAATTCAAGTCAACAGAAAGTCAATACACACGGGGTGTATTCTTCCATGTCTTGCCACCACAATTGCATTCTGTCTTAAAAAAATTAAAAATTAATAAATGATAAAAATAAGTTAAAATTGTTACAAGAAGAGACATTTAGAAATACATACATGTTAGAATATACCATTGTCATATGCGTCCATGAAACTTTTTGATGAGACATTATTCTTAACCGTTTGTCACCGATCCATTCTTCCATGTCTTGTATTACGATCAAATAACTATAGAAAAAAATATGCCATATCCAATCAAGTATATGGTAACATACAACTGAATTGTTTAGTATAGTATAAAGAGTACAAACTATATACACATCATTTGAATCTTGCAAAGGAATACCAAGCTGTTAACATCAATGTCTTAAAAGTAAAAGTGTTTTTCTACGTTTTCGGTATACCCTCCTTCGATTCCTTCTGGAAACTCTTCTTCTTCTATTCATGGCTAGAACCTGGGGTGAGTGAGACCAATCGGCCATGGTTTAGCTGCTTCAACCCAACCATGATCCAGTCAGCTATAATACAACAACTAATTTACAATGAAACGACATTCACTCGACTCTTTTGGTGCACAATAGAATCACATGCTTCATCGCCTCTGTACCCAGCCATGTCTGAACCACCACCTGCCCAAAAAATATATACGAATATAATATGTCATTTAAAATAAATATGAGAAAAAATGTATGTTGCAACTGGTAATAAAAGTATATCTATGAGTTTATATTCAAGCAGCAAATCTGGCATTGAAAAGTCAAAATGTACCTCTTGTACTTTGTCTCCAGCTCCAACAACCAATTTGTACTGATTCTTGAACATGGATGCCATATAAACCATAAAAGACCCAAAGTTATTCAATACCCGATACCTAAAACCAATCAAGGAAGAAAAAAAAGATCACTAGAAATGTTGGGACGGAAGTCTCATACAAACACTTTCTTCTTTAGTTGGACTAGAAAAGAAACAAACCTAAAAGTGCTATATAAACAAACTAGCAAAGACTGTTTCTTTTTGGGACTGAATAAATGATCTTTTCCCTTTATTCAATTCCCATCCAACTGCATTAGGCACATGATCTTGATGTGGCCATGCTGATTCAAATAAAAGTAAATAAAAAAAGTCTCATGAGTGCCCTTGCCTTATTTTTCTTTTCTTGAAGACAAGAGGATCAACACTTGAAGAGAATCCAAACCTACAAAGTCTGACCTTTTTCTTGTCATCTTCTTCGGTGGGTGTTACATATTTTATCCCAAATCTGAAAACAAAGAACACATTGATATGATTATATGTCAAAATAATATCTTCTTTTTAATTTATGATGAGTTATTATTATTTGATGATATGTTCATAAAAACCACTATGTTGCAGCCTTTTTTTTAAGCTCCTCCACTTCCTTTGTGACACCAGAACCTTCCGAGCCAGGTGCAGTACCAAACCTGAAGTACAAAAAGTCGTTTTTATTAAGTAACAACAGTGTTGCAGAAATCAACATCGGTAGCTGATTAATTGCATGACAGCCTCGAACCAATTACGATTACGGTGCTTGGCAGAAATTGGTCATAATCGGTCAAACTCGGGCTTGTCGGTCCTTAGCGGCCTTGGAGGTCCTCGGCGGTCATAGGCAGGAAATATTTAAAAAATTCCAAAAAAATAATTATCAAATATTACAACAAAGTTTTAAAATTTTAAATTTTTAAGCTTTCAAATTTTTAAATATTATACTAAAATTTTTAAAATTTCAAAATTTTAAAGTTTAAAATTTCCAAATACTTAATTTTTTAGGAAATATTAATTTTTTAAAATAATTTTAATAATAATTTAGGGTCCCCGATTAATCCCTACCGAATTTGATTAATCGTTTATTGTTAGTCAACCGTCAAGCTACCACCGAACGATTTTTACAAACTTGAGTAACAATAAAAATCGTTAAAAGTACAAAAAATCTAAAATAATAAGCTATTTTTATACAACTTTTACTGACTTTTTGACAAAAACTACTAGTGAAACCACATAGAGGTACGACAGTCAAAATCATCTATATTTTAATAAATCAAGATATTTGTATGCAAAACTGTAGTTAGAAATAGTTACACGGTGGATTATATTTTTAAATAAACATAGAGACATTTATCATAACTCTGTTTTTTTTTTGCTGAAATAGATGTCTTGTATTGATATTCATTACAAATATTGCACATTTTCACTCCCTAATGGGTCCTTAACTCTTTTAGCACTAAAAATTCCAAAAAAGTAAATTTAACCGTGTTAGATTTCACCAAGCCAAATTTGAAACGGAAGTGAGTGGCTGCTAAAGTAACATGACCACATATTTCCACCTGGATAGAAGAAACTGAGAACATAATAATTCTAACCTGAAAAAATAAAGATAAAAGCACATTAGATAGAAGTTAAATTCAAGTCAACAGAAAGTCAATACACACGGGGTGTATTCTTCCATGTCTTGCCACCACAATTGCATTCTCTCTTAAAAAAATTAAAAATTAATAAATGATAAAAATAAGTTAAAATTGTTACAAGAATAGACATTTAGAAATACATACATGTTAGAATATACCATTGTCATATGCGTCCATGAAACATTTTGATGAGACATTATTCTTAACCGTTTGTCACCGATCCATTCTTCCATGTCTTGTATTACGATCAAATAACTATAGAAAAAAATATGCCATATCCAATCAAGTATATGGTAACATACAACTGAATTGTTTAGTATAGTATAAAGAGTACAAACTATATACACATCATTTGAATCTTGCAAAGGAATACCAAGCTGTTAACAATAATGTCTTAAAAGTAAAAGTGTTTTTCTATGTTTTCGGTATACCCTCCTTCGATTCCTTCTGGAAACTCTTCTTCTTCTATTCATGGCTAGAACCTGGGGTGAGTGAGACCAATCGGCCATGGTTTAGCTGCTTCAACCCAACCATGATCCAGTCAGCTATAATACAACAACTAATTTACAATGAAACGACATTCACTCGACTCTTTTGGTGCACAATAGAATCACATGCTTCATCTCCTCTGTACCCAGCCATGTCTGAACCACCACCTGCCCAAAAAATATATACGAATATAATATGTCATTTAAAATAAATATGAGAAAAAATGTATGTTGCAACTGGTAATAAAAGTATATCTATGAGTTTATATTCAAGCAGCAAATCTGGCATTGAAAAGTCAAAATGTACCTCTTGTACTTTGTCTCCAGCTCGAACAACCAATTTGTACTGATTCTTGAACATGGATGCCATATAAACCTGCTAAGAATTCATAAAAGATCCAAATTTATTCAATACCCGATACCTAAAACCAATCAAGGAAGAAAAAAAAGATCACCAGAAATGTTGGGACGGAAGTCTCATACAAACACTTTCTTCTTTAGTTGGACTAGAAAAGAAACAAACCTAAAAGTGCTATATAAACAAACTAGCAAAGACTGTTTCTTTTTGGGACTGAATAAATGATCTTTTCCCTTTATTCAATTCCCATCCAACTGCATTAGGCACATGATCTTGATGTGGCCATGTTGATTCAAATAAAAGTAAATAAAAAAAGTCTCATGAGTGCCCTTGCCTTATTTTTCTTTTCTTGAAGACAAGAGGATCAACACTTGAAGAGAATCCAAACCTACAAAGTCTGACCTTTTTCTTGTCATCTTCTTCGGTGGGTGTTACATATTTTATCCCAAATCTGAAAACAAAGAATACATTGATATGATTATATGTCAAAATAATATCTTCTTTTTAATTTATGATGAGTTATTATTATTTGATGATATGTTCATAAAACCCACTATGTTGCAGCCTTTTTTTTAAGCTCCTCCATTTCCTTTGTGACACCAGAACCTTCCGAGCCAGGTGCAGTACCAAACCTGAAGTACAAAATGTCGTTTTTATTAAGTAACAACAGTGTTGCAGAAATCAACATCGGTAGCTGATTAAATGCATGGCAGCCTCGAACCAATTACGATTACGGTGCTTGGCAGAAATTGGTCATAATCGGTCAAACTCGGGCTTGTCGGTCCTTAGCGGCCTTGGAGGTCCTCGGCGGTCATAGGCAGGAAATATTTAAAAAATTCCAAGAAAATAATTATCAAATATTACAACAAAGTTTTAAATGTTTAAATTTTTAAGCTTTCAAATTTTTAAATATTATACTAAAATTTTTATAATTTCAAAATTTTAAAGTTTAAAATTTCCAAATACTTAATTTTTTAGGAAATATTAATTTTTTAAATAATTTTAATAATAATTTAGGGTCCCCGATTAATACCTGCCGAGTCTGATTAATCGTTTATTGTTAGTCAACCGTCAAGTTACCACCGAACGATTTTTACAAACTTGAGTAACAATAAAAATCGTTAAAAGTACAAAAAATCTAAAATAATAAGCTATTTTTATACAACTTTTACTGACTTTTTGACAAAAACTACTAGTGAAACCACATAGAGGTACGACAGTCAAAATCATCTATATTTTAATAAATCAAGATATTTGTATGCAAAACTGTAGTTAGAAATAGTTACACGGTGGATTATATTTTTAAATAAACATAGAGACATTTATCATAACTCTGTTTTTTTTTTGCTGAAATAGATGTCTTGTATTGATATTCATTACAAATATTGCACATTTTCACTCCCTAATGGGTCCTTAACTCTTTTAGCACTAAAAATTCCAAAAAAGTAAATTTAACCGTGTTAGATTTCACCAAGCCAAATTTGAAACGGAAGTGAGTGGCTGCTAAAGTAACATGACCACATATTTCCACCTGGATAGAAGAAACTGAGAACATAATAATTCTAACCTGAAAAAATAAAGATAAAAGCACATTAGATAGAAGTTAAATTCAAGTCAACAGAAAGTCAATACACACGGGGTGTATTCTTCCATGTCTTGCCACCACAATTGCATTCTCTCTTAAAAAAATTAAAAATTAATAAATGATAAAAATAAGTTAAAATTGTTACAAGAATAGACATTTAGAAATACATACATGTTAGAATATACCATTGTCATATGCGTCCATGAAACATTTTGATGAGACATTATTCTTAACCGTTTGTCACCGATCCATTCTTCCATGTCTTGTATTACGATCAAATAACTATAGAAAAAGATATGCCATATCCAATCAAGTATATGGTAACATACAACTGAATTGTTTAGTATAGTATAAAGAGTACAAACTATATACACATCATCTGAATCTTGCAAAGGAATACCAAGCTGTTAACAATAATGTCTTAAAAGTAAAAGTGTTTTTCTATGTTTTCGGTATACCCTCCTTCGATTCCTTCTGGAAACTCTTCTTCTTCTATTCATGGCTAGAACCTGGGGTGAGTGAGACCAATCGGCCATGGTTTAGCTGCTTCAACCCAACCATGATCCAGTCAGCTATAATACAACAACTAATTTACAATGAAACGACATTCACTCGACTCTTTTGGTGCACAATAGAATCACATGCTTCATCTCCTCTGTACCCAGCCATGTCTGAACCACCACCTGCCCAAAAAATATATACGAATATAATATGTCATTTAAAATAAATATGAGAAAAAATGTATGTTGCAACTGGTAATAAAAGTATATCTATGAGTTTATATTCAAGCAGCAAATCTGGCATTGAAAAGTCAAAATGTACCTCTTGTACTTTGTCTCCAGCTCCAACAACCAATTTGTACTGATTCTTGAACATGGATGCCATATAAACCTGCTAAGAATTCATAAAAGACCCAAATTTATTCAATACCCGATACCTAAAACCAATCAAGGAAGAAAAAAAAGATCACCAGAAATGTTGGGACGGAAGTCTCATACAAACACTTTCTTCTTTAGTTGGACTAGAAAAGAAACAAACCTAAAAGTGCTATATAAACAAACTAGCAAAGACTGTTTCTTTTTGGGACTGAATAAATGATCTTTTCCCTTTATTCAATTCCCATCCAACTGCATTAGGCACATGATCTTGATGTGGCCATGTTGATTCAAATAAAAGTAAATAAAAAAAGTCTCATGAGTGCCCTTGCCTTATTTTTCTTTTCTTGAAGACAAGAGGATCAACACTTGAAGAGAATCCAAACCTACAAAGTCTGACCTTTTTCTTGTCATCTTCTTCGGTGGGTGTTACATATTTTATCCCAAATCTGAAAACAAAGAATACATTGATATGATTATATGTCAAAATAATATCTTCTTTTTAATTTATGATGAGTTATTATTATTTGATGATATGTTCATAAAACCCACTATGTTGCAGCCTTTTTTTTAAGCTCCTCCATTTCCTTTGTGACACCAGAACCTTCCGAGCCAGGTGCAGTACCAAACCTGAAGTACAAAATGTCGTTTTTATTAAGTAACAACAGTGTTGCAGAAATCAACATCGGTAGCTGATTAAATGCATGGCAGCCTCGAACCAATTACGATTACGGTGCTTGGCAGAAATTGGTCATAATCGGTCAAACTCGGGCTTGTCGGTCCTTAGCGGCCTTGGAGGTCCTCGGCGGTCATAGGCAGGAAATATTTAAAAAATTCCAAGAAAATAATTATCAAATATTACAACAAAGTTTTAAATGTTTAAATTTTTAAGCTTTCAAATTTTTAAATATTATACTAAACTTTTTATAATTTCAAAATTTTAAAGTTTAAAATTTCCAAATACTTAATTTTTTAGGAAATATTAATTTTTTAAATAATTTTAATAATAATTTAGGGTCCCCGATTAATACCTGCCGAGTCTGATTAATCGTTTATTGTTAGTCAACCGTCAAGTTACCACCGAACGATTTTTACAAACTTGAGTAACAATAAAAATCGTTAAAAGTACAAAAAATCTAAAATAATAAGCTATTTTTATACAACTTTTACTGACTTTTTGACAAAAACTACTAGTGAAACCACATAGAGGTACGACAGTCAAAATCATCTATATTTTAATAAATCAAGATATTTGTATGCAAAACTGTAGTTAGAAATAGTTACACGGTGGATTATATTTTTAAATAAACATAGAGACATTTATCATAACTCTGTTTTTTTTTGCTGAAATAGATGTCTTGTATTGATATTCATTACAAATATTGCACATTTTCACTCCCTAATGGGTCCTTAACTCTTTTAGCACTAAAAATTCCAAAAAAGTAAATTTAACCGTGTTAGATTTCACCAAGCCAAATTTGAAAAGGAAGTGAGTGGCTGCTAAAGTAACATGACCACATATTTCCACCTGGATAGAAGAAACTGAGAACATAATAATTCTAACCTGAAAAAATAAAGATAAAAGCACATTAGATAGAAGTTAAATTCAAGTCAACAGAAAGTCAATACACACGGGGTGTATTCTTCCATGTCTTGCCACCACAATTGCATTCTGTCTTAAAAAAATTAAAAATTAATAAATGATAAAAATAAGTTAAAATTGTTACAAGAAGAGACATTTAGAAATACATACATGTTAGAATATACCATTGTCATATGCGTCCATGAAACTTTTTGATGAGACATTATTCTTAACCGTTTGTCACCGATCCATTCTTCCATGTCTTGTATTACGATCAAATAACTATAGAAAAAAATATGCCATATCCAATCAAGTATATGGTAACATACAACTGAATTGTTTAGTATAGTATAAAGAGTACAAACTATATACACATCATCTGAATCTTGCAAAGGAATACCAAGCTGTTAACAATAATGTCTTAAAAGTAAAAGTGTTTTTCTATGTTTTCGGTATACCCTCCTTCGATTCCTTCTGGAAACTCTTCTTCTTCTATTCATGGCTAGAACCTGGGGTGAGTGAGACCAATCGGCCATGGTTTAGCTGCTTCAACCCAACCATGATCCAGTCAGCTATAATACAACAACTAATTTACAATGAAACGACATTCACTCGACTCTTTTGGTGCACAATAGAATCACATGCTTCATCTCCTCTGTACCCAGCCATGTCTGAACCACCACCTGCCCAAAAAATATATACGAATATAATATGTCATTTAAAATAAATATGAGAAAAAATGTATGTTGCAACTGGTAATAAAAGTATATCTATGAGTTTATATTCAAGCAGCAAATCTGGCATTGAAAAGTCAAAATGTACCTCTTGTGCTTTGTCTCCAGCTCGAACAACCAATTTGTACTGATTCTTGAACATGGATGCCATATAAACCTGCTAAGAATTCATAAAAGACCCAAATTTATTCAATACCCGATACCTAAAACCAATCAAGGAAGAAAAAAAAGATCACCAGAAATGTTGGGACGGAAGTCTCATACAAACACTTTCTTCTTTAGTTGGACTAGAAAAGAAACAAACCTAAAAGTGCTATATAAACAAACTAGCAAAGACTGTTTCTTTTTGGGACTGAATAAATGATCTTTTCCCTTTATTCAATTCCCATCCAACTGCATTAGGCACATGATCTTGATGTGGCCATGTTGATTCAAATAAAAGTAAATAAAAAAAGTCTCATGAGTGCCCTTGCCTTATTTTTCTTTTCTTGAAGACAAGAGGATCAACACTTGAAGAGAATCCAAACCTACAAAGTCTGACCTTTTTCTTGTCATCTTCTTCGGTGGGTGTTACATATTTTATCCCAAATCTGAAAACAAAGAATACATTGATATGATTATATGTCAAAATAATATCTTCTTTTTAATTTATGATGAGTTATTATTATTTGATGATATGTTCATAAAACCCACTATGTTGCAGCCTTTTTTTTAAGCTCCTCCATTTCCTTTGTGACACCAGAACCTTCCGAGCCAGGTGCAGTACCAAACCTGAAGTACAAAATGTCGTTTTTATTAAGTAACAACAGTGTTGCAGAAATCAACATCGGTAGCTGATTAAATGCATGGCAGCCTCGAACCAATTACCATTACGGTGCTTGGCAGAAATTGGTCATAATCGGTCAAACTCGGGCTTGTCGGTCCTTAGCGGCCTTGGAGGTCCTCGGCGGTCATAGGCAGGAAATATTTAAAAAATTCCAAGAAAATAATTATCAAATATTACAACAAAGTTTTAAATGTTTAAATTTTTAAGCTTTCAAATTTTTAAATATTATACTAAAATTTTTATAATTTCAAAATTTTAAAGTTTAAAATTTCCAAATACTTAATTTTTTAGGAAATATTAATTTTTTAAATAATTTTAATAATAATTTAGGGTCCCCGATTAATACCTGCCGAGTCTGATTAATCGTTTATTGTTAGTCAACCGTCAAGTTACCACCGAACGATTTTTACAAACTTGAGTAACAATAAAAATCGTTAAAAGTACAAAAAATCTAAAATAATAAGCTATTTTTATACAACTTTTACTGACTTTTTGACAAAAACTACTAGTGAAACCACATAGAGGTACGACAGTCAAAATCATCTATATTTTAATAAATCAAGATATTTGTATGCAAAACTGTAGTTAGAAATAGTTACACGGTGGATTATATTTTTAAATAAACATAGAGACATTTATCATAACTCTGTTTTTTTTTTGCTGAAATAGATGTCTTGTATTGATATTCATTACAAATATTGCACATTTTCACTCCCTAATGGGTCCTTAACTCTTTTAGCACTAAAAATTCCAAAAAAGTAAATTTAACCGTGTTAGATTTCACCAAGCCAAATTTGAAAAGGAAGTGAGTGGCTGCTAAAGTAACATGACCACATATTTCCACCTGGATAGAAGAAACTGAGAACATAATAATTCTAACCTGAAAAAATAAAGATAAAAGCACATTAGATAGAAGTTAAATTCAAGTCAACAGAAAGTCAATACACACGGGGTGTATTCTTCCATGTCTTGCCACCACAATTGCATTCTCTCTTAAAAAAATTAAAAATTAATAAATGATAAAAATAAGTTAAAATTGTTACAAGAATAGACATTTAGAAATACATACATGTTAGAATATACCATTGTCATATGCGTCCATGAAACATTTTGATGAGACATTATTCTTAACCGTTTGTCACCGATCCATTCTTCCATGTCTTGTATTACGATCAAATAACTATAGAAAAAAATATGCCATATCCAATCAAGTATATGGTAACATACAACTGAATTGTTTAGTATAGTATAAAGAGTACAAACTATATACACATCATTTGAATCTTGCAAAGGAATACCAAGCTGTTAACAATAATGTCTTAAAAGTAAAAGTGTTTTTCTATGTTTTCGGTATACCCTCCTTCGATTCCTTCTGGAAACTCTTCTTCTTCTATTCATGGCTAGAACCTGGGGTGAGTGAGACCAATCGGCCATGGTTTAGCTGCTTCAACCCAACCATGATCCAGTCAGCTATAATACAACAACTAATTTACAATGAAACGACATTCACTCGACTCTTTTGGTGCACAATAGAATCACATGCTTCATCTCCTCTGTACCCAGCCATGTCTGAACCACCACCTGCCCAAAAAATATATACGAATATAATATGTCATTTAAAATAAATATGAGAAAAAATGTATGTTGCAACTGGTAATAAAAGTATATCTATGAGTTTATATTCAAGCAGCAAATCTGGCATTGAAAAGTCAAAATGTACCTCTTGTACTTTGTCTCCAGCTCGAACAACCAATTTGTACTGATTCTTGAACATGGATGCCATATAAACCTGCTAAGAATTCATAAAAGACCCAAATTTATTCAATACCCGATACCTAAAACCAATCAAGGAAGAAAAAAAAGATCACCAGAAATGTTGGGACGGAAGTCTCATACAAACACTTTCTTCTTTAGTTGGACTAGAAAAGAAACAAACCTAAAAGTGCTATATAAACAAACTAGCAAAGACTGTTTCTTTTTGGGACTGAATAAATGATCTTTTCCCTTTATTCAATTCCCATCCAACTGCATTAGGCACATGATCTTGATGTGGCCATGTTGATTCAAATAAAAGTAAATAAAAAAAGTCTCATGAGTGCCCTTGCCTTATTTTTCTTTTCTTGAAGACAAGAGGATCAACACTTGAAGAGAATCCAAACCTACAAAGTCTGACCTTTTTCTTGTCATCTTCTTCGGTGGGTGTTACATATTTTATCCCAAATCTGAAAACAAAGAATACATTGATATGATTATATGTCAAAATAATATCTTCTTTTTAATTTATGATGAGTTATTATTATTTGATGATATGTTCATAAAACCCACTATGTTGCAGCCTTTTTTTTAAGCTCCTCCACTTCCTTTGTGACACCAGAACCTTCCGAGCCAGGTGCAGTACCAAACCTGAAGTACAAAATGTCGTTTTTATTAAGTAACAACAGTGTTGCAGAAATCAACATCGGTAGCTGATTAAATGCATGACAGCCTCGAACCAATTACGATTACGGTGCTTGGCAGAAATTGGTCATAATCGGTCAAACTCGCGCTTGTCGGTCCTTAGCGGCCTTGGAGGTTCTCGGCGGTCATAGGAAGGAAATATTTAAAAAATTCCAAAAAAATAATTATCAAATATTACAACAAAATTTTAAATTTTTAAATTTTTAAGCTTTCAAATTTTTAAATATTATACTAAAATTTTTAAAATTTCAAAATTTTAAAGTTTAAAATTTCCAAATACTTAATTTTTTAGGAAATATTAATTTTTTAAATAATTTTATTAATAATTTAGGGTCCCCGATTAATACCTGCCGAGTCTGATTAATCGTTTATTGTTAGTCAACCGTCAAGTTAACACCGAACGATTTTTATAAACTTGAGTAACAATAAAAATCGTTAAAAGTACAAAAAATCTAAAATAATAAGCTATTTTTATACAACTTTTACTGACTTTTTGACAAAAACTACTAGTGAAACCACATAGAGGTACGACAGTCAAAATCATCTATATTTTAATAAATCAAGATATTTGTATGCAAAACTGTAGTTAGAAATAGTTACACGGTGGATTATATTTTTAAATAAACATTGAGACATTTATCATAACTCTGTTTTTTTTTTGCTGAAATAGATGTCTTGTATTGATATTCATTACAAATATTGCACATTTTCACTCCCTAATGGGTCCTTAACTCTTTTAGCACTAAAAATTCTAGAAAAGTAAATTTAACCGTGTTAGATTTCACCAAGCTAAATTTGAAAAGGAAGTGAGTGGCTGCTAAAGTAACATGACCACATATTTCCACCTGGATAGAAGAAACTGAGAACATAATAATTCTAACCTGAAAAAATAAAGATAAAAGCACATTAGATAGAAGTTAAATTCAAGTCAACAGAAAGTCAATACACACGGGGTGTATTCTTCCATGTCTTGCCACCACAATTGCATTCTGTCTTAAAAAAATTAAAAATTAATAAATGATAAAAATAAGTTAAAATTGTTACAAGAAGAGACATTTAGAAATACATACATGTTAGAATATACCATTGTCATATGCGTCCATGAAACTTTTTGATGAGACATTATTCTTAACCGTTTGTCACCGATCCATTCTTCCATGTCTTGTATTACGATCAAATAACTATAGAAAAAAATATGCCATATCCAATCAAGTATATGGTAACATACAACTGAATTGTTTAGTATAGTATAAAGAGTACAAACTATATACACATCATTTGAATCTTGCAAAGGAATACCAAGCTGTTAACATCAATGTCTTAAAAGTAAAAGTGTTTTTCTACGTTTTCGGTATACCCTCCTTCGATTCCTTCTGGAAACTCTTCTTCTATTCATGGCTAGAACCTGGGGTGAGTGAGACCAATCGGCCATGGTTTAGCTGCTTCAACCCAACCATGATCCAGTCAGCTATAATACAACAACTAATTTACAATGAAACGACATTCACTCGACTCTTTTGGTGCACAATAGAATCACATGCTTCATCTCCTCTGTACCCAGCCATGTCTGAACCACCACCTGCCCAAAAAATATATACGAATATAATATGTCATTTAAAATAAATATGAGAAAAAATGTATGTTGCAACTGGTAATAAAAGTATATCTATGAGTTTATATTCAAGCAGCAAATCTGGCATTGAAAAGTCAAAATGTACCTCTTGTACTTTGTCTCCAGCTCGAACAACCAATTTGTACTGATTCTTGAACATGGATGCCATATAAACCTGCTAAGAATTCATAAAAGACCCAAATTTATTCAATACCCGATACCTAAAACCAATCAAGGAAGAAAAAAAAGATCACTAGAAATGTTGGGACGGAAGTCTCATACAAACACTTTCTTCTTTAGTTGGACTAGAAAAGAAACAAACCTAAAAGTGCTGTATAAACAAACTAGCAAAGACTGTTTCTTTTTGGGACTGAATAAATGATCTTTTCCCTTTATTCAATTCCCATCCAACTGCATTAGGCACATGATCTTGATGTGGCCATGCTGATTCAAATAAAAGTAAATAAAAAAAGTCTCATGAGTGCCCTTGCCTTATTTTTCTTTTCTTGAAGACAAGAGGATCAACACTTGAAGAGAATCCAAACCTACAAAGTCTGACCTTTTTCTTGTCATCTTCTTCGGTGGGTGTTACATATTTTATCCCAAATCTGAAAACAAAGAACACATTGATATGATTATATGTCAAAATAATATCTTCTTTTTAATTTATGATGAGTTATTATTATTTGATGATATGTTCATAAAAACCACTATGTTGCAGCCTTTTTTTTAAGCTCCTCCACTTCCTTTGTGACACCAGAACCTTCCGAGCCAGGTGCAGTACCAAACCTGAAGTACAAAAAGTCGTTTTTATTAAGTAACAACAGTGTTGCAGAAATCAACATCGGTAGCTGATTAATTGCATGACAGCCTCGAACCAATTACGATTACGGTGCTTGGCAGAAATTGGTCATAATCGGTCAAACTCGGGCTTGTCGGTCCTTAGCGGCCTTGGAGGTCCTCGGCGGTCATAGGCAGGAAATATTTAAAAAATTCCAAAAAAATAATTATCAAATATTACAACAAAGTTTTAAAATTTTAAATTTTTAAGCTTTCAAATTTTTAAATATTATACTAAAATTTTTAAAATTTCAAAATTTTAAAGTTTAAAATTTCCAAATACTTAATTTTTTAGGAAATATTAATTTTTTAAAATAATTTTAATAATAATTTAGGGTCCCCGATTAATCCCTACCGAATTTGATTAATCGTTTATTGTTAGTCAACCGTCAAGCTACCACCGAACGATTTTTACAAACTTGAGTAACAATAAAAATCGTTAAAAGTACAAAAAATCTAAAATAATAAGCTATTTTTATACAACTTTTACTGACTTTTTGACAAAAACTACTAGTGAAACCACATAGAGGTACGACAGTCAAAATCATCTATATTTTAATAAATCAAGATATTTGTATGCAAAACTGTAGTTAGAAATAGTTACACGGTGGATTATATTTTTAAATAAACATAGAGACATCCATAATAACTCTGTTTTTTTTTTTTTTTGCTGAAATAGATGTCTCGTATTGATATTCAATACAAATATTGCACATTTTCACTCCCTAATGGGTCCTTAACTCTTTTAGCACTAATAATTCTAGAAAAGTAAATTTAACTGTGTTAGATTTCACCAACCCAAATTTGAAAAAAGAAGTGAGTGGCTGCTAAAGTAAATGGCCACATATTTCCACCTGGATAGAAACAACTGAGAACATAATAATTCTAACCTGAAAAATTAAAGATAAAAGCACATTAGATAGAAGTTAAATTCAAGTCAACAGAAAGTCAATACACACAGGGTGTATTCTTCCATGTCTTGCCACCACAGTTGCATTGTCTCTTAAAAAAATTAAAAATTAATAAATGATAAAAATAAGTTAAATTGTTACAAGAATAGACATTCAGAAATACATACATGTTAGAATATACCATTGTCATATGCGTCCATGAAACATTTTGATGAGACTTTATTCTTAACCGTTTGTCACCGATCCATTCTTCCATGTCTTGTATTACGATCAAATAACTATAGAAAAAAATATGCCATATCCAATCAAGT
This sequence comes from Lactuca serriola, assembly GCF_051521515.1. Classification (NCBI taxonomy): domain Eukaryota; kingdom Viridiplantae; phylum Streptophyta; class Magnoliopsida; order Asterales; family Asteraceae; genus Lactuca; species Lactuca serriola. The sequence continues at coordinate 356,841,998 of NC_136411.1, forward strand.
ATATGGTAACATACAACTGAATTGTTTAGTATAGTATAAAGAGTACAAACTATATACACATCATTTGAATCTTGCAAAGGAATACCAAGCTGTTAACATCAATGTCTTAAAAGTAAAAGTGTTTTTCTATGTTTTCGGTATACCCTCCTTCGATTCCTTCTGGAAACTCTTCTTCTTCTATTCATGGCTAGAACCTGGGGTGAGTGAGACCAATCGGCCATGGTTTAGCTGCTTCAACCCAACCATGATCCAGTCAGCTATAATACAACAACTAATTTACAATGAAACGACATCCACTCGACTCTTTTGGTGCACAATAGAATCACATGCTTCATCTCCTCTGTACCCAGCCATGTCTGAACCACCACCTGCCCAAAAAATATATACGAATATAATATGTCATTTACAATAAATATGAGAAAAAATGTATGTTGCAACTGGTAATAAAAGTATATCTATGAGTTTATATTCAAGCAGCAAATCTGGCATTGAAAAGTCAAAATGTACCTCTTGTACTTTGTCTCCAGCTCGAACAACCAATTTGTACTGATTCTTGAACATGGATGCCATATAAACCATAAAAGACCCAAATTTATTCAATACCCGATACCTAAAACCAATCAAGGAAGAAAAAAAAAGATCACTAGAAATGTTGGGACGGAAGTCTCATACAAACACTTTCTTCTTTAGTTGGACTAGAAAAGAAACAAACCTAAAAGTGCTATATAAACAAACTAGCAAAGACTGTTGCTTTTTGGGACTGAATAAATGATCTTTTCCCTTTATTCAATTCCCATCCAACTGCATTAGGCACATGATCTTGATGTGGCCATGCTGATTCAAATAAAAGTAAATAAAAAAAGTCTCATGAGTGCCCTTGCCTTATTTTTCTTTTCTTGAAGACAAGAGGATCAACACTTGAAGAGAATCCAAACCTACAAAGTCTGACCTTTTTCTTGTCATCTTCTTCGGTGGGTGTTACATATTTTATCCCAAATCTGAAAACAAAGAATACATTGATATGATTATATGTCAAAATAATATCTTCTTTTTAATTTATGATGAGTTATTATTATTTGATGATATGTTCATAAAAACCACTATGTTGCAGCCTTTTTTTTAAGCTCCTCCACTTCCTTTGTGACACCAGAACCTTCCGAGCCAGGTGCAGTACCAAACCTGAAGTACAAAAAGTCGTTTTTATTAAGTAACAACAGTGTTGCAGAAATCAACATCGGTAGCTGATTAATTGCATGGCAGCCTCGAACCAATTACGATTACGGTGCTTGGCAGAAATTGGTCATAATCGGTCAAACTCGGGCTTGTCGGTCCTTAGCGGCCTTGGAGGTCCTCGGCGGTCATAGGCAGGAAATATTTAAAAAATTCCAAAAAAATAATTATCAAATATTACAACAAAGTTTTAAAATTTTAAATTTTTAAGCTTTCAAATTTTTAAATATTATACTAAAATTTTTAAAATTTCAAAATTTTAAAGTTTAAAATTTCCAAATACTTAATTTTTTAGGAAATATTAATTTTTTAAAATAATTTTAATAATAATTTAGGGTCCCCGATTAATCCCTACCGAATTTGATTAATCGTTTATTGTTAGTCAACCGTCAAGCTACCACCGAACGATTTTTACAAACTTGAGTAACAATAAAAATCGTTAAAAGTACAAAAAATCTAAAATAATAAGCTATTTTTATACAACTTTTACTGACTTTTTGACAAAAACTACTAGTGAAACCACATAGAGGTACGACAGTCAAAATCATCTATATTTTAATAAATCAAGATATTTGTATGCAAAACTGTAGTTAGAAATAGTTACACGGTGGATTATATTTTTAAATAAACATAGAGACATCCATAATAACTCTGTTTTTTTTTTTTTTGCTGAAATAGATGTCTCGTATTGATATTCAATACAAATATTGCACATTTTCACTCCCTAATGGGTCCTTAACTCTTTTAGCACTAATAATTCTAGAAAAGTAAATTTAACTGTGTTAGATTTCACCAACCCAAATTTGAAAAAAGAAGTGAGTGGCTGCTAAAGTAACATGGCCACATATTTCCACCTGGATAGAAGCAACTGAGAACATAATAATTCTAACCTGAAAAAATAAAGATAAAAGCACATTAGATAGAAGTTAAATTCAAGTCAACAGAAAGTCAATACACACAGGGTGTATTCTTCCATGTCTTGCCACCACAATTGCATTGTCTCTTAAAAAAATTAAAAATTAATAAATGATAAAAATAAGTTAAAATTGTTACAAGAATAGACATTCAGAAATACATACATGTTAGAATATACCATTGTCATATGCGTCCATGAAACATTTTGATGAGACGTTATTCTTAACCGTTTGTCACCGATCCATTCTTCGATGTCTTGTATTACGATCAAATAACTATAGAAAAAAATATGCCATATCCAATCAAGTATATGGTAACATACAACTGAATTGTTTAGTATAGTATAAAGAGTACAAACTATATACACATCATTTGAATCTTGCAAAGGAATACCAAGCTGTTAACATCAATGTCTTAAAAGTAAAAGTGTTTTTCTATGTTTTCGGTATACCCTCCTTCGATTCCTTCTGGAAACTCTTCTTCTTCTATTCATGGCTAGAACCTGGGGTGAGTGAGACCAATCGGCCATGGTTTAGCTGCTTCAACCCAACCATGATCCAGTCAGCTATAATACAACAACTAATTTACAATGAAACGACATTCACTCGACTCTTTTGGTGCACAATAGAATCACATGCTTCATCTCCTCTGTACCCAGCCATGTCTGAACCACCACCTGCCCAAAAAATATATACGAATATAATATGTCATTTAAAATAAATATGAGAAAAAATGTATGTTGCAACTGGTAATAAAAGTATATCTATGAGTTTATATTCAAGCAGCAAATCTGGCATTGAAAAGTCAAAATGTACCTCTTGTACTTTGTCTCCAGCTCGAACAACCAATTTGTACTGATTCTTGAACATGGATGCCATATAAACCATAAAAGACCCAAATTTATTCAATACCCGATACCTAAAACCAATCAAGGAAGAAAAAAAAGATCACTAGAAATGTTGGGACGGAAGTCTCATACAAACACTTTCTTCTTTAGTTGGACTAGAAAAGAAACAAACCTAAAAGTGCTATATAAACAAACTAGCAAAGACTGTTTCTTTTTGGGACTGAATAAATGATCTTTTCCCTTTATTCAATTCCCATCCAACTGCATTAGGCACATGATCTTGATGTGGCCATGTTGATTCAAATAAAAGTAAATAAAAAAAGTCTCATGAGTGCCCTTGCCTTATTTTTCTTTTCTTGAAGACAAGAGGATCAACACTTGAAGAGAATCCAAACCTACAAAGTCTGACCTTTTTCTTGTCATCTTCTTCGGTGGGTGTTACATATTTTATCCCAAATCTGAAAACAAAGAATACATTGATATGATTATATGTCAAAATAATATCTTCTTTTTAATTTATGATGAGTTATTATTATTTGATGATATGTTCATAAAAACCACTATGTTGCAGCCTTTTTTTTCAGCTCCTCCACTTCCTTTGTGACACCAGAACCTTCCGAGCCAGGTGCAGTACCAAACCTGAAGTACAAAAAGTCGTTTTTATTAAGTAACAACTGTGTTGCAGAAATCAACATCGGTAGCTGATTAATTGCATGACAGCCTCGAACAAATTACGATTACGGTGCTTGGCAGAAATTGGTCATAATCGGTCAACTCGGGCTTGTCGGTCCTTAGCGGCCTTGGCGGTCCTCGGCGGTCATAGGCAGGAAATATTTAAAAAATTCCAAAAAAATAATTATCAAATATTACAACAAAGTTTTAAATTTTTAAATTTTTAAGCTTTCAAATTTTTAAATATTATACTAAAATTTCAAAATTTTAAAGTTTAAAATTTCCAAATACTTAATTTTTTAGGAAATATTAATTTTTTTATATAATTTTAATAATAATTTAGGGTCCCCGATTAATCCCTACCGAATTTGATTAATCGTTTATTGTTAGTCAACCGTCAAGCTACCACCGAACGATTTTTACAAACTTGAGTAACAATAAAAATCGTTAAAAGTACAAAAAATCTAAAATAATAAGCTATTTTTATACAACTTTTACTGACTTTTTGACAAAAACTACTAGTGAAACCACATAGAGGTACGACAGTCAAAATCATCTATATTTTAATAAATCAAGATATTTGTATGCAAAACTGTAGTTAGAAATAGTTACACGGTGGATTATATTTTTAAATAAACATAGAGACATCCATAATAACTCTGTTTTTTTTTTTTTTTTTTGCTGAAATAGATGTCTCGTATTGATATTCAATACAAATATTGCACATTTTCACTCCCTAATGGGTCCTTAACTATTTTAGCACTAATAATTCTAGAAAAGTAAATTTAACTGTGCTAGATTTCACCAACCCAAATTTGAAAAAAGAAGTGAGTGGCTGCTAAAGTAACATGGCCACATATTTCCACCTGGATAGAAGCAACTGAGAACATAATAATTCTAACCTGAAAAAATAAAGATAAAAGCACATTAGATAGAAGTTAAATTTAAGTCAACAGAAAGTCAATACACACAGGGTGTATTCTTCCATTTCTTGCCACCACAATTGCATTGTCTCTTAAAAAAATTAAAAATTAATAAATGATAAAAATAAGTTAAAATTGTTACAAGAATCGACATTTAGAAATACATACATGTTAGAATATACCATTGTCATATGCGTCCATGAAACATTTTGATGAGACATTATTCTTAACCGTTTGTCACCGATCCATTCTTCCATGTCTTGTATTACGATCAAATAACTATAGAAAAAAATATGCCATATCCAATCAAGTATATGGTAACATACAACTGAATTGTTTAGTATAGTATAAAGAGTACAAACTATATACACATCATTTGAATCTTGCAAAGGAATACCAAGCTGTTAACATCAATGTCTTAAAAGTAAAAGTGTTTTTCTACGTTTTCGGTATACCCTCCTTCGATTCCTTCTGGAAACTCTTCTTCTTCTATTCATGGCTAGAACCTGGGGTGAGTGAGACCAATCGGCCATGGTTTAGCTGCTTCAACCCAACCATGATCCAGTCAGCTATAATACAACAACTAATTTACAATGAAACGACATCCACTCGACTCTTTTGGTGCACAATAGAATCACATGCTTCATCTCCTCTGTACCCAGCCATGTCTGAACCACCACCTGCCCAAAAAATATATACGAATATAATATGTCATTTACAATAAATATGAGAAAAAATGTATGTTGCAACTGGTAATAAAAGTATATCTATGAGTTTATATTCAAGCAGCAAATCTGGCATTCAAAAGTCAAAATGTACCTCTTGTACTTTGTCTCCAGCTCGAACAACCAATTTGTACTGATTCTTGAACATGGATGCCATATAAACCTGCTAAGAATTCATAAAAGACCCAAATTTATTCAATACCCGATACCTAAAACCAATCAAGGAAGAAAAAAAAGATCACCAGAAATGTTGGGACGGAAGTCTCATACAAACAATTTCTTCTTTATTTGGACTAGAAAAGAAACAAACCTAAAAGTGCTATATAAACAAACTAGCAAAGACTGTTTCTTTTTGGGACTGAATAAATGATCTTTTCCCTTTATTCAATTCCCATCCAACTGCATTAGGCACATGATCTTGATATGGCCATGCTGATTCAAATAAAAGTAAATAAAAAAAGTCTCATGAGTGCCCTTGCCTTATTTTTCTTTTCTTGAAGACAAGAGGATCAACACTTGAAGAGAATCCAAACCTACAAAGTCTGACCTTTTTCTTGTCATCTTCTTCGGTGGGTGTTACATATTTTATCCCAAATCTGAAAACAAAGAATACATTGATATGATTATATGTCAAAATAATATCTTCTTTTTAATTTATGATGAGTTATTATGATTTGATGATATGTTCATAAAAACCACTATGTTGCAGCCTTTTTTTTAAGCTCCTCCACTTCCTTTGTGACACCAGAACCTTCCGAGCCAGGTGCAGTACCAAACCTGAAGTACAAAAAGTCGTTTTTATTAAGTAACAACAGTGTTGCAGAAATCAACATCGGTAGCTGATTAATTGCATGGCAGCCTCGAACCAATTACGATTACGGTGCTTGGCAGAAATTGGTCATAATCGGTCAAACTCGGGCTTGTCGGTCCTTAGCGGCCTTGGAGGTCCTCGGCGGTCATAGGCAGGAAATATTTAAAAAATTCCAAAAAAAATAATTATCAAATATTACAACAAAGTTTTAAATTTTTAAATTTTTAAGCTTTCAAATTTTTAAATATTATACTAAAATTTTTAAAATTTCAAAATTTTATAGTTTAAAATTTCCAAATACTTAATTTTTTAGGAAATATTAATTTTTTAAATAATTTTATTAATAATTTAGGGTCCCCTATTAATCCCTACCGAATCTGATTAATCGTTTATTGTTAGTCAACCGTCAACCTACCACCGAACGATTTTTACAAACTTGAGTAACAATAAAAATCGTTAAAAGTACAAGAAATTTTAAATAATAAGCTATTTTTATACAACTTTTACTTACTTTTTGACAAAAACTACTAGTGAAACCACATAGAGGTACGACAGTCAAAATCATCTATATTTTAATAAATCAAGATTTGTATGCAAAACTGTAGTTATAAATAGTTACACGGTGGATTATATTTTCAAATAAACATAGAGACATCTATCATAACTCTGTTTTTTTTTGCTGAAATAGATGTCTTGTATTGATATTCATTACAAATATTGCACATTTTCACTCCCTAATGGGTCCTTAACTCTTTTAGCACTAAAAATTCTAGAAAAGTAAATTTAACCGTGTTAGATTTCACCAAGCCAAATTTGAAAAGGAAGTGAGTGGCTGCTAAAGTAACATGACCACATATTTCCACCTGGATAGAAGAAACTGAGAACATAATAATTCTAACCTGAAAAAATAAAGATAAAAGCACATTAGATAGAAGTTAAATTCAAGTCAACAGAAAGTCAATACACACGGGGTGTATTCTTCCATGTCTTGCCACCACAATTGCATTCTGTCTTAAAAAAATTAAAAATTAATAAATGATAAAAATAAGTTAAAATTGTTACAAGAAGAGACATTTAGAAATACATACATGTTAGAATATACCATTGTCATATGCGTCCATGATACTTTTTGATGAGACATTATTCTTAACCGTTTGTCACCGATCCATTCTTCCATGTCTTGTATTATGATCAAATAACTATAGAAAAAAATATGCCATATCCAATCAAGTATATGGTAACATACAACTGAATTGTTTAGTATAGTATAAAGAGTACAAACTATATACACATCATTTGAATCTTGCAAAGGAATACCAAGCTGTTAACATCAATGTCTTAAAAGTAAAAGTGTTTTTCTATGTTTTCTGTATACCCTCCTTCGATTCCTTCTGGAAACTCTTCTTCTTCTATTCATGGCTAGAACCTGGGGTGAGTGAGACCAATCGGCCATGGTTTAGCTGCTTCAACCCAACCATGATCCAGTCAGCTATAATACAACAACTAATTTACAATGAAACGACATCCACTCGACTCTTTTGGTGCACAATAGAATCACATGCTTCATCTCCTCTGTACCCAGCCATGTCTGAACCACCACCTGCCCAAAAAATATATACGAATATAATATGTCATTTACAATAAATATGAGAAAAAATGTATGTTGCAACTGGTAATAAAAGTATATCTATGAGTTTATATTCAAGCAGCAAATCTGGCATTGAAAAGTCAAAATGTACCTCTTGTACTTTGTCTCCAGCTCGAACAACCAATTTGTACTGATTCTTGAACATGGATGCCATATAAACCTGCTAAGAATTCATAAAAGACCCAAATTTATTCAATACCCGATACCTAAAACCAATCAAGGAAGAAAAAAAAGATCACCAGAAATGTTGGGACGGAAGTCTCATACAAACACTTTCTTCTTTATTTGGACTAGAAAAGAAACAAACCTAAAAGTGCTATATAAACAAACTAGCAAAGACTGTTTCTTTTTGGGACTGAATAAATGATCTTTTCCCTTTATTCAATTCCCATCCAACTGCATTAGGCACATGATCTTGATGTGGCCATGCTGATTCAAATAAAAGTAAATAAAAAAAGTCTCATGAGTGCCCTTGCCTTATTTTTCTTTTCTTGAAGACAAGAGGATCAACACTTGAAGAGAATCCAAACCTACAAAGTCTGACCTTTTTCTTGTCATCTTCTTCGGTGGGTGTTACATATTTTATCCCAAATCTGAAAACAAAGAATACATTGATATGATTATATGTCAAAATAATATCTTCTTTTTAATTTATGATGAGTTATTATTATTTGATGATATGTTCATAAAAACCACTATGTTGCAGCCTTTTTTTTCAGCTCCTCCACTTCCTTTGTGACACCAGAACCTTCCGAGCCAGGTGCAGTACCAAACCTGAAGTACAAAAAGTCGTTTTTATTAAGTAACAACAGTGTTGCAGAAATCAACATCGGTAGCTGATTAATTGCATGACAGCCTCGAACCAATTACGATTACGGTGCTTGGCAGAAATTGGTCATAATCGGTCAAACTCGGGCTTGTCGGTCCTTAGCGGCCTTGGCGGTCCTCGGCGGTCATAGGCAGGAAATATTTAAAAAATTCCAAAAAAATAATTATCAAATATTACAACAAAGTTTTAAAATTTTAAATTTTTAAGCTTTCAAATTTTTAAATATTATACTAAAATTTCAAAATTTTAAAGTTTAAAATTTCCAAATACTTAATTTTTTAGGAAATATTAATTTTTTAAATAATTTTAATAATAATTTAGGTTCCCCGATTAATCCCTACCGAATCTGATTAATCGTTTATTGTTAGTCAACCGTCAAGCTACCACCGAACGATTTTTACAAACTTGAGTAACAATAAAAATCGTTAAAAGTACAAGAAATTTTAAATAATAAGCAATTTTTATACAACTTTTACTGACTTTTTGACAAAAACTACTAGTGAAACCACATAGAGGTACGACAGTCAAAATCATCTATATTTTAATAAATCAAGATTTGTATGCAAAACTGTAGTTATAAATAGGTACACGGTGGATTATATTTTCAAATAAACATAGAGACATCTATCATAACTCTGTTTTTTTTTTGCTGAAATAGATGTCTTGTATTGATATTCATTACAAATATTGCACATTTTCACTCCCTAATGGGTCCTTAACTCTTTTAGCACTAAAAATTCTAGAAAAGTAAATTTAACCGTGTTAGATTTCACCAAGCCAAATTTGAAAAGGAAGTGAGTGGCTGCTAAAGTAACATGACCACATATTTCCACCTGGATAGAAGAAACTGAGAACATAATAATTCTAACCTGAAAAAATAAAGATAAAAGCACATTAGATAGAAGTTAAATTCAAGTCAACAGAAAGTCAATACACACGGGGTGTATTCTTCCATGTCTTGCCACCACAATTGCATTCTGTCTTAAAAAAATTAAAAATTAATAAATGATAAAAATAAGTTAAAATTGTTACAAGAAGAGACATTTAGAAATACATACATGTTAGAATATACCATTGTCATATGCGTCCATGATACTTTTTGATGAGACATTATTCTTAACCGTTTGTCACCGATCCATTCTTCCATGTCTTGTATTATGATCAAATAACTATAGAAAAAAATATGCCATATCCAATCAAGTATATGGTAACATACAACTGAATTGTTTAGTATAGTATAAAGAGTACAAACTATATACACATCATTTGAATCTTGCAAAGGAATACCAAGCTGTTAACATCAATGTCTTAAAAGTAAAAGTGTTTTTCTATGTTTTCTGTATACCCTCCTTCGATTCCTTCTGGAAACTCTTCTTCTTCTATTCATGGCTAGAACCTGGGGTGAGTGAGACCAATCGGCCATGGTTTAGCTGCTTCAACCCAACCATGATCCAGTCAGCTATAATACAACAACTAATTTACAATGAAACGACATCCACTCGACTCTTTTGGTGCACAATAGAATCACATGCTTCATCTCCTCTGTACCCAGCCATGTCTGAACCACCACCTGCCCAAAAAATATATACGAATATAATATGTCATTTACAATAAATATGAGAAAAAATGTATGTTGCAACTGGTAATAAAAGTATATCTATGAGTTTATATTCAAGCAGCAAATCTGGCATTGAAAAGTCAAAATGTACCTCTTGTACTTTGTCTCCAGCTCGAACAACCAATTTGTACTGATTCTTGAACATGGATGCCATATAAACCTGCTAAGAATTCATAAAAGACCCAAATTTATTCAATACCCGATACCTAAAACCAATCAAGGAAGAAAAAAAAGATCACCAGAAATGTTGGGACGGAAGTCTCATACAAACACTTTCTTCTTTATTTGGACTAGAAAAGAAACAAACCTAAAAGTGCTATATAAACAAACTAGCAAAGACTGTTTCTTTTTGGGACTGAATAAATGATCTTTTCCCTTTATTCAATTCCCATCCAACTGCATTAGGCACATGATCTTGATGTGGCCATGCTGATTCAAATAAAAGTAAATAAAAAAAGTCTCATGAGTGCCCTTGCCTTATTTTTCTTTTCTTGAAGACAAGAGGATCAACACTTGAAGAGAATCCAAACCTACAAAGTCTGACCTTTTTCTTGTCATCTTCTTCGGTGGGTGTTACATATTTTATCCCAAATCTGAAAACAAAGAATACATTGATATGATTATATGTCAAAATAATATCTTCTTTTTAATTTATGATGAGTTATTATTATTTGATGATATGTTCATAAAAACCACTATGTTGCAGCCTTTTTTTTAAGCTCCTCCACTTCCTTTGTGACACCAGAACCTTCCGAGCCAGGTGCAGTACCAAACCTGAAGTACAAAAAGTCGTTTTTATTAAGTAACAACAGTGTTGCAGAAATCAACATCGGTAGCTGATTAATTGCATGACAGCCTCGAACCAATTACGATTACGGTGCTTGGCAGAAATTGGTCATAATCGGTCAAACTCGGGCTTGTCGGTCCTTAGCGGCCTTGGAGGTCCTCGGCGGTCATAGGCAGGAAATATTTAAAAAATTCCAAAAAAAATAATTATCAAATATTACAACAAAGTTTTAAATTTTTAAATTTTTAAGCTTTCAAATTTTTAAATATTATACTAAAATTTTTAAAATTTCAAAATTTTATAGTTTAAAATTTCCAAATACTTAATTTTTTAGGAAATATTAATTTTTTAAATAATTTTATTAATAATTTAGGGTCCCCTATTAATCCCTACCGAATCTGATTAATCGTTTATTGTTAGTCAACCGTCAACCTACCACCGAACGATTTTTACAAACTTGAGTAACAATAAAAATCGTTAAAAGTACAAGAAATTTTAAATAATAAGCTATTTTTATACAACTTTTACTTACTTTTTGACAAAAACTACTAGTGAAACCACATAGAGGTACGACAGTCAAAATCATCTATATTTTAATAAATCAAGATTTGTATGCAAAACTGTAGTTATAAATAGTTACACGGTGGATTATATTTTCAAATAAACATAGAGACATCTATCATAACTCTGTTTTTTTTTGCTGAAATAGATGTCTTGTATTGATATTCATTACAAATATTGCACATTTTCACTCCCTAATGGGTCCTTAACTCTTTTAGCACTAAAAATTCTAGAAAAGTAAATTTAACCGTGTTAGATTTCACCAAGCCAAATTTGAAAAGGAAGTGAGTGGCTGCTAAAGTAACATGACCACATATTTCCACCTGGATAGAAGAAACTGAGAACATAATAATTCTAACCTGAAAAAATAAAGATAAAAGCACATTAGATAGAAGTTAAATTCAAGTCAACAGAAAGTCAATACACACGGGGTGTATTCTTCCATGTCTTGCCACCACAATTGCATTCTGTCTTAAAAAAATTAAAAATTAATAAATGATAAAAATAAGTTAAAATTGTTACAAGAAGAGACATTTAGAAATACATACATGTTAGAATATACCATTGTCATATGCGTCCATGATACTTTTTGATGAGACATTATTCTTAACCGTTTGTCACCGATCCATTCTTCCATGTCTTGTATTATGATCAAATAACTATAGAAAAAAATATGCCATATCCAATCAAGTATATGGTAACATACAACTGAATTGTTTAGTATAGTATAAAGAGTACAAACTATATACACATCATTTGAATCTTGCAAAGGAATACCAAGCTGTTAACATCAATGTCTTAAAAGTAAAAGTGTTTTTCTATGTTTTCTGTATACCCTCCTTCGATTCCTTCTGGAAACTCTTCTTCTTCTATTCATGGCTAGAACCTGGGGTGAGTGAGACCAATCGGCCATGGTTTAGCTGCTTCAACCCAACCATGATCCAGTCAGCTATAATACAACAACTAATTTACAATGAAACGACATCCACTCGACTCTTTTGGTGCACAATAGAATCACATGCTTCATCTCCTCTGTACCCAGCCATGTCTGAACCACCACCTGCCCAAAAAATATATACGAATATAATATGTCATTTACAATAAATATGAGAAAAAATGTATGTTGCAACTGGTAATAAAAGTATATCTATGAGTTTATATTCAAGCAGCAAATCTGGCATTGAAAAGTCAAAATGTACCTCTTGTACTTTGTCTCCAGCTCGAACAACCAATTTGTACTGATTCTTGAACATGGATGCCATATAAACCTGCTAAGAATTCATAAAAGACCCAAATTTATTCAATACCCGATACCTAAAACCAATCAAGGAAGAAAAAAAAGATCACCAGAAATGTTGGGACGGAAGTCTCATACAAACACTTTCTTCTTTATTTGGACTAGAAAAGAAACAAACCTAAAAGTGCTATATAAACAAACTAGCAAAGACTGTTTCTTTTTGGGACTGAATAAATGATCTTTTCCCTTTATTCAATTCCCATCCAACTGCATTAGGCACATGATCTTGATGTGGCCATGCTGATTCAAATAAAAGTAAATAAAAAAAGTCTCATGAGTGCCCTTGCCTTATTTTTCTTTTCTTGAAGACAAGAGGATCAACACTTGAAGAGAATCCAAACCTACAAAGTCTGACCTTTTTCTTGTCATCTTCTTCGGTGGGTGTTACATATTTTATCCCAAATCTGAAAACAAAGAATACATTGATATGATTATATGTCAAAATAATATCTTCTTTTTAATTTATGATGAGTTATTATTATTTGATGATATGTTCATAAAAACCACTATGTTGCAGCCTTTTTTTTCAGCTCCTCCACTTCCTTTGTGACACCAGAACCTTCCGAGCCAGGTGCAGTACCAAACCTGAAGTACAAAAAGTCGTTTTTATTAAGTAACAACAGTGTTGCAGAAATCAACATCGGTAGCTGATTAATTGCATGACAGCCTCGAACCAATTACGATTACGGTGCTTGGCAGAAATTGGTCATAATCGGTCAAACTCGGGCTTGTCGGTCCTTAGCGGCCTTGGCGGTCCTCGGCGGTCATAGGCAGGAAATATTTAAAAAATTCCAAAAAAATAATTATCAAATATTACAACAAAGTTTTAAAATTTTAAATTTTTAAGCTTTCAAATTTTTAAATATTATACTAAAATTTCAAAATTTTAAAGTTTAAAATTTCCAAATACTTAATTTTTTAGGAAATATTAATTTTTTAAATAATTTTAATAATAATTTAGGTTCCCCGATTAATCCCTACCGAATCTGATTAATCGTTTATTGTTAGTCAACCGTCAAGCTACCACCGAACGATTTTTACAAACTTGAGTAACAATAAAAATCGTTAAAAGTACAAGAAATTTTAAATAATAAGCAATTTTTATACAACTTTTACTGACTTTTTGACAAAAACTACTAGTGAAACCACATAGAGGTACGACAGTCAAAATCGTCTATATTTTAATAAATCAAGATTTGTATGCAAAACTGTAGTTAGAAATAGTTACACGGTGGATTATATTTTTAAATAAACATAGAGACATCTATCATAACTCTGTTTTTTTTTTTTTTTTGCTGAAATAGATGTCTCGTATTGATATTCAATACAAATATTGCACATTTTCACTCCCTAATGGGTCCTTAACTCTTTTAGCACAAAAAATTACAGAAAAGTAAATTTAACCGTGTTAGATTTCACCAAGCCGAATTTGAAAAGGAAGTGAGTGGCTGCTAAAGTAACATGACCACATATTTCCACCTGGATAGAAGAAACTGAGAACATAATAATTCTAACCTGAAAAAATAAAGATAAAAGCACATTAGATAGAAGTTAAATTCAAGTCAACAGAAAGTCAATACACACGGGGTGTATTCTTCCATGTCTTGCCACCACAATTGCATTCTGTCTTAAAAAAATTAAAAATTAATAAATGATAAAAATAAGTTAAAATTGTTACAAGAATAGACATTTAGAAATACATACATGTTAGAATATACCATTGTCATATGCGTCCATGAAACATTTTGATGAGACATTATTCTTAACCGTTTGTCACCGATCCATTCTTCCATGTCTTGTATTACGATCAAATAACTATAGAAAAAAATATGCCATATCCAATCAAGTATATGGTAACATACAACTGAATTGTTTAGTATAGTATAAAGAGTACAAACTATATACACATCATTTGAATCTTGCAAAGGAATACCAAGCTGTTAACATCAATGTCTTAAAAGTAAAAGTGTTTTTCTACGTTTTCGGTATACCCTCCTTCGATTCCTTCTGGAAACTCTTCTTCTTCTATTCATGGCTAGAACCTGGGGTGAGTGAGACCAATCGGCCATGGTTTAGCTGCTTCAACCCAACCATGATCCAGTCAGCTATAATACAACAACTAATTTACAATGAAACGACATCCACTCGACTCTTTTGGTGCACAATAGAATCACATGCTTCATCTCCTCTGTACCCAGCCATGTCTGAACCACCACCTGCCCAAAAAATATATACGAATATAATATGTCATTTACAATAAATATGAGAAAAAATGTATGTTGCAACTGGTAATAAAAGTATATCTATGAGTTTATATTCAAGCAGCAAATCTGGCATTCAAAAGTCAAAATGTACCTCTTGTACTTTGTCTCCAGCTCGAACAACCAATTTGTACTGATTCTTGAACATGGATGCCATATAAACCTGCTAAGAATTCATAAAAGACCCAAATTTATTCAATACCCGATACCTAAAACCAAATTTAGGAAGAAAAAAAAGATCACCAGAAATGTTGGGACGGAAGTCTCATACAAACACTTTCTTCTTTATTTGGACTAGAAAAGAAACAAACCTAAAAGTGCTATATAAACAAACTAGCAAAGACTGTTTCTTTTTGGGACTGAATAAATGATCTTTTCCCTTTATTCAATTCCCATCCAACTGCATTAGGCACATGATCTTGATGTGGCCATGCTGATTCAAATAAAAGTAAATAAAAAAAGTCTCATGAGTGCCCTTGCCTTATTTTTCTTTTCTGGAAGACAAGAGGATCAACACTTGAAGAGAATCCAAACCTACAAAGTCTGACCTTTTTCTTGTCATCTTCTTCGGTGGGTGTTACATATTTTATCCCAAATCTGAAAACAAAGAATACATTGATATGATTATATGTCAAAATAATATCTTCTTTTTAATTTATGATGAGTTATTATTATTTGATGATATGTTCATAAAAACCACTATGTTGCAGCCTTTTTTTTCAGCTCCTCCACTTCCTTTGTGATTCCAGAACCTTCCGAGAGCCAGGTGAAGTACCAAACCTGAAGTACAAAAAGTCGTTTTTATTAAGTAACAACAGTGTTACAGAAATCAACATCGGTAGCTGATTAATTGCATGACAGCCTCGAACCAATTACGATTACGGTGCTTGGCAGAAATTGGTCATAATCGGTCAAACTCGGGCTTGTCGGTCCTTAGCGGCCTTGGAGGTCCTCGGCGGTCATAGGCAGGAAATATTTAAAAAATTCCAAAAAAATAATTATCAAATATTACAACAAAGTTTTAAATTTTTAAATTTTTAAGCTTTCAAATTTTTAAATATTATACTAAATTTTTAAAATTTCAAAATTTTAAAGTTTAAAATTTCCAAATACTTAATTTTTTAGGAAATATTAATTTTTTAAATAATTTTATTAATAATTTAGGGTCCCCTTTTAATCCCTACCGAGTCTGATTAATCGTTTATTGTTAGTCAACCGTCAAGCTATCACCGAACGATTTTTACAAACTTGAGTAACAATAAAAATCGTTAAAAGTACAAGAAATTTAAAATAATAAGCTATTTTTATACAACTTTTACTGACTTTTTGACAAAAACTACTAGTGAAACCACATAGAGGTACTACAGTCAAAATCTTCTATATTTTAATAAATCAAGATATTTGTATGCAAAACTGTAGTTAGAAATAGTTACACGGTGGATTATATTTTTAAATAAACATAGAGACATCTATCATAACTCTGTTTTTTTTTTTTTGCTGAAATAGATGTCTTGTATTGATATTCAATACAAATATTGCACATTTTCACACCCTAATGTGTCCTTAACTCTTTTAGCACTAAAAATTCCAGAAAAGTTAATTTAACCGTGTTAGATTTCACCAAGCCAAATTTAAAAAGGAAGTGAGTGGCTGCTAAAGTAACATGACCACATATTTCCACCTGGATAGAAGAAACTGAGAACATAATAATTCTAACCTGAAAAAATAAAGATAAAAGCACATTAGATAGAAGTTAAATTCAAGTCAACAGAAAGTCAATACACACGGGGTGTATTCTTCCATGTCTTGCCACCACAATTGCATTCTGTCTTAAAAAAATTAAAAATTAATAAATGATAAAAATAAGTTAAAATTGTTACAAGAGTAGACATTTAGAAATACATACATGTTAGAATATACCATTGTCATATGCGTCCATGAAACATTTTGATGAGACATTATTCTTAACCGTTTGTCACCGATCCATTCTTCCATGTCTTGTATTACGATCAAATAACTATAGAAAAAAATATGCCATATCCAATCAAGTATATGGTAACATACAACTGAATTGTTTAGTATAGTATAAAGAGTACAAACTATATACACATCATTTGAATCTTGCAAAGGAATACCAAGCTGTTAACATCAATGTCTTAAAAGTAAAAGTGTTTTTCTATGTTTTCGGTATACCCTCCTTCGATTCCTTCTGGAAACTCTTCTTCTTCTATTCATGGCTAGAACCTGGGGTGAGTGAGACCAATCGGCCATGGTTTAGCTGCTTCAACCCAACCATGATCCAGTCAGCTATAATACAACAACTAATTTACAATGAAACGACATTCACTCGACTCTTTTGGTGAACAATAGAATCACATGCTTCATCTCCTCTGTACCCAGCCATGTCTGAACCACCACCTGCCCAAAAAATATATACGAATATAATATGTCATTTACAATAAATATGAGAAAAAATGTATGTTGCGACTGTTAATAAAAGTATATCTATGAGTTTATATTCAAGCAGCAAATCTGGCATTGAAAAGTCAAAATGTACCTCTTGTACTTTGTCTCCAGCTCGAACAACCAATTTGTACTGATTCTTGAACATGGATGCCATATAAACCTGCTAAGAATTCATAAAAGACCCAAATTTATTCAATACCCGATACCTAAAACCAATCAAGGAAGAAAAAAAAGATCACCAGAAATGTTGGGACGGAAGTCTCATACAAACACTTTCTTCTTTATTTGGTCTAGAAAAGAAACAAACCTAAAAGTGCTATATAAACAAACTCGCAAAGACTGTTTCTTTTTGGGACTGAATAAATGATCTTTTCCCTTTATTCAATTCCCATCCAACTGCATTAGGCACATGATCTTGATGTGGCCATGCTGATTCAAATAAAAGTAAAAAAAAAAAGTCTCATGAGTGCCCTTGCCTTATTTTTCTTTTCTTGAAGACAAGAGGATCAACACTTGAAGAGAATCCAAACCTACAAAGTCTGACCTTTTTCTTGTCATCTTCTTCGGTGGGTGTTACATATTTTATCCCAAATCTGAAAACAAAGAATACATTGATATGATTATATGTCAAAATAATATCTTCTTTTTAATTTATGATGAGTTATTATTATTTGATGATATGTTCATAAAAACCACTATGTTGCAGCCTTTTTTTTCAGCTCCTCCACTTCCTTTGTGATTCCAGAACCTTCCGAGAGCCAGGTGCAGTACCAAACCTGAAGTACAAAAAGTCGTTTTTATTAAGTAACAACAGTGTTACAGAAATCAACATCGGTAGCTGATTAATTGCATGACAGCCTCGAACCAATTACGATTACGGTGCTTGGCAGAAATTGGTCATAATCGGTCAAACTCGGGCTTGTCGATCCTTAGCGGCCTTGGCGGTCCTCGGCGGTCATAGGCAGGATATATTTAAAAAATTCCAAAAAAATAATTATCAAATATTACAACAAAATTTTAAATTTTTAAATTTTTAAGCTTTCAAATTTTTAAATATTATACTAAAATTTTTAAAATTTCAAAATTTTAAAGTTTAAAATTTCCAAATACTTAATTTTTTAGGAAATATTAATTTTTTAAATAATTTTATTAATAATTTAGGGTCCCCGATTAATCGCTGCCGAGTCTGATTAATCGTTTATTGTTAGTCAACCGTCAAGCTACCACCGAACGATTTTTACAAACTTGAGTAACAATAAAAATCGTTAAAAGTACAAAAAATCTAAAATAATAAGCTATTTTTATACAACTTTTATTGACTTTTTGACAAAAACTACTAGTGAAACCACATAGAGGTACGACAGTCAAAATCATCTATATTTTAATAAATCAAGATATTTGTATGCAAAACTGTAGTTAGAAATAGTTACACGGTGGATTATATTTTTAAATAAACATAGAGACATCTATCATAACTCTGTTTTTTTTTTTTTGCTGAAATAGATGTCTTGTATTGATATTCAACACAAATATTGCACATTTTCACTCCCTAATGGGTCCTTAACTCTTTTAGCACTAAAAATTCCAGAAAAGTTAATTTAACCGTGTTACATTTCACCAAGCCAAATTTAAAAAGGAAGTGAGTGGCTGCTAAAGTAACATGACCACATATTTCCACCTGGATAGAAGAAACTGAGAACATAATAATTCTAACCTGAAAAAATAAAGATAAAAGCACATTAGATAGAAGTTAAATTCAAGTCAACAGAAAGTCAATACTCACGGGGTGTATTCTTCCATGTCTTGCCACCACAATTGCATTCTGTCTTAAAAAGATTAAAAATTAATAAATGATAAAAATAAGTTAAAATTGTTACAAGAATAGACATTTAGAAATACATACATGTTAGAATATACCATTGTCATATGCGTCCATGAAACATTTTGATGAGACATTATTCTTAACCGTTTGTCACCGATCCATTCTTCCATGTCTTGTATTACGATCAAATAACTATAGAAAAAAATATGCCATATCCAATCAAGTATATGGTAACATACAACTGAATTGTTTAGTATAGTATAAAGAGTACAAACTATATACACATCATTTGAATCTTGCAAAGGAATACCAAGCTGTTAACATCAATGTCTTAAAAGTAAAGGTGTTTTTCTACGTTTTCGGTATACCCTCCTTCGATTCCTTCTGGAAACTCTTCTTCTTCTATTCATGGCTAGAACCTGGGGTGAGTGAGACCAATCGGCCATGGTTTAGCTGCTTCAACCCAACCATGATCCAGTCAGCTATAATACAACAACTAATTTACAATGAAACGACATCCACTCGACTCTTTTGGTGCACAATAGAATCACATGCTTCATCTCCTCTGTACCCAGCCATGTCTGAACCACCACCTGCCCAAAAAATATATACGAATATAATATGTCATTTACAATAAATATGAGAAAAAATGTATGTTGCAACTGGTAATAAAAGTATATCTATGAGTTTATATTCAAGCAGCAAATCTGGCATTGAAAAGTCAAAATGTACCTCTTGTACTTTGTCTCCAGCTCAAAAAACCAATTTGTACTGATTCTTGAACATGGATGCCATATAAACCTGCTAAGAATTCATAAAAGACCCAAATTTATTCAATACCCGATACCTAAAACCAATCAAGGAAGAAAAAAAAGATCACCAGAAATGTTGGGACGGAAGTCTCATACAAACACTTTCTTCTTTAGTTGGACTAGAAAAGAAACAAACCTAAAAGTGCTATATAAACAAACTAGCAAAGACTGTTTCTTTTTGGGACTGAATAAATGATCTTTTCCCTTTATTCAATTCCCATCCAACTGCATTAGGCACATGATCTTGATGTGGCCATGCTGATTCAAATAAAAGTAAAAAAAAAAGTCTCATGAGTGCCCTTGCCTTATTTTTCTTTTCTTGAAGACAAGAGGATCAACACTTGAAGAGAATCCAAACCTACAAAGTCTGACCTTTTTCTTGTCATCTTCTTCGGTGGGTGTTACATATTTTATCCCAAATCTGAAAACAAAGAATACATTGATATGATTATATGTCAAAATAATATCTTCTTTTTAATTTATGATGAGTTATTATTATTTGATGATATGTTCATAAAAACCACTATGTTGCAGCCTTTTTTTTCAGCTCCTCCACTTCCTTTGTGATTCCAGAACCTTCCGAGAGCCAGGTGCAGTACCAAACCTGAAGTACAAAAAGTCGTTTTTATTAAGTAACAACAGTGTTACAGAAATCAACATCGGTAGCTGATTAATTGCATGACAGCCTCGAACCAATTACGATTACGGTGCTTGGCAGAAATTGGTCATAATCGGTCAAACTCGGGCTTGTCGGTCCTTAGCGGCCTTGGTGGTCCTCGGCGGTCATAGGCAGGAAATATTTAAAAAATTCCAAAAAAATAATTATCAAATATTACAACAAAATTTTAAATTTTTAAAATTTTAAGCTTTCAAATTTTTAAATATTATACTAAAATTTTTAAAATTTCAAAATTTTAAAGTTTAAAATTTCCAAATACTTAATTTTTTAGGAAATATTAATTTTTTAAATAATTTTATTAATAATTTAGGGTCCCCGATTAATCGCTGTCGAGTCCGATTAATCGTTTATTGTTAGTCAACCGTCAAGTTATCACCGATCGATTTTTACAAACTTGAGTAACAATAAAAATCGTTAAAAGTACAAAAAATCTAAAATAATAAGCTATTTTTATACAACTTTTATTGACTTTTTGACAAAAACTACTAGTGAAACCACATAGAGGTACGACAGTCAAAATCATCTATATTTTAATAAATCAAGATATTTGTATGCAAAACTGTAGTTAGAAATAGTTACACGGTGGATTATATTTTTAAATAAACATAGAGACATCTATCATAACTCTGTTTTTTTTTTTTTTGCTGAAATAGATGTCTTGTATTGATATTCAACACAAATATTGCACAGTTTCACTCCCTAATGGGTCCTTAACTCTTTTAGCACTAAAAATTCCAGAAAAGTTAATTTAACCGTGTTACATTTCACCAAGCCAAATTTAAAAAGGAAGTGAGTGGCTGCTAAAGTAACATGACCACATATTTCCACCTGGATAGAAGAAACTGAGAACATAATAATTCTAACCTGAAAAAATAAAGATAAAAGCACATTAGATAGAAGTTAAATTCAAGTCAACAGAAAGTCAATACACACGGGGTGTATTCTTCCATGTCTTGCCACCACAATTGCATTCTGTCTTAAAAAAATTAAAAATTAATAAATGATAAAAATAAGTTAAAATTGTTACAAGAATAGACATTTAGAAATACATACATGTTAGAATATACCATTGTCATATGCGTCCATGAAACATTTTGATGAGACATTATTCTTAACCGTTTGTCACCGATCCATTCTTCCATGTCTTGTATTACGATCAAATAACTATAGAAAAAAATATGCCATATCCAATCAAGTATATGGTAACATACAACTGAATTGTTTAGTATAGTATAAAGAGTACAAACTATATACACATCATTTGAATCTTGCAAAGGAATACCAAGCTGTTAACATCAATGTCTTAAAAGTAAAAGTGTTTTTCTACGTTTTCGGTATACCCTCCTTCGATTCCTTCTGGAAACTCTTCTTCTTCTATTCATGGCTAGAACCTGGGGTGAGTGAGACCAATCGGCCATGGTTTAGCTGCTTCAACCCAACCATGATCCAGTCAGCTATAATACAACAACTAATTTACAATGAAACGACATCCACTCGACTCTTTTGGTGCACAATAGAATCACATGCTTCATCTCCTCTGTACCCAGCCATGTCTGAACCACCACCTGCCCAAAAAATATATACGAATATAATATGTCATTTACAATAAATATGAGAAAAAATGTATGTTGCAACTGGTAATAAAAGTATATCTATGAGTTTATATTCAAGCAGCAAATCTGGCATTGAAAAGTCAAAATGTACCTCTTGTACTTTGTCTCCAGCTCGAACAACCAATTTGTACTGATTCTTGAACATGGATGCCATATAAACCTGCTAAGAATTCATAAAAGACCCAAATTTATTCAATACCCGATACCTAAAACCAATCAAGGAAGAAAAAAAAGATCACCAGAAATGTTGGGACGGAAGTCTCATACAAACACTTTCTTCTTTATTTGGACTAGAAAAGAAACAAACCTAAAAGTGCTATATAAACAAACTAGCAAAGACTGTTTCTTTTTGGGACTGAATAAATGATCTTTTCCCTTTATTCAATTCCCATCCAACTGCATTAGGCACATGATCTTGATGTGGCCATGCTGATTCAAATAAAAGTAAATAAAAAAAGTCTCATGAGTGCCCTTGCCTTATTTTTCTTTTCTTGAAGACAAGAGGATCAACACTTGAAGAGAATCCAAACCTACAAAGTCTGACCTTTTTCTTGTCATCTTCTTCGGTGGGTGTTACATATTTTATCCCAAATCTGAAAACAAAGAATACATTGATATGATTATATGTCAAAATAATATCTTCTTTTTAATTTATGATGAGTTATTATTATTTGATGATATGTTCATAAAAACCACTATGTTGCAGCCTTTTTTTTCAGCTCTTCCACTTCCTTTGTGATTCCAGAACCTTCCGAGAGCCAGGTGCAGTACCAAACCTGAAGTACAAAAAGTCGTTTTTATTAAGTAACAACAGTGTTACAGAAATTAACATCGGTAGCTGATTAATTGCATGACAGCCTCGAACCAATTACGATTACGGTGCTTGGCAGAAATTGGTCATAATCGGTCAAACTCGGGCTTGTCGGTCCTTAGCGGCCTTGGTGGTCCTCGGCGGTCATAGGCAGGAAATATTTAAAAAATTCCAAAAAAATAATTATCAAATATTACAACAAAATTTTAAATTTTTAAAATTTTAAGCTTTCAAATTTTTAAATATTATACTAAAATTTTTAAATTTTCAAAATTTTAAAGTTTAAAATTTGCAAATACTTAATTTTTTAGGAAATATTAATTTTTTAAATAATTTTATTAATAATTTAGGGTCCCCGATTAATACCTGCCGAGTCTGATTAATCGTTTATTGTTAGTCAACCGTCAAGCTACCACCGAACGATTTTTACAAACTTGAGTAACAATAAAAATCGTTAAAAGTACAAGAAATTTAAAATAATAAGCTATTTTTATACAACTTTTACTGACTTTTTGACAAAAACTACTAGTGAAACCACATAGAGGTACTACAGTCAAAATCATCTATATTTTAATAAATCAAGATATTTGTATGCAAAACTGTAGTTAGAAATAGTTACACGGTGGATTATATTTTTAAATAAACATAGAGACATCTATCATAACTCTGTTTTTTTTTTTTGCTGAAATAGATGTCTTGTATTGATATTCAATACAAATATTGCACATTTTCACTCCCTAATGGGTCCTTAACTCTTTTAGCACTAAAAATTCCAGAAAAGTTAATTTAACCGTGTTAGATTTCACCAAGCCAAATTTTAAAAGGAAGTGAGTGGCTGCTAAAGTAACATGACCACATATTTCCACCTGGATAGAAGAAACTGAGAACATAATAATTCAAACCTGAAAAAATAAAGATAAAAGCACATTAGATAGAAGTTAAATTCAAGTCAACAGAAAGTCAATACACACGGGGTGTATTCTTCCATGTCTTGCCACCACAATTGCATTCTGTCTTAAAAAATTAAAAATTAATAAATGATAAAAATAAGTTAAAATTGTCACAAGAATAGACATTTAGAAATACATACATGTTAGAATATACCATTGTCATATGCGTCCATGAAACATTTTGATGAGACATTATTCTTAACCGTTTGTCACCGATCCATTCTTCCATGTCTTGTATTACGATCAAATAACTATAGAAAAAAATATGCCATATCCAATCAAGTATATGGTAACATACAACTGAATTGTTTAGTATAGTATAAAGAGTACAAACTATATACACATCATTTGAATCTTGCAAAGGAATACCAAGCTGTTAACATCAATGTCTTAAAAGTAAAAGTGTTTTTCTACGTTTTCGGTACACCCTCCTTCGATTCCTTCTGGAAACTCTTCTTCTTCTATTCATGGCTAGAACCTGGGGTGAGTGAGACCAATCGGCCATGGTTTAGCTGCTTCAACCCAACCATGATCCAGTCAGCTATAATACAACAACTAATTTACAATGAAACGACATCCACTCGACTCTTTTGGTGCACAATAGAATCACATGCTTAATCTCCTCTGTACCCAGCCATGTCTGAACCACCACCTGCCCAAAAAATATATACGAATATAATATGTCATTTACAATAAATATGAGAAAAAATGTATGTTGCAACTGTTAATAAAATTTTATCTATGAGTTTATATTCAAGCAGCAAATCTGGCATTGAAAAGTCAAAATGTACCTCTTGTACTTTGTCTCCAGCTCGAACAACCAATTTGTACTGATTCTTGAACATGGATGCCATATAAACCTGCTAAGAATTCATAAAAGACCCAAATTTATTCAATACCCGATACCTAAAACCAATCAAGGAAGAAAAAAAAGATCACCAGAAATGTTGGGACGGAAGTCTCATACAAACACTTTCTTCTTTATTTGGACTAGAAAAGAAACAAACCTAAAAGTGCTATATAAACAAACTAGCAAAGACTGTTTCTTTTTGGGACTGAATAAATGATCTTTTCCCTTTATTCAATTCCCATCCAACTACATTAGGCACATGATCTTGATGTGGCCATGCTGATTCAAATAAAAGTAAATAAAAAAAGTCTCATGAGTGCCCTTGCCTTATTTTTCTTTTCTTGAAGACAAGAGGATCAACACTTGAAGAGAATCCAAACCTACAAAGTCTGACCTTTTTCTTGTCATCTTCTTCGGTGGGTGTTACATATTTTATCCCAAATCTGAAAACAAAGAATACATTGATATGATTATATGTCAAAATAATATCTTCTTTTTAATTTATGATGAGTTATTATTATTTGATGATATGTTCATAAAAACCACTATGTTGCAGCCTTTTTTTTCAGCTCCTCCACTTCCTTTGTGATTCCAGAACCTTCCGAGAGCCAGGTGCAGTACCAAACCTGAAGTACAAAAAGTCGTTTTTATTAAGTAACAACAGTGTTGCAGAAATCAACATCGGTAGCTGATTAATTGCATGACAGCCTCGAACCAATTACGATTACGGTGCTTGGCAGAAATTGGTCATAATCGGTCAAACTCGGGCTTGTCGGTCCTTAGCGGCCTTGGAGGTCCTCGGCGGTCATAGGCAGGAAATATTTAAAAAATTCCAAAAAAATAATTATCAAATATTACAACAAAGTTTTAAATTTTTAAATTTTTAAGCTTTCAAATTTTTAAATATTATACTAAAATTTTTAAATTTTCAAAATTTTAAAGTTTAAAATTTGCAAATACTTAATTTTTTAGGAAATATTAATTTTTTAAATAATTTTATTAATAATTTAGGGTCCCCGATTAATACCTGCCGAGTCTGATTAATCGTTTATTGTAAGTCAACCGTCAAGTTACCACCGAACGATTTTTACAAACTTGAGTAACAATAAAAGTCGTTAAAAGTACAAAAAATCTAAAATAATAAGCTATATTTATACAACTTTTACTGACTTTTTGACAAAAACTACTAGTGAAACCACATAGAGGTACGACAGTCAAAATCATCTATATTTTAATAAATCAAGATATTTGTATGCAAAACTGTAGTTAGAAATAGTTACACGGTGGATTATATTTTTAAATAAACATAGAGACATCTATCATAACTCTGTTTTTTTTTTTTTTTGCTGAAATAGATGTCTTGTATTGATATTCAATACAAATATTGCACATTTTCACACCCTAATGTGTCCTTAACTCTTTTAGCACTAAAAATTCCAGAAAAGTTAATTTAACCGTGTTAGATTTCACCAAGCCAAATTTAAAAAGGAAGTGAGTGGCTGCTAAAGTAACATGACCACATATTTCCACCTGGATAGAAGAAACTGAGAACATAATAATTCTAACCTGAAAAAATAAAGATAAAAGCACATTAGATAGAAGTTAAATTCAAGTCAACAGAAAGTCAATACACACGGGGTGTATTCTTCCATGTCTTGCCACCACAATTGCATTCTGTCTTAAAAAAATTAAAAATTAATAAATGATAAAAATAAGTTAAAATTGTTACAAGAATAGACATTTAGAAATACATACATGTTAGAATATACCATTGTCATATGCGTCCATGAAACATTTTGATGAGACATTATTCTTAACCGTTTGTCACCGATCCATTCTTCCATGTCTTGTATTACGATCAAATAACTATAGAAAAAAATATGCCATATCCAATCAAGTATATGGTAACATACAACTGAATTGTTTAGTATAGTATAAAGAGTACAAACTATATACACATCATTTGAATCTTGCAAAGGAATACCAAGCTGTTAACATCAATGTCTTAAAAGTAAAAGTGTTTTTCTACGTTTTCGGTATACCCTCCTTCGATTCCTTCTGGAAACTCTTCTTCTTCTATTCATGGCTAGAACCTGGGGTGAGTGAGACCAATCGGCCATGGTTTAGCTGCTTCAACCCAACCATGATCCAGTCAGCTATAATACAACAACTAATTTACAATGAAACGACATCCACTCGACTCTTTTGGTGCACAATAGAATCACATGCTTCATCTCCTCTGTACCCAGCCATGTCTGAACCACCACCTGCCCAAAAAATATATACGAATATAATATGTCATTTACAATAAATATGAGAAAAAATGTATGTTGCAACTGGTAATAAAAGTATATCTATGAGTTTATATTCAAGCAGCAAATCTGGCATTGAAAAGTCAAAATGTACCTCTTGTACTTTGTCTCCAGCTCGAACAACCAATTTGTACTGATTCTTGAACATGGATGCCATATAAACCTGCTAAGAATTCATAAAAGACCCAAATTTATTCAATACCCGATACCTAAAACCAATCAAGGAAGAAAAAAAAGATCACCAGAAATGTTGGGACGGAAGTCTCATACAAACACTTTCTTCTTTATTTGGACTAGAAAAGAAACAAACCTAAAAGTGCTATATAAACAAACTAGCAAAGACTGTTTCTTTTTGGGACTGAATAAATGATCTTTTCCCTTTATTCAATTCCCATCCAACTGCATTAGGCACATGATCTTGATGTGGCCATGCTGATTCAAATAAAAGTAAATAAAAAAAGTCTCATGAGTGCCCTTGCCTTATTTTTCTTTTCTTGAAGACAAGAGGATCAACACTTGAAGAGAATCCAAACCTACAAAGTCTGACCTTTTTCTTGTCATCTTCTTCGGTGGGTGTTACATATTTTATCCCAAATCTGAAAACAAAGAATACATTGATATGATTATATGTCAAAATAATATCTTCTTTTTAATTTATGATGAGTTATTATTATTTGATGATATGTTCATAAAAACCACTATGTTGCAGCCTTTTTTTTCAGCTCCTCCACTTCCTTTGTGATTCCAGAACCTTCCGAGAGCCAGGTGCAGTACCAAACCTGAAGTACAAAAAGTCGTTTTTATTAAGTAACAACAGTGTTGCAGAAATCAACATCGGTAGCTGATTAATTGCATGACAGCCTCGAACCAATTACGATTACGGTGCTTGGCAGAAATTGGTCATAATCGGTCAAACTCGGGCTTGTCGGTCCTTAGCGGCCTTGGAGGTCCTCGGCGGTCATAGGCAGGAAATATTTAAAAAATTCCAAAAAAATAATTATCAAATATTACAACAAAGTTTTAAATTTTTAAATTTTTAAGCTTTCAAATTTTTAAATATTATACTAAATTTTTAAAATTTCAAAATTTTAAAGTTTAAAATTTCCAAATACTTAATTTTTTAGGAAATATTAATTTTTTAAATAATTTTATTAATAATTTAGGGTCCCCTATTAATCCCTACCGAGTCTGATTAATCGTTTATTGTTAGTCAACCGTCAAGCTACCACCGAACGATTTTTACAAACTTGAGTAACAATAAAAATCGTTAAAAGTACAAGAAATTTAAAATAATAAGCTATTTTTATACAACTTTTACTGACTTTTTGACAAAAACTACTAGTGAAACCACATAGAGGTACTACAGTCAAAATCATCTATATTTTAATAAATCAAGATATTTGTATGCAAAACTGTAGTTAGAAATAGTTACACGGTGGATTATATTTTTAAATAAACATAGAGACATCTATCATAACTCTGTTTTTTTTTTTTGCTGAAATAGATGTCTTGTATTGATATTCAATACAAATATTGCACATTTTCACTCCCTAATGGGTCCTTAACTCTTTTAGCACTAAAAATTCCAGAAAAGTTAATTTAACCGTGTTAGATTTCACCAAGCCAAATTTAAAAAGGAAGTGAGTGGCTGCTAAAGTAACATGACCACATATTTCCACCTGGATAGAAGAAACTGAGAACATAATAATTCTAACCTGAAAAAATAAAGATAAAAGCACATTAGATAGAAGTTAAATTCAAGTCAACAGAAAGTCAATACACACGGGGTGTATTCTTCCATGTCTTGCCACCACAATTGCATTCTGTCTTAAAAAATTAAAAATTAATAAATGATAAAAATAAGTTAAAATTGTCACAAGAATAGACATTTAGAAATACATACATGTTAGAATATACCATTGTCATATGCGTCCATGAAACATTTTGATGAGACATTATTCTTAACCGTTTGTCACCGATCCATTCTTCCATGTCTTGTATTACGATCAAATAACTATAGAAAAAAATATGCCATATCCAATCAAGTATATGGTAACATACAACTGAATTGTTTAGTATAGTATAAAGAGTACAAACTATATACACATCATTTGAATCTTGCAAAGGAATACCAAGCTGTTAACATCAATGTCTTAAAAGTAAAAGTGTTTTTCTACGTTTTCGGTATACCCTCCTTTGATTCCTTCTGGAAACTCTTCTTCTTCTATTCATGGCTAGAACCTGGGGTGAGTGAGACCAATCGGCCATGGTTTAGCTGCTTCAACCCAACCATGATCCAGTCAGCTATAATACAACAACTAATTTACAATGAAACGACATCCACTCGACTCTTTTGGTGCACAATAGAATCACATGCTTAATCTCCTCTGTACCCAGCCATGTCTGAACCACCACCTGCCCAAAAAATATATACGAATATAATATGTCATTTACAATAAATATGAGAAAAAATGTATGTTGCAACTGTTAATAAAATTTTATCTATGAGTTTATATTCAAGCAGCAAATCTGGCATTGAAAAGTCAAAATGTACCTCTTGTACTTTGTCTCCAGCTCGAACAACCAATTTGTACTGATTCTTGAACATGGATGCCATATAAACCTGCTAAGAATTCATAAAAGACCCAAATTTATTCAATACCCGATACCTAAAACCAATCAAGGAAGAAAAAAAAGATCACCAGAAATGTTGGGACGGAAGTCTCATACAAACACTTTCTTCTTTATTTGGACTAGAAAAGAAACAAACCTAAAAGTGCTATATAAACAAACTAGCAAAGACTGTTTCTTTTTGGGACTGAATAAATGATCTTTTCCCTTTATTCAATTCCCATCCAACTGCATTAGGCACATGATCTTGATGTGGCCATGCTGATTCAAATAAAAGTAAAAAAAAAAGTCTCATGAGTGCCCTTGCCTTATTTTTCTTTTCTTGAAGACAAGAGGATCAACACTTGAAGAGAATCCAAACCTACAAAGTCTGACCTTTTTCTTGTCATCTTCTTCGGTGGGTGTTACATATTTTATCCCAAATCTGAAAACAAAGAATACATTGATATGATTATATGTCAAAATAATATCTTCTTTTTAATTTATGATGAGTTATTATTATTTGATGATATGTTCATAAAAACCACTATGTTGCAGCCTTTTTTTTCAGCTCTTCCACTTCCTTTGTGATTCCAGAACCTTCCGAGAGCCAGGTGCAGTACCAAACCTGAAGTACAAAAAGTCGTTTTTATTAAGTAACAACAGTGTTGCAGAAATCAACATCGGTAGCTGATTAATTGCATGACAGCCTCGAACCAATTACGATTACGGTGCTTGGCAGAAATTGGTCATAATCGGTCAAACTCGGGCTTGTCGGTCCTTAGCGGCCTTGGAGGTCCTCGGCGGTCATAGGCAGGAAATATTTAAAAAATTCCAAAAAAATAATTATCAAATATTACAACAAAGTTTTAAATTTTTAAATTTTTAAGCTTTCAAATTTTTAAATATTATACTAAATTTTTAAAATTTCAAAATTTTAAAGTTTAAAATTTCCAAATACTTAATTTTTTAGGAAATATTAATTTTTTAAATAATTTTATTAATAATTTAGGGTCCCCTATTAATCCCTACCGAGTCTGATTAATCGTTTATTGTTAGTCAACCGTCAAGCTACCACCGAACGATTTTTACAAACTTGAGTAACAATAAAAATCGTTAAAAGTACAAGAAATTTAAAATAATAAGCTATTTTTATACAACTTTTACTGACTTTTTGACAAAAACTACTAGTGAAACCACATAGAGGTACTACAGTCAAAATCATCTATATTTTAATAAATCAAGATATTTGTATGCAAAACTGTAGTTAGAAATAGTTACACGGTGGATTATATTTTTAAATAAACATAGAGACATCTATCATAACTCTGTTTTTTTTTTTTGCTGAAATAGATGTCTTGTATTGATATTCAATACAAATATTGCACATTTTCACTCCCTAATGGGTCCTTAACTCTTTTAGCACTAAAAATTCCAGAAAAGTTAATTTAACCGTGTTAGATTTCACCAAGCCAAATTTTAAAAGGAAGTGAGTGGCTGCTAAAGTAACATGACCACATATTTCCACCTGGATAGAAGAAACTGAGAACATAATAATTCAAACCTGAAAAAATAAAGATAAAAGCACATTAGATAGAAGTTAAATTCAAGTCAACAGAAAGTCAATACACACGGGGTGTATTCTTCCATGTCTTGCCACCACAATTGCATTCTGTCTTAAAAAATTAAAAATTAATAAATGATAAAAATAAGTTAAAATTGTCACAAGAATAGACATTTAGAAATACATACATGTTAGAATATACCATTGTCATATGCGTCCATGAAACATTTTGATGAGACATTATTCTTAACCGTTTGTCACCGATCCATTCTTCCATGTCTTGTATTACGATCAAATAACTATAGAAAAAAATATGCCATATCCAATCAAGTATATGGTAACATACAACTGAATTGTTTAGTATAGTATAAAGAGTACAAACTATATACACATCATTTGAATCTTGCAAAGGAATACCAAGCTGTTAACATCAATGTCTTAAAAGTAAAAGTGTTTTTCTACGTTTTCGGTATACCCTCCTTCGATTCCTTCTGGAAACTCTTCTTCTTCTATTCATGGCTAGAACCTGGGGTGAGTGAGACCAATCGGCCATGGTTTAGCTGCTTCAACCCAACCATGATCCAGTCAGCTATAATACAACAACTAATTTACAATGAAACGACATCCACTCGACTCTTTTGGTGCACAATAGAATCACATGCTTAATCTCCTCTGTACCCAGCCATGTCTGAACCACCACCTGCCCAAAAAATATATACGAATATAATATGTCATTTACAATAAATATGAGAAAAAATGTATGTTGCAACTGTTAATAAAATTTTATCTATGAGTTTATATTCAAGCAGCAAATCTGGCATTGAAAAGTCAAAATGTACCTCTTGTACTTTGTCTCCAGCTCGAACAACCAATTTGTACTGATTCTTGAACATGGATGCCATATAAACCTGCTAAGAATTCATAAAAGACCCAAATTTATTCAATACCCGATACCTAAAACCAATCAAGGAAGAAAAAAAAGATCACCAGAAATGTTGGGACGGAAGTCTCATACAAACACTTTCTTCTTTATTTGGACTAGAAAAGAAACAAACCTAAAAGTGCTATATAAACAAACTAGCAAAGACTGTTTCTTTTTGGGACTGAATAAATGATCTTTTCCCTTTATTCAATTCCCATCCAACTGCATTAGGCACATGATCTTGATGTGGCCATGCTGATTCAAATAAAAGTAAATAAAAAAAGTCTCATGAGTGCCCTTGCCTTATTTTTCTTTTCTTGAAGACAAGAGGATCAACACTTGAAGAGAATCCAAACCTACAAAGTCTGACCTTTTTCTTGTCATCTTCTTCGGTGGGTGTTACATATTTTATCCCAAATCTGAAAACAAAGAATACATTGATATGATTATATGTCAAAATAATATCTTCTTTTTAATTTATGATGAGTTATTATTATTTGATGATATGTTCATAAAAACCACTATGTTGCAGCCTTTTTTTTCAGCTCCTCCACTTCCTTTGTGATTCCAGAACCTTCCGAGAGCCAGGTGCAGTACCAAACCTGAAGTACAAAAAGTCGTTTTTATTAAGTAACAACAGTGTTGCAGAAATCAACATCGGTAGCTGATTAAATGCATGGCAGCCTCGAACCAATTACGATTACGGTGCTTGGCAGAAATTGGTCATAATCGGTCAAACTCGGGCTTGTCGGTCCTTAGCGGCCTTGGAGGTCCTCGGCGGTCATAGGCAGGAAATATTTAAAAAATTCCAAAAAAATAATTATCAAATATTACAACAAAGTTTTAAAATTTTAAATTTTTAAGCTTTCAAATTTTTAAATATTATACTAAAATTTTTAAAATTTCAAAATTTTAAAGTTTAAAATTTCCAAATACTTAATTTTTTAGGAAATATTAATTTTTTAAAATAATTTTAATAATAATTTAGGGTCCCCGATTAATCCCTACCGAATTTGATTAATCGTTTATTGTTAGTCAACCGTCAAGCTACCACCGAACGATTTTTACAAACTTGAGTAACAATAAAAATCGTTAAAAGTACAAAAAATCTAAAATAATAAGCTATTTTTATACAACTTTTACTGACTTTTTGACAAAAACTACTAGTGAAACCACATAGAGGTACGACAGTCAAAATCATCTATATTTTAATAAATCAAGATATTTGTATGCAAAACTGTAGTTAGAAATAGTTACACGGTGGATTATATTTTTAAATAAACATAGAGACATCTATCATAACTCTGTTTTTTTTTTTGCTGAAATAGATGTCTTGTATTGATATTCAATACAAATATTGCACATTTTCACTCCCTAATGGGTCCTTAACTCTTTTAGCACTAAAAATTCCAGAAAAGTTAATTTAACCGTGTTAGATTTCACCAAGCCAAATTTTAAAAGGAAGTGAGTGGCTGCTAAAGTAACATGACCACATATTTCCACCTGGATAGAAGAAACTGAGAACATAATAATTCTAACCTGAAAAAATAAAGATAAAAGCACATTAGATAGAAGTTAAATTCAAGTCAACAGAAAGTCAATACACACGGGGTGTATTCTTCCATGTCTTGCAACCACAATTGCATTCTGTCTTAAAAAAATTAAAAATTAATAAATGATAAAAATAAGTTAAAATTGTTACAAGAATAGACATTTAGAAATACATACATGTTAGAATATACCATTGTCATATGCGTCCATGAAACATTTTGATGAGACATTATTCTTAACCGTTTGTCACCGATCCATTCTTCCATGTCTTGTATTACGATCAAATAACTATAGAAAAAAATATGCCATATCCAATCAAGTATATGGTAACATACAACTGAATTGTTTAGTATAGTATAAAGAGTACAAACTATATACACATCATTTGAATCTTGCAAAGGAATACCAAGCTGTTAACATCAATGTCTTAAAAGTAAAAGTGTTTTTCTACGTTTTCGGTATACCCTCCTTCGATTCCTTCTGGAAACTCTTCTTCTTCTATTCATGGCTAGAACCTGGGGTGAGTGAGACCAATCGGCCATGGTTTAGCTGCTTCAACCCAACCATGATCCAGTCAGCTATAATACAACAACTAATTTACAATGAAACGACATCCACTCGACTCTTTTGGTGCACAATAGAATCACATGCTTCATCTCCTCTGTACCCAGCCATGTCTGAACCACCACCTGCCCAAAAAATATATACGAATATAATATGTCATTTACAATAAATATGAGAAAAAATGTATGTTGCAACTGGTAATAAAAGTATATCTATGAGTTTATATTCAAGCAGCAAATCTGGCATTGAAAAGTCAAAATGTACCTCTTGTACTTTGTCTCCAGCTCGAACAACCAATTTGTACTGATTCTTGAACATGGATGCCATATAAACCTGCTAAGAATTCATAAAAGACCCAAATTTATTCAATACCCGATACCTAAAACCAATCAAGGAAGAAAAAAAAGATCACCAGAAATGTTGGGACGGAAGTCTCATACAAACACTTTCTTCTTTATTTGGACTAGAAAAGAAACAAACCTAAAAGTGCTATATAAACAAACTAGCAAAGACTGTTTCTTTTTGGGACTGAATAAATGATCTTTTCCCTTTATTCAATTCCCATCCAACTGCATTAGGCACATGATCTTGATGTGGCCATGCTGATTCAAATAAAAGTAAATAAAAAAAGTCTCATGAGTGCCCTTGCCTTATTTTTCTTTTCTTGAAGACAAGAGGATCAACACTTGAAGAGAATCCAAACCTACAAAGTCTGACCTTTTTCTTGTCATCTTCTTCGGTGGGTGTTACATATTTTATCCCAAATCTGAAAACAAAGAATACATTGATATGATTATATGTCAAAATAATATCTTCTTTTTAATTTATGATGAGTTATTTTTATTTGATGATATGTTCATAAAAACCACTATGTTGCAGCCTTTTTTTTCAGCTCCTCCACTTCCTTTGTGATTCCAGAACCTTCCGAGAGCCAGGTGAAGTACCAAACTTGAAGTACAAAAAGTCGTTTTTATTAAGTAACAACAGTGTTGCAGAAATCAACATCGGTAGCTGATTAATTGCATGACAGCCTCGAACCAATTACGATTACGGTGCTTGGCAGAAATTGGTCATAATCGGTCAAACTCGGGCTTGTCGGTCCTTAGCGGCCTTGGAGGTCCTCGGCGGTCATAGGCAGGAAATATTTAAAAAATTCCAAAAAAATAATTATCAAATATTACAACAAAGTTTTAAATTTTTAAATTTTTAAGCTTTCAAATTTTAAAATATTATACTAAATTTTTAAAATTTCAAAATTTTAAAGTTTAAAATTTCCAAATACTTAATTTTTTAGGAAATATTAATTTTTTAAATAATTTTATTAATAATTTAGGGTCCCCGATTAATACCTGCCGAGTCTGATTAATCGTTTATTGTTAGTCAACCGTCAAGTTACCACCGAACGATTTTTACAAACTTGAGTAACAATAAAAGTCGTTAAAAGTACAAAAAATCTAAAATAATAAGCTATATTTATACAACTTTTATTGACTTTTTGACAAAAACTACTAGTGAAACCACATAGAGGTACTACAGTCCAAATCATCTATATTTTAATAAATCAAGATATTTGTATGCAAAACTGTAGTTAGAAATAGTTACACGGTGGATTATATTTTTAAATAAACATAGAGACATCTATCATAACTCTGTTTTTTTTTTTTGCTGAAATAGATGTCTTGTATTGATATTCAATACAAATATTGCACATTTTCACTCCCTAATGGGTCCTTAACTCTTTTAGCACTAAAAATTCCAGAAAAGTTAATTTAACCGTGTTAGATTTCACCAAGCCAAATTTTAAAAGGAAGTGAGTGGCTGCTAAAGTAACATGACCACATATTTCCACCTGGATAGAAGAAACTGAGAACATAATAATTCAAACCTGAAAAAATAAAGATAAAAGCACATTAGATAGAAGTTAAATTCAAGTCAACAGAAAGTCAATACACACGGGGTGTATTCTTCCATGTCTTGCCACCACAATTGCATTCTGTCTTAAAAAATTAAAAATTAATAAATGATAAAAATAAGTTAAAATTGTCACAAGAATAGACATTTAGAAATACATACATGTTAGAATATACCATTGTCATATGCGTCCATGAAACATTTTGATGAGACATTATTCTTAACCGTTTGTCACCGATCCATTCTTCCATGTCTTGTATTACGATCAAATAACTATAGAAAAAAATATGCCATATCCAATCAAGTATATGGTAACATACAACTGAATTGTTTAGTATAGTATAAAGAGTACAAACTATATACACATCATTTGAATCTTGCAAAGGAATACCAAGCTGTTAACATCAATGTCTTAAAAGTAAAAGTGTTTTTCTACGTTTTCGGTATACCCTCCTTCGATTCCTTCTGGAAACTCTTCTTCTTCTATTCATGGCTAGAACCTGGGGTGAGTGAGACCAATCGGCCATGGTTTAGCTGCTTCAACCCAACCATGATCCAGTCAGCTATAATACAACAACTAATTTACAATGAAACGACATCCACTCGACTCTTTTGGTGCACAATAGAATCACATGCTTAATCTCCTCTGTACCCAGCCATGTCTGAACCACCACCTGCCCAAAAAATATATACGAATATAATATGTCATTTACAATAAATATGAGAAAAAATGTATGTTGCAACTGTTAATAAAATTTTATCTATGAGTTTATATTCAAGCAGCAAATCTGGCATTGAAAAGTCAAAATGTACCTCTTGTACTTTGTCTCCAGCTCGAACAACCAATTTGTACTGATTCTTGAACATGGATGCCATATAAACCTGCTAAGAATTCATAAAAGACCCAAATTTATTCAATACCCGATACCTAAAACCAATCAAGGAAGAAAAAAAAGATCACCAGAAATGTTGGGACGGAAGTCTCATACAAACACTTTCTTCTTTATTTGGACTAGAAAAGAAACAAACCTAAAAGTGCTATATAAACAAACTAGCAAAGACTGTTTCTTTTTGGGACCGAATAAATGATCTTTTCCCTTTATTCAATTCCCATCCAACTGCATTAGGCACATGATCTTGATGTGGCCATGCTGATTCAAATAAAAGTAAATAAAAAAAGTCTCATGAGTGCCCTTGCCTTATTTTTCTTTTCTTGAAGACAAGAGGATCAACACTTGAAGAGAATCCAAACCTACAAAGTCTGACCTTTTTCTTGTCATCTTCTTCGGTGGGTGTTACATATTTTATCCCAAATCTGAAAACAAAGAATACATTGATATGATTATATGTCAAAATAATATCTTCTTTTTAATTTATGATGACTTATTATTATTTGATGATATGTTCATAAAAACCACTATGTTGCAGCCTTTTTTTTTCAGCTCCTCCACTTCCTTTGTGACACCAGAACCTTCCGAGCCAGGTGCAGTACCAAACCTGAAGTACAAAAAGTCGTTTTTATTAAGTAACAACAGTGTTGCAGAAATCAACATCGGTAGCTGATTAATTGCATGACAGCCTCGAACCAATTACGATTACGGTGCTTGGCAGAAATTGGTCATAATCGGTCAAACTCGGGCTTGTCGGTCCTTAGCGGCCTTGGTGGTCCTCGGCGGTCATAGGCAGGAAATATTTAAAAAATTCCAAAAAAATAATTATCAAATATTACAACAAAATTTTAAATTTTTAAAATTTTAAGCTTTCAAATTTTTAAATATTATACTAAAATTTTTAAAATTTCAAAATTTTAAAGTTTAAAATTTCCAAATACTTAATTTTTTAGGAAATATTAATTTTTTAAATAATTTTATTAATAATTTAGGGTCCCCTATTAATCCCTACCGAGTCTGATTAATCGTTTATTGTTAGTCAACCGTCAAGCTACCACCGAACGATTTTTACAAACTTGAGTAACAATAAAAGTCGTTAAAAGTACAAAAAATCTAAAATAATAAGCTATATTTATACTGTTGGATTAATGTCTAAGTCCATAACTATATTTGGTATGTACTTGACCCGACCCGGCATGGTCCATTTGGGTTGCATACCATCATGCACTTGAATGAGAGAAATAAGACACTTATGGTTATTAATATATTATAAGTTCTAGTATATTAATAATAAGAATAATAAGATTATTTAATTAGTATTGATCAAGAATTAATCTAGGATTAATTAAGTGATCAAAAGAAGACTAATTAAATATATGGGTTGATAGTGTAAATCATCCATACTTGTATAGTGGGCTAATGCTCCATGGATAATCAAGTTGGGCTAAAACCCATACGATGGTCCATGGATGCTCCATGGTGTATTTGTACCCATGGATCCAAGGAAATGGAAAGCCATGACAATTAAGAGTTTACCCTAATTGTGTAACTATATAAGCATCTTATTATTGAGGAAAAATTGGCCACTAGTAGTATTCAAGAAAGGGCTAGCCGATTTTGGTGAGTGTAGAATTCTCTCAAGTCATTCTAAGTGTTTTGATGATTGTGATTCCATTTGAGGTGTCACACTTGGGGCACTAGGCACTCAAACTTCATGAAGACATTCTACACCAAAGAGGTATGTATTCTATCTTGCTATAGTCATTGTTATGTATGCTAGATTAGGATAATACCTTGGAAGTTCTTATTTGCATGTATAATAGAGAAAACATAGATCCAAGGTATTTAGGGTTGCATGTACACTTAGGAAGTGTTAGAATGCTCAAAACCCATCAGTGGTATCAGAGCCACGGGTTGTTTTCTGTTATATTGATGCAAATATTTTATTTTCAAAGTTGAAAAAAAAATGAAAAAAAAACATGAAGTTTGTCAAATTTTAAGATAATTACTTGTTCTTGTGAAAAACTAATTATTTGTAAAATTTGAATAATGTGCTTTATGAGTTGAATTAGGTCAAATTTAATAAAAGATAAAATAATATGATTATTTTATTAGTTTTAAAAGTTTGATCTAAAGAGTTTTATTTTTTTTGAAACCTCCATAAGTTATGGATATGAAAAGGTTTTTAAAAAAAAAATTGATTCAAAGTTTTATGGAGTTACAAAAAATTTGGTGTTAATGTTTTAAAGGATTCCATAACTTAAGAATAAGTTATGGATCACCAAAAGTTTTTTGTGTTACCTTATTTTATGAGTGAATTTAGATTAATGAATAAAATTATGTGATAGTTGGTTTTAATCCAAATTAATCTAAAAGAAGTTCATAAAATGTGTTTATGTAACTTATAAGTCACATTTATGAATCTTAAAACTCATAAAAGTTGGAAAAGGTTACAAAAATGAAGAGTCTAGTTCTAATTAAATGGCTTTATGACTCCATAACTTGTCCTCAAGTTATGGAGGACCAAGAGTCTCTTCATTTAATAAAATAAAATAAAAAAAAAGTGTAACCTTAATTAATTCCATAAGTTATAAAATAAAGAAAAGTTAATTCTTTTATTAGTTTAAAGTCTTCCATAACTTGTCCTCAAGTTATGGAAATTGAAGAGTTTTTGGATTAAAACTACTTTAAACACATAAGTTATGGAATTAATTAGTTTTGAATAGTTTCAAAACTTGCCCTCAAGTTTTGGAATTTGTAAAGTTTTCACTTATGAATACTTTAATTCCAAGTTAGCCCTTAGAATTTCAAAAGTTAAAATTCAACCCTTATACTTTATAATATTATAAGTTAATAATATATATATGTATAAGAGTAAAGTCAGTCTTACCGCTAGTACGCCTCATTCACGAAGCCGGTCTATAAGGTGGGTATAAGGTTGTTGCCTATAAAATGGCAACTTAATGGGTGTCCACTCTCACCCACCGCTTGCTTGACTGGTGGAGGGTCGTTAGCCGAACGGGTTTGACAGGACTAGAATTCTCCCTTCATTAAAAGTATTAATGATAATACTAAGTAACTAAACTCTTAATAATACCCAATCTTAGTTACTTAGGAAAAATGTGAATAAGGTGCTAATCCATGAAATTACACTTTACACTTTGTCTAAGTCGTTAGTGGAGCGTGTGTGGTTAACCGGCACACTAACTTGGACTTAACAAGGTAGGTAAAGGGTGACTTAATATTTATCATAGTATCGATGGAGCGTGTGTGGTTAACCGGCACATCGATTGAGGGGTAATTTATTAAGGGTACCAAGTGATTTGCATGGTTACTTCACACCTTGTTTTGTGATCCTCGGCATCCCAGTCACAAAACCTGAAGGGCACACTCGAGATTGAAACATGCCTTTGAAAAGTTCAATGAATCTTAAAGATCTAGGAGTTTCAAAACCAATTAAAACCTAATAATACATTTCGTTTATCTTGGTAGAAATTGGTGAATCGTCATTCACCTACCTTCAAATATTTTATCGCTTGGATTACGGCATACCTCTTCTAAGTTATAAAATAGTTTGTTGGGTCCTAGCCTTAATATTTCATATTGGGTGTCATATTAAGGACTTTAAATCAACTATCTTGAATATCTCCCAAAAGATGTCTGGTTTAGACACCTATGATCTTCCCAAATCTCTTGAAACAAGGTTTCCTAATGAAGATGATGTCCCATGGATATCATACTTCTTCACCTCTTCAAATTATTCTCCCTAACCCACAAGTTCTTGAAAAGTTTAAGGTCACTCAGGCCCTATTAGGCAAGGCAAGGTCTAGGTGTGGTCACATCTTGGAGATGTAGTCACATATTGACAAGCCGGGAGAGTTGGGTGTCAAAGTCTTGAGAAAGTTGGTGGTTCAACTACTTTCTAAGTCACATAGTGAGTTCTTTTGGAACACCTATGAAAAAGACTATGACAAGACCCTTAATGATCTTATCTATTTGTTAAGATCAACTTCCTAAAACTTTATGGACATTGACAATGATGACATTGGATATCCAGTAAAGCATTCTCTACCCAATGGAAAGGGATCGGCTATAGTCAACTCGGTTGACCAAATGGTAAAGAGAAAAGCTAAGTCTGTGATAGTCCTGTGTACCATTATCAAAGGGTCCATATGTTTGTATTGCCAAAGAAAGGGCATTGGTTGCGAAGCTGCCAAATTTACCTAAGGATGTTAAAGTCAATAAGTTTGACTCTACTTCAGGTAAATTCCACTATCTAACTCTGTTAAGTTTCTATTCTGAGATTCTTGATACATGATGTGACTGGGTCACATGGAGATGTTTTAAGAATCAAAGGAAAAAAAGTGAAGAAACTTAAAGAAAGAATATGCTGAATCTGATCGCGTAGATGGATTTCTATCGCATAGTTTGAAAAATCGGATTCTTGAGCTACTTCTTAGGAGTTATGAGATATTGCCTAGGAATAGATAACAACAAGTTCTCATATGGATTGTAAGGATAAGTTTTTTCCGCAAAGTTTTAAAATAAAAGAGAATTTTTGAT
Organism: Lactuca serriola; assembly: GCF_051521515.1. Classification (NCBI taxonomy): domain Eukaryota; kingdom Viridiplantae; phylum Streptophyta; class Magnoliopsida; order Asterales; family Asteraceae; genus Lactuca; species Lactuca serriola. The sequence goes on from NC_136411.1 coordinate 356,884,012, forward strand.
TTTATTTATTTTAAAATATCCTTACGATGGCATTTGAGGAAAAATTGTTGCTTATATAATTCCGTTAAGAGCAAGAGTGGAAATATGAAATTGATTCTTTCATTTGTGGTAATGTCTAAATTTACCAAATAAGGAAAGATTCTCCTCATCCAAGGGTCAATTGGACCGGAACTTGGAATCATGCAAGTTGTATAGCATGATGAATGAGAACTTTCAAGTTTTGGAAAATTAAGACTAATTACTTGTTCACATGGATGTGTGAATCAAGTAAAGGACTAAGGGATCGAGTACACATTCTTGTGCACTGGTCAAGTCCACCACAAAAAGTTTGATAAGACTATTCGTCATGATTTACTTAAGTTCAGTAAATATGATTATACTTACAAGCTTAAGTGTAACTCTGAGACATTGGAAAAGGTTCCAATGTAAGGCAGAGCGAATAAGAAGAATCAATTTAGGCAGAAGGATAAAAGTTTCTCAAATCTGAAAAGATGGGAGAGTACTTTAGTATCAGTTTTTGTGATCATCTTAATGATTAAGAAACCATAGCACAATTAGTTCTCTAAGGAAATCTTAGTGCATTCTTATGACTAAGAAGAGGGATCTTGAATTGTTGAAGTGGTTAAATCAAGAAGATGAGTCATACTTCGTTCCAATACAAGTCTTAGAGTCATACTCCAAGATTGTAATTTGAGTGACATGTCTCAAAAGAAGGTTAAAACACTTGTCAAATGTAAGAGTAAAAGTTTTTCTACTCTTGTACATTTGAAATTGGTAAGTTGTGATGTTTTGGATAAAAACAAAGACCAACTTAGGCCAATTGGGTAAAGTGTTTTTCTTGATTATAATCCGCACTATCTCTTGGATGTTTGACAAGGGAGTCTTATATGTCAAGAGGACAGTGGGAGTCTTAAAGGTCTTGAAAGTCTCAAGAAATAATCAAGAATAAAACCTGAAGTTCTTCGCTAGCACACGACTTGAGGTTTATAACCTATCGTGTTGACATATCTGTGCCCATTCCAGTTAAAGTTGGCTTTGCATATGAGTTCTTAGAGTTCTCAGTTTGTTGCATAACAACTTGGAAGCAATGGCAGGCCCTTGAGCTGCCAGGTGGCAAGAAGTTAAGATTGAGTTCAATCCATATGGTTTTGGATTTGTCATTATCTTTGTCTTGTGATTATGGTTTGACAAATTCATATGGGTAGGAACTCATACACCATATAAATCTAAGTGTCATAAGGTTTCTCTCCGATTCATGAAAATGATGGTGAGGAAACACTTTCACTAAGTAGATTTTATCTAGATAGCAAGTGTGATATTTGCATTCTCAAAGTCGTTAGTGGAGCGCGTGTGGTTAACCGGCACACTAACCTGGACTTGTGAGAAGTGGCAAAAAGGTCTAAACATTATGATTACGGCATCCCTCTTCATAATTGTTTAGATACACAAGTGTGCTATCTAAGGGAAGGTGTATGATTTTGATAAAGACTTATCAAAACAATCTAGTATCAGAAATCTGAACTTTGGTAAGAAAATCAGCTGATTTCTGAGTACATGTCAAAGCTAGTGGGAGCATAAGTGTTATGTTAATAATCATCATGTTAGTGGGAGCATGATAATTATGATAAGTATTGCAAGTTAGCAATGTTAATTATAGAAAACAAAAATTTTAATTGGGAAAAAGTTGTTTTGCTATAATTAAGGGAGAGGAAATTATACTTCATATCAAATCTATAAGGTTTAGATCTGAGGTTTTAATCATTTAGTCAAGGATATATATGAATTTCATGTTGGAATGGCTCAACATAAGGAAATTCTGTATATGGGTCCATTATTTGCGTTCTAAAATTCGATTATGATTACGGCATCCCTTTTCATAATCTGAATTATGAGAACTTGGCAAATTGAAATGGAAATATTATAGCAAAAGACTGGTTTAGTCTTTATGTAAGACATCATGAATCGTGTCCCATATGCTTCGGATATAGGATCGATTACATGTGCTATAATCATCCGTTCTAAAATTTTCCAAATGCCTGGGGCATTAAGAAGGGAAAAGGTTTAGAACTGGATATGACTAAAAGGATTAAACAATTGTCGAGGACAATCTAAGGTTTACCAAAGATTGGTTGCTCAAGGACAGTTGGAAGTATAGTGATAATTCTGGAAGGACCATATTGACATAATCTGTAAGGAGGCAACTCTTGTTCAGAAGTGATAGTCAAAATGGAATCTGGAAATGTTTCAAAGTTAGAATTTTCACTCTGTGTAAGATTAAGGAAACTTAATGCAAGAAGGATGGTTCCAAGGAGTTGATCTCCTTTGGAATGATCTGTAATGTTTGTTGTCAAGTCTTTATGACTTTGTGCATAATCATTACAAGAGGATCAGTGCACATAAGTTTAGAATCTGACAGATTCCAGTAAATGGCATGAATTTGGAATTCTTGCATTTGCAGTAAGGATTTGGGAGTGTGAAAAGAGAATCATTGAAGTTATGTTCAATGGATCTAGTTCACAAAGTAAAGATCATAGACAAACATAGTATGCATACTTAGTGTGTGGCATGACTAGTGTTTTGAAAAAAACATAGTGTACATGCTTGGAGCATGGGACAACTATTGTTTTAAATTCAAGAATAAAGTTGATAGCTGAAACAGTATACAATGAATAATGTGTAATCATATGGTGATAAATAAAAGGTGTTTATTTATGTTCAAAGAGTTGATACCATATTGGATTCAATTATTATTGTGTTTCATTGTGCATGTTTTGACTTCCCGAATAAACTGGGTTATTCTTCCGGAATGACTAAGTTATTCAAACCATCCACAGTCGGTCATATGTTGGAAGTAGATATGAATTAAGACTGTCATGGGTTGGCTTGTAGAGGTGTAAGGTGTTGGACAAAGGGCTACAACACTCATGAGTGCTCATAAGTTCTGAGTATTGGATTCAACCCGCACTCATTGGAATCACTTCATGGATTTTATCACGAGTGATCATGAGATGATAATATCTTATATTCTTCAAACCTAGAGATATGAGTTGTTACTATGAGTTGATAGTACATTGATTGCACGAAAACGCATTTGGTAACTCGGTGCTAGAAAACGTGCCTTTGTGTATGATTCAACAAGTAGTAGAACAAGCCATATGAGTCGAAGTTTATCCGTTCCTTTTACCTTCGGGATAAAAGCGATATCTGTGGGCCCCTCGATGATTTGATGATGACAAATGGAAGTGCTCGGCCGAGCCAGGACTGATTTGATTTGTTCAATTAGTCAGTCGTCATAAATCGGAAATCGGGAAACAAAAAATGGACAGAGAGAATGATTATAATCCATGTCTCAGTTCATATGATATCTAGAATGGAGGAATATATGATCCCTTATCTAATGGACAAGTTCGTTGACAAGATCAGAGTTCGACAGCAGCTTTAAGAGCTACGATTGCCAGTTAGGTTTGAAGTCATACGCAATAATAGTTTTAGACTTATCCAAGTGGGAGACTGTTGGATTAATGTCTAAGTCCATAACTATATTTGGTATGTACTTGACCCGACCCGGCATGGTCCATTTGGGTTGCATACCATCATGCACTTGAATGAGAGAAATAAGACACTTATGGTTATTAATATATTATAAGTTCTAGTATATTAATAATAAGAATAATAAGATTATTTAATTAGTATTGATCAAGAATTAATCTAGGATTAATTAAGTGATCAAAAGAAGACTAATTAAATATATGGGTTGATAGTGTAAATCATCCATACTTGTATAGTGGGCTAATGCTCCATGGATAATCAAGTTGGGCTAAAACCCATACGATGGTCCATGGATGCTCCATGGTGTATTTGTACCCATGGATCCAAGGAAATGGAAAGCCATGACAATTAAGAGTTTACCCTAATTGTGTAACTATATAAGCATCTTATTATTGAGGAAAAATTGGCCACTAGTAGTATTCAAGAAAGGGCTAGCCGATTTTGGTGAGTGTAGAATTCTCTCAAGTCATTCTAAGTGTTTTGATGATTGTGATTCCATTTGAGGTGTCACACTTGGGGCACTAGGCACTCAAACTTCATGAAGACATTCTACACCAAAGAGGTATGTATTCTATCTTGCTATAGTCATTGTTATGTATGCTAGATTAGGATAATACCTTGGAAGTTCTTATTTGCATGTATAATAGAGAAAACATAGATCCAAGGTATTTAGGGTTGCATGTACACTTAGGAAGTGTTAGAATGCTCAAAACCCATCATATACAACTTTTACTGACTTTTTGACAAAAACTACTAGTGAAACCACATAGAGGTACTACAGTCCAAATCATCTATATTTTAATAAATCAAGATATTTGTATGCAAAACTGTAGTTAGAAATAGTTACACGGTGGATTATATTTTTAAATAAACATAGAGACATCTATCATAACTCTGTTTTTTTTTTTTGCTGAAATAGATGTCTTGTATTGATATTCAATACAAATATTGCACATTTTCACTCCCTAATGGGTCCATAACTCTTTTAGCACTAACAATTCCAGAAAAGTAAATTTAACCGTGTTAGATTTCACCAAGCCAAATTTGAAAAGGAAGTGAGTGGCTGCTAAAGTAACATGACCACATATTTCCACCTGGATAGAAGAAACTGAGAACATAATAATTCTAACCTAACATAATAATTCTAACCTGAAAAAATAAAGATAAAAGCACATTAGATAGAAGTTAAATTCAAGTCAACAGAAAGTCAATACACACGGGTTGTATTCTTCCATGTCTTGCCACCACAATTGCATTCTGTCTTAAAAAAATTAAAAATTAATAAATGATAAAAATAAGTTAAAATTGTTACAAGAATAGACATTTAGAAATACATACATGTTAGAATATACCATTGTCATATGCGTCCATGAAACATTTTGATGAGACATTATTCTTAACCGTTTGTCACCGATCCATTCTTCCATGTCTTGTATTACGATCAAATAACTATAGAAAAAAATATGCCATATCCAATCAAGTATATGGTAACATACAACTGAATTGTTTAGTATAGTATAAAGAGTACAAACTATATACACATCATTTGAATCTTGCAAAGGAATACCAAGCTGTTAACATCAATGTCTTAAAAGTAAAAGTGTTTTTCTACGTTTTCGGTATACCCTCCTTCGATTCCTTCTGGAAACTCTTCTTCTTCTATTCATGGCTAGAACCTGGGGTGAGTGAGACCAATCGGCCATGGTTTAGCTGCTTCAACCCAACCATGATCCAGTCAGCTATAATACAACAACTAATTTACAATGAAACGACATCCACTCGACTCTTTTGGTGCACAATAGAATCACATGCTTCATCTCCTCTGTACCCAGCCATGTCTGAACCACCACCTGCCCAAAAAATATATACGAATATAATATGTCATTTACAATAAATATGAGAAAAAATGTATGTTGCAACCGGTAATAAAAGTATATCTATGAGTTTATATTCAAGCAGCAAATCTGGCATTGAAAAGTCAAAATGTACCTCTTGTACTTTGTCTCCAGCTCGAACAACCAATTTGTACTGATTCTTGAACATGGATGCCATATAAACCTGCTAAGAATTCATAAAAGACCCAAATTTATTCAATACCCGATACCTAAAACCAATCAAGGAAGAAAAAAAAGATCACCAGAAATGTTGGGACGGAAGTCTCATACAAACACTTTCTTCTTTATTTGGACTAGAAAAGAAACAAACCTAAAAGTGCTATACAAACAAACTAGCAAAGACTGTTTCTTTTTGGGACCGAATAAATGATCTTTTCCCTTTATTCAATTCCCATCCAACTTCATTAGGCACATGATCTTGATGTGGCCATGCTGATTCAAATAAAAGTAAATAAAAAAAGTCTCATGAGTGCCCTTGCCTTATTTTTCTTTTCTTGAAGACAAGAGGATCAACACTTGAAGAGAATCCAAACCTACAAAGTCTGACCTTTTTCTTGTCATCTTCTTCGGTGGGTGTTACATATTTTATCCCAAATCTGAAAACAAAGAATACATTGATATGATTATATGTCAAAATAATATCTTCTTTTTAATTTTTGATGAGTTATTATTATTTGATGATATGTTCATAAAAACCACTATGTTGCAGCCTTTTTTTTCAGCTCCTCCACTTCCTTTGTGACACCAGAACCTTCCGAGCCAGGTGCAGTACCAAACCTGAAGTACAAAAAGTCGTTTTTATTAAGTAACAACAGTGTTGCAGAAATCAACATCGGTAGCTGATTAATTGCATGACAGCCTCGAACCAATTACGATTACGGTGCTTGGCAGAAATTGGTCATAATCGGTCAAACTCGGGCTTGTCGGTCCTTAGCGGTCTTGGCGGTCCTCGGCGGTCATAGGCAGGAAATATTTAAAAAATTCCAAAAAAATAATTATCAAATATTACAACAAAATTTTAAATTTTTAAATTTTTAAGCTTTCAAAATTTTAAATATTATACTAAAATTTTTAAAATTTCAAAATTTTAAAGTTTAAAATTTCCAAATACTTAATTTTTTAGGAAATATTAATTTTTTAAATAATTTTATTAATAATTTAGGGTCCCCGATTAATCGCTGTCGAGTCTGATTAATCGTTTATTGTTAGTCAACCGTCAAGTTATCACCGATCGATTTTTACAAATTTGAGTAACAATAAAAATCGTTAAAAGTACAAAAAATCTAAAATAATAAGCTATTTTTATACAACTTTTATTGACTTTTTGACAAAAACTACTAGTGAAACCACATAGAGGTACGACAGTCAAAATCATCTATATTTTAATAAATCAAGATATTTGTATGCAAAACTGTAGTTAGAAATAGTTACACGGTGGATTATATTTTTAAATAAACATAGAGACATCTATCATAACTCTGTTTTTTTTTTTTTTTGCTGAAATAGATGTCTCGTATTGATATTCAACACAAATATTGCACATTTTCACTCCCTAATGGGTCCTTAACTCTTTTAGTACTAAAAATTCTAGAACAGTAAATTTAACTGTGTTAGATTTCACCAAGCCAAATTTGAAAAGGAAGTGAGTGGCTGCTAAAGTAACATGACCACATATTTCCACCTGGATAGAAGAAACTGAGAACATAATAATTCTAACCTGAAAAAATAAAGATAAAAGCACATTAGATAGAAGTTAAATTCAAGTCAACAGAAAGTCAATACACACGGGGTGTATTCTTCCATGTCTTGCCACCACAATTGCATTCTGTCTTAAAAAAATTAAAAATTAATAAATGATAAAAATAAGTTAAAATTGTTACAAGAATAGACATTTAGAAATACATACATGTTAGAATATACCATTGTCATATGCGTCCATGAAACATTTTGATGAGACATTATTCTTAACCGTTTGTCACCGATCCATTCTTCCATGTCTTGTATTACGATCAAATAACTATAGAAAAAAATATGCCATATCCAATCAAGTATATGGTAACATACAACTGAATTGTTTAGTATAGTATAAAGAGTACAAACTATATACACATCATTTGAATCTTGCAAAGGAATACCAAGCTGTTAACATCAATGTCTTAAAAGTAAAAGTGTTTTTCTATGTTTTCGGTATACCCTCCTTCGATTCCTTCTGGAAACTCTTCTTCTTCTATTCATGGCTAGAACCTGGGGTGAGTGAGACCAATCGGCCATGGTTTAGCTGCTTCAACCCAACCATGATCCAGTCAGCTATAATACAACAACTAATTTACAATGAAACGACATTCACTCGACTCTTTTGGTGAACAATAGAATCACATGCTTCATCTCCTCTGTACCCAGCCATGTTTGAACCACCACCTGCCCAAAAAATATATACGAATATAATATGTCATTTACAATAAATATGAGAAAAAATGTATGTTGCAACTGGTAATAAAAGTATATCTATGAGTTTATATTCAAGAAGCAAATCTGGCATTGAAAAGTCAAAATGTACCTCTTGTACTTTGTCTCCAGCTCGAACAACCAATTTGTACTGATTCTTGAACATGGATGCCATATAAACCTGCTAAGAATTCATAAAAGACCCAAATTTATTCAATACCCGATACCTAAAACCAATCAAGGAAGAAAAAAAAGATCACCAGAAATGTTGGGACGGAAGTCTCATACAAACACTTTCTTCTTTATTTGGACTAGAAAAGAAACAAACCTAAAAGTGCTATATAAACAAACTAGCAAAGACTGTTTCTTTTTGGGACCGAATAAATGATCTTTTCCCTTTATTCAATTCCCATCCAACTGCATTAGGCACATGATCTTGATGTGGCCATGCTGATTCAAATAAAAGTAAATAAAAAAAGTCTCATGAGTGCCCTTGCCTTATTTTTCTTTTCTTGAAGACAAGAGGATCAACACTTGAAGAGAATCCAAACCTACAAAGTCTGACCTTTTTCTTGTCATCTTCTTCGGTGGGTGTTACATATTTTATCCCAAATCTGAAAACAAAGAATACATTGATATGATTATATGTCAAAATAATATCTTCTTTTTAATTTTTGATGAGTTATTATTATTTGATGATATGTTCATAAAAACCACTATGTTGCAGCCTTTTTTTTCAGCTCCTCCACTTCCTTTGTGACACCAGAACCTTCCGAGCCAGGTGCAGTACCAAACCTGAAGTACAAAAAGTCGTTTTTATTAAGTAACAACAGTGTTGCAGAAATCAACATCGGTAGCTGATTAATTGCATGACAGCCTCGAACCAATTACGATTACGGTGCTTGGCAGAAATTGGTCATAATCGGTCAAACTCGGGCTTGTCGGTCCTTAGCGGTCTTGGCGGTCCTCGGCGGTCATAGGCAGGAAATATTTAAAAAATTCCAAAAAAATAATTATCAAATATTACAACAAAATTTTAAATTTTTAAATTTTTAAGCTTTCAAATTTTTAAATATTATACTAAAATTTTTAAAATTTCAAAATTTTAAAGTTTAAAATTTCCAAATACTTAATTTTTTAGGAAATATTAATTTTTTAAATAATTTTATTAATAATTTAGGGTCCCCGATTAATCGCTGTCGAGTCCGATTAATCGTTTATTGTTAGTCAACCGTCAAGTTATCACCGATCGATTTTTACAAACTTGAGTAACAATAAAAATCGTTAAAAGTACAAAAAATCTAAAATAATAAGCTATTTTTATACAACTTTTATTGACTTTTTGACAAAAACTACTAGTGAAACCACATAGAGGTACGACAGTCAAAATCATCTATATTTTAATAAATCAAAATATTTGTATGCAAAACTGTAGTTAGAAATAGTTACACGGTGGATTATATTTTTAAATAAACATAGAGACATCTATCATAACTCTGTTTTTTTTTTTTTTTTGCTGAAATAGATGTCTCGTATTGATATTCAACAGAAATATTGCACATTTTCACTCCCTAATGGGTCCTTAACTCTTTTAGTACTAAAAATTCTAGAACAGTAAATTTAACTGTGTTAGATTTCACCAAGCCAAATTTGAAAAGGAAGTGAGTGGCTGCTAAAGTAACATGACCACATATTTCCACCTGGATAGAAGAAACTGAGAACATAATAATTCTAACCTGAAAAAATAAAGATAAAAGCACATTAGATAGAAGTTAAATTCAAGTCAACAGAAAGTCAATACACACGGGGTGTATTCTTCCATGTCTTGCCACCACAATTGCATTCTGTCTTAAAAAAATTAAAAATTAATAAATGATAAAAATAAGTTAAAATTGTTACAAGAATAGACATTTAGAAATACATACATGTTAGAATATACCATTGTCATATGCGTCCATGAAACATTTTGATGAGACATTATTCTTAACCGTTTGTCACCGATCCATTCTTCCATGTCTTGTATTACGATCAAATAACTATAGAAAAAAATATGCCATATCCAATCAAGTATATGGTAACATACAACTGAATTGTTTAGTATAGTATAAAGAGTACAAACTATATACACATCATTTGAATCTTGCAAAGGAATACCAAGCTGTTAACATCAATGTCTTAAAAGTAAAAGTGTTTTTCTATGTTTTCGGTATACCCTCCTTCGATTCCTTCTGGAAACTCTTCTTCTTCTATTCATGGCTAGAACCTGGGGTGAGTGAGACCAATCGGCCATGGTTTAGCTGCTTCAACCCAACCATGATCCAGTCAGCTATAATACAACAACTAATTTACAATGAAACGACATCCACTCGACTCTTTTGGTGAACAATAGAATCACATGCTTCATCTCCTCTGTACCCAGCCATGTCTGAACCACCACCTGCCCAAAAAATATATACGAATATAATATGTCATTTACAATAAATATGAGAAAAAATGTATGTTGCAACTGGTAATAAAAGTATATCTATGAGTTTATATTCAAGCAGCAAATCTGGCATTGAAAAGTCAAAATGTACCTCTTGTACTTTGTCTCCAGCTCGAACAACCAATTTGTACTGATTCTTGAACATGGATGCCATATAAACCTGCTAAGAATTCATAAAAGACCCAAATTTATTCAATACCCGATACCTAAAACCAATCAAGGAAGAAAAAAAAGATCACCAGAAATGTTGGGACGGAAGTCTCATACAAACACTTTCTTCTTTATTTGGACTAGAAAAGAAACAAACCTAAAAGTGCTATATAAACAAACTAGCAAAGACTGTTTCTTTTTGGGACCGAATAAATGATCTTTTCCCTTTATTCAATTCCCATCCAACTGCATTAGGCACATGATCTTGATGTGGCCATGCTAATTCAAATAAAAGTAAATAAAAAAAGTCTCATGAGTGCCCTTGCCTTATTTTTCTTTTCTTGAAGACAAGAGGATCAACACTTGAAGAGAATCCAAACCTACAAAGTCTGACCTTTTTCTTGTCATCTTCTTCGGTGGGTGTTACATATTTTATCCCAAATCTGAAAACAAAGAATACATTGATATGATTATATGTCAAAATAATATCTTCTTTTTAATTTATGATGAGTTATTATTATTTGATGATATGTTCATAAAAACCACTATGTTGCAGCCTTTTTTTTCAGCTCCTCCACTTCCTTTGTGACACCAGAACCTTCCGAGCCAGGTGCAGTACCAAACCTGAAGTACAAAAAGTCGTTTTTATTAAGTAACAACAGTGTTGCAGAAATCAACATCGGTAGCTGATTAATTGCATGACAGCCTCGAACCAATTACGATTACGGTGCTTGGCAGAAATTGGTCATAATCGGTCAAACTCGGGCTTGTCGGTCCTTAGCGGCCTTGGCGGTCATAGGCAGGAAATATTTAAAAAATTCCAAAAAAATAATTATCAAATATTACAACAAAATTTTAAATTTTTAAATTTTTAAGCTTTCAAATTTTTAAATATTATACTAAAATTTTTAAAATTTCAAAATTTTAAAGTTTAAAATTTCCAAATACTTAATTTTTTAGGAAATATTAATTTTTTAAATAATTTTATTAATAATTTAGGGTCCCCGATTAATCGCTGTCGAGTCCGATTAATCGTTTATTGTTAGTCAACCGTCAAGTTATCACCGATCGATTTTTACAAACTTGAGTAACAATAAAAATCGTTAAAAGTACAAAAAATCTAAAATAATAAGCTATTTTTATACAACTTTTATTGACTTTTTGACAAAAACTACTAGTGAAACCACATAGAGGTACGACAGTCAAAATCATCTATATTTTAATAAATCAAGATATTTGTATGCAAAACTGTAGTTAGAAATAGTTACACGGTGGATTATATTTTTAAATAAACATAGAGACATCTATCATAACTCTATTTTTTTTTTTTTTTTGCTGAAATAGATGTCTCGTATTGATATTCAACAGAAATATTGCACATTTTCACTCCCTAATGGGTCCTTAACTCTTTTAGTACTAAAAATTCTAGAACAGTAAATTTAACTGTGTTAGATTTCACCAAGCCAAATTTGAAAAGGAAGTGAGTGGCTGCTAAAGTAACATGACCACATATTTCCACCTGGATAGAAGAAACTGAGAACATAATAATTCTAACCTGAAAAAATAAAGATAAAAGCACATTAGATAGAAGTTAAATTCAAGTCAACAGAAAGTCAATACACACGGGGTGTATTCTTCCATGTCTTGCCACCACAATTGCATTCTGTCTTAAAAAAATTAAAAATTAATAAATGATAAAAATAAGTTAAAATTGTTACAAGAATAGACATTTAGAAATACATACATGTTAGAATATACCATTGTCATATGCGTCCATGAAACATTTTGATGAGACATTATTCTTAACCGTTTGTCACCGATCCATTCTTCCATGTCTTGTATTACGATCAAATAACTATAGAAAAAAATGCCATATCCAATCAAGTATATGGTAGCATACAACTGAATTGTTTAGTATAGTATAAAGAGTACAAACTATATACACATCATTTGAATCTTGCAAAGGAATACCAAGCTGTTAACATCAATGTCTTAAAAGTAAAAGTGTTTTTCTATGTTTTCGGTATACCCTCCTTCGATTCCTTCTGGAAACTCTTCTTCTTCTATTCATGGCTAGAACCTGGGGTGAGTGAGACCAATCGGCCATGGTTTAGCTGCTTCAACCCAACCATGATCCAGTCAGCTATAATACAACAACTAATTTACAATGAAACGACATCCACTCGACTCTTTTGGTGCACAATAGAATCACATGCTTCATCTCCTCTGTACCCAGCCATGTCTGAACCACCACCTGCCCAAAAAATATATACGAATATAATATGTCATTTACAATAAATATGAGAAAAAATGTATGTTGCAACTGGTAATAAAAGTATATCTATGAGTTTATATTCAAGCAGCAAATCTGGCATTGAAAAGTCAAAATGTACCTCTTGTACTTTGTCTCCAGCTCGAACAACCAATTTGTACTGATTCTTGAACATGGATGCCATATAAACCTGCTAAGAATTCATAAAAGACCCAAATTTATTCAATACCCGATACCTAAAACCAATCAAGGAAGAAAAAAAAGATCACCAGAAATGTTGGGACGGAAGTCTCATACAAACACTTTCTTCTTTATTTGGACTAGAAAAGAAACAAACCTAAAAGTGCTATATAAACAAACTAGCAAAGACTGTTTCTTTTTGGGACCGAATAAATGATCTTTTCCCTTTATTCAATTCCCATCCAACTGCATTAGGCACATGATCTTGATGTGGCCATGCTGATTCAAATAAAAGTAAATAAAAAAAGTCTCATGAGTGCCCTTGCCTTATTTTTCTTTTCTTGAAGACAAGAGGATCAACACTTGAAGAGAATCCAAACCTACAAAGTCTGACCTTTTTCTTGTCATCTTCTTCGGTGGGTGTTACATATTTTATCCCAAATCTGAAAACAAAGAATACATTGATATGATTATATGTCAAAATAATATCTTCTTTTTAATTTATGATGAGTTATTATTATTTGATGATATGTTCATAAAAACCACTATGTTGCAGCCTTTTTTTTCAGCTCCTCCACTTCCTTTGTGACACCAGAACCTTCCGAGCCAGGTGCAGTACCAAACCTGAAGTACAAAAAGTCGTTTTTATTAAGTAACAACAGTGTTGCAGAAATCAACATCGGTAGCTGATTAATTGCATGACAGCCTCGAACCAATTACGATTACGGTGCTTGGCAGAAATTGGTCATAATCGGTCAAACTCGGGCTTGTCGGTCCTTAGCGGCCTTGACGGTCCTCGGCGGTCATAGGCAGGAAATATTTAAAAAATTCCAAAAAAATAATTATCAAATATTACAACAAAATTTTAAATTTTTAAATTTTTAAGCTTTCAAATTTTTAAATATTATACTAAAATTTTTAAAATTTCAAAATTTTAAAGTTTAAAATTTCCAAATACTTAATTTTTTAGGAAATATTAATTTTTTAAATAATTTTATTAATAATTTAGGGTCCCCGATTAATCGCTGTCGAGTCTGATTAATCGTTTATTGTTAGTCAACCGTCAAGTTATCACCGATCGATTTTTACAAACTTGAGTAACAATAAAAATCGTTAAAAGTACAAAAAATCTAAAATAATAAGCTATTTTTATACAACTTTTATTGACTTTTTGACAAAAACTACTAGTGAAACCACATAGAGGTACGACAGTCAAAATCATCTATATTTTAATAAATCAAGATATTTGTATGCAAAACTGTAGTTAGAAATAGTTACACGGTGGATTATATTTTTAAATAAACATAGAGACATCTATCATAACTCTGTTTTTTTTTTTTTTGCTGAAATAGATGTCTCGTATTGATATTCAACACAAATATTGCACATTTTCACTCCCTAATGGGTCCTTAACTCTTTTAGCACTAAAAATTCTAGAAAAGTAAATTTAACTGTGTTAGATTTCACCAAGCCAAATTTGAAAAGGAAGTGAGTGGCTGCTAAAGTAACATGACCACATATTTCCACCTGGATAGAAGAAACTGAGAACATAATAATTCTAACCTGAAAAAATAAAGATAAAAGCACATTAGATAGAAGTTAAATTCAAGTCAACAGAAAGTCAATACACACGGGGTGTATTCTTCCATGTCTTGCCACCACAATTGCATTCTCTCTTAAAAAAATTAAAAATTAATAAATGATAAAAATAAGTTAAAATTGTTACAAGAATAGACATTTAGAAATACATACATGTTAGAATATACCATTGTCATATGCGTCCATGAAACATTTTGATGAGACATTATTCTTAACCGTTTGTCACCGATCCATTCTTCCATGTCTTGTATTACGATCAAATAACTATAGAAAAAAATGCCATATCCAATCAAGTATATGGTAGCATACAACTGAATTGTTTAGTATAGTATAAAGAGTACAAACTATATACACATCATTTGAATCTTGCAAAGGAATACCAAGCTGTTAACATCAATGTCTTAAAAGTAAAAGTGTTTTTCTATGTTTTCGGTATACCCTCCTTCGATTCCTTCTGGAAACTCTTCTTCTTCTATTCATGGCTAGAACCTGGGGTGAGTGAGACCAATCGGCCATGGTTTAGCTGCTTCAACCCAACCATGATCCAGTCAGCTATAATACAACAACTAATTTACAATGAAACGACATCCACTCGACTCTTTTGGTGCACAATAGAATCACATGCTTCATCTCCTCTGTACCCAGCCATGTCTGAACCACCACCTGCCCAAAAAATATATACGAATATAATATGTCATTTACAATAAATATGAGAAAAAATGTATGTTGCAACTGGTAATAAAAGTATATCTATGAGTTTATATTCAAGCAGCAAATCTGGCATTGAAAAGTCAAAATGTACCTCTTGTACTTTGTCTCCAGCTCGAACAACCAATTTGTACTGATTCTTGAACATGGATGCCATATAAACCTGCTAAGAATTCATAAAAGACCCAAATTTATTCAATACCCGATACCTAAAACCAATCAAGGAAGAAAAAAAAGATCACCAGAAATGTTGGGACGGAAGTCTCATACAAACACTTTCTTCTTTATTTGGACTAGAAAAGAAACAAACCTAAAAGTGCTATATAAACAAACTAGCAAAGACTGTTTCTTTTTGGGACCGAATAAATGATCTTTTCCCTTTATTCAATTCCCATCCAACTGCATTAGGCACATGATCTTGATGTGGCCATGCTGATTCAAATAAAAGTAAATAAAAAAAGTCTCATGAGTGCCCTTGCCTTATTTTTCTTTTCTTGAAGACAAGAGGATCAACACTTGAAGAGAATCCAAACCTACAAAGTCTGACCTTTTTCTTGTCATCTTCTTCGGTGGGTGTTACATATTTTATCCCAAATCTGAAAACAAAGAATACATTGATATGATTATATGTCAAAATAATATCTTCTTTTTAATTTATGATGAGTTATTATTATTTGATGATATGTTCATAAAAACCACTATGTTGCAGCCTTTTTTTTCAGCTCCTCCACTTCCTTTGTGACACCAGAACCTTCCGAGCCAGGTGCAGTACCAAACCTGAAGTACAAAAAGTCGTTTTTATTAAGTAACAACAGTGTTGCAGAAATCAACATCGGTAGCTGATTAATTGCATGACAGCCTCGAACCAATTACGATTACGGTGCTTGGCAGAAATTGGTCATAATCGGTCAAACTCGGGCTTGTCGGTCCTTAGCGGCCTTGACGGTCCTCGGCGGTCATAGGCAGGAAATATTTAAAAAATTCCAAAAAAATAATTATCAAATATTACAACAAAATTTTAAATTTTTAAATTTTTAAGCTTTCAAATTTTTAAATATTATACTAAAATTTTTAAAATTTCAAAATTTTAAAGTTTAAAATTTCCAAATACTTAATTTTTTAGGAAATATTAATTTTTTAAATAATTTTATTAATAATTTAGGGTCCCCGATTAATCGCTGTCGAGTCTGATTAATCGTTTATTGTTAGTCAACCGTCAAGTTATCACCGATCGATTTTTACAAACTTGAGTAACAATAAAAATCGTTAAAAGTACAAAAAATCTAAAATAATAAGCTATTTTTATACAACTTTTATTGACTTTTTGACAAAAACTACTAGTGAAACCACATAGAGGTACGACAGTCAAAATCATCTATATTTTAATAAATCAAGATATTTGTATGCAAAACTGTAGTTAGAAATAGTTACACGGTGGATTATATTTTTAAATAAACATAGAGACATCTATCATAACTCTGTTTTTTTTTTTTTTGCTGAAATAGATGTCTCGTATTGATATTCAACACAAATATTGCACATTTTCACTCCCTAATGGGTCCTTAACTCTTTTAGTACTAAAAATTCTAGAACAGTAAATTTAACTGTGTTAGATTTCACCAAGCCAAATTTGAAAAGGAAGTGAGTGGCTGCTAAAGTAACATGACCACATATTTCCACCTGGATAGAAGAAACTGAGAACATAATAATTCTAACCTGAAAAAATAAAGATAAAAGCACATTAGATAGAAGTTAAATTCAAGTCAACAGAAAGTCAATACACACGGGGTGTATTCTTCCATGTCTTGCCACCACAATTGCATTCTGTCTTAAAAAAATTAAAAATTAATAAATGATCAAAATAAGTTAAAATTGTTACAAGAATAGACATTTAGAAATACATACATGTTAGAATATACCATTGTCATATGCGTCCATGAAACATTTTGATGAGACATTATTCTTAACCGTTTGTCACCGATCCATTCTTCCATGTCTTGTATTACGATCAAATAACTATAGAAAAAAATATGCCATATCCAATCAAGTATATGGTAACATACAACTGAATTGTTTAGTATAGTATAAAGAGTACAAACTATATACACATCATTTGAATCTTGCAAAGGAATACCAAGCTGTTAACATCAATGTCTTAAAAGTAAAAGTGTTTTTCTATGTTTTCGGTATACCCTCCTTCGATTCCTTCTGGAAACTCTTCTTCTTCTATTCATGGCTAGAACCTGGGGTGAGTGAGACCAATCGGCCATGGTTTAGCTGCTTCAACCCAACCATGATCCAGTCAGCTATAATACAACAACTAATTTACAATGAAACGACATCCACTCGACTCTTTTGGTGCACAATAGAATCACATGCTTCATCTCCTCTGTACCCAGCCATGTCTGAACCACCACCTGCCCAAAAAATATATACGAATATAATATGTCATTTACAATAAATATGAGAAAAAATGTATGTTGCAACTGGTAATAAAAGTATATCTATGAGTTTATATTCAAGCAGCAAATCTGGCATTGAAAAGTCAAAATGTACCTCTTGTACTTTGTCTCCAGCTCGAACAACCAATTTGTACTGATTCTTGAACATGGATGCCATATAAACCTGCTAAGAATTCATAAAAGACCCAAATTTATTCAATACCCGATACCTAAAACCAATCAAGGAAGAAAAAAAAGATCACCAGAAATGTTGGGACGGAAGTCTCATACAAACACTTTCTTCTTTATTTGGACTAGAAAAGAAACAAACCTAAAAGTGCTATATAAACAAACTAGCAAAGACTGTTTCTTTTTGGGACCGAATAAATGATCTTTTCCCTTTATTCAATTCCCATCCAACTGCATTAGGCACATGATCTTGATGTGGCCATGCTAATTCAAATAAAAGTAAATAAAAAAAGTCTCATGAGTGCCCTTGCCTTATTTTTCTTTTCTTGAAGACAAGAGGATCAACACTTGAAGAGAATCCAAACCTACAAAGTCTGACCTTTTTCTTGTCATCTTCTTCGGTGGGTGTTACATATTTTATCCCAAATCTGAAAACAAAGAATACATTGATATGATTATATGTCAAAATAATATCTTCTTTTTAATTTATGATGAGTTATTATTATTTGATGATATGTTCATAAAAACCACTATGTTGCAGCCTTTTTTTTCAGCTCCTCCACTTCCTTTGTGACACCAGAACCTTCCGAGCCAGGTGCAGTACCAAACCTGAAGTACAAAAAGTCGTTTTTATTAAGTAACAACAGTGTTGCAGAAATCAACATCGGTAGCTGATTAATTGCATGACAGCCTCGAACCAATTACGATTACGGTGCTTGGCAGAAATTGGTCATAATCGGTCAAACTCGGGCTTGTCGGTCCTTAGCGGCCTTGGCGGTCATAGGCAGGAAATATTTAAAAAATTCCAAAAAAATAATTATCAAATATTACAACAAAATTTTAAATTTTTAAATTTTTAAGCTTTCAAATTTTTAAATATTATACTAAAATTTTTAAAATTTCAAAATTTTAAAGTTTAAAATTTCCAAATACTTAATTTTTTAGGAAATATTAATTTTTTAAATAATTTTATTAATAATTTAGGGTCCCCGATTAATCGCTGTCGAGTCTGATTAATCGTTTATTGTTAGTCAACCGTCAAGTTATCACCGATCGATTTTTACAAACTTGAGTAACAATAAAAATCGTTAAAAGTACAAAAAATCTAAAATAATAAGCTATTTTTATACAACTTTTATTGACTTTTTGACAAAAACTACTAGTGAAACCACATAGAGGTACGACAGTCAAAATCATCTATATTTTAATAAATCAAGATATTTGTATGCAAAACTGTAGTTAGAAATAGTTACACGGTGGATTATATTTTTAAATAAACATAGAGACATCTATCATAACTCTGTTTTTTTTTTTTTTGCTGAAATAGATGTCTCGTATTGATATTCAACACAAATATTGCACATTTTCACTCCCTAATGGGTCCTTAACTCTTTTAGCACTAAAAATTCTAGAAAAGTAAATTTAACTGTGTTAGATTTCACCAAGCCAAATTTGAAAAGGAAGTGAGTGGCTGCTAAAGTAACATGACCACATATTTCCACCTGGATAGAAGAAACTGAGAACATAATAATTCTAACCTGAAAAAATAAAGATAAAAGCACATTAGATAGAAGTTAAATTCAAGTCAACAGAAAGTCAATACACACGGGGTGTATTCTTCCATGTCTTGCCACCACAATTGCATTCTCTCTTAAAAAAATTAAAAATTAATAAATGATAAAAATAAGTTAAAATTGTTACAAGAATAGACATTTAGAAATACATACATGTTAGAATATACCATTGTCATATGCGTCCATGAAACATTTTGATGAGACATTATTCTTAACCGTTTGTCACCGATCCATTCTTCCATGTCTTGTATTACGATCAAATAACTATAGAAAAAAATGCCATATCCAATCAAGTATATGGTAGCATACAACTGAATTGTTTAGTATAGTATAAAGAGTACAAACTATATACACATCATTTGAATCTTGCAAAGGAATACCAAGCTGTTAACATCAATGTCTTAAAAGTAAAAGTGTTTTTCTATGTTTTCGGTATACCCTCCTTCGATTCCTTCTGGAAACTCTTCTTCTTCTATTCATGGCTAGAACCTGGGGTGAGTGAGACCAATCGGCCATGGTTTAGCTGCTTCAACCCAACCATGATCCAGTCAGCTATAATACAACAACTAATTTACAATGAAACGACATCCACTCGACTCTTTTGGTGCACAATAGAATCACATGCTTCATCTCCTCTGTACCCAGCCATGTCTGAACCACCACCTGCCCAAAAAATATATACGAATATAATATGTCATTTACAATAAATATGAGAAAAAATGTATGTTGCAACTGGTAATAAAAGTATATCTATGAGTTTATATTCAAGCAGCAAATCTGGCATTGAAAAGTCAAAATGTACCTCTTGTACTTTGTCTCCAGCTCGAACAACCAATTTGTACTGATTCTTGAACATGGATGCCATATAAACCTGCTAAGAATTCATAAAAGACCCAAATTTATTCAATACCCGATACCTAAAACCAATCAAGGAAGAAAAAAAAGATCACCAGAAATGTTGGGACGGAAGTCTCATACAAACACTTTCTTCTTTATTTGGACTAGAAAAGAAACAAACCTAAAAGTGCTATATAAACAAACTAGCAAAGACTGTTTCTTTTTGGGACCGAATAAATGATCTTTTCCCTTTATTCAATTCCCATCCAACTGCATTAGGCACATGATCTTGATGTGGCCATGCTGATTCAAATAAAAGTAAATAAAAAAAGTCTCATGAGTGCCCTTGCCTTATTTTTCTTTTCTTGAAGACAAGAGGATCAACACTTGAAGAGAATCCAAACCTACAAAGTCTGACCTTTTTCTTGTCATCTTCTTCGGTGGGTGTTACATATTTTATCCCAAATCTGAAAACAAAGAATACATTGATATGATTATATGTCAAAATAATATCTTCTTTTTAATTTATGATGAGTTATTATTATTTGATGATATGTTCATAAAAACCACTATGTTGCAGCCTTTTTTTTCAGCTCCTCCACTTCCTTTGTGACACCAGAACCTTCCGAGCCAGGTGCAGTACCAAACCTGAAGTACAAAAAGTCGTTTTTATTAAGTAACAACAGTGTTGCAGAAATCAACATCGGTAGCTGATTAATTGCATGACAGCCTCGAACCAATTACGATTACGGTGCTTGGCAGAAATTGGTCATAATCGGTCAAACTCGGGCTTGTCGGTCCTTAGCGGCCTTGGCGGTCCTCGGCGGTCATAGGCAGGAAATATTTAAAAAATTCCAAAAAAATAATTATCAAATATTACAACAAAATTTTAAATTTTTAAATTTTTAAGCTTTCAAATTTTTAAATATTATACTAAAATTTTTAAAATTTCAAAATTTTAAAGTTTAAAATTTCCAAATACTTAATTTTTTAGGAAATATTAATTTTTTAAATAATTTTATTAATAATTTAGGGTCCCCGATTAATCGCTGTCGAGTCTGATTAATCGTTTATTGTTAGTCAACCGTCAAGTTATCACCGATCGATTTTTACAAACTTGAGTAACAATAAAAATCGTTAAAAGTACAAAAAATCTAAAATAATAAGCTATTTTTATACAACTTTTATTGACTTTTTGAGAAAAACTACTAGTGAAACCTGTTGGATTAATGTCTAAGTCCATAACTATATTTGGTAAGACTTGACCCGACCCGGCATGGTCCATTTGGGTTGCATACCATCATGCACTTGAATGAGAGAAATAAGACACTTATGGTTATTAATATATTATAAGTTCTAGTATATTAATAATAAGAATAATAAGATTATTTAATTAGTATTGATCAAGAATTAATCTAGGATTAATTAAGTGATCAAAAGAAGACTAATTAAATATATGGGTTGATAGTGTAAATCATCCATACTTGTATAGTGGGCTAATGCTCCATGGATAATCAAGTTGGGCTAAAACCCATAGGATGGTCCATGGATGCTCCATGGTGTATTTGTACCCATGGATCCAAGGAAATGGAAAGCCATGACAATTAAGAGTTTACCCTAATTGTGTAACTATATAAGCATCTTATTATTGAGGAAAAATTGGCCACTAGTAGTATTCAAGAAAGGGCTAGCCGATTTTGGTGAGTGTAGAATTCTCTCAAGTCATTCTAAGTGTTTTGATGATTGTGATTCCATTTGAGGTGTCACACTTGGGGCACTAGGCACTCAAACTTCATGAAGACATTCTACACCAAAGAGGTATGTATTCTATCTTGCTATAGTCATTGTTATGTATGCTAGATTAGGATAATACCTTGGAAGTTCTTATTTGCATGTATAATAGAGAAAACATAGATCCAAGGTATTTAGGGTTGCATGTACACTTAGGAAGTGTTAGAATGCTCAAAACCCAACAGTGGTATCAGAGCCACGGGTTGTTTTCTGTTATATTGATGCAAATATTTTATTTTCAAAGTTGAAAAAAAAAATGAAAAAAAAACATGAAGTTTGTCAAATTTTAAGATAATTACTTGTTCTTGTGAAAAACTAATTATTTGTAAAATTTGAATAATGTGCTTTATGAGTTGAATTAGGTCAAATTTAATAAAAGATAAAATAATATGATTATTTTATTAGTTTTAAAAGTTTGATCTAAAGAGTTTTATTTTTTTTTGAAACCTCCATAAGTTATGGATATGAAAAGGTTTTTAAAAAAAATTGATTCAAAGTTTTATGGAGTTACAAAAAATTTGGTGTTAATGTTTTAAAGGATTCCATAACTTAAGAATAAGTTATGGATCACCAAAAGTTTTTTGTGTTACCTTATTTTATGAGTGAATTTAGATTAATGAATAAAATTATGTGATAGTTGGTTTTAATCCAAATTAATCTAAAAGAAGTTCATAAAATGTGTTTATGTAACTTATAAGTCACATTTATGAATCTTAAAACTCATAAAAGTTGGCAAAGGTTACAAAAATGAAGAGTCTAGTTCTAATTAAATGGCTTTATGACTCCATAACTTGTCCTCAAGTTATGGAGGACCAAGAGTCTCTTCATTTAATAAAATAAAATAAAATAAAAAGTGTAACCTTAATTAATTCCATAAGTTATAAAATAAAGAAAAGTTAATTCTTTTATTAGTTTAAAGTCTTCCATAACTTGTCCTCAAGTTATGGAACTTGAAGAGTTTTTGGATTAAAACTACTTTAAACACATAAGTTATGGAATTAATTAGTTTTGAATAGTTTCAAAACTTGCCCTCAAGTTTTGGAATTTGTAAAGTTTTCACTTATGAATACTTTAATTCCAAGTTAGCTCTTAGAATTTTAAAAGTTAAAATTCAACCCTTATACTTTATAATATTATAAGTTAATAATATATATATGTATAAGAGTAAAGTCAGTCTTACCGCTAATACGCCTCATTCACGAAGCCGGTCTATAAGGTGGGTATAAGGTTGTTGCCTATAAAATGGCAACTTAATGGGTGTCCACTCTCACCCACCGCTTGCTTGACTGGTGGAGGGTCGTTAGCCGAACGGGTTTGACAGGACTAGAATTCTCCCTTCATTAAAAGTATTAATGATAATACTAAGTAACTAAACTCTTAATAATACCCAATCTTAGTTACTTAGGAAAAATGTGAATAAGGTGCTAATCCATGAAATTACACTTTACACTTTGTCTAAGTCGTTAGTGGAGCGTGTGTGGTTAACCGGCACACTAACTTGGACTTAACAAGGTAGGTAAAGGGTGACTTAATATTTATCATAGTATCGATGGAGCGTGTGTGGTTAACCGACACATCGATTGAGGGGTAATTTATTAAGGGTACCAAGTGATTTGCATGGTTACTTCACACCTTGTTTTGTGATCCTCGGCATCCCAGTCACAAAACCTGAAGGGCACACTCGAGATTGAAACATGCCTTTGAAAAGTTCAATGAATCTCAAAGATCTAGGAGTTTCAAAACCAATTAAAACCTAATAATACATTTCGTTTATCTTGGTGGAAATTGGTGAATCGTCATTCACCTACCTTCAAATATTTTATAGCTTGGATTACGGCATACCTCTTCTAAGTTATAAAATAGTTTGTTGGGTCCTAGCCTTAATATTTCATATTGGGTGTCATATTAAGGACTTTAAATCAACTATCTTGAATATCTCCCAAAAGATGTCTGGTTTAGACACCTATGATCTTCCCAAATCTCTTGAAACAAGGTTTCCTAATGAAGATGATGTCCCATGGATATCATACTTCTTCACCTCTTCAAATTATTCTCCCTAACCCACAAGTTCTTGAAAAGTTTAAGGTCACTCAGACCCTATTAGGCAAGGCAAGGTCTAGGTGTGGTCACATCTTGGAGATGTAGTCACATATTGACAAGCCGGGAGAGTTGGGTGTCAAAGTCTTGAGAAAGTTGGTGGTTCAACTACTTTCTAAGTCACATAGTGAGTTCTTTTGGAACACCTATGAAAAAGACTATGACAAGACCCTTAATGATCTTATCTATTTGTTAAGATCAACTTCCTAAAACTTTATGGACATTGACAATGATGACATTGGATATCCAGTAAAGCATTCTCTACCCAATGGAAAGGGATCGGCTATAGTCAACTCGGTTGACCAAATGGTAAAGAGAAAAGCTAAGTCTGTGATAGTCCTGTGTACCATTATCAAAGGGTCCATATGTTTGTATTGCCAAAGAAAGGGCATTGGTTGCGAAGCTGCCAAATTTACCTAAGGATGTTAAAGTCAATAAGTTTGACTCTACTTCAGGTAAATTCCACTATCTAACTCTGTTAAGTTTCTATTCTGAGATTCTTGATACATGATGTGACTGGGTCACATGGAGATGTTTTAAGAATCAAAGGAAAAAAAGTGAAGAAACTTAAAGAAAGAATATGCTGAATCTGATCGCGTAGATGGATTTCTATCGCATAGTTTGAAAAATCGGATTCTTGAGCTACTTCTTAGGAGTTATGAGATATTGCCTAGGAATAGATAACAACAAGTTCTCATATGGATTGTAAGGATAAGTTTTTTCCGCAAAGTTTTAAAATAAAAGAGAATTTTTGATTTTATTTATTTTAAAATATCCTTACGATGGCATTTGAGGAAAAATTGTTGCTTATATAATTCCGTTAAGAGCAAGAGTGGAAATATGAAATTGATTCTTTCATTTGTGGTAATGTCTAAATTTACCAAATAAGGAAAGATTCTCCTCATCCAAGGGTCAATTGGACCGGAACTTGGAATCATGCAAGTTGTATAGCATGATGAATGAGAACTTTCAAGTTTTGGAAAATTAAGACTAATTACTTGTTCACATGGATGTGTGAATCAAGTAAAGGACTAAGGGATCGAGTACACATTCTTGTGCACTGGTCAAGTCCACCACAAAAAGTTTGATAAGACTATTCGTCATGATTTACTTAAGTTCAGTAAATATGATTATACTTACAAGCTTAAGTGTAACTCTGAGACATTGGAAAAGGTTCCAATGTAAGGCAGAGCGAATAAGAAGAATCAATTTAGGCAGAAGGATAAAAGTTTCTCAAATCTGAAAAGATGGGAGAGTACTTTAGTATCAGTTTTTGTGATCATCTTAATGATTAAGAAACCATAGCACAATTAGTTCTCTAAGGAAATCTTAGTGCATTCTTATGACTAAGAAGAGGGATCTTGAATTGTTGAAGTGGTTAAATCAAGAAGATGAGTCATACTTCGTTCCAATACAAGTCTTAGAGTCATACTCCAAGATTGTAATTTGAGTGACATGTCTCAAAAGAAGGTTAAAACACTTGTCAAATGTAAGAGTAAAAGTTTTTCTACTCTTGTACATTTGAAATTGGTAAGTTGTGATGTTTTGGATAAAAACAAAGACCAACTTAGGCCAATTGGGTAAAGTGTTTTTCTTGATTATAATCCGCACTATCTCTTGGATGTTTGACAAGGGAGTCTTATATGTCAAGAGGACAGTGGGAGTCTTAAAGGTCTTGAAAGTCTCAAGAAATAATCAAGAATAAAACCTGAAGTTCTTCGCTAGCACACGACTTGAGGTTTATAACCTATCGTGTTGACATATCTGTGCCCATTCCAGTTAAAGTTGGCTTTGCATATGAGTTCTTAGAGTTCTCAGTTTGTTGCATAACAACTTGGAAGCAATGGCAGGCCCTTGAGCTGCCAGGTGGCAAGAAGTTAAGATTGAGTTCAATCCATATGGTTTTGGATTTGTCATTATCTTTGTCTTGTGATTATGGTTTGACAAATTCATATGGGTAGGAACTCATACACCATATAAATCTAAGTGTCATAAGGTTTCTCTCCGATTCATGAAAATGATGGTGAGGAAACACTTTCACTAAGTAGATTTTATCTAGATAGCAAGTGTGATATTTGCATTCTCAAAGTCGTTAGTGGAGCGCGTGTGGTTAACCGGCACACTAACCTGGACTTGTGAGAAGTGGCAAAAAGGTCTAAACATTATGATTACGGCATCCCTCTTCATAATTGTTTAGATACACAAGTGTGCTATCTAAGGGAAGGTGTATGATTTTGATAAAGACTTATCAAAACAATCTAGTATCAGAAATCTGAACTTTGGTAAGAAAATCAGCTGATTTCTGAGTACATGTCAAAGCTAGTGGGAGCATAAGTGTTATGTTAATAATCATCATGTTAGTGGGAGCATGATAATTATGATAAGTATTGCAAGTTAGCAATGTTAATTATAGAAAACAAAAATTTTAATTGGGAAAAAGTTGTTTTGCTATAATTAAGGGAGAGGAAATTATACTTCATATCAAATCTATAAGGTTTAGATCTGAGGTTTTAATCATTTAGTCAAGGATATATATGAATTTCATGTTGGAATGGCTCAACATAAGGAAATTCTGTATATGGGTCCATTATTTGCGTTCTAAAATTCGATTATGATTACGGCATCCCTTTTCATAATCTGAATTATGAGAACTTGGCAAATTGAAATGGAAATATTATAGCAAAAGACTGGTTTAGTCTTTATGTAAGACATCATGAATCGTGTCCCATATGCTTCGGATATAGGATCGATTACATGTGCTATAATCATCCGTTCTAAAATTTTCCAAATGCCTGGGGCATTAAGAAGGGAAAAGGTTTAGAACTGGATATGACTAAAAGGATTAAACAATTGTCGAGGACAATCTAAGGTTTACCAAAGATTGGTTGCTCAAGGACAGTTGGAAGTATAGTGATAATTCTGGAAGGACCATATTGACATAATCTGTAAGGAGGCAACTCTTGTTCAGAAGTGATAGTCAAAATGGAATCTGGAAATGTTTCAAAGTTAGAATTTTCACTCTGTGTAAGATTAAGGAAACTTAATGCAAGAAGGATGGTTCCAAGGAGTTGATCTCCTTTGGAATGATCTGTAATGTTTGTTGTCAAGTCTTTATGACTTTGTGCATAATCATTACAAGAGGATCAGTGCACATAAGTTTAGAATCTGACAGATTCCAGTAAATGGCATGAATTTGGAATTCTTGCATTTGCAGTAAGGATTTGGGAGTGTGAAAAGAGAATCATTGAAGTTATGTTCAATGGATCTAGTTCACAAAGTAAAGATCATAGACAAACATAGTATGCATACTTAGTGTGTGGCATGACTAGTGTTTTGAAAAAAACATAGTGTACATGCTTGGAGCATGGGACAACTATTGTTTTAAATTCAAGAATAAAGTTGATAGCTGAAACAGTATACAATGAATAATGTGTAATCATATGGTGATAAATAAAAGGTGTTTATTTATGTTCAAAGAGTTGATACCATATTGGATTCAATTATTATTGTGTTTCATTGTGCATGTTTTGACTTCCCGAATAAACTGGGTTATTCTTCCGGAATGACTAAGTTATTCAAACCATCCACAGTCGGTCATATGTTGGAAGTAGATATGAATTAAGACTGTCATGGGTTGGCTTGTAGAGGTGTAAGGTGTTGGACAAAGGGCTACAACACTCATGAGTGCTCATAAGTTCTGAGTATTGGATTCAACCCGCACTCATTGGAATCACTTCATGGATTTTATCACGAGTGATCATGAGATGATAATATCTTATATTCTTCAAACCTAGAGATATGAGTTGTTACTATGAGTTGATAGTACATTGATTGCACGAAAACGCATTTGGTAACTCGGTGCTAGAAAACGTGCCTTTGTGTATGATTCAACAAGTAGTAGAACAAGCCATATGAGTCGAAGTTTATCCGTTCCTTTTACCTTCGGGATAAAAGCGATATCTGTGGGCCCCTCGATGATTTGATGATGACAAATGGAAGTGCTCGGCCGAGCCAGGACTGATTTGATTTGTTCAATTAGTCAGTCGTCATAAATCGGAAATCGGGAAACAAAAAATGGACAGAGAGAATGATTATAATCCATGTCTCAGTTCATATGATATCTAGAATGGAGGAATATATGATCCCTTATCTAATGGACAAGTTCGTTGACAAGATCAGAGTTCGACAGCAGCTTTAAGAGCTACGATTGCCAGTTAGGTTTGAAGTCATACGCAATAATAGTTTTAGACTTATCCAAGTGGGAGACTGTTGGATTAATGTCTAAGTCCATAACTATATTTGGTATGTACTTGACCCGACCCGGCATGGTCCATTTGGGTTGCATACCATCATGCACTTGAATGAGAGAAATAAGACACTTATGGTTATTAATATATTATAAGTTCTAGTATATTAATAATAAGAATAATAAGATTATTTAATTAGTATTGATCAAGAATTAATCTAGGATTAATTAAGTGATCAAAAGAAGACTAATTAAATATATGGGTTGATAGTGTAAATCATCCATACTTGTATAGTGGGCTAATGCTCCATGGATAATCAAGTTGGGCTAAAACCCATACGATGGTCCATGGATGCTCCATGGTGTATTTGTACCCATGGATCCAAGGAAATGGAAAGCCATGACAATTAAGAGTTTACCCTAATTGTGTAACTATATAAGCATCTTATTATTGAGGAAAAATTGGCCACTAGTAGTATTCAAGAAAGGGCTAGCCGATTTTGGTGAGTGTAGAATTCTCTCAAGTCATTCTAAGTGTTTTGATGATTGTGATTCCATTTGAGGTGTCACACTTGGGGCACTAGGCACTCAAACTTCATGAAGACATTCTACACCAAAGAGGTATGTATTCTATCTTGCTATAGTCATTGTTATGTATGCTAGATTAGGATAATACCTTGGAAGTTCTTATTTGCATGTATAATAGAGAAAACATAGATCCAAGGTATTTAGGGTTGCATGTATACTTAGGAAGTGTTAGAATGCTCAAAACCCATCATATACAACTTTTACTGACTTTTTGACAAAAACTACTAGTGAAACCACATAGAGGTACTACAGTCCAAATCATCTATATTTTAATAAATCAAGATATTTGTATGCAAAACTGTAGTTAGAAATAGTTACACGGTGGATTATATTTTTAAATAAACATAGAGACATCTATCATAACTCTGTTTTTTTTTTTTGCTGAAATAGATGTCTTGTATTGATATTCAATACAAATATTGCACATTTTCACTCCCTAATGGGTCCATAACTCTTTTAGCACTAACAATTCCAGAAAAGTAAATTTAACCGTGTTAGATTTCACCAAGCCAAATTTGAAAAGGAAGTGAGTGGCTGCTAAAGTAACATGACCACATATTTCCACCTGGATAGAAGAAACTGAGAACATAATAATTCTAACCTAACATAATAATTCTAACCTGAAAAAATAAAGATAAAAGCACATTAGATAGAAGTTAAATTCAAGTCAACAGAAAGTCAATACACACGGGTTGTATTCTTCCATGTCTTGCCACCACAATTGCATTCTGTCTTAAAAAAATTAAAAATTAATAAATGATAAAAATAAGTTAAAATTGTTACAAGAATAGACATTTAGAAATACATACATGTTAGAATATACCATTGTCATATGCGTCCATGAAACATTTTGATGAGACATTATTCTTAACCGTTTGTCACCGATCCATTCTTCCATGTCTTGTATTACGATCAAATAACTATAGAAAAAAATATGCCATATCCAATCAAGTATATGGTAACATACAACTGAATTGTTTAGTATAGTATAAAGAGTACAAACTATATACACATCATTTGAATCTTGCAAAGGAATACCAAGCTGTTAACATCAATGTCTTAAAAGTAAAAGTGTTTTTCTACGTTTTCGGTATACCCGCCTTCGATTCCTTCTGGAAACTCTTCTTCTTCTATTCATGGCTAGAACCTGGGGTGAGTGAGACCAATCGGCCATGGTTTAGCTGCTTCAACCCAACCATGATCCAGTCAGCTATAATACAACAACTAATTTACAATGAAACGACATCCACTCGACTCTTTTGGTGCACAATAGAATCACATGCTTCATCTCCTCTGTACCCAGCCATGTCTGAACCACCACCTGCCCAAAAAATATATACGAATATAATATGTCATTTACAATAAATATGAGAAAAAATGTATGTTGCAACCGGTAATAAAAGTATATCTATGAGTTTATATTCAAGCAGCAAATCTGGCATTGAAAAGTCAAAATGTACCTCTTGTACTTTGTCTCCAGCTCGAACAACCAATTTGTACTGATTCTTGAACATGGATGCCATATAAACCTGCTAAGAATTCATAAAAGACCCAAATTTATTCAATACCCGATACCTAAAACCAATCAAGGAAGAAAAAAAAGATCACCAGAAATGTTGGGACGGAAGTCTCATACAAACACTTTCTTCTTTATTTGGACTAGAAAAGAAACAAACCTAAAAGTGCTATACAAACAAACTAGCAAAGACTGTTTCTTTTTGGGACCGAATAAATGATCTTTTCCCTTTATTCAATTCCCATCCAACTTCATTAGGCACATGATCTTGATGTGGCCATGCTGATTCAAATAAAAGTAAATAAAAAAAGTCTCATGAGTGCCCTTGCCTTATTTTTCTTTTCTTGAAGACAAGAGGATCAACACTTGAAGAGAATCCAAACCTACAAAGTCTGACCTTTTTCTTGTCATCTTCTTCGGTGGGTGTTACATATTTTATCCCAAATCTGAAAACAAAGAATACATTGATATGATTATATGTCAAAATAATATCTTCTTTTTAATTTTTGATGAGTTATTATTATTTGATGATATGTTCATAAAAACCACTATGTTGCAGCCTTTTTTTTCAGCTCCTCCACTTCCTTTGTGACACCAGAACCTTCCGAGCCAGGTGCAGTACCAAACCTGAAGTACAAAAAGTCGTTTTTATTAAGTAACAACAGTGTTGCAGAAATCAACATCGGTAGCTGATTAATTGCATGACAGCCTCGAACCAATTACGATTACGGTGCTTGGCAGAAATTGGTCATAATCGGTCAAACTCGGGCTTGTCGGTCCTTAGCGGTCTTGGCGGTCCTCGGCGGTCATAGGCAGGAAATATTTAAAAAATTCCAAAAAAATAATTATCAAATATTACAACAAAATTTTAAATTTTTAAATTTTTAAGCTTTCAAATTTTTAAATATTATACTAAAATTTTTAAAATTTCAAAATTTTAAAGTTTAAAATTTCCAAATACTTAATTTTTTAGGAAATATTAATTTTTTAAATAATTTTATTAATAATTTAGGGTCCCCGATTAATCGCTGTCGAGTCCGATTAATCGTTTATTGTTAGTCAACCGTCAAGTTATCACCGATCGATTTTTACAAACTTGAGTAACAATAAAAATCGTTAAAAGTACAAAAAATCTAAAATAATAAGCTATTTTTATACAACTTTTATTGACTTTTTGACAAAAACTACTAGTGAAACCACATAGAGGTACGACAGTCAAAATCATCTATATTTTAATAAATCAAGATATTTGTATGCAAAACTGTAGTTAGAAATAGTTACACGGTGGATTATATTTTTAAATAAACATAGAGACATCTATCATAACTCTGTTTTTTTTTTTTTTTGCTGAAATAGATGTCTCGTATTGATATTCAACAGAAATATTGCACATTTTCACTCCCTAATGGGTCCTTAACTCTTTTAGTACTAAAAATTCTAGAACAGTAAATTTAACTGTGTTAGATTTCACCAAGCCAAATTTGAAAAGGAAGTGAGTGGCTGCTAAAGTAACATGACCACATATTTCCACCTGGATAGAAGAAACTGAGAACATAATAATTCTAACCTGAAAAAATAAAGATAAAAGCACATTAGATAGAAGTTAAATTCAAGTCAACAGAAAGTCAATACACACGGGGTGTATTCTTCCATGTCTTGCCACCACAATTGCATTCTGTCTTAAAAAAATTAAAAATTAATAAATGATAAATATAAGTTAAAATTGTTACAAGAATAGACATTTAGAAATACATACATGTTAGAATATACCATTGTCATATGCGTCCATGAAACATTTTGATGAGACATTATTCTTAACCGTTTGTCACCGATCCATTCTTCCATGTCTTGTATTACGATCAAATAACTATAGAAAAAAATATGCCATATCCAATCAAGTATATGGTAACATACAACTGAATTGTTTAGTATAGTATAAAGAGTACAAACTATATACACATCATTTGAATCTTGCAAAGGAATACCAAGCTGTTAACATCAATGTCTTAAAAGTAAAAGTGTTTTTCTATGTTTTCGGTATACCCTCCTTCGATTCCTTCTGGAAACTCTTCTTCTTCTATTCATGGCTAGAACCTGGGGTGAGTGAGACCAATCGGCCATGGTTTAGCTGCTTCAACCCAACCATGATCCAGTCAGCTATAATACAACAACTAATTTACAATGAAACGACATCCACTCGACTCTTTTGGTGCACAATAGAATCACATGCTTCATCTCCTCTGTACCCAGCCATGTCTGAACCACCACCTGCCCAAAAAATATATACGAATATAATATGTCATTTACAATAAATATGAGAAAAAATGTATGTTGCAACTGGTAATAAAAGTATATCTATGAGTTTATATTCAAGCAGCAAATCTGGCATTGAAAAGTCAAAATGTACCTCTTGTACTTTGTCTCCAGCTCGAACAACCAATTTGTACTGATTCTTGAACATGGATGCCATATAAACCTGCTAAGAATTCATAAAAGACCCAAATTTATTCAATACCCGATACCTAAAACCAATCAAGGAAGAAAAAAAAGATCACCAGAAATGTTGGGACGGAAGTCTCATACAAACACTTTCTTCTTTATTTGGACTAGAAAAGAAACAAACCTAAAAGTGCTATATAAACAAACTAGCAAAGACTGTTTCTTTTTGGGACCGAATAAATGATCTTTTCCCTTTATTCAATTCCCATCCAACTGCATTAGGCACATGATCTTGATGTGGCCATGCTGATTCAAATAAAAGTAAATAAAAAAAGTCTCATGAGTGCCCTTGCCTTATTTTTCTTTTCTTGAAGACAAGAGGATCAACACTTGAAGAGAATCCAAACCTACAAAGTCTGACCTTTTTCTTGTCATCTTCTTCGGTGGGTGTTACATATTTTATCCCAAATCTGAAAACAAAGAATACATTGATATGATTATATGTCAAAATAATATCTTCTTTTTAATTTATGATGAGTTATTATTATTTGATGATATGTTCATAAAAACCACTATGTTGCAGCCTTTTTTTTCAGCTCCTCCACTTCCTTTGTGACACCAGAACCTTCCGAGCCAGGTGCAGTACCAAACCTGAAGTACAAAAAGTCGTTTTTATTAAGTAACAACAGTGTTGCAGAAATCAACATCGGTAGCTGATTAATTGCATGACAGCCTCGAACCAATTACGATTACGGTGCTTGGCAGAAATTGGTCATAATCGGTCAAACTCGGGCTTGTCGGTCCTTAGCGGCCTTGGCGGTCATAGGCAGGAAATATTTAAAAAATTCCAAAAAAATAATTATCAAATATTACAACAAAATTTTAAATTTTTAAATTTTTAAGCTTTCAAATTTTTAAATATTATACTAAAATTTTTAAAATTTCAAAATTTTAAAGTTTAAAATTTCCAAATACTTAATTTTTTAGGAAATATTAATTTTTTAAATAATTTTATTAATAATTTAGGGTCCCCGATTAATCGCTGTCGAGTCTGATTAATCGTTTATTGTTAGTCAACCGTCAAGTTATCACCGATCGATTTTTACAAACTTGAGTAACAATAAAAATCGTTAAAAGTACAAAAAATCTAAAATAATAAGCTATTTTTATACAACTTTTATTGACTTTTTGACAAAAACTACTAGTGAAACCACATAGAGGTACGACAGTCAAAATCATCTATATTTTAATAAATCAAGATATTTGTATGCAAAACTGTAGTTAGAAATAGTTACACGGTGGATTATATTTTTAAATAAACATAGAGACATCTATCATAACTCTGTTTTTTTTTTTTTTGCTGAAATAGATGTCTCGTATTGATATTCAACACAAATATTGCACATTTTCACTCCCTAATGGGTCCTTAACTCTTTTAGCACTAAAAATTCTAGAAAAGTAAATTTAACTGTGTTAGATTTCACCAAGCCAAATTTGAAAAGGAAGTGAGTGGCTGCTAAAGTAACATGACCACATATTTCCACCTGGATAGAAGAAACTGAGAACATAATAATTCTAACCTGAAAAAATAAAGATAAAAGCACATTAGATAGAAGTTAAATTCAAGTCAACAGAAAGTCAATACACACGGGGTGTATTCTTCCATGTCTTGCCACCACAATTGCATTCTCTCTTAAAAAAATTAAAAATTAATAAATGATAAAAATAAGTTAAAATTGTTACAAGAATAGACATTTAGAAATACATACATGTTAGAATATACCATTGTCATATGCGTCCATGAAACATTTTGATGAGACATTATTCTTAACCGTTTGTCACCGATCCATTCTTCCATGTCTTGTATTACGATCAAATAACTATAGAAAAAAATGCCATATCCAATCAAGTATATGGTAGCATACAACTGAATTGTTTAGTATAGTATAAAGAGTACAAACTATATACACATCATTTGAATCTTGCAAAGGAATACCAAGCTGTTAACATCAATGTCTTAAAAGTAAAAGTGTTTTTCTATGTTTTCGGTATACCCTCCTTCGATTCCTTCTGGAAACTCTTCTTCTTCTATTCATGGCTAGAACCTGGGGTGAGTGAGACCAATCGGCCATGGTTTAGCTGCTTCAACCCAACCATGATCCAGTCAGCTATAATACAACAACTAATTTACAATGAAACGACATCCACTCGACTCTTTTGGTGCACAATAGAATCACATGCTTCATCTCCTCTGTACCCAGCCATGTCTGAACCACCACCTGCCCAAAAAATATATACGAATATAATATGTCATTTACAATAAATATGAGAAAAAATGTATGTTGCAACTGGTAATAAAAGTATATCTATGAGTTTATATTCAAGCAGCAAATCTGGCATTGAAAAGTCAAAATGTACCTCTTGTACTTTGTCTCCAGCTCGAACAACCAATTTGTACTGATTCTTGAACATGGATGCCATATAAACCTGCTAAGAATTCATAAAAGACCCAAATTTATTCAATACCCGATACCTAAAACCAATCAAGGAAGAAAAAAAAGATCACCAGAAATGTTGGGACGGAAGTCTCATACAAACACTTTCTTCTTTATTTGGACTAGAAAAGAAACAAACCTAAAAGTGCTATATAAACAAACTAGCAAAGACTGTTTCTTTTTGGGACCGAATAAATGATCTTTTCCCTTTATTCAATTCCCATCCAACTGCATTAGGCACATGATCTTGATGTGGCCATGCTGATTCAAATAAAAGTAAATAAAAAAAGTCTCATGAGTGCCCTTGCCTTATTTTTCTTTTCTTGAAGACAAGAGGATCAACACTTGAAGAGAATCCAAACCTACAAAGTCTGACCTTTTTCTTGTCATCTTCTTCGGTGGGTGTTACATATTTTATCCCAAATCTGAAAACAAAGAATACATTGATATGATTATATGTCAAAATAATATCTTCTTTTTAATTTATGATGAGTTATTATTATTTGATGATATGTTCATAAAAACCACTATGTTGCAGCCTTTTTTTTCAGCTCCTCCACTTCCTTTGTGACACCAGAACCTTCCGAGCCAGGTGCAGTACCAAACCTGAAGTACAAAAAGTCGTTTTTATTAAGTAACAACAGTGTTGCAGAAATCAACATCGGTAGCTGATTAATTGCATGACAGCCTCGAACCAATTACGATTACGGTGCTTGGCAGAAATTGGTCATAATCGGTCAAACTCGGGCTTGTCGGTCCTTAGCGGCCTTGACGGTCCTCGGCGGTCATAGGCAGGAAATATTTAAAAAATTCCAAAAAAATAATTATCAAATATTACAACAAAATTTTAAATTTTTAAATTTTTAAGCTTTCAAATTTTTAAATATTATACTAAAATTTTTAAAATTTCAAAATTTTAAAGTTTAAAATTTCCAAATACTTAATTTTTTAGGAAATATTAATTTTTTAAATAATTTTATTAATAATTTAGGGTCCCCGATTAATCGCTGTCGAGTC
This sequence comes from Lactuca serriola, assembly GCF_051521515.1. Taxonomy (NCBI): domain Eukaryota; kingdom Viridiplantae; phylum Streptophyta; class Magnoliopsida; order Asterales; family Asteraceae; genus Lactuca; species Lactuca serriola. The sequence goes on from NC_136411.1 coordinate 356,920,525, forward strand.
TGATTAATCGTTTATTGTTAGTCAACCGTCAAGTTATCACCGATCGATTTTTACAAACTTGAGTAACAATAAAAATCGTTAAAAGTACAAAAAATCTAAAATAATAAGCTATTTTTATACAACTTTTATTGACTTTTTGACAAAAACTACTAGTGAAACCACATAGAGGTACGACAGTCAAAATCATCTATATTTTAATAAATCAAGATATTTGTATGCAAAACTGTAGTTAGAAATAGTTACACGGTGGATTATATTTTTAAATAAACATAGAGACATCTATCATAACTCTGTTTTTTTTTTTTTTGCTGAAATAGATGTCTCGTATTGATATTCAACACAAATATTGCACATTTTCACTCCCTAATGGGTCCTTAACTCTTTTAGTACTAAAAATTCTAGAACAGTAAATTTAACTGTGTTAGATTTCACCAAGCCAAATTTGAAAAGGAAGTGAGTGGCTGCTAAAGTAACATGACCACATATTTCCACCTGGATAGAAGAAACTGAGAACATAATAATTCTAACCTGAAAAAATAAAGATAAAAGCACATTAGATAGAAGTTAAATTCAAGTCAACAGAAAGTCAATACACACGGGGTGTATTCTTCCATGTCTTGCCACCACAATTGCATTCTGTCTTAAAAAAATTAAAAATTAATAAATGATCAAAATAAGTTAAAATTGTTACAAGAATAGACATTTAGAAATACATACATGTTAGAATATACCATTGTCATATGCGTCCATGAAACATTTTGATGAGACATTATTCTTAACCGTTTGTCACCGATCCATTCTTCCATGTCTTGTATTACGATCAAATAACTATAGAAAAAAATATGCCATATCCAATCAAGTATATGGTAACATACAACTGAATTGTTTAGTATAGTATAAAGAGTACAAACTATATACACATCATTTGAATCTTGCAAAGGAATACCAAGCTGTTAACATCAATGTCTTAAAAGTAAAAGTGTTTTTCTATGTTTTCGGTATACCCTCCTTCGATTCCTTCTGGAAACTCTTCTTCTTCTATTCATGGCTAGAACCTGGGGTGAGTGAGACCAATCGGCCATGGTTTAGCTGCTTCAACCCAACCATGATCCAGTCAGCTATAATACAACAACTAATTTACAATGAAACGACATCCACTCGACTCTTTTGGTGCACAATAGAATCACATGCTTCATCTCCTCTGTACCCAGCCATGTCTGAACCACCACCTGCCCAAAAAATATATACGAATATAATATGTCATTTACAATAAATATGAGAAAAAATGTATGTTGCAACTGGTAATAAAAGTATATCTATGAGTTTATATTCAAGCAGCAAATCTGGCATTGAAAAGTCAAAATGTACCTCTTGTACTTTGTCTCCAGCTCGAACAACCAATTTGTACTGATTCTTGAACATGGATGCCATATAAACCTGCTAAGAATTCATAAAAGACCCAAATTTATTCAATACCCGATACCTAAAACCAATCAAGGAAGAAAAAAAAGATCACCAGAAATGTTGGGACGGAAGTCTCATACAAACACTTTCTTCTTTATTTGGACTAGAAAAGAAACAAACCTAAAAGTGCTATATAAACAAACTAGCAAAGACTGTTTCTTTTTGGGACCGAATAAATGATCTTTTCCCTTTATTCAATTCCCATCCAACTGCATTAGGCACATGATCTTGATGTGGCCATGCTAATTCAAATAAAAGTAAATAAAAAAAGTCTCATGAGTGCCCTTGCCTTATTTTTCTTTTCTTGAAGACAAGAGGATCAACACTTGAAGAGAATCCAAACCTACAAAGTCTGACCTTTTTCTTGTCATCTTCTTCGGTGGGTGTTACATATTTTATCCCAAATCTGAAAACAAAGAATACATTGATATGATTATATGTCAAAATAATATCTTCTTTTTAATTTATGATGAGTTATTATTATTTGATGATATGTTCATAAAAACCACTATGTTGCAGCCTTTTTTTTCAGCTCCTCCACTTCCTTTGTGACACCAGAACCTTCCGAGCCAGGTGCAGTACCAAACCTGAAGTACAAAAAGTCGTTTTTATTAAGTAACAACAGTGTTGCAGAAATCAACATCGGTAGCTGATTAATTGCATGACAGCCTCGAACCAATTACGATTACGGTGCTTGGCAGAAATTGGTCATAATCGGTCAAACTCGGGCTTGTCGGTCCTTAGCGGCCTTGGCGGTCATAGGCAGGAAATATTTAAAAAATTCCAAAAAAATAATTATCAAATATTACAACAAAATTTTAAATTTTTAAATTTTTAAGCTTTCAAATTTTTAAATATTATACTAAAATTTTTAAAATTTCAAAATTTTAAAGTTTAAAATTTCCAAATACTTAATTTTTTAGGAAATATTAATTTTTTAAATAATTTTATTAATAATTTAGGGTCCCCGATTAATCGCTGTCGAGTCTGATTAATCGTTTATTGTTAGTCAACCGTCAAGTTATCACCGATCGATTTTTACAAACTTGAGTAACAATAAAAATCGTTAAAAGTACAAAAAATCTAAAATAATAAGCTATTTTTATACAACTTTTATTGACTTTTTGACAAAAACTACTAGTGAAACCACATAGAGGTACGACAGTCAAAATCATCTATATTTTAATAAATCAAGATATTTGTATGCAAAACTGTAGTTAGAAATAGTTACACGGTGGATTATATTTTTAAATAAACATAGAGACATCTATCATAACTCTGTTTTTTTTTTTTTTGCTGAAATAGATGTCTCGTATTGATATTCAACACAAATATTGCACATTTTCACTCCCTAATGGGTCCTTAACTCTTTTAGCACTAAAAATTCTAGAAAAGTAAATTTAACTGTGTTAGATTTCACCAAGCCAAATTTGAAAAGGAAGTGAGTGGCTGCTAAAGTAACATGACCACATATTTCCACCTGGATAGAAGAAACTGAGAACATAATAATTCTAACCTGAAAAAATAAAGATAAAAGCACATTAGATAGAAGTTAAATTCAAGTCAACAGAAAGTCAATACACACGGGGTGTATTCTTCCATGTCTTGCCACCACAATTGCATTCTCTCTTAAAAAAATTAAAAATTAATAAATGATAAAAATAAGTTAAAATTGTTACAAGAATAGACATTTAGAAATACATACATGTTAGAATATACCATTGTCATATGCGTCCATGAAACATTTTGATGAGACATTATTCTTAACCGTTTGTCACCGATCCATTCTTCCATGTCTTGTATTACGATCAAATAACTATAGAAAAAAATGCCATATCCAATCAAGTATATGGTAGCATACAACTGAATTGTTTAGTATAGTATAAAGAGTACAAACTATATACACATCATTTGAATCTTGCAAAGGAATACCAAGCTGTTAACATCAATGTCTTAAAAGTAAAAGTGTTTTTCTATGTTTTCGGTATACCCTCCTTCGATTCCTTCTGGAAACTCTTCTTCTTCTATTCATGGCTAGAACCTGGGGTGAGTGAGACCAATCGGCCATGGTTTAGCTGCTTCAACCCAACCATGATCCAGTCAGCTATAATACAACAACTAATTTACAATGAAACGACATCCACTCGACTCTTTTGGTGCACAATAGAATCACATGCTTCATCTCCTCTGTACCCAGCCATGTCTGAACCACCACCTGCCCAAAAAATATATACGAATATAATATGTCATTTACAATAAATATGAGAAAAAATGTATGTTGCAACTGGTAATAAAAGTATATCTATGAGTTTATATTCAAGCAGCAAATCTGGCATTGAAAAGTCAAAATGTACCTCTTGTACTTTGTCTCCAGCTCGAACAACCAATTTGTACTGATTCTTGAACATGGATGCCATATAAACCTGCTAAGAATTCATAAAAGACCCAAATTTATTCAATACCCGATACCTAAAACCAATCAAGGAAGAAAAAAAAGATCACCAGAAATGTTGGGACGGAAGTCTCATACAAACACTTTCTTCTTTATTTGGACTAGAAAAGAAACAAACCTAAAAGTGCTATATAAACAAACTAGCAAAGACTGTTTCTTTTTGGGACCGAATAAATGATCTTTTCCCTTTATTCAATTCCCATCCAACTGCATTAGGCACATGATCTTGATGTGGCCATGCTGATTCAAATAAAAGTAAATAAAAAAAGTCTCATGAGTGCCCTTGCCTTATTTTTCTTTTCTTGAAGACAAGAGGATCAACACTTGAAGAGAATCCAAACCTACAAAGTCTGACCTTTTTCTTGTCATCTTCTTCGGTGGGTGTTACATATTTTATCCCAAATCTGAAAACAAAGAATACATTGATATGATTATATGTCAAAATAATATCTTCTTTTTAATTTATGATGAGTTATTATTATTTGATGATATGTTCATAAAAACCACTATGTTGCAGCCTTTTTTTTCAGCTCCTCCACTTCCTTTGTGACACCAGAACCTTCCGAGCCAGGTGCAGTACCAAACCTGAAGTACAAAAAGTCGTTTTTATTAAGTAACAACAGTGTTGCAGAAATCAACATCGGTAGCTGATTAATTGCATGACAGCCTCGAACCAATTACGATTACGGTGCTTGGCAGAAATTGGTCATAATCGGTCAAACTCGGGCTTGTCGGTCCTTAGCGGCCTTGGCGGTCCTCGGCGGTCATAGGCAGGAAATATTTAAAAAATTCCAAAAAAATAATTATCAAATATTACAACAAAATTTTAAATTTTTAAATTTTTAAGCTTTCAAATTTTTAAATATTATACTAAAATTTTTAAAATTTCAAAATTTTAAAGTTTAAAATTTCCAAATACTTAATTTTTTAGGAAATATTAATTTTTTAAATAATTTTATTAATAATTTAGGGTCCCCGATTAATCGCTGTCGAGTCTGATTAATCGTTTATTGTTAGTCAACCGTCAAGTTATCACCGATCGATTTTTACAAACTTGAGTAACAATAAAAATCGTTAAAAGTACAAAAAATCTAAAATAATAAGCTATTTTTATACAACTTTTATTGACTTTTTGAGAAAAACTACTAGTGAAACCTGTTGGATTAATGTCTAAGTCCATAACTATATTTGGTAAGACTTGACCCGACCCGGCATGGTCCATTTGGGTTGCATACCATCATGCACTTGAATGAGAGAAATAAGACACTTATGGTTATTAATATATTATAAGTTCTAGTATATTAATAATAAGAATAATAAGATTATTTAATTAGTATTGATCAAGAATTAATCTAGGATTAATTAAGTGATCAAAAGAAGACTAATTAAATATATGGGTTGATAGTGTAAATCATCCATACTTGTATAGTGGGCTAATGCTCCATGGATAATCAAGTTGGGCTAAAACCCATAGGATGGTCCATGGATGCTCCATGGTGTATTTGTACCCATGGATCCAAGGAAATGGAAAGCCATGACAATTAAGAGTTTACCCTAATTGTGTAACTATATAAGCATCTTATTATTGAGGAAAAATTGGCCACTAGTAGTATTCAAGAAAGGGCTAGCCGATTTTGGTGAGTGTAGAATTCTCTCAAGTCATTCTAAGTGTTTTGATGATTGTGATTCCATTTGAGGTGTCACACTTGGGGCACTAGGCACTCAAACTTCATGAAGACATTCTACACCAAAGAGGTATGTATTCTATCTTGCTATAGTCATTGTTATGTATGCTAGATTAGGATAATACCTTGGAAGTTCTTATTTGCATGTATAATAGAGAAAACATAGATCCAAGGTATTTAGGGTTGCATGTACACTTAGGAAGTGTTAGAATGCTCAAAACCCAACAGTGGTATCAGAGCCACGGGTTGTTTTCTGTTATATTGATGCAAATATTTTATTTTCAAAGTTGAAAAAAAAAATGAAAAAAAAACATGAAGTTTGTCAAATTTTAAGATAATTACTTGTTCTTGTGAAAAACTAATTATTTGTAAAATTTGAATAATGTGCTTTATGAGTTGAATTAGGTCAAATTTAATAAAAGATAAAATAATATGATTATTTTATTAGTTTTAAAAGTTTGATCTAAAGAGTTTTATTTTTTTTTGAAACCTCCATAAGTTATGGATATGAAAAGGTTTTTAAAAAAAATTGATTCAAAGTTTTATGGAGTTACAAAAAATTTGGTGTTAATGTTTTAAAGGATTCCATAACTTAAGAATAAGTTATGGATCACCAAAAGTTTTTTGTGTTACCTTATTTTATGAGTGAATTTAGATTAATGAATAAAATTATGTGATAGTTGGTTTTAATCCAAATTAATCTAAAAGAAGTTCATAAAATGTGTTTATGTAACTTATAAGTCACATTTATGAATCTTAAAACTCATAAAAGTTGGCAAAGGTTACAAAAATGAAGAGTCTAGTTCTAATTAAATGGCTTTATGACTCCATAACTTGTCCTCAAGTTATGGAGGACCAAGAGTCTCTTCATTTAATAAAATAAAATAAAATAAAAAGTGTAACCTTAATTAATTCCATAAGTTATAAAATAAAGAAAAGTTAATTCTTTTATTAGTTTAAAGTCTTCCATAACTTGTCCTCAAGTTATGGAACTTGAAGAGTTTTTGGATTAAAACTACTTTAAACACATAAGTTATGGAATTAATTAGTTTTGAATAGTTTCAAAACTTGCCCTCAAGTTTTGGAATTTGTAAAGTTTTCACTTATGAATACTTTAATTCCAAGTTAGCTCTTAGAATTTTAAAAGTTAAAATTCAACCCTTATACTTTATAATATTATAAGTTAATAATATATATATGTATAAGAGTAAAGTCAGTCTTACCGCTAATACGCCTCATTCACGAAGCCGGTCTATAAGGTGGGTATAAGGTTGTTGCCTATAAAATGGCAACTTAATGGGTGTCCACTCTCACCCACCGCTTGCTTGACTGGTGGAGGGTCGTTAGCCGAACGGGTTTGACAGGACTAGAATTCTCCCTTCATTAAAAGTATTAATGATAATACTAAGTAACTAAACTCTTAATAATACCCAATCTTAGTTACTTAGGAAAAATGTGAATAAGGTGCTAATCCATGAAATTACACTTTACACTTTGTCTAAGTCGTTAGTGGAGCGTGTGTGGTTAACCGGCACACTAACTTGGACTTAACAAGGTAGGTAAAGGGTGACTTAATATTTATCATAGTATCGATGGAGCGTGTGTGGTTAACCGACACATCGATTGAGGGGTAATTTATTAAGGGTACCAAGTGATTTGCATGGTTACTTCACACCTTGTTTTGTGATCCTCGGCATCCCAGTCACAAAACCTGAAGGGCACACTCGAGATTGAAACATGCCTTTGAAAAGTTCAATGAATCTCAAAGATCTAGGAGTTTCAAAACCAATTAAAACCTAATAATACATTTCGTTTATCTTGGTGGAAATTGGTGAATCGTCATTCACCTACCTTCAAATATTTTATAGCTTGGATTACGGCATACCTCTTCTAAGTTATAAAATAGTTTGTTGGGTCCTAGCCTTAATATTTCATATTGGGTGTCATATTAAGGACTTTAAATCAACTATCTTGAATATCTCCCAAAAGATGTCTGGTTTAGACACCTATGATCTTCCCAAATCTCTTGAAACAAGGTTTCCTAATGAAGATGATGTCCCATGGATATCATACTTCTTCACCTCTTCAAATTATTCTCCCTAACCCACAAGTTCTTGAAAAGTTTAAGGTCACTCAGACCCTATTAGGCAAGGCAAGGTCTAGGTGTGGTCACATCTTGGAGATGTAGTCACATATTGACAAGCCGGGAGAGTTGGGTGTCAAAGTCTTGAGAAAGTTGGTGGTTCAACTACTTTCTAAGTCACATAGTGAGTTCTTTTGGAACACCTATGAAAAAGACTATGACAAGACCCTTAATGATCTTATCTATTTGTTAAGATCAACTTCCTAAAACTTTATGGACATTGACAATGATGACATTGGATATCCAGTAAAGCATTCTCTACCCAATGGAAAGGGATCGGCTATAGTCAACTCGGTTGACCAAATGGTAAAGAGAAAAGCTAAGTCTGTGATAGTCCTGTGTACCATTATCAAAGGGTCCATATGTTTGTATTGCCAAAGAAAGGGCATTGGTTGCGAAGCTGCCAAATTTACCTAAGGATGTTAAAGTCAATAAGTTTGACTCTACTTCAGGTAAATTCCACTATCTAACTCTGTTAAGTTTCTATTCTGAGATTCTTGATACATGATGTGACTGGGTCACATGGAGATGTTTTAAGAATCAAAGGAAAAAAAGTGAAGAAACTTAAAGAAAGAATATGCTGAATCTGATCGCGTAGATGGATTTCTATCGCATAGTTTGAAAAATCGGATTCTTGAGCTACTTCTTAGGAGTTATGAGATATTGCCTAGGAATAGATAACAACAAGTTCTCATATGGATTGTAAGGATAAGTTTTTTCCGCAAAGTTTTAAAATAAAAGAGAATTTTTTGATTTTATTTATTTTAAAATATCCTTACGATGGCATTTGAGGAAAAATTGTTGCTTATATAATTCCGTTAAGAGCAAGAGTGGAAATATGAAATTGATTCTTTCATTTGTGGTAATGTCTAAATTTACCAAATAAGGAAAGATTCTCATCATCCAAGGTTCAATTGGACCGGAACTTGGAATCATGCAAGTTGTATAGCAGGTACGACAGTCAAAATCATCTATATTTTAATAAATCAAGATATTTGTATGCAAAACTGTAGTTAGAAATAGTTACACGGTGGATTATATTTTTAAATAAACATAGAGACATCTATCATAACTCTGTTTTTTTTTTTTTTGCTGAAATAGATGTCTCGTATTGATATTCAACACAAATATTGCACATTTTCACTCCCTAATGGGTCCTTAACTCTTTTAGCACTAAAAATTCTAGAAAAGTAAATTTAACTGTGTTAGATTTCACCAAGCCAAATTTGAAAAGGAAGTGAGTGGCTGCTAAAGTAACATGACCACATATTTCCACCTGGATAGAAGAAACTGAGAACATAATAATTCTAACCTGAAAAAATAAAGATAAAAGCACATTAGATAGAAGTTAAATTCAAGTCAACAGAAAGTCAATACACACGGGGTGTATTCTTCCATGTCTTGCCACCACAATTGCATTCTCTCTTAAAAAAATTAAAAATTAATAAATGATAAAAATAAGTTAAAATTGTTACAAGAATAGACATTTAGAAATACATACATGTTAGAATATACCATTGTCATATGCGTCCATGAAACATTTTGATGAGACATTATTCTTAACCGTTTGTCACCGATCCATTCTTCCATGTCTTGTATTACGATCAAATAACTATAGAAAAAAATGCCATATCCAATCAAGTATATGGTAGCATACAACTGAATTGTTTAGTATAGTATAAAGAGTACAAACTATATACACATCATTTGAATCTTGCAAAGGAATACCAAGCTGTTAACATCAATGTCTTAAAAGTAAAAGTGTTTTTCTATGTTTTCGGTATACCCTCCTTCGATTCCTTCTGGAAACTCTTCTTCTTCTATTCATGGCTAGAACCTGGGGTGAGTGAGACCAATCGGCCATGGTTTAGCTGCTTCAACCCAACCATGATCCAGTCAGCTATAATACAACAACTAATTTACAATGAAACGACATCCACTCGACTCTTTTGGTGCACAATAGAATCACATGCTTCATCTCCTCTGTACCCAGCCATGTCTGAACCACCACCTGCCCAAAAAATATATACGAATATAATATGTCATTTACAATAAATATGAGAAAAAATGTATGTTGCAACTGGTAATAAAAGTATATCTATGAGTTTATATTCAAGCAGCAAATCTGGCATTGAAAAGTCAAAATGTACCTCTTGTACTTTGTCTCCAGCTCGAACAACCAATTTGTACTGATTCTTGAACATGGATGCCATATAAACCTGCTAAGAATTCATAAAAGACCCAAATTTATTCAATACCCGATACCTAAAACCAATCAAGGAAGAAAAAAAAGATCACCAGAAATGTTGGGACGGAAGTCTCATACAAACACTTTCTTCTTTATTTGGACTAGAAAAGAAACAAACCTAAAAGTGCTATATAAACAAACTAGCAAAGACTGTTTCTTTTTGGGACCGAATAAATGATCTTTTCCCTTTATTCAATTCCCATCCAACTGCATTAGGCACATGATCTTGATGTGGCCATGCTGATTCAAATAAAAGTAAATAAAAAAAGTCTCATGAGTGCCCTTGCCTTATTTTTCTTTTCTTGAAGACAAGAGGATCAACACTTGAAGAGAATCCAAACCTACAAAGTCTGACCTTTTTCTTGTCATCTTCTTCGGTGGGTGTTACATATTTTATCCCAAATCTGAAAACAAAGAATACATTGATATGATTATATGTCAAAATAATATCTTCTTTTTAATTTATGATGAGTTATTATTATTTGATGATATGTTCATAAAAACCACTATGTTGCAGCCTTTTTTTTCAGCTCCTCCACTTCCTTTGTGACACCAGAACCTTCCGAGCCAGGTGCAGTACCAAACCTGAAGTACAAAAAGTCGTTTTTATTAAGTAACAACAGTGTTGCAGAAATCAACATCGGTAGCTGATTAATTGCATGACAGCCTCGAACCAATTACGATTACGGTGCTTGGCAGAAATTGGTCATAATCGGTCAAACTCGGGCTTGTCGGTCCTTAGCGGCCTTGACGGTCCTCGGCGGTCATAGGCAGGAAATATTTAAAAAATTCCAAAAAAATAATTATCAAATATTACAACAAAATTTTAAATTTTTAAATTTTTAAGCTTTCAAATTTTTAAATATTATACTAAAATTTTTAAAATTTCAAAATTTTAAAGTTTAAAATTTCCAAATACTTAATTTTTTAGGAAATATTAATTTTTTAAATAATTTTATTAATAATTTAGGGTCCCCGATTAATCGCTGTCGAGTCTGATTAATCGTTTATTGTTAGTCAACCGTCAAGTTATCACCGATCGATTTTTACAAACTTGAGTAACAATAAAAATCGTTAAAAGTACAAAAAATCTAAAATAATAAGCTATTTTTATACAACTTTTATTGACTTTTTGACAAAAACTACTAGTGAAACCACATAGAGGTACGACAGTCAAAATCATCTATATTTTAATAAATCAAGATATTTGTATGCAAAACTGTAGTTAGAAATAGTTACACGGTGGATTATATTTTTAAATAAACATAGAGACATCTATCATAACTCTGTTTTTTTTTTTTTTGCTGAAATAGATGTCTCGTATTGATATTCAACACAAATATTGCACATTTTCACTCCCTAATGGGTCCTTAACTCTTTTAGTACTAAAAATTCTAGAACAGTAAATTTAACTGTGTTAGATTTCACCAAGCCAAATTTGAAAAGGAAGTGAGTGGCTGCTAAAGTAACATGACCACATATTTCCACCTGGATAGAAGAAACTGAGAACATAATAATTCTAACCTGAAAAAATAAAGATAAAAGCACATTAGATAGAAGTTAAATTCAAGTCAACAGAAAGTCAATACACACGGGGTGTATTCTTCCATGTCTTGCCACCACAATTGCATTCTGTCTTAAAAAAATTAAAAATTAATAAATGATCAAAATAAGTTAAAATTGTTACAAGAATAGACATTTAGAAATACATACATGTTAGAATATACCATTGTCATATGCGTCCATGAAACATTTTGATGAGACATTATTCTTAACCGTTTGTCACCGATCCATTCTTCCATGTCTTGTATTACGATCAAATAACTATAGAAAAAAATATGCCATATCCAATCAAGTATATGGTAACATACAACTGAATTGTTTAGTATAGTATAAAGAGTACAAACTATATACACATCATTTGAATCTTGCAAAGGAATACCAAGCTGTTAACATCAATGTCTTAAAAGTAAAAGTGTTTTTCTATGTTTTCGGTATACCCTCCTTCGATTCCTTCTGGAAACTCTTCTTCTTCTATTCATGGCTAGAACCTGGGGTGAGTGAGACCAATCGGCCATGGTTTAGCTGCTTCAACCCAACCATGATCCAGTCAGCTATAATACAACAACTAATTTACAATGAAACGACATCCACTCGACTCTTTTGGTGCACAATAGAATCACATGCTTCATCTCCTCTGTACCCAGCCATGTCTGAACCACCACCTGCCCAAAAAATATATACGAATATAATATGTCATTTACAATAAATATGAGAAAAAATGTATGTTGCAACTGGTAATAAAAGTATATCTATGAGTTTATATTCAAGCAGCAAATCTGGCATTGAAAAGTCAAAATGTACCTCTTGTACTTTGTCTCCAGCTCGAACAACCAATTTGTACTGATTCTTGAACATGGATGCCATATAAACCTGCTAAGAATTCATAAAAGACCCAAATTTATTCAATACCCGATACCTAAAACCAATCAAGGAAGAAAAAAAAGATCACCAGAAATGTTGGGACGGAAGTCTCATACAAACACTTTCTTCTTTATTTGGACTAGAAAAGAAACAAACCTAAAAGTGCTATATAAACAAACTAGCAAAGACTGTTTCTTTTTGGGACCGAATAAATGATCTTTTCCCTTTATTCAATTCCCATCCAACTGCATTAGGCACATGATCTTGATGTGGCCATGCTAATTCAAATAAAAGTAAATAAAAAAAGTCTCATGAGTGCCCTTGCCTTATTTTTCTTTTCTTGAAGACAAGAGGATCAACACTTGAAGAGAATCCAAACCTACAAAGTCTGACCTTTTTCTTGTCATCTTCTTCGGTGGGTGTTACATATTTTATCCCAAATCTGAAAACAAAGAATACATTGATATGATTATATGTCAAAATAATATCTTCTTTTTAATTTATGATGAGTTATTATTATTTGATGATATGTTCATAAAAACCACTATGTTGCAGCCTTTTTTTTCAGCTCCTCCACTTCCTTTGTGACACCAGAACCTTCCGAGCCAGGTGCAGTACCAAACCTGAAGTACAAAAAGTCGTTTTTATTAAGTAACAACAGTGTTGCAGAAATCAACATCGGTAGCTGATTAATTGCATGACAGCCTCGAACCAATTACGATTACGGTGCTTGGCAGAAATTGGTCATAATCGGTCAAACTCGGGCTTGTCGGTCCTTAGCGGCCTTGGCGGTCATAGGCAGGAAATATTTAAAAAATTCCAAAAAAATAATTATCAAATATTACAACAAAATTTTAAATTTTTAAATTTTTAAGCTTTCAAATTTTTAAATATTATACTAAAATTTTTAAAATTTCAAAATTTTAAAGTTTAAAATTTCCAAATACTTAATTTTTTAGGAAATATTAATTTTTTAAATAATTTTATTAATAATTTAGGGTCCCCGATTAATCGCTGTCGAGTCTGATTAATCGTTTATTGTTAGTCAACCGTCAAGTTATCACCGATCGATTTTTACAAACTTGAGTAACAATAAAAATCGTTAAAAGTACAAAAAATCTAAAATAATAAGCTATTTTTATACAACTTTTATTGACTTTTTGACAAAAACTACTAGTGAAACCACATAGAGGTACGACAGTCAAAATCATCTATATTTTAATAAATCAAGATATTTGTATGCAAAACTGTAGTTAGAAATAGTTACACGGTGGATTATATTTTTAAATAAACATAGAGACATCTATCATAACTCTGTTTTTTTTTTTTTTGCTGAAATAGATGTCTCGTATTGATATTCAACACAAATATTGCACATTTTCACTCCCTAATGGGTCCTTAACTCTTTTAGCACTAAAAATTCTAGAAAAGTAAATTTAACTGTGTTAGATTTCACCAAGCCAAATTTGAAAAGGAAGTGAGTGGCTGCTAAAGTAACATGACCACATATTTCCACCTGGATAGAAGAAACTGAGAACATAATAATTCTAACCTGAAAAAATAAAGATAAAAGCACATTAGATAGAAGTTAAATTCAAGTCAACAGAAAGTCAATACACACGGGGTGTATTCTTCCATGTCTTGCCACCACAATTGCATTCTCTCTTAAAAAAATTAAAAATTAATAAATGATAAAAATAAGTTAAAATTGTTACAAGAATAGACATTTAGAAATACATACATGTTAGAATATACCATTGTCATATGCGTCCATGAAACATTTTGATGAGACATTATTCTTAACCGTTTGTCACCGATCCATTCTTCCATGTCTTGTATTACGATCAAATAACTATAGAAAAAAATGCCATATCCAATCAAGTATATGGTAGCATACAACTGAATTGTTTAGTATAGTATAAAGAGTACAAACTATATACACATCATTTGAATCTTGCAAAGGAATACCAAGCTGTTAACATCAATGTCTTAAAAGTAAAAGTGTTTTTCTATGTTTTCGGTATACCCTCCTTCGATTCCTTCTGGAAACTCTTCTTCTTCTATTCATGGCTAGAACCTGGGGTGAGTGAGACCAATCGGCCATGGTTTAGCTGCTTCAACCCAACCATGATCCAGTCAGCTATAATACAACAACTAATTTACAATGAAACGACATCCACTCGACTCTTTTGGTGCACAATAGAATCACATGCTTCATCTCCTCTGTACCCAGCCATGTCTGAACCACCACCTGCCCAAAAAATATATACGAATATAATATGTCATTTACAATAAATATGAGAAAAAATGTATGTTGCAACTGGTAATAAAAGTATATCTATGAGTTTATATTCAAGCAGCAAATCTGGCATTGAAAAGTCAAAATGTACCTCTTGTACTTTGTCTCCAGCTCGAACAACCAATTTGTACTGATTCTTGAACATGGATGCCATATAAACCTGCTAAGAATTCATAAAAGACCCAAATTTATTCAATACCCGATACCTAAAACCAATCAAGGAAGAAAAAAAAGATCACCAGAAATGTTGGGACGGAAGTCTCATACAAACACTTTCTTCTTTATTTGGACTAGAAAAGAAACAAACCTAAAAGTGCTATATAAACAAACTAGCAAAGACTGTTTCTTTTTGGGACCGAATAAATGATCTTTTCCCTTTATTCAATTCCCATCCAACTGCATTAGGCACATGATCTTGATGTGGCCATGCTGATTCAAATAAAAGTAAATAAAAAAAGTCTCATGAGTGCCCTTGCCTTATTTTTCTTTTCTTGAAGACAAGAGGATCAACACTTGAAGAGAATCCAAACCTACAAAGTCTGACCTTTTTCTTGTCATCTTCTTCGGTGGGTGTTACATATTTTATCCCAAATCTGAAAACAAAGAATACATTGATATGATTATATGTCAAAATAATATCTTCTTTTTAATTTATGATGAGTTATTATTATTTGATGATATGTTCATAAAAACCACTATGTTGCAGCCTTTTTTTTCAGCTCCTCCACTTCCTTTGTGACACCAGAACCTTCCGAGCCAGGTGCAGTACCAAACCTGAAGTACAAAAAGTCGTTTTTATTAAGTAACAACAGTGTTGCAGAAATCAACATCGGTAGCTGATTAATTGCATGACAGCCTCGAACCAATTACGATTACGGTGCTTGGCAGAAATTGGTCATAATCGGTCAAACTCGGGCTTGTCGGTCCTTAGCGGCCTTGGCGGTCCTCGGCGGTCATAGGCAGGAAATATTTAAAAAATTCCAAAAAAATAATTATCAAATATTACAACAAAATTTTAAATTTTTAAATTTTTAAGCTTTCAAATTTTTAAATATTATACTAAAATTTTTAAAATTTCAAAATTTTAAAGTTTAAAATTTCCAAATACTTAATTTTTTAGGAAATATTAATTTTTTAAATAATTTTATTAATAATTTAGGGTCCCCGATTAATCGCTGTCGAGTCTGATTAATCGTTTATTGTTAGTCAACCGTCAAGTTATCACCGATCGATTTTTACAAACTTGAGTAACAATAAAAATCGTTAAAAGTACAAAAAATCTAAAATAATAAGCTATTTTTATACAACTTTTATTGACTTTTTGAGAAAAACTACTAGTGAAACCTGTTGGATTAATGTCTAAGTCCATAACTATATTTGGTAAGACTTGACCCGACCCGGCATGGTCCATTTGGGTTGCATACCATCATGCACTTGAATGAGAGAAATAAGACACTTATGGTTATTAATATATTATAAGTTCTAGTATATTAATAATAAGAATAATAAGATTATTTAATTAGTATTGATCAAGAATTAATCTAGGATTAATTAAGTGATCAAAAGAAGACTAATTAAATATATGGGTTGATAGTGTAAATCATCCATACTTGTATAGTGGGCTAATGCTCCATGGATAATCAAGTTGGGCTAAAACCCATAGGATGGTCCATGGATGCTCCATGGTGTATTTGTACCCATGGATCCAAGGAAATGGAAAGCCATGACAATTAAGAGTTTACCCTAATTGTGTAACTATATAAGCATCTTATTATTGAGGAAAAATTGGCCACTAGTAGTATTCAAGAAAGGGCTAGCCGATTTTGGTGAGTGTAGAATTCTCTCAAGTCATTCTAAGTGTTTTGATGATTGTGATTCCATTTGAGGTGTCACACTTGGGGCACTAGGCACTCAAACTTCATGAAGACATTCTACACCAAAGAGGTATGTATTCTATCTTGCTATAGTCATTGTTATGTATGCTAGATTAGGATAATACCTTGGAAGTTCTTATTTGCATGTATAATAGAGAAAACATAGATCCAAGGTATTTAGGGTTGCATGTACACTTAGGAAGTGTTAGAATGCTCAAAACCCAACAGTGGTATCAGAGCCACGGGTTGTTTTCTGTTATATTGATGCAAATATTTTATTTTCAAAGTTGAAAAAAAAAATGAAAAAAAAACATGAAGTTTGTCAAATTTTAAGATAATTACTTGTTCTTGTGAAAAACTAATTATTTGTAAAATTTGAATAATGTGCTTTATGAGTTGAATTAGGTCAAATTTAATAAAAGATAAAATAATATGATTATTTTATTAGTTTTAAAAGTTTGATCTAAAGAGTTTTATTTTTTTTTGAAACCTCCATAAGTTATGGATATGAAAAGGTTTTTAAAAAAAATTGATTCAAAGTTTTATGGAGTTACAAAAAATTTGGTGTTAATGTTTTAAAGGATTCCATAACTTAAGAATAAGTTATGGATCACCAAAAGTTTTTTGTGTTACCTTATTTTATGAGTGAATTTAGATTAATGAATAAAATTATGTGATAGTTGGTTTTAATCCAAATTAATCTAAAAGAAGTTCATAAAATGTGTTTATGTAACTTATAAGTCACATTTATGAATCTTAAAACTCATAAAAGTTGGCAAAGGTTACAAAAATGAAGAGTCTAGTTCTAATTAAATGGCTTTATGACTCCATAACTTGTCCTCAAGTTATGGAGGACCAAGAGTCTCTTCATTTAATAAAATAAAATAAAATAAAAAGTGTAACCTTAATTAATTCCATAAGTTATAAAATAAAGAAAAGTTAATTCTTTTATTAGTTTAAAGTCTTCCATAACTTGTCCTCAAGTTATGGAACTTGAAGAGTTTTTGGATTAAAACTACTTTAAACACATAAGTTATGGAATTAATTAGTTTTGAATAGTTTCAAAACTTGCCCTCAAGTTTTGGAATTTGTAAAGTTTTCACTTATGAATACTTTAATTCCAAGTTAGCTCTTAGAATTTTAAAAGTTAAAATTCAACCCTTATACTTTATAATATTATAAGTTAATAATATATATATGTATAAGAGTAAAGTCAGTCTTACCGCTAATACGCCTCATTCACGAAGCCGGTCTATAAGGTGGGTATAAGGTTGTTGCCTATAAAATGGCAACTTAATGGGTGTCCACTCTCACCCACCGCTTGCTTGACTGGTGGAGGGTCGTTAGCCGAACGGGTTTGACAGGACTAGAATTCTCCCTTCATTAAAAGTATTAATGATAATACTAAGTAACTAAACTCTTAATAATACCCAATCTTAGTTACTTAGGAAAAATGTGAATAAGGTGCTAATCCATGAAATTACACTTTACACTTTGTCTAAGTCGTTAGTGGAGCGTGTGTGGTTAACCGGCACACTAACTTGGACTTAACAAGGTAGGTAAAGGGTGACTTAATATTTATCATAGTATCGATGGAGCGTGTGTGGTTAACCGACACATCGATTGAGGGGTAATTTATTAAGGGTACCAAGTGATTTGCATGGTTACTTCACACCTTGTTTTGTGATCCTCGGCATCCCAGTCACAAAACCTGAAGGGCACACTCGAGATTGAAACATGCCTTTGAAAAGTTCAATGAATCTCAAAGATCTAGGAGTTTCAAAACCAATTAAAACCTAATAATACATTTCGTTTATCTTGGTGGAAATTGGTGAATCGTCATTCACCTACCTTCAAATATTTTATAGCTTGGATTACGGCATACCTCTTCTAAGTTATAAAATAGTTTGTTGGGTCCTAGCCTTAATATTTCATATTGGGTGTCATATTAAGGACTTTAAATCAACTATCTTGAATATCTCCCAAAAGATGTCTGGTTTAGACACCTATGATCTTCCCAAATCTCTTGAAACAAGGTTTCCTAATGAAGATGATGTCCCATGGATATCATACTTCTTCACCTCTTCAAATTATTCTCCCTAACCCACAAGTTCTTGAAAAGTTTAAGGTCACTCAGACCCTATTAGGCAAGGCAAGGTCTAGGTGTGGTCACATCTTGGAGATGTAGTCACATATTGACAAGCCGGGAGAGTTGGGTGTCAAAGTCTTGAGAAAGTTGGTGGTTCAACTACTTTCTAAGTCACATAGTGAGTTCTTTTGGAACACCTATGAAAAAGACTATGACAAGACCCTTAATGATCTTATCTATTTGTTAAGATCAACTTCCTAAAACTTTATGGACATTGACAATGATGACATTGGATATCCAGTAAAGCATTCTCTACCCAATGGAAAGGGATCGGCTATAGTCAACTCGGTTGACCAAATGGTAAAGAGAAAAGCTAAGTCTGTGATAGTCCTGTGTACCATTATCAAAGGGTCCATATGTTTGTATTGCCAAAGAAAGGGCATTGGTTGCGAAGCTGCCAAATTTACCTAAGGATGTTAAAGTCAATAAGTTTGACTCTACTTCAGGTAAATTCCACTATCTAACTCTGTTAAGTTTCTATTCTGAGATTCTTGATACATGATGTGACTGGGTCACATGGAGATGTTTTAAGAATCAAAGGAAAAAAAGTGAAGAAACTTAAAGAAAGAATATGCTGAATCTGATCGCGTAGATGGATTTCTATCGCATAGTTTGAAAAATCGGATTCTTGAGCTACTTCTTAGGAGTTATGAGATATTGCCTAGGAATAGATAACAACAAGTTCTCATATGGATTGTAAGGATAAGTTTTTTCCGCAAAGTTTTAAAATAAAAGAGAATTTTTTGATTTTATTTATTTTAAAATATCCTTACGATGGCATTTGAGGAAAAATTGTTGCTTATATAATTCCGTTAAGAGCAAGAGTGGAAATATGAAATTGATTCTTTCATTTGTGGTAATGTCTAAATTTACCAAATAAGGAAAGATTCTCATCATCCAAGGTTCAATTGGACCGGAACTTGGAATCATGCAAGTTGTATAGCAGGTACGACAGTCAAAATCATCTATATTTTAATAAATCAAGATATTTGTATGCAAAACTGTAGTTAGAAATAGTTACACGGTGGATTATATTTTTAAATAAACATAGAGACATCTATCATAACTCTGTTTTTTTTTTTTTTGCTGAAATAGATGTCTCGTATTGATATTCAACACAAATATTGCACATTTTCACTCCCTAATGGGTCCTTAACTCTTTTAGCACTAAAAATTCTAGAAAAGTAAATTTAACTGTGTTAGATTTCACCAAGCCAAATTTGAAAAGGAAGTGAGTGGCTGCTAAAGTAACATGACCACATATTTCCACCTGGATAGAAGAAACTGAGAACATAATAATTCTAACCTGAAAAAATAAAGATAAAAGCACATTAGATAGAAGTTAAATTCAAGTCAACAGAAAGTCAATACACACGGGGTGTATTCTTCCATGTCTTGCCACCACAATTGCATTCTCTCTTAAAAAAATTAAAAATTAATAAATGATAAAAATAAGTTAAAATTGTTACAAGAATAGACATTTAGAAATACATACATGTTAGAATATACCATTGTCATATGCGTCCATGAAACATTTTGATGAGACATTATTCTTAACCGTTTGTCACCGATCCATTCTTCCATGTCTTGTATTACGATCAAATAACTATAGAAAAAAATGCCATATCCAATCAAGTATATGGTAACATACAACTGAATTGTTTAGTATAGTATAAAGAGTACAAACTATATACACATCATTTGAATCTTGCAAAGGAATACCAAGCTGTTAACATCAATGTCTTAAAAGTAAAAGTGTTTTTCTATGTTTTCGGTATACCCTCCTTCGATTCCTTCTGGAAACTCTTCTTCTTCTATTCATGGCTAGAACCTGGGGTGAGTGAGACCAATCGGCCATGGTTTAGCTGCTTCAACCCAACCATGATCCAGTCAGCTATAATACAACAACTAATTTACAATGAAACGACATCCACTCGACTCTTTTGGTGCACAATAGAATCACATGCTTCATCTCCTCTGTACCCAGCCATGTCTGAACCACCACCTGCCCAAAAAATATATACGAATATAATATGTCATTTACAATAAATATGAGAAAAAATGTATGTTGCAACTGGTAATAAAAGTATATCTATGAGTTTATATTCAAGCAGCAAATCTGGCATTGAAAAGTCAAAATGTACCTCTTGTACTTTGTCTCCAGCTCGAACAACCAATTTGTACTGATTCTTGAACATGGATGCCATATAAACCTGCTAAGAATTCATAAAAGACCCAAATTTATTCAATACCCGATACCTAAAACCAATCAAGGAAGAAAAAAAAGATCACCAGAAATGTTGGGACGGAAGTCTCATACAAACACTTTCTTCTTTATTTGGACTAGAAAAGAAACAAACCTAAAAGTGCTATATAAACAAACTAGCAAAGACTGTTTCTTTTTGGGACCGAATAAATGATCTTTTCCCTTTATTCAATTCCCATCCAACTGCATTAGGCACATGATCTTGATGTGGCCATGCTGATTCAAATAAAAGTAAATAAAAAAAGTCTCATGAGTGCCCTTGCCTTATTTTTCTTTTCTTGAAGACAAGAGGATCAACACTTGAAGAGAATCCAAACCTACAAAGTCTGACCTTTTTCTTGTCATCTTCTTCGGTGGGTGTTACATATTTTATCCCAAATCTGAAAACAAAGAATACATTGATATGATTATATGTCAAAATAATATCTTCTTTTTAATTTATGATGAGTTATTATTATTTGATGATATGTTCATAAAAACCACTATGTTGCAGCCTTTTTTTTCAGCTCCTCCACTTCCTTTGTGACACCAGAACCTTCCGAGCCAGGTGCAGTACCAAACCTGAAGTACAAAAAGTCGTTTTTATTAAGTAACAACAGTGTTGCAGAAATCAACATCGGTAGCTGATTAATTGCATGACAGCCTCGAACCAATTACGATTACGGTGCTTGGCAGAAATTGGTCATAATCGGTCAAACTCGGGCTTGTCGGTCCTTAGCGGCCTTGGCGGTCCTCGGCGGTCATAGGCAGGAAATATTTAAAAAATTCCAAAAAAATAATTATCAAATATTACAACAAAATTTTAAATTTTTAAATTTTTAAGCTTTCAAATTTTTAAATATTATACTAAAATTTTTAAAATTTCAAAATTTTAAAGTTTAAAATTTCCAAATACTTAATATTTTAGGAAAAATTAATTTTTTAAATAATTTTATTAATAATTTAGGGTCCCCGATTAATCGTTGTCGAGTCTGATTAATCGTTTATTGTTAGTCAACCGTCAAGTTATCACCGATCGATTTTTACAAACTTGAGTAACAATAAAAATCGTTAAAAGTACAAAAAATCTAAAATAATAAGCTATTTTTATACAACTTTTATTGACTTTTTGACAAAAACTACTAGTGAAACCACATAGAGGTACGACAGTCAAAATCATCTATATTTTAATAAATCAAGATATTTGTATGCAAAACTGTAGTTAGAAATAGTTACACGGTGGATTATATTTTTAAATAAACATAGAGACATCTATCATAACTCTGTTTTTTTTTTTTGCTGAAATAGATGTCTCGTATTGATATTCAACACAAATATTGCACATTTTCACTCCCTAATGGGTCCTTAACTCTTTTAGCACTAAAAATTCTAGAAAAGTAAATTTAACTGTGTTAGATTTCACCAAGCCAAATTTGAAAAGGAAGTGAGTGGCTGCTAAAGTAACATGACCACATATTTCCACCTGGATAGAAGAAACTGAGAACATAATAATTCTAACCTGAAAAAATAAAGATAAAAGCACATTAGATAGAAGTTAAATTCAAGTCAACAGAAAGTCAATACACACGGGGTGTATTCTTCCATGTCTTGCCACCACAATTGCATTCTCTCTTAAAAAAATTAAAAATTAATAAATGATAAAAATAAGTTAAAATTGTTACAAGAATAGACATTTAGAAATACATACATGTTAGAATATACCATTGTCATATGCGTCCATGAAACATTTTGATGAGACATTATTTTTAACCGTTTGTCACCGATCCATTCTTCCATGTCTTGTATTACGATCAAATAACTATAGAAAAAAATATGCCATATCCAATCAAGTATATGGTAACATACAACTGAATTGTTTAATATAGTATAAAGAGTACAAACTATATACACATCATTTGAATCTTGCAAAGGAATACCAAGCTGTTAACATCAATGTCTTAAAAGTAAAAGTGTTTTTCTACGTTTTCGGTATACCCTCCTTCGATTCCTTCTGGAAACTCTTCTTCTTCTATTCATGGCTAGAACCTGGGGTGAGTGAGACCAATCGGCCATGGTTTAGCTGCTTCAACCCAACCATGATCCAGTCAGCTATAATACAACAACTAATTTACAATGAAACGACATTCACTCGACTCTTTTGGTGAACAATAGAATCACATGCTTCATCTCCTCTGTACCCAGCCATCTCTGAACCACCACCTGCCCAAAAAATATATACGAATATAATATGTCATTTACAATAAATATGAGAAAAAATGTATGTTGCAACTGGTAATAAAAGTATATCTATGAGTTTATATTCAAGCAGCAAATCTGGCATTGAAAAGTCAAAATGTACCTCTTGTACTTTGTCTCCAGCTCGAACAACCAATTTGTACTGATTCTTGAACATGGATGCCATATAAACCTGCTAAGAATTCATAAAAGACCCAAATTTATTCAATACCCGATACCTAAAACCAATCAAGGAAGAAAAAAAAGATCACCAGAAATGTTGGGACGGAAGTCTCATACAAACACTTTCTTCTTTATTTGGACTAGAAAAGAAACAAACCTAAAAGTGCTATATAAACAAACTAGCAAAGACTGTTTCTTTTTGGGACTGAATAAATGATCTTTTCCCTTTATTCAATTCCCATCCAACTGCATTAGGCACATGATCTTGATGTGGCCATGCTGATTCAAATAAAAGTAAATAAAAAAAGTCTCATGAGTGCCCTTGCCTTATTTTTCTTTTCTTGAAGACAAGAGGATCAACACTTGAAGAGAATCCAAACCTACAAAGTCTGACCTTTTTCTTGTCATCTTCTTCGGTGGGTGTTACATATTTTAACCCAAATCTGAAAACAAAGAATACATTGATATGATTATATGTCAAAATAATATCTTCTTTTTAATTTATGATGAGTTATTATTATTTGATGATTTGTTCATAAAAACCACTATGTTGCAGCCTTTTTTTTCAGCTCCTCCACTTCCTTTGTGACACCAGAACCTTCCGAGCCAGGTGCAGTACCAAACCTGAAGTACAAAAAGTCGTTTTTATTAAGTAACAACAGTGTTGCAGAAATCAACATCGGTAGCTGATTAATTGCATGACAGCCTCGAACCAATTACGATTACGGTGCTTGGCAGAAATTGGTCATAATCGGTCAATCTCGGGCTTGTCGGTCCTTAGTGGCCTTGGCGGTCCTCGGCGGTCATAGGCAGGAAATATTTAAAAAATTCCAAAAAAATAATTATCAAATATTACAACAAAATTTTAAATTTTTAAATTTTTAAGCTTTCAAATTTTTAAATATTATACTAAAATTTTTAAAATTTCAAAATTTTAAAGTTTAAAATTTCCAAATACTTAATTTTTTAGGAAATATTAATTTTTTAAATAATTTTATTAATAATTTAGGGTTCCTGATTAATCCCTACCGAGTCTGATTAATCGTTTATTGTTAGTCAACCGTCAAGCTACCACCGAACGATTTTTACAAACTTGAGTAACAATAAAAATCGTTAAAAGTACAAGAAATCTAAAATAATAAGCTATTTTTATACAACTTTTACTGACTTTTTGACAAAAACTACTAGTGAAACCACATAGAGGTACGACAGTCAAAATCATCTATATTTTAATAAATCAAGATATTTGTATGCAAAACTGTAGTTAGAAATAGTTACACGGTGGATTATATTTTTAAATAAACATAGAGACATCTATCATAACTCTGTTTTTTTTTTTTGCTGAAATAGATGTCTCGTATTGATATTCAACACAAATATTGCACATTTTCACTCCCTAATGGGTCCTTAACTCTTTTAGTACTAAAAATTCTAGAACAGTAAATTTAACTGTGTTAGATTTCACCAAGCCAAATTTGAAAAGGAAGTGAGTGGCTGCTAAAGTAACATGACCACATATTTCCACCTGGATAGAAGAAACTGAGAACATAATAATTCTAACCTGAAAAAATAAAGATAAAAGCACATTAGATAGAAGTTAAATTCAAGTCAACAGAAAGTCAATACACACGGGGTGTATTCTTCCATGTCTTGCCACCACAATTGCATTCTCTCTTAAAAAAATTAAAAATTAATAAATGATAAAAATAAGTAAAAATTGTTACAAGAATAGACATTTAGAAATACATACATGTTAGAATATACCATTGTCATATGCGTCCATGAAACATTTTGATGAGACATTATTCTTAACCGTTTGTCACCGATCCATTCTTCCATGTCTTGTATTACGATCAAATAACTATAGAAAAAAATGCCATATCCAATCAAGTATATGGTAACATACAACTGAATTGTTTAGTATAGTATAAAGAGTACAAACTATATACACATCATTTGAATCTTGCAAAGGAATACCAAGCTGTTAACATCAATGTCTTAAAAGTAAAAGTGTTTTTCTATGTTTTCGGTATACCCTCCTTCGATTCCTTCTGGAAACTCTTCTTCTTCTATTCATGGCTAGAACCTGGGGTGAGTGAGACCAATCGGCCATGGTTTAGCTGCTTCAACCCAACCATGATCCAGTCAGCTATAATACAACAACTAATTTACAATGAAACGACATTCACTCGACTCTTTTGGTGCACAATAGAATCACATGCTTCATCTCCTCTGTACCCAGCCATGTCTGAACCACCACCTGCCCAAAAAATATATACGAATATAATATGTCATTTACAATAAATATGAGAAAAAATGTATGTTGCAACTGGTAATAAAAGTATATCCATGAGTTTGTATTCAAGCAGCAAATCTGGCATTGAAAAGTCAAAATGTACCTCTTGTACTTTGTCTCCAGCTCAAACAACCAATTTGTACTGATTCTTGAACATGGATGCCATATAAACCTGCTAAGAATTCATAAAAGACCCAAATTTATTCAATACCCGATACCTAAAACCAATCAAGGAAGAAAAAAAAGATCACCAGAAATGTTGGGACGGAAGTCTCATACAAACACTTTCTTCTTTATTTGGACTAGAAAAGAAACAAACCTAAAAGTGCTATATAAACAAACTAGCAAAGACTGTCTCTTTTTGGGACTGAATAAATGATCTTTTCCCTTTATTCAATTCCCATCCAACTGCATTAGGCACATGATCTTGATGTGGCCATGCTGATTCAAATAAAAGTAAATAAAAAAAGTCTCATGAGTGCCCTTGCCTTATTTTTCTTTTCTTGAAGACAAGAGGATCAACACTTGAAGAGAATCCAAACCTACAAAGTCTGACCTTTTTCTTGTCATCTTCTTCGGTGGGTGTTACATATTTTAACCCAAATCTGAAAACAAAGAATACATTGATATGATTATATGTCAAAATAATATCTTCTTTTTAATTTATGATGAGTTATTATTATTTGATGATTTGTTCATAAAAACCACTATGTTGCAGCCTTTTTTTTCAGCTCCTCCACTTCCTTTGTGACACCATAACCTTCCGAGCCAGGTGCAGTACCAAACCTGAAGTACAAAAAGTCGTTTTTATTAAGTAACAACAGTGTTGCAGAAATCAACATCGGTAGCTGATTAATTGCATGACAGCCTCGAACCAATTACGATTACGGTGCTTGGCAGAAATTGGTCATAATCGGTCAATCTCGGGCTTGTCGGTCCTTAGTGGCCTTGGCGGTCCTCGGCGGTCATAGGCAGGAAATATTTAAAAAATTCCAAAAAAATAATTATCAAATATTACAACAAAATTTTAAATTTTTAAATTTTTAAGCTTTCAAATTTTTAAATATTATACTAAAATTTTTAAAATTTCAAAATTTTAAAGTTTAAAATTTCCAAATACTTAATTTTTTAGGAAATATTAATTTTTTAAATAATTTTATTAATAATTTAGGGTTCCTGATTAATCCCTACCGAGTCTGATTAATCGTTTATTGTTAGTCAACCGTCAAGCTACCACCGAACGATTTTTACAAACTTGAGTAACAATAAAAATCGTTAAAAGTACAAGAAATCTAAAATAATAAGCTATTTTTATACAACTTTTACTGACTTTTTGACAAAAACTACTAGTGAAACCACATAGAGGTACGACAGTCAAAATCATCTATATTTTAATAAATCAAGATATTTGTATGCAAAACTGTAGTTAGAAATAGTTACACGGTGGATTATATTTTTAAATAAACATAGAGACATCTATCATAACTCTGTTTTTTTTTTTTGCTGAAATAGATGTCTCGTATTGATATTCAATACAAATATTGCACATTTTCACTCCCTAATGGGTCCTTAACTCTTTTAGCACTAAAAATTCCAGAAAAGTAAATTTAACTGTGTTAGATTTCACCAAGCCAAATTTAAAAAGGAAGTGAGCGGTTGCTAAAGTAACATGACCACATATTTCCACCTGGATAGATGAAACTGAGAACATAATAATTCTAACCTGAAAAAATAAAGATAAAAGCACATTAGATAGAAGTTAAATTCAAGTCAACAGAAAGTCAATACACACGGGGTGTATTCTTCCATGTCTTGCCACCACAATTGCATTCTGTCTTAAAAAAATTAAAAATTAATAAATGATAAAAATAAGTTAAAATTGTTACAAGAATAGACATTTAGAAATACATACATGTTAGAATATACCATTGTCATATGCGTCCATGAATCTTTTTGATGAGACATTATTCTTAACCGTTTGTCACCGATCCATTCTTCCATGTCTTGTATTACGATCAAATAACTATAGAAAAAAATATGCCATATCCAATCAAGTATATGGTAACATACAAATGAATTGTTTAGTATAGTATAAAGAGTACAAACTATATACACATCATTTGAATCTTGCAAAGGAATACCAAGGTGTTAACATCAATGTCTTAAAAGTAAAAGTGTTTTTCTATGTTTTCGGTATACCCTCCTTCGATTCCTTCTGGAAACTCTTCTTCTTCTATTCATGGCTAGAAACTGGGGTGAGTGAGACCAATCGGCCATGGTTTAGCTGCTTCAACCCAACCATGATCCAGTCAGCTATAATACAACAACTAATTTACAATGAAACGACATCCACTCGACTCTTTTGGTGCACAATAGAATCACATGCTTCATCTCCTCTGTACCCAGCCATGTCTGAACCACCACCTGCCCAAAAAATATATACGAATATAATATGTCATTTACAATAAATACATCTTAGTGGCCCCGGGATGGATCGAGAACTTTGATTGACGAGCCCCTTCCATCAAGATGGTATGCGTCCCGCCCACAAACGGTACCCAAATCCGGCCCTGAAATGTCATAAGCCCCCGACTATCGGTAACAAACTCCGATACCTGCCCGATAACTCGCTCCCTCTTCTGGTTTTCTGGTCTCACGGCCTCAGCCTGGGCCCCTCGAATGGTGTCCAACACCGGAGTCATCCCTGTCAATCTCATGCAAACGTCTCGCATCGGAACGCTCTCCGCCCTACGACTGAGGGTATCGGCTACCACGTTAGCCTTACCCGGGAGGTACAGGATCTCACAATCATAATCCTTTACCACGTCCAACCATCTCCTCTGTCGCATATTCAGGTTGGGCTGATCCATCAAGTACTTCAGGCTCTTGTGATCCATGTATATGGTACACCGGACCCCATATAGATAGTGACGCCAGATCTTGAGGGCGAACACTATTGCTCCCAACTCTAGATCGTGGATGGGATACCTCCTCTCATGAGGCTTCAGTTGCCTCGATGCGTATGCTATCATGTGCCCCCTCTGCATAAGCACCGCTCCCAACCCTAATATCGACGCATCACAATACACCACGAAATCCTCTATTCCCTCCGGAAGGGCTAACACCGGGGCTTCGCATAGTCTCTGGCGAGGTGTCTCGAAGGAGGCCTGCTGCTCTGGGCCCCATGAAAAAGCAACACCCTTCCAGGTCAACTTGGTGAGTGGCACGACGATCTTGGAGAAATCCCTGATAAATCTCCGGTAATAGCCTGCCAATCCTAGGAAACTCCTGATCTCTGTAGGTGACCTCGGCACCTCCAAAAGGTGTATATATATATACATATATATATATATATATATATATATATATATATATATATATATATAGGATGAATGGTAGACCAAAGGTGTATCACTTGGTTCCTGGTATGTATTTTTATCTAAGTGTTTTGCATTTTTGGCATGGGACTCGACGAGTTGAAGGACCAACTCGCCGAGTAAAAGCGGGATGGTACGCGGGATTTAAGTATTGGACTCGGCGAGTCGGATCCCGGACTCGACGAGTAGGCCCTGACTGAACAAAAACCCTAATCTGAGGGTTTGCACCCTATTTAATCATCTCTTTCAGCCACCACTCGTCCCTATTGCTCCTAGAAACCCTCCATAGCAAACCCTAAGTGTTTTGGTGCAAGATCTAAGGTTTTTGAGTGATTTTTGTGGGTTTTGACCTCAAGGAAGAAGGAATAGCAAAAAGGATCAAGAGGAGACTAAAGGATTCGAGTTTAGTTCATCATTTGCAGCCTTTGAAAGGTATAAAGTTTGTACCTTGCTTGCTTGTTTGTTAGATCCCTTTTTATGGGAAGATTTAGGGCTTTTTTAGCCATATTAGGTAACCAACCATGATTGCAATCATTGTTGGGCGTCAAGACTTCGGATCTAAGTCTTGGGAGGAGTCACAAGGCATATTTGGGTTGCTTTTGCACTCAAGGAAGGCTTCATGCAACATAAGAGCCATTTTAGAGCCTTTTTGGCTCAAAAGTCCCATGCATGCACGTAAAGTTCGTAACTTTACGTGCTAGATCGAGTCTAGGGGCTTGGATCTATCTTTTGGTCAAAGGTTGTACATCAGAAATCGAGGATTTAGGGTGTGGACATTATCTGTAACACCATAAAAATTTAAACAATTTTTCACTTTTTAAAGCCATAAAATATCATTCACATTCACTTTTCAAAACATTGTATCAACATTATCTCAATACAAAACCCCAAGATCAAAAACATATAAACTCTGGTGTGCGTGTGTACGAATCATGCCGGCGCCTTCCCGCGATCATCGCTGGTACCTGAAACACATAACACATAACACTGTAAGCATAATTGCTTAGTGAGTTCCCCAAAATACCACTCTAACACATATTAGCCACTCGAGGCTATAACTCTGCCGACCCTCTGGTCAATGTGTCTCAATGGGACCCTCCAGCTCCAACTCTTTGTGGGCCCTCTAGCCCTAACTCTATGGACCCAAAGGTCCTAACTCTATGGACCCACTGGTCCTACTCTGTAAACTCTGAATCATGCATATCACATATCACAATAAATCACAACACATAAATAACATGCAAATACACTAGCACATAACTCTAAGATACTCTGTCACATAACTCTATTACCACACTAGGTAAAGTATAGTGAGAAGACTCACCTCAGATGTCTCGGTAAATCTCTGACTCGGTAGAAATAAGATCTAACCACCGCTGAATCACATAAAGTGAATACTCTCATAAATATAACTCTTGGGACTAGACTCAACCCTCTCTTGGCACCTTCAGAATGGTAAAAGACCATTTTACCCCTCTTTTGGCTCAAAGGCCCCATTGTTGACCAAACCCTAAAAGTCAACAAAAGTCAACGGTCAAACTTTGACCCGACTCGTCGAGTGCACTTGGGCGAATCGGCGAGTCTACACGTGTCCACTAACTCTCTAGTCTCGCTTGGCACGTCGAGTCCCTCCCCTTGCTCGACGAGTCACACCTGGCATGAATCGCGGGGCCACCCCGACTCAACTCGCTGAGTCTCAAGATCAACTCGGCGAGTTCCGCCTTGAACTCCAGTCCTCTAATCCCTCTATGACTCACTGAGTTATTCCCCCAACTCGGCATGTCTACTCACTGAGTGATTTACAGGAAACCCTAACCCTACTCGCCGAGTCTGCCCTTGGACTCAGCGAGTTCATGCCATGCACAAACTCAATTGACCTCCTGAGGTTAGATCTGTTCCTTTGAACCATAGATTTGACCTTCCCAAGCCTGATAAACACGTAAAGCTCGAATATTGACACTCATGGGACGTCTAGGAGGTTTCACTTGGTGATTTAGCCCCAAAAATAACATCCTAAGCTCAACACCTCCGTAGCTCAACATAAAACAAGCTGAGATAAGCTCTTTAGACCACTATGGGTCCAGATCTGAAGTCTCAATGCGAATAGAGGCCATATTCTCACAAATTTCTTCCATTAAAGGACATGAAAACTCTACATCTATGGATTCCTTCAACAAAACAGATAAAGGGGCGATATAGTACCTCAAAGATGAAGTCTTTTGCTCGAAATCCACAGATGCACCACCTCCTTGGTCTCCTCTAAGCTGGAAACACCTCCTTCTTGCAAGAATCAACCACAAAGATCAAGAAATGGCTCCTTTCCTCTCACAATCGCTCTAGCTCTTTAGGGTTTCTCTCTGGGGTTTGGTAGCTGCAAATGATGGCCCTTAGGGCCTTTAAATAGGTCCCAAACCTGGGAAATTAGGGTTTCATTAAACATCGTGGACTCGCCGAGTCCACTCATGAACCCGGATGAGAATCCGCGACCCTACTCGGCGAGTCTAAGCACCAACTCACCGAGTCCCTCCACAAACTCCAAAATAAATGAATAAAATAATATACCTGGGAATTCGGATGTTACAATTCTCCCCCACTAGAATCAGACTTTGCCCTCGAAGTCCACTTTGCAAACAACTCTGGATGCTGCTCACGCATCTCACGCTCCAGCTCCCAAGTCAGCTCTGACCCTTTCCGATGCTGCCACTGGACCTGCACCAGAGGCACTTCCTTGCTCCTCAGAACCTTGATCTTCCGATCCCTAATTTCCACCGGTCTCTCAACATAGTTCAGGCTCACATCCACCTTTATATCCTCTAATGGTACCACTGTCGACTCGTCGGCTATACACTTTCTCAGCTGCGACACGTGGAAGGTTTCATGAATCTGACCCAACTCTGCAGGTAGCTCCAAATGGTAGGCTACCCTGCCTACTCTCGCGATCACCCTAAAAGGACCAATATATCAGGGCCCCAGCTTGCCCCTCTTCCTGAATCAGATCACTCATTTCCAAGGAGAGACCTTCAGGAGCACGAAGACGCCGACCTGAAACTCGAGCTCGGACCGGCGCCTGTCCACATAACTCTTCTGACGACTCTGAGCGGTCAACAACCTCTGTCTGACCTGTTGTATCTGCTCTGTCATCTGAAGCACAATCTCTGTACTACCCATCACACGTTGCCTTACCTCTCCCCAACAAATGGGGGTCCGACACCTCCTCCCACACAACAGCTCAAAGGGTGGCATACCAATGCTCGAATGATGGCTGTTGTTGTAGGAAAACTCTGCCAAGGGAAAATACGTGTCCCAACTCCCGCCGAAATCCAACACACATGCTCGGAGCATGTCCTCGAGCGTCTGAATCGTCCGCTCGCTCTGCCCGTAAGTCTATAGGTGGTATGTGGTACTAAAATGCAGCCTTGTACCCAATTCCTAATGAAATTTCTTCCAGAATCTGGAAGTGAAACGCACATCTAGATCCAAGGCAATCGAGATCGGCACTCGATGCCGCGATACCACCTCCCTCACGTACATCTCTGCCAACCTCTCTTCGGAAGAGCTCTCACTGATATCAAGGAAATGAGCGCTCTTCGTCAACCTGTCTACAATCACCCAAATTGCATCGACGCCCCTCGCAGTCCTCGGCAATTTGGTGATAAAATCCATAGTAATTTGTTCCCACTTCCACTAGGGAACCTCTAACGGCTGCAACTTACCATGCGGTCTCTGGTGCTCGGCCTTAACCCTACAACATGTTAGGCACCTCTCAACGAACCACGCGACGTCCCTCTTCATACAGGGCCACCAATACTCCCTCTTCAGGTCCAAATACATCTTAGTGGCCCCGGGATGGATCGAGAACTTCGATTGACGAGCCCCTTCCATCAAGATGGTATGCGTCCCGCCCACAAACGGTACCCAAATCCGGCCCTGAAATGTCATAAGCCCCCGACTATCGGTAACAAACTCCCATACCTGACCGATAACTCGCTCCCTCTTCTGGTTTTCTGGTCTCACGGCCTCAGCCTGGGCCCCTCGAATGGTGTCCAACACCGGAGTCATCCCTGTCAATCTCATGCAAACGTCTCGCATCGGAACGCTCTCCGCCCTACGACTTAGGGTATCGGCTACCACGTTAGCCTTACCCGGGAGGTACAGGATCTCACAATCATAATCCTTTACCACGTCCAACCATTTCCTCTGTCGCATATTCAGGTTGGGCTGATCCATCAAGTACTTCAGGCTCTTGTGATCCATGTATATGGTACACCGGACCCCATATAGATAGTGACGCCAGATCTTGAGGGCGAACACTATTGCTCCCAACTCTAGATCGTGGATGGGATACCTCCTCTCATGAGGCTTCAGTTGCCTCGATGCGTATGCTATCATGTGCCCCCTCTGCATAATCACCGCTCCCAACCCTAATATCGACGCATCACAATACACCACGAAATCCTATATTCCCTCCGGAAGGGCTAACACCGGGGCTTCGCATAGTCTCTGGCGAGGTGTCTCGAAGGAGGCCTGCTGCTCTGGGCCCCATGAAAAAGCAACACCCTTCCAGGTCAACTTGGTGAGTGGCACGACGATGTTGGAGAAATCCCTGATAAATCTCCGGTAATAGCCTGCCAATCCTAGGAAACTCCTTATCTCTGTAGGTGACCTCGGCACCTCCAAAAGGTGTATATATATATATATATATATATATATATATATATATATATATATAGGATGAATGGTAGACCAAAGGTGTATCACTTGGTTCCTGGTATGTATTTTTATCTAAGTGTTTTGCATTTTTGGCATGGGACTCGACGAGTTGAAGGACCAACTCGCCGAGTAAAAGCGGGATGGTACGCGGGATTTAAGTATTGGACTCGGCGAGTCGGATCCCGGACTCGACGAGTAGGCCCTGACTGAACAAAAACCCTAATCTGAGGGTTTGCACCCTATTTAATCATCTCTTTCAGCCACCACTCGTCCCTATTGCTCCTAGAAACCCTCCATAGCAAACCCTAAGTGTTTTGGTGCAAGATCTAAGGTTTTTGAGTGATTTTTGTGGGTTTTGACCTCAAGGAAGAAGGAATAGCAAAAAGGATCAAGAGGAGACTAAAGGATTCGAGTTTAGTTCATCATTTGCAGCCTTTGAAAGGTATAAAGTTTGTACCTTGCTTGCTTGTTTGTTAGATCCCTTTTTATGGGAAGATTTAGGGCTTTTTTAGCCATATTAGGTAACCAACCATGATTGCAATCATTGTTGGGCGTCAAGACTTCGGATCTAAGTCTTGGGAGGAGTCACAAGGCATATTTGGGTTGCTTTTGCACTCAAGGAAGGCTTCATGCAACATAAGAGCCATTTTAGAGCCTTTTTGGCTCAAAAGTCCCATGCATGCACGTAAAGTTCGTAACTTTACGTGCTAGATCGAGTCTAGGGGCTTGGATCTATCTTTTGGTCAAAGGTTGTACATCAGAAATCGAGGATTTAGGGTGTGGACATTATCTGTAACACCGTAAAAATTTAAACAATTTTTCACTTTTTAAAGCCATAAAATATCATTCACATTCACTTTTCAAAACATTGTATCAACATTATCTCAATACAAAACCCCAAGATCAAAAACATATAAACTCCAGTGTGCGTGTGTACGAATCATGCCGGCGCCTTCCCGCGATCATCGCTGGTACCTGAAACACATAACACATAACACTGTAAGCATAATTGCTTAGTGAGTTCCCCAAAATACCACTCTAACACATATTAGCCACTCGAGGCTATAACTCTGCCGACCCTCTGGTCAATGTGTCTCAATGGGACCCTCCAGCTCCAACTCTTTGTGGGCCCTCTAGCCCTAACTCTATGGACCCAAAGGTCCTAACTCTATGGACCCACTGGTCCTACTCTGTAAACTCTGAATCATGCATATCACATATCACAATAAATCACAACACATAAATAACATGCAAATACACTAGCACATAACTCTAAGATACTCTGTCACATAACTCTATTACCACACTAGGTAAAGTATAGTGAGAAGACTCACCTCAGATGTCTCGGTAAATCTCTGACTCGGTAGAAATAAGATCTAACCTCCGCTGAATCACATAAAGTGAATACTCTCATAAATATAACTCTTGGGACTAGACTCAACCCTCTCTTGGCACCTTCAGAATGGTAAAAGACCATTTTACCCCTCTTTTGGCTCAAAGGCCCCATTGTTGACCAAACCCTAAAAGTCAACAAAAGTCAACGGTCAAACTTTGACCCGACTCGTCGAGTGCACTTGGGCGACTCGGCGAGTCTACACGTGTCCACTAACTCTCTAGTCTCGCTTGGCACGTCGAGTCCCTCCCCTTGCTCGACGAGTCACACCTGGCATGAATCGCGGGGCCACCCCGACTCAACTCGCTGAGTCTCAAGATCAACTCGGCGAGTTCCGCCTTGAACTCCAGTCCTCTAATCCCTCTATGACTCACTGAGTTATTCCCCCAACTCGGCATGTCTACTCACTGAGTGATTTACAGGAAACCCTAACCCTACTCGCCGAGTCTGCCCTTGGACTCAGCGAGTTCATGCCATGCACAAACTCAATTGACCTCCTGAGGTTAGATCTGTTCCTTTGAACCATAGATTTGACCTTCCCAAGCCTGATAAACACGTAAAGCTCGAATATTGACACTCATGGGACGTCTAGGAGGTTTCACTTGGTGATTTAGCCCCAAAAATAACATCCTAAGCTCAACACCTCCGTAGCTCAACATAAAACAAGCTGAGATAAGCTCTTTAGACCACTATGGGTCCAGATCTGAAGTCTCAATGCGAATAGAGGCCATATTCTCACAAATTTCTTCCATTAAAGGACATGAAAACTCTACATCTATGGATTCCTTCAACAAAACAGATAAAGGGGCGATATAGTACCTCAAAGATGAAGTCTTTTGCTCGAAATCCACAGATGCACCACCTCCTTGGTCTCCTCTAAGCTGGAAACACCTCCTTCTTGCAAGAATCAACCACAAAGATCAAGAAATGGCTCCTTTCCTCTCACAATCGCTCTAGCTCTTTAGGGTTTCTCTCTGGGGTTTGGTAGCTGCAAATGATGGCCCTTAGGGCCTTTAAATAGGTCCCAAACCTGGGAAATTAGGGTTTCATTAAACATCGTGGACTCGCCGAGTCCACTCATGGACTCGCCGAGTCCACTCATGAACCCGGATGAGAATCCGCGACCCTACTCGGCGATTCTAAGCACCAACTCACCGAGTCCCTCCACAAACTCCAAAATAAATGAATAAAATAATATACCTGGGAATTCGGATGTTACAATTCTCCCCCACTAGAATCAGACTTTGCCCTCGAAGTCCACTCTGCAAACAACTCTGGATGCTGCTCACGCATCTCACGCTCCGGCTCCCAAGTCAGCTCTGACCCTTTCCGATGCTGCCACTGGACCTGCACCAGAGGCACTTCCTTGCTCCTTAGAACCTTGATCTTCCGATCACTAATTTCCACCGGTCTCTCAACATAGTTCAGGCTCACATCCACCTTTATATCCTCTAATGGTACCACTGCCTACTTGTCGGCTATACACTTTCTCAGCTGCGACACGTGGAAGGTTTCATGAATCTGACCCAACTCTGCAGGTAGCTCCAAATGGTAGGCTACCCTGCCTACTCTCGCGATCACCCTAAAAGGACCAATATATCAGGGCCCCAGCTTGCCCCTCTTCCTGAATCGGATCACTCCTTTCCAAGGAGAGACGTTCAGGAGCACGAAATCGCCGACCTGAAACTCGAGCTCGGACCGGCGCCTGTCCACATAACTCTTCTGACGACTCTGAGCGGTCAACAACCTCTGTCTGACCTGTTGTATCTGCTCTGTCATCTGAAGCACAATCTCTGTACTACCCATCACACGTTGCCTTACCTCTCCCCAACAAATGGGGGTCCGACACCTCCTCCCATACAACAGCTCAAAGGGTGGCATACCAATGCTCAAATGATGGCTGTTGTTGTAGGAAAACTCTGCCAAGGGCAAATACGTGTCCCAACTCCCGCCGAAATCCAACACACATGCTCGGAGCATGTCCTCGAGCGTCTGAATCGTCCGCTCCTCTGCCCGTAAGTCTATAGGTGGTATGTGGTACTAAAATGCAGCCTCGTACCCAATTCCTAATGAAATTTCTTCCAGAATCTGGAAGTGAAACGCACCTCTAGATCCGAGGCAATCGAGATCGGCACTCCATGCCGCGATACCACCTCCCTCACGTACATCTCTGCCAACCTCTCTTCGGAAGAGCTCTCACTGATATCAAGGAAATGAGCGCTCTTCGTCAACCTGTCTACAATCACCCAAATTGCATCGACGCCCCTCGCAGTCCTCGGCAATTTGGTGATAAAATCCATAGTAATCTGTTCCCACTTCCACTAGGGAACCTCTAACGGCTGCAACTTACTATGCGGTCTCTGGTGCTCGGCATTAACCCTTCGACAGGTTAGGCACCTATCAACGAACCACGCGACGTCCCTCTTCATACAGGGCCACCAATACTCCCTCTTCAGGTCCAAATACATCTTAGTGGCCCTGGGATGGATCGAGAACTTCGATTGACGAGCCCCTTCCATCAAGATGGTATGCGTCCCGCCCACAAACGGTACCCAAATCCGGCCCTGAAATGTCATAAGCCCCCGACTATCGGTAACAAACTCCGATACCTGCCCGATAACTCGCTCCCTCTTCTGGTTTTCTGGTCTCACGGCCTCAGCCTGGGCCCCTCGAATGGTGTCCAACACCGGAGTCATCCCTGTCAATCTCATGCAAACGTCTCGCATCGGAACGCTCTCC
Organism: Lactuca serriola; assembly: GCF_051521515.1. NCBI lineage: Eukaryota > Viridiplantae > Streptophyta > Magnoliopsida > Asterales > Asteraceae > Lactuca > Lactuca serriola. Next base: position 356,958,441 of record NC_136411.1, read on the forward strand.
GCCCTACGACTGAGGGTATCGGCTACCACGTTAGCCTTACCCGGGAGGTACAGGATCTCACAATCATAATCCTTTACCACGTCCAACCATCTCCTCTGTCGCATATTCAGGTTGGGCTGATCCATCAAGTACTTCAGGCTCTTGTGATCCATGTATATGGTACACCGGACCCCATATAGATAGTGACGCCAGATCTTGAGGGCGAACACTATTGCTCCCAACTCTAGATCGTGGATGGGATACCTCCTCTCATGAGGCTTCAGTTGCCTCGATGCGTATGCTATCATGTGCCCCCTCTGCATAAGCACCGCTCCCAACCCTAATATCGACGCATCACAATACACCACGAAATCCTCTATTCCCTCCGGAAGGGCTAACACCGGGGCTTCGCATAGTCTCTGGCGAGGTGTCTCGAAGGAGGCCTGCTGCTCTGGGCCCCATGAAAAAGCAACACCCTTCCAGGTCAACTTGGTGAGCGGCACGACGATCTTGGAGAAATCCCTGATAAATCTCCGGTAATAGCCTGCCAATCCTAGGAAACTCCTGATCTCTGTAGGTGACCTCGTCACCTCCCAACTCATCACCGCCTCAATCTTAGCCGGATCGATCAATATACCTTTCTGGTTAACGAGATGCCCTAGGAACTGGACCTCTCGTAACCAGAAATCACACTTGGAGAATTTGGCATAAAGCCTCTCCGATCTCAAAACCCCGAGGATTTCTCTCAAACGCTCCTCATGTTGCTCTCTGGATCTCGAATACACCAGTTTGTCGTCGATGAAGACGATCACCGAGCGATCCAATATCGTCCTGCACACCCTGTTCATGAGGTCCATGAACACCGCTAGTGCATTAGTGAGCCCGAAAGGCATCACCACGAACTCGTAATGCCCGTAACAAGTCCTGAACGATATCTTCTGGATATCCTCATCTCGCACCCTCACCTGATGATATCCAGACCTCAAATCGATCTTGGAGAACCCAGATGCTCCCTGCAACTGATCGAAAAAATCGTCGATCCTCGGAAATGAGTAACGGTTCTTGACCGTCAACTTGTTCAACTCCCAGTAATCAATGCACATTCGGTGTGAACCATCCTTTTTCTTGACAAAAAGGATAGGCACTCCCCACGGCGAACTACTCGGCCGAATAAACCCCTTCCCCAGCAGCTCCTGAAGCTGCGAGGATAACTCCTGCATCTCCGAAGGCGCAAGGCGATAGGTGCAGCCCTCGGAACCAAATCGATACTGAACTCTACCTGCCTCTTAGGAGGCACCCCCGGAAACTCCTCCGGAAATACATCTGGGAACTCACGCACTATCGGAACCTCATCAACTGACCTCGGTCTCTCTGAATCAACCCTCGTGTCCATCACATACGCTAGAAATCCCTTACATCCCTGCTGTAGACTTTGTTTCGCTCTAGCGGCTGAACAAAATGCCAATCCAGAACGTGTACCCTCGTCGTTCACCGTAAGAACTCCCCCACTAGGGTCTCGTATGGTCACCAGCTGTTGCTCGCAGTCGATGACCGCTCCAAATCTTCTCAACCAGTCCATGCCACGATGACACATACATCTCCCATCGCGATAGGGACTAAGTCAATCAGAAACTCTACTCTGAATATCTCGAGTACACAACCTCGAATCACCTCTATGGCATACACCTCTCTCTCGTCCGCTATGGAAACTCTCAGAGGTAGACTCAACGCCTCCCGACTAATACTGATGTGCTTGCTAAAAGCTAAAGATACAAAAGATCGACTCGCACCCGAGTCAAATAACACTAAGGCAGGTACAGAACTCACAAGAAAAGTACCTACGCATAACATAATATAAGAACAATATCTCAACATAACAATAAATACATGAAATAATATATACCGGCCACGAGATTGGGCGCTGCACGGACCTCCTCCGCAGTCAACTGGAAGGCTCTCCCTCATGCCTTCGGTGCCTCGACCTTCGCGGGCCGACTATCCGTAGCTCTCACTACAGCAGGGGCAGATCCCAGAGATGCTCCAATGCTCTGTCCCTCACAACTGTGGACACTCTTCCTTCTGGTGTCCGGTCTGGTTGCAGTGAGAACATACTGCAAATCCCTTGGGGAAATCTTTGGCCATATGCCCCTCCTTGCCACATTTGTAGCAAGACCCTACTTTGCACACCCCATCGTGACTCTTACCTCACTTGCCACAGGTGCGGCCCTTCTGGTTCCCAGATCTCGAATCAGCGGGTTTGGCCCGCTTGGCTGTCGGCTGGGACTGAGCCGGCCGCCGATCCCTCCCCTGAGACTTAGCTTCTTCCCTAGCTTGGGTCTCCAACTCCATCTCCCTCTTCCGGGCATTTTCCTGAAGCTCAAAAAATGTCCGGTACATCAAGTTTGCCACGAACTCTCGTATATCCCTCCTCAACACACTCAAATATCGGCTCATACGTGCCTACTCGGAGGACACGTGCTCTGGGCAAAACATTGCCCTCTCATGAAACATCCGAGTATCGCTATAACAGACTCAGTACCCTGCTTGAGGGTCAGAAACTCCTATGCCAATCGCTCCCTCTCCACCTGGGGAATGTACTCGTCTCGAAACATAGCAGTGAACCTCTCCCAGGTCACTACAGCAAGCTCAGCAGGCGTGTAGTGCGCCGTCACAAACTTCCACTAGTCCTTCGTTCCCAAGCGAAGCTAGTTCAGCGCAAACCGAACTCTCAAATGCTCAGGAGACGAGCAAGTAAAGAAACACCCCTCTATGTCTGATATCCACCTCATCGCTGCAATCGGGTCCTAGGTCCCATCGAACTCCGGTGGTTTCGTGTTGCTGAATTCTCGGAACAGCAACGCATCACCACCCTACAGCCTCGTTGCAGCTATAGCTACAGTGGCCGCAGCAACAGCAGCCTCAGAAAGAGCAACATATCTCTCATCAAATGTTTCAATCAGAGTGGTATTGATAGACTCGAACATCTCTGGTATCTCTGCCCTGATGGCCGCAACCACCTCCTCATGAATGATCCTACGGATCTCTACATCGCTCGTACCACTGCTCTCTGGTGTGTGGCGTGTCCCTACCATGATCTCCCTCTGAAATACAACATAAGAATATTAGGGACTCACTCGAGTATAATCACACTTGATAACTCCACCCTACTTGTTCCTTAGTACTCTAAGGATTCTTACTTGGACTGCACACTGACCCGGTATCTTCAGTTGTACGGGCCCAATACTACCGTCCATACCGCATCAGCATTCATCCAAAGTCCTCCTCCCAGAGTCCCAAATCCCAAGTACTCTACTCTCTCTAATCATGTGCTACTCACTAGCAGATCTCTCATAAGCTCCTCGCTGCTATCTAAACACTCTCAAGCATCTCTAGTAGCAAAACCCCTAGACTAAGGCATCATATATCAGGCCACTCTAGTCCTAATAAGAATACCTAGTCTACTCTAGCATGCATAACATAATTCATCATATAGCATAGCATAGCATATCTTTTAACACTTATTGTAAGGGTATTTTGGGAAATCACCGTTCGGGCGCTGGCTGATCGTACACACGGCTCTGTTCTGTTTGTCTCAAAACTCTTTTTACTATTTAAAAATTTCCTTTATTATCAAAATATTCCTCAAATCCTCAGTTTGAGTTCAGATACGCCCGAAGATGCATCCGAATCCCTCAAACCAAGGCTCTGATACCAACTTGTAACACCGTAAAAATTTAAACAAATTTTCACTTTTTAAAAACCATAAAATATCATTCACATTCACTTTTCAAAACATTGTATCAACATTATCTCAATACAAAATCCCGAGATCAAAAACATATAACGCCGGTGTGCGTGTGTACGAATCATGTCGGTGCCTTCCCGCGATCATCGCTGGTACCTGAAACATATAACACATAACACTGTAAGCATAATTGCTTAGTGAGTTCCCCAAAATACCACTCTAACACATATTAGCCACTCGAGGCTATAACTCTTCCGACCCTCTGTTCAATGTGTCTCAGTGGGATCCTCCAGCCCCAACTCTCTGTGGGCCCTCTGGCCCTAACTCTATGGACCTAAAGTTCCTAACTCTATGGACCCACTGGTCCTACTCTGTAAACTCTGAATCATGCATATCACAAATCACAATAAATCACAACACATAAATAACATACAAATACACTGGCACATAACTCTAAGATACTCTGTCACATAACTCTGTTACCACACTAGGTAAAGTATAGTCAGAAGACTCACCTTAGATGTCTCGGTAAATCTCTGACTCGGTAGAAATAAGATCTAGCCTCCGCCTAATCACATAAAGTAAATACTCTCATAAATATAACTAACGGGACTAGACTCAACCCTCTCTTGGCACCCTTAGAAGGGTAAAAGACCATTTTACCCCTCTTTTGGCTCAAAGGCCCCATTGTTGACCAAACCCTAAAAGTCAACAAAAGTCAACGGTCAAACTTTGACCTGACTCGTCGAGTGCACTTGGGCGACTCGTCGAGTCTACACGTGTCTACTAACTCTCTAGTCTCGCTTGGCACGTCGAGTCCCTCCCCTTGCTCAACGAGTCACATCTGGCATGAATCACGGGGCCACCCCGACTCAACTCGCCGAGTCTCAAGATCAACTCGGCGAGTTCTGCCTTGAACTCCAGTCCTCTAATCCCTCTCTGACTCACTGAGTTATTCCCCCAACTCGGCAAGTCTACTCACTGAGTGATTTACGGGAAACCCGAACCCTACTCGCCGAGTCTGCCCTTGGACTCGGTGAGTTCATGCCATGCACAAACTCAATTGACCTCCTAAGGTCAAATCTGTTCCTTTGAACCATAGATCTGACCTTCCCAAGCCTGATAAACACGTAAATCTCGAATCTTGACACTCATGGGACGTCTAGGAGGTTTCACTTGGTGACTTAGCCCAAAAAATAACATCCTAAGCTCAAGACCTCCATAGCTCAACATAAAGCAAGCGGAGATAAGCTCTTTAGACCACTATGGGTCCAGATCTAAAGTCTCAATGCGAATAGAGGCCATATTCCCACAATTTCTTCCATTAAAGGACATGAAAACTCTACATCTATGGATTCCTTCAACAAAACAGATAAAGGGGCGATATAGGACCTCAAAGATGAAGTCTTTTGCTCAAAATCCACAAATGCACCACCTCCTTGGTCTCCTCTAAGCTGGAAACACCTCCTTCTTGCAAAAATCAACCACAAAGATCAAGAAATGGCTCCTTTCCTCTCACAATCGCTCTAGCTCTTTAGGGTTTCTCTCTGGGGTTTGGTAGCCGCAAATGACGACCCTAAGGGACTTTAAGTAGGTCCCAAACTCGGGAAATTAGGGTTTCATTAAACAGCATGGACTCACCGAGTCCACTCATGGACTCGCCGAGTCCAGTCATGAACTCGAATTAGAATCCGCGACCCTACTCGACGAGTCTAAGCACTAACTCGCCGAGTCCCTCCATAAACTCCAAAATAAATGAATAAAATAATATACTTGGGAATCTGGATGTTACATTATCGACTCGGCGAGTCCGTTCTTAGCACTCGACGAGTCCAAGGTATAAAGTCCCATATCTGTTGAGGGTCAAAAGAGCTCAGTTGGGTGTTAGAAGGGTTGTAGCATGTCAGAAGGAGCGACCCAACGCATTGGACTTAGCCTTAGACTTGGAGTTCATGGGACTCGACGAGTGCTAGAACAATTTCGGCGAGTCGGATGAAGGATCATTTGATGTTCATATATAAGAGGAACTCGTCGAGTCGTTTCCAAACTCGACGAGTCGAGTCGTGGATAAGGACGGGTAAAGGGTTAGGGACTCGACGAGTTGGCGGCCCAACTCGGCGAGTCGGGTCAACTTGAAGTTGACTTTGACTTGGACTTCATTAGGGGTAAAATAGTCATTTTACCCTAAGAGTAGATATCAGTTTCTGATTGAGTGTTTTTGTGGGGATTGTAGCCGGAGGATTTCCGGAGCAGCAACAGACAGATATTTCCCACACAGATTACCTTCCAGTAGCGATGGGTCTACGACCACAATGTCGGCCCACCAGTAGGATTTGTATGTTAAATGATTGTATTTGTTATATCATCTAGGTTTGCTACTACCTGATATGTTATATGCTGGCATGATATGTTATATGTGATAGTAGTAGAGTTCGGTTGTTAGGACCGAAGGGTAGGTCAGGCACCCCAGATATGTCTGACAGTATGTGATGATATGTTTATATGCTGGCATGATATGTTTATATGCTGGCATGATATGTTATATGTGATAGTTGTAGTAGGAGGGGAATAGTCCCCAAGTTCGGTTGTTAGGACCGAAGGGTAGTTCGGACACCCTAGATATGTCTGATAGTATGTTCATGTTATGATATATATGATAGTAGCAGTAGGGGGTGGAATAGTCCCCAAGGGTCGGTTGTTAGGACCGAAGGGTAAGTCACCGCCCCAGAATGGCTTGACACGGGTAGGACGGCACCCCAGAATGGCCGCATGGGTAGGTCGGCACCCCAGAATGGTCGTACGAGTAGGTCGGCACCCCAGAATGGTCGTACCGGGTAGTTCGGGCACCCCAGAATTGACCGGTAGTACGTATGCTATGTGATTGTATGGTATGTGGTACGATGGGGAAACTCACTAAGCTTCGTGCTTATAGTTTACAGTTTTGGTTTTAGGTACCTCTTCAGCAAAGGGGAAGGAGCTGGAGTGGTAGCGGCACATCACAAACACATGTTGGTTTTTCCGCACTAGAGTTTCTTGGGGTTGTACTCTGACATTATTCTTACTTTTGTGAATGGTTTTCAGACAAGAGTTGTGGTTTTTATGAAAATTTATGATTAGATGGTGTTTTTGTAGCACCTGGTTCCTGGTACGTAAAATTATCTTAGTGTTTTTCATTTTTAGCCTTGGACTCGGCGAGTTGTAGGTTCGACTCGCCGAGTAGAGACGGTATCCGGAACACGTTTAAGTTGGCGACTCGGCGAGTCCATATTCTGGACTCGGCGAGTCCCTGCTGTCTGTTGAAACCCTAAATTTCAAGGGTTTGCACCATATTTAAACCCTCTTATCCGCCCCTAAGCTCGCCCCCTTCACCCTCAGAGCCCTATACTTCGTTCAAGCCTTGTTCCTTGTGAGATTGAAGCATTTTGGTGTGTTTTCTTGAAGATTTAGAGAGGGAAGGAGAGTAGATCAAGAAGAGAAGAAGGAGGCCAGGCATATTTGGGTTATCTCAGTGATTTCCTTGAGGTATATCTCAGTTTCCCTCTGTTTTCATGCTTATTGTCCCTTGTAGCTCCATGAAAGTCCTTCTTGAGCGTTTTCCCAAGCTTGTTTGTGTTTTAGGGTTTGTAATAAGTTGTTTAGCCCCTAGATCTAGGCATGATTGAGCTCCAGGAGCTTGGATCTACTGCCTTTATAGAGCCATATTGCATGAAAGCCCTAGATCTACTCTTTTGGTGCATTTTGAGCCCTAAAACCCTCATGGGTGTTTATTTACACGTAAAGTTGGAAACTTACGTGTTAATCAGGCACTAGAAACCCAGATCTATGAATGGCATGAGTTGCATTCAAGCAGAATCGCGTGTATAGTATTTGCATGTGGTAGACTCGGCGAGTCATTCATCTGACTCGGTGAGTCGAGTCGCGAGTCCCCGAGTTTTCCCCTTTTTCGTGTCGTGGGTTGGAGCAGTGAGTCATGGGGGTGTGACTCAGTGGGTCGGAAGCCAGACTCACTCATGAAGTAACTCGGTGAGTCAATGCCATGACTCGGCGAGTTCAAGGCAATCTTTTTTCCTCAAGAACAGACTCGGCGAGTTGTTCATACAGCTCGTCGAGTCTCAGCATAGAGTGTTCTTCGGATGAAGAAGAACTCGGTGAATTGTTCATACAACTCGGCGAGTAGGATGAAGGACTATTGGCCTTTAGTTTAGAAGGAGAACTCGTCAAGTCAATGCTTAACTCGACGAGTAGATACGGGTTTATGGTCGGACAAAGGGATATGGACTCGGCGAGTTGGCAAGTCAACTCGGCGAGTCGGGCCAACTGGCAGTTGACTTTGACTTGACTCTTGATTGGTAAGGGGTAAATGCTCATTTTACCTTGAGGTCGGTTAGCAGTATTTGACTAAGAGTTTTGTGGGAATTATAGCCGGAGGATTTCCGGAGCGGCAGCAACAGCAGATAGTCAGTTCCCACGCAGATCAGCAGCTACTTTGAGGTGAGTTACCTTCCAGTAGCGGTGGGTCTACGGCCACAATGTCGGCCCACCAGTAGGAGTTGTCTGATAGATGATTGTCTTTGTGATATTCATCTAGGGTTGCTACTACCTGTGTTATGGTTATGTTTATGTGCTAGTATGATATGATGATATGTGATATGTTTTATGTGGTAGCAGTAGGGGGTGAAATAGTCCCCAGTATCCGGTCGTAAGGACTGAAGGGGTAGGTCGGGCACCCAGATATGCCCGGCAGTATCCGGTCGTAAGGACCGAAGGGGCAGGTCGGGCACCCATATATGCCCGGCAGTATTCGGTCGTAAGGACCAAAGCGGTAGGTCGGGCACCCAGATATGCCCGGCAGTATATGTATGTTATGTGATTATATGGTATGTGGTGCTGTGGGGGAACTCACTAAGCTTCGTGCTTACAGTTTTCAGTTTTGGTTTCAGGTACCTCTTCGTCGAAGGGGAAGGAGCCGGCGCGGTAGCGGTACATCACACACCTGCTTGTATTCCGCATTATTAGATCTTCCTGGGGAATTGTACTCTGACACTTTTGTGTTTTACAAAAATGTTTTCCAAACAGACAATATCTTGTGAAATGATATGAACGTTGAACGTTTTATTCTAAATGTTTTACCAAATACATGTTTTAAAAATGAAATTTTTGGCTTGTATTTTGGGATGTTACAAGTTGGTATCAGAGCCCTGGTTTGAGGGTTTCGGACACACCTTCGGGGGTGTTTGAACTCAAATCGAGGGATTAAGGGATTTTAGAAAGAGAAAATGTTTTCTAAAAGGCTAAGTAAAGGGTTTTAAGAAAGAACAAAGTGTGTGATGTGCGCAACCGGCCGAGCTCAAGTAAGTATTCCCCAAAGTACCCATACAAGCTTATGTTATGTTTATCAGTTTCAGTAGAACAGCATGCTAGAATAGGACTAAGGATCTAGGAGTGATGCCTTATGTGCCTGCCTTATGTGCTTCAGTGTATGAAAACTGCATGCTAGAATTGATTAGACAGTAGTAGGATAGCCTGTTAGGTTATGCCTGATAGTATGAGTTTAGCACTGTATGCTAGTTCAGTTCCTCTCTATGAGAACGGATTTGCATGAGATTGTTCCCTTTTTTTCTGAATGCTGCTTGCTTTGTGCTTTTTGGGATTCCGGGTGATGGGAGTTAGCCATTAGGTGAATACGAAAGGTCACATGTGATCAGGGTTGAATAATCTTAGAGTGCTAGATTTGGCCCTATTACGCAACTCTCGTTTGAGTCTAACCGTTATAGGGACGAATTTGTTACTCGAAGGATTATCTGAGCCTCGTCACATGTGATGGTGGTCAGGTAATGGCTAACTGGCATTACAAGGAGGCCTTCAGCAGCTGAGGATCGGGTTGAGTGGAGTTAGAGATTTTCCTGGGGTAGGCCTAGGATGAGTATAGCGGTGATCAATGGTAGTGATAGGGACCTGGTGGAGTCAAGGTAGTCCTTGGAGAAGGTACGGATAGATGTGGAAGGTAGTATGGGGCCGTACTACTGAAAGCAGAGGATTCGTACCCGAACCGAGGAAGGCCAAGATAAGACCAGAAAACTTGTAGTAGGTGTGATTCCTCCTGAGGTATCAGTATCACTATCAGTTATTATTTATGTATTTCAGAATGGTGGTACTATGCTCGAGGCCAGCAATTAGCAGTACAGGAGAGGGATCGGGTTCGGGATCAGGTTCCAAGCCAGTAGACGAGGGGCTACGCGAGTTCATCGCGTCAGAGATCACCATAGGCATCCTTGAGTCGACCCCCATTATCTTTGGGTCGATCAAGGAAGGGATATTGGAGTTGATGGAGGATCACCTCTGGGCATTCAGGAGCGACATGGCATCTGGCCAGTCGGGATCCCACACACTGTCCTTCAAGGACTTCCGGGGCAGTGGTGCGCCGGATTTTCACAGGGCAAAGGACCCCATAGCTGCCAGACGATGGATTGCAAACATTGAGTCTGCACAGATGATTAGCTTCTGCCCTGAGGGGTCGAAGGTAAGGTTCTCAGCGGGGTGTTTACGAGATCTAGCTAGAGATTGGTGGGAGTCCGTGGGTGACTCGTTGGGAGCCTCGGTTGTTAAGGCTATGACTTGGTCGGACTTCGCGACCAGGTCCAGGGCAGAGTTCGCGCCGGCTGTCGAGCTTCAGCAGCTGGCCAGTGAGTTCTTGGATATGAGGCAGACGACGAAGACTGTGGCGGAGATCACCGCCAAGTTCCCGGAGAGGGCGTTGCTGGTGCCCCAGTACGCGGGTGATGAGGATAGGAGGAGGACCCGCTATCATGACATGCTACGAGCTGATATTCGGGAGCATGTCAGTTTTTCAGCTTGCCCTACCCTGGACTCTATGATTGCCAGGGCAAAGGAGAGGGATATAGATCTGGAGCACATCCGGAAGAGGAAGGCGGAAGAGGGGCATGTTACGGGGGCTTCAGGAAAGAAGCCCAAGGGATTGGGTGCGGGGCCGAAAGGCCAACAGGGGCGGGACCGCTGTAAGAAATGTGGTAGAGCGCACGAGGGAGCATGCAAGATAGGATCGTCAGGCTGCTACAAGTGCGGAAAGCTAGGGCACTTCAGCCGGGATTGTACCGCCCCTGCACCTGTGATGCAGACGACTGAGTTTCTGTGTTTCCATTGCAACCAGAGGGGCCATAAGAAGGCCAATTGCCCCCAGTTGACAGCATCAGCGCCGGTTAAGGCGCCAGCTCCAGCTACCCTGCGGATTACAGATGGCCGGCAGGGCAAGGCAGAGGCTCCAGTGGTGAGGAGCCGAGCGTTTCAGCTAACTGCAGAGGAGGCACGCACCGCACCTGATGTGGTGACGGGTATGATTATTTCCCTCTATTTTATTTTTATGATGTTGTGTTATTGATATGTTCCCTATGTTCATGCATTAGGATCGTTCCATGTCAACAGTATCCCAGTTCAGGTGTTGTTTGACTCGGGTGCCACCCGGTCATTTGTTTCCCTTGCGCTTAGCAAGAGGTTTACTGAGTCTTCGGGCATGTTGGATTGCCGATGATAGATCGGTACGAGCATTAGCAGTGTTCAGGGATTGTGTTCTGAGGTTATTTGAGAAGCGCTATTTGGTGGATTTGGTTCCCATCCCGTTGCAGGGGAACAAGGTTATTATAGGCATGGATTGGTTAAGCCCTAATGGGGCAGTGATAGATTGCACACATCAGCTAGTGCGGATCAGGACCCCGAGTGGGGGAGAGTTGGTGATCCACGGCGAGAGACCGCAGCGTGGACCTGCAGTATGTTCAGCAGCGAGAGCTAGGCGCTACCTTCAGCAGGGTTGCACGGGGTATGTCGCGTATGTTCTGGATACCCGGGAGACGGGTAAAGCGACGGTGAGCAAGGTTCTTGTGGTCCGAGACTACACTGATGTTTTCCCGGAGGAGCTTCCTGGAATACCTCCGGAGCGTCAGGTAGAGTTCAGGATCGACCTAGTTCCTGGTGTGGCTCCGATAGCCAAGGCACCCTATCGGTTGGCTCCTCCCGAGATGCAGGAGTTGTCTACGCGGCTGCAGGAGCTACTAGACAAGGGATTTATTCGACCGAATAGTTCACCCTAGGGAGCCCTGATCTTGTTTGTGAAGAAGAAGGACGGGTCGCATCGGATGTGTATAGATTACCGGGAGCTGAATAAAGTAACGGTGAAGAACCGTTACCCACTCCTGAGGATTGATGACCTCTTTGATCAGTTACAGCGAGCATCTTGGTTCTCCAAGATCAATTTGCGTTTAGGTTATCATCAGATGAGGGTCAGAGAGGAGGATGTACAGAAGACCGCGTTTCGGACGCGCTATGGCCATTATGAGTTCGTGGTGACGTCGTTTGGGCTCACCAATGCTCCTGCCGCGTTCATGGACCTCATGAACTGCGTGTGTAGACCGATGCTGGATCGGTCAGTGATAGTTTTCATTGATGACATCTTGGTTTATTCCAAGACGCAGGAGGAGCACGAGGAGCATCTGAGAGAGGTTTTGGAGACCTTGAGGAGGGAGAGCTTGTACGCCAAGTTCTCCAAATGTGAGTTTTGGTTGCGCGAAGTGCAGTTTCTTGGGCACCTTTTCAACCAGAACAGGATTTCAGTAGACCCGGCCAAGGTGGAGGCCGTGATGAGATGGGAGGTTCCGAAGTCTCCATCCGAGATTCGGAGTTTCCTAGGATTAGCAGGATATTATCGGAGATTCATTCAGGATTTCTCCAAGATAGTCGTACCCCTGACACGGTTGACTAGGAAGGCCATGGTCTTTCGATGGGGGCCTGAGCAGTAGGCAGCGTTCGAGATTTTGAGGCAGAGATTGTGCGAGGCGCCAATCTTAGCCCTGCCCGAGGGCGTAGAGGATTTTGTGGTGTACTGTGATGCGTCCATCTCGGGCTTAGGCGCAGTATTGATGCAGAGGGGACATGTCATTGCTTATGCCTCGAGGCAGCTGAAGCCTCACGAGGCGAACTACCCGACGCATGATTTAGAGTTGGGGGTGGTGGTCTTCGCCCTCAAGATATGGCGGCATTACCTCTACAGGGTTCGATGTACCATTTTCACAGACTATAAGAGTTTGAGGTACCTCATGGATCAGCCGAATCTGAACATGAGGTAGCGCCGGTGGCTGGACGTGGTGAAGGATTATGATTGCGAGATCCTTTATCACCCGGGGAAGGCCAATGTGGTGGCCGATGCGCTTAGCCGCAAGGCGGCGCCGATCAGGGATATTTGCATGAGGATGACTGTGGTGACTTCCCTGTTAGAGTAGATATGGGAAGCTCAGCAGGAGGCTATGAAGGAGGAACATCGGAAGAGTGAGCGTATAGTGGGTCAAGTCACCTCCTTCGGTTATGATAGCCGAGGGTTATTGACACTACACCGTAGGGTGTGGGTGCCGTATCACGGAGGCGTGCGCCAGATCTTGATGGAGGAGGCGCACAAATCCCGATTCTCTATTCATCCAGGGGCGACGAAGATGTATCGGGATCTTCGCCTAGACTATTGGTGGCCCTACATGAAGCGGGATGTGGTGTGGTACGTTGAGCGGTGTTTGACCTGCAGGGAGGTCAAGGCCGAGCATCAGAGACTGCACGGCAAGATGCAGCCGTTGGATATCCCATTGTGGAAATGGGAGGATATTACGATGGATTTTATCACAAAGCTTCCACGGACGGCGCGAGGAGTAGATTCGATTTGGGTCATCGTGGATCGGTTGGCCAAGAGCGCCCATTTTATTCCGATTCAGGAGAGTATCTCGGCCGAAAAGTTGGCCGATATCTATATCAGGGAGATAGTGGCGCGGCACGGGGTGCCAGTGTCTGTGATATCAGATCGAGATGTGCGGTTCACTTCCAAGTTTTGGAAGAGGTTTCATGATGAGTTGGGACTCGTCTGCATTTTAGCACTGCCTTTCACCCACAGACGGATGGTCAGAGTGAGCGGACCATCCAGACTTTGGAGGATATGTTGCGGGCATGCGTGCTAGACTTCGGTGGTAGCTGGGATACCTATCTTCCCTTTGCTGAGTTCTCGTACAACAACAGCTACCACACGAGTATTGACCGTCCCCCATTCGAGATGTTGTATGGACAGAGGTGCAGGACCCCGATATGTTGGGGTGAAGTTGGCCAGAGGGTCATGGGGAGCACCGAGGTGGTGCTCAAGACGACCGAGAGGATCCAACAAGTTCGAAGTAGGCTTCCGACTGCTCAGAGTCGGCAGAAAGGTTACGCCGACAAGCGTCGATCAGACCTGGAATTCCAGGTCGGGGATATGGTTCTCCTGAAAGTGTCGCCTTGGAAAGGCGTCATTCAATTCAGGAAGCGGGGCAAGTTGGGCCCGAGATACATTGGTCCGTTCAGGGTTGTAGCCCGGGTTGGCAAGGTGGCATATAGGTTCGATCTACCAGCCGAGCTCAGTCAGATCCACAACACCTTCCATGTCTCCCAACTGTGGAAGTGCCTCGTGGATGATTTAGCGGTGGTGTCGTTAGAGGATATACAGGTTGATGACAGCCTGAATTACATTGAGCGCCCAGTCGCAATCCTCGACCGACAGTCAAAGGATCTAAGGAACAAGAGGGTGGAATTAGTGAAAGTGCAATGGCAGCACCGAAAGGGTTCGGAATGGACTTGGGAGCCGCTGGAAGAAATGATGGAGCATTACCCCGAGCTGTTTCAGGACCAAGCGGCAGACTTCGAGGACGGAGTCTAAAATAAGCGGGGGAGATTTGTAGCACCTGGTTCCTGGTACGTAAAATTATCTTAGTGTTTTTCATTTTTAGCCTTGGACTCGGCGAGTTGTAGGTCCGAATCGCCGAGTAGAGACGGTATCCGGAACACGTTTAAGTTGGCGACTCGGCGAGTCCATATTCTGGACTCGGCGAGTCCTCGCTGTCTGTTGAAACCCTAAATTTCAAGGGTTTGCACCCTATTTAAACCCTCTTATCCGCCCCTAAGCTCGCCCCTTCACCCTCAGAGCCCTATACTTCGTTCAAGCCTTGTTCCTTGTGAGATTGAAGCATTTTGGTGTGTTTTCTTGAAGATTTGGAGAGGGAAGGAGAGTAGATCAAGAAGAGAAGAAGGAGGCCAGGCATATTTGGGTTATCTCAGTGATTTCCTTGAGGTATATCTCAGTTTCCCTCTGTTTTCATGCTTATTGTCCCTTGTAGCTCCATGAAAGTCCTTCTTGAGCGTTTTCCCAAGCTTGTTTATGTTTTAGGGTTCGTAATAAGTTGTTTAGCCCCTAGATCTAGGCATGATTGAGCTCCAGGAGCTTGGATCTACTGCCTTTATGGAGCCATATTGCATGAAAGCCCTAGATCTACCCTTTTGGTGCATTTTGAGCCCTAAAACCCTCATGGGTGTTTATTTACACGTAAAGTTGGAAACTTTACGTGTTAATCAGGCGCTAGAAACCCAGATCTATGAATGGCATGAGTTGCATTCAAGCAGAATCGCGTGTATAGTATTTGCATGTGGCAGACTCGGCGAGTCGAGTCGCGAGTCCCCGAGTTTTCCCCTTTTTCGTGTCGCGGGTTGGAGCAGTGAGTCTCAACATAGAGTGTTCTTCGGATGAAGAAGAACTCGGCGAGTTGTTCATACAACTCGGCGAGTAGGATGAAGGACTATTGGCCTTTAGTTTAGAAGGAGAACTCGTCGAGTCAATGCTTAACTCGACGAGTAGAGATAGGTTTATGGTCGGACAAAGGGATAGGGACTCGGCGAGTTGGCAAGTCAACTCGGCGAGTCGGGCCAACTGGCAGTTGACTTTGACTTGACTCTTGATTGGTAAGGGGTAAATGGTCATTTTACCCTGAGGTCGGTTAGCTGTATTTGACTAAGGGTTTTGTGGGAATTGTAGCCGGAGGATTTCCGGAGCGGCAGCAGCAGCAGACAGTCAGTTCCCACGCAGATCAGCAGCTACTTTGAGGTGAGTTACCTTCCAGTAGCAGTGGGTCTACGGCCACAATGCCGGCCCACCAGTAGGAGTTGTCTGATAGATGATTGTCTATGTGATATTTATCCGGGGTTGCTACTACCTGTGTTATGGTTATGTTTATGTGCTAGTATGATATGATGCTATGTGATATGTGTTATGTGGTAGCAGTAGGGGGTGAAATAGTCCCCAGTATTCGGTCGTAAGGACCGAAGGGGTAGGTCGGGCACCCAGATATGCCCGACAATATTCGGTCGTAAGGACCGAAGGGGTAGGTCGGGCACCCAGATATGCCTGGCAGTATATGTATGTTATGTGATTATATGGTATGTGGTACAGTGGGGGAACTCACTAAGCTTTGTGCTTACAATTTTCAGTTTTGGTTTCAGGTACCTCTTCGTCGAAGGGGAAGGAGCCAGCGTGGTAGCGGTACATCACACACCTGCTTGTATTCTGCATTATGAGATCTTCCTGGGGAATTGTACTCTGACACTTTTATGTTTTACAAAAATGTTTTCCAGACAGACAATATCTTGTGAAATGATATGAACGTTGAACGTTTTATTCTAAATGTTTTACTAAATACATGTTTTAAAAATGAAATTTTTGGCTTGTATTTTGGGATGTTACAGTTTTCTTATAAATGTTTTTACAAGTTGATTAATTAAAAATGAAATTTTTGGACTTGAATATTGGGTCGTTACAAAAGGTAAACAGAAGAAGAGAAGAATTCTAGGTAGACCAAAGGTAAACACAAGAAGAGATGCATAAAAAAATCTTCAAGACACACTTGTCTAAGGCAGGAAAAAAATAATATGCAGTGTGTGTAAACAAGTAGGGCATAACAAGGTTACTTGTCCTCAAGTGGAAAAGACACAGGTACAAAGGCCAAGGGTTCAAAGGCCCACAAAACTTAAAGTCACCAAAAGGAAAACCAAGGCCAAGGGTGAGGATGGTGAAGGAAGCAATGGACCAAAATGAAGTTGATGAAGGGGATAAAAGAGTAAACGTTTATGGTAAAAGAAAATAATTAGAGAGAATCATCAAGATGAAACTTTCAAAGAAGGTTAAGGGAAAGGATGAGAAAGGAAAAACTAGTGCAAACCGACTAGACCTTAATGACTAAGAAGTCTTTGATGGTGTCCTGTTATGTTTGGATTTCTAATTTCATGTACTTGTTAGCTTTGGCTTGTAATAGTTTGGGTTGGCAATATTTTGGTTAGTTGAAGTTAGTTAGTATGTTTGAGAAACTATTTTCATGATTTAGATGTTTAATAATATATCTCATGGTTTGGATATTTAATAAAATATGTTGTGAACGTATATGATGCATGTAATTCCACCATTTAAGGTAACGTGTGGTCCTAGTGCTTTAAAGGAACATGTGGTCCTTGTATTCTCAGTAAAAACATGTACAATAAATGTTAACAATTTGAATATGCTATATAGCAACGTACTATAAGTAATTTAAACATGAAGGGTAACGGTAGTAAGGATGATGACATATGGTAATGACAAAGGGTAGCATAATTTAACCACATTAAGGGTAACGACATAACAAAATGACATTAAGGGTAGTAATACAAGTCCATACTTAAAATCCAAATTCAACTTCAAATTTTTCTTACTTCATCAACCCAAATACGTTTGATTACAGCTTCTGGATGATTAAACCCAAAAAAAACCCAACTATAAAGTAAGATCAACTTCAACTACAAGACTTCTGATTCCAGCTTTTTCTTCGACCTCATCAGTATACTTATAATCATCCCTTATCTGTTGCATTTTACTTCATCAGCCCAAGCAATGAAACCTGACCGAGCTCCCTGATTATTAAAGTCGGGTTACATTTAGAAAATAATTGTGAAACTAGGGTTTCAAATAGAACACTACATTTTACCTTGTTTAAACATTCATAAAATGGCCTTTCGGGGTTAGTGTCAGTCTGTGATGTGCCAATTATTTTCGGACTACAACACCCACAATCCATCTTCATCTTCTCGATTTTTCTTGGATCTCAGTCGGGAGTTATTTGAAATAGAAAACAAATGAAATAGATACCATTTTCACTGAGACATCCCTTTTTACAGAATTTTATGAACGTGAAAGGACAAAACTACTCTTAGGGTGTAAGGCATGTGGGATTCACTAACCCAACATATGAGTTGCTTCTTCGTTCTTGCATGATAGGTCAACGCAAATCATAAAAGTTTAATAACTAAAACATTAGATACATATCACCTGAGATGTTTTTCCATTAGCAAGCTGAACACCAGTTACAAAATTCCTATCATCAACATAGGCTTTTTCACATCATCCATATGTAGCACCAATAAAAAGAAAAAAGAAACATGAACATAAAAAGTACAACTAATATATATATATATATATATATATATATATATATATATATACTTTGTAATCTACCCCCAACAACATATCCATGCTTCATAACGACTTTGAGCCTAACCACCATCATCCTGAGCATAGTCACCATCACACCGCCCATCACCACAACAATAGCTTTAAGCTTCCTGTCATGATCCTCCAGCTTGTGGTGGATGCTGATGTGATCCACACGACACAAAAGAAAATCTTTACCTAGCTGCTCTTTGATCTTATGCACTCGTTATGATTCGCAACAATCTTGTCTCCGCAGTTGCATACAATGGAATATAGATCGATAAGGTTTAGAAATTCCTAGGAATTTAACGAGTCAGGTGTAGGAGGTGGTGGAGCCGGCATTGTAAGTATTTAGGGTTTTGTTCGGAGTCGTGTTTGTCCAAATAAGGTAAAAAAAAGTCTGTCGAATTTGCTAGGTTAAACCCCACATGAGTTTGTGCCGATGCTTTATGCCCCCACCACCGACACTGCCTTGGCCTCGAAGGGTGATTGGTTGGTTGGTAGAACTAATTGCATGCACTAACTACCGGCTTAGGTGGAAAACGAGTCGACTCGTCAATGACACAATGCTGACTCACCTGCTTACTTGACACAGTAGTTTTACCTTCAAATACGGGTAAAAATACCAAAATGACCGGTAAAATACAACTGTATGCCTTTCAAATGCAAAAAATAATCACGAAAGAAACTCTGACAATCTGCACCAAAACACAAGCTAAAATAACACTATATATAAAGCAAACTTTGAACTATTAGTCAAACATCGTTATTGACTTAATTAAAACCTTAACTTCTTGATGGCGTGTGGCACTAGAAATTCAATGGAAACTTCTGTACAGATATGGGACTGAGTCAACAAAATGGCATTGCAAACGTCAAACATGTATTCGCAAACAGAATTAGTATTGGCATCCCTTGTGGATTCAGTTAAATTATAAGTAAAATAATGTTTTTGTAAAACTTTTTAACTAATGGTTGTATTTTATAAAAAATACAATATACAAAAATGAAAGCTATATAAATTCAAAACTTATACCAGTTGATATGCTTTTTGCTTGGTCTTGTAAAAAGAATAGTCTGCATTTGTTAGATTCAGAGTTAGAAGTTTATTGGGTTTTGTCGCCTTTGATACGTCTTTTATTTGGTAAAATTCATGATAGTGTCTGACCAATTAGTCATTCTTGAATGAATCAGCTATTACTTAAGCAACAACTATAAAACAACTTTTATATAAATTAAATCTAAAAACGATAAATAAATACATTAATCCACTTTCCGTCGTTAATTTTGGATTTATTAGCTAATTTTTTTGTGGCCCTTCTTTCATATATCATTAGTTAATAATTAAATAACCTTTGATATATCATTTGTTCATAATTAAATAATGAAATTGATTATGTAAAAATTGATATCTCGTGACTGAAACGCTTATTTCTTAATCAGGTTTATTATAACTATATAATATATTATTTAACATTATTTTTGGATATTGTTGCAGTTAGTAGAAAGTTAGTAACAGTAAAACTAAGTAAAAGTGCTTTCACTTTTTCGTGTAATTTGTTAGACAATATTATTGACATATGTTTAGGTGTTTAATATAGGTTAGATTTCTTTTTCTTTTTTATGTTTATAAATATTCATCTTTAGTGTGAGAATTAATTTTATGTTTTTATGTGGATGCAGGATGCTATAAATATATACGTCAAAGTAATTGTATAACTTGCACTAAAGCATATTTCGATCAACTTAAGAAGTTATAAATACTAATGATATATCAAATATTGTGATAGAAGTCAGACGCAACGCTAAGAAGATATATGGTGTGCAATCCTAAAAGACGCTTTAAATAGTGTCCTGGTTTTAGTGAAATTATCTTAGTTAACATGTTAATATATCTTTTTATTTAGAGTAAAGTGAAAATTTTGTCCGTCTGGTTCGTCAAAAAATATGGTTGGGATTTTAAAAAAATTCTAACTTGTGTTATTGGTCAAAATTTTGATTTTTTTTTTTGTGATTTTGGAATTTAAAATGACTTAAAAAAACTAATACCCTTTTAATGTTTTTTTTACATTTTTGAATATTCATTTTAATATTTTTATAATTAAAAATCTCTCTCTCTCTCTTCTCTCTCTCTCTCTCTCTCTCTCTCTCTCTCTCTCTCTCCTCTCTCTCTCTCTCTCTCTCTCTCTCTCTCTCTCTCTCTCTCTCTCTCTCTCTCTCTCTCTCTCTCTCTCTCTCTTCTCTCTCTGAGAGTATTGAGTTAGAACCAGGACCGAATGAGGATATAGGTTCTCTAATTTTTATCTTCTTCAACACATACACAAGGATGAACATACATACATAATCCATGTAGAAAACCTCAAGATCCCATAAAATTGTTGATGAAAACGGAGGAACTTAGAAATCGTTCCATATGTAGAAATTGACGAAGAAAAACATATAAATCAGTGGTGAAAAATATAAAATAAAGAAACACACGGCATGCGAATCTCGATTCACATGTAAGTTCTTCAATGAAAACCTTGTAATGATGGGAGTAAAAAGGAAATATTTCTAAAAAAAATGATGTGAGGTGGGTTTTTGAAAATCGAGTTCAAGGTTTTTTCTAAAGTTGGGGTTTTCTAGATCTCTAATCCATGTCATCCCGCGCTCATGGCCACCGTGAATGTGCCTTCGTCTGATGACCTTCATCAACCGCCACTCTGGGTTTTCAATTTCGTAGATTTTCCTTCATCATCAATCGCTTATGACGTTCATTTGCCTCCTTCAACTTCTAGGGTTTCAAAAACTCTAGTTTATAGGTGGAAGGGGAACGACGGAGGGGGTGTATGGTAGGTGGGTGTGGATATGGGTAGGTTATTTGCAAATGTAAGTTTATGGGTTTGACTTTGGTTTTTAGGTTTCAACCATGGTTATCTTTACTTTAGGTGTTTGTCAACTTTGTATTGTTTTAAGCTCAACCTGATTGCAAAGCTATTCACCCGAAAAAGTTATGGACATGGATGTGAAGATGATGAATTTGATACTATAAAAATAACGATGGCTAAAAGTGTTTTTGACTTTTTGTTGAGAGAGAGAGAGAGGAGGGTGGGTGGTTGGGTGGTTCTTTTTTATAAATATGAAAAATATTAAAATATACGATTAAAAAATGTAAAAGAAAGTAAGAAAAATAAGAAGGGTATTATAGTTTTTTTCAAGTCATATTAAATTTGTCAGGGACCAAAACCACAAAAAAATACTCAATTTTGAACCAATGATACTAATTAAAAACTTTATGGACATACTCCATATTTAATCATCTAAATGTATTGTTGGTTGAAATGCATATTGTTAATGGTGTGTCACAATGCCTAACAAACAGAAAATATAAATAAAAATACTGATCTAATGCACTAAGGGGTAGTACAGGAAAGCATGATCGAATCCACAGGGACACGTCCTAAGGTCTATGCCTCTCTTGCGTAAGGCACTCAATAAATTAACATAAATCAAAATGGGGGGATTTGTTGACTATTAAAACTAACTTGGACAAAAATTTGTAAAAGAAAAAAAAATGCAACTTAAGTACTAGGATAAAATTCAGAAAATAAAAGCAAATTTCAGTTTTCCGGTGACTCTCCTAATCATGCAAATAACCTTTAACACGATACTTGAACTGTTTAATGTTTAAACTGGTACTGAAAATCATTAATAAGCTCTAACAATTTTCTTTTACTAAAATGTTTAACCAAAACATATTCTTTGAATCAAACCTTACTTTTTACTGAATTAACCAAAAAAGCTCTTAATTAAATTAGAAAAGTAGTATTAAACACAATGTAAAATTCTTAGTAAAGTCCAATACTTCTCACAAGCTCGGAAGCTTAAAGACATATTCGATTTGTGTATATTAGAGTTAACCCTAACACAAATTTAATCTAATATTTGTTACTTTTAATGATTAATAAAGACAATTACGGATCTAAACAAATCAGATAATTGAAATGATTTATTAACAATTAAAGTGGGGCAACAAAAACTAAATCAAAATCAAACATTCAATTAAGCACAAAAATGATCAAACTAAACAGTGAACACGGTCAAAAATCATGCATAATGATTACTTGCAAAAAAGTCGAGTCGTTTACGAAACTGAAATCTAAGGTGTTTCGCTGACATGGCTAAAAGTGAATTACAATAAGTAAAAACTAAACCTAATTGATGAATCTTACTAAACGAAAATAAAAATCGAATTGTGTTCTCTAGATATGTGTTTGGCACTCGAAAACCTCTAGAAATGTCCTCTAAGTCGTCTGGAATCACAAATTAGGTTACTGGGGTCCTTTTCGAAGCCTTTTATACGTCCAGTCAAAAAGTGGGGAAAATATACGATCACATATACTGATTTTGCGATCGCATTTTTATATGAAAACGTGTCCCGATGTGATTTAATGTAATACAACTTCGTTTTGGAGCTTTTCAGGACTTCGAGGAAAAACTGTGATCGCATATATGGGAAATGCGATCACAAGTTTGAATTTTTTTTTTCTTCGTACAAACCTCAAAGCAAGTATGCGATCATAATTTGCGTTTGCATATATGGAAAATGTGATCACATTTTTTCATTCCTGCCTCGTTTCAGACACAATTCTTCCTTTCGAGTTATTCATGATCATTCCTTAGCATCTTTCCTTAATCTCATCTTCAATTAAGCTCCAATGCTCCCTAGAACGCATCTCAATATGTCATATGAGTCAATGTGCTCCAATTTACCCTGAAAATCATAACAAAAGTGAGGAGTATGGGCATTCTGCAAATATAATGAGAAACACACAATTTATAGTAACATTATGGAGATAGTTAGCTTTTATAGAAAAATACCAAGAAAACGTGCTAAAAGATGCATAAAAATGCATCTAACAAACCTCTCCGATCTTAAACCTTACTAGTCCTCGAGTAAGGAAAGGATAGGCATTAGAAACGGATATGAACGTAAGGGTAGAAATGCAATAACCTAGACAAATTAACAACTCAAAAGGAATACCTATGTAATGCCCCGATTCGCATGTATCAATTTGAATGAAAGTTTATTTGGTTTTAAGATATACTCGACGAGTAGGTCACCCTACTCGTCGAGTAGCAGCGGGGTGGGATCGCGTGTTTAGTGGCCTACTCGCCGAGTCCATGAGGAACTCGACGAGTAGGAGCTGGCAGAAGAAAACCTAGATCCCGGGGTTTTGCACCCTATTTAAGGAAGCATAAGCCTCCTTTGGCCTCTTTACAGTCCTTTGAGAGCTCAGAAAACCCTATTTCGAGTGGTGCTTTATCCTTGTGTGACTTGAGCTTTAGAAAGGAGGTTTTTGGAAAAGAAGAGCTTGGATGACAAGAGACTAGAAGCAAGGAGGGTGTGGGAATCAGAAATCTACCTCAGTTAACATCATTGGAGGTATCAAGTCGTCACCTTTACTTTGTTTTCCTTCTAGACCTCATTTGGTTGAGACTTAGGGTTTTTATGGTTTGAATGAGATGATAGTGTGGGATATGAGCTAGATCTGAAGTTGTAACTTCAAATCTGGACCCTTCTTAGATTCTAGAGTCATAAAGCTCTGAGCTTGGTCATGTATGAATCCTCCTTGAGTATGAAACCCCCATTGTGAGCTTGGATTTGACATTAAGAGCCTTTTTAGCCATGCATGCACGTAAAGTTTGCAACTTTACGTGAAAAGCATGCCTTCGAAGCTTGGATCTATGATTTAGAGCCACTGCATGGCTTAAAAGGGGTCTATATGGCTTAAGGACTGAAGGAACCCGACAAGTCACAAGGTCGTATTGGCGAGTCATATGAAGATAGGCCTGGACCCAACGAGTTGGATGAACAACTCGGTGAGTCCGATGAAGATTGCCATAGAACTCGATGAGTTGTATGAACAACTCGGCGAGTCGGTTGAGGTTTCCCTGATTTAGGTATGTGTGTGTAACCTCATGACTTAGATTTCGATCGTAAACCAAAGGAACTTGACGAGTTACCCCGTGACTCAGCGAGTGGGCAAGTACTTTAAGGAACTCGGCGAGTAACCAAGGGTACTTGGAGAGTTAGGGTCAACATGGAATGTTGAACTTGACTGATGACTTTGACTTTGACCAGGGGTCGATTAGTTGACTTATGGGGTATCTTGAAAGGTTGGGAACTTATGGGTATGATCATATTATGGTAATAGGTGGTGGAGTTTTTGACAGCGATCCGAGAGTTGGAGTTCATCTACCGAGTCGATATCTACAAGGTGAGTTATCCTCACTATATTGATAGGGTCTACGACACCTATAGGGTCCGTTAGGTGTTGCGTCTTGGGCTCATTCTTAAGTCCAACTTTGTATCCGGATTGGGTCTGTCCATCCGTGAGTTATGTTCTAGGGTTTAGTATATATAGATGCTTGCATGCATCTTAGTACGTAAGATTTTAAGTCGATTATTTCACAGATATTATTTTTATCGTTTGTAACCCTAGTAGCCTCTACAGCGGAAGTTCTTTGTCGAGCTCTGCTGAGGCTTGAATCTATTGAATCATTCGACATATTTTGATTCACTCTTGTGCTTGATATTTCTGTTTTACGTTTCTGTGATTAACCTGTTTAAAGATCTAAACGATCAAAGAGTTTTTCAAACTCATCAATTGGTATCAGAGCAGGAGACTGTGTAATTCATACACATCTCTTCTGTGATAGAAGTGATTAGGGTTTATTCCGCATTCATTGATATTTATTGAGCCGTCACTCATAATTGACGTATCTCATTAATTATTCATCTTGCCCTAATATTACGTATTACAAAGTATGATCTTATAACAAGTTACACGATCAAGCATGGACGATTCTCAATCCAATCCCATCAACATCTCTAACAGCATCGGATCAACCACCAAGATTCCAATTCTCTATACACAAGACTATGAAGTATGGGCGCACCACTTTGAAGATTTCGTTATTGGATCTGAAGATAACGGGTATCTGATATGGGAAGCTATCACTTCTGGTCCTTTCGCTCATTCAAGCACGTCCAGGATCATTAAAACTCAAAAGGAGTATAATGATCTATTAAAAGATGTGAAAGACGTCACTCAGGATGAAAAGGAGAAGTTCCAATGCAACATTAAGGCATTGAGACTAATTCGATTCGCTCTTCAGTCCGACACGTTTCGATTAGTCAGTTCTTGCAGTACAGCAAAAGAGATCTGGGATCGGCTGCGAGAGCTGTACTCCACAGATGAAGATCTAGAACATTCGATTTAGACCCTACTTCTCTCTAAATTTGGAGAATTCAAGCAGATTCCGGATGAGGCTGTTACACAAACATTTGATCGGTTCAATCATCTTCTCAGCAAGATGATCAAGCATGACATTGAAAGAAAGCTTATCGAACAGAAGGTCACATTCTTAAATGGCCTAAAATCCGAATGGAGAGTTGTTGTGTCAACGGTTAAAGCACATGAGCAGTTCAAATCGTACTCATTGGCAAAACTGGTGGGGATTCTGAAATCCCAAGAAAAGACAGTGCTACAAGAGAAAAGCGTGGTTTCAAATTTGGGGTCTTTGGCGCTTCTGTCCAAAGTTAAGAGTGCAGTAGAAGACGAAGAGGATTTAAATCTAGGAGATCACGATTTGACAGCTGAAGACTATGCTATGATGGTGTCAAATCCCAGAAGGTTCATTAAGAAAAAGTTCCCTACCAACAAAAATCGAAATTGGTAGGGAAGCTACAGCTTTGAAAAAGTGAAAGAGGAGCCGAAGGTTGAAGAATCGAAGAAGGAAGCGAAGGGTGAAGCTGAATCTGGTGTCAGTTGCTTTTACTGTGGTGGGAAAAATCACTACGCAAAAGATTGCGTGTTGAAGAAGATGGCAGAGAAAGATGAGGAGAAAGATGAAGAACCAAGTCTTATGAAAAGACTGGAGGAAATAAAGAGGAAGAAAGCTACTACTAATCCCTTTATGAATGCTCTTATTGTGTAGGGTTCGGTAGATGATGATGAGTTCGGTGGCGTGCAGGTTTGGTCGACTGACTCAGAAGATGATGAAGTGAGAAAGCCTTCTCATGGAAAGGCTTATGTAGCAAAGAGTGGTGAAGCTGATGGAAGATGTCTGATGGTGACAGATGTATCTCAGATAAGGGGATACAACACTGACGGTGGAAACAAAGAGGCTAAGGAGCGAGAGGACTTGTGCTTTACAGCGAAACCTCTCAGTGTGCAGATCAGTGAGCTGGATGAACTGATCAAGAAGGTAAAATCTATTTTTATTTCATTTAAAATTCCACAAAAATCATATGAAAAGGAATTAAATAACTTGAACTCAAGAATTTCGAATCTAGATAGTTGTTTAACTCAAACACGGGTCACGAATTCTAATCTAACTGACCAAATAAGTAGGGTGTCATCCAAGAGTGAGGAGCGAAGGATGTGGATAGAGCAAAAAGAGTTGGAGCTGATTAAGTCTAGAGATGAAAACATTTATTTGCAAAGAGACAATCTCAAATTATTAAAACAAAGGAATGTTTTTTGTTTGATTGCCAAAAGGCTTGATGCTAACATTACTCAGCTGCATTTAAACTGTGAAATAGGACAGAAGATACATCGCATGATTTTACCCTTCCTTGAGTTTAAGGAGGATGAAATTGATGCCGAAGCATACAACTGTGAAAGTGTTGTATCTTCTAATGATGTCAATCCTAATTATATGTATGGTCTGGACAAAATTGAATCTTTTATAAAGTCCAAAGACCATAAGGACATGCTTAAAAATCTTTTGGATGAAAATGATAAGTTGAAACTCAGAGCCGAAACCATACAAAAATTTGACTCATTGAGTACCAAATTGAGTTCAGAAAATAAAATTGATGTTGAAAATGCATATGAACTTAATGAGGACGATGACATGAGTGAAATTTCTGTAGGGGATGTTGTTGACTGTTCCGAGTTCATTAGGAGCGAACCTGAAAACCATAAAAATCTTATTTCTGAAAATTCTATGGAATTCGATCTTTTGTCCAAAACTAAGTCCCCAATCCTTAAAGAAAAGGATGTTGTATTTCAAAAGGTCAGAACAACTCCCAATCAGGTTTATAAGGTCACGGGAGTAACCGAACATCAGACAGCCGAACTCACTGCCTTGGTGAATGAAGATAATGCAGATGGCTGTGATGAGTTTTTCTGGTCTGCACCGATAGACAATGCAGATGAAACAGTCGGTTTGTCGGAGCGAACATCATGGAAGACAAAAGGAAGATATGTGCCCGAACCTCTAAATAAGCCTACCAGCTTTGACGTACCAAGTTCAAGTGGCACAAAAGAGATTCCAGTGGAAGAAGTCACCTCAACTAGTGAAACCTCTTCCATGAAGAGTGAACCTATTGCTAAGAAGCCGAAACAAAAGGAAAATATCCACATACAACTGAAACAGGTGAAAAATCAAAAGCAGCAGAGAAACTTGAGATACAAGAAAAATCTCACAGAGCGAAAACAGTTTTGGCGCTCCCAAATCCTCACTACACTCTCTTTGAAAAACATTCTAAGTCAAAAGGAGAGGAAAACAGGAGCAAAAGGAACTTCGAATCACCGACTCAAAAGAACCAGAGGAAGACTTTCGGGCCACAAGAAGAACAAAACCGAAAGGATAGGTTCGGTCCCGAAAGCAACAACAACCGAAGAGCTGGTTTCGGTCCACCAAACAACAACAGGCAAAAACCAGATTTAAGCCCGTCAAGCTTTTACAATAGAAGACCCAGTTTCAGGCCTCCAACCTATAACACCCAAAAATCCAGCTTCGGTTCATCATCAAACAGCAACCGAAGGTCCAGGTTCGGTCCCTCAAATGACCACAACCGAAAGGGTCATTTCGAACCTCAAGTCAGGAAAGATTCTCATTCTAATTTCTTTTCCTCTAATTCTTCTCGTTCTCAATCTTCTTCTAATCCGAATTCTGGTACTACACAAAATTCAACATCATCAAAGGATTTGAAAGGAAAAAGGAAAATTTTCTCAGCTAATGGAGACCGAAAGCAGGCTAACGTCTAAACACCAGAACCTAAATCCAAAACACCTGCATCTAATTCTAATAAAATCAAAGTGTTTACTATTAAAAGAAAAGATGAAACAACCTTAATAAAACAAACATATCTCGTTGATGTTTCTCTTACTATTCCTGTTTCTGTAAAAGGCTCACGTGG
Organism: Lactuca serriola; assembly: GCF_051521515.1. Classification (NCBI taxonomy): domain Eukaryota; kingdom Viridiplantae; phylum Streptophyta; class Magnoliopsida; order Asterales; family Asteraceae; genus Lactuca; species Lactuca serriola. Next base: position 356,986,719 of record NC_136411.1, read on the forward strand.
ACCCAAGAAACTTTGGGTTCCTAAATCTGCCTAATTTTTGCAGGTTATAAGTGACGAGCAGTTTGACGAAGAATGGTACATAGACAGTGGCTGCTCGCATCACATGACAGGAAGGAAGGAAGAGCTAAGGGAGTTTCGGTCTCTTTGAAATGGTGGCAATGTCAAGTTCGGTAACAACTCTTATGGAAAGATAAAGGGTTAGGGATGATAACAAATGGAGATTTTACAATCAGAAAGGTGGCGTATGTAGAGGGGTTGCAGCATAATCTCATCAGTGTGTCTCAACTGGTGGGAGGAACCGGTCTCAAAGTCTCGTTCAATGACGAAGGTTCAGAAATTATAGAGAAGAAATCCAACAAAGTCATTCTCAAATCAGATCGAAAAGGTGAAATGTTTCCTCTGAATCTCAGACCAATCAAAGGGAATCCAGCAATATGTCTTTTATCCAATGCTCACTCAGACAAAAGTTGGTTGTGGCACCGAAGGCTCTCACATCTCAACTTCAAAGACATTAACAAGCTTGTCACCGGCGGTCATGTTCGGGGTCTTCCATTGCTTAAGTTCAATCGAGAACACTTATGTGCTGCGTGTGAAATGGGAAAACAAAGTCGTCAAAGTCATCCAACCATCATAAACACCAAAGTTGTTGAGCCACTTGAGTTGCTACACATCGACTTATGTGGTCCATCATCAATCGAGAGCATTGGCGGTAACAAGTACATTCTTGTTATTGTTGATGACTTCTCACGTTTTACTTGGGTGTTCTTTATAAAGCACAAATCTGAGGCGACTCCCAAACTGAAGATATTTATCAAGCAGGTCGAAGTGCAACTGAGGAAAGTTGTTCGAAACATTAGGAGCGACAATGGACTGGAATTCAAGAACAAAGAATTCAAAGACTTCTTGGCAGAAAAAGGGACCAGTCACAACTTCTCATCACCTTATACACCTCAACAGAATGGTATTGTTGAAAGGCGAAACCGATCCCTGTGTGAGGCGGCACGAACCATGTTAAGTTTTGCTTCCCTTCCTTTATATTTCTGGGATGATGCCATTGATGCAGCGTGTTTTACTCAGAACAGGTCTTATCTCAACAAGCGTTTCTCTCTCACTCCTTATGAGATAATCAACAACAGGAAGCCGAATGTCAAGTTCTTTCACGTGTTCGGTTCCAGGTGCTTCATCTTCAACTCCAAAGAACATCGCAACAAGTTTGATGTCAAAGCTGATGAAGGAATCGTTCTGGGATATTCTCTTACTTCAAAGGCATACAGGGTTTTAAATAAGCGTTCAAAAAGAATTGAAGAAACCTATTATGTGACGTTCGATGACAATTACGTCAAGATGTTGAAGTCCACTGAAGAAGCAATAGGAGAGATTTTCTCTCAAACAGGTCAAGTCACAGCGTCTATCGCCAATCTATTTGACTAGTTCATGGATCTATTTGATGAACCTGAGAAAGCAGCTCACTCTGAAACCACGGCAGCAGACAACAAGATTGATCACCTTAAGAAGATCGTAGAAGATGCAGCTAAACGAATGGGAGCGGAAGAACCAGTTCGAAAAGAACCTCCCCAGAGCGGTACTTCGGTCGAGGGGGAGAATCTATCCTCTTCAAATGATCAGGATTCTCATATTCAGGGGGAGAATCCAATTTTTGACGCACCCGAAAGTCCTGTTGCACCCGAAAGCCCCTCTGCAACCGAAATTCCAAAAACAACTGAAAGTCTGGATCAACCCGAAAGCCCTGTTGATGAAAGATTTCTTGGCTCATCATCTATCGAGGGGGAGAATTCTGATATGTTCTATGATGATGATATTCAATCAGAGTTGGATGAAATGGTCAATGCTGAATTGGATCCATCCTATGATCCAAACTATCCTCCTCTCACCAAATGGACCAGAGATCATCCTGTATCTCAATTAGTGGGTGATGTATCTGAAAAAGTTCTAACCCGATCTCAAGTGAAGGCAAAGCAAACTTCCCTATTCTCCAAAGTAGAGTTCTGCATGTTCAATTCTTTCGTGTCGAAAATTGAGCCGAAGACTGTCAATATTGCCCTTGATCATTTTGATTGGGTTCAGGCAATGCAAGATGAACTCAATGAGTTTGAAAGAAATAAAGTCTGGAGACTCATTCCAACACCAAAAGATGCCTCGATTGTCGGTCTCAAGTGGGTGTTCAGGAACAAAATGGACAAGGAGGGGAATGTAACCCGGAATAAGGCTCGGCTAGTGGTGAAAGGTTACTGCCAGGAAGAAGGAATCGATTACGAAGAGACATTCGCTCTGGTAGCAAGGCTGGAATCCGTTCGAATATTTCTCGCCTATGCAGCACACAAGAATTTCAAAGTCTACCAGATGGATGTGAAGTGCGCTTTTCTGAATGGGGAACTTGAAGAAACTGTGTACGTGGAGCAACCTCCTGGCTTTGTGAATGAAAAGCATCCAGATCACTGCTACATCTTGGATAAAGTTGTTTATGGTCTGAAACAAGCACCTAGGGCCTGGTATGAAACACTAACTAAGTTTTTAAAGATGTCTAAATTCAAACAAGGTTCGGTTGACCCAACCTTCTTTCGTAAAAAAGGAAGGTAACCACCTAATAATCGTTCAAATCTATGTCGATGATATCATCTTTGGCTCAACGAATCCCAGCCTAACAGCTGAATTCAGAAATTTGATGGAGACAAAATTTGAAATGAGCTCAATGGGTCCGATAAACTTTTTCCTTGGTTTAAATATTAGACAGGGACCCGAAGGCATCTTTATAAACCAGGAAGCATATACCAAGACTCTTCTTGCTAAATTCGGCATGGTGGGAGATTCAAAGGTCAAAGTCCCTATGGCGTTCGGTACCAAGCTCACACCATCTTTGGAAAAACCGGCAGTCGACATAACACTTTATCGCCAAATGATTGGTTCTCTGATGTACCTCACAGCTAGCAGGCCTGATATAATGTTTTCAGTTTGCTATTGTGCCAGGTTTCAAGCAAATCCGCGTGAACCACACATGTTGGCAGTGAAGAGAATATTCCGGTACCTGAAGCGAACGACCTCTCTCGGTCTCTGGTATCCCTCAAACTCGGGTTTCTTTGTTCAAGCCTACTCAGATGCAGACCTTGGAGGATGTGGTCTAGATCGGAAAAGCACTACAGGAGGATGTCAATTTCTCGACGGGAAGTTGGTGAGCTAGCAATCTAAGAAACAAACGTGTGTTTCTCTGTCTACAGCCGAAGCAGAGTACATTGCAGCCGGCTCATGAACATCTCAAGTGATCTGGATCCAAAACCAACTCCGGGACTATGGACTCAATATGAAAAAGATCCCACTATATTGTGACTATGAAAGTGCAATTAGGATCTATGATAACCCAGTGCAACATTCCAAGACGAAGCATATAGCACTGAGGTATCACTTTATTAAGGATCATGTTGAAGAAGGAAATGTCGAGATTCACTTTGTTCGAACCACTGATCAACTGGCTGACATCTTCACCAAAGCCCTTCCTGAAGCAAGTTTTAATAGAATTCTACAAGGCCTAGGTATGATGGAATCGGAGTCACTACCAAAAATACATTCTCTGGACTAAAAGTTGGAAGCGAAATGAATCGAACGCTCGGTCTATTTCGGGCTCGGTTCACATGGGAATCGAAATGTACCGAACGCTCGGTCTATTTCGGGTTCGGTCCCATTGCACTTTTCTCGCTTATCTATCCAAGGTGATATTTTTGGTTGTACCTTTTTGTACATTAGTTTTTCCAAAAAAAAATTCCAAAACCAATTTTTTTTTAACCGAAATGAACCGAGCGTTCGGTCTATTTCGGGTTCGGTTCCAAAATTTTTTTTGGTTTGTTTTGTTTTTGTTTTTCTATTTACAAAATTATCAAAAACTCCAAAAATATTTTCATTTTCTTCTTGTCTCTTCTTTTGTTCATATTAACAGTTTACAGATTAACGACGGGGCAGGTATCATTCTCACACTTTCTACTAGTTAAGTGTCCCTAGAAGCATGCTGCTGCATGTTGTCCAAAGCCTCAACTGATTCTAAATAAAGCCTTACTGACTTGGTATATACAAACCCTGTCTTCCCAATAAGGCTGATACATTTATTCTAATCATGAGCTACCTTACTCTTTTCTTATATGAGTTAGGAGTTTTCTGCTTTGTCACTATAATTTTAGCAGAGGTACTTTGGTTTTCTTACACCATCTCAAATATTTTTCTCCATCATATTCGCTTCATACAAGTAACCCTTGAGACTCTCAGAACAAAGAAAGTTCCTGCAGCTGGACCCAGCAAGCCGAAGTAGAGTCTCGCTCCAATTGACGCAAAGAGGGAGATTATAGGGTCCGTTAGGTGTTGCGTCTTGGGCTCGTTCTTAAGTCCAATTTTGTATCCGGATTAGGCCTGTCCATCCGTGAGTTATGTTCTAGGGTTTAGTATATATAGATGCTTGCATGCATCTTAGTACGTAAGATTTTAATTCGATTATTTCATAGATATTATTTTTATCATTTGTAACCCTAGTAGCCTCTACAGCGGAAGTTTTTTGTCGAGTTCTGCTGAGGATTGAATCTATTGAATCATTCGACATATTTTGATTCACTCTTGTGCTTGATATTTCTGTTTTACGTTTCTGTGATTAACTTGTTTAAAGATCTAAACGATCAAAGAGTTTTTCAAACTCATCAACACCAAGGTTGGCCCTTTTAGTTGCTTTTGTTATGGTATGCTACATGTGGTTATGATCTGTTAGATCAGAATCAGGATAGACAGTATGTTATGCTCTTATGATCCATAGGGATTGGTATGTTAGTGACTTGCTAGGTCGGTGCTCTAGTTACGAGAGATTGCTATGATTGATGATCAGTGAGATAGATACGTTTGATGTTTGTATATGTCAGTATATGAAAGTTATGTGCACATGATTATTTCCTTGTTGGTTGCGTTGAGGCGGTCCTGCTTTGTGCTGAAGGCCAACATACCCTATGAGCGATCCGGGGAGACTGTAGGCCGACGTGGCGGTCCAGTCATGCCAAAGGCTCGGGATAGGATCAGGTAGACTGTAGGCCCATCAGGGTGGTCCGGTCAGGCTGATGGACCAGTATGCATGTTATTGATTGTCTGTTACTGACATGGTATTATCAGTGAGGTATTGGTATTTTGGGGGTAGCTCAGTAAGCTCTCGGGCTTACAGTTTTTAATTCATTGTTTCAGGTACTTCAGGAGATCATGGCAAGACGAAGGCGTGACCGTACCGCTCCTCATCCTTTTGATCTAGTTATTGGGACACTTTGATGAATAATGATTGGAAAACATTTTGTAAACAAATACTATTTGGTTTTATTTATGATTGGAAAAGTCTAAATTTGGCGTAAAATTTTTTGATGTTACAAGTTGGTATCAGAGCCTTGGTTTGAGTGAATTGGAGGAACACTTGTTTGAATCCAGTCTCAAGTCAAGGGAATTTTCTGAATAAATACTAAAATGGTTTTCAAAAATAAAGGACGGAGGATGCAGAGGGTACGATCAGCCAGAGCCTATAAGTAAGCCCCAAAATACCATACAATTATTTGATATTATGATATGATAGAACAACATGCTAGTTCTAGGCTAGGAATCTTTAGGAATCGCATGACAAGATTTGCCTGATTATATGATGCCTACTACCCTAGGGTTCTTGTATATGGAATTGACATCATAACTGTAGATGTTTAGTGTATGCATCACGGCTGTGTATAATCAAGATCTTTTAGCCTGAGAATGTCTGATTCGACCTTAGCGTAGGATTGGATATTCGAAAGTCTATCGGGTCTAGCGTTATGTGTGGCTAGCATACACTAGTGCTGCAGGGTTGGTGGAAGTTTCATGGATGTGTGAGTTGTGAGAAGTTGTGAGACTAGTTGCGAGATAGTCGATATTCCCCAAGGAGGGAGGGTTGAGCGCATATTATGTTGATGATGTGTTAGGACGTTGTGGTGGTACTTGAGACAAATATGGGTAAGTGTGGAAGGTAGTATGGGCCCGTAATACTGAAAGCATAGGACCCATACGCGTAGCAAGGAAGTCACAACCCCTAGGGTTGTGGGAATTGGTCTCCCGATATTATGTCGTTTATCTAACGTCTTGGTTATATTTTTCAGTATGGTGGTGACTAGACGTTTTATTACTGGATCCGCATCAGGGTCAGGATCAGGATCGGGAGGCAGAGGGTCGGAGGTGCTGGTAGCACCTGAGCCCGTGGTACAAATAGGGACAGAGGAGTTGGATGCCAGGATCCAGGAGATTCTGCACGACGAGATTGTTGCGGCGTTCCAAGCGTAGCTGTCAGAGATGTTTGGGTCGATTAAGACCGTGATTGTTGAGTACTTTGACGAGTGGTATGCAGCTCTAGCAGAGACAGCTGTTGCTGCAGCCACATCGGCTGTAACCGCAACAAGGGTTGGAGGAGGAACCGACAGGGCTTTCTAGTACCGGGACTTCGATAACACGAAGCTCCCGACGTTTGATGGTACACAGGATACGATCAGGGCTATGAGGTGGTTATCTCATGTATAGGGCTGTTTCTTCACGTGTTCATGTCCTGCTGACCAGAAGGTCAGGTGTGACCTGAACCTGCTGAGGCTTGGGGCAAAGGACTGGTGGAGATTGACGACAGGGTTGTACACTGATGACTAGTGGGCTACTGTTACTTGGGAGCAGTTCCAGGATATGTTCCGCACCCGCTACGTTCCACACGTTGAGCAGGAGCGGTTTGCTCAGGAGTTTTTGACATTGAGGCAGGATGGGGAGTCAGTGATGGAGATCACTCGTATGTTCATGGAGAGGGATATGTTTTCCCTGGAGTTTGCTTCAGAGCAGTCTCAGATGACTCGTTATTTGAGTATGCTCAAGACTAATATTCGATAGTTTGTTGTTATGCAATGTTGTGAGACTCTCTTGGATCTTCAGGAAGTCGCGAGGCGGCGTCAGTTGGAGATAGAGCTGCAGTTGAAGGAGCAGCGTCAGGTTCCGGCACAGTCTCAGTCGCACCTAAGCGGCCCAAGACCGCTGATACTCGGTCCGGGGATCAGCAGTGCCGCACTTGTGGAAAGTGTGCAGAGGTCATTTTGGGGTTTGTCAAGCAGGAGGTGGTTTCCATAAATGTGGCAAGGAGGGGCACTATGCTAGGGACTGTCGCCAGTCCGCCCCTCCAGCAGATATAAGGATTTGTTACCATTTTCATCAGGTTGGTCATGTGAAGACCAACTGTCTGCAGCTCACTACTAAGCCAGCGCAGGGATCCGCACAGGCTACTTTGAGGATTAGGGATGGAAGGCCAGTCAAGGTGGAGCCTCCGAAGGCTCAGGGACGCGCCTTCCAGCTCACGGCCGAAGAGGCCAAGACAACATCGGATGTGGTTGCTGGTATGTTTCTATTTTCAGTTTCAGTTATTGTATCTGTGTTATGCTTATCAGTTGTACCTGTGTTTAGGTACGTTTTTAGTAAACTCTTTACCTGCTTTGGTTTTATTCTACTCGGGGGCGAGTCGATCGTTTGTATCTCAGACTTTTAGTAGAGAGTTCAGTGTGTCGACATACGAGCTTGAGTGTCCGTTGCAAGTTTCGATCACCAACGAGCACGAGGTTTCTGCTTCTTCGGTCTACCGGGGATGTGAGTTGGAGATTTTCGTGGTATCCTTCCCGATAGATTTGATTCCTATTCCCATGGGGGAAGTATGTGTGATCGTAGGGATGTATTGGCTCAGTTGGTTTGGCGCCATGATCGACTGTGAAGAGCAGCGAGTCGTAGTTCAAACCCCAAGTGGGGGAGAATTGGTAGTGTATGGTGGGGGTACCAGAGTGGGGGCAGGGTTTTGTTCGGCTGCCAGGGCTCGCAGTCCATTCAGCATGGGTGTGCCGGTTATCTAGCGTATGTGGTAGATACGCAGATTAGGGATCATGCTTCAGTTTCAGAGGTTCAAGTGGTGAGAGAGTTTGCTGATGTGTTTCCAAAGGAGTTGCCTGGAGTGCCTCCGGAGCGGCAGGTAGAGTTCAGGATTGATCTAGTGTCAGGTGCGGCCCCTATCACTAAGGCATCGTACCATCTGGCACCCCCAGAGATGCATGAGTTGGCATCTCAGTTGCAGGAGCTACTCGGAAAGTAGTTTATTCGCCCGAGTAGTATTCCTTGGGGAGCACCGATCCTCTTCGTCAGGAAGAAGGATGGTTCGTATAGGATGTGCATTGACTATAGGGAGTTGAACAAGTTAACGATGAAGAACCGTTATCCACTCCCGAGGATAAATGATCTTTTTGATCAGCTGCAGGGTGCATCTTGGTTTTCCAAGATCGATTTGAGATCTGGATATCACCAGGTCAAGGTGAGGGAGGAAGACGTGGAGAAGACCGCGTTTTGGACTCGTTATGGTCATTACGAGTTTGTGGTGATTCCGTTTGGGCTCATGGCAGTGTACATGGATTTGATGAACCAAGTGTGCATACCGATGCTCGATCGCTCGGTCGTTGTGTTCATAGATGATATCTTGGTGTATTCCAAGATCCGGTAGCAACATGAGAAGCACCTCACGGAGTTGTTGGAGGTTTTACGGCGGGAACAGCTGTATGCCAAGTTCTCAAAGTGTGAGTTTTGGTTATGAGAGGTCCAGTTCCTCGGACATCTCGTTAACCAAGAGGGGATTTTGGTTGACCTGGACAAAATCGACGCAGTTATGCAGTGGGAGATTCTGAAATATCCCTCAGACATCAGGAGTTTCTTGGGATTAGTGGGGCACTACCGGAGATTCATTCAAGATTTCTCCAAGATTGTGGTACCCCACACTCGTCTAACGAGGAAGGGGGTGGATTTCCGGTGGGGCCCTTAGCAGCAGAGGGCGTTTGAGACCCTCCGGCGGTGTTTATGTGAGGCGCCAGTGTTGACGCTCCCCGAGGGAGTTGAGGATTTTGTAGTATTTTGTGATGCATCCATCACAGGCTTGGGGGCAGTCCTCATGCAGAGGGGACGAGTGATAGCCTATGCACCGCGGCAGCTGAAGCCGCATGAGACGAGATACCCTACGCATGATCTTGAGTTGGGAGCGGTGGTATTCACTCTCAAGATTTGGAGGCATTATCTGTACGGGGTCCGTTGCACTATATACACAGATCACAAGAGTTTGAGACACATCATGGATCAGCCAAACCTGAACATGAGGCTGCTCAGATGCCTGGATGTAGTCAAGGACTATGATTGTGAGATCCTTTACCATCCTGGTAAGGGGAATGTGGTTGCGGATGCTTTGAGCCGCAAGTCAGCTAGGTCTTCTACCCCAGCAAGGTATATGAGGATAACGATGGACTCCCACTTGTGATCTTGATTAAGGATGCTCAGGTTGAGGGCATGAGACCATAGAACTGGAAGTTGGAAAGGATTAAGGGCGAGAGCACCCGGTTTGTTCAGGATAGCCACAGATTATTGACCCGACACGGTTGGGTTTGGGTTTCGATGTCCGGAGGAATCCGGCAGACAGTGGTAGAGGAGGCTCATAAGTCTCACTTTTCTATACACCTAAAGGCCACCAAGATGTACCGTGGTCTGAGTTTGAGTTACTGGTGGCCCGGTATGAAGCGAGAAATCGCTTGGTATGTTGAGAGGTGCCTGACCTGTAGGATGGTCAAGGCCGAGCATCAGAGGCCTCATGGTAAGCTGCAGCCTCTGGAGATTCCCATGTGGAAATGGGAGCAGATCACGATGGACTTCATTACAAAGTTTCTGAGGATGACGAAGGGGTTCGATACAATATGGGTAATCGTGGATCGGTTGACCAATAGTGCCCATTTCTTGGCCACACGAGACAGTTCGTCGGCTGAGAAATTGGCCGACATGTACGTAGCGAGATTGTCTCTTGCCATGGGGTTCCAGTCTCCATCGTTTCTGATCGGGATGTCAGGTTTACTTCCCGTTTTTGTCATAAGTTCCATGAGGAACTGGGTACGCGGCTGCACTTTAGTACAACATTCCATCCGCAGACCGATGGATATAGTTAGCGAACCATTCAAACCCTCGAAGATATGTTGAGGGCATGCGTCATTGACCTCAGTGGGAGTTGGGATTCCCACCTACCGCTTACACAGTTCACCTACAACAACAGCTATCATTCCAGTATTGGCGCCCCACCTTTTGAGCTGTTGTATGGTCGGAGATGTAGAACCCCAGTTTGTTGGGGTGAGGTTGGACACAGAGTGATGGGTCGGAAGGGGGTACTCTAGCAGACTACCGAAAAGATCCGGCAGATCAGACAACGGCTGCAAACTGCTCAGAGTCGGCTTCAGGAAGAAGAGAAAATTGGGTCCCCGCTATATTGGGCCATTCAAGATCATTGCCAGGTTAGGCAAAGTGGCTTATAGGCGAGAGTTACCGGAGGAATTTAGCCGAATTCACAGAACGTTTCATGTTTCGTAATTGCAAAAGTGCATTATGGACCAGGAGGCGGTAGTATCGCTGGATGATATTCAGGTCGTTGAGCACCTGAATTACATAATGAGGCCTGTGGCCATCATGGAGAAGAATAAGAAGATTTTACGGAACAAAGAAATACCTTTGGTGAAGGTGCAGTGGGAACATCGGAGGGGATCCAAGTGGACATGGGAGCCGGAGGCGGAGATGTGTGAGCATTACCCAGCATTGTTTACTCCAGCAGACTTCGAGGGCGAAGTCTAGTTCAAGTGGGGGGAAAATTGTAACGCCCCGATTCGTAGGTATCGATTTGAATGAAAGTTTATTTGGTTTTAAGATATACTCGACGAGTTGGTTGCCCTACTCGTCGAGTAGCAACGGGGTGGGATCGTGTGCTTAGTGGCCTACTCGCCGAGTCCATGAGGAACTCGACGAGTAGGAGCTGGCAGAAAAAACTCTAGATCCCGGGGTTTGGCACCCTATTTAAGGAAGCATAAGCCTCCTTTGGCCTCTTTAGAGTCCTTTGAGAGCTCAGAAAAACCTAATTCGTGTGGTGCTTCATCCTTGTGTGACTTGAGCTTTAGAAAGGAGGTTTTTGTAAAGGAAGAGCTTAGAGGACAAGAGATTAGAAGCATGGAGGGCATGGGAATCAGAAATCTACCTCAGTTAGCATCATTAGAGGTATCAAGTCGTCACCTCAGAAATCTACCTCAGTTGAGACTTAGGGCTTTTATGGTTTGATTGAGATGATAGTGTGGGATATGAGCTAGATCTGAAGTTGTAACTTCAGATCTGGACCCTTCTTAGATTCTAGAGTCATAAAGCTCCGAGCATGGTCATGTATGAAGCCTCCTTGAGTATGAAAGCCCCATTGTGAGCTTCGATTTGACATTAAGAGCTTTTTTAGCCATGCATACACGTAGAGTTTGAAACTTTACGTGAAAAGCATGCTTTAGAAGCTTGGATCTGTAATTTGGAGCCACTGCATGGCTTAAAAGGGGTCTTTATGGCTTAAGGATTGAAGGAACTCGGCGAGTCACAAGCTCGAATCGGCGAGTCATATGAAGATAGGCCTGGACCCGATTAGTTGGATGAACAACTCGGCGAGTCTGATGAAGATTGCCATAGAACTCAACGAGTTGTATCGACAACTAGGCGAGTCGGTTGAGGTTTCCCCAATTTAGGTATGTGTATGTAACCGTCGAGTTGCAAGAAGGAAACTTGATGAGTGGCCTTAGAGCTCGATCGTAAACCGAAGGAACTCAATGAGTCACCCCGTGACTCGGAGAGTGGGCAAGTACTTCAAGGAACTCGGTGAGTAGCCGAGGGTATTCGGCGAGTAGCCGAGGGTATTCGGGGAGTTAGGGTCAACATGAACTGTTGACCTTGACTGATGAATTTGACTTTGACCCGGGGTCGATTATTTGATTTATGGTGTATCTTGAAAGGTTGGGAACTTATGGGTATGATTATATTATGGTAATAGGTGGTGGAGTTTTTGGCAGTGATCCGATAGTTGGAGTTCATCTACTGAGTCGACATCTGCAAGGTGAGTTATCCTCACTATATCGATAGGGTCTACGACACCAAGGTCGACCCTTTTAGTTGCTATTGTTATGGTATGCTACATGTGGTTATGATCTGTTAGATCGGAGTCAGGATAGACAATATGTTATGATCTTATGTTCCGTAGGGATTGGTATGTTAGCGATCTGCTAGGTCGGTGCTCTAGTTACGAGAGATTGCTATGATTGATGATCAGTGAGATGGATATGTTTGATGTTTGTATATGTCAGTATAGGATAGTTATGCGCGCTTGGTTATTTGCTTGTTGGTTGGGTTGAGGCAGTTCTGCTTTGTGCTGAAGGCCAACATATCCTATGAGTGGTCCGGGAAGACTGTAGGCCCACGTGGCGGTCCAGTCATGCTGAAGGATTGGGATAGGATCAGGTAGACTATAGGACCAGCAGGGTAGTCCAGCCAGGCTGATGGCCCAGTATGCATGTTATTGATTATATGTTACTGACATGGTATTATCAGTGTGGTATTGGTATTTTGGGAGTAGCTCGTGGGCTTACAGTTTTCAGTTCATTGTTTCAGGTACTTTAGGAGATCATGGCAAGGCGAAGGCGTTACCGTACCGCTCCTCATCCTTTTGATCTAGTTATTGGGACACTCTGATGAATAATGATTTGAAAACATTTTGTAAACAAATACTATTTGGTTTTATTTATGATTGGAAAAGTTTAAATTTGGCGTAAAATTTTTGGATGTTACAACCTAACTAACAAGATCAACAGAAAAATAAATAAAGAATAAAATGCGCATGCAAAGACAAAACAAAATGAAAAATAAACAACGATACAGAAAAGAAAATTAACAACTAAAAATTAAATTTTTTCTCTGTTTTTTTTATACGATTAGACTCTACACAGAGGTAGCTCCAGTGCAATCACTACCTAGACAACCATTCTGCAACCTTTCATGAATCATAGACTCTCAAAGTGAGTAAGACCTGGAACGGTGTAACCCAATAGTCCAGCCATAGTTTTATTTAAACTTTATACCTTAATTAACATTGTGAGCTAAAATAACACATTTCAGAATCTCATGTCCTCAAGACTAGATAGTAAAAACCCAGAATCGACGCATCCTTAAGAACCAGGTATGACCAAATCAGCTTTCGTCGAAGCAGCAATGGGCCAACCCCCGTGGCAGCCCAAAGCTCTATGCTCTCACTTGGTAGAGAACGAAAAATATCATATCACATAGTTCTTGCGCTAGATTTGTCTTCGTTGTGGATCTTGATTTGATTGAACTTGAATTTCTATCTTATCTTCAATTTGAGTTTTCAATCAACTTTTGGATTTCTTGAGATTTCATCGATTTAGTGCTTGAAATTCGACTTGGATACCGAATATGACAGTTGTACCCTTCTTTTCTTCTTGATTGTATAGATCTGATATAAGGTTCTCAGTTACCCAAGGGTAATGCTTGTCAACAAGTAGAGCCATGTTCTGTGTGTTCAGACTTGTCAATAAAGGTTCTTTTTAAACATTCAAAATAAAATCATTCTGAAGCTGTTATTACTGCCCATAAAGTGTTTAATTATGCCATATTTTTTATTTTCTAAATTCGGGGTCTTAGATCACTGTGTTTAGGTCCCCTAGTTATAATAGCTGATTCTACACTTCCAATAACGACTCGGTCATTTCATACTTTCATTTTCCATCTTCGTAGAGCTATCGAATGTAAAAAGTATCCTCATCTCGTATTTTTTTATAAAGAAAAATTAAGAAAAGAAATGGAAAACCAAGAACATAAACGAAAAAATATATATTTTTGGATTTAAATTTTTTTTGTTATAAAAATAAATGTAGAAGAAAATAAAAATTATTAAAACAAATTTGTACAAAAAGATGACAAATCCCCTCCCCAAGCTTAAAATAAAGCATTGTATGCAATGCTTGGGAAGGAGAAGGAAACATTTACTGAGGAGGGGGTGAAAATCGACAAAACACCTCCTCACGAAAACTACGAAGCTCACCCAGAAAAGTCGTCTCTACGCGTTAAACATCCATGCGAAGGTTGTCGATGCTCTGTTGGAGGTTAAGGTAGTGCTAATTGGTGAGAGGGGTGTTGCGGTCAATGTGAGGTGGGGGTTGTGGGGCATCTTGAAAATCAGTATGAAAATCATTATGAAAATCAATGTGCATCTGATCAGAAGAAATGTGATAATTGTCGTCGTAGATAGCTCGGAAAGGGGGTGCATCCGCATAATCCGGATGAACAGTAAAAGAGGAAGGGGCATCAGGTTAACGAGAAGAAGAAGGGTAGTCACACTGGTGTCATGGAACATTCGGATGCTAAGTTACATATACAAAATTAGCAGCAGTTAGATTGGACTCGAAAAGCCATTGGTATAACTGATGGGATTAGCCAATGTGATAGAGGAAGGGTCGGTGACCCCAAAGTAATGATCACGCTCGCGCATCCAGATATAGCCAGCTGGAGCTTATCGACACATATGCATGCTATCGAGGTTCTGGAGTGTATGACGTGAAGAAGCCCCCTCGAAGAATTGGTACTCTCAGGGAATCTGATCAGTAATAGCATGGGCGATTAAAGTGATTAAGTCGCTACATAAAAATTTTCCATCCCTAGAATACAGATGAATAACCTTGTGAAATCATTTCACAAGTAAATAACCGAAATGTGGGCGATAAGCACTAGTCACCATGGCCCATAGTATTGTCAATTCAGCTTTTCTAGCCTTAAAAGTTTTAGGTTGCGCGAAATGAATTTTGAAAACAATTTTCAGACCAATTTTTAGGATGGGATAGATAATACTGATCTGATAAGATGAAGAAGTTTGGGATGTGTTCAAACCAGTAATGGATTTCCAAAAAGCTGGTGCATGAAAACCAACAGGACTCAAAGAAAGGTTCGTAGTAGGCACATTGAAAAAACCACAGAGGTTATCTATATGAAGTTGGTAAGTGTTGCTGAAACAACGGAACGTGAAGTAACTGTCATGGTTAACTTCACTAAGAGTAGATTGAAACTCTCTAGTTTTTTTTTTTGAACCGGCAAATACAAATATTATAATCCACTCCTAAACTAACACCTAATTCCACCTATATCCACAACGGGACTTTAACCCTCGACCTCAAAGAGGGAGGGCACCACCTAATACCGCTGGGCTAGAAGCCCTTTGGTTAACAAAGGAGATGTCGGGAAGTCAAATTCCAAAAGCCTCTCCCGACCAATGTTGGCAAAGAGAGTGTGAATCCCCTCATAAATTTGCAGCTCCTCAAGAAGAATGGGATTGGGAACCCAGGTCTGAGCACCAACTTCTCTGGAACGAAGCCGATTGTACTCTTCTAGTGCAACATGGGAGTTCAGATTTACCACTACACCTCCCTCTTGAATGATAAAACACTCGTCTAGAATGTCAACGTTATGGCGACGACATTGGGGGTCTTGGAGGCATGTTCTAGGTAAGTGGGGAAAAAGGACAGGTCTAGGAGAGATTTTCTAAGCTAAGTTTATATCAAATAAAAATAACTAAATAAAAACTCCCAATTGGATACGCAAACCCGCACAGATATATTTTGTAGAAAATAAAGAGTCTTGATATCAGAACGAATATATATGACTGGGCGCTGAGCAGTAGTGTATTTTCCGCATCTGATTTTTTTTTTTTTGAGTTTTCGATTTTTGTTCTGATGAAATTCTTCTATTTAGTGCCTAGAACAAATGATCTAATTTCCAGCTTCCGATATGCTCTATCAAGGTGTAGATCTAAAATAGAAACTAAGGAAAATTCAAAATTCAAAATGAAGAACAAAGAAATGTTAGAAAATTTTAACCTTGCAATCACGTTTTTCAGAAACATAGAAGTGTAGTAGAAGTAAAAAGGAAGTTTTGATACCTTTTATGCTTGATTTGGACAAAAAAAAAAACGAGACTTTATGACTTTTGAGTGAAAATTTTTGAGTGACAAGGGAAACCAGAGAGACTTTTTGGATTTCTAAAAGTGTGTGGTATCAAATGAGGAGGAATGGAGAATTAAAAGGAATATTTTGAAAATCTACGACTAATGTGTGATCGCATTTTTTGGTTTTCTTTTGTTTCCATTATTGCAGGCATCGAATATTAAATGCGAACGTTTTTTAAAAATTCGTGGCCGCAGATATTTTTATACGATCGCATATTTGAATTTTTTTATGAAAATAAGTTTAGCAATTCTCGAACCACAAATGCGAATGAAAAAATGAAATTTGTGATCGCATATATTAGATCTACGATTGCATTTTTTTATTCCCCAATCGTAAATTCCAGTTTTCCTGAAAATCAGTATTAGAAATCTCGATGCATTTATGTGATCGCATATATGGAAAATGCTTTCGCATTTTTAAGAAATTGACTTAATTTTTGAAAGAAAAAAAATTTACACTCAAACTGTCTCTGTTTCCTACGTTTGGTAAGCACGATTCATTTAAAAAAAACATCTAATAAATTTATAAAAGAAAGCACACCAAAAATAAAGAAAAGTTGTTGATATGTGCATATTTAGCTATATATTTTGTATAGAATTTTAATACTTTTTGGCTAATTTATTGCAATTTATGGACAAAAGATACTTAATTATGTTTAAATTGTATTTTCAGCCTTAAAGATGAGCTCGGAAGTAAAAGGAAGCGGGAAATGCAATCGGGAGCTTAGGAATTGAAGAAAGAAGAAAAAAAAGTCAAAATCCTAAAAAACTTGGCTAGTTGGATGCCTACTCGACGAGTAGACATGAACATTTTCGAAGCAATAAAATTCCTTGCCGTACACAGATTTTTAATGAGGGACTCGGCGAGTCGCCCCTGTTCTCAAAAATCTATAAATAGGAGTCAATTGCCCAAAACCAAACCCTTCTTTGGCAACCCTTGGAGGATAAATTGCGATTGAGAGTGTTGCTGGAGCTCTGGAAAACCGAGGATCAACCTTAGCATTCGATTTTGAGAATATCAAAGGCAATTTAAGTTTACTCTTTACTTAATCTTTTGTTTGAACTATGTACGAATCATTAGATTTCGTTTTTGAGCTACTTTCTGTTGTGATAATGAGCTAAAACTCATATCTTCTGTTTAGGGTAGATGAATTTGTGACTATGGTTTGATTTTGTGGTTGGATTAATTGAATTTGGTGAGTTTTGCTTTGTTAAGCTTGTTGAAGATCCTTATTGATGGGATTTATACAAACAATCCTATGTGTGCATGCAACCCTAGAGTAGGATCTATGTTTTCGCTATTAGTTATACAACTTTATGAACACAAAAAGAAACCTGGCATGCTTATACTATTTTCGAAATCATCATAGAAAAATAGAATACATACCTTTTCTTGTTATATAGTAATAAAAACTCAAATCCTCCTTGTAATGGCTTTAGAAAGCTTAGAGTCACAAGTGTCACTCCTCTAATGGCTCACAAACACCAAGAGCAAGAGGATGAAGAATGATAAGAGAGGAGACACCCAAAAACGTGTGGAAACCCTAAGGAAACTCTTGGCCACGTTTTTGGCGCTCTAGGGATCCTTAAATAGTGAGGCTATTAGGGTTATCTAACAAGGAAACCCTAATTTGGATGCTTAGGCCCTAATCAACCCATGGACTCCTTCCTTAAAGGCCTAGGACGATTTCTAATGGGTTTTCCCCATAGAATCCGTCAACCCCTCTAATATGGAGTCCATTAGCGCAATATTCAACTATCACATAATTGACAGTTCTAGTCCCTTAAGTTTAATTAATGTCTTTTAGCCACAAACTTAATTCTTATTAATTCTTGACTAATATTAATTAAACAATATGATTTCTCCTTTAATATATTATTCTCATAATATATTAATAAATCATAATTAATCCTCTCTCTCCATAATTCATCCTATCAAGTTGCTTTGGTGAAGGCAACCCAAAAGGACCATGCATCATCGGGTCAAGTACATACCAAAATAGTTATGGACTTAGACACTAATCCAACAGTCTCCCACTTGGATAAGTCTAATAACTATTATGCATATGAATTTAGATCCTGATCCGCAATCGTAGCTTTCAAAAGCCACTGTCAACTCTGATCTTATCAGATACGCATCCTTTAGATAAGAGATCATATATTCCTCCATAATAGATATCGTATAGACTGAGACATGGATTTAAATCATTCTCTTTGTCTATGTGTTGTTTCCCGATTTCCGATTTATGACGACTGACAACAGACTACAATTGAACACATCAAATTAGTCTCGGCTTGGCCAAGCACTTAGGTGTCATCACTAAATCATCGAGGGGAACACAGATATCGCTTTCATCCCACTTTGGATAAAAGGAACGGATAACCTTTGATTCAATGCTTGCTTGCACTCACTCACCGAATCACACACAACAATATGTTTTATGAAACCAAGTTACTGGTGCGTTTACATATTATCAATTCGTAACCGACTCGCAAGATACAACTCACACATCTCGGTTTCAAGAATATAAGATATTATCGTCTCACCAATCACTCGTGATAAATCCATGAAGTGATCCAAGTGAGCGTGGGTTTAATCCAATGCTCAAATCATATTCATAAGCACTCATGAACATTGCACCAAACATTTGCTTATGTCTAATACACTTTAGACAATCCACACACCAATACACGAGTCTTCATTCATACCTACTTCCAACATATGAACGACTGTGGTCCGTTCGAATAATTCAATTATTTTGAAATAATGAATTATTCAGGAAGTCAAAACATGCAAAGTGAAACACAAGAATAATACTAATCCTATATGGTCTCAAACCCTTTAGTATAAATAAAACGCCTTTTATTTATCACCATATCGATTACTCATTATTTGTTGTTTCGGGTAATCAACTTCTTACTTGAATTTTTTACTACACTTGTCCCATGCTCTTAGCATGCACACAATGTTTATCTATGGTCCTTACTTTGTAAAATAGATCAGATGAACACATTTCCAATCATACTCATTTCACAACTCCCAATCCCTATCACGAGTGTAAGAATATCAAATTCTTGTTACTTATGCTAGATTCTAACATTTTATGCAATGATTCTTTCGTAAAGTCATAGCTCAAAATCATCAAGACTTGGCAAATATCTATAAGAAACAATTCTATAGATATGATGTCTCTCACTCAAAGTACATTCCTTTGAACATCCTTTCTTGCATAAAAGTTTCTAATCTAGATACAGATTCTCGATATCCAACTCCCAATATGGAAACATTTCCATATTTGCCATATGACAACTCATTATTAATAGAATCTTATCTATTCATAATAATATCGATATGGTCCATCCAATACCATACTTCCAACTACTCACGAGCGACCAATCCTCGGCGAGCTTTGGATCGTCCTTTGATAGTTGTTTAATTATCTTAGTCAAAACCGATTCTTGTCCTTTTCCCTCTAAATGCACTAGACATTTGGAAAATTTTAGAATGGTCAAATATTATATCACTTGCAATCGATCCTACACCCGAAGCGTATGGGACATGATGCATAATGTCTTACATAAAGATACGATACTTTATCTGCCATAATATTTAATGTGTCACGTTCTCACAATTCGAACTATGAAGAAGGATGCCATAATCATAATCGAAATTTTGAGAACGCACTATGTATCCTTGACTAAATGTATTAACATTCCACAACCTAAGCCTTTAGATTTGAAATGAAGCATAATATTATCTCCCTTAATTATAGCAAAACAACTTTTCAACCCTTACGACTTTGCAAAGTGTAACTCTTGTTTTCTATAATTAATCTTGCTAACTTGAAATACTTGCCTTAATAATCATACAAGCACAACATTTATGCTCCCACTATCATGATGATTATTATCATATAAGCATAACACTTATGCTCCAACTAGCTTTGACATGTATTCAGAAATAAGCTGAACTTTCAGATTTCTAATACCAGATGCCTCGATAAGCCTTTCTCTAAGCTTCTTAAACTTATACACCTTTTCCTAAGATAGTTCATATGTGTGTCTAAACAATTCATACTAATTGCCAAATCTCACAATTCAAATCATGGAAAGGGATACCGTAACCATAATCGAATTCGAGAATCCAATTTTCACAATCACTATCTTCTTAAGCTCTCTCTTAGTGAAAGTATTTCCTCACAGTCATCTTCATGAAGGAGGCAATCTTATGACACTTAGATTTTAATGGTGTATGTGTTCCTATCCATGTGAATTTGTCAAAACCAAGATTTGCGACAAATCCAAACTCGTATGGACCGAACTCTTAATCTTGATTTCTTGCCTTATGGTAACACGAGTGCCCACCATGTCTTCCAAGCAGTTAAGCAGCTCATCCTTTCCTATCAATGTACTTTTCATTGATCAAGGTTCTTGCCTTTTATGCGTTCAAATGAGAACTCATAGTACTCACATGCATAATTAACTCAATTGGAACGGCACATAAGCAAGATAGTGTCACGATAGGTTGTGAACCTCAAGTCGTGTGCTAGTGATGATCGATAAGGTTTATTCTTGATTAGTTCTTGAACTTTTCAAGAGCATTAAGACTCTCACTGACTCCTTGACATATAAGATTCTCTTGTCAATAAACATTTCTCGACAAGAAAATATTCAAGAGTTAGTGTAGCTTTTATCAAGACAAAACACTTCACAAAATTGGTCCTAGTTGGTCTTTGTCTTATCCAAGACATCACAACTTTCCATATTTGGTGAATGTTATAAACCTTCTTAAGACTTGTCACTCAATGTCACAATCTTAACTCTAAGACTTGTTTTGGAACGAAGTATGATTGACTTCTTGATTTAACCATTTCTTCAATTCTTGATTCCTCTTATTAGACATACAATTGTACTAAGACTCACTTAGAGGATCAATTGAGATATGGTTCTTAATCATTAAGACCTATCATAAAACATAATAAAAGGTACTCTCCCTTCTTCTTAGAATAGAGAAACTTTTATCTTTCTGCCTACTTGATTCTTCTTATTCGTTCTGCTATTGATTTAAACTCTTTCAATCAATTCAGAATTACACTTAATCTTATAAGTATAATCATATTTACTAAACCTTTAGTAAATCATGACGAATATCTTGGTTACTCTTGTGGTGGACTTGATCAACACACAACTTTTTGTACTCGATCTCCTAGTCCTTCACTTGACACTTTGTCAACAAACTAGTCTAATTTCCAAATATGAAATTTCTCATTCATCATGCAACCAAGTTGCATGATTCCAAGTTTCTGTCCAATTGAAACTTGGGTGATGAGAAACTCTCCCTATTTGGTAAATTCTCGACATTTCCACATAATTAAGAATCAAATCCATTATTGCTAATAATAGAAACTTTCAAAACATCAATTTTTCATACACGCTATCGCAAGGATAAATAAATAATATAAAATCAAAATTTTATTTTATTGCGGAAAAATTTGTCCTTACAAGGCAATTCATTGAAAAAATATGCTAATACATATTTCTTAGCACTCTTATTCTAACTCTAAGTAGTAGCTCAAGAATCTAATCTTCAAGTAATGCGATCGAAATCCATTTCTTTCATGATTAAATTCCACTCACTTCTTCCCTTAAGCTTCCTCTCTTTTCTTCGATCCTACAAAACATCAATGGTAATCTTATCACATTATGTATTAAGAATCTAGAATAGGAACTTAAAAGAGTTAGTTAATGGAATTTACCTAAAGCAGAGCCATACGTTTTGACTCTCCCATCACTTAGATCTCTTAGGTAAATAAGGCAGCTTCATCTCCAATGCCCCTTCTCTTGTCAATAAAAGAAAATTGACTCTTTTGGAATAGCACATGGAACTACTTCAGGCTTTGCCTTTCTCTTATGATCAAACTTTTCGATCATCGCATGCCTTTCGTTTCCATTGCATATATCCATGGAAGTCTAGAAGGCAGATTCATCAATCAACTTTGCTTTTCCAGTGCGTCGAATCATTGCTGATTCAGAAGCAATAAGTATGTAGGTGAGATCTATAAGGGTCACGTTGTGGTTCATCATATAGTACTTTCTTATGAACTCACTATATGAGTTAGGAAGCGACTGAAGAACCCAGTCAACAGCCAGCTCCTCACAGACAACGGATCCCAACATTCTTAACCTATCAATGTGTGACTTCATCTCTAGGACGTGTGCACACACTGACTTTCCTTCTTCGTGTTTACTTGCCAAAAGGGCTTGAGTGAGCTTGAACTCTTCAAGCCTTCGAACTTTTGGGTTAGGGAGAATAATTGGAGGAGGTGGAGGAAGTGAAGCATGATCTCTTGTTCCTCGATCGAATCGTGGAATATCATCTTCATATGGAAAGCTTGTTCCACGATATTTGGGAATACCATAGTTGTCATACTTTGACAAGAGAAAACAAATTCAAGTTAGTTGATTGATTGAGTCCTTAATAAATCACGTAAATGAGATATTAAGGCTAGGAACCAACACAATACGCTACAACCTAGAAAAGGGATGCCATAATCTAGCTGCAGAATATTTGAAGGTAGGTAAATGACGATTTACCAATTTCCACCATGAAAAACGAAAAAGAAATTTAAGTTTTAAATCTATGAAAACTCCTAGATCCTTTGAGATTCATTGAACTTTTCAATGGCATGTTTAAATCTCGATATGCCCCTCTAGTTTGTGACTGGGATACCGAGGATCACAAAGCGGGTGTGAATAACCATGCAAACTTACGTGGTGCCCCCACATGTTACAGTCACCTATTCGATGTGCCGGTTAACCACACACGCTCCACCGAACTATGACAAACATCGAGTCACCCTTTGCTACCTTTTCTTAGAACCATTTAGTGTGTCGGTTAACCACACACGCTCCACTAACGTCTTTGCAAGGGCACAAAGTGTAATTTCATGGAATTACATCAATTCACTTTTACCTAAAGTAACTAAGATTGGGAATTTTGTAAAACTTTTAGTTACTTTATACTTCATTATACTTTTAATGGAAAGGGTTTGCCCTATCCTACCCGTTCGGCTAACAACCCTCCACCAATCAAGGAAGCGGTGGGTGAGAGTGGACATCCATTAAACGGCCATTTTATAGGCCATAACCTTATACCCCCCTTATAGATCGGCTTTATGAATGAGGCCTACTAACGGTAAGACTAGCATTTAAGTTATACATATATAATATTAGACTTTTAATGTTATACATAGTATAAGGGTGTATTTTACACTTTTAAAATACTAGGTGGTTTAAATTATACTTTTAATTAACCAAAATCATTATGGATTTATTAACTCTCTTTTAATTGTACACTTAATTAATTTAATAAAACCATAAGGGTTTAATTTGAACTTTTCAAAATTAGGGTTTTGGAATTTAGACTTTCAAAATTAACTTTTAATCAACAATTTAAATTCCAAAACTTGAGGTCAAATTTTGAAACTTTTCAAAACAATTAGGTTTTAATCTCACTTAAAATTTTTGAATTTAAGACATTTAAATTAAAATTTTAAATATTAAAACTCTTGATTTAATAATTATCTTGAATTAGACTATTAATTTTAATAATTAAGTCATAAGGGATTATCTAAATCATGAGGATAATTACCATTTATACATTTAAGATATCCTAATCCCTTAAACTTCTACATAGATTTCAAAAATAAGGGATGAGATATCCTAAAATCTTTAATTACCATATTTAACTATTAAAGGATAATCACAAGATATGGGATAATCCAAATCCCTAAAATTTATGATCTTATCTTGGGGAGGAGGCTAATT
The DNA here is from genome assembly GCF_051521515.1 of Lactuca serriola. Classification (NCBI taxonomy): domain Eukaryota; kingdom Viridiplantae; phylum Streptophyta; class Magnoliopsida; order Asterales; family Asteraceae; genus Lactuca; species Lactuca serriola. The sequence goes on from NC_136411.1 coordinate 357,010,483, forward strand.
TCGAAAATCATGGGGTTTTGCAACTAGATTTCGAAATCTTGGGGCTTAAGGAAAGGATTTGAAAATCTTGTTCAAATTTTCGAAAATTAGGGTTTGGAAACCCTAATCTCAAAAATTCTAGCCTGCTAGGGTTTATTGGCAATAAACCCTAATATGTCAAGTTCATACATTTGAATAAAAGCTAATTGAAAACAAAAACCAATGGCTCTGATACCACTGATGAGATTTATACAAACAATCCTATGTGTGCATGCAACCCAAGAGTTGGATCTATGTTTTCACTATTAGTTATACAATTGTATGAACAGAAAAAAAAAAACCTGGAATGCTTGTACTATTTTCGAAATTATCATAGAAAAAATAGAATACATACCTTTTGTTGTTATATAGTAATAACAACTCAAATCCTCCTTGTAATGGCTTTATAAAGCTTAGAGTCACAAGTGTCACTCCTCTAATGGCTCACAAACACCAAGAGCAAGACGATGAAGAATGATAAGAGAGGAGACACCCAAAAACGTGTGGAAACCTTAAGGAAACTCTTGGCCACGTTTTTGGCGCTCTAGGGATCCTTAAATAGTGAGGCTATTAGGGTTATCTAACAAGGAAACCCTAATTTGACTGCTTAAGCCCTAAGCAACCCATGGACTCCCTCCTTAGAGGCCTAGGATGATTTCTAATGGGTTTCCCCATAAAATTCGTCCACCCCTCTAATATGGAGTCCATTAGCCCAATATTCAACTATCATACAATTGACAGTTCTAGTCCCTTAAGTTTAATTAATGTCTTTTAGCCACAAAATTAATTCTTAATTAATTATTGACTAATATTAATTAAACAATATAATTTCTCCTTTAATATATTATTCTCATAATATATTAATAAATCGTAATTAATCCTCTCTCTCCATAATTCATCCTATCAAGTTGCTTTGGTGAAGGCAACCCAAAAGGATCATGCACCATCGGGTCAAGTACATACCAAAATAGTTATGGACTTAAACACTAATCCAACACTTATGTGTTAACAACAACTATTTTCTGTTAATTAACAAGTATATTACGCTACATGAGCATCTCTTGATTACTTATCTCGTATGATTTATGTGAAAACATGGTTATATGCCTAGGAATAGTGAACGTGAAACTATGGTTTACTAGAAAATATGTAAGTTAATGTGTGAGCTTGTGTGACGAACCATAAACAAGAAGTTAATTGAATTGGTAATTTAATTAGCTAACTACAAGTCTTACTTAACCAGAATTAATAAAATAGGAAATTTATTAATTTAATCAACTGATCACTGCTTGAATTGATTTGTTTTCTACGGATTAGTAATAATGAACATGAACCTAATCACATTAATAGGTAGCCAATAACAATTAATCCATTGCACTTGCCATAAAATCAACCATAGGAATGAATTAGCCAAACCAAAACAGAAGTCTTCTTATTATTGAATTTAGTTGATTTTTAATTGCTTTAGCTGTTAGTTGCTTAATTTGAGTTTTAGTTAACTGTTTAAGTTTCTAGTCTTGCAAAACTAGAGAAAACCCTTTGCTTTTACTACTTGGTTTTGCTAATTCTAGTAATTAGCTTAATTATTGTTTCCTGTATTCAATACCCTGCTTGCTCAACTATACCACCAATTGACAGGTACACTGCCTTTTGTGTGTCTAAATTATATTTAAAATGTAGGATTAAAATAGTGCAGTTTACACACATCAATTTTTTGGTGCTGTTGCCGGGGTGCGGTTCAAAATTTTAATTGCTAGTGTTATCGATCCTTTGTGTGAGATTTATCTTGCACAAAGTTACTGCTTTACTAAATTAGTTATTAGGTTTAAGTTTTAAGTTTCTCTATTTTTAGGATTTTCGATTAAACTTTTTTTTCTATTTTAGCAATGACTCGTCGAGTCCAGTCGTAGCTACTCGATGAGTCCAAGGCAAAATTTCCAGTTTCGTTTTTTATTTCATTTTTGTTCTTTCTATGTGTGTTTCTTGCTTTCTAACAGGTTTAATATGAACTGAGGTTCAAATACACCTTTGGTTCCTGCATTCGAAGATCCGGAATCCGCTCTTAGGAAGAACAAGGATAAAGCCGTTGAAGACACTAACCCGCCAAAGGAATCACCTTTCAAAGACCTTAAATCAGTCTTTGGGAAGAAGAAAAGCAAGAAAGTGGGTGAGTCTAGTAGTAAAAAGAGTGAAGGAAGCAAGCTTGAGAATTTTGAAGAAAATCCATTTCCAAAATAAACCGAATACGAGTCTGAAGACGAATAAGAAAGCAATTTAGAAGGCGAACTCACTAATTAACACCATGGCTAACATCAATGAAGTTCCCATGGGTGAACGGAAAAAAGGATGTGTGACGATACCGACCCAGGACTTGGCAACTTGCGATTCCTGCAACTGCTAACTTTGAACTTAAGGGCCACATACTTGCCCAACTTAAGGAAATCTCATTCTCCGGGAACGATCACGAAGACACATACAAGCATCTAGACGAGGTCAACGACATAGCCGACTACTTCAATGTTCCTAATGTAACTGGTGATACTATTTTGCTTCGTATGTTACCAGTCACATTTAAGAGAGCCGCGAAAGATTGGTTGAAATCACTCATTCGAGGATCCATCACCACTTGGGCTAAAATGCGTGACGAATTTATTGATCAATTTTGCATCCGTCAAAAATAGAAATTTTGAAGAAAGCCAGAGCAAATTTTGAGCAACAAGCTGACGAGTCACTTTATGAGGCATGGGAGAGATACAAAGGCTTACTAAGGAATTGCCCACATCATGATCTAAACAGTCAACAAGAAGTCTCCATTTTCTATGATGGAGTGAACATGACAACTAGGCAGCTCCTTGATTCGCAAGGACCACTCACAAAGAAACCACCGCCGGTGTTAAAAGAGCTAATTGAAGAATTATCTAAACACTCTAGAGAATATCATAACCTAAGGAATGACTCAACTCGAGGGATGGTGAATGCTATTTCGGATGAAATGGCAACAATGATGAAAAAATTGGAAATCATGGATCGAAGAATGACTATGATGGACCAATCCATCCATGTCATTAGAGTGGGATTTGAAAACTGTAGAGGGTCTCACCTTACTAAAGATTGTGACCTTGACGAGAACGGGAACCAGAAAGTACAAGCGTGTTACTCAAGCGGTGGTAGGTATGATGATGATTGGTGCAAACCCAAGAAAGAATGGCTACCATATGATGAGTACAAGAAGGCAAATAGGAAAAGTATAAGCAAAAAGCAAGGGGTATTTTATCAAAAAGAGGAGCTGGTGCATGAAAAGAAGTCAGACTTTGAAGATATTCTTACGAGATTTGCAGTTGCATCCGAGAAAAGGCACAACGATACTGATGCTGCAATAAAGGAGCAACAAAACTTAATGAAAGAGAACCAAATAATGATGAAAGATCAAGCAACATTAGATAGGAATCAGCAAGCTTCTATTCTCAACATTGAAAAACAGCTAGGACAACTTGCACAACAAATAAAAGAGAGAGGACCGGGTGGACTTCCTAGTAATACCGAAAATAATCCGAAAAGCGCACATATAAACATAATGACAACTAGGAGTGGGAAGATAATTACTCCTCTGGCCCCTATCTAGGAAGAAGATCCTAAATTGGTGCAAAAGGAAGATGCAGAAAACAAAGAATCGAAAAATCTCGATGCGACTCGTCGAGTCGAAGACACGGACTCGACAAGTCCCCCACCTGAACAGAAAAATAAACCTCATATTAAACCATATCAGCCTCCATTTCCATTTCCAAGTCGAACCAGACAAGATAAGCACGATGTTGATTACCAAAAGTTCCTAGAACACATAAAAGCCTTTCAAATTAATATGCCATTCATAGAGGCGGTTGCAGAAATGCCTAAATATGCCATATTCTTAAAGGAGCTTCTTACAAATAGAAAGAAGATGGAAGAAGTGAAGAAGGTGGTTCTAAATGAAAAATTTTCAGACGCCATGTTGAACAAATTACCTAAGAAGAATGGTGACCTAGGTAGTTTGACCTTGCCTTGTCAATTCGGAAATTTAGCAACTATACATGCATTGGCTGATTCGAGGGCAAGTGTGAACCTCATGCCATATTCATTCTTTAAGAAGTTAAACCTTCCGGAGCCAAGGCCGATTCGAATGGAAATTCACTTATCATATAAAATGTTGACATTTCCGAGGGGAATATGCGAAGACTTATTAGTGAAAGTTGATAAGTTTGTGTTCCCCGCGGACTTCATAGTAATAGATATGGAAGCGGATCCTCAAGTCCCGATCATACTTGGAAGACCTTTCCTCAACACCTTGAGTGTTATAGTAGATATGCGAGATTCTAAACTTACTCTTCGGGTGCGAGATGAATCAGTTACATTTGGAGTTGATTAAACAATGAAGCATGCAAGGTATAATGATGACACAACATTCTTGGTTGATATGTTGGAAGAATTAATGGAAGAATGGAAAGAAGACAAGCCAAGGAAGTCCACCATTACCTTTAAATATGAATTTGATGCTGAAAGAGACCTGATGGAGATAGAGAGACTGCTTGTGGAAGCTGAATATAATTAATTAATCAAAAGTGCTAAAAACCCGACTCGCCGAGTAGCATCCACTAACTCGACGATTCCGTTCAAAAAAACACGATCAAACGAAAATTTTGACCTGGACTCGATGAGTCCCCTCACTGGACTCGACGTGTTCAGCATACAAAACACGAAATCAGAGCTGAAAATTCTACCTGGTCATCTGGAATATGCATTTCTTGAAGAGGGTGAACAAAAACCTGTAATTATAGCTTCTGACCTCACCAAATCTGAAAAGGAAGAGTTAGTCCGAGTTTTAAAGAAGAGAAAAAATGTCATTGCATGGAAAATCACCGACATTAAATGGATAAGCCCTTCTTATTGTTCCCACAAGATCAACATTGAAGAAGGAGCAAAGTCGGTAGTGCAACATCAAAGGCGATTGAATCCAAACATGCAAGAAGTGGTCAAGAAAATCGTAGTCAAGCTTCTAGATGCAGGAATCATATATTCCATTTCCGATAGTCCATGGGTTAGTCATGTTCATGTGGTGCCTAAGAAAGGAGGGATGATAGTAGTGATAAACGAGAGGAACAAGCTCATACCAACTCGAACGGTAACCGGTTAGCGAGTGTGCATCGATTACCGAAAGCTAAGCGATGTCACTTGTAAAGACCACTTTTTTCTTCCTTTTATTGATCAAATGCTTGAAATATTATCTGGCCATAGTTATTACTATTTCTTAGATGGATTTTCGGGTTACTTCCAAATAGCCATAGACCCAATTGACCAAGAAAATACTACTTTCACTTGCCCAAGTGGGACTTTTGCTTATCGCCACATGCCTTTTGGGTTATGCAATGCGCCCGCGACCTTTCAAAGATGCATGATGGCTATTTTCCACGACATGGTGGAAAAGTTTATGGATGTTTTTATGGATGATTTTTCTGTTTACGGTTCTTCTTTTCATAATTGTCTTACTAACCTTGACTTGATGCTTGCCAGATGTGAATAGACCGATCTAGTCTTAAATTTGGAAAAATATCACTTTATGGTTAAAGAGGGAATAGTCCTAGGTCAAAGGGTATCCAAGGTGGAGATCGAGGTGGATAGGGAAAAAATTGAAGCTTTGCTAAATTACCTCCACCAACTAATGTGAAGGGGGTTAGAAGTTTTTTAGGGCACGCGGGTTTCTACTGCCGTTTTATTAAAGATTTTTCTAAAATAACTAGACCTCTTACTCAATTACTTTTAACAGATGCACCATTTGATTTTTCTTAAGAGTGTCTAGCGGCTTTTCCGATTTTAAAAGAAAAATTACCTAATGCCCTGATCATTATAGACCCGAATTGGAACATGCCCTTCGAAATAATGTGTGGCCGTGCATGGCCAAAAGGTTGATAAGCACTTTAGACCCATTTATTATGCAAGCAAAACTTTAAATCTGTCCCAAGAAAATTACACCACAACTAAAAAGGAATTATTAGTCATGGTGTATGCATTTGACAAATTTCACCCTTTTCTCATTTTATCTAAAACAATTGTTTTCACTGACCACTCTGCTATTAAGTATTTGTTTGCCAAGCAGGATGCAAAGCCCAGATTTATCCGATGGGTGCTTTTACTACAAGAATTTGACATCGAGATCAAGGATAAGAATGGAATGGAGAATCTAGCTGCTGACCATATTTCTTGACAAGAAAATCCAGAAATAGAAGAGATAGACAGTATGGGTATTAAAGATAGCTTCCCAAAAGAATATTTGATGGTGATCGTGGATGAAGTGTTGGATTAGTGTCTAAGTCCATAACTATTTTGGTATGTACTTGACCCGATGGTGCATGGTCCTTTTGGGTTGCCTTCACCAAAGCAACTTGATTGGAGAAATAAATAAAGAGAGAGAGGATATTATGATTTATTAATATGTTATAAGAATAATATATTAAAGGAGAAATCATATTTGTTTAATTAATATTGGTCAATAATTATTTAAGAATTAATTTTGTGATCAAGTGTAATTAATTAAACTAGAGGGGCTGAATTGTAATTATGTGATAGTTACAAAATAAGGTAAGGATTATCTTATATATATGGTGAACGAATTTGAGGTATAAATCCCTTAGAATTCAACTAGGATAAGGGTTTCTAGGACTTATCTTATGGTTGCTTGGTGGACAAGCAACTAGATAAGGATAAGGACTAAAACATTAATCTTTACACCTATATAAACCCCCTAGGGCTTAGGAATTCGTCCAACCCTTCCCAAGAGGTCCTAAGGAAGAATTCTAACCTCCCTCCTCTCTCTTTATACCTTCTCCACTTGCTTATGGTGTTTGTAAGCCATTAGAGGAGTGACACTTGTGACTCTCAGCTTTCCAAGGTCAATTCAAGGAGGAATTGGATTATTATTGCTATATAACAATCAAGGTATGTTCTTAAACCTAATTACATGTGAATTCCGATTTCCATATGCTAGAATTAGGGTTCAAAGTCTTGGATTCAAAGTATGTACAATAGAGAAACCTAGATCCAAGCTTTAGGGTTTGTGTGAGCACATAGGATGTCTTATGACCATAACCCATCAGTGGTATCAGAGCCATGATTGGTTTCTATTGTATTGATGCTTGATGTAACTGAAAATCGTGTTTTGGCCTCACTGTTCGACTTGACTCGGGGAGTCACTCTTGGACTCGGCGAGTCAGACCTACTCGGCGAGTTCCAGAGGGTGACTCGGCGAGTCGGTGCGTCAGATAGTGTTTATCTCGGGATTTCTTGCTGTTTTTGCATTGGGATAATTACCTTATCATGTTAGATTAATATTAATCCGATTATATGATATATTTGACTATATTTTTAATCTAATTGAAGATATTTATCAATTAATAAGATAATTGTTTCCTTATAAGATAATTGATTAATTATTTTAAGTAAATTGATAAATTATTTTGCAAGAAATCATCAAATATGGATAATTATGTGATTAAATGTTAATTTGAATTATTTGTTATTTGATCCTTGTTGTTGTGAAAAGTTTCATATTTGGCCCTTTAGGTTTTATAGTTTAAATTTGAACCCCAAAAGTTTTGTTGTTTTGAAATTTAAATAGTTGAAACCCTAATGTTTTGAAAAAGGTTTCAAAACTTGCCCTCAAGGTTTGGAATTTAAATTTTGATTAAATAGTTTAATTTTGATGCATATTTAAATTCTAAACCCTAATGTGTTGAAATGTTTCAAAACTTTCCCTCAAGTTTTGGAATTTAAAAGTTGATTAAAAGTTTAATTAGGAATGTTAAATTCTAAAACTCTAGTATTGTTTTGAAAAAGTTCACATCACACCCTTATATTTTTTTTAATTAAGGTGTATAATTAAAAGAGGTTTAATAAATCCATAAAAGTTTAGGTTTACAATTTAATTGAATTAAAAGTATAATTGTTAAATTAGACCACCTAGTATTTTGAAAGTATAAAATACACCCTATACTATATATAACATTAAAAGTCTAACATTATATATATGTATGAGTAAAAGTCAGTCTTACCGTTAGTAGGCCTCATTCTCGAAGCTGGTCTATAAGGGGTGTTTAAGGAAATTGCCTATAAAATGGCGATTGAATGGGTATCCACTCTTACCCACCGCACTCTTGACTAGTGGAGGGTCGTTAGCCGAACGGGTAGGATAGGACGAAACCTTCCATTATAAGTATAATGAAGTATAAAAGTAACTAAATGTTCTCATATAATTCCCAATCTTAGTTACTTAGGCAAAAGTGAATTGATGCAATTCCATGAAATTACACTTTGTGCCCTTGCGAAGACGTTAGTGGAGCGTGTGTGGTTAACCGGCACACTAAATGGGTCTAAGCAAAGGTAGCAAAGGGTGACTCAATGTTTGTCATAGTTCGGTGGAGCGTGTGTGGTTTACCGGCACATCGAATAGGCGACCGTAACATGTGAGGGCACCATGTAAGTTTGCATGGTTATTCACACCCGCTTTGTGATCCTCGGCATCCCAGTCACAAACAAAAGGGGCATATCGAGATTTAAACATGCCACTGAAAATTCAATGAATCTCAAAGGACCTAGGAGTTTTCATAGATTTAAAACTTAAATTCTTTTTCGTTTTTCGTGGTGGAAATTAGTGAATCGTCATTCACTTACCTTCAAATATTCTGCAATTAGGGTTACGGCATCCCTCTCCCGAGTTGTAGAATATTGTGTTGGGTCCTAGCCTTAGTATTTCATTTGGGTGATTTACTGAGGACTCAATAAATCAACTAACTTGAATTCGCTTTTCTCCCGTATTGTAGATGTCAAAGTTTGACAACTATGGTCTTCCCAAATCCCATGGAACAAGCATTCCACATGAAGATGATATTCCACGATTCGATCGAGGAACAAGAGATCATGCTTCACTTCCTCCTCCTCCTCTGATTATTCTCCCTAACCCACAAGTTCAAAGGCTTGAAAAGTTCAAGATCACTCAAACCCGTTTGGCAAGTAAACATAAAGAAGGAAAGTCGGTGTGTGCACACGTCCTAGGGATGAAGTCACACATTGATAGGTTAAGAATGTTGGGATCCGTTGTCTGTGAGGAAATGGTTGTTGATTGGGTTCTTCAGTCACTTCCTAACTCGTATAGTGAGTTCGTAAGAGAGTACTATATGATGAACCACGACGTGACCCTTATAGATCTCACCTATATACTTATTGCTGCTGAATCAGCAATGGTTTGGCGCAATAGAAAAGCAAAAGTTGATTGGTGAATCTGCCTTCAAGACCTCTATGGATATAGACAATGACAACGAAAGACATGCTATGATCGAAAAGTTTGATCATAAAAGAAAGGCAATGTCTAAAGTAGTTCCATGTCATGCTCTAAAAGAGTCAATTTGCTTTTATTACCAAGAGAAAGGGCATTGGAGACGAAGCAGCCCCATTTACCTAAGAGATCTAAGAGATGGGAGAGTCGAAACGTATGGCTCTAATATAGGTAAAATCCATTGACTAACTCTTTTAAGCTTCATTCTAGATTCTTAATACATAATGTGATAAGATTACAATTGATGTTATGTAGAATCGAAGAAAAGAAAGGGAGCTTAAAGGAAGAAGTGAGCAGAATCTAACCATGAAGGAATGAATTTCGATCGTATTTCTCAAAGATTAGATTCTTAAGCTACTACTTAGAGTTAGAGTTTGATTGCTAAGAAAGATGTATTAGCATAAGTTTTTCAATGAATTGCATTGTAAGGACAAATTTTTCCGCAATAAAATAAATTTTGATTTTAAATTTTATTTATTTATCCTTGCAATGGCGTGTATGAAAAATTGATGTTAAAATGTTTCTATTATTAGCAATAATGGATTTGGTTCTTATTGTGTTATTTATGGAAAGTTGATAATTTACCAAATAGGGAGAGTTTCTCATCGCCCAAAGTTTCAATTGGACAGAAATTTGGAATCACGCAACTTGGTTGCACGATGAATGAGAAATTTCATATTTGGAAATTAGACAAATTCATTGACAAAGTGTCAAGTGAAGGACTAAGAGATCGAGCACACAATGTTGCGTGTTGATCAAGTCCACCATAAGAGTAACAAAAAAAATATTCGACATGATTTACTAAAGGTTTAGTAATATGATTATACTTACAAGATTAAGCGTAATTCTGAATTGATTAAAGGGTTTAGATCAATAGCAGAACGAATAAGAAGAATCAGGTAGGCAGAAAGATAAAAGTTTCTCCATTCTAAGTAGAAGGGAGAGTACCTTTTATGCTTTATGATAGGTCTTAATGATTAAGAACCATATCTCAATTGATCCTCTAAGTAAATCTTAGCACAATTGTATGGTTAAGAAGAGGAATAAAGGATTGAAGAAATGGTTAAATCGAGAAGTCTATCATACTTCGTTCCAATGACAAGTCTTAAAGTTAAGATTGTGACAATGAGTGACAAGTATTAAAAGGTTTATAACATTCATCAAATATGGAAAGTTGTGATGTCTTGGATAAGACAAAGATCAACTGGGACAAATTTATGAAGAGTTTTGATAAAAGCTACACTAACTCTTGAATATTTGTTTGTCAAGAAATGTTTTGACAAAAGAATCTTATATGTCAAGCAGTCAGTGGGAGTCTTAATGGTCTTGAAAGGTTTCAAGAACAAATCAAATAAACCTTATCGATCATCACTAGCACACGAGTTGAGTTTTACAACCTATCGTGTTGACATTATTTTGTTTATGTGCCAATCCAATCAAGTTAATTATGCATGTGAGTTCTATGAGTTCTCATTTTGAACGCATAAAAGGCAAAGCACCTTAATCAATGAAAGGTACATTGATAGGAAAGGGTGAGCTGCTTAACTACTTGGAAGACATGGTGGGCAGCTGTGCTACCATAAGGCAAGAAATCAAGATTAAGAAAGGTTCGGTCCATATGAGTTTGAATTTGTCGTAAACTTTGGTTTTAATAAATTCACATGGATAGGAACACATACACCGCTCAAATCTAAGTGTCATAAAATTTCTTCCTTCATGAAAATGATTGTGAGGAAATGCTTTCACTAAGACAGATTTTAAGAAGATAGTGATTGTAAAATTGCATTCTCGAATTCAATTATGGTTACGGCATCCCTTTCCATAATTTGAATTGTGAGGTTTGGCAATTAGTCTTAATTGTTTAGACACACATATGAACTATCGAAGGAAAATGTGTATAAGTTCAAGAAACCTTGATAAAAGATTATCAAAGCACTAAGTATTAAAAACATGAACTTAAGAAATTCAATAAGTATTGTTTTCTGAAAGTTAAGATGTTTATGAATACATGTCGAAGCTAGTGGGAGCATAAGTGTTATGTTTTATAATAATCATCATGATAGTGGGAGCATAAATGTTATGATTGTATGATTATTAAGGAAAGTATTGCAAGGTTAGCAATATTAATTATAGAAAACATGAGTCATACTTTGCAAAGTCGCAATAGTTGAAAAGTTGTTTTGCTATAATTAAGGGAGAGAATATTATGCTTCATTTCAAATCTAAAGGTTTAGGTTGAGAAATGTTAATAAAATTTAGTCAAAGGTACAAAGTGTGTTCTTAAAATTTCGATTATGATTATGGCATCCCTCTTCACAATTCGAATTTTGAGAACATAGCTAATAAAACATTATGCGTCGTGTCCCATACGCTTCGGGTATAGGATCGATTGCAAATGCTTTAATGTTTGACCATTCTAAAATTTTCCAAATGTCGAGCGCATTTAGAGGGAAAAGGGACTAGAATTGGTTTTGACTAAAATAATTAAACAACTATCAAAGGACAATCAAAGTTCGACGAGGATTGGTCGCTTGTGAGTAGTTGGAAGTATAGTATTGGAAAATATGGAAATGTTTCCATATTGGATGGACCATATCGACATCATTACGAATAGATAAGATTCTATTAAAAATGAGTTGTCATATGGAACATATGGAAGTGTGTCCATATTGGGAATTGAATATTGAGAAATCTATTACTAGATTAGAAACTTCTATGCAAAAGGATGTTCAAAGAAAGTACTTTGAGTGAGAGACATCACATCTATGGAATTGTCTTATAACAATCTCCGATAGAGGACTTTGTAATATCATTGGCAATAGTCTTTGTGACTTTGGTGCAGTGACATTACAAAAGAGATCATTACATAAAATGTTAGAATCTAGCATATTCTATAAGTAGCAAGAATTTGATATTCTTTCACTTATGGAAAAAGGATTTGGAGTTGAGAAATGAGAATGATTGGAAATGTGTTCAATATGATCTATTTCACAAAGTAAGAACCATAGGTAAACATTGTGTGCATGCTAGGAGCATGGGACAAGTGTTGTAATTCAAGTAAGAAGTTGATTACCCGGAACTACAAATAATGAGTAATCAATATGGTGATAAATAAAAGGTGTTGTATTTATGCTCAAAGGGTTGAGGCCATATGGGATTAGTATTATTCTTGTGTTTCACATTTGCATGTTTTGACTTCCAGAATAATTGAGTTTATTAAGAATAATCGAATTATTCAAACGAGCCACAATCATTCATATGTTGGAAGTAGATATGAATGAAGACTGTCGTGAATTGGTGTGTGGATTGTCTAAAAGAGTATTAGACATAAGCAAATGTTTGCTGCAACGTTCATGAGTGCTTATGAATATGATTTGAGCATTGGATCAAACCCACACTCATTTGGATCACTCCATGAATTGTATCACGAGTGATTGGTGAGACGATAACATCTTATATATAAGGTAAGGATTATCTTATATATATGGTGAACGAATTTGAGGTATAAATCCCTTAGAATTCAACTAGGATAAGGGTTTCTAGGACTTATCTTATGGTTGCTTGGTGGACAAGCAACTAGATAAGGATAAGGACTAAAACATTAATCTTTACACCTATATAAACCCCCTAGGGCTTAGGAATTCGTCCAACCCTTCCCAAGAGGTCCTAAGGACGAATTCTAACCTCCCTCCTCTCTCTTTATACCTTCTCCACTTGCTTATGGTGTTTGTAAGCCATTAGAGGAGTGACACTTGTGACTCTCAGCTTTCCAAGGTCAATTCAAGGAGGAATTGGATTATTATTGCTATATAACAATCAAGGTATGTTCTTAAACCTAATTACATGTGAATTCCGATTTCCATATGCTAGAATTAGGGTTCAAAGTCTTGGATTCAAAGTATGTACAACAGAGAAACCTAGATCCAAGCTTTAGGGTTTGTGTGAGCACATAGGATGTCTTATGACCATAACCCATCATGAAGAACCATGGTAAGCGGATATTGCAAATTACTTGGATGGTGATTACCTTCCAAAAGGCCTCACTCATCAACAAAAGAAGAAGCTCTTTTCAAAAATTAAATATTATTTCTCGGATGAGCCATATCTTTTTAGGAGTTGCGCGGATGGAATCATAATGAGATGCGTTTTTGGCAAGGAGATTCGAGATATATTAGAGCATTGCCATAATGGAACAACAGGAGGACGTCATGGGGTACAATACACTGCTAAAAAAGTATTTGATGCTGGTTTTTATTGGCATACTATCTTCAAAGATGTTGCTACTCAGGTAACGAAATGTGATGCTTACCAAAGAACGGGTAATATATCGGCAAGAAATGAAATGCCCCAAAGAAATATTCAAGCCCGTGAAATCTTTGATGTATGGGGTATGGATTTTATGGGACAATTTCCTTCATCCAAGGGCAACAAATATATCCTAGTGGTGGTGGATTATGTGTCAAAGTTGGCGGAAGCACAAGCATTACCCACCAATGATGCAAGGGTTATGGTAAAATTCTTGAAGAAATTATTTTCTAGATTTGGAGTGTTGAATGCATTAATAAGTGATAGGGTTACCCATTTTGCTAATGATCAACTAGCAAAAGTTTTGCAAAAATATAGGGAACACCATATAATTTTCAACACCTTACCATCCACAAACAAATGGGCAAACCGAAATTACAAATAGGGCACTTAAAAGGATATTGGAGAAATTCGCGGGAAATAATAGAAAAGATTGCCCGGTCAAATTGGATGATTCACTTTGGGCATTTAGGACTACATTCAAGAAACCCATTGGAACCACAAGTTATAGACTAGTGTATCGTAAGAATTGTCATTTACCCATGGAGCTTGAACACAAAGCCTATTGGGATTTGAAAACATGCAATTTTGAGCCGAATGAGTTGCAAGCAAACTGACTTTTGCAAAAGAATGCCTTGGAAGAATTGAGGAATGAGTCTTACACTAACTCATTAATTTATAAAGACAAGACCAAAAGATGGCATGATGCAAGATTAAAGGGTAATAAAGAATTTGAGGAAGGAAAAAAAAGTTCTCTTATACAATTCAAGGTTAAAGCTCTTTCCCGGAAAATTATGCATTCGTTGGATCGGGCCTTTTACAATAAATCATGTCTTTCCATACCGGGTGATTGAGCTATGGAGTAAAGATGGGTCAAGCTTCAAAGTTAATGGGCATCGGGTGAAGAGATATGAAGAAGGAATGACAAAAGACAAAAGACTTGAAGAAGGGATACATTTGGAGGAATCCTCTGAAACGTAGAGCGGGTAGGAGTCCAGCTAAACACTCTTCAAAAAGAAGCGCTTACGGGAGGCAACCCGATACTAGTTTTTGCTTTCTTTTAACCTTTCTTTTTCATTTTTTTTTTTTTGTCTTTTATTGGTTTTCTTAGGATTTATCTGTCTAAATATTCTTATTTGTCTAAAATAATTGCTTGAGGGCAAGCAAAACTTAAGTGAGGGGTATGGTGGCATAAATTTAAGAAACATAAAAATTTTTCAAACAAATTCAAAAACTCAATGAATTGGTACCCTACTCGGCGAGTCCATTTGACAAATCGCGATATTTCTGCAAAATCACGCCCCTACTCGGCGACTCCACGTTTTAACCAGAATTTTTTTTACAATCCGTAAATTAGGGTTTTAACCCTAAAAGTAAAACAAACTATTATTCACCAGCCACCAGCCGCTCAACAAGCAAAACTTCTCTCAAGCATCCATCTTGAATTTCTTGTGATTTCTTCCAAATCTTGTCAAAAGGTAACATATTTTACTTCTAATCTTGTTAAAGTTTCAGTCTTTGGTAGTGTAATGATCCTAATTTGTGCAAAACCCGATATTGTGCTTCACTTGGATTCTAGGGTTTCGATTTTTGGTCGAATTAGGGTGTTATAGTTAAAATTTCTTGTGAATTAATGTTTGATATGCATCCCTAAACAAACCCCTGGAACAAATTTTGAGTTTTGATGGATGATTTGGCCCATATCAGCACTACGACTCGCACTGTTCTTCCCACTCGCCGAGTCTGTTCTTGGACCCGACAAGTCTATGCTGCAGTGCCCAAATTTTTAGCATTTAAATTTTTTTTTGTGGTTTGCTTTTTGTTCTCTTGGTTTGATTTTTGCAGAAAATTTCAAGGAGGGGTCAAAGTTAAAGTGGAAATGGCCATCGAGAAATCCCGTGGTTAAATTTTTCACAAATAACTTCCAAGTCCGCAATTGTTCGAGAAAAAACGAAATTGGAAACATTGCAGAGGAAGGAGATTTATGTACCAAATGAAATTGATTGGCATTAGATGGGACAAGCGGGTTTAGAAGAGGAATCGGTCCCATATGTGGTCAAGACTTTTGAACGGAACGGAGTTTCAATTACTTGTGACGGGTGGAATCAACTTTTCCGAATCCAGGAGCTGGTTTATCAAGAACTTTGCTAGGAATTTTTCTCCACTGTTATTTTTCTAGGGGGTGGTGATATTTACAACCCAAATGCCCTCACAATCTGCCTTGGTTTGGAAGTTCAACAATCCAGCATCGTCGAACTATGCTGGAGGATGGACATCTATGACCACTCTATGGTCATGACTGAAGAATTTGGTACTTTTCCGGAGCATTGCGATAAGGATTTGCCAGAGGGGGTAGTTGGTTCGACTTGGTGGAACACCATAGCGAATCAGGTTTACATTCCATCTTCCGCACAAGAAGCATTCACTCGCATATTCACCGGTTGATTCATCGTCTTATTGCTTGCACCATAAACATGTGGAAGGATGATGATAAAGTTCCAACTCTTGATGTTTTCTATCTGTGGAGTATTATTATGCCAGACGCATTCTACAACATACCCTATTGCTTTGCAAAATATTTGGGTGAAGGAGCGGTCAAGGATAGGCTTACTTCAAAAATCAATGGTGGCATGTTTGTGACCCATTTGGCGAGGTCATATGGCATATTGGAAAGAGGAGCCGGGAATTTCTTTACGATGGTACTCACACCCCCCTTTAGTCTCACGTTATATAGAAGGTCATTGATTATAGAAGATTATGTTGGTGGTCACATTGGCATTCCAAATGAAGATGTTGTTTTGGTATCCGAGGAACTGGGTAGACGGGGTGAGACCATGAAGAAAAAATGTTCAAGAGGAACCGCGGGTAATTCCGGTTGATGATGATTTAACGATGGATTGGTATAACGTGGATCTAAGGAGGTACCAAGATGATCTTGGAAGGATTATTAACTATCATAATAATTCATTTGTTCATTTATTCAATCATCTAAATATTCAACCAATGGATGGGATCGGGTACCCATATATGCGAAGTTGGGACGAGAGGATAAGTCAACGACAAAGTGGAGCTGGAGGAAGTGGAAGGGGAGAAGATGAAGGAGAAGATGAAGAAGGATATGAAGATTAAATATCTTTTTATTTTTATTTGTTTGGTTTGGTTTGAGACAATTTTTATTTGTTTTTTTTATGCTTAAACTTATAGTAATTAGGGCTATGTAGGATTTTTTTATTGGTTTTCCTTTCCTATCACTTTTGTTTTTGCTTTTTATCTTTTCATTTTGAGGGTAAGGAATGCATACGAGAGTATAGAGTCAAGGCTAACCAAGAGAAAAATCGAGTTTAGGCGAGAGAGAAAACAAAGTTTTGAGTCACTTATGAGTACGATAATGAGGGGAGTTATTGAGAGCTTAATTACTGAAGAAAAGTCAGGGAAAGTATCAAATTGTTATTATCCACATAGCTTAGAAACCGACCTGGAGCAGAACAAATTATTTTTTCCATTCAGAGATGGACTCGGCGAGTGCACAATATGGGCTCGACAAGTCCGTGTGAGAAAACTCGACTTTATTCTGCAATACAATACCACTCGGCGAGCCACCCTAGGAACTTGACGAATTGATCATTATTTTACTTTTCAAGCCAATGATTCGATGATATTTGGCACGACAATTGACTACATTTTTGAAGATATTTTTCCGAGCATTTCCGAGAGTTTTTTCGTTTACATTAGGAGCTGTACCACACGAGACGAATGACACCCAACGAATGGATGAGTTGTTCCCATGTCTAAAGTCAAATGAAGAAGGAGATGTAAACAAAGAAGATCAACCTTGCCACTACTATCCCAAGGGAGTTTCTTCCAATTCCCTCTTTACTTTGTTTTTTTCTTTATCATGCATAATATGCAATGGGGACATTGCATAAATTAAGTGTAGGGTAGGGGGTTGGTTATTTTAGTTAAATTTTGAAAATTTTTGAAAATTTTGCATTAAAATTGCTAGGGCTAATTTAGAAAATTTTGGTAAAAGCAATTAGGAAATCATGCTAGTATTATCTTTGATGATTTTATGAACACCCAAATGTTTACACGAGCTTATACACGTTATAATGCATTTGTGACCTCCTTTATTCTACTGAACTCATGGGACAAAAACAAAACCTCGCTTAGTTTGATGGATGCAATAAGTTTAGCATCTTGTACTTGAAATGTATCCAGGAAAACTAATAACTTTAACCAATAAAGGTTGAAGTTGAGAGCCCCTTCTTAAGCATGTAGGTATTGAGAGAAAAAAGTGAGATACATGTAAAAAAAGAGAGAGAATTACAAGAAAAGTTGTAAGAATTAAAAAAAAAAAAAAAAAAAAAAGAGAAATACAAGAAAAGTTGTAAGAATTTTGGGAGCAAATATAGTATGAAGATCAAAAGATCAAAATTCTAAAGAAGTTCAAAAGTTGAAGATGCGAAAAATCAAAAAAAAAAAATGGTGAATTTAAAGAAGTCAAGATCAAATTATCAAAGAAGTGAAGAATTCCAAAGAGCTCCATAATGGTATCGAAAAAGTTGTAATTTTTTAGATTATGTATGCTTAGGTTGTTTGAGCAAAAATACATTGAGGTTAGGAAGTTTTCTACGGATGGATTCGGAGGGATGCATAAAATAAGCATTGTTCAAAGAAGTGGGCGAATGTTTATGAGGATTGTTAGTATTTCGAATTGAGGGGGGTCCTTAGGAAAATTTTAGACACAAATGCATGCGTTGCGGTCTTGGCATAATGGGTGGGCTTGATTGGGATTGTTTTATGTGATGCTAGTATGTTTAAAATTCAGTTTTGCTTGGGGGAAAGCAAAAGTCAAGTGTTGGGTATTTTGAAATGTGCATATTTAACTATATATTTTGTATTGAATTTTAATACTTTTTGGCTAAGTTATTATAACTTATGGAAAAAAGGTACTTAATTATGTTTAAATTGTATTTTCAGCCTAAAAGATGTGCTCGGAAGCAAAAGGAACCGGAAAATGAAATTGAGAGTTCGGGAATTGAAGTAAGAAGAAAAAGAGTCAAAATACTGAAGAACTCGATGAGTTGGATGCCTACTTAAAGAGTAGACACGAACATTCACAAAGCAATAAAAGTCCTTGCTGTACACAGATTTATAATGAGGGACTCGGCAAGTCAATTATTGGACTCAGCGAGTCGCCCCTGTTTTCATAAATCTATAAATAGAAGTCAATTGCCCGAAACCAAACCCTTCTCTGGGAACCCTTAGAGGATAAATTGTGATTGAGAGTGTTGCTTATAACAACGTAAATTTTCAAAACAATTATTCATTTTTCAAACAACCAAAATTATCTTTAAAATATTCTCAAAACACATGTTCAACAGTAGTTATCAAATAAAACATATCCCAAGATCACAAATGAAATCTCTTGACTGTGTGTACGGATCACGCCGGCGCCTTTCCACAGTTATCACTAGTACCTGAAACACATAACACAACAACTGTAATCACAAATGCTTAGTGAGTTCCCCAAAATACCGCATACAACACATACGCCACTCGAGGCTACAATACGACCCTCCAGTCGATGTGTCTGAGTGGGACACTCCAGTCCCATAGCTCGTTGGACCCTTTGGTCCAGTCATAGCTCGTTAGGCCCTCCGGCCCGGTCTGCATTGTTGGACCCTCCGGTCTGGTCTGAATCGTTGGACCCTCCGGTCCGGCCTATACAATCATATAACATACACATAACACATAGCACATAATCTCATACATAGCACATAAGACCCTCCAGTCAACACATAAATACCACTCTAGGTAACATATAGTGAGAAGACTCACCTCTGGTAACTCGGTAACTCAGAAATCTCGGACTCTGCGAAATAGCATCTAGCCTCCGCCTAATCATGTGAAATAAACACTCTACATCAACACATTTCCCAAGGCTAGACCATTCCCTCTCTTAGCACTATCAGGAGGGTAAAAGACAATTTTACCCCTCCTAAGGCTCAAATACCCTAAAATTGACCAAACCCTAAAAGTCAACAAAAGTCAACCCTCCGGGTTATGTTGCACGTACCAAACATGTACGATGGGCGTACCCGGTGCCTTCATAGAATCGGGGTGCGCGACCCCTTATGCTGCGCGTACTCGGATTACGCCCCGTGTAAACTCCCAGTTTCAGTCGTTCAGCTTTTGAGGTCTTAAACAGTTAAGACCCACGTCCAACTTCTAGATCTGACCATTTCTAAGCCTCTTAATCCATAAAATCGATGACTTTAAGCCTTTGCATGGCTGAACAAGTCACTAACACCCATGGTATGCCATTTCTCACCCTAGAAAGTTCAAAACTCAAGCATGTCCTCATATCAACGACCAAGATGGAAACTTTATGGATCTAAACCACAAATATCACTGAAAAGGGACAGATCTCGGACCTTGGAGCACCTTACACTCATAAAGTCTCCATATTTGGGACTTTTAACCCTAGAAATGGCCCATGCAACAACAAATCAAAATGAAGAGGAAAGTTTTGAACTTTATACCTCTAAAAGCAACTACTTTCTCTGTAGATCTCATATCCAAACTTGCACTTCAAGCTCTAACCTCCACAAGCTCCTTTCTTTCTTCTTCACTAACACACCAAGACACTTTTAGCTCCAAAATCACACACACTCACTAAGGACGATGGAAGGCTCTCTCTTAGGGTTTTACTCACCGATATGAAGGCTGAGAAATGAGCCTTAGCATCCTTTAAATAGTGCACAAGCCAAAAATTAGGGTTTGCATCTGGACACATTACGCCCAGCGTAACCCTGGGTACGCCCAGCGTACCCAGGTGAGTCCGCATCCAAATTAAGCGCATGAGTACGCGTAGCGTACACCCTAGTACGCCCAGCATACTCATTTGCTACAATAACTCTTTCAAGGGACCACTATTGACAATTTGACAAAATGGAAGGACTTAATAGCTTTACCTGGATTTTGGGATGTTACAATTCTCCCCCACTAGAACTAGACTTCGCCCTCGAAGTCTCATGCCAAATCCAACTCCGGGTGCTGCTCCCATATCTTTGCCTCCGTCTCCCAAGTCAGCTCAGACCCCTTCCGGTGCTGCCACTGGACCTGAACCAAAGGCACCTCCTTGTTCCTCAGAACCTTGACTTTCTGGTCCAAGATCGCGATCAGTCTCTCGATATAATTTAACCCTGAGTCCACCTGGATATCCTCTAACAGCACTACTGCCGACTCGTCGGCTATACACTTCCTCAGCTGAGATACATGGAAGGTATCATGAATCTGGCTCAACTCTGCTGGTAGCTCCAATCGGTATGCTACCCTGCCCACCCTCGAGATCACCCTGAACGGCCCAATGTACCAGGGCCCCAACTTTCCTCTTTTCCTGAACCGAATCACTCCTTTCGAAGGAGACACTTTCAGAAGTACAAAATCTCCGACCAGAAACTCGAGCTCGGATCGTCGCCTATCCGCGTAACTCTTCTAGCAACTCTGAGCTGTGAACAATCTCTGTCTGACCTGCTGTATCTACTCTGTCGTCTGAAGTACTAGCTCAGTGCTACCCAACACTCGATGCCCGACCTCTCCCCAGCATATGGGGGTCCGACACCTCCGTCCATACAATAACTCGAAAGGAGGCATACCGATGCTCGAATGGTGGCTGTTGTTATAGGAAAACTTAGCCAAAGGCAGATACGTGTCCCAACTCTCTCCGAAGTCTAACACACATGCCTGAAGCATGTCCTCGAGCGTCTGAATCGTCCGCTCACTCTGTCCGTTCATCTGCGGGTGGTAAGCGGTACTAAAATGAAACCTGGTACCCAACTCCTCATGAAACTTCTTCCAGAACCTGGAAGTGAAACGCACATCCCGATCCGACACAATCAAGATCGGTACGCCATGCTGCGATACCACCTCCCTCACATACACCTCTACCAACCTTTCCGCGGAAGAGCTCTCACTGATAGCAAGGAAATGAGCACTCTTCGTCAACCGGTCAATGATCACCCAAATTGCGTCAACACCTCTCGCGGTCCTCGACAATTTGGTGATGAAATCCATAGAAATCTGCTCCCACTTCCACTGGGGAACCTCAAGTGGCTGCAAATTGCCATGCGGACGCTGGTGCTCGGCCTTAACCCTACGACAGGTCAAGCACCTCTCCACAAACCACGCCACATCCCTCTTCATACAGGGCCACCGATACTCTCTCTTCAGGTCCAAATACCTCTTAGTGGCTCCTGGGTGAATCGAGAACCTCGATCTATGCGCCTCCTCCATCAGAATGGTACGCGCTCCACCTACAAACGGTACCCAAATCCGACCCTGAAAGGTCAAAAGCCCTCGACTATCAGTGGTGAAATCAGACACCTGCCCGATCACCCGTTCTCTCTTGCGGTGCTCCGGTAATACGACCTCCACTTGAGCCTCCCGAATGGTAACACCGGCATCATGACTGTCATTCGCATGTAGATATCTCAAATCGGGGTACTCTCTGCCCTACGGATCAGAGCATCAGCTACAACATTGCCTTGCCCGGGTGGTAAAGGATTTCGCAATCGTAATCCTTTACCACATCCAACCACCTTCGCTGACGCATGTTCAGGTTTGGCTGATCCATCAGATACTTTAAGCTCTTGTGGTCCGTGTATATGGTACAACGAACCCCATACAAATAGTGACACCAGATCTTGAGGGCGAACACCACAGCCCCCAGCTCCAGATCGTGAGTAGGATACCTCGTCTCATGAGGCTTCAGCTGCCTCGACGTGTATGCTATCATGTGCCCTCTCTGCATCAACACCGCACCCAGTCCCGATATCAATGCGTCACAATATACCACAAAGTCCTCCATTCCCTCCGGAAGGGCCAACACCGGGGCTTCGCACAATCTCTGATGAAGTGTCTCGAATGAGGCTTGCTGCTCTGGACCCTAACTAAAAATCACGCCCTTCCTGGTCAACCTAGTGAGAGGAACTGCAATCTTGGAGAAATCCCTGATAAATCTCCGATAATAGCCAGCCAATCCCAGAAAGCTCCTGATCTCGGTGGGGGATCTCGGCACCTCCCAACTCATCACCGCCTCAATCTTGGCCGGATCGACCATTATCCTATTCTGGTTGATGAGGTGTCCCAAGAACTGGACCTCTCGCAACCAGAAATCACACTTGGAGAACTTAGTGAAAAGCTTCTCCGCCCTCAACACCCCAAGGATCTCTCTCAGATGATCCTCATGCTGCTCCTTAGATCTCGAAAAAACCAATATGTCATCGATGAACACGATCACCGAACGATCCAACATCGGCCTGCATACCCTGTTCATGAGATCCATGAATGATGTCGGTGCATTGGTGAGCCCAAAAGGCATCACCACGAACTCGTAATGCCCATAACGATTTCTGAACGCCGTCTTCTGGACATCCTCATCCCGCACTCTCATCTGATGATACCCAGACCTCAGACCGATCTTGGAGAACCAAGATGCTTCCTGCAATTGATCGAACAAATCATCGATCCTCGGTAAGGGATAATGGTGCTTGACCGTCAACTTGTTCAACTCCTGGTAATCAATGCACATCTGGTGTGAACCATCCTTCTTCTTGACAAAGAGGATCGGCGCTCCCCAAGGCGGCCTACTTGGTCTGATAAATCCCTTCCCCAGCAGCTCCTGAAGCTGCGAGGATAACTCTTGCATCTCTGGCGGCGCAAGGCGATAGGGTGGCTTAGCAATAGGTGCCGCTCTCAGAACTAAATCGATGCGAAACTCCACCTGCCTCTCGGGAGGCACACCCGGTAGCTCCTCGGGGAAAACGTCAGGAAACTCTCGCACTATCGGTACCTCATCAACTGATTCTGGCCTCTCCACTGCCGCCCGTGTGTCCATCACGTAGGCCACAAACCCACTACAACCCTACTGTAGACTCTGCCTCGCCCTAGCAGCCGAGCAAAATGCTGACTCACGACGGGTACCCTTGCCGTACACTGTAAGCACTCCCCCACTAGGGTCTCGTATCGTCACCAACTGCCGCTCACAGTCTATCACAGCCCCAAAGTGGCTCAACCAATCCATACCCACTACAACACAAACGTCCCCCATCGCAATCGGGACCAGATCAATTGGGAATTCGACACCGAAGATCTCGAGTACACATCCCCGAATCACCTCAGTAGCATAAACCGCTCCCTCATCAGCTATGGAAACCCGAAGAGGTCGACTCAATGCCTCTCGACAAATACTGATATGGTGACTAAAATCTAATGACACAAAAGAGCGACTCGCACCCGAGCCAAATAGCACCAAGGCAAGTACAGAATTCACAAGAAAACTACCTACGCATATCATAATATAAGCATATCATAACATACCCCATCTCTGCACGTCCCCTCATGACTCTTGCCGCACTTCCCACAAGTGCAGCCATTCGTACCCCCAGATCTCGCATAGCAGTATACAGCCCGGAATTCAAATTTCAGATCGAGTGATTTTTAGCCGACACAAAACTAAATGAGAATTGAATATCTCGGTAATAGGAGCTCAACAATAAAAAGGTCGAAAACGGAGTCCGTATATAGAAGTTATGAATTTTACACGGTCGTAAACAGTGTAATATTATTATACTATTAAATTTAAAATTGGTCGAGAACTAGTCAGCAGAGTCGAAACAAAATTTGTAGATTATGTCTCCACATACGCGTCGATATAAAGAACGTCAAAAAAGGAGCTTGTATGCGAAAGTTACAGGGTTTAGAAGTCGGCACAGTACTGCTGCGAAGAGGGTGACGTGGCTGAATCTGGGCCATTGCTTTATCCCTAAGCCTTGCCACCAGAGGGTGACATCAACTCGACGAGTTGGAGGCCCCAACTTGACGGGTTGAGCAGTATTTCAGCCTATAGATAGCATGCAAAAGTGCCTTAATTTCTCACACCTTCCATTCTTTCTTTCTCACTCTAAACTCTCTCTAAACCTCCCAAAACCCCCTAAAGCCCTAGGAAACTCCCTAGCACTAGAAGAAAGCTCTGGAGCACCTGACGGATCCGAGAAAAAGAGATTTTTGGCTCGGAAGTTCTGCCCCCCTAGAGCCCGGTTCCTAGCCAAACCCCCCGGTAAGTGAGTTACGCTTAAATTACTTTAAGTATAACTTATGTTTAAGTTCATTATCGTTATTATGAACTTATAAACAAGATTTATTAGTGATTCTAAGTCATTATACCGATTAATCTACTTACGTAGATGATGTCTAGGCTGTAATTTAGTGAGGTGTTTAAAGTGGGATTTCCAAACAGTATACTACGTATACCAAACGGACCCTACGTCCGATATGATCCTACCTGGTTGTTCATTACTTGATAGATCATGAAAGTAGACTTTGACTTAATGATTAATCTAGACTAATAATTAGTCGCAATAAAGATTAGAGTAAAACTTAGCAATAATAATGCTAGGTTTCGTCGAAGGAAAATAGAATTGTTAGAAGCGAAGCGCTGCCCGAATTTGGAATCATCACTTTGACAAGTGAGTGCATAATCCCTTTCATGAACATGATTTTAATGCAAGTACTGATTGAAATATTAAATATATGCTTACGTGTGAATTATTTGATGTTGTCTGAAATACATGTTAAAGAACATACCTAATAATATATGATGATTTAGGATAAAGAGTAAACCTAAATTAATTATGAGACATATTGGGTAGTATCTTCTTATGAGTACGAGTGAGATATACACGAAGAATAGAACTTTAAAATATGTCATTGATCTGAGAGCATGGATTAGACATGGTCATTTTTTCTTAGTCCGAGAGTATGGATAGGACATAGTTATTTGTCATTAATCCGAGAGTATGGATTTATACATAGACAATTGTCCTTAGTCCGAGAGTATGGATATGGCATAGTTATTTTTCATTAATCTGGGAGTATGGATTGAGGCATAGTCAATTGTCCCTAGTCCGAAAGTATGGAATGGGCACAGTTATTGATCCAAGAGCATGGATTAGACATACTTGATCCGGGAGTATGGAATAAGTAAAATGGTAAATTTTAGATCCGAGAGTATGGACAGTGTTGTTGAGAGGATCGACGGGGTGGGGTGAGAGTTGTTTATACATGGTGAAATTGTATACTTGTGAGTTCTAATATATATATATATATATATATATATATATATATATATATATATATATATATATATATATATAACATTGTGGGATTAAAATCCCTATGTACTCACTACGTTTCCCAATCTGACTCATTCAGTTTATTTGTATCACATGTGTCGATATGAAGCTACATTACACTGAGAGATTAAGGAGACGTAGATCACTAGTGTAAATGAATGTAAGGTCTATTTATACTTATGTTTCTATATTGACAATAACATCCCAACGATTTAAAATGAATAAAATATATTTCTTCGAAAATGTTTTGATAATGTATTTATCATGTTTTTTTTGGGAACAAATTCTACAACATATTTCTTGAAAAGATACTCTGATTTTCAAAATAAAACATAAAAAAACGGTCTTTTCTGGCCGTAAAAATTGGGATGTCACAAATTGAGTCTTTGGATGAGCTATTACACATGATCTGTAGCAATAAACGGAATTCATCGATAAATAAAAAGTTAAACTTTTTATATTACATTAGATGTGATGATGGCACAATTACGTAAGTCTTTAGACAAATCATTCACTTGTTTTGTTGTTGGTACCTTTATTGATGGAGAATATAGAAACAAAAAAAAATAGTTAATAGTTAACCTTTCCAGTCAAAAGAAGCTATAGAAGAAAGTAAGGATGTTTCCTATTGTGATTCCTCTCATCCCACCAGATACCTTGTGAAA
Organism: Lactuca serriola; assembly: GCF_051521515.1. Lineage (NCBI taxonomy): Eukaryota > Viridiplantae > Streptophyta > Magnoliopsida > Asterales > Asteraceae > Lactuca > Lactuca serriola. Next base: position 357,037,026 of record NC_136411.1, read on the forward strand.
ATTTGTAACATAAGATGTAGACATTATGAAACTTAAATCAATAGTGAAACCAAAAAGTTGACAGAATAAGCTATAAGTAAGAATCATTGATTACCATATCAACAATATTGTTACCCAATTGAACATTTCCATATTTTGACTTTATCTTTTTCATGGCTCCTGTACAAACATGAGTGATTAATGATATTTTTCATCACCGGTTGCACTTTTCTAGTTAGTTGTTATGTATGGAATTAATTCCTTAAGTTGTGCACGAAGGTCCTACATAAAAGTGAGACAAAGATACTAAGGCTTCCAATATAATAATTTCCAAGTTCATGATATCAAAAACGTAGGTATAAACTCATATTCGTATTTAATTTGAAGAAAAACATCAATTTTAAAAAATCACAAGGTTAGAGGAGGTCTGGATTTGAAGCCACCTGATTGAATTGTTCAGACTTGGTTGTTGAACCTATCAAACAACAAATTAAGGATTGAAAAGGGTCTAAAAATAAAGTGAGTTATTTAATGATCAGCTTTATCTACTCAATCCAGTCAAAAACAGATACATGCTCAAAAAAGAATTAATACCATTCCACTATAGAAAATTTTGATTATTTACATTACTAGTACTTATTCAAGGACTATAATTTGACCTCAAAATCCAAATAAGTTATCCTATGATAAAAAAAAATGCAATGTCTTAAGAAGTTTTGTAACGCCCGTGAATTCAGGCAAAACGTTTAAGGGATAATAGATATTAATGTTCATTTTATAATTAAAATCCTCGAATAGGATAATTGCAATAAATGAATAAGAATTCTTCAAACATTATGTGTTTATATATATATATATATATATATATATATATATATATATATATATATATATATATATATATATATATATATATTTCAACTTATCTCCTATAAATACTCATCGACAAACGACTGATTTTTGGAAAGAAGCACACATCCTTTCAAATCTTCAAAATTATCTTTTTTATGTTGATCTAAAATGTGACAGTTTATTGGTTAATATTCTTGATCCATGACATGTTTGTAAGGTAATTAAAACAACCATAGTTAAAATTAAAAATTTTCTTTTTTACTTTGTAATATGAATTCATAATTAATACTAGCCTCAAATAGCATAGCATCTACCGTTGTTAGGAGCAATTTTTTTTTTTTGACAATTTTTTTCTACTAAAAAGAATTTTATATTTTCAGGGCAAAATTGGATGACAATTCTAAGCTTCTTGAGTTCAATGAGAAAGTTGGAAGAATCGTGTTTAAAAAATGGGAATCTGAAAGGGGCAAAAAAGTAATTTCACTAGTTTATATTTTTGAATGGTGTTCAGGCGGAGTATGGAACTAGCATTATGTGAACACCGAAGAATTTATTGATGTTGTAGCATCATTGCATGGTTTCCTTCTTACTTATTGAATATATAGTAAATAAAAGGAATATCATAAAGATTAAGCACTAAAAATTACTAGGTTCTTATCCATTCTATCAACATTTTCACAATCAAAATGGTTGACCTTGTTCGGGCGTGGAAGAATTTGACGATTAGAGCATCTCCAACCCACTCTTCTTCTCTATTTTTTCCTCATTCCTCTCAAATCTTATCCCATTTATTCCCTTATTTTGAGAGAAATGAATATTATAACACCAAATTTGGTGTTATAATATTCATTTCCCCCAAATGAGGATGAACTTTGAGTTGTTGGTTTTAATCCCTCGGTTTATAAATTTATACATTTCTGATTTTTTTATCTATTAATTATTATTTAAATATAATATTTAATACTTATATTATCATGTTATATATTAAATTCTATTAATTCATTATAAATATTAAGTTTGTTTTTTGTTTATCAAATTGACATTAAAATTTATATACATATTGAAATTTTAAAACACAATAACCTATTTTACAAAAACTTATAATTACATATTATAAATATAATATTGTTTATTTAATATTATTCCCTCGAAAAAAATATAGATTATATATTTGTTAAAACCAAATTAATAAAAGAAGTGTGTTTAACAATTTATATAAGTTATAAAAATGGAATATTATTTTTGGGGATAAAAATGGAGGAAAAAAAATAAAGTATGATTGGAGATGAAACACTATTTACCCCATTTTTTACTCCATTTTTTGGGGGAAAAATGGAAGTGAATTGGAGATGGTCTTAGTGTATCACATTCGTTTTTGTTTTTATAGTCAAATATCAAGATTCTATTATTTTAAGTCGGATTTAGTTAAGTAGTTATCACTTGAAAAGCGAATTGTTTACTTTTTACATGTTATTACGCGGCTGAAGCTAACAAAAGTGACATGCTTGCTAAAAAAAGATTTAGACGTGTGTTTGAATTATTTTCAAACACATTCTTAGAGTTTATTTTCAAGTACGATATTCGAAGAGTTTATATTCAAGTATGATATTCGAAAGAGACCAACATTACAAGCTATTGGTAATGCAATAACCAAATAAAAAAAAAAGTACAAAAACTCCAACCCGTGCGGGGAGCTCCCCCTAGTTTTATATTAAATTTTTATAGAACAACAGCTGCACCTGTTAACAACTTGCTTTGCATTTTGTTGACTAATAAAACTCAAACTAGTTAAGTTGATAGATAAATGGAAAAATAAAATATTATAATATACGAAGTCATTTCAGAAGCTACTTATGATCTTCAAACGAACTCCGCGTGTTGAAAATTTAGCCAAATCACTATTATTATACTTGTAAAATTCGTCATATCTTCTTAGAAACCACTCGCACTAAATTCTTCAATGCAAAGTATTTATATAATCATTTAATATATTAAAACTCTCATCCTATCCAAAAAAGAAAAGTATTCACACACCCAAGTAAAAAGAATCACGAATCAACTGTTGATAGCTATCCGATATTTGATTTACGTCTTATTTAAAACTTCATATTTAATAATGTTGGAATATATTTAAATGGAACTTAAGTGTCCGATGTCATGAAAAAATAAAACACCATGTAAACAATTTTTGGATTGTCTATCGCATAAGTGATGGTTGTAAGTTTTTTAAGTTGATATCAAACTTCCAAGCCAATGATACATAGATAGATTTTGGAAAATGCATATAGGATTAAAGTGTGCCACATCAAATGGAAACAAGGGGCTTCACATCAAATAGAAACAAGGGGCTTCAATGTGGTGTTACACTTATATCCTTGGATCACATTTTGTCTGCATCTTCATCTTCATCAAGGGACTACCTTATACTCAATGTACCTTGAGAAGCCTATTGACAAAATCTCAAACATATTCTTAGGTACATTTACGACACCTTGGATCTCGAGTTACATCTACCAACCTTATAACATGGTCAGAGCCTCAGAGTCTTATTGAGGCCTATTGGGTTTTTTTTTTTTTTTTTTTTTTTTTTTTTTTTGGGGGGGGGGGGGGGGGGTTCTACTTAATGATATACATATGTGTACTACATATTTTAGGGGGATAATCTTGTATTTTGGTCTTCTAAACGCCATGGTGTTATTTCACGATCAAATGTCTGATGTCAAATACATACCGGGTGATGGCAAATACATTTGTTGAAACATGTTGTATACATAATTTGATATAAAAGCTTTATTCTCCACAAGAGAAGAAAACTATAGTCTATTCTGACAATATCAATATCATGTACATGTCGTAAAATCTTGTCCAACATCAACGAATGAAACACATTGAGACAGACATTCATTTCATGTGAGATCAAGTCACAAACTAACAATGGGCTTAATTCCGAGTTCTCCATGTACCATGTTCATCATAGTTTGTTGTCATCTTCACAATGGGGCTACCTTCTACATATGTATTAGTTGTGTATTAGATCCCAACCCATCTCGAAATGTATATATTTTACGTACATGCTCGTGATTAATCAGAATTACACACCATATCATATTTATAAACAATTATTTTCAAAATATATTGAATCTTAAAGAAAATTCAAACACAATCAATTCATATAACTTAACATAAACATCACAAAAAGACCAATAGCAACATAATAGTAGCATTTACTCAACTCATTTAACTTAGTAACCAAGTAATTCAACCCTTCCTTATAAGTTTTTGAATTCTTTATTTAGTCAATTTACATATTTTTATGAATTAATCTTCAATACATTCATTACTTAACAAATTATAATTTTATAAAATTCATTTATCACATCTTCTAAAACTCATCTTCATAAATGTTTATTTTTCAATATCTAGTGCCGTTGCTTTTTGAATTTTCCGGAAGCTCATTAGAAACAAAAGCAGTCTTCTTTCTTATTTTCAAATTGGCCCCACCCACTAGCTTCACACTTGTTTTTCCAAACCTTTCTAGAACACCCCTCTCCCATGGGTTCTATAAATCATCTTTAGATTGTTTTCGTGCACGAATCCTCATAATTCTTCATAGATCAAACACGTTAATCATACTCATCAGCATCGTCATACTCCGTTGGTGTTCGTGTTCGTGATTTGTCATCGTTGGACGTCGCCGTCGTGAGAGGAAACAGACTTGTGGCGGAAGTTATGTCCGTGTCATTTCTCCGGTGTATTCGAATTCAACAAGTACACGCTCATGGAAGAAACTAAAAGGTCATCGTCATCATCATCATCTACGGTTACAATACACCTTTCCAATTACGATCTGGCTCGATCTCGATTGTTCCTTTCTGGATTTTACTGTTGGAGCTGGGAATTCCTCACTGCTCTTTTGCTGTTTAGTTGTTAGTTAATTAATTCCTTGATTTTAGCTCTTCAATTAGCGTAGAATTTAGGTAATTTATTTAGAGAAAGAGATATCGATCGGAAGTAGGTGAGATTGAAAAAAAAAATGACGAATCGGTCTGTTCCGGCGCCGTTTCTGACGAAGACGTATCTGTTGGTGGATGATCCGGCGACGGATGATGTGATTTCGTGGAATGAAAATGGATCAACGTTCATCGTCTGGAAAACTGCTGATTTCGCTAGGGATTTGCTTCCTAATTCCTTCAAACACAATAATTTCTCTAGCTTCGTTCGTCAGCTTAATACTTATGTACGTCTCTCTCTCTCTCTCTCTCTCTCTCTCTCTCTCTCTCTCTCTCTCATCTATTTTCACCATTAAAATCTGTATTCATAGCTCAATTTTCATGTTCTTAGTTCTTACTTTCATCATGTATCTCTATCAACCTGGTAGAAAAGAGTTAGTTTACTTTAATTCTATTTTAATACATATAAAAAAAATATTGGTTCATTACTTCATCCATTCAATGATCAGATATTTCATAATCATAATGGAAACAGGCTAGTTTCCATTAAAAACAAGTAGTGGTTTTAGTTTCACATTATTTCAGTGGGGTCTGTTAAACAATAAAATCGGAAATCAATCGAAGGATCTAGATTTTGAACAGATTCTACTATTATTCCAAATAAGTTATCTTTGACTTATATGCCATATTCAGCCACCTAGTTCTTTTCTTTCTAGAATCCATAATTCTTCATTGCAAATAATTCGTTTCAATTACGCAATCGTGATTAACTTTTTTGTTTCTTTAGGGATTCCGTAAAACTGTGCCGGATAAATGGGAGTTCGCAAATGAGAACTTTAAGCGTGGGCAACGAGAGCTTCTCATCGAAATCCGTCGTCGGAAAACCGTACAGTCGTCCCAAGCTAAGCCGACGGGTGACGGTGGTCCGGCACAATCGCCAAGTATTTCCGGTGATGATCTCGGATCCAGCTCCACATCTTCGCCGGATTCGAAGAATCCAGGATCAGTCGACACTCCGACGGTGGAGAAGCTGGAGAATTTGTCCGACGAAAACGAGAAACTGAAAAAGGAGAAGCGGATTCTGACGTCGGAGCTTGCACAAATGAAGAAACAGTGCGACGATCTGGTGGCGTTTCTGACACAAAACGTGAAAGTGGCGCCGGATTACATCAATCGCATCATGAAAGGAGGTGATGTGGTTGGTGAGATGGCGACGGCGACGGCGACGGTAACTGCCGGCGATGAGTTTAATGATGCGGGAGGAAAAGGAGAATGTTTTAAGTTGTTTGGGGTGTTTTTGAAAGAAGAAACGAAAAAGAGGGGCTTTGATGAAATAAATATTTCTTCAGGGGCTCAAAGGAAAGAATTGAAAATAAGTGGACAGTCTGCAATTAACGAATAAGAATGTGACACCTCATGTGATTGGTCCAAGAATTTATATCCAAAAGAATAATAATGTCAATGTTTACATTTAATTCATATTAAAAAGATATATATTATTTATGTATTTTTTGTTTAACGTTATAATTTAATCGTTAATATATATATATATATATATATATATATATATATATATATATATATATTTGTTTAACAAATCTATTATAGTAGAGGAGTAATTTCAGTTTCGTCCTATATTTTTTTAATAATCCATAATAAACTCAATGATGTGCATAGAAATACCTATAAATTTATGAATCTAACTATTTTATCTACTAATATATTTATAGACAGTGTATCTAGTCAGTTAATAATATAGAAAAATAAATTAGATATTGATCACAGGAAACAAATGTTTAACTAATAAAATAACTAGTAAAAATTGATCTAAATAAAACAACTAAAGTGAGAGTTTTATCTGATTTTGCAATGTCAGATTAACTTAACTACTTCAACTAACTAACGAAAACAACTAACTAAAAACAATTGTAATTAAGATAATGTAGACACTTTCATTTAGCTTTATATCCCCTTTTTCCTGTGGTTAGTTTTAAAATATAGATTAATTCAATTGGTTACCAATATAAAAGTTATTAGAAGTTTTGATCCGACCTCCTAATGTTTTCACAAATTCATGAACAATTATGCAATGATCATACATAAGTGGACACTTAATTAATTATTTAAGATTATTGGGCTATGTAAGATATATCTAAGCTTCATTATCTATGATTAAGACAAATAACCAAACATAATTATGAACAAATTGTCTTCTCTAACACAGTTAAAATTACTACCTTTATTACCTATTAGGATTTGATCAATCACTAATTCTAGCAATTTAATGATCATAAACAACTAGGTAGACAAGTCATGTAATTAAAGTGATCGTTCAACTACACTAAACTTGAATCTTAGCAACAACGATTAAAACTTTTAACATGCTAGGTATTGATAAATCAAACACAAGGTAAACCAACTTAATAATCCATGAAAAGTAAAAACTAACAAATAATATTAGGATTCTTATTACCTAAACGAAAGCCTAATGATTTAGCTTATAGTTGCACAAAATAAGCACATAAACACATAAGAAATTAAGCTAGACATGATCAATCTAAGCAAACCGAATGAATTATGTGATCTCTTGCTACAGTCTTCTAATATCTTAATCGTCAATCTTAAAAGGGTTAATTGTCGCTCTTAATCATAGCTTTCTGTCCCAGGAGTCATCTAAAACATGCAACATCTCTTCAAAGTCCTCATAATGAACTATATATAGTCTCCTTATATTCGGTCTTCACGTCGTGACCATAAGGGTGTCACGAAGTGAATTCAGTATCTATCCGGAATGCATCAATGAATCTGAGCTTTCCGTGTAAGAATCTTCTGGGGACACTTGGTCACGACGTGAAGGAGTGTTAGTCATGTCGTAAGCTTTATTCTTGCACAAATAATCGAGATCCTAATTACCTCCGAAGCTCTAAATACTTACAATCCTCATAAACGATTCCACTTATTTTGAATGGCATTCATTTATTCATCACTCCGAATCCATCCCCAGAAAACTTTCTTAACCTAAATGTATTTTTAGTTAAACTCCCAAGAATACATATGGTAAAATAATCTAGAAAGAAAAATTACAACTTGAATAATATAACTTTGAATTTTGGCAAGTTTTGCTTTATTCTTCATTTTCTTCAACTTGATTCGTCAATAATTGGAAATTTTGAACTTTTCTTCATATTTCTTAATCTTTATACATTTGTAGGCTTTTATTCACTCAAAATTTTGCAACTTTTTTTCTTTTCTATTTTTTTCTTCTTTTTATTATACTCAAAACTACAAATTCTAAAAAGAAAAATATATGCTTAAGCAATGGAACTTAACATCAATTGTAACAAACCAAATATCATGATAAATTTTTTTATTAAAAGACTATCAATTTCATTCATTAAATTGTTTCAAAACCATCACCAAATATAATATCCAAAATATAAGAGTACAATTACTAAAAATGAGGAAATCATGATGGGAGGATGTTGTGTCATCACGTCGGGCCCTTCCCTTTCGAACCGGAAGTACCTGAAACCATAAACATAAACTGTAAGCATAAAGTTTAGTAAGTTCCCAAAAGTACCACATACCAATCATACAACTGGGCTTAACCCTGGGTGTGTTCCAACCCGCTACGCATATTTGGGCTAGCCCTAGGGCCTCGCCTTGGGGTGTAATTCAACCTGATCAATGCATATGGGCCCTACCCTGGTCCTCGCCCTGGGGTATCTTTCAACCCAATAATACAATAGTGGGCCTCGCCCTGGGGTCTATTTTAACCTGAACATACGATAGTGGGTGCTACCCTAGGTTTATTTCAACCTAAACATGCAAACACATATAAGCTACATAACAGTTATCATCTTACATAACATAGTAATGGGCCGATATTGGTGCCTTCGACCCATAGATACAATGAGAAAACTGACCTCACAAATGAATAATAAGCTGAAACCACACGCTGCTCTGAAACCAAGTTTACCGATCACCTTTACAGATAACAGTGACCAAAACTCAAATACTTAAAATACCTCTTATTCAAAATTGTTCAAAATCCCGATCAAAGTCAAAAGTCAACCGAGTCAAATCCATCGGACAAAACCCCAATATCTGGTCTCACGTCGTGACCAGTCCTTAGTCACGCCGTGAGAGTCCAGCAGGTCCAGTTCCAGCAACTCACTCCAGACTCAGGCAACTTAGTCAGAGATTCCTACTGGACTGACCTTACAACGTGGGAATCATAGAGTCACATTGTGAGTTCCATGAACTCAATAATTTACAGGTTTTATCATTGTTACGTCGTGAGACCTTATATCTCATGGCGTGACTTTAGTTTGGAGCCAAAAGTCATGGTGTTAAGTCCTTATTCCATTAAGACATTGAATCCATCTAATCCAGAAGATGAATGTGGCCCTTAAGGTCCATAAAATGCTTGCTTTATGGTTATGCTTGAACCATGCATGACCCAACCAATTCTAGGTCAAAAAGTGGAGAATATACATCAAACTCTCATCTATGACTCTTATACCTCACCAACTTCCTGATCTAGACAATATGATGATCAAGGAACCCTTAGAATCCATAAAGTTGGTAACTTTATGGATTTACTTCACTCAAGCATGTTTAACATGAAGAAATATGGACACAATCCTAGATCTATTTATAATATGCAATAAAGTTTGAACCTTTGATACTTGCAAAGGTCGAATAGCAAGAAGAGATTATGATGATGATGATGATGATACTTTGCCCACTCCACCACTAGAGCACTTCTTTCTGCTTATTCTCTCGTTCTTCAAGCTAAAAAATTCACCAAAATTGACTAAGGGCTTCAAGAATGATTGATATAACGATTTATGGAGGCTTAGAGTGTGATGGAGGCTTAGAGTGTGATGGAGGCTAAGGGTAGACAACCCTAGCCCTCTTATTCCATTAAATACCAAAAAAATCAGGGTTTTGGTCATCAGACCGCTCTCACGTCGTGAGTAAAAAGGGCTCACGTCATGATATTCAAGGATTGTGGGTCAATAGGTCAACCTTGGCTCACGACGTGAGGGGCATTGCTCATGTCATGGCTTCATCCAAATGTTAAGGAAACCTCGAAATCATGCACCTTAAAACTGAATGTTATTACTCTCCCTCTACTTGAATATGACTTTACCCTCGAAGTCCTATGCCTTGAACAGATCGGGGTAGTGCTTCCTCATCTTGGTCTCAGGTTCACATGTCTATTCGGAACCTTTCTGTTACTGCCATTGCACCTTCACCAGATTCACCTCCTTGTTACACAAGGTCTTTGTCTTTCGATCAAGAATCACAATTGGTCTCTCCACATAATTCAGGAGATCATAAACCTGAATATCATCCAAAGGGACAACCGCAGAATCATCGACCACATATTTCCGAAGCTGAGATACATGAAAGGTGTTATGGATTTGACTGAGCTCGTCGGGAAAATCCAGCTGATATGCAACCTTGCCTACTCGGGCAGAAATCTTGAAAGGACCAATAAATATACGACCCAACTTCCCCCGCTTCTGAAATCCGATGACACCTTTCCAATGTTACACCTTTAGAAGCACCAAGTCCCCCACCTGAAACTCAAGGTCTGAACGTTGATGGTCTACATAAATCTTCTTGTTAGCTGTGCACGACCCTGTAACATCCAGGATTTCAGGTATTTTCAAATCCTTCCTTTGATTTTTAATTATGTCATTTTGGTCCTTGGAGTTGGCTGGAATTATCCCTAAGAATCCCTAGTGGAAAATTGGTAAATTTTGGGGCAGGAGGTGTATGTTGAGCGTATATGTGAGTACGATAAGCATACTAGGGCACGTCCTAGTATGCTAGGTGTACACATATGTACGTTGGGCTTACTAGTGTTCGGATGAAACCCTAAATTTTAGGGTTTGAGCATGCCATGTTCTAGATGATTTGAGTTGTCCTTTCAGAACCTTGGAGGGGTCCTTAATCATAAAAATGAGGTACCATAGGCTAAAAGTGTCCCATGCATTTTGAAAAAGGGTCTTAATGGATTGAGACCTTGTATTAAGAACTTTTGGATGTCTAAAGTCATAAAGTTGGAGACTTTAGGACTCTAAGGTGCATTTGGACCATGGATATGAAGTTTGGGCTTAAGTGCTTAACCCATTAAGCACTTATTTTTGTTTGGACTTTACGAGGGTACTCCCCGCGTAAGGAAGAGTATGCCCTGCGTAATCGGTCAACCACCCCGTTGTGGGTCAATGCGAGGCTCAATGTACGCCCTGCATACCGAAGGAGTACGCCCCACGTACCCATTCTGATAGGATTTCGGACTTTGGGCTTCGAGTGTTGGGACACCTTTTGGGCTTGCATGCTTGGGGCCTTTTTGGTCTACATGAGTATGAGTTTTTTGGGCCAAGGGAAGAGTTGAACCTTATGATAAGGCCCAATAAGGGGTTAGGCCCAATTTGGAAAATTGGGCCAATAATGGGCCTTGTATATTTTTGGGCTTTTGGATCAAGAATTGGTCCTAGGTCTTGGCCTAATTATGGATAGGGTAAAGTGGCCATTTACCCTAAGTTGGGTCATTAATCAAGGATGGTAATCTAATTGTTAATTGGATGTTTATTTGTTGCAATCGTTCCCAATTTTAGTGGGCCAGCAGTCGGAGGTTTTCTGTGCAATTCGTCAGTATGAATTGAGTGTTCCTCACTATACTTGTGAGGTTGAAGGCACCAAGGCTGCCCCTTTGGGATTATTATCTTGATTATTGCATGACTGAGTATTGTAGTGATCTATTAGATATGTATCCTGGTAGGTAGGATGATTTTATGTTTAGTGATCTGTAAGATCTGCCTGTTTGTCTGTTGACTGGTTATATGCTTATTTGTTATGTATATGTCAACATGTTATGTATGGTTGGGTTGAGAAGGTCCTACTTTATGCTGAAGGCCAACAAACCCCAGGTGTCCTAGATATACTGAAGGCCAGTGCGGCATACCAGTCAGGCCGAAGGCTTGGAAAATGTTCCAGATAGGCTGAAGTCCCGAGGTGGTGTACCAGTCATGCTGAAGGTTCTGTGAGCATACCAGATAGATTGTAGGTCGGTCGGGCGTTCCAGTTAGATTGAAGGCTCTGTATGCATGCTGTTTATTGTAGTATTCTGGTTTTGTGTTGTGTTGGTACTTTAGGGGAAACTCACTAAGCTTTGGGATTACAGTTTTGGATTATGTTTCAGGTACCTCTGAGGATCGCAGAAAGGCGAAGGCATGATCATGCACCTCCTCATGTTATGTTTTGGGATTTTGGGAGAAACTCTGATGATAAACACATTTTGAAAACTATTATGTAAACATTTATGATTTTTGGTTGGTTTGGAAAAGTTTAAATTTTTATGAAATTTTATGAATGTTATACAATCGCAACTTGTTGCGCAACTGTTGAATTAACTCATTAGTCTTGAGTACCACTTTAGTACTCCCCGTGACCTGATGCCAAACCTCCCCCCAACAAACCGGGTCCTGCACCTCCTCTCATACAACATTTGAAATGGTGGTCGTTCAATACTGGCATGACAAATGTTATTGTAGGAGAACTCAACCAGTGGAAGGTAAGTATCCCAACTCCCTCCAAAATCTAATACATATGCCCGGAGCATATGTTCGAGCGTCTGAATCGTCTGCGCGCTCTGACTATCGGTATGGGGGTGGTATATTGTACTAAAATGTAGCTGAGTACTCAACTCCTCATGAAACTTCCTCGAAAACCTAGAAGTGAAATGAACATCCCGGTCTGAAACCATCAAAACTAGCACTCCATGCCAAACCACCATCTCCCGAATATAGATGTCAGCTAGATTCTCAACAGATATACTCTTGGCAATCGGGACGAAAGGTTCACCCTTGGTCAATCTATCCACAATGAGCCAGATAGAATCAACTACACGTGCCTTCATTGGCAGCTCCGTGATAAAAATCCATGGTAATCTCTTCCCACTTCCACATATGTGACATCCCCAATTTCACGGCCATAAAAGACCGATTTGTTTATGCTTTATTTGAAAATCAGAGTATATTTTTAAAGAAATATGTTGCGGAATTTGTTCCCAAAAATATGATAAGTAAATTATCAAAGCATTTCCAAGGAAATGTATTTTCATTATATTAAAAACCTCGAGATGTCATTGTCGATATAGATCAAAAACATAAAAAGAAACAACATAGGCCTTACAACATCTATTTATTCTAGTAGCCTCTAATCCATTGATCTTTCATCAGATCATCACTCATGTGCTCTATTGCCTCTACCTCTATACAAGAAACTAAGTGGGTCAGGATTGGGAGCCTGGTGAGCACATAAGGTTTTCAAGCCAGAATAATTAAGTTTATTAATTTCATCAAATCAAACAACCCGATTACCCATTCTCGTTATCCTCACTTTCTGTCCCTAAAGTATCTAAAGTAAGGGACCTAGCCTAAGGATTTTCATTGGGATGATAACACTACTTAGGGGATTACTCAGCAATACATGTCAAATAAAGCAACCACGAGGGGGATGGAGTACACCTCGTGCACAATTAGTTCAAAAACACCTACAGGTTGTTAGTCTGCTAGCGTTCCACTAGACTGTATAGAATAGTCTGTGGTTGTCATTTATACTCTGCTAGATGACTGAATCATATTAAACATCGAGGCCTCTTATCATTTATTTCATCTTTCATCATCTATACCATCTACCCATCTTTATGATGGGTTTTATACAAAATAACATCCTATGTCCTCATGCAAACCCTAAAGCTTGGATCTAGGTTTCTCTGTTGTACATGCAATTCAATCTTCTTTCCTTGGATCTTAGAGGCACAAATGTCACTCCTCTAATGGTTTACAAACACCAAGAGCAAGAGAATGACTAATGAGAAGGAGCAGGAGCACCAAAAACGTCCTAGGGTTCTTTCAAAAGAGTTCACCATGTTTTTGGGGTCATATAGGTCTTTAGATAGTGAGGTCATTAGGGTTAGCAAACAAGGAAACCCTAATTTGACTGATTAGGCTCCAAGCAGCCCATGGACTCCCTTTAGAACACCCCGTGGACAAATTCCTTATGGGTTCCCATAGAATTCGTCCAACCTATGTTCCAAGGTGATCCATAGCCCAATTGCAATGTTCTTATAATTACAATTCCAGTCCCCTAAGTTTAATTAATGTCTTTTAGTCACAAAACTAATTCTTAATTAATTCTTGACTAATATTAATTAAACAATATGATTTCTCCTTTAATACATTATTCATATAATACATTAATAAATCATGATTAATCCTCTTTCTCCATAAATCATCCTATCAAGTTGCTTTGGTGAAGGCAACCCAAAAGGACCATGCATAATCGGGTCAAGTACATACCAAATATAGTTACGGGCTCAGACACTAATCCATCAGTCTCCCACTTGGATAAGTCTAGTAACTATAATGTAAGTACAATCCGATTAACAATCTTAGCTCTCAAAGATGTTGTCGAACTCTGATCTTATCAGCAACTTTTCCTTTAGATAAGGGATCATATATTCCTCCATTTTAGATATCATATGAACTGAGACATGGATTTTAATCATACTCTATGTTCATGTGTTTTTTCCCGATTTCCGATTTATGACGATTGACAACAGAATACAATTGAACACATCAACTTAGTCCTGGCTGGGCCAAGCGCTTAGGGTGTCAACACTAAATCATCGAGGGGCCCACAAATATCGCTTTTTTCCACTTTGGGTAAAAGGAACGGATAAACTTCAACTCGAATGCTCGCCTGTACCTACTCATCAAATCACACACAACAATATGTTTTATAACACCAAGTTACTAGTGCGTTTACATATTATCAATGTGCAACCGACTTGCAGAATACAACTCACACATCTCGGTTTCAAGAATACAAGATATTATCGTCTCACCAATCACTCGTGATAAAATCCATGAAGCGATCCAATTGAGCGTAGGTTTAATCCAATACTCTAATCTTATAGCAACACTCATGAACTCTGCAGCAAACTTATGCTATGTCTAAACACTTTAGTCAATCTACAGACGGATTCATGATAGTCTTCTTTCATACCTACTTCCAAAGTATGAGCAACTGTGGAGGGTTTGAATAATCTTATTATTCGGGAAATTAAAAATGCAAAGTGAAACACAAGAATAATACTAATCTTATATGGCCCCAAACTTTTGAGTATAAATAAAACACCTTTTATTTAATCACCATATTGATTACTTGTTATTTGTGTTTCGGGTAATCAACTTCTTACTTGAATTATAACAACAGTTGTCCCATGCACCAAGCATTCACACTATGTTTATCTATGGTCTTTACTTTGTGAAATAGATCAAATGAACACATCTCGAATGATTCTCATTTCAGAATTCCTAATCTTAATCAATTAGTGTAAGAATACAAATTCTCGCCACTACTAGAATATGTTAGATTCTAACATTTTATGCAACGGTCCTTTCATAATATCACAACGCCAAAGTCACAAAGACTTTGCCAATGAAATTACAAAGTGGTATATTGGAGATCGTTACAAGAAAATTCCATAGATGTGAAGTCTCACATTCAAAGTACATTCCTTTAAATATTATTCTTGCATAAAAGTTTCTAATCTAGACATAGATTCTCGATATCCAACTCCCAATATGGAAACATTTCCATATTTGCCATACAAAAACTCATTATTAATAGAATCATATCTAGTCATAATAATGTCATTATGGTCCATTCGTTACTATACTTCCAACTGCCCACAAGCGACCAATCCTTAGCGCACTTTAGATTGTCCTTGACAGTTGTTTAATTATTTTAGTCAAATCCGGTTCTATTCCCTTTTTTCCTCTAAATGCCCTAGGCATTTGGAAAATTTTAGAATGGTCGAATATTACAGCATATGTAATCGATCCTATACCGGAAGCGTATGGTATACGGTTCATAATGAAAACATGATACTTTACCAGTTTCTTGCTATAATATTGCCATAATATTTCTATTTGCCATGTTCTCAAAATGCGAACTATGAAGAAGGATGCCGTAATCATAATCGAACTTTGAGAATGCAGTTAATAAATATATCCTTGACTAAATTCAATTAAAATTTCTCGATCTAAGCTTTTAGATTGGAAACGAAGTATAACATTATTTCCCTTAATTATACCAAAAACTATTTTTTAACTCCTGCAACTTTGCAAGGTGAAACTTTTGTTTTTCTATAATTAATATTGCTAACTTGCAACACTTAAAATAATAATCATGCTCCCACTAACATGATAATTATCTCAATACCACCATAACATTTATGCTCCTACTAGATTTGACACGTATTCAGAAGATATTTGGACTTCTAGAAAACAATACTTATTGACTTCCAAAGTTCATATTTCTAATACAATATGCTTCGATAAACCTTTATCTAAGATTCTCAACCTCATACACCTTTCCTTAGATAGCTTATATGTGTGTCTAAACAATTTCAACACTTATAACAATAAGTCTTAAATGTTTAAACTAATTGCCAAATCTCACAATTCGAATTATGAAGAGGGATGTTGTAATCATAATCAAATTTGAGAATGCAATTTACATAATCACTATCTCCTTAAAATCTCTCTTAGTGAAAGCGTTTCCTCACAATCATTTTCATGAAGGAGAAGAACCTCATGACACTTAGATTTTATGGTACATGTGTTCCTATCCATGCGAATCTGTCACAACCATAATCATAAGATAATGTTTGTGACAAATTCAAACTCTTATGGAAAAAACTAATTCATACTTAATCTCATGCCATCAAGGGTCCCACCATTGTTTCCAATTTATTTAGCAGCTCACCTATGCCAGTCAATGTACTTGGATTGAACAAGGTGCTTGCCTTATGCAGTCTATTGAGAACTCGTAGAACTCATATGCATAATCAAATCAACTGGATTGGCACAGAAACAAGAATATGTCAACACGATAGGCTACAATCCTCAAGTCATATGCTAGTGTTTAATAGGTTTACTCTTGATTAGTTCTTGAAACTTTTCAAGATCATTTAGACTCCCACTAACCTCTTGACATACTAGATTCTCTTATCAAGAAACATTTATTGATAAAACAAATATTCTAGAATTAGTGTGTGTCTATATCAAGACAAACCACTACAGACAGTTGGTCTTAGTTGGTCTTTGTCTTCTCCAAGACATCACAACTTACTAATTTCAAACCTGCAAGAGTAAGAAAAACAATTTTCTACTTCACATTTGATGAGTGTGCTAGACCTTCTTAAGATGTGTCACTCAATTCACAATCTTGGAGTATGACTCTAAGACTTGATTTTTGTAACGAAATATGACTCATTCTTTTGATTTAACCACTTCAACAATTTTCGATTCCTCTTCTTAGCTATACTTGTGCACTAAGATGTCCTTAGATGATCAATTGTGATATGGTTCTTAATCATTAAGACGATCATAAAACCTGATACAAAGTACTCTCCCATCTTTTTCAGATTAGAGATACTTTTATCTTTCTGCCTTATTGATTCTTCTTATTCGTTCTGCCATTCATTGAAACATTTTCAGAATTACACTTAATCTTGAAAGTATAACCACATTTACTAGACCTTTAGTAAATCATTACGAATAATGTTATTATTATTTATGGTGGACTTGACTAGTGCACACCATTGTGTACTAGTTCCTTTAGTCCTTCACTTGACTCACATACTTATGTGAACAAGGAATTAGTCTTAATTACTTAAGTACCAAGATTTCCATACATCACACAATACAAGTTGTATGATTCCAAGTTTCTGTCCAATTGAAACTTGGGTGATAGGAATCTTTCCTTACTTAGAAAATTATGACACTACCATAAATAACATAACTAAGAATCACATCGATTTCAACATTGCTAATAATAGAAATACACAAAAATCAATTTTTTCATAGATGTCATTTCAAGGATAAATAAATAAGACAAAATCAAAATTTATTTTATTGCGGAAAAATTTGCCCTTACAACGCAACTCAATTGAAAATCTATGCTATTAAATTTTTTAGCAATCTATCCTAACTCTAAAGTAGCAGCTCAAAAATCCGATCTGTGAATCCATGCGATCGAAATTCATTTCTTCATTATCAGACTCAACTCACTTCTTCCTTTAAGCTTCCTTTCTTTTCTTCGATTCTACAAAACATCAAAAATGTAATCTTATCACATAATGTATCAAGAATCAAAAATAGGAACTTATAGAGTTAGTTAATGGATTTTACCTGAAGTAGAGTCATACGTCTTGACTCTCCCATCTCTTAGATCTCTCAGGTAAACAGGACAACTTCGTCTCCAATGCCCCTTCTCATGGAAATAAAAGAAACTTGACCTTTTTGGAACAACACATGGAACTACTTCAGAATTTGCCTTTCTCTTATGATCAAACTTTTCGACCATGGAATGCCTTTCGTTGCCATTGCCTATGTCCATGGAGGTAGATCTACCAATCAACTTTGCTTCTCCAATGCGCACAATCAATGCTAATTCAGCATCAACAAGCAAATAGGTGAGATCGATAAGGGTTACATCGTGGTCTATCATATAGTACTCTCTTAACAACTCACTATATGAGTCAGGAAGTGATTGAAGAACCCAGTCAACAGCCAACTTCTCACAGACAATGACTCCAAACATTCTTAACCTATCAATGTGTGACTTCATCTCTAAGACGTGTGCACACACTGACTTTCCTACTTCATGTTTACTTGCCAAAAGGGCTTCAGTGAGCTTGAACTTTTCAATCCTTTGAACTTTTGGGTTAGGGAGAAAAATAGGAGGAGGTGGAGGAAGTGAAGCATGATCTCTTGTTCCTCAATCGAATCGTGGAATATCATCTTCATGTGGAAAGCTTGATCCAATGGATTTGGGAAGACCATAGTTTTCATACTTTTACATATACAAAATGGGAGAAAATTCAAGTAAGTTGATTGATTGGGTCCTTAATAAAACACCCAAATGAGATATTAAGGCTAGGACCCATCACAATACTCTACAACTTGGGAGAGGGATACCGTAACCAAAATTGCAGAACATTTGAAGGTAAGTAAATGACGATTCACTAATTTTCCACCATGAAAAACGAAAAAGAGATTAAGTTTTAAATGTATTGAAAACTCCTAGATCCTTTGAGATTCATTGAACTTTTCAATGGCATGTTTAAATCTCGATATGCCCCTCGATTTGCGACTGGGATGCTGAGGATCACAAAATAGGATGTGAATAACCATGCAAACTTACATGGTGCCCCCAATGTTATAGTCACCTATTCGATGTGTCGGTTAACCACACACGCTCCATCGAACTATGACAAACATCAAGTCACCCTTCGCTACCATTGCTTAGAACCCATTTAATATGTCGGTTAACCACACACGCTCCACTAATGTCTTAGCAAGGGTATAAAGTGTAATTTCATGGAATTGCATCAATTCACTTTTTCCTAAAGTAACTAATGTTGGGAATTTTGTAAAAACATTTAGTTACTTTATAATTCATTATAATTTTAATGGAAATGGATTGCCAATCCTACCCGTTCGGATCACGACTCTCCACTAGTCAAGAGTACAGTGGGTAAGAGTGGATACCCAATGACGATCATTTTACAGGCCGCTTCCTTAAACACCCCTTATAGACCAGCTTCGTGAATGAGGTCTACTAACGGTAAGACTGACATTTAAGTTATACATATATAATATTAGACTTTTAATTTTATATATAGTATAAGGGTGTATATTACACTTTTAAAATGCAATGTGGTCTAATTTAACAAATTACACTTTTACTTTAATTAAATGTAAACCATATCATTATGGATTTTTTAACTCTCTTTTAATTATACACTTAATTAATTTAATAAAACCATAAGGGTGCAATTTGAATTTTTTCAAATAATTAGGGTTTTAGAATTTAACATTTTAAAATTAAAATTTTAATTAAAATTTAAATTCCAAAACTTGAGGGCAAGTTTTGAAACATTTCAAATCATTAGGGTTTAGAATTTAAATATTTCATAATTAAACTTTTAATCAAAACTTTAAATTCAAAAACTTGAGGGCAAGTTTTGAAACTTTTTAAAACTATCAAGATCAAATTACAAATAATTATAAATAATTAGATAATTGATAATTATCTAAATTTGACCTAATTCAATTTCTTATTAGATAATTCAAAAAAAATTAAAAATAATTAATATTTATCTTATAAAACAAGTAATTATCTTAATTTTGACAATTATCTTCTATTTTGGTAAGGATGATCACCAAATATTGCTAAAATTTGAATTTTATTGAAGAAAAAAGTTTTTGGTAATTATCCTTCAGTAAAAAAATAGAAAAATCTCGATTTTCCCTCTGTCTGACTCCCGGACTCTCTGAGTCACTTTCTGGACTCGCCGAGTTGGGATGACTCATCGAGTCCAGCAAGTAACTCCCCGAGTTGGGCTGACTCAAACCTTCGTGAACATACTTCCATTCCGTACTAGGACTGCATCATAGGGATGTAGGTCAAACCTTAGAGTGCACACTTCTATACTTTACATGAGCAATCGAACTACGTCTAGGTTCAACCATTCTCGCTTACAAATTCATTTTTCTTTCCGTGTAACAGAATCATGTCACCAAAGAAAAACAATCAACCCCTCGACCAAACACCAACTCTTCAGATTGATGCAGCTACCTTTCAAGCTGCAGTCTCGGCTGCCGTGTCAGCTATTCTGACCCACCTGAACGCTAACAACGCGAATATTAGCAGGATTGTTAACAACAATTCCAATCCAGGTAACAATCAAGTACCTCAACGAGCAACAAACTACCACGATACCCCGAGTCCCAAGACCAAGTGTAACAAACAGAAGGCTTGGGATAAATCTAAGGACAAATCGCTTCGAAGGGCGAACAAGAAACAACCACCAGTAACAACCTTCACAGCCACGACATCGGTACCTCCTACTACCATCCCTTCGGGTATCCCAATTATCCCTAACCCAGCCAGGCAATATGTTGGAAATATCCCAAAATGCATCAAATGCAGTTATCACCACCATGGACCTTGTGGGGAGATGCAGTGCTCAAACTGCAACAGAAAGGGGCACACCATACGTTACTTCAAGAGCCAAACAAGGCCGATCAACCAAGTGCCCAGCACCAGTGTAAACCAAGCTTGCTACGGTTGTGGCAAGGTAGGTCACTACAGAAAGAACTGCCCAGAGGCAGCAAATGCTGGCACAGACGGAAGTCTACTACCAACCACCGCCGCAGGAGAGACTACTCCGGAACCACATTAATGTAATTTAGGCGTTTCGTTGTAACAGACTTATGAACCATCCAAAACTAGTGCAACCAGAGTCTTATCTTTTGCGAGATCCCGTCCGTTAAGGGATGCTCGTGCTGCGTATACTTGTCTTTTGTAGTATACCTAGTTCGCAACAATAGTCTTGTAGTAAATCTTAAGTTCAGTAACTCTGTTAAAGGTTGCACTGTTGTGTTTTGGTCTGTAACGCCTTATGTTCAAATCTAATGTCTTTAGTTCCCATATAATTCTGACTTTATCATACGACTCGAGTAAATTCGATCCTCACAATACCAGCTTCATAAGTACATCTCTTTCTCAGTAAACGTCTTTTAGCGAAGCCGTTATATTAGAAGACCGAAGTACTCATGCATGGAGTACCTTATAGTTCTTTTCCTTTCCGAAGGAATCCCCGCAGTATCACTCGTGCAGTACGTCAAGTTCAATCCAAAGATTCATACGGTTGATCTATCACTAAAGAATCTATACATGAGAGTGATATATAATCAATGTTCTACAGGTTTAAAATTAATGATTCCAATTTAACTTCTTTTCCCTCGATGGGATGTGAGCTTAAGGAGGAATCAGTTATCTAACTACCTTTTCAATCTTAATTATATACGACTCGTATACACGAGATTGTGATCGTTGAACCATGTATGAATTCTAATATGAACTTTAGGATGGAGACTGCCCAAGGCTACGAGTAATTGCATTGGCATGTGAACAAACTTAAAACCCAGTAAGACTCTTATAACCAGATCGCCTTACAGTCTAAACACCTACGGAGATACAAGAATAGCCCGGACAACACAGCGAACTACTCAACAATAGAATTGGAAGACCAGGCTTCTCACCCTTGAGAGCTCCGGTCTTATTCTTCCAGAAGTCGAAGGATTGCATCATATGTACCTCGACGATCGGGTACTCCGTTAAGATTTCCTTTAGAAATCGTTATCTCTGCCTCGCATAGATGAGTTGATTTAGCAAACACAGGGAAAGAATTACTTTCAGAAATGGACCTGAGATCCGAATATCACCAGTTCGAGTGTTAGGGAAGGATGTCCTGAAGACTACCCTACGAACTCGATGCGGACACTTCGAGTCCGTAGTGATACCCCTCGGATAGGACCAATACGCCCATAGTATTCATGAGCTAAATGAGTAGGGTACGTCTTTCTTACTAGGATCAGTTCGTCATTTCTCCATGTAATGACTTACTTATCTACCCTCGTAATAAGAAGGAACCCATGGAAACTTTACCTTCAGAGGAACTTTCGGGAAGTTCTCTAAACACGAGTTTTGAAATTGAAGAGTCAGATTCCTAAGATACACTGTTAGGGATGTGGGAATTTTGAGTACTCTTTCAATTTGTCAAAACCGTTGAGAATTTGTCAACACCAGAAACGCCGACAGAAATTCGCCAAATTCTAGGTCGTGCATACCTACTATCGTAGTCCATTCAGAACTCCTCGCAAATTACAGAAACCCTTTTCGACTTTGACCCAGCAAGGGGTGGACCTTGACTGGGAAGTTAAGCAAGAGAAAGAACCTTTGGAATTCCAAGTGAGAGACCAAATCCTTTAGGAAGTCTCACTCTGGGAATGGCTTAATATGCTTCGTAAAGCGTGGAAAGCTAAATCCAATATAGTTAGGACCTCCGAGATTCTTACCAGAATCGGTCCTGTATCTCACAAACTAGACCTACTCCGCGAACTCAGTAACGTACATTTTACTCTTCGCGTCTTGAACTTGAAACAGTACCTTTCCGTTAGGACTCTCGTAAGCCCACTCGATGAGATCGAGATTAACAAGATCCTCGCCTTCGTATTAGAACCGTAGTGACCCTCGACCGAGAGGTCAAGCGGACGAAGCAACGCCGTCGCCCGTTAGTGAAGGTTCGTTGGAATACCAACCAAGGACCCGATTTCACTTGGGAGCGCGAGAAACAATCGACTAGGAAGTTTCCACCTCACGACTCGATCACTTCTACCTACTTCCTTACATAGATTCTAATTTCGGGACGAATTCCCTCTAACAGGGGGATGATGTGACAACCCGAAATTTCCATTCCGTACAAACCATATCAAGTCAATAGAAATTAGAACAGTTACAGTGAATTTCCAGACTTTTGGGCATAAGTTTGAGTATTTCAGGGTTTACACTTAAGGAGATATCAGGAGAGTGGATGCACTAGGGTTTTGTGCAACTCTGTTATTCCAAAACTCTATGATATTAGAGTTCATTTCGTGAATAAAATATTTTTCTGCCAAAAATCCCAGGACTATATATAGGATTCTGAACCATATTTATTCATTAGTTACATTTCCAACTAGAGAAAAGCTGAATTCTCTCTCACGGATCTTCGGGATTTCATCCCAAATCGTGAGTACTTATATCTAGTTGTATTATATAGCTTAGATTGTGCTTAATAACATCAAAATCAGATCAAAACCGCAAGATTTGAGAGTTTACCGCCCAAGAACACTTGGAGAGTAAACTCTTTTATAAGGGCCAAATGGTGCCTAGTCCTTACTTAAGCATTGAAACTAGTTTGGACTTGTACACTAATGAGTTTAGGGATAGAAAACAACCTTAAAACACCAACTAAATGGTGTTCACGGCCCAAGATCTTCTTGGACCGTGAACACTAAATTGAGGGCCAAAGAGTGCCTAATGTCCCTCCAAACTTTGGAACTAAACCTAGAGACTAACCATGGCTTGTTTAGGCATCAAAAACATTTAGAATCAAGGGATAAAATAGAGTTAACGGCCAAGGATGTTCTTGGGCCGTGAAGTCCATTTTAAGTTGTCAAAATGCCCTAAATGCCTTCATTAAGCCAAGAGACTAGCATAGCACATTACCTTGATGTGTCTAGGACCCAAAACAATCAAAATGCCACCACCCATAAGTGTTTACGGCCGCAAACACATGACCAAATGGTCCATGGGCCGTAAACTCAAGTTAGGGGTGTTTTGATGCCACAAACACTTCCTAAGGCTTAGGCTTGAATTTAGAATGCTTACTTATAACCTTTAGGACCCTCATAAACATAAAAGGCCATGCGTTTATGGTAGTAAACTCATAAGGGCCATGAAATCCTCAAAAACTCCATGGAAGGTGGTCTTTTTCATCCTAGGTTAGAGTTAATGTCCCTAAATCATTCCCTAGCCTTAAAACTTGCATTCCCACATGAGTAGCCATGAGTTTACGGCCGTAAACTCCCTTGGGCCGTGAACTCATGGTAGTAAACTCATGTGAGTGCCTTTATACCTTCCTATGTTGAATCACATGTGATTCCAACACTTGGTCAAGGTGTTTCCTAGTCACAGAAGGTGTTTCCTTTCATATAGATGTTATAAACACTATATTCATGTCAATATGTGTCCTTATATGTCATTTAGGACTTATTGTGTCTCGGGACTTCATTCGTGGAACTTCTCATCCCTACACGCATACCCGTTAAAACCACTCACAACAGGTGAGTTCATACCCCTTAATCAATGTTTTAAATGATTTTAAATGCTTTAAATGGGGGGGGGATACAGGTAGAAAAAAACACGTTATTAAATCAATTATATGTATTTATAACTATGTTTTTATTCAGCAAATTTCACATACTACAAAATGTGATGCATTAAATGGTTTTATATCTTAAAAATACCTTGATAGCAAAAATATTACGTTTGAAATGTTTATTAAAATGACATCAAGTCATTGTTAGTTATTGTTCAAAACTCTTAGATGTCTTACAAAACCATTTTGACCTTCTTAAACAAAACTATATCTATACACTTATGTTCTTTTATATGTATTGATGTTATAGTTTTCATCTTTCATTCAGTTTCCCACACTCTTGTGTAGCAAGGGTGTATAAACCTGTTTGGACAATCAATTACCTTCCAATTAACTATTATAGGGATAGTTAGGAGATACATAACATTATTCCTATTACAAGAAATTACATCAGAGTCAGTTCATTCATGAGTCTATACTATACATTACATGTTACACGAATACGCTTACATGAATACGCTTACATGAATACCATACATGCGTACCTTTACGTAGATACATTTTCCTGTATACACTTACATGGATACTTCTACCTCGATTCACTAGGATGATTTATTAGTACCTTCTGTGTAAATTATCCTGCCTATCCCAGTTCAACGGGATATCTAGACGGGATTAACCATTCTGAAACCCACCTGTTAGCACCAGTGGTTGATGAACATCTACGGATGCCTACGGTTATTTCTTATATTAGGGGTACCTTTACGGGACTAACCATTCCTTGGGCCTACTGTTCGCTACAGAGGTTGATGAACATCTACGTATGCCTACGGTTAATACTTATATTAGGAGTACCTTTACGGGACTAACCCTTCCTCCCACCTGCTGTAGCTGTAGAGGAAAATTGAACAATCTACGGATGTTCAAAGGTTATACATTTCGCAAATCGTGATGTCGTGTTAATCCTAATACAAAAGGATAACACTTACATGATTATATTTTTCCTATTACTTTATTTTGTGATACATTCACATAAACGATGAGTTAGACTGTGTACTGTTTGTAATAGTGAAAAAGAAGGAAAAACTATCATTATCATAGCAAAACATTCGGGTCTTGGTAGAAGACGATTATATTCTTTTCCCTATTTACTTTATTTTGTGATACATTCACATAAACGATGAGTTAGACTAAGTACTGTTTGTAATAGTCCCAAAAGAAGGAAAAACTATCATTATCATAGCAAAAAATTCGGGTCTTGGTAGAAGACGATTATATTCTTTTCCCTATTTACTTTATTTTGTGATACATTCACATAAACGATGAGTTAGACTAAGTACTGTTTGTAATAGTAAAAAAGAAGGAAAAACTATCATTATCATAACAAAACATTCGGGTCTTAGTAGAAGACTACATTTCACACTAGTAGGAAATATGGGATTTTCTAGGGTTTTTCATACTTATATCAACTGCTTCATTTAAAGATTTACATGGCATTCATAACAGCTTTCCAAAACAAGACAATGACACTTAAATACTTATGAATTCACCAGCTTTAGGCTGATACTCGCTTTCAAAATAACTTGTATTCTCAGGTCACCAGTTAGACAAGTACGATGGCCAGGCTTTGAGAAGACAGAGCACAGACAAGACTCGTCTTATTTTGATTATTCGTTTTATTGTTGTACATTATGAAAGAACACACATGTATTAAAACTTTACTTTTAATGCAATGGATGATGTTGATGCTTGTTTACTACATTACACTGTTATGATACTTCACATGACGTCCTCCACCCCGGAACGTTTCCGCCGTTCTTGGTTTTGGGTTGTGACAAAGTAGCTATGCACTCACTTGTTAAAGTGATTACTCCAAACTCAGGCAGTGCTTCACTTCTAAAAATTCAATTTTCCTTCAACGAAACCGAGTATCATTACCGCTAGATTTTAGTCTAGTATTTATTGTGACTATTTACGAGCGATATTGTTTTATCATTGTTAAACAATACTTTTCAACCACTGTGTGCAGATAGGGAGCAGACATGAAACACCGAAGGGCAGGACCATTTTGATATTATAGCACATCTGAAATCCAACAACCCTATACGACCCTTCAATTCCTATTCCCGTACCTCGATTAGTTATAAGATATTATAATAACACTTTGCATATTATATTTATAATACATATATTGTTTATAGGTTCATAATAATAATATTGAATTTAAACATAAGCTATACTTAAAGTAGGGTAAGGATAACTCACTCGCTAGGAGGCTTGCCTAGGAACCGGGATCTACGAGGGCAGAACTTTCTAGTTGAAAGCTCTTCTTCTCGGAGCCTTCTGGCACTGCGAGACTCGCGTCTATCACTTAGGAAGTACTAGGGAAGGGGAGGGATAGTTTTGGAGTGTTGAGAGAGAAAAAGGTGAATATGTGAAGAATTGAGGAGAACCTCACACTTATTTATATGAGATGGCCTCAGACTACATTGGTCTTACTCCTCAGGGTATGTTGCGCGTACGAGGGGCCAGTTGTCAGTCATCCGAAGTGAGGCCGTGGGGAGCGAGCATTGTCCAGATTAAGCCACGTCACCCTCCTCGCTTCAATCTATTCCCGACTTCTAAATTTGGTAATTTTCACATACAAGCTCCATTTTCTAAGTTCTTTATATCCACGCATAGGTGGTGATGTAATCTACAACTTTCATTTAGACTCTATCTGCTAATTTTGACTTTATTTTTAAAGTTATATTTTAATAGGCTTAGACAGCTACAGTCCGTTGAAAATTCATAACTTTGTCATACGACTTCCGTTTTCATCTTTCTTTGTATCGTTGGGTTTCTATTAACGACATCTTTGATTCTCATTTAGGTTGTGTCGGCTAAAAGTCGGTCGATCTAAAATTTGAATTCAGGGTTGTGCACTGCTATGCTAAATCTTAGAAAAATCATAACTTCCACATACGAAGTTAGAGTTGGACGTTCTTTTGTCACACTCTCGGTTTAATGTATACTACGAATTTCATTTAGATCACTAAGGATAAAAAGTGTTTTATCGCAAACTCACTTTTTATGATTCCAGGTGTCATGTTGGTTTTGCTGTAAAATTTTAACAAGTCATAACTTCTTTGTTATAAGTTGGATTTGAACGTTCCTTATATCCCCAAAATCCATGTTTCGACTACTTCAACTTTTTTCATAGATATTGGGTCTATCTATTATTTACACTTATTCTTATTATTCTTTTATTACATCGTTAATAGCAAGTACAATGCACATAAAATCACATAATTCACATAATAGTCAAATAATTCCTTTTCATTACTCCAAAATGGGTTACAATCATCGAACATAACTATTACATCATACTATTAATGTTTAGCCTAGAAATACAGGCCTTGCAATTCTCTCCTCCTTAGGATGATTCCGTCCCGGAATCATGCATCAACAAACATATGTGGATAACGACTCATCATGCCACTCTTGGTTTCCCAGGTGAGGTTTGGCCGGTTCGTATGTTTCCATTGCACAAGAACCAAGTCGACCATCTTGCGTCGCAACTTCTTTGTATTACGGTCAACAATTGCCTCAGGCTCTTCAGTTAGCCTCTTATTTTCATCCATCCTTAACTCTAAAAGTGGAATTATATCGGGAACTTCTCTTGTGAACATCCTCAAAGAACACACATGGAAAATGTTATGAATACCTTCTAGTTCTTCTGACAATTCCAAGTTGTAATCTTGGTTCCCAATCCTCTAAAGAACCTTGAATGGTCCAATAAACCTTGGACTCGCCTTTCCTTTCTTTCCAAATCGTATAAGTCGTTTCCATGGCAAGACTTTGAGGAATACCGAATCTCCAACTTCGAATGTCATCGGTTGGTGCTAGTTGTCAGCATAACTCTTTTGATGATCTTGAGCTTCCAACATTCTTTCTCTAATCACTTTTAGCTTTTTGGAATTCTGATGGACTATCTCGGGGCCTATAAACTACTTTCCTCCAGCCTCAAGCCAACAAGACGGCGTACGACACTTCTGTCCATACAAGGCTTGATAAGGTGCCATCTTAATGCTCAAATGGTAACTATTGTTGTAGGAAAACTATACCAGGGGTAAATTCTCATCCCAGTTACCTTGGAATTCTAGGGTACATGCTCTTAGCATATCTGTGGATGGTAGGTTCTACTTAAACACAAGTTCGTACCCATTTCCTTTTGTAAAATCCTCTAAAATCTTGACGTGAAACGACTATCACGATCTGATACAATCGCTAAAGGTATACCGTGAATTCTCACTACCTCCTTCACATAAGCATTTGCAAGCTTATCCATAGACCATCTCTCATTGGCTGCTATGAAGTGTGCACTCTTGGTAAATCGATCCACGACTACCGAAATCATGTCATGACCGTTCTTCGTCCTGGGCAGTTTAGTCACAAAATCCATGGTGATGTCTTCCCATTTACCCATGGGAATAGGTAAAGGTTCTAAACTCCCGTACAGTTTCTGATGTTGTTCTTTAACTCTTTCACATGTTACACACTCTGCCACATACTTTGTAATGTTGAGCTTCATTGTCGACCACCAGTAGTAAGGTTTAGGATCCCTATACATCTTAGTGTTGCCGGGATGAATCGAGTACATGATTTTGTGAGCTTCTTCCATCAAAATATCTCTCATTCCTCTCATCTTAGGTAACAAAATCCTATCTTGAATAACTTCAATCCTTGATTATTTGTATCAAATACAACTGTTTTGCGTACCGTTCTTCCTTTCGGTCATTTTTCTCCAAAGCTTCTTCCTGAGCTTTCTTGATGCTTTCCACGATCGTTGAGTCAAATTATATTCTTAACGCCCTTGACATTTTTTCTTTCCAAGTTTACTTTTCGACTTAGAGCATCAGCTACGAGATTTGCTTTACCAGGGTGGTAAAGTATCTCACAGTCGTAATCATTGAGCAACTCTATTCAATGTCATTGCCTCATATTCAATTATTTTTGATCAAAGAGATACTGGAGACTTTTATGATCAGTGAAGAGTTTTCACTTTGTTCCGTAAAGATAATGCCTCCATATCTTTAATGCAAATATTATCGTTGCCAACTCCAAATCATGAGTATGGTAGTTCTTCTCGTGATCTTTCAGTTGTTGAGATGCATATGCTATCAATTTATCTCTTTAGGTCAGAACACAACCTAACCCAACTCCAGATGCATCACTATAGACTGCAAAGTCTTCAACTCCGTCAGGTAAAAAAGAACGGGTGCTTCACACAACTTCTTCTTTAATTTATCGAATGCTTCTTCATGTTTCTCACTTGATGTATAGGTAGCTCCTTTATGGGTCAAATCTTTTAATGGAGTAGATATGGAACAAAATCCTTAGATAAACCTTCGGTAATATCTAGCTAATCCCAGAAGGATTCGAATCTCAATGAGGCTTTTTGGTTGTTCCCATTTCATCACAACTTCAATCTTTGTTGGGTCAACCATATTCCTTATTGGTTAACCACATGACCAAAGAATTGGACTTCACGAATCCCATCACATTTGGTGAACTTTGCATACAACTTCTCCTTCTTCAGAACTACTAATATTTCTCGCAGGTGCTTGCCATGCTCCTGCTGGCTTTTTGAGTAAATCAAAATGTTTTCTATGAACACTATCACAGATTTATCGAGGAATGGTTTACAAAACATGTTCATCAAATCCATAAATGTTGCTGGAGCATTGGTTAGTCCAAATTACATAACCAAGAAATCATAGTGTCCATATCTTATTCTGAATGCGGTCTTCTCAATATCTTGTTCTCTCATCTTTAGCCGATGATATCTGTAACGCCCGTGTTTCTAGGCTAGGCATTAATATCGACATAATGGTCCAGGTTAACCTTTGTAACTCATTTAGAAGAAATGAAAAGGAATTATGTGAATTTTATGTGAATTATGTGTTTTATGCCTAATTATTAGGGTTTAATTAATTAAAAATAAAAATAAGCGTCAAAATTAAAGTGTGATATAAGTCCGATATCTTTACATAAAGTTGTAGTGGTCGAAACAAGGATTTCGGGGATATAAGGAATGTCGAAATCCGAGTTATAACGAAGAAGTTATGACCTGTCGAAGTTTCGCGACAAAACCGGCACGGTGCTGAATGTCGTAAAAAGTGAGTTTTTGATAAACTACTTTTTAGCCTTAGTAATCTAAACGAAAGTCGTAGTATTCGTTAAACCGAGAAGTTCGATAAAAAGAACGCCCAAATCTGACTTCATATGAGGAAGTTATGATTTTTCGAAGTTTCAGCGTAGCAGTAGACAGCTAAAAACTCGAATTTTAGATTGAGCGATTTTTAGCCGACACAACCTAAACGAGAATTGAAGGTCTCGTCATTAGGAGCACAACGGTAAAAAGTCTGACGAAAACGGACGTCGGATGAAGAAGTTATGAATTTTTAACGGATTTCCTGTCCCGGTCTGTTAAAAATAATAATATAAAATTTAAAGTCAAAATTAGCCGACGAAGTCTAAACGGAAGTTGTAGATCGTAATTTTAGCTACGCGTGCATATAAAGAACGTAAAAAACGGAGCTCGTATGCGAAAGTTATGGATTTTAGAAGTTTTGGCGCGAAAACCGAGAAATTTCGCATAGTCACACTTTGCCACGTCACCCTCGCCTCGCATGTGACACGTGTCCTGCTGAGTCACTGAAGCTGCTGAGTCACGAAGCTGCTGAGTCATCCGAGCACATGTCCCTATCCGAAGTGGTCCAGTGAAGATCCGACGCGTGCCTTCTCCCTCGTGTCCGAGCCCTCGCAGAAGCCACGTGCTTCCCTCATCGGATCCGAACTTCGGTCCAATCACAGGCCGCCAGCAGCTCCTTCGCACGCGCAGCCCTCATGCGAGCCTCCCCCCTCTGCGAGCCTTCTCAGCCGTCGGATCAGAAGACTCCTGACCGTCCGATCAGAAGGTCTTCCCTATAAATAGAAGGCTGCGAGCCTTCCCGGGTAACTTTGGAAATTTGCCATTTTTCACCCCTTTCTCCATATTTTCTTCATCTTAACATCCCGCAAAGCCCCGGTATCGATTGTAAAGCCCGGAATACTCCACGAAGTGCCCGAGAAGCCCGGAAAATTTATCTTTTCGGTTTCGAAGCCCGACCTTTCGCAGAGCCCGGTTTCTTAATAAAACTCCCGGTTTTATTAAAAACGATCGTTTTAGGAAACGAATTGCTGCCCGATTATCATCAAATCAAGTGAGTGTATATTCACTTTCAATTTACACATAGATATGAAGTATTTACCTTAAAATACGTGTTACGTGTAAATATGTTAATTGTTTATTTGAGGTGACTGTTGTGTTGATATTCTATACAAGTTTTAAACTGTATATATATTTTTATCTACAAATATGTTGGGTAGAACATGGGTAGTTAGTTGGTGTGTGATAAAATAAAGTGATGAGAGGTATCGATGTTTAAGATGATCTAGTCATCTAACAGAGTATAGACAACGGCCACAGACTATTTTATATAGTCTAGTGGAACGTTAGTAGACTCGTAATCGGTACATATGTTTGAACTATATGTTCATAAAGTGTTCTTGAACTATATGTTCCTTAGGTGTTTTTGAACTATGTGTTCATCCGTTAATTCTTCTTTTTGACACTATTACGTGTCGGGGTACGGGAGCGTACGGGAGTACTTTATTAGTATTTTCCCTATGCTTTTATTTTGAAGAGATTTGGAGTCTTCGTTTCTTTTGTGAAGTGATCGGACGAGCTTCATGAGTCAGTGTTTTCCTTTCCGATGCCGGATAGGGGTGAGTCTGGGGGTTCAGACCACAGCCTAGGCATTAGTTAGTGTTTTCATTTCCGATGCCGGATAGGGGTGAGTCTGGGGGTTATATACCTCACGATATTCAGACCACAGCCTAGGCAAAGTTCGATGCTGGATAGGGTGCGTCTGGGGGTTATATACCTCACGATATTCAGACCACAGCCTAGGCATTGATAACTACCCCTGACTTAATTGTCTTGTGGTTCTTTCTTTTACGAACAAAGGTTCGTAGTTAAACTTAGTCCATTCATTCAATATCTTTATCGATCCTTGTTTACTGCTAGAGGATTTCTGAAGCAGTTTACTTAGTTAGTTGTTCATATCGATTCTTTAGGTTAGATCTAGTAAGATCACTGTATAAAGTTAGTATGTAGGAATCGATGTTGTTAGTTCCTGTTGAGTAAATCTTGGTGACGATGTGACGTCGTGCCGATTAGATAAATCTTGGCGACAATGTGACTTCGTGCCTATTTGACATAAATTGTTGAAGGAAAACAATGTTGTCACCCCGGTGTTTGTTTTATTTGACATAAATTGCTGAGAAAGCAATGTTGTCACCCCTAATGAAAATCCTTAGGCTAGGTTCCTTGTGATAGTTGTTTTAGGGACGTAACGTGAGGATAACGGGAATGGGTAATTGGGGTAATTTGGTTGACTGATTGATGTTTAAACATAATAAATTTATGTATTGTGGGTTGAAAACCCTATATGCTCACCAGGCTTCCAAGCCTGACCCACTCAGCTGTTTATATTACAGGTAGAGGACCCCGAGCATAGTCGGATGATGATGATGAGTGAATTTTGGATTATAGGCCAGTAGTTACAAATAATTGTCGTAAGGCTTATAATGTCTTGTTTATGCTTTTGATCTGTATTGGAACATGACATCCCGAGGTTTTGATATAAAAGGAAATGATATATTTCTTAATGAAAGATTTTGACAAACTTTTATCATATTTTGTTTTGGGGACCAACTCCGCAACATCTTTTATAAAGATTTCTCTGATTTGATTTTTAAAAAGCATAAATTAAATCGGTCTTTTCTGGCCGAGAAATTGGGGATGTCACAGTTGGTATCAGAGCATTAGTTTAAGCGAACTAAGAAATTGTAGAATTTCTAGACTTAAACTTAGAATGCTAAGTGATGATTGTGAGATGAGTGTCTACCATATTTTAGACACGAGCACTAATTTATTTTAGGGAAGATGCCTAAAATGCCCTTATGTGCTAAATGCTATGTGTTTGCCATGTGTTCCATTATTTGTACGGATCTATGGTCTGTTGCCGACCGGATCTGGAAACCTTATGTGTGTAGGATTCTAAACGTATGACTACGGTATTGGAACTAACATATAAACGTTTCGAAGACTTAACATCTAACAAAAATGAGGATCTAAATTCACCTAGGATTGGTGTATAGATCGAAATGCCGAGTACTCAAAGTGGGTTCGAAAGTGATAATCCACATCCTGAGCTAATCACGATGACTGGAGTGCAGGCAATGGTACGTACGATGTTAGGTGAACAGATGAAAGAAGTCCTAGTAGAGTCTAGGAAAATTTTATGATTAATTGGACACATTTTCATGTGTTAAATTGTTTTGTGATTTTAGGACTTGGGGACTGCGAGACAGTACTTGGGACGAGTATGAGTAGGTGTGAATAGTAGTAGAGATCTATACTACTGGAAGCACAGGACTCGCACTTGGATCAGGGAAAGTCACAAGGTTACCAAGAAGCTATTATTTGATTCCGTCTTGTTCTAGTATGTCGTTACCATCGTTTCGGTAATGACTAAGAAGATCATTGTTATTCCGACCTTAGAGGTCATATCAAATTGAGTCCGACTACGATGAGTTTATTATGTGGTTCAGAGAACCAAGTTCGATGTAACATTTGACTTAAGCCAGAAGATTGAAATGAAAGATGATCAAAGCGATCAATAGAAGTATCGCACTCATTGTTAAAGAAGTTGGTAGTTAGAAATGATACATTTTGAACGGTGATTGTATCGCATTAGAACATGAAGGAAGGTATAATTTGTTCTGAAATTGTCCCTAGGAGATCTGAGTCTAAGTAGTGCAGTATACAATGAGAGATCATTAGAACATGACCCATCGGTCTGTTACAATAAATACTTATTCCAAGAAGAAGGAGGAGTCCTCAATAAGGATTTATTTTGTAACTCGAAGGGTACAATTGAAATTCCTATGGAGATCTGAAGCTTTTTAGGATTAGCTGGATATTATCGCTGATTTATCCAAGGCTTTTCTTCGATCGCGACTCCATTGACGGCTTTGACCCACAAAGGAGCTGTCTATACTTGGAATGAGAAGCATTGGAAGCTTTGAGAAGTCAAAGAAGAAGTTGTGTGAAGCACCGATTCTTTCATTACCCAAAGGAGTTGATGACTTCACAGTTTATAGTGATGCCTCTGGAGTTGGGTTAGGATGTGTTCTGACCCAAATGGATAAGGTGATAGCATATTCATCGAGGCAATTGAAAGAGCATGAAAAGAACTACCCCACTCACGATTTGGAGTTGACAGCGGTAGTATTCGCCCTAAAGATATGGAGGCATTATCTTTATGGCACAAAGTGTAAACTTTTCACTGATCATAAGAGTCTTCAATATCTCTTTAATCAGAAGGAATTGAACATGAGGCAACAATGCTGGCCAGAGTTACTCAAGGATTACGACTGCGAGATACTTTA
The DNA here is from genome assembly GCF_051521515.1 of Lactuca serriola. NCBI lineage: Eukaryota > Viridiplantae > Streptophyta > Magnoliopsida > Asterales > Asteraceae > Lactuca > Lactuca serriola. The sequence continues at coordinate 357,072,213 of NC_136411.1, forward strand.
CCACCCTGGTAAAGCAAATGTGGTTGCTGATGCTCTCAGTCGGAAGGTAAACCTTGAAAAGTAAAGGCCAAGAGCGTTGAGAATTGAAGTTGTCTCGACAATTGTGGAAAGTATAAAGAAAGCTCAAGAGGAAGCTTTAGAGAAAAATGACCGAAAGGAAGCACGTTTGGGCAAAACGTTAGTATTCGGTACAAACAACCAAGAGTTGAAGGTATTCCAAGATAGGATTTGGGTACCTAAGACGGACGGAGTAAGAGATCTTCTGATGGAAGAAGCTCACAAGACCATGTACTCGATTCATCCCAGCAGTAGAAAAATGTATAGGGATTTAAAACCCTATTATTGGTGGCTGACGATGAAGCTCGATGTTGCTAGGTATGTGGCCAAGTGTGTAACTTGTGCTAGGGTTAAGGCACAACATCAGGAACCGTATGGGAGTTTAGAACCTTTACCCGTACCCATGGGTAAATGGGAGGACGTCACCATAGATTTTGTGACTAAACTGCCCAGAACAAGGAATGGTCACGACATGATTTGGGTAGTCGTTGATCGCTTCACTAAGAGTGTGCATTTCATAGCAGCCATCGAGAAATGGTCTATGGATAAACTCGTGAATTCTTATGTGAAGGAAGGGTGAGGCTTCACGGTGTTTTGTTAACGATTGTATCCGATCGTGACAGCCGTTATACCTCAATGTTTTGGAGGAGTCTATAAGAGGAAAAGCAGTTTATGGGACTTGAAATAGTCCATTAGATTGCTGAAAAGTTATAAGTGATTAGGAAAAAAAAGATATTAGCTGCTCAAAAGAGCTATGCTAACAAGAAAAGACAACCGATATCATTCGAAGTTGGAGATTCGGTTTCACTTAAAGTCTCGTCGTGGAAGGGACTTATAAGATTTGGTAGAAGGGGAAAGTTGAGTCCAAGGTTTATTGGACCATTTAAAGTTCTTCAGAGAATCCGGAATCAAGCTTACAAGCTAGAATTACCGAAAGAACTAGAGAGTATTCATAACACATTTCATGTGTGTTATTTGAAAAAGTTCACGGGAGGTGTGCCCGACATAATTCCCATTTCTAAATTAAGGTTGGATGAGAATAAGAGGTTAATTGGAGAACCTAACGCAATCGTTAACCGTAAGACTAAGAAGTTGTAACATAATATAGTCGATTTAGTGCCTGTACGTTGGAAACATATAAATGGGCCAAATCCCACCTGGGAAACGGAGAGTGACATAGTGAGTCGCTACCCGTAGTTGTTTGTCGTTGTGTGATTCCGGGGACGGAATCATCCTAAGGGGGAGAGAGTTGTAACGCCCGTGTTTCTAGGCTAGGCATTAATATCGACATAATGGTCCAGGTTAACCTTTGTAACTCATTTAGAAGAAATGAAAAGGAATTATGTGAATTTTATGTGAATTATGTGTTTTATGCCTAATTATTAGGGTTTAATTAATTAAAAATAAAAATAAGCGTCAAAATTAAAGTGTGATATAAGTCCGATATCTTTACATAAAGTTGTAGTGGTCGAAACAAGGATTTCGGGGATATAAGGAATGTCGAAATCCGAGTTATAACGAAGAAGTTATGACCTGTCGAAGTTTCGCGACAAAACCGGCACGGTGCTGAATGTCGTAAAAAGTGAGTTTTTGATAAACTACTTTTTAGCCTTAGTAATCTAAACGAAAGTCGTAGTATTCGTTAAACCGAGAAGTTCGATAAAAAGAACGCCCAAATCTGACTTCATATGAGGAAGTTATGATTTTTCGAAGTTTCAGCGTAGCAGTAGACAGCTAAAAACTCGAATTTTAGATTGAGCGATTTTTAGCCGACACAACCTAAACGAGAATTGAAGGTCTCGTCATTAGGAGCACAACGGTAAAAAGTCTGACGAAAACGGACGTCGGATGAAGAAGTTATGAATTTTTAACGAATTTCCTGTCCCGGTCTGTTAAAAATAATAATATAAAATTTAAAGTCAAAATTAGCTGACAAAGTCTAAACGGAAGTTGTAGATCGTAATTTTAGCTACGCGTGCATATAAAGAACGTAAAAAACGGAGCTCGTATGCGAAAGTTATGGATTTTAGAAGTTTTGGCGCGAAAACCGAGAAATTTCGCATAGTCACACTTTGCCACGTCACCCTCGCCTCGCATGTGACACGTGTCCTGCTGAGTCACTGAAGCTGCTGAGTCACGAAGCTGCTGAGTCATCCGAGCACATGTCCCTATCCGAAGTGGTCCAGTGAAGATCCGACGCGTGCCTTCTCCCTCGTGTCCGAGCCCTCGCAGAAGCCACGTGCTTCCCTCATCGGATCCGAACTTCGGTCCAATCACAGGCCGCCAGCAGCTCCTTCGCACGCGCAGCCCTCATGCGAGCCTCCCCCCTCTGCGAGCCTTCTCAGCCGTCGGATCAGAAGACTCCTGACCGTCCGATCAGAAGGTCTTCCCTATAAATAGAAGGCTGCGAGCCTTCCCGGGTAACTTTGGAAATTTGCCATTTTTCACCCCTTTCTCCATATTTTCTTCATCTTAACATCCCGCAAAGCCCCGGTATCGATTGTAAAGCCCGGAATACTCCACGAAGTGCCCGAGAAGCCCGGAAAATTTATCTTTTCGGTTTCGAAGCCCGACCTTTCGCAGAGCCCGGTTTCTTAATAAAACTCCCGGTTTTATTAAAAACGATCGTTTTAGGAAACGAATTGCTGCCCGATTATCATCAAATCAAGTGAGTGTATATTCACTTTCAATTTACACATAGATATGAAGTATTTACCTTAAAATACGTGTTACGTGTAAATATGTTAATTGTTTATTTGAGGTGACTGTTGTGTTGATATTCTATACAAGTTTTAAACTGTATATATATTTTTATCTACAAATATGTTGGGTAGAACATGGGTAGTTAGTTGGTGTGTGATAAAATAAAGTGATGAGAGGTATCGATGTTTAAGATGATCTAGTCATCTAACAGAGTATAGACAACGGCCACAGACTATTTTATATAGTCTAGTGGAACGTTAGTAGACTCGTAATCGGTACATATGTTTGAACTATATGTTCATAAAGTGTTCTTGAACTATATGTTCCTTAGGTGTTTTTGAACTATGTGTTCATCCGTTAATTCTTCTTTTTGACACTATTACGTGTCGGGGTACGGGAGCGTACGGGAGTACTTTATTAGTATTTTCCCTATGCTTTTATTTTGAAGAGATTTGGAGTCTTCGTTTCTTTTGTGAAGTGATCGGACGAGCTTCATGAGTCAGTGTTTTCCTTTCCGATGCCGGATAGGGGTGAGTCTGGGGGTTCAGACCACAGCCTAGGCATTAGTTAGTGTTTTCATTTCCGATGCCGGATAGGGGTGAGTCTGGGGGTTATATACCTCACGATATTCAGACCACAGCCTAGGCAAAGTTCGATGCTGGATAGGGTGCGTCTGGGGGTTATATACCTCACGATATTCAGACCACAGCCTAGGCATTGATAACTACCCCTGACTTAATTGTCTTGTGGTTCTTTCTTTTACGAACAAAGGTTCGTAGTTAAACTTAGTCCATTCATTCAATATCTTTATCGATCCTTGTTTACTGCTAGAGGATTTCTGAAGCAGTTTACTTAGTTAGTTGTTCATATCGATTCTTTAGGTTAGATCTAGTAAGATCACTGTATAAAGTTAGTATGTAGGAATCGATGTTGTTAGTTCCTGTTGAGTAAATCTTGGTGACGATGTGACGTCGTGCCGATTAGATAAATCTTGGCGACAATGTGACTTCGTGCCTATTTGACATAAATTGTTGAAGGAAAACAATGTTGTCACCCCGGTGTTTGTTTTATTTGACATAAATTGCTGAGAAAGCAATGTTGTCACCCCTAATGAAAATCCTTAGGCTAGGTTCCTTGTGATAGTTGTTTTAGGGACGTAACGTGAGGATAACGGGAATGGGTAATTGGGGTAATTTGGTTGACTGATTGATGTTTAAACATAATAAATTTATGTATTGTGGGTTGAAAACCCTATATGCTCACCAGGCTTCCAAGCCTGACCCACTCAGCTGTTTATATTACAGGTAGAGGACCCCGAGCATAGTCGGATGATGATGATGAGTGAATTTTGGATTATAGGCCAGTAGTTACAAATAATTGTCGTAAGGCTTATAATGTCTTGTTTATGCTTTTGATCTGTATTGGAACATGACATCCCGAGGTTTTGATATAAAAGGAAATGATATATTTCTTAATGAAAGATTTTGACAAACTTTTATCATATTTTGTTTTGGGGACCAACTCCGCAACATCTTTTATAAAGATTTCTCTGATTTGATTTTTAAAAAGCATAAATTAAATCGGTCTTTTCTGGCCGAGAAATTGGGGATGTCACAATATCCTAACCTGAGATCGATCTTTGAGAAATAGCTCGAACCCTATAGCTGATCGAACAGGTCATCAATCCTTGGCAATGGGTACTTGTTCTTTACCGTTTCCTTGTTCAGCTCTCTATAGTCTATGCACATCCTCATGCTTCCATCCTTCTTCTTTACAAATAACATCGGAGCTCCCCACGGTGATGCACTATGTCTAATGAAACCGTTTTCCAACAACTCCTGAATTTGCATCATAAGCTCCTTCATCTCTATCGGTGCTAACCGGTATGGTGCTTTTGCTATTGGTGCTGATCCTAACAACAAGTCTATTCGAAACTTTACTTGTTTATCAGGGGGGAAATCTAGGAAGATCTTCGGGAAAGACTTCCGGGTAGTCACACACCATTGGTATTCTTTGTATCTCCTTCTTTTCCTTCTTTGTATCTATCATAAATGCCAAGTATGATGTGCATCCTTTAGACAAACATTTTCTGGCCTTCATTAGGGAAATGATTCTAGAATTCACTCAATGTTTGTTCCTGTACACCATAAATGACTCTTTTATAGGTGGGTTTACTCTCACCATCTTCTTCCTGCATAGTATCTCGACATCGTTTGCACTAAGGCAATCCATTCCCAGCACGATGTTGAAACTGTTCAAGTCAATGGGAAACAACTCTTCGTGGAATTTATTCCCGCTCAATTTGATGATGATGTTTTTAATTCGATCGCTAACAGGTATGAATTTGCCAATGATAACTTCTAAAACTAGAGCATTATCAAGTTTATCTATAGGCAATGCTGGTCTTCCACCAAATTTGTGCGATATAAAGGAGTAATTCACTCCCAAATCAAACAATATATTGGCAGGAAATCCATTTACAAGAAAGGTACCTGAAGCGACATCTTCTTTATCCCTTGCTGCTTCCAGGGTCAGCTGGAATGCTCTTGCCCTGGCCTTGGCGGAACATTAGGCCTTGCTGCCTTTTTCTTCTTTGGGAAATCCTTAGCAATATGCTCTTTTTCATTGCACCCATAACATACCCTCTTACTAGCTGTACACTCAATGGTGTAATGCCCAGTCTTCCCACACTTGTAACAAGTACCTCCTCGCTACATTTTCCAGTGTGATTCTTTTTGCACTTCTCACACTACTTCACTTCACCTCCTCCTCCATATTTCTTGGAACCATACTTCATGAATTTGATCTTCTTGTTGGACCATGATGATCCTTGAAACTTCTTGTTTTCGCCAACTTCAACCTTGTTGGTGGTACTCTTGATCATCTCTTTAACAGATTTAGCAGCCCAAATGGCCGCCTCAAAAGTAGGTGCCTGGCGTACTGGCACAACATACTACTATGATAGTCCCTTTTTATACTTATCGATTTTCGTTAGCTCTTTGGGGAAAATGCGTAAAGCAAACTCCATCTTTTCTATAAAGGAATTGTTATACTCGTCAATGGACATACTTCCCTTCTTCAGTGTCAGAAACCGATTCTCTTGTTCCAGCATATTTTGGGTTGAGCAGAACTTGAACTTGAAGTGTACCAAAAAATCTGCCCATGTCAGTTGTAGCGGCTCATTGGGGCTTAGGGTCTTCCCTAAAGTGTTACACCAGCGAACAGTGCCATGCTTAAACTGACGCACTATAAAAGTGGTTTGTAGCTTGCCCTTGTAACCACATGTAATGAAAGCTAGCTCTATCTCAGAGATCCAGCCCATAACTCCGATTGAATCTTATTTCTTAGTAAAATTTGATGGTTTCCAAGTCATGAAGTCTTTGTACCTACATCCATTTATTTTAATCCCTTCTTCTTGGTTATTTCTCATAACCACTGCTGGTTCATCTTGGCCAACGGTTCTACTATAGTTTCCTTCTTCTGACTGACCTTCATTCAGTTTAGGTTGTTCAATAGGCATAGTAGGTTCATCCCAATTCTGTTGAAGTAGACGCCTTGTCTCTTCCATCTGATGATCCATCATTATTTGAGTCATTTCTTATACTCCTGCCATACTGATTGGCTTGGGTGCAGCCGTTACTTTTGGTGCACGCTCAATCACAGGTTGCTAATTAGCATTTCCATTAGCGTTTCCGAATCCGCTTTGGGTTCTTGCCATGTTGATCTATACACCAAAGTATGTGAATTTAGATCTTTATTTACGATATACGTTTAATCCTCCTTGTTACTCCGAAAAGTTACACTACAGTTCTAATATCGTAGTCGAACATTTTGAAATTTGAACACATAAAGTTTCTAGATCTAGTTGTCAACAGACCATAGATCTGATCAAATAATAGCATATAAGGCATATTTATAGCTATAACATAAATCATTTATCACATAAAAGCAATTTAGGCATCTTTCCAAAAATAAGCTAGTGCTGGTGTCTAAAATATAGCGGACACTCATATCACAATCATTGCTTAGCATTCTAAGTTTAAGTCTAGAAATCCTACAAATTCCTAGTTCGCTTAAACTAATGCTCTGATACCGATTGTGATATCCCCAATTTCACGGCTAGAAAAGACCGATTTTTTTATGCTTTATTTGAAAATCAAAGTATAATATTGAAGAAATATGTTGCAAAATTTGTTCCTAAAAATATGATAAGTAAATTATCAAAGCATTTCCAGAGAAATGTATTTTCATTATATTAAAACCTCAGAATGTCATTGTCAATAGAGATCAAAAACATAGACAGAAACAACATAGGCCTTACAACATATATTATTCTAGTGGCCTATAATCCGTTGATCTCTCATCCAATCATCACTCATGTGCTCTCTTGCCACTACCTGTATACAAGAGACTGATTGTGTCAGGCTTGGGGAGCTTGGTGAGCACATAGGTTTTTCAATCCACAATAATTAAGTTTATTAATTTCATCAAACCAAACAACCCGATTACCCATTCCTATTATCCTCACTTTCTGTCCTTAAATCATCTAAAGTAAGGGACCTAGCCTAAGGATTTTAATCGGGATGACAACACTTCTTAGGGGATTCCTTCGAAATACATGTCAAATAAGGCAAGCATGAGGGGGATGGAGTACACCTGGTGAACACTTAGTTCAAAAACACTTACAGGTTGCAAGCCTGCTAGCATTCTATTGGACTGTCTAGAATAGTTTGTTGTCGTCATCTACACTCCGCTAGATGATTAGATCATCTTAAAAATCGAGGCCTCTCATCATTTATTTCATATTTCATCATCTATATAAATGTACCAATCTTTACCTATCATGATTTATAGGTATAAAATACATATACATTTTAAATTAAATAAAACATGTATATTTTGTTCATTCAACATAAATATCAAGTACACAGATAATATGAACACATAGCACATAATTTATATTAAATACTTAATATTTATGTGTAAGATGAAAGTAATTATGCACTCACTTGTTAAAGTGATGATTCCAAACTCGGGTAACGCTTCGCTTCTAACAATTCTATTTTCCTTCGACGAAACCTAATATCATTACCGCTAGATTTTAGTATAAAATTTATTGCAACTATTTACGAGAGATATTGTTTTATAAGTGTTAAACAATACTTTTCAACCACTACGTACAAACAGGGCCAGACATGAAACACCGGAGGGCAAGACCATTTTGGCATTGTAGCACTTCTGAAATCCAACAACCCTAAGCGACCCTTCAAACCAGATTCCCCGTACCGCGAGTAGCTAAAAGATATTATAATAACACTTTGTATATTATATTTTAGGGTTTAGGTCATTTTTGTTCACTTAACTTTTGGTTTTGTGCTCGTTTGGTCACTTGACTCTTTTTAAGGTTTAAAAGGTCATTGAGTTTTTGTTTCTAGCTCATTTAGACAACTAACTTTTGGTTTGGCTACTTAACTTTTGGATTTGTGCTTATTTAGTCACCTAAGTTTGAAAATTATGCTCATTTAGTCACTAAACTTTTAAAATAAATCTATAAAAAAAGAGTACAATTTTAAAAGTTAAGTGACTAAATGAGAACAAATCCAAAAGTTAAGTGACCAAACCAAAAGTTAGGTGACAAAATGAACACAAAGCCAAGAATTTAGCGACCTTTTAAAACTTCAAATGAGTTAAGTGACCAAATGAAGACAAATTTAAAATTTAAGTGACCAAAAATGACCTAACCCTATATTTTATAATACATATATTGTTTATAGGTTCATAATAACGATAATGAATTTAAACATAAGGTATACTTAAAGTAGGGTAAGCATAACTCACTCACTAGGGGGTATGGCTAGGAACCAGGCTCTTCTTATTGGAGCCTTCTGGCACTCTGGGACTTGCCTCTAGCACTTAGTAAGTACTTGGGAAGGGGAGGGATAGTTTTGGAGTGTTTAGAGAAAAAGAAGGGTGAAGGTGTAAGGAATTGAGCAGAACCTCATACATATTTATAGGCAGCTGTCAGTCATCCTAAGTGAGGTCGTGGGGAGCAAACAATGGTCCAGATTAAGCCATGTCACCCTCCTCGCATCAGCCTGTTCTCAACTTCTAAATTCTGTAACTTTTACATAAGAGCTCCATTTTCAAAGTTCTTTATATCAGCACATAGGTGACGACGCAATCTACAACTCGTTTACACTCCGTTGGCTAATTTTGATTCTATTTTTAAAGTTATATTTTAACAGGCTTAGACAGGTAAACTCTGTTAAAAATTCTTTACTTTGTCATCCAACGTCCGTTTTCGTCTGTCTTTATATAGTTGAGTACCTATTAACGATATCTTCAATTCTCATTTAGGTTGTGTTGGCTAAAAGTTGGTCGATCAAAAATTCGAATTCCGGGCTATCCACTACTATGCTAAATCATAGAAAAATCATAACTTCCTCATACGAAGTCAGATTTGGACGTTCTTTTTATGCATGCTCTCGGTTTAACGTGTACTACGACTTTCATTTAGATCGCTAAGGGTAAAAAGTATTTTATCGTAAACTTACTTTTTATGATTCTCGGCGTCGTGCTGGTTTTGCCGCAATACTTCGACAGAGCATAACTTCTTCGTTATAAGTCAGATTTTAGCGTTCCTTATATCCCCGAAATCCTTGTTATGACTACTTCAACTTTCTTCATAGATATTGGGTCCATCTATTATTTTATTTTTGACGCTTATTTTTATTATTATTTTAGTACATTGTTAATAGCAAGTATAATGCACATAAGATCACATAATTCACATAATATTCAAATAATTCCTCTTCATTACTTCAAAATAGGTTACAATTTTTGACCATAGCTATTACATCTGAAGGGTCTTTGTTGCATGAAATAGATAGTTTTTCATAAAAAAGGCACCGGAAGCTTTAAAATTTTCTTACAAATCTCAAGTGAAGCAACAAACCAAACCATCAAGGATCCTTAAAAGAGGTTAGATTGATATTATAACAACCATAGGGTGCTTAGAAATTACAACCTTTGTAGCCTTTGGACCCTTTGGATTTTGGGTGTTGAAGTAGATGGCAAGAACAATGCGCTTGATCTTCTCTACAAGTAATCCACTAACAAGAGTAAGGTACCAAAATTGCTAGATTTCTTCTTGTACAACTTTATTATGGTAGTCTTAAGCGCTTAAACAGTTAAGCTCTAAAAGAAAGGCCCAAAGTAAACACCAAAAGTGTAACAGCCCGGAATTTCAGGTATCTTTATTGACTTGATTATTTTGTGTTTTGAGTGAGGACTCGGCGAGTTGGAGCTCAGACTCGCCGAGTAGGGTCGCGATTCTGGACGTGGGATTCGTTTGGACTCGGCGAGTCCAGGATATGGACTCGGCAAGTCTACGCTGTTTAATGAAACCCTAATTTCTCGGCTTTGGGACCTATTTAAAGGGCCTTATGGCCGTCATTTGTGCTCACCAGTCCCTTGAGTGAAACCCTAATCGAGTGTGAGCGTTTGGAGCATAGAAGGAGGCTATTATTGATCTTGGAGGTGTCATTTTGCAAGGAAAGAGGAAATCAGCCAAGGGGAAAGCAAGAGGAGCCATCTTCTGAGGATTTGGAGTCCAGAGCATCTCTATTGGGGTAATAATTCGAGCTATTCTTTTCTATGTTGATGTTTTCATTGATTTAGGGTTTATTGAACCCATTTGTGGCTTGATCTTGTGCTCCCTTGGACCCCTAAGAGATTTAGACTATAGATCTGGACCCCTAAAGGTCCAGAGTGTCCCTTTGCCCAAGCTTTTTGGGAATGAATGGAAGTTTTGAGTTGGAACCCTTATGCTTTAGATCAAAATGTTCATTATAAGCCATGGGGTGTGTTTTGGACACCAAGATAGGGACTTTACGTGGTGAATCAGTCTTGAAAGACTAGATCTATGAATTGATGGAGTAGATCTGACCTTAGAAACGAGTTTGAGTAATTGCATGGCATGGACTCGCCGAGTCCGATGAGCAGACTCGGCGAGGTGCTTGAAGATTGCCTTAGATCGGCCAGTGAGTGATCCAGTCGAGTCACGGGTTGACTCAGTGAATCAGGTCGAGTTAGATAGGGTCGACAGGTGGTCTGAGTCGAGTTGGGACTCGCCGAGTTGTTCTTGAGACTCGGCGAGTTGAGTCGGGGTGGCCCCGCGACTCTTCCAGGTGGAACTCGTCGAGTCAGGGGAAGTACTCGACGAGTAAGAAGGGAATCCTATGGAGTTGGCGGATACGTCTAGACTCGCCGAGTTGCCCTTGTGCACTCGCCGAGTTCGGTCAAGTTGACCGTTGACCGATTGACCAGAGTTGACCTATGTTTGGCTTCTTAGGAATAGTCAAACTTAGAAGATAAAAGTGTTAATAAGAGATGTATGATGTTATAGGGAGATTGTAGCTCGGCGGATCAAGCACGAGTGACTTCGGGATTTGCTAGCTTTTGATATTCACGAGGTGAGTCTTCTCACTATACTGTACCCGGAAGGGTTTGACTGTGTGACCGGAAGGTCGGATGTAATATGTGATATATGTGCTATATGTGGTAAGTTAATATGCGTGATATGTATGTTTATGTGGGCCGGAAGGCAATATGTTTATGTGGGCCGGAAGGCGATTATGTTATGGGCCGGAAGGCGTTGTGTTGTGGCCCGGAAGGTCGGCGTGGGTAGGACCGGAAGGTTTACCCAGCAGGGACGGAAGTCCCCTGAGACACAGGGACCGGAAGGTCAGGGCCTGGAAAGGCGTATGTATGTAATTTGTATATTGGGGAACTCACTAAGCATTTATGCTTACAGTCGTTGTGTATGTGTTTCAAGTTCTAGCGACGACCGTGGGAAGGCGCCGGCGTGATCTGTACACACTGATAGATGTTTTGTGATCTTGGGATTCATATGATTTGTATTCTGACATGACACTTGGAATGTTTATGCCTTGTTTTGAATGAAAATACTTTATTTTGAAATGAAAAAAAAAAAAAAATTGTTTGAAAAATTACGTTGTTACAATTTGGTATCAGAGCCTTGGTTTGAGGGATTCGGGTGCACCTTCGGGCGTAACTGAACTCAAACCGAGGATTTGAGGAAAACTTTTAAATAAAGGCATAAACTTTTATAAATGATTTTGTGGTAAGCAAGAATGAAGCAGTGTGTACGATCAGTCAGCGCCCGAACGGTAAAGATCCCCAAAATACCTTACAATGTTATGTTAAGAGCTAAGATATGATATGAATTGTTATGCATGCTACAAGACTAGGTATTCATGATAGGACTAAAGTGGCCTGATTTGTGATGCCTTAGTCTAGGGAGGATTTGCCGATATGAGATGCTTTGATAGCGTGCGGGTAGATAGTGCATAACAAAAGTAGAGTACTCACTATCCGGGGTTTGGGGAGGAAGACTTGGGATGAATGCTGATGCGGTGTGGTCGGTAGTATTGGGCCCGTACTACCGAAGACACCGGGTCAGGGGGAAGCCCAAGTAAGAATCCCTAGATATCGGAGATTGAGTAGGGTTGCGTTATCGAGTGCGATTATACTCGATGAAGTCTCTGATAGTTTTATGTTGTATTTCAGAGACATCATGGTTGGATCATGCCACAGACCGAGTGCGAGCGGTGTGAGTGACGAGGAGATTCGTCGGATGATTCATGAGGAGGTGGCTGCAGCGATCCGGGCTGAGATTCCGGAGATGTTTGGGTCTATTAAGACCACCTTGATGGAGACTTTTGATGAGCGGTATGCCGCATTGACTGAGGCTGCCGCCGCTACAGCTACCGCAGCTGTGGCCGCTGCCAGGCCACAGGGGGGTGACTCGTTGCTGTTTCGGGAGTTCAGCAACACGAAGCCACCTGAGTTTGATGGGACGCAGGATCCGATTGCTGCGATGAGGTGGGTCGCTGATATTGAGGGGTGCTTCTACACTTGTTCTTGTCCGGAGCATCTGAGGGTACGGTTCGCTTTGAACCAGCTCCGTCTGGGGGCGAAGGATTGGTGGAAGTTCGTGACGGCGAACTTCACTTTGGCAGAGATTTCAGCAGTGACATGGGAGAGGTTTACCTCTATGTTCAGAGACAAGTACGTTCCCCCGGTGGAGAGGGAACAATTGGTTCAGGAGTTCTTGACCCTCAAACAGGGTACTGATTCGGTCGCGGTGATCACGTGGAAGTTTCATGAGCGGGCGATGTTTTGCCCCGAGCTGGTGTCCACAGAGCAGGCTCGAATGAGCCGGTACTTGGGTGTTTTGAGGAGGGATATCCGGGAGTTTGTGTCAAACTCCACCTATCATACCTTTGCTGAGCTTCAGGCGAATGCCAGGAAGCGCGAGATCGAGTTGGAGACCCAGGCCAGGGAGGAGGCCGAGTCTCAGCGGGTGGACCGGCGGCCGGCTCAGTCTCAGCCGGCAGCCAAGCGGACTAAGTCCGCCGATTCGAGGACGGGAGGTCCGAAGGGCCGCACTTGCGGAAAGTGCGGCAAGAGTCACGAGGGGACATGTCGATCTGGTGCTTGCTACAAGTGTGGCAAGGAGGGGCACATCGCTAGGGATTGCCCCAAGGGGTTCACGGTTTGCTTTCATTGCAACCAGACCGGCCATCGGAAGGCCGAGTGCCCTCAGCTTCTTCAGGGATCTGCATCTGCTGCCAGGGTTTCTGAGACCCGACCGGTGAAGGTCAAGGCCCCGAGGGCTCGTGGGAGAGCCTTTCAGCTGACTGCGGAGGAGGTCCGCGCTGCGCCCGATGTTGTGGCAGGTATGCTTTATTTCATGTATTTATTTTGATGTTGAGATGTTATGCTTATGTTATGTTATGCGTAGGTACTTTCCTTGTGAACTCTGTGCCTGCTTTAGTGCTATTTGACTCGGGTGCGAGTCAATCTTTTGTATCTTTGGCCTTTAGTCAGCATATCAGCGTTGGCCGTGAGCCGTTGAGTCGGCCTCTGAGAGTTTCTATAGCTGATGAGAGGGTGATTTGTGCCACGGAGGTTCTCCGGGGATGTGTGTTAGAGATATTCGGGGTCGAGTTTCCGATTGATCTGATTCCTATTGCGATGGGTGATGTCTGTGTCATTGTGGGCATGGACTGGTTGAGCCGATTCGGCGCCGTCATCGACTGTGAGCGTCAGCTGGTGACTATACGAGACCCTAGTGGGGGAGTTCTTTCGGTGTACGGCGAGGGTACCCGTTCAGGATCAGCTTTTTGTTCGGCCGCTAGGGCGAGGCAGTGCTTACAGCAGGGCTGTAAGGGTTTTATGGCGTATGTGATGGATACGCAGGAGGCTTCCGAGAGGCCGAGATCAGTTGAGGAGGTTCCAGTGGTGCGTGAGTTTCCCGATGTTTTTCCCGAGGAGCTGCCGGGGGTACCTCCTGTGAGGCAAGTGGAGTTTAGTATTGATCTGGTTCCGGGGGCCGCGCCTATCGCTAAGGTGCCTTATCGTCTTGCACCTCCTGAGATGCAAGAGTTGTCCTCGCAACTTCAAGAGTTGCTGGGAAAGGGATTCATTCAGCCGAGCAGCTCGCCGTGGGGAGCACCTATTCTGTTCGTCAAGAAGAAGGATGGTTCACACCGGATGTGCATTGATTACCGGGAGTTGAACAAGTTGACGGTCAAGAAACGTTACCCGTTACCGAGGATCGACGATTTATTCGATCAGTTGCAGGGAGCATCTTGGTTTTCCAAGATCGATCTGAGGTCGGGGTATCATCAGGTGAGAGTACGGGATGAGGACGTCCAGAAGACAGCGTTTAGGACGCGATATGGGCATTATGAGTTTGTGGTGATGCCTTTTGGGCTCACCAATGCCCCGGCTGTGTTCATGGATCTCATGAACAGGGTATGCAGGCCGATGTTGGATCGGTCAGTGATTGTATTTATCGATGATATTCTGGTGTATTCGAGATCTAGAGAGCAGCATGAGGAGCATTTGAGGGAGGTCCTTGAGGTATTGAGATCGGAGAAGCTTTATGCAAAGTTCTCCAAATGTGATTTCTGGTTGCGGGAGGTCCAGTTCCTAGGACATCTCGTTAACCAGGAAGGGATTCTGGTCGATCCGGCCAAGGTTGAGGCGGTGATGAGTTGGGAAGTGCCGAAGTCACCATATGAGATCAGGAGTTTCCTCGGGTTGGCAGGGTATTATCGGAGATTTATCAAGGATTTCTCCAAGATCGCAGTGCCGCTCACCAGATTGACCCGGAAGGGTGTTGCGTTCTCATGGGGTCCCGAGCAGCAGACCTCCTTTGAGACACTTCGCCAAAGGTTGTGCGAAGCCCCGGTATTAGCCCTCCCAGAAGGGATGGAGGATTTCGTAGTATATTGCGATGCATCGATTTTGGGGTTGGGTGCAGTGTTGATGCAGAGGGGTAATGTGATAGCTTATGCGTCGAGGCAGCTGAAGCCTCATGAGTCGAGATATCCCACGCATGATTTAGAGTTGGGTGCAGTAGTGTTCGCTCTCAAGATTTGGCGTCACTACTTGTATGGGGTTCGATGTACGATATACACGGACCATAAGAGCTTGAAGTATTTGATGGATCAGCCCAACCTAAATATGCGTCGGAGGAGGTGGTTAGATGTGGTCAAGGATTATGACTGTGAGATCCTGTACCACCCAGGCAAGGCTAATGTGGTAGCCGATGCGTTGAGCCGCATGGCGGAGAGCGCTCCACTGCGAGATGTATGTTTGAGATTGACTGTGATAGCTCCGGTATTGGATGCTATTCGTGAGGCACATGCCGAGGCTGTGTGACCAGAGATGCAGAGGAGAGAGCAGGTCGTTGGTTTGGTTCCAGAGTTCGTTACGGATGGACGAGGGCTTATGACGTTTCAGGGTCGGATTTGGGTACCGTTTGTGGGTGGTACGCGTATTACTTTGATGGAAGAGGCTCATCGGTCGAAGTTTTCGATCCATCCGGGGGCTACGAAGATGTATCTGGATTTGAGGAAAGAGTATTGGTGGCCCTGTATGAAGAGGGACGTAGCCTGGTTTGTTGAGAGGTGTTTGACCTGCCGCAGGGTTAAGGCCGAGCACCAGAGACCGCATGGCAAGTTGCAGCCATTAGAGGTTCCCGAATGGAAGTGGGAACAGATCACTATGGATTTCATCACCAAATTGTCGAGGACTGCCAGAGGACTTGATGCAATTTGGGTGATTGTGGATAGGTTGACGAAGAGCGCTCACTTCCTTGCCATCAGCGAGAGCTCTTCAGCGGAGAAGTTGGCGGAGTTATATGTGAGGGAAGTGGTAACTCGGCATGGGGTGCCGATCTCGATTGTTTCAGACCGTGACGTGCGCTTCACTTCCAGATTCTGGAAGAAATTTCATGAGGAATTGGGTACTAGATTGCATTTTAGTACCACATATCATCCCCAGACAGACGGCCAGAGCGAGCAGACGAATCAGACGCTTGAGGACATGCTTCGAGCGTGTGTGTTAGATTTCGGGGGTAGCTGGGATGCATATTTACCCTTGGCGTAGTTTTCCTACAACAACAACCATCATTCGAGCATTGGTATGCCGCCCTTTGAGCTGTTGTATGGTAGGAGGTGTCGGACCCCCATTTGCTGGGGAGAGGTTGGGCAGAGAGTGATGGGCAGTACAGAGATCGTGCTTCAGACGACAGAGCAGATTCAGCAGGTTAGACAGAGGTTATTGACCGCCCAGAGCCGACAGAAGAGTTATGCAGACAGACGCCGGTCCGAGCTAGAGTTTCAGGTCGGCGACTTCGTTCTCCTGAAAGTTTCTCCTTGGAAAGGAGTGATTCGATTCAGGAAGAGGGGCAAGTTGGGGCCCTGGTATATTGGACCATTTCGTGTGATTGCAAGGGTAGGCCGGGTAGCCTATCGGTTGGAGTTGCCAGCCGAGTTGGGGCAGATCCACGACACTTTTCACGTGTCGCAATTGAGGAAGTGTATAGCCGATGAGTCGGCAGTGGTTCCACTAGAGGACATTCATGTGGATGCGAGTCTGAATTATGCCGAGAGGCCTGTGGCCATCAGGGATCGGAAGATAAAGGTTCTGAGGAACAAGGAGGTACCTCTGGTGTTGGTTCAGTGGCAACACCGGAAGGGATCGGAGATGACCTGGGAGCCGGAGAACGAGATGCGGGAGCAGCATCCGGAGCTATTTCCAGAGCGAGACTTCGAGGGCGAAGTCTAGTTCTAGTGGGGGAGAATTGTAACAGCCCGGAATTTCAGGTATCTTTATTGACTTGATTATTTTGTGTTTTGAGTGGGGACTCGGCGAGTTGGAGCTCAGACTCGCCGAGTAGGGTCGCGATTCTGGACGTGGGATTCGTTTGGACTCGGCGAGTCCAGGATATGGACTCGGCGAGTCTACGCTGTTTAATGAAACCCTAATTTCTCGGCTTTGGGACCTATTTAAAGGGCCTTATGGCCGTCATTTGTGCTCACCAGTCCCTTGAGTGAAACCCTAATCGAGTGTGAGCGTTTGGAGCATAGAAGGAGGCTATTATTGATCTTGGAGGTGTCATTTTGCAAGGAAAGAGGAAATCAGCCAAGGGGAAAGCAAGAGGAGCCATCTTCTGAGGATTTGGAGTCCAGAGCATCTCTATTGGGGTAATAATTCGAGCTATTCTTTTCTATGTTGATGTTTTCATTGATTTAGGGTTTATTGAACCCATTTGTGGCTTGATCTTGTGCTCCCTTGGACCCCTAAGAGATTTAGACTATAGATCTGGACCCCTAAAGGTCCAGAGTGTCCCTTTGCCCAAGATTTTTGGGAATCAATGGAAGTTTTGAGTTGGAACCCTTATGCTTTAGATCAAAATGTTCATTATAAGCCATGGGGTGTGTTTTGGACACCAAGATAGGGACTTTACGTGGTGAATCAGTCTTGAAAGACTAGATCTATGAATTGATGGAGTAGATCTGACCTTAGAAACGAGTTTGAGTAATTGCATGGCATGGACTCGCCGAGTCCGATGAGCAGACTCGGCGAGTAGCTTGAAGATTGCCTTAGATCGGCCAGTGAGTGATCCAGTCGAGTCACAGGTTGACTCAGTGAATCAGGTCGAGTTAGATAGGGTCGACAGGTGGTCTGAGTCGAGTTGGGACTCGCCAAGTTGTTCTTGAGACTCGGCGAGTTGAGTCGGGGTGGCCCCGCGACTCTTCCAGGTGGAACTCGTCGAGTCAGGGGAAGTACTCGACGAGTAAGAAGGGAATCCTATGGAGTTGGCGGATACGTCTAGACTCGCCGAGTTGCCCTTGTGCACTCGCCGAGTTCGGTCAAGTTGACCGTTGACCGATTGACCAGAGTTGACCTATGTTTGGCTTCTTAGGAATAGTCAAACTTAGAAGATAAAAGTGTTAATAAGAGATGTATGATGTTATAGGGAGATTGTAGCTCGGCGGATCAAGCACGAGTGACTTCGGGATTTGCTAGCTTTCGATATTCACGAGGTGAGTCTTCTCACTATACTGTACCCGGAAGGGTTTGACTGTGTGACCGGAAGGTCGGATGTAATATGTGATATATGTGCTATATGTGGTAAGTTAATATGCGTGCTATGTATGTTTATGTGGGCCGGAAGGCAATATGTTTATGTGGGCCGGAAGGCGATTATGTTATGGGCCGGAAGGCGTTGTGTTGTGGACCGGAAGGTCAGCGTGGGTAGGACCGGAAGGTTTACCCAGCAGGGACGGAAGTCCCCTGAGACACAGGGACCGGAAGGTCAGGGCCTGGAAAGGCGTATGTATGTAAGTTGTATATTGGGGAACTCACTAAGCATTTATGCTTACAGTCGTTGTGTATGTGTTTCAGGTTCTAGCGAGGACCGTGGGAAGGCGCCGGCGTGATCTGTACACACTGATAGATGTTTTGTGATCTTGGGATTCATATGATTTGTATTCTGACATGACACTTGGAATGTTTATGCCTTGTTTTGAATGAAAATACTTTATTTTGAAATGAAAAAAAAAATTGTTTGAAAAATTACGTTATTACAAAAGGCTTGTAATGTCTTGAATAGAGGAAAGAGCTCCAAGCTCTTCACTAGCTCACGGTTTTGAGACAAAAGGAAAGGAGAAGAAGCCTTAGACCAAAAACATATGAATTCTTCATGTAAGAGGCCATCTATTTATAACCCCATCCACCAACTCCTCAGAACTTGGTAAATTCAACCCCATTAATAGATATGGCCTATTGAATATTATATTCAAAAGTATGAGCTATAAAGAGAGGCATGGGGGACATTATCATGGAGGTTGACTAGCAATCTCCATGCTTCTTACATACTTTCGACCATATGGATTTTTGAAGAAAAAATTGCTTACTTTGTCGTTTAACGATGGTAGAGTAAGTCCTTGATTTAATCATGGTTAACCAAAGTGTCCAAAGCTTTGTACATAACTTATTATATGGCACCTTATCATATAAAGACTATTTTTCTACTTCTTACAATATTCTTTTGATAGAACAATAGTTTTTCTCTAATTAAATACAAGAGTTGAATTTATTTATTAATATCAAATCTATAATAAATATTCAATAAGTACAAACTTGATTAAGGTGTGACCCTATAGGATCATATGTTATTAGAAATGTCACTTAATAATGATTCTTGGGCATATAGATCCAACAATCTCCCACTTGAACAAGATTCCATTAAAGGCTGACATAGACTGTAACTACCGTCTAGCAACTACTACCCCTAATAACACACAAATGGGTGCCATCAATCAACATCAAATTCTAGGAGCTCACTAGCTACAATTGAAGTATAAGGTAAGTGTATCAATATTCTCTTTGTTACAGACATCATGTTGGATATGAGACATGGAACCTGATCATTCTCATTTGCCATCCAACTTTTAAGAAAGGCACCTTAGATTTCTAACTCTCAACACATAAGACGAACAAATCCCATCTTGACTACATACATACTCACATATAGTTCATACTCTACCCAACGAAGGCTTTTATAATTGCACGGTTACAAACAACATTTAAACATGTCAAAGTATAACAATCCCCATATTTGAGTTATCCAATATGCATCTCAGGTCGAAAGACATAAAGATATTTACCTGTGATCAATATTCACTTATGATATCGATCCATGAAGTGATTCTTGATGCGGGTCATATCCAATAGTTGTTCTCTAACAGGTACATATCAATTTGGATGCAACATTTTGCTATTTCGCCTCTTGAAATCAACCAACCCGATTCATATTTGTCTTAATTCATAGTTGATCCCGCAACAGTAACTTACTATGGACAAATTTTAAGTAATTACATTATTTAAGGATTGAATAACATGCTAGTATAGAACACAATAATATTCAACACAAAAGTGATGTCTCATATTTAGAGGAGATTACATATTATTGATACATAGTTCTAAATATCCAGTTATTAGTCAAGTACAAATTTAAATCTAATCACTAGCTAATTGTAGACCGATTCCTTTTGTATGACTCTCAAACTTGCTTTGAGGTAGAGCCTTTGTGAACAGATCTTCTATATTATCATCGGTATGAATCTTTTCAATGAGTATATTTCCCAATTCTTCCAATTAAAAGAAATTGAATTTTCGTTGAATGTGTCTACTCTTATTGGTTACCATCGGGTCTCTTGCGATAGAGATGGCACCAGTGTTGTCACAAAGCATCTCAATGATACTTTTGGTGCTTGGAACTGTTGGATATAATGTTTAAGTCCATAACTATATTTGGTATGTACTTGACCCGACCCAGCATGGTCCATTTGGGTTGCACTTCACCCGAACAATTTATGGATAATCTTTTGAGAATAGTACAAGTTATGATTTATTAATATATTATAAGTTCTAATATATTAATATAATATCATATTATTTAATTAGTATTGATCTATAATTAATCTAGGATTAATTTAAAGATCAAAGATATTACTAATTAATATGGGCTTCTATATTTATATAGTGTGGGCTAATGCTTATTTGGAATGGGCTAGGCTTGCATGGAAAGTCCATGGATACTCCATGGAGCTTTAACCCATGGATCTCATGGAAATGAAGAGACATGGGTATTAGGGTTTACATGGATGTAACCCTAATCCACCACACTATATAAAGGAGGCTTTGGTTCTTGAAATCACACTGGTTGAGGTGAGTAAAGCAAGAGGGTCGATTTCAAGATAGTAGTGACTATTCTCTCAAAGTTCCAAGTTTGTGGTGATTTGTGATTTCCATTTGAGGCATCCACACTATTGGTGCTAGGCTCTAAAACTCCAAGCAATCAACTACTACTACAAGATAAGTATTTTTACTAGCTTTATTTGATTCATGTTCCCCATGCCATGCTAGTTAGGATATGAACCTTGGAAAATAATTATTTGCATGTATCTTAGACAAACATAGATCCAAGGTTTATTAGGGTTGCATGTACACTTAGGAAGTGTTAGAATGCTCAAAACCCATCAGTGGTATCAGAGCCTAGTGTCACAGGATGCTTTAATCACCGTGCGCCACTTAGTACTTTCTTCTACTAAGTCAGGCCAACTTCAATGGCTTAGATGTATTAACGATTAAAGGAAGCAAGAGAAATAACAAGGAACACTTCTAAGAAAAGAGCTTCTTTATACGACTTTAATTTTTACAAGAGAACTTCTTGGATGCCTTGGAAAAATGTGTTCTCCTCCTATTTATAGGCATCCTACACCTCCTCAAAGGGAAGTTTCTAGATTTCATATATTCTCGAGTATTCTAGATTGTTCTTACAAGATCTTTATCTATATAAAGTTCTACACAATTCTATTTTATACTTTTGTATCCTAGAGAATTCTAGATTGTTCTAGGGACTTATGGTAGATTATTACTTGTTCTACTATCTTCTTGATCGGTTTGGAGGATTCTAGAACACCGACTCTTGACACCCTCCCCCACCGAAATCCTTGACGTCCCCGTCAAGCCTTGGACTTGTATGCCTCGATCTTGTCTCTGAACTGCCATAAGTCTTGTTCTCGTTCCCAACTGGATTCCGTATCGGGTTGTGCCTTCCATCGAACATAGTACTCGGTCCAGTTGGGTGATCCTCTTTTGCGAATTATTCTGTCCGCCAGAATTTCGTCTACTTCCTTATCAAAGGAGATCACATTCGCAACTGGAGCTCGTTGTGATTCACTCCTAGACGGGTCTTCTTCATCTCGATTATAAGGTTTAAGGAGACTTACATGAAATACAAGGTGGACCTTTAAGTGGGTGGGTAGGTCGAGCTTATATGATCTTGTCCCGACCTTTTGGTGTAACGCCTGTGTTTCCGGGCTTGCCATTTTTTAGCAATGTAATAGTCTAGGTTAACCTTTGTAACCCGTTTTGAAATAATAAGAATGTATTATTTGAGTATTATGTGTTTTGTGCTTAATTGCTTAATTATGTGGTCTGATTATTTAAGAATAAAAATAAGCGTCAAAATTTAAGTGTAAAATAAACTTAATATCTTTGGATAATGTTGTAGTAGTTGAAACGAGGTTTCCGAATATATATAGAACGCCCAAATCTGACTTCGTATGAGGAAGTTATGATTTATCGAAGTTTCGACTTACCAGTATGCAGCCTGAAATACTCGATTTGAGATCGAGCGGTTTTTAGCCGAAGCATTCTAAACGAGGATCGAAGGTCTCGTTGTTGGTATCGAAGCGATAAAAAGTTAGGCGAGAACGGACGTCAAACGAAGAAGTTATGAATTTATAACGAAGTTTTTCTGTCGCGGCCTATTAAAAATAAATAATAAAAATAAAGTCAAAATTTGCCGACGGAGTCTAACCGAAAGTTGTAGAGCGTAGTCTCACCTTCGCGTGGATATAAAGAACGTCAAAAACGGAGTTCGTATGAAGAAGATATGAATTTCCGAAGTTTATTAAATAATTTGTATTTATTTTTAATCTTTAATTCCGGTATTATCCGAAGAGGACTCAGCGGTCCGATCCGACATACGCCCCGCGTACTCCGAAGAGTGTCGACACTTCATATGACGCATGCAGTGACGACTTCGGAGGCCAGTACGCCCCGTGTACGCCTGTACGCCCCGCGTACTCCGAGGCTCCAGCCTCCTATAAATAGGATGCGAAGGCAGCCGAGTCTTTTGCCAATTTCTTCTCTTCTCTCTCCCGTTTTGCATCGTTTTGCGTGCCAGAAATACCCCGAAGCCCCGGTATCATACTCTAGCCCCGAGGCAAGTCCCGAGATCCCGAGAAGTGCGGTTCCCGAGTCGAAGCTCTGCCCGCGAGAAGTTCGATTTCTTGTGAAGATCTTCCAGATCTGCTGAGGATTTCTACTTCTGCAAGTCGTAGTGCTGTCCGATCATCTTCTGATCAAGTGAGTGTATACTACCTTTCATAAACACGATAATAATGCAAGTGCGGTTTGAGTGTATTAAGTAAATTGTGGTTTATATGTGTGAGGGTGTAGTTACTTTCTTCTAACGAGTAACTATGAAGTATTTTATACGATATACTTGTTATGTGTATATTTTGTGATTGTATGCGTGAATGGATATTCACTTTATTCCATCTCATAGATCTGAATTGCTTTCTATGAAATACGTGTTATGTGGTATGCCTCATCTGTTATGTGGAATATATATTGAATGAAAATGATATACAGGTTTTAAACTATGTATGAGAATATATATTTTTATCTACTAATATGTTGGGTAGAACATGGGTAGATAGTTGGTGTGTAATAAACAGATGAGAGGCCTCGATGTTGTTGTTGTTGTTGTTGTTGTTGATCTAGTTATTCACAGGAGTATGGATAACGACCACGGACTCCTTCTAGACAGTCCAGTGGAACGCTAGCAGGTTCATAACCTGTAGGTGTTGTGAACGATGTGTTCACCGGTGTACTCTATCCCCCTCATGGTTGCCTTTAGGATATCTATTGTTGAGGAAACCCCTTCGCAGTGATGTCCGTCCCGATGAAAATCCTAAATTAGGTCCCTTGAGATAGATGTTATTTTAGGGACGTAAAGTGAGGATAACGGGAATGGGTAATCGGGATAGTGATTGGTTGGTGAAATTAAATATAACTTATTTATTGTGGGTTGAAAAACCTATATGCTCACCAGGCTCCCAAGCCTGACCCACTCAGTTTTATTTGTATTACAGGTAGTGGCGCAAGGGCATAAGATGGATGGATCATCTTGTTGTTTTGTTTACAAGCCTGTATATGTATATATTTGTTGAATGACTTGTAATGTTATCGTTTATACTTTATGGTCTGTATCGGAACATGACATCCCGAGTTTTGATTATATAATGAAAAGCATCTCTTGATGAAATGCTTTGATAAATATTATTTTATCATGTATTGTTTTGGGAACAAATTCCGCAACACTTTTAAATCAAAAGGATTTACTCTGAAATTATTTTAAAAAGCATAAATGAAATTGATCTTTTCTGGCCGTGATTTTGGGGATGTCACAGTTGGTATCAGAGCATTAGTTTAAGCGAACTAGGAATTTGTTGGTATTTCTAGACTTAAACTTAGAATGCTAAGTGGAATTGTGAGATGTGTGTCTGTTGGATTTTAGACACGAGCACTAGTTTATTTTAGGAAAGTTGCCTAAAATGCTTTTATGTGCTAAATGTTATATGTTGCCATATATGATATTGTTTGTTCGGATCTACGGTTTGTTGCCAATCGGATCTGAAGGTTTATGTGTTTAGGATTCTAAGCGTATGTATACGATATTAGAACTAGCATGTAATCATTTGGAGTAATAAGGTGAAATTATTCGGTGTGTAGATGAAATATGGTGAGAACAAGGAATGGCGTTGGAAACGCGGATGAAAACAGAAATCAACCGCCAGTGATCGAGCAAATACCTGTTGTAGCAGCAGCACCAGAACCAATAACAATGGCTGCGGTGCAAGCCATGATTCGGGCTATGCTAGCTGAACAAAGGGAGGAGATGCGACAAATGTTTCATAATAATAGGGATGAACCTATCATACCTATTGAGGAACCCGAATTGATTCCCGAGCAATCGGAGGAAGGGAACAATAGTCGCATGATGAGTCAAGTTGGGACTCAAGGAGAACGAAGGAACGATCCAAAAAGGACAAACAACAAGGATGGGCGAATGTACAAGAACTTCTTGGGTGCCAAGCCGCCAAGTCTTTCTGGAAGCCCAAAGCCTGTTGAGATAATGGATTGGATCTCCGAAATGGAGATGGTATTTGAAAGTTGCAACTGTAGCAACAAACAGAAGACTGTCTTTGCAGTCAGACAACTGAAGACTGGAGTCTTGAGTTGGTGGAAGTTGTTGGCAGATACTATGCCACGAGGAGAAGCCCTGAAAATGTCATGGGAGGAGTTCTTGGAGCAACTAAGGGTGCAGTATTGTTCAGAAATAAATCTGACTGATCTGAACAATGAGTTCCAAAACTTGAAGAAGGGGAAGATGAGCATAGATGACTATGCTACTGCATTTACTGAGAAAATGAAGTTGTTTCCGTACCTTGTGCCAACAGAACTCTCCAAGATAGAGGGGTTTGCTAATGGACTGCCTGCCGACTTTGGTCCGACAGTCAAGATGTCAACTACTCTGAAAACGGTTGTTCGTGCAACTAAGAATGTGGAGGCCCAGCAGAAGGAAAAGGGTCTGGAAAGGATAGATGTTGGTGAAAAGAGGAAGTTCGATGGAACTTCAGGGTCCAACAAGAAAAACAAGTTCTCGAAGTCTGGTTCGAGGGGAAGTGGAGGTGAAGCGAAGTGGTGCGAAAAATGTAAGAAGAAGCATCATGGAAGATGTGAGGTGGCGAACACATGCTACAAGTGTGGAAAGCCAGGGCATTATGCCAATGAATGTACCCTCATTAAGAAAGTTTGCTATGGTTGTGGTGAGGAGGGACACATGTCGAGGGACTGCCCGAAGAAGAAGGAGGCAACTAGACCCAACATTCCACCAAGACCAAAGGCGAGAGCATTCCAGATGACACTGGAAGATGCTAAAGATGAAGCTGATGTCGCTTCAGGTACCTTTCTCGTTAACGAATTGCCTGCCCAAATTTTATTTGATTCTGGAGCCAACTACTCCTTTATATCGCATGAATTTGGTAGAAAGCTAGCTTTGCCTGTTGTTAGACTAGATGATGCCTTGTTAGTCGAAGTTGCTAGTGGCAAGTTTGTACCTGTTAGCCATCGGATGAAAAACATCTTAATTGATCTGAATGGGAATAAGTTCCACGAGGAATTATTGCCTATAGAACTTAATGGTTTCGACATCGTGCTTGGAATGGATTGGCTTAGCGCCAATGATGCCGAAATTTTATGCAAGAAGAAAATAGTCAAAGTAAACCCGCCTGGGAAAGATTCGTTTATGGTGTATGGGGACAAACGCAGAGTGAATTCTGGAATCATTTCATTGATGAAAGCCAGAAAATGTTTGACCAAGGGGTGTACATCATATCTAGCATTCGTGATTGATGCTAAGAAGGAAAAGAAGGTGATGCAGAACATTCCAGTTGTGTGTGATTATCCGGAAGTATTTCCCGAAGATCTTCCTGGATTACCGCCTGATCGACAAGTGGAATTTCGTATTGACTTGTTACCAGGAACAACGCCAATTGCGAAAGCACCTTATCAATTAGCACCGACGAAGATGATGGAGCTAATGATGCAACTTCAGGAGTTATTGGACAAAGGTTTCATTAGACCTAGTTCATCACCCTGGGGAGCTCCGGTGTTATTTGTGAAGAAGAAGGATGGAAGCATGAGAATGTGCGTTGATTATAGAGAGCTGAATAAGGCAACAATAAAGAATAGATATCCGTTGCCAAGGATTGATGACCTGTTTGATCAATTGCAAGGTTCGAGCTATTTCTCGAAGATCGATCTAAGGTCAGGATATCATCAGCTGAAAGTAAGAGAGCAGGATATAGAGAAGACTGCGTTCAGAACTAGATATGGACACTACGAGTTCTTAGTTATGTCGTTTGGACTAACCAATGCTCCTGCAGCATTCATGGATTTAATGAATAGGGTTTGTAATCCTTTCCTTGATAAATTTGTGATAGTGTTCATAGACGACATTCTGATTTACTCGAAAAGCCAAGAAGAGCATGGCAGACACTTGCAAGAAGTGTTAGAAGTCTTGAAGAAGGAGAAGTTGTATGCTAAGTTCTCCAAATGTGATTTTTGGATTCGTGAAGTCCAATTCTTGGGTCACGTGGTCAACCAAGAAGGGATAATGGTTGATCCAGCAAAGATTGAAGCTGTGACAAAGTGGGAGCAACCAAAGAGTCCCACGGAGATTCGAAGCTTTTTAGGATTAGTTGGATATTACCGAAGGTTTATCCAAGGCTTTTCTTCGATTGCTAGTCCATTGTCAGCTTTGACCCACAAAGGAGCTACTTATGCTTGGAGTGATAAGCATAAGGAAGCATTCGAGAAGCTAAAGAAGAAGCTATGCGAGGCACCGATACTTTCTCTACCCGATGGAGTTGAAGACTTCGCTGTTTATAGCGATGCGTCTGGGGTTGGATTGGGTTGTGTTTTGACCCAAAGAGAAAAGGTGATAGCATATGCGTCTCGACAGCTGAAAGAGCATGAAAAGAATTACCCGACTCATGATTTGGAGTTGGCAGCGGTAGTTTTCGCTCTGAAAATATGGAGGCATTACCTCTATGGCACGAAGTGCAAACTTTTCACTGATCATAAGAGTCTCCAATATCTCTTTAATCAGAAGGAATTGAATATGAGGCAACGACGCTGGCTAGAATTACTTAAAGACTATGACTGTGAGATACTTTACCACCCCGGTAAAGCTAATGTTGTTGTTGATGCTCGCAGTCGGAAAGTCAATCTTGAAAGGAAGAGGCCAAGAGCATTGAGAATTGAAGTTGTCTCGACCATTTTGGAAAGTATAAAGAAAGCCCAAAGCGAAGCTTCTGAGAAGAATGAACGAAAGGAGGAATGTTTGGGCAAAACGTTGGTGTTCGGTGTAAACAGTCACGGACTGAAGGTGTTCCAAGATCGGATTTGGATACCTAAGATAGGAGGAATTAGAGGTCTTCTGATGGAAGAAGCTCACAAAAGCATGTACTCGATTCATCCGGGTAGCACTAAAATGTATAGGGACCTGAAACCCTACTACTGGTGGCCGACGATGAAGCTTGATGTTGCAAAGCATGTGGCTGAGTGTGTGACTTGTGCGAGAGTAAAGACACAACATCAGAAACCGTACGGGAGTTTAGAACCATTGCCTGTGCCAATGGGTAAGTGGGAAGACATTGCTATGGATTTTGTCACTAAACTGCCCAGAACAAAGAATGGTCACGACATGATTTGGGTGGTCGTTGATCGATTCACTAAGAGTGCGCATTTCATAGCGGCCAAGGAGAAATGGTCTATGGAGAAGCTTGCGAATTCTTACGTGAAGGAAATTGTGAGGCTTCACGGTGTTCCATTAACGATAGTGTCGGATCGTGATAGTCGTTTCACCTCGAGGTTTTGGAAAAGTCTACAAGACGAAATGGGTACCAAGTTGTGTTTAAGTACAGCTTACCATCCGCAGACTGATGGTCAGAGTGAAAGAACAATACAAACGCTTGAAGATATGCTAAGAGCATGTACCTTGGAATTCCTAGGTAATTGGGATGAACATTTACCTTTGGTAGAATTTTCCTATAATAATAGTTTCCACTCGAGCATTAAGATGGCACCTTACCAAGCTTTGTATGGACAGAAGTGTCGTACGCCGTCTTGTTGGCTTGAGGCTGGGGAAAAGCAGTTTATGGGACCGGAGTTGGTTCATCAAACTGCTGAAAAGTTGAAAATAATTAGGAAAAGAATGTTAGCAGCTCAGGATCGTCGAAAGAGCTATGCCGACAAGAAGCGAAGACCGATGACTTTTGAGGTTGGGGATTCGGTTTTGCTTAAAGTCTCGCCGTGGAAGGGACTTATAAGATTTGGTAAACGGGGAAAGTTGAGTCCAAGGTTTATTGGACCGTGTAAAGTTCTTCAGAGGATTGGGAACCAAGCTTACAAGCTGGAACTACCAGAAGAACTGAATGGAATTCATAACACTTTTCATGTGTGTTATTTGAGAAAGTTCACGGGAGAAGTTCCCGACATAATTCCAATTTCTGAATTGAGAATTGATGAGAACAAAAGGTTGATTGAGGAACCAGAGGCAATTGTTGACCGAAAGACTAAGAAGTTGCGACGCAAGATGGTTGGGTTAGTGCTTGTCCGATGGAAACACACGAATGGGCCGAATCTCACCTGGGAGACGGAGAGTAACATGATGGGTCGCTATCCGCATTTGTTTGTTGATGTGTGATTCCAGGGACGGAATCATTCTAAGGTGGAGAGAATTGTAACGCCTGTGTTTCCGGGCTTGCCATTTTTTAGCAATGTAATAGTCTAGGTTAACCTTTGTAACCCGTTTTGAAATAATAAGAATGTATTATTTGAGTATTATGTGTTTTGTGCTTAATTGCTTAATTATGTGGTCTGATTAATTAAGAATAAAAATAAGCGTCAAAATTTAAGTGTAAAATAAACTTAATATCTTTGGATAATGTTGTAGTAGTTGAAACGAGGTTTCCGAATATATATAGAATGCCCAAATCTGACTTCGTATGAGGAAGTTATGATTTATCGAAGTTTCGACCTAGCGGTATGCAGCCTGAAATACTCGATTTGAGATCGAGCGGTTTTTAGCCGAAGCATTCTAAACGAGGATCAAAGGTCTCGTTGTTGGTATCGAAGCGATAAAAATTTAGGCGAGAACGGACGTCAAACGAAGAAGTTATGAATTTATAACGAAGTTTTTCTGTCGCGGCCTATTAAAAATAAATAATAAAAATAAAGTCAAAATTTGCCGACGGAGTCTAACCGAAAGTTGTAGAGCGTAGTCTCACCTTCGCGTGGATATAAAGAACGTCGAAAACGGAGTTCGTATGAAGAAGATATGAATTTCCGAAGTTTATTAAATAATTTGTATTTATTTTTAATCTTTAATTCCGGTATTATCCGAAGAGGAGTCAGCGGTCCGATCCGACATACGCCCCGCGTACGCGAGTACTCCCCACGTACTCCGAAGAGTGTCGACACTTCGGATGACGCATGCAGTGACGACTTCGGAGGCCAGTACGCCCCGCGTACTCCGAGGCTCCAGCCTCCTATAAATAGGATGCGAAGGCAGCCGAGTCTTTTGCCAATTTCTTCTCTTCTCTCTCCCGTTTTGCATCGTTTTGCGTGCCAGAAATACCCCGAAGCCCCGGTATCATACTCTAGCCCCGAGGCAAGTCCCGAGATCCCGAAGATCCCGAGAAGTGCGGTTCCCGAGTCGAAGCTCTGCCCGCGAGAAGTTCGATTTCTTGTGAAGATCTTCCAGATCTGCTGAGGATTTCTACTTCTGCAAGTCGTAGTGCTGTCCGATCATCTTCTGATCAAGTGAGTGTATACTACCTTTCATAAACACGATAATAATACAAGTGCGTTTTGAGTGTATTAAGTAAATTGTGGTTTATATGTGTGAGGGTGTAGTTACTTTCTTCTAACGAGTAACTATGAAGTATTTTATACGATATACTTGTTATGTGTATATTTTGTGATTGTATGCGTGAATGGATATTCACTTTATTCCATCTCATAGATCTGAATTGCTTTCTATGAAATACGTGTTATGTGGTATGCCTCATCTGTTATGTGGAATATATATTGAATGAAAATGATATACAGGTTTTAAACTATGTATGAGAATATATATTTTTATCTACTAATATGTTGGGTAGAACATGGGTAGATAGTTGGTGTGTAATAAACAAATGAGAGGCCTCGATGTTGTTGTTGTTGTTGTTGTTGTTGATCTAGTTATTCAGCAGAGTATGGATAACGACCACGGACTCCTTCTAGACAGTCCAGTGGAACGCTAGCAGGTTCATAACCTGTAGGTGTTGTGAACGATGTGTTCACCGGTGTACTCTATCCCCCTCATGGTTGCCTTTAGGATATCTATTGTTGAGGAAACCCCTTCGCAGTGATGTCCGTCCCGATGAAAATCCTAGATTAGGTCCCTTGAGATAGATGTTATTTTAGGGACGTAAAGTGAGGATAACGGGAATGGGTAATCGGGATAGTGATTGGTTGGTGAAATTAAATATAACTTATTTATTGTGGGTTGAAAACCCTATATGCTCACCAGGCTCCCAAGCCTGACCCACTCAGTTTTATTTGTATTACAGGTAGTGGCGCAAGGGCGTAAGATGGATGGATCATCTTGTTGTTTTGTTTACAAGTCTGTATATGTATATATTTGTTGAATGACTTGTAATGTTATCGTTTATGCTTTATGGTCTGTATCGGAACATGACATCCCGAGTTTTGATTATATAATGAAAAGCATCTCTTGATGAAATGCTTTGATAAATATTATTTTATCATGTTTTGTTTTGGGAACAAATTCCGCAACACTTTTAAATCAAAAGGATTTACTCTGAAATTATTTTAAAAAGCATAAATGAAATCGGTCTTTTCTGGCCGTGATTTTGGGGATGTCACATTTGGATCACCTGATACGGCCCTTCATATCTTCTTGTTAAGCCCTTGTGTACTTGTCGAGTGGACTTGAACATTCTTTGGGGAAATTTTACCATCACTTCATCGCCAACCATAAATTCACGCGGTTGTCTGTTTCTGGCTGCCCACTTCTTCATGCGTTTGGCTACTTTGTTCAAGTAAGACCTTGCTATGTCAAGTTCCTCATTCCACCCTTTAGCGAACTTGTATGTGGGTGGACTAGCGCCTTTATACCCCCTAGTTAGTTCTTGTGGTGTCAAAGGTTGTTGACCCATGATGATTTCAAAAGGGCTTCTTCCGGTAGCCTCGTTCCGTTGTAGATTATAAGAAAATTGGGCTACATCAATTATCTTAGCCCAATCCCATTGATTAGCACTAACAAAGTGTCTTAGATAAATCTCCAGCAAATGATTCACCCTCTCGGTTTGTCCATCAGTTTGCGGGTGGAAACTGGTCGAAAAGTGGAGCTCGGAACCCATGAGCTTAAATAATTCCCTCCAAAATTTTCCAGTAAACCGAGGGTCTCTATCACTTATGATGTTCCGAGGTAGTCCCCAATACTTTGCCACATGTTTAAAGAATAACCGACCAGCTTCCTCAGCCGTGCAATCTCTGGGAACAGGAATGAACGTCCTGTATTTGGAGAAACGGTCTACGACCACCATGTTGGAACCACAACCTTCAGATGTAGGTAAGGCCGAGATGAAATCCAAAGTTATACTTTCCCAAGGGTGTTCCGCAATCGGCAATGGTTCTAACAACCCTGCTGTTTTGGACTGCTCCACCTTGTCTTGTTGGCATACGAGACATGTCCGAACATAGGCGTCTACACCGTCCCTCATCCTTGGCCAGTAGTAAGTATTTTCTACAATTGCCATGGTTCGGTGTGTTCCAGGATGCCCTGCCCATTTTGAATCGTGGAATTCTTTTAGGACTTCTCTCCTTAAGTTGTCCCATTTCGGAACATACATTCGATTACCGACAGTGAGTAATAGTCCATCTTCGACCTAAAACTTTCGAGTCTTCTCTTCTTTAGCCATCTCCATTAAGCTTTTTGTTAACGGGTCATGGCTTATTCCTTCTTTGATGCGATCAGTAAATGAACAGGTTACCCGGGAGATGGTTGCCAATTCTGCTTTCCAACTTAGAGCATCGGCGATGACATTTGCCTTCCCTGGCTTATACTCCATGACATAATCGAACTCAGCCAAGAAATCTTGCCAACGGGCTTGCTTGGGACTTAGCTTTTTCTGATTTTGAAAGTAGCTTGTAGCGACATTGTCAGTTTGAATTACAAACCGATTCCCGAGTAAATAATGTCTCCATACTCGAAGGCAATGTATAATTGCCGTCATCTCCTTATCATGTATCGGATACCTTCGCTCGGTCTCATTAAGTTTCCGACTTTCGTACGCCACTGGATGACCTTCTTGTAACAAAACACCGCCTATAGCAAAGTCTGAGGCATCAGTTTGTACCTGGAACGGCTTCGAGTAATTGGGTAACGCTAGAATTGGTTCTTTCGTGACGGCCTTCTTTAGCTCCTCAAACGTTTCTTGACACTTATCCGTCCACTCCCACGCGACCTTCATTTTTAGTAGATCCGTTAGTGGAGTTGACCTTGCCGAGTATTCTGATATGAATCTTCGATAATAATTAGCCAGACCTAGGAACGATCGTAGTTCGGACACGTTCTTAGGTGGTTCCCATTCTGAAATTGCTTTTATTTTTCTTTCATCCATGTAGATCCTGCCGTCCTTAATCTTTTGCCCAAGGAATGTTACGTCGGGTTGGGCAAAAGTGCATTTCTCCATCTTCACATACAATTGGTTTTCCTTTAATGACTGAAAAACCAATCTTAGATGTTCCACGTGTTCCTCCAACGTTTCTGAGTAGACTACGATGTCGTCTTGATATACTACTACGAACTTATCCAAGAACGGGTAAAAGATTTTGTTCATGAGGGTGCAAAATGTGGCTGGTGCGTTTGTGAGTCCAAAGGGCATGACCAAGAACTCAAACGATCCATACCTGGTCACACATGTTGTCTTTGGCTCGCCTCCCGCTGCTATGCAAACTTGCCAATACCCCGATCGTAGATCTAACTTTGTGAACCATCGAGCATTTGTGAGTCGATCGAAGAGATCGACGACTAAGGGGATTGGGTACTTGTTCTTCACGGTTACCTTATTCAAGGCTCGATAGTCAATACACATTCTTAGACTACCATCCTGTTTCTTCTAGAACAATACCGGGGCGCCAAACGGAGCTTTGGAAGGTCTGATGAAGCCAGCATCTAGTAACTCCTTTAACTGTTTTCTTAGCTCTTCTAATTCCGGTGGTACCATTCGGTATGGTCCCAACGTTCGTGGCCTTGCTCCTGGTTCTAATTCTATCTCATGATCTATCTCTCTTCGTGGTGGTAGTTTCTTGGGTAATTCCGGTGGCATTACCTCTTTAAATTCCTCCAGTACCTTCTTGATTTTGTTCGGTACCTCCATCTCCGGAAAATCGAATTCTTCTTTTAATGTGGCTAGGAATGTCACCTCGCCCCTCCGAAGGCCTTTGCTAAGTTGCATGGCTGAAATGGTACGGGAATTCTCCTTGCTTCTTTCTAAGGGAACGATGTGAATCGTGGATCCCTTGGTGAGGCGCATGGTTTGATCTTCAAATGAAAAAGGTCGGGCTTCGTCTAGGAATTCCATCCCAAGCACCATGCAGTAATCATCCATAGGGTCTACTGTTAAGTCAATGGTTCCTTTCCATCCTCCAATCTCGATGGGCACATTGTGGGCGACACCAGGGATGGGTTCGGATGGGGAATTTACTGCTTTCAGCCAACCTATCTCCTTGGTGTATTGAATATTCCTTTTCTTGGCTTCATTTTCAGCAAGAAAGTTATGAGACGCACCTGTATCGACTAGGGCTTTAGTTGTCTCTCCATTTATTTTAGTCTTCACGAACATGAGACCTCCTCCCTTCTTTGGTTTTGTCTCTTCCTTAGCCACCAAGTTGAGAAGACGCATCAAGCTTAGTTGTTGTTCGCCCCTTTCTTCATTTTCATTTTTAAAGACCATGGCGTTGAAACTTTTCTTCTTGGGACAATCTCTTATTAGATGGGGACCGTCACATAAATATCACTTCACCTCCTTACGAGTCCCTCCTTCGATCGCCTTTCCTTTGAAAGTTGAGGGTTTGACAACGGGTCTATCGTCCCTTGGTGACAGACTTGGTGCAGCTTTATCTCCCCCACTAGTCCTTCTGATCGGTGCATCTCTTCGGAAGTCCATAAGGTCTTCCGCTACAACAATAGCTTCGTCAACGTCTTGGACATTCCTTCGCTTGAGTTCGTTATAGGCCCAAGACTGTAGTCCATCTTGGAAGTAAAATAACTTGTCTTTTTCTTGTAATTCAGGCAACTCCAGCATTAACGCAGTAAATTCTGCCACATAATCTTTAATCGACCCAACGTGTTTCAGTCCTGAAGCTTCTTCATTGCTACATCTTCGGCGTTATGGGGACAAAACTGCTTCTTGAGTTGCCTTTTGAACTCATCCCAGGTCTCTATGGTGTACAACCCTTTTTTTATGTCGTTATGACTCCGCCTCCACCATAGGGCGGCGTTCTCACATAGGTATAGGATACAAAAAAATTCTTCAAGAAGTTTAGGGTCATGCTTACCTCCGTACTTCAAGGGTTTAGGTGCATCGGCATGTGGTGTCATCTTTGTACTTGCTCCTCCAGCAATTGCGGCTTTGCACAAGCTTACTTCAGCTTCTAGAGTAGCTACCTTCTCACGGAACTCATTCTGCGGGGTGTTAATAAGTCCAAGGACTTCTTCCTTGATGACACCGATGGTCTCCTTCAATCCATCGCTCGTGTCACTTATCTCGGCAACGAACTGATCGATGGTATCCTTCCATTCAAGGATCTCACCGACGTTAATCTCTGTCCTTGTAAGCTTGTTCTCTAATCTTGCCAAGGTATCTATCGATTGGTCCCTCTTCCTGAACTTTCTTTCTTTCTCTTCGACAACAGGGGGCACGTTTGCGACTTCACTACTTCATGCTTCCGTAGTCATGATCTCTTGCTTGTACGTACTCCAGCTCTGATACCACGTGTCACGGGATGCTTTAATCACCGTGCGCCACTTAGTACTTTCTTCTACTAAGTCAGGCCAACTTTAATGGCATAGATGTATTAACGATTAAAGGAAGCAAGAGAAATAACAAGGAACACTTCTAAGAAAAGAGCTTCTTTATACGACTTTAATTTTACAAGAGAACTTCTTGGATGCCTTGGACAAATGAGTCCTCCTCCTATTTATAGGCATCCTACACCTCCTCAAAGGGAAGTTTCTAGATTTCATATATTCTCGAGTATTCTAGATTGTTCTTACAAGATCTTTATCTATACAAAGTTCTACACAATTCTATTCTATACTTTTGTATCCTAGAGAATTCTAGATCGTTCTAGGGACTTATGGTAGATTATTACTTGTTCTACTATCTTCTTGATCGGTTTGGAGGATTCTAGAACACCGACTCGTGACACTAGGCATGTTTGTTTGATACTTGATGCAAATATTGGAAAAAGTCGAAAAACTTGCTGTCTACCTGATGAACTCGCCGAGTCCATGGGGGGACTCGCCGAGTTCATGTGAATCTTCAACCTACTCGCCAAGTAGGTTCATGCACTCGGCAAGTAGGAGCCTCAGAATGCAGATTTTCGACTTTAGTTGCTGGAAATGGACTAGAAACATTACCCTAAACTGTTTTGGTACTTGAAAACTTGTTTTAGATAGTGTAATGTCTTTGCTAATCCATTTACAACAACTTGTTATCAAAATTACAAAGTTTTAAGTGTAATTTTGATTCATGAAAGTGTTCATATTCATGTTCTTGATCTTATGATGTTTAGATGATCATAGGAATTATTTGTAACCTATGTGGTAGATTAATTCTTGATCATTATGTGTTTTAATGGAGTCCATAACTTGTCCTCAAGTTATGGAAAACCAAAAGTCACTTTGTTTAGAAACCATTAAAAGAACACATGGGTTATAAAAATGAAGAGTCTTCATTTTTAATACCCTAATAAACTCATAAGTTACAAGAAATGAAAAGTTTTGAAAGTTTACAAAACTCGCCCTCAAGTTTTGGAACAAGTAAAGTCATATTAAAAAACTTTAGTTCGAATCCTTAGAATTTTAAAAGTTAAAATTCAAACCTTATACTTATAATATTATAAGTTAATAATATATATATATATATATATATATATATATATATATATATATATATATATATATATATATATATATGTATAAGATCAAATTCGTCTTACCGCTAGTACGCCTCATTCACGAAGTCGGTCTATAAGGTGGGTATAAGGTTGTTGCCTATAAAATGGCAACTTAATGGGTGTCCACTCTCACCCACCGCTTGCTTGACTGGTGGAGGGTCGTTAGCCGAACGGGTAGGACAAGGACTTATAAATTCTCATTAAAAGTATGATGAATCTTATAAAGTGACTAAATGTTTTATTAAATTCCAAATCTTAGTTACTTTAGGAAAAATGTGAATAAGGTGCTAATCCATGAAGTTACACTTTACAATTTGTCTAAGTCGTTAGTGGAGCGTGTGTGGTTAACCGGCACACTAACTTGGACTTAACAAGGTAGGTAAAGGGTGACTTAATATTTATCATAGTATTGATGGAGCGTGTGTGGTTAACCGGCACATCGATTGAGGGGTGATTTATTAAGGGTACCAAGTAATCTGCATGGTTACTTCACACCTCGTTTTGTGATCCTCGGCATCCCAGTCACAAAACTTGGAGGGCACACTCGAGATTGAAACATGCCTTTGAAAAGTTCATTGAATCTCAAAAGAATCTAGGAGTTTCAAAAAACCAAATTAAATATTTTTAATATTTCGACTTTGGTGGAAATTGGTGAATCGTCATTCACCTACCTTTCAAATATGTTATTACTTAGATTACGACATACCTCTTCTAAGTATAATATATTGTGATTGGGTCCTAGCCTTAATACTACATTTGGGTGTTTTATTAAGGACTATCGCTATATCTAAACTAATCCTTTCTTTCTTCTCTTATCAGATGTCTGCAAACAACGTTGCTTCTGGCTCTAATCCTAGTGGCTCCTTTTCTCTTATCAACTTGTGTGGGAAAGTCAATTTTGATGGATCCAACTTTAATGAATGGATCAGAAACATCAGAACGATTACTCGCTACGAGGACAAGGAATATTTCCTCGATAAGGAGCTTAAGGAGATTGATGAGACAGTTGCTACTCCTCAAGAGATCGCTGAGTTTAGGGCACATGAAAGGGATGCCACCAAAGTGGTGTGCATCATGATGGCCACTATGACCGTGGATCTCCAAAAATCCTATGAAGATTTCTACCCCTATGAGATGCACCAAGACTTGATGGAAAGATACCACCAAAGTGCTCGTGAAGAGAGGTATGAAATCATCTCCTCCATGATAAAACCTCGCATGAAGGATGATGAACCCATCACGGTCCACATGTAGAAAATGCAAAGATTTGTGGACCGTTTGTTGAAGCTAAATGTGAACTTCCCCGAGGAGCTTGCAATAGATATCATTTTGCACTCCTTACCTTCATGTTATGATCAATTCCGCATGACATACCACATGAACAAGGAAGAGGTCACACTCAGCAAACTTCAAGGACTCTTAAAGACTGCGGAAAGTGGTCTTAAGGGTAAGGCGATTGTTACTCCTACTCCTACCAACACCGCCCCTGTCTTGGCAATCGGGAAAGGACGAGGGAAGAAGAGAAAGAGTTCTTCGAAGGGTACCAAGGTTAGGACCCTTGATGGCTCTTCTTCAAGTGGAACCAAGAAAGGTTTCATCACTCCTTCCTCTGACCCAAAAGAGGCTGAATGCTTCTATTTCCATGAAAAGGCACATTGGAAGCGGAACTACCCAAAGTACCAGCAAGATGTGAAGGATGGGAAAGTTAAACCCAACCATGCAAGTATTTACACTATCATTTCTAATAACTCACCCAATTCTAACTCTTAGGTCCTTGATATCGGTTGTGGTATTCATATTTGTTGTGACTTGCAGGGACTAAGAAGAAGTGAGAATGTGGAGTAAGGAAGGATAAACTTAATCATGGGGAATAGGAACGTTACACCTGTCACCAAGATTGGAGTTTATACTTTGTCGTTAAGTAGTGTGTTAAATTTAGATTTGAATAAATGTTGTTACTCGCTAGAAATGGCAAGAAATATTATTTCCTTTCATGCATTGTATAAACAAGGGTTTACCTTTTCATTTAATAATGAAGTTGGTTCTATTGATGCTTTCTTTAATAATGTTCTTTATTTTAAAGCATTACCTTGTGATGGTGTGTATGAAGCTGTGTCTGTTGTAGATAACTTAGGAAATAATGTGATGTGTATTGATTCTATTAATAATAATAACTTGGATAAAGCATCATTATGGCATTGTCGTCTTGGACATATAAGCAAGAAACGAATAGGCCAACTCCAAAAAGATGGAGTCTTGAAGTTGTTTGACCTAAAGTTAGATGATAGTTGCGAATCATGCTTACTTGAAAAAATGACTAAGTCACCCTTCACAGGCTCTTGTGAGAGGGGTGAAGGTTTGTTGGACCTTGTACACACGTATGTGTGTGGACCTTTCAAACATGCCACAAGGGATGCTAATCTTTATTATTTGACTTTTACTGATGATTGCAGTAGATATGGATATGTCTACTTAATCAAGCATAAGTCAAAGACTTTCGAAAGGTTTAAGGAATTTAAACAGGAAGTCGAGAATCAATTGGGCAGGAACATTAAGATGCTTCGATCCAATCGAGGTGGTGAGTATCTTAGTTCAGAGTTCCTCGACTATCTTAGGGAATGTGGGATTGTCTCACAATTGACACCTCCCAGGACACCATAGTTGAACGGTGTAGCTGAGAGGCGTAATCGAACCTTGTTGGATATGGTTCGTTCCATGATGAGTCGAGTTTCGCTACCAATCTCATTTTGGGGGTATGCCTTAGAGACTGCCGCCCATATCCTTAATCTAGTCCCTACAAAGAAATTTGCCAAAACTCCTCACGAGATGTGGACTGGTAAAGTACCCAACCTAGACCACATCAAGATTTGGGGTTGCGAGGCTTTTGTGAGGCGCGAGACTCATGACAAGCTAGAACCCTGAAGCGAGAGGTGTATTTTCATCGGCTACCCACAAATATCCTTTGGTTACCTCTTCTACAGACCTAGTGATAATTTGGTCTTTGTAGCAAGAAGAGGAGTCTTTCAAGAGAGAGAGTTTATAAGACAAGGAGACAGTGGGAGGCAAATTGACCTTGAAGAAATTCAAGAGTAAAGTGGTGAAGGAACTTCAAACCCTAGCCCTCAACTTGAGGAGGAAACTCCTGTTGAGCCAATTGACGAGTCTGTACCTCTGAGACGTTCCACGAGAGTTAGGAATGCACCTGAGCATTACTATGGTTTCCATATTACTGTAGAAGGTGAGACACTTATTAGTGATGAGACACTAGTAGGTCTGGATGAGCCTAACAGCTACACAGAAGCCATGGCAGGCCCTGAGGCTGCTAAATGAAAAGAGGCTATGGATAGCGAGATACAGTCCATGTATGACAATCAAGTTTGGAACTTGGTTGACCATGTACCTGATCGTAAGGTAGTTGGGTGCAAATGGATCTTCAAGAAGAAGACCGACATGGATGGTAATGTACACACTTATAAGGCATGACTGGTTGCAAAGGGTTATTCTCAAACTCCGGGAGTTGATTATGATGAGACCTTCTCACCAGTGGCCAAGATAAAGTCTATTAGGGTTCTGTTAGCCATTGTTGCATTTCATGACTATGAAATATGGAAAATGGATGTCAAAACCTCTTTCCTTAATGGAAGGTTGGCTGAAGATGTTTACATGGTTTAGCCAGAGGGTTTTGTCAATATAGAGTACCCCAATAGAGTGTGTAAACTCGAGAAATCCATTAATGGATTGAAACAGGCACCTCGTAGATGGAATCTTTGCGTTGATGACAAAGTCAAGGAATTTGACTTTTCAAGGAGTGAAGATGAATCTTGTGTCTATATCAAGGCTAGTGGGAGCATAGTCAGTTTTTTGGTACTGTATGTGGATGACATACTACTCATAGGAAATGACATCCCAACCCTGCAGGAAGTAAAGACCTGGCTTGGGAAGTGTTTCGCTATGAAGGACCTTGGTGAAGCTGCCTATATCCTAGGGATAAGGATTTTGAGAAACAGGAGTAAAAGACTAATTGGACTTAGTCAAAGCACCTATATGGACAAAGTGTTGAAAAGATTCAACATGCATAACTCCAAGAAATGTGAGTTACCCATTCAGAGTAATGCCAGATTGAGTAAGGCATAAAGCCCTAGTACTGAGGCTGAGATAGCAGAAATGAGTCGACTACCTTATGCTTCAGCTGTAGGATCGATCATGTACGCTATGACGTGTACTCGACCTGATGTAGCCTTTGCTTTGAGCATGGTTAGCTGGTATCAGGGGAACCCTGGCAAGGCACACTTGACTGCGGTAAAGAATATCCTCATGTACCTGCGAAGGACAAAGGACTGGGTCCTTACCCTCGGTGGGAGTGATGACTTGAGAGTTGTAGGGTATAGCGATGCTAGCTTCCAGACTGATAGGGACAATTTACGCTCTCATTCGGGCTGGGTATTTACCTTAAATGGAGGAGCAATCACTTGGAAGAGTTCCAAGCTGGAGACATTGGCTGATTCCACTTGTGAATCAGAGTATATAGCAGCAAGCGCGGCAGCAAATGAGGCTATATGGCTAAAGAACTTCATCGAAGACCTTGGAGTTGTACCAGCTATAAAAGAGCCAATGGAGATTTTATGTGACAGCAATAGTGCGGTTGCCTTAGCCAAGGAACCAAGAGATCATGGGAGATCCAGACACATTGACAGAAAATATCACTTCATCAGACATCGAATAGAAGAAGGAATCCTCGTGGCAAAGACGGTATCATCGGATGAGAACCCAACAGATCCCCTCACAAAGGGACTGAGTAGGGTTAAGCATCTCCAGCATGCTCGTAGCATAGGGCTGAAGGATGATATAAGTTTTAGTAGTTAGCTAAATTATGAAATTTGTAAAGTCTAATTGACATTAGATGATGAATAAAAGGTGTTTTATTTATGAGTAAAGTGTTGCTATCTCTTGTCGATCGTTTACTATATTTCGTTTGCATGTTTTGACTTCCAGAATAATTATGTTTGGTATATCATATTATTCAAACCTCCACAGTCGGTCATATGTCGGAAGTAGGTATGAATCAAGACTGTCATGATTGGTTGCAGAGGTCTAAGGTGTTGGACATGGCTACAACAATCATGAGTGCTCATAAGTTCTGATCATTGGACTCAACCCACGCTCACTGGAATCACTTCATGGAATTTTATCTCGAGTGATCGTGAGATGGTAATATCATATAAGTCTTCAAACCTAGAGATATGATTTGTTACTTATGAGTTGGTTATACATTGATTGTACGAAAACGCATTGGTAACTCGATGTTATAAAACGTGCTCTTGTGTGTAATTCAATGAGTGGTAGAACAAACATATGAGTCGAAGTTTATCTGTTCCTTCTAGGATTAGAAGCGATATCTGGGCCCCTCGATGATTTTGTTTTGACCTATGTATCGGGCCCGGTCAGAACTAAATTGATGTGTTCAGTTAAGTTCTATGTCAACCAAATCGGAAATCGGGAATCAAATGTTGGACAATAAGTAAGACCATGTTCCATGTATTTGTCCGGCTGATATCTAGAACAGAGGATTATATGATCACTTATCTAAAATGGCGCGTTCTAGTTCAACAGAGTTTAAAGAGCTACGATTGCTGATCGGTTCCTGAAGTCATACTTGCAACTATAGTTATTAGACTTATCCAAGTGGGAGATTGTTGGATATAGTGTCTAAGTCCATAACTATATTTGGTATGTACTTGACCCGA
The DNA here is from genome assembly GCF_051521515.1 of Lactuca serriola. Taxonomy (NCBI): domain Eukaryota; kingdom Viridiplantae; phylum Streptophyta; class Magnoliopsida; order Asterales; family Asteraceae; genus Lactuca; species Lactuca serriola. The sequence continues at coordinate 357,114,560 of NC_136411.1, forward strand.
CCCGGCATGGTCCATTTGGGTTGCACTTCACCTGAACAATTTATGGATAATCTTTTGAGAATAGTACAAGTTATGATTTATTAATATATTATAAGTTCTAATATATTAATATAAGATCATATTATTTAATTAGTATTGATCTATAATTAATCTAGGATTAATTTAGAGATCAAAGATATTACTAATTAAATATGGGCTTCTATATTTATATAGTGTGGGCTAATGCTTATTTGGAATGGGCTAGGCTTGCATGGAAAGTCCATGGATACTCCATGGAGCTTTAACCCATGGATCTCATGGAAATGAAGAGACATGGGTATTAGGGTTTACATGGATGTAACCCTTATCCACCACACTATATAATGGAGGCTTTGGTTCTTGAAATCACACTAGTTGAGGTGAGTAAAGCAAGTGGGCCGATTTCAAGATAGTAGTGACTATTCTCTCAAAGTTCCAAGTTTGTGGTGATTTGTGATTTCCATTTGAGGCATCCACACTATTGGTGCTAGGCTCTAAAACTCCAAGCAATCAACTACTACTACAAGGTAAGTATTTCTACTAGCTTTATTTGATTCATGTTCCCCATGCCATGCTAGTTAGGATATGAACCTTGGAAAATAATTATTTGCATGTATCTTAGACAAACATAGATCCAAGGTTTATTAGGGTTGCATGTACATTTAGGAAGTGTTAGAATGCTCAAAACCCATCAGGAACAACACCTAGATCACCGATGAATTTCTTCATCCAATAAACTTCTTGAGCCGCTTCATATGCAGCTATGTACTCTGATTCTGCTATAGAGAATGCAACCACTTCTTGTTTTGAACTCTTATGGATCCTCCATTAAGTATCAACACATATCCCGATTGTGATCATGAGTTATCTCGATCAGTGTTGAAACGAACGTCAGTGTAACATCTTACAGTGAGCTCTTCTTCAACTCCTCCATAGACCATAAACATATCTTTAGTTCTTCTTAAGTACTTAAGTATGTTCTTAACAACCACCCAATGATTTTTGCTAGGATTAGCTTAATATCTACTAGTTATACTAATAGCATAAGCTACATCCGGCCTTGTACATGTCATAGCATACATAATCGAACTTACTACTGAAGCATACGGTATGCATCTCATTCTTTTGAACTCGTCTTATGTACTAGGGATGTCAGCCTTAGAAAGAATGGTACCAAGCAGTACAGGAATTATTCCTCGTTTCGAGTTATCCATTGAAAAACGTTTTAAGATTTTTTTCAATGTATGTACTCTGACTTAAACCAATGAGTCTTTGAGATCTGTCTCTCTAGATCCTAATACTGAGTATGTATGCATCATCCCCTAGATCTTTCATTTGAAAGGACTTACTAAGTTAGGCCTTAGTCTCCTTTAATGTCAGGATATCTTTCCCGATCAAAAATATGTCATCAACATATAGAATTAGGAAAAAAATATGGCTCCCACTTGCTTTGATGTATATATATGGTTCATCGGGACTTTCTGAAAAACAATTTTTTTTGAAGTTTTCATCAAAACGATGCTATCAGGCCCTAGATGCTTGTTTCAATCCATAAATGGACTTCTTCAGTTTACACACCTTCTTCAGGTTATCTGGTTTGACAAAACCTTCAGGTTGTTCCATATAAACATCTTCCTCAAGATATTCATTGAGGAAAGCGGTTTTGACATCCATTTGTCATATCTCATAGTCATAATATGCAGCTATAGCCATGATAATCCTAATAGATTTAATCTTAGCAACTGGCAATAAGGTATCTTCATAGTCAACACCTTGAATTTGAGTATATCCTTTAGCGACAAGTCATGATTCGAAAGTTTGTACATTTCCATCCATGTCGATCTTCTTCTTAAATATCCACTTGCTTCCAACAGCCCTGCTATTAGGAGGTAAGTCAACCAAGTCCCACACTTTATTGTCATCTATGGATTGAATTTCAGTTCTCATGGCTTCAAGCCATATGTCAGACTTCGGGTCTGTAGTAATAGCCTTGTAATATATTGGCTCACATTGATCTATCAAGAAGACTTCCTCTTTAGGAATAACAAATCAAAATCTATCAAGTTCCTGACAAGTTCTAGTGGAAAGTCGTACAGTTGGTGTGGTTTCCGACATGTAACTTCAGGTTCAACAATCCTTTGTTGATTATCATTCTTAATTAAAGGTTGTGTCTCTCGATTTCTTCGAGATCAATGGGGCTCCCACTTTCTTTATGAGATATAAAGTCAGTTTCAAGAAATATTTTTTATAACGATAACCTTATAACGAAAACCTTGTTCATAACGAAAACCTTGTTCATACAAAGCTTAAAATAGAACACATTATCTTTAAACACATAAATGTTTTCAAAATCAAAGTCAAACTTATAACGAAAACCTTGTTCATACAAACGAGAAGTAGAGATAATATTCCTAGTTATACTAGGTACATAACAATAATTGTTCAAAATAAGATTAAGACCATTTGGAAGCAAAATATGATATTGTCCTATGGCTTTCACAACTACACGATTGTCATTGCCAACATGAAGTTCCAAATCACCATCTCTTAGTTCTCTAACATTCATTAGTCCACGAAAATCATGCAGATGTTAGTACCACTTACGGTATCGAATACCCAAGAATTAGTACAGAATGTATGTAATTCAATCACATATATACCTGAGGTGCCAAACTGGTTGGCTTCGATCTTCTTAAGTTCCTCTAGGTATTTGGTGTTGGGTTTTGAGCAGTATAACACTCCTATGGTGCACATGCAAACCTAAATGCTTTGGATCTATGTTTTTTCTAATTATACATGCATTTGTTTTTCCAAAGCATTCTCCTTATCTAGCATACAATTGAAGCTATATAATACAAAACTTTAGTTTGGATGCTTACCTCTTGAGTAGGGTAGAGCTCTTGACCTTTGAAAGCTTTAGCCCCTCAAGTGTGATGCCTATATTGGTTCACAAACACCAAAATGCGAAAGTAGGCTTGAGAGAATAAGTTGGTTATCTCCAAGATATGGTGTAGCCGATTTTGGCTCTATACGGGATCTAGTTATAGTGTTGCACATCCTAGGGTTACACATTGCAAACCCTAATAACCCATGACTTTCCACATTCTCATGCTCCATGGGTTTAACCTCCATGGAATATTAATGGATTAGTTTAGCCCATCTACATGATCATGGATCATTGGCCCACACTACAAGAATGACTGATTTTCATAATCAATCCCCCTATATTTAATTAGTCTCTTTTAATCACCAAATTAATTCTTGATCAATACTAATTAAATAATAATTTGGTTTCATATTAATGTATTATTCTTGTAATATATTAATAAACCATATGCAACCTTATTCACAAAATCCATCCTATCAAGTTACACTGGTGAAGGCAACCCAAAAAGGACCATGCTACAATCGGGTCAAGTACATCCCAGCTATAGTTATGGGCTTAGACTACAAATCCAACATTGGGGATAGTTGCGCTTCCAATGTCCCTTTTCATTGCAGTGAAAGCAATCAGCCTCAGAAGCAGGTTTGGGTTTAGGAGTTGGGTTTGTGGAAGGAGGCTTCCCTTTCCCTTGCCCTTGCCTTTTTTGGCAGCTTTGCCTTTCCCCTTACCGGTATTATTACCGGTTTTCTTCTTGGATATTTGACCCTCAGGGATCATCAACACTTCATTGTTCCCAGATTCGTTGATATTTGTCTCAAAATTTTTGAGCATGCTGTGAAGCTCATTAATGCTCCCAATGTTCTAAAAGGCGTGCCATGGCGTGAGGCGTGGGTTCGCCGTTATGAAAAGCTTCTTAACGTTGTTGTTAGGCGTGGCGCGTGGCAAGGCATGATATGGCGTGAAAATGGCGCGTTTTTTTTCGTTTGAGACAGATTTTTTTGCTCTTTGTTATGTCTTTTCAAATCGGAGATACAAGTATTGTGGTTTTTGTTAACTTTTTGTTATTAGTTATTGATCTAACACTTCTAAAAAGTAGTTATATTTAATCTAAATTTATATTTATGTGGTAATATAATTTTAAATTAATACAACATCGCCGCCTTACATCACGCCTTGAAAAACGCCATGACTCGTTAAGCTTGAGGATTGGCCTTGCCGCCACGCCACGCCTCACGCCATTTAGAACCTTTAATGCTCCTCTCCTGGTCATTCATTGTGAAGTTCATCACAAATTGGTTGAATGACTTAGGAAATGAGGCTAGGATCACATTGGTCGCTAGCTCATCCCCAAATGGGAATCTGAGGCGGGCCAGTTGCTCAACATAAGTTTTCATTTTGAGTACATGTGCACTCATAGAAGATCCTTCATCCATCTTGCAACCAATGAAAGCTCTCAAGGTCTCAAACCTCTCTTGCTTAGCTTAAATTTGAAACATAACTCTCAGTTGTTCAATCATTTCAAACGCTTCATGAAAGTCAAAAGTTTTTTGAATTTCAGGAGTCATAGTTGCAAGCATGATGCAAGCCACTTCAGTCGAATCATTAACATGTTTTTCTCGAGCATATTTTGATGCTTTGGGAGCATTAGCTGGGAGCTCTTTTAGGATAGGTTCATCAAGGACATAGTCCTTTTTCTCAAGCTTGAGGCCAATTCTCAATTGTCTGAACCAATCAAGAAGTTGGGTCCACTTAGTTTTTCTTTTCCGAGGATGGATTGGATGGTGACGGATGAGGTGGTAAAAGTTAGGGTAGTCATAAAAAAAATAACAAGATTCATTTTAATATCTTCGATATGAATTCTTTTCGGGACTTTCCCTTGCGGTGGCTCTTAGACGAAGCCTTCCTCTTCTTTCCCCTTCCATGCCCAGTAGCTAAAACAGGAGCAGCAGGTGGATTGGGAGTGGGTGCAACAGACTTGTCCTTGAGGTTGCTCTCAGCAACCCTAAGGATACCTTGGAGCTTACTTAGGGTGACCTCTTACTTGTTCATGTGGTAGGTCATCCTAAATTGGTTGTAACACGGAGGCAAGGAGTTAAGGACCATGTCGATAGCCAAGTCTTCCCCAAATTCGACATTCAACTTGCGAAGACGATCGACATACCTTTGCATCTTTTGCAAGTGTACGGTTAGAGATTCTCCATGTCCCATTTTAGCAGATATCTTGTTAGTGAAGATCTCATAACGTTCATGCCTCGCATTTTGGTGGTATCTCTCCAACAAGTCTTGGTGCATTTCGTACAGATACATGTCCTCATAGGACTTTTGGAATTCGGCATTCATTGTGGCTATCATGATGCAATGAACCTTCATTGCATCACATTCCTGAGTCTCAAAAGCGGTCATTTCAGCCGGAGTAGCGATTTCTGGATTGATCTTCTCGAGCTTCTCATCAAGGACATACTCCTTTTCCTCGTAGCGAGCAATCGTACGAATGTATCTTATCCATTCGCTAAAGTTTGTTCCATCGAAAGTCACCTTTTGGCAAAGGCTCATCAATGTGAACGAGCTAGCAGCAGCGTTGTTCGCGTTCGACATCTACAAATAGAAAGGACAAAGATTGATTAGAATTTAAAATACCTAATTATCACCAAATAAGAAAAATTAGGGTTAGGATCCAACAACATTATTTACATATTAGAAAAGGGATACCGTAATCCAACATGCAAACAATTTGAAGGTAAGTGAATGAGGATTCACTAATTCTCCACCATGAAAACCTAACTTTAAGTTCTAAATGTATTGAGAATTCCTAGGTTTTGATGAGATTCTTTGAACTTTTCAATGGCATGTATATGCCCCTCTCGTTTGTGACTGGGATACCGAGGATCACAAAGTGGGTGTGAATAACCATGCAAATCTACACGGTGCCTTCATTGTAACAATCATCTATTCGATGTGCCGGTAAACCACACACGCTCCATCGAACTATGATAAACAATGAATCACCCTTTTCCACCTTTGCTTAGAACCAATTAGTGTGCCGGTAAACCACACGCGCTCCACTAACTTCTTAGCAAGGGTGCAAAGTGTAATTTCATGGGATTGCATCAATTCACTTTTCCTAAAGTAACTAGGATTGGGAATTTGAAAAACATGTAGTTACTTTGTATTTAATATTATACTTTTAATCAGGAGATAGAGTTGCCCTATCCTACCCGTTCGGCTAACGACCCTCCACCGATCAAGCAAGCGGTGGGTGTGAGTGTACACCTATTAAGCGTCATTTTATAGGCAGCAACCTTATACCCACCTTATAGACCGGCTTCGTGAATGAGGCCTACTAACGGTAAGACTAGCATTTTAATTATATATATATATATATATATATATATATATATATATATATATATATTAATCTTGTAATATTATATTAGTATAGGGTTGAATTTTAAACTTGTAAAACTCTAGGGTTTGAAATTTAAATTGTCTAAATTAAGCTTTTAATCACAAAACGTAAATTTCAAAACTTGAGGACAAGTTTTAAACTTTTCAAAACATAAGGGATCAAATAACAAATAATCTAAATTAACATTTAATCACATAATTATCCATATTTGATTTATTTAATTGTTTCATGCAAAACAATTTACCAATTTAATTAAAATAATCAATCAATTATCACATAAGGAAATTATTATTCAATTTATTGGTAAATATCTTCAATTAGGTCAAGGATATACTCAAATATATGTTAAAAGCGGATTTATATTGACCCATTAAGATAAAGGCAAGTTTCCATAAGATAAATAGCAAGAAATCCCGAAACTAGCTCCTTCTGACGCTCGAACTCGCCAAGTACCACAATGTACTCGCCGAGTACACAGTGGTACTCGCCAATTTCATCAGGCAGAAGGACAAAAACAAATTTAGCAATCAACAATCAAGCAACCAATGCATCAATTCAATAGAAACCAATCAAGGCTCTGATACCACTGATGGGTTTGAGCCATAAGAACTTTCCTATGTGCACATGCAAACCCTAATGCTTGGATCTAGGTTTCTCTAATTAAACATGCAATGTATCCAAGACTTTGATTGATTGATCTAATGTAAACATTCATATAATAACACATGAGATCAGATATGAAAGATTACCTTGAATTGCTTGCTTGAATCTTCTTGTCCTTGGAGCTTAGAGTCACAAATGTCACTCCTCTAAAGGCTTACAAACACCAACTTAGCAAGAGGATGATTAGAGAGAGAGAGGGGAGGGCAAGAAATCGGCCAGGGTTTCTTCTATTGCAAGAGTGCCGATTTCCTTGACCCCATGGGTCTATTTATACTAGTGAGCCTCCTAGAGTTTCACCCTTAAAACCCTAATTGGATAACTTAGGCCCTAAGTAATCCAATCTTCTTATTGATAAGCCTTAGACGATTTAGGTCCTTCTAAACCCTAAAACCGTCCACCCCCTTAGTCATAAGGAATTATAGCCCAAAGTACAACTATCATACAATTGACAGTTTATGCCCTTTTATTTAATTAATCTCTTTAAGTCACCAAATTAATTCCTAATTAATTTATGACTTATATTAATCAAATAACAATATTATTATTCCTTATATTATTCTCATAATATATTAATAATATTTATTCTCTCATTATAAATCATCCTGTCAAGTTGCTATGGTGAAGGCAACACAAAAGGACCATACACAACCGGGTCAAATACTTACCAAATATAGTTGCAGCCTTAGACACTATTCCAACATAAAATCCATATGAACTACACAAAAATCACAAGTGAATTTTAAATGGATTACATAGATTTGACGTTTTGTATATAAAGGCTTTTTTCAATGTTTTATAATTCTAGCATTTTAAAACATTTTGTATCATGAATATTTCATGCATAAATTATTCTATGGTACATTTAAAGTGTTCAAACAATTATAAATTTGAATTTATTTCATATAACATTTTACCGGTTAAAATTTATATTCAATTTTAATTCAACGTTATATGGATTGGAACCGGTTTCTAACTTTGTTAATAAAACAACCTTTTATTATTATGTTTTGGAGTTTAGATTAAGTTTAAATATATTTTAAACTTTCTATATATTTAAAAGTTTGGATACTTTAGAGTTTTAAAATATTTAAAACAAAAACTCAAATTCGACATCTTATGTTGAAACTTTTATATAAAAATCTAAACTTCAAGTTTGATGTTAATTTTTGTAAATATGTTTTAGCATGGAAAACATATTTTCAACATTTTATAACAAAAAAATTAAACATCACAAGCATGCATTTAAAATGTATAAACAAAGCCATTTTCTAGTGATATTTATTGTGAGTCATCACAACACATATTAAATAATTTCCTAAAAGACTTATTAGTACACTTCAAGGTCTTCAAAAGGCTCCATGTATTCTCAAAAACTTCATGCTCCATCTTGTTACATTTTATAAAAAATAAAATACAACTAGTCTAAAACTAATTTATTACATATAAAATGAACAAATGAAATAATAACTATTTATCTATTACATCATCATATGAATAAATAAATACCAACCATAAATGTCCTAATGGCTTGTTTATACATAACAAATATATCAACAAACAACTCTTTGTTTTTTCTAAGGTAACTTTTATATAACCAAAATGCATGAAAAAATAGTTATATAAAAATAAACACTTTTAACAAGTTGCCAAAGAAAACAAATATGAAGAGTTCTTTAGCCAAAAAGAAATTTATGCTTGTTTTCCAAAATCCAAAGATTATTATAACATAAAAATCATTCTAACATTTAAAAGATGGCTCTGATACCACTAAAGAGATTTTTTTGCATAAAATAGATAGTTTTTCATAAAAAACGGCAATGGAAGCTTTAAAATTTTCTGAAAAATTTCAAGTGAAGCAACAAACCAAACCAGCAAGGATCCTTTTAAAGAGGTTAGAATGATATTATAACAACCATAGGGTGTTTAGAAATTACAAACTTTCTACCCTTTGGACCCTCTTGGATTTGAGGTCTTGAAGTAGATGGCAAGAACAATGAGCTTGATCTTCTTTACAAGCAATCCACCAACAAGATTAAGGTACCAAAATTGCTAGATTTCTTCTTGTATAACGTTTTTGTTGTAGTCTTAAGTGCTTAAACAATTAAGCTCTAAAAGAAAGACCCAAAGTAAACACCAAAAGCTTGTAATGTCTTCAAAAGAGGAAAGAGCTCCAAGCTCTTCACTAGCTCATGGTTTTGAGAGAAAAGGAAAGGAGAAGAATTTTTAGACCAAAAACTTGTGCATTCTTCATGTAAGAGACCCTTTTTTTAAAATACCATCTAAGCATGGACTTTTGAATATTATATTCAAAAGTATGGGCTATAAAGGGAGGCATGGGGACATTATCATGGAGGTTGACAAACAACCTCCATGCTTCTTACATACGTTCGGCCATATGGCCTTTTGAATAAAAAATTGTTTACTTTGTCCTTTAACCATGGTAGAGTAAGTATTGATTTAATCATGGTTAAGCAAAGTGTCCAAAACTTTGTACATGACTTATTATATGATACCTTATCAAATAAAGACTATTTTTCTACTTCTTACAATATTGTTTTGATAGAACAATAATTTTTCTCTAATTAAATACAAGAGTTGAATTTATTTATTAATATCAAATTTATAATAAATATTCAATAAGTACCAACTTGATTAAGGTGTGATCCTATAGGATCATATGTTATTAGCAATGCCACTTGAAGGTCCATAATTTTGTGGTTTGAGCTAGTCATAATTATTGTATAGATCTATTCAGGATGTCAGAGTTTGTATTGCAGTATTGTTTGTATTGAGCTTGTAATGTGTGCAACCACACATGTGTGTGCGGCCACACACAGTGTGTGCGGCTGTACACTCTTGTGCTGGTAGGAGGGGTACTATTTATAGTAACTGAGTTGTGTCAGATTGTACTTTTTCAGTCAGAACTCTGCAGTGGTTGTACTTTCTCAAGATGTACTTGACATTTACTCGTAATAGATGTGTGCATGCTTGATTTTACTTCTTCTTCTTCTTCTACATTTCACCTTAATTGCAATTAACTTCATTGATTACTGAATTGGATCCTTAGTTTTGGGACTAACAATTGATATCAGAGCCAATTTGGTATCAATTGAAGTATTTTGGAGTGTGAGGGTGCAAAAATTTCACTGTTTTTGAAGTATTTTTGATCGAAGAACTGTTGTTTGATTCTTGTTTTTAATAGTTTGCAAAAGCTTGAAATCAAGTTTCATCAAAAATATGAGAAAATCGAGTTTGTTGCCAACTGTTGAAGGTTTGCTGCCAACTGTTGAAGGTTTACTGCCATAGTGTGTGCGGTGGAGCGTATTCTTGAAGTGTGTGCGGTTGGTTTTTGTTGTTGAGAAGTGTACGGTTGAGTGTGCGGTTACAGTGTACGACTGAGTGTGCGGTTACATTGTGTACGGTTGGGTTTGTTATTAGTGTGTGTGCGGTTGAAATTTGTTTGCTATTAGCGTGTGCGGTTAAGACTTGTTTGCTGTTAGTGTGTGCGGTTAAGTACTGTTCTGTTGTTGGGTGTACGGTTGAAGTCAAGTGTGTGATTAACCTGTGTGTGGTTATTATTTTTTAACAATCACTTAAAGCTTGTCAAAATGGAATCTGAAAGCATGATTGCTCATCAAGATTTGGATGCAATTATGGGAACCACTACTCGTATTCCCAGATTGCTATTAGCTGAAGGATTTCCTGAATGGAAATATCGAAGTGAAAAATACATCAAGATGAAAGATTTCAAAATTTGGAGAAGTATTTTAAGAGGACCAATTCGGATTACATCCACTCTAGACGATGGCAGAGTAATTGAAAAACATATTGAAAACTACACTGATGATGACTTTGAAAGAGTTGAAGAACAAGAAAAGGCACTCGCTACACTCACCATGGCATTGTCTCCTGATACTGCACAAGGATTTCATGAATACACGTCAGCAAAAGCATTGTGGGAAGCGCTCATAGAAGTCTATAAAGGAAATGAAGATATGAAGCAAAGTCGACAAGACATGCTCCGACAAAAATTCAACATGTTCAATTACGTATTGGGAGAAACATTGGAAAATCAACTACAAAGATTTATCACACTAACCACTGAAATGAGCTCCGCGGGCGTGATGGTTACTAGGTCCGAAATTAACAAGAAGCTGCTAAATTCTCTTCCAAAATCATGGGACATGAATGTCTCAGTGATTAAAAAGACAAAAGACCTGAACCGATTGAGCTTATCTGAAACAATGGCTATCATCAAAGCTTGCGATCTTGATGATAAACAAAGAGAAATCAACCATGTCAACTCGTACTCTACAGCTAATCTTGGAATTCAAAACAACAACACCGCTTTCTCAAGCTTTACCACCCATCCAAATTCTCAAATTCATGTTCCCCAAATTCAACCTTATGCAGCCCATCAAACCACACCATACAACATACCTCAAATACAACAAACTCAAGTTGGTTCGAGTGTTGGTTCTTCCACGGGTGTTTCAGTTCAATCTCAAGGAATTGGTTCCCAAAGTTCATCTACAAGTGAAAAAAAGGAAAATTTGGCTCTAGCTACTGGATTAGTAAATTGTTACAATGCCTTTGTTGCCGGAGAGCTCTCTCCACAACTTTCATTCGCTGATCTCGACCAAATTCACCCAGAAGATGTGGAAGAGATGGATATTACTTGGCAGATGGCAATCGCAGTGTTCAGGGCTAAACAATTCTCAAAGAATATTGGAAAGAACAATTGGAGTGTAAATTCTGACAAGAAGATGGGATTTAGTAAAGGAAAGTTACGTTGTTACAATTGTCATGAACCAGGTCACTTTGCAAGGGAATGCCCAAAACCCGATCGACGAGAGAACTGTGAAAGAACCATGGTGCCAGTAACTTATGTTCACAGCAACAACAAACTATCATCTTCAACAAATCAGTCTGCAAACATGGGAATGGTGGCCCAATCGTTTAGCTGGGAAGATCAAGTTAAGGCCCTAAACATTTCAGGACCTGAAAAGGCAAATCTTGCTCAAGTCAAGGAAGAAGATGAAGAAATGGAAGCAGATCCAGAAGAGGAAATGATGAATCTGCAATTTGCATTCATGGTGCAGACCACTCCTGAACCGGTCAAATCTGAGGTTAGTGAATTCGGTTGCTCTCCATCCTGTATTAAAATTGTTAAGTTTTTAAGAGATCAACTTGAGATAATCAAACGAGAGAACGAGGACTGGAAATATGAGGGATATACTCTTAGAAAAAAATCAAAAGCCCTTAAAAACTCAATTAGAAAATAAAACAAAAGATTTTAAAAAGTTGCAAGAGGATTACAGCAACAAATGTGAGAACTATGATCATCTCAAAAGAAAATTTGTTGTTGTAACCGCGAAACTTGACACATTAAAAAACTGTTTTGAAAAAGTTGAATTTAATTTCAAGAAATACGATGGGTCAAGTGAAAATATTGCAAAATTAATTGAAGGACAATCACATTGGAGAGGTATCACTCATGGAAATAAAATAAAAATTGGACTAGGATTGGAGAGTGTCCCTCCTCCTTTTAATCACAATTACACTGCTATTCCTCTGTCTCAAGAAGAAATTGACAGAGAACCTAGTATGGTATACGGAAAGACAGCTTCTGAGCAGGCAATACAGTCTAATAATGAGAGTTTGCATATTAATGTTTCTATTTAAGTGCAGATATATCAATAGTTCAGGGGAACATGAAGCTGAAACTTCTGAGTCAAATAATCATGTGTCTAAGTCTGGTGTTAATTCTTGTTACGAGTCTGGGTCAAAAACAAATGCTAATGTTTTTGTGTCTGGAGGTGTTTTATTTAAGTCTGATATTTCTTTGAATGATGATGTTATCTCTAATCAAACTGATAAATCTGATTTGAATGTTTCTACACCCTCCACATTTGCCTCAAAATCCTGCGATGGAACTTGCAAATGTGGAAGTGTTAATAATGAAACAAATAAGAATAAATCTGTCAACAGCAGTGCCAAAACCATTGATAATAAACAAATGTGTTTTAGTTGTGGCACTGCTGGACACATTGCAAGAAATTATATGAACCGGATGTTTGTTTCTCATACAACAAAAAGAGGAGAGAACAAATTTCGAGGACAATCTTTAACTAGAAAAACCCCCAGAACTCGTTCTCGAAATGGTGACTTGAAAATGAAAAAGTCTCAAAAGAATAAATAGGTTTTTCATAAAAACAACAGGAGTTTGCCAAAATCAGCTCAAGATAAGCCTAAGCTGAATTTGCCAAAGAGCGGGACTGGATCTTCAAACTCTTCAAGTAGAAAATCCACCGGCTCGAAACAAACTAAAAAATTTTCAAAACCTAACTTTCAGTGGATACCAAAATCCCTTTTAAAAACAACTTCAGATCAGTCACCGTTCACCTCTAAATCAAAAGAAAAGAAAGAATCAAATGAAAAATCTATGAAAGGAAAGGGTCAACCCAGGATTATGATGACCTGGGTTCCCAAAACTAAATGATTCCGCTCATCGTGCAGGGACAGTTGTGGAGAAATGTCTCCAGACCTTGGTATGTCGACATCGGCTGCTCCCGGCACATGACTGGAGACATATCCTAACCGCATGACATTCAAACTTTTAATGGAGGATATGTTTCCTTTGCGGGCAGAGAGGGCGGAAAAATTACTCAAAGAGGAACTGTTTCAAATGGAGTGCTGAATTTTGAGAATGTTAACTTTCCTCCGGAACTGAAGCACAACTTGCTGAGTGTATCCCAGATATACGACAAGGGCTACTCCACTCATTTCACAGATAAGGAATGTCTGATCTTAAAGCCTGGCCTTGTCATCCATGAAGATTGGATTCTTGTAAGATCTAAGCGGGATCGAAATGCCTACATTATAGACATGAATAGCAATTTCCCTGATGATGTCACTTGTCTTTTCTCCAAAGCTTCTGAACAAAATGCGATGTTGTGGCATCGTCGTCTCAGTCATGCGAATGCAAAGAACTTGAATCAGCTTGCGAAGAACGAACTGGTCCGAGGGTTACCTGTCAAAGATTTCATTACTTTTGAAAAATGTGTTTCCTGCGCTCAGGGAAAACATCATCGGAAACCACACTTTCCAAAGCAGATAAACTCCATAAGTCAAGTGATCGAGTTGTTAACATATGGATTTATTTGGTCCAGTTAATGTTCTCAGTATCAATTGCAACTCATATTGCCTCGTTGTGATAGACGATTACTCTCGTTTCACTTGGGTTTTCTTTCTGTCCAACAAAGCTGGGATGGCTGACCTCATCAAAAGATTCATTGTGATGATTGAAAATCAGACCAACAATCGAATGAAAGCGTTGCGTACTGATAATGGAACAGAGTTCAAGAACGCTGTTCTTGATCATTTTTGCGCTGAGAAAGGGATTGTGCGTCAGTTCAGTTCAGTTCGAACACCTCAACAAAACGGGGTTGCCGAACGCCAGAATCGAACTCTAAAAGACGCCGCAAGGACGATGCTCTGTGATTCCAAGCTTCCTGTGTTCTTCTGGGTAGAGGCAATTAACACTGCATGTTATGTTCAGAATCATGTGCTAATCAACAAAGCCAGAATGAAGACACCGTACGAAATTCTATTTGGACACAAGCCATCTGTCAGCCATTTCTGAGTATTTGGCTGCCCTTGCACCCTTCTTCACTTGGAATCCAACCCCAAATTCAATACAAAAGCCGATGACTGTTACTTTGTTGGATATGTTGCTTGAACTACTTACAGGGTTTACAACAAGAAGACAAAACAGATTGTAGAATCTTTCGATGTTCGTTGGCTCGAAGAAAATGAGACAGATGCAAGAGTGGGTCCTGATTGGCTATTTGACTACACATCTCTTTTCAAATCATTCAATGCGTCCTCAGATAATCAAGAAGGATCTACATCAAATTCGAAGAACCTTATTGAAGATGAAGAAGACGAAGTCGTCTACCGACCACCACTGATTTCTTCTGATCCTCCAATGGTACCCTCTGTTCACACAAAATCTTCTGAGTCTTCTCCTCAACAACCTTCTTCTGATGTTGTTGCTACTCCTCTAACTCCGGTGGAAAGAGAGTTCATGAACCACGAGACTTCCGCTGTAACTTCAAATCTGATGAAACTTCTCTTTCCAGAAAGTATTGCTGAAGAGTTTGTAGCAGATCCCCGAACGAACTTTGTTCATCTTCTGTGAATCACACAGCAAATGATGGAGCGGTTAACATTCTTACTCTTCCATTCTCTGTCAATGATATCAGCTACGAGATCCCTGCACGCATTCAGCACGATCATCCAATTGAGAACGTCATTGGCCAACTGGGCGACGACGTTCAAACGAGAAGTCAAAGTGGGGATGTTAACACATGTCTCTACTCTTTCTTCATTTCTCAGATAGAGCCTAAATCTGTCGACATGGATCTGAATGAGCCTAGCTGGGTTGAATCCATGCATGACGAACTGAATCAATTCGAGAAGCTCGGGGTTTGGAAGTTGGTGGAGCTGCCAAAAGGAAAGAAATCTCTTGACACCCGATGGGTCTTTCGGAATAAACAAGACGACTCCAGTGTAATTGTGCGCAACAAGGCGAGATTAGTGGTTCGAGGGTTTCGGCAAGTTGAGGGTCTTGATTATACGAAATTTTATGCTCCGGTCGCTCGTTTGGAAGCCATTTGTATCTTCCTTGCTTATGCTTCCTACATGAACTTCACCGTATACCAAATGGATGTCAAGACAACTTTCTTGTACGGCAAGGTCAAGGAGGAGATTTACATTGACCAACCACCCGATTTTGTTAAATCCAAACTTCCCAATCATGTTTACAAGTTAGACAAAGCTTTGTATGGATTGCATCAAGCTCCTAAAGCTTGGTATGCTACCCTGACTCAGCATTTGCTTAACCACGGCTATTCCCGAGGCACCATTGATCAAACCCTATTCCTCAAACATGTCGGTCCCGATCAAATTCTTGTTCAAATTTATGTTGACGACATTATTTTTGGGTCGACAAGCTAACAGCTTTGCAAAGAGTTCGAAGTTGTGATGAAGAAGCGGTTCGAGATGAGTTCGCTTGGGGAGATGACCATGTTTCTAGGGCTTCAGGTCCAGCAATCTTCAACCGGAATCCTTATTCACCATGCAAAGTATTTGGATGATGTACTGGAGAAGTTCGGGTTCCTAGACGTGAAACCTGCTCTTACACACATGGCGGAAAGACCTCTTCTGACCCCTGATCTTGAGGGTGAATCCGTAGATCAGATGCATTATCGATCAATGATCGGATCACTATGTATCTAACTGCCAGTCGACCAGACATAATTTTTGCAGTCTGTCAATGTGCTCGCTACCAGGCTAATCCTAAACTCTCTCATTTACTTGCTGTTAAACGGATTTTTCGGTATCTCAAAGGGTGCCCAAAACTGGGTCTCTGGTATCCGAAAAATCAAGAATTTGATCTTTACGCTTTTGCAGACAGCAACTATGGTGGGTGTGAGCTTGATAGAAAATCGACTTCAGGCAGATGCCAATTTCTGGGCGATAGATTGGTTTCATGGCAGTGTAAGAAGCAGCATACTGTTTCCACCTCAACAGCAGAAGCAGAGTATGTCGCTGCGTCTGCTTGTTGTTCACAAGTCATCTGGATCCAACATCAGCTGTTGGACTACGGTTTGAATTTTCAAGAAACCCCTCTTTTTTGTGATAATGAGGCTGCGATCCAAATTGCCAAAAACTCGGTCCAGCACTCAAAAACCAAGCACATCGACATCAAGATTCATTTTATCAGAGAACGTTATGAGCGTTCGCTCATTCGGCTAGAACAGGTTCGCTCTGATAATAATGTAGCAGATCTGTTCACCAAGCCGTTTAACAAAGCTCGATTCGACGTGCTGGTTAATTTTCTAAAAATGATTCGTTTTGAGGATTAATTTTTTTTATGTCTATCTTAGGATAAATTTGCGCATTTTTTTATTTTTTTTTATATGCACAAATTTAGGGGGAGAAAATTAGAAAATCCAAAAACATAAAAAAAAATTAGAAAATCCAAAAACATTAGAAAATCAGAAAATCCAAAAACATTAGAAAATTAGAAAATCCAAAAACATAAAAAAAAAATTAGAAAATCCAAAAACATTAGAAAATCAGAAAATCCAAAAACATAAAAAGTTAGAAAATCCAAAAACATTAGGAAATCAGAAAAACAAAAATTATTATGCTGGTTATAAAATGTGCTTGAAGGAGATGTTTTGGGGAAGTGATATTATCAAGTGATAACAGGCAATCTAAGTCTGTGTAGCATACCCAAAGTTGAAGCGTCTATGCTCTGATTTGATGCGTCGGTAGGCACGAAAGATTCTAAATGGACATGACTAGGTGCAGATGAACTTAAGGAATCTATAGAATTGACAAATCTTGACCTAGTTAGATCCGTTCAGCCTGACAATACGACACTCGGATAGGTTGAGCAGAGAGATATATATGGGAATCTACTCGTCACATTAATTGAACCCGTATCTGGAACCGTGGTTTAACTTTTCCTCCATGTGCGGATTCTGTCCTTAATTTCGGTATTGATGGGGCAACTGGTAAATTCCGATAAATTAGGTTTGTAGAAAATCATTTTCTTTCTTTCTGTCTGTTAGTCATATGTTACCTCCTCTGCGTGATTGGAAGAGATCCGACCTGGACTGTAACATATGCAACTCTATTTCTCTACATATTATACATACATATATATATATATATATATATATATATATATATATATATATATATGAAATTCCTCTTATCTATTAGCCATATGCTGTCTCCTTTGCGTGACTAACAATCTGACTTGGTACACAACATATGCACTATAAGTGATAATACTCTGAATCTATCTTCTCCCCTAATGATGGTCTGCTCATCCAATGTAAGGAATACTCTGGAAGTCCTTGATTACTGGGGCATATCTGGAAGCGGGAAACATGTTCCAGTACAATTAAAATTGAACACTCAAAGATTGTCTATAGATCTCGCTGCTCAATTTAGGTGGACAACAATATTTCTGGTCGTCGTCAGCTAAATGGTCCTTAAGATATAGTATCTAGAAACTTAGGATCAAATATATTATCTAGGAACTTAGGATCACATTGTCTTGTCACTTATAGTATGTCCTAATTTTGTCACAATTTTTCGTGTTTAAGTGGACAACAATACCGGCGATCGACCAGACAAAAACGTGAAGATGGAAGGTACCGACAAGCGGATAAAGGTTGTCTAAAAACTTTGATCCCTAATTTCAATAGGTTAAAACAATTTATATAGGATTAAATTGATTTTTTTTAATTCCTCGTCGTTAATAGTATTTCCAATTTCATTTTATTCTATTCTATTTTATTTTTTTATTTTTACTTTTTATTTTTATTTTTTTAATAAGTTTTATTTTGTTTTAGTTTTATTTTATTTTTTAGGAATTATGAATTTAATCTCTTAAAAATCCTAAAAATAATTCATTTTTGAGAAAATGGTGAGTGGAAGGGGCATCGGTTTTTAATGTTAAAAGGTAAAGGGGAGGAAATGAAAATTATGTGTATATAAATAGTGTGTGTGCGGTGACTTTTTCACCGTCACTGTTTCTTGCCTCAACCACACACACACCCATTTCTCTCTCAAACTCCTTATATATTCCATAATTTTTTCGTGAAATCAAAGCTCTTACTCGGTAATTCTTATGAACACGGCTTATTTTTCCGATTATTTTCATAAAAAGTTTCCATCGTTTGCTGTTGAATCATAATCACATTGTTTGTCTTCGAGTGTGATCGCACACGTTGTGTGTGGCCGCACACGGGCATGTGCGGCTGACCGTGTGCGGCTGTATAATTTTATGTGCGATTAGGCATGTGCGGTTGCGGCTGTACACTTGCACGTGTGCGGCTGTGTGTAATTCCGTGTGCAGCTGCATCATTTTCAATAGTTTTGCCCTAATAATTTTGTGTGTTGACTTTCAGATTAAGATGGGAGACATGGAATTCGCTAAAGTCCACAACTCCGCAATTTTTCTCGAAGACCCTCCTGCAGCTCACAATGACTTGAAATTCATTGTGGATGGTCTGAAGAAATCCTGCTTGGTTCATGCCCTAACTACAACTCCTGCTATCTACTAGAGTTTGATTAAGGATTTCTGGAGGAGTGTTGTTGTAAAGAAGAATGATCAGGGTGAAAAGTTTGTTGAAGCAACAATCGAAGACAAGAAAATTCAAGTAACAGAGAGCACCATTAGAGAATCTCTCCAAATAGAGGACAAACCTGAGTACACCATGGAGATTGACGTTCATCAAACTCAGGATGTCTTAGAGCATATGGGATACAAGGGAACCTTTCCCCCTACAATTAAGAAGTTGCTTCCTCCGTATTGGAAGTATTTGGCTCATGTGTTTGTGAGCTGCATTTCCGGCAGGAGATCAGGAGCAAACGAGATCTCTCTGGCCAACACTAGTGCCATTCCAGCATTGGCTGCAGGATTTGAGTTCAATTTCTCAAAATTTATAATGAATGAAATGATACTAAACCTTGAAGGGTGCAAAAGGGACAAATTCTGGATGTATCCAAGATTTTTGCAAATCATCCTTAATGTGACTCACCCCGAGCTGCAGAGAGGAAATGATACTTTGGATTTCAAATCCATTGGTCCAAGTGCTTTTGGACTAATGAAACAAAAGAGAGGCGGGAAGTTTGTATTTGAAGGAAAATTTCCATTAATAAAATTTGGAATTTTTAAAGAGAATGATAGAGAAGAATCAGAAGAACAATCCATGCCGATGGAAAATGAAGATATTTTTCACTCTCCCTCCGAGCCAGAAGTGGAGGAGATTCATGACTCTCCCACAGCTTGTGTAGCTGATGAGCATGATCTTCAGAAAGCAAATGAATCAAAATCTACTCGAGAGGATGATGATGATGATTTTTATGATGATGTAGAGTTTTTAAAAGAAATTGACGTTACGGGAATCAATGACGACATTCCAACAAACATAGAGTTTGATCTGAGTGATGAAAATTTTGATATTCCCAGCAGCCGTGTCAATAAAGTCGATGAAGTTGTTTCTTCAGCAACCAAGACTAGAGATGAAGGAAATGTTCTCAAGATTATGCTCTCTACTTCAAAGGACTTGGAGGTCGCATCAAGCCAAGGAGATGTGACATCAGAGATTCCTCCCTCTGTGTCATTCATCTCAACTTCTGCTCCATTCATCCCTGTCTCAACTCAACCTCAGACTTCTCAGACTTCTACAAAATCAAGCCAATCTTTTGCAAGTCTGGAGGTTCCTGCTGTAAGAAGTGAACCTCAAGTTCTGTCAACAATCACTGCTACCACTGTTCTCTCTCCTCCAAAGCAAACAGATGAAGGTCCGAGTACCATGTTTGAGACTGGTGGATCCTCATCCATTCCAGAATATTCTCCAACTCAACCTTCACTAGATGAAGCTTCTATTAGATTAGTAAAACATCTGGCTCAATCTAGTCCAATTTCCTCACGCGGGAAAGGAATATCATTTAAGGAGGGTTGGACAGGTCATGACAAATCTTCTTCGCCTGATCTTCAAGAGGAGATTGGGATTCTCCGTAAAGAGCTCATCGAAGAGTCAATTCAGATGGATCAGCTTTCTGCATACATTTTTGAGCTCAGGGCGAAGGATGAAGAAAAGACCAAACAAATTAATGATCTACAAACGAGTCTTGGATCTGTATTAGCCAATTATTTCAATCGCAAGAACGATTTGTACGATGCATTTGGTGAAAACGTCAAAGCCCTCTTCCAACAGCCACATGGAATAGCTGATCCTCCCACAGTTCAATCACCTTCTACAATTGATGATCTTCCTGTCAACCCACCTGCTCTAAGATCAACTACAATTGTCAACAGGTTTGAAAAAGAACCAGAAGGAAGCAGAGCCAGAATCACAATCAAACAGGGCAAAAGAATCGTAACTGCAAATCAAAGTGAAGGCCTTTTATTCATGAAAAATTCTAATGAAAATCGCAAGGCAAAAGTCCCTATTTTAACTGTAACAGATTTCAAGAAAAGAAAGTTCGGTGATGAGTATGGAGACAGGTCCGGTATCCGAATGTGGGCCTTTGATCCAGAGACGAATTTGTGGGTTGTAAAGCGAAACTCAGGAGCATCTGAATGTTACAAAAGCACCCAGGATTTCAACTCTTGGACCAAAACTGATCTAGCCGAATTATCCAGGGCCCCATTCCATAATCACTCTGATAATCCCAGTGCCTCTAATTTCAAAAGGTTTCTTAACAGACAGGTCAGAGAAAACTTTCCATCAATGAAGACTGCAAGAGCTCTGTATAGAAAAGACAAAGATGTTCTTGATCCGGAATCAGGCGAACCCATGAAGATCATACTCTGGCCTGCAACTAAGAAACAAAAGGAAATTCCTATTCCTCAACATTTTCATGAGGGATATCTGGATAATATGGAATTTTGGGCCTATGATGATGAAACTGCAACTGCAGCTATCAAATTGAAGGATCGCGAACACGTTCTGAGATTGATTAGTGCTAAAGATCTTCTTCGTTTCAGAGAAAGGGATATACGAACTCTGGCTCATCATCAAATCATTTGTAGAAAAGATGTCATGGAAGCTGTTGCTAAAGAATTCACTGCAATGGTGGCTACGATCATCAATGGAAGAATGTGTATGGGCTCGATGGGGAGATCAGATCTAAAGCTGTTTAAGAAGCCTGATGAGAAGCCAAACGAATGAAGTTCAAGACTATGCTAGTCTCAAACCAAGGGGGAGATTGAAGGTACATAATTTTGTGGTTTGAGCTAGTCATAATTGTTGTATAGATCTATTCAGGATGTCAGAGTTTGTATTGCAGTATTGTTTGTATTGAGCTTGTAATGTGTGCAGCCACACATGTGTGTGCGGCCGCACACGTGTGTACGGCTGCACACTCTTGTGCTGGTAGGAGGGGTACTATTTATAGTAACTGAATTGTGTCAGATTGTACTTTTTCAGTCAGAACTCTGCAGTGGTTGTACTTTCTGAAGATGAACTTGACATTTACTCGTAATAGATGTGTGCATGCTTGATGTTACTTCTTCTTCTTCTTCTACATTTCACCTTAATTGCAATTAACTTCATTGATTACTGAATTGGATCCTTAGTTTTGGGACTAACACCACTCAATAATGATTCTTGGGCATATAGATCCAACAACATCATACTATTAATGCTTAGCCTAGAAACACGAGCATTACAACATGGGAATGGGTAACGACTAACGACTACATCTTTCCATAGGGTCTCTAATGTCCGGCTTTGACTTTCTTGAAATTCAGACACCGCTCAACAAACCATGTTATTTCCCTTTTCATACAGGACCACCAATAACTCAACTTTAGATCTTATACATCTTTGTAGCATCTGGATGGATTGAAAGCTTTGACTTATGTGCCTCTTCCAGAACTTTATGTCTCACCCCATGAGTAGTCGTAACACAAACTCTACCACATTAAGTCAACAACCCCTCGACTGTCTCTGAAAAATAAAAGAATCTTCTCCCTCATTCGCTCGGCCTTCCAATTCTCGTTTTTCAATCCATCCATTGGAGCCTTTTTGATCAAATACAACAAAGGCGAGGTAATAACCATCTTAAACAAACATCCCTGAACGGAGCAATCACCGTCTTACGGATCAAAGCATCGACCACCACATTGGCCTTCCCAAGGTGGTATAGGATCTCGCAATCATAGTCCTTTACCACATCCAACCATATCCGTTGCCACATATTCAAATTCGGTTGATCCATCAAGTACCACAAACTCTTGTGGTCAATGTAAATAGTACACCTAAACCATACAAATAGTGTCTCCAAATCTTGAGGGCAAAAACCACAACCCCCAACTCCAAGTCATGCGTAAGACAATTCGCCTAATGAGGCTTCAACTGCCTTGAAACGTAAGCAACCACATGCACCCTCTGCATAAGAACAACTACCTATCATGAAATGGAGGCATCACAAAACCATGAAATCATCAATACCTTTGGGAAGCGTGAGATTCAGGACCTCGCACAATCTCTGTCTCAAAGTCTCAAAAGCTAACTATTGAACAGGGCCCCACTGAAAAGTAACATTCTTCTTCGTTAAGGAGGTCAAAGGCACTGCAATCTTAGAGAAATCCTGGATGAATCATCAATAATACCCATGGAGACCTAGGAAGCTCCAAATCTTAGATGAATTCCTCGACACCTCCGATCGCATCACGGCCTTGATCTTGGCTGGATCGACCAATATATCCTTCTAGTTGAAGATGTGCCCCAAGAACTGCATCTCGCGCAACCAGAATGCATATTTGGGGAATTGGGCATAGAAGCTCTCCCTTATCAAGGTCTCCAACACCTCTCGCAAGTGTTCCTCGTATTTTTCCTTGGTCTTGGAGTAGACTATGATATCATCTATGAATACTGTCACTGACTGTTCCAGCATCGGCCGATAAACCCGGTTCATGAGATCCATGAACGTTGTTGGTGCGTTGGTGAACCCGAATGACATCACCATGAACTTATAATGACCATAACGAGTCCTAAAAGCTTTCTTCTACATGTCATTGTGACATCCCCATTTTCACGGCCAGAAAAGACCGATTTTTGTTTATTCTTTATAAAAATCAGAGTACCTCTTTTAATAAAAATGTTGCGGAATTTGTTCCCAGTAAAACATGATAATCGCGTTATCAAAGCACTTCCGAAGAAAAGTATTTTTATTCATTTTAAAACATTTGGGATGTCATCGTCAATATAGAAACATAAGCATAAACAGAACTTACATTCATTATCACTAGTGATTTATATCTCCTTAATCTCTCAGTGTAATGTGACTTCATATCAACACCTGTGAAATAAATAAACTGAGTGGGTCAGGTTGGGAAACCTGGTGAGTACATAGGGATTTCAATCCCACAATGTTATACCATATATTAAGTTTAAACTCACAAAATCTACCATTTCACCATATATATAAACAACTCTTATCCCACCCCGTCGATACTCACAACGAGACTATCCATATTCTCGGACCTAAGATTAGCCGTTTTACCTAATCCATACTCCCGGATTAGAAATGAACGACTTTACCTAATCCATACTCTCGGACTAGGGACAAATGACTAATCCATACTCTCGGATTAATGATGAATGATTATGCCTAATCCATACTCTCGGACTAGGGACAATGACTATGTCTAATCCATGCTCTCGGATCAATGACATATACTAAAGTTCTATTCTCAGAGTATAAGTCACTCGTACTCGTAAGAAAATACTACCCAATATTCCTCATAATTAATTTAGGTTTACTCTTCATCCTAAATCATCATATATAATCAGGTATGTTCTTTAACATGTATTTCAGGCAACATCAATTAACTCGCACATAAACATATAATTAATACTTCAATCAATACTTGTATTAAAAGCATGTTCATGAAAGGGACTATGCACTCACCTGGGAAGGTGGTGACTCAGCACTCGGACAGCACTTCGTTACTCTTAAAACAACTTCCTCGACAAAACCTAGTATCATTACCACTAGAGTTTAGTCTGACGTTAACCGTGACAAATTAATACTCTAGCTATTGTTATTATTATATAAGCGTTAAATAACACTCAATATAACTCATAATAATAGCCCAAATACTTATTATAAGGTTCTAATAACATTACTATATTGAAACATAAGCTATACTAAAGATAGTGTAGGCATAGCTTACTTACAGCGGGTTTTCTCGAAAACCCGGCTTCACTGGAGCAGTGTTCCCGAGCAGAAAGGCTCTTTTCTCGGGACTTCGGGAGCCTCGGGGCTTCCTTCGGTTGCTAGGGGGTTTACCTAGGCTTTTAGGGGGGTTAGGGAGCTTAGAGAGAGAGAGAGAGTATAGATAGAGAAAGAAGAGGGTTGAGGGGTGAGGAAATGAGGGAACCCGACACCTCTATTTATAGGGGTGCTGACTGACCTACTCGCCGAGTAGGAGCACCTACTTGCCGAGTTGGTGCATGTGGCAGTCTTCTGGTGGTGCCACGTGTCCAACTCTGGTGGTGCCACGTCACCCCCTATCGCGTATCAGCCCTCAAACTTAGAAAAATCATAAATCTCGCATACGAGATCCGTTTTTGACGTTCGTTTTTTCAACGTGTAGTTAAAATCAAGATCTACAACTTTCATTTAGACTCCGTCGGCTAATTCTCGACCGATCTCAAATTTAACAGTAGGAGGCGTTTAGACTGCTAAATGACCACGAAGAATTCGTAACTCCTTCATACGGAATCCGTTTTCGTCCATCTTTTTGTCGTTGAGTTCCTATTAATGAGATCTTCAACTCTCATTTAGGTCGCGTAAGCCAAAAACCGCTCGAACTAAAATTCGAGTTTCGGGTCGTGCACTGCTAAGCCGAATCTTAGAAAAATCATAACTTCCTCATACGAAGTCAGATTTGGGCGTTCTTTTTATCGACGCTCTTAGTTTAACATATTCTACGACTTTCATTTAGATTGCTAAGGCTAAATCTCACTCTATCGTAATTTCACTATTTACGCTTCCCGGTGTCGTGCCGGTTTTGCCGTAAAACTTCGACGGGCCATAACTTCTTCGTTATAACTTGGATTCCGGCGTTCTTTATATGTATGGAAACCTTGAGACCAATTCTACAACTTGGATAAGACTATTTATTATAAATATTCTTTTTCCAAAAAGTCATTTTCGACACTTATTGTCTCTAAATTGACTATCCCGGATCTATGGGCGTTACAATTATCTCCCCCTTAGGATGATTACGTCCCTGAATCATCAACGAAATAGGACAGTATAATGATTCCATATGTTATGTCTTCATCCTAGGTAATAATCGTAACTTCCTTGTTTCTTCGAATGAATATCTAACTCTTGGACTCCATGACTGCAGGCGGTCCTCGATCTTGCACTTGCTCGTTAGACTTTCAATCATGACCTTCATGTCACAACCTCATTCTTTATCATAGACTCCTTCTTCTTATTAACAAACTTAGGATAAGTTAAGTTGATTAATACAATTGACCGATGTGTCATATTCTAATGACCTATCATCGTATGTAGCAACGCTTAGACTCAGGTCTCTTAGAGTCAAATTCTGGAATAGAATATGTCTTCCTTCATGGTCTAATGTGATATAATCACATTTTAACATGTAACATTTCTAGCTACCAACTTCTTTAACAACGAGCGCGATACTTCGCTTTGATTTCAATCGTTTGGTTTAAGTCGGACGCTACATCAAACTTGGTTCTCTGAACCATGTAACCTACTAATCGTAGTCGGACAAAATGTGATATGACCACTAGGGTCGGAATATTAACAATCTTCTTAGTCATTACCGAAACGATGGGTAACAACATACTTGAATTGAACGAAATCAATTACTAGTTTCTTGGTAACCTTGTGACTTTCCCTGATCCAAGTGTGAGTCGTGTGCTTCCAGTAGTATAGGCCTCTACTACCATTCACACCTACTCATACTCGTCCCAAGTATTGTCCCGCAGTTTTCCAAGTCACCACACAAGAAAATCACATAACAGCTTAACACATCAAATATCAAAACGAAGGTTTATTACTCCTTGAAACTATTACATAGGTGTTCAAGTTCACCCTAGACTATGCCTCTAATAGGCTACATCATATGATTCTATGGTTACTTCATAACTCGACCTTCGGATGTCAAGCCTTCACTCCTGAATCCTCGCATTTTCATCTGCTTCGTCAAGGATCATTTGAAATGCTCTCGCCTTTGGTTTTGGCAGCACATTTGGCTTTGTAGCCCCCTCTTTCCTTGGGAAGTCTTGCTTGAAGTATCCCTCTTCACCACACTTAAAGCAGACTTCTATCTTGGTTGTGCATTCGCTAGCATAATGACCAGTCTTCCCGCATTTAAAGCAGGTCATCTCCTTAGAGCATTTCCCAACGTGCTTCTTTCTGCACTTGTCACACCATTGTGTTCCTTCTTCGAACTTCTTTGAACCAGCCTTCGAGAATTTTCTCTTCTCGTCGGACCTCGAAGACCCTTCAAACTTTCTCTTCTCGCCAACCTCAACCTTGTTGGCAGCTCTTCCCTTAATCATATCCTCCACAGACTTGGCAGCCCAAATAGCTACCTCCAGAGTGTGTGCCTGACGCACTGGCACTGCGTACTCCCATGGAAGTTGTCACACCCCCAAACCTGAACGGTGGAAACGTTCGGGGGCGGATGACTTCATGTGGTAACGTAACAAATGAATACATAGTAAAGAAAGCAATACAACCATCATATATATAATTGAAAGTTTACATTTGTCAAAAGTTACATGTTCAAAACTAATTACAATATGATGTCAAAATATGAGATTATACTGGCGCCGCAGCATCTCTTCTTCAAAAGCATATTGATACCTGAAATTACTGAATCCCTGGGACATACAAGTAATTTTGAAAGAGTGGATCAGCATTTAAGCTGGTGAGTTTCATAAGTATTAAATGACAAAGGTTTGTATGAAATGAAATGTTTTGTCCTTGTTTGTTTGTTTCTAGAAAATCCTATATTTTCTACTAGTATAAAAGTAGCCTTCTCTCAAGACCAATGTTTGTTTCTAAAATGTTTGTAAGTGTAAAATAACCAATATGTTTGAAAACCTCGTAAATCAATGTATTTTTAATACCCATGTGAGTTTTATAACCATACTATTGACTCGGAATGCCTATACACAACGTTCTTCAGGCGTTGGAATGTTATGACGTTTGTCACCCCAAATGGTGGAATGTAGCTAACAGTCAAGGCGCGGGTTGTCAAGCCCGTATAGATCTATACACAAACACCATGCTCCCCCTCCAAGGGATTCTGGTATATAATACATGACTTGAAATGTGTACTCGAACGTACGTGAAGTTAATGTCTCACAAATCATGGTATAAAAACAGATTTACATGTTAAAATGTTCGTTTGTTCTTGTATATGAAAGTGACTTCTTGAAAATCGTGTTTCTAGTATGTAAAAGTTAGCAATATCCTCGTAAAACTATACCTATTATAGCTTTCTAGAAGTGTGCCTCGTTTGTTTAGAAATATCTAGAAAATGAATCACTTATTATGAAAGTATAGATTTTTGTAGAGCCTAAGATAGACACGTATACACATCATCTAAGAAAATGTTTAGTTTATACATGCATTACAACAATTTATATTTCAAAAGATAGACTGCTATTGTAACATATTTTATATACGAGAGTTCCCTATAAAGTTTATAAATCACATATGATTTGGTTAAATAAAAGCATATAATAATTCTTTATATAACACACGATGATACTCATGTGTTTTACTTGTATTCCCCCCCTTGAAAGCATATAAAAGCATTTATAGAATATTTAAAAGGTTAATACTCATGTGTTTTACTTGTATTCTTTATATAACACACGATGATACTCATGTGTTTTACTTGTATTCTTTATATGAACTCACTTGAAAGTTTGAAGAAAGCGAGATGAAAACCGGGCAGAATTTCGTCTCGGGAAACGGATTTTTCTCGGGATTCTCGGGAGTAAAAACGACCTTCGGGACTTGAGCAAAATGACCGGGGCTTCGGGTTAGAACGGGCACGAAAAACGAGACAAGAACGCAAAAGAAAAGAGAGAAAAGGAGCCCTTTCTTCGGAACCCTCGCATCCCTTTTATAGGGGCTGGAACCGCCTCGGTACGCGAGGCGTACGAGGGTACGCGTACGTCATGCATGATCGAGTCCTCGACTGCCTCGGACTTCGGATGGGACAAGGCTAGCTTCGCATAGACCGGGACGTGGACGATCCGAGGGCCTAGGCCTTGAGTACGCGGGTCGTACGAGGGTACGCAGGGCGTACTTCGGCCGTATCTGCTGACTCCCTTCGGATAATACCAAACATTTATAATTAAATTTATATTTAATTTAATTAATAAACTTCTAAAATTCATATCTTCTTCATACGAATTCCGTTTTTGATGGTCTTTATATCCACGCGTAGGTGAGACTACGCTCTACAACCTTCGTTTAGACTCCGTCGGCAAATTTCGAAATTATTTTTATTATTTATTTCTAAAGTGTCGTGTTTAAGGAATTTCTCTAAAAATTCATAACTTCTTTATCTGACGTCGGTTTTTGCCAGACTTTTTACCGGTGAATTACCATTGTCGAGAACTTCGATTCTCGTTTAGGTCATTCCGGCCAAAAGTCGCTCGATCTCCGATTCGAGTTTTTAGCTGTCTGTTGCTACGCCGAACTTGGAAAAATCATAACTTCAATATACGAAGTCGGATTTGGGCGTTCTTTTTACGTACGATCACGGTTTAATGACATTAAACATAGTAGGAATTTAAATAGAAACTTTTTGGACATTTTATTATCAAAGTTAATTTCATTAACTCAAAGGTGGTTACAATATTTGACTTTTTAGGTCATTACAAAGAGTTGAAATATCAGGTTGTCACATCATCCCCCCGTTAGAGGGAATTTCGTCCTGAAATTTAAAGTAGTAAAGATACTAGTGGATCAGAGAAAAAGATGAGGGTACTTTTGTTTCATCTGATCTTCGCGTTCCCATGTGAATTCAGGTCCCCGCTTGGCGTTCCAGCGAACCTTCACGATGGGTATGCGACTTTGTTTTGTTTGTTTGACCTCTCGGTCCATGATTTCTACCGGTTCTTCCACAAAGTTGAGGCTCTCGTTGATCTCGATCTCGTCGAGTGGAATAACAAGAGTCTCATCGGACAGACACTTTTTCAATTTCGAGACATGGAAGGTTGGATGTATGTTACTAAGTTCACGCGGTAGGTTAAGTTTGTAAGCCACAGGGCCGATTCTAGCAAGAATCTCGAAAGGCCCTATGTATCTTGGATTTAGTTTCCCACGCTTCCCAAAGAGTATTAAACCCTTCCACGGTGAGACCTTCAATAAAACATGGTCTCCTACCTGGAATTCCAAAGGTTTCCTCCTTTGGTCAGCGTAGCTTTTCTGTCGGTCTCTAGAGGCTTTCAACCATTCACGAATTTGAACGATCTTCTCTATCGTTTCTCGTATGATTTCCGGACCGGTGAGAGTGCTTTCGGGAACTCGTCCTCTAGCTAACTGGGTATCGCCAACTTCAGTCCAGCATAGAGGGGATCTGCACTTTCGACCATAGAGGGCTTCAAACGGAGCAGCCTTTATGCTTGTATGATAACTATTGTTGTATGAAAATTCGACAAGGGGTAAATGGATATCCCATGCCTTTCCAAAGTCAATCACACAGGCTCTCAGCATATCTTCCAAAGTTTGTATCGTTCTCTCACTTTGCCCGTCAGTTTGTGGGTGGTAGGCTGTACTCATATCTAGCCTAGTCCCCAGGGAACTTTGTAGTGACTGCCAGAATCTTGAAGTGAATCTACTATCTCTATCGGAGATAATGGATATCGGAACACCGTGCTGTCGCACTACTTCCCTTATGTAAGTTCTTGTAAGCTTTTCCATTTTGTCAGTCTCCTTGATTGGTAGGAAATGCGCGGATTTGGTCAATCTGTCGACGATGACCCATATGGTATCAAGTCCACCCATCGTCTTGGGCAACTTGGTTATGAAGTCCATAGTAATCCGTTCCCATTTCCATTCTGGTATCTCCGGTTGTTGTAGTAATCCTGACGGTTTTTGATACTCGACTTTAACCTTTGCGCAAGTAAGGCATTTACTTACAAAGGTAGCAATTTCTGCTTTCATGTTAGGCCACCAGTACAGTTTCTTAAGATCCAAATACATTTTATTTGAACCTGGGTGAACGGAATATCTTGTGTTGTGTGCTTCGGTCATGACTACGTCTCTGAAACCACCATGTTTCGGTGTCCAGATTCGGTCCATGAGATAATATGCTCCGCCACCCTTGACTTCTAGATTCTTTTCCATTCCTCGCAGGGATTAACCCGCCACATTTTCAGGTTGCAAAGCTTCCATTTGTGCCTCCTTAATTTTTGTGGATAAGTGGGAATGGATAGTCATAGTCAGAGATTTGACCCTCCGACCAGTGTATTCCTTTCGACTGAGGGCGTCAGCCACCACGTTGGCCTTGCCAGGATGATAACGAATTTCACATTCGTAGTCATTGAGTAACTCAACCCATCGTCGTTGTCGCATGTTGAGTTCTTTCTGATTAAAAATGTGTTGAAGGCTCTTGTGATCGGTGAAAATAGTACTCTTTGTTCCTCATAAGTAGTGTCTCCAGATCTTCAGAGCAAATACCACTGCTCCTAACTCAAGATCGTGGTCGTATAGTTCACTTCGTGTGTCTTAAGCTGTCGGGAGGGATAAGCAATAACTTTCCCTCTCTGCATAAGAACACAACCAAGTCCTTGGTTTGATGCATCGCAATATACTACGAAATCTTCTATCCCTTCAGGGAGGGATAGTATCGGTGCGGTGCATAAGGCCTGTTTCAGCGTTTGGAACACCTTCTCTTGTTTCGCTTCCCAGTCAAAGGCCACGCCTTTCTAGGTTAATGTAGTAAGAGGTTTCGCAATGCTAGAGAAGTTCTTTATGAATCTGCGATAGTAGCCGGCGAGACCTAGAAATTGACGAATCTCTGTAGGTGTCTTTGGTGCCGACCAGTTCTTAATGGCCTTAATTTTGGAGGGGTCCACGTGTATCCCTTTCTCGCTAACAACGTGACCCAAAAATTCGACTCTTCAAATCCAAAATTCGCATTTAGAGAACTTCGCATAGAGTTTCTCCGATCGCAGTGTTTCTAGGACTTTTCGTAGGTGCTGACTATGCTCTTCCTTACTTCGGGAGTAGATTAGTATATCATCGATAAAGACGATGATGAACTGATCCAAGTAAGGACGGCACACCCTATTCATTAGGTCCATAACTACTGTTGGTGCATTGGTTAATCCGAACGGCATCACTACAAATTCGTAGTGTCCATTACGAGTTCGGAAAGCTGTCTTGGGAATATCCCCCTCTAGTACTCGTAATTGATGATATCCGGATCGTAGATCTATCTTTGAGAAGTAGTTTGCTCCCTGAAGGTGATCAAATAGGTCGTCAATACGGGGTAGAGGATAACGGTTTTTGACGGTAAGTTTGTTCAATTCTCTATAGTCAATGCACATACGGAACGATCCGTCTTTCTTCTTTACGAACAAGACCGGTGCTCCCCAAGGTGGGAAACTTGGTCTTATGAATCCTTTTTGAAGGAGTTCGTTAAGTTGACTGGAAAGTTCTTGCATCTCTGCTGGTGCGAGACGATAAGGCGATTTCGCTACTGGGGTAGCCCCTGGAACGAAGTCGATTCTGAACTCGACTTGGCGTTGTGGTGGTAATCCCGGTAGTTCTTCTGGAAAGATATCGGGAAAGTCGCGTACTTCCGGAATGTTCTTGATGTCCTTCAGCTCCTGACTTGTATCGACGATGTGCGCTAGGAATGCTCGACAATCCTTCCGTAAACACTTTCGAGCTTGGATGCACGAAATGATGCGAAGGTTTGTACTTGATTTGTCGCCGTAAATCACTAATTTTTCGTTGTTAGGGAGATTAAGACGAACTGCTTTCTCAAAGCACATGATGTCGGCGCGAAGAAGACTCAACCAATCCATGCCGACTATGACGTCGAAACTTTTAATTTGGACCGGCATGAGATTGATTGGGAAAGAATGACCATCTAAGGTTAACGTACAGTCCATGTATATGCAGTTAGTGTTTTCGGTTTTTCCATTGGCCATCTCTACAGTGAATGATTTTTCTAACTTTCTAGGTTTAGGTTTAAGTAAGTGAATAAAGTTTTGACTCACGAAGCTTCTCTCCGCTCCACTATCGAATAATATGCATGCATATGAACTATCTAGAAGGAACGTACCAGCAACTACAGTCGGATCAACTACAGCTTCATCGTGGCCTATTGCCAAAACTCGTCCCACCCCGCCGGTATTTGCTGCCTTAGGGCAGTTCCTCCTGTAGTGGCCTACCTCGCCACAACCGTAGCAAGTCTGGCCTACACCCGCGTTGGGAACTTGAGTGATCGGCTTTGCGGGCTCCTTGCAGAAACGGACAGTGTGCCCCTTTCTGTTGCAGTTGGCGCACTGCATTTCCCGACAAGGTCCATGATGGTGGTAAGTGCATTTGGCGCACTTTGGAAGGTTACCTACATAAGGCTTGGTTGGGTAGGTATTTGTAGGGACTGTAGTAGGTATAGTGGCAGCATTCACTGAAACCAGTTGTTTCATCGCGGATTCTTGGGAAGACCCACCCTTCCCTTTATTCCATACCCTCTTCTTGTTATTGTTGTTGTTGTTGTTGTTGTTTCCCTTTTGTGGTTCTGGTGTAGCAACCGTTGAGTTCTGATGACCTCCATAATCATCAAGAGATTGTGCCAGTTCCTGGGCACTTTCAAAAGTGTCAGGTTTTGAAGCTAACACGCTTGACCTAATTTGGGGCGACAGTCCCCAAATGTATCTCTCTATTTTCTTGCTCTCAGGAGTAGTCATATCTGGGCAAAGGATTGCCAGATCGCAGAACCTATTGGTATAAGTTACGATGTCGGTACCAACCATTCCAAGAGTCCAGAGTTCGTGCTCGAGTTTTTGAATCTCTCCTCGTGGACAGTATTCTCTCATCAGCATGACTTTTAAGCTCTCCCAGCTTATGGAGTTTGCCACTATCAGGGTAAGTACCTTAACGTGGCCATTCCACCAAGTTAAAGCTCTATCAATAAGGGTGAAAGTTGCAAACTTGACTTTGCTGTGCTCAGGACAGGAGCAGATTTCAAATACTGATTCCGTCCTTTCAATCCACTGCCTCAGGGCTATCACACCACCAGTTCCATAAAACATTCGGGGTTTGGCATTAGTAAAGTCCTTATAGGTGCATTCTCGGGTTTTTCCATGACTCTCGCCATGGTTGGATAGGTGTGTGCCAGTTCCCGAGCCAATAGTACTCGAGTTATTGAATTGTGACATGGCAGCTGCTACCGCTGCGGTGACTGCTGCTTGGAACATGACAGCATCAAATTGAGGAGGTGGAGGTGGTGGTGGTATAGGCGCTTCCCCACCGTTGTTTCGCCTTGGGTTCCTACGCGGAGGCATCCTTCAACTAAAGGTTGAAAAGATAACGATAAGAATTACTTAGTATAGAAACTGAATGTGTCTTATGAACCAAATTGCTATAGTTCGACAACAGATGATAGTATGAGTCTTAAAATAGAAGAATGAAAGTTATTTGTACGACTGAAAATATGAATCAAGCATTTGGTTTCTCGATGACTTTTCAAGGATTTAATGAAATACTCAACGTAGTAATAATAGTGCCACTTATATTAATATAATAGTTGATACAACGATCACGGAAATTTCACCCCTATAAGGTTCTTCGGTTACAAAGTTTGAGAAATTTAAAGACTTTTAGCCGAGGTCCTAACTTATAACAAAATTTGAGATTTTTGCAAGCACTACTTGCGACGTAGGTTGTGCTTGGAGCTTTACTCCACATCCGATTGCTTTGACTCCATTAGACGCCTATCAAAAGCGGCTTGTTGTTCCCTCAATTCGGCGAGGGATGCAATCATTTGCGCTTGGAATGCATCGGTTTGGAGTTGAGCATTGTCTTGCATTCTATCCAGCCTACGGATGTCGGAAGTGTGAACCTGTACTTACACGTTGACATCCCGAAGCCGGCTAGCTTGAACTCCAGATTGATAGGACTGATTGGCTAGCTTGCCCACCATTACTGGGAGTACCCGATCAGCCGAACCTCCGCCGCAGACATCGTAGAAGTCTCGGCACATGCCGTAGGGAGGGCGTAGGTTTTGTTGTTGGCTCCAATGGTGGAGGTGACTTCCCCAGACGGGAGTCGGTCCTTGAAAGTTCCTTACGAAGACGGGAGGTTGTACGGGTGGTGGGTTGATCACTTCCAGCTCTGAGTCGGTACCGGAGTCATCATCCACTTCTATGGGTTCCTCGTCCTCTTCGGGATCATCTTCGACCCATCCTCCGTTGCCTTGGTTGGGAAAGTAGGGGTCGCTAGGGTGGTGAAATCTAGCCATTTGACTGTACGAGAAATAGGGTTATAAGAATTTGAATAAGGTTGAAACATGCAAGATTAAACATGTAAGTTAAACTAGTTTATGTAGCAAATACTCCTATAGTATTTAAATTCTTGTGTTTAATTCTTGTGATGTTTTGGTAAGTTTGACTTGTTGCTTACTACGAGCATTCCTCGATATACATTGGTCCAATCTCGGGCAAATATAGTTGATCACGCTATATTTGTCCCAAATCTGATTACATATATTGAGTCTTAATCGTAGTGTCAACTTGTCTAAATACTTGTTGTATAGTTAGATATCATGAAAATAATTTGTTGTATGCATGCATTTGTACTTAATTGAACCAACAATTTAAGTTAAACGTAACGCTGCTTAAGCGTAAAAACAAAAGAAAAATGTTTTGTCAGAGAGTATTAGTCCCTTAAGCATTTATAGTTTGTATATCTTATGTGGTTCGATATACTTAGTTCACTATAAACATTGCTCTGATACCAATCTGTCACACCCCCAAACCTGAACGGCGGAAACGTTCGGGGGCGGATGACTTCATGTGGTAACGTAACAAATGAATACATAGTAAAGAAAGCAATACAACCATCATGTATATAATTGAAAGTTTACATTTGTCAAAAGTTACATGTTCAAAACCAATTACAATATGATGTCAAAATATGAGATTATACTGGCGCCGCAGCATCCCTTCTTCAAAAGCATATTGATACCTGAAATTACTGAATCCCTGGGACATACAAGTAATTTTGAAAGAGTAGATCAGCATTTAAGCTGGTGAGTTTCATAAGTATTAAATGACAAAGGTTTGTATGAAATGAAATGTTTTGTCCTTGTTTGTTTATTTCTAGAAAATCCTATATTTTCTACTAGTATAAAAGTAGCCTTCTCTCAAGACCAATGTTTGTTTCTAAAATGTTTGTAAGTGTAAAATAACCAATATGTTTGAAAACCTCGTAAATCAATGTATTTTAAATACCCCATGTGAGTTTTATAACCATACTATTGACTCGGAATGCCTATACACAACGTTCCTCATGCATTGGAATGTTATGACGTTTGTCACCCCAAATGGTGGACTGTAGCTAACAGTCAAGGCGCGGGTTGTCAAGCCCGTATAGATCTATACACAAACACCATGCTCCCCCTCCAAGGGATTCTGGTATATAATACATGACTTGAAATGTGTGCTCGAACGTACGTGAAGTTAATGTCTCACAAATCATGGTATAAAAACAGATTTACGTGTTAAAATGTTCGTTTGTTCTTGTATATGAAAGTGACTTCTTGAAAATCGTGTTTCTAGTATGTAAAAGTTAGCAATATCCTCGTAAAACTATACCTATTATAGCTTTCTAAAAGTGTGCCTCGTTTGTTTAGAAATATCTAGAAAAGGAATCACTTGTTATGAAAGTATAGATTTTTGTAGAGCCTAAGCTAGACATGTATACACATAATCTAAGAAAATGTTTAGTTTATACATGCATTACAACAATTTATATTTCAAAAGATAGACTGCTATTGTAACATATTTTACATACGAGAGTTCCCTATAAAGTTTATAAATCACATATGATTTGGTTAAATAAAAGCATATAATAATTCTTTATATAACACACGATGATACTCGTGTGTTTTACTTGTATTCCCCCCCTTGAAAGCATATAAAAGCATTTATAGAATATTTAAAAGGTTAATTAAGGGGTATGAACTCACTTGAAAGTTTGAAGAAAGCGAGATGGAAACCGGGCAGAATTTCGTCTCGGGAAACGGATTTTTCTCGGGATTCTAGGGAATCTCGGGAGTAAAAACGACCTTCGGGACTTGAGCAAAACGACCGGGGCTTCGGGTTAGAACGGGCACGGAAAACGAGACAAGAACGCAAAAGAAAAGAGAGAAAAGGAGCCCTTTCTTCGGAACCCTCGCATCCCTTTTATAGGGGCTGGAACCGCCTCGGTACGCGGGGCGTACGCGTACGTCATGCATGACCGAGTCCTCGACTGCCTCGGACTTCGGATGGGACAAGGCTAGCTTCGCATAGACCGGGACGTGGACGATCCGAGCCCTAGGACTTGAGTACGCGGGGCGTACGAGGGTACGCAGGGCGTACTTCGGCCGTATCTGCTGACTCCCTTCGGATAATACCAAACATTTATAATTAAATTTATATTTAATTTAATTAATAAACTTCTAAAATTCATATCTTCTTCATACGAATTCCGTTTTCGATGGTCTTTATATCCACGCGTAGGTGAGACTACGCTCTACAACCTTCGTTTAGACTCCATCGGCAAATTTCGAAATTATTTTTATTATTTATTTCTAAAGTGTCGTGTTTAAGGAATTTCTCTAAAAATTCATAACTTCTTTATCTGACGTCGGTTTTTACCAGACTTTTTACCGCTGAATTACCATTGTCGAGACCTTCGATTCTCGT
This sequence comes from Lactuca serriola, assembly GCF_051521515.1. Classification (NCBI taxonomy): domain Eukaryota; kingdom Viridiplantae; phylum Streptophyta; class Magnoliopsida; order Asterales; family Asteraceae; genus Lactuca; species Lactuca serriola. The sequence continues at coordinate 357,152,076 of NC_136411.1, forward strand.
TTAGGTCATTTGTAACGTCTGTGTTTCCGGGCATGCCATTTTTAGCAATGTAATAGTCTAGGTTAACCTCGGTAACCCATTTTGAAATAATAGAAGTGTATTATTTGAGTATTGTATGTTTTGTGCTTAATCGCTTAATTATGTGGTTTGATTAATTAAGAATAAAAATAAGCGTCAAAATTTAAGTGTAAAATAAACTTAATATCTTTGAATAATGTTGTAGTAGTTGAAACGAGGTTTCCGAATATATATAGAACGCCCAAATCTGACTTCGTATGAGGAAGTTATGATTTATTGAAGTTTCGGCTTAGCGGTGTGCAGCCCGAAATACTCAATTTGGGATCGAGCGGTTTTTAGCCAAAGTAATCTAAACGAGGATCGAAGGTCTCGTTGTTGGTATCGAAGCGATAAAATGTTAGGCGAGAACGGACGTCAAACGAAGAAGTTATGAGTTTATAACAAAGTTTTTCTGTCGCGGCCTATTAAAAATAAATTCGAAATTAGCCAACGGAGTCTAAACGAAAGTTGTAGAGCGTAGTCTCACCTTCGCGTGGATATAAAGAACGTCGAAAACGGAGTTCGTATGCGAAAGTTATGAATTTCCGAAGTTTATTAAATATTTTGTAATTAAATTTAATCTTTAATTCCGGTATTATCCGAGGACGAGTCATCGGACTCATCCGAAGTACGCCCCGCGTACTCCGAAGGTGTCGACACTCGCAGCAAGTGGCTCGGATGACGCATGCAATGACGATTTCGGAAGCAGTACGCGCCGCGTACTGCAGTACGCCCCGCGTACTCCGAGGCTCCAGCCTCCTATAAATAGGATCCAAAGGCAACCGAGTCTTTTGTTCATTTTCTCTCTTCTCTCTCCCGTTTTGCATCGTTTTGCGTGCCAGATATCCCGAAGCCCCGGTATCATACTCGAGCCCCGAGGCAAGTCCGAAGATCCCGAGAAGTGCGGTTCCCGAGCCGAAGCTCTGCCCGCGAGAAGTTCGATTTTTGTGAAGATCTTTCAGATCTGCTGAGGATTACTACTTCTGCAAGTCGTAGTGTTGTCCGATCATCTTCTGATCAAGTGAGTGTATACTACCTTTCATAAACACGATAATAATACAAGTTTGGTTCGAGTGTATTAAGTATATTGTTGTTTATAAGTGTGAGTGTGTAGTTACCTTCTTCTAACACATAAATATTAAGTATTTTCTATAAAATGCGTGCTATGTGTAGGGTATATTGTTGTTTATATGTGTGAATGTGTATTCACTTTCTTCTATCTCATAGATATGATTTATTCTCTATGAGATATGTGTTATGTGTGTGTGTCTCATCTGTTATGTGGATTATGTGTTGATTAAAGCATGCTATACAGGTTTTTAAACTATGTATAAAAATGTATATTTTTATCTACTAATATGTTGGGTAGAACATGGGTAGATAGTTGGTGTGTAATAAACAGATGAGAGGCCTCGTTGTTGTTTGATTTAGTCATCTAGCGGAGTTTAGATGACGACCACGGGCTATTCTAGATAGTCTTGTGGAAACATTAGCAGGTTCGCCACCTGTAGGTGTTAATGAACTCGGGTGTTTATTCGTTGTACTCCATCCCCCTCATGGTTGCCTTATTTTACTTATATTGCTGAGGTACCCCCGAAGCATGTGTTATCGCTCCGATGAAATATTCTTATACTAGGTCCCTTATGTTAGTTGTTTTAGGGACATAAAGTGAGAATAACGGGAATGGGTAATTGGGTTATAGTTGGTTGGTGGAAATTAAATATGATTATTTATTGTGGGTTGAAACCCTATATGCTCACCAGGCTCCCAAGCCTGACCCACTCAGTTTTATTTGTATTACAGGAAGTGGAGCGAGGGCATGAGATGGATGAACCATCAGTTGTTTTGTTTACAAGTCTGTATATGTATATATTTGTTGAATGACTTGTAATGTTATCGTTTATGCTTATTGGTCTGTATCGGAACATGAAACCCCGAGTTTTGATTATATAATGAAAAATACATTTCTTTTATGAAATGCTTTGGTAAACATTGTTTATCATGTTTTGTTTTTTTGGGAACAAATTCTGCAACTCTTTCAAATCAAAAGGATTTACTCTGAAATTATTTTAAAAGCATAAATGAAATCGGTCTTTTCTGGCCGAGATTTTGGGGATGTCACAGTTGGTATCAGAGCATTAGTTTAAGCGAACTAGGAATTTGTAGGATTTCTAGACTTAAACTTAGAATGCTAAGTGAAATTTTGAGATGCGTGTCTGTTGTGTTTTAGACACGAGCACTGGTTTATTTTGGGAAAGTTGCCTAAAATGCATTATGTGCTAAATGTTATATGTTGCCATATATGATATTATTTGTTCGGATCTATGGTCTGTTGCCGACCGGATCTAGAAACCTTATGTGTGTAGGATTCTAAGCGTACGTCTACGATATTAGAACTAGCATGTAAACGTTTCGGTGTGATAAGGAAGATTTGAATATCTATCATGATTTAGGATCTAATTTCACCTTATTCGGTGTGTAGATCAAACTGGTGAGAACAAGAAGTGGAGTTGGAAATGCTGACGAAAACAGGAATCAACCACCAGTAATTGAGCAAGTACCTGTCGTAGCAGCAGCACCTGAGCCAATAACCATGGATGGTGTGCAAATGATGATTCAGACGATGTTGGATCGTTAGATGGATGAAACTAGACGGTTGCTTCAACAGAATCGTGAAGAACTGTCAATTCATGTGGAGGAACCTGAATTAAATGAAGGGCACTCGGAAGGGGGAAACTTCAGTGGGTCTATTGGTCAGGCCAACCCACCGATAGTTAGGCAAGACAACCATGGTGGAAGGAATGATGGAATGGGATGCAAGTACAAGGACTTTCTAACTTGCAAACCATCGACCTTCAATGGAAAGGAGGATCCGATTGGGGTTATGGATTGGATCTCCGAAATGGAGTTAGCCTTCATGACATGTGGCTGCAGAGGCAAGTTGCAGACTATCTATGCAGTGCGACAATTCCGAGGTGGAGCCGTTCGTTGGTGGAACACTCTAGGGAAGACGTTGAGCCCTAATGAGCCACTGCAATTGTCATGGGCAGAGTTCTTGGTGCAGTTCAAGCGCAAGTTCTGTTCGGCTCAAAATTTGTTGGAGTTGGAGAACAAGTTCCTAACATTGACGAAAGGCAGCATGTCAGTTGATGAATACACCAATAACTTCACCAATAAGATGGAGTTTTCCTTGCGTATAGTTCCAGATGAGCTGACAAAGGTGGACCGGTATGCGAAGGGACTCCCATGGGAGTACGAGGTGCCAGTACGTCAGGCACTTACTCTAGAGGCAGCTATCTGGGCTGCCAAGTCTGTTGAGAACATGATTAAGGGAAGAACCACCGTCAAGGTTGAGGTTGGTGAGAAAAGAAAGTTTGAGGGAACATCTGGTTCCGGTAAGAAAAGCAAATTTTCGAAATCTGATTCGAAAAGGTTTGGAGGAAAAGGAGGCGAAGCGAAGTGGTGTGATAAGTGTAAGAAAAAGCACTTTGGGAAATGTAGCGAGGATGTGACCTGCTACAAGTGTGGAAAGGTTGGACATTTTGCCAATGAATGTCCGAACAACAAAAGGATGTGTTTTGGTTGTAATGAAGAGGGGCATATTTTGAAGGACTGTCCGAAGAAGAAGGAGGCAGCTAGGCCCAACATTCCACCAAAGCCGAAGGCGAGAGCCTTCCAGATGACACTTGAGGCTGCTAAAGATGAAGCTGATGTCGCTTCAAGTACCTTTCTCGTAAATGAATTACCTCCTCAAATTTTGTTTGATTCTGGAGCCAACTACTCCTTTATTTCGCATGAGTTTGGTAGAAAGCTAGCTTTGCCTATTGATAGACTAGATAATGCTTTATTAGTCGAAGTAGCTAGTGGCAAGTTTGTACCTGTTAGCCATCGTATGAAAGAAATCTTAATTGATCTTAATGGGAATAAGTTCCACAAGGAATTATTGCCTATTGAGCTTAATGGTTTCGACATCATTTTGGGAATGGATTGGCTTAGCGCCAATGATGCCGAAATATTGTGCAAGAAGAAGATAGTTAAAGTAAACCCGCCTGGTAAAGATTCGTTTATGGTGTATGGGGACAAACGCAGAGTGAATTCTGGAATCATTTCTCTAATGAAAGCCAGAAAGTGTTTGACCAAGGGATGTACATCATATTTAGCATTCGTGATTGATGCTAAGAAGGAAAAGAAGGTGATGCAGAGTATTCCAGTGGTGTGTGATTATCCGGAAGTATTTCCCGAAGATCTTCCTGGATTACCACCTGATAGACAAGTAGAGTTCAGAATAGACTTGTTACCAGGAACCACGCCAATAGCAAAAGCACCTTATCGATTAGCACCGACAGAGATGAATGAGCTGATGATGCAACTTCAGGAGTTATTGGACAAAGGTTTCATTAGACCTAGTTCATCGCCCTGGGGAGCTCTGGTGTTATTTGTGAAGAAGAAAGATGGAAGTATGAGAATGTGCATCGATTACAGAGAGCTGAACAAGGCAACAATAAAGAATAGATATCCGTTGCCGAGGATTGATGACCTATTTGATCAATTGCAAGGTTCGAGCTATTTCTCGAAGATCGATCTAAGGTCAGGATATCATCAGCTGAAAGTAAGAGAGCAAGATATCGAGAAGACTGCATTCAGAACTAGATATGGACACTACGAGTTCTTGGTTATGTCGTTTGGACTAACCAATGCTCCGGTAGCGTTCATGGATTTGATGAATAGGGTTTGTAATCCGTTCCTTGATAAATCCGTGATAGTGTTCATAGACGACATTCTGATTTACTCGAAAAGCCAGGAGGAGCATGGCAGACACTTGCGAGAAGTGTTAGAAGTCTTAAAGAAGGAGGAGCTGTATGCAAAGTTCTCTAAGTGTGATTTTTGGATTCGTGAAGTCCAATTCTTGGGTCACGTGGTCAACCAAGAAGGGATAATGGTTGATCCAGCAAAGATCGAAGTTGTGATGAAGTGGGAACAACCGAAAAGTCCCACGGAGGTTCGGAGCTTTTTAGGATTAGTCGGATATTACCGCAGGTTTATCCAAGGCTTTTCTTCGATTGCTACTCCATTGACAGCTTTGACCCACAAAGGAGCTACTTATGCTTGGAGTGATAAGCATAAAGAAGCATTCGAGAAGTTAAAGAAGAAGCTATGCAAGGCACCGATACTTTCTCTACCCGATGGAGTTGAAGACTTTGTTGTTTATAGCGATGTATCTGGGGTTGGATTGGGTTGTGTTTTGACCCAAAGAGAAAAGGTGATAGCATATGCGTCTCGACAACTGAAAGAGCATGAAAAGAATTACCCGACTCATGATTTGGAGTTGGCAGCGGTAGTTTTCGCTCTGAAAATATGGAGGCATTACCTCTATGGCACGAAGTGCAAACTTTTTACTGATCATAAGAGTCTCCAATATCTCTTTAATCAGAAGGAATTGAATATGAGGCAACGAAGCTGGCTAGAATTACTTAAAGACTACGACTGTGAGATACTTTACCACCCCGGTAAAGCTAATGTTGTTGCTGATGCTCTCAGTCGGAAAGTCAATCTTGAAAGGAAAAGGCCAAGAGCGTTGAGAATTGAAGTTGTCTCGACAATTGTGGAGAGTATAAAGAAGGCTCAAAGCGAAGCTTCTGAAAAGAATGACCGAAAGGAGGAACGTTTAGGCAAAACGTTGGTGTTCGGTGTAAACAGTCATGGACTGAAGGTGTTCCAAGATCGGATTTGGGTACCTAAGTCAGGAGGAATTAGGGATCTTCTGATGGAAGAAGCTCACAAAACCATGTACTCAATTCATCCGGGTAGCACTAAAATGTATAGGGACCTGAAACCCTACTACTGGTGGCCGACGATGAAGCTTGATGTTGCAAAGTATGTGGCTGAGTGTGTGACTTGTGCGAGAGTCAAGACACAACATCAGAAACCTTACGGGAGTTTAGAACCATTGCCTGTGCCTATGGGTAAGTGGGAAGACATTGCTATGGACTTTGTCACTAAACTGCCCAGAACAAGGAATGGTCACGACATGATTTGGGTGGTCGTTGATCGATTCACTAAGAGTGCGCATTTCATAGTACCCAAGGAGAAATAGTCTATGGAAAAGCTTGCGAATTCTTATGTGAGGGAAATTGTGAGGCTTCACGGTGTTCCGTTAACAATTGTATCGGATCGTGATAGCCGTTTCACCTCAAGGTTTTGGAAAAGTCTACAAGAGGAAATGGGTACCAAGTTATGTTTAAGCACAGCTTACCATCCACAGACTGATGGTCAGAGTGAAAGAACAATACAAACACTTGAAGATATGCTGAGAGCATGTACCTTGGAATTCCTAGGTAATTGGGATGAACATTTACCTTTGGTAGAATTTTCCTATAATAATAGTTTTCACTCGAGCATTAAGATGGCACCTTATCAAGCTTTGTACGGACAGAAGTGTCGTACGCTGTCTTGTTGGCTTGAGGCTGGGGAAAAGCAGTTTATGGGTCCCGAGATGGTTCATCAAACCGCTGAAAAGTTGAAAATAATTAGGTAAAGAATGTTAGCAGCTCAAGATCGTCAAAAGAGCTATGCTGACAAAAAGTGAAGACCGGTGACTTTTGAGATTGGAGATTCGGTTTTGCTTAAAGTCTCGCCGTGGAAGGGACTTATAAGATTTGGTAAAAGGGGAAAGTTGAGTCCCAGGTTTATTGGACCGTTTAAAGTTCTTCAGAGGATTGGGAACCAAGCTTACAAGCTCGAATTACCCGAAGAACTGAATGGAATTCACAACACTTTTCATGTGTGTTATTTGAGGAAGTTCACGGGAGAAGTTCTCGACATAATTCCAATTTCTGAATTGAGAATTGATGAGAACAAAAGGTTGATTGAAGAACCAGAGGCAATTGTTGACCGAAAGACTAAGAAGTTGCGACGCAAAATGGTTGGGTTAGTGCTTGTCCGATGGAAACACACGAATGGGCCGAATCTCACCTGGGAGACGGAGAGTGACATGTTGAGTCGCTATCCGCATTTGTTTGTTGATGTGTGATTCCGGGGACGGAATCATTCTAAGGTGGAGAGAATTGTAACGCCTGTGTTTCCAGGCTTGCCATTTTTAGCAATGTAATAGTCTAGGTTAACCTCTGTAACCCATTTTGAAATAATAGAAGTGTATTATTTGAGTATTGTATGTTTTGTGCTTAATTGCTTAATTATGTGGTTTGATTAATTAAGAATAAAAATAAGCGTCAAAATTTAAGTGTAAAATAAACTTAATATCTTTGAATAATGTTGTAGTAGTTGAAACGAGGTTTCCGAATATATATAGAACGCCCAAATCTGACTTCGTATGAGGAAGTTATGATTTATCGAAGTTTCGGCTTAGCGGTGTGCAGCCCGAAATACTCGATTTGAGATCGAGCGGTTTTTAGCTGAAGTAATCTAAACGAGGATCGAAGGTCTCGTTGTTGGTATCGAAGCGATAAAAAGTTAGCCGAGAACGGACGTCAAACGAAGAAGTTATGAATTTATAACGAAGTTTTTCTGTCGCGGCCTATTAAAAATAAATAATAAAAATAAAGTCGAAATTAGCCGACGGAGTCTAAACGAAAGTTGTAGAGCGTAGTCTCACCTTCGCGTGGATATAAAGAACGTCGAAAACGAAGTTCGTATACGAAAGTTATGAATTTCCGAAGTTTATTAAATATTTTGTAATTAAATTTAATCTTTAATTCCGGTATTATCCGAGGACGAGTCATCGGACTCATCCGAAGTACGCCCCGCGTACTCCGAAGGTGTCGACACTCGCAGCAAGTGGCTCGGATGACGCATGCAATGACGATTTCGGAAGCAATACGCGCCGCGTACTGCAGTACGCCCCGCGTACTCCGAGGCTCCAGCCTCCTATAAATAGGATCCGAAGGCAGCCGAGTCTTTTGTTCATTTTCTCTCTTCTCTCTCCCGTTTTGCATCGTTTTGCGTGCCAGAAATATCCCGAAGCCCCGGTATCATACTCGAGCCCCGAGGCAAGTCCCGAGACCCCGAGGATCCCGAGAAGTGCGGTTCCCGAGCCGAAGCTCTGCCCGCGAGAAGTTCGATTTTTGTGAAGATCTTTCAGATCTGCTGAGGATTACTACTTCTGCAAGTCGTAGTGCTGTCCGATCATCTTCTGATCAAGTGAGTGTATACTACCTTTCATAAACACGATAATAATACAAGTTTGGTTCGAGTGTATTAAGTATATTGTTGTTTATAAGTGTGAGTGTGTAGTTACCTTCTTCTAACACATAAATATTAAGTATTTTCTATAAAATACGTGCTATGTGTAGGGTATATTGTTGTTTGTATGTGTGAATGTGTATTCACTTTCTTCTATCTCATAGATATGATTTATTCTCTATGAGATACGTGTTACGTGTGTGTGTCTCATCTGTTATGTGGATTATGTGTTGATTAAAGCATGCTATACAGGTTTTTAAACTATGTATAAAAATGTATATTTTTATCTACTAATATGTTGGGTAGAACATGGGTAGATAGTTGGTGTGTAATAAACAGATGAGAGACCTCGTTGTTGTTTGATTTAGTCATCTAGCGGAGTTTAGATGACGACCACGGGCTATTCTAGATAGTCTTGTGGAAACATTAGCAGGTTCGCCACCTGTAGGTGTTAATGAACTCGGGTGTTCATTCGCTGTACTCCATCCCCCTCATGGTTTCCTTATTTGACTTATATTGCTGAGGTACCCCCGAAGCATGTGTTGTCGCCCCGATGAAATATTCTTAGACTAGGTCCCTTATGTTAGTTGTTTTAGGGACATAAAGTGAGAATAACGGGAATGGGTAATTGGGTTATAGTTGGTTGGTGGAAATTAAATATGATTATTTATTGTGGGTTGAAACCCTATATGCTCACCAGGCTCCCAAGCCTGACCCACTCAGTTTTATTTGTATTACAAGAAGTGGCGCGAGGGCATGAGATAGATGAACCATCAGTTGTTTTGTTTACAAGTCTGTATATGTATATATTTGTTGAATGACTTGTAATGTTATCGTTTATGCTTATTGGTCTGTATCGGAACATGAAACCCCGAGTTTTGATTATATAATGAAAAATACATTTCTTTTATGAAATGCTTTGGTAAACATTGTTTATCATGTTTTTTTTTTGGGAACAAATTCCGCAACTCTTTCAAATCAAAAGGATTTACTCTGAAATTATTTTAAAAGCATAAATGAAATCAGTCTTTTCTGGCCGAGATTTTGGGGATGTCACATCATTCCGGCCAAAAGTCGCTCGATCTCCGATTCGAGTTTTTAGCTGTCTGTTGCTATGCCGAACTTGGAAAAATCATAACTTCAATATACGAAGTCGGATTTTGGCGTTCTTTTTACGTACGATCACGGTTTAATGACATTAAACATAGTAGGAATTTAAATAGAAACTTTTTGGACATTTTATTATCAAAGTTAATTTCATTAACTCAAAGGTGGTTACAATACTTGACTTTTTAGGTCATTACAAAGAGTTGAAATATCGGGTTGTCACAGAAGTCCCTTTGCGTACTTATCAATTTTCGCCAGCTCATCCAGACCAAGACGCAAGGCAAACTCCATCTTTTCTGTGAAGTTGTTCGTGCATTCATCGATTGACATGCTTCCTTTCTTCAACGTTAGGAACTGGTTCTCTAGCTCGAGTAAGTTTTGAGCTGAGCAGTACTTTCGTTTGAATTGCACCAGAAACTCTGCCCATGTCAGTTGCAGGGGCTCATTGGGGCTCAAAGTCTTCCCTAGGGTATTCCACCAGCGAACAGCGCCTCCTCTGAATTGACGTACTGTAAACGTGGTTTGTAGGTTGCCTTTGCAACCACATGTCATGAAAGCCAATTCCATCTCTGAGATCCAATCCATGACCCCGATCGGATCTTCCTTCCCAGTGAAATTCGATGGCTTGCAAGTTAGAAAACCTTTGTACTTGCATCCATTCCTCTCAACTCCTTCATCTTGATTGTTCCTCCTAATCATCGGGGGATCATCTTGACCAACGGTTCCACTGTAGTTCTCCTCCTCAGTCTGCCCTTCGTTCAACTCGGGCCGTTCGATCTGAATAGTCACTTCCTCTCGATTTTGCTGGAGCAAACGTCTGGTTTCCTCCATTTGACGATCCAACATCATTTGGATCAATGCTTGCACTCCGGCCATCGTTATTGGCTCAGCAGCGGCTACCACAACTGGTATTTGCTCAATCACTGGGGGCTGATCTCGGTTCCCATTTGCATTCACGTTTCGGCTACGGGTCCTTGCCATCTTGATCTATACACCGAATAAGGTGAATCTAGATCTTTATTTAGGATTGACGTTTAAATCATCCTTATCTCTCCAAAACGTTTATATGCTAGTTCTAATATCGTATTTAAACGCTTAGAATCCTAAACACATAAGGTTTCCAGATCCGGTCGGCAACAGACCATAGATCCGAACAAATAATAGCATGTCAGGCACAAAGCATTTACCACATAAAAGCATTTTAGGCATAATTCCTAAAATAAGCTAGTGCTCACACCTCACAATCATCGCTTAGCATTCTAAGTTTAAGTCTAGAAATAAATCCAAATTCCTAGTTCGCTTAAACTAATGCTCTGATACCAACTGTGACATCCCCATTTTCACGGCCAGAAAAGACCGATTTTTGTTTATCTTTTATAAAAATCAGAGTACATCTTTTAATAAAAATGTTGCGGAATTTGTTCCCAATAAAACATGATAACCGTGTTATCAAAGCACTTCCGAAGAAAAGTATTTTTATTCATTTTAAAACATTTGGGATGTCATCGTCAATACAGAAACATAAGCATAAACAGAACTTACATTCATTATCACTAGTGATTTATATCTCCTTAATCTCTCAGTGTAATGTGACTTCATATCAACATCTGTGAAATAAATAAACTGAGTGGGTCAGGTTGGGAAACCTGGTGAGTACATAGGGATTTCAATCCCACAATGTTATACCATATATATATACTTTAAACTCACAAAATATACCATTTCACCATATATATATATATATAAACAACTCTTATCCCACCCTGTCGATCCTCACAACGAGACTATCCATATTCTCGGACCTAAGATTAGCCGTTTTACCTAATCCATACTCCCGGATTAGAAATGAACGACTTTACCTAATCCATACTCTCGGACTAGGGACAAATGACTAATCCATACTCTCGGATTAATGACGAATGATTATGCCTAATCCATTCTCTTGGACTAGGGACAATGACTATGTCTAATCCATGCTCTCGGATCAATGACATATACTAAAGTTCTATTCTTAGAGTATAAGTCACTCGTACTTGTAAGAAAATACTACCCAATATTCCTCATAATTAATTTAGGTTTACTCTTCATCCTAAATCATCATATATAATCAGGTATGTTCTTTAACATGTATTTCAGGCAACATCAATTAACTCGCACATAAACATATAATTAATACTTCAATCAATAATTGTATTAAAATCATGTTCATGAAAGGGACTATGCACTCACCTGGGAAGGTGGTGACTCGGCACTCGGACAGCACTTCGTTACTCTTAAAACAACTTCCTCGACAAAACCTAGTATCATTACCACTAGAGTTTAGTCTGACGTTAACCACGACAAATTAATAGTCTAGCTATTATTATTATTATATAAGCGTTAAATAACACTCAATATAACTCATAATAATAGCCCAAATACTTATTATAAGGTCCTAATAACATTACTATATTGAAACATAAGCTATACTAAAGATAGCGTAGGCATAGCTTACTTACAGCGAGTTTTCTCGAAAACCGGGCTTCGTTGGAGCAGCGTTCCCGAGCCGAAAGGCTCTTTTCTCGGGACTCCGGGAGCCTTGGGGCTTCCTTCGGGTGCTAGGGGTTTACCTAAGCTTTTAAGGGGGTTAGGGAGCTTAGAGAGAGAGTATAGAGAGAGAAAGAAGAGGGTTGAGGGGTAAGGAAATGAGGGAACCCAGCAACTCTATTTATAGGGGTGCTGACTGACCTACTCGTCGAGTAGGAGGACCTACTCGCCGAGTTGGTGCATGTGGCAGCCTTCTGGTGGTGCCACGTGTCCAATTCTGGTGGTGCCACGTCACCCCCTATCGCATATCAGTCTTCAAACTTAGAAAAATCATAAATCTCGCATACGAGCTCCATTTTGACGTTCTTTTTTTCAACGTGTAGGTAAAATCAAGATCTACAACTTTCGTTTAGACTTCGTCGGCTAATTCTCGACCGATCTCAAATTTAACAGTAGGAGGCGTTTAGACTGTTAAATGACCACGAAGAATTCGTAACTCCTTCATACGGAATCCGTTTTCGTCCATCTTTTTGTAGTTGATTTCCTATTAATGAGATCTTCAACTCTCATTTAGGTCGCGTAAGCCAAAAACCACTCGAACTAAAATTCGAGTTTCGGGTCGTGCACTGCTAAGCCGAATCTTAGAAAAATCATAACTTCCTCATACGAAGTCAGATTTGGGCGTTCTTTTTATCGACGCTCTTAGTTTAACATATTATAAGACTTTCGTTTAGATTGCTAAGGCTAAATCTCGCTCTATCGTAATTTCACTATTTACGCTTCCCGGTGTCGTGCCGGTTTTGTCGTAAAACTTCGACGGGCCATAACTTCTTCGTTATAACTCGGATTTCGGCGTACTTTATATGTACGGAAACCTTGAGACCTATTCTACAACTTGGTTAAGACTATTTATTATAAATAATCTTTTGCCAAAAAGTCATTTTCGACACTTATTGTCTCTAAATTGGACGCTCATCTGATGGTACCTTGATCGCAAATCAATATTGGAAAACCAAGATACACCCTGGAGCTGGTCAAATAGATTATCAATCCTCAGGATGAGTAATGGTTTTTCACCATTAGCTTATTCAACTCCCGGTAGTCAATGCACATCTTGTATGAACAATCCTTCTTTTTCATGAATATGATCGGTTCTCCCCAAGGTGAGCTACTCGACCGAATAAATCCATTGTCTAGCAACTCCTAAAGTTACGTATACAACTCCTACATCTATGGTAGTGCCAAACAATACGGTGACTTGGCTACAGGAGCCTCTCCAGGAATAAAACTCAATCTGAAACTTGACTTGCCTCTCGGGAGGCACTCTTTGTAACTCCTCAGGAAACACAACTGGGAAATTCCGAACAACGGGCACCTTATTCAGCATCGTCGCACCCTCAAATTGAGTATTTTCCATATAAGACAAGAACCCAGAACAACCATGCTGAAGATATCTGCTATCCCTCACAATTAAACAAAGAGCTGACCCATGCGAAGCTCTCTTGCCATGAATAACTAGTTCTCCCCCACTTAGGGTTCGAACTCTCATTAGCTGGAACTCGAAGTCGATCATGGGCCCATTGGGTCCCAACCGATCCATCCCGATAATAACCTTCAATCCTCGCAGAGGAATCGTCACCAAATCAATAGAGTACCTCTCACTGAACAGGTTCAGGACACACCCACAATCAACCCTCGAAGTACTCACAGAACGATCATCAACAATATTGACCTCTAACGGATAATCCAGAATCCCGAAAGCATCATTGAACTTCTTTCTAAGTGCAAGAGATACAAAGGATTAGGTAGCACCCAAATCAAACAGAACATGAGCAGTCATACCATTGACCAAAAAGGTCCCTATAAAAGATCAGATATAATCATGAGCATAAATAAGGAAAGCTTGATTTTGAATAGATATAAAGGCAACATTACTCTTAATTACTTTATTGCTTTGATTTGATCATGTTTTTCAATGTGATTTTCATTTTTACCTATTTGTTTCTAGTAGTTATGGGCTAAACCCCCTAACTTTTGTTTAGAATAGATGATCTTACATATTGTGTGTTGATTGAGTGGATTTAGATTATAGTTAATAGCTTATTTATTATGGTTGCTTGTTAAAATAACCTTTTATGTTAATGGCAACTTCTTTTCTGTTTATTGTTGAGTTTAATTGAGATTTGAGGAACTATCTTTCTTAGTTGGCTTGAATCTTATGATTTTGTGAATAACAAGGTTAAAGGACTAGTCTTTTTTACCAAAAACCTATGATTAAATAGAAAACTTGGTACATTAATATGAAAGATAATATATGATGATCAATCATATATTATATTGATGTTTATAAACCATTTATATCAATCAGAATTACAAGTCTTCCATAATTCGAACTTCACACTAGTTCTCGAATTAATTTGCTCACTTGATCCTTGAATGAATGAATTTGTTAAGCGAAAGTATTAGTCTTTTGATCATAATTCTAATAAATCTAGGAATCGGTAAACAACCACACTATAATCCATTGCACTTTACACGAAATTAACCATAGGAGTAAATGAATCGCATCTAAACGAAAGTGTCAAGAATATCTTGAATTAAAAACTGTTTTCTTGTTTCTTCTTTAGTCTAAAGCAATTCCTTGCTAATTGCTTTTTAGTTTATAGACTTGCAAAACTAGAAAAACACATACTTATTTCCTTAATTTACTTAGATAACTTTATTAGATAATTTTAGTTGTTATTTATGTTCCCTATGTTCGATATCCGGCTTACCTGAACTATCCTATTAATCGATTTGGTATACTGCCTATTTGTGTCGGTTAGTCTACATTAGTTGGTTTGAAAACTAGTACTTTTATTACACATCAGTCTTCACGTTTGAGCAAGTTGTAATGGTGGGATTCCATAAAGTTGGCAACTTTATGGGTCCTTGAAGTTCTTTGTTGAACATATGGATTAGATATGAAGTTTGCTTGTATATTGAACCCATGCATGAGATTCATGGTGTAATTTCTCCATTTTTTTTACCCAGATTGAGCTTTAGACATACAGTAGACATGCATGGCTGAAAACCATCAATCTTTACAATGTATTGGACATTTGGAATCCTTCTCGAAGGAATGTTGGCAACTTTATGGGTCCTTGAAGTACCTTTTTGAGCATATGGATTAGATATGAAGTTTTCTTGTATATTGAACCCATGCATGAGATTCATGGTGCAATTTCTCCATTTTTTACCTAGTTTGAGCCTTAGACATACAATGGAGATGCATGGCTGAAAACCATCAATCTTTAGGATGTATTGGACATTTGGAATCTTTCTGGAAGGAATGACTGGACGACTTAATGAATAGAGGGTTGAATCCATTAAGCTTTAGAAATCCTAGTTTCACGATGTGACATCCTCCTGTTCACGACGTGATGACTCGGGGTTTCCTAGTTATTTTGGATGGATTCTATCACGATGTTTTGGCCAGACCATCATGATGTGACGGTGGCTTGGATCGAGAATGATTTGGCTGAGTTGGATAATAATCGAGTTTGGGATCGGGCCAAGTACGTTTCTCATGACGTGATCATAGGTTGGTCACGACGTGAGGGTCAGTTGATGGTGATGCTGACCGTTGACTTTGAACTTGACCATTGACCTGTTAACTTGGGTTGACTTTTGGTCAAATTACTAGTTCTAGAGTATATAGTAAGTTTAAACCTTATTTGACTCAATAGATGTGTTGTAGCACCTATTGCGTAACATCGAGTTATGGTTTATCTGACTTTATGTGATAAGTGAGTCTTCTCACTTTATTGTGTAGAATGCTAGCTGTCTCTGTGACTCTTGCATTGTGTGCTGGGCATGGTCAATTTGAATTTTGGGCTTAGCCCATTTGTATGTTGGGTTGGGTCCGTTTGTATGCTGGAAGGGGCTCATTGGTATCATGGGCGGGGCCCGATATGTGGATGGGGCCCAATATGATATATGGTATTTTGGGAAATTCACTAAGCTTTGTTCTTATGGTTTTGTGGTTTTAACATTTTCAGGCACTTCCAGTTCGAAAAGGAAGGGCCCGACTTGACTGCGCAATATCCGTTGACGTTTTTCTACATTGATGATTGTTATTTTACTCTGATGAATATGGTACATTTTACTATAAATATTTTAGAGAAAACATTATATGAAATTGATGATTTGAAAATGTAAATTTTTATTAGAATTTTTGGGATGTTATAGCTGGTCTGTCATATTTGGTGTTTTCCGGAGGGTTTAGAGAAGAGAGCAACAACGTGTGATTTTTGTCGGTTTTAGAGTTCAGATCGACTTTGTAAGGAGCTTTTAGGAGGTGTAGGTTGTTTCTGTCGTCTGAAGTTTGATGATCCGACGACGTCCGAAATTTCTGGTGACTGTGTCCGGTGGTACGGTGTTCTTCGAAGAGATGCAAAGAGTGTAGAAATATCAAATATAGAATCGGTTGGGTAGGGTGAAACTGTTTCTTTTTAACTCATCGTGTGGTATTTAATAATGAATAAATAATATATAAATAACCATCCAATTAAAATAAAAGATAGAGACCTTTTGATTTTGAGTTTACGAAAAAGGAAATTAAAGGCCAAAACAAATTATTCCATATCATAAGGATGATTTTTCTAATTTAAATAAATGAACATGTGACGTTTTATAATTGGTAGTCACCTATTAACCCTATAGGCTTAGGTTACTGTATTCTAACTAATTATTATATGGATGTAGGAATGATTGTGAGCCAATCATTTTATTTATTAAATTAAATATAATTAAAAAATACCATCTAATTTCATTCTAAGGGTATTTTAGTCAATTAACATAAATTTAAAAAAAGAAAATTACAGATTTTAGGGAATAATTAATTCTTTAAACTTAAACAATCTGATTTTTTGGATAATAAATATATTAATTCGGATATTCTAAAAGAATGTGTTTATCATTATCTCGAAAAAAAATTAAATTCTGACAGAATACTATAAACATATATTATCAATATTAATACTTTTTAATGAATACAAATTTTATATGAAAAGAATTTTAAGATCTTAAAATTAGTACTTACATTTATTCTTAACTAAACCAACTATGAACATACATAAATGACAATCATTCTGAAAGAATACAAATAATAATGGTTAACAAATACATTTATTCTTAAAGAATAAAACTGATATTGGTTAAAAATCAAATAAAAACATTGAAATCTAAGTAAAACACTAATACATTTTGATAGAATATTGTTGTAAATCCATTCTAACAGAAAAACATGCTAATCAATTTTAAACGAATATTGTTGCCTTACTTTCCATTCTTCATCAGGCTTCAAATCAACTTTTTAATTGTTGTTGCCTCTATACATAGAATGTGTTTGTACACATCATCTCCAAAATTGTTTTCAATTCCATAAGAAGTTTAGAATTCTTCACTTCATCTTCTTTTTCAACTTTAGAAATAGTCTTTAGGTCACCATGATTTCCAAGATAATCTCCAACAAGACCATTATACCTAATCTGTAAAATACCAAAGGCAAGAATAGAGCTACATAACATCACTCTTATAAGGAAATTAAACCTCTACTGAGAGATCAAAGATGAAATTTAAAAGATATTGAAACTCATTTGAATCATGTTACAAATGAAATCAACATCTATAAGCTTAACCAGGCAAGGTTTTACAAAACAACATGAGATTAAAAATAGCAACTAACGACAATAAGCTTGATGAATTAGTTGGGTAGGCTTGATGAATTTATGAAATTACACATGAAACTAGGTAAACCCTTTACCAATAGGAAAATAAAAACATGTATGTAGATAGCCAGATGCAATCAATTCTCCTAACATGCATATGTGCATCTACTTGAAGGATATTAAATATAACAACTTAATCAAACTAGAGTTCCAATTCCAGTGTAGCAGGGGAATGCATGATATATAGGTAAACACAGAGAAATCAAGAATCAATAAGGATAACATTTAAACCAGCTTAATTAGATTGCCCACCTACAAAAATAAAGGCATTAAGCTAGATTAACCTAAATAAACCAATTGTTTTTGTAAAATTTCAGGGGGAAATAACCAGCAAATCACCATTACAACCCTCAATCTAGAGGAAATGATAAGCACGATAAGAAAATTAGCTTCGCATACGACTTCAAACATGATGGTAAGTTGAAATGTGTATTATCCTTAAATGAAAACACAAGTACACGAACCTTCTTCAAGGATCTGTTGTGTGTAGTAGAGAATTCTGATGCCAGAGAACACCATCGAACCTCGTCGATTGATTTGCCCCATCGGACCCTTCCCTCTTTCGCACCTCAAGGCCGTCAAATCCCGGAGATGTAACCTCAGAACTGCAAACGATCGGAACCCTTCGAACCATTCAACTGCCTTCGTGCCTCCTTCCCATTGATTGAAACTCTTGTACCTTCCTCTTCCTCGTTCATCGAACAAAACCTCCGGAAACCTCAACTGGTTTGAATTTTTCGCTACTGGTGACGCCTGGAACTCGTTCCTCGCCACCGGAATAAAGAGGGAAGCTTCGTTGCTTCTACCTCGCCGACCCCGAAGACGACAACCTCCGCTTGCCATCTGATCAGTGAATGTTGCATGTGAAGCCTTCGTGTTTTCCCCCTTGTCACCTTCGTTCACCAGTCCACCCCAAGGGTAGATGACGATTAGGATTAAAAGTTGATCGGTGGATGTGGTTTTTAGAGAAAAAACGGCTGTAAATATTGACGGGGATAAATTACAATCTATCAATACCATATTACAGGACAGGAAGTATTTATAAAAGAAGTATTTATAGAAGTTATTAATCAAATTACTAAATTATCTTTATTTATTTATTTAATTTTGATTTGCATATATATATATATATATATATATATATATATGATGTAAGATGTAGCTTGACGGCAATGTCAAGCCTCATTAGCGAGTCACGTCGTTTGTAAGTCATGACTTAAAGTGTCAATTTGTTTATAATTGATAATTTATATGTGTTTTAAAATATTATTTATTTTTATATACATATATGATTTAAGACGACAATTTGTCAAATTTTGGCGGCAAGTACAAACCTTCGAACCATGACGTGCCATGTCGAGATTTTTAGAACCTTGATATATATATATATATATATATATATATATATATATATATATATATATAAACTTTGAGTTGCTTATGCAAATGCAATACATAATTATTTATTTATTTATTTTGTACATAAATAAAGAGAAACTAGGGTTTGGACCGTCCGCACGATGGTGCAGAACCCTGATATTTTAAAAAACGCAGCTCGACATAGATAAGGTTTGTGGGATAAATTTTGAGGCAACTTTCAACATAGTTACTTTCAACCATAACCCAAAATTGCAAACTATAACGTTATCTCCTACCACAATGATGTTAATTTATGCAGTTTTATAGTGATGATCTTGAGCCAACATATTTAGATCGTATAAAATCAAGCAACAGAACAACTGTAGTTACATTCAAATGTTTGTTGATCTTTTATCATCTTCAAGAAATAAAAACATAAGCAGGGTGCTGAAAAAATTAAAAGTCTCAAGATAACCCTTTGTAAAGTGGACCAAAAAAGTATAAAACTAAAGTTTCTATCTTAATAATTATATTTGTAGGAGGCGAACAAATTATAAAACTCGAAAATATATCATATTTGATACAATACTACAAATAACAACTAATAAAAAAATAATTAATAAAAATTAATATGAATCAAAATGAAAACTATAAAAACAAATTATGTAAGGATGAAAAATATAACTTTTAAAATATAATAAGGGACCGGAATCACAACTTACAAAATACCAACAATATAACTTCATAAAAATAAAAACAATTAATTCAAAATTAGTTGAGAGGAAAAGTGAATATATAAAGGTTTGTTATAAGAAGAGTCAAAAATTCTATTTCCAAATAGAAGCTTATTTGCATTTTGTATCAAATGTTTTTAATAATTATAATAAGATTTAAGTTTAGTAGTTTTGGCTCTTGAAAAAACAATAATCAATGAATAGTAATTCTCCCTCGTAAACCATATTTGGTAATTAATATATACAAGGATCTGAACCCTTTGCACGATGTTTCGAAAACTTGATAGTTGAAAAATGTAGTGTAACATGTATAAGGTTTTGTGGGAGAAGTTTTTATACAACTTTCAACCTAGTTTAAACCTTCAAGCGTGCTTCGACCGTAATTTTATTTTTATATTTTTGTGTTTCACTTAGCAAATGGGTTATGTGTAAAATGGACCATAAAAATATAAAATAAGATTTCGAACCAAACAATTATATTGGAAGAGGCAAACAAAAATAAAGTTTAAAAGTATATCTTGAATCGTATTAATTTTATAAGGTGATACCACAGATACCATAAAAGTTTATAACGTTTAAATAAAAATGTAATAGTAATAAAAATAAAACTATAAAAACAATAGTGCAAGGGACCAAAACGTAATTTAAAAATATAGTAAGGGATTGTAACATCCCATATAAAATATAATAATTAAATAATAAAACTGGAACCCGAGAAGCAATTTGTATTATTATTATTATATGTTATTATAGCCCAAAATCAAATAATAATTAGCTGGGAGTCGGTTTCGAGAAGCCAAATGACAATATTTGAATCTCCAGGGGTTAAAGTGTAATTTTGGGACTTAATTTGTAAAGATTTTCATAAGTCAAGGGGTGTTTCGTATTATTTGGACTTAATATGTAAGGATTTATGATATCGGGGTCTAAAGAGTATATTATGGACCTCATTTGACAATAATTGTGGAGGGAGGAGCTACTTAGTAAAATATGGGACTTAGTTTGTAAGGTATTTCGGAAGATGGGATTGAAATGGTAAAATAAGGACTATGTTTGAAAACGAATCTTGAAATGAGGGACCGATAGTATCAACATGGGTTAGAGTTTGAGGAGTCGGGTATATATGCTTTATGTTTTTTTTTAAAGAACCAAAGCTCAGCCAACATATATGCTTTATGTTTCCCTAACCCTGGCTGTGTTTGTCCAGCCGCCATCCACACCTCTTTAACTCCCGGCGACGCACCCCACTTACGCCACCCTTCACCGCGGGTGTTGCCACAAATGATGGATTCGGAAGAATCACCGCCGTGACAAGTATTACTGTTAGTACCTTTCCATGGTGTCGAAAGACGGATGACGACGAGGATGTGTCATTTCAGTCGTGAGTGAGGAGGACCGCACCACAACTGCCATGCCGCTGTGGTTGCTGCCGCTTGAAGACGAGCTCATCGCCGGACGCTGTGACTTATTTACCGGAGAAGCGAGTTGGGGAGGAGCCCCTGTCATTAGTCGAAGTCCGATGTCACCATTCTTCTTCATCCCTTTTTCTGTTTGACGCCGCCATGGCTGTGGGTGACCGGTGTATGGACGTTGGGTCAGATAGGGCTGAAGAGGCGTTGCTCGATGCCGTTGCCGCCGTCGAGTAACTATTTCATGCACCCCAGCTTCCCTCCGCCACTCTCTTCCATTGTTACATCGCAAACCGCCGTCAATTAGGGCTGTCAAATCGGGCAGTTGTGTCGTGTTTTTTTTCTGACACGACACGACACGACAAGGTTTTGTATAACACGAGCACGACACGACACAATGTCGTGTTTTTTTTCATTAACACGAAATCAAACCAATTAAAACACGACAAAATGACATGACACGACAAAGATAATATTACATAACTATTAGTGTGTTTCATTCATACTTAAAGATATATGTCACGATAAAAACGACAAACACGGAAAACCCGACAACCACATGCTTAATTGTGTCAATTTATGAACACGAACATTAAACGACACGACATCGTGTTTTTTTATATTGACACAAACACGACACGAACACGTATTCAAATTTTGATTTTGTTCCGATTTCGTTTCGTTTCGTGTATTTTTGTCTTGTCATGTCATAAATTGACACCCCTACCGTTAACTGCCGTTGTTGCCGCCTGTGGCTGTTGCCGCTGCCATATTCCGTCGCCACCAGGTGGGTGGCTGGATCTGTTGCAAGTAACTAACGTGTGTGTTGTGTGTGTTGTTTGTTTAGGCTGGATAATCAAGAACAACCACCACCACCATCGTAAGGTGGTGGCTGCCGCCATGAACCACCGTGTGTGTGTGTCTTAGTGGTTGTGTGTGTTTAGTTGAGATTAGCATTGTAAAGTGTAACTAGAATTCAGAATAATGAAATGAAACCCTAACTACCACCTTGAGGTGGTGGCTGCTGCCTCCTGCTGCCACTGGCCGCCGTATCGGGTGGCGGTGTGCTTTGCCTTGTTGTGTTTGATTCGTTCGAGATGTTTGAAACCCTAATGGGTCTAATGAATCCCTAATTGAACTAAAAGCCCAAGCATGTGACTAATGGGCCTAATAAACCTTAATTGATCAAAGGACCAAGCTATTGGCCTATTGGGCAAAGATGGGGTTAGAAACCTTAATTAGGGTTTAGAAAACCCTAATATTGGATTTATGGGCCTTGGACTTCAGGACCCATATTTGGTCCTTTGGAATTGGACTATGTATTAAGCACAATCACACCATATGATTTATTTAGAAGAGTGATGGACTTAATGGATTAAGTCCTTAATGGGTTAAGTGAGAAACACTTAACCCTAATTGTCATTTTATGTGAAACCCTAATTTTAGGATTGATCGGGACCGTACGAGAACTAATTATTAAACCTACAATAATAATTATTAATCATTGTCAAATTACCCTAAGGTAATATTGGACTTAATGGATTAAGTCCTTAATGGGTTAAGTAAGAAACACTTAACCCTAATCGTCATTTCATGTGGGAACCCAAATTTCACTTGAGCCTTGAGTTGTGTCTTCCTATTAGGCCTTGGTGGTTGGACTATTGATGGGATATCCAAGAACATGTAAATGAACCAAAATAATTGGATGAGTTTTAGGTAAGGCCCATGTGAAGGACTTAGACCCAATTTGGAAAATTGGGCCATAGATGGGCCATAGTTTGGGCCTTTACGATTATGAGATTTTGGGCCATTAGAAATGCCAAATATTTGGACTGGACTAAATGGTTGGGCCTTTGAATAAGGCCATGTAAAGGTTTGGGCCCAATTTCGAAAATTAGGCCATATGTTGGGCTTTGAGCCATAGTTGGACTTTTGGGCCTTTGGAGTGTGAGTTGGACCTTGAGCTTAGAACCCAATTATTAATTGGGTGTTGTTTGATGTTGGCAGTTCGGGAATCTGTCAACTAGCAGCTGGAGTTTCATCCGCGAGACTTCAGTAGTGTCAGGTGAGTTATCATCACTATACTAATGGGTCTAAGGCACCAAGGTCAGCCCTTTATATATTTGTATCTGGAATATGGCATGATATGTTTATTGATTACATCCTGGTAGTTAGGATAGTTGTATGCTTATGCTTAGTGACCTGGTTAGGTCGGTGTCATGGTTATAGGATGATGCTATGTTAGTGACTGGTTAGGTCTGTATCCCGGGTATTCGGATGTTGCTATGATTAGTGATATGTTAGATCGGTTTAACTGTTATATGACATGAGCTAGCGTATGATATTTATGTGCACATGTTTGTTTAATTGGGGGTTGGGTTAAGGCGGTCCTGCTTTGTGTTGTAGGTCAACATACCCGGTGAGCGGTCCCGGTAGGTTGTAGGCCCTACGAGGCGGTCCAGTCATGCCGAAGGCTCGGGAGTGGTCCAGATAGGTTGTAGGCCCTGTGAGGCGGTCCAGTCAGACTAAAGGCTCATTATGCATGTTATTCTGTATTTGTTATATGATATGGTTATATTTGTATAACGTTGGTATTTTGGGGTAACTCACTAAGCTTTCGAGTTTATTGTTTCAGGTACATAATGGGATCGTGGCAAGGCAAGGGCGTGATCATACAGCTCCTCACTTTTGATGACATTGTTACTGGGATACTCTGATATGATACATTTTGAAAACAAGCTTTGTGATGGTTAATAGATTTGAAATGTTTTTAAAAGTTTAAATTTGATATGATTTTTATGTGTGTTACAGATCATAACTTAAAAACATCCATGATATAACTTTAGAATCATGAAGGGTAAAAACTGGTTAATCAAAATTTATTTAGGGGAAAAAATGTAAATATGAGATCTTTTTATTAGCAGAATCAAACTTGTTGTTTTTAAGAAAATACATATTTCACAGCTTATATTATATTCTGTAAACCTTGTATCTTGATCCGGACTTGATATGTTTTATATTGAGAGAAGTAGAAGCTAATGAACATTAATTCTGTGAGTGACACCTTATTTGGAAATTCACACACACACACACACACATATATATATATATATATATATATATATATATATATATATATATATATATATATATATATATATATATATATATATATATATATATATATATATATATATATATATATATATATATAACACTAAAGCACCTCAAAGCGTAGACAGAATGTCCCAAATGTTGCTTAAATGAGCATTGTTTCATTGTCATTTTCATTTGTCGTTTTTATAGGCATATCATTTCATATATTTGAGATATTTTTCATAACCGAATGTAAGCCGTGTGTGAATCGGATCCACATATTTTGATATTCAAATTTCAGTTTACCCCATCATGTTTCTTTCTTCATTAAAATACTTACGAAAATATTGAAAGTTTTAAACTGTTCCCTTTATTTTTTTAATGTTACAAAATGCTATCTTAAAATATATTGGGATATAGTATTGAGAAAATGACTAGATGGGTAAAACGAGGCTCAAATTTGGGATGTAATCGGTTTTGAACCGTACTGAACCAAAAACCGAACATGCATTGAATTACGAACCAGTTCCGCTACCAGTACCTATACATAAAAATATAAAATAAAATTACAATGCTATTCTTACACATTGTTAGGGTAAAACAAAAATGTACATTGCTATTCATACATATTGAAAGATTGATATTGGTTTATACCTCATAATTAATACAATATAGCAGTATACGTTACATACATTGAAAGATTGAAAAAATTGACTATGGTTGTTTACTTGAGTTTTCTTTAGTGTTATCCAAATTCTTCATATTTTGTGACTTTGATTCGCTCCGAGATGATAGAAAATTAGAAATCGATTTTTGGTGAGGGGATTAGCCAAACAGTAGAGGAGATCGAATTCTTGCTTAAATTTTGTACTTTTTTTTGTCTAACATAGTGAGCGAACAATGAAGCTTAATTCAATCAATCAATGTATTCAAACAAGTAGGCTTCGATTACTTGAGCAACTGGGAGGGGGATAGAGTTTGGATTTACTTTTTCTCTCGTTTGTCATAGTGAGAACACAAGGAGTCGAGACAATCGATTTCTTATCCAAGTAATTTCACCCAATATCCCTATACTTTATGTTTTATATTTGTTATATTTTAATTAGTAAATCAAGTGAAATTGGGGAGTTCTTCAAATTATATGATTGATTAGCTTAGTCAATTTTGATATAGTTTTTAACTAGTTGTGAAACCCGTATATTATACGGGTTAATTAAAACATAATGTTAAATAGGAGTGATTAAATGAGAAGTTTATTTGAATTTGAAATATGAAATAAATGAAAATTATGAAAAAAAAACATACAAAAAATAAATTAATTAAAATTATGTGTTTAATTGTTAGACCCGTATACTAAACGAATTATTATAATAAAATGTTAAATACAAAGGTTTAAAGTGTAAATTTATTTGAAATTGAAATTGAAATTACAAATTTAAAAATTGAAATTAATAGTTATTATAGTAGGTTTAATTTGTGGAAACTAAATTAATAATATAATGGAAATGAATAATGAAGTAACTGACAAGTGGAAAATAAATATATTTCAAAATTATTAGAAAATGAAATGTAACCAATTAAATGAAAGAATAACAAGTGGCAATAACATTTTCATTTATTATGATAGATAGTTTTAGGAATTAATACCTCTCCAATTTTAAATTTTAAAAATCAAAATAAATGAGTGATTGTATTCCTTTGAGCACATCTTAGAATTAATTATACTATTAAAACTACATAGTGACCAATACATAATTACGGGTGAACCTTAATACATGATAAATTTGGAAATACACTTTAGATAACGTGAAATTCACATTGCTAACGAATCTAGAATATGAAGTTGTATAATCCGAATTCCATGTTATATAATCTACAAAATTCATATTATCTATAAAATTAAAAAAAAAAAAAATACCACTTTTTAATACTAGTCCCTTATCATCATTAGACGGTTGATGGTGATTCTTAGGGTTGTTACATGAACAAAACCCAGGTAGGTTATTAGGGCGGAAAAGAAAAGATATCGGTAGAGACCTGCAGTTATAAGAAAGAAAGAATAAAAGAAATGACTAGTCGTATGTCAAGAAGGGAGAGAGATGAGAGATTATTTGAGTTGATAAAATTATGGTAATTAGTTATATTACTCTAATCATCTATTGTTATCTTTAATTTAAACTAAATGAAATAAAGTTATTATTAGTTACAAAATTGATACATTAATTTTAACCATAACTCTAAACTAATAGGTATTTGAGATTTGTTCTTGTGTTTTCAATCTTTTTAATATTATTCGTACTTAGTATATTTAGCGGAGTATATTATTATATGGATATAATGTTGCTTGTTCATTGTTATTAACACATGTTTTATTTCTGTTGAAACAAGGACACAAGGACGGTGCTGCTATATCACAAGGTGCGTCCTCAGAAACTCCTAAATTTTCAACATTTACTATAAATTATATACCAAAAAATTAAGACTTACTTTAATAATAGAGTAAATCACGCGAATGGTCCCTATGGTTTAGTATAAATTGCACATTTGGTCACTACCTTATTTTTCTAACTCAGGTTGTCCTTAAGTTTTAATTTTGTAACGCGCATAGTCCCTATTTTAACAATCCGTCAAATGTTTCCGTTAGACACCTCATGTGCCTTGCACGTTGAGGGTATAATAGTCATTTACCATTGCCAACGATCTTTAAATAGTCGCTTTTTCATTAGATCGGCCCTAATTCTGAGTTTTTTTCAATTTCTTCATCGTTGAATCGGTTACACCTTCTCTCCTTCAAATCAGGGATGGTTAAATGTGATTGTGGGCGTGCTGTTGTAATTCAGACTTCAACTACAAACAATAATCCAGGAAGACCTTATTACGAATGTCCAAGTAAGGTATGTTGTAGTTGAGAATTTTGTAATCGTAACCCTAGATGGAGATATGGTTGTATGCGATTGTAGGTATTGTAATCGTGGCTTTTGAAATTGACAGGAACCACGTAAATGATTTATTGCTTGGGTAGATGATGATGAAAAGGATCATGGTGACAAATTGACAATCTCCTGGCTTGTGAGGTTAAACAAGAAGCTGAGAAATGAAAATCTATTCTTGAAGACATGTTTATTTGTTAGTTGCGTATTGTTCTTGGTGATACTTGTTTACAAGTTGTAAGGTGGAGATGAGTTGTTATTATAATGGTAAAGTCTTCTGTAATGGTTAGGTTGTAGTAGTGAATGTAATGGTATCCTCTTCTGTAATGGTTAAGTTGTCTAAGTATTGTAATGCAAATGGTTAAGTTCTTCAAGATCAATGAAAATGGTATTGTGTTGTATTGATTATGTTTTAAAGTGATGTATAAGCAGCATATTGACCAAAACAAGTAGCAATGGTGCATCATAAGAAGAAAACATTCCATTAACTAGTACCAAACTATTACATGGCAATGAGGATTAGTTGTTACAAACTAGTTCATTCAAAAGTGCCAACATATTGACCAAAACAAATAGCAAAATACTAGCACTATTACAAACTATTCATAAATAATGTACCAAAATATTAGACATATTACAAGTAGCAACATAAAAAAAATACTAGCCCTATTACAAACCATCAAGTTGTTGCCTTCCCTTTCCCCTTTCCTTTGACTTTTGACTATCCACCACCCCCACCAACAATTGGTCTTTTCCCTTTGCAGGTTCTTGCATTGTGACCAACATTGTTACACTTCTTACATGTTACTGATCTATGGGCTCTCGATGTTGTGTTTCCTCTAACAAAGTCATCCTTTTCCACAGTTGATATTGTTCTCTTCTTATTTGGTCTTCCTATGGGAACATGATGTTTTGGAGGCAACAAAGTTGTTGGTATAACTGACTTCTCCCACATGGCCCTTCCATTGATCGGAATAACTTTAAAAGAATATATCTCTTTTCCAGCTTGATAACCACTAACATGGGTGCACAAATGATTTTGGGATACGTACATCCTTATTATTCCTCCCTATACCCCAAATAGCAGCCACACCATGTTTACGGTATTCCAGTTAATTCCCACCTTTTGCATGTGCAAATTTATACACCTACATCCACAATACACTGATCTTGCCAAGGTCCAGCAACTTGATATTTTCCATCACCACAAAATGTTGCAATATACTTTTCTGCCTTACTCTTTATCTTATCCAATATTGTTGTAGCTGTAGGAGTCAAAGGACCTACAACTTTTTGAATTTCCTTGTCAACTTTGACTATCTTCTTCATAATGTACTCTCTAATGAACTCAATGCAGTTAATGATTGGTGCATCACGACCTTTTTCTAGCTTGCTGTTAAATGCTTCGCACAGATTATTAGTAAGAGCATCAGAATGTGCTCTCCCTAAACATAAACAAGTTCTATCTCAGTATTCAATATACCTTCTTTTAAAATTATTAAGTAGATATTGAAGATCAATATACTAGTAAAGTGTTAGCGAGCCCAACTTTGAGGAGATATTTGTTTCAGCCACTCATAAGCATCATTATTAAGCTTCTTTAGTTTTTCCATTGCTTGATGAAACTGTTGTACATTAGAGGTCGTGGCACATTACCAAAGAAGATCTTTGAACTCCTTTCCCTTCCAGATCTTTTTCATGCTCTCGTGTATGTGACGAAGACAATATTAATGCTCTGCACATGGAAACAGTGTTGCAATTGCAGGCAACAAACCCTAACAACAATAACATGTATCTATGTTAGTAAAACTAAATCAAAAATATAAAACTATAAAACCTAGTTTGGATAGGTTTGAATACCTTTTGCCTGTCACTCATAAATGTAAAATTGGAATTGGTTCCCAAACCTAAGTCATCACCCAAATTACTTAAAAACCAAGTCCAAGGATTTAATGTTTCTGATTCAACCACATGGTAGGCTAAAGGATATATCGCATTATTACCATCCAATGCCTTTGATTACACACATAAATTACCAGAAAACATTGGTTAGTTAACACTACTTTCAATAAAGAACAGATAATACAAAAAGAAGTAAGAAGATCTTACCACAACAGACAAGATTTGGCCTGGATATGGACCTTTCATAAAGGCTCCATCAAGTCCAAGAAAGTCCCTTCTTCTCGCTACAAAAAACCTCACTTCAAAGCTCCAATGCAAACATAGATACATCTGAATGTTCTCGTCTCAGCAGTTGGATTCTTTTCACTTTCAACATCAATTTTAACTGTAGTATCAGGGTTATGTGCATGTACCTCTAAAACATAATCCCTCAACAACCTGTATTGGCTGGCATAATCTCCTTGAACATGCTTTAAAGCTTCCTACTTTGCCCTAAAAGTTTTCATATGTGAAATGTCCATCTGGTACTCACGTTGGTGTTGCTCTTTTAAAACCCTAATAGGAATCTTTGGGTTTGTTTCAATAACTTGTACTATATGCTCTAAAAGGAACTTATAGTCACATGCTTTGTAGACATCGATGCTCTTTCATGTATGTCTTAACCATCCAATCTATGTCACGCTTCCACTTACTACAGTAGATAACCCATGGATATTTCTCTTCTTCATTAGTAGCAAGATTTGTTATAGTGCCCTTACACACAAACCTAACCCTGTTCTTATCATTTTTCTCTAATTGTATTTCCCTTCTTGTCCTTATGGAATGTAGTTTCACTTGTGTCTTAAAGTCCTTAGATTAACTGAAAGTTTGAAAAATGTAGAAAGGCTCGCTACCCAAATTTGCATTATTTTCATAAGCCCTCTATATGGCTCTAATAGTTTTCCTTCGCTTACCATCATTTTCCTCATCAGATAAAGACCCACAACAAAACCTCTATGTTAATCACTTCCAAGTCACCTTGTTGTGTATCTTTAAGTACATTACTTTCAGAAGAACCTCCAACCAATTCTACATCCTTGTCCAATGTTAATATGGAAATCTTTCATATCCACATCAACATCATGTATGAGATTATCCTTATCAATAAAAAAAATCATTATCTTGACTCTCACTATCATCATCAAACTCATCACTTCCATTGCCATTTTTGTGTCCACTACCATCATCGTCATCCTCATTCTCTAAATTCATTTCAAAATCAACATGGTCGACAACAAATGCTTCTTTGTCTAAGTGACTATCATTCTCAACTTGTGTTTGGTCTGGAACACTCTCATAGTTAAGTAGGGTTAGGTATGGAACACTCTCATGCTCAATTGGAGAGTCATGCAACTCCAAGAACAACCTTTTGGAGCAAGCTGGTGGCTCTTTAATTTCAACAATTTTAACCTTACTAGGGTTAGGGGACATAGAATAAGTATGTAAGTTTGTTTTCCCATGCTCAATATATACGTCTATTAGCTTATGGTTACCAACATACGTACCCAGATGGTGAACATCCTGATCAGAACCCAAAGCAAATAACCCAAAATCCAAATCGCCAAACGGTCTCAGGAAATGATAGTAGA
This sequence comes from Lactuca serriola, assembly GCF_051521515.1. Lineage (NCBI taxonomy): Eukaryota > Viridiplantae > Streptophyta > Magnoliopsida > Asterales > Asteraceae > Lactuca > Lactuca serriola. The sequence continues at coordinate 357,182,794 of NC_136411.1, forward strand.
GCAGTGTCTTGTCTGAATTAACATGCTCAAGTTCCTCCATCATCTCGTCAATGTCGTGAATGGAAAATGTGTAAATGTCTAGTAAATCAAAGTAATTTTGCTTGCCTTTGATGTACTTTCTTCTAGGGAATTGTGTAAACTGTCCACCATGGTGTAATCGAACAGTGAATATCGTCGGATGTCCAGCTGTAGATTGAAGGGAAGATACATCAGTCACATATTTTTTTGTTTAAGTTACTAACTGATCGAGGGAGTGGACACTTACCATATCGATGAGCAACGTCGATCTCGTCCATGGTAGCATGTATCCTCCAAGGCGCCATCGTCGTCTTCAAATGTAGGGTTCTTTCGATCAAGGGTTTTCAAAAGTTTTGTCTATGAATGTTTGTGTCTGATCACGCTAATAAGTGATACATCTTTTATTTCTTGGCGGTAGAACGCTGGCAATGGTAAATGACTATTATACCCCCAACGTGCAAGACATGTGTGATGTCTAACGGAAACAATTGACGGATTGTTAAAATAAGGACTAAGCGCGTTACACAATTAAAACTTGAGGACGGTCCGAGTTAGAAAAATAAGTTAGGGACCAAGCGTGCAATTTATACTAAACCATAGGGACCATTTGCATAATTTATTCTTAAAAATATTAAAAGACCTAACTTTTTGTTGAAAAAACAACATATATTAGTTAAAGTAGAGATACGTTTGAATTTTTTGATTACCACTTATAGTTATTTCCATATCAACCGACTAACGAAATAAATGAGAGGTGATGTATTATGCATAACAAAATGAAAGTACATTTGTACTTGACAACTATGAGTTTATGATTTAGCTAATTAGTTGTAACACTTTTTATTATATATTAGCTTCTGCATTTATTTTTAAATATTTAATAGATATATTTATAAAAATCATTTTTTTGAATGGTCTAATCAGTCCGGTTGAATCGTTTTTTTAACTAGCCGGTTCCAACTTGTTTGATAAAAAACGTTTTTTTGAGATAAAAAACTGGTAATGTGAACGGGTTTCGGTTCAACCGATCAAACCGATCAATGTGGTTCGATTTTCAAGCCATTTTGTAGCAGTTCGGTCCGACTGAATCGGTTAGGGAACCATGTCATTTTTTTAATTCTAGACCTGCCACAGCATTGAAGTTAGGACACATCAAGAATAACTACCGAACAAAAAACAAACAAATTTTACCCCAAAATAATATCTAGTAAATAAATTTAGCAATATGAGCCACTATACACATCGTATTGAGAGAAATAATAAGATTGATAAGTTATCCTTGTAAAAGTTTTATTAACCAAAACCGAAAAGAAAAGAAAGAACTCAATGATGTATAAGGTTGACCGGTGTAGGGTTTACGAGTTAAAATGTTGGAGGCAAAGATAGATAGATCATGTGCATGTTTTGATCTCTCTATTCTCCCTCGCTTCTCTATATAGGCATCAAAATAGTATGGATTTATTTGATCAATGAGAGTAAATGAGAGTACTATTCAGCCTAATAGTGTTTATCAATAAGGTGATCCTTGTTGCCTAGTATCTAGGTTTTTAATATAACTCTTCGTTTAAAAAAAAGGAAAAAAGAAAAAGAAAAAGTGTCTGAAACAGTGAAACTGATGAGAGTGAGATTCCGTCCTAAGTATATGTCATCAGGAACAAGTTGAAATGGGACACCAAGTAAACATGTTTATCTACTTTTATGGTTTGATGGTACTCTAGTATTTGGACTCAACATAATGCAATCCGCGTTGTCGAATTTGGACACATTTTTTCTAATCCATTTGAGTATCTAATTTTATAAAGGTTAATGCTTCTAGAAACAAATTATTTTCTATAAAATATTTTGAATTTATCAGAAAGTTATAAAAAAAAAACAAAGTATTTGTTTTTAGTAAACATCATTAAAATAATAGTATTTAACGATTACAAAATTTCAGTCGCTTAAATGCTGATAATTTTGTCTTAAAATAATCATGTTTTTTGAAAAAAAAAATCAGTATTCATTTATGATATTAATCTTTTTATAAATTTGAGACACATACAAGCTTTCATAACAATAATCTTTTTATAAATTTGAGATACATAAAATTTTTTATGAACTTTAAAATACATACAAATTATTTGTTCTTTTAATACAAAAATATTAAAATAACAGTATTTTATGTATAATAAATTTCAGTTGTTTATATTCTGACAAATTTTTCTTAAAATAATTATGTTATTAGAAAGTAATAAAATAATTTGCTACTCATTCGCGACATTATTCATTTTATAAATTTGAGATACATACAAACTTTTATGACATTTATGTTTTTTATAAATTTGAGATACATACAAACTTTTATGAAATTTGAAATACATACAAATTATTTGTTCATTTAATAAAAAAACCATTAAAATAATCATGTTTTTTAAAAAGTAATAAGATAACTTTAACTACTAGAAAATATGGCTTTTTCCTACCGAAAATAGCTACGGAAAATTTCCGTAGCTAATTAGCTACGGAATCGCTACGAATCAGCTATAGAATGAGATGTCATAATTTAGTAACAGAATAGCTTTGGAATAACTACTGATGCGGGTGCGTAGCTATTCCATAGCTAATTAGCTACGGAATAGCTACAAATGCAAATCCGTAGTTATTCCGTAGCTAATTAGCTACGGAATGGCTACGGAATACCTACGGATATTAATTACATACGGATTAGCTACGGAGTATGCTTTCTGTTAGAATTCCATAGCTAAGTAGTTACGGATTAGCTACGGATTTTTCTTATTTTCAATTTTTCGGGCACCAAACGTCGTTTTTTTCTCTTCATTTTTTTCACACCTCGACTATACATGATTATCATTATTTCCACCAACTTGTAGCTATTAATATCGTTCATAAAGTCGTGTGCCCCTTCAGGATCAAGTACTATTTTCACAATTTAACATTATAATGCCTATATTTTTCACCAACTTGTGATGGATTATGTTTGTATATGTATATTTATATACATGAATGAGTTGTGGAATATGTGTACGTGTATATGTGTATGTATACGTGTTTGTGAGATGTATGTGTACGTATTCATAAGCATTATAGTGTTAAACCATTAAACGAGCAATGGATCATGTATGTGCACACTATTTTATAAATGATATTAATAGCTATAAATTGGTGAAAATATAGATAATCATGTATAATAGAGGTGTGAAAAAAACGGAGCGAAAAGAACGACGTTTGGTGCCCGAAAATTTGAAAATAAGAAAAATCTGTAGCTAATTAGCTACGGAATTCTAACGGAAAGCATATTCCGTAGCTAATCCGTAGGTAATTAGCTACGAAATATGCTTTTCGTTAGAATTCTGTAGCTGATGATACGTAGCTAATTAGCTATGGATTTTTCTTATTTTCGATTTTTCGGGCACCTAACGTCGTTTTTTTTGCTCCGTTTTTTTCACACCTCTATTATACATGATTATCTATATTTTCACCAACTTATAGCTATTAATATCATCCATAAAGCCGTGTGCACATATGAGATCTATTACTCTTTGCTGGTTTAACACTATAATGCTTATGAATACGTTCACTTACATCTCACAAAAACCTATACCTACATCATCATCATCATCACCATCATCAACATCATCATCATCATCACCATCATCACCATCACCACCATCACCATCATCACCAACATTATCACCATCACCATCACCATCACCATCATCATCATCATCATCATCACCACCACCATCATCATCATCACCACACCCATCATCATCATCATCATCACCACCACACCACTATCATCATCATCATCATCATCTTCACCACCACCACCACCACCAACTCCACCACCACCATCATCATCATCATCATCATTATCATCATCATCATCATCATCATCACCACCACCACCATCATCATCATCATTATCATAATCATCATCACCACCATCATCACCATCACCATCGCCATCATCATCATCACCACCACCACCACCACCATCATCATCATCATTACCATCACACCACCATCATCATCACCACCATCACCATCACCACTATCATCACCACCATCATCACACCACCATCACAATCACCATCACCATCACCACCACCACCATCACCACCACCACCACCACCATCACCATCACCATCACCATCACCACTATCACCATCACCATCACCATCATCATCATCACCATCATCACCATCATCATCACCACCACCACCATCATCATCATCACCATCACCATCATCATCATCATCACCACCACCACCATCATCATCATCATCACCATCACACCACCATCATCATCACCACCATCACCATCACCACCACCATCATCACACCATCATCACACCACCATCACAATCACCATCACCATCACCACCACCATCATCACCATCTCCATCACCATCACCATCACCATCATCACCATCACCATCACCATCACCATCACCATCACCACCATCACCATCACCATCATCATCACCACCATCACCATCACCACCACCACCATCACACCACTATCACCATCCCCATCACCATCACCATCACCACCATCACCATCATCACCATCACCATCACCACCATCACCATCACCGTCACCATCACCACCATCACCGTCACCATCACCATCACCATCACCATCACCACCATCACCATCATCGTTACCATGACCACCACCACCACCACCATCACCATAATCATCACACTATCAATAGTCATCATCATCATCATCATCATCATCCTCATCGTCATCATTTATGCATCAGTTTGTTGTGTATGGTTATGTGTATGTGTATATGTATGTACTTGTGTATGTGTATCTACATGTATATAAAAGAACAAAATAGTTTGTTATTGAAAGTGTAACCATTATACATATAGACACATACATGCATACATGATTATCTAAACTTTCACCAACTTATAACTATTAATATCGTTCACAAAGTCGTGTACACCTTTAGGATCTATTACTCATTTCATGGTTTAACACTGTAATGCATATGTATGTATGTAGGTATCTATGTATGTATGTATGTATGTATGTATGTTTTATGTATGTCTATATGTGTATGTATGTGTGAATGTATATGTATGTGTATGTGTGTATTTAAAAATAAAAAAAATGAATAATAATAATAATAATAATAATAATAATAATAACAACAACAATAAACAGTTGTGGAAGTGGTTAAAAGTAATAGTGGACAATGTTATTATGGATGTGGCATTCCCACCCGATTGGTAGATTTGGTGGTTATGTATGGAAAATACCCGAGTTCGAGTCCCGCCACCCTCGTTTTTTTTTCCTTGTTCAGTTTAGGGTTTTATATTTTTTTTGTACGCCTCCACCTCCATTTTAGCGATCGACTCCTACACTCCTCGCTTCTGTCTTCCCCCCTTCGTCTTCTGTGAACGCTACCCAAAACCACCCCTCCCCTCGTTGCTTGTCCCTTCTCCGGATCGTTCACCCGTTGTCCGCCTCCATTTTAGCGGCCGCTTCCCTCTATCGCATTTCCTTCATTCGGTTTCCCTCTTCTCGTTTTCCCTTTTCTCTTTCACAGTGGAACTCACTCCTTCCATTCACACACTCTCTTTCGATTTCCCTCTTCTCTTACACAGTTTGCGCCGCCGCCGGAGTTCCTTCTTTCCTGCTATCGCCATTAGTGTCGTCGCCGTATCTGCTAGCAATCGTCACTGTTTCAAGTAAGTTTCTTTTTGGTTTAATTCCACTTAGGGTTTCGTTTTGGGTTATAATTCATTTCGATTTAGCTTTTATTTTTATTTTTATTTAGGGTTCATTTCTTTTTGGTTTACTGCGCGTTCATCCCTTTTATGTTACCTCTTTTGCTCGATTTCTTCTCCAACTAAGGTAATCCCTCGTATCTATACCCGGTGCACATTTTGCTGGACCAAAGTCGCACTTTTAGCTGGACCAATATCACAATTCTTCCATGATTACAAACTTTCCAAGACCATTCATAGTTTCTCTAAGAATTGCTTTCCTTTTTATAGCTTGTAAGACCTTATCGGGATTTATCCTTTAGTTTTTGTTCCAATTTTTATCATATTGCATTGATTTTGCCATTATTTTATAGGTTTCACTTCAGTTTTGGATTTTCAATTTTTGATAATTGAAAATTGGACCTAATGGTGACTGATTTGGAGTTGGGGATGAATTTTGAGGTTATGATTTGCACAGTTAATGAACCATGTAGTGCATTGTAAGTTCATATTTCTTTAAACATACTTTCCTTTTATTTTACTACTAATAAATAATGGACACAAATATGTTATTTTTGGGAACTAGACGTAGCATCTTTCAAAGATTTTGGTAGCCATGATTGGCATATTAGAGTGGTGAGTGGTTTTTAAATGATTAAATCTTGGTGCATGCATATATTTGCTTTAATTTCTATTTTTATTATGGATTATTGATCATTGTATTGGTAGCCAACTTCTAGTGATGACAAAATGATGAATGAGTCAATTATTGTAGTGATTCAACAACATGATGAAGGACTCGATTATTAGAAGGAAATGTGTTTTTATTTTTGAGCTAGTTAAATGCAAGATATACATGTTTATTATAACATCTTACTTTCATTTTGTCTAACTTATAACGTTGTACTTTCGAAAATGTTCCTAATTATGGCTATATTAAAAAAATAAATGAAAGTACATTGCTATATTTGTATTTTTTGTGATCATTGATTATTTTGTGTTGAAACAGGAACGATATGATTCAAAACTCAAATTGAAGAACACTTGTCGGCCTTTATCAATTCAACTTACTCGGTAATTTGCCAAACAATCCACCATATAATTCTCAAATTTATGTATGTAAGCATCTAAATAAACATTTGTAGTTGACACTTTTAATGTGTATTATTAGACGCATTTAATGTATTATTAAACAATGCTCATTTGTAATATGTATTTGTATATGACACTTTTAGGTTTATTAGTTTTATTGTAATGTTATTTGTTTTTTGGTTGAATTTCAATATTATTATTAGTTTAATGTAATGAGTTTTTCCAATATGAACAAAAAAAACTGGATTTTTTATAAATTTTTGCTGTTTTTTTTAATTTAAATTAAAAGTAATTACCTACGGATTACCTACAAAAAATCCGTAGGTAATGTTAGCCGTAGCAATTTCGTAGCTATATATTTCCGTAACAATTCCGTAGCTATATATTTCCGTAACAATTCCGTAGCTATTAGCTATTTTGTTCCGTAGCTATTCTGTAGGTATCCATTTCCGTAACTATTCTGTAGGAAATCCATAGTTACTTATTTCCGTAGCTATGTTAACTACGGAAAACTCCGTAATTATTTTGTAGCGATTCCGTAGCTTATCCGTAACTATAATTTTCCCACGGGCTATTATGCTACAGACATTTTTCCGTAGCAATTCCGTAGCTATTTACTTATAGCTACGGATTGTGCTGTAGCTATTGCACCGGTTTTCTAATAGTGTTTCTACTCATCTATGACATTAATCTTTTTATAAATATGAGATACATACAAAGTTTTATGACATCGATATTTTTATAAATTTGAGATACATTCAAATTTAAAGGAAACGTTGATCAACATACTTCATGTTAAAGAAAAGTTCAACCACTTTCTTGATATATCTAAACATTAACACTGTAGGGACTGGTAGTGAAAGTTTTCAAAGAAGAAGGGGTTATAATTTATAATATAGCAGTTAGCAAACGACAGAGTTTTAAAATTCGCTGTCATCCTCGGACGTTTGACTCATTGACTGAAATTACACGTGAGCTTCGACCTTCATCCGCCGCAATTGCAATTATATAATGGCGCCAAGGAAACTACTTTATCCGTTCTTCAGAGAAAATGAACAATCCCACCATCAATTTCGACTACGAGAATTCCGCCATTGTTTCAGCACTCCGGTATGTTATCTGCGGCGGAAACGTCGTCATTCCAAGCAGTAGTGAAACCGGAAGCTCTCAGAATCATCCGTCGCCGGTGGAGCATGAAATTTGCGGCGAATGTAGAATGCGAATCCCGGAACACTGTTTGGGGTGTCAAATGTTCACCGGCGGTGGTGGAGAAGAGACGGGAAAGAGAACGAAGAAGAAGGTTTACAGAGGAGTTCGTCTCCGGCCGTCGAGGAAATGGGCGGCGGAGATAATGGTTCCGGGGACGAAAGAGCGGAAGTGGCTGGGGACTTTCGATACTGCAGAAGAGGCTGCCAGAGCTTACGACGTCGCCAACATTCAGTATAGAGGAAACAGGGCGAAGACAAATTTTCCGGTGGAGGAGTACCCAGAAAACCCCGACGTATAAATGACACCTAAAATCCAAATTGTAAATGGGACACAAATGGTGGGTAATATACATTGGCTATGTTATTGTAGATTTTGAAGAAGAAGAGAAGACAAGTTATTTTATACTTTCTCATACAACAATTATTCTTTAATTACTTTTTTTTTTTTCCATATTTTTGGATGAAGATTTCATCCAAAGAGAAGACAAGTTTTTTTTTATCCTTATAAATAGATTAGATGTAATCGTGTTCACTAATAAGAGTTTTGAAGTATTAAACAACATAGTTTCTCTTGGTGTGTTATTCCTTCTATTTTTCCTTTTCTTTCTTGTTCATAAGATGCGATTCTTTAAGTTTAAAACAAACACTTGATATTAGAACAAAGGTTGAAAAGGGCTCGTTTGATAGTCGACTTTCAAAGGAGGGAAGAGCTTCGGCTGTAGGGTTGCGAGAGCTGTAGAAGCTGCGGGTCGGCAACTGGTTTTGGAGGGAAAATTCAGAAAGAATGTATGATTGGCATCAATTGAAAGAAGGACTCAATCAACAGGTTGATTTTTGCGGGTGTTGATCGGTTGAAATCAGAAGGCAGAAAAATCAAAAGGCAGTAGTTACATTAACCGAACAACAATCATTAGCGAAGAAGAAACATTGACTTGCTTGTGATAAGGGGAGACCGACATAGGTGCATGAAAAGCTAGCAGGCAGGAAGGATTCATCAAAGCAGGTGACTTTGGATTCAGTTCGTTCGTTTGGCAAGTTGAAAGGAAACTGTGAAGCGTGTGACTTTGTTTTCTTGGTCGGTGTTAATGTCTCTTTGAACAAAGGTGAACAAAACAAAGGAAGAGATTGGAGAAACTACACGGTGTGAATATTATGGCCTTAGAGTTTATAGGGTTAATGACTTGTAAGGGTAACAAAGTATTAGACTTGTACAAAAAATACCATTGAACTTTTTTTTGTACACATATCACCAATCAAGTATAGCTTTTGTACATATATGACCATTAAACTTCACATTTGTTCAAAAAATACCATTATATTACCGATAATAATAGGTCATTAGCCACGTAGTATGCTACGTGGCATGCCATGTGGCTGCTGACATGGATTTTACTGTTTATTATGTACACATTATACCATTAAACTATTTTTTGTACACATTATACCATTAAACTTTTTTTTTGTACACATTTTACCATTAATGTTATATAATTTATTGAAAAAAATATCATTTCAAAAAATACATATCATTATATAAAATTAGGTTTCCCATCACCTGATGTTGATTTTACTGATTTTCTAAATTTTAGTAAACTTATCATTATAAGTCATTTTCCTATCGGCAAACAACGACATAATTTCAATGGACTTTTTAATCATTAACCATAATCAAGAAGAGAGGGATTATAATAAGGTAACATGTACAAAATGTTTCATGAGTTTATAAGTGTGCCTCAAACGTAGTTTCCTAAGAAAATGACTTATAAGAATATGTTTACTAGACATTAGCTAAAAGAATGAACAATTGAGCATTTCTTGGCCGTTCCAAATAAAAGTCTCAAGTTCAAACCTTGTGAGTTTCAATTGATGTATGACCAACATAAATTCACAATGTAGTTGTAAAAGAAAGTCCTTAGTATCATTGTAAAAAACAACCCGTTTCCCCCAAACTTTACAAAATCAGGGAGTCACAATAGGTGATGGAAAACTCATTTTATGTAAAAATATGTATTTTTTGAAATGATATTTTTTTGAATAAATTATATAAGATTAATGGTAAAATGTGTACTAAAAGTTTAATGGTAAAATGTACACAAAAAAAAGTTTAATGGTATAATATGTACAAAAAATAGTTTAATGGTATAATGTGTACATAATATACAATAAAATTCATGTCAACAGCCACATGACATGCCACGTGGCATGTTACGTGGCTGGTGACTTACTATTACCGGTAACATAATGGTATTTTTTGAACAAAGGTGAAATTTAATGGTCATATGTGTACAGAAGTTATAGTTGATTGGTGATATGTGTATAAAAAAAATATTCAATGGTATTTTTTGTACAAGTCTAATACTTCGTTACCCTTACAAGTTATTTTCCCGAGTTTAAATTGGGTGACCAAAGACTATTATGTCCTCTATCGACTACTCTTAATATATAATCTAGGAGATGAGAAAGATAATGACTATGATACAACTTCTTCTCTACACACCACAATGGAAGAGAACAACCTCCATAAACCAAGGGTGTAGGGTTGAGAAATGAATATAGAAAATCGTTGTGGTGGGGAGATATGAGAGCGATATGATTAATATCATCATCTGGGACGTGGGAGGAGAGTCGTCAAAGCGTAGCCGGAATGTCCCAACGTTGATGTAATGAGTGTTGTTTCATTGTGATTTTCATTTGTCGCTTTTTATAGGTATTTCATTTCGTATATTTCAGATATTTTTCATAACAAACGAATGCAATCCGTGTGTGAATCGATACCACATATATTGTTATTTAGTTTTCAGTTTATAACCCATCACGTTTCTTTCTTCATAAAAATTTCACTCTTAAATTATGAAATGCCGAAACTCTTCCTTTTAGTTTTTTTGAGTGCTACAAAAATGTTTACTAGGCAATTTTATTGTTTTGACATCAAATTTCTAATTTCTTCCAATATGCCTATAATTTATGTCATGTTTTTGTTATATTTTAATCAGTAAATCTACTGAAATCGGGTGGTACTATTATGTAGTCAATTTAAATTTTCATTATTTAAGAACACATGACCAAATTTAAAAATCATAAATAAATGAGTGATTGTATTCCTTTGAGCACAATAGATAACATGAATTTCAAGTTGTTAAAGAATAAAAAAATTAAGTTGTATAATCTGAATTCCACGTTATATATAATCTCTAAAATTCATTTGAATGAAAAATGTGACCACTTCACTACAAGAAAGGTTAGCATTAGCGGCGACACCAGACAATAGCAGCGACATGTAATTGAAGCGTTACATGTCGCCGCTAATGCTAAGTTACAACGATCTGTGTCAAACTAACCCCATCCGTCCGATTTCTTTTCAATCCAACGGCTGTAGAGGAAAGCGAAAAGACGTCTGACTTTTCCCTCCATTGGTCGCCGCTATTGCCCTAGTGTCGCTGCTAATACGCACCCACGCCGCTATTGCCTGTCGCCGCTAATGCGCGTGCAAATATCCCATTCCAGTTTACCTTTCTGCGACTTTCTTTTCTGCACTATCCTTTCTTCTCTCGTTTTTCTCTCATTTCTTTCTTCAATCTCGTTTATTTCTTCCGACTTGGTGGACTAGGAAGTGCCTGTTGGGACCGGTGCTAGCCCCTCCTTCCCCCAAGACCGCCACATCCCCAAAACTGGCGACCTTGAGCTACATTCCGAAATTGCCCACAATCAATGTCGAATTCCTCCTCTTTTTTATGATTTTTCTGTTTTGATGTTAATTTAGATGATAAATTGTTAGTAATTTTCAATTTTGTTGAGTGATGATGTTTGTATTTTGAGATATATGAAGTGGTTGTGCATTTTGTTGGATTGTATGCATTTTGTTGGAGTGTATGTTTTTTCAGATTTGTGGGAATTTTATTATGCATTTTGTGTATGTTTTGTAATTTATGTTTAGATTACATTGGCTTAAAAATGAAATTTGGCATGAATATATACATTTGTTGGATTGTAATTTATGTTTATACCACATTGCCTTAAAATGAAATTTAGATGTATAAATTTGTATGAAATTGGAATATGCAAATTGGATGTATACATTTGGCTTAATTATGTTATTAATAGCAACTTACTTCTAGTAATGTATTGTATATGGTTTCAAAGTGCTTAATTTTGTTAGTGACTTAATGTTTGGCTTTAATTGGATGAAATTGGCTTAATTGTAATTTATGTATACATTTGGCTTAATTGTATGAAATTGGATGAAATTTGAATATGCAAATTGGATGTATACATTTGGCTTAATTTAAAAAAAAACATTAAAAAAATAATAAATTAATTGTAAAATCAACTTAAAGTAGTTTTAAAATCAAGTTAATGTTAATATTAAAATAAAATAAAATTAGTTTAATAAATTAAACTAATAACAAAAAAGAAAATATTAAATTAATTAGAAAATCAAATTAATTTACCTTTAGAATCAAATTAAGTTACCTTTATAAAATCAAATTAAATCAATTATAAAACCAACTTAATAGCAACATACTTTTAGTGACTTAATGTTGTTCGTTACAACTTTAGCTTTAATTAGGTTATTAATAGCAACGTACTTCTAGTAGTTTTAATTTAATTATAGAATAAAATTAAATTAATTTTAAAAAAACATTAAAAAAAATAATAAATTAATTGTAAAATCAACTTAAAGTAGTTTTAAAATCAAGTTAATGTTAATATTAAAATAAAATAAAATTAGTTTAATAAATTAAACTAATAACAAAAAAGAAAATATTAAATTAATTAGAAAATCTAATTAACTTACCTTTAGAATCAAATTAAGTTACCTTTATAAAATCAAATTAAATCAATTATAAAACCAACTTAATAGCAACATACTTTTAGTGACTCAATGTATTGTATATGGTTTCAAAGTGCTTAATTTTGTTAGTGACTTACCGTTGGTCATTACAACTAAAGTATCCCGTGTTGGAAATACTCTACTTGATTTTTGTTTCCCGTAAAATAAACCTTAAACACTAAATTATGTTTCAGTTGCATCATGTCTATTGATAAAAGCTGGACTACTAATCCACATCGTCAATCTCCCGAGTTCCAGCTAGGACTCGACACTTTTGTCGTGAGATCCATGTTACACCTAGATTGTAAAGGTGAAACTATATGTCCGTGTGAGAAATGTGATAATCGCTACTTCATGAATCCGAAAGCAATGAGACGTCATGTTCGTATATATGGTTTCAGTCAATCATACAAAATGTGGATATATCACGGTGAACCTTTAATCCCTCCAGTTGTTGTGACAACCCGAAATTTCCATTCTGAACAAACAATATCACTTCAATAGAAGTTATAACAGTCACAGTAAATTTTCAGACTTTTCGGATAAGTTTGAGTAATGCAGGGTTTACACTTTAGGAAATATCAGCAGAGTGGATGCACTAGGGTTTTGTGCAACACTGTTATTCCAACACTCTGTTATATTAGAAATCATTTCAGGAATAAAAATATTTTCTGCCAAAAATATCTCAGGAGGTATATATAGAAATCTGAACCAAATAACTCATTAGTTACATTTCCAATTAGAGAAAAGCCAAATTCTCTCTCACAGATCTTCGGGTTTTTATCCCAAATCGTGAGTACTTCAATCTAGTTGTATTATATAGCTTAGATTGTGCTTAATAACATCAAAATAACGACAAAACAACAAGATCTATGAGTTTACTCCCCAAGAACATCTTGGAGAGTTAACTCCTTTTCAAAAGCCAAATGATGCCTAGTCCTTCCTTAAGCCATGAAACTAGTTTGGACTTGTACACTAACGAGTTTAGGGACAGAAAACAAATTCAAAGTAACAAGATTTGAGAGTTTACTCCCCAAGAACATCTTGGAGAGTAAACTCCATTTGGAGAGTAAACTCCATTTTAAGGGCCAAAAGTTTCCCAATGTCCCTCAAAGCCTTGGAAATGAACCTTGATACTACCCATGACATGTTTAGATATCCAAAACAAATAGAATCAAGGGTTGAAAGTGAGTTCACGGCCAAGGAAGTTCTTGGGCCGTGAACTCCATTTTAGGGTGTCAAAATGCCCTAAATGCCACCCTTAAGCCAAGAGACTAGCATAGCTTTTTACCTTGATGTGTCTAAGACCCAAAACAACCAAAATACCAACACCAACAAGTGTTTACGGCCGCAAACACATGACCAAATGGTCTATGGGCCGAAAACTCAAGTTAGGGGTGTTTTGGTGCCACAAACACTTCCTAAGGCTTAGGCATGAATTTAGAATGCTTCCTTATGACCTTTAAGACCCTCATAAACATATTTGGACATGAGTTTACGGTTGTAAACTCATTTGGGCCGTGAACACCCCAAAAGTGCCAAAAGAAGTGGTCTTTCTCATCCTAGGCTAAAGCTAATGTCCCTAAATCATTCCCTAGCTTTCATACTTGCACTAACCCATGAGTAACCATGAGTTTACGGCCATAAACTCCCTTGGGCCGTGAACTCATGGTAGTAAACTCATTTGTGTGCCTTATACCTTCCTATGTTGAATCACATGTGATTCCAACACTTGGTCAAGGTGTTTCCTAGTCCTGGAAGGTGTTGTCTTTCATATAGTTGTTATAAACAGTATATTCATGTCATTATGTGTCCTTAAATATCATTTAGGACTTACTGTGTCTCGGGACTTCATTCGTGGAACTTCTCATCCATACACGTGTACCCGCTAGAACCACTCACAATAGGTGAGTTCATACCCCTAATCAACGTTTTAAATAATTTTAAATGCTTTAATAGGGGGAATAAAAGTAGAAAACAACATGTTATTAAATCATTTATATGTATTTTATAACTGTGTTTTAAATCAGCAGATTTCACATACTACAAAATGTGATGCATGAAATGGTTTTAAATCTTAAAAATACTTTGTTATCAAATGTATTACTTTTGAAATGTTTATTAAAGTGAAACCAAGTCATTGTTAATTATTGTTCAAAACTCTTAGATGTCGTACAAAACCATTTTTACCTTCTTGAACCAAACTATACTTATACGCATATGTTCATATATATGTTAGAGATTATAGTTTTCACCCTTCATTTAGTTTCCAACACTCTTGGGTAGCAAGAGTGTATAAACCTACTTGAACAAGCAATTACCTTTCAGTTAACTATCATAGGGATAGTTAGAAGATATCAAACATTATTCCTATTACAAAGAATCACACAACAGTCAGTTCATTCATGAGTCTTTACTAGTACATTACCTGATACATGAGTACCTTTACATATGCTTACATGATACATGACTACGCTTACATGAACACATTACATGAATACCTTTACGTAGATACAATTACCTGTGTATACTTATAGGAATAATTGAAACTCGATTCGTGGAGATGATTTATTAGTATTTTCAGTAAATCACCCAGCCCATCCCAGTTCAACGGGAGTCAGTTATGGGATTAACCATTCCTGGAACCTACTGTTCGCTACAGAGGTTAATTGGACAATCTTCGGATGTTCATTAGGTTATCTAGTTCGCTTATCGCGATGTAGAGTCAGTTACGGGATTAACCATTCCTGGAACCTACTGTTCACTACAGGGGTTAATTGGACAATCATCGGATGTTCATTAGGTTATCTAGTTCGCTTATCGCGATGTAGAGTCAGTTACGGGACTAACCATTCCTGGAACCTATTGTTCTCTACAGGGGTTAATTGGACAATCTTTGGATGTTCATGTTGGATTAGTGTCTAAGTCCATAACTATTTTGGTATCTACTTGACCCGATGGTGCATGGTCCTTTTGGGTTGCCTTCACCAAAGCAACTTGATAGGATGAATTATGGAGAGAAAGGATTAAATATGATTTATTAATATATTATGGGAATAATATATTAAAGGAGAAATCATATTGTTTAATTAATATTAGTCAATAATTAATTGGTAATTAGTTTTGTGACTAAAAGATATTAATTAAACTTAAGGGACTGGAATTGTAATTATAAGATAATTGCAATTTGGGCCATGGATTGCCTTTTATTATAAGGTGGACGAATTCTATGGGGGAAGCCCATATGAAGTCGTCCAAGGCTTTAAGAAAGGGCTCCATGGGTTGCTTAGGGCTTAAGCAACCAAATTAGGGTTTCCTTGTTAGATAACCCTAATAGCCTCACTATATATAGAACCCTTAAGGCTCAAAAACGTGGGGAACTTCTTTTCTAGGGTTAGAACACGTTTTGGGCAGCCTCCATCCTCTCTCCTCTTCATCCTCTTGCTTATGGTGTTTGTGAACCATTAGAGGAGTGACACTTGTGACTCTAAGCCTTCCAAAGTCAATTCAAGGAGGAATTGGGATTGTTATTGCTACATAACAATCAAGGTAACATTATGAACCTATTCTAATATCTAATATGATTACTTGTATGCTAGAATAGGGTTTATAGTCTTGGATAACATGCATGTACAATAGAGAAACCTAGATCCAAGCATTAGGGTTTGTATGAGCACATAGGATGTCTTATGACCAAAACCCATCAGTGGTATCAGAGCCTAGCTTTGTTTCAATTGTATTGATGCATTGTATAACTAAAAAATTCAATTTTTTGGATTCTGGAGGCTGGACTCGCCGAGTCCATGGCTGAACTCGCCGAGTCCATGCAGACTCGACGAGTCCAAGCCTGACTCGACGAGTCAACTCGTCAGATGGAGGGTATTTCGCGATTTCTTGCTGTTTTTGCTTATGGATAGTTACCTTATCATATTAGATCAATATAAATCCGATTTTTTGATATATATGACTATATTTTTGATCTAATTGAAGATATTTATCAATTAATAAGATAATTGTTTCCTTATAAGATAATTGATTAATTATTTTGAGTAAATTGATAAATTGTTTTGCAAGAAATCATTAAATAAATCAAATATGGATAATTATGTGATTAAGTGTTAATTTGAATTATTTGTTATTTGATCCTTGTTGTTATGAAATGTTTCATATTTTCCCCTTTAGGTTTTATAGTTTAAATTTGAACCCAATAGTTTTGTTATTTTGAAATTTAAATAGTTAAAACCCTAATGTTTTGAAAAGGGTTTCAAAACTTGCCCTCAAGTTTTGGAATTTAAATTTTGATTAAATGGTTTAATTTTGATGTATATTTAAATTCTAAACCCTAATGTGTTGAAATGTTTCAAAACTTGCCCTCAAGTTTTGGAATTTAAAAGTTGATTAAAAGTTTAATTAGGAATGTTAAATTCTAAAACCCTAGCATAGTTTTGAAAAAGTTCAAATCACACCCTTATGGTTTTATTAATTAATTAAGGTGTATAATTAAAAGAGGTTTAATAAATCCATAAAAGTTTAGGTTTACAATTAAAAGTATAATTGTTAAATTGAACCACCTAATATTTTAAAAGTATAAAATACACCCTATACTATATATAACATTAAAGGTCTAACATTATATATATATGTATGAGTAAAAGTCAGTCTTACTGTTAGTAGGCCTCATTCACGAAGCTGGTCTATAAGGGGTGTTTAAGGAAATTGCCTATAAAATGGCGATTGAATGGGTATCCACTCTTAACCACCGCACTCTTGACTAGTGGAGGGTCGTTAGCCGAACGGATAGGATAGGACGAAACCTTCCATTATAAGTATAATGAATTATAAAAGTAACTAAATGTTTTCAAGAAAGGAAAAGCTATCTTTTTACTTACAGAACATTTAAGTCTTGGTAGAAGACTACATTATCATAACAAAACATTCGGGTCTTGGTAGAAGACTACATTGTCATAACAAAACATTCGGGTCTTGGTAGAAGACTACATTGTCATCACAAAACATTCGGGTCTTGGTAGAAGACTACATCTCAAACTAATAGAAAATAAGGGATTTTCTAGGGCTTTTCATACTTACATCAACATTTTCATTTAAAGGTTTACATGACTTTTAAAACAGCTTTTCAAAGCAAGTCAGTGACACTTAAATACTTATGAATTCACCAGCTTTAAAGCTGATACTCTCTTTCAAAATAACTTGTATTCTCAGGTCATCAGTAGACAGGTACGGTGGCCAGGTTTTGAGAAGACGGAGCAGACAAGTCTCGTCTTTTATTTTGATTATATATTTTTGGTGTCTTATTACAATGAAAGAACACATGTATTAAAACTTTACTTATAATGCAATGGATGATGTTGTTGCTTGTTTACTATTTTACACTGTTGTGATACTGTACATGACGTCCTCCACCCCTGAACGTTTCCGCCGTTCGTGGTTTTGGGGTGTGACAGTTGTAGATGTCGTATCGCCAAGCAACGAGATGGATGATGTTATTGACGATGTTATGTGGGAGTCGAGAGAAAATGATACAAACATCGATGAAGGAACCTCGAATATAGGGGGTGGTGGTGTTGATGATGATTTTGAAGAGTTGTTAGAGGCAGTCGAAACCAAGTTATATCCTGGTTGTACGTTTTCATTCCTTGATTTTTTTAGCAAAGCTGATGCATATGAAGGTCAACAACAAATGGACTGATAGTTCATTTGATCAACTCCTTGAGTTGTTGCATTTGGCATTTCCACCAGACAACAAGGTTTCTCGTTCATATTATTTAGCAAAAAAGAAACTGAAGAAGTTAGGTTTGGGGTACGAGTCAATTCATGTGTGCAAAAATGATTGTTTTCTCTTCTGGAAGGAACACAAGTCATTGCAAGTTTGTCCCGTTTGTAAAGAGATTCGGTGGATTGATAAAAACACCAAGGGTAAGAAAGTGGCTCATAAGGTGTTACGATACTTTCCAGTGGCCCCTAGACTACGTCGTTTGTATTGTTCACGGTACACTTCCAAAAATATGATATGGCATAGTACTGGGAGATCAGAAGATGGTGTGATGCGTCATCCCGTTGATGGAGAGTCTTGGCAAAAATTTGATGTAGATTACCCTGACTTCTCGAGTGAACCTCGCAACATACGTCTAGGGCTGGTAGCTGATGGCTTTAATCCATTTGATAACATGTGTAATACGCATAGTACGTGGCCGGTTGTACTCACCACATACAATCTGACACAATGGCTTTGTATGAAAGAGTCATCATTCATGTTGGCCTTGTTGATTCCCAGCCCTAAAGCGCCTGGAAAGGACATAGATGTTTTCCTTAGGCTGTTAGTGGAAGAGCTTAAGTTTTTATGGCAATCAGGCATACGCATTAAAGATGCATCGACAAACACATTCTTCACGATGAAAGCTATATTGTTATGGACAATAAACAACTTTCCAGCTCGTAGTAGTTTATCGGGCCGGAACGGACAAGGGTATAGAGCATGCCCGACTTGCAATGAAGACACTCCTTCGTACCGTGTAGTAAATAAAGTCGTTTATATCGGTCATCATTGGTTCTTAGATGCTGATGATCCGTTAAGGAAGAGTTTGAAATTTAATGGGCAACCAGAGACAAGACCCGCTCCGAGACACTTTACTAATGAAGACATAAAAGAGCAACTAGGTGAAATTGCTCACCTTCACAGGCTGGTTCGAAATTATTTCAAATTTGATAGGCAGTTTTGTAAAATTCGCCAAAAATTATAGAAAAATCGTATGAAAACGTGAGAGTAGTCATTTTAAAAGTATAAATCTGAACTGTATCCATGTAAAATAGTTTTGAAAAATACTTCCGTTAAGAGGGTCAAAACAGTCCGAGATTGGACCAAAACTTTCCTATCAAGGGCTGTTTTATGAGTTTAATTTATAGATCTTAGAACACAACACTCATTTTTGCTATTTAAAGTGTATAAATCTCATATCTACTAGTTTAAATGTATTATATGTGATAAAAAAAAAATACTTTTCTCAAGGTTATTATGAAGATCCAAGTGATAAACTTCAAGTTCTTAACATATTTTTAGATTAATGAAGAAATCAACATATAATCACCAAATAATTCATGGAAAACACACATAATCATGCATATACACATAGATCTACACAAATCAACTTGTATTCTCCCCCAAAAACAAGTAAAAACCAAAAACAAGGGGGTATGAACTCACCTTGGGGGTTTTTGAGATGTAGATGAAGAAGGAAAGGGATTTTTGAGTCCTAGCTTGTGTCTTGAAGGGATCTCGAAATGATGGTTGTTCTAAGACCCATATTCACGAAAATGGAGTTGTAAGAAGGATGATCTTAGTATAAACTTGAAATAAAACATCTAGAGCTTACTATGTACTTACCAAGAAGCTTAGTAATTGGTCCTTGTTGATGATGAACTCGAAATTTCTTGAGGGTGGAATGGATGTCTTGAGAGAAACTGAGATGAAAGTGAAGATGGAATGAAAATTTGTGGTAGGTAAAAGCCTTATGGCCGTGAGTTATAGGGAGAGGGAAGGAAGAGATAAGGTGAATGCATTGTTACATGGTGTGTAAATGGCATGGTTATCCTCCAAACAAAAATGAGGTTTCATGCATTAAGCTAGTTAACTAATTTCTCCTTTTTTTGTTTAAATAGATAATGGGCCGAGAATTGGGCTAAAGAGAGGGGAGGTAGATTAGCTTGGCCCATTTCTAGTCTTGGTTAAAATTTATGAGGCCCACTAATGACTTTTCGTCCCATTGGGCATTTAGGGAAATTCACGGCCCAAAATGGCATAAAAGAATGCATTTATGGCTTATTAGGGTTAATTGGATTAGTTATGGCCCAATAAGGCCCATTAGAAATAATATGGATCATTTTAGGCCCAAAGTAGTCAAGTTGAAAGTTTATTGGTTCGTTAGACCCAATAAGAGACTCCTAGTCCATAATAATCTTGAATCGAGATTTCTAAGGTTTTCAACCCTTAGTTGAACATATGAGGTGTATTTGAACGAGAATAGAGTATAGGCTTTTACAATGGATGATGCTTACATGGGAATAGAATTTCCTAGCAAAATGCCAGTTGTCACATCATCCCCCCTCCCCCCGGTTAGAGGGAATTTCGTCCCGAAATTCTTTCGAAAGATAGGTTCATGAATGAGAAAATAGGTGAGGGTACTTCTGCTTAATCTAGTCTTTGCGTTCACTTGTGAATTTCGATCTACGTTTTGCGTTCCTTTGAACCTTCACAATCGGAATGCAGCTTTGTTTTGTACGCTTTACTTCCCTATCCAATACCTCGACTAGTTCTTCGAAGAACAGGAGATTCTTGTTTATTTCGACCTCTTTCTAAAGGAATGATAAGAGTTTTGCCTAATAGGCACTTTTTCAGATTCGAGACGTTGAACACGGGGTGTACGTTGTTGAGCTCTACAAGCAACTGCAACCTATAAGTCTTTGGACCAATCCGGGCAAGAATCTCGAACAGTCCGATGTATCGTGGGTTTAGTTTTCTCGTTTCCTAAAGTGAATCATTCCTTTCCAAGGAGATTCTTTTAATAACATGCAATCCCCGACTTGACATCCTAATGGATTATGCCGCTTGTCAGCATAGCTCTTTTGTCGGTCTTGAGATGCTTGAAGTCGAGTTCTGATTTGGATTATCTTCTCTGTCGTCTGGCGAATAGTTTTCTGGTCCCATGTGAGTACTAGCGAGTGATCTGGATTTATGACTATAAGGAGCCTCGAAAAGAGCAACCTTGATGCTCGTGCAATCGCTGTTATTGCGTGAGAATTTAATCAAGGGCAACTGGGTATCCCCGGACTTGTTGAATTCAAACACCCAGACTTGTAGCATGTCTTCGAGTGGTTGAATGGTTCATTTGCTTTGGCTATTGGTTTGAGGGCGGTAAGTAGCGCTTATACTTAGCTATGTTCCTATAGCCTTCTGAAATGACTGTCAAAGTCTTGAAATAATCTCGTTATCTCGATCCGAGATAGTAGATACCGGCAGGCTCCGTTATGATGGAATTTACACTGGTTTCATTTTGGAAGGCTTCTAGCATATGGTCTCAGTGATGTTAGTGTGATAGGGGTCATGGTTTCGTGAACAACAACAACATGTTGCTTCTTTGAGAACCTTTGAGTTGGCTGTCCCTTTCTCTTACTTCCAGGATTTTGCTTCCTACTCTTAAGCTTGGGGTTTAGTGTTCCTTGATAAGCTATCACTTGCTGGTTTCCGTGTTGATTCCTTCGACTGGAGTTGTCAATGCTATTCCCGCCTCCATTGGTGTTGTTTGCATTGATCTGTGCCATAGCAGCGGTTACTGTTGCTGTTACAACAGCTTGGAATGTAGCAGAGTCCATCCGCAGCAATGGTGTCTCGCGGGTGCGCTTGTTATTCCTACGGGATGGCATTTTCCTGCTGCACGTTGATAAGCCAGACCGTAAGTAATTATCGTCATTCCTGGTTGTACCCTATAAATTTCGAGTCTCGTCGTATGATTCTCATTGTTTCCATCTACATCCCTATGATGTATTTACGGTAATAGGCAATCACAGATTTGGCACGATCTCTATGTTTATCCTTAGAGTATATGGGTTGTTTTGGCTTTGAGATCCTTAAGTGTCTAGCGGTTTTGAGGGTTCGGTTGTGCATATAATTAAGGTTATGAAATAAAGATAGCACAAAATTGTTCCATTGATATGTACCATCATTGTACACGAAAGAGATTCATATCGGATAGTAAGGGGGAAAAAGAAAAGGCTGGTCCTAATTATGGTGGAAAGTGTCTGGTGCTGGTGCTGATGAAGTGGATACACCTCGGAGACGAGCTACTTGTTGTTTGGTATCTCGTAGTCGTACTTCCCAAACTATCTGTCTCGCTCGGGAGTCTCCATTCACTTCTTGAGTTTGCCTCTCATCTCTCTTAATAGCAAACCACATTTGTTCCGTTCGATTTGAGGTGTCCTGAGCTTGGTTATCAATACCTCGGGTGCGTCGGACCATGACTGGGAGTGCCCGGTCAGCTGGTCCTCTATGACTAAGATCGAAGAGACCTCAGTTCCTACCGTAGTGTGGTCGTATCCCCTTCCGGTGACTCTATCTCCAAATATCGTGTGCCCACGGGGGCATGCGGCCACTGGGGCCCATACGATAATTCGGTACTCTGGCTTTACATGTAGGATTGATGACATCAGATTCGGCATCCGAGTCATCATCATCATTGCCCTTGGGCACTTCCTCTTCGAGGTCTACTTATTGATTCGGCAGGTCCATCTGCAAGTTCTACTTCGTGTTACTCCTCTGAGTCGAGCCACCCTGCTATTCCCTGACTAGGGAGGTAGGGGTTTCTTAGCTAATGATACTCGTCTATAGTGTATTGCACGAAGGGGTATAAATACTAGAAACAAATAGCATACCAATTACTCCTATAGTAATTAAATTTTGTTTAGGTTTGGTTCTATAAGCTCTTTGGATAATTAAATGGTATGTTTTTGATTCATTGTCCATCACAATTACTCCCAAACACATGTTGGTCATATTTTGAATCAATGTAGTTGATCAGGCTACATTCACCCCCAATACGACTACATAACTGCCCGAGTTTAATAGCGATGTTCAAATCCTCCAAAGACTTTTATTGTTCTTGTTGTGTTATTATTCTAAAATGCACACAAAGGTATGTATTTTAAATTATTATGTTCAGAGTTGTTTAGTCCCATTGTATTTATAGTTGCATATCCTGTATGATTAGATATGCTAGTTCACTATAAACAATGCTCTGATACCAATCTGTCACACCCCCGAACCAGACGGCGGAAACGTCCGGGGGCTTGTGCGTGACTTCATCTTGAAATATCATTACAGTGAATATAATTGAAACATAACATCATCATCATCACACATGTAATATAACAACATTCATTGTTTACATCGAGTATTGTATTTGAATATTACATGCCAAAATAGTATGATGAAACAAAATATAACACAATATCCATTAGTTTGTTTCGTTCATCCTGCTTCAACGGTTTCCTGAGAATACAAGTTATTTTGGAAAAACGTCAACATATAATGTTGGTGAGTTCATAAGCATGTTTGTGAAAATGATTTGTATAGTTTTGAAAACCACCAGAAAATCCGATATTTTCTGAAAACTGTTTAGTATGGTTGTGTCAGATCTTGTATTAATGCATGTATGTTATTGTTTATTTGTCTAAAAGGGTAAAGAGATTGTATAGAGAATGTAAAGAGCATGTAAAGAGAATATTCCCAAACAACCCGATGTTGTCTGTAAAAGAGAAAGTTGCCATACCAACCACCGAGGTTGAGTACTAGTAAGAGAATGTTTCCGAGTAATCCAAGAGAAAAGAGAATGGTCTTCCGTAAACTTCATAATGTTAATTCCTCTAAGCGAGCCGTCATAACCATACTAATTAATGACAATTTCACCTGTCTTGGCGTCGTGGACGCCGACGGAAAATAGAATAAGGTTTTCGTCACCCTATACTGAGTTAGTCTAACTGTAG
The DNA here is from genome assembly GCF_051521515.1 of Lactuca serriola. NCBI lineage: Eukaryota > Viridiplantae > Streptophyta > Magnoliopsida > Asterales > Asteraceae > Lactuca > Lactuca serriola. The sequence goes on from NC_136411.1 coordinate 357,207,223, forward strand.
TGAACAGCTCAGGTGTGGGGTGTCATCCCCGTATAGATCTATACACAAATCCCCGCTCTCCCTTCAAAAGACTCTGGTTATAACTACAGGCTACGATCGTACACTTAATAGGTGCTAACCGATAAAAACTCACTAGATCCTTAATCGAATTTACGCGAAGAAAAAGTATAAACTCATTCCAGGCCCAATCATCCATGTAAGTGAACCACTAAGGCATCGCTAAACATGTAAATCACTTCAAGGCCCAATGAGATTATATAACATGGGCTCGAAATATATGTGAAAGAACAACTAAGGTATATTTCATATGTAAGGTACTTACAGGCCAAAATAGCACGCAAATAGTATCCAAGGTCCGTCTCACATGTTAATGGGTCGATGAGGCCCAATAAACATATAAATAGTATACAGGACCTATCACACATAAAAATGGACCACTAAGGCCCGATAACTTAGAAAATGATCAATTTAATCCGTTTGTTAGTTTATCGTTGGTTTTCGTTCAAGTATTCACTTAAATAGTATAAAAGTCCATTTTTTGTAAAAATGACGTTCTTGGCCCAATAAGCCAAAAATTTACAATTAAGGCCCAATTTTTGTAAGAATAACACTTTAATCTCCATTTTGTTCAAAACTTGTGTTGATGAGTAGTTTGTGGTAAAAATAACATTTTAAACCCATTTTTGTCGAAAATATCATTTTTGGCTTGATTTTTGTTAAAATACACATTTTTCTGGTTTTGGGCTTTTCAGACTTAGTTTTTGGCAAATTTGTAGAAAAATCATCGTACGTTGAAATTTGGATCCGTAAATTCTGGAAGTTTGGAGATTTTGTCTTCTTTGTTCACAATTTTTCTCAAAATTTTTAATGGCTTCTAAAAAGTGTGAAATTGCTCACCTTCACAGGCTGGTCCGAAATTATTTCAAATTTGGTAGGCAATTTTGTAAAATTCGCCAAAAATTATAGAAAAATCGTATGAAAACGTGAGAGTAGTCATTTTAAAGGTATAAATCTGAACTGTATCCATGTAAAACAGTTTTGAAAAATACTTCCCTTAAGAGGTTCAAAACAGTCCGAGATTGGACCAAAACTTTCCTATCAAGGGCTGTTTTATGAGTTTAATTTATAGATCTTAGAACACAACACTCATTTTTGCTATTTAAAGTGTATAAATCTCAGATCTACTAGTTTAAATGTATTATATGTGATAAAAAAAATACTTTTCTCAAGGTTATTATGAAGATCCAAGTGATAAACTTCAAGTTCTTAACATATTTTTAGATTAATGAAGAAATCAACATATAATCACCAAATAATTCATGGAAAACACACATAATCATGCATATACACATAGATCTACACAAATCAACTTGTATTCTCCCCCAAAAACAAGTAAAAACCAAAAACAAGGGGGTATGAACTCACCTTGGGGGTTTTTGAGATGTAGATGAAGAAGGAAAGGGATTTTTGAGTCCTAGCTTGTGTCTTGAAGGGATCTCGAAATGATGGTTGTTCTAAGACCCATATTCACGAAAATGGAGTTGTAAGAAGGATGATCTTAGTATAAACTTGAAATAAAACATCTAGAGCTTACTATGTACTTACCAAGAAGCTTAGTAATTGGTCCTTGTTGATGATGAACTCGAAATTTCTTGAGGGTGGAATGGATGTCTTGAGAGAAAATGAGATGAAAGTGAAGATGGAATGAAAATTTGTGGTAGGTAAAAGCCTTATGGCCGTGAGTTATAGGGAGAGGGAAGGAAGAGATAAGGTGAATGCATTGTTACATGGTGTGTAAATGGCATGGTTATCCTCCAAACAAAAATGAGGTTTCATGCATTAAGCTAGTTAACTAATTTCTCCTTTTTTTGTTTAAATAGATAATGGGCCGAGAATTGGGCTAAAGAGAGGGGAGGTAGATTAGCTTGGCCCATTTCTAGTCTTGGTTCGAATTTATGAGGCCCACTAATGAATTTTCGGCCCATTAGGCCTTTAGGGAAATTCACGGCCCAAAATGGCATAAAAAATGCATTTATGGCTTATTAGGGTTAATTGGATTAGTTATGGCCCAATAAGGCCCATTAGAAATAATATGAATCATTTTAGGCCCAAAGTAGTCAAGCTGAAAGTTTATTGGTCCGTTAGACCCAATAATCTTGAATCGGGATTTCTAAGGTTTCCAACCCTTAGTTGAACATATGAGGTGTATTTGAACGAGAATAGAGTATAGGCTTTTACAATGGATGATGCTTACATAGGAATAGAATTTCCTAGCAAAATGCCAGTTGTAACAGGTATGTATGAGATGGATGTATCCGTTCAAAGGTATATGAAAAAATTAAAAAACTATGTCAGAAATAAGGCGAGGCCAGAAGGTTGTATAGCTGAAGGTTATATTGCTGAAGAAGCTTTGACATTTTGTTTGATGTACCTTCGAGATGTCAATCGACTTGAAAGAAACGAAGACGTTGTCATTGAGAAAACAAAGTTTTGGATGTTTGAGTCCAAGTGTCGTCCGACGACCGCAACACAAATCAAACATCTTGATATAAGGGAGAAACGTAATATAGAATGATTATACTGAATAGTTGTCAAGAAGTCAGACAATACATCGAGTAAGTGTTCTTACTTTTAATTATCTTTCATTATTTATTGTTACTTTTTTCCATTCATGAATTATATATATATATATATATATATATATATATATATATATATATATATATATATATTCATCAATATAGAAAATTCAAATCCGAACATCCTGAAAGTGACGAAAAGACCGAATTTCCCAACTGGTTTCTTGAAAAGGTAATAATAGTTAACAAACAAATATCTTTGATAAATATAATGAATCAAGAATACATACACACATCAACATATGTTTAATAAGTTTATCAGATGGAAAAAGAAAACTCTCCAGAATTCCACAAAGAGTTTTTAGCCCTTTCAATGGGTTCACAAATGGATGTTTATACTTACACTGCGTGCATAGTCAACGGTGTTAGGTTTATGGTACTTAGTCGTGATGCACAACGCAAAACGGAAAACTCTAGGGTTCTAGTGGTTGGTGAGAATGGAGAGAAATATTATGGCCTGTTAGAAGAGATTATGGAGGTGCAATATCCATATGATTATTCGACTGTAATATTTTGGTGCAAGTGGTTCGATACGGGAGATATTCCCGATGATAATTTCATAAGTATCGACACAGAAAAAGAAGCGTACCAAGATGATTAACTCATATATGCTTCGCAAGCCAAACAAGTGTTCTACATCCGTGAGCATGTTAATCATCAAAGAAACCAAAACAACAACCCTCGTTGTGTCGTCGAACATGTTAATCATCAAAATATTTGGGATCTACCATCCGACAATGCTCATGTCCAAAATGCTTACAGTGACTATGTCCAAGATGTCGACAATGTGGAGGCCGAAAATGTTGACATAGTTCAAAACAACTCTTCATCTGGAGCTAGACTTTTTATCGACTTCTCACAATACTTTCAAAACAATGTTGATGTAGCTCAAAACAATTCTGATTATGACGAGACTGAAGTACCTCCGCCAACGGGTAGAATCGATAATGTTTCTGATGAAGAGACTGATTATGATGATGGCGATTCTGATTATGATACCGATGAAGAAGACATTGAAGTATATGATGAAGATTCTGATTAAAAAATCATTTTTTTTGTAATCGAAACTTTATTTGAAATGTACATTTAAGTCATATTGTTTGTCTAACTTTTATTTATGTTGTTTGTCTATATTGTATATCTTACAATTTCGCAGGGTAACTAACTTTTATTCATATTGTATTTCTATATTGTACATCTTGTAATTTACAGGCTGCAGATGAGGTTTACTTGGGCGATACTCTTGGCCATGATGGCCGATGTTATGGGGCTTGGACATGGAGGTGATGGAGCCGGGGATCCACCACCTCCAGGAGGCTTTGGTCGTGGTTAGCACGAACAGGATGATCAGTTTTATTATGATATATTTATTAACTATTTTTATTATTTTATAATAAGTTATCGTGACTAATATTTTTAATTGTATTTTTTCAGCCGAGCTTCCAAAAAAAAGAAGGGGCATGTAAAAAAATATCGAGTTGGGAAAGTTGATATGGGCAAACAAGGGATAGCCCGTAGATTTGGATTTCGACAGGGAGATCAAATATTCCCCTATCGAGAAGCATGGTAATTGGTTCACAAATGAAATTGAGAGGTATTTGTGGAACAATGTCCCTTTCAACGTATCTGGTTGGGACAATGTTTCGCCCGCTTTAAGGAACGCAGCAGCTGTACATCTAAAGGTAACTTGGATACAATTTTAAGTTTAGTTGTGATTGTTATTTAATTAACTAAATTTTTTGTGTTTTGCAGAATAAATTTGATTTGGATAAGGTTAACATGGATCCGGAGCGTGCTCAATTGTTGTGGAGCATTGATTCGATTCTTTCAAAAGTTTACAAAGGCCGAAAAAGTAAAGCTCATTCTTATTTTAAGGAAATCGGGGGGCCTGCAGATATCCCAGCTGCATTAAACAACCCCCTAATGGTATGTCACATGAAAATTGGGCGAAGGCAGTCGAACATTTTCAAACACCATAATTTTTAAGGCGTTCGGCGTCAAACAAAGAATGTCGTGCAAAACAAGTAGTTGTAAAACAGAGGGGGGTCGAGCTCATACAACAATGCATGTTTCAAAGAAGTAAGTTATGATATATTTAAATTTATTTAAAGTAGAAGTAATCTAATTTTTAATGTTAAATAGGATATCAGTCGAATCGAAGTGTTTCGTAAGGCTAATTCCAATCGCCAAGGGGTATTTTATAGTCCTGCAGTCGAGCAACAGTACGTAAGTGATTAATTTGTATTTTTCATATAAGTGTTTATATCGTCAAAAGTATTTAGTAATCTAATTTTTATGATTTTTATTATTTTTTAAAAATACAGAATGCTTTACTCGAGGAGATCACCCAACGAACCCAAGCTACCTCTAAAGCAAACGGTCTAGCACCAACTGATATAAAAAATTGTTTTGAAAGAATATTGGGTGTTCGACGCGGACATATCAGAGGCATTGGGCGTAAACCCCCTACCGTTGTGTCCATGTACGATCAGGAACAACCAATGGCACAAGAACAACCACAATCACAGGTAATTGTTAGTAAATGATATAATGGAAAGTAGAATGCTATAATGATATGTTGGTAATATATTTTGTTTTCTTTATAGTTGGAAATGCTGCAAACAATACTAAAGGACCCGACCTGTTCTGCAGCATTGGAAGAGTGGTTTCGCTTATTGCCGCCACAAAATAATGAAGGAAATGATGAGGATGAGTAGTTACTTTAGGATTTTATGAAATGTTTTGTAATTTGGAAGAATACTTTAGAATGTGGTATGGATTAATATTTTGGATTGATTGTATATGTATTAATATTTCTATAAAAAGTTATCAGATTTTATAAATGTTATATGAATTAATATTTGGATTGATTATAAATTTAATGTTAAATAAATAAATTAAAAAAAATCAAAAAAGTATTAGCGGCGACATCTATTGTGGTGACATATATTTATTAGATCTATTGTGGTGACATATATTTATTAGCGGCGACGAGTAGTATTAGCGGCGACTGATCAATAGCGGTGACGAGAAGTATTAGCGGTGACATAAAGCGTATTAGCGACGAAACATTACCTGCGACGCATTTGCAGCGACATGTCGCCGCTAAAGGTATTAGTGGCGACTACCCTTACCTTTAGCGGCGACAGACGTCGCTGCTGTAGCCCAATCTTCTTGTAGTGCTTGTTAATAATAGTCCTTATCATCAACATTCGACGGTTGATGGTAGTTCATATGGTTGTTAAATGAACAAAAATTAGTATATATAAGATCTTAAAATATTCATGTAACACTTGTAGTTAGGGCATTCACAATGCATTGAACTCTATAGAGCTCAATGGAGTGTCACATCATCATTCACTATTTCATACAACTCTATTCATTTTTATCCCATAATGCATTAAACTCTACAAGTTCAATGGAACATATTAAAAGAATATTTATTTAAAGATTTAAATACTTTAATTTTTCCCATTGAAAAGTTCAATGGTCGTTGTACTCCAAATCATTTGAATACAAATGTGGCATTTCACAATGGTGGAGTTGTATCCATTGAATGACAAGTAGGCATGACACCTCATTCAACTCTTCCATTAAACTTTCCATTGTGGATGCTCTTAGTACAAGTAAGTAAGAATATCTATCCTAATAAATGAAAGATCATTTTGCCAAATGTCATCTTCTCATTAAATTTGCCACATGTAATTTTGTAAATTTTTTTATTAAATTTAAATCCACATGTCATTTTGTGTTTTTTTTGAATTAAATCAATTAATATGCCACATAATACTAAATTTATATATGTAAGGTATTAAATATATTTAATGTGATAATAAATGCAAAGAATCTTAAAAAATATATTTCTTAATAAATGAAGGTTTTTTTTTGTCACATGTCAATCTCTTATTAGTTTTGACACTTGTCATTTTGTTGTATTTTTAAAATAAATAATATCCACATGTCAATTTATGGTTTATTTCAATTTTTTAAATTAAATTAAAAAGCCACGTAATCCTATACTTATATATGTAAAGTATCAAATGTAATAAATATTATAATAAATTGCAATTAATATGTTTCTTCATTTCTTATTTTAAAATTTTATTTTCAAAAATACTTATTATTTACATTTTAATATTTTATTTTTTTTAATCAAACCCGTGTAATACATGAGTTTTACACCTAGTTATTAAATGAATATAATGACATTTGATCAATGTTGTTAACAAATACGTTTTATTAATTTCTCTTGAAATTGTGACGTATCAAAATGAATATCAAACAAAAAATCAACAAATTTAATCCGACGTATTAACTAGAAAATAACTTTTAGCGATACGAGTCACATTGTAATTTGTATAGAGAAAAATAGTTAGATTAATAAGTCATAATTTTGTATATATTAACTTATACGTTATAAAATAAATAATTTTTTTTATATATTATCAACTTTTTGAATTTAATTAAAGATAACAATTTTTTCTCATTTATAACAATATTTTGATAGAAAATTAATATCAATAATATTAATAAAGATATATTTGAAAAATCCATGAGTTATATTTCTAAGATTTGTTATAAATATAATATACAACCTGAAATATATATATATATATATATATATATATATATATATATATATATATATATATATATATATATATATATATATATATATATATATATATATATATATATAACAAATGCCAATATTGTTCGTTAATTATGTCTCTTAGATGATGCTAGCTAGCCAAAGGTTTCCTATCAACAAGCTTGAAATTATGTGATTTTGATTCTTTTTGGTTTGGGGGTATTAAATTCATCAATAATCTCACGCTTGTTGATGGGAAGCCTTTGGCTAGAAGTTCTATAAAAGGAGTTTGGTTCAATGTTACTCAAGTCAAGATGGATCTTGAGTACACTGATATTTAATTGAATAATTTGTTTAAAAAGGTGGTGGGATGTGGACACAAGACATACTTTCGGAAAGATATTTGGTGTGGTGTCCTTGCTTTGAAGGATATTTGTCCCAATTTATATGTCATGGAGAGAATAAAGATTGTTTGGTTCGCGATATGGTGATTCTTGATGCTATTACCTTATTGGTTATGGGATTAGACTCGGGAAATGAGAAGTGGGAGAGTCTAACCAACTAGATACTTTGATGGATAAGGTGGCAACTTTCATTTTAATAGGGGCTCTGACAAATGGCAATGGAATGACGACAATTATAATTTCTTCATTGTTAAGGCTTTAAGGCAACTTATTGATAAGTCCGTGGATAACCAAGCTGTGATTTTTAAGTGGACGAACTGGATACCTCTCAATTAATTGTTTCGTATGGAGATTGGTAAAAAACATGATCTTGACTCTTCCTAGTTTGGATTTTTGTGGGATTAATGTTTCTTCCATTGCTTGTCTGTTCCGTCATTCTGCTGAGGAGACTATTGATCATTTATTTTTCTTGTGGTTATGCTATGGCTATTTGGAAGTGGATGGTTGATTGGTTGGCCATTTTCAATGTTCAACCTACTTCTTTTATTTTAATCCATCTCAGCCTACAACATATGAAAATTCATCACTAAGTTTTAAGACATATGATACAAATTGAAAGAAAAAACAAGAGTATGTGAGTAACAAGTTGGCTAACCCACTACCAACATCTTTTGAGGTACCACGATCCAATTAATTAATGGTGTTCATGGAGGTAGCGACGGTACCTACCCCATCTTTCTTCTCATCCCGCATGACTTCATTCACTCTGATAGATGTATTAAAAATGGTTTTACTGTGGATAACAACCACTGATGTTATAGAATTGTAAGTGGTAAAAATCAAAAAACTACATGAACTAATTAACCGTTTACCCGATAAATATGATCTAGAAAAAAAATGAAAAAAAAAGATAGAATAAAAAGCAAATCATCATCATTGACTTGGTAATGATCATTTAGAAATTAAACATTTTTTACAAAATTGAGCCAAACTTGCATCTTATAACTTTTAGGGGCTGTTTGGTAGAATCTGAATTTTTAAGATCTGAATTTTCAAGAGGTCTTAATTTCTAAGAGGGTCTGAATGTTTAAGATCTAATTTGTTAATATGTTGCTTGGTTGGAACCTCTGAATTGCTATGTTAAATGACTAGGATGTGACACCTAAGATCCAAGTTTTAAATGGGACACAAATGGTGGAGTGATTAATATGCATTGGCTATGTTTTAACTTGGACTGTCTCTGGTTTTGTTTTTTTTTTGCACGCTTAATCCTTATTGATACAAAATGACTATTTTGCCCTTAATAATTTGTTTTTTAATTTATTTATTAGTTTAAATTAATACAAAAAATAAAAAATAAAAAAATATTTTTCCAAACCCACCCACCCACCCCTCCTTTCCCTTTCCCAGATTCTATCCTTCTCTCTCATCTATTCATCTTCCTTTCGAACTCATCTTCCTCTCTAATGACCGACGCCCCTGAAATACTCCGACGAGATCATGAAACCATCCACCTGTGACATCCCCATTTTCACGGCCAGAAAATACCGATTTGTTTATGCTTTGTTTTATAAATCAGAGTGATCGTTTAAAGAAAACGGTTGCGGAATTTGTTCCCAAAATAAAATATGATAACCATTTATCAAAACGTTTCTCAAAGAGAATGTATTTTCATTAAATAATAAAACCTCGGGATGTCATGTTCCGATACAGACCAAATGCATAAACAATAATAAATAGACCTTACAACAGTTATTCATAACTACTGGCCTATAATCCAAAATCTCTCGTCAAGTCCACCAACTTATACTCTTGTGCCATTACCTGTAATGCAAAGAAAACTGAGTGGGTCAGGCTTGGGAGCCTGGTGAGCATATAGGGTTTTCAACCCACAATAATATAATTATTATATTTAACCATCAAACAATCAACTCAATTGCCCATCCCTATTATCTTTCTTAGGATTTTACCCTAGGAATTCAACTACCCATCATTCATTCATTCCTAAGGATTGACCTAAGGAATTAGCACAAAATTCCATTGCTACATAAGGCGTATCTGCCAACATTATCCTATAAGCGCCTCTGCCAGGATTACGTCATACACTATGAGGCGTGACTGTCAGGTTTATGACATTCTCTTTTAGGCGCATCTGTCGACATTATCTTATAAGCGCATCTGCCAAGATTATCCTATAAGCGCATCTGCTATTATTATGACAATCTCTATTTGGCGCATTTGCCAAGATCACGACATTCACTACTTGGTGCATCTACCGATATTATTCTCAAGCGCATCTGCTAGCATTATGGCATGCTCTTTTAGGTTCATCTACCAATACTATACTTAAGTGCATCTACTAGTATTATGTCACTCTCTCTTTGGTGCATCTAACAATACTATACTTGAGCACATCTGCTAGTATTATGTCATTCTCTAATTGGTGCATCTGCCAATATCATTCTTAATCATCTTTCATACATCATCATTTTATCACATACCAACTATCTCATCTACCCATGTTCTACCCAACATATTTGTAGATATGGAATACATATACAGTTTAACTCATTTAAAAACTATATAAAACATTCATTCCATACTCATATCAAATAAACAACAATATATAAACACATAGCACATATTTATAACAAATACTTCATATTTATGTGTTAGAAGAAAGTAACCACACACTCTCCCAAACATATACTTAATACATTCAAACAATACTTGTATTATATCCGTGTTTATGAAAGGGACTATACACCCACGCATATAAACAACTTTATATCATACACATAGCACGTATTTTATAGAAAATACTTAATATTTATGTGTTAGAAGAAAGTAACTACACACTCACTCGTATAAACAACAATATACTTAATACACTCAAACCATACTTGTATTATTATCGTGTTTGTGAAAGGTAGTATACACTCACTTGATCAGAAGATGATCGGACAACACTACAACTTGCAGAAGTAGAAATCCTCAGCAGATCTGGAAGATCTCCACAAAAATCGAACTTCTCGCGGGCAGAGCTTCGACTCGGGAACCGCACTTCTCGGGATCTTCGGGATCTCGGGACTTGCTTCGGGGCTCGAGAATAATACCGGGGCTTCGGGGTATTTCTGGCACGCAAATCGATGCAAAATGGGAGAGAGAAGAGAGAAAATGAACAAAAGAATCGGCTGCCTTCGGATCCTATTTATAGGAGGCTGGAGCCTCGGAGTACGCGGGGCGTACTGCTTCCGAAATCGTCACTGCATGCGTCATCCGAGCCACTTGCTGCGAGTGTCGATACCTTCGGTGTACGCAGGGCGTACACGAGTACGCGAGGCGTACCTCGGATCAGATCGGTGACTCCTTCGGATAAAGCCTCCGAATTAAAGATTTAATTTAAATACACTTTATTTAATAAACTTCGGAAATTCATATCTTCTTCATACGAACTCCGTTTTCGACGTTCTTTATATCCACGCGAAGGTGAGACTACGCTCTACAACTTTCATTTAGACTCCGTCGGCTAATTTTGACTTTATTTTTATTATTTATTTTTAATAGGCCGCGACAGAAAAACTTCGTTATAAATTCATAACTTCTTCGTTTGACGTCCGTTCTCGCCTAACTTTTTATCGCTTCGATACCAACAACGAGACCTTCGATCCTCGTTTAGATTGTTTCGACTAAAAACCGCTCGATCTCAAATCGAGTATTTCGGGCTGCACACCGCTAAGTCGAAACTTAGAAAAATCATAACTTCCTCATACGAAGTCAGATTTGGACGTTCTTTTTATGTACGCTCACGGTTTAACGTATTCTACGACTTTCATTTAGATTTCTAAGGCTAAATATCTCTCTAACGTAAATTCACTTTTTACGTCGCGCTGTGTCGTGCCGGTTCTATCGCGAAACTTCGACATGTCATAACTTCTTCGTTATAACTCGGATTTTGGCGTTCTTTATATGCACGGAAACCTTGTGACATATACTACAACTTGGTTAAGATTAATCATTCTAAATAATCTTTCATCAAAAATTCATTTTTGACGCCTATCGTCTCTAAATTGACTAGCCCTGATCTACGGGCGTTACACCACCCTCAATGGATAATGTAGAACAAAAGCAACAATAGAGAGAGAAAGAAGCTGGTGGCGATTCAAATTTGTGTTTCAGATGGGAGTTTCATATCCAACAGAGCTGGTGGTGTTTAGGGTGGTTTCCGGTAGAAAATTCTCCCTCTTTCTCCTTTAAACCCACCGATCAAAGGGAGAAAGAAAGTGATGGAAACAAAATCGATGAGAGGAAGAAGAAGAGGAAGAGGAGATCAACAAGATCGGTTTTCCGGAACTGAAATAAAATCCTCCATGTGTTGCCTCCAATCCACCACCGTCTTCCCCCACAAGCCACCGATGTTGTAATCCATGGATTTGCACTTCGTGGATCTGTACTCCGCCAATATGAACACTAGAGATCATCTCTTCGAACTCTTCTAGGTGGTGGTGTAGGAGACCTAGGTGGTGGTGTAGGAGACGTCTGGTTTAGAGATGAAGAAAGAGACATAGTGGTTTAGCGAAGTCTGGTCGGATGTGGAGGGGACGACAACGTCTGGTTGGAGAAGAACGCTGTCTTCCCCATTTTGATTTTGCCCTAATTATGGATTGTTTGCATAATAATTAGTTTTTTTAATATTTTTTGGGTTTTCTGGTAGTGATGATTGAGCGATGATAGATGGTGTTCGAAGGGGGTGTGGTGAGCTGAGAGCAGATTTCTGGTGGTTGTTGTCTATGTTTCTGGTGGTGGTTGTGCAGGTTTTCGGTGGTGCTGCAGATTTCCGATAAGGGTGGTGGTTTAGTGTTCTCTAAAAAAAGAGAAATAACATGTAAAAGTGTTAGGTGGACCTATAACTTTAATTTAAATATTTTTTAATAACTAAAAATAATCAAAACTATTAAAAATAAATGAAAAAGAAATTGCAAAGGGTATTTTGGTCATTTCAAGTCTCACAAGGGATGAAACATGCAAATTTAAACTAATGAGGGATGAAACATGCACATTTCTATTATATAAGGGATGCTCCGAGTTAATTTTTGAAAATAGGGATTAAACGTGTTTTTGGGAACAGGTACGAGGGACGAATGGTGTAATTTACCCTAAAAATAAACAGTAGAGTTAAATTTGTATTTTGCATGTAAATTGTAATTCAATTTTATCGATATATATATATATATATATATATATATATATATATATATATATATATATATATAATTATATACGTACTGTGTTTTGCTTAATTGCTACTTGCTAGTCACATCACTTTAATATACAACAATATACTTATGTACATGAAAATATATAGCTTTAAAAATAAGTTTTGAAGAAGAAGAGAAGACAAGTTATTGTACTTCCTCATTCAACGATTATTCTTTAATTACTTTTTCCCGTATTGCCCTTTAGGGGGGCATCTCCCTATGACATTGAAACCTCTAAATTATTTTGTTAGGGTGAAAAGTCATGCTTGGATGTAGTGTTTTAGGCTTTCCTCTTTGTATGTGTAAATAGGTTGAGTCTTTCCTATAAATAGGAAGTGAGTGACTCCCATTATGTAAGTGAACCATTTTGGAGTGTTAGACTAGAGAGAGAATTTGTATACAAGACCCATTTGTATAATCTTTGTAGATCTAATAAGAGCTTACAAAGATTTATTTACTCATTGTGTTCTTGAATTTGTATGATGAATTACTAGATCTTTCTAATTCCGCACATGCCATCAGAATCAACACCACTTCAATTGGTATCAGAGCGGGTGTTCTTGATTTTCATCAAGAATTGATCCTTGATGGCTATTTTGATTTGGTGATTCTTATTGTTCATTGAGCTTCGTGTTTAGAGAGTGTTTTTGTGTTCTAGAAGTCAAATTTTTCTTTGATTTGATCCATAATTCGACTTTCTCTCTCTAGAATACTTGTTTGTATCACTTTATCTTTCTAGAAAACCCATTCAAAATTACTTTCTCTCTCTAGAATTCATCAAGTTTTTGTGATCATGGTGGGTTTGCCATATGATTCTTGGATTGTGATCGTTAAAGATGTGAAATACAAAGTCAATGAAGATCAATTTTATGGGTTGGTGTTAAGCAAATTGATTTCATGGGGGAATATGGTTTCTTATGGAGGTTTGAAGGATGATCATGGAAGCTTGGTATTTCAACTACTTTGTAAGATTGCATGGTTGAATAAAATTGCCTTGTCCATATTAGTTCATAGTAGAAATCAAAAGGAAGGAGAAGAAAGAGATTTGTTCAATAAGAAAGATGTTTCTCTTATTGAAGACCCAAATGATCTTCGTGCTCTTAAATTTCTTGAAGTTCTTGATAATGGAGTTCAATGTGATGTTCTTGATGTTCAAGAAAAAGGATTTCAAGTTGATTCTCATGATGAAAAAGTTTTTTGCTCGATTGGAGTTCAAACCGATGATATTTTGTGTTCTTGTGATTCGTTTGAAGGAATGATTCCTTATCGGAAGCCGGTGGTTCAAGAAATTCACAAATATCAAACTCCAAAAACTTGATTCAAACTCAAAATGTTCATGTTGTTGAAAGTGGGTTTGTTCATGAAATCAAGTCTTTAAGATGCAAAAAGATGAGAAAGAAAAAGAAGAAGAAGATGAATCGGAAGAACAAGCGGATTTACTCACAAAAATCGTCATATGTTGTGAAGCCAAAATCCGTGAAGCAAATTTAGGTTCCAAAGCAACAATATCCATGTGTTGAATTGAATTTGAAGTCAAAACCCAAAAGTGTTGGTGGTTCTTTTGAAGATGTTCTTGGATCGTTGAAGAACACGAAGAACACGAAGAACGAGTTGTACATCTCGCATGGTGGGTGGTACAATGTTCGATTTGGAGATTTTCTCATTCCGACAAAAGAACCGAGATCTTCTAAATTTGATTCATTCGTTGAAAACAGATCTCGATTCGTCAAAAAGGTATCTTAAATTCTCAAATGGATTCCAAAACGTCTATGATTTCGATTCGTACATTGCGTTTTTCATATTTGATCGGTTTGTTTCGTTGGATCTAATCCGTATTTACCCCATTGTTGATCCAACAATTTTTTTTAGATCAAGCCCAAACAAATTATGATTTGTTTGATCCAAAATTCTAGCGCAAAGTTTTTTGTTTTACTGTTCACAGTCCAAGTCTTTAGCCCAAATCATTTGAATATGGTTACTGTTCATCTTTAATTCAATCAGCCCGATCCATAATGCATTTGTAAATATCGGTGTTTGATGTATCAATTTCATTCCAAATCAAAGAAGTCGAATGTATGTTTCATGAATCAAACAATTTGACGAAATCGACTTGTAGTTGACTTTTTGGAGTCAACATTAGTTTGATTGATCTCGTTCTTTCATATCTGATATCAATTAAGACTTGATTTCAACGGGTTGAGGGTCCTTATGAGAAATCGATTTCGACAGTATGTTGATCGATGGTTTGGTATCGATATTGAGGGTTGTTTATTTTTGGATCGATGTTGATGGTCACCTGTTGGATTTTGGGTTTAATGTCGATGACTATTTGTTGTGTTCGAAGATCTGGAATTAAGCTTAGGAGTCGATTTCAAATGGGAAAGATGTACGATCGAAGACTTTGTGAATTGAAGGATCTATAAGAGTTTCCATGTCGATCTCGACTGTAATTGGGTTTGATAGTCAAACAAAAATTTGAAAAAGTCAAAATCAGTTTGAAGTTCCGACTGGTGTTCGAATTCATTGAGTCCGATGGTTCGTCATTTGCATCTAATATTGCATCTCATACCAAAGTCGATTGCTTGATAACGAGATGAACAATCGAAGATTTAAGGTTGTTGCTTGTAATCTGATTTCGAAGGCCACAAATTTAGACTCACATATCGGAATTTGAACTGGAAATATCGAGTTTGATGAAGAAATCGGTTCTAAGGTCTGTTAAAGTCACAAACGGAATCGATTTTGGGGTTAGATTTCGAAGGTATTTGATTTGGATTTCAAATCGATCGATGAAATGGTGAGTATTGAAACGTAATCAACTGGGAAAAGCGAAGATTGTGAACTCAAGTGCAGGATGTCGATTGGTGATCGATTTTGGAATCGTGAATGGATTTTGATTCCAAGTTTGATTTCGATCTGTGAAGGGTTGTACTCTGATTTCGAAAGTCAAAAATGTAGTTTGAATTTGATGTCGATCTTTGAGAATCGAAGGATCAAGTTTGAGTAGTTGATTGTTGAGTCAACTTCGTTTGGGTTACAATCATACTTCACTGCATTTGGAATGTGTTTCAAAGGCCAGTTAATTGAAAACGAATGTTTTGATATAGAAATCGATGGTATTTGTGCTCTTGAATGAAAAGCGAAGTGTGATGTTCGAAGACTTTATAATTGTTGACTCACGAAAACTCAATGATTGGAAGTTCGTTTTTGGTCTTGTGGATTCGATTGGAAGGTATTGATAAACGAATGAACTGGGAAGCGAAAGGTTGTAGATGTTTGATAACGAAGGCTATGAATTTGAATAGTTGTTGTCGATGCTGGTTTATTGTTTGGATATAGATATTTTGGGGATAAAGAACGATGATTTGGGATTTTGATTCGAAGGGCAGAGAGAAAGAGTCTTTGTACGAAGAGGAGAGAGAAAGAGTCTTCGTACGTTTGTCCTTAACAAGAATTGGGAAGAACCACACAACTTACGAAATTGGTCCCTGATCTTACGAAAGAGTGACTGTTTTTTCAACTCTTCGAATGTTTGGTCACACTCTTCGTACGTTTTGGAGCAAAAAGCCAGATTTTTCGAAAATAGTCCCTGAGGCTTCGTAAGTTTGGCAGTTTTCGCCAAATTTCGAAAAAGAACTAATTTTTGCTGGAAATTGAAGAATATTCATTTCTGGTCCCTGCAGTTTATGCGAATTTACGCTTTATGCCCGATTTCGCAAATGGGCTAAAGTTTCGCATATTTGACTGTTTTTGGCGCAACGGGTCCCTGCAAGTTTCAGAAAGTGACAATTTGTACCCGGATTTTGAAAAATCTTGCAACTTTCACTTAAAAAGTCAAAATTTTTCATAAATTGGAAATTTTTGTGGCTTTTTCGTGATTGTTTTTCCGTGCAAGATTTTTGGTGATTCAATTTTGGTACACATCAAGGGGGAGTATTGTGAAGATTATTCATCGGACGCTTCTCATCCTTAGTGAGTTTTATAATCATTTTTTGATTATAAAAAGGAGGAGAAATGATGGGTATTCGAAGCTTCTCGGGTTTGTCGAATATTCATTTGCGGATTTGAAGACCGGTGTTACTTCGAGGGGGAGTTTGGTCTTGATCGCGCTAGCTCGTAGGAGATTAAAGCCGGACATCCAATCCTAACTTTGAGGGGGAGAATGTTAGGGTGCAAAGTCATGCTTGGATGTAGTGTTTTAGGCTTTCCTCTTTGTATGTGTAAATGGGTTGAGTCTTTCCTATAAATAGGAAGCGAGTGACTCCCATTATGTAAGTGAACCATTTTGGAGTGTTAGACTAGAGAGAGAATTTGTATACAAGACCCATTTGTATAATCTTTGTAGATCTAATAAGAGCTTACAAAGATTTATTTACTCCTTGTGTTCTTGAATTTGTATGATGAATTACTAGATCTTTCTAATTCCGCACATGCCATCAGAATCAACACCACTTCATATTTCTCTGAACTTCTTTTGTGACAATCAAATTCACGGTATTCACCTATCTTCAACTGTAACGCATTTTTTTGCGTAAAAAAATTTGTATAAAAATGATGCAGAACATGATAAACTCCAGCCATTTGGTGAATAATATTACTCTATTTTTGGAGTTGGAAATGATACATTACACTCACTATTTAAACTGATGAGTAAGACGAACTGTAGTATGTTTATCAGTAAATCAGTTTCTCAAAATTAAAGTGAGATTTCTACTGAAAACTTTGTAGGTCTGTTTGTTCTTATTTCATGTTGAAGATCGTTATATTAATATTAAATAGTTTTTGATTTGTTGTTATTTATTAACTGTTTGAATGGTGATTTATTAAAAATTTCTAAATTTTCAAAGAGTCTTTAATGCAAAACTTCTACACTTCAATTATGGATTGTAAAATATAAATGTGATAATGGATATAGATAATGGTAACTTGTTCATTTTGATGCTTTATGTTTTGTTTTTTTTTTTGTTTTTTGTTTTTTTTTTTTTTGGAGTTAGTGATCTAGTGTACCCGTCCCATACCCCACTTCCAACACGAAAATATTTTAATTTTTGTATTTTAAAACCGTTGGAGGTTCCCACAAGTATTTTTAATTGAAGGACAGTGATTACAAAAAATTATTTACCAGATCATTGTAGTTAAAAACATATTTACCAAAAGATGATGACAACATTTTGGACCTATTCTATAAATGTAAAATTAAATAAAAAGACAATTGCAAAAATGGTCCCAATTTTAAACAATATTCATTGGCATGAATCCATTTATATATCATCATTTTCATCGAGCAAAAAGTCACACTCTCTCATCTCCTTGTATGTATGCCACTGCAAAAAGCTACACCATAGTCACTATTAAACCCGCGTCTTATATAAGCATCATATCTCCTTTGGTAGTTCTCACAGGATCAATTACTATGGATTTCCTACAAACGGTTGTTTAGTTTGCAGCTTTGCTCGAGTTCTGGAGGAAATTAAGTGGGTGGTGGAGATCGATTTAACTGTTGCCAAAGACTTTTAAGTCCTCTATCGACTATGTGAACGATCATGATTATGATACAACTTCTTCTCTACAGATTACAATGGAAGAGAACAACTTTCATGGTCCATATATCGTTGATGAACATGAACTTGTTCCACAGTTTCGGTGTCAAACCTAGAATCATGATGTGTATCGTGAACTAAACCAAGGGTAGAACAATAGCGATTATCATCAACTGGGACGTGGGAGGAGAGTCGTCAAAGCGTAGACGGATTAATGTCCCCAACGTTGATGTAATGAGTGTTGTTTCATTGTGATTTTCATTTGTTGCTTTTTATAGGCATTTCATTTCATAAATTTAAGATATTTTTCATAACAAACGAATGCAATCCGTGTGTGAATCGGATCCACATATTTTGTTATTCAAGTTTCAGTTTATAATCCATCACGTTTCTTTCTTCATAAAAATTTCACTCTTAAATTATGAAATGCCGAAACTATTCCCTTTATTTTTTTTTGAGTGCTACAAAATGCTTACTAGACAATTTTATTTGTTTTGACATCAAATTTCTAATTTTTTTAAATATGCCTATAATTTGTGTCTTGTTTTTGTTATATTTTAATCAGTAAATCTACTTAATTAAATCGGGTAGTACTATTGTGTAGTCAATTTAAATTTTCATTATTTAAGAACATGACCAAATTTAAAAATCATAAATAAATGAGTGATTGTATTCCTTTGAGCACAATAGATAACGTGAAATTCACGTTGTTAACGAATCTAAAAAATAAAAATAAAGTTGGTATAATTTGAATTCCATGTTATATATATAATCTCTAAAATTCACATGAATGATATTATCTATAAAAAATTCAACTGTTAATAATAGTCCCTTGTAGTCCTCAACATTCATAGGTTGATGGTAGTTCATATGGTTGTTAAATGAACAAAAGTTATTATATATAAGATCTTAAACTATTTATGTAACCAGTGTTGCAAAACTCGTCGAGTTGGCCGATTACTCCTTCGAGTACTCGCTACTCGGCCCCTTACCGATGCGAGTTACAAAATCTTGAGTACTCCCTGATCGGTCTCTTACTGACTTGACCAATGTTGTAAAACTCGGTCAACCCGGTGATTAATGTGTATAATATACTTAATGACTTATTATTTAACATACAAATGTGATTATTATTACATATATATCTTAATTTTTTAGTAATTATTTACGAAGTGAGACCATTATGTGTTTTTCAGTTTTTATGTATTCACATGTATCTAATTTTATTATATATTTGAATCAACATATGATTTTAACTTATGGTTTTGACATATATAATTTCCCTTAAAATATTTCTACATGAATTACCAAATCCAAGTACTCCCCGAGTACTCGCTACTCGATAGTCGGTCGAGCAGGTACCGAGTAACGAGTTCTACAACCTTGCATGTAACAATACTCGTATTTAGTACATGTAAGTAAGGATATTATTAAATGAATATAATGTCATTTGATCAATGTTGTTAACAAATTAATATGACGTTTTATTTCTCTTGAAATTGTGACATATCAAAATAAATATCAAACAAAAAATCAACAAATTTAACCTGAATATGTTAACTAGGAAATAACTTTTAGCAATACGAGTCATATTGTATAGAGAAACATAGTTAAAGATAATAATTTTTTTCTTATTTATAACAATATTTTGATAGAAATTTAATATCAATAATATTAATAAAGATATATTTGAAAAATCCATAAGTATATTTGTAAGATTTGTTAAAAATATAATATACAACCTCGAATATCAAAAATATAATAGCATAAAACAAATGTCAACATTGTTCGTTAATTATGTCTTCTAGATGATGCTAGTCAAAGGTTTTCCATCAACAAGCTTGAAATTATGTGAACTTTATTCTTTTTGGTTTGGGGTATTAAAACCATCAATAATCTCAAGCTTGTTGATGGGAAGACTTTAACTAGAAGCTCTATAAAAGGGAGTTTGGTTTAATATTACTCAAGTCAAGATGGATCTTGAGTACAAAGACATTTCATTGAATAATTTGTTTAAAAAGATGGTGGGATGTGGACACAAGACGTACTTTTGGATAGATACTTGGTGTGGTGACCTTGCTTTGAAGTATCTTTGTCCCAATTTTTGTGTCATGAAGAGAAATAAAGATTGTTTGGTTTTAGATATGGTGAATATTGATGCTAATGCCCCATTGGTTATGGAATTAGACTCGAGAAATGAGAAATGTGAGAGAGTTTAATCAACCAGATACTTTGATGGATAACGTGACAACTTTCATTTTAATAGGGCTCTGAGAAATGACAATGGAAAGAATGACCACCATTCTAATTTCTTCATTGTTCAGGTTTTAATGCAACTTATTGGTAAGTGTGTGGATAACCACGCTGTGATTTTTAAGTGGGTGAACTGGATACCTCTTAAAATTAATTGTTTTCTATGGAGATTGGTCAAAAACAGGATCCCAAGTCTTCCTAATTTGGATTTATGTGGGATTAGTGTTTCTTCCATTGCTTGTCCGTTCCGTCATTCTGCTGAGGGGACGATTGATCATTTAATTTTTCTTGTGGTTATGCTACGACTATTTGGAAGTGGATGATTGATTGGTTGGGTATGTTCAATGTTCAACCTACTTCTTTTATTTTAATCTATCTCGACCTAAAACATATGAAAATTCATCACTATGTTTTAATACATATGATACAAGTTGAAAGAAAAAACAAGAGTATGGGAGTAACAATTAGTTGGCTAACCCACTACCAACATCTTTTGAGGTACCACGATCCAATTAATTAATAGTGTTCATCCAGGTAACGACAGTACCTAATTAACCCATCTTTCTTCTCATCCAACATGACTTCATTTGCTCTAATAGATGTATTAAAAAATGGTTTAACTCTTGATAACAACCACTGATGTTATAGAATTGTAAATCGTAAAAATCAAAAAACTACACGAACTAACCTTTTTACTCGGTAAACCTAGAAGAAAAAATGAAAAAAAAAAAGATAGAAGAAAAAGCAAATCATAATGATTGACTTGGTAATAATCATTTAGAAATTAAGCATTTTCTACAAAATTTAGCCAAACTTTCGTCTTATAACTTTTAATCTTGTAACTTTTAATTTTTGGTGACTTGTTAGAAAAAAATTGACATCCTTTTTGTCACTATATTTTATTTGTTACATCAACGATCTTTACCATACCACGTGCCATTCATTTATTATTTAAAACAATTTTATTTATATGAAAACAAAATTTTCATTAATTGAAATATGAAATGCATAATAAGAAATTAGAAACTTAAAAACTTAAAACATAAAAAAAAAAATTAATACAAGTGACGTGTATTCTAGGTCTAAAAATTCATCATCCAAATAATCTATGGATTCCACGTTGAAATCAATTTGCTCAACTCCGTATATTTGGTGGGCAGCTTCACGATCTTTCTGTATAAATTTTTGTTTTTTCTGACACGCACTTTCAACTTACTCATTGGTTAAACACATCGATTGTTCCCTCAAACGCTTTCGTAAAACGCATGACCCTGCTTGCCTCATCATTCATATTACCGAAAAGGAAGATGAGGGAGACATTCTAAGTAAAATTCAGAGAAATAATAGACATATTGATGTGGTATAAAATGGTATGGTTGATTGATATTTATATTGGATAAAAAAACTAACCGTTAATTGGGTAAGATTAGGAGAAAAAAAATCAATATTAGGATGTGGTGTCACAAAATCTCGACATGCCGAACAATAAGCATGGAATTTGGCATGCATGTCACCTTAACATTATTGTGGGTGTGTGGAAATTACTCCCTTTAGCCTATTCTAAATAAATAAGAGTACATATAAATAATTTTCAAATTTACAGGAAATGAAAGTAAAAATACCTCATGTTTAAGAAAAGTTCAACTATATATCTAATAATTAAGACTGTAGGGACTGTAGTGAAAAACATTTCAAAGAAGAGGGGGTTATAATTTATCAAATAGCAGTAGCAAACGACAGATTCTACTTTATGTTGTTATCAACCCTACCTCGCTCTCCGCTGTCATCCTCGGCGTTTGACTGAAATCACAACGTCCGCTTCGACGTTCATCCGCAGCGAGCAAATCGCAATTATATAATGGCGCCAAGGAAACCACTTTACCCGTTCTTCATAAAAAATGGAGAATCCGACCATCAATTTCGAAGACGAGAATTCCGCCATTGTTTCAGCACTCTGGTATGTCATTTCCGGCGGAAACGCCGCCTCTACAAGCAGTGGTGTGATGGGAAATTCTCGAAGTCAGCCGTCGCCGGTGGAGCATGAACTCTGCGGCGAATGTAGATTGCCAATCCCGGAACACTGTTTGGGGTGTCAAATGTTCATCGGCTGCAGTGGAGAAGAGACTGGAAAGAGAACGAAGAAGATTTACAGAGGAGTTCGTCACCGGCCATCGAGGAAATGGGCGGCGGAGATAATGGTTCCGGGGACACATGAGCGGAAGTGGCTGGGGACTTTTGATACTGCAGAAGAGGCTGCCAGAGCTTACGACGTCGCCAACATTCAGTATAGAGGAAAGTCAGCGAAGACCAATTTTCCGGTGGAGGAGTCCGACTAGTAAATGACACCTAAAATCCATGTTTTAAATGGGACACAAATGGTGGCGTTGGCTATGTTTAAAATAAACAGTAGAGTAAAATTTGTATTTTGCATGTAATTCAATTTGATGGCTATATATACATACTGTTTGTGTTTTGTTTAATTACTAATCATATGACTTTAATATTAATATACAACAATATACTAATATACATGAAAATAGATTATAGCTTTAAAAATAAGTTTTGGCGAATGCAACTAAGCAGCAAGCATCGATAAGGGTGCTTGTAGATTTTGTAGAAGAGAAGACAAGTTATTTTTTATACTTTTTCATACCACGATTATTCTTTAATTACTTTTCCTCGTATTTACGGACAATGTCCCTATGATAACTCTATGGAAAATGACTTATATGGGTAAGTATGTTTCAAAAGCGTTCAAAAAATACCATTCAAGTTTGGTGTGTCTAAAAGACAACATCCAACTAAAGCATTTGTACAAAAAACATCAACAAAGTACATTCTTTGTTCAACTTTTACCTTTGGTAACCGGCAATTCCGGTAAAAAATAAGTAAAGGAAAAAAAAACAATAGGAAAATGACTAAAGAGGTAACTATGTTTCAAAATCGTTCAAAAAACATCATCCAAGTTTGGTATGTTTAAAAAACACCATCCAAGTAAACTTTTTGTACAAAAATACCAACAAACTATATGTTTTGTTCAAATATTACCCACCTGTAACTGGTTCTTACAGGTTAAATGATAACTTGGCTTAACTATTTAGACATGACATAATAATGATTGACAAAACAATAAATGATATACTCCTCCTTTAAAAACCGATTTAGGGTTTCTTCATGACCGAATGACTTATTCTTCTCCTATGATTGCTCGTCTTCTTCTAAAGTGATAACTCAAGTCCAAAACCCTAATTCTTAACTTAAGGCAAAAAGGGCCCCTTTACCCCTACCTCAATGGACCTCCCTCCCCCTAAGGCCAAATCCATAAAAAGCCCAAAAAGGCATCCAAGCCCAACTACAAGGCATCTAAGGCCTAATATGGCCCAAGAACCCCAACATGACCTTAAGCCCAAAAAATGACCTGCTACAATCAGGTGGGCCCGAGGCCTAACTTAAACAAGTATGTGCATATTCCCATCATATATTGAAGCCTCTGCAATCCGGATGTCGAGCTAGTGCGCCCGCCGTACTCCTAGCGTACGCCCAACGTACTACTAGCATACGCCCAAAGGAGGAATATATCATTTATTGTTTTGTCAATCATTATTATGTCATGTCATAATAGTTAAGTCAAGTTATCATTTAACCTGTAAGAACCAATTACCGGTGGGTAATATTTGAACAAAACATATAGTTTGTTGATGTTTTTTGTACAAAAAGTTTACTTGGATGATGTTTTTTGAACACACCAAACTTGGATGATGTTTTTTGAACGATTTTGAAACATAGTTATCTCTTTGAGTCATTTCCTATTGTTTTTTTCCTTTACTTATTTTTTGCCGGTAATTGTCGGTTACCAAATGTCAAATTTGAACAAAGAATATACTTCGTTGGTGTTTTTTGTACAAATGCTTTACTTGGATGGTGTTTTTCAGACACACCAAATTTGAATGATATTTTTTGAACGATTTTGAAATATATTTACCCATATAAGTCATTTTCTCATAACTCTAAATTATTTCTCTGAATTTCTTTTGTGACAATCAAATCCACCTTTCTTCAACTGTAGCGCATTTTTTTGTCGAAATTTTGTATAAAAATATACATCATGATAAATCATAAGCCATTTGGTGAATAATATTACTCTATTTTTGGAGTTGGATTGGAGCATCACACTCACTATTCAAACTCATGAATGGACGAACTCTAATATGTTTATCAGTAAATCAGTTTCTCAAAAGTGAGATTTCTACTATAAACTTTGTAAGTTTGTTTGTTCTTATTTCATGTTGAAGATCAGTATATAAATATTAAATAATTTTTGATTTGTTGTTATTTGTTAATTGTTGAATGTTGATTTGTTCAATTTTTCTAAATTTTCAAAGAGTCTCGTAATGAAAAACTTGTACACTACTTTAATTATGGATTGTAAAATATAAATGTAATTATAGATAGAGATAGTGGTAAGTTGTTCATTTTCAGGGGCGGAGCTTCAACTCCGGGGACCGAAAATATAATATGTAAAAAAATTGTTAAATAGGGAGGGCCACAGCCAACATTTTATATTTTTGGGCCAAAAATGTATAAAATAAAAATATGAAAGACTGTTGATAACTAAAAAATCAGCCACAACCCCCGTTGCCCTTATAAAGCTCCGCCAATGTTCATTTTGATGCTTTATGTTTTATTAATTTTTTTATTTAACCCATCCATCCCATAGCCCACTTCCAGCATGAAAATATTTTAAATGAAAATTTGGATTTTAAAACCGTTGGAATTGGCCACAAATATTTTTAATTAAATCCAGATCATTGTAGCTAAAAACATATATATGAAAAGATGGTGAAAAGAGTTTAGACCTATTATATAGATGAATATTAAATTGAAAAGACAAAATTGTACGATCTTTGGCATGAACACCAGTGAGTGAATGTTTTCCAACTTCGGTGAGGGTTAGTTCTCTATCTTTAATTAGCCATTTATTATCCCCCCCTTGAATCTATTTATATACCATCATTTTTATCGAACAAAAAGTTGCACTCTCTCATCTCCTTGTATGTATGCCACTGCAAAAAGCTTAAAGCTTTTGCACACCATATATAGTCACTATTAAACCCACGTCGTAGTCATCATCTCCTTGTTAGGTAGTTCTCACATGATCAATTACTATGGATTTCCTACAAACGGTTGTTTAATTTGCAGCTTGCTCGAGTTCTGGAGGAAATTAAGCCGCTGGTGGAGATCAATCCAACCATTATGCCGAAGACTTTTAAGTCCTCTATCGACTACTCTTATTAATAATCTAGGAGATACGAACGATAATGATTATGATACGACTTCTTCTCTGCACACTACGTACAACCGAAGAGAACAACCTCCATGCATCGTCCAAAGTTGATGAACATGAACTTGTCTCCACAATCTTGTTGGCTTCTTTAAGGAGTGATAGTGACTTTTCACTTGAAACAAAGAACAGGGGACAGAATAACGGGTATCACAGTAGCCAAATATAAATGAAACTGCGACAGAAAAAGTAATAGACACGGGCAAAAAGCTGCACTTGTTATTCATTAACTTGGAAAAGAGAACTACTTCAACAACGTACACTTTTGCCTTGTATTTAAACTAGAAAAAAGAAAAAAAGAATTGCCTAACATAAAGGAAACAAACTTCCCTGTATGCATGAAAACAGGGAACAACTAGCCAACATGGCTTGGACTTATTCTAACTTGAAGACTAAGTGAACTAACATAAAAAAACGTACAGAAATCAAGAAATTAATCTGCCAAATCTGGATTATGACAATATTCTCCCCCCTAATCCAGAGTTTGGTACCTGTTTGACTCCAATCAACTCCTGCATTTCCTTATGCTTCACATGCGCCATTGTTTTTGTGAGGATATCAACTCTTTGTTCTTTACTGCAAACATGAGTTACACTCACTTCTCCATTCTCCACACACTCTCTTATGAAGTGAAATCGTGTATCAATGTGTTTTCTATGCCCTTGAAACACGAGATTCTTCATGAGATCCAAAGCTGACTTATTGTCAACATGTAAAGTTGCAGGAGCTACCGGTTTTCTGGTTATCTCTGCAAGAAGGCGGCACATCCAAATTTCTTGACAGGTTGCCAATGTGGTAGCCATGAACTCTGCTTCACACGAGGATAGAGCTACACACCGTTGTTTCTGAGATGCCCATGAGACAAGGTTTTCATTGATGTAAAATGCCATACCACCTGTACTTCTTTGGTCATTCACATCCATTGCCAAATCATTCTCCAAAGATTTTGTTTTCATCCTTCCCTTTGGAGTAGACTAAACCATAGTCCAGGGTACCTTTCACATATCTGAGAATTCCTTTCACAGCGTGGAGGTGCTTTGTGGTTGGTCTCTCCATGAAACGACTAACCACACTGATTGCAAAGGACAAATCTGGACAGGTATGGGTTAAGTACCTCAAGATTCCCACGATTCTTCTATACTCAGTTGGATTCACCAACTCTCCACCTTCATCTTTAGTCAGTTGTGTCTTATGTTCGATAGGTCATTTGGTGGGGTTGCAGTCAGCCATATTGGTCTTGGCTAGAACATTCTTTGCATAGGACTCTTGCTTCAATCTGATTCCTCCTTCATGAAGACTCACCTCTATTCCCAAGTAATAAGTTAACAACCCCAGATCATTCATCTCAAACCTTTTTTCCATCTGGTCCTTGAAGACTTTTATCTCCTTATTGCAATTTCCTATCACAAGCCAGATCATCTACATACACTGCCACAATTAAGACTTTACCATCTTTGTTTCGAGTGTACACAGAGTATTCTTGAGAGCACCTTGCAAATTCCAAATCCTTCAAGTATCTGTCTAAGAAAGAGTTCCATGCTCTGGGCGCTTGCTTCAACCCATAGAGAGCCTTCTTCAGTTTGAACACTTTGTTTAGCTGACCTTTCTTCTCGAATCCATCCGGTTGAGATACTTAAACTTCTTGCTCTAATTTGCCATTTAAAAAAGCCGATTTCACATCTAGATGGTGCACAAGCCATCTGTTTGTTCCGGCAAGGGCGAGTATTACTCGTACTTTTTGCAATCTAGCTACGGGTGTAAAGAATTCGTCATAGTCTATCCCCGGTTTTTGGACATACCCTCTTTCTACCAATCTTGCCTTATGCTTCACTATCTTTCCTTCTGGATCTTTCTTCTCCTTGAAAACCCACTTCAGCCCTATTGCTTTTCGATCTTTAGGTAGTTCGACCAAATCCCATGTCTTGTTTCTTTCAATTGAGTCGAGTTCTGATTTCATAGCCTCAATCCATTCGACTTGCCTACTTGCCTCTATAAATGACGATGGTTCTTCACTGTTTTGAATCAACAATAATCGATCAGTATTTTCATATAGATCGGTTAGTAATTGATACCTTTTGGGAGCTCCTCCACCCATGGAGCTTGAGACTGAGCTCGATGACCCAATTGACGATGTTAGGGTGTGTGGAGACGATACGACCTGTTTGAGGTCTGCCTTGCGGGCTTGTGGGTTATTCCAATCGAGAAGTAATGGGTTGTACATGACTATTAAAGGGATGCGATGTGTCTTCATTAAATGGCCCACTTTCAGTCAATGTTGGACTATCTTGATAAGGTCCACCGTTTGACTCATTAGGCGTATTAGGTATTGATCCCTCTATTTCAAAGGTATCTTAGCTGTACCCATCCACTGTGAACACCATTCCTGTAACATCTCATATCTTTCTTGCTGTTTCCCATGGCCAACTTTTATTTTCTTCAAAACACACGTTCCTGCTCACATATATTAAACCCGTGTCTGGATCCAAAACTCTATATGCCTTCGTCCTTCTTTCTATTACAAGATGAACAACTTTCATGCTTCTGTCTTCTAATTTCTTCAAGTAACTCTTAGACACCCTCATATGCCCAACACAACCAAACACCCTAAGATGCTCTACCTGTGGCTTCCTACCCGTCCATACTTCATACGGTGTAGTATCCTTAAGAGCTTTTGTGTTAACTCTATTTAGAACATACACAATGTAACTTACTGCCTCTCCCCACAAAACATTAGGCACCTTCATGAATTTCAAGCTACTTCTAACCATCTCCAGAACAGTTCGATTTCGCCTCTCCATAACCCCATTTTGTTGTAGAGAGTATGGTGCAGTGTAATGTCGATCTAGGCATGTTTCATTACAGTATGAAGTGAAATAATTCGAAAGAAACTCACCAACACGATCAGTTCTAAGAACCTTTATCTTCTCTCCTATTTTAATTTCTACTTTAGCCCTGAAGTTCTTAAAAACTTGAACATCTTCATTTTTTGTTTTCATTAAGTAGACCAACATCACTCTACTGTAATCATCCACAAGCAGCATAAAGTACCTATTTCCAGCAGGTGTAGGAGGTGAGACCGGTCCACATAAGTAACTATGAACAAGCTCCAATCTTTTCTTTACCCTGTAGTTTGCTTGTGAATGGTAGGAATTACATGAATGCTTTCCTACTAGACAACCTTCACATGGTCGATTTGGGATGAGTATCTTTGGTATACATTCAACTAAATCCTTATCAGACATGAGTTTTAGGGAGTGAAAATTCACATGGCCCATCCTAGCATGCCAAAGCCATGAGGGTTCACTGATTTCTACAACTAAGCATGTTGACTTTACTTTTTCTAATTCAATCTTGTAGAGCCGATTCGGAGATCTATGGAGCCTCATCAACAACCTTCCAGAAGTGTCATGAACCCATAAAAACGGATCCTTTATTCTGATTTCATCTCTACCTTTAGCCAACTGTCCCAGACTTATTATGTTGCTACATAAGTCTGGGATATAATAAGCCTCATCCAACTTGCGATGTTCTCCATTCTTGCACTGGAAAATAATTGAGCCTTTCCCTTCAATTCTCACTCTAGATTCATTCCCAAACTTCACATAACCGTGAATCATTTTGTTTAAATTTCTAAACTTGTACTTGTCACCTGTCATGTGGTTGCTGGCCCCTGTATCCAAATACCACATATTTGAGTGCTTAACTGTATCTCCTTTTGTCTTTAATGGTGGGTTTAAGTTTTCTTCATTCAAGAACACTTCACCATCTTCTAAAGTTGCATCAAAAGATGCCAACAATAGTGTTGGTTCGTTGTCAAGCTATTCTTGTATCAAGTTATTCACTTGATTTCTTTCCTTTCTTGGATTCTTACATTCTGCAGCATAATGTCCATAGTCTTGACAATTATAGGATTGTACACTACTCTTGTCTTGACTACTGGACCCACCATTGTTTCCATTCTTCTGGTGAGGAGAGTTACCTCTGCCACGATCACTGTGTCCACCAACTCTACCTTGACCTCTACCTCGTCCTCTTGAGCCTCCACCATGGTTCCCTTTGTGGTTGGATTTGGAGTCTTCTTCTGTCTTCTTCTTACTTCTTTCAATCCATTCTTGATGAGTCAAGAGAAGCTTCCTGTCATCGGTTTCACCTTGACCCCGCATTCTTTCTTCATGATCCTTTAACATTCCTATTACTTCATCAACTGGCATCTCATCTAAATCACCAAACTGCTCAAGAGTTGAAGCAATCTGCAGAAATTTAGATGACATTGCCCATAGTAATTTCTTCACTACATACGACTCTTCAACTGTCTCGCCCAAGGTACGAATGTTTCTCACAATGTTAATCACTTTCACAGCGAATTCATCTACTACCTCCATATCTTTCATGCTTAAAGCTTCAAACTTTGCCTTTAGAGTTTGAATTCATGTTGTCTTCACTCTATCTGCCCCAAGAAATCTTGCCTTCAATGCATCCCATGATTCCTTTGCTGTTTGCTTCTCCGCCAAAGACAGCAACATGTCTTCTGGGATGCCTTGGTAGATGGCTGCCAAGGCCATCTTGTCTTTCTTCACTTCAACCATTGTGTTTGCTGTTCTGGGCTCAATTGCATCCCATACTCCTTGAGCCTGCATGAAGACTTTCATTTTTATAGCCCAGGCAACATAATTTGTTCTTGACAACATAGGGTAGTGAAGTGTGATATGCCCCTCCTTCTCGTTGTGGTTGTTTCCAGTCATCTCTCTCTCACGGGGTTGGTATTTAGGCATTCACCAGGTTGTGCTCTGATACCATATGTTGGCTTCTTTAAGGAGTGATAGTGACTTTTCACTAGAAACAAAGAACAGGGGATAGAATAACGGGTATCACAGTAGCCAAATATAAAAGAAACTGGAACAGAAAAAGTAATAGATACAGGGGCAAAAAGCTGCACTTGTTATTCACTAACTTGGAAGAGAGAACTACTTCAGCAACGTACACTTTTGCCTTGTATTTAAACTAGAAAAAAAGGAATTGCCTAACATAAAGGAAACAAACTTCCCTGTATGCATGAAAATAGGGAACAACTAGCAAACATGGCTTAGACTTATATTAGCTTGAAGACTAAGTAAACTAACATAAAAAATGTGCAGAAATCAAGAAATTAATCTGCCAAATCTGGATTATGACAATAAGTCTCAGTGTCGAAGAATCATGATGAGAGGCTGGGGTATAGTACGAGATGTAATCGTCGAATATGAAGGCAAAAATTGATCATCAGATACCGAAAAGTTGTTGTCGGTGACCAAGAACTAGGGCGGTAGATGGCTAGAGGAGGAGGACAGAGGTGGAGGTAGGGTGGATTTGAAGTTTCACAAAGTATAGACTTAATATCTTTGATATTTTATTAGTAGTGTTGTTTTTTTGAAAAGTGATTTTTGTATATTAGATGCTATACCCTTTATCAAAGGACTCCATACTTAGTAGAAAAAAAAAAGATATCAAAAACTAATCTAGCATGGATAACTACTACTTTTGAGTTTTGACCCTGAAAAAATAACAAAAAATCTATGTAAATCTAAAACGGTAACGAATATGGAGAAAAAATAAACAAATTAATAGGGAAGAATAACTGTATTCACGTACAACTCCGCTTCAACTCCCAATCCCTGCATTATAAATCAATTCTTTCTTACAATGCACAATTTGCATTCTCAGATCTCGCTACGATTGTTTTTCCTTTTTGCGCATATGTTTTTGAATTACGATTGAGAGACTATGAGAAGAAAACAAAGTCTCTCCATTATTCTATAAACAGTTTTGTATTGTTGGAAAGATGAAAATAATCAAACCAAATTTGTTTATTGTCTTTGAGGCTATGATGTAACAAGACAAAGATGCGACAAGACAAAGAAAGCGTGTAAAAATAACTCCAAATAAAGGCAATCAAATTTTATTTTCTTATATGTATACTTTTTGTTTTTTATTCATTGTTTTCAAATTTTATATGATTTATTCATTGTTTTCCAATTAAATTGAAGGAAGATAGTAGATTGGCAACACATATTTCTTTCTACAGTATATTGGCAACACATTATTTGTGACTTGTGAAGAATAACAAAAAATCAGTAATATAAACATTTTGTTTTTATATTGCTTTTATGGTTTTATATTTTGTTTATAAATTTTTTATTAGTAAAAAGTGTTATGAATGATATATTTCTATGTCCGATGTATAATATATTCATATATCTTAAGTGTTTTTTTCTAATAATATAATGTAGATTAGTTATTTAATTGAGAATTTTTAAGTTTACTATAATTAATAGGTAGCATTATTTTCGTTCAATTTTTTTACGTAAATTATATATATATATATATATATATATATATATATATATATATATATATATATATATATATATATATATATATATTATTGATTTAGCCATTTCTTCTTTATTTATATTATTCCCTTTAGGTGACTAGTATAGACATAATATTTTCGACACTGACTTGCTTTTATGAAGAACAAGTTACTTAATATATAGCATAGCTATCACTTTACTAGTAACTTAAACAAAACTCTATATTTGAAGTGAGTGTCGAACCTATTATAAATCACTTTCAAAGTAAAAAAGTAAATCACACCCACTCGACGAGCAAATGGTGGGGGTAATAATAATATATGTTGGCTATATTAAAAATGATGCACAATATGATACATCTCCAGCCATTTGGTGAATAATATTGCTCTATTTTTGGAGTTGGAAATGGAGTTGGATTGGAGCATTACACTCACTATTCAAACTCATGAATGGACGAACTCTAATATGTTTGTCAGTAAATCAGTTTCTCAAAAGTGAGATTTCTACTTTAAACTATGTAAGTTTGTTTGTTCTTCTTTCATGTTGAAGATTGTAAAATATAAATATGTGGTAATAGACAGAGATAGTGGTAAGTTGTTCATTTTGATGCTTTAGATTTTATTGTTTTTCTTATTTGGAGTTAAGTGATAGATGTAATTGCCCCATCCCATAGCCCACTTCCGACATGAAAATATTTTACATGAAAATTTGGATTTTAAAACCGTTGGAGTTGCCCACAAATAATTTTAATCAAAGGATAGTGATTACAAAAACTATTTATCAGATCGTTGTAGTTAAAAACATATTTAGGAAAAGATGGTGAAAACAGTTTGGACCTAATTTATAAATGAAAAAAATAAATAAATAAAAGACAAAATTGCAAAAAGGTCTCAATTGTTTAAAATCTTTATCATGAACACCAGTGAGAGTGAGTTATTCCAGCTTAGGTGAGGATTCTTTCTCCATCTGAGAGCTTTTGGTGGGGATTTTAGTGTTTTGAAGAAGAATGGTGAGCTATTGGTGAATAGATCTAGCAAGCAAACCTCCTCACCTTATCCTTCCTCATATTCTGGACTTTTGTAAGTCCTCAGTTTCAAAGCTTTATGTTTAGTGCTTCTAGATTTAGGCTTCTTGTCCATTTTCTCCATTATTGTGAGAGTTTGAATGGTTAGGCTCTATAAAGTTGGCAAGTTTATGGATTCTAACCACCCAAAAACCGGACACAAATTTTCATTTTTTGATGACATTTTCATAAACTATAAGATAATCAAACATTGTTTTCAAAACAAATCCATAAAATCCAGAGTATCAAAATAATCTCTGAAGACATAAATCAGCAAAAGGATGTGTACGATCACGCCTTCGCTTGACCCCGATAATCTAAAGTACATGAAAACATTTAAATCTACAACTGTAAGTCAAAGTATAGTGAGTTCCACCAAAATACCCCACACAACAATACATATACAATACACGCATCCCGGGCCTACATCCACAACAAGAAAAATGCAGTTTTGCTAAGGAAGGTCACTATGGAACGTATTTTTGTTGTTAATCTGCAATGGATTGTGCTATGGAATGTCGTTCCATAGCAATATTGTTACCACATTGTCTATGGATTTTATTTCTGGTAGTGAGAATATGTCACACCCCCAAATCGAAAACAGTAGAAACGTCTAGAGGTAGAGAACGTCATGTGTAGTATCACAACAGTTGCATCATAGTAATCAAAGTAAACACAACCATTACAATATAATATGAATATTTACATATGTTTGATTCATTGTGTGTATAAATCAAAAGTAGCAAAAATATAAAACAAGACTCCATAAGCTCTGTCTTCTCAAAAGCCGGCGAGAGTACCTGTCTACTGATGTCCTGAGAATACAAGTGATTTTGAAAAACGTAACAACATAAAGATGGTGAGTTCATAAGACTGTTTCGTAGTGAAAACCATGTTATCAGGTTATGAAAAATGTATGCATGCTTCCCAAGAAAAATCCAATATTTTCTCACATGTTTGTTCGTTACGGAATGTATAGTGTGTTCTATCTGAAAACCCTAGCTACCACCAGTATGTATAGTTTGTTCTGTTTGAAAATCCCTGGCAACCACCAGTATGTAGTGTATGTTTTGTTTGAAAACCCTGGCTACCACCAGTATGTAGTGTATGTTCTATTTGAAAACCTTGGCTATCACCAGTATGTAGTGTATGTTCTGTTTGAAAACCATGACTACCACCGGTATGTATAGTACTTTTATTACTTCAAATAAAACTAATGAAGAATGAAATCCTATAACAAATGTTAGTTTATACTATTGTGAGTTCGTATAACCATGCTTGATATGACTAGTGACCTCCGCGATGTTTCTTCAGGCGTCGTATGGTATGATATTTGTCACCCCAGGCATACCTGCCTAAGTGTAGCTAACAGTTCATGTGTGGGATTGTCAGTCCCGATTAGATCTATTCAAAACTATCACGCTCTTCCTCCATGAGACTCTGGTTATACTAAATGTAAAGGATTTTCCAGTACCCCGAAGGCTACAATGAAGAGAGGTCTCATAATCCTGTATTAACTAGTTTAGGTGTTGTTCTGTATCATGTTCTCATGTTTGTAATCGTTTGTATACTTGGTAGAGTATAAATAATTATATGCAAAAATAATTATTTAGTGTTATACTCTTGTTATCTGAATGTAGTAATGAATATCATAAACAAAATCTATTATAATTTATATGATTGACCATGTAACTAGTAATGAATTCCCCAAACTATACTTATTATAGTTTGACGGAAATGTTATGTTTGTGGTCTGCTCTAAAAACTATGCAGTTGTGTTTAGAAAACGTCCCTTATGCTCCGCATAATACAAAAAAGGATAAAGTATCTATATGTTTTATGAAACACATTGGTTTGTATCAATTGCATAAGTGTTAACTCGTTGAAAACTTTTCTGTTTTTGTTCACAAAAATCCGTTGTGTTTGGCTTGTATTCCCCCTGAAAACGTTTAAAAACCTTAAAAGCATAGGGGTATGAACTCACTGTTTGTTGTGTGTAAACGTCGACTGGAAACGAAGATCCTCGAGTGTAGTACGTCGCACTTAGAGGAATCCTAATATCAATAAATACATATATGTATCTAAATTAGAGATTTCATTAGATAAAGTGTTAGAAAACACTTGCTTTCGGTTAAGGAATGTTACCGGGACTTGGTTGAATCGAGGAAATGAGATTTTCATTGCTAAAGAGGTGTATACTGCCATGAACAAGGGTTTACGGCCGTGAAGAGCAGTTTACAGCCAACATGCAGTTTACGGCCGTGAACAAGGTTTACGACCATGAACTCCTCTTTGAAGGGTTTACGGCCCGTGAAGATTTGAAGAGTGGAGGACTGTAAACTCAAGAATAAGGGTGTTTGATTTCGATGAAAACGTGTTCCAGATGCTCCAAATCGATCCCAAATGATGATTTTTGATGTTTTTCGGAAGAAAAGAGGTGTTTTAGGTGTTTACGGTCAGAAGTCTTAAAGAGAGAATGAGAGTTTTCGGCCAAGAAGGTTCAAATGAAGGTGGGTGTCCTGTATTTATAGATTGGGGTTATGGTCGGCGGCGGGGTCCACCTGACACCAACCGTACACGGGTTTACGGCCGTAAACAAGTATATGGCCGTAAACAGGTGTACGACCGTACACCCACCTAGGCCGAAAACTGATAGATTTTTGAGATTATTTGGGTTTTCGCACGATTTTTGGTTTCAGACTCGTATAGAATTTAACTATATAAAACTAGTAGATTTCCTAACCAAGAAGTTTGACATAAAATTAATAAGATTCAAGTTTTATTAACGGAAACCGGTTAAAGATAACGAAAAAAGTTTTGGGTTGTCACAGAATAGGACTTGCTAGGGAAAATGCTACCGACTCTATATCCGTTGGTATTATGCTACCGATATTTCTATGGAACAAAAATTCGTAGAAAAATTTCAACGACATTTGTTACGGAAGTACTTTCCGTTGTACTACTGCTATGTAATTAATTATCGTGGTTACTATGCAACAGATTTTGTGACGGAAAGAACTCTATAGTTGATTTGTTATGTAAGTATCATTCGTAGGTATTTTGCTAGAGAATTATGCTATGAAATATGATTTTGTTTGCTTGTTTTGCTATGGAACAAAACGCGTAGCTAATTCGTGACGGCATTTGTTACGAAATTATATTTCATAGCAACGTTGATAAGGAGTATTTCAATTTCATTAATACTTACCTACGGAAATTTGCACGGGCAATAAAACCCGTGGAATCATCAAGTTCATGATGGTATGTATGGGTTATTTATTTGTTGGGATGTTGTATGCTTAATTATTTTTCTTAGTCTATGGATGAATTATTATTATGATAGATCAATGGAATTTGTAAGATATGGTTTGAATGATATGTTTTTGAATTGGTAATATATTTTGTTTGTTTTATTGTATTTTATATGTATTTAATAATAGGAAAGAACAAACATTTGCTATTATATATGTTTATGTTATCTTGAATATTTTTTTAGCATTTCAATGTAAAAAAACTAGATTATAACATAAATGATTATTTTAATTGGATATTTAATGAAAATATTGTAAATACAAATATCTCAAAAACACATATCCCCTTTTAGTAAATGCTTTCAATGTATCATAGAATTATAAAATTTCATTTTAAATGCTTTCAATGTATCATAGAATTATAAAATTTCATTTTATTTAATTAATTCTTATGTAGGGCACTAATATATAATATCACATTTTATCAATTCGCATGCAAAAACTAAAAATTATACAATGTAACCATCCTTTTGTTATAAAGAAATAGAAACATATACTCATTATCTTCTTCCTCCTCTTCTGCTTCATCATCTTCTTCTTCATTGCTCGATGTACTATACTCATAACTATCCTCACTGTCAGGAATATCATCATTGTCGTCCTCATGAATTTCAGCTTCTTCATCAATGTTATTTTCATTATCTGAACCGTTGCTTGACATGTCTTGATCATCACAATTGTGTATATCGGTTGTAGTTGGTATAATGATTTCATTTGATTCAAATTCATCTTCTTGGAAAGCAACGTCTTTCTGAGGATGATTTTCATCGGTCCAACCACGAGGTTCAACTTTAAATACAACCTACCAGTCTAAGTTGTTTGTTTTCAAACTTGGGTAAGGAATGTGTACCACCCGGATTTCAGGGCTAAGCATTTTAAATGATGTAATAGTATAGGTCAACAATTGTAACTCTTTTGAAGTAATAAAGATGAAATATTTGAACAATATGTGAATTATGTGTATTTTTGTGCTTGTAACTTAATTATAAAAGTATAATAAATAAACAATAAAAATAAGCATCAAAATTAAAATGTAAGATTAGCCCAATATCTTTAGATAAAGTTGTAGTGGTCGAAACTAGGCTTCCGGGGATATAAAGAACACCGAAATCCGAGTAATAACGAAGAAGTTATGACCCGTCGAAGTTTCGCGACGGAACCGACACGATACCGGGGAGCGTAGATAGTGAATTTACGATAGAGTGACTTTTAGACTTAGTGATCTAAACGAAATTCGTAGAATACGTTAAACCGAGAGCGTCCACAAAAAGAACACCCAAATCTAACTTCATATGAGGAAGTTATGATTTTTCGAAGTTTCAGCTTAGCGGTATACAACCCGAAGTTTGAATATTAGATTGAGCGGTTTTTAGCCAACACAACCTAAACGAGAATTGAATATCTCGTTAATAGTAGCGTAACGATAAAAAGATGGACGAAAATGGATGTCGGATGAAGAAGTTATGAATGTTTAACAGACCACTCCTGTCCCGGCCTGTTAAAAATATAAAATTTAAAATAAATTCAAAATTTGCCAACGGAGTCTAAACAAAAGTTGTAGAGTATATTCCCGCCTTCGCGTGGATATAAAGAACGTCAAAAACGGAGCTCGTATGCGAAAGTTATGAATTTTTGAAGTCAGAGTGTGAAATTGCGAATCTGCGAGGGGGTGATGACGTGGCCGCATCTCGGCCGTTGCTTGCTGATCACGGACTGACCTTTGGATCTTGACACGTCGTAGCTTGGACGCCCAATGCTCGCATTGGACGCCTCACGTCGGAGAAGGTTACACCCAACGGTCTTCGGTTGTGCGGTTCCGGAGCATGCCACGATGCACCATCAGCGAAGTGACACGCCTCAAGAGGAACGCGGCGCGTCCGAGGCTACACCTTGCGTAGACCGAGGACCTCCGACCTATAAATACCATGCGAAATGTTCCGGATTTCTCACTCCTTTCTTCATTCTTTCTCTCGCTACTTTCTCTATCTAGGGTTTCTAACCCCCCTTAAAGCCTAGGTGAATCCCTAGCACCCGAGGGAAGCCCCGAGGCTCCCGGAGTCCCGAGAAAAAGGGGTCTTTCGGTTTAGAAACGCTGCTCGAAACAAAGCCCGGGGATCTATAAAACCCACTGTAATTGAGCTACGCCTATGCAATTTTTAATATAGCCTCTAATTAATTATAGCAACATTATTAGGAACTTAAAATAATTATTTGGGCTATTATTATGAGTTATATAGAGTGTTGTTTATCGCTTATATTATAATAATAATAATAATAATAATAATAATAATAATAATAATAATAATAATAGCTAGACTATTAATTATTCATGGTTAACGTTAGACTAAACCCTAGTGGTATTGATACTAGGTTTTGTCGAGGGAAAATTATTTTGAGATAACGAAGCGTTGTTCGAGTACAGAGTCACCACCTTTTAGGTGAGTGCATAGTTACTTTCATCTTACACATAGATATGAAGTATTTTATATAAATTATGTGTTGTGTGTGCATATTATCTATATACTTGCTATCTATGTTGGATGAACGATTTGATACATGTTTTAAATGATTTAAACTGTATATGTATTTTATATCCACAAAATGTTTTGGGAAAAACATGGGTAGATGTAATAGTTGTTGTGTGACCAAATAAAATAATGAGAGGCCTCATTATAGATGTTATTGATGATCCAGTCATTTAGCGGAGTATAGATGACGACCATGGACTATTCTAGACAGTCCAGTGGAACGCTAGCAGGCTCGCAACCTGTAGGTGTTTATTTGAACTGTGTGTTTACAAGCAGTACTCCATCCCCTACATGGTTGCCTTATTTGACATGAATTGCTGAGGAATCCCCGAAGCATGTGTTGTCACCCCGATGAAAGTCCTTAGACTAGGTCCCTTGTGTTAGATGTTTTAGGGACGTAAAGTGAGGATAACGGGAACGGTTAATCGGGTTTGTTTGGTTTGATAAAGTTAATGAACTTATTTATTGTT
This sequence comes from Lactuca serriola, assembly GCF_051521515.1. Lineage (NCBI taxonomy): Eukaryota > Viridiplantae > Streptophyta > Magnoliopsida > Asterales > Asteraceae > Lactuca > Lactuca serriola. Next base: position 357,246,971 of record NC_136411.1, read on the forward strand.
GGTTGAAAACCCTATGTGCTCACCAGACTCCCAAGCCTGACCTACTCAGTTTCTTGCATTACAGGTAGTGACGAATGAGCATAGATGCTTGGATGAGAGATAAGGGATTATATGCCTATAAATACGAAGTAATGTAGTAAGGCTTATGTTGTACTGTTTATGCTTTTGATCTGTATCGAACATGACATCCCGAGTCTTATAATGAAATACATTTCTTTGGAAATGATTTTGATAAATCTTTATCATATTTTGTTTTGGGACAAAATTCCGCAACACTTTTACTTAAAATGTTACTCTGATTTTCAAACAAGCATAAACAAATCGGTCTTTTCTGGTCGTGAAAATGGGGATGTCACAGTTGGTATCAGAGCTTAAGCGAACTAGGAATTTATAGGATTTCTAGACTTAAACTTAGAATGCTAAGCGATGATTGTGAGATGTGAGCACTAGCTTATTTTAGGAATTGTGCCTAAAATGCCTTTATGTACTAAATGCTTTGTGCCTGATATACTGTTATCTAAATTCACCTTATTCGGTGTATAGATCAAGATGGGAAGAACCTGCAGTGGAGCCGGGAATGCAAATGCAAATAGAAACCAACCTCCAGTGATTGAGCTAATACCAGTTGTGGTAGCCGCTCCTAAGCCAATGACGATGGCCGGAGTGCAGGCGATGATCCAGATGATGTTGGATCGTCAAATGGAGGAAACTACCATACCAATCGAACAACCCGAGTTGAACGAAGGGCAGTCTGAGGAGGGAAACTACAGCAGGACCATTGGTCAAACTTATCCGTCGGTGATTAGGAGGAACAATCAAGACGATGGAGTCGAGGAGAATGGATGCAAGTACAAAGATTTTCTGACTTGCAAGCCATCAACCTTCATCGGGAAGGAAGATCCAATCGGAGTTATGGATTGGATCTCGGAGATGGAGTTAGCTTTCATGACGTGTGGTTGCAGAGGCAAGTTACAAACCACCTTTACAGTACGCCAGTTCCGAGGAGGCGTTGTGCATTGGTGGAATACCCTAGGGAAGACTTTAAGCCCCAACGAGCCCCTGCAGCTGACATGGGCAGAGTTCTTAGTGCAGTTCAAGCGAAAGTACTTCTCAGCTCAAAACTTGCTCGAGCTAGAGAACCAGTTCCTGACCCTAAAGAAGAGAAGAATGTCAATAGATGAATACACGAACAACTTCACGGAGAAGATGGAGTTTGCCTTGCGTCTTGTGCCGGATGAATTTACGAATATCGACAAGTACGCGAAGGGACTTCCATGGGAATATGCAGTGCCAGTACGTCACACACATACTCTAGAGGCAGTTATCTAGGCTGCCAAGTCTGTGGAGGATATGATTAAGGGAAGAGCTGCTAGCAAGATTGAGGTTGGCGAGAAAAGGAAATTTGAAGGGTTTGCTAAGCCCAATAATAAGAATAGCAAGTTTGGTTCGAAGAAGTTTGGGGGAGGAGGAAATGAATCGAAATGGTGCGAGAAGTGCAAGAAGAAGCACTCGGGAAAATGAAGCGAGGAAGTAACCTGATACAAGTGTGGGAAAACGTACCACCAAAGCCGGAGGTCCTCAGTCTACGCAGGGTGTAGCCTCGGACGCGGTGCGTTCCTCTTGAGGCGTGTCGCTTCGCTGATGTTGCACTGTGGCATGCTCCGGAACCGCACAACCGAAGACCGCTGGGCGTAACCTTCTCTGACTCGGGGCGTACTCGTATGCAGGGTGTTCGATGCGATTGTTGGGCGTCCGAGCTACAAGATCCGAAGGTCAGTCCGTGATCAGCAAGCAACGGCTGAGATGCGGCCACGTCATCACCTCGCAGATTCGCAATTTCACACTCCGACTTCAAAAATTCATAACTTTCGCATACGAGCTCCATTTTTTACGTTCTTTATATCCACTCGTAGGCGGGAACGTAATCTACAACTTTCATTTAGACTCTGTTGGCTAATTATTAGTTTATTTTAAAATTTATATTTTTAATAGGCCGGGACAGGATTGGTCCGTTAAACATTCATAACTTCTTCATCCAACGTCCGTTTTCGTCCATCTTTTTGTCGTTACGCTACTATTAACGAGATCTTCGATTCTTATTTAGTTTGTGTTGGCTAAAAACCCGTCGATCTAATATTCAAACTTTGGGCTGTATACCGCTAAGCTGAAACTTCGAAAAATCATAACTACCTCATACGAAGTCAGATTTGGGTGTTCTTTTCATGGACGCTCTCGTTTAACGTATTCTACGACTTTTGTTTAGATCACTAAGGCTAAAATTCGCTCTATTAGAAATTCACTATTTACGTTCCCCGGTATCGTGTCGGTTTCGTCGCGAAACTTCGACAGGCCATAAGTTCTTTGTTATAACTCGGATTTCGGCTTTCTTTATATCCCCAGAATCCTTGTTTCGACCACTACAACTTTTTGTAAAGATATCAGGCTTATCTTACACTTTAATTTTGACGCTTATTTTTATTCTTTATTTAATATACTTTTATAATTAAGTTACAAGCACACAAATACACATAATTCACATAGTGTTCAAATATTTCATCGTTATTACTTCAAAAGAGTTACAATAGTTGACCTATACTATTACATCGTCTAAAATGCTTAGCCCTGAAACTCAGGTGTTACAATTCTATCCCCCTTAGGATGATTCCGTCTCGGATCATGCATCGACAAACAGATATGGGTAGCGACTCATCATGTCACTTTCTGTTTCTCAAGTGAGATTCGGCCCATTCGAATATTTCCATCGGACTAGCACTAAGTTGACCATCTTGCGTCGTAGCTTCTTAGTCTTACGGTCAACAATTGCCTCAGACTCTTCGATCAGCCTCTTACTCTCATCCATTCTTAACTTTGAGATTGGAATTATGACGGGAACTTCTCCCGTGAACTTCCTCAAATAACACACATGGAAAGTATTATGGATACCATCCAGCTCTTCGGGCAATTCGAGCTTGTAAGCTTGGTTCCCGATCTTCTAAAGAACTTTGAACGGTCCAATAAACCTTGGACTCAGCTTTCCCCATTTTCTGAATCTTATAAGTCCCTTCCACGGTGAGACTTTCAGCAAAACCGAATCTCCAACTTTGAAGGTCATCGGTCATCTTCTCTTGTCAGCATAGCTCTTCTGACGATCCTGAACTGCTAACATCCTTTCCCTGATCACCTTCAGCTTCTCAGCAGTCTCATGGACTATCTCGGGGACCATAAACTGCTTCTCCCTAGCCTCAAGCCAACAAGACGGCATACGACACTTCTGTCCATACAACGCTTGATAGGGTGCCATCTTGATGCTCGAGTGGAAACTGTTGTTGTAGGAAAATTCTGCCATAGGTAAGTGCTCGTCCTAGTTACCTTGGAATTCCAGGGTACATGCTCTCATCATATCTTCCATTGTTTGAATCGTTCTTTCGCTCTGTCCATTAGTCTGCGGATAGTAAGTTGTACTCAAACACAACTTCGTACCCAATTCCTCTTGTAGAGTTCTCCAGAACCTTGATGTGAAACGGCTATCACGATCCGATACAATCGTAACACGAACACCGAGAAGTCTTACAATTTTGTTCACATAAGCATTTATGAGCTTATCCATAGACCACTTCTCTTTGGCTGCTATGAAGTGTGTACTCTTTGTGAAACGATCCACGACTATCCAAATCATGTCGTGACCGTTCTTCGTCCTGGGTAGTTTAGTCACAAAATCCATGGTGATGTCTTCCCATTTACCCTTAGGTACAGGTAAAGGTTCTAAACTCCCATACGGTTTCTGATGTTCTTCCTTAGCTTTTGCACATGTCACACAGTCAGCCACATACATCGCAACATCGAGCTTCATCGTTGGCCACCAGTAGTAGGGTTTTAGGTCCCTATAAACATTTTAGTGCTACCGGGATGGATCGACTAGATGGTCTTGTGCGCTTCTTGCATCAGAAGGTCTCTTATTCCTCCCGTCTTAGGTACCCAAATCCGATCTTGGAATACCTTCAGTCCTTGACTATTCGTACCAAACACCAACGTTTTTCCTAAACGTTCTTCTTTTCGGTCATCCTTCTATGAAGCTTCTTCTTGAGCTTTCCTGATGCTTTCCACAATCATTGAGACGACTTCAATTCTCAACACTCTTGGATTTTTCCTTTCCAGATTGACTTTCCGACTGAGAGCATCGGCGACAACGTTTGCTATACCTGGGTGGTAAAGTATCTCACAGTCGTAGTCGTTGAGTAACTCTAGCCAGCGTCGTTGTCTCATGTTCAATTCCTTCTGATTAAAGAGATACTGGAGACTCTTATGATCAATGAAAAGTTTGCATTTTGTGCCATAGAGGTAATGCCTCCATATCATTAGAGCAAACACTACCGCTGCCAACTCCAAATCGTGAGTGGGGTAGTTCTTTTCGTGCTCTTTCAATTGTCGAGATGCGTATGCTATCACCTTTTCTCTTTGGGTCAGAACGCAACCCAACTCGACTCCCGACGCATCGCTGTATATTGAGAAGTCTTCAAATCTATCGGGTAGAGAAAGAATCGGTGCTTCGTATAACCTTTCTTTAGCTTCTCGAATGCCTCTTCGTGTTTCTCACTCCACGTATATGCAGCTCCTTTGTGGGTCAAAGCTGTTAATGGAGAAACTATCGAAGAAAAGCCTTGGATAAATCGTCGGTAATATCCGGCTAATCCTAGAAAACTTCGAATCTCTGTGGGACTCTATAGACGTTCCCACTTCATCACAACTTCGATTTTTTCTAGTCCAACCATTATTCCCTCCTGGTGAACCACATGACCCAAGAATTGGACCTCTCGGATCCAAAAACCACACTTGGAGAACTTCACATACAACTTCTCCTTCTTCAATACTTCCAACACCTCTCACAGATGCTTGCCATGATCCCCTTGGCCTTTTGAGTTGATCAGAATGTCGTCGATGAACACTATCACAGATTTATCGAGGAATGGTTTACAAACCCTGTTCATCAAATCCATGAATGTTGCTGGAGCATTGGTTAGTCCAAACAACATAACCAAAAACTCATATTGTCCATATCTAGTTCTGAACACAATTTTCTCGATATCATGCTTTCTCACTTTTAGCTGATGATATCCTGACCTAAGATCGATATTTGAGAAATAGCTCGAACCTTGCAGCTGATCGAATAGGTCATCAATCCTTGACAAAGGGTACTTGTTCTTTACCGTTGCCTTCTTCAACTCTCTGTAGTCTATACACATTCGCATGATTTCGTCCTTTTTCACGAATAGCACCGGAGCTCCCCAGGGTGACGAACTAGGTCTAATGAAATCGTTGTCCAACAACTCCTGAAGTTGCGTCATAAGCTCCTTCATCTCTATCAGTGCTAATCGGTAAGGTGCCTTTGCTATTGGTGTCGTTCCTGGTGACAAGTCTATACAAAACTCTACTTGTCTATCAGTCGGTAACCCATGAAGATCTTCGAGAAAGACTTTTGGATAGTCACACACCACCAGTATACTCTGTACCTCCTTCCTTTTTTTCTTTGCATCGATCACGAATGCCAGATATGATGCACATCCCTTGGACAAACATTTTATGGCTTTCATCAGGTAGATGATTCCAGAATTTAATCGACGTTTGTCCCCATACACAATGAACGACTCTTTTCCAGGTGGGTTTACCCTTACTATCTTCTTTCGGCAAAGAATCTCAGCATCATTGGCGCTAAGCCAATTCATTCCCAAAACGATGTCGAAACCGTTTAACTCTATGTGTCGCATCATTGGCAAAATGTTCCAGATTTCTCACTCCTTTCTTCATTCTTTCTCTCACTACTTTCTCTCTCTAGGGTTTGTAACCCCCCCTAAAGCCTAGGTGAACCCGTAGCACCCGAAGGAAGCCCCGAGAAAAAGGGGTCTTTCGGTTTAGAAAAGCTGCTCCAAGAAAAGTCAGGTTTTCTATAAAACCCGCTGTAAGTGAGCTACGCCTAAACAATTTTTAATATAGCTTCTAATTAATTATAGTAACATTATTAGGACGTTAAAACAATTATTTGGGCTATTATTATGATTTATATAGAGTGTTTTTTAACTCTTATATAATAATAATAATAGCTAGACTATTAATTATTCATGGTTAATGTTAGACTAAACCCTAGTGGTATTGATACTAGGTTTTGTTGATGGAAATTATTTTGAGATAATGAAGCATTGTTCGAGTACAGAGTCACCACCTTTCAGGTGAGTGCATAGTTACTTTCATCTTACACATAGATATGAAGTATTTTATATAAATTATGTGTTGTGTGTGCATGTTATCTGTATACTTGCTATCTATGTTGGATGAACGATTTGATACATGTTTTAAATGATTTAAACTGTATATGTATTTTATATCTACAAAATGTTTTGGGTAAAACATGGGTAGATGTAATAGTTGCTGTGTGACCAAATAAAATAATGAGAGGCCTCATTATAGATGTTATTGAAGATCCAGTCATTTAGCGGAGTATAGATGACGACCATGGACTATTCTAGACAGTCCAGTGGAACGCTAGCAGGCTCGCAACCTGTAGTGTTTATTTGAACTGTGTGTTTACAAGCAGTACTCCATCCCCTACATGGTTGCCTTATTTGACATGAATTGTTGAGGAATCCCCGAAGCATGTGTTGTCACCCCGATGAAAGTCCTTAGACTAGGTCCCTTGTGTTAGATGTTTTAGGGACGTATAGTGAGGATAACGGGAACGGGTAATCGGGTTTGTTTGGTTTGATGAAGTTAATAAACTTATTTATTGTTGGTTGAAAAACCTATGTGCTCACCAGGCTCCCAAGCCTGACCCACTCAGTTTCTTGCATTACAGGTAGTGACGCATGAGCATAGATGCTTGGATGAGAGATAAGGGATTATATGCCTGTAAATACGAAGTAATGTAGTAAGGCTTATGTTGTACTGTTTATGCTTTTGATCTATATCGAACATGACATCCCGAGTCTTATAATGAAATACATTTCTTTGGAAATGATTTTGATAAATCTTTATCATATTTTGTTTTGGGACGAAATTCCGCAACACTTTTACTTAAAATGTTACTCTGATTTTCAAACAAGCATAAACAAAATCGGTCTTTTCTGGTCGTGAAAATGGGGATGTGACAAAATGTAACACACATGAGTGGCTTGCATGGTTAAAACAAACGACTCTAACTTTTTTTATTTTCTTTTGACGTTTATCTCGAGGAAGTTATATTGTTTGTGAACCTTAACTCCTATGTTAGGTGTTGGATCGTAATAATGACATTTAAACAAAACAGTGATTTTAATTGGGTAACCAGTGTACTCGACTTCTAAAATTTCCTCTACCTTACTGTAACATCCCGTTATTTTCAGTATAATACAAGTCAACTCAAATCAATTCCTGTTAAATAAAAGTCAAGCTTCTCGTTTTAATCTATCTTATATTAAGTATATTTGGTTTAAAAACCTTTAATTCAAAAGAGTTGTGTGTTTAAGAAGGAAAACTTTTAGAACCGAGAACCCTCGCATCTTTTTCTTCTCTCTTTCCTTCGGACCGCATACACACTTCGGGCCGCAAACGGTTCGCGACCGTGAACCCTTCTCGGCTGTGAACCCTTGCAAACCGACTTCGGACCGTGAACCCGAAGATCATATCTCCTTGGGATGTGTTTACTGCCGAAGATTGCTAGGTATATATATACTAATGTGACTGAATTTTCACTCATTCTACACACTCCAACCTCAAACTCAACTATTCTCTCTCAATTAGCAAGGGCCGAAAACCTCCTCTCTCCTCAAGAACATCAAGTATTCTTCATCTTTATCAAACAATCACCTTCTAATCTTCATATTCTTGGGTAAAAATACTTGAATATTCAAGTGTTCTTCAAATTCATCAAGAGTATCAACCAGAAACCCAAGAACTACCTCATTATTGGGTCGTGAACTTAAGAACATCAAGTGTTCTTTGGCCGTGAACACCTCTTCTGGCCGTGAACTCTTTGCAGCCTCCATATTAGCTTCTAAACACTCCTATTTGTAAGTTATACTTACAAATTAGTCCAATTTCCAATCATTTGTATGATTATATTCACTAATTGGTTGCATGTATACTATACAAATTGCTATATAGAACTTGTTTTACTACGGGATTTCACTTGTGGAAGTAATATCCTAAATCAAATCTTAAATCAAATCACTCGCGAAAGGTGAGTTCATACCCCTACATTTTATGATTTTTAACTATTTTAGGGGGGGGGGGGGGGGAGGAATACAAGCGAAACACAATAAAATTGTGTTAATAGCTCAAAAGAATTTTAAATGTTTTTGTATATTTTAAATTGTTATAGTTGTCAAAATTACATATTTATATCTGTGGAAATTATATAATTTGGATTCAGAAGACTTAGAATATGTAATTTAACCCCATTTCCCATTCCTTGTTTGGTTGTGGGCTTGGGGTAAAGTTATTTAATTGAAGATCTAATTAATCATAATTATATAAATAGTACATTTATATAAATATAAAATGGTTTTCAAACTGTTTGATAATATATGGGTACAACCAGAGAGTTTCATTGAATAACAGTACTACAGATTCTTATAATAAAACAAACAGCTAAACTATAATAGGTATTGTTTAAAGGACTCATTCATTGGTTTAAAGTTTCAACGTACATAATAGGAAAACAAAAATAGTGCATAACAGAAAACAAACAGAGTATATGATGAAAAACAAGCAGAGAACATTATCAAAAAACAAAAAAAATTACTTAGAAATAAACATATAAAGATATATTTTTATAGTTTATGAAACTTACTTTCAGTGTAGTTATTACAATGTAACTTTTCATTATTCTACATGTAATCATCAATATAGCACTTGTTAGACATGCTTCAAGTACATATTTAAGTATAAAAAAAGTCTTGTGAATTATAAACAGAGTCTTCTTGAGAGAGAGTGTGACATTTACGTATAGATCTATACGGGACTGACAATCCCGCACCAGATCTGCTTGCAACAGCTAGGTCAACAGACCTGTGGTGACAACTGTCGTGTCAAAAGTCGTACCATATTTTGACGCCTGAAGAACGTCGTGTTTCAGGCGATCCTAGGTCATCAAACATGGTTATGATAACTCACAATTTGGTATTGAAAAAAAATGATTATTCTATAAATAAGTAACACTTCACATAGTTTTATTTAATTCTAAAACTATAATATAGTATCATACAAGTATAAACATAGATTCTCATTTCAATACAGAGAAAACATACTTTTCATGGTTTTTGTGAGAACTAAACTACATTTTTCAAACTCATAGTACAGAAAGTATCACACATTCTGTTTATAGAATAACATAGCAAAAAATATAGGATTTTCTGGGAAAACATGTTAAATTTATCAATCAACAAGAAAGCAGATTTCTGTTGCAAATATACTTATGAACTCACCAACTTAATTGTTGACACCTTTTCAAAATCTACTTGTATTCTCAGGGAAACAGTAATACATGTACAACCATAGCTTTTGGGAAGACAGAGATCTATAAACTCATGTCTTTTAAACTTGTACTTTTGAGTTCACATACATTATGTTTTGAAAACAGTTGAAAAACTTATAAATTTTTAAATACGATGGTCTTTATTGTACTTTGATTACTATTATGCATTGTTGTGATACTATACATGAAGTCCTCCACCCTAAATGTTTCCGCCGTTCTGGTTTGTGGCTGTGACACTTATCGTAATAATCACCTCCTTGGCTACTAATACACAATCCGCTATTGGTAGTTGATTTGTTCAGACCATAATCTTATGTGTGAAACTTGTAACCATTGACAAAGTATACACAATATAATTTCACTTTCTTAAATGACATTTTGGAAAGGTCAGATATATACTTGTTGTTTATCCGGATCTTATGTGCCTATATGAAAAATGGTAAAACACTTAATTAGAGTTAATTATAAGCATAACAAAAAATAATAAGATTAAAAAAAATACAAAAATAACACCCACATAGTTTTGAAACCATACATCAAAGTTCTTCTCAACTTCGGCTGCAAGCTCATGTTCATCCATATCCCCAATAAGTTCGATCATATCTTCTTCAAATATTTTGTATCACCATTTGAATAACATTTTTAAAGCTACTATGATGTAATAAACAAAATCATGCATGCAATGTTAATTTAGAGCAATTACACAACAAATGATTATTATAATTTAAAGTGATGCATGTTACATACCTAGTGTAATGCTTGATCTTATCTTCGTTAAGGAGTATGTAAGTTTAGGCAGCATACACTTCCTCATCAGACATCATTCTATTCTTGAATCTTCCATAAGGACACCCAAGATATGAAAATATATCTAACATTTTGTTGTTAGCATTCAGTTTCTCATCTCCTCCTCCATCATCATTTCGAGGCAACTTTTTATTACGTGTGGGGACACCAGTCTCAAAATAATGAGAGCAAAATATTGATGCTTCATGTAGTAAGTACGCGTTAACAACGGACCCTTCCACTCGAGCTTTATTTTTCACATATTTTTTCAACTGATTTATATATCTATAGTGAAGATTATTTAAATTAGCTTACAAAAATAGCAACATATATACATTGTGATGTACCATACTAACCTTTCAAATGGATACATCCACCGATATTAGACGAGACCGACTATCTTCGCTTCGTTTGGTAAATGTACTGGTAAATGATCCAAGGAATTAAAAATACCAGGGACAAAGATGGTCTCTAATTTACATAGAATTATTAGGATCTCGGTTTCAATCCTTTCCATGTCTTTTGTTGTGATTGATGTTGCTATTAATGTTTTGAAGAAAATACTCAATTATGTTAATGCTTCCCACACATATTTTGGTAACATCTCAAGAAATGCAATTAGTATCAATCTTTGCATAAAAAATGACAATCGTGGCTTTTCATTCCAAACAGTCTACACCCTGTTAAATCAACACACCTCCTCAAATTAGAAACATAACCATCGGGGAAATGAAATTTCACCACCCATTAGCATATGGATTTCTTTTTATTCTTGTCCAGAGCGTAGTACGCTCTTTCATTATCATCGACTCCTTTTCTCTTCCTATGATAGAGCTTCAGATCTCTTCTGGCTGCTACATTGTCCTTCGTCATCCCTTTGACATCCATTACAGTGTAAAAAAAGTTTTCAAATACCCTTTTCACAATATGCATAACATCAAAATTATGTCTAATAAGGTTTGTTTTCCAAAATGGTAAATCCCGAATATGCTTTTCTTTTTCCAACCATGATCGCCACATCTTTTTTTTTAATCATCAGCATTTAGTTCAGTCACTTTTACCAAACCTAATTGTTCAATCTCCCTTAAAGTTTTTCACCATTCTTACTTGGAGGAGGACCTTTTGTTACTTCACTATTCTTCTTGAACTTATTTTTTATCATTTCTATATGGGTGATTTACCTGTAGAAATCTTCTATGGCAGTCAAACCATGACATCTTATTACAATTCTTTAGTTTGAATGCGTGCCTATGTTTCCCACAATGTAGACATGCTAGCTTACCTACTGTAGACCATCCGAACAACATTGCATATGCTGGAAAAGCTCTTAGTGTCCACATCAAAGCTGCTCTTAAATGGAAAATTTGTTTCAAAGATATATCATATGTTACTACGCCTTCTTCCCATAACTGCTCCAACTCCACAACAACTGGTTGCAAAAATACATCTATTTTATGATTAGGGTTTGACGGTCCTAGCATAAGTGCGGTCAAAAACATGTAAGTCTGTTTCATGCACATAGAAGGTGGAAAATTATAAGGTGTTATAATAATAAGCCAAGACGAATATTGTTTTCAAAATGCTTTATGTGGTGCAAGCCCATATGTACTTAGGCCTAATCTTACATTTCGTACTCTGCTGCAAATGAAGGATGACATTTGTCAAAGTGCTTCCAAGCTTCTGAATCGGATAGATGACACATTACTCCATCATCATGTCCATCATTCTTCGAGTTCCATCTTATGGAAGCCGTTGTGGCTTGTGAAGCATACAATATCTTCAATCTTGGAGTCAAAGGAAAGTAATGCATTTTCTTAAAGGATATACGAGAACATCAGGCCAATTTTTTTTGACCGTTTGTACCTATCTGCATTGCAGAATTTGCACTGATAAAAATATTTGTCTTCCCTCCAATATATCATACATCTATACCTACAACAGTCAAACATCTCCATAGGCAAACCTAGTGCTTGTGTTAAGTTTTTGCTCTCGTATAAACTACCTACCATATTATTCTCCTCCGGTAACACATCATTTATCAACTTGCATATAGCATCTTAACTTTTCTCAGGTATGCGATACTATGATTTTCTATTCAATAATCTTGCTACAGCACATAGTTATCTTACTTTTTTACATCCAGGCCACAATTCTTTATCGGTTGTGTCTAGCATATAAAATAATTTTTTATCTAGTGCATTTGGCTCCTCTTCAGGATTACTATTATTTAAATTAGGAGCCATTGCATCTATGACCATTTTTCTATAAGAACATACACCTTCACTATAATTTGTGCTTGAATCATCCACCCCTAAAAACGTATTGTCATCATCAATTGATGTTTTGCCATGTTTATCCCCAAACCAATATTCCTCAACAAAACCAAACTTGTACAAATGATGCTTAATAGTATCAACTTCTCTATATGGTATGCTATGATATTTGATGCATGGGCATTTGATTTTATCTTTTTCCATGAACCTATGTTGAATGGTAGCAAAATCTACAAAATTTTTCATTCCTTGTACGAAAACAAGTGATACACAGCTACAATTATCTTTTCTTTCATACATCCACTTTCTACTTGGATTGTTCATTGTCTTAAATCTGTAAAGTATAAATTTTAATAACACAATATTGTATGTTCATTAATGTTGATTTGAATTCATATATGACATTTGAAGTAAATATATAGTTACCATACAAACATTAAAAAGGTACCTTAACAACGACTCGTTTCACAAAGCTAATGACTGAATGTTGAAGCAATCTTCAAAGTTTTATAATTTGAATGGTTGAATAACTTTTATAATTAGATAATGGCTTTTAGTATTTGTAGAATGCTTTTGAGATCGACACTTGTATAACACATATTCAAACAAAGTGTGTATCGATTAGGGAACCTTCGACAACCCTTGATTTCGATGTGTTGGATGGATACTAGGTCAAATTATAGGGTTAATATTATTCAATACCAGGTTAAAACCCATGTAGTATACGGGTAATTATAAATTTAAATAACATTCATAATAAATATAGATATAGAGCTACTTAAAATATATATTTTATATACAGTATTTTCCTTAATAACGACTTGATTAAAAACTTATTTTTATTTCCATAGCAAAAATGGCGCCTTCACTTTAGAGAATGCAAATAGACCAATGTGCCCTTGAAATCAATCCAAATATGTGATTACTAAGGCTATTTCAGTCAAAACACATTATTTAAACATTATAACCTATTATAGGTTACAGTCGACTTTTGGTTAGTAAAATGAAGAAGACAAAAATCACACACATATATATATATATATATATATATATATATATATATATGTATGTATATATATATATATATATATAATAAAAATAATAATAATAATAATAATAATAATAATAATAATAATAATAATAATAATAATAATAATAATAAAATTAAAAGTATGTATTCCCATTACACCAAAATACAAATACAATATGCATCACTAATTGTGTGAATCAAACAACAGTCGTATATATAACTACTTGAAACTAATGTCAAACACCCTAGGAAACTTAACCAAACATGCATTGGTGATAGCTTATTTTATTTCCTTATTTTATTAGTTTATTTTTAGATTTTTAGATCTTTTTATCATTAATGCATTGTAATGTATTTATTTTTCTTTAGTATGGATCATACCGGGTGTTTGTTATGTTGCATGAGATATTTTTGTAGGTTTTTCGGTGCTTGTTGCGGTTGCGGGTTGATTGGAGACGGGCTTAATGGGCTCCCGAGGCATTATTGGGCTTGGCGAAATCAAAGAGGAAGAATTGGGCTTTGAAAGTTATTGGCTTGAATCATTTGGGCTTGTGAAGATGGATCATAAAATTCAAATTTTGGGCTTGGAGCATCCATTTGGTGGCTAAATGATGATTGGTGCATTTCAAATTACATGGATGAGGAGGGGGACCAAAGGAATCTTTGGTAGTGGAAGGGTGGAGTGGCTTGGTGGACCAATAACATTACTGCAACATTTGCACGGATGGAATTTTCGTCGCGCAGGTACCCGCGCAACTGCCCAGTTTGGGCATTTTGGTCATTTGGCTTGCCATAACCTTTGGGGATCAGATCTAGAGTCTCATTGACGATTTTCCACCATTGGAGACCTGCAAGAGGCGATTTTGGGAGCTAGAAACCATTTCCTTTCATCTTTCCAAATCTTAGGTAGTTTCTTTATGCAATTAGATTATTGTTCTTGTTACCTTGTTGCCATGAGTGGCTAATACTCTTATTTGGTTGACTTTGGATGAAAACCAATGAATGTTTGTGGGTTTTGAAGGATTTATGTTGATTATCAATTTATTCCATGTTTATGATTCTAGTTTGCAATTCTTATGCTTAATTGATGCTTTGATCATGAGCTTAGTATTTGATTGAGCAATGGTTGATTTATTTCATTGATTTTGCATTGGATCATTGAATTTATCTAGAGCAAAGGCTTTATGATGGTAGAAATCATCTCTAGCTTATGAATCATATCTCCTTTATGGATGTGTAAGCATTTGACATCCTCTAGGAATTGGGGATTCCTTCATTCTTAAGGCTAATTGATTTCTTGGGATTAATTGCTTCAATTGACCCTTGATCTTAATTAAGAAGGTGTGTTGTGGGCTTCCCCAACCTCCATACTACCTATGAGGAATCTTGGCATATCATGCTTCGTGATTGCTATAACCAATTTGGGATGAAGGATAAGCTTTGTATTAGATCCTAATGATAAACACACAAATGTTCATTGTGTTGAATTGCCTTAGTTAACCAATTATTTCCAACCTTTGAGCATCTCATCAACTTGCTTAATTGCAAGGTTTTTAGTTATTCAAACATTTTAGTTTTCAAGTAATCAAACCCCCCCCCCCCCTTTTAGTTTAATTGTAGTTAATTAGTTTAATTCACTAGTTCTATTGAATTGCATTGGTGATTGAATACAACCATTTCCCCGAGGATCGATACCCCTTTTTACCATTATATTACGTTTATTTAGCAATCAAATGGTGTAATTTGCTTGGTGGGCTTGACATCCCACCAAGATTTGGCCCCGTTGCCAGGGAAATTGGTTATTGTTATTTGATTGTTTATGCCTAGGTCTACAAGAACCGGTGAACTACTCTACCATCCGAAAATTGTAAAAGAAGCAAAAAGGTTGAAAAAGTTAGTCAAACAAGCAAATCAACAACAATTAGTTCAAGCTTCTTCCTCTTCTCCACTAATCAACGTTGAAGATCAAGTCCATACTTCAAGTGGTACCGACACTGAACCGAGTTCTCCAATTGTTGGTCATTCCTTTGAAGACATTCCGTTTGAAAACCACATAGCCATGAATCACACTCCACCTCACAATCCCAATCCAAACCCAATCAATCAAGATGCCAATACCCTACCCCATCAACCAAGACAACAACCACAAGAACCTCTCATTGATATGCCACCTTGGAATCAAGCCCCTCCTCAAAACCAACCCAATTATCAACCACCACCACAACTACAAAACCAACACTTCAACCAAAACAACCAACCTCAAAACAATGCTTTTCAAGTTCAACAAGTACATTAACCAAATCAACCCAATTACCAACACCCTCCAATGTACCAAAACCCAATGTACCCACAACAACAACCTCCTTACAACCAATTATTTCCAACCTTTGAGCATCTCATCAACTTGCTTAATTGCAAGGTTTTTAGTTATTCAAACATTTTAGTTTTCAAGTAATCAAAACCCCCCCCCCCTTTTAGTTTAATTGTAGTTAATTAGTTTAATTTCACTAGTTCTATTGAATTGCATTGGTGATTGAATACATCCCACCAAGTTTATTTAACAATACCCTAACTACCAACCTTATCCACCACCAATCTACAATCCCCTACAATACCCTTACCCACCTTATCATCAACCACCCAATTACTTGCAACAATATCCCAATAACCCCAATCCACCCAATCCTCCTCAAGAGTTGACACTTAGACAAATGATGGAAACGGATGTTACTCATACACCTCTTGCTATTGTTTATCCCGCAAACCGCCGAGGGATTGAATTGAAGTCAAGTTTCATCCATCAAGTTACCAAGTTCCATGGTTTGGATAGAGAAGACCCTTAAAATCATTTGAAGTCCTTTCATATGATATGTGTTAGCATGTTGCCCGAAAATGTGACATTGGATGATTTCAAGTTAACCGCATTCCCGCTCACCTTGGAAGACAAAGCTAGAGAGTGGTTATTCAACTTACCACCGGGATCTATTCACACATGGGGAGAGTTACTCAAGGCCTTCAATAGCAAATTCTATCCCACCTCCCGCATTTCTAGCCAACAAAGTGATATTTTGGGGATTTGTCAAGGGGAAAATGAAACATTTCATGATTTTTGGGAGCGCTTCAACAATTTGTGTACAAGTTGTCCTCAACACAATATACCCGAACAACTACTTCTTCAACAATTTTATGAGGGTATGAATGAAAAAGATCAGAGGATGATTGATGCTTCAAGTGGTGGTGACATCTTCAACAAAACCCCTCACGAAATCCGATTACTTTTTGGTACCATTTCTCAAAATTAAAGGAATTTTGGGACTCGAAATGACATGAAGAGAAATTCTACACAAGTGGTTTGTGAAGTTAGCAACACTCAACATTTGGAATCAAAGCTCTTGGATTTGACTAATGTGTTAAGTCAAATGGTGGTGGGAAGTGGTCAACAATTGATGGTATGTGGTATTTGTGCAATGACGGGCCATTATACGGATAAGTGCCCCACACTTGGAAGTGAACCGGAAGATGTGAATGCAATGGGCGGATATCAAGGTCAACCAAGACCCAAGGGATTTCAAAACAATTTCAACCCAAATTGGAGGAATAACCAAAACAAACCTTATCCACCAAAGCAAAATCCACCAAATCTTCTGATGAGACCCCAACATCCACAATACCAATCCCAAAAACCTCTATATCCACAAAATTCTTATAACCCTCCAAATTATCAACACCCTCCATAACAAGGCCAATCAAGTGGTACCCATCAAATGAGCCTTTAAGAACTTGTCACTTCTCTTGCTCAAAGTCAAACCCAATTTCAACAAGAAACCAAGAATACTTTCTCCAACATTTAAGCACAAATTGGAGACTTGGCAACCGCTCTCAACAAGATAGAACAAAAGGGTAAACTTCCATCACAAACCGAGAAGAACCCAAATGTGAGTGCCATCACCCTGCGTAGTGGGAAAACACTTGGAGAAAGTCAACCTAAAAGAGTTTCAAGAGAAGACAAAGATGAAGTGATCATTGTGGAACCTCCAAAAGTTGTAGTTCCTCCAAAGGAACCGGTTGTGCCAAATGTTGATAAACCCGATCCTTCCAACAAATCCATCAAACCATTGGTCATACCACCACCTTTTCCATCCCGTTTAGCTTCCTCAAAGAAACAAGAAGAAGAGAAAGAGTTTCTTGAGACTTTCCGCAAGGTTCAACTCAACATTTCACTATTGGATGCCATTAAGCAAATCCCACGTTACGCCAAATTTCTTAAGGATTTGTGCACCAACAAGAGAAAATTCAAGACAAATGAGAAGATTCAAGTCAATGCAAATGTATCCGTGGTCATCCAAAAGAAGCTTCCACCCAAATGCAAGGACCCGGGAATGTTTGCTATACCTTGTACCATTGGTGATTTACATGTTGAAAGTGCCATGCTAGATCTTGGAGTCTCAATCAATGTCATGCCATACTCGGTTTTTCAATCTCTCAATGTTGGACCTTTGGAAGAAACCGGAGTCATCATTCAATTAGCGGACAAGTCAAGGTATTTCCAAGAGGCATGTTGGAGGATGTACTCGTTCAAGTTAATCAACTAGTATTTCCTGCGGATTTCTATGTCATTGACCTTGAAGAAAAGACTCCTTCCAAGTCATCTATGATTCTCCTTGGAAGACCCTTCATGAATACCGCTCACACGATTATTGATGTCCACAATCGGAAGATCACTATGGATTTTGATGGAGAGACCATTCACTTCAACATCTTCGAAGCAATGAGATATCCTAGCAATATATCTCCATTGTATCGAGTTGATGTGATTGAGCCAATCACCCAACAATTATTCGAGTTATCAAATGGAGATCTTTTGAAGATGGTGCTTAACATGAGTCTTGAAGGTGAAAGTTTGAAGAATACCTTGGATATGTATACATTGGATTCCGAAGTCGAAAATATTGTGAAGGCCTTAGAAATTACTAATTCCACAAAGAAGGATGTTTCTCAAGTTGCCTTATCTCACTCTCCAATCAAGATGCCGCCTTCCATAATCCAACCACCCAAACTTGAATTGAAAGCTTTACCTAGCCATTTGAAATATGCTTATTTAGGTCAAGATGGGACTTTACCGGTAATTATCTCTTCTCAATTGAAAGACTTTGAAGAAAACCAATTAATTGAAGTCTTGAAAGAGCATAAAGAGGCCATGGGGTGGACCATAGCGGACATCAAAGGGATAAGTCCTAATGTATGCACTCACAAGATACTCATGGAAGATGATTGCAAGCCTAGGAGGGAAGCCCAAAGACGATTAAACCCTCCCATGATGGAAGTTGTCAAAAAGGAGATAATCAAGCTACTTGATGCGGATATGATTTACCCAATTTCTGACTCCAAATGGGTTAGTCCGGTGCAAGTGGTTCCCAAGAAAAAGGGAATCACGGTTGTTGAGAACAACAAAGGCGTCATGGTACCCACTCGAGTTCAAAATGGATGGAGGGTATGCATTGATTATAGAAAGTTGAATTCAAGCACGCGGAAAGATCACTTCCCTCTTCCTTTCATTGATCAAATGCTCGAGCGATTGGCGGGCAAATCGCATTATTGTTGCCTTGATGGATACTCGGGTTTTCACCAAATACCCGTTGCCCCCGAAGATCAAGACAAAACGACTTTTACATGCCCCTTTGGCACATTTGCTTACAAGCGGATGCCATTTGGATTATGCAATGCTCCCACCACATTCCAAAGATGCATGGTGAGTATCTTCTCCGAGTATGTTGACAATATAATCGAAGTGTTCATGGATGATTTCATCGTGTATGGCAATTCGTTTGATGAATGTTTGGGTAACCTTAAGAAGATTTTGAAAAGGTGCATAGAGAAAAAGTTGGTGTTAAACTTTGAGAAATGTCACTTCATGGTTAATCAATGAATCATTTTGGGACACATCGTCTCCAAAAAGGGCATTGAAGTTGATAAAGCCAAAATTGATGTCATCCAAACCCTTCCTTACCCAACATGTGTTAGAGAAGTGAGATCTTTCTTGGGCCATGCGGGATTCAATAAAAGATTCATCAAAGATTTCTCCATGATTACGCGACCAATGTGCCTTCTTCTTCAAAAAGATATCGATTTTGACTTCAATGTTGCATGCCAAGAAGCCTTTGACAAACTTAAAGACTTGCTCACTTCCGCACCAATAATCCAACCTCCAAATTGGGAGCTTCCATTTGAAATAATGTGTGACGCAAGCAATTTTGCTATTGGAGCGGTCTTAGGTCAAAAAGAGGGCAAAGCATCACATGTCATCTACTATGCTTCTAAAACATTGGATAATGCTCAAGCCAACTATTCCACCACCGAAAAGGAACTTTTAGCCATTGTATTTGCCTTGGAAAAATTCCGGCAATACCTTCTTGGGACAAAAGTAATTGTATATTCCGACCATGCTGCATTAAAGTATCTCATGACCAAGAAAGATGCCAAACCACGGTTGATTCGTTGGATTCTTCTTTTACAAGAATTCGATCTTGAGATAAAGGATAAAAGTGGTGCCGAAAACCTAGTTGCGGATCACTTAAGTCGGTTGAATGTTGGCGATTCTTCTTCTCCTATCCTTGATGAATTCCCGGATAAGCACCTCTTCCATATCTCAAATTCCATTCCATGGTATGCAAATATTGTGAATTACTTGGTTACTAAAGAAATTCCTCACGCCTTTACCAAGCACCAAAAGGCCAAGTTGAAGAGTGATTCCAAATACTACGTATGGGACGACCCTTATCTTTGGAAACATTGTCCGAATCAACTAATACGGAGGTGTGTTCATCAAAATGAGGTCGAGTCAATTTTGAAGTTTTGCCATGAATATGCATGTGGAGGACATTTTGGTCAAAACAAAACCATGCGAAAGGCGCTTGAATGCGGACTCTATTGGCCAACAATGTCAAGAGATACCTATCTATTTTGCAAGAGTTGTGATAGATGTCAAAGAACGGGTACCATATCCATGAGACATGAGATGATTCAAAACCCTATCCTTATTTGTGAAATCTTTGATGTGTGGGGAATCGACTTCATGGGTCCCTTCCCCGTTTCGTTTGGTTATACTTATATACTCTTGGCAGTTGATTACGTTTCAAAGTGGGTTGAAGCAAAGGCTACACGGCATGATGATTAAAAAACTGTAATTGACTTCTTGAAGTCAAACATTTTCGCAAGATATGGTGTACCGAGAGCCGTGGTGAGTGATAGGGGCACTCATTTTTGCAATAAAATGATGGAAGCAATGACAAAGAGATATGGTGTCACACACCGGATATCAACCGCTTATCATCCACAAACAAATGGCCAAGCCGAAGTGTCAAACAGAGAAGTCAAATAAATTCTTGAAAAGACCGTCAACATTACCCGAAAAGATTGGAGCTTAAAGTTAGAAGATGCTTTATAGGCATACCGAACCGCCTACAAAACTCCAATTGGTATGTCTCCATTCCGCCTTGTCTATGGAAAATCTTGTCATTTACCGGTGGAATTGGAACACAAGGCATATTGGGCGGTTAAAAAGTGCAATTTAAATCTTGAAGAAAGTGGAAAGCACCGAAAAATGCAATTTCAAGAAATCGAAGAGTTGAGAAACGAGTCTTACGAAAACGCAAGCATCTACAAAGATAAGACAAAAGCGTTTCATGACAAGCACATCACTCGAAAGAACTTTATTCCAGGTCAAAAAGTTCTTGTTTATCATTCACGCTTAAAGCTATTCCCGGGAAAGTTGCGATCTCGATGACACGGACCTTTTATTGTTATAAAAGTGTTTGATCATGGTGCGGTTGAAATTAAGAGTTTGGAAACAAATCAAATATTCAAAGTGAATGGACACCGCTTGAAACCATTTTATGAAGGCTTTGATACGGGAGAATTCGACAACATAACATTGGAAATCCCAAACTACGAAAGTTGATGGACGCGGGACTATGTCTTGGCAAAGACGTTAAATAAATGCAATGTAAATAAATAATGTCCATTTGAAGTTTTGGGTGTTTCTACACTTGAAGTTGGCATAAAAATAAGCATATAGAAGCATTCCAGTGATTTTGGTGAAGTTTGAAAATTTCCAAAAATTTGACTTTTGCGCGGGTGCCCGCGCAGTCTTTGCGCAACCAGACCTAGCCGCGTAGATCCCGAGTTCCAATTTTCACCAACATGGGGTGCAAACAGATTGTTGCGCATGGCCGATCTCCACCCTCGCAGATCCTTTGCGCGGCTAAGACCAAATTTTCACTCCTCGTTGCGCGGCCAACCAATCTTACACTACCCACCCATTTCTTCAAACCAACCCCATAACCCACCCGCTAACCCGCTCCAATCCGCTAATCAACCCGGTATCCGACCCATTTTTCAACCCACCCTTATAACCCCCTTAACCCATCGGACCCCATCCCCCTTCCTTGCCTCTCCCGTCTTAGACGCACATCGCTATTTTTCCGCCGAGCTCCGCAACCGATCCCGACAAAACGCGGGCGTCCAACTCTCCTGCCGTCGCCACCGGTCCGCCAGCCGCTGTCTCTCGCCTCCGATCAGCACCTCCACCCAGCGTGCCCCTCCAGCCATAATCTCCCTAATCGCATCCACATTTCGTCGCCGGAAAAGCGACGACTCGCCGCTGCCGCGTCCCCGCAGATCCATTCGCCGACGCTTCACCGCCACCACCTTCCCCACCTTATTCCGACCAAACCCCTGCCATTTAATCGCCGGTAAACTGCTCGGAGCGCCGACCCCCACCCTCGACGGAAAATCGAAAACACACCCATTCCACCACCACATTTCCTCAAATTTCAATTTTTCTTGGGGCATTCTTTACCAAACACTCCGCCACACACCGATCTACTCTTAATTTGGGAAAATCTTATCGCCGGAAAACCAAGCTCCGCCACCGGCCGCCGTCCGCCGTCGCCACCGGCCGCCACCACCAATTTTGACCAAAAATTTCAAAATTTTTGTTTCTCACTGGAGATTCAAAAGACTTAATTTGTGGGCCAAAAGACTTAATTTTCGGATTTCTTTCGGACTTCAACACACGAAGTTGGTAATTCCTTTTAATTTATTGCATTCAATTTCTAATTTTATTAAACTTGTGCTATGCATTAGGTTAAATAGAATTAGTCTTAGCTTTCCTTGAATTGATTGAACTGAATTACATTGTGCCAAATTGCTAATTTGGAATATTGCCCAGTTTTAATTATTCGATTTGCTTGAATTGGTGCGAGGCGAGTGTGAGGGATAATTTTGCCCAAGTTTTTGTCTTTGCTAGGTTTATTCACAAGTACAATGGCACGGGACAAGACCATCCACGCATCTCATGGTTCTTCTCGTGAAGCTCAATCCTCGGGGCCATCCAAGAAAATGTCCACCGACCATGTTGATCGTGATGGGAACCTTACCCTCACGAGTGCCAAAAGCCGAGAGTTCAAATCCAACCTTCAAAAGCATGCAATCCGTGCCACAAAATTTTATCACCAAGATTCTATGGATCAACTCGGCCTTGACCACCACTTGTGACAACTATTTTTCAACATTGGTTGGCACGAGTTTCTCGATCTTTCTGCACGTACCTACAAGCAGCCCACAATCGAATTCCTCTCCACCTATGCCCGCAATGACACGGCGAGGGTGATCACTTTCAAACTCCAGGGTCGGCAGCACCGACTCAAGTACAAAAAACTCAACAAGATCATGGGCACATATGACATCAACAACTCCGACATTTACAGCTACCAATGGACTCAATTCAAAAGCTTGCCCAAAGTAGACTTTTGGACCCAAATCACGAGCCTGCCCAAGTTCAATCCCAGTCGCCAAAAAGACCCCTTTATCATCCATCCTTGCTGGAGAATTGCCCACCGGATCCTATCCACTTCTATCTTTGCTCGTCACGAGCCGAGACAAATCAACACCGTTGAGTTGTATTTTCTCTATTGCATGTCGAGCCACCGTTGGTCTTTACCCGATTTCGCCACTTTCTTTTTAGACAAATGTGACAGCCTCAGGACGAAGACCACTGGTGACATTTGTATTGGAGGTCTCATTACCCTCATTGGCTTGGGTATGGGCCTTCAATTTCCAGAATCTGAATATGTACCAGTGGATGATCCACCTCTTTACCTTCTCGATTGCATTACTCTCATGCAGATGGAATTACTTCTACCTCATCCTAATCTTCTTGGACATTTCTCTTGGCTAAACCATGTCAAGGACCCAGTTTACATCTTACCCAATCCAAGTATCTCCACTTTCACCACCGATGACCCCGAAACATGGTTTTTGCCACAAGACTTGCCAGACGATGATGACATGCAGGTGGATCCTGACAATGCTGATAGCCCATTCGAGGCTGAAGACCATTATGATCTCCCAATCCGCCAATTACCTCCACCTCATCCAGGTCAAGCCTCCGGGTCACACTTTCAGCCCTCGAGAGAACACTCCCAGCCACAGCATGACTACCACTCATACCAACAACCCAATGAGCCCGACCCTGCATACGAATTTCCTCTCGATATTTACAGCCAGCTTGCTTCCTTGCGCCTCCAGGGCAATAGAAACACCGCAGCCATCCATCGCATAGAGCAACAACAAGCACGCACCCACACTTACATGGAGGACCTATGGTATCATTTTCGGCCCGAGGGCGGTTATCCTCCTCGCGGGCCTCCTCCACCTTGATCCCGGTATGATCCTTCCTTACTCTCATCCTAAGAATTGAGGACAATGCTTAATTTTAAGCTTGGGTTGAGGTATTCTATATATTTTTTATTGCATTTAGGTTGTATATAGTTGCATTTAGAGTTAGTCATTTAGGGCATTCATAAAAATTGCATAAAAAAATTCAAAAATATTGCATATTTTCTTTCTTTCTTTTCTAATTTTCATACTTTTAAGATGCATTCTAGGTTAGGTTCATGAATTTTTGTTCTCTCTTGTCTTCTCATCCCTACAGGTACCATAGCGCCGAGTCATAAGTATTGAATCATAGATTGGTCCTGGGTCTTGATATGGAATTCCTTGTATTTGATGAGTGGGACACGTTTTGAGCCTCACATACCACTTTGAGACCGCTTGTGTGGGGGTTAGATGCAGGTAGCTTGATTGGGTCTAGGTGCGGAGGGATGTGGTTGGTCATGCCAATGTGTGCGAGCAAAGACTAGCCCGATAAGGTATTTTGAAGACATTGAAGATATTGAAGACTCGCATCTTGGTTTTGGGGGGAGTACCCCTTAGTACTCCCGAGTCTCGTCCGAGCCTTGCTTAGTTAGATTCTCACCGCCTTTTTAGGATAGGTTATCATTTTTCTAGGGGTCTAGAGTAGATAGTTAGATAGATTTTGTTTATCACACCTTGTATTGAGGTGCTTGATGAACTTTGAAGTGGGTCCCCCAATTCACATCTTTTGGGACCAAGTTTTTTCGGTAACACCCATTTTTGAGTCATTCCCCACCCTTTTTAGTTGATCTTGGCACATTGTCAATGATCATTAGGTGTTCATATTAGCCTTTATCTATCACTTAATTTTCACTATTGGAGTCCTATGTTACTTGGTGAAATTCCTTAGACCTTCCAAGAAGAAAACATAAAGAATGAAGAAATTTGAAAAAGTGAAGAAAATAAGAGCCTATTAAAGATGATTCAAGAAAAGCAACAAAAACAAAGAAGAAAAATGAAGAAAAAGAGAAACACAAAAAGAACAAGATTCCAAGTTCAAGACTTATGATATATATCTAGTTTGCAAAAAAAAAAAAAAAAAAAAAAAAAAAAAAAAAAAAAAACTGGATGTCAAGCAGCAGATGTGATTGAAGACCGAATAACAGAAGTTCAAGATTGAAGATTTAGGTTGTTAGGTTTAGATTTAGGTTAAGTATAATTTTTTATTTTATTTTATTTTATTTTTGATTTTTGGTGAGAAAAGGCCCCGACGATGAGACGGTAGACTGTAAAGGACAGTACAAGGGAGAAGCCTCTGAAACCGGATGTTTGCCCGGAGGCCGTGCTGCAAAACCCTATTTCGTAATTATACACTTTGGCCTGACAAATGTAGGAATCATAGTGTGTGAAGAGGCGCCTTTCCTTCGTGCACTATGGTCTACATTGGTGATTTAAAGTGCCCCCACTGGGCGCATCTCTGTTTCCTTTGTCTTGCACACCGCGACCGCATCCAACCATGATCTATTCGCCCATCAAGTGGTTGAGAATGTGGTTTATGCCTCTAAAGCGGGGAACATTTTGAAGAGGCGTAGGGTCCATGAAGGACTAATTCTGACCATGTTGACTGATGTTGACCGAGTTCTATGGTATCTTTCTTTTTTCCTTTTTAGATAGTTCATCCCGAGCTTATTTTTAGTCTTGTTCTAACTTGAGGACAAGTTAGGTTTAAGCTTGGGGTGATTTGATAGCTTATTTTATTTCCTTATTTTATTAGTTTATTTTTAGATTTTTAGATCTTTTTATCATTAATGCATTGTAATTTATTTATTTTTCTTTAGTATGGATCATACCAGGTGCTTGTTATGTTGCATGAGATATTTTGTAGGTTTTTCGGTGCTTGTTGCGGTTGCAGGTTGATTGGAGACGGGCTTAATTGGCTCCCGAGGCATTATTGGGCTTGGCGGAATCAAAGAGGAAGAATTGGGCTTTGAAAGTTATTGGCTTGAATCATTTGGGCTTGTGAAGATGGATCATAAAATTCAAATTTTGGGCTTGGAGCATCCATTTGGTGGCTAAATGATGATTGGTGCATTTCAAATTACATGGATGAGGAGGGGGACCAAAGGAATCTTTGGTAGTGGAAGGGTGGAGTGGCTTGGTGGACCAATAGCATTACTGCAACATTTGCGCGAGTGGAATTTTCGTTGCGCGGGTACCCGCACAACTGCCCAGTTTGGGCATTTTGGTCATTTGGCTTGCCATAACCTTTGGGGATCAGATCTAGAGTGTCATTGACGATTTTCCACCATTGGAGACCTGCAAGAGGCGATTTTGGGAGCTAGAAACCATTTCCTTTCATCTTTCCAAATCTTAGGTAGTTTCTTTATGCAATTAGATTATTGTTCTTGTTACTTTGTTGCCATGAGTGGCTAATACTCTTATTTGGTTGACTTTGGCTGAAAACCAATGAATGTTTGTGGGTTTTGAAGGATTTATGTTGATTATCAATTTATTCCATGTTTATGATTCTAGTTTGTAATTCTTATGCTTAATTGATGCTTTGATCATGAGCTTAGTATTTGATTGAGCAATGGTTGATTTATTTCATTGATTTTGCATTGGATCATTGAATTTATCTAGAACAAAGGCTTTATGATGGTAGAAATCATCTCTATCTTATGAATCATATCTCCTTTATGGATGTGTAAGCATTTGACATCCTCTAGGAATTGGGGATTCCTTCATTCTTAAGGCTAATTGATTTCTTGGGATTAATTGCTTCAATTGACCCTTGATCTTAATTAAGAAGGTGTGTTGTGGGCTTCCCCAACCTCCATACTACCTATGAGGAATCTTGGCATATCATGATTCATGATTGCTATAACCAATTTGGGATGAAGGATAAGCTTTATATTAGATCCTAATGATAAACACACAAATGTTCATTGTGTTGAATTGCCTTAGTTAACCAATTATTTCCAACCTTTGAGCATCTCATCAACTTGCTTAATTGCAAGGTTTTTAGTTATTCAAAAAATTTAGTTTTCAAGTAATCACCCCCCCCCCCCTTTAGTTTAATTGTAGTTAATTAGTTTAATTTCACTAGTTCTATTGAATTGCATTGGTGATTGAATACAACCATTTCCCCGAGGATCGATACCCCTTTTTACCATTATATTACATTTATTTAGCAATCAAAGGGTGTAATTTGCTTGGTGGGCTTGACATCCCACCAATTGGACAAATAAATATCACAATTCAACAACCAACTGTATTATCAGATAAAAGTTGTTCTATAACTGCTCACAAAAGGATGCTTTGCACAACTTCTGTGTAAGCCATGGAATTTTATCTTCTTTGTTATCCATTACAAGTGGTTTTGAACCTTGTTACAGGTATGTATTAGATTCCAACTTCTTATAGTATTAACGTAGGCATTATTTAACATGATCAGAGCTTCTTGCTTCCTTTCGATGCCTTTGGCCATCAACATCATTCCCAGAACGAAGATCGCATCCAGCTGCCCCTAATCGGCTGCATCTTGAAGCAACTTTTTCCCTGCTATTTCTTCCCCTATCATAAAATACTTCGCCTGACATACAATAAGTAATCATACAATTTTAAAAATACAAATATAGAAAACTAACTGAATTTGTAATTATCTGTATACTTAAAAAAAGAGTATCATTCCATCGTTGAAGAGTACGTGTGGGTTGTTCAACTTTCTACATTTTCTTATCACTTCATAGATATGAACACTTAATGGACGAAACCTTAATCGATTTGTGTCTATGGTTCTATATATTGCGTCTAATGATACACAATCCCTAAAGAGTTTGCAACTATATTGACAAATCAACAAAATTCATCTACTAAACACTAAATTAAGTATGTATACAAGTATAATAGAGTAATACACATTGTACTTACACTAAGTGGCACTTAAAAGCACTAATTGGTAATTTACTCCCAACCGTAGTTACTATTTTTTTGATCAAGTGCGATGGCAAAGCAGTGATCCTTGTTTTCTTGTTCGCATTGTTTTTGACTATATACTTGTTTCCATTTTGTTGAGCTGCTTCGATTGTAATTCAAAATGTGTAACAACAATGATTTTTGGGTTTATTGATTAACGTGCCAAAAGTGTGATGGTTAGGAATGGATTGTAGTTGATCTATCGCCAATAAACTGAAACGACGGGATGAATCTGAATCCAAATTATGGAGACTAAGTGTTTAGACTATTAATTAACATAATTGCCCTTAAATGTACAAAGGTTACTATGTAAATGGTTAGGGTATTTTTGTCAATACCTACGGGCATTTTTGTAAATAAATTGACAGTTTAAATTAAAAAGAGAAAGTTAAATAAAATTATTTTTTATATTAAGTGAGACAAATTTAAATAAAATTATTAACATAAGTAGGATTCGAACCTGAGACTTCGGGTAAGAAGTAAGAAGCATTTTCCAACTAAACTGAAGTAACTTCCGTTTCTTCAAATTGAATAACCATAATATTATGTTCATTAATATTGCAGCCCATATGTCATCTATGGGTGACACCATGACACCATAAGCAACTACCTGTTAGATTAGATGTGTAAGCTCATAACTATTATTGGTATATATTTGACCCGACTTGGCATGGTCCATTTGGGTTGCATGACATCAGAACAACTGGAAAGACTAAATGAGAAACAGGATACTTATGATTTATATTAATATATTATAAGTTCTAATATATTAATATAAAATCATATTATTTAATTAGTATTGATGAAGAATTAATTTAGTGATAAAAAATGAACTAATTAAATATGGACTCTTATATATATATATATATATGTGTGTGTGTGTGTGTGTGTGTGTGTGTGTGTGTGTGTGTGGTGGGCCAAGTTCATTTAGGTTGGGCTAAGCTTTGATGGATAGTCCATGGAGTGTTTCACCCATGGATCCTATATAAATGAAAGGTCATGGGTATTAGGGTTTACATGGATGTAACCCTAATCCTCCACACTATATAAAGAGGTCCTTGGTTCATGAAATGGGCACTAGTGCGTAGAAAAGAGGGCAAGGCCGATTTCATAACAGGGAACCTAAGTATCCTTATTCTTTAGTTATTCCAAGGGTTCTCGGTGTTGTGTGAACCATTTGAGGTGCAACACTTGAGGCACTAGGCTCTTAAGGGTTCAAGACTTCAAGCTCCATCAAAAGGTATGTCGTTCTACTAGATTCTTGTAGTATAGTTACTTCATATTATGCTAGTTAGGATGAAACCTTGGAATATTAAATATTTGCATGTATAATAGAGAAAACATAGATCCAAGGCTTATAGGGTTGAATTTACACCATCAGAGTGTTCAAATCCTCAAAACCCATCAGTGGTATCAAAGCCTAGGCTTGTTTTCATTTATACATGATGCAAATTGCTGAAAATTGAAGTTTGTATGCTGTCTGGACAGCTGAATCACCGAGTCCATTAAGGGATTCGATGAGTCCATGCCTAAACTCATCAAACTCGTCGATTTGGTTCATGCACTCGACGAGTTGGACCCCCGTGACAACCTATCTTCGAGTTTTATGGCTAGAATTGGTCTAGAATCATTACCTTAAACTGTTTTGGACTAATAAAACCTGTTTTTTGATGTGGTAATGATTATGGTAAACCAATTTCAAGGTTGTTATCAAAATTTCAAGTTTTATGTGTGTTTATTTAATTCTTGAAATTGTTGATATGATTGTTCACACACTTATGTGTTTTGGTAGATCATAGGAATTATTTGCAAATTGGTTGTTAGTTAATTCTTGATCTAAATGTATTTTAATGGAATCTATAATTTGTCCTCAAGTGTGGATTACTAAAATTCATTTCTTTTAAAGATCCATTAAAATTCATAGGTTACACAATTGAAGAGTCCTTTTGTCTT
Source organism: Lactuca serriola (assembly GCF_051521515.1). Classification (NCBI taxonomy): domain Eukaryota; kingdom Viridiplantae; phylum Streptophyta; class Magnoliopsida; order Asterales; family Asteraceae; genus Lactuca; species Lactuca serriola. The sequence goes on from NC_136411.1 coordinate 357,277,185, forward strand.
ATGAACTCCATAATTTGTCCTCAAGTTATGGATGTTCAAGAGTTTCTTCATTAAATTTTTTAAAACCTTAATTAAGTTTATAAGTTATGAAAATCCAAAAGTTTTTGAATAGTTCAAAACTTGCCCTCAAGTTTTGGAATCTGTAAAGTTTCCCCTCATGAAGACTTTAATTCCAAGTTAAACCCTTAGAATTTTAAAAGTTAAAATTCAACCCTTATACTTTATAGTATTATAAGTTAATTAATTATATATATATATATATATATATATATATATATATATATATATATATATATATATATATATATATATATATATATATATAAGAACAAAGTCAGTATTACTGTTAGTAGGCCTCATTCCTGAAGCTGGTCTATAAGGGGGGGTACAAGGTTACTACCTATAAAATGGCAGTTTAATTGGTGTCCACTCTCACCCACCGCTTCCTTGACTGATGGAGGGTTGTTAGCCGAATGGGTAGGACAAGGACTATAATTCTCCATTCATTATAAGTATAATGATAAATATAAAGTAACTAAACCTTTTATAAATTCCCAATCTTAGTTACTTTAGGAAAATGTGAATTTTGTGCTAACACATGAAATTAAACTTTGCACTTTGCTTAAGTTGGTAGTGGAGCACGTGTGGTTAACCGACACACTAGCCTGAATTTAACAAGGTAGGAAAATGGTAATTTAATGTTTATCATAGGATCGGTGGAGCGCGTGTGGTTAACCGACACATCGATTAAATGATAAATATTAAGGATACCAAGTATATTTTCATGGTTATTCACACCTTGTTTTGTGATCCTCGGCATCCCAGTTATAAAACTTGAGAGGGCACAATCAAGATTGAAACATGCCATTGAAAAGTTCAATGAATCTCAAAAGATCTAGGAGTTTCAAATCTAATTAAAACCTAATAAATTATTTCGTTTTTTTTATGGTGGAAATTGGTGAATCGTCATTTGCCTACCTTCAAATATTTTATAGCTTGCATTACGGCATCCATCTTCCAATTTATAAAATATTGTGCTGTGTCCTAGCCTTAATATTTCATATTGGGTGTTATATTAAGGACTTAAATCAACTAACTTGAATTTCTCCCACTGTAGATTTCTGGTTCAGACAACTATCATCTTCCCAAATCTCATGGAAATCATACTTCTTTTCCTCCTCCAATTATTCTCCCTAACCCACAAGTTCAAGGTCACTCAAGCCCTATTGGCAAGCAAGGTCTATGTGTGCTCACATCTTGGAGATGAAGTCACATATTGACAAGCCGGGAGAGTTGGGTGTCAAAGTCTTGAGAAAGTTGGTTGTTGAATCACTTTCTAAGTCACATAGTGAGTTTCCCTTGGGAGTACTATGTAAAATACTATGACATGACCCTTAATGATCTTATCTATTTGTTTGGTGGTTCTGAATTAGCAATGATTTGGAGCACTGGTAAAGCAAATTTGATTAGAAGATCAACTTCCCCAACTTCCATGGACATTGACAATGGTAACGTTGGAAATCTAGAAAAGCTTTCTCTTCCCAATGGAAAGGGATCGGCCATAGTCAACTTGCTTGAACAAATGGTAAAGAGAAAGGTTAAGTCTGAGATAGTCTCGTGTACCATTCCCAAAGGGTCCATATGTTTTTATTGCCAAAGGAAGGGACATTGGTTGTGAAGCTATCCTATTTACCTGAAAGATCATAAGCATGGTAAAGTAAAAAATTTTGACTCGGATTCAGAAAAGTCCACTATATAACCCCGTTAAATTCCTTATCGATGATTCTTAATACAAAATGTGACTCGGTTACATTTTGATGTTTCTCAGGATCAAGGAAACTTAAAGGAAGAGTATGTTGAATCTGATCGCGAAGATGGATTTCAATTGCATGGTTCGAAGATCGGATTCTTGGGCTACTACATAGGAGTTATGATAGATTGCTATAAAATATGTAATAGTATAGTTTTCATTTAAAGTTGCATTGTAAGGAAAAAGTTTTTTCCGCACTTATAAATAAATAAAATTTTGTTTTATTTTATTATATCTTCTTGCAATAACATTTATGGAAAATTGATGTTTGCATGTTTCTAGCAATAATGGAAATATGAATTTGATTCTTTCATTTGTGGTAGTGTCTAAATTTACCAAATAAGGAAAGATTCTCATCACCCAATTTTCAATTGTACCGAAACTTGGAATCATGCAAGTTGTATTGTATGATGAATGATAATTTTCATCTTTGGAAAATTAAGACTAATTCCTTGTTCACGTGTATATGTGAATCAAGTGAACGACTAAGGGATCGAGTACACATTCTTGTGCACTGGTCTAGCCCACCACAAAAGATCGATAAGACTAGTTGTCATGATTTACTAAAGTTTAGTAAATATGGTTATACTTACAAGTTTAAGTATAATTCTGAAGCGTTGTGTAACAACCCAATTTTACAAAGAAAATTTTTCATTGTTGAGTTAATCAAAATGAATCTCATAAACCATAGATTCCCAGACATACGTTTTCAAAATATCATTCATTACATCATTGTTTTCATTTTTAAAACATCAGAGGGTCCCAAATACATTAAGAGAGAGATAAAGTGTGTGCCACGTTATCACGCCTTTCCCTTGCCCTTGAGCTTAGAACTACCTGAAACAAATAAACAACGTGTAAGCGAAATGATTAGTGAGTTTCCCTAAGCATACCACACATATTCACATACACGTATCCTGTTAGTTAATAAAGTTATAAACATGCCACAGAAAACCATGCAATATGATCCAGCAAGAATGCCATGGGCTACCCCACATGGTCTTTACCTAGGACTGCCATGGGCTACCCCACATGGTCTTATATCCAATACCATGGGCTACCCCACATGGTCTTTACCTAGGAATTCCATGGGATACCCCACATGGTCTTATATCCAGTGCCATGGGATCCCCCCCCCCCCCACCGGGGTCTTCCATACCAATATAATATCACATAACATATCAATTCATAAATGAATATCACACACATGACATATCGATTCATAAATGAATAAGACACACATAACATGATTACATAATGGCCTAGCCTTGGTGCCGTAGACACATAGGTATGGTGAGAAGAGTCACCTCTGTCCGATGAATACGAATACCGCCCTCCTAATAATCTGCAACTTCCTGAGCTGAATAGTAACAATAATAATATAATCAATGATAAGACCTTAAATTATTCCAGGAAAAGCCCAACCTTCCAATTCTACTCCCAAGGCTCAATTACCCATTCATTGCAAATGGGCCCCAAAGTCCAAGTCCAACATCTTTAATGGACCCCTTGGTCCAATAAGACCCAACCGATAAATCCACGGCCCAAACAGATGAAAAGGCCTCTAACTCACAGAATCCAATCAAGCCCAACAACCAACTGAGGCCCAAAGGCAAAAAAGGCCCAACATACCACCGTGGTACGTGCAACATAATGAAGGCATAGGGACTACGTGTTGCGTACACCTAGTTACGCCCAATGTACATCCATTTTAAGCACTTTTCCCATTAAGTGCTTAATGCTCGAATCTTTCACGTCCAAAAGCTAGATCTAAGACCAATAAGATGTCCTATGGAATAAAGTTGGCAACTTTATGCCCTTTCATGTCTCATATACACCTAACTACTCCATTAAGACCTTTCCAAGGTCTTTTTCCCAAGCATGAGGTTAAATCTCTCATCAAGCTTGAATTTTTATACTTCTAAATGACTAGGGGACCTCATATCTGTCTCTCATATTGAATGAGGAGGCTGAGTTCAACAAAAGAGGTCCAATGTTCACCAAAGGCACAAACCACCAAAACCCTAGCTAGATCTAAAGATTAGAAAGGAAAGATGCAAGCTTTTTACCTCCAGAAGATTTGTAAGATGATTTTGGTGCAGGATCTTGAAGCACCGACTTGATCCAAGCTTGCTTGACCACCCCTTCTTCTTGAAATACACACTTAAAAGGCCACAAATTCACTCTTTAAGGTTCAAGAATGATCTCACTAGGTTTCCACGAGTATATGAACATTCTATAGCTGGGGAGGCTCGTTGGGGTTTAGTCCAAGGGATTTAAAGATGTTTATATAGGCCTCGAGTATGAGATTTAGGGTTATGCATCCCTGACGCGTACTCTCCGCGTAACTTAAGGTACGCCCAGTGTACCCTGATTCCTCCGCAACCACAAACATGTAGTACGCTAAGCGTACACTTAAGTACTCCCAACATACTTAAGGGACAAATTATGCAAAAATTATTATTTCTTAGGGTTTCAAGACATACCAGAATTTTGGATGTTACAACTCTCCCCCAGTTGAACTAGACTTCGCCCTCGAAGTCCCTGGCTAAAAATAGTTCGGGGTAATGCTCCCGCATATCCTCCTCTGGCTCCCAAGTACATTCAGATCCCTTCAGTGCTGCCATTGCACCTTTACCAACTTTACTTCCTTGTTCCGAAGTCCCTTCGTCTTCCTGTCTAGTATGGAAATCGGCCTCTCGACATAATTCAGGCCCCCATCCACCTGAATGTCATACAAGGATATAACCGTAGACTCATTAGCAACACACTTCCGAAGCTGAGAAACGTGGAAGGTGTTGTGAATCTGACTAAGCTCCTATGGAAGCTCTAAACGATAGGCTACCTTGCCCACTCGGGCTATGATCCTGAACAGGCCTATAAACCAAGGCCCCAACTTGCCTTTTTACGAAACATGATAATCCCCTTCTAGGGTGACACCTTCAGCAAAACGAAATCCCCCACCTGAAACTTAAGGTCCGATCGTCGTCGATCACCATAACTCTTCTGACGGCTCTACGCGACCCGCAACTGATCGCACACCTGTTGGATCAATCCGGTGGTCTTGAGTACCACCTCCGTGCTCCCCATCACCCGATGTCCGACCTCGTCCCAGCATATTGGGGTCCTGCACCTCCGACCATATAGCATCTAAAAAGGAGCTCGATCGATACTAGCATGATAATTGTTGTTGTACAAGAACTCTGCAAGTCGGAGGTACGTATCCCAACTTCCTCCAAAATCCAGCACGCATGCTCGTAGCATGTCCTCCAATGTCTAGATCGTTTTCTCACTTTGACCATCCGTATGAGGGTGACATGTTGTACTAAAGTGTAGCTGTGTACCCAATTCCTCGTGGAACTTTCCCCAAAACCTGGATGTAAACCGAACATCCTTATCCGAAACCACTGACACCGACACCCCGTGCGTAGCCACCACTTCTCGAACATAAATGTCCGCCAACTTTTCTGGGGATATACTCTCGGAGATCAGAATGAAATGGGCACTCTTCGTCAGTCTGTCCACGATAGCCCATATGAAATCCACTCCTCTCGCCGTCCTTGGTAGCTTTATAATGAAGTCCATAGTAATCTCTTCCACTTCCACATGGGAATGGGTAAGAAAAATACACGAAGATGTTCCTTTGAGATAACGAAAGATATTCTTCACAACAGTGAGATGTGGTTCTCGAGGATTTGATTGATACCTGGCACAGTTACACATAGAAAACATGATATCAGGTCTACTTGCTGTTAAGTAAAGTAAAGATCCAATCATGCACCTGTATAGAGTTAGGTCAATAGATGTTTTTTCTAACGAAGGAGTTAGTTTTATGCCGGTTGCCATTGGTACTCGTAACTTTGTGCTATTCATCATCCCAAACTTTTCAAGCATATTCTTCGTGTATTTTTCTTGATTTATGAAAATTCCTTCTTTGTTTTAACGAATGTTTAAACCAAGAAAATTATTAATTTTTCCCACCATGCTCATTTCGAACTTACTCTTCATCAAGTCTTCGAAATCTTTAGACAAAACAGGGTCAGTTGAGCAAAAAATAATGTCATCAACATAAATTTGAACAAGCATTAGATGATTCCCAACTTTCTTACGAAATAATGTGGGGTCAACTGATCTTTGTTTAAATTTAGATTGCTTCAAAAACGAAGTAAGAGTTGCATACCAGGCTAGTGGAGCTTGTTTTAACCCATAAATTGCCTTATCTAAGATATAAACATAATCAAGATGTTCTTCGTTTATAAAACCTGGAGGTTGTTCCACATAAACTGTTTCTTTGAGTTCTCCATTTAGAAATGCACATTTCACATCCATTTGATATACATCAAAATCTTTGTGAGCTGCATAAGCCAAAAATATACGAACCGCCTCGAGTCTTGCAACATGGGCAAAAGTTTCTTCATAATCAATTCCTTCTTGTTGAAAATATCCTTTAACAACAACTCTGGCTTTGTTTCGAACAATATTTCCATCTTTGTCGATTTTATTTTTGAAAATCCATTTTAATCCGACAATCGAAACATCATTTGGCTTAGGAATTAACCTCCAAACTTTATTTCGTTCAAATTCAGATAATGCAGATTGCATCGCAACAACCCAATCTGAGTGTTCCATTGCAATCTTAACTGTTTTTGGTTCAATTTTTGAGATAAAAACGTTGAACATGCAAAACCCTTGATGAGCATTTAATACCTCATTTTTCGCACGAATTTGAGCTCTTGTTAAAACTCCTTCTTGTGGATTACCAATTATTTGCTCCTTCGTATGATCTTTTGTCCATTTGTCTATTGGTGGATAGGCTGGATCGATTTCCAAAGGTGCATCTTCGTACATTTCTTCATTTTCAGATCCTGCAATCGAACAAACATCATTAATATCATGATAATTTTCATCATTTTGATTTAACTCCCCTTCAATATTATCATTTAATTGCTCCCCCTCAACATCATCATTTGCTCTCTCATTCTCCCCCTCGAAAGAATGCTCCCCCTCAATTAGAGTGTTTGACTCCAAGTGCTCCCCCTCCACTGGATCATTATGCATACTTTTGCCCATTTCTTGAGGAGATGAACTTGAGTCATTAGTTAGTTTTGAAACTTCAGTGACATGATTATCAGGAGCATTGATTTCAGCATTTGCAGCATAATCTGAATTACCAAAACTCAAATCATAATCAATGTCCAATGATTTTATATCTTCAGAGTCAGTTTGATTGTCTTGTAATATTGGATGATTTTCAAAATGTTTATCAGATTGTTTGACATAATAATCATCAAAAGTAAGATTGAATGTTTCTTCCACTTTTCGAGTTCGTTTGTTGAGAACACGATAGGCAACAGAATTATGCGAATATCCAAGGAAAATCCCTTCATCAGCTTTCGCTTAAAATTTCGAAAGATTATCCTTGAGATTCATAATAAAGCACCTGCATCCGAAAACATGGAAACATTTCACATTAGGTTTTCTGTTATTGATGATTTCATAAGGAGTAATATTAAAACGACGATGGATGAAAGATCTATTCTGGGTAAAACATGCAGTGGATAATGCTTCAGCCCAAAGATATTGTGGAAGATTCGCGTAGGCCAACATTGTTCTTGCAGCTTCGCATAGAGATCGATTTCTTCGCTCAACAACACCATTTTGTTGTGGTGTATATGGAGATGAAAAATTATGCGAAATGCCTTTATCCACCAAAAATGAATCAAGAAGACATACAACAGGTTTGCCTACAATTGGATTGATGTCCAAAGTAAACATATCACCCTTCCGTTTGGATTTCAGCAAAACTTATTTTATAGTCACATTCGAAATGATGCTTCCTTCTTCGTTAAAAAGTACTTGATTTCCAGTGCCTACCACAAGTTGTGATACACTTATCAAGTTGTGTTGTAAGCCTTCTACATATGCAACACGATTCACTGTGAATTGTCCATTTGTGATCTTCCCATATCCTTTGACCTGACACTTTTGATTGTTTCCAAACTTAACAACTCCAACATTTTGTAAACTTCGAAAGTCTCTTAGATTCTCCTTCTTTCCAGTCATGTGACAAGAGCAACCACTGTCAATATACCATTTGCTATCGTATTGCTCGTCACATAGAATCTACAATCATTGAAAGAATTTAGGTACCCAAGACTTTTTGGGTCCTCGGAAATTAGGTTTCAATAAAGAATAACTGTTGAAAAAATCACAAACTTTAATTTTGAGACTATTAATAATATCGACATTTTCATTTGCATGGATTGAAACATAAGGTTTTGTATGTTTCGTATGTATACTTACAACACCCTTCACATTCTGAGTTTGTGATTGTTTGGTCTTCGCTTTTATGACTGGTTTCCAGGATTTTACCAAGATATTCGAATCTTTTGATGACAAACTGCCATTTGAAGAAGTATTGACATACTTCTCATATGCTTCGTTGATTTGGTCTTTCGAATATTTGCTTGATTGATAAATTTTGCCTTTACCTTCGAGCCGGTGATCAATATTCTTTCGTGACGCTGTGCCTTTTTCGTACGAAGCATTCATTGTTTATTTCTTCGTAAGATTAGGAAAATTTGGCTTTTGAGGAACAAAATCAATTTTTGGTTTTGAAACATATGATTCAGCATAGGATGTATCTACTGTTGATTTAAAATGTTGTCTTTGAGAAAACTTTGATGTCGATTTTTCTTCAATTTTTGAATTAGTTTTTGGACGATAAACTTGTTCTCTTATTGAAAAAGATGAATTTTTCATTTTGAAAATAGACTTTGGTGATTTTGATTCAGACACAAGTTTTCTTGAATGAACAAGATGTTTTTTTGTGTCTGAATTTCTTTCTGAATGAACAAGATTTTTCTTTGATGGTTTTCTAGATTTGATTGTTTGCCAAAATATTTTCTTTCGAGCTTGTCTCTTTGAAACTTGATTTTCTTTTGAAAAATTTTCAATTTTTTCTTTGAATTCTTTTGAATTTAATTTTTCTCCATTATTTATTTCTTCAAAAGCTGGTTTATTGACTTTTTTTTTTCAATTTTTGATTTTTCCACCCATTTTCTTTGAGATTTTTGTCTTTGAAAAACATAACAATTCTTTGTTAAGTTGTTTTGAACAGTGCTTTGATTTGAGAAAAACCCTTCTTCAGATGTTTTCAAATTATCTTGGTCCACCAATTTCTTGAATTCTGGTTTGAATTTTTCCACATTTCCAGTTGTTACGAATACTTGATTTGGAAACACAACATCATCCGAACACTTGAAAATTGGATACACCACTGTATTTGTTTCAAGATAATGAGCACCTTGTTCTTTCATCACTTTTTCATATTGCTGTGTATCACCATACACCTGATCAACTACAATTCGAGGAATGTTGTCACCTTTGAACAATACCTTTTCCTTCGAAAGTTCCTCATCTTTTTCATCATCACTATCATCTGTTTGACTGCCTCGGATTTCCACGAAGTCCAAATCACAAACTTTCGAAGTTGAGGGTTGTTTCGTATCATTCTTAAAAAACAAATCATTATCATTTTCTTTCCCTTTAGATGAAGATGCAATATTAATAATAGACAACTGAGAAAAATCAACATCCTCAAGATCACTAACTTCACTAATATTGTCAAAATTATCTTCAATATCAGCAAAGTTAGATTGAGCATCGGATGTTGAAGCTTTTGTCTTTTTTCAAAATTTGAATTTGTTCCGACTGGGTCAAAGTATCATTTACAATTTCAACTAAATCATCAGTATCAAGATTTTCATTTACTTTGACAATTCCATATCTATATCTATCATCAGGAACTTTGTCAAATTCAGCTATTTCTTTCTCACAATCATACGAAATGTTATCTACTGTAGCTCTTTCATAAGCTAGAAATGGCAGCAATTTCCTATGTTGTTCTTTACTGTTTTCGCATGAATGATGTAGTTCAGTTAATTTCCCATGCAATCTTTTAGCCGAATTACAGTAAATGTTCCTCTATGCTAACAAAAATTTAGATTCACTAGACAAGTTATCCCTATCAACCATGACATTCGTTATTTGAAGTTCTAAACAATCTATCTTAGCAATTTTCGAATCTAGTTTCTTCTGTGTCTCTAACAATTGAACAGAAGGCTTCTTAGCCTCATTGCTAGCAGATACCACAATTGAATCAAAATAAGTAACAGTTTCATCGAAATATACTAATTCAGAATTATAAGCATGAACTGGAATATTGAAAGATTCAAGAATATTACGTACCTTTGTGGTCATCGGGGATTTGTCAGCGGCTTTTGATACGAAACATCTCCCACGAACTTCGTATGCCTCCTCATCTAATTCTTCCTCCATCTTCTCATACATTGCTCCATGGGTCGGATTTCGCATCTCCTCATCATCTGATCCAGATGACCAGATTTGATAAGTTCCATCTTCTTCTTGTTCACCTTGAGCAACTAATGAAAGATTCTTTGCCTTTGCACGCAGCTCCTCCAACTTTTCCACATAATACACTTCATGCTTTTTCTTATTCTTTTTCTCATCTTTCTTCCTTAGCATGCAGTCATTAGCTAAATGATTAGCCCCATTGTAATAATGACAGTCAATCCCAGCATCTCCCTTCAACTTCTTCTCTGTTTTTCCCTCAACAACCTTCACATCTTTCTTCTCTTCCTTCTTTTTCTCATCCCCAACACTTTTACTCACAAAATTCCCATTTGTCTCAGAGGACTTTGCCTTCAGATTGAATGACTTTTTGAAGAACTTTTTCACACGGTTGTTTGAATAGAAAGCAATTGCCTCATCATCTGAGTTCACGATAAACCCTTCGTCTTCATCTGACACATTTTTCTCAGCTTCCCTTTCAGAGATCTTTGAAACCAATGCTAGTGGCCCTCCCAAACTAGCCTTCGATTCTTCGGCAATTTCATTCACTTCACTTTCATGTGACTTCAGCTGATTGTACAAGTCATTCAAAGTTGACGTATCAAAACTCTGTTGGTTCTTAACCATCATACTCACACTACACCATTCCTTACGAAGACCCATAACAAAAATTAAATTGAATTCCATGGTTGATCTGGTGATTCCATATCGATTACATTGATAGATTAATTCATTAAGTCGATCATAATAAACGTCGATGGATTCACCATCTTTCTGTCTGAAGTCCTTAAGTTCCACCAAGCATTGTTTCACAAAATTAACTTTTGTCTTCTCACTTTCTTGAAAATTTTCTTTGAGATTGTTCCATATCTCCTTTGCAGTTTTACAACTCCTTATGTAGTTGTAAACAACAGGAGGCAAAGCTTCTCTCAGCTCTCTCATGCATCTCTTCTCCAGTTTTTTAAGACGATCAGATTGATTCTCTACCTCAGAATTTCTAGAAGAAGAAGCAATTGGTTGAACATTTGACGGTGGATTGCGATCTCCAGAAATACAATTCCACAACTCTTCATCCACACCATTGAGATAATCCTGCATACGATCACCCCATTGATCATAATACTCAGGAATTAGCATATGAATTTTGCAGGATGAACCTAAAAGATGAGAGAATGAAGTCATGGAATTAAGATTGAAAGACGCCATTGATGTACGGAAGAAAACCTTGAGAATTTTTCAAGAAACTTTAAGAATTTGACAACTAACTATATGATTCAAATCATAATCACTAGTAGAACACTCGATTCAATGCGAAAATTGTTATGGATTAAATTATAAGAAATTTTTTAAATCAAAGATGCATCTTTGTGAACAATGTGGATATCATTTGAAAATGAGTAGTTCAGATAGAATCGAACTTTTGATCGATCTGGGCACCTGGGAGCCTATGGATGAAGACATGGTCTCTCTGGATCCCATTGAATTTCATTCGGAGGAGGAGCCTTATAAAAATCGTATCGATTCTTATCAAAGAAATACAGGATTAACTGAGGCTGTTCAAACAGACAGAGGGCAACTAAACGGTATTTGATTCAAATGCAGAATCGAATCACAGACTTGGATCTATTGAATTTTTCACTTTCAAAAAGTGCGGAATTTCTTAAATCAAAAAGTTGATTTAAAAACTTTTGAAAAGATGAAAATCAGATCAGAGATGTGATTCCTGCTCTGATACCAATTGATGAAACAAGGAATTGAGTATGTAATGAATCAGCGTAACAAATTACCAAAATTAATATTGCGAGATTTGAACACCGATGTAAATATGATTTCTGGTTCAGCTCTATTACGCTCTTATGTTTTTCAGAGTACAAGAGATAATTCTAACAAAAGACCTCTATCTAACACTAGTAAACACTCCTATTTATAGGAGAGAAAAGCGTACAAAAAATATACTAAGGACTAAACATTAAGCTTCGAATACAATGCCTTAGTAAAATATATTATAATCCATATGAAGAGTACAAAAGACTTCGACTCATTACAATCCCAAAATACCCTTACACCGTTGATGCTCGGCCTTGAACTTCTTACAGGTCAAGCACCGCTCCACAAACTAGGAAATTTCCCGCTTCATGCAAGGCCACTAATAACTTAGTCTCAAGTCCCTATACATTTTTGTTGTGCCTGGATGTATAGAAAACTTGGACTTATGCGCCTCCTCTATCAGTCTCTGCCTCACTCCCCGGCTAATGGTACCCACACTCGGCCACACTGAGTCAAAAGGCCGCAACTATCCTTGACAAACAAAGGATACTGACCCCAAATTTTCTCAGTTTTCCAGTTCTCCTTCTTCACCCCTCGACCTGAGCCCCCTTGATCATATCTAACAAAGGAGAAATCACCGCCATCCTCATACAAATGTCCCTAATCGGGGACCCTTGTTGCCTTGCGACTCAAAGCATCGGCCTCCACGTTGGCGTTCCCTGGATGGTATAGGATCTCGCAATCATAATCCTTCAGTACATCCAACCATCTCCTCTGCCGCATATTAAGGTTCTGCTGATCCATCAAATACTTTAGACTCTTGCGAACGGTATAAATAGTGAACCACACCCCATACAAATAATGCCTCCAAATCTTGAGGGCAAACACCACCGCCCACAGCTCCAGATCATGTGTGGGGTAATTTCCCTCGTGAGGCTTCAACTACCTCGAGGCATAAACAATAACATGCCCCCTATGCATCAATACTGGACCCAACCCTGAAATCGATGCATCACAATATACCACTAGGTCATCGAACCCCTCAGGCAGTACTAGGATTGGAGCCTCGCATAACCTGCGCCTCAGAGTCTTAAAAGCCCTCTGTTGATGCTCATCCCACCGGAAAGTCACGTTCTTCTTGGTCAAACGGGTCAATGGTGTAGCAATCTTGGAGAAATCCTGGATAAATCTCCGATAGTAACCCGTTAAACCCAAGAAGCTACAAATCTCCGAGGCGTTCGTCGGTACCTCCTATCGCATCACAGCCTCCACCTTAGTTGGGTCAACCGAAATACCTTCTTGGTTGATGACATGCCCCAAAAACTGTACCTCCCGCAACCAGAAATCATATTTGGAGAACTTTACATAAAGCTTCTCTACCCTCAAAATCTCTAGCACCTCTCTCAAGTGCTGCTCTCTGGTTTTGGAGTAAACCAGGATATCATCGATAAAAACGATCATTGACCGATCCAACATCGGTCTGCACACCCGGTTCATGAGATTCATGAATGTTGCTGGGGCATTGGTGAGCCCAAATGGCATCACCACAAACTCATAATGCCCATAACGAGTCCTGAGAGCTGTCTTCGATATATCCTCATCCCTAATCCTCATCTGATGATACCTAGACCGAAGATCAATCTTGGAGAACCATGATGCACCTTGAAGCTGATCAAATAAATTGTCGATCCTTGGCAAAGGATAATGGTTCTTCACCGGTAGCTTGTTCAGCTCTCTTTAATCAATCCACATCCTGTGATATGTCTTTCTTTTTTACAAAAAGGATCGGTGCACCCCATGGGGAACTACTCAGACGTATGAACCCCCAGTCTAGTAACTCCTGAAGCTGCGTAGATAACTCTTACATCTCGGGTGGTGCCAACCGATATGGGGCCTTTACGATCGGGGCGGCACCCGGTACCAAGTCAATACGAAACTCCACTTGCCTCTCCAGTGGCACTCCTGACAATTCTTTGGGAAATACGTCCTGAAATTCCTGCACAACTGGCACACTGCCGACATCCGTTATGGTCTCCACTCTCGTATCCGAAATATAAGCTAGAAATCCTGAGCAACTCTGCTGTAGAAACCTCCTTGCCCTCGCAACTGAACAGAGGTTCGGTCCTTGCGAGGCCCTCTCACCGTGAATAATCAGCTCTCCCCCACTTGGGGTTCGAACACAGACCAACTGTCGCTCACAATCGATCATGGCCCCATTGGCCCCCAGCCAGTTCATCCCAATGATCACCTTCAGTCCTCGCAACGGTATGGGAACTAAATCCACGCGAAACCTCTCGCCATGCACTATCAAGACACAGCCCTGAAATACCCTCGCAGCACTCACAGTGTGATCATTTGAAATCTTCACCTAGATAGAGGTATCCAGAGTCCCCAGCGTGTCTCGGAACTTCTTGCTAAGCGCAAGAGACGAATGATCGGGTAGCACCCAAATCAAACAGAACATGAGCCGACATACCATTGACCAAAAAGGTCCCTATGTAAAACATAATACATACGTATAAGCAATTATCAAACAAAAGATAGAGAAGAATAGACACATACCATCCACGACGTCTGGTGCTACCCGAGCCTCCTCGGTAGTCAGCTGAAAAGCGCGACTTTCACTGCTGGAGCTTTCGCCTTGACAGGGCAGCCGTCAGTAATCCTCAAAGTGGTGGATGCGGGCACCGCCACTGATCCTCCTCCTCCTCCCTGCAATCTCGGAAAATCGGCCTTTTTTATGGCCTTTCTGGTTATAGTGGAAACATATCAAGCCCTTCTTGGGGGCAATCCTTACTCATGTGGCCCTGCTGGCCACAAGAGTAACATCCTGATATCCCAGTTGTCCGACAAGCCCCACTATGAAACCTACCGCACTAAGCACACTAGCCCTAGCCCTGCTGGCCCCTACCCGAAGAATCATAGGTCTTAGGCTTCTTAGCCTGAGCCCCTGCTGCCTGTACCTGCTCAGTCTCCCGCTTCGTGCGGGTCTCTAACTCCATCTCCCTCTCACGGGCCTTCTCCACCATCTCGTTCAGGGTTTTGCACCCCTATAAAGCTCACAAACTCCCAAATATCGTCCCTAAACATAGCATGATATCGGGTCCACTTTATCTCCTCATTCGTAGCATAGTGAGGAATCAACAAAGCTCGCTCTAAAAACTTGGTGGTGATCTCCGCCATATTCTCGGTGGTCTGCTGCAACCCATGAAACTCCCTCACCAACCATTACACCTCAATAGGTTGTGTAAAATCCACATCGAAATGTCGAACAAACTCATCCCATGACATCTCAGCCACTCTGGCTGCTCCCACCTAGCTAGTAACCTCGCCCTACCAATCTCGGGCCCTGTCCCTCAGCATACAAGAAGCAAATTCAACCTTTGCATCCTCCGGGAAAGAACTCGTGCACAGGGCATTCTCAATTTCCGCTACCCAGTGTCTGCTCACAATGGGGTCCCTGACCTCGGAGAACTCTAGAACTCCACATGCCCTGAACTCCTGGAATGATGGAGCTAGGGCTCTACCCTGACCCGTAGCAACCTCAACCCTGAATTCCCTAAGTCTCTCCTCCATGATCTTCATCATACCCTCCTTGACTATCCCAGTGATGACTAGGGTAGCATCAAGGATGCTCCTCGTAACCTCGGCCGCAATCAACTCACACAACGTCTCATCAATACCATCAGTAGTGTCGCCTGACCCAGCCCGGATCCATATCTATATCCCGATCCTGATCCTCCTGCTCCTAACCATGTCATCACCATTGATCTACCTGATAACTTCAATTCATCCCACAACCCAACCATACCCCATAATTACCAAATACATCAGCCTCAGGCTGTTCTAAGACTCGCTCTACTCATATAAACCAAACCAATCATCTCAGGCTGCTATTATGCATGCAATTTATACACAGAAATGATCAAATAGACTTTCGAATAAGAGATTATACCCTAAGACTATATCCAAACGAGGAAAAGAAAATAAGGCCAAATCAATCATAATGAGGCTATAAGCTCCTAACCGTATAGAATTTTAAAAACATACACTTAGTAAGTTCCATATAACCAAAAAAGCTCAATATCAGTATCACATGGTTATTCAAATTGGGAAACTACTTACTTGGCTCGGCTGATCACGTGCGTCACACTCTCATCTTTTTGGTTTTCCTTTAAATTCCTTTTAGGTTACTTTTGAAAACATTTTATCACCTCCTTAGTTTGAGTCCTGAGACACTCGAGGAGGTGCCCGAATCCGTATAACCAAGGCTCTGATAACAACTTGTACCAACCCAATTTTACAAAGAAAAATTTTCATTTTTGAGGTAATCAAAACCAATCTCATAAACCATAGATTCCCAAACATATGTTTTCAAAATATCATTCATTACATCATTGTTTTCATTTTTAAAACATCAGAGGGTCCCAAATACATTAAAAGAGAGATAAAGTGCGCACCACGTCATCACGTCTTGCCCTTGCCCTTGGGCTCAGAAGTACCTGAAACAAATCAACAATGTGTAAGCGAAATGCTTAGTGAGTTTCCCTGAGCATACCACACACATTCATATACACGTATCCTGTTAGCTAATAAGGTTACAAACATGCCACGAAAAACTATGGAATATGATCCAGCAAGAATGCCATGGGCTACCCCACATGGTCTTATATCCAATGCCATGGGCTACCCGACATGGTCTTTACCTTGGAATGCCATGGGCTATCCCACATGGTCTTATATCCAGTGCCACGGGCTCCCCCAAGGTCTTCCATACCAACATAATATCACATAACATATCAATTCATAAATGAATATCACACACGTGACATATCGATTCATAAATGAATAACACACACATAACGGCCTAGCCTTGGTGCCGTAGACACATAGGTATGGTGAGAAGAGTCACCTCCGTCCGATGGATATGAATATTGTCCTCCTAATAATACACAACTTCCCGAGCTGAATAATAACAATAATAATATAATCAATGATAAGACCTTAAATTGTTCCAGGAAAAGCCCAACCTTCCAATTCTACTCCCAAGGCCCAATTACCCTTTCCTTGCAAATGGGCCCCAAAGTCCAAGTCCAACCTCCTTAATGGGCCCCTTGGCCCAATAAGGCCCAATCGATAAATCCACAGCCCAAACAGATGAAAAGGCCTCTAACTCACAGAATCTAATCAAGCCCAACAACCAGCTGAGGTCCAAAGGCAAAAAAGGCCCAAAACAGCTTGGGGCCCAACTGAGTTGCATACGCCCAGCGTAATGAAGGCATAGGGACTACGCGCTGCGTACACCTTTTTACGCCCAACGTACAACCATTTTAAGCACTTTTCCAATTAAGTGCTTAATGCTCGAATCTTTCACATCCAAAAGCTAGATCTTAGACTAACAAGTTGTCCTAAGGCATAAAGTTGGGAACTTTATGCCCTTGCCTATCTCATACATACCCAACTACTCCATTAACACCTTTCCAAGGTATTTTACCCAAGCATGAGGTCAAATCTCTCATCAAGCTTCCATTTTTATACTTCTAAATGACTAGGGGACCTTAGATCTATCTCTCATATCGAATGGGGAGGCTGAGTTCAACAAAAGAGGTCTAAAGTTCACCAAAGGGACAAACCACCAAAACCCTAGCTAGATCTAAAGATTAGAAAGGAAAGATGCAAGCTTTTTACCTCCATAAGCTTTGAAAGATAATTTTGGTGTAGGATCTTGAAGCACCCACTTGATCCAAGCTTGCTTGACCACACTTCTTCAGGAAATACACACTAAAAGTCCACAAATGCACTCTTTAAGGTTCAAGAATGATCTCACAAGGATTCCAGGAGTATATGAACCTTCTATAGCTGGTGAGGCACTCTGGGGTTTAGTCCAAGGTACTTAATGTTGTTTATATAGGCCTTGAGTTCGAGAATTAGGCTTTTGCGTCCCTGGCGCGTACGCTCCACGTTACTCAAGGTACGCCCAGCATACCCTGATTCCTCCGCAACCACAACCATGCAGTATGCTAAGCATAAACATAAGTATGCCCAACGTACTTAAGGGACCGATTATGCTAAAATTATTATTTCTTAGGGTTTCAAGATATACTAGAATTTTGGATGTCACACATTGGCAAAGATTCGATGTATGGCAGAACGAATGAGAAGAATCAAATTTGACAGAAAGATAAAAGTTTCTCAAATCTGAAAAGATGGGAGAGTACTTTAGTATCATGTTTTATGATCATCTTAATGATTATGAAAACACATCACAATTCATCCTCTAAGGACATCTTAGTGCATTCTTATGGCTAAGAAGAGGAGTCATGAATTGTTGAAGTGGTTAAATCAAGAAGATGAGTCATACTTCGTTCCAAAACAAGTCTTAGAGTCATACTCCAAGATTGTAATTTGAGTGACACATCTTAAAGAAGGTTTATTAACACTTGTCAAATGTAAGAGTAAAATGTTTCCTCTTCTTGTACATTTGAAATTGGTAAGTTTTGATGTTTTTAATAAAATAGAGACCAACTTGGGCCAATTGTGTGAAGTGTTTGTCTTGATAAGAATCCGTACTATATCTCTTGAGTATTTGCTTGTCGAGGAATGGGTCTTGGCAAGAAAGTATTATATGTCAAGAGGATAGTGGGAGTCTAAAAGATCCTGAAAGACTTTCAAGATCTAATCAAAAATAAAACTTGTAGTTTATCACTAACTTACCACTTGAGGTATATAACCTATTGTGTTGTAACGCCCATGTTTCCAGGCTATGCATTATCATTGATGTAATAGTCTAGGTTAACCCTTGTAACTCTTTTTGGAGTATTAATGATCAAATATTTAAGTATTATGTGAATTATGTGTTTATTTTCTTAATTATTATAATTTAATGAATTAAGAATAAAATAAGCGTCAAATTTGAAGTGTGGGGTAATCCCGATATCTTTGCATAAAGATGTAGTGGTCGAAACAAGGATTCCAAAGATATAAAGAATGCCGAAATCTGAGTTATAACGAAGAAGTTATGACATGTCGAAGTTTCACGACAGAACCGGCAATGCTGAATGATGTAAAAAGTGAAATTTATGTTAGAGCGATATTTAGCCTTAGTGATCTAAACGAAAGTCGTAGAGTTCGTTAAAACGAGAGTGTGCATAAAAAGAACGCCCAAATCTGACTTCGTATGAGGAAGTTATGATTTTTCTAAGTTTCGACTTAGCAGTATGCAGCCCGAATACTCGATTTGAGATCGTGCGGTTTTTAGCCGAAACAATCTAAACGAGAATCGAAGATCTCGTTAATATTAGTGAAACGATAAAAAGATAGGCGAAAGCGGACGTCGGATGAAGAAGTTATGAATTTATAACGGAGTTTTTCCTGTCCCGGCTACTAAAAACAAATAATAAAAATAATATCAAAATTAGCCGACGGAGTCTAAACGAAAGTTGTGGAGCGTAGTCTCACCTACGCGGGGATATAAATAACGTCGAAAACGGAGTTCGTATGAGGAAGATATGAATCTTTGAAGTTTATTAAATATTTTCGGTATTTAATTTAATTATAAAATACTGATATTATCCAAAGGGGGGGGGGGAGTCTGCGAGCTGATCCAAGTTACGCCCAGCGTAACCTTAATTACGCCCAACATAATTCGGTGGTTCAGCCTCTATAAAAAGGGATGCGAAGGCAGCTGAGTTCTTTGCTCATTTCTTCCCTTTCTCTTGCGTTTTTTGCATCGTTTTTCATGCAAGAATTGTCCCGAAGCCCCGGTATCATTCCCAAGTTCTGAAGCAAGTCCCGAAGCCCCAAAGATCCCGAGAAGTGAGATTCCCGAGCAGAAGCTCTGCCTGCGAGGAGCCTGATTTTTGTGAAGATCTTCCAGATCTACCGAAGAATACTACTTCTACAAGTCGTAGTGTTGTCCGATCATCTTCTGATCAAGTGAGTGTGTGGTTACTTACTTCTAACGCTTAATTATGAAGTATTTTATACGAAATACATGTTATGTGTATATTTTGTTGTTATATGTGTGAATGTATATTCACTTTCTTGTATCTCATAGATATGATTTATTCTCTATGAAATACGTGTTATGTGTATGTGTCTCATCTGTTGTTTGGAATATGTATTTAATGAGAATGTTATACAGGTTTTAAACTATCTATAAAAATAAATATTTTTATCTACTAATATGTCAGGTAGAACATGCGTAGATAGTTGTGTGATAAACAGATGAGAGGCCTCGATGTTGTTTTTGATTTAGTCAAATAGCGGAGTTTAGATGACGACCATAGACTTTTCTAGACAATCATGTGGAACATTAGCAAGTTCGCCACCTGTAGGTGTTAATGAACTTGGGTGTTCATTCGCTGTACTCCATCCCCCTCATGGTTGCCTTATTTGACATATATTGCCGGGAAACCCTCGAAGGCATGTGTTGTCGCCCCGATGAAATATTCTAAGACTAGGTCCCTTGTGTTAGTTGTTTTAGGGACATAAAGTGAGAATAACGGGAATGGGTAATTCGGTTATTGTTGGTTGGTGGAATTAAATATAATTATTTATTGTGGGTTGAAAACCCTATATGCTCTCTAGGCTCCCAAGCCTGACCCACTCAGTTTATTTGTATTACAGGAAGTGGCGCAAGGGCATAAGATGGATGAATCATCAAGATGTTTTGTTTACAAGTTTGTATATGTATATATTTGTTGAATGACTTGTAATGTTATCGTTTATGATTTATGGTCTGTATCGGAACATGACATCCCGAGTTTTGATTATATAATGAAAATACATTTCTTTATGAAATGCTTTGGTAAATATTATTTTATCACGTTTTGTTTTTGGGAACAAATTCCGCAACTGTTTTAATCAAAAGATTACTCTAAAATCATTTTAAAATCATAAATTAAACCGGTCTTTTCTGGCCGTGATTTTGGGGATGTCACAGTTGGTATCAGAGCATTAGTTTAAGCGAACTAGGAATTTGTAGGATTTCTAGACTTAAACTTAAAATGCTAAGTGAAATTTTGAGATGTGTGTCTGTTATGTTTTAGACACGAGCACTAGTTTATTTTAGGAAAGTTGCCTAAAATGCTTTTATGTGCTAAATGTTATATGTTGCCATATATGATATTATTTGTTCGGATCTGTGGTCTGTTGCCGACCGGATTTGGAAACCTTATGTGTGTAGGATTCTAAGCGTACGTCTACGATATTAGAACTAGCATGTAAACGTTTCGGAGTGATAAGGATGATTTGAATATCTATCGTGAATAAGGATCTAATTTCACCTTATTCGGTGTATAGATAAAAAATTGTGAGAATAAGAAGTGGAGTTGGAAATGCTGATGAAAACAGGAATCAACCACCAGTGATTGAGCAAATACCTGTCGTAGCAGCAGCACCTGAGCCGATAACAATGGCTGGTGTACAATTGATGATTCAGACAATGTTTGATCGTCAGATGGATGAAACGAGACGTTTGCTTCAACATAATCGTGAAGAACTGTTAATTCAAGTGGAAGAGCCCGAAGTGAATGAAGGGCACTCGGAAGGTGGAGACTTCAGTGGGTCTGTTGGTCAAGCCAACCCACCGATAGTTAGGCAATACAACCAGGATGGAAGGAATGATGGAATGGGATGCAAGTACAAGGACTTTCTGACTTGCAAACCATCGACCTTAACTGGAAAGGAGGACCCGATCGGATTGATGGATTGGATCTCCAAAATGGAGTTAGCCTTCATCACTTGTGGCTGCAGAGGCAAGTTGCAGACTACCTTTGCAGTGTGTCAGTTCCGAGGTGGAGACGTTCGTTGGTGGAACACTCTAGGGAAGACTTTAAGCCCTAATGAGCTAGTGCAATTGTCATGGACAGAGTTCTTGGTGCAGTTCAAGCACAAGTTCAGCTCGGCTCAAAATCTGTTGGAGTTGGAGAATAAGTTTCTGATATTGACAAAAGGCAGCATGTCAGTTGAAGAATACACTAATAAATTTACAGACAAGATGGAGTTTGCTTTGCTCATCATTCTATATGAGCTGAAAAAGGTTGACCGGTACGCAAAAGGACTCTCATGGGAGTACGCAGTGCCAGTTCGTCAGGCACCTACTCTAGAGGCAGCTATTTGGGCTGCCAAGTCTGTTGAGGAAATGATCAAGGGAAGAACCGCCAACAAGGTTGAAGTTGGCGAGAAGAGAAAGTTTGAAGGAAACTCAGGTTCTAATAAGAAAAGAAAATTTTCGAAGTCTGATTCGAAAAAGTTTGGAGGAAAAGGAGCTGAAGCGAAATGGTGTGAGAAGTGCAAGAAAAAGCACTTTGGGAAATGTAGTGAGGATATAGTGTGGAAAAATTGGACATTTTGCCAATGAGTGTCCATCCAACAAAAGGATGTGCTTTGGTTGTAACAAGGAAGGGAACATTTTGAAAGACTATCCGAAGAAGAAAGAGGCAGCTAAGCCCAACATTCCACCAAAGTCGAAGGCGAGAGCCTTCCAGATGACACTTGAGGCTGCGAAAGATGAAGCTGATGTCGCTTCAGGTACATTTCTCGTAAACGAATTACCTGCTCAAATTTTGTTTGATTCTGGAGCCAACTACTCCTTTATTTCGCATGAGTTTGATAGAAAACTAGCTTTTCCTATTGATTGACTAGATAATGCTTTATTAGTCGAAGTTGCTAGTGGCAAGTTTGTACCTGTTAGCCATCGTATAAAAAACATCTTAATCGACCTTAATGGGAATAAGTTTCACGAGGAATTATTGCCTATCGAACTTAATGGTTTCGACGTCGTTTTGGGAATGGATTGGCTTAACGCTAATGACGTCGAGATATTATGCAAGAAGAAGATAGTTAAAGTAAACCCGCCTGGGAAAGAGTCGTTTATGGTGTATGGGGACAAACGCAGAGTGAATTCTGGAATCATTTCCCTAATGAAATCCAGAAAGTGTTTGACCAAGGGATGTACATCATATTTAGCATTCGTGATCGATGCTAAGAAGGAAAAGAAGGTGATACAAAATATTCCAGTGGTGTGTGATTATTCGGAAGTATTTCCCGAAGATCTTCCTGGATTACCACTTGATAGACAAGTGGAGTTCAGAATAGACTTGTTACCAGCAACCACGCCAATAGCAAATGCACCTTATCGATTAGCACCGACGGAGATGAAGGAGCTGATGATGCAACTTCAGGAGTTATTGGACAAAGGTTTCATTAGACCTAGTTCATCACCCTGGGGAGCTCCAGTGTTATTCGTGAAGAAGAAAGATGGAAGTATGAGAATGTGCATCGATTACAGAGAGCTGAACAAGGCAACAATAAAGAATAGATATTCATTGCCTAGGATTGACGACTTGTTCGATCAACTACAAGGTCCAAGTTATTTTTCAAAGATCGACCTAAGGTCAGGATATCATCAGCTGAAAGTAAGAGAGCAGGATATAGAGAAGACTGCATTCAGAACACGATATGGACACAAAGGGGTGATTTGTCCTCACTATACTAAGGGGTCTAAGGCACAAAGGCCGGCCCAGTGGATTTTATATCCTAGTAGTTATTGATATGTTGAGTATGAGTTAGTTAAGCATGCTAGTCTGGTAGATCTATAGGACTACCTGTGATACAATTTGATTATCTGTATGTGCACTTATCTGTTACATGTCAGCATGTTGTGTGGTTCGGTTGAGATTGCACTGCTCAATGCTGTAGCCAACAAAACCTGATGTATGCTAGATATGAGCTGGGGGCCAGGGAAGGCATGCCGGAATCATATTGAGGACTCATATGCATTCCAGATACGAGTTGAGGGTCGGGTAGAGCATACCAGACTCGTACTGAGGGCTAATCATTTATATTCCAGTCTGAGGATCAAAGGAGCAAGCCAGACATAAGCAGTGGTCCGAGTGCGATCCAGACTTATGCCGTGGGCTCAAGAGCAATCCAGATATGTGCCGAGGGCCGGGTAGGCATACCTGACTTATATTGTGGGATCATGGGTAATCCAATCTATATAGCTGTGGACCCATTGCATGCTATTGTTGATATTGTTGTTATTGTATTGAGATATGTGTTATGTATCATTATATTGGGGGTAACTCACTAATCCTTCGAGATTACATTTATGGATTATTGTTTCAGGTACTTCAGATGATCACAGGAAGGCGAAGGCATGACCGTACACATCCTCACATTTTATGATTTGGATTTCTGGGATTCTCTGATATGAAACTATTTGAAAACAATTTGTAATAAAAAGATGGTTTTTGGATGTTTGAAAAGTTTTACATTTTTGTGATTTTTTTTGTATGTTACAGTAATGCTCCCGCATATCTGACTCGACTTCCCACATCTATTCAGTACCTTTATGATGATGCCATTGAACCTTGACCAAAGACACAAACTTTTTGCACAAGTCCTTCGTCTTCCGATCCAAGATCGCCACTAGTTTGTTGGTATAACTCAAAAAATCATCAAAATGAACATCATCCAAAGGAACAACTGCTAATTCATTAACCAAACACTGCCGAAGCTATGAAACATGAAAGATGTTGTGGATCTGGATGAGCTCCTCAACTAAATCCAACATGTAAGCTACCTTGCTAACCCTAACAATCACTCGAAATGACCCAATGTACCGGGGACCCAACTTTCCCCTCTTCTTGAAGCGTATTACACCTTTTCAAGGTGATACCTTCAGCAAAACCATGTCGCCGACCTGGAACTCCAACTCAGATCGACGCTTGTCTTCATAACTCTTCTGCCAACTTTTAGTTGTGTGTAGTCTCTGCCTAATCTACTTAATAAGCTTTGTCATCTGTAGGACTAACTCAGTCCTGTCCATGACTCTATGACTAACCTCTCCCCAACAAACTAGGGTGCGACACTTCCTCCTATAAAGGATCTCAAATGGAGGTGCACCGATACTAGGATGATAGTTGTTGTTGTAAGAAAACTCGGCTACGAGAAGTTGGGAGTTCCAACTCCCACCGAAATCAATCATACAAGATCGCAACATATCATCTAGAATCTGGATGGTCTGTTACTCAAACCATCCGTCTACAGATTATAAGCAGTGCTAAAGTGCAACCTCGTACCTAGTTCCTCATGGAACTTCGGCCAAAAATGAGATGTGAACTGAACATCCTAATCGGATACAATGGGTACTAGAACACCATGACGGGCTACAATCTAACACACATATACATCAGCCAATTTCTCGGCCGATGAGCCCTCATAGATAGCTAAGAAGTGGGCACTCTTGGTCAATTGTTCCACTATTACCCAAATCACATCAAACCCCTTAACTGTCCGAGGCAGCTTGCTGACGAAATCCATGGTGATCTGTTCCCATTTCCATATGGGAACCTCCAAAGACTGAAGTTTTCCATGCATTGATTCGCCTCTGGTGCTCGAGTTTGACCATATGTCAAGTCAAACACTGCTTGGTATACCAGACTATCTCTTGTTTCATGCACGACCACCAATAACTGAGTCGTAAATCCCCATACATATTCGTGGCTCCTGGGTGTATCGAAAATCTGGACTTGTGTGCCTCCTCCAGCACAACCTGTCTGACCCCCACCAAAACTGGTACCCGTACATGACCATACAGGGTCAATAATCCACGATTGTTAGTAGAAACCTTGGAAATCTCGCCGTTGAGTCGCTCCTGTTTCTAGTTTTCTTTCTTGACTCCCTCATCCTAAGCCTCTCTAATCATACCCGACAATGGTGAATCAATCGAAATCCTCATATAAAGGCTCCCAAAAGCGGAACTAGCCTTCTTGTGGCTTAGAGCATCAGCGACCACATTCGTTTTCCTAAGGTGGTACAGAATCTCGCAGTCGTAATCCTTGACCACGTCAAGCCACCTGGGCTGCCTCATGTTCAGACTCGGTAGATCCATGAGATATCTTAAACTCTTGTGATCCATGTATATGGTACAACAGACCCCATACAAATAATTCTGCCAAATCTTGAGAGCAAACACCTTTGCCCCCATACGAACTTCATGCAGCGTCAGCTACCGAGAAGCATAAATAATAACCCTCCCTCGCCTCATAAGAACTGCCCCTAGGCTGGTGATGGATGCATCACAAAATACCACAAAACTACTTCCAGACATCCACAACGAAATAATAATTAAAAAACACGTACAACAAAATCATAATTAAAAAACACGTTGTTGACCTCTTCATCTTCTTTCCAACATTGAGGGCATAATAAAAAAAATTAACATGCCCCCCCCCCCCCCCCCCCCACCCAACAGAAAGAGTACTAGCTAAGGGAAGCCTATTAAACAAAAGTCTCTAGACAAAACAATTCACTTTTAACGAGATCCAATTAATCCAATTGAAAGAGATATCAACGATTATGGAGTCAAAATCAGCCATGCACCTTCCTAATGTGTTAACTGAGAAATATCAATTTGCACTATCTTCCATGTTCCCGATTTCAACTTAATGAGAGAAAAGAAAGGAAATTGATGAAAGTGAGAAAAAAAATAAATGAAATTTGTGTTCTCGAGTTTCATTAAAGGAATGAATCGAAGGAAAGTGGATGAAAATAGAATGATCACTTTCTCTCATAAATTTCCTTCCGATTTGAAAGGATTTGGAAAGAAAGAGCCAAAATTTTAATTTTCCTTTCGCTTATCTCCACCTTAGGAACAAAAAAGAAAATTTTTATTTTCCTTTATTTTCTCTCATTACTTTATTTTCTCTTCTTTGTTAAAACTTAGTAACCAGGGGTAAAACTCCAAGAATCCAAAGTTAAACTAACGATCTCAATTTCCTATGCAACTCCACAAGTTATACATCTCTCTACCTATTCTCCGATGGTTTACTCCTACATCGCACCGTGCCATGTATTATGTATTTATTTCTTTTAAATGATTTTAAATGACATTGAAGACAAAAAGTCCTAAATTCTTTGTAAAATAAAAAATGTGAAGAAAAACAAAATCTCAAATGCGAAGAGAATTATATTTTGTTGAATATTGTATAGGGAACCTAGTCTCAAGTGGTTTGATGATGACATTTTAATAACTTATTATTATGTATCAGTGTGCTTCCATTATGATGTTTATAGTGGCACCGATAATTTCAGGTTTTTTATTTTAATTTAAAAAATTTCAAATTTTTTTTTCTGTTGATGTTTCACCACGTAAAAAAATATTATCGATAATACACACTACGAAATCTTATGTTCGCCCCTATTATGTATATGATAATCTATAAAGCTGACAAAAATATTTGCTTATTATTATTATTATTATTTTTATCTAAATTGGTTTGCAATAACTAACAAAGTTAATTGTCTTTTTTCCGGAACATAAATAAGTAAAACATCGGTCATAAATGATAGTTTTTAATATTATCGCTAAAATTTAACTTTGTATATCACCCATTTCCAATTTCCCATAATTGAACGACATAAGGTAGGCTAAGGGGGTGTTTGGCTTACCTTTTCACCGCGAAAAGTCCTTTTTGTAAAAGAAAAAAAACAAAAAGATGTTTGGCAAACTAGTAACTTTTGGAGTTTTAATACAAGGAAAAACAATCTTTTTGGAAAAGTCAGGATTTCCTGACTTTTTGTAACTTTTTAGAAAAGAACTTTTGAGTTTTTAAAAGCTAAGCCAAACACGCCCTAAAAACCAAAATATATACATAATATACATGCCATCCCTTCTCGCCCTTTCCAAACCTTCCTTTCATTTATCTTTGTTTTTCTCTAGATCTTTCGAATCCTTTCTTTCCCATATCTTTATTATTTTCAAGATTCTTCAAAAGGGTTATTGACAGCTTTCAATTTTACAATACAAAAAAAAAGAAAAAAAAATTGATTATGCTCAAAATCAAAAGCTTTCAATTTTACATAAAAATAATTGATTATGCCCAAAATCTTTATTTTTTGCATTAATGCCTTAAAAGGAGGAAAATTTGTTTGAATTTGTCGCTTAGTCAGATTTTACCTTCTAGGGCCGGTCACCTTAGCTAGAACGAAATAGGTGATGACTCGAACAAAGTGGCAGCTCAGATGTAAGCAGATGACTTGTTTTAGAAAAAAAAAAAAACCAAACATGGTTCGCAATGAGGCTAACGAGTGTCGAACTCCCGTTTCCAACTAATCAAACAACTTTAACCACTAAGCCGAAAAGTTTTTTGTGTTTGTCTCTAACATGATATATTTAATGTGTATTATGCTGGAACCATTAATAATGTATGTTGTCATTATTATTATTATTATTATTATTATTATTATTATTATTATTATTTTATAAATTTATACACTTTTATACGTATAAAAACCTTATGTATGTAGTTATATGTCGTTATACATAATATATACATATAAAGTTGTTAAAACGTATTTATATATAATGTATCCATATGAATATGTGTAAAACGACTTGATATATTTTTATACGTATAAAAAATATTTTTATATGATTAAATGGATATAAAAACTTCTTAGTACATGTTTATATGTATAAATTTTTTATAGGTTTAAATATGTATTTTGAAGGTACACATACGCTTTTAAATATATAAATACACTGTTAAATGTTTATCTACTTTTTAATATATAAATAAGTATTTTAATTATACAAATACCTTTAAATATATAATAATAATAACTATTATTGGAAAAATAATAATAATAAATCATAGCAGCCGCTTAGATAATAAGTATGATTCCTCAAATATCGAACAAAAACTAAATGACTGTTTGGCAAGATCTGAATTTTTAACAATTGAATTTTTAAGAAGTCTGAATTATTAAAATCTGAATTTTTAACATGCTGTTTGTGTAACACCGAAATTTTCAAAACAAATGTTTGAATTAAAATAGTTTATCTCTTTAACACTTTTAATAAAAAAATATCTCCTTTTTATTTTAATTACAATACATAACTATTTTGTTCAATCAATTAATAAACCATGATCCTCAAAACAAACGTTTCCTCTAGTGTGTACAATCGAGCCGGTGCCGTCCCGTGATCCTGAGAAAACCTGAAACATATAACACAAAACATTGTAAGCACGAAGCTTAGTGAGTTCCCCAAAATACCACTCTAACACATATTAGCCTCTCATGGCTATAACTCTGTTGACCCTCTGGTCAGTGGGTCTCAGTGGAACCCTCCAGTCCCAATTCTCTGTGGACCTTCCGGTCCTAACTCTATGGACCCAAAGGTCCTAACTCTGATAACTCTGAATCATTCATATCACATATCATAATAAATATCATAAAATAAATAGCATACAAATACACTGGCACATAACTCTAAACCTAACTCTGTGGACCCTCTAGTCCTAGCTCTATGGACCTTCCGGTCCTAACTCTGATATACACACAACATAAATCACATAGAAATAATGCAGTGCCACACATCGCATAGATAGCATACAATAACTCTGTAACATAACTCTGTTACCACTCTAGGTAAAGTATAGTGAGAAGACTCACCTCGAGTATCTTAGATGATCTCGCACACGAATCTACTAATCTAGCCCCCGCCTAATCACATAAAAATATCCTCAATAAGTAATGGCTCCCAAAGGCTAGATTAAACCCCCCCCCTCCATTCTATGATCCCTCAGAAGGGTAAAAGACCATTTTACCCCTCCTTGACTCAAAAGTCCAACTGTTGACCGAAACCCTAAAAGTCAACGAAATTCAATGGTCACAGTTGACCCTACTCGCCGAGTGCACTAAGGTGACTCGGCGAGTACACGCTTGTCCTCTTCGCCCCTGGTCCTCTCTTGACTCACTGAGTCAACCCTATACTCCACGGGTAGTCACAGATCGTGAGTCGCGGGCCAACCCGACTCAACTTGTCGAGTCCTCTCATGGACTCGGCGAGTACATGCCATGCTCACACTCAAACGAGCTTCTGAGGTCAGATCTGTTCATCTAATCCATAGATCTGCCCTTTCCAACCACTATAATCATGTAAAGTCTCAATCTTGATGCACATGCAACATCCATATGACCATATATGATGATTTAGCCCCAAATACCTTAACCCAAGGTCATGACCTCCATTGCTCTTCATAAAGCTTGATGAGTAAGGCTCTCTGGACCTCTATGGATCCAGATCCAAAGCCTCGTCACCAGAAGGGACTAACTGGACATCAAATCAACTTAGACAAGGGCACAAGAAACCCTAAATCCATATATTCTACATAAAACAGAAGAAGAGCCGAAGTAATACCTCAAATGAAACGATCTTAGCTTCAAATCCTCAGAATAGCAACCTCCTTTGCTTTCCCTTGGCTAGGACCTCCTTCTTCTTGCTAAACAACACCACAAAGGTCAAGAATGGCTTCCTTTCTCTCTCAAAACGCTCCAGCACTCTAGGGTTTCTCTCTATGGACTGGTAGCCTCAAATGACGGCCATAAGAGTCTTTAAATAGGGCGCAAAACCGAGAAGTTAGGGTTTCATTAAACAGCGTGGACTTGCCGAGTCCACATATGGACTCGCCGAGTCCTTTATTAATCGGCCACTCACATCGCGATCTAACTCGGCAAGTCGGGGCTCCTACTCGTCGAGTCTCTCACTAAATTTCAATATAAATGAAATATATAATATACCTGGGAATTCGGATGTTACAATTCTCCCCCACTAGATTCAGACTTCGCCCTCGAAGTCTCACTCCGCAAACAACTCTGGATGCTGCTCACGCATCTCTTGCTCCAGTTCCCAAGTCAGCTCGGACCCTCTCTGATGTTGCCGCTGGACCTGCACCTTGGGCACTTCCTTGTTCCTCAGAACGTTGATCTTTCGATCCATGATCGCAACCGGTCTCTCAACATAGTTCAGGCTCACCACCGCCGACTCGTCGGCTATACACTCTCTCACTGAGACACATGGAAGGAATCGTGATTCTGGCTCAACTCCGTAGGTAGCTCCAATCGATATGCTACCCTACCCATCCTCGTGATTACCCTAAAAGGACCAATATATCGGGGCCCTAGCTTGCCCCTTTTCCTGAAGCGGTTCACTCCTCTACGAGGAGATACCTTCAGGAGCACAAAATTTCCGACCTAAAACTCGAGCTCGGATCCTCGCCTATCTGTATAACTCTTCTGGCGACTCTGAGCGGTCAACAACCTCTGTCTGACCTGTCGTATCTGCTCTGTCGACTGAAGCACTATCTCTAAGCTACCTATCACACGTTGCCCTACTTCTCCCCAGCAAATGGGAGTCCGACACCTCCTCCCATAAAACACCTCAAAGGGTGGCATACCAATGCTCGAATGTTCGCTGTTGATATAGGAAAACTCGGCCATGGGTAAATACGTCTCCCAACTCCTTCCGAAATCTAATACACATGCCCGAAGCATGTCCTCGAGCGTCTGAATCGTCCGCTCGCGCTGCCCGTCTGTCTGTGGGTGGTATGCGGTACTAAAATACAGCCTCGTACCCAACTCCTCATGAAATTTCTTCCAGAATCTGAAAGAAACGCACATCTCGATTTGAGATGATCGAGATCGGCACTCCATGTCGTGATACCACCTCCCTCACTTACAACTCTGCCAACCTCTCAGCGGGAGAGCTCTCACGGGCTTCCTCTTAGCATCAACTATCTCGGCCCTGTGACACATGAGTCACAAAATTCTCAAATGAAAACTACAATCCAACCGAAAATCGACTTAGCCCTGACAGGGACGGAGACCCCAGTCTCACCCCTGATTCAACCACCAAGCTCCAAAAACTCAATACTAAGGCTTCTCAAGCCTAAAACTCTTATGAAACACACACTGATCGGAGAACACTCCGTCATCACACTTTCTAGCCGTCCAGTGAGTACTATGGCCCCATGTAACATCACGACAGCCTCTGACTAGTGAGTACTATGGCTCGCCGTAGCACCACAACACCAACTGACTAGTGAGTACTATGGCTCCCCGTAGTACCACGACTCCTTCTCTCTGACTTGTGAGTACTACGGCTCCCCGTAGCATCACAACACCCTCTGACTAGTTAATACTACGGCTCCCCGTAGTACCACGAATCCCTCTCCCTGACTTGTGAGCACTACGGCTCCCCGTAGCATCACAACACCCTCTGACTAGTGAATACTACGGCTCCCCGTTGCTTCACCCCATACTCTCATTCTCATCCCAACGACACACTACGTCTACTAACTCATGCTCCGTAGACTATCATAGATAGCTACACACACTTGTCCCACATATGCATCACAGACTCCGACGGCAACCACTATAACAAAATACCTACCTCTGCGGAGATCCACTTTCTTAAATAATCCCTTCTGATGCCAATACCCGAAGGGCTCCCACTGGAACCGAAAATACATGATACACCACTAGTCGTCCCAACTCAAGATTCTAAATAACTCCGAAATCGGGACATTATACCCGGTCACCACGGAACACCATTACAGATCATAGCGATGTCCTGCCTCAACCACTGATCTCCTACTCCCAGCACCATAAAGATACAATGATACATTTCCTCTGAACTCCTTAAATAATTCCTCATTTGACCCAATGCGCAACTTCAGTGTATTCAAACACTTAATTGGAATACAAAGAAGGCGCTAACGCTTCAGAACACATTGATGATCCTCCGAAACCCTTTCCCCTACTGCTCAAAATCCAAGCAAGAATACACATACCAGCCCGAGAGTTGGCTGCTCTATAATCTTCTATCCACCCTAAAAAGGGGCATAAACAATCCATACTTCGACCCAGAAGTTCTCAACTGCCCGCACCATCATTACGAGTCTTCTACTTGAAACGACTCTGACCACCACTAGATTCCTGACCATTGGCCAACTGCCGAGGAGACACCCATCCTTTCTCAGACACATACCACATGCATTATCTCACTCTGCACCTTTCCTTGATCACCAATGACCCTGGCCTCTCGAATTCGAGCCGCAGGTTTCTGTATCCAACCCCTAACCTCTCTTGCAAAAATCTCTGGTTCCCTCAATAAAATACCCGGTTCTCCCCCACTTAGGGTTCGAACCATCACCAATTAACGCATCAACTCTCTACCCCACAGACGGTTTCCTCCAGAAACATCGCACCTACACTTAGAAGGTGCCACACAATGCCCAATGATCTCCCCACGTAGAGATCAAGAAACCTCAAATACCCTAAATCTCCAAAGAAATCCTCAGGAACTTCTCATCACGACTGCCTCTAGCCATTTGAAGTCTCATACCATCCCAATACTGAATATCCCAACTGTTTAGTACTATCACTGACTCTTAGACTGAAACAATAAATCATAATACTCCTCATCCTCAACTTTTCAACCCCCGTTCCAACACGTGAATCATCACGAGAATAGGGACTCCACTACCATACTCAATGCCCATCCTAGACAGAAGAGCCACCGCTCTGATATACTCGACTGGATTACCCACTGATACCGCCACCACACGCCCTACTATACTCAATTAGGGTGTAATGTGGTCCTTGACCATCTCAGTCCCCACTGACTACCTGCTCATGGTAGATCATTTCCACGTGGCAGACATGCTGCCTGATACTCTGGTGGAAAAATCGTCATCAATGACCACCCGTAGGGTTTATTCCTAAACCCAAAACCGAAATCTCACACCTCTCCTACTTCCCATAGGAAACATAAATAGCACCCAACAAGTCACAGAAGGTGACATCTCCTCCATCGGCTGATTGGTCACTCAGACCGCAATCCCCCATAAATGCCTTTTCTACTAATCTCTGAGTCTTGCGACTACATCTGACATCTTACCAAGGTACTATGAAATGCTCTCGACCTCCCTCTCAAGGGATGCCTTTTCGAACTCAATCATGGCCCTCAGGCCTAAAACCACATTGCGTCCAAACTCCACCAATCAATCCTGATCGGACAACTGGAGAATCACAAGCATCAATCGCTAAGAACCATGGTATTTAGCCCCTGACATCTCTTCTCAATCTGCTACAATGTGTGGCACTCGAACTCTAACATCATCCCTTAATCTGCTAAGATGCATGGTACTCGAACCATGGCATCACTTCCCAATCTGCTCCGATGTATGGTACTCGAACCATAACATCACTTCTTAATCTGCTACGATGTATGGTACTCGAACCATGACATCACTTCTCAATCTGCTACGATGTATGGTACTCGAACCATGACATCACTTCTCAATATACTACTTAGAACCCTCAGAATACTCCCTGTATCAAGTATGGGTCCTCTTCTTTCGGTAGTACGGGCCCGTACTACCTGCCACATTAACCCATACTTTCCACACAGACCATTCCAGAGCTCCTAAATAGCTGCTCAACCTTCTCGTTCACTAATTCCGCCACGCATGCTCGCTTCTCAGCGAAATGCTCTACTCCGCCAGCATACTCATCTGTCTAAGGTCACTCCCACTTCTCCGCCATCAGTTGCTGAAGAGCTCCTAATGATGCCAGTTATCTACCTCTTGAATATCGTCATATTCACTTGGTAGCTGACTCCCATCATCGAGAGTTCCACAAATCACGAAGCAAGCAGCATTCGGGCAACGAAGAATACATAGAGCTCACTCTGGATGATAACTCCGCTTGCTCTGCTCATTCTCAAGGTACCACCGAACTTTACAACTCTGCCCCTCGCGGGTTCTAACTATTCTTTGATAAACACCACAATACTCATCTAGCATCTCTACTAGATTACTCCTCTACTCAAATCCCCTAAAAGGATTCCAATCGAATACTCTCGCTCCTACTCAAAAGCACATCACATATAACAGCAACTCCTAGGCTAAGGCATCACAAATTAGGCCACTCTAGTCCTAAGATATGAAATACCTAGCCTGTCTCTAGCATGCATAATATCTCATAAAATGTATCATAAATATCTCATAACACAAAAGTAAGGGTATTTTGAGAAATCACCGTTCGGGCTCTGGCTGATTGTACACACTGCTCTTTCTTGCTTTCTCTTTGAACTCTTATTCACTTTTAGAAAATCATTTCTTTTGAAGACTTTTCTTACTTCCTCAATTTAAGACCAGATTTACCCGAAGGTGCATCCGAATCCCTCAAACCAAGGCTCTCATACCAACTTGTAACACATAAATTTTCAAAACAAATTTTTGATTTAAAATAGTTTATCTCTTTAACACTTTTCATAAAAAAATCTCCTTTTTATTTTAATTACAATACATAACTCTTTTATTCAATCAATTAATAAACCAGGATCCTCAAAACAAACGCTTCCTCTGGTGTGTACAATCGAGCCGGTGCCATCTCGTGATCCTTAGAAAACCTGAAACATATAACACAAAACACTGTAAGAACGAAGCTTAGTGAGTTCCCCAAAATACCACTCTAACACATATTAGCCACTCAAGGCTATAACTCTGTTGACCCTCTAGTCAGTGGGTCTTAGTGGAACCCTCCAGTCCCAATTATCTGTGGACCTTCCAGTCCTAACTCTGTGGACCCAAAGGTCCTAACTCTGATAACTCTGAATCATTCATATCACATATCACAACAAATCTCATAAAATAAATAGCATACAAATATACTGGCACATAACTCTAAACCTGTCTCTGTGGACCCTCTAGTCCTAGCTCTATGGACCTTCCGGTCCTAACTCTGATATACACACAACATAAATCACATAGAAATAATGCAGTGCCACACATCGTATAGATATCATACAAAAACTTTGTCACATAACTATGTTACCACTCTAGGTAAAGCTGCTCAATAAGTAATGGCTCCCAAAGGCTAGATTAAACCCCCCTTCTATGATCCCTTAGAAGGGTAAAAGACCATTTTACCCCTCCTTGACTCAAAAGTCCAACTGTTGACCGAAACCCTAAAAGTAAACGAAATTCAATGGTCACAGTTGACCCTACTCGCCGAGTGCACTAAGGTGACTCGGCGAGTACACGCTTGTCCTCTTCGCCCATGGTCCTCTCTTGACTCACTGAGTCAACCCTATACTCCACGGGTCGTCACAAATCACGAGTCGTGGGGCAACCCGACTCAACTCATCCAGTCTTCTCATGGACTCGGCGAGTACATGCCATGCTCACACTCAAACGACCTTCTGAGGTCATATCTGTTCCTCTAATCCATAGATCTGGCCTTTCCAACCACTATAATCATGTTAAGTCTCAATCTTGATGCACATGCAACATCCATATGACCATATATGATGATTTAGCCCCAAATACCTTAACCCAAGGTCATGACCTCCATTGTTCTTCATAAAGCTTGATGAGTAAGGCTCTCTGGACCTCTATGGATCCAGATCCAAAGCCTCATCACCAAAAGGGACTAATTGGACATCAAATCAACTTAGACAAGGGCACAAGAAACCCTAAATCCATATATTCTTCATAAAACAGAAGAAGAGCCGAAGTAATACCTCAAATGCAATGATCTTAGCTTCAAATCCTCAGAATAGCAACCTCCTTTGCTTTACCTTGGATAGGACCTCCTTCTTCTTGCTAAACAACACCACAAAGGTCAAGAATGGCTTCCTTTCTCTCTCAAAACGCTCCAGCACTCTAGGGTTTCTCTCTATGGACTGGTAGCCTCAAATGACGACCATAAGGGTCTTTAAATAGGGCGCAAACCCGAGAAGTTAGGGTTTCATTAAACAACGTGGACTCGTCGAGTCCACATATGGACTCGCCGAGTCCTTCATTAATTGGCCACTCACATCGCGATCCAACTCGGCGAGTCGGGGCTCCTACTCGTCGAGTCTCTCACTAAATTTTAATATAAATGAAATATATAATATACCTGGGAATTCGGATGTTACAGTTTGGCTGAAACTTCTGAATTATTGTGTTGAATGATAATAATGACCATTTTACATCTCTGCATCATTTCTTTCAATTACAACATTGTACTTCTAAAATTTCCTTATTAAGACATTCTATTTGAAAACTATAACCAAATCTAGCATTCTAATATGGTAGAAATAAGTACAATAATGGAGAAGTTTGAATTGGATACTTCAATAATACAAAGCTATTTTACATGTTTAATAATGTAATAACCAATTTTCCTACAATCAAACAAAATATGAATATAACCTAATACAT
The DNA here is from genome assembly GCF_051521515.1 of Lactuca serriola. Taxonomy (NCBI): domain Eukaryota; kingdom Viridiplantae; phylum Streptophyta; class Magnoliopsida; order Asterales; family Asteraceae; genus Lactuca; species Lactuca serriola. The sequence goes on from NC_136411.1 coordinate 357,314,202, forward strand.
TCATCTCTAGCATAAACACCATTCATTCTATCGATTCATCTACAAGTCTAGATAATTGGCATTCCAAAAGTGACACCAACATCATGACAATTAAAGTACACAAATGAAACACCCATATTCAAAACCCGTGCACAAAATAATGCATTATATCACCATATGAAAATTAGATCTACCTATTATGTGATTATGATGTGCAAATTATGTCATTTAAATATTTGAGACATATTTGATGCAAATTAATTGAAAGCAACAAGGACAAAAGAATCCATATCCATGGAATAACTACATTATTTCAAGGATAAACACTTATCCCCTGATAAACACATAAAATCCCAAAAAACAACCCTCCAAACTCGATCAATCAACCAAAAACCTAGACAAATCCGAAGGAAGAACAACTCCAGAAAAAAATATCTCCAGCTCTAAAAATCGACTTTTTGGGCTTCTGATTTCAAGAAAAAAATATAAACAACAATCCATCCATGAATTGATAATCGATTTTTAGGGCAAGAAAGAAAAAACCTTTTGAGAACCAGTGGGAGGGAGAAGGGATAGTGATTTCAGAGTCGTTGCTGGGGATGTCGACATCGGTGTCGCTGGCAGGGATAGCGTCGTTGGTGGAGGGAGGCCAACGGAGGGTTGCAGATCGGAGATGGAGCAGGAGGGAGAAGGGGGTGGTGGTGTTGATGGAGTTGAAAGAAGGGAAGACGACGGTCACTGAAATGTTATTTGGAGCATAAAGGAAGACACGTTTCTTCTTTTAATTCAAACGAGGTTTAAGAGGCTTTTAAGAGGTTTTTCAGACATGGTTTCACATCTGAAAATTTAAGAGGCTTTTGATAAATGAAGAGGTTTTTATTCAGATGCTACCAAACACACTGAATCTGAAAAATTAAAAGATTGCCTCTTAATTTTCTAATTAAGAGGTAAACAAACAGCCTCTAACATAACTTAGTGGTGAAGGAATTAGTTTTGATTGATGTATAGCCAGGTTCGATTTCTGTGTCATACAACTTTCTATTTTATTTCAAATATTTTCAGTTATTTTATAAAAAGTTTCAGTAGAGAAATAACAAAATTAAGTCTAGCTTGGTGGTAATTCTTGGCCGTATAAGCTAAGGTCGTTGGCTCGAACCCTATCATCTCATTCGTTATACTTTTATATTTTTAAAAATAACAGTAATGCCCATTCAGCGTTCCAGAAAGGCTGGGTGACTGACATTTTAAAGTAAAATCAAAATAGCGGGGGGGGGGGGGGGGGGGAGGGGGGGGGGGGTAATAAATCGATATAACCGTTTTAGCATTTAAAAATATATGTTTTTCACGTTTAACAATTTTCGTATTAAATAATATAAGTTTTTTTTTTTTAATGTTTGGGAATAGTCTATAACCGTTTTCGGATTAAATAAACTAAGTTGTAAAAAGAAAGTTACGGATTTGGATGATCCAATTTTCTAAAAACCGGTTTCGGATAAACTACCGAGACGTAAAGATTTATTAAACGTGAGCATGAACATGTATTCATCCTAATTTCTTACAACGTAAACCTCAACCAAAAGCGTTTTTTATACTAGAATCAAAATCGTATTTGAGAAAAAAAAAGTTCGTAACACGTAGAGAAACTGGAAACATAAATTGTAGTATTCTTTGTAAACAAGAATGCCTATTTAAAAATAAATCGGAACAAAATAAAATGGGAAAAAATATCTAACTAATCGGAAATGTAGTCTAAAACAAAAAAAAAATTAAATAATAAGATAAGTTAAACAAAAAGTGTAATTTAAATAACTGATTTAATAAAATAATATTAATAATTATATAAAAAACAATAACATAAATAATAATAATAAAAAAAAACAAAACATGATTAAATGGATAGACTTGGGTTTTATTAAGAAATCGATGATTTTTTTTTCAAGAAACACCTTTACAATATGAAAGATTTTCACTTCAAGACACAATACTACAAAGATTATCACATCTCTTTAACAGCAAAAAGAGGGAAATGATTTGTGCAATAGCATTTGCCTTGCCGCCGTCATACTCGGAGCCCTTAGACGGGTATTCGGGTGACAACAATGCAATCCCACGACTAAGGTTCATTTAAGGCATTCTGGATCGACGGTCCCTAGTGAAGGATCTGCAGCTTCTTCTACTCGATTATTGTGCCAAAGCTCCCAGACGTAGCTAGTTAGTTCAAGGCCATTGCCCATGAGCGGCGGCCGGCCTGTACAAAATTCTAAGACGCCGCCGCCGTAGCTATATATGTTGGCATCGATAGGACTGCTTCCCGTCGGTGGCCCTAGGTAGGCCATGGTGGTAGGATTCACGGTTTCATCAGCGTCGTACCACCATGTTCTATAATGATTTTCAACTTGTGGAAAATTGAATTCGCCTAGTTTCGCATGGAAATTGGTATCGACGATTATGTTGGAGCTTCTAACACGCCCATGACATATCTGTTTTCCATGAAGATACACAAGTTCGGATGAAACCGCCAAAAGAATATCTATTCTTTGATTGAAAGTTAAATTTCGGCCAACGATTAACCTGTCTAATGAAGCATGGGGCATGTGTTCATAAACAAGAATTTCCTCCTTCAATTTTCTGCACCACCCCCTTAGCTGAACCAAATTACTATGCGTTAAAAACCTACCCTGGCTGCAAGATCGGAAATAAAAGTCTTGTCGATGGCCGGCACCGGAACGCTAGTAAAACGATTCACAATGACGTGCCACAAGAACGGAGACACCCTTCATAAACACTTGAAAACTCGTCTTCTCTGATGATGTTTTTAGAGTTAAACCTATGTGTAGCTCTCCTAATATTCCTCAGGTTTAGTTCTTTGGGAAAGATCTTTTCCTGAAACAGATACAATTGGGTGTATTCGTTATAGTTTTGCCTTGTTGGAGAAATCTTAATGAGTTGATGAACCAATAACGAAACCAGGCCAAGAATTAGCACGACTAAACACAATAAAGCTAATTCGAGCACCCAATTGCGTTGATGTTGTAAGCCCTCTTTGGATTCTTTGGAGCTTTGATCATTTGGATAACACATCACACAGGCTATTGATTCAAATGTATGAATCTGTATCTTGTGGATAGCATGAATCAATGATCCTCTTCCATTAGATGAGGAAAACCCAACATACATGAACTCTTTAAATGTCTTTGAAAGATCAATCGGAACTGCATGAATGGGATGTACATGTTTTGTATCGGTGTACCCGAACCATACCCTAACAATGTTTTCTGGGGCTCTATAGTCAATCCATGATGTGATCTTTTTGCCACTTTTCAAATTTACCCCTTCCGCAATTGCATCAATGGAGGCAACCGAAATGACCGAATCAACATCGATTCCGATGTGATTATCATTGGTATCACCAAGGTCCGGATTAAAAGCGGTATCAAATTCGATAGCGAAAAATGGGTTGGAAGCAGGGGAATCCGGTAAACCTATATACCCATCAGTATGTGGTAACGAACTCGGATCTGAAAGGATGAGGAAGGCGACACCGTCGCCGGAGATGCATGGCAGCGAAGGGGGCGTTATGGTGAAGGTGAAACGAGTGGAGAAAGAGAGTGTTGGAATTGAAGAATTTCCAAGAAAACAAACAGGGAAAGAATGTAGAACTCTGCCATTAGGTAAACTTGAAATATAGTTACAGGTTTTGAATTCTTCGGTGAGGATGATACCGTTGGTATTGAAATGAGCGGAGCCAAGAACCATAAAGTTTTTTAGCGAAGAAACTGTTGGAATAGTGTCTAAGGCTGTAACTATATCCGGTTGTGCATGGTCCTTTTGGGTTGCCTTTGATGGGTTTTAGCCATAAGATCTTTCCTATGTGCGCATGCAAAACCCTAATGCTCGGATCTAGGTTTTCTAATAAACATGCTTTGAATCCAAGACTTCTAATTACAAATTAGGCTAAATAACAACATTGAAATAGATCTAGAATCATACCTTTGAATTCCTTGTTGACCTTGTTGTCTTGGAGCTTCTAGAGTCACAAATGTCACTCCTCTGATGGCTTACAAAAACCAATAGCAAGGAGGATGATTTAGGAGAGAGGAGAGGGGAGGAATTCGACCAGAGGTTCCTTACTTTAGGTTAAGTCACGAATTCCATCAGCCATGGGGTCTATTTATACTTGTAGACTCCTTAAGGATTACAGATAAGTCCCTATCAGATAATCTTCTCTTAAGGCTATCCAAATCCATTCCTAGATAACTCTAATGGACGATTTTAGCTATCCTTAACTTCTTAGAATCCGTCCATAGCATATCCAAATGGATTTACAGTCCAAAGTTTAACTATCAAACAATTGACAGTTTATACCCCTTTATTCAATTAATCTCTTTAAGTCACCAAATTAATTCTAATTAATTCTATGACTTATATTAATCAAATAACAATATATTATTCATTATATTATTCCCATAATATATTAATAATATTTACTCTCTCTTAATAAATCATCCTATCAAGTTGCTATGGTGAAGGCAACCCAAAAGGACCATGCACAACCGGATATAGTTACAGCCTTAGACACTATTCCAACAGTCTCCCACTTGGATAAGTCTAGTAACTATACAAGTACAATTCGGTTTGCAATCGTAGCTCTCAAAGACGCTGTCAAACTCTGATCTAATCAATCTTGTCCTTTAGATAAGGGATCGTACAGTCCTCTGTTAGATATCATGCTGACAATCCTATGGAATGGTTAGTCAAGCATTTAGGTTTCTCGATCTCTGATTTATTTGACATAGAACTTAATCGAACACATCAATTCAGTTCCGACCGGGCCCGGCACATAAGTCAAATCAAATCATCGAGCGGCCGAGATATCGCTTTTACCTTCTTAGATAAAAGTTACAGATAAACTTCGACTTATATGCATTTACTTATTCATTAACCAACTATACACAGCAATGCGTTTTATAACACCAAGTTACTGATGCGTTTTTGCATTATCAATGTACAACCAATTAATAAATAACAAACCATATATCTAGGTTTTAAGACCATATGATATTATCGTCTTGCGATCACCCCTTTTATATCTTATTCCATAAGGCGATGCCAGCAAGCGCGGGTTTGTTCCAATGCTCAAAACTAGTTCATAAGCACTCATGAACGTTGCAGCAACCCTTTGCTATGTCTAACACCATTTAGACAATCTACACACCAATTCATGACAATCTTCATTCATATCTACTTCCAACATATGAACGATTGTGGACGATTTGAACAATTCTATTATTCTTAATAATTTCAATTATTCTGGAAGTCAAAACATGCAAAGTGAAACAATAGTTAAACGATTAACATAAGACAGTAACATTACTCACAAATAAAACTCCTTTATTTAATCATCAAATGTTAATTACATTTATCTATTACACGTTTCAAATACTATCTAATCTATGCTAATATCATCCTTCAGCCCAATACTCCTAGCATGCTGTAAGTGCTTAACCCTACTCAGTCCCTTCGTAAGCGGATCTGCTGGGTTATCTTCTGATGATATCCTCTTCACTACGAGTTGTCCTTCTTCTACACGATGTCTGATGAAGTGATATTTTCTGTCGATATGTCTTGATCTATCATGATCCCTCGGTTCCTTGGTTAAGGCAACCGCACCTTCGTTATCACAGAAAATCTCCATTGGCTCCTTTATGGCAGGTATGACTCCAAGATCACCGATGAAGTTCTTTAGCCATATTGCCTCCTTCGATGCTTCGCTCGCTGCAATGTACTCTGATTCGCACGTTGAATCAGCTACAGTTTCCTACTTGGAACTCTTCCATGTCACTGCTCCTCCATTTAGGGTAAAGACCTAGCCCGACTGCGAACGGTAATTGTCCCTGTCGGTCTGAAAACTGGCGTCACTATTCCCTCGCACCTTCAAGTCATCACTCCCTCCGAGGACTAAGAACCATTCCTTCGTCCTCCGAAGGTACTTAAGGATATTCTTCACCGCAATCCAATGTGCTTTTCCAGGATTCCCTTGATATCTACTAACCATGCTCAAAGCGAAGGCTACATCAGGGCGAGTACAAGTCATAGCGTACATGATTGAGCCAACTGCGGAAGCGTATGGTACTCGGCTCATTTCTGCTATCTCAGCTTCGGTACTCGGACTTTGAGTCTTACTCAACTTGGCATTACTTTGTATTGGTAATTCTCCCTTCTTTGAGTTCTCCATACTAAAACGTTTTAGTACCTTCTCTAAGTAAGTGTTCTGACTAAGTCCAATTAGTCTCTTACTTCTTTCTCTCACTATCCTTATTCCCAATATGTAAAAAGCCTCTCCGAGGTCCTTCATAGCGAAGCACTTCCCGAGCCAGGACTTAACCTCCTACAGAGTCGGGATGTCGTTTCCTATGAGTAATATGTCATCGACATATAGAACGAGAAAGCTTACTGTACTCCCACTGGCTTTGACATATACACAAGACTCGTCTTTGCTTCGTACAAATTCAAAATCTTTGACTTTCTCATCGAAGCAAAGATTCCATCTGCGAGATGCTTTCTTAAGTCCATAAATGGACTTCTCAAGCTTACACACTCTATTCGGATGCTTCGGATCCACAAACCCCTCGGGCTGAGCCATGTAAACATCCTCAGCCAACTTCCCGTTAAGGAAAGCGGTCTTGACATCCATTTGCCAAATCTCATAATCATGAACTGCGGCAATTGCTAGCATCACTCTAATAGATTTAATTTTCGCAACTGGTGAGAAGGTCTCATCATAGTCAACTCCAGGAGTTTGAGTAAAGCCCTTCGCAACCAATCGCGCTTTATATGTGTGTACATTTCCATCCACGTCGGTCTTCTTCTTGAAGATCCATTTGCACCCAACGGTCTTACGTCCAGGCACATAATCAACCAAATTCCAAACTTGGTTATCATACATGGATTGGATCTCGCTATCCATTGCCTCTTTCCATTTCGCAGACTCCGGGCCTGCCATGGCTTCCTTATAGCTATTAGGTTCATCAAGATTTATTAGTGTACCATCACTAATATACGTGTCCCCTTCGGTAGTAATATGAAGGCCATAAAACTGGGGTAGAACTCTAACTCTATCAGAACGTCTAAGAGGTAAGGATTCGTCAATCGGTTCAACCGGAGTTTCCTCCTCGGGTTGAGTGCCAGCGGTAGAGGTTCCTTCATCTATCGACTCTTGAATCTCTTCAAGCTCGATTTGCCTCCCACTGTCTCCTTGGCTTATGAGTTCTCGCTCTCGGAAAACTCCTCTCCTCGCAACGAAGACCACATTGTCCTTTGGTCTATAGAAGAGATATCCAAAGGATGTCTGTGGGTAGCCGATGAAAATACATCGCTCACTTCGAGGTTCAAGCTTGTCGTGAGTATCTCGTCTTATGAAAGCCTCGCAACCCCAAACCTTGATATGTGCCAACGAGGGAGCTTTCCCTGTCCACATCTCGTGAGGTGTTTTGGTAACCTTCTTGGTAGGGACTCGGTTAAGGATATGGGCGGCAGTCTCTAAGGTATACCCCCAAAAAGAGATAGGTAGTGAACCACGACTCATCATAGAGCGAGCCATATCCAATAAAGTTCGATAACGCCTTTCTGCCACACCATTCAACTGCGGTGTCCTAGGAGGCGTCAATTGCGAAACTATTCCACACTCCTTGAGATAATCGTGGAATTCAAGACTTAGGTACTCTCCTCCTCGATCGGATCGAAGCATCTTGATTTTCCTGCCCAATTGATTCTCCACTTCATTCTTGAACTCTTTGAACTTTTCAAAGGTTTCTGACTTTTGCTTGATTAAGTAGACATACCCATATCTACTATAGTCATCGGTAAAAGTCACATAGAAGCGGTTCCCATCCTTCGTGGTTGATCTAAATGGTCCACATACATCGGTATGTATTAGGTCCAATAGACCTTCACCTCTTTCAGATGTACTTGTGAAGGGTGATTTAGTCATCTTTCCAAGTAAACAAGATTCGCATGTGTCATCTTCCCTAAGGTCGAATGACTCCAACACTCCATCCTTTTGGAGTTGGGCTATGCGTTTCTTGTTGACATGTCCAAGACGACAATGCCACAAGGATGCTTTATCCATACTAGTGGAAGAATCAATATTCAAAACATCATTTCCTAAGTTATCAACAATCATAACAGTTTCATATATTCCATTACATGGTATAGCTTCAAAGTAAAAGACACCATTTAGATAAGCCAAAATAGAACCATTCTCATTATTAAAAGAAAATCTAAATCCTTGTCTATATAAACCATGAAATGAAATGATGTTTCTTGCCATTTCTGGCGAATAGCAACAATTGTTCAAATCTAAAACCAAACTATTCCTAAGCACTAAAGAATACACTCCAATCTTGGTCACAGGCGACGATCTTCTGTTCCCCATGATTAGATTTATCCTTCCTTGTCCCACATCCCTACTTCTTCTTAGTCCCTGCACATTAGAACAAATGTGGTAACCACAACTTGTATCAAGGACCCAAGAAATAGCATGATTAGAATCGTTAGATTTAATTGTGTATATACCTGCGAAAGATGGCTTGATCTTTCCTTCTTTGATTGCTTGCAGGTACTCTGGGCAGCTTCTCTTCCAATGTCCTATCTTGTGGCAGTGGTGGCACTCTGCCTCCTTCGGGTTAGGACAGGGCTTACCGGGATCAACTTTGGTCCCACTAGAAGAGGCACCATCTCGGGCTTTCGCCTTGCGATAGTTCTTTGATGAAGCTTTCCTCTTCTTTCCCTTTCCTTGACCAATAGCCAAGACAGGAGCAGCGGGCGGATTGGGAGTAGGTGCAATAGACTTGTCCTTGAAGTTGCTCTCAGCGACTCTCAAGAGACCTTGGAGTTTGCTTAGGGTGACCTCCTCTTTGTTCATGTGGTAGGTCATCCTAAATTGGTTGTACATCGGAGGTAAAGAGTGAAGCACCATGTCGATCGCCAAGTCTTCCCCGAAGTCAACATTTAACTTGCGAAGGCGGTCGACATACCTTTGCATCTTTTGCAAATGCACGGTAAGAGATTCTCCATGACCCATCTTCGCGGAAATCATGTTAGTGAAAATCTCATACCGCTCTTGTCTCGTGTTTTGGTGGTACCTCTCCAATAAGTCTTGGTGCATCTCGTACGGGTACATGTCCTCGTAGGACTTTTGGAATTCGGAGTTCATGGTAGCGATCATGATGCAATGTACCTTCGTTGCATCTCGCTCATGAGTTTCAAAGGCGGTGATTTCGGCTGGAGTAGCGATTTCGGTGTTGATTTTCTCGAGCTTCTCATCAAGGACATACTCTTTGTCCTCATAGCGAGCAATGGTGCGAATGTATCTTATCCATTCGCTAAAGTTCGTTCCATCGAAGGTGACCTTTTGGCAAAGGCTCATCAACGTGAAAGAACTAGTAGCAGCGTTATTTGGGTTCGACATCTATAATTAGAAAAGGACAAAGATAGATTATAATAAGAATCCCTAATTATCACCCAATAAGAAAAATTAGGGCTAGGATCCAACAATGACATTTACATATTAGAAACGGGATGCCGTAATCTAACATGCAAATACATTGAAGGTAAGTGAATGACGATTCACTAATTCTCCATCACAAAAACCTAAACTATTAGTCCTAAGTGTTTTTGAGAATTCCTAGGTTCGGATGAGATTCATTGAAACTATTCAATGGCATGTTTAAATCTTTATATGCCCCTCTTGTTTGTGACTGGGATACCGAGGATCACAAAGCGGGTGTGAATAACCAAGCAAATTCACATGGTGCCTTCATTGTAACGATCACCTATTCGATGTGCCGGTAAACCACACACGCTCCATCGAACTATGATAAACAATGAATCACCCTTTGCCACCTTCGCTTAGAACCAATCAGTGTGCCGGTAAACCACACACGCTCCACTAACTTCTTAGTAAGGTGCAAAGTGTAATTTCATGGGATTGCATCAATTCACTTTTCCTAAAGTAACTAAGATTGGGAATTTTAAAATATGTGTAGTTACTTTATATTTCTTATTATACTTTTAATGAGAGGATGAGGTTGCCCTATCCTACCCGTTCGGCTAACGACCTTCCACCAATCAAGCAAGCGGTGGGTGTGAGTGTACACCCATTAAGCGCCATTTTATAGGCCGCAACCTTATACCCACCTTATAGATTGGCTTCGTGAATGAGGCCTACTAACGGTAAGACTAGCATTTAGTTATACATATATATATTATACTAGTAATATCATATTAGTATAGGGTTGTATTTTAAACCTTTTAAAATCTAGGGTTTTTTTTTTTTTTTTTTAAATTTAAGTTGTCTAAATTAAAACTTTTAATCACAAATGTAAATTTCAAAACTTGAGGGCAAGTTTTAAACATTTAAAACATGGAGGATCAAATAACAAATAATTCCAATTAACAATTAATGTCCTAATTATCTATATTTGATTTATTCAAGATTTCTTTTAAGATAATTACCAAAATAATCAAAATAATTAATTAATTATCAAATAAGGAAATTAAATATTTAATTAGTTGATAATTACCTTTAACTTTGATCAAGATAACAGTCATATTTATCATAAAAACGAATTAATATTGATCTAATTAGTTTATGGAAAGTCTAGATAAGATAAATACAAAGAAATCCTGAATCTGGCCATTCCTGACGCCTGGACTCGCCGAGTGCACAAGGGGACTCGCCGAGTCAGGCCTACTCGCCGAGTCCACTTTGAGACTCGCCGAGTCCTTGACTCAGAAACCTAAAATTCGAATTTTGCAGGTTTGTTTCAGTTAATCAAGCAACAATTTACAGAAAACCAAGCTAGGCTCTGATACCACTGATGGGTTTTAGCCATAAGATCTTTCCTATGTGCGCATGCAAAACCCTAATGCTCGGATCTAGGCTTTCTAATAAACATGCTTTGAATCCAAGACTTCTAATTACTAATTAGGCTAAATAACAACATTGAAATAGATCTAGAATCATACCTTTGAATTCCTTGTTCACCTTGTTGTCTTGGAGCTTCTAGAGTCACAAATATCACTCCTCTGATGGCTTACAAACACCAATAGCAAGGAGGATGATTTAGGAGAGAGGAGAGGGGAGGAATTCGACCAGAGGTTCCTTACTTTAGGTTAAGTCACGAATTCCATCAACCATGGGCTCTATTTATACTTGTAGACTCCTTAAGGATTACAGATAAGTCCCTATCAGATAATCTTCTCTTAAGGCTATCCAAATCCATTCCTAGATAACTCTAATGGATGATTTTAGCTATCCTTAACCTCTTAGAATCCGTCCATAGCATATCCAAATGGATTTACAGTCCAAAGTTTAACTATCAAACAATTGATAGTTTATACCCCTTTATTCAATTAATCTCTTTAAGTCACCAAATTAATTCTAATTAATTCTATGACTTATATTAATCAAATAACAATATATTATTCATTATATTATTCCCATAATATATTAATAATATTTACTCTCTCTTAATAAATCATCCTATCAAGTTGCTATGGTGAAGGCAACCCAAAAGGACCATGCACAACCGGATATAGTTACAGCCTTAGACACTATTCCAACAGCCTTCACCATAGCAACTTGATAGGATGATTTATTAAGAGAGAGTAAATATTATTAATATATTATGGGAATAATATAATGAATAATATATTGTTATTTGATTAATATAACTCATAGAATTAATTAGAATTAATTTGGTGACTTAAAGAGATTAATTGAATAAAGGGGTATAAACTGTCAATTGTTTGATAGTTAAACTTTAGACTGTAAATCCTTATTGATATAGGATTGGACGACTTCTAGGGCTATGATAAGCCAAAATCGTCCAAAGGGTTATCAAGGAAAGGATATGGATTAACTTAAAGTCTAAGTTATCCAATTAGGGTTTAGGTTGTAACCCTTAAGGAGTCTACAAGTATAAATAGACCCCATGGCATAGGGAATTCGTGACTTAACAAAAAGTAAGGAACCTCTGGTCGAATTCCTCCCCTCTCCTCTCTCCCAAATCATCCTCCTTGCTATTGGTGTTTGTAAGCCATCAGAGGAGTGACATTTGTGACTCTAGAAGCTCCAAGACAACAAGGTCAACAAGGAATTCAAAGGTATGATTCTAGATCTGTTTCAATGTTGTTATTTAGCCTAATTAGTAATTAGAAGTCTTGGATTCAAAGCATGTTTATTAGAAAGCCTAGATCCGAGCATTAGGGTTTTGCATGCGCACATAGGAAAGTTCTTATGGCTAAAACCCATCAGTGGTATCAGAGCCTAGCTTGGTTTTCTGTAAATTGTTGCTTGATTAACTGAAACAAACCTGCAAAATTCGAATTTTAGGTTTCTGAGTCAAGGACTCGGCGAGTCTCAAAGTGGACTCGGCGAGTAGGCCTGACTCGACGAGTCCCCTTGTGCACTCGACGAGTCCAGGCGTCAGGAATGGCCAGATTCGGGATTTCTTTGTAATTATCTTATCCAAACTTTCCATAAACTAATTAGATCAATATTAATTCGTTTTTTTGATAAATATGACTGTTATCTTGATCAAAGTTAAAGGTAATTATCAACTAATTAAATATTTAATTTCCTTATATGATAATTAATTAATTATTTTGATTATTTTGGTAATTATTTTAAAAGAAATATTGAATAAATCAAATATAGATAATTAGGAAATTAATTGTTAATTGGAATTATTTGTTATTTGATCCTCCATGTTTTAAATGTTTAAAACTTGCCCTCAAGTTTTGAAATTTACATTTGTGATTAAAAGTTTTAATTTAGACAACTTAAATTTAAAAAAAAAAACCCTAGATTTTAAAAGGTTTAAAATACAACCCTATACTAATATGATATTACTAGTATAATATATATATGTATAACTAAATGCTAGTCTTACCGTTAGTAGGCCTCATTCACGAAGCCAATTTATAAGGTGGGTATAAGGTTGCGGCCTATAAAATGGCGCTTAATGGGTGTACACTCACACCCACCGCTTGCTTGATTGGTGGAAGGTCGTTAGCCGAACGGGTAGGATAGGGCAACCTCATCCTCTCATTAAAAGTATAATAAGAAATATAAAGTAACTACACATATTTTAAAATTCCCAATCTTAGTTACTTTAGGAAAAGTGAATTGATGCAATCCCATGAAATTACACTTTGCACCTTGCTAAAAAGTTAGTGGAGCGTGTGTGGTTTACCGGCACACTGATTGGTTCTAAGCGAAGGTGGCAAAGGGTGATTCATTGTTTATCATAGTTCGATGGAGCGTGTGTGGTTTACCGGCACATCGAATAGGTGATCGTTACAATGAAGGCACCATGTGAATTTGCATGGTTATTCACACCCGCTTTGTGATCCTCGGTATCCCAGTCACAAACAAGAGGGGCATATCGAGATTTAAACATGCCATTGAATAGTTTCAATGAATCTCATCCGAACCTAGGAATTCTCAAAAACACTTAGGACTAATAGTTTAGGTTTTTGTGATGGAGAATTAGTGAATCGTCATTCACTTACCTTCAATGTATTTGCATGTTAGATTACGACATCCCTTTTCTAATATGTAAATGTCATTGTTGGATCCTAGCCCTAATTTTTCTTATTGGGTGATAATTAGGGATTCTTATTCTAATCTATCTTTGTCCTTTTCTAATTATAGATGTCGAACGCAAATAACGCTGCTACTAGTTCTTTCACGTTGATGAGCCTTTGCCAAAAGGTCACCTTCGATGGAACGAACTTTAGCGAATGGATAAGATACATTCGCACCATTGCTCGCTATGAGGACAAAGAGTATGTCCTTGATGAGAAGCTCGAGAAAATCAACACCGAAATCGCTACTCCAGCCGAAATCACCGCCTTTGAAACTCATGAGCGAGATGCAACGAAGGTACATTGCATCATGATCGCTACCATGAACTCCGAATTCCAAAAGTCCTACGAGGACATGTACCCGTACGAGATGCACCAAGACTTATTGGAGAGGTACCACCAAAACACGAGACAAGAGCGGTATGAGATTTTCACTAACATGATTTCCGCGAAGATGGGTCATGGAGAATCTCTTACCGTGCACTTGCAAAAGATGCAAAGGTATGTCGACCGCCTTCGCAAGTTTAATGTTGACTTCGGGGAAGACTTGGCGATCGACATGGTGCTTCACTCTTTACCTCCGATGTACAACCAATTTAGGATGACCTACCACATGAACAAAGAGGAGGTCACCCTAAGCAAACTCCAAGGTCTCTTGAGAGTCGCTGAGAGCAACTTCAAGGACAAGTCTATTGCACCTACTTCCAATCCGCCCGCTGCTCCTGTCTTGGCTATTGGTCAAGGAAAGGGAAAGAAGAGGAAAGCTTCATCAAAGAACTATCGCAAGGAGAAAGCCCGAGATGGTGCCTCTTCTAGTGGGACCAAAGTTGATCCCGCTAAGCCCTGTCCTAACCCGAAGGAGGCAGAGTGCCACCACTGCCACAAGATAGGACATTGGAAGAGAAGTTGCCCAGAGTACCTGCAAGCAATCAAAGAAGGAAAGATCAAGCCATCTTTCGCAGGTATATACACAATTAAATCTAACGATTTTAATCATGCTATTTCTTGGGTCCTTGATACCGGTTGTGGTTACCACATTTGTTCTAATGTGCAGGGACTAAGAAGAAGTAGGGATGTGGAGCAAGGAAGGATAAATCTAATCATGGGGAACAGAAGATCGTCGCCTGTGACCAAGATTGGAGTGTATTCTTTAGTGCTTAGGAATAGTTTGGTTTTAGATTTGAACAATTGTTGCTATTCGCCAGAAATGGCAAGAAACATCATTTCATTTCAAGGTTTATATAGACAAGGATTTAGATTTTCTTTTAATAATGAGAATGGTTCTATTTTGGCTTATCTAAATGGTGTCTTTTACTTTGAAGCTATACCATGTAATGGAATATATGAAACTGTTATGATTGTTGATAACTTAGGAAATGATGTTTTGAATATTGATTCTTCCACTAGTATGGATAAAGCATCCTTGTGGCATTGTCGTCTTGGACATGTCAACAAGAAACGTATAGCCCAACTCCAAAAGGATGGAGTGTTGGAGTCATTAAACCTTAGGGAAGATGACACATGCAAATCTTGTTTACTTGGAAAGATGACTAAATCACCCTTCACAAGTACATGTGAAAAAGGTGAAGGTCTATTGGACCTAATACATACCGATGTATGTGGACCATTTAGATCAACCACGAAGGATGGGAACCGCTTCTATGTGACTTTTACCGATGACTATAGTAGATATGGGTATGTCTACTTAATCAAGCAAAAGTCAGAAACCTTTGAAAAGTTCAAAGAGTTCAAGAATGAAGTGGAGAATCAATTGGGCAGGAAAATCAAGATGCTTCGATCCGATCGAGGAGGAGAGTACCTAAGTCTTGAATTCCACGATTATCTCAAGGAGTGTGGAATAGTTTCGCAATTGACGCCTCCTAGGACACCGCAGTTGAATGGTGTGGCAGAAAGGCGTAATCGAACCTTATTGGATATGGTTCGCTCTATGATGAGTCGTGCTTCACTACCTATCTCTTTTTGCGGGTATGCCTTAGAGACTGCCGCCCATATCCTTAACCGAGTCCCTACTAAGAAGGTTGCCAAAACACCTCACGAGATGTGGACAGGGAAAGCTCCCTCGTTGGCACATATCAAGGTTTGGGGTTGCGAGGCTTTCGTAAGACGAGATACTCACAACAAGCTTGAACCTCGAAGTGAGCGATGCATTTTCATCGGCTACCCGCAGACATCCTTTGGATATCTCTTCTATAGACCGAAGGACAATGTGGTCTTCATTGCGAGGAGAGGAGTTTTCCGAGAGCGAGAACTCATAAGCCAAGGAGACAGTGGGAGGCAAATCGAGCTTGAAGAGATTCAAGAGTCGATAGATGAAGGAACCTCTACCGCTGGCACTCAACCCGAGGAGGAAACTTCGGTTGAACTGATTGACGAATACTTACCTCTTAGACGTTCCGATAGAGTTAAAGTTCATCCCTAGTTTTATGGCCTTCATATTACTACCGAAGGGGACACGTATATTAGTGATGGTACACTAATAAATCTTGATGAACCTAATAGCTATAAGGAAGCCATGGCAGGCCCGGAGTCTGCGAAATGGAAAGAGGCAATGGATAGCGAGATCAAATCCATGTATGATAACCAAGTTTGGAATTTGGTTGATTATGTGCCCGGACGTAAGACCGTTGGGTGCAAATGGATCTTCAAGAAGAAGACCGACGTGGATGGAAATGTACACACATATAAAGCGCGATTGGTTGCGAAGGGCTTTACTCAAACTCCTGGAGTTGACTATGATGAGACCTTCTCACCAGTTGCGAAGATTAAATCTATTAGAGTGATGCTAGCTATTGCCGCATTTCATGATTATGAGATTTGGCAAATGGATGTCAAGACCGCTTTCCTTAACGGGAAGTTGGCTGAGGATGTTTACATGGCTCAGCCAGAGGGGTTTGTGGATCCGAAGCATCCTAATAGAGTGTGTAAGCTTGAGAAGTCCATTTATGGACTTAAGCAAGCATCTCGCAGATGGAATCTTTGCTTCGATGAGAAAGTCAAAGAGTTTGGATTTGTACGAAGCGAAGACGAGTCTTGTGTATATGTCAAAGCCAGTGGGAGTATAGTAAGCTTTCTCGTTCTATATGTCGATGACATATTACTCATAGGAAACGACATCCCGAATTTGCAGGAGGTTAAGTCCTGGCTCGGGAAGTGCTTCGCTATGAAGGACCTCGGAGAGGCTTCTTACATATTGGGAATAAGGATAGTGAGAGAAAGAAGTAAGAGACTAATTGGACTTAGTCAGAACACTTACTTAGAGAAGGTACTAAAACGTTTTAGTATGGAGAACTCAAAGAAGGGAGAATTACCAATACAAAGTAATGCCAAGTTGAGTAAGACTCAAAGTCCGAGTACCGAAGTTGAGATAGCAGAAATGAGCCGAGTACCATACGCTTCCGCAGTTGGCTCAATCATGTACGCTATGACTTGTACTCGCCCTGATGTAGCCTTCGCTTTGAGCATAGTTAGCAGATATCAAGGGAATCCTGGAAAAGCACATTGGATTGCGGTGAAGAATATCCTTAAGTATCTTCGGAGGACGAAGGAATGGTTCTTAGTCCTCGGAGGGAGTGATGACTTGAAGGTGCGAGGGTATAGTGACGCCAGCTTTCAGACCGACAGGGACAACTACCGTTCGCAGTCGGGCTGGGTCTTTACCCTAAATGGAGGAGCAGTGACATGGAAGAGTTCCAAGCAGGAAACTGTAGCTGATTCAACGTGCGAATCAGAGTACATTGCAGCGAGCGAAGCGTCGAAGGAGGCGATATGGCTAAAGAACTTCATCGGTGATCTTGGAGTCGTACCTGCCATAAAGGAGCCCATAGAGATTTTGTATGATAACGAAGGTGCAGTTGCCTTGACCAAGGAACCGAGGGATCATGGTAGATCAAGACATATCGACAGAAAATATCACTTCATCAGACATCGTGTAGAAGAAGGACAACTCGTAGTGAAGAGGATATCATCAGAAGATAACCCAGCAGATCCGCTTACGAAGGGACTGAGTAGGGTTAAGCACTTACAGCATGCTAGGAGTATTGGGCTGAAGGATGATATTAGCATAGATTAGATAGTATTAGAAACGTGTAATAGATAAATGTAATTAACATTTGATGATTAAATAAAGGAGTTTTATTTGTGAGTAATGTTACTGTCTTATGTTAATCGTTTAACTATTGTTTCACTTTGCATGTTTTGACTTCCAGAATAATTGAAATTATTAGGAATAATAGAATTGTTCAAATTGTCCACAATCGTTCATATGTTGGAAGTAGATATGAATGAAGATTGTCATGAATTGGTGTGTAGATTGTCTAAATGGTGTTAGACATAGCAAAGGGTTGCTGCAACGTTCATGAGTGCTTATAGACTAGTTTTGAGCATTGAAACAAACCCGCGCTTGCTAGCATCGCCTTATGGAATAAGATATAAAAGGGGTGATCGCAAGACGATAATATCATATAGTCTTAAAACCTAGATATATGGTTTGTTATTTGTTAATTGGTTGTACATTGATAATGCGAAAACGCATCAGTAACTCGGTGTTATAAAACGCATTATTGTGTATAGTTGGTTAATGAATAAGTAAATGCATATAAGTCGAAGTTTATCTGTAACTTTTATCTAAGAAGGTAAAAGCGATATCTCGGCCGCTCGATGATTTGATTTGACTTATGTGCCGGGCCCGGTCGGAACTGAATTGATGTGTTCGATTAAGTTCTATGTCAAATAAATCAGAGATCGAGAAACCTGAATGCTTGACTAACCATTCCATAGGATTGTCAGCATGATATCTAACAGAGGACTGTACGATCCCTTATCTAAAGGACAAGATTGATTAGATCAGAGTTTGACAGCGTCTTTGAGAGCTACGATTGCAAACCGAATTGTACTTGTATAGTTACTAGACTTATCCAAGTGGGAGACTGTTGGAATAGTGTCTAAGGCTGTAACTATATCCGGTTGTGCATGGTCCTTTTAGGTTGCCTTCACCATAGCAACTTGATAGGATGATTTATTAAGAGAGAGTAAATATTATTAATATATTATGGGAATAATATAATGAATAATATATTGTTATTTGATTAATATAAGTCATAGAATTAATTAGAATTAATTTGGTGACTTAAAGAGATTAATTGAATAAAGGGGTATAAACTGTCAATTGTTTGATAGTTAAACTTTAGACTGTAAATCCTTATTGATATAGGATTGGACGACTTCTAGGGCTATGATAAGCCAAAATCGTCCAAAGGGTTATCAAGGAAAGGATATGGATTAACTTAAAGTCTAAGTTATCCAATTAGGGTTTAGGTTGTAACCCTTAAGGAGTCTACAAGTATAAATAGACCCCATGGCATAGGGAATTCGTGACTTAACAAAAAGTAAGGAACCTCTGGTCGAATTCCTCCCCTCTCCTCTCTCCCAAATCCTCCTCCTTACTATTGGTGTTTGTAAGCCATCAGAGGAGTGACATTTGTGACTCTAGAAGCTCCAAGACAACAAGGTCAACAAGGAATTCAAAGGTATGATTCTAGATCTGTTTCAATGTTGTTATTTAGCCTAATTAGTAATTAGAAGTCTTGGATTCAAAGCATGTTTATTAGAAAGCCTAGATCCGAGCATTAGGGTTTTGCATGCGCACATAGGAAAGTTCTTATGGCTAAAACCCATCAGAAACTTCATTAGATGAAGAAACGAACATGGAGGAAAGAAGAAGGAGATGAAAGTATCGAAGACAACTCATGAAAGTATGAAAGTATGAGACTATGATTAACTGAGACGACTGTCATGGGATGACTCTTTTAGACTAGTCAATACCGTGTGCCACTTAGTGCTTCTCCAACTAAGTCAGGCTAACTTCGACGTTCTAGATGTATTAAAGAACTTAGGAAGCAAGAGTTACGACAAGGGACACTTCAGAAAGCTTCTATTATATATCTCAACTTCTTTACAAGGCAACTTTTCGATGGATCCTACAAATGACACATCCTTCCTATTTATAGGTACCTTACACCTCCTTAAATGGAAGTTTCTAGGTCCCGATTATTCTTGACTAATCTAGACTCTTCCTATAATATACATGGCCTTTACAAGACTCTAGAATATGGTGTACTTGTCTACGATGCTCTAGAAATCTCTAGGTTGTCCAAACATTATCCAAATTGCTCTTGTATGATCTAGCATGTTCTAGATCGTTCCAAAGTCTTCTGGGTCGTTCTAGCTTCGTCTAGTGCTTTCTTGATTATTCCGGATCGTTCTTCTTTGTTCGACGGACATCTACAATACTCTCGCTTCTTCCAGGGTCCCATAGAGCATTCTTGATCGCTCCGGAGACTTCTCGAGTATACTTGATCGTTCCAGAGTTTTCTAGACAATCGTGGAATTTTCTAGAAACTTGGTCCGTGACACCCTCCCCCACTTAAACCCTTGGCGTCCTCGTCAAGTCTTTTAGCATGTGTCACTTTTCTTCTTACTTCCTCTCCTGTTGTGGGTCTTCTCATAGCCTCATGATATATACCGGAGGAATTCTTAAGGATGATCGTGACTCCGTCTTGCACCGATATGTGTTGACACCTCGAACCATGTGGTTTGGTTTCACATACTTCCTGGTTCGATCACTAGTCACTTGTGAATCATCTTCCTTCTTCCAACTTTGGGTATTTTCCATAAGGTCTTTGTTAAACTTCATTGATGATAACATTCAAGACCTTGTTTTACTCCTTTCTGTTGGTACAATGTGAATGATTTTACCTTTAGTAATACGCATCGTGTTATCACTTTCAAATGACCATGGATGTACTCCGTCTAGGAATTCCATTCCTATTACCATGTTATAGTCATCCATCCGTACGACTACTAGGTCAATGTTATCTTCCCATTCTACAATTTTCATGGGTACTCCTCGTGAAACTCCCAAGATAGGATTGGAGGTAGAATTGACAACCTTCAACTGGCCTTCTTCTTTTAGGTAGTGGATTCCCAATCTCTTTGCTTCATTTTCAGAAAGGAAGTTGTGAGTCGCACCTGAATCTTTTAGCATTTTGGTTTTCCTCCATTCAACTTGGCTTCGACTAGCATGAGACTTCCTACCTTAAAACCACTCCTTTCGATTCCCTTATCTCGTCTTTTGTCATAGAGTTCAGAAGTCTCATGGAACTCATGTGAACTTCTTTTTCTTCTTCTTCTTCTTGCAACACCATCGCATAAAATGAATTTTTCTTCAGACAGTCTCGAATCAATTGAGGACCATCGCACAAGTAGCACTTGATCTCCTTCCATTCTTCCCTTCGATTTCTTCCTTCGATTGCTTTTCCTTTCGTATTCAAAGGTTGGGGTGTGTTTTGTTTTGGTTCCGGTTCTGACATAGTTTGTTCTCCTCCACTATTCTTCTTAACCGTGCTTTCTTTTCGAAATTCCATTAGATCTTCTACCATGGCAATAGCTCCGTTGATGTCTTTGACATTTCTCCTCTTGAGCTCGTTGTAGGCCCGGGATTGTAGTCCATCCATGAAATAGTTCTGATTACAATGGAAGCAAATCAGGTGTGATGTCTGAAGGGTGGGGGTAGGGGCAGTACAATCCCTACCAAAGTGACCAAACTTGTCGCACTTATAGCATCCTGATGACCATAGTCCACAAACTCCCTCATGTGTCTTGCCGCATTTCCCATAATGACTCTGGCCCTGTTGGCCCTTCGACCTAGTGTCAGATGCCTTGGGTTTCTTCCCTGAAATCCTAGTAAGCTGCTCAGCCTCTGCCTTCCTCTTTATGATGTGCTCTATGTCAATCTCCTTCTCCCTCGCCCTCGCTATCATGCCCTCTAAAGTCAGGCATGCTGAGTAGCTGACATGTTTTTGGATGTCAACTCTCACCATATCATAGTATCGGGTCTTCCTCATCTTCTCATCCCCCGTGTACCGAGGCACCAGTAAGGCCCTCTCCCTGAACTTGGCAGTAATCTCTACCACCGACACGGTCATCTGTCACATATCAAGAAACTCCTTGCCCAACTGCTGAATTTCCAATGCTAGCGCAAACTCAACCCTAAAATTGGTCAAAATTTCTGACCAAATCATAGCCTCAATGGTTGGGGTTCCCAAAGAATCACTGACTACCTCCCACCAGTCTCTAAGTCTGTCCCTTAAACACCTTGCAACATACCGGACCTTCGACCCCTCAGGGCAGAAGCTCATCAACTGTGCAGAATCGATGTTAGCAATCCACCTCCTAGCCACAATGGGGTCCTTCACCCCGTGGAAGTCTAGCGCACCACATCCCCTAAAATCCTTGAAGGAGAGTGTGTGTGTGTCCCTGACTGGCCAGATCCCCTGTCACTCCTAAACGCCCTGAGGCGCTCCTCTATCAGCTCAATGATCCTTTCCTTGATCAACCAGAAAATCACCGGGGTCGCATCAAGGATGCCTCTCGTAATCTCAGATGTGATAAGTTATATAACAACTTGAAGATCGATTAGATCTTTGTAACAGGTATTACGATGAACACAAAACAGTAAATAAGACAAGTATGGATCAAAATATGTCGAATGATTAGATCGAATAATCCTCAACAGAGCTCGACTAAGAACTTCCGCTACAGAGGATTTAGGGTTACTAGAACGATAATAAAAACTTCTCTGATCAATCTATTCTATCGTTACTATCGTTAACCTAAGATGCATGCAAGCACCTATATTTATATACAACCTTACTAAACTCACGGATGGACAGGCCCATACCGGAGATACAAAAATGGACTAGCTAACGAGCCCAATAGACGCAACACTTAATACAAAACACGACCCAACAATCTCCCCCTTTGCGTCAAATTGGAGCGAGACTACTTCTTCTTCGGGCCAGCAGCGGGTGTCTTCTTTACAGTATCAAACAAACGTGTGATAAGAGCGAGAATAGTCTGTCTGAACCGAATGTACCATTGTATCATGTCATCGAAGTACTTGACATCATCCGCTGAGTTTTGCTTGCATCTGTGGATGATCCCCAAGACATGCTCTAAGCAGGCAGTGGTTTAAAGGTGTTTGTCAGCCAAGGCGAAAAGACATTTCTGTCCTTCGTTTCTGGTGAACATGACTGAATTCCTTCTTGAGTCAATTTTTCCCATCTGCATTTGGTTCAGATCACTGGCAGAGCCAACAGGAGATATTTTTGGTTTCTTCTTAAATATGCTTGCTATCTCCTGATCCATCAGCGCAACTTCCATGATGTAGCACACCAGCATCCTCTTGAGATGGTCGATGATCGGACCATATTCAGCTTCGTTGGTGAGAAGGATGTTGTGCAAGATAATCCAATCCTGGGGATTAAGGTTTGGAAGATCTGCAAGGGAAATGGCATGTTCAGTTTTGGCAGATCCCCGAAGTACCTTGAACCGAATGTTAATGAAGTTCCCTTCAGTATACGGCTTCAAGACCCGAACGTTGATAATCTTCTGAGCGCTCCAAGTCTGATACTGAGGTTGACCAGCCTTCAGATAGAAATCGATTAAGTCCCGATCAACCTGTGGATGAGGATGAGGGAACTCTGCAACGTTGGAGAAGGCATGAAAGATGAACGCCTTTCGGGTCAGTGGCATGTCAAACTGAGAGTCGACAGTATTGGAACAATCAAGAGAGATTACAGGTTCCAGCCACAAGATACTCGGTGTGTCAATGGCTTCTTTAATCATCCTCTCGAGAGTCCAGGCAGGAAAAAGAGTTTTCCTACTCTCAAGAAGGTCGTGGGCTTCCTTCTGTTTTCGTTCAACTTCTTCAGCCTCTTTTGCCACACGAGCACTGACATCAGCCTCATTGCGTCGACTTCTACGCTTCAACAAGTCGACAATTGTTTCTTTGTCTTCTTCCTCTTCTTCCTCTTCTTCCTCAGCAATATTTTTGCCTTTGTTTTTCACACCCGAACCGGAGGCTTGGCCTACTGGAGGAGGTTCGGTAGTGTGAGTTGCCTTTGAGGAATGAGGTGGTTGGGATATAGATTCCTTCTCTCCCCCTTGTTTCGGAATGGACACGAAATCAAGTAGCCCTTCGATTTTGCTTAGCAGGGAAAGGGCGGGAGCGAGCTTCTCTGCAAGGGTACGCCTCACAGAATAGTTAAGGATAGGATCATGTGCTTCGAGGATGTTTGAGATTGCAGAGTGGACATCTGAAACACACGTCTTTATCACCTCCCTTTCGGACCGAAGAGAGTCAATTTCCTGTTGAGAGTGGGAGAGTTGACCACTCTTGACCTTCAGAGCAGTAGTCTTCTTGGCAAGAACATCCATAAGAGAGTTCTCAGTAGCCAAATCTTCTTGGAGCTTCGAGAGATGCTCGTCAATGGTTGTGCGAAAGGCTGAGTTATCGTCTGAAAGCAGTTGACGAAAAGAAGCGAATGACTTCAACTCAGTAGAAACTGACGTTGCTAGCTGTTGAACAACTGGTTCCAACGTAATCTTAGCAGCATTTGCACTCTCCTGTAAAGACTTTAACAGGGAAGAGGCATCAGAAAATCGTTTATCGACTTTTTCGGTCGCAGCCTGACAGGCTTTTGTTGAGGCGTCGATGGCGGAGGTTGCAGAAGCAATGGAATCTTGTTGAGCCTTAGAGAAAGCGTCAACAATCTTCTGAACTGCATCTTCAGAAAGGGATGACTGAGAAGTGGAAGAGAAGGCGATGAGTAAATCAACTTTGTCATGGAGCTCCTTGAGATGTCGTTTTGTGACAGGAGCGTCGTCATCGTCATCACTCTGTAGTAGACCGAGTCAAACATCATATCCTCTCCGCCAAGGAGTGGTTCGTCTCCTTCTGAAGCATGATCAGGAGAGGGTGGGGGTGGTGAAGCTGGTGGTGTAGTAGTATGGGTAAGTTCAGGTTGGGTTGTTTCGGGTGTAGGTGTAGGTTCGGATGCTTTTGTGGTTTCGGGTGCTGGGGTGGTTTCGGGTGCATCAGTATGAACCCCCGTATCAGATACGTTGGCTCGAACATCTGTAGTGGATGTTGTGGTTGCTTCGGTGAATATTGGTGTTGGTATTGGGATGGAAGTGGGTAGTATGGAAGTAGTGGAAGTTATGGGGGGAATAGAAATAGGAATGGTTTTAGGTGGAGAGTTAATGGGAGAAGTAGAGGCATGAACGTCTGGTGTAGGAGATCTGGGTGGAGTGTTGCCTCGTGGAGATTCATCAGAATTCGAACTCTCACCCTCAGACTCGCTTGAGGAGGAAGCGATGATCAGCTTTCGCTTCGGCTGAGTTTTTCTCCTCTTCTGTTGTGGAGACAAAGCAGACTTGGTTGGTTTCCTCTTCTTTAGAGATGGGCCTTTAGCTCCTTTTGCCACTTGTTTCCCCTTATCAGCCTTTTTGCCTCTTGGAGCAGGCTTGTCGGCGTCATGAATAGACTTCAACATCTCCGGAGTAAGATCCCTCGGACCAGAACGCTTGAATCCTTTGTACGTCTGGATAATCCGGGTATCAGCAGGAACATCACCATACATAGTTTCCGGAATTGAACCGTTGAATGGAAACTTTGAAGCGTCCGATACAATGATCTTCGTGGTATGAAAGGTACCAATCGAAGACATTGGAGCACCAACAACAATGGGAACGTGGTACTTGTCCATCACCCATTTCGTGATCAGAGTCCAGAACCTAGCGTATGAAATTTCAGAATGCCTGGATGTAGAGGAGAGACTCTGGATGAGTTGTTGCCACAGAACAGACCCATAATCCATGTTGATGCCATTGTAGACACCATACATTATGGACAAAAACAACCGACTGGCACCATCAGATCCAGCACTTCTTTCAGATAACCCTTTGAATAGAACAGTGAACATCCCGTTCCACTATGGCGGTAGGCACGACTTCTTGAACTTCGTGACCGTAGTAAGCACCTCCGTATAACCCATGTTGTAAAACATGTTGAACAAATGCCCCATTGGAATCGTTTCAGGGTTAACCCTCGAGGAATCAGGTTCAAACCCTAACAACGAGCAAAATCTTTGCTTTGAAATTGAGGCCTTGTGCTGAAAAATATCAAAGAAGATTCTGTCAACGACCTTGTCGTAGTGAGCAGTCGCAAAGATCTGCGACAAGAACTCCATCGGAACGGATTCAGCTCTTGTAAGTGCAGGAGCAATCGGCGAAAACTTCAAACACTCGATAATGGGGAACATGAAGGCATCGTAAACATGAGGGGATAAATCGATGATTAGGCTTTGTTGTGGGCGAATGGGCAGTATGTGGGATGTTGCGTGAACAGAAGATGAATCTGCCATTGCTTGAAGAAAGTGGAGAAGATGATGAACAGTGAAGGTTCACGGATTTCTTGCGCTCTGGGAATTTTAATTGCAGTAAAGAGGTAAACGGTGGAGGATGTTGCCTTTTATACTGTGGGGTAAGGAGAGAGAAAGATCTTCCCAAATCTTCTATCGAAAAACGAAGGGTTTTCCCGGAGTTGACTGATGCGTGACAGTTGGGGTTGCCGATGATCACGCATGAGAGAGAGTGTCAGACCCCTAAGAACACGCCTCCCATCAAGCGCTGTTTGGATATGAACCGTTTCAGATTCACACGCGCCCCTTCTGTGCCATTTGGAGATGAGACGGTTCCAATTCGCACGCTTTCCCTTTTGCGCCGTTTGAAATCAAATCGATTAGACTCCCGCCTGAGTGAGCATGTCTTCATCTTATCCCTTTAAATTGTAACGACATCTTTTGAAAAATACCGCCACGTGGATTAAAATCAACCACAGCCTTTAATCGACTGCCAATCCAAGTAAAATGCCTTGTAATTAATAGAACCTGAATTTTGGAAAATCAAAGATTTTTGTGCTTAGGGTGCAAAAGAAAAGAAATAAAGCAAAATTTTTGGGAAAATATGTGATGTCAATTAAGACACGAAACAAATGATCCCGGGCACAAATCTCTTCCTTCAAAGTCAAGAGAGACCTTAAAGTGTTTGTGTGGTTTCCCGTTGAATAACGCTTAAACACTTATTAAGAAGTGTTGAAAGGCTTCTTTTAACTAGGCTTATTAAGGTGGCTATCGCTTCGATTCAAAATTCCTAGTCTTGATATAAGACAGAAATCGAACGAAGTACTTGTGAGACCGGTGTAGTCTATTGAACAAGTAGGTTGGAGATAATTTAATTTGACTAGGACATTAAAAAAATCTCAACAAAAATTTAAAACTGGATCCCAAGGGAAGAAATGTTATGGGTGTTAACAATTTCATAGAAATCACACAAAAGAAAAATTTGAGATTTCAAGGAGGTACGTACGTCAATTCATTAGTGAAAACTAGAGCAAATTAATTGTTCACTGTCAATTCGTATTGGGTATTGAATTTTGGGTTTCACTTAGATCATAGTGACACGAAATTAAGATCATAAACACAGAAATTGTGTAACCATAAACCTCAGTGGTAATTTCTGAGAGTCTCAAGGGTTACTTTTGTGAAACGAAAGTGATGGAGAAATGCAATTTAGATGGTGTAAGAAAACAAAGTACCTCTGCTGTGAAAAATTGGACCAAGCAGAAAACTCTTATCTTATGTGAGAAGAGAGTTAGGTAGCTCATGATTAGAATAAATAAGGAAGCCTAATTGGGAAGACAAGGTTTGTTTAGACCAAGTCAGTAAGGCCTATTATTTAGAATCAGGTGAGGCTTTGGACACATACAACAACATGCTTGTAGGGACACTTAGCTAATTCAATAATTTCCCCATAAACGAACACACACATAAAATTAAAGCCAAAAAGAAAATAAAGAACAAAATATTTTTGGAGTTTTTGTGAATAAATAAAAGATGAAATAAAAAATAAGACAAAAGAAAAAAAATACAGAGAGAAAAAAATACAGAGCGTTCGGTTTATTTCGGTTGTAAAAAACTTTGGAACCGAACCCGAGCGTTCGGTCTATTTCGGGTAAGAAAATTTTTGGAACGGAACCCGAACGTTCGGTATATTTCGGTTGTCAAAGAAAATAGGTTTTAAAAAGAAAATAACTTTGATAATAAAATAAATGCAATTGGAGCAATTATACATAAGATCTACAACCAAGAAAACTACCTTTGATTGATGAGCGAAAAGCAGATTATTCAACCGAACCCAAGCGTTCGGTTCATTTCGGTACATTAGTACAAGACCCGAACCCGAACGTTCGGTCTATTTCGCTTCTTACTTTTGAGTTTGAGAGGTAATGTTTGGTACTGACTCCGATTCCATCATACCTAGCCCTTGTAGAATTTTGTTGAACGATGCTTCAGGAAGAGCTTTGGTGAAGATGTCAGCCAGTTGATCAGTGGTTCGAACAAAATGAATTTCGACGTTCCCATCTTCCACATGATCTTTAATGAAGTGATACCTCAGTGCTATGTGCTTAGTCTTGGAGTGTTGCACTAGGTTATGACAAATCCTAATTGCACTTTCTGAGTCGCAATATAGTGGGATCTTTTTCATATTGAGTCCATAATCCCGGAGTTGACTTTGGATCCAAATCACCTGAGAGGTACAGGAGGCAGCTGCGATATATTCTGCTTTAGCGGTAGACAGAGATACACATGTCTGTTTCTTTGATTGCCAACTAACCAACTTCCCGTCTAGGAATTGGCAGCCTCCCGTGGTGCTTTTCCTGTCTAGTCCACAACCTCCAAGGTTTGCATCTGAGTAGGCTTGAACGAAGAAGCCTGAGTTGGATGGATACCATAGGCCTAAAGAGGTAGTTCGCTTGAGATAACGAAGTATGTTCTTCACTGCAAGCATATGAGGTTCACGTGGATTCGCCTGAAATCTAGCACAGTAACAAACAGAGAACCTGATATCAGGCCTGCTAGCAGTAAGATACATCAGTGAACCGATCATTTGGCGATATAGCGTAATATCAACTGCTGGCTTATCCAATAATGGAGTAAGCTTGGTGCCGAACGCCATTGGAACTTTAACCTTTGAATCTCCCATCATGCCAAATTTTGCAAGGAGAGTCTTCGTGTAAGCTTCCTGATTAATAAAGATGCATTCGGGTCCCTGTCTAATGTTTAAACAATGGAAAAGGTTAATTGGACCCATTGAGCTCATTTCAAATTTAGTCTCCATCAGCTTTCTGAATTCAGCTGTTAAGCCAGGATTCGTTGAGCCGAAGATGATATCATCGACATAAATTTGAACAATCATAAGGTGGTTACCTTCCTTCTTACGAAAGAAGGTTGGGTCAACCGAACCTTGTTTGAATTTTGACATCTTTAAAAATTTGGTTAGCGTTTCATACCAGGCCCTCGGAGCTTGTTTCAGTCCATATACGACTTTGTCCAAAATGTAACAGTGATTGGGGTACCTTTCATTGACGAATCCAGGAGGTTGCTCCACGTACACCGTTTCTTCAAGTTCTCCATTTAGAAATGCGCACTTGACATCCATTTGGTAGACCTCAAAGTTTTTGTGTGCAGCATAGGCAAAAAATATTCTAACGGATTCCAGCCTAGCTACAGGAGCGAAAGTTTCTTCATAGTCGATTCCTTCCTCCTGACAGTATCCTTTCACTACCAGACGGGCTTTGTTTCGTATCACGTTGCCTTCCTTGTCCATCTTATTTCTGAAGACCCATTTAAGACCAACAACTGAGGCATCTTGAGGAGTTGGAATGAGGCGCCAAACTTTATTCCTTTCGAATTCATTCAATTCGTCTTGCATAGCTTGAACCCAATCGGAGTGATCAAGAGCAGTGTTAACTGTCTTTGGTTCAACTTTTGAGATGAAGGAGTTAAATATATAGAATTCTACTTTTGAAAATAAGGAAGTTTGTTTTGCCTTTAATTGTGATCGGGTCAGGACCTTTTCAGAGACATTACCGACAACCTGAGAAACAGGATGATCTCTGGTCCATTTGACAAGAGGAGGGTAATTTGGATCATAAGATGGATCCAATTCAGTGTTTACCATCTGTTCTAGTTCAGATTGACTATCATAGTCGTAAGACATATCTGCATTCTCCCCCTCAACAGATAAGCTTTCAGGTGTGTCTTGAGTTTCTGGAGCTATAGGAGTTTCGTTCGGTGTTGAGCTTTCGGGTACCACTGGACTTTCGGGTGCAGATGAGCTTTCGGGAGCAGTTGGAGAATAGTTCTCCCCCTCAACATGTGAGCTCGGCTGAGATGACGAAGATGTGCCCTCCCCCTCAACTGAAGTATCGTGCTGTGGAGGGTCGTCAGAACTTGATCCTCCTTCATTCATTCTCTTTGCAGTATCTTCGATGAGTTGCTTCAGATGATCTACTTTGTTCTCTGCTGCACTCGCTTCTGAGAGAGTTGCCTTCTCTGGTTCATCAAATAACTCGACGAACTTCTCAAATAGGTTTGCAATCGAGGCTGTGACTTGGCCTGTGTGAGAAAAGATTTCTCCAACTGTGTCTTCTTTGGCCTTAAGCTTTTTGACATAGCTATCATCAAAAGTTACATAATAGGTTTCTTCTATTTTCCTCGAGCGCTTGTTTAATACCTTGTAGGCTTTAGAAGTGAGAGAATAGCCCAGAAATATCCCTTCATCGGCTTTGACATCGAACTTGTTACGATGTTCTTTAGAATTGAAGATGAAGCACCGTGAGCCGAACACATGGAAAAATTTGACATTTGGCTTCCTGTTGTTGATGATCTCATAAGGAGTGAGAGTGAATCGCTTATTGAGATATGACATGTTCTGCGTAAAACAAGCAGCAGCAATAGCATCAGCCCAAAAATATAAAGGTAAAGAAGCAAAACTTAGCATGCTTCGGGCCGCCTCACACAAAGATCGGTTTCGTCTTTCGACAATCCCGTTTTGTTGAGGGGTGTAGGGAGCTGAGAAGTTATGACTGGTTCCTTTGTCGGCTAAGAATTCTTCGAATTCTTTATTTTTGAACTCTAGACCATTATCGTTCCTGATGTTGCGAACGACTTTCTTTAGCTATACTTCAATCTGCTTGATAAACGTCTTTAGCTTGAGAGTCGCTTCAGATTTGTGCTTCAGAAAGAACACCCATGTAAAACGCGAGAAATCATCAACGATGACAAGAATATACTTGCTACCGCCGATGCTTTCGATAGATGATGGACCACACAAGTCAATGTGAATTAACTCTAATGGTTCAACAACTTTAGTGTTTACAATCGATGGATGACTTTGACGACTCTACTTCCCCATTTCACATGCAGCACACAGATGTTCTCTATCGAACTTGAGCAATGGAAGACCTCGAACATGACCTCCAATGACAAGTTTGTTGATGTCCTTAAAGTTGAGATGAGAGAGCCTTCGGTGCCACATCCAGCTTTCGTCAGATTGTGCTTTGGATAACAGGCAGATAGCTGGATTCCCTTTGATGGGTTTGAGGTTCAGGGGAAATATTTCGCCTTTGCGCTCCGATTTGAGAATAACTCTTTTCGTCTTCTTCTCAATTATTTCCGAACCCTCATCATCGAATGAAACTTTGAGACCGGTACCTCCAACAAGCTGAGATACACTGATGAGGTTGTGCTGCAGTCCTTCGACTTATGCAACCTTCCTAATCGTAAAATCACCATTTGTAATCATTCCATAGCCTTTTATGGTGCCGAAGGAGTTGTTCCCGAATTTGACATTTCCACCGTTTGAAAGAGACCGAAATTCCCTCAGCTCTTCCTTCCTTCCTATCATGTGACATGAGCAGCCACTGTCAATATACCATTTTTCGTCAAACTGCTCGTCACTAATAACCTGCAAAAATTAAG
Organism: Lactuca serriola; assembly: GCF_051521515.1. NCBI lineage: Eukaryota > Viridiplantae > Streptophyta > Magnoliopsida > Asterales > Asteraceae > Lactuca > Lactuca serriola. Next base: position 357,345,578 of record NC_136411.1, read on the forward strand.
CAGATTTAGGAACCCAAAGTTTCTTGGGCCCACGTGAGCCTTTCACAGGAACAGGAATAGTAAGAGAGATGTCAACAAGATATGTTCTTTTTACTAACGTTGTTTCATCTTTCTTTTTAATGGTGAAAACCTTAATTTTATTGGGATTTGTTTCTTTCTGTTTGGATTCTGGTTTAGGTATTTGGACTCTGGGATTATTTTGATTTGTTTCAACTGATGAAATCTTTGATTTTCTTTTCATATCTGTTGATGCTTTAGGTTTTTGAGTGCGAACAGAGTTGAATTTAGAAATAGGTTGAGAGGAATTAGAAGAATTAGAAGAAGAGGAACGAAAGAAGTTATACTGAGATGATTTCTTGGCTTGAGATTCTAAGTGACCCTTTTGTTTTTGATCATTAGTGGGACCGAACCTAGATCTTTGGTCTCTTTTGCTCTCGGAACCGAACCTCTTCTTTCGGTAGATAGTGTTTTCTGAACCGAACCTTTGCTTTCGGTTGTCAAATTTTTCAGAACCGAACGTATCCTTTCGGTTGTTTTGACCTTCATAACCGAACCTCTCTGTTCGGTTGTTATGACTCTCTTGTGACCTAACAGTGTTTTTCTCTGACTTTAAATTTCTGTCATGATAAGAGAAATGGGCATTTTGAGATTGCCAGAACTGTTTTCTTTCAGAGAGATTCTTCTTGTATCTCTGATTCCTTTGCTGTTTTTGATTTCTCACCTGCTTCGGCTGACGATGGACATTTGCTTTTTGTTTTTGCTTTCTTTCAGCTGATTCACTTTGAACTGATGATGTGTCGCTTGACGGAGTGACTTCTTTTGCTGATACTCCTTTTTCTTCAGGAACATTTTTTGTACCACTCGTACTTGGCACGTCGAAGCTACATATCTGCCTTTGGTTTTCCATGAAGTCCTTTCTGAAGACCAACTGTTTCGTCAGCATTGTCGATAGGAGCAGACCAGAAGAACTCATCGCAACCATCAGCATTATCTTCGTTTACAATAGCTGTAAGTTCGGCTGTCTGATGTTCTGTTACGCCTGTGACTTTATTCACCTGATTTGGAGTTGTTCTCACCTTTTGGTATACAACAGCCTTTTGTTCAAGGATCGGGGACTTTTGTTGGGACAGACGAGCAAACTCCACAGAATTTTCTGAAATAAGATTTTTGGGGTTTTTGGGTTCGCTCTTGACAAACTCTAAATAGTCAACTGTGACTTCAACATAAATTTCACTCATATCATCGTCCTCATTGAGCTCAGATGCATTTTCAACATCAATTTTATTTTCTGAGCTCAGGTTGGCATTCAATGAGTCAAACTTTTGTATGGTTTCGGTTCTTAGTTTTAGTTTATCATTTTCATCCAAAAGATTTTTCAGCATGTCTTTATGGTCCTTGGACTTTATGAAAGATTCGATTTTGTCTAGACCATACATATATGTCGGATTAACATCCTCAGACGAAACAACACTTTCACAGTTATATGCTTCAGCGTCAATTTCATCCTCTTTAAACTCAAGGAAGGGCAAAATCATGCGATGAATTTTCTGCCCTATTTCACAGTTTAAATGAAGTTGAGTGATATTAGTGTAAAGACGCTTAGCAATTAAACAAAAGTCATTTCTCTGTTTTAAAAGTTTTAAATTGTCTCTTTGTAAATAAATGTTTTCATCCTTGGATTTGATTAACTCCGACTCCTTTAGGTCGATCCACATCCTCCGTTCCTCACTCTTTGAAGATGCCGTGCTTAATTGGTCAGTTAGGTTAGAATTGGTGACCCGTGTTTGAGTTAAACTGCTGTCTAGATGCGAGATTCTTGAATTGACATTTTTTAATTCTTTTTCATATGAGCTTTGTGGGACTTTGAATGAAACAAAAATAGATTGTACCTTCTTTATTAACTCATCAAGCTCGTTAAACTGCACGCTGAGATGTTTTGATGTGAAGCACAAGTCCTCTCGCTCCTTTGTGTCTTCATTCCCACCATCTGTGTTGTAACCCCTCATTTGAGACACATCTGACACCATCAAGCATTTTCCACCGCTTCCTTCATCCTTCGCAACATAAGCCTTTCCATGAGATGGCTTCCTTACTTCATCATCCTCAGAGTCGGTTGACCAGACTTCTACGCCACCGAACTCATCATCTGCTACCGAACCCTGCACAATTAAAGCATTCATAGAGGAGTTAGCAGTGGATTTCTTTCTTTTGATCTCTTCCATCTTTTTCATTAACACAGCTTCTTCATCTTCCATCACAGCTTTGCTTTTGGACAGAAGGGCTAATGATCCCAAGCATGAAACCACATCTTTCTCCTGTAACACAATCTTTTCTTGGGATTTCAAAATCCCTACCAGTTTTTCCAAAGAGTAAGATTTGAATTGCTCATGCGCTTTAACAGTGGACACAACAGCCCTCCACTCAGATCTGAGACCGTTTAAAAATGTAACCTTTTGTTCAATCAACTTCCTTTCAATATCATGTTTAATCATCTTACTAAGAAGATGATTGAAGCGATCGAACGTCTGAGTTACAGTTTCTTCAGGACTCTGCTTGAATTCACCAAATTCGGAGAAAAGCAAGGTTTGAATGGAATGCTCGAGATCTTCGTCCGTAGAATATAACTCTCGCAACCTATCCCATATTTCTTTGGCAGTGCTGCATGAACTCACCAGCCTGAAAGTGTCAAATTGAAGAGCGAATCTGATTAGTCTCAATGCTTTAATATTGCACTGAAATTTATCTTTTTCGTCTTGAGCAATATCTTTAACATCTTTCAAAAGATCATTATACTCCTTCTGAGTTTTAATAATTCTTGAAGTTGCTGAATGAGCGAATGGTCCAGATACGATTGCTTCCCAGATGAGATATCCATTGTCCTCAGATCCGATGACATAATCTTCAAAGTGATGTGCCCAGACCTCGTAATCCTGGGTGTAAAGGATGGGAATCTTTGTCGTTGATCCAATGCTGTTTGAGATGTTAATGGGATTAGATTGTGACTCGTCCATGCTAGATCGAAAAACCTGTTTAAAAGATCAGACTTGTAATATATTAAATTAGGGCAACACAAATAAATGTTGAGTTACGTCAATTATGGGATGACGACTCAATAAATATAAGTAAATGCGGAATAACCCTAATCGCAACCTTTTTCACAGAAAAGAAGTGTATGAATTACACAGCCTCCTACTCTGATACCAATTGATAAGTTATATAACAACTTGAAGATCGATTAGATCTTTGTAATAGGTATTACGATGAACACAAAACAGTAAATAAGACAAGTATGGATCAAAATATGTCGAATGATTAGATCGAATAATCCTCAGCAGAGCTCGACTAAGAACTTCCGCTACAGAGGATTTAGGGTTACTAGAACGATTATAAAAACTTCTCTGATCAATCAATTCTATCGTTACTATCGTTAACCTAAGATGCATGCAAGCACCTATATTTATATACAACCTTACTAAACTCACAGATGGACAGGCCCATACCGGAGATACAAAAATGGACTAGCTAACGAGCCCAATAGACGCAACACTTAATACAAAACACGATCCAACAAGATGTGATGAGCTCGCGTAGTCCGTCATCAGCTGGCTCAGAACTTGAACCTAATCCTGACCCAAACCCTGAACTTCCTGCTCCGTGACGTGTCACCACCATTCTGAAACAAAACAAATAATCGACAAGGTCATACATAACCTCGAGATGTCTCACACACTCTACAAGTTCCCTGGTTCTATCTCAACCCTCCTTGACCCGAGAATATATCCTCTGCTTTCACTAGTACAAGCCCATACTACATTCCACATCTATTCATACTTTCCTCAAGGACTTCCTTGACTTTAGCAAGTCCCTTCTACTACTACTGCTCGATGCACTAATCTCATCCTAGGCTTACCCTAAGGTAACTCACCTACCTACTCTATGCCATCAGCTTCATAAGAAATCCCTGCTACCTTTACCTAACTAGCTCGCGAATACCATTACATATCACTAAGAGCATATAATTCTTTGAATGAGAGTTCCTACCCTACAACGGTTGGACTCAAACAAGAGCTTCAAAACAGGGCTGGACATGACCTTCTGAAATTATTTCATCCTCACAATATGTAACTTAACGTATTCATTTACTAGTTAGTTAAAGATAAATAGAACTCCTAAAAGCACAAGGAAAGCAACATTCGAGCATTAAGTAGCAAAACCAAGCATATCCTATTCATGCTATCATATCACTGACTAATGAAATTCAATAAGCACATATAGCAGGCACATAAGGCATCTTCCTAGATCCTTAGCCTTAATCTGGCATGCAATTCTCATACATATAATAGGCATATAAGGCATCCTTCCTAGAACCTCAGATATAATCTAGCATGCAGTTCTCATAATCATATCTTGGGGAAAACTTACTTGATCTCGGCTGATTGCATGCATTACACACATTGTTCTTTCTCAAATCTCTTTATTTTATTTTTTAGAAAAATTATTTTCTTGTAAAAATCTTCCAAACCCTTGATTTGAGTCCAGAAACTCCTTAAGGTGTGTCCAAATCCCTCAAGCCAAGACTGATACCAACTTGTAACATCTCAAAAATCATGACTGAAATTTTCATTTTTGATATAATGATTCATAAAAAAAATTTATAGAAAACATCATCAAGCTATTTCATTTCATTAAAACCATAGATCATATGTCTCAAAATCATGTCATAATATAGTAACAATGTCAGAGTACAAATCCCTAGAATCTCATATGCAGAAAATCCTGTGTGTGATGCGCTACTACCATGCCAGCTCCTTACCCTTCGAAGAGGAAGTACCTGAAACAAAAACTAAAAACCATAAGCACAAACCTGAGTAAGTTCCCCCATCATTCCACATAACATACAGCATACAGACTATCTAAGATATCCGGGTACTGGACTACCCCTTCGGTCTCTATCAACCGGTATCTGCCTCGCATATCAAGGTGTTGGCTTACCCCTTTGGTCCTGTAGACCAGTACCTAGCCTAGCATATCAGGGTGTTGGCCTACCCCTTCAGTCCTGTCGAACGATACCTAGCCTAGCATATCTGGGTGTTGGCCTACCTTTTTTGTCCTTTCGATAGATACCTAGCCTAGCATATCAGGGTGTTGGCCTACCCCTTCGCTCCTTTCAACCGGTACCACAAACTATTTCACCCCTACTCTACCACATAGAATCCTAGTGCGTAAACATATAAATCATATACTGCCTAGCTTATCAGGGTGTTGGCATACCCACTTTGCCCTTTCGACCGGTATTGGGGTCTATCCTACCCCTCTTACCACTATCATATCAAATCATAGCATGCTAGTACATAAAGCATAACAAATAGTGACATACCAGATAATTATCACAAAGACAATCATCACTACTATAACTCTTACCAGTGGGCCGACACTGGTTCCTTCGACCCATTTCTAATGGAAGGTAACTCACCTCAATATTGTGAAGTAGCTGAACCATCCTCAACTCTAGGATCAACTCTCCTCAAACTCCTACACATAAAAATGTCTTTTAATTACTCCTTCATACTCATAACCCCTTTAACGGTCAACTCCGATCAAAGGTCAAAGTCAAAGTCAACATCATGGTCAAATTCAACATCCTGGTTGACTTAAATTGCCAAGTTCCTTGATCCAAGAAAATCTAGAAATCTCGATCCTACTCGTCGATTTCTTTCATGAATTCGTGAGTTCCTCCACATACATAGTCGGGATATTTCGCTCACAACTCGCCGAGTTCCTCCTTGAACTCGTCGAGTTCCTCAATCTTCATAACATAGTAGGGACCTTTCACTTACAACTCGCTGAGTCTTTCCTTGAACTCGTTGAGTTCCTCAATCTACATAACACAAAACCATGGCCAACTTACTGAGTCATCTCCTAGACTCAGTAATAGAAAAGGTTGGGGGACCACGACCCAACTCGCCGAGTTGTATGAACAACCCGTCAAGTCCCCCATAGTCTAAATCCATACATTTGTTTCTAGTCGGGCTTAATGCATCCAAGTCATAGATCTGGTTCCCTAGGGTCGATATATAACGTAGGGTTTCTAACTTTACGTCAATGCATGGGTTATTTAGCTCAAAAGGCCCTAAAAAGTGGTTCACAAGTTGCATGGACTCTCATGGTGATAAAGTTAGCACCTTTATGCAATGGAGTCCTTCAAGGGCTCTAGATCTGAAGTCATGACTGCAAAACATGCTTGCATCCATGAATGGTTCCATAATACACTCGTTAAGGCCGTAAACTGCTCCATGAAGAGATCTAGTAAATGAATAGTCAAGGTATAGACTTTATACCTCATGTGAACCGGAAATGAAGTTCTACTTCTAGATCCAAAGCTTCTTCCTTCCACCAAGCACTTCTAGCTTCCATTCCTTCAAGGAAATACCTAAGAATCACTCCTTTTTCACTCGGACACACTCACAAGGCTCAAGATCACGAATTAGGGTTTTGCTCGACTTAGGGAGGCGATGAGGGAGGCCACAATAAAGTGTTAAGTTCCTTAAATAGGGTGCAAACCCTAAAAATTAGGCTTTCACTCTGGCAGCCCTACTCGTCGAGTTGAGGCTTCTCAACTCGTCGAGTAGACTTCAAGTCCCGCATACAAAAAATCCATTTCTACTCAACGGGTTTGAGGCCTCCAACTCATTGAGTCCCTTTGCAAAAATAAATAATTCTTATTAAAATAAATACTAGGAAACGAATGTTAAACTACTTATCTACTAATGTACTTATAGGCAGTGTACCTAGTCAATTTATAGTATAGTAAAGGTAAGTTGCGTATCAAACATGGGGAACAGATTAAGTATATTAAAATAATTACTAAAAATTATTCTAAAAACAATAAATAAAGAAGGGAATTTATCTAATTTTGCAAGTCTAGATTAACTTAGAACTAAATAAACACTTGACTAATAATGGTTGTAATCAGGATATCATAAACACATTCGTTCTATTTTGAATCCATTTTTTCTTATGGGTAGTTCTTAGTTGTGGATTAATAAAGTTTCTTAATACAATAGATATTATTAGCAATCTTGACTAGATCTCATAATATTTTCATCAGTTCATGAACTACTATGTAATTATCATACACAAGAAAACACATAATTGATTATTAATGATAATGTAGCTATGTAAGATATATCTAAGGTACATATCTATGATCAAGACGATTTGCCAAACACAATTATGATCAAATCATGTTCTCTAACAGAGTTTAAGCTATTGTCTTTAATACCTAATCTAAGATTTGATTAATCCTAGCTCTAATAGTTTGATGATCATAAACTACTAAGTGATCAAGATCATGTAATCTAAACTGACAATGTAACTACACTTAACCAGAATGTAAGCAACAAAGATTAAAGCTTTAACATGATATGAATCGAGAATCAAACACAAACTAAATCCAACTTCATATAATCCATAAAATAAGAAACAAAGAGCTTAGCCCCAATAGTGTGGAAGCCTCAAGTGGAATCACAACACATCATGGACAAAGGATGAACTTCATAGAGAATTCCATGCATACAAAAGACATCATGAACTCCAAGAATACACTTGTGTTGATTTTGGGCAATAAAGTATGTATTTATATGTGGGATTTCTAGGGTCATGGATATAACCCAAATCCATACCCATGGGTTTTATGATCCATGGTTCATGAGGCCCAACTCTTTATGTATCCATACATAAACTTGGTCCAACATGGATCATAAGCCCAACACATATAAATATAACTAATTAACATAATTAGTCCCTATAGATTTAATTAGCCTCTTTTGTTCACTAAATAATTCCAAATTAATTATTGATCAATACTAATTAAATCATATGATTTCATATTTATATATTATAACTTATAATATATTAATAAATCATATATAACTTCTTCCCTCAAAAGTATATCCTAACAGATTGTCCTGATGATATGAAACCCAAATGGACCATGCTACTCTCGGGTCAAGTACATACCAATAATAGTTATGGGATTAGACATTTAATCCAACAGCTATGATACGCTTTCAGCATGGTGACGTTGTGTGAGAAACCAGTGGGTGGATCATGCGCCAGAGAGGGATCAGACTCGAGATCAGGAGCCGAGCAACTTGACGAGCGGTTGAGAGAGTTTGTATTAGCTGAGATTATGTGCAGTATTCTAGACCAGATTCCTGTGATCTTTGGTATGATCAAGGAGGGCATTTTGGAGCTTTTGGGCAGTTGTCTCGAGGCCTTTTGGGCCGAGATCGCTACAGGGCAGTTAGGGGCTCGTCTGGAGCCCAATGCGTATGGATCCCTAGGAACCATCAGGATGGGGGATCCTATTGTTAGCTCTTATGATCTGGGATCGGAGGTGGGTTATGCATGTTGTCCTCAGGAGATTCCACTACATGATTGGATTGTTGTGGAGGTTTCACGAGCCGTACACGAGGAGTTACCCGATATCATTAAGCGGGTCACTGATATATTGGCTGTTAAGTTCCAGGGTCAGCCAGCGGAGATTCAGACGGTTGATGGGGGTAGTCGGGGCAACTCGGGAGCAAGAGATTGGTTTGGATGCAATGCTCGGAAAAAGGAAGTGAGAAATTATTGCATGACAATTGGGAATAAATGGAGAATCATAACCAACTGACTCGGGTGCTGAAAGTTGGGAGGACCTTGAGGTGTGTGGTAAGTGTGGAGGGAATCATGGGTTTTCTTGTCACAAATTCAGGTGTTTCAAGTGCGAGGAAAGGGGGAATGTGCACCGGGATTATAAGAAGGATCAGATATGTTTTCATTGTCACCGGCCAGGTCATTTCAAGTCTCGTTATCCTGCTTTTGTGGCGGATAGTGTTCAGGTTCCGACGCCTATCGTTCTACAGGAAGTCAAGATCGAGCTTCAATAGATTGCTGGTATGTCGTTTGAATCCACCTTTAGTAATGATACTATTGTTATGGTACTGCATCGATGTTCGTAAGTGTATTTCAGAATATTATGTATCCTGCTTATGATTAAGTTATATGCCATCTGCATACCATGGGTTATAGAGTAGTAGATCGGAGTCATTCCTTAGGGCAGGTTACTCAAGATGCAGTAACTGTAACATGCATAATTGGGACTCGGATGTGTGTAGCTAGTTTATCAAGAAGGGTATTGATTGGTATTGCTTAGTTATACCCCAGTGGTGGTGAATGTCGGATTTTTCAGCCGATCGATTATTGGATGATAAGAAGGTTTGGGAATACTTTCCTCAAGCTGTGAGCTGTAAGAAATTAGCGGGATCAAAGTGGGGGAGAACCACCCAAGTGGTCAGAAGCAGAAGTAAGTTTGAGACTGGATTGGGTTCGCATCATTGTTGAGAAGGAAATCAGCCTAAGTAGCTGTTTGGACAAAGGAGCACGTGAGTAGGGAGTTGGGATCTTCTCGACGTTCAGTTCGTGTATGCACGATTAGCTGATGACTAGTTTGGGAGACCAGACTCGATATTTTCCATTAGGATGGAAGATGGTCGAGTGGTCGTCTTGATTGAGGATTGGATGTGTTGGGAGTTCAGAAAACATTCCAACAACTGTTTTACGATTTTCCTTGACATTGGGAAACAGGTTCCAGGAACTAGGATGGAGCCCCAGTTAAGACTCAAGTTCAGTTGAGTGTTAGGTCGAGTGTGTGTTTGAAACAACATGAGAGTGTTGTAAGTCTGCGGGTGTAGTCGTAGCATTCACTAGCAACCAGATAGTGTGAGAGAGTGTTGTAAATCTGCGGGTGTAGCCGTAGCATTCACTAGCAGCTAGATAGTGCGAGAGAGTGCTGTAAGTTTGCGGGTGTAGCTATAACATTCACTAGTATACATATAGTGTTAGAGTGTTGTAAGTCTGCGGGTGTAGCAATATCATTCACTAGCAGCCAAATAATGTGAGGGAGTGTTGTAAGTCTGCGGGTGTAGCCGTAGCATTCACTAATAGCTAGATAGTTTTAGAGTGTTGTAAGCTTGTAGGTGTAGCCGTAGTATTCACTAGCAGCCATATAGTCTGAGATAGTGAAGTAAGTCTAAAGGTGTAGCTGTAGCATTCACTAGTATCCGGATAGTGTTAGAGTGTTGTAAGTCTATGGGTGTAGCCTTAACATTCACCAAGTTGTCAGACATCAGAGTTTTGTAAAACTAAAATGGTTAGCATGGATTTCACTAGGTTGGCAGGCAGTATGGGAGTGATGGTAGGTCACGAGGAGAATAGTAGTAACCACTGGTTCAAGTGTGGTAGTGGGGATATGGAAAACCACGTGTTGGAGTTCGGGATTTCCAAGATGATTTAGATCCGGTTGAGCCAGTGACAAGACTGTAGGCAAGTAACTACAGTTATGAGATCAGGGAAGAAAGAGACTACTTAAGGTCATTGTGATTTAAGGCTACCATTGGTCAGGAAGACAACACTCTTAGCCTTGGATTTAGTGACGATAGGACAAGACGTATGAACCCGATCAACTAGATCAGATGATCGTTAGAGCCACAGTGGCAAGATATTTAGTGGCTACTATTAACATACAAGGATTTCGTTCGGAAGTCACGTGGGGCGACTATGACATTGCTCTTGGCCCAGATAAGTTAGAAATAGGGAGATCCCGGTGGACTTCGGGGAAGAAGCCATGTGGCAACATATTGCTTAGGCAGTTCAGTGTTTCAGGCAGGTTAGTGCTTCAAGCAGCTCAATGTTTCAGGCAGTTCAATGTTTTAGGCGGTTCAATGATTCAGGTCAGTGTTTCAGGAAGTTCAGTGCTTCAGGCAGTTCAATGTTTCATGTCAGTGTTTCAGGCAGTTCAGTGCTTTGGGCAGTTGAATATTTCAAGAATTTTATCTTGCGGGTAGTTGTTGAATATCAGAACACCGAGAGAGGTGGCGGGGTAGTTGGTCGAGAAGTGGTAAGCAACTAACAGTAGGATTAAATAATCTCAGAGTGAGTGATTTGACTCTATTATGCAACTATCGTATGAGTCTAATGATTATCTGATCCATTTGCTGGGATGGTTTTCAGCACCAGGATATAGTGAGAGAAAGCATTCAGTGAGTATCAGTGAAAGTAACCAGCGCTGGGAGTAATAGGAGATGTGGATACAGTGAAGGGTATATCCCTCATCGAGATAGAGAAGCTTGTGGTCGTTTATGGAAAGTTGCCTTGAGAAGGCCGCGTACCGTGCAAGGAAAAAGGGGTGACCCCCTAAGATATCCAACGTGAATACTCAAGGAGTACCAAAGGTATTGACGGTGGGATAAGAGCCTTGTTCTCAGGATTGTTCGTAATTAGAATGCTCTCGAGGTATTTATCTTCAAGGATTACTTTTCACTGAATGACCAAGAGGAAGAACTTTGGAAGAGGTCCCCTAAGGTTGGACCGAGAGGGTAAAGTGTGTATCATGTGCGGAGGTTGTAAGCGGATTGTAAGGAAGTTTGGCTATAGCGGACTTCGGGGACGAAGTCCAGTTTATGTGGAGGAGAGTTGTAACACCAAGAATCCAGGAAGCCAAGTTAGGAAAGGAAAAACCTTAATTCGATGATTCAACTCGTCGAGTGCAAGGAAGAAATCGATGAGTCGGAGCGAGTTTCGTGTCATGAGTTAAGTGGCCGACTCGGCGAGTCAGGGAGACCGACTCGACGAGTCTGGTCTGGGTTGGGAAACCCTAAAACTGGGACTTGGTGCACTTTAAGCATCATATTCTCATTCCCCCACCCTCATTATCAGCCTCCACTACCCTGAGCATACACCTCGAAACCCTAGTGCCTCCCATGAGTTTGTAAGCCATTTTTGTAAGATATTGAGTATTCTTGAAGCTTAGAACAACAAGAAATAGGTTGGAGGTTTAAGAAGGAAGAAGTATATCAAGATGATACACCCCATTTGCTGCATTTCTTGATAATCAAGTCTTCATCTAGGCTTATAGTTTCTGAGATCTAATTATGTCCATTTTATGAGAGCTTTGGACAATGGAGCTTGATCTATGTGTCAAGGACATCCTAGGCATAGATCCTTTCAGATCTAGAGTCCCTAAGAGTGGTTGAGGCATAAAGGTGCAAGCTTTATGCCCTTAGAAAGCCTCATGCAAGCATAAAGAGTTATTATGGCCTTTCGGAGCGTTAAAAGCAATGCAAGGAAGAAAAGTCTGAGACTTTATGTATTCTTTTGGTATTTAAAACCTTGATCTCGGTCCTCCTGTTTTGGATTGGAGTAATAATGGTTTTTCGATCATTGAGCTATGTCTTATGAGCTAGGGTTTTGTCTAAACCCATTAAAAAGGATAACTTTACACTCATGAGATCATTTCCAGCATGTAGACGAAGTTTGGGGTTTGGATGTGAAGTGTGGGGGCTTAATCTGTTAAGATGGCCCAATCAGAATGAGGGACTCGGCAACTCCAGGGAGGGACTCGACGAGTTGAAGTGTATTGTCCCGTTTCTGTTCAAGTTAGAACTCAACGAGTCTATGAGTTCACTCGACGAGTTGATTTGATGAACTGCGTGTTTGTTAGCCAGGTAACTCGGCGAGTCAAGGGGGTGACTCGACAAGTTGGTTCGCAATTTCAGAGTTTTGATTTATAGAACTCGGCGAGTTAATAGAGCAACTCGGCAAGTTGAGTCAACTCGGAGCGTTCACTTTGATAGTTGACCAATGACTTTGACTTTGACCAGGGTTTAGTTTGACTTTTTGAGGGTATTTTGGTCTAAGTATTATTTTGGTGACTGATAGCTCGGGAGTCGAGAGATCAGCGGTTCGGGAATATGCCAGCTAGTAGTGAGGGGTTATTCGCAGGATTCCACAGTCAGCTTTACGAGGTGGGTTTTCCTCCGGTAGGAACGAGTCTAAGACACCAATGCCAACCCGTTTATGTAGTTGCAGTATGCCGGGGCAAGCCCAATGCCGAGGTTAGCCTGATGCAGTTTATATGTATCCGGACTTCAGTCCGATGCTAGGGCGGTCCCTAGAAGTAGTTAAGTATTCGTGATGTCTTTGTGATTCATACATGTTGTATGATATGTGTTATGTGTTCCGGGCTTCGGTCCGATGTCGGGGAAAGCCCGGTGTATGTTAGTTTACATGTTATGTGTTATGTGTTCCGGGTTAATCTCGATGTATGTTAGTTATTATGCCATGTATTAGTGTTTCGGGGAAAGCTCGATGTATGCTAATTTATATGTTATATTTTATATATGTTCCGGGCTTCGGTCTGATGCCGAGGCAAGCCCGATGCAGATTATATGATTATGTTATATGTTATATCTTCCCGGCTTCAGTCTGATGCCAGGGCAAGCCCGATGCAGATTATGTGATTTTGTTATGTGTTTATGATATATGTTATGTTGTGTATGTTCCGGGTAAGCCCGATGTCGGGGCAAGCTCAATGTCGGGGTGAGCCCGATGCCCAATGCGGTCGGATGCGGACGTGAACCCGATGTCAAACAGGAGTCCGATGCGGGGTAAGCCGATGCTGAGATTCGTCCTGATGCACTCGGGAGTAGTCCCAGTGTTATGTTATTTGTTGCATGCTAAGTGTATGGTATGTGGTAGTTTGGGGGAGCTCGCTAAGCTTCGTGCTTACAGTTTTAGTTTTGGTTTTAGGTACTTCAGCTAGCAAAGGAAAGGGCTCAGGATGATCGCATGACACACACCACAACTTTCTTAGCCTGGGAATTACTATGATATTTTATATGATATTTTGATATGTTGAACAAATATTATGACATTTTAGACATATGAGTTTTGATTAGATCTTATGGTGATGACGTTTACGTTTATTAAATGATTTTTAAAACGAAACTTCTAGACCATATTTTTGGGATGTTTCAATATATATATATATATATATATATATATATATATATATATATATATATATATATATATATATATATATATATAACTAGTTTTGTTACAGCTACACACATTAATATGTGTTAATTTCCATAGGATATTTCAACATTACGAGTTCTTTAGGCGTTCTTAGTTTGAAATCTCTCATCTTCACGTCTTTACCCACCAAGAAACACACTTAAGGTAAGTTCATACCGATCATTTTCATTTTTATCCAAGTTTTAGGTAGGTGGGTGTGTGTGTGTGGAAGGGGGGGGGGGGAATTCAAGTAATTATATAAAAATATATACAATCATTACACTATATATATATATATATATATATATATATATATATATATATATATAGTACAACGAAATATTTATAAGAAACTATAATAGGTTTAGTTTATGGGTCATTAACACTATTATAACATTTTGGGACAATACAAATAATTATATAAAAATATATACAATTATTATACACTATGTTAATACTATGGAAAAGTGATATTTACACTTACAAGGCTTTTCATTACATAAAACGTAAACTTGTTGAAACAATTATGTGAGACAAAGACTTCATCGTACCTACTAGAGTACACACTAAAGTCCTGCATTATAACCAGAATCTCGGTAAAAGAGTGTGATACTTGTGTATAGATTTATACAGGACTGACAATCCTACACCTAAGCTGCTAGCTTCCTAGCTACAGGTAGACCGATAGGTTTGGGGTGACAGATGTCTAACATTCCGATGCGTAAAGAATGTCACAGCATGCCAACTTTGGTTTGAGTATGGTTGTAACAACTCACATGGGAAATCAACGATACATTTAGTTTACGGGGTATGTCACATTCGGGCTCCCAAATATATTATTTATCTATTTATTTTTGAGATTTACTGTGTGACTCGACAAGTTGTGAGCCAAACTCGTCGAGTAAAGTTGAATTGCCCACGTGGGTTTAATAACCAACTCGACGAGTCAGAGAGCCAACTTGCCGAGTTGGCATTGTAAGGTGACACACTAAATCTCCAGGGTTGGGGCCTATTTAAAAGAACTTATGTACTCATTTCCACCTCACCAGCTGCCCAACTCCCTTGTCTGAAACACTAAAGGTTTGTAGTGAGTTAATATTTGAGTATTCTAGTGCATCTTTTGAGGAGAAAAGGAGATTATCCTGCAAGGAACGAGAAGAAACTATTAGATCTAGTGCTATATTGTCCAGAGCTTCTGTGGAAGGTAAAAAGCCTACACATTTCTTATCTTATTGGTTAGATCCCATGATTATAGAAGTTAGGTCTTTTACCACGTTTTTATTGGGACAGTTAGTGCATTGAGTCTATAAAGAAGTCTAGAGTTCATATATAGACCTTGTGAAGTCCATAGAGTCCAAAAGTCCCAGCTTTATTCAGCCATATAAGAGTGTTTGTGGTTAAACACCCTTATTAGAGTTGTATTCTTGTTTTGGAGCAAAATGTGCCATGCATGAATGTAAAGCTCGAATCTTTACATGACATTCGGGCCTTGGGAGCCTAGATCTATAGTGTGGAGTGGTAGATCTAACTTAAAACGTCTAAATGAGAATTCAGACTGAAGGGACTCACCGAGTCAACGAGATGACTCAACAAGTTGTCTAGGGTTTTTCCTGATGAGTTTGGAAATAGGTAACTCGGAGAGTTGACGGGAAAACTCGACGAGTTGAGTTAGGTTTTCGCGATGTTCTGAAGGAACAAGGGGGACTCGGTGAGTCACATAGATGCACTCGGCGAGTCAGGTCAACATGGACAGTTGACTCGAGTGTTGACTTCTGCTAACTTTAGGGATTGGTCAAGTGAGGGATAATGGGAACAATGGAGGGGTAAAATGGTCTTTTACCCATTCCAAGAGTTTGACAGAGACAATAACCTAGTTTATTTCGAATCTTGGTTTAATTGTTAATTAGGGATTATTATTTTATGTGTTAGGTGAAGGCTAGTTCGAGATTCGTGTACGAGATTATTTCTTGCTACCTTATGAGGTGAGTCTTCTCACTACACTTTACCTAGTAGGGGTGTTCGCGGTTTGGTTTGAAACCGTGAAACCGGCCAAACCGGTGATCGGTTTGGTTTTATGGTTTGTATTTTTCTTTACGGTTTGACTTGCGGTTTCGAACTTTTCAAACCGTATTCAACGGTTTGGCTTATGGTTTTTAAGATTTCAAACCGTATAAAAACCGGACCGGACCATAGGATTTCTATATATATTAATTATTATTTTTTATATGTAATTGTATTTTCTTGTATTATATATATTATTTTTTATATACAAATAATAAAATTTAAAACCCACAATATTTAATTATTGCAGTTTTTTTAACAATATTAGGCAGTCTTTTGTTGTTTTGACAACTTTAATTTTGCAGTTTTTTTAATAGTATTAGGCATAATTTTTTTTTTTCTTTTGACAACATTAAGATTGCAATACTTTTAATAATAATTTTAACTGTTTCAATACCTTTAATAGTGCAATTTTTTTACTACATTAGTTTAATGGACTCGACTAAAATGGGATTAATAAGCCCAAACGATAAAACCAAACCGGAGCCAAACCATTAGTAACGGTTTGGTTTGGTTTTAAAATTTCAACGGTTCGGCTTCGGTTTTTGCTTGACAAAAACCGTTAGTAACGGTTTGGCTTCGGTTTGATCTAAAAACCAAAAAAACCGGACCGTAAACACCCCCTATTACCTAGTGTGGTACTCCTTGTGTGACCGGAGGGTCTTACGTGTTATATTGAGTATTGTGATATCATCCATTATGTCTTTTTTATTTTTACTGTGTGTTATTCTGAGCTTAACGAGTTAGGACTGGAGGGTCCACTCGAGTTGTGGGACTGGAGGTTCCCACTGAGACACATTGACTAGAAGGTCTTATTTGAGCATATCCATAAGAGGCTAATGAGATATGTGTGGTATTTTGGGGAAGTCACTAAGCTTCGTGCTTACTGTGTTATTTGTTATGTGTTTCAGGTACCTCTTAGGATCATGGGAAGGCATCGGCTTAATAGTACACACTAGAGCGAGATTATTTTTTTGATTCTGGGATAGTGATTTTATTGTGGATTTGTTGACATTTGAGACACTTGTGGTTTTTGAGAAAATGTAAAATGAGATTTTTTGTGTTTCAAAAATGCAAAAAATGTTTGAAAATTCATGTTGTTACAAGTTGGTACCAACACCTTGGTATGAGGGATTCAGATATATCTTCGAGTGTGTCTGGACTCAAACTGAGAATTTGAGAAAATTTTCAAAACAAATAATTTTTTCTAAAAATGAGAAAGAGTTTTAAGAGAAAACAAGCTAAAGCAGTGTGTACAATCAGCCAGAGCCCGAACGGTGATTTCCCAAAATACCCTTACTTATTTGCTTTATGAGATATTTATGAGATAATAGTGAGGCATGCTAGAGGGTAGGCTAAGTAATTCATATTTAGGGCTAGAGTTGCATGATCTGTGATACCTTAGCCTAGGAGTTCTTGCTATTTGTTTTGTGCTTTGAGTATGTGCTTAGTGAGAGTGTCTAGCAGGATTACTTAGAGAGAGAGTTCTGAGTCGAGAGATAATCTACGAGGGATACCTAGATGAGCATATGAGAGATCTACTAAGAGGGTAGTCTGTTATTTGTGAGAGTTAGAGTACTTGTGAACTGGGATCCTAGGAGGAAGAGTTGGGGTGACTACGGGTTGGTGTGGAAGGTAGTATTGGGCCCATACTACTGAAAGCACCAGATCTGTATGCAACCCAAGTAAGAATCCTTAGGGTGCTAGGGAACAAGTAGGGACGGGTGATCGAGTGTGAGTATGCTCGAGCAAGTCTCTGATGATTTTTGTGTTATGTTTTAGAGACTTCATGGTGGGTACATGCCACAACCCTGGGAGCAGCAGGACAAGTGATGATGCGATATACAGGATGATTAACGAGGAGGTGGCCGCGGCCATACGAGAGGCGATTCCTGAGATGTTTGGGTCTATTAAGACCACACTGATTGAGATATTTTATAAGCAATAAGATGTTGTTACTAAGGTGGCTGTTGCTGCAACCACCACAGTGTCGCCGCTGTCAGAACACAGGGAGGTGACTCGTTGTTATTTCAGGAGTTCTGCAATATGAAGCGACCAGAGTTTGATGGGACCCAGGATCCGATTGTTGCGATGTGGTGGATCTATGATACAGAGGGTTGTTTTTACACATGTTCATGTCCTAATCCTTTGAGGGTTCAGTCTGCGCTGAACCAACTTCACGCGGGGGAAAAGAACTGGTGGATGTTTTTATGACTACTTGTTTTACTCCTGCAGATCATGCTGCAGTGACATGGGAGAGGTTTACCCAGTTATTTCGATATCAGTATGTTCCCCCTATGGAAAGGGAACGTTTGGCCCAG
Organism: Lactuca serriola; assembly: GCF_051521515.1. Taxonomy (NCBI): domain Eukaryota; kingdom Viridiplantae; phylum Streptophyta; class Magnoliopsida; order Asterales; family Asteraceae; genus Lactuca; species Lactuca serriola. Next base: position 357,363,862 of record NC_136411.1, read on the forward strand.
GAGTTTCTGTGTCTCAAGCAGAAGACAGAGTCTGTGACTGAGATTACGAGGATGTTCCATAAGAGGGTGTTATTTTGCCCTAAACATGTGTCCACTGAGCAGGCACGTGTGAGCCGGTATCTAAGCCTATTGAGGAGGGATATATGAGAGTTTGTGGCAAGCTCATCAGACAACACATTGGATGAGCTTCAGACCAATGCCAAATGAAGGGTGAGCGAGCTAGAGGTACAGACGAGAGAGGAGGAGGAGTGTCGGGGTAGGGATTGGAGACCAGTACAGTCGCAACCGGCGGCGAAGCAGGCTATGCCTGCTGATAGGAGGAATGGGGGCCAGAAGGGCTGCACTTGTGGTAATTGCGGCAAGAGTCACGAGGGATAATGTCGAGCGGGGATTTGCTACAAATGTGTCAAAGAGTGGTATATGACGAAGGATTTACCCAAGGGGTTTGCATTCTGCTTTCACTGCTACCAGATCGGCCATCGGAAGCCCGAGTGCCCCCAGCTTCTTGAGGTATCAGAACAGGGATCTACACCTGCTGGTTTACGTGGTACTGAAAGTCGACTCGTGAAGGTCGAGACACCGAGGGTTCATGGTAGAGCCTTTCAGCTGACAGCGGAGGAGTTCCGCGCAACACCTGACGTCGTGGCCTGTACATATTCTTTAATTATATACCTTTGAGATGTGTTGTGCTTATATTATGATGTGTGTAGGTACTTTCCTTGTGAATTTTGTACCTGCTTTGGTGTTGTTTGACTCAGGTGCGAGTCAATCCTTCGTGTATTTAGATTTTAGTCGTCACATCAGTATCTGACGTAAGGCGTTGAGTCGACCTCAGAGGGTTTCTATAGCCGACGAGCATGCGGTTTTTGCTGCTGATGTGATTCGGGTGTGTGTACTAGAGACCTTTGGTGTTGAGTTTCCAATAGATCTGATACCGATCGCGATGGGTGATGTCTGTGTCATAGTGGGCATGGACTGGTTGAGTCGATTTAGAGTTGTGATCAACTATGAGCGATAGTTAGTGACTATACGAGATCCTAGTGGGGGAGCGCTTACGGTGTATGGAGAGGGCACTAGATCTGGATCATCTAGGGTTGTATGGGATTTTTGGTGTATGTGATGGACACGTGGCTTGCCATAAAGAGGCCGAGTTCTATCGTCGAGGTTCCGGTAGTGTGTAATTTTCCTGATGTTTTTGCCAAGGAGTTGAAGGGTGTGCCTCTTGAAAGGCAGGTGGAGTTCCGGATCAATTTGGTTCCAGGAGGGCCGCCTATTGCCAAGGCACCTTATCGCCTTTCCCCAACAGAGATGCAGGAGTTATCCTTACAACTCCAGGAGCTGTTGGGGAAGGGTTTTATTAGACTGAGTAGCTCACCATGGGGAGTGCCGATCTTTTTTATCAAGAAAAAGGATGGTTCACACCGGATGTGTATTTGATTATTGGGAGTTGAACAAGCTAACGTTCAAGAACCGTTATCCACTAACAAGGATTGACGATCTGTTCGATCAATGTAGAGGGCGTCTTAGTTTTCCAAGATTGATTTGAGGTCTGGATATCATCAGATGAGAGTCTGCGAGGAGGATATCTAGAAGACGGCCTTTATGACTCGTTATGGGACTACTAGTTTGTGGTGATGCCTTTCGAGCTAACCAACGCATCGACAGTGTTCATGGACCTCATGAACGGGGTGTGCAAGCCTATGTTGGATCGATTTGTGATCGTGTTCATCGACGATATCTTGGTGTCTTCGAGATCCAAAGAGTAGCACGAAGAGCATCTTAGAGAGATTCTTGGAGTTTTAAGGGCGGAGAGGCTTTATGCCAAATTCCCCAAGTGTGATTTCTGGTTACGAGAGGCCCAGTTCCTGGGACACCTCGTTATTCAGAATAGGATATTAGTTGACCCGGCCAAGATTAAGGCAATTATGAGATGGGAAGTGTCGAGATCCCCGACCGCGATCAGGAGTTTCCTGGGTTTAGACGGATACTATCGTAGATTTATCAGAGATTTCTCCAAGATTGCCGTTCCCCTCACCAGGTTGACCCGGAAGCGTATGCATCAAGGTAGCTGAAGCCTCATGAGACGAGGTATCTCACCCACGACCTGGAGTTGGGGGTAGTGGTGTTTTCCCTTAATATTGGCGCCACTACCTCTATGGAGTTTGGTGTACCATACATACAAACCATAAAAGCCCGATGTACCTCATGGATCAGCCCAACCTGAATGTAAGGTAGAGGAGGTGGTTGGATGTGGTGAAGGATTATAACTATGAGATCTTATATCTTCCGGGCAAGGCTAATGTGGTGGTCGACGCCCTAAGTTGTAGAGCAGAGAGTAATCCGATTCGAGATGTGTGCATGAGGATGATAGTGAAGACTCCAGTCTTAGACACCACCCGAGAGGCGTAGAAAGAGGCTGTGAGACCAGAGAACCGCAAGAGGGAGCAGGTTATTGGAAAGGTGTCCGAGTTTAAGACGGATAGTCGTGGACATATGACCTTCCGAGGGCTGATTTAGGTGCCATATACAGGTGGAGCTCGCCGTATATTGATGGAGGAGGGCATATATCGAGATTCTCGATCCACCCAGGGGCCACTAAGATGTATTTGGACTTGAAGAGAGACTACTGGTTGCCCTGCATGAAGAGGGATGTAGCATGGGTAGTTGAGAGGCGCTTGACTTGTCGCCCGGTTAAGGCGGAGCACCAGAGACCACATGGCCCGTTACAACCTCGAGATATTCCCCAGTGGAAGTGGGAGCAAATTATGATGTATTTTATCACCACGCTACCGAGGACCGCACATGGGGTTGACATGATATGTGTGATTGTAGACTGATTGACGAAGAGTACTCACTTCCTTGCCATCAGTGAGAGCTCTTCTGTAGAGAATTTGGCCGAGATTTATGTGAGAGAGGTCGCAGAACAACATGGAGTGCCGAACTCGATATTTTCAGACCGTGATGTGCATTTTACTTCCATATTTTGGAAGAAAATTCATGAGGATTTGGGTACCCGATTGCATTTCAGTACCGCTTACCACCTGCAGACAGACGGGCAGAGTGAGCGAACGATTCAGACACTCGAGGAAATGCTACGGGCATGTGTTATGGACTTCGGAGGAAGTTGGGACACCTATTTGCCCTTAGCTGAGTTTTCTTACAACAACAACCACCATTCCAGTATTGGCATGCCTCCCTTAGAGCTCTTATATGGGCGGAGTTGTTGGACTCCCATATGTTGGGGAGAGTTAGGGCAGTGAGGGATAGCTGGAACTGAGATAGTTCTAAAGACGGCTGAGTAGATTTAGCAGGTCAGACAGACGCTACTAACAGTCCAGAGTCGCTAAAAGAGTTACGCAGATCGACGACAATCCGAGTTAGAGTTCCAGGTTGGAGATTTTGTCCTCCTGAAGGTATCCCCATGTAAAGGGGTGATTCGATTAAGGAAATAGGGAAAATTGGGGCCCCGGTACGTTGGTCCTTTTAGAATAATCGCCAGAGTGGGTAAGGTATCCTACCGACTATAGCTACCTTCAGAGTTGAGTCAGATTCATAACACCTTGTACGTGTCTCAGTTGAGGAAGTGTGTAGCCAATGAGATGACGGTGGTACCATTAGAGGACATTTAGGTGGATGCAACCATGAATTATATTGAGAAGCCGATTGCGATAATGGATCGGAAAGTGAAATTTCTGAGGAACAAAGAGGTGCCCCTGGTTCAGGTCTAGTGGCAACATCGGAAGGGATCCAAGTGGACATGGGGGCCGGATTCTGAGATGCGAGAACAGTACCCTGAGCTATTTCTAGAGCATGACTTCGAGGGCGAAGTCTGAATCTAGTGGGGGAGAATTGTATCATCCAGGCTCCCAGGTATATTATTTATGTATTTATTTTTTAGATTTACTTAGTGACTTGACGAGTTATGAGCCAACTCGTCAAGTAGAGTCGAATTGGCCACATGGGTTTAAAAACCAACTCGATGAGTCAGCGAGCCGACTTGCTGAGTTGGCACTGTGCGGTGAAACCCTAAATATCCAGGGTTAGGGCCTATTTAAGAGAACTTACGTCCTCATTTTCACCTCACCAGTTGCCCAACTCCCTTGTGTGAAACCCAAAACGTTTGTAGTGAGCTAAGAGAGTTATAGAGTTAATCTATAAGTATTCTAGTGCATCTTTTGAGGAGAAGAGGAGATTATCCAGCAACAAATGAGGAGAAACTGTTGGATCTAGTGTTATATTGTCCAGAGCTTCTGTGGAAGGTAAAAAGCCTACACCTTTCTCATCTTATTGGTTAGATATCATGATTATGCAAGTTAGGGATTTTACCACCTTTTTATTCGGACATTGAGTGCGTGAGTCTATCAGGAGTTCTAGACTTAATATCTGGACCTTGTGAAGTCCATAGAGTCCAAAGGTCCCAGCTTTATTCATCCATATAAGAGTATTTGTGCTTAAACACCCTTATTAGAGTTGTATTGGCATTTTGGAGCAAAATGTGCCATGCATGAACGTAAAGATCGAAGAGTTACGTGACATTCAAGACTTTGGAGCCTAGATCTAGAGTGTGGACTAGTAGATCTACCTTAAAATGTCTGAATGAGAATTTAGACCGAAGGGACTCACCGAGTCAACGAGATGACTCGATGTAACGACCGCAGATTCAGGCTAGTCAATTTAGAGATAATAAGCATAAAAAATGAGTTATTGATGGAATATTATTTAGGAGTAATCTTAACCAAGTGTTAGTATATGTTACAAGGGTTTCGTACATATAAATAACGTCGAAATCCGAGTTATAACGAAGAAGTTATGGGCCGTTGAAGTTTTACAACAAAATCGGCATGGCACCGGGAGACATAAATAGTGAATTTATGATAGACGATTTTTTGCCCTTAGTGATCTAAACAAAAGTGGTAGTATACGTTATACCAAGAGCGTGCATGAAAGAAACGCCCAAATCAAGTTAAGTATTATATAATTAATATTGATGAGCGACTGTGTTTGGATTGAACTAGTGAGATTGCAAGCGGAACAGTTCCGGACCCAGGTTCACTGAAAGGGGATGGTAGTAAGGGAGTGACAACCCCTAGGTCTTAGTTGGGAGTTGGCTCCTTGTGGTATATGTGGATTATCTGATATTTGTTGGTATATTTATAGTATGGTGGTTACACGGAGCTTCGTGATTTGATCTGGGTTGGGATCAGGATAAGGTGATCAGGATGCTCCAACAGCGCCTGAGATTGTCATCCAGGAGGGGCTAGTGTTGATAGAGGATCGTGTTAGGGATATCATCCGCGAGGAGGTGGTCAAGATTGTCTGGAGTCAGATTCTGGAGTTGTTTGGGACTATCAAGTTTGCCATGATTGACTACATTGACGACATATACACAACCCTTACTGAGACGGCTGCCGATGCTGCCACCATGGCTATAACAATGACAAGAAGGGGAGGAGGATCCAGTATCGGGACTTCAATAACACGAAGCTGCCGACTTTTGATGGTACTCTGGATCCTATTGTAGCCATGATGTGGTTGTCTGACGTGGAGGGATGTTTCTTCATGTGTTCGTGTCCTACTGACCAAATGGTCAAGTGTGCCCTGAACTTGTTGCAGACTGGGGAAAAGGATTGTTGGAGATTGGTTATAGTATCATTTACGGATGACCAGAGAGCTGCTGTTACATGGGAGCAGTTCAGGTATATGTTTTGCGCTCGCTACATTCCTCGGGTAGAGAGTGAGCGGTTGTCTCAGGAGTTCTTGGACATGAAGCTGTTGGAATAGTGTCTAAGGCTGCAACTATATTAGGCAAGTATTTGATCCGGTTGTGCATGGTCCTTTTGGGTTGCCTTCACCATAGCAACTTGATAGAATGATTTATAATGAGAGAAGAAATATGATTAATATATTATGAGAATAATATAAGGAATAATAATATTATTATTTGATTAATATAAGTCATAAGTTAATTAGGAATTAATTTGGTGACTTAAAGAGATTAATTAAATAGAAGGGCATAAACTGTTAATTGTATGATAGTTGTACTTTGGGATATAATCCCTTATGGATAAGGGGTGGACGGTTTTGGGGGCTTAGGATAGACCTAGAATTCGTCCAAGGCTTATCATAAAGGGGGATTGGATTGCTTACGGCCTAAGTTATCCAATTAGGGTTTAAGGGTGAAATCCTAGGAGCCTCACTAGCGTAAATAGACCCTAGGGGTTAAGGAAAATTGGTACCCTTGTCTCTAAAGAAACCCTGGCCGATTTCTTCCTCCTCTCTCCTCTCTCTATAATCATCCTCTTGCTAAGTTGGTGTTTGTAAGCCATTAGAGGAGTGACACTTGTGACTCTAAGCTCCAAGGACAAGAAGATTCAAGCAAGCAACTTAAGGTATCTTCTAGATCTGTTTTTCTTATGTTATTATACTAGAATTATCATTAAAAGTCTTGGATTCAATGCATGTTCAATTAGAGAAACCTAGATCCAAGCATTAGGGTTTGTATGTGCACATAGGATTGTTCTTATGGCTCAAACCCATTAGTGGTATCGAGCAGGTTGGTTTCTATTGAATTGATGCATTGGTTGCTTCATTGTTGCTTGCAAAATTCAAATTTTGTCATTCTGCCTGATGAACTCGGCGAGTTCCATAGTGGACTCGGCGAGTCCATTGTGGTACTCGACGAGTTCGAGCGTCAGAAAGAGTTAATTTCGGGATTTCTTGCTGTTTATCTATATGAAACTTACCTTAATCTTAATGGGTCAATACAAATCCGATTTTAATATATATTTGAGTATATTCTTGACCTAATTAAATATATTTATCAATTAATTGAATAATAATTTCCTTATGTGATAATTGATTAATTATTTTAATTAAATTGGTAAATTGTTTTGCAAGAAATAATTAAATAAATCAAATATGGATAATTATGTGATTAAATGTTAATTTGGATTATTTGTTATTTGATCCCCTATGTTTTGAAAATTTTAAAACTTGCCCTCAAGTTTTGAAATTTATGTTTTGTTATTAAAAGTTTAATTTAGACAATTTAAATTTCAAACCCTAGAATTTTACAAGTTTAAAATTCAACCCTATACTAATATAATATTACAAGATTAATATATATATGTATAATTAAAATGCCGGTCATACCGTTAGTAGGCCTCATTCACGAAGCCGGTCTATAAGGTGGGTATAAGGTTGCAGCCTATAAAATGGCGCTTAATGGGTGTACACTCACACCCACCGCTTGCTTGATCGGTGGAGGGTCGTTAGCCGAACGGGTAGGATAGGGCAACTCTATCTCCTCATTAAAAGTATAATACGAAATACAAAGTAACTACATGTTTTTCAAAAAAAAATTCCCAATCCTAGTTACTTTAGGAAAAGTGAATTGAGGCAATCCCATGAAATTACACTTTACACCCTTGCTAAGAAGTTAGTGGAGCGTGTGTGGTTTACCGACACACTAATTGGTTCTAAACAAAGGTAGAAAAGGGTGATTCATTGTTTATCATAGTTCGATGGAGCGTGTGTGGTTTACTGGCACATCGAATAGATGATTGTTACAATGAAGGTACCGTGCGAATTTTCATCGTAATTCACACCCACTTTGTGATCCTCGGTATCCCAGTCACAAACGAGAGGGGCATATCGAGATTTAAACATGCCATTGAAAATTTCAATGAATCTCATCGAAACCTAGGAATTCTCAATACATTTAGAACTTAAAGTTAGGTTTTCATGGTGGAGAATTAGTGAATCGTCATTCACTTACCTTCAAATCGTTTGCATGTTGGATTACGGCATCCCTTTTCTAACATGTAAATATTGTTGTTGGATCCTAGACCTAATTTTTCTTATTGGGTGATAATTAGGGATTCAAATTCTAATCTATCTTTGTCCTTTCTATTTGTAGATGTCGAACGCGAACAACGCTGCTGCTAGCTCGTTCACATTGATGAGCCTTTGCCGAAAGGTGACTTTTGATGGGACGAACTTTAGCGAATGGATAAGATACATTCGCACAATTTCTCGCTACGAGGAGAAGGAGTATGTCCTCGATGAGAAGCTCAAGAAGATCAACCCAGAAATCGCTACTCCGGCTGAAATGACTGCTTTTGAGACTCATGAACGTGATGCAACGAAGGTTCATTGCATCATGATAGCCACAATGAACGCTGAATTCCAAAAGTCCTATGAGGACATGTATCCGTACGAAATGCACCAAGACTTGTTGGAGAGATACAACCAAAACGTGAGACAGGAACGTTACGAGATCTTCACTAACATGGTCTCCGCTAAAATGGGACATGGTGAATCTCTAACCGTACACTTGCAGAAAATGCAAAGGTATGTCGATCGTCTTCGCAAGTTGAATGTTGACTTTGGGGAAGACTTGGCAATCGACATGGTCCTTCACTTCTTGCCTCTGTGTTACAATCAATTTAGGATGACCTACCACATGAACAAGGAGGAGGCCACCCTAAGTAAGCTCCAAGGTCTCCTTAGGGTTGCTGAGAGCAACCTCAAGGACAAGTCTATTGCACCCACTCCCAATCCACCCGCTGCTCCTGTTTTGGCCATTGGGCAAGGAAGAGGTAAGAAGAGGAATGCTCCTTCTAAGAGCTACCGCAAGGGAAAGTCCCGAGATGGTTCCTCTTCTAGTGGGACCAAAGTTGATCCTGCTAAACCCAACCCTAACCCAAAGGAGGCAGAGTGCCACCATTGCCACAAAATAGGGCATTGGAAGAGAAGCTGCCCAGACTACCTGCAAGCCATCTGGGAAGGAAAGATCAAGCCGTCTTTCGCAGGTATATACACAATTAAATCTAATGATTCATCTCATGCTATTTCTTGGGTCCTCGATACCGGGTGTGGTTACCACATTTGTTCTGAATTGCAGGGACTAAGAAGAAATAGGGATGTGGAGCATGGAAGAATAAATCTAATCATGGGGAACAGAAGATCGTCGCCTGTGACCAAGATTGGAGTGTATTCTCTAGTGCTTAGGAATGGTTTATGTTTAGATTTGAATAATTGTTGCTATTCGCCAGAAATGGCAAGAAACATCATTTCATTTCATGGTTTGTTTAGAAAAGGATTTAGATTTTCTTTTAATAATGAGAATGGTTCAATTTATGCTTATCTAAATGGTGTCTTATATTTTGAAGCAATACCATGTAATGGAATTTATGAAACTGTTATGATTGTACATAACCTAGGAAATGATGTTTTATGCATGGATTCTTCCAATAGTATGGATAGAGCATCCTTGTGGCATTGTTGTCTTGGACATGTCAACAAGAAGCACATAGCCCAACTCCAAAAGGATGGAGTGTTGGAGTCATTCGACCTTAGGGAAGATGACACATGCGAGTCTTGTTTGCTTGGAAAGATGACCAAGTCACCCTTCAGTAGCACATGTAAAAGGGGTGAGGGTCTATTGGACCTCATACATACCGATGTATGTGGACCGTTTAGATCAACCACAAAGGATGGGAACCGCTTCTATGTGACTTTTACCGATGACTATAGTAGATATGGGTATATCTACTTAATCAAGTAATAGCCTGGAACGTTTGAAAAGTTCAAAGAGTTCAAGAATGAAGTGGAGAATCAGTTGGGCAGGAAAATCAAGATGCTTTGATCCTATCGAGGAGGAGAGTACCTAAGTCTTGAATTCCATGACTATCTCAAGGAGTGTGGAATAGTTTCACGATTGACGCCACCTAGGACACCGCAGTTGAATGGTGTGGCAGAAAGGCGTAATCGAACCTTGTTAGACATGGTCCGCTCTATGATGAGTCGTGCTTCACTACCTATCTCATTCTGGGGGTATGCCTTAGAGACTGCCGCCCATATCCTTAACCGAGTCCCTACTAAGAAGGTTTCCAAAACACCTCACGAAATGTGGACAGGGAAGGCTCCCTCGTTAGCACATATCAAGGTTTGGGGTTGTGAGGCTTTCGTAAGACGAGATACTCACGACAAGCTCGAACCTCGTAGTGAGCGTTGTATTTTCATCGGCTACCCGCAGAAATCCTTTGGATATCCCTACTATAGACCGAAGGACAATGTTGTCTTTGTTGCGAGGAGAGGAGTTTTCCGAGAGCGAGAACTCATAAGCCAAGGAGACAGTGGGAGGTAAATCGAGCTTGAAGAGATTCAAGAGTTGATTGATGAAGGAACCTCTACCGTTGGCACTCAACACGAGGAGGAAACTCCGGTTGAACCAATTGACGAGTCCTTACCTCTTAGACGTTCTGAAAGAGTTAGACTTCAACCCCAGTTTTATGGTTTTCATATTACTACCGAAGGGGACACGTATATTAGTGATGGTACACTAATAAATCTAGATGAACCTAATAGCTATAAGGAAGCCATGGCAGGCCCGGAGTCTGCGAAATGGAAAGAGGCAATGGACAACGAGATCCAATCCATGTATGACAACCAAGTTTGGAATTTGGTTGATAATGTGCACAGACGTAAGATCGTTGGGTGCAAATGGATCTTCAAGAAGAAGACCGACGTAGATGGAAATGTACACATATATAAGGCGCGATTGGTTGCGAAGGGATTTACTCAAACTCCCGGAGTTGACTATGATGAGACCTTCTCACCAGTTGCGAAAATAAAGTCTATTAGACTGATGCTAGCTATTGCCGCATTTCATGATTATGTGATTTGGCAAATGGATGTCAAGACTGCTTTCCTTAATGGAAAGTTGGCTGAGGATGTTTACATGGCTCAGCCAGAGGGTTTTGTTGATCCGAAGCATCCAAATAGAGTGTGTAAGCTTGAGAAGTCCATTTATGGACTTAAGCAGGCATCTCGCAGATGGAATCTTTGCTTCGATGAGAAAGTCAAAGAGTTTGGATTTGTACGAAGCGAAGATGAATCATGTGTATATGTCAAAGCTAGTGGGAGTATAGTAAGCTTCCTCGTTCTGTATGTCGATGACATACTACTCATAGGAAACGACGTCCCGACACTGCAGGAGGTTAAGTCCTGGCTCGGGAAGTGCTTCGCTATGAAGGACCTCGGAGAGGCTTCCTATATTCTGGGAATAAGGATAGTGAGAGAACGAAGTAAGAGACTAATAGGACTTAGTCAGAACACATACTTAGATAAAGTACTAAAACGTTTTAGTATGGAAAACTCGAAGAAGGGAGAATTACTAATACAAAGTAATGTCAAGTTGAGTAAGACTCAAAGTCCGAGTACTGAAGTTGAAATAGCAGAAATGAGCCGAGTACCATACGCTTCCACAGTTGGCTCAATCATGTATGCTATGACTTGTACTCGCCTTGATGTAGCCTTTGCTTTGAGCATGGTTAGTAGATATCAAGGGAACCCTGGCAGAGTCCATTGGATTGCGGTCAAGAATATCCTTAAGTACCTTCGGAGGACCAATGAATGGTTTTTAGTCCTCGGAGGGAGTGATGACTTGAAGGTGCGAGGGTATAGTGACGCCAGCTTTCAGACCGACAGGGACAACTACCGTTCGCAGTCGGGCTGGGTATTTACCCTGAATGGAGGAGCAGTAACTTGGAAAAGTTCCAAACAGGAAACCGTAGCTGATTCAACATGCGAATCAGAGTACATTGCAGCGAGCGAAGCGTCGAAGGAGGAAATATGGTTGAAGAACTTCATCGGTGATCTTGGAGTTGTACCTGCCATAAAGGAGCCCATGGAGATTTTCTGTGATAATGAAGGAGCGGTTGCCTTGACCAAGGAACCAAGGGATCATGGTAGATCTCGACATATTGATAGAAAATATCACTTTATTAGACATCGTCTAGAAGAAGGACAACTTGTGGTTAAGAGGATATCATCAGAAGATAACCCAACAGATCCGCTTACGAAGGGACTGAGCAGGGTTAAGTACTTGCAGCATGCTAGGAGTATTGGGTTGAAGGATGATATTAGTATAGATTAGATAGTATTAGAAACGTGTAATAGATAAATGTAATTAACATTTGATGATTAAATAAAAGAGTATTATTTATGAGTAATGTTACTGTCTTATGTTAATTGTTTAACTATTGTTTCACTTTGCATGTTTTGACTTCCAGAATAATTGAGTTTATTAAGAATAATCGAATTATTCAAATTGTCCACAATCGTTCATATGTTGGAAGTAGGTATGAATGAAGATTGTCATGAATTGGTGTGTAGATTGTCTAAATGGTATTAGACTGTGACATCCCCTAATTTCTCGGCTAAAAAAGACCGATTTAATTTATGCTTTTTAAAATAAAATCAGAGAAATCTTTTTAAAAGATGTTGCGGAATTGGTCCCCAAGCAAAATATGATAAAAGTTTATCAAAACCCTTCATTAAGAAGGTATATGTTTTCCATATATATATCAAAACCTCGGGATGTCATGTTCCGATACAGATCCAAAAGCATAAACAAGACATTATAAGCCTTTCAATAGTTATTTACAACTACTGGCCTATAATCCAAAAATCTCTCGTTGTCCTCCGACTATGCTCGGGGTCCACTACCTGTAACATAAAAAGCTGAGTGGGTCAGGCTTGGGAGCCTGGTGAGCATATAGGGTTTTCAACCGACAATAATAATAAACTTACTAAGTTCATCAATCAACAATAACCCTGATTACCCGTTCCCGTTATCCTCACTTTATGTCCCTAAACACTTGTCACAAGGGACCTAGCCTAAAGAATATCATCGGGATGGACACTACTGCTAAGGGGTTTCCTCAACCATACATGTCCTAAAGGCAACCATGAGGGGGATGGAGTACAGCGAATGAACACTCTTAGTTCATTAACACCTACAGGTTGCGGACCTGCTAATGTTTCCCACTGGACTGTCTAGAAAGTCCGTGGTCGTCATCCAAACTCCGCTAGATGACTGGATCTCAAAACACATCGAGGCCTCTCATCAATTTTATTTTATCACACATCACAATCTACCCATGTTCTACCCAACATATTTGTAGATAAAAATACTTATACAGTTTAAAACTTGTATAAAACATCAACACAACAATCACCTCAAATAAATAATTAATATATTTACACATAGCACGTATTATAAGGTAAATACTTCATATCTATGTGTAAAATGAAAGTGACTATACACTCACATGATTTGATGATAATCGGCCAGCAATTCGTTTCCTAAAACGATCGTTTCTAATAAAACCGGGAGTTTTATTGAGAAACCGGGCTTTGTAAAAGTCGGGCTTCGAAACCGAAAAGATAAATTTTCCGGGCTTCTCGGGCACTTCGTGGGGTATTCCGGGCTTTACAATCGATACCGGGGCTTTGCGGGATGTTAATATGAAGAAAATATGGAGAGAGGGGCTAAAAATGGCTAAATTCCAAAAGTAACCGGAAACCCTCGCAGGTACCCTTCTATTTATAGGGTCCAAAGTTTGATCCAACGGCTGGGAAGTCTCCTGATCCGACGGCTAAGAGGCTTCGCAGGGGGGGGGGGGGTCTCGCACATGGCTCGCATGGCTCGCACATGCGAGGGCTCGCTGTCGGCTTCTAAGTGGACCGCGGCTTGCTGGCGCACCTGCGAGGCTCGGAGCTAGGCTATGCGAGGCTCGGACACACGCAGCAGCTGGGCGAAGCTTCGGCTGGGGAGCTGGCTGCTTCGGATTGGGCCTCCTCCTCGGTCGAATCAGAAGAGGACACGCGGCTCGCATGACTCAGCAGCCTCGGTGACTCAGCAGCCTAATGACTCAGCAGCCAGGTGACTCAGCAGGACATGTGTCACTTTCTAAGCGAGGGTGACGTGGCAATTGTGACTATGCGAAATTTCTCGGCTTTCGCGCCAAAACATCTAAAATCCATAACTTTCGCATACGTGCTCCGTTTTTGACGTTCTTTATATGCACGCGTAGCTAGAATTACGATCTACAACTTCCGTTTAGACTTCGTCGGCTAATTTTGACTTTAATTTTTATATTATTATTTTTAACAGACCGGGACAGGAAATCCGTTAAAAATTCATAACTTCTTCATCCGACGTCCGTTTTCGTCAGACTTTTTACCGTTGTGCTCCTAATGACGAGACCTTCAATTCTCGTTTAGGTTGTGTCGGCTAAAAATCGCTCGATCTAAAATTCGAGTTTTTAGCTGTCTACTGCTACGCTGAAACTTCGAAAAATCATAACTTCCTCATACGAAGTCAGATTTGGGCGTTCTTTTTATCGAACTTCTCGGTTTAACGAATACTACAACTTTCGTTTAGATTACTAAGGCTAAAAAGTAGTTTATCAAAAACTCACTTTTTACGACATTCAGCACCGTGCCGGTTTTGTCGCGAAACTTCGACAGGTCATAACTTCTTCGTTATAACTCGGATTTTGGTATTCTTTATATCCCCAAAATCCTTGTTTCGACCACTACAACTTTATGTAAAGATATCGGGCTTATCTCACACTTTAATTTTGACGCTTATTTTTATTCTTAATTAATTAAGCCCTAATAATTAAGCATAAAACACATAATTCACATAATATTCACGTAACTCCTTTTCATTTCTTCAAAATGAGTTACAAAGGTTAACCTAGACTATCAACTCAATATAAATGCCTAGGCTAGAAACACGAGTGTTACAATTCTCTCCCTCTTAGGATGATTCCGTCCCCGGAATCACATATCACCAAACAAATGCGGGTAGCGACTCATCATGTCACTCTCCGTTTCCCAAGTGAGATTTGGTCTATTCGTATGTTTCCAACGCACAAGCACTAAATCGACCATCTTGCATCGTAACTTCATAGTCTTACGGTCAACGATTGCCTCAGGTTCTTCGATCAACCTCTTTTTTTCATCCAACCTTAACTCAGAAATCAGAATTATGTCGGGCACATCTCCTGTGAACTTTCTCAAATAACACACATGAAAGGTGTTATGAATACCCTCTAGTCCTTCCGGTAACTCTAGCTTGTAAGCTTGATTCCCGATTCTCTGAATAACTTTAAATGGTCCAATAAACCTTGGACTCAACTTCCCTCTCTTACCAAATCTTATAAGTCCCTTCCACGGCGAGACTTTAAGTAAAACCGAATCTCCAACATCGAAGGATATCGGTTGTCTTTTCTTGTCAGCATAACTCTTTTGTCGATCTTGAGCAGCTAACATCCTTTCCCTTATCACTTTCAACTTTTCAGCAGTCTCATGGACTATTTCAGGTCCCATAAACTGCTTTTCCCCAGCTTCCAGCCAACATGATGGTGTTCGACACTTCTCCCCATACAAAGCGTGATAAGGTGCCATCTTAATGCTTGAGTAGAAACTATTATTATAGGAGAATTCTACTAAAGGTAAGTGTTCATCCCAGTTACCTTGGAATTCTAGGGTACATGCTCTCAGCATATCGTCCAATGTTTGAATCGTTCGCTCGCTCTGACCATTGGTTTGCGGATGGCAAGCTGTACTCAAACACAACTTGGTACCCAATTCCTCTTGTAGACTCCTCCAAAACCTTGAGGTAAAACGGCTGTCACGATCGGACACAATCGTTAACGGAACACCGTGAAGCCTCACAATTTCTTTCACGTAAGAATTCGCAAGTTTTTCCATAGACCATTTCTCTTTGGCCGCTATGAAATGCGCACTCTTAGTGAAGCGATCAACGACCACCCAAATCATGTCGTGACCATTCCTTGTTCTGGGCAGTTTAGTCACAAAATCCATGGTGATGTCTTCCCATTTACCCATGGGTACGGGTAAAGGTTCTAAACTCCCATACGGTTTCTGATGTTGTGCCTTAACCCTAGCACAAGTTACACACTCGGCCACATACTTAGTAACATCGAGCTTCATCGTCGGCCACCAATAATAGGGTTTTAGATCCCTATACATTTTCGTACTGTCGGGATGAATTGAGTACAAGGTCTTGTGAGCTTCTTCCATCAGAAGATCTCTTATTCCGCCCGTCTTAGGTACCCAAATTCTATCTTGAAATACCTTCAACCCTTGGTTGTTTGTACCGAACACTAACGTTTTGCCTAAACGTTCTTCCTTTCGGTCATTTTTCTCTAAAGCTTCCTCTTGAGCTTTCTTTATACTTTCCACAATTGTCGAGACAACTTCAATTCTCAACGCTCTTGGCCTTTTCTTTTCAAGGTTTACCTTCCGACTGAGAGCATCGGCAACAACATTTGCTTTACCAGGGTGGTAAAGTATCTCACAGTCGTAGTCCTTGAGTAACTCTAGCTAGCGTCGTTGCCTCATATTCAATTCCTTCTGATTAAAGAGATATTGGAGACTCTTATGATCAGTGAAAAGTTTACACTTGGTGCCATAAAGATAATGCCTCCATATCTTCAAGGCAAATACTACCGCTGCCAACTCCTAATCATGAGTGGGGTAGTTCTTTTCATGTTCCTTCAATTGCCTCGATGCATACGCGATCACTTTATCCCTTTGGGTCAGAACACAACCTAACCCAACTCCAGATGCATCGCTATAAACTGCAAAGTCATCAACTCCTTCAGGCAATGAAAGAATCGGTGCTTCACATAATCTCTTCTTCAACTTCTCAAAGGCTTCCTTATGCTTCTCATTCCAAGCATAAGTGGCTCCTTTGTGGGTCAAAGCTGTTAATGGAGTAGCAATCGAAGAAAAGCCTTGGATAAACCTTCGGTAATATCCAGCTAATCCTAAAAAGCTTCGAATCTCCGTAGGACTTTTTGGTTGTTCCCACTTCATTACAGCTTCAATCTTTGCTGGGTCAACCATTATTCCTTCTTGGTTAACCACATGACCTAAAAATTGGACTTCTTGAATCCAAAATTCACACTTGGAGAACTTTGCATACAACTTCTCCTTTTTCAGGACTTCTAGCACTTCACGCAGATGCTTTTCATGCTCCTTCTTGCTTTTCGAATAAATCAAGATATCGTCTATGAATACTATCACGGATTTATCTAAGAATGGTTTACAAACCCTATTCATCAAATCCATGAAAGCTGTTGGGGCATTGGTTAGTCCGAATGACATAACCAAAAATTCATAGTGTCCATATCTCGTTCTAAAAGCAGTCTTTTCGATATCCTGCTCTCTCACCTTTAGTTGATGGTATCCCGACCTAAGATCGATCTTCGAGAAATAGCTCGAACCCTGCAACTGGTCGAACAAGTCATCGATCCTTGGCAACAGGTACTTGTTCTTTATCGTCACTTTGTTCAGCTCTCTGTAATCGATGCACATTCTCATGCTTCCGTCATTCTTCTTTACAAATAACACAGGGGCTCCCCAGGGTGATGAACTAGGTCGAATGAAACCTTTGTCCAATAACTCCTGAAGTTGTGTCATAAGTTCTTTCATTTCGGTTGGCGCTAATCGATAAGGTGCTTTCGCTATCGGCGTCGTTCCTGGTAACAAGTCGATACGAAATTCTACTTGTCGATCAGGGGGCAATCCGGGAAGATCTTCAGGAAAGACTTCCGGATAATCGCACACCACCGGAATATTCTGCACCTCCTTCTTTTCCATCTTGGCATCGATCACGAATGCTAGATATGATGTACATCCCTTGGCCAAACACTTTCTGGCTTTCATTAGGGAAATGATTCCAGAGTTTACTCTGCGTTTGTCTCCGTACACCATAAACGACTCTTTCCCTGGCGGGTTTACTTTTACTATCTTCTTTCTACATAGTATTTCTGCATCATTGGCGCAAAGCCAATCCATTCCTAAAACTATGTCGAATCCATTTAACTCGATAGGCAATAATTCCTCTTGGAACTTATTCCCATCCAAGTCAATGAGGATGTTTTTCATACGATGGCTAACAGGTACAAACTTGCCACTAGCAATCTCGACTAATAAGGCATTAACTAGCCTATCTACAGGCAAAGCTAGCTTTCTACCAAATTCATGCGATATAAAGGAGTAATTGGCTCCAGAATCAAACAAAATTTGGGCAGGCAATTCGTTTACGAGAAAGGTACCTGAAGCGACATCGACTTCTTCTTTTTTAGCTTCAAGTGTCATCTGAAAGGCTCTCGCCTTCGGCTTTGGTGGTAGATTGGGCTTTGCGGCATCCTTCCTCTTTGGACAGTCTTTAAGAACATGCCCTACTTCATGGCACTCAAAACATACCCTCTTGTCGGACGGACACACGTTGGCATAATGCCCAGTCTTTCCACATTTGAAGCAAGTCACCTCCTCACTACATCTCCCAGAGTGCTTTCTTTTGCATTTCTCACACCATTTCACTTCACCTCCTCCTCCTCCAAACTTCTTGGACTTAGAAAATTTGCTTTTCTTGTTGGAACCCGAAGTTCCTTCAAATTTTCTCTTTTCACCAACTTCTGCCCTCTCCAGACCCTTCTCCTTGATCTGAACCTCGACATTCTTAGCAGCCCATATGGCGGCTTTCAAAGTGGTTGCTTGCTTAACCATCGGACCAAAGTCCGCTGGTAATCCGAGGGCAAACTTGTTGACCTTAGAGAGTTCAGTTGGAACTAGATGAGGAACTAGCTTCATCTTTTCCATAAAACTAGCAGCATATTCTGTAACACTCATCTTTCCTTTCTTTAAATTCTGAAACTCATTGTTGATTTCCAGAAGATCCTGCTCAAGCAGTACTGCAATTTCAGTTGGACCACAAATTCTTCCCAAGACATCTTACTAGCTTCACCCTTGGGCATCGAATCAGCTAGTAACTTCCACCAGCTCAACACACCAGACTTTAACAGCGGAATTGCAAGTGCGGTCTTTTGTTTGTTGCTGCACTCGCAACTTTCAAACATCGTCTCCATTTCGGAGATCCAATTCATGACTTCCACCGGTGTCGGACTCCCAGATAGACACGGCGGTTTGGATGCCATGAAATCTTTGTATTTGCATCCGCGTCCATCAACTCCTCCATCCTGGTTGCTTTGTCTAAGTATCGGTGGGTTGGCTTGACCAAGAGTCCCACTGTAGTTCCCTCCTACTGATTGTCCTTCATTCAATACGGACTGTTCAACAGGCATCGTAGTCTCTTCCCTATGTTGTTGTAGTAATCGCCTTGTCTCCTCCATTTGGCGATCTAACATCATTTGCATCATTGCTTGTACCCCAGACATTGTCATTGGCTCAGGTGCAGCTCCTACAACAGGTACTTGCTCAACTACTTGAGGTTGAGGCTGTTGATCCCTGTTTCCGTTTGCATTTGCAGCTCCACTACGAGTTATGGCCATTACAATCTATATAATGAATAAGGCGAATTTAGGTCTTTATCCTTGTTAGACATGTCAATTCCCTTATCACACCGAAACGTTTACGTGTTAGTTCTAATCTCGTAATCATACGCTTAGAATCCTACACACATAAGGTTTCCAGATCCGGCCGGCAACAGACCATAGATCCGAACAAATAATGGCACACATGGCAAACACATAGCATTTAGCACATAAGGGCATTTTAGGCATCTTCCCTAAAATAAACTAGTGCTCGTGTCTAAAATATGGTAGACACTCATCTCACAATCATCACTTAGCATTCTAAGTTCAAGTCTTAGAAATTCTACAATTTCTTAGTTCGCTTAAACTAATGCTCTGATACCAACTGTGACATCCCCTAATTTCTTGGCCAGAAAAGACCGATTTAATTTATGCTTTTTAAAATAAAATCAGAGAAATCTTTTTAAAAGATGTTGCGGAATTGGTCCCCAAGCAAAATATGATAAAAGTTTATCAAAACCCTTCATTAAGAAGGTATATGTTTTCCATATATATATCAAAACCTCGGGATGTCATGTTCCGATACAGATCCAAAAGCATAAACAAGACATTATAAGCCTTTCAACAGTTATTTACAACTACTGGCCTATAATCCAAAAATCTCTCGTTGTCCTCCGACTATGCTCGGGGTCCACTACCTGTAACATAAAAAGCTGAGTGGGTCAGGCTTGGGAGCCTGGTGAGCATATAGGGTTTTCAACCGACAATAATAATAAACTTACTAAGTTCATCAATCAACAATAACCCTGATTACCCGTTCCCGTTATCCTCACTTTATGTCCCTAAACACTTGTCACAAGGGACCTAGCCTAAAGAATATCATCGGGATGGACACTACTGCTAAGGGGTTTCCTCAGCCATACATGTCCTAAAGGCAACCATGAGGGGGATGGAGTACAGGGAATGAACACTCTTAGTTCATTAACACCTACAGGTTGCGGACATGCTAATGTTTCCCACTGGACTGTCTAGAAAGTCCGTGGTCGTCATCCAAACTCCGCTAGATGACTGGATCTCAAAACACATCGAGGCCTCTCATCAATTTTATTTTATCACACATCACAATCTACCCATGTTCTACCCAATATATTTGTAGATAAAAATACTTATACAGTTTAAAACTTGTATAAAACATCAACACAACAATCACCTCAAATAAATAATTAATATATTTACACATAACACGTATTATAAGGTAAATACTTCATATCTATGTGTAAAATGAAAGTGACTATACACTCACATGATTTGATGATAATCGGCCAGCAATTCGTTTCCTAAAACGATCGTTTCTAATAAAACCGGGAGTTTTATTGAGAAACCGGGCTTTGTAAAAGTCGGGCTTCGAAAGCGAAAAGATAAATTTTCCGGGCTTCTCGGGCACTTCGTGGGGTATTCCGGGCTTTACAATCGATACCGGGGCTTTGCGGGATGTTAATATGAAGAAAATATGGAGAGAGGGGCTAAAAATGGCTAAATTCCAAAAGTAACCGGAAACCCTCGCAGGTACCCTTCTATTTATAGGGTCCAAAGTTTGATCCAACGGCTGGGAAGTCTCCTGATCCGACGGCTAAGAGGCTTCGCAGGGGGGGGGGGTCTCGCACATGGCTCGCATGGCTCGCACATGGCTCGCACATGCGAGAGCTCGCTGTCGGCTTCTAAGTGGACCGCGGCTTGCTGGCGCACCTGCGAGGCTCGGAGCTAGGCTATGCGAGGCTCGGACACACGCAGCAGCTGGGCGAAGCTTCGGCTGGGGAGCTGGCTGCTTCGGATTGGGCCTCCTCCTCGGTCGAATCAGAAGAGGACACGTGGCTCGCATGACTCAGCAGCCTCGGTGACTCAGCAGCCAGGTGACTCAGCAGGACACGTGTCACTTTCTAAGCGAGGGTGACGTGGCAATTGTGACTATGCGAAATTACTCGGTTTTCGCGCCAAAACTTCTAAAATCCATAACTTTCGCATACGTGCTCCGTTTTTGACGTTCTTTATATGCACGCGTAGCTAGAATTACGATCTACAACTTCCGTTTAGACTTCGTCGGCTAATTTTGACTTTAATTTTTATATTATTATTTTTAACAGACCGGGACAGGAAATCCGTTAAAAATTCATAACTTCTTCATCCGACGTCCGTTTTCGTCAGACTTTTTACCGTTGTGCTCCTAATGACGAGACCTTCAATTCTCGTTTAGGTTGTGTCGGCTAAAAATCGCTCGATCTAAAATTCGAGTTTTTAGCTGTCTACTGCTACGCTGAAACTTCGAAAAATCATAACTTCCTCATACGAAGTCAGATTTGGGCGTTCTTTTTATCGAACTTCTCGGTTTAACGAATACTACAACTTTCGTTTAGATTACTAAGGCTAAAAAGTAGTTTATCAAAAACTCACTTTTTACGACATTCAGCACCGTGCCGGTTTTGTCGCGAAACTTCGACAGGTCATAACTTCTTCGTTATAACTCGGATTTTGGTATTCTTTATATCCCCGAAATCCTTGTTTCGACCACTACAACTTTATGTAAAGATATCGGGCTTATCTCACACTTTAATTTTGACGCTTATTTTTATTCTTAATTAATTAAGCCCTAATAATTAAGCATAAAACACATAATTCACATAATATTCACGTAACTCCTTTTCATTTCTTCAAAATGAGTTACAAAGGTTAACCTAGACTATCAACTCAATATAAATGCCTAGGCTAGAAACACGAGTGTTACAATTCTCTCCCTCTTAGGATGATTCCGTCCCCGGAATCACATATCACCAAACAAATGCGGGTAGCGACTCATCATGTCACTCTCCGTTTCCCAAGTGAGATTTGGTCTATTCGTATGTTTCCAACGCACAAGCACTAAATCGACCATCTTGCATCGTAACTTCATAGTCTTACGGTCAACGATTGCCTCAGGTTCTTCGATCAACCTCTTTTTTTCATCCAACCTTAACTCAGAAATCAGAATTATGTCGGGCACATCTCCTGTGAACTTTCTCAAATAACACACATGAAAGGTGTTATGAATACCCTCTAGTCCTTCCGGTAACTCTAGCTTGTAAGCTTGATTCCCGATTCTCTGAATAACTTTAAATGGTCCAATAAACCTTGGACTCAACTTCCCTCTCTTACCAAATCTTATAAGTCCCTTCCACGGCGAGACTTTAAGTAAAACCGAATCTCCAACATCGAAGGATATCGGTTGTCTTTTCTTGTCAGCATAACTCTTTTGTCGATCTTGAGCAGCTAACATCCTTTCCCTTATCACTTTCAACTTTTCAGCAGTCTCATGGACTATTTCAGGTCCCATAAACTGCTTTTCCCCAGCTTCCAGCCAACATGATGGTGTTCGACACTTCTCCCCATACAAAGCGTGATAAGGTGCCATCTTAATGCTTGAGTAGAAACTATTATTATAGGAGAATTCTACTAAAGGTAAGTGTTCATCCCAGTTACCTTGGAATTCTAGGGTACATGCTCTCAGCATATCGTCCAATGTTTGAATCGTTCGCTCGCTCTGACCATTGGTTTGCGGATGGCAAGCTGTACTCAAACACAACTTGGTACCCAATTCCTCTTGTAGACTCCTCCAAAACCTTGAGGTAAAACGGCTGTCACGATCGGACACAATCGTTAACGGAACACCGTGAAGCCTCACAATTTCTTTCACGTAAGAATTCGCAAGTTTATCCATAGACCATTTCTCTTTGGCCGCTATGAAATGCGCACTCTTAGTGAAGCGATCAACGACCACCCAAATCATGTCGTGACCATTCCTTGTTCTGGGCAGTTTAGTCACAAAATCCATGGTGATGTCTTCCCATTTACCCATGTGTACGGGTAAAGGTTCTAAACTCCCATACGGTTTCTGATGTTGTGCCTTAACCCTAGCACAAGTTACACACTCGGCCACATACTTAGTAACATCGAGCTTCATCGTCGGCCACCAATAATAGGGTTTTAGATCCCTATACGTTTTCGTACTGTCGGGATGAATTGAGTACAAGGTCTTGTGAGCTTCTTCCATCAGAAGATCTCTTATTCCGCCCGTCTTAGATACCCAAATTCTATCTTGAAATACCTTCAACCCTTGGTTGTTTGTACCGAACACTAACGTTTTGCCTAAACGTTCTTCCTTTCGGTCATTTTTCTCTAAAGCTTCCTCTTGAGCTTTCTTTATACTTTCCACAATTGTCGAGACAACTTCAATTCTCAACGCTCTTGGCCTTTTCTTTTCAAGGTTTACCTTCCGACTGAGAGCATCGGCAACAACATTTGCTTTACCAGGGTGATAAAGTATCTCACAGTCGTAGTCCTTGAGTAACTCTAGCCAGCGTCGTTGCCTCATATTCAATTCCTTCTGATTAAAGAGATATTGGAGACTCTTATGATCAGTGAAAAGTTTACACTTGGTGCCATAAAGATAATGCCTCCATATCTTCAAGGCAAATACTACCGCTGCCAACTCCAAATCATGAGTGGGGTAGTTCTTTTCATGTTCCTTCAATTGCCTCGATGCATACGCGATCACTTTATCCCTTTGGGTCAGAACACAACCTAACCCAACTCCAGATGCATCGCTATAAACTGCAAAGTCATCAACTCCTTCAGGCAATGAAAGAATCGGTGCTTCACATAATCTCTTCTTCAACTTCTCAAAGGCTTCCTTATGCTTCTCATTCCAAGCATAAGTGGCTCCTTTGTGGGTCAAAGCTGTTAATGGAGTAGCAATCGAAGAAAAGCCTTGGATAAACCTTCGGTAATATCCAGCTAATCCTAAAAAGCTTCGAATCTCCGTAGGACTTTTTGGTTGTTCCCACTTCATTACATCTTCAATCTTTGCTGGGTCAACCATTATTCCTTCTTGGTTAACCACATGACCTAAAAATTGGACTTCTTGAATCCAAAATTCACACTTGGAGAACTTTGCATACAACTTCTCCTTTTTCAGGACTTCTAGCACTTCACGCAGATGCTTTTCATGCTCCTTCTTGCTTTTCGAATAAATCAAGATATCGTCTATGAATACTATCACGGATTTATCTAAGAATGGTTTACAAACCCTATTCATCAAATCCATGAAAGCTGTTGGGGCATTGGTTAGTCCGAACGACATAACCAAAAATTTATAGTGTCCATATCTCGTTCTAAAAGCAGTCTTTTCGATATCCTGCTCTCTCACCTTTAGTTGATGGTATCCCGACCTAAGATCGATCTTCGAGAAATAGCTCGAACCCTGCAACTGGTCGAACAAGTCATCGATCCTTGGCAACAGGTACTTGTTCTTTATCGTCACTTTGTTCAGCTCTCTGTAATCGATGCACATTCTCATGCTTCCGTCTTTCTTCTTTACAAATAACACAGGGGCTCCCCAGGGTGATGAACTAGGTCGAATGAAACCTTTGTCCAATAACTCCTGAAGTTGTGTCATAAGTTCTTTCATTTCGGTTGGCGCTAATCGATAAGGTGCTTTCGCTATCGGCGTCGTTCCTGGTAACAAGTCGATACGAAATTCTACTTGTCGATCAGGGGGCAATCCGGGAAGATCTTCAGGAAAGACTTCCGGATAATCGCACACCACCGGAATATTCTGCACCTCCTTCTTTTCCATCTTGGCATCGATCACGAATGCTAGATATGATGTACATCCCTTGGCCAAACACTTTCTGGCTTTCATTAGGGAAATGATTCCAGAGTTTACTCTGCGTTTGTCTCCGTACACCATAAACGACTCTTTCCCTGGCGGGTTTACTTTTACTATCTTCTTTCTACATAGTATTTCTGCATCATTGGCGCAAAGCCAATCCATTCCTAAAACTATGTCGAATCCATTTAACTCGATAGGCAATAATTCCTCTTGGAACTTATTCCCATCCAAGTCAATGAGGATGTTTTTCATACGATGGCTAACAGGTACAAACTTGCCACTAGCAATCTCGACTAATAAGGCATTAACTAGCCTATCTACAGGCAAAGCTAGCTTTCTACCAAATTCATGCGATATAAAGGAGTAATTGGCTCCAGAATCAAACAAAATTTGGGCAGGCAATTCGTTTACGAGAAAGGTACCTGAAGCGACATCGACTTCTTCTTTTTTAGCTTCAAGTGTCATCTGAAAGGCTCTCGCCTTCGGCTTTGGTGGTAGATTGGGCTTTGCGGCATCCTTCCTCTTTGGACAGTCTTTAAGAACATGCCCTACTTCATGGCACTCAAAACATACCCTCTTGTCGGACGGACACACGTTGGCATAATGCCCAGTCTTTCCACATTTGAAGCAAGTCACCTCCTCACTACATCTCCCAGAGTGCTTTCTTTTGCATTTCTCACACCATTTCACTTCACCTCCTCCTCCTCCAAACTTCTTGGACTTAGAAAATTTGCTTTTCTTGTTGGAACCCGAAGTTCCTTCAAATTTTCTCTTTTCACCAACTTCTGCCCTCTCCAGACCCTTCTCCTTGATCTGAACCTCGACATTCTTAGCAGCCCATATGGCGGCTTTCAAAGTGGTTGCTTGCTTAACCATCGGACCAAAGTCCGCTGGTAATCCGAGGGCAAACTTGTTGACCTTAGAGAGTTCAGTTGGAACTAGATGAGGAACTAGCTTCATCTTTTCCATAAAACTAGCAGCATATTCTGTAACACTCATCTTTCCTTTCTTTAAATTCTGAAACTCATTGTTGATTTCCAGAAGATCCTGCTCAAGCAGTACTGCAATTTCAGTTGGACCACAAATTCTTCCCAAGACATCTTACTAGCTTCACCCTTGGGCATCGAATCAGCTAGTAACTTCCACCAGCTCAACACACCAGACTTTAACAGCGGAATTGCAAGTGCGGTCTTTTGTTTGTTGCTGCACTCGCAACTTTCAAACATCGTCTCCATTTCGGAGATCCAATTCATGACTTCCACCGGTGTCGGACTCCCAGATAGACACGGCGGTTTGGATGCCATGAAATCTTTGTATTTGCATCCGCGTCCATCAACTCCTCCATCCTGGTTGCTTTGTCTAAGTATCGGTGGGTTGGCTTGACCAAGAGTCCCACTGTAGTTCCCTCCTACTGATTGTCCTTCATTCAATACGGACTGTTCAACAGGCATCGTAGTCTCTTCCCTATGTTGTTGTAGTAATCGCCTTGTCTCCTCCATTTGGCGATCTAACATCATTTGCATCATTGCTTGTACCCCAGACATTGTCATTGGCTCAGGTGCAGCTCCTACAACAGGTACTTGCTCAACTACTTGAGGTTGAGGCTGTTGATCCCTGTTTCCGTTTGCATTTGCAGCTCCACTACGAGTTATGGCCATTACAATCTATATAATGAATAAGGCGAATTTAGGTCTTTATCCTTGTTAGACATGTCAATTCCCTTATCACACCGAAACGTTTACGTGTTAGTTCTAATCTCGTAATCATACGCTTAGAATCCTACACACATAAGGTTTCCAGATCCGGCCGGCAACAGACCATAGATCCGAACAAATAATGGCACACATGGCAAACACATAGCATTTAGCACATAAGGGCATTTTAGGCATCTTCCCTAAAATAAACTAGTGCTCGTGTCTAAAATATGGTAGACACTCATCTCACAATCATCACTTAGCATTCTAAGTTCAAGTCTTAGAAATTCTACAATTTCTTAGTTCGCTTAAACTAATGCTCTGATACCAACTGTGACATCCCCTAATTTCTCGGCCAGAAAAGACCGATTTAATTTATGCTTTTTAAAATAAAATCAGAGAAATCTTTTTAAAAGATGTTGCGGAATTGGTCCCCAAGCAAAATATGATAAAAGTTTATCAAAACCCTTCATTAAGAAGGTATATGTTTTCCATATATATATCAAAACCTCGGGATGTCATGTTCCGATACAGATCCAAAAGCATAAACAAGACATTATAAGCCTTTCAACAGTTATTTACAACTACTGGCCTATAATCCAAAAATCTCTCGTTGTCCTCCGACTATGCTCGGGGTCCACTACCTGTAACATAAAAAGCTGAGTGGGTCAGGCTTGGGAGCCTGGTGAGCATATAGGGTTTTCAACCGACAATAATAATAAACTTACTAAGTTCATCAATCAACAATAACCCTGATTACCCGTTCCCGTTATCCTCACTTTATGTCCCTAAACACTTGTCACAAGGGACCTAGCCTAAAGAATATCATCGGGATGGACACTACTGCTAAGGGGTTTCCTCAGCCATACATGTCCTAAAGGCAACCATGAGGGGGATGGAGTACAGGGAATGAACACTCTTAGTTCATTAACACCTACAGGTTGCGGACATGCTAATGTTTCCCACTGGACTGTCTAGAAAGTCCGTGGTCGTCATCCAAACTCCGCTAGATGACTGGATCTCAAAACACATCGAGGCCTCTCATCAATTTTATTTTATCACACATCACAATCTACCCATGTTCTACCCAATATATTTGTAGATAAAAATACTTATACAGTTTAAAACTTGTATAAAACATCAACACAACAATCACCTCAAATAAATAATTAATATATTTACACATAACACGTATTATAAGGTAAATACTTCATATCTATGTGTAAAATGAAAGTGACTATACACTCACATGATTTGATGATAATCGGCCAGCAATTCGTTTCCTAAAACGATCGTTTCTAATAAAACCGGGAGTTTTATTGAGAAACCGGGCTTTGTAAAAGTCGGGCTTCGAAAGCGAAAAGATAAATTTTCCGGGCTTCTCGGGCACTTCGTGGGGTATTCCGGGCTTTACAATCGATACCGGGGCTTTGCGGGATGTTAATATGAAGAAAATATGGAGAGAGGGGCTAAAAATGGCTAAATTCCAAAAGTAACCGGAAACCCTCGCAGGTACCCTTCTATTTATAGGGTCCAAAGTTTGATCCAACGGCTGGGAAGTCTCCTGATCCGACGGCTAAGAGGCTTCGCAGGGGGGGGGGGTCTCGCACATGGCTCGCATGGCTCGCACATGGCTCGCACATGCGAGAGCTCGCTGTCGGCTTCTAAGTGGACCGCGGCTTGCTGGCGCACCTGCGAGGCTCGGAGCTAGGCTATGCGAGGCTCGGACACACGCAGCAGCTGGGCGAAGCTTCGGCTGGGGAGCTGGCTGCTTCGGATTGGGCCTCCTCCTCGGTCGAATCAGAAGAGGACACGTGGCTCGCATGACTCAGCAGCCTCGGTGACTCAGCAGCCAGGTGACTCAGCAGGACACGTGTCACTTTCTAAGCGAGGGTGACGTGGCAATTGTGACTATGCGAAATTACTCGGTTTTCGCGCCAAAACTTCTAAAATCCATAACTTTCGCATACGTGCTCCGTTTTTGACGTTCTTTATATGCACGCGTAGCTAGAATTACGATCTACAACTTCCGTTTAGACTTCGTCGGCTAATTTTGACTTTAATTTTTATATTATTATTTTTAACAGACCGGGACAGGAAATCCGTTAAAAATTCATAACTTCTTCATCCGACGTCCGTTTTCGTCAGACTTTTTACCGTTGTGCTCCTAATGACGAGACCTTCAATTCTCGTTTAGGTTGTGTCGGCTAAAAATCGCTCGATCTAAAATTCGAGTTTTTAGCTGTCTACTGCTACGCTGAAACTTCGAAAAATCATAACTTCCTCATACGAAGTCAGATTTGGGCGTTCTTTTTATCGAACTTCTCGGTTTAACGAATACTACAACTTTCGTTTAGATTACTAAGGCTAAAAAGTAGTTTATCAAAAACTCACTTTTTACGACATTCAGCACCGTGCCGGTTTTGTCGCGAAACTTCGACAGGTCATAACTTCTTCGTTATAACTCGGATTTTGGTATTCTTTATATCCCCGAAATCCTTGTTTCGACCACTACAACTTTATGTAAAGATATTGGGCTTATCTCACACTTTAATTTTGATGCTTATTTTTATTCTTAATTAATTAAGCCCTAATAATTA
The DNA here is from genome assembly GCF_051521515.1 of Lactuca serriola. Classification (NCBI taxonomy): domain Eukaryota; kingdom Viridiplantae; phylum Streptophyta; class Magnoliopsida; order Asterales; family Asteraceae; genus Lactuca; species Lactuca serriola. The sequence continues at coordinate 357,393,020 of NC_136411.1, forward strand.
AGCATAAAACACATAATTCACATAATATTCACGTAACTCCTTTTCATTTCTTCAAAATGAGTTACAAAGGTTAACCTAGACTATCAAATCAATATAAATGCCTAGGCTAGAAACACGAGTGTTACATAGACATAGCAAAAGTTTGCTGCAACGTTCATGAGTGCTTATGAACTAGTTTTGAGCATTGGAACAAACCCGCGCTTGTTGGAATCACCTTATGGAATGTGATAAAAAGGGTGATCGCAAGACGATAATATCATATGGTCTTAAAACCTAGATATACGATTTGTTATTTGTTAATTGGTTGTACATTGATAATGCGAAACCGCATCAGTAAATTGATGTTATAAAACGCATTGTTGTGTATAGTTGATTAATGAATAAGTAAATGCATATAAGTCGAAGTTTATCTGTTACTTTTATCCTAAGAGGGTAAAAGCGATATCTCGGCCGCTCGATGATTTGATTTGACTTATGTGTCGGGCCCGGTCAGAACTGAATTGATGTGTTCGATTAAGTTCTATGTCAAATAAATCTGAGATCGAGAAACCAACTGCTGGACAAATTGGTTCCATAGAATTGTCCACATGATATCTAAACAGAGAAGAAATATGATTAATATATTATGAGAATAATATAAGGAATAATAATATTATTATTTGATTTATATAAGTCATAAGTTAATTAGGAATTAATTTGGTGACTTAAAGAGATTAATTAAATAGAAGGGCATAAACTATCAATTGTATGATAGTTGTACTTTGGGCTATAATCCCTTATGGATAAGGGGTGGACGGTTTTGGGGGCTTAGGATAGACCTAGAATTCATCCAAGGCTTATCATAAAGGGGGATTGGATTGCTTACGGCCTAAGTTATCCAATTAGGGTTTAAGGGTGAAACCCTAGGAGCCTCACTAGTATAAATAGACCCTAGGGGTTAAGGAAAATTGGTACCCTTGTCTCTAAAGAAACCCTGGCCGATTTCTTCCTCCTCTCTCCTCTCTCTATAATCATCCTCTTGCTAAGTTGGTGTTTGTAAGCCATTAGGAGTGACACTTGTGACTCTAAGCTCCAAGGACAAGAAGATTCAATCAAGCAACTTAAGGTAATCTTCTAGATCTGTTTTCTTATATTATTATACTAGAATTATCATTAGAAGTCTTGGATTCAATGCATGTTCAATTAGAGAAACCTAAATCCAAAAATTAGGGTTTGTATGTGCACTTAGGATTGTTCTTATGGCTCAAACCCATCAGAAGTAGGGTATGGAGTCGGTGACAGAGATCACCCGTATGTTTATTGAGAGGGAAATGTTTTTCCCGGAGTTTGCCTCGGAGTAGGCTTAGATGACACATTATCTGAGCATGCTCAAGACTGACATCCGTCAGTTTGTTTCCACTCAGAGATGTTATACGCTGTTGGACCTACAGGAGGCCGCTAGGCTGCGTGAGCTGGAGATTGAGCTGCAGCTGAGGGAGTAGTGACAGGCCCCGACACAGTTGCAGCCGACGCCGAAGCGGTCTAAGACCGCTGATACTAGGACTGGGGGACAGACACGCCGCACTTGTGGGATGTGCAGAAGGGCTCATTCAGGGACGTGACGATTATGGAGTGGGTGCCAGCGATGTGGAAAGTAGGGCCATCTGGCCAGGGATTGCAGACAGCCGGCTCCGACTTTCGGAGTCAGGCTGTGTTATCATTGTGAGCAAGTGGGACATATGAAGGCCCAGTGCCCCTACTAGGTGTCAAGTTGGCGTAGTCTCCCGCACCGACTACTTTGAGGATTACAGACAGGAGGCCAGTTAGGGCAGAGCCTCCGAGAGCTAAGGAACGCACCTTCCAGCTTACGACCGAGGAGGCTAGGGCACCACCGGATGTGGTTGCTGGTATGTTTCTATCTTTTATTTCATTTTATATATGCTTTATGCTTATCTGTTGTACCTATGTTTAGGTACGTTTTTAGTGAACTCCTTTCCTGTATTGGTTTTATTCGACTCGGGGGCGAGTTGATCATTTGTTTCTCAGACTTTCAGTAGGGAGTTCAGTGTGCCAGTAGGTGAGCTTGAGTGTCCGTTGCGAGTTTCTATTGCCAACGAACACGGGGTTTCTGCTTTTTCGGTCTATCGAGGATACGAGTTGGAGATCTTCGGGGTGCCTTTCCCAATAGACTTGATTCCTATTCTCATAGGGGAGGTGTGTATGATTGTGGCGTAGGACTGGCTTAGTATATTTGGCGCCATGAGAGATTGTGAGGGGGCCAGTCGGTGGTAGTTCAAACCCCAAGTGGGGGAGAACTGATTATTTATGGTGAGGGCACAAGAGTGGGATCAGGTTTTTGTTCAGTTGCCAAGGCTCGCAGTATATTCAGCACGAGTGTGCGGGTTATTTAGCGTATGTGGTGGATATGCGGTGTAACATCCGGATATCCAGGCATGGAAATTTAAGTAATTTATTTTGGGATATGAAGAGACTCGGCGAGTTGACGCCTCAACTCGTCGAGTAGGATCGCGATTTTGTGACTTGTTTAATGAAGGGACTCGACGAGTCGGGTATCTAGACTCGCCGAGTCAGCGCTGTTAAGGGAAACCATAATTGTTCGGGTTGAGTCCTATTTAAAGGACCTTATAGCCCTCTTGTGCGGCTACCAATCCATAGAGAGATACTCTAGAGAGCTTGAGCGAAGAGTGAGAGAGATAATGCCCTTTTGAGCATTCTTGGTGTGATTTTGCGGGGGAGAAGTGATTTCCAGCAAAGGGAGGTCAAGGGAGTTGCTGATTCAGAGTTCCTGAGCTGGTATCTTCTCTGTAGAGGTATAAAATTGAATTCCCTTTTCTGTTTTGGTTAAGATTGGTGATTTTAGGGTTTCTACACCTTTCTATGGCTTGTAGTGATGAGTATAGGGTCCCTTTGTGTGAGAGATCCCAGATCTGGACCCATAGAGGTCCATAAAGCTTTATTATGTATGCTTTATTTTGGTTCATTAAGGGAATGAGACTTTGATGCCATTTTAGGTGCCATTTCTCCAAGGAAAGCCTTGTGAGCTTTGCATGTTTGTCAAGCCTCGACCTTTTACGTGGTTATTGGTCATAAGAAAGCCAGATCTATGGATTAGAGGATCAGATCTAACCTCAGAAGGTCAGGTGATTGTTGTCATAGGAGCAACTCGCCGAGTCCATGGGAAGACTCGACGATTCGAGTCGGGTTGCCCCGCGATTCGAATCTAGTGAAAACCCGTCGATTGGAAGGTTCACTCGACGAGTCAAGTGAGGCCTTGGAGGAGTCAGAAGACACACATGGACTCGCGCCGAGTCACCCTTGTGTACTCGACGAGTCTGGTCGGAGTTGACCGTTGACTTCAGTTGACTTTGGGGTTTGGTCAACATAAGTAATAAAGACCTTGGAGGGGTAAAATGGTATTTTACCCACTACCCGATTAGAGAGGGAAAGAGTAATCGCCGGTTTAATTAGAGTTGAGATTTCGAGTGTTAATTAAAGATATATGCCTTATGTGTTAGGCAGTGGCGAGTCCAAGATTCAAGTGTAAAGATAACCGCTTTCTACTTGCCAGGTGAGTCTTCTCACTATGCCTTACTCGATGGGGTAATTATGTGTGAGCAGAAGGTCTTATGTGTATGATGAGAATGTGATGTATGTTGTATATGTAATATGTTATGATATGAGTATGATATTTTGGACCGGAAGGTCAACAGAGCATGGACTAGAAGGTCAATAGAGTTATGGGATGGAAATCCCCTGAGACACTTGGATCGGAAGATCCCATAGAGCTATGGCCTGGAAAGGCGTATGTGCTGTACGTGGTATTTTGGGAAACTCACTAAGCTTCGTGCTTACTGTGTTATGTGTTGTGTGTTTCAGGTTTCTCTCAGGATCACGGGATCACACCGGCTCGATTATACACACCATCGGAAGAATTATGTTTTGAGGATCCTGGATTATTATTTAATTGAATATGGAGTTTTGTTTTGTAATTTAATCAAAATGAGATTTTTACGAAAAGTGTTTTAAGATTAAGCAATTTTAAATGAAAATTTTAGTTTTGAAAATTTTTGGTGTTACAAGTTGGTATCACTTGGTTTGAGGGATTTGGATGCACCTTCGGGTAAATCTAGACTCAAATTGAGGAATTGAGAAAATGTTTTCAAAGAAATGATTTTTCGAAAAGCGAATAAGAGTTCAATGAGAAAACGAGAAAGTGCAGTGTGTACAATCAGCCAGAGCCCAAATGGCGATTTTCCAAAATACCCCTACTTTTTTGTTATGAGACATTTTATGAGACATTATGCATGCTAGAGACGTGCTACGTATTTCATATTTTAGGACTAGGGTGGCTTGATTTGTGATGCCTTAGTCTAGGAGTTGCTGTTTTATGTGACGTGCTTTAGAGTATGTGCTGAGTAAGAGTGTTTAGCAGGAATCCTTTTAGGGGATTCAAGTAGAGGAGTAATCTAGAAGAGGTGTCTATATGAGCATTGGAGGAGCATGCCGAGAGGGTAGCCAGATGCCATGTGGGGAGAAGTTGTTAGAGTTCGGTGATATCCGTCGAGTATGAGGAAAGCGAGTGGATAATAATCTAAGGAGGTTTTACGTGCTGAAGGAGATACTTCGATGCCCGAATGCTGCTTGCTTCATGCTTTGTGGAACTCTCGATGATGGAAGTCAGCTACTAAGTAAATATGACGATATTCAGGAGGTAGATGCTTGGCATCATTAGGAGCTCTTCAGCAGCTGATGGCGGAGAAGTGTGAGAACCTAGGAAGAGCCTATGGAATATCCTTAGTCAGATGAGTACACTGGAAGAGTAGAGCCTTTTGCTGAGGAGCGAGCACGCGTGACGGAGTTAGTGAACGAGAAGGTTGAGTAGCTACTTAGGAGCTCTGGGATGGTCCGTGTGGAAAGTATGGGTAGATGTGGCAGGTAGTATTGGCCTGTACTACCGAAATCAGAGGACCCTTACTCGATACAGGGAGTATCTTGAAGGTTCTAAGTAGCAGATTGAGGGGTGATGTTATGGTTCGAGTACCATACATCGTAGCAGATTGAGAAGAGATGTCATGGGCTAAGTACCATGGTTCGTAGGAAATGAAACTTGTGGTTCTCCGGTTATCCGGTCATGATTGATTAGGTGGAAATTGGACGCGATGGGGTTTTAGGCCTGAGGGCCATGATTGAGTCCGAAGAGGCATCCCTTGAGAGGGAGGTCGAGAGCATTTCAAGTATTTTTGTTAAGATGTCAGATGTAGTCGCGAAAATAGAGGATAAGTAGAGATGATGTTTATGGGAGATTGCGGTCTGAGTTGAGCAACCAGCCGATAGAAGAGATGCCACCTTTTGTGATCTGAGTGGTGTGATTTCCGTTTCTAGTGGGAAACATAAGAGATGTGAGATTTCGGTTTTGGGGTTTAGGAGTAAAACCCTGCGGATTGACATTTATGTCGATTTTCCACCAGAGTATCAGGCAGCATGTCTGCCGCGAGGTGAGGATATATCATGAGCATGTACTCGGTTGGGACTGAGGTGGTCAAGGACCACGTTGCACCCTATTTGTGTATAGTAGGGCGTGTGGTAGCGGTATCAGCGGGTAATCCAGACGAGTATATCAGGGCAGTTGCTATTCTGTCTATGATGGGTATTGAGTATGGGAGTGGAGTCCCTGTTCTTGTGATGATTCATGTGTTGGAACGTGGGTTAAGAAGTCGAGGTTCAGGAGTATGATGATTTATTGTTTCAGTCTAAGAGTCAGTGATATTGTTGGACAGTTGAGATGTTTGGTACTGGGATGGTATGAGACTTTGAATGACTATAGGCAGTCGTGATGAGAAGTTCCTGAGGATTTCATCTGAGATTCAGAGTATTTGAGATTGCTTGATCTCTTTAAAGGAGATTATCGGGGGTTGCGTAGCACCTTCCAAGGGCAGGTGCGATGTTGCTAGTGGAAATAGTCTGTGGGATGGTTTGTGCGCCAATTGATGATGGTTCGAACCCTAAGTGGGGGAGAACCTGGTGTCGTGTTGAAGGAAGCAGAGATTTATTCATGAGCGATTAGGAGGTGAGATTTAGAGACCTGCGATATAAATTCATGAGACCGAAGTTATTGGTGATCGAGGAGAGGTACAGAGTAAGATGATACATCTGGTACGTGACTGAGAAAGGATGAGTGTCTCCACGGCAGGTGGTCAATGGTCAGGAACCTGATAGTGGTCAGGACCATTCTAAGTAGAAGGCTTGTAAGGAGGGTATGGGCAGTTGAGAACTTCTGAGAGGAAGTATGGATTGTATATGCCCATTTTGGGGGTAAATAGAAGATGATCGAGCAGCCAACTTCCGGGCCGGTATGTGTATTATTGCAAGGGTTTTGAGCAGTAAAGGAAAGAATTTCCGAAAGATCATCAACATGTTCTGAAGCGTTAGCGATTTCTCTGTGTTCCAATTGAGTATTTGGATACACCGAAATTATGCATTGGGTAAAATGAAGAATTAATTATGGGGTTCAAAGGGAATGTATTGATGTATCTGTAAGATGATGGGAGTAGGAGACTAGTGGTTGAGGAAGAACATTGTAACGTTCTGTGTTAGTGCTCCGAGGAATCTCGGTATAATGTCCTGATTTTGGAATTATTTTAGAATCTTGATCTTGAAACGGCAAGTGGTGTATCAAGTATCTACGGTTCTTGTGGGAGCCCTTCGAGTATTGTCATCCAGAGGGATTATTTAAGAATATGGATCTCAGCAGGGGAAGGTATTTTGTTATGGTGGTTGCCGTCAGTGTCTGTGATGTATATTTGGGTCAAGTGTGTGTAGCTATCTATGATAGTCTGCGGAGCAGGAGTTAGTAGACGTAGTGTGGTGTTGTAATGAGAATGAGATTATGGGGTGATGAGAGAGGGTGTTGTGATGCATCGGGCAGTCGTAGTACTCACAAGTCAGAGAGAGAGAGAGTCGTGATACTACGGTGAGCCGTAGTATTTGCTAGTCATAGGGTGTTGTGATGCTACGAGGAGCCGTAGTACTCACAAGTCAGAGAGAGGGAGTTGTAATACTACGGGGAGCAGTAGTACTCACAAGTCAGAGAGAGGGAGTTGTAATACTACAGGGAGCCATAGTATTCACTAGTCAGAGGGTGTTGTGATGCTACAGGGAGCCATAGTACTTACTAGTCATCGGGAGGTCATCGTGATGTTGCGGGGAGCCATAGTACTCACTAGACGACAAGAGAGTGTGATGATGAAGTAGACTCCGATCAGAGTATGATGCAGAAGAGTTTTAGGCTTGAGTAGCCCTAGTATTGAGTTTTTGGAGGCTGGTGGTTGGACTAGGGCAAGACTGGGGTCTCCATCTTTGTCGGAAATCGCTATATTCCGAATTGAGTGGTGGTTGTCGCAACCAAAGGGAATTAGAGAGGTGGTTTGCATGCAAGTTACGAGTCATGAGTTATGAGATGATTGTTTCGTTGGGATGCGTAGTTCCAACTTTGGTGCAAACCAAACTCTCAAGTTGAGTTTGACTCTGGTGATGCGTCAGGTAGGCGGGTTGAGTTTCGGATTTAGAGATGAATTACGTGTGAAGAGGGGGGGGTGATGTTGTCACCCAATATCTTAGACTTGAGTAGGGTCGGTTCGTGGGCACGGGAAATACCATGGGGTACATGAGACGATTCCAGTTGAGAGTAAAGTATCCGTTTGGGGTAAAGAGGACTTTGTGACTTGTGTGCCACTAGGCCTAGATAGTTGATGCAAGGAGGAATTCAGGGAGACATTTTGGATCACGTTATGGGTGACCATGGAGGGTCAACTATAGGGTTGAGGTCAGACCTCAGGTGGTGTTAAAAGAGATATAGAATTTGGAGTTGAGGCTTATGAATGTGATGTTTGAGGACACTTCTGAGCGAGAGTGGTTATGCTTTTGTGTCTGAGGTCAGAGTGTTGGGGAATCTTTGTTCGGATGGTTTTTGATAGCAGTTTAGTAGATGTTCCCGGTGGAGTGTGAACTCTTTCATTCGTGGGGCATGATTCATATGATTTAGCATGATCGGTTCGGAGGAGCGATAGTCGGTTGTTGGATGTGGTCTTATGAGAATCAGAGAGCCAGTGAGTAAGCAGGGTTGATATTCAAGGAGCGAATATCATGGTGATCACTCGAGTAGGCGGTCTGGCGGCGGGTCAGGCCACTAGAGTTTCCAGGTATTGGGAAGGAGTATTTCAGCGACGAAAGAGTTGGTTTAAACTCTGGTTTTGGAAGTTCTATGTGGTTTCGGGTGTCCATAGAGAAAGATATCAGTGTAGTATGAAGATAATTTCGGTAGTGCCTTTCGAGTTGATAATTTAAATCTATAAGTGGTTAAGGAATGATTTTGAGGGCGAAATCTAATTCAAGTGGGGGAGAATTGTAACATCCGAATATCCAGGATTGGAAATTTGAGTATTTTATTTTGGGATATGAAGAGACTCGGCGAGTTGACGCCTCAGCTCGTCGAGTAGGATCGCGATTTTGTGACATGTTTAATGAAGGGACTCGATGAGTCGGGTATTTGGACTCACCGAGCCAGCGCTGTTAAGGGAAACCCTAATGGTCTGGGTTGAACCCTATTTAAAGGACCTTATAGCCCTCTTGTGCGTCTACCAATCCATAGAGAGATACTCTAGAGAGCTTGAGCGAAGAGTGAGAGAGATAATGCCCTTTTGAGCATTCTTGGTGTGATTTTGCAAGGGAGAAGTCATTTCCAGCAAAGAGAGGTCAAGGGAGTTGCTGATTCAGAGTTCCTAAGCTTGTATCTTCACTGCAGAGGTATCAAATCGAATTCCATTTTCTGTTTCGGTTAAGATTGGTGATTTTAGGGTTTCTACACCTTTCTATGGCTTGTAGTGATGAGTATAGGGTCCCTTTGTGTGAGAGATCCCAGATAAGGGCCCATAGAGATCCATAAAGCCTTATTCTGTATGCTTTATGTTGGTTCATTGAGGGCATGAGACTTTGATTCCATTTTAGGTGCCATTTCTCCAAGGAAATCCTTGTGAGCTTTGCATGTATGTCAAGCCTCGACCTTTACGTGGTTATTGGTTGTAAGGAAGCCAGATCTATGGATTAGAGGATCAGATTTGACCTCAGAAGGTCAGATGAGTGTTGTCATGGGAGCAACTCGCCGAGTCCATGGGAAGACTCGACGAGTCGAGTCGGGTTGCCCCGCGATTCGAACCCAGTGGAAACCCGTCGAGTGGAGGGTTCACTCGACGAGTCAAGTGAGGCCTTGGAGGAGTCAGAAGACACACATGGACTCGCCGAGTCACCCTTGTGTACTCGATGAGTCTGGTCAGAGTTGATCGTTGACTTCAGTTGACTTTTGGGTTTGGTCAACATAAGTAATAGAGACCTTGGATGGGTAAAATGGTTTTTTACCCACTATCCGATTACAGAGGGAAAGAGTAATCGCTGGTTTAATTCGAGCTGAGACTTCGAGTGTTAGATAGAGATATTTGCCTTATGTGTTACGCAGTGGCGAGTCCGAGACTCAAGTGTAAAGATAACCGCTTTCTGCTTGCCAGGTGAGTCTTCTCTCTATGCCTTACCCGATGGGGTAATTATGTGTGACCAGAAGGTCTTATGTGTGTGATGAGATTGTGATGTATGTTGTATATGTAATATGTTATGATATGAGTATGATGATATGGACCGGAAGGTCAACAGAGCATCGACCGAAAGGTCAACAGAATTATGGGATGGATATCCCCTAAGACACTTGGATCAGAAGATCCCATAGAGTTATGGCCTGGAAAGGTGTATGTGCTGTACGTGGCATTTTGGGGTACTCACCAAGCTTTGTGCTTACTATGTTATGTGTTATGTGTTTCAGGTTTCTCTCAGGATCACGGGACGGCACCGACTCGATTCTACATACCAGAGGAAGAATTATGTTTTGAGGATTCTAGATTATTATTTAATTGAATATGGAGTTTTGTTTTGTAATTTAATCAAAATGAGATTTTTACGAAAAGTGTTTTAAGATTAAGCGATTTTAAATGAAAATTTTAGTTTTGAAAAATTTCGGTCTTACACGCGGGTCAGGATTCAGACTCCAGTTTCAGAGGTTCCAGTGGTTAGAGAGTTTGCAGATGTGTTTTCCAAGGAGTTACCTGGTGTGCCTCCAAAGCGGCAGGTCGAGTTCAGAATCGATCTAGTGCCAGGTGTAGTCCCTATCGCCTGGGATGCAGGAGTTTTCATCTCAGTTACAGGAGCTGCTGGGCAAGCAGTTGTCCATGGGGAGCACCGATCCTCTTCGTCAGGAAGAAGGTTAGTTCGATCAATTACAGGGTGCATCTGGGTTTTCCAAGATCGCTTTGATATCTGGGTATCATCAGGTCAGAGTAAGGGAGGAGGACACGGAGAAGACCACGTTTCAGACTCGTTATGGACATTACGAGTTCGTGGTGATGCCGTTTGGGCTCACCAACGCGCTAGCAGTGTTTATGGACCTGATGAATCGGGTCTTCAAACTGATGCTTGATTGTTCGGTCATTGTGTTCATAGATGATACCTTGGTGTATTCCAAGACCCGAGAGTAGCATGAAGAGCATCTACTGGGTTTATTGGGACTCTTTAGGTGAGAACGGCTCTATGTCAAGTTCTAAAATTGCATGTTTTGGTTACGGGAGGTCCAGTTCCTTGGGCACCTCGTTAACCAGGAGGGGATTTTGGTCGACCCGGCCAAAATCGAGGCGGTTATGCAGTAGGAGGTTCCAAAATCTCCCTCAGACATCAGTAGCTTTTTGGATTAGCAGGGTACTACTGGAGATTCATTTAGGATTTCTCCAAGATTGCAGTGCCCTTCACTCGTCTGATGAGGAAGGGGTGGATTTCCGGTGGGGCCCTGAGCAGTAGAAGGTGTTTGAGACCCTCCGTCAGCGGCTGTGCGAGGCTCTAGTTTTGACTCTTTCGGAGGGAGTTGAGGACTTTATGGTGTTCTGTGATGCAGGGCGGTTCTCATGTAGAGAGGACGAGTTATAACCTACGCATCACGGCAGCTGAAGCCGCATGAGATGGGATACCCTACGCATGATCTGGAGCTGGGAGCGGTGGTGTTCGTCTAAAGATCTTGAGCCATTACCTATATGGGGTCTGTTGTACCATATACATGGATCACAAGACTTTGAGGCATATCATGGATTAGCCAAACCTGAACATGAGGTAGCGCAAATGGTTGTATGTAGTCAAGGACTACGATTGCGAGATCCTTTACCATTTGGGTAAAGAGAATGTGGTGGCGGACAACCTGAGCTGTAAGTCAACTGGGTCTTCTACCCCAGCGATATGTATGAGGATAGTGGTTGATTCTACACTTGTAGATTTTATTAGAGATGCTCAGGTCGAGGGTATGCGACCGGAGAACTGGAAATTGGAAAGGATCAAAGTTGAGAACACCCGGTTTGTGCGGGATAGCCAAGGATTATTGACCAGATGTGGTCGTGTATGGGTTCCGATGTCTGGTGGGGTCTAACAGACAGTCATGGAGGAGGCTTACAAGTCTCATTTCTCTATTCACACCAGGGGCCACCAAGATGTATAGAGACCTGAGTTTGAGCTAGTGGTGGCCATGTATGAAGCAATAAATTTCTTGGTATGTTGAGAGGTGCTTGACTTGTCGGATGGTCAACGTTGAGCATCAGAGGCCGCATGGTATGTTGCAGCCTCTAGAGATTCCTATATGGAAATGGGAACATATCACGATGTACTTCATTACCAAGTTACCAAGGACGGCGAAAGGATTTGATGCTATATGATTTCAGGGGATTCATTCTACCCCTAAACAGCTGTATGAGATGAAGAGGTTGAAGTGAAACCCTCCCCATGTGGTAAAGCAGTTGCAGCATGTGGTTGAGATGAAATGTCAAATTCTTTCTGAGTGGGTGGATCGTTTTCAAGACCCTTTGCAGCATCATTGATAATCTTCTTTAGCTCATCCTCTTTACTATCACCTTCCTTGGATTCTGAAGAGATTGTTTCTCTGGATCATCAAATAAATTCAAAAATTCTTCATATTGATCAGAAAGAGGAATGGTCATGGGATTCTTTGCTGGAACTTCTTTAAATAATTGTCATCAAAAGTGACATAATAGGTCTCTTCTATTTTTCATGAATTTTTATTGAGAACCCGGTATGCGTTCGAAGTCAGAGAGTATCCCAAGAAAATTACTTCATCTGCTTTCACATCAAATTTCTTCCTTTGCTCTTTTGAATTGAAGAGGAAGCACCTGGAACCAAAAACGTGAAAGAACATTACGTTAGGTTTTCTTTTATTCAGAATTTTGTAAGAGGTAATTGAGAATCGTTGTTAAAGAAGTATCAATTTTGAGTAAAACATTTTGTTCCAATCGCTTCTTCCCAGAAAGAAAGTGGCAGGTTCGCAAACGATAGCATGGTCCTAGCAGCTTCACATAGAGAGCGGTTTCGCCTTTCGGCAACCCCGTTCCGTTGAGGAGTGTAAGGATCCGAGAAGTTCTGAGTAGCTCCCTTTTTAGTTAGGAATTCTTCAAACCATGGTTTTTGAACTCCAAACCATTGTCGTTACGAACATTCCGGACAATGCTTTCGCAGTTGAAGCTCAATCGTCTTAATAAAGTCCTTGAGCCTGGAAGTGGCTTCAGATTTTTGCTTGAGAAAATGAACCCACGTAAATCTGGAAAAGTCATCAATAATAACTAAGATATACTTATTACTACCAATGCCCTCGATAACCGATGGACCACACAAATATATGTGTAAAAGATCGAGTGGCTGGATCACTTTGGTGTTTATGATTGTTGAATGACATTTCTTGCTCTGTTTCCAAAGTTCGCAAGCGGCACAGAGATGATTCTTCTCAAACTTCAGCAATGGGAGCCCTCACACATGATCATAAAGTATGAGTTTGTTAATGTCTTTGAAGTTGAGATGTGAGAGCCTTCGGTGCCAAAGCCAACTATCATCCGATAATTCTTTCATGAGAAGGCTAATGGTTGGATTTCCTTTGATGGGGTTTAGATTAAGCGGATACATCTCGCCTTTCACTTAGACTTCAGCAGCACTGTTTTAGATTTCTTCTTGATTATCTCAGATCCCTCATCATCGAATGATACTTTCAATCCAGTGCCTAAACCCAATTGATAAATACTAATTAAGTTGTTTTGCAGGCCTTCTACATAGGAGACCTTACGAATGGAGAATTCTCCATTCGTAATCATTCCGTATCCCTTGATTTCTCCAAGTGAATTATTTCCGTACTTGACACTTCCTCCATCTTTTAACGATCTATATTCCCTTAGCTCTCCCTTTCTCCTTGTCATGTGAAACGAGCAGCCACTATGAATGTACCATTCGGAGTCAAACTGTTCATCATGAATTACCTACAAAATCTAAGAGATTTAGGAATCCAAAGTTGTTTAGGTCCATGTGAGAGTTTCGCAGATACATGAAATGTATTTGCTTCATCAACCAGGTAAGATCTTTTAACCAAGGTTGAATTCTCTCCATTTGTTATTTTTAAAAAAATAATCCTTTTGTCTTTAGAATCGCGTTTAAAAGAAGCTATTCTTTGTTTAGCTTTGATTTGTCGTTTCATAGCTTCTTTCTCAACCTTCTTTTGCTCCTTTTGCAAGTGTGTTTCGGACTGCTGTAAAATAGTGTTAGACTCTGAAACAACCTTTACCTTGCTCTTAACATCTTTCGATGTGTTGGCTGGTTTTGGAATTTCATATTTTGGAGAAAAATTGGATTTTTTTCTTCTCCAAAGGTTTCGTTGGATTAGAAAATGCAGGTTTTTGAAAAACTTTTATTTTTGAAACCTGTGGGACCGAAGACTGAGTACTTGAAAAACTTTTATAATTCGGAATTGAGGAAACATTCGTTGATGGTTTGACAAGTTTTTCTTGATAAATGACGTTGGAGTTTTTAGATCTCCAGAAATACTTTCTTTCTTTTAGATTTTTGTGGTATCTAGCATTTCGTTTACATTTTTTATCAACAAATTTGTCAGAAGACTTATGAACATTAGGCCTAGTTTTCACTTTTCTAATACGGGTTTCAGCCTGTTCAGACAATTTATCAGTTGGAACGACTTTGGTTCCACTCAGACTCCCTTTCTCGTAGGAGGAATTCACCTTGTTCAATGCTTCATCCACATATCTGCCCTTTGTTTTCCAAGAGGTCAACTCCGAAAGACCTTTGGTTTCATCACCATTAGCAATTTGAGCGGGCAAAAAGAATTAGTCACATCTATCAGCATTGTCATCTTCTACAAGGGACGTTAGTTCTATGGTATGATTTTTGTTTAGTCCTAAAGTTGCGAACACTTGGTTCGGAATAGTTTGAGCTTTTGGAATTACTGTAGCTTTTTCCTTTAAAATCTTTGTACTTTTGTTTTCAAAAATGCGAGCATACTAACCAAAATTTTCAGAAATCAGTTTTTTCTTAGACTCACATTCACTTTTGACAAATTTCGAACAATTAACCTCATCCTCTATTGATATCTCACTCATGTCACTATTATCATCAAATTCAGATATATTTTCAACATTAAGTGTATTTTCTGAACTAAATTTAGTGCATAGAGAGTCAAACATCTGTACAGTATCAGATTTAACATGTTCTTTATCTTTTTCACTCAAAATATCCTTCAGTATTTCTTTATGTTCCCTGGACTGTATATAATTTTTGATTTTATCCAGTCCAACTCTTTAAGTAACAGAGATATTGTCAGATGAGACAATGGATTTGTATTGTAGTAGTCCGCATCGATTTCGTCCTCTTTCAATTCGAGAAAGGCAAAAATAATTTTAGGTATTTTCTTCCCTATTTCACAATCTATATGCAACTGAGTAATATTAAAGTCAAGACATTTAGCAATCAAACAAAAAATGTTTCGGTGTTTTAAAACCATATGTTGTCTCTTTGCAAATAAATTATATCATCCATAGAGTTAGATAAATCAAACTCTAACTTCTCAATCCATATGCGCCTCTCTTCACTCTTTGATGTTACCCTACCGAATTGATCGGTTAAGTTAGTATTACTTAAATGGGTTCTTTTTAAACTATCACTTAATGATCATCTTCTCACATTCACTAATCAGCTCAGTGACAGGTTTCGCAGCAAAGCAGTTATCCAAACCATATCCTCGTTGCTTCAAAACATCACTGTTTTTCATGAAGCATTTTCCATCGTAATTTGAAGCTCCAACTTTCGCAACAAAGCACTTTGCATGTGTTGGTGTGCAAACCTCATCATCCTGCGATTCAGTTGACCAGAGTTCAATGCTTCCAAATTCTTCATCATTTTCCAGCACAATCAAAGTAGGTTTAGCATTATCAACAATCTTCTTTTTCTTGATCTCCTCTATCTTTCGAAGATAGTAAGATTCATCTTTTTCTTCTCGTTCATCCTTCTTCTCATTTAGCCTTTTCAACATGCAATCGTTCTCCAAATGATTCTTTTCATGACAGTAATAACACTCATATCTAGAATCTCCCACCAACTTGCCATCTTTCTTCACTTCTTCCTTTTGAGAGTTATTGACACTCTCACCCTCCGTCTTCTCAGAGCTGTAACTTCCTTGCCGGTTATTTTTTTTCCATACAAATTTCTTTTTGGAGAACTTCCTAGGTTTTGACACCATTATAGCATAATCCTCCTTTGAGAGTTCACAATCGAAGAGATCAATCTCCAAACCATCTTCCTCTATAATATGCTTGCTCATTGCAACTAGGGCTAAAGAGCCCATCCTAGAAACAATCTTCGCTTCTTTTAACACTTTGTCCTCGTGAGACCTAAGAATTACCACAAGCTTCTCTAAGTAGTAGTTTTTAAACTACTCATGCGCTTTAACCGTAGACACCACAACTTTCCATTATGGCTTCAAACCATTCATGAACGTGGCCTTTTGTTCAATCAGTTCACATCCAATCTTATTTTTCACCATCCTGCTTAAAAGATGAGTGTACCTGTTCAACATTTGGTCAAGTTTCTCCTCAATCTTCTGGGCAAAGGCTCTGAACTCAGAGATAAGCAACGTCTGAATGAGATGCTCAAGATCAACATCATTGGAGTAGAGCTCGTTTAGCCTGTCCCAAATCTCTTTTGCTGTTTCACATGCACTCAGCAAACGAAAGGTGTTTGGAGGCAAGGCAAATCTTATTATCCTCATCGCTTATACATTACTGATTAACTTCTCTTTTTCGTCCCGTAGGATGTTTGCAGCATCAAGAAGAAGCTTGTTGTAGCTGGCTTGAGTTTTAATAATTTTTCTTGTACTAGTATGAGAAAACGTCTGAATAGTCATGGCATCCCATATCAAGGAGCCATTTTCTTCAACCCTAGAACATAATCCTCGAAGTGTGGTGCCCACATCTCATGTTCATGCGGAAAAAGAATCGGGATTCTTGTTGTAGAACCAATACTGCTTGATAGGTTAAATGAAAGAGTATGAGCATCTTCTGAATGCATGATGTCGATTCAATAAAAACCTGAGAGTAGATCCAATAAAAGCGGAACCCTAATAGCTCTTTAATAGAGGAGATGCGTATAGTTTACACGGTCTCATGATCTGATATCAATTATTAGAATAAATCAAGAGTTGATCATTAGATTTAAGAACAGATGTAACAATCAAACACAAAGAATGAAGATCAAAGTGGTGTTGAATGATTATAATATGTGTTAGAAGAGCTTGATTAGGACCTGCTACTCTAAAAGCACGATAGGATTACAAGTAAATCGATCAAAATAGGGTGTATGCATGCACTATAAATACCCTAACCCTCGCAGAATAAATAAACTGGGTGGATAGGCCCAACTCATTACAAATGGACTATAATAAGTATATTACAAAATTAACACAACACTTTATAGCCCAACAAGATAGTCATGGATTTCGGGCAATCTAGCTTTCTCTAGTCGTTATATCAGCCTATCTGTTAAGGAAAATTCATGAACTTATTATTATTTGTATGAACCATGTATTCGAACCTTAAACTGGAATATAACTGTTATTTTGTTATCGTTATGCATATGATGTATATTCAATTTGCTTATGATCTATGAACTAAGTCACACAGCGCGACATGTTTCGCGATCTCAGCTGTAGGTGCTACAAAAACCCTCACAAATTAACCAAATGTGACATTCGGTTAAAAAGTCAAAGGTCAACATAGTTGACCTTACATGTGGCGTACCAAGGGTCTATGCTTGGTATAGATCACAAATTCCTGAAAAAGAGTTCCCAATTGTCTACATTAGACGTAGCTAGATTTACAATAAACCTACTCGACCTAAACTCAAATCTTATTTTTAAGCTCTTAATCATTAAGACACTTCACCCCAACCTCAGATCTGACCCTAAAAGGCATTCTAATCCATAAAGTCTCTATCTTTATGCCTTTTCATGGCTAAAGAGAGCTCAATATCCCAAAACCCTAACTTCTAACATCATCAAAAATACCATACATGCATGGGTGAAAGGAAAGGACCAATCTTGCTTTTTTATGACACCATGCACTCAAAAAAGTCTGAAAGTATAGCTCAAATGGTTTGGAGTAGTATATAATCACAAAGACCAAGGTTTTGGGACAAAATAAACACAAACTTAAACCTTAACAAGATCTAGCAAACCAAGCCTCAAGGTATGAACTTTATACCTTCTATAGATAAACAATGAGGTGTAGATTCTAGATCCAAGAGCTTGAATGCACCACTACTTCTCCAATGGTCTTCCTTCACCACCAAGAATGCCAAAATTCACTCAAAAGCTTCAAGCTCACACTCAAGGATTAGAGTTTCGATATCAACGCTAAGAGGGATGAAGGTTGGTCATAAGAAGGGCTAAGGGGGAATAGGATGCTTAACTAAAGGACACAACCCTAAAAATGTAGGGTTTCAGGAACAGCATGAGTATGCCCCACGTACCCAGAAAATGTCGTGATCCTTTAATGACTTATGTCAGGCGCACACTTAATGTACGCCCAACATAAGGACCTATTTTACAAAACAATTTCATTTTTACATTGAAAATGAAAATACCTGGAAATGGGTGTTACAATTCTCCCCTACTTTAATCAGACTTCATCCTCGAAGTCAGTCGCCGTCAAAAGAGTAGGGTAATGCTCACGCGTCTGAGCCTCGGGCTCTGAAGTCCACTCAGAGCCTTTCCAATGTTGCTATTAAACTTTGGCCAAGTTCAAAACCTTGTTGTCTTCACTTAGCTATCCTTAATCGCCACCAGCATGTCGATGTATTTCAAGCGATGAACTTGGTCAAAGTTTAAACTATTTCAATGGGTTGTCATTTAAACCTTTTAATGATACCCTTCTATGGGACTACATGATACACTTTTTGTACCAAGTATAAACCCTATATAAATGCAAGGTAACTATATTTTTGTACATCTAAAAATATCCACAAGATCCTAAACTTCTTCAAAGTAAACTCCAACACCAAAGAAATTTTACAAAAATGAATATTTGACGAAAAAAATTGAAATTTTAGTGACTTGGAACTCAAAAACAATTACGGACCAAAAAAAGTGAAAAATAGACTATTCATTGGATTGATACGACATTATCCTTAGATACAAACTACAGCACTAAAGCATACCTCAATGCGTAGACAACATGTCTCGAACGATGCTGATTCATAGTGGTTTTTATTAAGCCTGACCATAAGAATATTCATAATGCCGGACCGCACAGGGCCAAACTAGTTACGGGCCCAAAATTATTTTTATTTATGCAACAAGTAGAAAAGAACCAATATATATATATATATATATATATATATATATATATATATATATATCTGTGTGTCTGTGTTTACTTCTTCTACATTAGCAAGGTATGTTTATATTTGAATTTTGATTTTGTTCAAGTTTTTTATTATTTTATTAGGGCGACCTTGTAATTTTTCATGGATTTTGATTTAATCATATGGGGTTTCGTTCACTTTTATGATTACGATGCGATCATTGTGACAATTCTAAGTTTTTACTCTTCCCAACCCATTTGATGGAATTGTTGGGCTCACTTTTAGATTTATAATGTCATGTAAGGAGTTTAGTGTTAATGTAACGACGTAGTTTTTCAACCAATTTTTTTCATCTTTAGAACACGTAAACTCATATAATATAGTTCATGAAAATCATAAGTGTCTCGATATCAACATAAATTCACAACAAAAGTCAATTCCAAGAACCCTCAACATAATCTCAAATAGGTGTGTACAATCATGCTGGTGCCTTCTCGCGATCCTCGGATGTACCTGAAACACATAACACACTACGCGGAAAGCATAAAGCTTAGTGAGTTCCCCAAAATACCACGCATAAATAATTAGTCACTCGTGGCTATAGCTCTGGAAGAGCCTCTGATGAATGTGTCTTAGTGGGACCTTATAGTCCCACAACTCGTTGGACCCTCTGGTCTGGTCTGGTGGAGAACCCTATGGTCTCATAGTTCGTCGGACCCTCTGGTCCGGTCTAAGTAACACATATATAACATACAACATATATCATACAAACATGCATAATTCAAGAAAGCACATAAGACCCTCTGGTCACACATAGGTATTACTCTAGGTAAAGTATAGTGAGAAGACTCACCTCGAAGTAACCAAGCTAATACACCTCGTACACGAAACACCAAATCAGCTTCCGCCTAGTACATATGTTGATTATCTATAATTGGACCAATTATACTGATAAGCTCCTACCAACCCTTCTCTAACTCTTGGTAAGGGTAAAAGACTACGCTACCCCTCTATGGTCTCCATTACTAATAGTTTGTCCAAACTTCAAAAGTCAATGAAAGTCAACTTGAGTCAACAGTCCAGGTTGACTCAACTCGTTGAGTGCACCGGGAGGACTCGTCGAGTCCCCTCGTTCCCTCAAAGACCTTATCAAACCAACTCTACTCACCGAGTAGATGCGTCTACTCGTCGAGTTGCAGTGTTGGATTAATGTCTAAGTCCATCACTATATTTGGAATGTACTTGACCCGACCCAACATAGTCAATTCGAGTTGCATGGCATCATGCACTAGGATAGGCTAAATGAGAGAAATAAGACACTTATGGTTATTAATACATTATAAGTTCTAATATATTAATACTAAGAATAATAATATTTAATTATCATTGATCAAGAATTAAATTAGAATTAATTATGTGATCAAAAGTAGACTAATTAAATATATGGGTTGATTGTGTAACTCATCCATAACTTATATATTGGGCCAAATCTCCATGGATAATCAAGTTGTGTTAAACCCATAGGATGCTCCATGGAGGTTACATAACCCATGGGTTATGGAAATGAAAGGTCATGACAATTAGGGTTTACATGGTGTAACCCTAATTGAAACACACTATGTAAGCATAATATTATTCACCAAAATCAGTTACTAGTGTGGGTAAAGTAAGGGCCGAGTTCATGAAATGTGGATTTCTCTCTAAGTTATTCCAAGAACATTTGATGTTGTGTGAGACATTTTAGGTGTCACATTTGCGGCACTAGGCATTCAAGACCCATAGAGTCAAACTACACTACAAGAGGTATGTATTCTATCTATATTATTACCCAAGTATCTATGATTGTATGTGTAACGCCCGTGTTTCTAGGCTAGGCATTAATATTGACATAATGGTCTAGGTTAACCTTTGTAACTCATTTAGAAGAAATGAAAAGGAATTATGTGAATTTTATGTGAATTATGTGTTTTATGCTTAATTATTAGGGTTTAATTAATTAAAAATAAAAATAAGCGTCAAAATTAAAGTGTGAGATAAGCCCGATATCTTTAAATAAATTTGTAGTGGTCGAAACAAGGATTTCGGGGATATAAGGAATGCCGAAATCCGAGTTATAACGAAGAAGTTATGACCTGTCGAAGTTTCGCGACAAAACCGGCACGGTGCTGAATGTCGTAAAAAGTGAGTTTTTGATAAACTACGTTTTAGCCTTAGTAATCTAAACAAAAGTCGTAGTATTCGTTAAACCGAGAAGTTCGATAAAAAGAACGCCCAAATCTGACTTCGTATGAGGAAGTTATGATTTTTTGAAGTTTCAGCGTAGCGGTAGACAGCTAAAAACTCGAATTATAGATCGAGCGATTTTTAGCCGACACAACCTAAACGAGAATTGAAGGTCTCGTCATTAGGAGCACAACGGTAAAAAGTTTGACGAAAACAGACGTCGGATGAAGAAGTTATGAATTTTTAACGGATTTCCTGTCCCGGTCTGTTAAAAATAATAATATAAAATTTAAAGTCAAAATTAGCCGACGAAGTCTAAACAGAATTTGTAGATCATAATTTTAGCTACGCGTGCATATAAAGAACGTCAAAAACGGAGCTCGTATGCGAAAGTTATGGATTTTAGAAGTTTTGGCGCGAAAACCGAGAAATTTCGCATAGTCACACTTCGCCACGTCACCCTCGCCTCGCATATGACACGTGTCCTGCTGAGTCACTGAAGCTGCTGAGTCACGAAGCTGCTGTGTCATCCGAGCACATGGCCCTATCCGAAGTGGTCTAGTGAAAATCCGACGCGTGCCTTCTCCCTCGTGTCCGAGCCCTCGCAGAAGCCACGTGCTTCCCTCATCGGATCCGAACTTCGGTCCAATCACAGGCCGCCAGCAGCTCCTTCGCACGCGCAACCCTCATGCGAGCCTCCCCCTCTGCGAGCCTTCTCAGCCGTCGGATCAGAAGACTCCAGACCGTCCGATCAGAAGGTCTTCCCTATAAATAGAAGGCTGCGAGCCTTCCCGGGTAACTTTGGAAATTTGCCATTTTTCACCCCTTTCTTCATATTTTCTTCACCTTAACATCCCGCAAAGCCCCGGTATCGATTGTAAAGCCTGGAATACTCCACGAAGTGCCCGAGAAGCCCGGAAAATTTATCTTTTCGGTTTCGAAGCGCGACCTTTCGTAGAGCCCGGTTTCTTAATAAAACTCCCGGTTTTATTAAAAACGATCGTTTTAGGAAACGAATTGTTGCCCGATTATCATCAAATCAAGTGAGTGTATATTCACTTTCAATTTACACATAGATATGAAGTATTTACCTTAAAATACATGTTACGTGTAAATATGTTAATTGTTTATTTGAGGTGACTGTTGTGTTGATATTCTATACAAGTTTTAAACTGTATATATATTTTTATCTACAAATATATTGGGTAGAACATGGATAGTTAGTTGGTGTGTGATAAAATAAAGTGATGAGAGGTATCAATGTTTAAGATGATCTAGTCATCTAACAGAGTATAGACAACGGCCACAGACTATTTTAGATAGTCCAGTTGAACGTTAGTAGACTCGTAATCGGTACATATGTTTGAACTATATGTTCATAAAGTGTTCTTGAGCTATATGTTCCTTAGGTGTTTTTGAACTATGTGTTCATCCGTTAATTCTTCTTTTTGACACTATTACGTGTCGGGGTACGGGAGCGTACGTGAGTACTTTATTAGTATTTTCCCTATGCTTTTATTTTGAAGAGATTTGGAGTCTTTGTTTCTTTTGTGAAGTGATCGGACGAGCTTCATGAGTCAGTGTTTTCCTTTCCGATGCCGGATAGGGCTGAGTCTGGGGGTTCAGACCACAACCTAGGCATTAGTTAGTGTTTTCATTTCCGATGCCGGATAGGGTGAGTT
This sequence comes from Lactuca serriola, assembly GCF_051521515.1. Taxonomy (NCBI): domain Eukaryota; kingdom Viridiplantae; phylum Streptophyta; class Magnoliopsida; order Asterales; family Asteraceae; genus Lactuca; species Lactuca serriola. The sequence goes on from NC_136411.1 coordinate 357,415,702, forward strand.
TGGGGGTTATATACCTCACGATATTCAGACCACAACCTAGGCATTATTTAGTGTTTCCATTGCCGGATAGGGTGCGTCTGGGGGTTATATACCTCACGATATTCAGACCACAGCCTAGGCAAAGTTTGATGCTGGATAGGGTGCGTCTAGGGGTTATATACCTCACGATATTCAGACCACAGCCTAGGCATTGATAACTACCCCTGACTTAATTGTCTTGTGGTTCTTTCTTTTACGAACAAAGGTTCGTAGTTAAACTTAGTCCATTCATTCAATATATTTATCGATCCTTGTTTACTGCTAGAGGATTTCTGAAGCAGTTTAGTTAGTTAGTTGTTCATATCGATTCTTTAGGTTAGATCTAGTAAGATCACTGTATAAAGTTAGTATGTGGGGATCGATGTTGTTAGTTCCTGTTGAGTAAATCTTGGTGACGATGTGACGTCGTGCCGATTAGATAAATCTTGGTGACAATGTGACTTCGTGCCTATTTCACATAAATTGTTGAAGGAAAACAATGTTGTCACCTCGGTGTTTGTTTTATTTGACATAAATTGCTGAGAAAGCAATGTTGTCACCCCTAATGAAAATCCTTAGGCTAGGTTCCTTGTGATAGTTGTTTTAGGGACGTAACGTAAGGATAATGGGAATGGGTAATTGGGGTAATTTGGTTGACTGATTGATGTTTAAACATAATAAATTTATGTATTGTGGGTTGAAAACCCTATATGCTCACCAGGCTTCCAAGCCTGACCCACTCAGCTTTTTATGATTACAGGTAGTGGACCTCGAGCATAGTCGGATGATGATGATGAGGGATTTTGGATTATAGGCCATTAGTTATAAATAACTGTTGTAAGGCTTATAATGTCTTGTTTATGCTTTTGATCTGTATCAGAACATGACATCCCGAGGTTTTGTTATGAAATAAAAATATATATTTCTTAAAGCAAGGTTTTGATAAATTTTTATCATGTTTGACTTTGGGAACAAATTCCGCAACACTTTTAATGAAATACTCTGATTTTATTTTAAAAAGCATAAACGAAATCGGTCTTTTCTGGCCGTGAAATTGGGGATGTCACAGTTGGTATGAGAGCATTAGTTTATGCGAACTAAGAAATTGTAGAATATCTAGACTTAAACTTAGAATGCTAAGTGATGATTGTGAGATGAGTGTCTACCATATTTTAGACACGAGCACTAGTTTATTTTAGGGAAGATGCCTAAAATGCCCTTATGTGCTAAATGCTATGTGTTTTCCATGTGTGCCATTATTTGTACGGATCTATGGTCTGTTGCCGACCGGATCTGGAAACCTTATGTGTGTAGGATTCTAAACGTATGACTACGATATTGGAACTAACATATAAACGTTTCGAAGACTTAACATCTAACAAAAATGAGGATCTAAATTCACCTACGATTGGTGTATAGATCGAAATGCCGAGTACTCAAAGTGGGTTCGAAAGTGATAATCCAGAGCCTGAGCCAATCACGATGACTGGAGTGCAGGCAATGGTACGTACGATGTTAGGTGAACAGATGAAAGAAGTCCTAGTAGAGTCTAGGAAAATTTTATGATTAATTGGACACATTTTCATGTGTTAAATTGTTTTGTGATTTTAGGACTTGGGGACTGCAAGACAGTACTTGGGACGAGTATGAGTAGGTGTGAATAGTAGTAGAGATCTATACTACTGGAAGCACAGGACTCGCACTTGGATCAGGGAAAGTCACAAGGTTACCAAGAAGCTATTATTTGATTTCGTCTTGTTCTAATCTGTTGTTACCATCGTTTCGGTAATGACTAAGAAGATGATTGTTATTCCGACCCTAGTGGTCATATCGAATTGAGTCCGACTACGATGAGTTGGTTATGTGGTTCAGAGAACCAAGTTCGATGTAGCAGTTGACTTAAGCCGAATTGAAGTAAAGGCTGATCAAAGCGATCAATAGAAGTATCATGTTCGTTGTTAAAGAATTTGGGTTAAGTTGTATTCTGACCCAAAGGGATGAAGTGATAGCGTATGCACTGAGGCAACGAAGCTGGCTAGAGTTACTCAAGGACTACGACTGTGAGGTACTTTACCACCCTGGTAAAGCAAATGTTGTTGCTGATATTCTCAGTCGGAAGGTAAACCTTGAAAAGAAAAGGCCAAGAGCGTTGAGAATTGAAGTTGTCTCGACAATTGTGGAAAGTATAAAGAATGCTCAAGAGGAAGCTTTGGAGAAAAATGACCGAAAGGAAGAATGTTTGGGCAAAACGTTAGTGTTCGGTACAAACAACCAAGGGTTGAAGGTATTCCAAGATAGGATTTGGGTACCTAAGACGGGAGGAGTAAGAGATCTTCTGACGGAAGAAGCTCACAAGACCATGTACTCGATTCATCCCGGCAGTACAAAAATGTATAGGGATCCAAAAACCTATTACTAGTGGCCCACGATGAAGCTCGATGTTGCTAGGTATGTGGCCGAGTGTGTAACTTGTGCTAGGGTTAACGCACAACATCAGAAACCGTATGGGAGTTTAGAACCTTTACCCGTACCCATGGGTAAATAGGAAGACGTCACCATGGATTTTGTGACTAAACTGCCTAGAACAAGGAACGGTCACGACATGATTTGGGTAGTCGTTGATCGCTTCACTAAGAGTGCGCATTTCATAGCGGCCAAAGAGAAATGGTCTATGGATAAACTTGCGAATTCTTACGTGAAGGAAATTATGAGGCTTCACGGTGTTCCGTTAACGATTGTGTCCGATCGTGATAGCCGTTTTACCTCAAGGTTTTGGAGGAGTCTACAAGAGGAATTGGGTACCAAGTTGTGTTTGAATACAGCTTACCATCTGCAAACCGATGGTCAGAGCGAATGGACGATTCAAACGTTGGAGGATATGCTGAGAGCATGTACCCTAGAATTTCAAGGTAACTGGGATGAACACTTACCTTTAGTAGAATTCACCTATAATAATAGTTTCCACTCAAGTGTCAAGATGGTACCTTATCACACTTTGCATGGGAAAAAGTGTCGGATGCCATCATGTTGGCTGGAAGCTGAGGAAAAGCAATTTGTGGGACTTGAAATAGTCCATTAGATTGCTGAAAAGTTGTAAGTGATAAAAAAAATGTTAGCTCCTCAAAAGAGCTATGCTGACAAGAAAATACAACCGATATCATTCAAAGTTGGAGAGTCGGTTTCACTTAAAGTCTAGTCGTGGAAGGGACTTATAAGATTTGGTAGAAGGGGAAAGTTGAGTCCAAGGTTTATTGGACCATTTAAAGTTCTTCAGAGAATCCGGAATCAAGCTTACAAGATAGAATTACCGGAAGAACTAGAGAGTATTCATAACACCTTTCATGTGTGTTATTTGAAAAAGTTCACGGGAGGTGTGCCCGACATAATTCCCATTTCTAAATTAAGGTTGGACGAGAATAAGAGGTTAATTGGAGAACCTAACGCAATCGTTAACCGTAAGACTAAGAAGTTGTAACGTAAGATAGTCGATTTAGTGCCTGTACGTTGGAAACTTATAAATGGGCCAAATCCCACCTGGGAAACGGAGAGTGACATAGTGAGTCACTACCCGTAGTTGTTTGTCATTGTGTGATTCCGGGGACGGAATCATCCTAAGGGGGAGAGAGTTGTAATGCCCGTGTTTCTAGGCTAGGCATTAATATTGACATAATGGTATAGGTTAACCTTTGTAACTCATTTAGAAGAAATGAAAAGGAATTATGTGAATTTTATGTGAATTATGTGTTTTATGCTTAATTATTAGGGTTTAATTAATTAAAAATAAAAATAAGCGTCAAAATTAAAGTGTGAGATAAGCCCGATATCTTTAAATAAAGTTGTAGTGGTCGAAACAAGGATTTCGGGGATATAAGGAATGCCGAAATCCGAGTTATAACGAAGAAGTTATGACCTGTCGAAGTTTCGCGACAAAACCGGCACGGTGCTGAATGTCGTAAAAAGTGAGTTTTTGATAAACTACTTTTTATCCTTAGTAATCTAAACGTAAGTCGTAGTATTCGTTAAAACGAGAAGTTCGATAAAAAGAACGCCCAAATCTGACTTCGTATGAGGAAGTTATGATTTTTCGAAGTTTCAGCGTAGCGGTAGACAGCTAAAAACTCGAATTTTAGATCGAGCGATTTTTAGCCGACACAACCTAAACGAGAATTGAAGGTCTCGTCATTAGGAGCACAACGGTAAAAAGTCTGACGAAAACGGACGTCAGATGAAGAAGTTATGAATTTTTAACGGATTTCCTGTCTCGGTCTGTTAAAAATAATAATATAAAATTTAAAGTCAAAATTAGCCGACGAAGTCTAAACAGAATTTGTAGATCGTAATTTTAGCTACGCGTGCATATAAAGAACGTCAAAAACGGAGCTCGTATGCGAAAGTTATGGATTTTAGAAGTTTTGGCGCGAAAACCGAGAAATTTCGCATAGTCACACTTTGCCACGTCACCCTCGCCTCGCATATGACACGTGTCCTGCTAAGTCACTGAATCTGCTGAGTCATCCGAGCACATGGCCCTATCCGAAGTAGTCCAGTGAAAATCCGACGCGTGCCTTCTCCCTCGTGTCCGAGCCCTCGCAGAAGCCACGTGCTTCCCTTATCGGATCCGAACTTCGGTCCAATCACAGGCCGCCAGCAGCTCCTTCGCACGCGCAACCCTCATGCGAGCCTCCCCCTCTGCGAGCCTTCTCAGCCGTCGGATCAGAAGACTCCTGACCGTCCGATCAGAAGGTCTTCCCTATAAATAGAAGGCTGCGAGCCTTCCCGGGTAACTTTGGAAATTTGCCATTTTTCACCCCTTTCTTCATATTTTCTTCACCTTAACATCCCGCAAAGCCCCGGTATCGATTGTAAAGCCCGGAATACTCCACGAAGTGCCCGAGAAGCCCGGAAAATTTATCTTTTCGGTTTCGAAGCCCGACCTTTCGCAGAGCCCGGTTTCTTAATAAAACTCCCGGTTTTATTAAAAACGATCGTTTTAGGAAACGAATTGCTGCCCGATTATCATCAAATCAAGTGAGTGTATATTCACTTTCAATTTACACATAAATATGAAGTATTTACCTTAAAATACATGTTACGTGTAAATATGTTAATTGTTTATTTGAGGTGACTGTTGTGTTGATATTCTATACAAGTTTTAAACTATATATATATTTTTATCTACAAATATGTTGGGTAGAACATGGGTAGTTAGTTGGTGTGTGATAAAATAAAGTGATGAGAGGTATCGATGTTTAACATGATCTAGTCATCTAACAGAGTATAGACAACGGCCACAGACTATTTTAGATAGTCCAGTTGAACATTAGTAGACTCGTAATCGGTACATATGTTTGAACTATATGTTCATAAAGTGTTCTTGAGCTATATGTTCCTTAGGTGTTTTTGAACTATGTGTTCATCCGTTAATTCTTCTTTTTGACACTATTACGTGTCGGGGTACGCGAGCGTACGGGAGTACTTTATTAGTATTTTCCCTATGCTTTTATTTTGAAGAGATTTGGAGTCTTTGTTTCTTTTGTGAAGTGATCGGACGAGCTTCATGAGTCAGTGTTTTCCTTTCCGATGCCGGATAGGGATGAGTCTGGGGGTTCAGACCACAGCCTAGGCATTAGTTAGTGTTTTCATTTCCGATGTCGGATAGGGGTGAGTCTGGGGGTTATATACCTCACGATATTCAGACCACAACCTAGGCATTAGTTAGTGTTTCCATTGCCGGATAGGGTGCGTCTGGGGGTTATATACCTCACGATATTCAGACCACAGCCTAGGCAAAGTTCGATGCTGGATAGGGTGCGTCTAGGGGTTATATACCTCACGATATTCAGACCACAGCCTAGGCATTGATAACTACCCCTGACTTAATTGTCTTGTGGTTCTTTCTTTTACGAACAAAGGTTCGTAGTTAAACTTAGTCCATTCATTCAATATATTTATCGATCCTTGTTTACTGCTAGAGGATTTCTGAAGCAGTTTAGTTAGTTAGTTGTTCATATCGATTCTTTAGGTTAGATCTAGTAAGATCAATGTATAAAGTTAGTATGTGGGGATCGATGTTGTTAGTTCCTGTTGAGTAAATCTTGGTGACGATGTGACGTCGTGCCAATTAGATAAATCTTGGTGACAATGTGACTTCGTGCCTATTTGACATAAATTGTTGAAGGAAAACAATGTTGTCACCCCGGTGTTTGTTTTATTTGACATAAATTGTTGAGAAAGCAATGTTGTCACCCCTAATGAAAATCCTTAGGCTAGGTTCCTTGTGATAGTTGTTTTAGGGACGTAACGTAAGGATAATGGGAATGGGTAATTAGGGTAATTTGGTTGACTGATTGATGTTTAAACATAATAAATTTATGTATTGTGGGTTGAAAACCCTATATGCTCACCAGGCTTCCAAGCCTGACCCACTCAGCTTTTTATGATTACAGGTAGTGGACCTCGAGCATAGTCGGATGATGATGATGAGGGATTTTGGATTATAGGCCATTAGTTATAAATAACTGTTGTAAGGCTTATAATTTCTTGTTTATGCTTTTGATCTGTATCAGAACATGACATCCCGAGGTTTTGTTATGAAATAAAAATATATATTTCTTAAAGCAAGGTTTTGATAAATTTTTATCATGTTTGACTTTGGGAACAAATTCCGCAACACTTTTAATGAAATACTCTGATTTTATTTTAAAAAGCATAAACGAAATCGGTCTTTTCTGGCCGTGAAATTGGGGATGTCATAGTTGGTATCAGAGCATTAGTTTAAGCGAACTAAGAAATTGTAGAATATCTAGACTTAAACTTAGAATGCTAAGTGATGATTGTGAGATGAGTGTCTACCATATTTTAGACACGAGCACTAGTTTATTTTAGGGAAGATGCCTAAAATGCCCTTATGTGCTAAATGCTATGTGTTTGCCATGTGTGCCATTATTTGTACGGATCTATGGTCTGTTGCCGACCGGATCTGGAAACCTTATGTGTGTAGGATTCTAAACGTATGACTACGATATTGGAACTAACATATAAACGTTTCGAAGACTTAACATCTAACAAAAATGAGGATCTAAATTCACCTACGATTGGTGTATAGATCGAAATGCCGAGTACTCAAAGTGGGTTCGAAAGTGATAATCCAGAGCCTGAGCCAATCACGATGACTGGAGTGCAGGCAATGGTATGTACGATGTTAGGTGAACAGATGAAAGAAGTCCTAGTAGAGTCTAGGAAAATTTTATGATTAATTGGACACATTTTCATGTGTTAAATTGTTTTGTGAGTTTAGGACTTGGGGACTGCAAGACAGTACTTGGGACGAGTATGAGTAGGTGTGAATAGTAGTAGAGATCTATACTACTGGAAGCACATGACTCGCACTTGGATCAGGGAAAGTCACAAGGTTACCAAGAAGCTATTATTTGATTCCGTCTTGTTCTAATCTGTTGTTACCATCGTTTCGGTAATGACTAAGAAGATGATTGTTATTTCGACCCTAGTGGTCATATCGAATTGAGTCCGACTACGATGAGTTGGTTATGTGGTTCAGAGAACCAAGTTCGATGTAGCAGTTGACTTAAGCCGAATTGAAGTAAAGGCTGATCAAAGCGATCAATAGAAGTATCACGTTCGTTGTTAAAGAATTTGGGTTAAGTTTTATTCTGACCCAAAGGGATGAAGTGATAGCGTATGCACTGAGGCAACGAAGCTGGCTAGAGTTACTCAAGGACTACGACTGTGAGGTACTTTACCACCCTGGTAAAGCAAATATTGTTGCTGATATTCTCAGTCGGAAGGTAAACCTTGAAAAGAAAAGGCCAAGAGCGTTGAGAATTGAAGTTGTCTCGACAATTGTGGAAAGTATAAAGAAAGCTCAAGAGGAAGCTTTGGAGAAAAATGACCGAAAGGAAGAATGTTTGGGCAAAACGTTAGTGTTCGGTACAAACAACCAAGGGTTGAAGGTATTCCAAGATAGGATTTGGGTACCTAAGACGGGAGGAGTAAGAGATCTTCTGACGGAAGAAGCTCACAAGACCATGTACTCGATTCATCCCGGCAGTACAAAAATGTATAGGGATCCAAAAACCTATTACTAGTGGCCCACGATGAAGCTCGATGTTGCTAGGTATGTGGCCGAGTGTGTAACTTGTGCTAGGGTTAACGCACAACATCAGAAACCGTATGGGAGTTTAGAACCTTTACCCGTACCCATGGGTAAATAGGAAGACGTCACCATGGATTTTGTGACTAAACTGCCTAGAACAAGGAACGGTCACGACATGATTTGGGTAGTCGTTGATCGCTTCACTAAGAGTGCGCATTTCATAGCGGCCAAAGAGAAATGGTCTATGGATAAACTTGCGAATTCTTACGTGAAGGAAATTATGAGGCTTCACGGTGTTCCGTTAACGATTGTGTCCGATCGTGATAGCCGTTTTACCTCAAGGTTTTGGAGGAGTCTACAAGAGGAATTGGGTACCAAGTTGTGTTTGAATACAGCTTACCATCTGCAAACCGATGGTCAGAGCGAATGGACGATTCAAACGTTGGAGGATATGCTGAGAGCATGTACCCTAGAATTTCAAGGTAACTGGGATGAACACTTACCTTTAGTAGAATTCACCTATAATAATAGTTTCCACTCAAGTGTCAAGATGGTACCTTATCACACTTTGCATGGGAAAAAGTGTCGGATGCCATCATGTTGGCTGGAAGCTGAGGAAAAGCAATTTGTGGGACTTGAAATAGTCCATTAGATTGCTGAAAAGTTGTAAGTGATAAAAAAAATGTTAGCTCCTCAAAAGAGCTATGCTGACAAGAAAATACAACCGATATCATTCAAAGTTGGAGAGTCGGTTTCACTTAAAGTCTCGTCGTGGAAGGGACTTATAAGATTTGGTAGAAGGGGAAAGTTGAGTCCAAGGTTTATTGGACCATTTAAAGTTCTTCAGAGAATCCGGAATCAAGCTTACAAGATAGAATTACCGGAAGAACTAGAGAGTATTCATAACACCTTTCATGTGTGTTATTTGAAAAAGTTCACGGGAGGTGTGCCCGACATAATTCCCATTTCTAAATTAAGGTTGGACGAGAATAAGAGGTTAATTGGAGAACCTAACGCAATCGTTAACCGTAAGACTAAGAAGTTGTAACGTAAGATAGTCGATTTAGTGCCTGTACGTTGGAAACTTATAAATGGGCCAAATCCCACCTGGGAAACGGAGAGTGACATAGTGAGTCACTACCCGTAGTTGTTTGTCATTGTGTGATTCCGGGGACGGAATCATCCTAAGGGGGAGAGAGTTATAACGCCCGTGTTTCTAGGCTAGGCATTAATATTGACATAATGGTCTAGGTTAACCTTTGTAACTCATTTAGAAGAAATGAAAAGGAATTATGTGAATTTTATGTGAATTATGTGTTTTATGCTTAATTATTAGGGTTTAATTAATTAAAAATAAAAATAAGCGTCAAAATTAAAGTGTGAGATAAGCCCGATATCTTTAAATAAATTTGTAGTGGTCGAAACAAGGATTTCGGGGATATAAGGAATGCCGAAATCCGAGTTATAACGAAGAAGTTATGACCTGTCGAAGTTTCGCGACAAAACTGGCACGGTGCTGAATGTCGTAAAAAGTGAGTTTTTGATAAACTACTTTTTAGCCTTAGTAATCTAAACGTAAGTCGTAGTATTCGTTAAAACGAGAAGTTCGATAAAAAGAACGCCCAAATCTGACTTCGTATGAGGAAGTTATGATTTTTCGAAGTTTCAGCGTAGCGGTAGACAGCTAAAAACTCGAATTTTAGATCGAGCGATTTTTAGCCGACACAACCTAAACGAGAATTGTAGGTCTTGTCATTAGGAGCACAACGGTAAAAAGTCTGACGATAACGGACATCGGATGTAGAAGTTATGAATTTTTAACGGATTTCCTGTCCCGGTCTGTTAAAAATAATAATATAAAATTTAAAGTCAAAATTAGCCGACGAAGTCTAAACAGAATTTGTAGATCGTAATTTTAGCTACGCGTGCATATAAAGAACGTCAAAAACGGAGCTCGTATGCGAAAGTTATGGATTTTAGAAATTTTGGCGCGGAAACCGAGAAATTTCGCATAGTCACACTTTGCCACGTCACCCTCGCCTCGCATATGACACGTGTCCTGCTGAGTCACTGAAGCTGCTGAGTCATGAAGTTGCTGAGTCATGCGAGCACATGGCTCTATCCGAAGTGGTCCAATGAAAATCCGACGCGTACCTTCTCCCTCGTGTCCGAGCCCTCACAGAAGCCACGTACTTCCCTCATCGGATCCGAACTTCGGTCCAATCACAGGCCGCCAGCAGCTCCTTCGCACACGCAACCCTCATGCGAGCCTCCCCCTCTGCGAGCCTTCTCAGCCGTCGGATCAGAAGACTCCTGACCGTCCGATCAGAAGGTCTTCCCTATAAGAAGGCTGCGAGCCTTCCCGGGTAACTTTGGAAATTTGCCATTTTTCACCCCTTTCTTCATATTTTCTTCACCTTAACATCCCGCAAAGCCCCGGTATCGATTGTAAAGCCCGGAATACTCCACGAAGTGCCCGAGAAGCCCGGAAAATTTATCTTTTCGGTTTCGAAGCCCGACCTTTCGCAGAGCCCGGTTTCTTAATAAAACTCCCAGTTTTATTAAAAACGATCGTTTTAGGAAACGAATTGCTGCCCGATTATCATCAAATCAAGTGAGTGTATATTCACTTTCAATTTACACATAGATATGAAGTATTTACCTTAAAATACATGTTACGTGTAAATATGTTAATTGTTTATTTGAGGTGACTGTTGTGTTGATATTCTATACAAGTTTTAAACTGTATATATATTTTTATCTACAAATATGTTGGGTAGAACATGGGTAGTTAGTTGATGTGTGATAAAATAAAGTGATGAGAGGTATCGATGTTTAAGATGATCTAGTCATCTAACAGAGTATAGACAACGGCCACAGACTATTTTAGATAGTCCAGTTGAACGTTAGTAGACTCGTAATCGGTACATATGTTTGAACTATATGTTCATAAAGTGTTCTTGAGCTATATGTTCCTTAGGTGTTTTTGAACTATGTGTTCATCCGTTAATTCTTCTTTTTGACACTATTACGTGTCGGGGTACGGGAGCGTACGGGAGTACTTTATTAGTATTTTCCCTATGATTTTATTTTGAAGAGATTTGGAGTCTTTGTTTCTTTTGTGAAGTGATCGGACGAGCTTCATGAGTCAGTGTTTTCCTTTCCGATGCCGGATAGGGCTGAGTCTGGGGGTTCAGACCACAACCTAAGCATTAGTTAGTGTTTTCATTTCCGATGCCGGATAGGGGTGAGTTTGGGGGTTATATACCTCACGATATTCAGACCACAACCTAGGCATTATTTAGTGTTTCCATTGCCGGATAGGGTGTGTCTGGGGGTTATATACCTCACGATATTCAGACCACAGCCTAGGCAAAGTTTGATGCTGGATAGGGTGCGTCTAGGGGTTATATACCTCACGATATTCAGACCACAGCCTAGGCATTGATAACTACCCCTGACTTAATTGTCTTGTGGTTCTTTCTTTTACGAACAAAGGTTCGTAGTTAAACTTAGTCCATTCATTCAATATATTTATCGATCCTTGTTTACTGCTAGAGGATTTCTGAAGCAGTTTAGTTAGTTAGTTGTTCATATCGATTCTTTAGGTTAGATCTAGTAAGATCACTGTATAAAGTTAGTATGTGGGGATCGATGTTGTTAGTTCCTGTTGAGTAAATCTTGGTGACGATGTGACGTCGTGCCGATTAGATAAATCTTGGTGACAATGTGACTTCGTGCCTATTTCACATAAATTGTTGAAGGAAAACAATGTTGTCACCTCGGTGTTTGTTTTATTTGACATAAATTGCTGAGAAAGCAATGTTGTCACCCCTAATGAAAATCCTTAGGCTAGGTTCCTTGTGATAGTTGTTTTAGGGACGTAACGTAAGGATAATGGGAATGGGTAATTGGGGTAATTTGGTTGACTGATTGATGTTTAAACATAATAAATTTATGTATTGTGGGTTGAAAACCCTATATGCTCACCAGGCTTCCAAGCCTGACCCACTCAGCTTTTTATGATTACAGGTAGTGGACCTCGAGCATAGTCGGATGATGATGATGAGGGATTTTGGATTATAGGCCATTAGTTATAAATAACTGTTGTATGGCTTATAATGTCTTGTTTATGCTTTTGATCTGTATCAGAACATGACATCCCGAGGTTTTGTTATGAAATAAAAATATATATTTCTTAAAGCAAGGTTTTGATAAATTTTTATCATGTTTGACTTTGGGAACAAATTCCGCAACACTTTTAATGAAATACTTTGATTTTATTTTAAAAAGCATAAACGAAATCGGTCTTTTCTGGCCGTGAAATTGGGGATGTCACAGTATGCTAGATAGGGTAATGCCTTGGAATATTAGTATTTGCATTTATATTACAGAAAACATAGATAAAAGTTATTTAGGGTTGCATGTACACCATAGGAGTGTTAGAATGCTCAGAACCCAACAGTGGTATCAGAGCCTAGGCTAATTTTCATGTATACTTGATGCAATTGCTGAAAATCGAAGTTTTTGTGCTATCTGGGCAGTAGAATCGCCGAGTTCCCTCATGGACTCGACGAGTCCAAGGCAAAACTCATCCAACTCGGTGAGTTGGTTCATGCACTCGACGAGTTGGTTCCCTTGACAGCTTATCTTCGAGTTTTGGTGCTGGAATTGGTCTAGAATCATTATCTTAAACTATTTTGGACTTATAAAAACTATTTTTTGATGTGATAATGATTATGGTAAACCAATTTCAGAGTTGTTATCAAAATTTCATGTTTTATATGGTTAATTTTATGATTCTTGAAATTGTTGATATGCATGTTCATGAACTTATGAGTTTTGATGATCATATGTATCATTTGTAACCTTCTTGGTAGTTTAATTCTTGATCATTATGTGTTTTAATGGAGTCCATAACTTGTCCTCAAGTTATGGAAAACCAAAAGTCACAAGTTATTAAATCCATTAAAAGAACACAATGGTTACATAAAATGAAAAGTCACTCATTTTAATAAGCCATTAAATCATAAGTTATGAGAAAAGAAAAACTTTCATAAGTTATGAATTATGAAGAGTCACTTTCTTAATTAGTTTAAAGTCTTCCATAATTTGTTTTCAAGTGATGGAACTTGAAGAGTTTTTTAATTAAAACTACTTTAAACACATAAGTTATGGAATTGAAAAGTTTTGAAAGTTACAAAACTTGCCCTCAAGTTTTGGAATTTGAAAAGTTTTCTTTTATGAATACTTTAATTCCAAATTAAGCCCTTAGAATTTTAAAAAATTAAAATTCAACCCTTATACTATTATAATATTATAAGTAAATAATATATATATATATATATATATATATATATATATATATATGTATGTATGTATAAGAGCAAGTCGTCTTACCATTAGTAGGCCTCATTCACGAAGTCGGTCTATAAGGTGGGTATAAGGTTGTTGCCTATAAAATGGCAACTTAATGGGTGTCCACTTTCACCCACCGCGTCCTTGATCGATGGAGGGTCGTTATCCGAAAAAGGTAGGACATGAACTATAATTCTCTCTACATTAAAAGTATTAATGATAAATACTATGTAACTAAACACTTATAAATTCCCAATCTTAGTTACTTAGGAAAATGTGAATAAGGTGCTAATCCATGATATTACACTTTGTAGTTTGTTTAAGCCGTTAGTGGAGCGTGTGTGGTTAACCGACACACTAACCTGGACTAAACAAGGTAGGCAAAGGGTAACTTAATATTTATCATAGTATCATTGGAGCGTGTGTGGTTAACCGGCACATCGATTGAGGGGTAATATTAAGGGTACCAAGTATATTTGCATGGTTACTTCACACCTTGTTTTGTAATCCTTGGCATCCCAGTCACAAAACCTGAAGGGCATACTCGAGATTGAAACATGCCATTGAAAAGTTCAATGACTCTCAAAAGATCTAGGAGTTTCAATTAAGACTAGTTTCTTGTTCACATGTATATGTGACTCAAGTAAAGGACTAAGGGATCAAGTACACATTCTTAAGGTTTAGTATAAGGGTTGAATTTTAATTTTTTAAAATTCTAAGGGCTTAATTTGGAATTAAAGTATTCATAAAAGAAAACTTTTCAAATTCCAAAACTTGAGGGCAAGTTTTGTAACTTTCAAAACTTTTCATCATGATTTACTAAGGTTTTGTAAATATGATTACACTTACAAGCTTAAGTATAACTCTGAGACATTGGAAAAATTCCAAATGTATGGCAGAGTGAATAATTAGAATCAAATTAGGCAGAAGGATAAAAGGTTCTCAAATCTGAAAAGATGGGAGACTACTTTAGTATCATGATTTATGATCATCTTAATGACTTTGAGACCTTATCACAATTCATCCTCTAAGTGCCTTCTGATAGCTAAGAAGAGGAGTTATGAATTGTTGAAGTGGTTAAATCAAGAAGAGGATTCATACTTGGTTCCAAAAGGAAATCTTAGAGTTATACTCTAAGATTGTGACTTGAGTGGCATGTCTTAAAGAAGTTTTAAAACACTTGTAAGAGTAAAAGTTTTCTACTCTTGTACATTTGAAGTTGGTAAGCTATGATGTTTTGGATAAAACAAAGACCAACTAAGGCCAATTGTGTTAAGTGTTTGTCTTGATTAGAATCCAAACTATCTCTTGAATATTTGACAAGGAAGTCTTATAGGTCATGAAGACAGTGGGAGTCAAAACGATCCTAAAATGGTTTCAAGAACTAATAAAGAATAAAACCTGTATTTCATCACTAGCACACAACTAGAGGTTTATAACCTATCTTGTTGACATTTCTGTGCACATTCCAGTTAATTTGGCTATACATTTGTGTTCTACATGTTCTCAATTGTTTGCATAACTACTTGGAAGCACTAGCAGACCCTTGTACTGCAAGGTGGCAAGAAGTTTAGATTGCACAAGTTCAATCCATATGAGTTTGGATTTGTCACTAACCTTGTCTTGTGATTATGGTTTTGACAAATTCATGTGGATAAGAACAAATACACCATAAAATCTAAGGGTCATTAGTTTTCTCTCCGATTCATGAAAATGATGGTGAGGAACTCTTCCACCAAGTAGATTTTCAGTAGATAGTAATCTTTGCATTCTCAAAGTCGTTAGTAGAGCACACTAACATGGACTTATGAGAAATAGAAAAGGTCTAACCAATTGAGACTATGATTACGACATCCCTTTTCATAGTTCTTAAATTGTTTGGACACACCAGTGAGCTATTTACAATAAGGTGTATGATTTTGATAAAGTCTGATCAAATCAATCTAGTATCAAAAATTTGAACTTTGGTAAGAAAGCCAATAAAGTATTGATTTCTAGAAGTCCACTAATTTCTGAATAAATGTCAAAGCTAGTGGGAGCATAAGTATTATGCTGATAATCATAATGTTAGTCGGAGCATGATAATTATGATAAATATTGCAAGTTAGCAATGTTAATTATAGAAAACAAAAGTTCAACTCGTGAGGTTGCAAAGGTTGAAAAATTTGTTTTGCTATAATTAAGGGAGAGGAAACTATAGTTCATTTCAATTCTAAAAGGCTTAGATTGAGATTTTAATCATTTTAGTCAAGAATATATATATGAATTTCATGTTGGATTGGTTCAACTTAAGGAAATTCTATATATTGCATTCTCAAAATTCGATTATGATTACGGTATCCCTCTTGATAGTTAAATTTAGAAAACATGGCAAACACAAATTATTGTAGCAAAAGACTGGTCTAGAATCACGTCTTTATGTGAGACATCATGAATCGTGTCCCGTTTGCTTTGGGTACGAGATCGATTGCATGTGCTATAATATTTATCCATTCAAAATTTTCCAAATGCCTTCGGGCATCAAGGGGAAAAAGGTCTAGAATTGGATATGACTAAAGTGATTAAGCAATTGTCGAGGACAATCTAAGGTTTTACCAATGATTAGTTGCTCAAGGGCAGTTAAAAGTATAATGTTAATATTGGAAGGACCATATTGACATATTCTGGAAAAGAGACAACTCTTGTTCAGAAGTGATACTCAAAATGGGAATATGGAAATGATTCCATAGGTAGAAGTGATTCAATTTATGTAAGATTAGAAAAACTTAATGCAAGAAGGATGTTTCCAATGGAATTCATCTCCATTGAAATAACCTGTAATGACTGTTGACAAGTCTTTGTGACTTTGTACATATTCATTATAAGAGGGTCTGCGCATATAAGTTTAAAATCTAAATAGATTTTGGTAAATGTTAGGAATTTTGAATTCTTACATTTTTTTGATAAGGATTTGGGAGTGTGAATAGAGAATCATTGAAAGTACATTCAATCTATCTATTTGACAAAGTAAGGATCATAGACAAACATAGAGTGCATACTTGATGTATTGCAAAGCTATTGTTTAGAAAACATAGTGTACATGCTTGGAGCATGGGACAACTAGTGTTTTTTAAATTCAAGTATAAAGTTGATAAAACCGAAACAATGAATAATGAGTAATCAGCATGGTGATAAATAAAAAGTGTTTTATTTATATTCATAGTTTTGATACGATATTAGATTCATTTATTCTTGTGTTTCGTTTTGCATGTTTTGACTTCTAGAATAAACTAGGTTATTTTTCCTGAATGACTAAGTTATTCAAACCATCGACAGTCGGTCATATGTTGGAAGTAGATATGAATCAAGACTATCATGGGTTGGCTTGTAGAGGTCCAAGTTGGTGGACAAAGTGGTGCTACAACACTTATGAGTACTCATAAGTTCTGAGTATTAGATTCAACCCACACTCATTTGAATCACTTCATGGATTTTATCACGAGTGATCATGAGATGATAATATATTATATTCTTCAAACCTAGAGATATGAGTTATTACTATGAGTTGATAGTACATTGAATGCACGAAAACACATTGGTAACTCGATATTATAAAATGTGCCTTTGTGTATGACTCAACAAGTAGTAGAACAAGCCATATGAGTTGAAGTTTATCTATTGCTTTTACCTTCGGGATAAAAGTGATATATGTGGGCCCCTCGATGATTTAGTGATGACACATCTGAGTGCTTGGCCAAGCCAGGACTTATGTGATTTGTTCAATCAGTCAGTCGTCATAAATTGAAAATCAGGAAACAACAAATGGACAGAGAGAATAATTATTAATCCATGTCTCAGTCCATATGATATCTAGAATGGAGGAATATATGATCCTTTATCTAATGGACAAGTCATTGACAAGGTCAGAGTTTAGTGACAAGGTCAGAGTTCGACAATGGCTTTTGAGAGCTACGATTTCTAGTTAGGTTTTGAAGTCATATGCAATAATAGTTTTAGACATATCGAAGTGGGAGACTGTTGGATTAATGTCTAAGTCCATAACTATATTTGGTATGTACTTGACCCGACCCGGCATGGTCCATTTGGGTTGCATGGCATCGTGCACTTGGATAGACTAAATGAGAGAAATAAGACACTTATGGTTTAATTATGTGATCAAAAGAAGACTAATTAAATATATGGGTTGATTGTGTGAATCATCCATAACTTATATAGTGGGCCTAAGCTCCATGGATAATCAAGTTGGGTTAAACCCATAGGATGCTCCATGGATGCTCCATGGAGGTTACATAACCCATGGGTCATGGAAATGAAAGGTCATTACAATTAGGGTTTACATGGTGTAACCCTAATTGTAAGACACTGTATAAGCACCATATTATTCACCAAAATCGGTTACTAGTGTGGGTAAAATAAGGTCTAGCCGAGTTCATGAAGTGTGGATTTCTCTCTAAGTTATTCCAAGAGCATTTTATGTTGTGTGAGCCATTTGAGGTGTCAAATTTGAGGCACTAGGCACTCAAGCCCCATGGAGTCAAGCTACACTACAAGAGGTATGTATTCTATCTATATTATTACCCAAGTATCTATGATTGTATGCCAGATAGGGTAATTCCTTGGAATATTAGTATTTGCATGTATATTAGAGGAAACATAGATCCAAGGTATTTAGGGTTGCATGTGCACCATAAGAGTGTTAGAATGCTCAAAAGCCAACATGTAGCGTGTTCAGACTATATCAGGTAAACCCTAATCGACTCGTCGAGTCTGCTCATGGACTCGGCGAGTTCATCCAGTCCATACTCCCATTCAAATGTTTTAGGGAAAATATATCACCACGAACACTTGATCTAGGCTCCCTGGGTCGAATGTCACGTAAAGCTTCGATCTTTACATTCATGTGTGGTATAAATGCTCCATAATGCCATTACAAGCTCCACGGAAGGTTAAATGCATGTGGACCTGCCTCTAACTCAATAAAGTTCGAATCTCTAGACTATCAAGGCCTTCTCTATTCCATATCTGAGGTTCTAACCTCAAACCATGCACAACTAACTCAAGAACACAATATGGTTTAGGAGAAAACACTATAAACACCCAAAAATGAGATTTAATGAATATGTGGCCAAGATGAGAGCTTTTTACCTCTAAAATAGTAGGTAATGATAGAAGAATGCAAGATCCACAACTCTCCCTTGGTTTGATCCACCAAGCTCTTCCAATCCTTCCTCCAAGATGCACAAGAATGCTCAAAATGGTCTCTCTCTCTCTCTCTCTCTATCTCTCTACACAATGAAAGGGGTTGGTTAGGGTTTTTCTCTGTGAAGTGTGGCTGTCCAAGGAGGCTATTAGTGCCTTTAAATAGGTCCCATACCCGGGGATTTTGGGGTTGTCATTCCAGCGCCTACTCGGCGAGTAGCCTCTTGGACTCGTCGAGTAGGCCATTAAACCCTTGTGACCATGCGCGACTCGACTTGACGAGTCATAGCATGAACTCGTCAAATCTCTATATAAACTTCAAAAATAAATAATCAAAATGATGTACCTAGGATTCCAGATGTTAAAATTCTCCCTCACTAGAATCAGACTTAGCCCTCGAAGTCATGCTCCGCAGATAATTCTGGATGTTGCTCCCGCATCTCTTACTCCGGCTCCCAGGTCAAATCGGACCCCCTTCGATGTTTCCACTGGACTTGAACTAGGGGCACTTCCTTGTTCCTCAGAACTTTCACCTTTCGATCCAAAATCACGATCGGCCTTTCAATATAATTTAGGGTCACATCCACATGAGTGTCCTTTAGCGGTACCACTGCTGTCTCATCCGCCACAAACTTCCTTAACTGAGACACGTGGAAGCTGTCATGGATCTGACTCAACTCCGCAGGTAGCTCCAACTGGTATGCCATATTGCCCACTCTGGCGGTCACTTTGAAAGTATCGATTTACCGGGGTCCCATCTTGACCCATTTCTTGAATCGGATCACCCTTTCCAAGGGGAGACCTTCAGGAGTACAAAGTCTTCGACCTAAAGTTCAAACTCTGATTGTCGCCTTTCCGCATAACCCTTCTAGCGGCTTTGCACCGTCAGTAATCTCTGTTTGACTTGTTGAATCTTCTTGGTCGTTTTCAGTACTATCTCCGTGCCATCCATCACTCTCTGTCCCACTTCTCACCATCAAATGGGAGTCCGACACCTTCTCCCATACATAAGCGCAAAGGGAGTGATATTGCCATATTTATACTTATTTTTAGCCAATATTTAAGTACATTTTTATTAATAAATTAATAATATGTTTAGAATAATGATACTTATGAGTTTAAATTATAATTTTCAGTCAATATAAAGGATTTTCGAAGAGAGGGACCAAAGGTGACAAAATGGGGAACATGGGAGGCTTGAAAGACAAGAAAATAATAAATTCACGATAAACGCTCAATTTACGACGTGGCGATGAAGCCCACGATGTGGCATGGGTGTTCCAGAAGATAAACATCGCGACGCGGAGGATTTCCTTGAAGGATACGGATTGCTTGAAGCCCACGACGTGGCGTATCCTAGCCACGACGTGGCGCGGGTTTTTAAGGATTATATAAGTCCTCCTGATTATTACGAAAAGGAAAGCTTTTGGCAGAAGAAAAAGAGTTCCAGGAGACGATTCAGAGCGAAAGAAAGGTTCTGGAAGAGGGTTTTCAATACCAAAAGAAGTAAAGGTTTATATTTTAGTTAAATAAGAACATGTCTTTCATTAGTTTTAGCTGTGTTAGTTTAATTACTATGATGAGCAGCTGAATCTAGCTACTCTTGTTTAGCTAGATGAAGCTTTAAACTTATGAATAGTTATATGCTTATGGATTAAGTTTAGTTAGTAAAATTTGCTTGTGTTTGATTTATATAACCTAGCATGCTACTGTTTGTTTATCTAATTGCTTGATTGCATGTTCTGTGTAGCTTAGTGACCATTAAACTGCATGAACTTGTTTACCTAATAATTTAGTGAACATTGAATTGTTAGAGCTAGGATTGACCAATCTTAGTTAGTAATTAGAATAAATAAAGTTTTGCTGTGCTAGAGAACGTGAATTGTGATCATAATTGCGTTTATACAACAAATCTTACATAGCATATTTACATTCATAATTAGTTATGTGTTTAATTATGTGTGAACATACATGGTTTGACATGAATTAGTTAATTATTGGTAAGATAGAACTAAATTACTAATACAACTAAAAACCAACTTAATAATCCGTAATCGTTAGCTAGCCATAAGGAAGAAGTGGATTCAAACTAAACAAGAGTGTGTTTTTATTTATTGAATTTGATTTAAGTTCATCTGATCTTGTAAAACCAGATAAAACCCCATATTAAACTTGTTAATAAATTAGGTTAATTTAATAGTAAGTAAATTAATTAGAACACCGTTCCCTGTGATCGACACCCGACTTACACAAGCTATACTGTAATCTGACTAGGTACACTGCCTATAAGTGCATAGTTAGTTAAGTTTGTTAGGTTATAAATATTAAATTTAGTGAGTACTTTTGTGCACATCAAGTTTTTGATGTCGTTGCCGGGGAACGACTTAGTTTTTAGCTTATTTATTTGCATTAAATTGAACGGCTTAGTTTTTAGCTTATTTAGTTTTTAGCTTATTTTTTCTGTTATTCACAGAGTCCACGACGTGGCACTCCTCTCGCCACGACGTGGACAGTTAAAAAACTAGATTTTTTTTTATTTGAAATTAGTTTTTCTTATTTTTGTTCAGTTTTACGTTTTTAGTTTAGCAAGTTGCAAGAGTTCATGACCAGAAGCTCAAACACACACTTGGGGCCACCACTGGAAGACCCCGAGTCTGCACTTCACAAGAAAAAGATGCCCTTGCAAGAACTGAAGTCAGCCTTTTCTAGGAATTCGGGAAAGAAGACAGGAGAGTCAAGTTCATCAGCGAAGTACAAGAGCAATCTTGAGCATTTGGATCATACACCCGTGCAGACCGAGTCCGAAAGCGATACCGAGCCAAAATTTGAAGAACACACAAGCGAACCCGAGAACGAGCCAAGGAACGAGATGGCAGCGATTGAAGAAATGTCCATGGGAGCATACAAGAAGCGGATCCGAGAAGATATGGGTCCCGGTTTAGTCCAACCTGCAATACCTGCCACTGCCACATTCGAGCTGAAGGGACACATATTGACCGCACTGAAGGACATCCCATTTTTCGGGAAAGTCATGAGGATGCTTTTAAGCATCTAGATGAAGTCAACGACATTGCAGATTACTTCAATGTCCCAAATGTCAACAGAAACACAGTCTTGCTTAGGATGCTTCCCATCACTTTCAAAGGAGCTGCTAAGGAGTGGTTAAAAGCACTCCCACCGGGTACAATCACCACTTGGGCTCAAATGCATGAGCAATTCTTGGACCAGTTTTGCCCGCCATCCAAGATAGCCAAACTCAAGAAGGCAATAGCCAACTTTGAGCAACAGCCGGGGGAGTCACTATACGAAGCATGGGAGCGGTACAAGGGCTTACTCAGAAATTTCCCTCAACATGACCTAAATGTGCAGCAAGAGATGTCAATCTTTTATGATGGGGTCAATGTGATGACAAGACAACTCCTTGATTCTCAAGGACCGTTGACAAAGAAAAATCCAAGGGAGGTCAAGGAGCTAATTGAAGAATTCGCAAAACGCTCCCGCTAATACCATAACCTGAGGCAAGATGGAAGCAAAGGCGGTGGAGGGGCCCAAACTGAAGAAATTGTAGCTGTCATGGCCATGCTGAATAACATGGATCGCAGGATAACACAAATGGACCAGTCGATACATGCCATAAGAATGGGGTGTGAGCGATGCAGTGGTCCACACTTGACCAAGGACTGCAATGTGGATGAGTTTGGGAACAGAAAAGCTCAAGTGTGCTACTCTAGTGGGGATAAGTTTGATGAAGACTAGAGGAAACCGAAGAAGGAGTGGCTGCCATATGAAGAGTATAAGAAGCAAAAAGAAAAGAAGTATAGGCAGACAGGTCGAGGCCTTTATCAAAAGGAGCAGCCACCAGCCGAGAAGAAACCCGACCTAGAGACCATTTTGATGAAGTTTATGGAGGCTTCGGAAAAGAGACACAATGCCACAGATTCCGCCATTATGGAACAACAAGCTTTGATAAAGAATCAGCAAGCCTCCATCCATAACCTTGAAGTACAATTTGGTCAACTAGCAACTCTAGTTCATGAAAAATTGTCCCCGAAGAACCCCGAAGTAAAGACCCAATCTCACGTAATGGCCATCGACACTGAAGAAGCTGCAATCTCTAAGTTCCTGGAGGCATTGGAAGAAGAACCGCAGCAGCCCAAGAAATCAATGATCGAAAATGAAAAAATTGCTAAACCAGGATCGCCACGATGTGGCACTCCTCTTGCCACGACGTGGCGCAAGTCTGAACAAAAATCCTTTGAGTCTATTCCAGCTTATCATCCACCTTTTCCATTTCCCACCCGAGCAACACTTAGTCAACTAGAGAAGGAACATTTAGAGTTTGTGAAGCATGTGAAGGGGATTCCAATTAATACTCCCTTTGTCGAGTCCTTATCCAAAGCTCCCGAGAACCATAAATTACTGCAAAGACTTGATAGACACTCGAAGGCAATTAAAGAAGCAGTCTACAATGGTTCTAAGTGAACAAACTTCAAAGGCTATATTGGGGGAAACACCAGAAAAGATGGGGGATCCTGGACACCTCACTCTTCCATGTGAGTTTGGGAATAAAATGAAGGTTAATGCTTTAGCCGATTCCGGGGCTAGCATTAATCTAATGCCTTTTTCATTTTATCAAAAATTGGAGATTCAGAAGATGAAGGCTACAAAAATGAAGATTCACATGGCGAATCGTTTGGTGACACAACCCCGAGGCATAATGGAGGATATTTTGGTAAAAATTGGAAAATTTGTTTTTCCGATAGACTTTGTAGTCTTGGACATGAAAGAAGATCCGGATGTTCCGATAATCCTTGGTCGGCCGTTGCTTAACACTGCTGGTGGCCTTGTTGATATCCGCGAGTCCAAGCTCACTTTGAGGGTTGGGGATGAACAAGAAGTCTTCGGGATAAGAGATGGCTTTCAAGAAGATAAAGAAGAGGTGTTCACAATTAATGAGGAGAATGAACTAGAAGAGCTGGAAAAGCTTATGGAAGAAGAGATAAAGGTAGTTCATCAAGTCAAGAGGACAAAACCAAGGGCATCTGTTCCGTATTTGATTGAAGTCATAGCTTACAAGAGCCCGCCTTCTTGGGTGAGCGAAGAGGACGAGGAAATGACAAGTGATCAAGAGGAAGTTACTTCAAGAGTAACAAAGCCGGTGGTGAAAGAGGAGGAGAATGCTATGGAGTGCAAGGAACAAACGAAGGGCACAAAACGCAAGCTTGAAGAAGATGGAAAAGCAAAAAAGGAAAATTCAAAGAAGGCGTACAAAAGGAGAGTTCAAGCTTACAAACGGCGATTCAAGGAACAAAAGATCCTGGTGGTAGACTCTTCCGAAGATTCAACGTAGAAGGCACGAAGTCCAGCTAATGACTCTGAGAAAAAGAAGCGCTTCTCGGGAGGCAACCCGAGTTTGGTTTGCATTTTTTTTTCTTTTCTTTCTTTTCTTTTAGTTTTTATTTAGGGAAAAACATCAATTCATCATCTAAAAACTGGTAATTAGTAGAGAATTAGCTATAGGGAACTTTAAATAATGAATGATATGCAAAGAAATTAGTTAATGTGATAAACTTTATTAAAATTTTGCATCTGGCAGTTTCCACGATGTGGGCATAGCCAGCCACATCGTGGGTCGAAGTGAAAACACGCGATTCTAAAGCAGACTTAAGGTCCACGACGTGGGCATAGCCAGCCACGTCGTGGCCTTTAAAAATCAGGGGGGGGGGGGGGGACCAATTGCTTTAAACCCTTTGACCGATAATTATCACTCCCCATTTGGAGACTGCCGCACGAACGGGAACATCATAACCCCACTGCCAATTTCTTATTCTACTTCCAATTTCCTTGCAAGATCTTGCCAATTAATCTACTTGGTACGTGTTTTACTCATTATTTTGTAGTACTTCTTCCAATTTCAAGTTTTCATGATTAGGGTTATGATTTACGAAATTGGTTGAATATAGTGGTTGATTTTAGATTAAATATCCCTTAAATGGTCATAGGAAGAAACCCCAACTACTAATTTTGGTAGATACGGCATGCGAATAGTCCGATCTGGAACCTGTGAACGAACGCGACCCACGACGTGGCGCAGCCTGGCCACATCGTGACTTCTGTGAACAGGTTTAAATTGTTTAATGTGTTGGTTGTTTGCTGCTTTGGTTTGCTTTTGTTTGCAGAAATGGGACCACGACGAGCTATTCCACAGGAGGAAAACCCGATAGATGTAGCAAGCATACATCCTTTATACCAGTTTCCTCAAAACATTCCCCAACCGTTGCTAACAACCTACGAGAATCGGCTTGGATGGTTATAGAATAGGGAGTTTGCAATAGCCCCAATTATCGACTGGGGATGGCTTGGTAGAGTGGGAATGATAGCGGAATTGGAACGTTATTGGTCGAAGACTTATGTTGGAGATCAATTTTCGTTCACTTGTCACGTGTGGAGGAATTTATTTGCCATTCAAGAACCCGTGTACCGGGAATTATCGGTGGAGTTTTTCTCTACCGTCTGCTTCGAGGAACGCACCCTTGATTTCACCTACAACCAGGCACTTGTGTTTCGTTTGGGTGGTGTATATCGAGAGTGTAGTCTTCGGGAATTTGCTTGGCGTATGGGGCTCTATACGGAAGTGGAGACGCAATCTCCGCTTTTTATTCCGTTTTTGCTTGGATGTGTGCGGGATTTTGCTCCGGGTACTTTGGATGTGCAGTTTTGGCGGGGCATTTCTAACCATGAGTACAACACTCGTGACTTGAGTGAGTCACAAATTCGGAATCCTGTTTTCCGATTTTTGCACCGCCTTATCACTTTTTCAATAAATCACAAGCATCATGGTGATAAGGTCCCCATCCATAATCTATTTTATTTATGGACTCTTATTACCCCGGGAGTTTGCTGTGATTTACCTTATATGTTGGCAAGGTTTGTGGGGAAAAAAGCGGCCAATTCTAGGCCCGGGAGCCCGATTACTAGGGGGCATTTGGTTACTCGCCTGGCTAGGTCATATCATATTTTGACCCATGACTTTGTGAGGAATCTTACTCGATTCCCAGACACAGACTTGACCATTCAATTCTTGGGTGTGATGCGAGCGGTGGTGAATATCGGGGGTCGTTTTGTTATACCACCGATAGATGACGAGCAGGAGGAGGTGCAGCTGGGACAGCAACCACCAGCCAGACCGAGGCGTCAGAATGTGTGGGCTAGAGGTGAAGTCGAGCGAGAGCGTGCTGCTTCGCAGTATGTGCAGGGAGTGCCCACCGACCCTTTTCAGAGTCGGGTGGGAACGTATTTGGATAATCTACGGGGTCATGCCATTTACCATACCCAACTTACTGAGGGTATTTATTCGCATTTGGGTGTGACCTGACCACCTTCTATGCCACCACAATATCCCTATTTTCCGACATGGGAGGAGCTATGGCGTCCGCAAAATGATGGGGCAGGGCCAAGTGAAGCACAAGCTCAAGATGATGATTGATTTTATTACTTTTGTTTTGTTTTTGAGTAGTTTTTTATGTTGACTTTGGTGTGTGATGTAAAAACATTATTAAACTATGATGTTACTTTTTATTTCTTTTGGGTTGTTAATTAATTCAGATTAGCGTTGGAATTCTAAGGAGCATAGAAGGTTAACTTTCGAGTCGTGTTTGTCTAGTCAAGGAAGCTTAGAGTTGTGAGTCGGAACCCACAATTCAAGATGAGTGTGGGGTATATTAGGAGAGAGGTTATCGTTGGGAAATATATTTGCATAGAAGTGTCTGAAACCAGTTAGCCATTGGTCAAAGTTGCTAGAGTCACTAAAACAAATAAGCCATTTTCTGCTGATGCCCAGTTTCCACGACGTGGAATCCTTGTGCCACGTCGTGGCGCTCTTGCAGTTTGAAGAAATTCAGCAATTTGGTGTTCGTGGTTTCAACCCATATCACGACGTGGCTAGTTACCTGCCACAACGTGACCCAGTTTATAATTGCCACATTTTTCCTCACAAATACCCACTTTGAAGAATTGAAGTTTCGAGTCATGTGGAGGTTTATTTACGTATTCAACCAGTTCTACACCAAGTTTCTATTTTTAGAAGTCCAATTGCACATTTTCCACACTTTTGGAGATGCTCACGCCACTATCCCAGGGGAGTCTGTTCCTTTTTCTCCCTTTTCTTTAATTTTGATTTATTTTTATGCATACAATGAGGGCATTGTATGAAATAAGTGTGGGGTAGGGGTAGAAGTAGTAAATTGCTAGAAAATCATAGAATTTGATAGTAAAAATTGAAAATTTTGAAAAATTCAAATTTTTAATAATTGAATCTAGTAATAATAATTTGAGCTATAATTGCTAGTATTATGCGGGATGATCCGATGAAAGTTCAAATGTTTAGTTGAGCCAATATACGTTATAGTGCATTTGTGGCCTCCCTTATTTTAGTGAAATCATGGAACAAAAACACAACCCCGCTTGGTTTGAGGGATGCAATATGTTTAGCAGCCTAAACCTGAAATGTATCCAGGAAAATTATTATCGTTAGCCAATAAAGGTTGAGGTTGAGCGCCTCTGCTTAAGCATGTAGGTTTTGAGTGAAAAAGTGAGGTACATGTAATATAAAAAAAAGAGAGAGAATTACGAGTAAAGTGTGAAGAATTTTGGAGCAAATAAAGGGAAGATCAAAAGATCAAAATTCCATGAAATCCAAAAAAGTTGAAGATACCAAGAAATCAAATCAAATAAGGTGGTGAATTCAAAGAGTTCAAATGTCAAAGAAATGAAGAATTCCAAAGAGCTCCATAGTGGTATCGATAATTGCAATTTTAGATTATGTATGCTTAGGTTTCTCAACTAAAAAATACCTTGAGGATAAGGAGGTTTTTTGAGGATGGATTCGGAGGGTTATATAAAATGAGCATTGTTCGGAAAAAGTGGGCGAGTGTTTATGAAGATTGTGAGTATTTAAAGTATGGGGGGGTACTTTAGGAAAATTTTAGACACAAATGCATGCGTTGAGGTCTTGGCATAATGGCTGAACTAGAGTCGGATTGTTCTGTGCAGTGTTAGTAATTAAGAATTAAGTTTAAATTTGCTTGAGGGCAAGCAAAGCCTAAGTGTGGGGTATTTTGATATTGTCATATTTATACTTAGTTTTAGGCAATATTTAAGTACATTTTTATTAATAAATTGATAATATGTTTAGAATAATGATACTTATGAGTGTAAATTGTTATTTTCAGTCAATATAAATTATTTTCGAAGAGAGGGACCAAAGGTGACAAAATGGGGAACATGGGAAGAAAATAATAAATTCACGATAAACGCTCAATTCATGATGTGGCGATGAAGCCCACGACGTGGCACGGGTGTTCCAGAAGATAAACATCGCGACGCGGAGGATTTCCTTGAAGGATACGGATTGCTTGAAGCCCACGATGTGGCGTATCCTGGCCACGACGTGGCGCGGGTTTTTAAGGATTATATAAGTCCTCCTGATTATTACGAAAAGGAAAGCTTTTGGCAGAAGAAAAAGAGTTCCAGGAGACGATTCAGAGCGAAAGAAAGGTTCTGGAAGAGGGTTTTCAATACCAAAAGAAGTAAAGGTTTATATTTTAGTTAAATAAGAACATGTCTTTCATTAGTTTTAGCTGTGTTAGTTTAATTACTATGATGAGCAGCTGAATCTAGCTACTCTTGTTTAGCTAGATGAAGCTTTAAACTTATGAATAGTTATATGCTTATGGATTAAGTTTAGTTGGTAAAATTTACTTGTGTTTGATTTA
The DNA here is from genome assembly GCF_051521515.1 of Lactuca serriola. Taxonomy (NCBI): domain Eukaryota; kingdom Viridiplantae; phylum Streptophyta; class Magnoliopsida; order Asterales; family Asteraceae; genus Lactuca; species Lactuca serriola. Next base: position 357,444,163 of record NC_136411.1, read on the forward strand.
TATAACCTAGCATGCTACTGTTTGTTTATCTAATTGCTTGATTGCATGTTCTGTGTAGCTTAGTGACCATTAAACTGCATGAACCTGTTTACCTAATAATTTAGTGAACATTGAATTGTTAGAGCTAGGATTGACCAATCTTAGTTAGTAATTAGAATAAATAAAGTTTAGCTGTGCTAGAGAACGTGAATTGTGATCATAATTGTGTTTATACAACAAATCTTACATAGAATATTTACATTCATAATTAGTTCTGTGTTTAATTATGTGTGAACATACATGGTTTGACATGAATTAGTTAATTATTGGTAAGATAGAACTAAATTACTAATACAACTAAAAACCAACTTAATAATCCATAATCGTTAGCTAGCCATAAGGAAGAAGTGGATTCAAACTAAACAAGAGTGTGTTTTTATTTATTGAATTTGATTTAAGTTCATCTGATCTTGTAAAACCAGATAAAACCCCATATTAAACTTGTTAATAAATTAGGTTAATTTAATAGTAAGTAAATTAATTAGAACACCGTTCCCTGTGATCGACACCCGACTTACCCAAGCTATACTGTAATCTGACTAGGTACACTGCCTATAAGTGCATAGTTAGTTAAGTTTGTTAGGTTATAAATATTAAATTTAGTGAGTACTTTTGTGCACATCAGGGAGGCATACCAATACTCGAATGATAGCTGTTGTTGTAAGAAAACTTAGCCAGTGGTATGTAGGTATCCCAACTTCCTCCGAAGTCCATGACACACGCACGCAACATGTCCTCAAGCGTCTGAATCGTCTGCTCACTCTGCCCGTCGGTTTGTGGGTGATATGCAGTACTGAAATGCAAGTGCATGCCCAACTCCTGATTAAACTTCTTCCAAAACCTGGAAGTAAAACGCACGTACCGATCCGACACTATCGAAAATGGAACCCCATGACGTGCTACCACTTCTCTCACATAGATCTCAGCCAATCTCTCCGCAGAAGAGCTCTTACTAATAGCAGGGAAGTGATCACTCTTGGTGAATCGGTTCACAATCACCCAAATCGCGTCAACTCCTCGTGCAGTCCTTGGCAACTTGGTGATAAAGTCCACCGATATATGCTCCCACTTCCACTAGGGAATCTCATGGGGCTGTAATGGACCATGTGGATGTTGGTGCTCTGCCTTGACCTGGCGGCAGGTCAATCACCTCTCAACTACCTAGGCAACATCCCTCTTCATACATGGCCCCCAATAATATTTCGTCAGGTCTAAGTACATCTTAGTAGCCCCAGGATGGATCGAGAACCTCGATTTATGCGCCTCCTCCATTAGTATATGCCGAACTCTACTCGTATAGGGCACCCAAATCCGCCCTCGGAAAGTCATAAGTCCTCGGCTATCCATCACAAACTCGAAAACCTGCCCAAACACCCGCTCCCTCTTGCGGTTCTTTGGTTTCATGGCCTCCGCCTGGGCTTCTCAAATGGTATCCAAGACTGAAGTCATCACTGTCATCCTCATGCACACATCTCAAATCGGGGCACTCTCCGCTCTATGACTCAGGGCGTCGACCACCACGTTAGCCTTGCCCGGATGATACAGGTGTTGGGTTTTGAGCATTCTAACACTCCTATGGTGTACATGCAACCCTATAAACCTTGGATCTATGTTTTCTCTATTATACATGCAAATAAGAACTTTCCAAGGCTTTAATCCTAACTAGCATATTATGATGTTCTTAATCTACAAAGTACTAGTTAGAGGACATACCTTTTGATGTAGCTTGATGTCTTCAAGCTTTAAGAGCTTAGCCCCAATAGTGTGGAAGCCTCAAGTGGAATCACAAATCACCAAGACACCTTGGAAGACTTTAGAGAATATGAATACTTGGTTCTCTCTTAGTAAAATCGGCTAGCCCTCTTAGTGTATCCACACTAGTACCAATTTCACCAACCAAAGACATCTTTATATAGTATGGAGGATTAGGGTTAAACCCTAATACCCATGACCTTTCATTTCCTAGGATCCATGGGTTAAACACTCCATGGACTATCCATGAAAGCTTAGCCCAACCTAAATGAACTTGGCCCATTCCATATATATAAGAGTCCATATTTAATTAGTTCCTTTTGATCACTTAATTAATTATAAATTAATTCTTGATCAATACTAATTAAATAATATGATTCCATATTAATATATTAGAACTTATAATATATTAATATTAATCATAAACATACTATTCTCAAAAGATTATCCATATAAATTGTGTCGGTGAAGTGCAACCCAAATGGACCATGCCGGGTCGGGTCAAGTACATACCAAATATAGTTATGGACTTAGACATTAATCCAACAGTCTCCCACTTGGATAAGTCTAAAACTATTATTGCGTATGACTTCAAACCTAACTGGCAATCGTAGCTCTTAAAGCTGTTGTCGAACTCTGATCTTGTCAACGAACTTGTCCATTAGATAAGGGATCATATATTCCTCCATTCTAGATATCATATGGACTAAGACATGGATTATAATCTTTCTCTCTGTCCATTTGTTGTTTCCCGATTTCCGATTTATGACGACTGACTAATTGAACAAATCAAATCAGTCCTGGCCCGGCCGAGCACTTCCATTTGTCATCATCAAATCATCGAGGGGCCCACAGATATCGCTTTTATCCCGAAGGTAAAAGGAATGGATAAACTTCGACTCATATGGCTTGTTCTACTACTTGTTGAATCATACACAAAGGCACGTTTTATAGCACCGAGTTACCAAATGCGTTTTCGTGCAATCAATGTACAACCAACTCATAGTAACAACTCATATCTCTAGGTTTGAAGAATATAAGATATTATCGTCTCATGATCACTCGTGATAAAATCCATGAAGTGATTCCAATGAGCGCGGGTTGAATCCAATACTCAGAACTTATGAGCACTCATGAGTGTTGTAGCCCTTTGTCCAACACCTTAGACCTCTACAAGCCAACCCATGACAGTCTTAATTCATATCTACTTCCAACATATGACCGACTGTGGATGGTTTGAATAACTTAGTCATTCCGGAAGAATAACCTAGTTTATTCGGGAAGTCAAAACATGCAAAATGAAACACAATAATAATTGAATCCAATATGGTATCAAACCCTTTGAACAAAATAAAACACCTTTTATTTATCACCATATGATTACACATTATTCATTGTATACTGTTTCAACTATCAACTTTATTCTTGAATTTAAAACAATAGTTGTCCCATGCTCCAAGCATGCACACTATGTTTTCTAAACACTAGTCATGCCATACACCAAGTATGCATACTATGTTTGTCTATGATCTTTACTTTGTGAACTAGATCAATTGAACATAACTTCAATGATTCTCTTTTCACACTCCCAATCCTTACTGCAAATGCAAGAATTCCAAATTCATGCCATTTACTGAAATCTGTTAGATTCTAAACTTATATGCATTGATCCTCTTGTAATAATTATGTACAAAGTCATAAAGACTTGACAACAACCATTACAGAGTATTCCAAAGGAGATCAGCTCCTTGGAAACATCCTTCTTGCATTAAGTTTCCTAATCTTAAACAGATTGAAAATTCTAACTTTGAAACATTTCCAGATTCCATTTTGACTATCACTTCTGAACAAGAGTTAATTATCACTATACTTCCAACTGTCCTTGAGCAACCAATCTTTGGTAAACCTTAGATTGTCCTCGACAATTGTTTAATCCTTTTAGTCATATCCAGTTCTAAACCTTTTCCCTTCTTAATGCCCCAGGCATCTGGAAAATTTTAGAATGGATGAATATAGCACATGTAATCGATCCTATATCCGAAGCATATGGGACACGATTCATGATGTCTCACATAAAGACTAAACCAGTCTTTTGCTATAACATTTCCATTTCTATTTGCCAAGTTCTCATAATTCAGATTATGAAAAGGGATGCCGTAATCATAATCGAATTTTAGAACGCAAATAATGGACCCATATACAGAATTTCCTTATGTTGAGCCATTCCAACATGAAATTCATATATATATATATATATATATATATATATATATATATATATATATATATCCTTGACTAAATGATTAAAACCTCACGATCTAAGCTTATAGATTTGAGATTAAGTATAATTTCCTCTCCCTTAATTATAGCAAAACAACTCTTTCTCAATTGAAACTTTTGTTTTCTATAATTAACATTGCTAACTTGCAATACTTATCATAATTATCATGCTCCCACTAACATGATGATTATTAGCATAACACTTATGCTCCCACTAGCTTTGACATGTACTCAGAAATCAGCTGACATTCTTACCAAAGTTCAGATTTCTGACACTAGATTGTTTTGATAAAACTTTATCAAAATCATACACCTTCCCTTAGATAACACACTTGTGTGTCTAAACAATTATGAAGAGGGATGCCGTAATCATAATGGTTAGACCTTTTGCCACTTCTCACGAGTCCAGGTTAGTGTGCCGGTAAACCACACACGCTCCACTAACGACTTTGAGAATGCAAATATCACAATTGCTATCTAGCTAAAATCTACTTAGTGAAAGTGTTTCCTCACCATCATTTTCATGAATCGGAGAGAATCCTTATGACACTTAGATTTAATGGTGTATGTGTTCTTATCCAGGTGAATTGTCAAAATCATAGTCACAAGACAAGGATAATGACAAATCCAAACTCATATGGACTGAACTCAATCTTAATTTCTTGCCACCTGGCAGCTCAAGGGCCTGCCATTGCTTCCAAGTTGTTGTGCAACAAATTGAGAACTCTAAGAACTCATATGCAAAGCCAACTTTAACTGGAATGGGCACAGAATATGTCAACACGATAGGTTATAAACCTCAAGTCGTGTGCTAGTGAAGAACTTCAGGTTTATTCTTGATTAGTTCTTGAGACTTTCAAGACCTTTAAGACTCCCACTGTCCTCTTGACATATAAGACGCCCTTGTCAAACATCCAAAAGATAGTGCGGATTCTAATCAAGACAAACACTTCACACAATTTGCCTTAGTTGGTCTTTGTTTTATCCAAAACATCACAACTTACCAATTTCAAATGTACAAGAGTAGAAAACTTTTACTCATACATTTGACAAGTGTTTTAAACCTTCTTTAAGACATGTCACTCAAGTTACAATCTTGGAGTATGACTCTAAGACTTGTATTGGAACGAAGTATGACTCATCTTCTTGATTTAACCACTTCAACAATTCAAGATCCCTCTTCTTAGTCATAAGAATGCACTAAGACTTCCTTAGAGAACTAATTGTGCTATGGTTTCTTAATCATTAAGATGATCACAAAACTGATACTAAAGTACTCTCCCATCTTTTCAGATTTGAGAAACTTTTATCCTTCTGCCTTATTTGAATCTTCTTATTCGCTCTACCATACATTGAAACTTTTCCAATGTCTCAGAATTACACTTTAGCCTGTAAGTATAACCATATTTACTAAGCTTTAGTAAATTATGACGAATAATCTTATCGATCTTTTGTGGTGGACTTAATCAGTGCACAAGAATGTGTACTCGATCCCTTAGTCCGTTACTTGACTCACACATCCATGTGAACAAGTAGTTAGTCTTAATTTTCTAATACTTGAAAGTTCTCATCCATCATGCTATACAACTTGCATGATTCCAAGTTCCGGTCCAATTGAAACTTGGGTGATGAGAATCTTTCCTTATTTGGTAAATTTAGACATTACCACAAATGAAAGAATCAATTTCATACTTCCACTCTTGCTATTAATGGAATCTTATAAGCAACAAAAATTTCCACAGATGCCATTGTAAGGATATTTTAAAATAAATAAAATCAAAAATTTTCCTTTTATTTTAAAAACTTTGCGGAAGAACTTGTCCTTACAATCCATATGAAAACTTGTTGTTATCTATTCCTAAGCAATATCTCATAACTCCTAAGAAGTAGCTCAAGAATCCGATCTTCAAACTATGCGATAGAAATCCATCTACGCCATCAGATTCAGCATATTCTTTCTTTAAGTTTCTTCACTTTTCTTTGATTCTTAAAACATCACCATGTGACCCAGTCACATCATGTATCAGGAATCTCAGAATAGAAACTTAGCAGAGTTAGATAGTGGAATTTACCTAAAGTAGAGTCAAACTTATTGACTTTAACATCCTTAGGTAAATTTGGCAGCTTCGCAACCAATGCCCCTTCCTTTGGCAATATAAACATATGGAGCCTTTGATAATGGTACACGGGACTATCATAGACTTAGCTTTTCTCTTTACCATTTGGTCAACCGAGTTGACTATGGCCAATCCCTTTCCATTGGGAAGAGAATGCTTTCCTGGATTTCCTGTGTCACTATTGTCAATGTCCATCAAGTTTTAAGGAAGTTGATCTTAACAAATAGATAAGATCATTAAGGGTCTTGTCATAGTCTGTTTCATAGGTTTCCCAAAGGAACTCACTATGTGACTTAGAAAGTGATTGAACCACCAACTTTCTCAGGACTTTGACACCCAACTCTCCCGGCTTGTCAATATGTGACTACATCTCCAAGATGTGATCACACCTAGACCTTGCCTTGCCAATAGGGCTTGAGTGACCTTGAACTTGTGGGTTAGGGAGAATAATTGGGAGGTGAAAGAAGTATGATTTCCATGGGACATCATCTTCATTTAGGAAAGCTTGTTTTAAGAGATTTGGGAAGATCATATATGTCTAAACCAGACATCTTTTGGGAGATATTCAAGATAGTTGATTTTAAAGTCCTTAATATGACACCCAATATGAAATATTAAGGCTAGGACCCAACAAACTATTTTATAACTCAGAAGAGGGATGTCGTAATCCAAGCTATAAAATATTTGAAGGTAGGTGAATGACGATTCACCAATTTCCACCAAGATAAACGAAATGTATTATTAGGTTTTAATTGGTTTTGAAACTCCTAGATCTTTGAGATTCATTGAACTGTTCAAAGGCATGTTTCAATCTCAAGTGTGCCCTTCAGGTTTTGTGACTGGGATGCCGAGGATCACAAAACAAGGTGTGAAGTAACCATGCAAATTACTTGGTACCCTTAAGTGTTTACCCCTCAATCGATGTGCCGGTTAACCACACACGCTCCATCGATACTATGATAAACATTAAGTTACCCTTTACCTACCTTGTTAAATACGAGTTAGTGTGCCGGTTAACCACACACGCTCCACTAACCGACTTAAACAAAGTGCAAAGTGTAATTTCATGGATTAGCACGTTATTCACATTTTCCTAAGTAACTAAGATTGGGTATTATTAAGAGTTTAGTTACTTAGTATTTATCATTAATACTTTTAATGAAGGGAGAATTATAGTCATGTCAAACTCGTTCGGCTAACGACCCTCCACCAGTCAAGCAAGCGGTGGGTGAGAGTGGACACCCATTAAGTTGTCATTTTATAGGCAACAACCTTATACCCACCTTATAGACCGGCTTCGTGAATGAGGCGTACTAGCGGTAAGACTGACTTTACTCTTATACATATATATATATATATATATATATATATATATATATATATATATATATATATATATATTATTAACTTATAATATTATAAAGTATAAGGGTTGAATTTTAACTCTTAAAATTCTAAGGGCTAACTTGGAATTAAAGTATTCATAAGAGAAAACTTTACAAATTCCAAAACTTGAGGGCAAGTTTTGAAACTATTCAAAACTAATTAATTCCATAACTTATGTGTTTAAAGTAGTTTTAATCCAAAAACTCTTCAAGTTCCATAACTTGAGGACAAGTTATGGAAGACTTTAAACTAATAAAAGAATTAACTTTTCTTTATTTTATAACTTATGGAATTAATTAAGGTTACACCTTTTTTTTTATTTTATTTTAGTTTATTAAATGAAGAGACTCTTGGTCCTCCATAACTTGAGGACAAGTTATGGAGTCATAAAACCATTTAATTAGAACTAGACTCTTCATTTTTGTAACCTTTGCCAATTTTTATGAGTTTTATGATTCTTAAATGTGACTTTTCATATAACTTGAGGACAAGTTACAAAAACACATTTTAGAATCAATTCTTAGATTAATTTGGATTAAAACCAACTATCACATAATATATTCATTAATCTAAATTCACTCATAAAACAAGGTAACACAAAAAACTTTTGGTGATCCATAACTTATTCTTAAGTTATGGAATCCTTTAAAACATTAACACCAAATTTTGTAACTCCATAAAAACTTTGAATCAATTTTTTTTTAAAACCTTTGCATATCCATAACTTATGGAGGTTTCAAAAAATAAAACTCTTTAGATCAAACTTTTAAAACTAATAAAATAATCATATCATTTTATCTTTTATTAAATTTGACCTAATTCAACTCATAAAGCAAATTATTCAAATTTTACAAATAATTAGTTTTTCACACGAACAAGTAATTATCTTAAAATTTGACGAACTTCATGTTTTTTTTCTTTTTTTTCAACTTTGAAAATAAAATATTTGCATCAATATAACAGAAAACAACCCGTGGCTCTGATACCACTGTTGGGTTTTGAGCATTCTAACAGTCGTATGGTGTACATGCAACCCTATAAACCTTGGATCTATGTTTTCTCTATTATACATGCAAATAAGAACTTTCCAAGGCTTTAATCCTAACTAGCATATTATGATGTTCTTAATCTACAAAGTACTAGTTAGAGGACATACCTTTTGATGTAGCTTGATGTCTTCAAGCTTTAAGAGCTTAGCCCCAATAGTGTGGAAGCCTCAAGTGGAATCACAAATCACCAAGACACCTTGGAAGACTTTAGAGAATATGAATACTTGGTTCTCTCTTAGTAAAATCGGCTAGCCCTCTTAGTGTATCCACACTAGTACCAATTTCACCAACCAAAGACATCTTTATATAGTATGGAGGATTAGGGTTAAACCCTAATACCCATGACCTTTCATTTCCTAGGATCCATGGGTTAAACACTCCATGGACTATCCATGAAAGCTTAGCCCAACCTAAATGAACTTGGCCCATTCCATATATATAAGAGTCCATATTTAATTAGTTCCTTTTGATCACTTAATTAATTATAAATTAATTCTTGATCAATACTAATTAAATAATATGATTCCATATTAATATATTAGAACTTATAATATATTAATATTAATCATAAACATACTATTCTCAAAAGATTATCCATATAAATTGTGTCGGTGAAGTGCAACCCAAATGGACCATGCCGGGTCGGGTCAAGTACATACCAAATATAGTTATGGACTTAGACATTAATCCAACAACAGGATCTCACATTCATAGTCTTTCACCACATACAACCATCTTCTTTGCCACATATTTAGGTTGGGTTTATCCATTAGATACTTCAGGCTCTTGTGGTCCGTGTAAATGGTACACCGAACCCCATAGAGGTAGTGGCGCCAGATCTTGAGGGACAACACCACCGCCCCCAGCTATAGGTCGTGGGTGAGATATCTCGTCTCATGAGGCTTCAACTACCTCGATGCGTATGCTATCACATGTCCTCTCTGCATTAGCACTGCACCCAAACCAGATATAGATGCACCGCAATAAACCACAAAATCCTCCATTCCCTCGGGAAGAGCTAACACCAAGACTTCGCACAATCGCTGGCGAAGAGTCTCGAATGAGGTCTACTACTCGGGACCCCAAGAAAAAGCAACGCCCTTCCGGGTCAACCTGGTGAGGAGGATAACAATCTTGGAGAAATCCTTGAAAAATATCCGATAGTAGCCGGCAAACCCTAGAAAAATCATGTTCTCGGTAGGGGATCTCAGCACCTTCCATCTCATAACTGCCTCAATCTTGGCTAGATCGACCAAAATCTCACTCTTATTAACGAGGTTTCCTAAGAACTGAACCTCTCGTAACACAAATTACACTTGGAGAATTTGGGAAAAAGCCTCTCCGATCTCAATACACCCATAATCTCTCTCAAATGCTCCTTATGCTGCTCTCTGGATCTCGAATACACCAAAATATCGTCGATGAACACAATTACTGATCGATCCAACATAGGCCTGCACACCCGGTTCATGAGGTCCATGAACGCTGTTTGTGCGTTGGTGAGCCCAAAATTCATCACTACGAACTCGTAATGCACATAACGAGTCCTAAAGGCCGTCTAATGGATATCTTCCCTGCAGACCCTCATCTGATGATATCCAAACCTCAATTCGATCTTGGAAAACCAAGACGCACCCTGCAACAAATCGAACAGATCGTCGATCCTCGACAGTAGATAACGGTTCTTGACCATACACTTGTTCAACTCCCGGTAGTCAATGCACATCCGGTGTGAACCATCCTTTTTCTTGACAAAAATGATTGGTGCTCCCCATGCCAAGCTACTCGGTCGGATAAAACCTTTCCCCAACAGCTCCTGAGGCTGCGAGGATAACTCCTGCATATCGGGCGACGCAAGGCGATAAGGTGCCTTGGCAATAGGCGCTGCTCCCAGAACCAAATCAATCCGGAACTCCACCTTAGCGATAGAACTCGATCTCTCGACAGAAACTCGCATATCCATCACATACACTACAAAACCCCTGCAACTCTGCTATAGAATCTATCTCGCTCTTGCGGCCGAACAAAAGGCTGACCCAGATCGGGTACCCTCGCCATATACTGTAAGCACTCCCCCACTAGTGTCTCGTATGGTCACCAACTGGTGCTTACAGTCGATCGTTTCTCCGAATTAACTCAACCAGTCCATGCCCACGATGACACAGACATCCCCCATCGCAATCAGTACCAGATATATTGGAACCTCAACTCCAAAAATCTCAAGCACACATCCCCGGATCACATTAGTCGCAAAAATTTCATGCTCATCAGCTATGGAGACTATCAGAGGTCGACTCAACGCCTCTCGTTGGATACTGATGTGACGACTAAATGCTAAAGATACGAAGGATCGACTCGCTCCCGAGTCAAATAACACCAAGGCGGGTATAGAACTCACAAGAAAAGTACCTATGCATATCACAATATAAGCACAAAATAACACAAATAGAATAAATAAAAGATCACATACCAGCCACGACATCATGTGTTGCACAGACCTCCTCCGCTGTCAGCTGGAAAGCTCTCTCGCGAGCCTTCAGTACCTCGGCCTTCACTGGCCGTCTCTCTGTAGCTCGTGTAGTAGCAGGGGCAGATCCCTGTGCTGATCCATGTAACAGCTGCGGGTACTCGGCCTTCAGATGACCTATCTGGTTGCAGTGAAGTAAAACTGCAAACCCCTAGGGGAAATCCCTTGCGATATGCCCCTCATTGCCAAACTTGTAGTACACACCCACTCGAGATACTCCCTTATGACTCTTGCCGCACTTCCCACAAGTGCAGCTATTCTGGCCTCCAGATCTCGAATCAGTGGGCTTTGCTGCTTGGCTGCCGGCTGAGACTGTGCCAGTCGCCAATCCCTCCCCTGAGACTCCGCCTCCTCTCTGGCCTGAATCTCCAACTCAATCTCCCTATTCCAGGCATTTTCCTGGAGCTCAGCAAAAGTTTGGCATGTCGAGTTCGCCACGAACTCATGAATGTCCCTCCTCAGTTTACTTAAGTATTGGCTCATTCGTGCGTGCTCAGTAGACACATGCTCAGGGCAGAACATCGCCCTCTCATGGAACATCCTCGTAATCACTCTCACCGACTATGTCCTCTGCTTAAGGGACAAGAAATCCTGGGCCAACCGTTCCCTCTCCACAGGGGGAACATACTTGTCTCAAAACATAGTAGTGAACCTCTCCCAAGACACTACAGTGAGCTATGTAGAAGTGAAGTTGGCTGTCATAAACTTCCACCAGTCCTCCGCGCCCAAGCGAAGCTAGTTCAGCGCGAACCGTACCCTCAAATGTTCTGGACAGGAACAAGTATAGAAAGACCTCTTGATGTTGGAGATCCATCTCATCGTGACAATCAGGTCCTTAGTCCCGTCAAACTCTGGTGGCTTTGTGTTGCTGAACTCCCGGTACAGCAATGAGTCACCCGCCTGTGGCCTGACAACAGCGACATCTATGGTGGCTGCAGAAGCAGCTGCCTCGGCAACCGCATTGTAGCGCTCATCAAATGTCTCAATCAAGGTGGTCTTGATAGACCCAAACATCTCCGGGATGGTCTCTCAGATAGATGCAGCCACTTCCTCATGAATCATCCTGCGAATCGCATCATCGCTAACTCCACTGCTCTTAGGGTTAGGGCGTGTACCCACCATGATGTCTCTGAAACACAAAATAAAATAATCAGAGACTTGCTTGAGTATACTCACACTCGATCACTCCCCGTACTTGTTCCCTAGCATCTTGAGGATTCTTACTTGGACTGCTCACCTACCCGGTGCTTCCAGTAGTACAAGCCAAATACTACCTTCCACACAGCATCCGCAATCACCCTAAGTCCTCCTCTTAGGATTCTAGATTGCAAGTACTCTATATCTCACCGAACATAGGCTACTCTCATAAGCTCATTTCTGCTACATACTCGTACTCAAAGCAAATCACAGGTAGCAGTAACTCCTAGGCTAAGGCATCACAAATCAAGCCACCCTATTCCTAAAATATGAAATACCTAGCCTACTCTCTAGCATGCATATCGTATCTCATAATATTTCATAAATATCTGATAACACTGAAAGTAAGGCAATTTTGGGAAAATCATAGTTCGGGCGCGAGCTGATTGTACACACTGCTCTTTCTTGTTTTTCTCTTAGAAACTCTTACTTATTTTAGAAAAGTCATTTCTCTTGAAATTTTTTATCAAATCCTCAGTTTGAGTCCAGAAATAGCCAAAGGTGCATCCAAATCCCTCAAACCAAGGCTCTGATACCAACATGTAACGACGTATTTTTCAACCAAAATTTTTCCTTTTTAGAACACATAAACTCATATAATATATTTCAAGAAAATCGTAAGTGTCTCAATGTCAACATAAATTCACAACAAAAGTCAATTCCCAGAACCCTCAACATAATCTCAAACAGGTGTGTACAATCATGCCGGTGCCTTCCCACGACTCTCGGATGTACCTGAAACACATAACACACAACACGGTAAGCATAAAGCTTAGTGAGTTCCCCAAAATACCACGCACAAATAATTAGCCACTCGAGGCTATAGCTCTGGAAGACCCTCCGGTCAATGTGTCTCAGTTGGAAACTCCAGTCCCATAGGTCCATGGACCCTCTGGTCCGGTCTGGTTGAGAACCCTCCGGTCTCATAGTTTCTTGGACCCTCCGGTAGGGTCTAAGTAACACATATATAACATACAACACATATCACACAAACATGCATAACTCAAGGAAGCACATAAGACCCTATGGTCACACATAGTTACCACTGTAGGTAAGTATAGTGAGAAGACTCACCTTGAAGTAAGCAAGCTAATACACCTCGTACATGAATCACCGAATCAGCCTCCACCTAATACATATGGTGATTATCTATAATTAGAGCAATTATACTAATAAGCTCCTACTAACCCCTCTCTAACTCTTGGTAAGGGTAAAAGACTATTCTACCCTTCATGGTATCCATTACTCACAGTTGGTCCAAACTCCAAAAGTCAACAGAAGTCAACTTGAGTCAACAGTCCATGTTGACTCAAATCGTCTAGTGCACCAGCAGGACTCGTCGTGTCCCCTCATTCCCTCAAAGACCTTATGAAACCAGCTCTACTCAATGAGTAGACTCGTCTACTCGTCGAGTTGTAGCATGTTCTGACTTTATCGGGTAAACCCTAAATGACTCGTCGAGTCTGCTCATGGACTCGGCGAGTTCATCTAGTCCATACTCCCATTCAGACATTTTCGGGCAGATCTATCACCCCAAACACTAGATCTAGGCTCGCTAGGCTTGAATGTCACGTAAAGCTTCGATACTTATGTTCATGCATGATATAAATGCTCCATAATGCCATTACAAGCTCCAAGGAAGGTTAAATGCATGTGGACCTGCCTCTAACTCAGTAAAGTTTGAATCTTTGGACTCTTAAGGCCTTCTCTATTCCATATCTGAGGTTCTAACTTCAAACCATGCACAAATATCTCAAGAACACAATATGGTTTGGGAGACAACCCTAAAAACTCCCAAAACTGAGATCTAATGAATATGTGGCCAAGATGAGAACTTTTTACCTCTGAATAGAAGCTAATGACAAAATAATGCAAGATCCACGTCTTTCCCTTGGTTATATTCACCAAGCTCTTCTATTCCTTCCTCCAAAATGCATAAGAATGCTCAAAATGGTCTCTCTCTCTCTCTCTCTACACAACAAAATGGGCTGGTTAGGGTTTCTCTCTATGAAGTGTAGCCGCCCAAGGAGGCTATAAGTGCCTTTAAATAGGTCCCAAGCCCGAGGATTTAGGGTTTCTCATTCCAGTGCCTACTCGGCGAGTAGCCTCTTGGACTCGTCAAGTAGGTCATTAAACCCTTGTTACCACGCGCGACTAGACTCGACGAATCATAGCATCAACTCGTCGAGTCACTCTATAAACTTCAAAAATTAATAATCAAAATGATGTACCTGGGATTCCAGATTTTTTATAGTTAATCTTGTTTTTTATCCTTATATCACTTGATTAGATTATTTCCATTTAGGAAAAATATAGCTTATAGATGTTCCTAGTATAGAACATAATATGATTGAGTCTCAAAATTCAAAATGCTTTCGGAGATGCTTGGCATATGTATGCACCACAATTGATGACCTACCTAACTATAAAGCCATCGGGTACAGTTTTGACGAGCACAATCTCCTTCCACCTCCACGTTACCACCGTCTTCATCCACCTCCATTTCACACTAAACCTGGTATATTCTCCATAGTAAAGAGAGAGATACCTACATAAGATAAGAAGAGAGAGGAAAAGAGAAGAAGAGAGACCTAATGGTGTGTTCTCAATACATTGTGGTGGTGGTTCCAGGTGGACAACGGAGGCCTCCGTTAAGGGTACTATGGATGGCCCAAGTGCACTCTTCCAATTTGTCCTCTTTGTAGGTGTAATTCTAGAATATGGAAACTACAAAGTATAAACAAAGTTTGTATATAGGTCTAATTAGGAAGTTTTTCTTGGTCGACAAGTCTTGGAAAAGTGGAGGTCATGTTTTTGGTTTCCTATAAATAGGTGTATTAGTTTGTCTCTTTTTTTTATCATCTTAAGAATAAAGTAGATAAGTTTTCTTCCAGTTCCATAGTTTTGATATCCTGCCTATGTGTAGTTTTTTTCTATTACTCTTTTCTATTGCTTTCTTCTTGTTCCTAACAGCAGGTTAATTAGAGACAATACCAACATTTGGTATCAGAGAGAATTTGATGCATTCCACTATATAACCCTGTTGGGCTGAAGTTTTGTTGAAGATTGCGTTATTTGGGCTCGGCTGTTTATTTATTTAGTTTATATTCCGGTTTGGGCCTGTCCAACCGAGAGCCCTTTTTTGTTTATTATATAAGTATATGCTTGCATGCATATTAGGTTAATGATTGGAACGATAGATCAGAGCATAACGATAGAATTTACAGATTTCTTTAATCGTTCTTGTAACCTACCAATCCTCTACAGTTGATGTTCTTAATCGAGCTCTTCTGAGGATTTTGTTTTAATCATTCGACACGATTGATTCACTCTTGCCTTGTTCTTATTTTCGTGTTCTTGCTGTTTTTATAATTAATTACCTGTTTAAGATCTAATCGATCTTCATAGATTAAAGTTTTAATCTCATCAAACCCAAGTAAGATACAATGACAAACAAAGAAGGACAAGTCTCAATTCAATACCAGATGATGTCAAGAGATAATTACGCAAAACGGGGGATTAAGATAAGAGTTTTCATGCAGGCAGGAAATCTGTGGGAAGCCGTTGAAAATGTGTGGGAAGCTGTTGAGCCTAAAGCTACTAATCCTAAAGCTGCAGTCGATGGAAGAAAAGATAAGTTGGCTATGGCAGCCATCTATCAAACCATCCCTGAAGATGTGTTGCTTTCGTTAGTAGAAAAGAAAATAGCAAAGGAATGTTTGGACACCCTGAAAACTATTTATATGGACATCGATCATGTGAAAACTGCTGAGGCACAAACACTTAAAGTAGAATTTGAGTTGTTAAGGATGAGCGAATCAGAAACCGTGGACGACTTCTCTACAAAAATCGGGAATATTGTGAGAAATATTCGTGCCCTTGGAGAAACAATGGAAGAATCATACATCATGAAGAAAATATTGCGAACGTTGTCATCAATGTTAGTTCAAATCACAACCATGATCGAACAATTCGATGACCTTGATGTAATGATGTTTGAAGAAGTGTTGGGTAGGCTGAAAGCACATGAAGTTAGGATCAAGATTTATCAAGAACCTGATGAAAATAAACTCCTGTTAACCCTTGAAGAATGGATGGAACATAAGAAGAAACACTAGGAAGACTAAAAAAATAAACACCGAAAATAAAATAATAACCGTTTTGCAAAGGGAGAACATGGTCGAGGAAAAAACAATGACAGAAACTAGAACAAAGGAAGAAGCAGTGACTACAATCAAAACAAAGGAACACAAAGTTCGTCCCAAACACGAGATAAGACAAAAGTGCAATGCTAGAATTGTCAAGATTTCGGTCATTAAGTCATCGTGTGCAAGAACCCCTGACGGGAAAGAAATTATAAAGCTAATCTAATGCAAAATTACAATGATGTTGAACCATCACTCTTTCTACCAGCCCTCCATGAAAAAGTAGTAAACGGGGAAGTTCTCTCAAATAAGGACAAAGTAACACCACAATTGAGTCAGAATGATCACAACAAATTCAAGTCGTCATTATGGTACCTCGACAACGAAACGAGTAACCATATGAATGGAGAAAAAGGCAAATTCTAAAAGCTTGATCAAACAACAAAAGGTTTTGTGAAGTTTGGAAATGGTTCAAAGGTTCAAATTAAGGGAAGGGGCTCAATAGTATTCAAGTGTATTACATTCCAAGATTGTGTATAATGCATGGATCATATTTGTGGATCCATGATGCACAAGGACTAATGGAAAAGGTTCAACAATCAATTAATCATCTATACAAAAAAAATCTTAAAGATGAAGAAAATGCGTGCTTTCTTGGTGAACAAGGTGATTCGGCATGGCTCTGGCACAAACAAGTTGGCAATGTAAACTTTACATCTGTGAAGCAGACACAAAACTTGTGAATGTCATACCTACAATCGGGGTTCCCAATCAGCTATGTGAAGCATGCGTGGTGACAAAGCGAACCTGGAAGTCATATCCAAACCAAGCCAAGTTTAAAGTGAAAGAGAGACTTAAACTCATACACAGAGATTTTTGTGGTCCAATATCACCACCTACACCAACAAGAAACACATATTTCATGCTACTTGTAGATGATTCTACGCGATTCATGTGGATATATATGCTAACAAATAAAGATGATGCATTGGATGTGTTTAAAACCTTTCGAGCTCGAGTTGAAGTTGAAACAGGAACTAAACTAAAAAACACTATGCAATGATCGGGTGGTGAATTTCTCTCAAATAAGTTTACAACATATTGCAATGAAACTAGTTTATACCATGATTACACAACTCCCTACTCCCCGCAACAAAATGGGGTTGTTGAAAGACACCACCGAACCGTGGTAGAGATGGCGCGAAGCAACTTAAAAGGCATGAATCTTCTTGATGTCTTATGGGGAGAAGTCGTTAATCATGTAGTGTATGTATAAAATCGCATATCCACAAAGGCATTGCATAATGTTACACCGTATGAGCTCTGGACCGAAAAATATTGTATTTTACACAGGAAAGGTAAGAGCTTTATTCACAGGGTAATCATAAAGAACAAGAGAGGCCTATTCAGGTGGGGGCAAAAAACTCACTTTACTGTAGGATTGAAAAGAACAGACTGTGGCTATTTTTCTGATTTTTCATTCGAATGCTTGACTGGGAAATCGACTACATATTTAAAAGGGAAATAAGGAAAATGATTCCTAAACTAATGGGGCAACTAACCCACTTCTTGATTACGCCTAAAGAAAAGGAAATATGGCCAACATGGCCTTTTGAAAGTGTCAAGCTACTAAATAAACTTAAATTTCCCAAAATACCCTCTAGATTAAACCAACATATTCCCCCTTAATCCAGAGTCTTCATTCCAAGCTTTTCTCGCATGTCCTTGAACATGATTCTTGCCAACGGTTTGGTGAGGATATCAGCCCTCTGTTCATGACTTACAACATGCCTAACAACAACATCCCCCCTTTCAATGCATTATCTAATAAAGTGAAACCGGGTGTCTATGTGCTTGCTTCTGCCATAGAAGACGGGATGTTTTACTAGTTCAATAGCTGACTTATTATCAATGTGGATTGTTACTGGGCCTAGATTTTTCCCTGTTATCTCCTGGATCAAACAACGAAGCCAGACTCCTTGACATGTTGCCATAGTTGCTGCCATAAACTCCGCTTCACACGATGACAGTGCAACACATCTCTGTTTCTGGGAACTCCATGTCACTGGACTTTCATTCAAGTAGAACGCCATTCCACTTGTACTTCTTCTGTCAACCAGGTCTCGGGCATGATTGCTAACTTAGAATGCAATCACTTCATTCTTTCTAGAGCTTTGAGGGTAAAACAGTCCAATATTGAGAGTTCCCTGTACATATCTTAGAATTATCTTCACAGTTTGATGGTGAAGTTTAGTGGGCCTTTCAAGGAAATGACTTATAATTCCCACTGAATATGCTATGTCAGGTCTAGTGTGCCATAATTATCTCAGACCACCAACAATACTTCTATATTCAGTAGCATTTACGGGTTCACCATCTTCATCCTTTGTCAATTCTAGCTTGTGCTCCATGGGTACCTCCGCTCCATTGCATTCTTCCATGCCTATCTTTTTCAACAAACTCTTAGCATACCCTATTTGTTTTAAGCTAATTCCATTCTTTTCTTGAGTCACTTCGATACCCAAGTAGTATGATAACAGCCCCAAGTCGCTCATTTCAAATTCCCGGTTCATTTGTTTCTTGAATGTGTTTACTTCATCCTCCTTTCCTCCGGTGACAATGAGGTCATCAACATAGACCCCGACTATTAACACGTTTTCTTTCGATTTTCTTACGTACACTGCATACTCATGAACACATCTTCTGAAACCAATATGCTTCAGGTACTTATCAAGGCGTGCATTCCAAGCCCGAGGGGCTTATCGAAGACCATACATCGCCTTGGACAGTTTGTACACCATACCTGTCGAGTTTTTCTTAACGAAACCCTTCGGCTGCGATACATACACTTCCTCCTCCAGCTTCCCGTGTAAGAATGCTGATTTCACATCTAAATGATGGACTCTCCATCCATTTTTGCCTGCGAGAGCTAGAAGTACTCTCACTGTTTCAAGCCGAGCCACTGGAGCGAAGACTTATTCAAAATCGATCCCTTGTTTCTGAACATACCCCTTCGCTACTAGCCTAGCTTTATGCGTCAATATGTTTCCTTTTGGGTCCTGTTTCAGTTTAAAGACCCACTTGAGACCAATGGGTTTCCGACCCTGTGGCAGCGTCACCAATCCCCATGTCTTGTTCTTCTCAATGGCACTCAATTCGCTCTTCATGGCTTTTACCCACTCGACATTACTCTTTGCTACTTCAAAAGAGCTTGGTTCTTCGTGATCCAAAGTGAGCAGGAGTTCATCTTCTTGTCTGTAGATATCCGACAACCGGCGGTATCTCTTTGGTGCACCACCACCTGTTGATTCTAAGGTGGTGGTATTTGATCTTGTTGAACTTGTGGGTGTACTAAGGTTAGATGGTGAGGACGAAAGAGTGTTTATTGGAGAGTTGTGGGCCTGTTCTATTGGGATCTGTTCATTTTCGGAGTGGGCTTGCTGACTTATATTGAAGAAGTCCATTGGGGTATCACCTTTACTAAAGCCCCAAGTTTCTGAAGGTGCATCATATTGTACCTGTTCACCAGCCTCTTCGTTTTATCCTTCCACAACCAATGGACAAACTAAATGTTCTTTAAATCGTTCTGAGTTCTCCCATATCCACCCTTTGTCTTCCTCAAAGCACACATCTTTATTCACACATATCTTTCCAGTGTTGGGATCCAGCAGTCTGTATGCTTTGCTTCCGATTTCTGTTCCAAGATATACATATTTCTTGCTCCTATCCTCAAGTTTCTTGAGATGGCCTTTCATGACTTTTTTCATGAGCGATACAGCTAAACACCCGCAGGTGTTCAACATTTGGTTTTCTTCCGGTCCAACACTCGTATGGGGTTGTGTTTTCTAACGCCTTTGTTGACACACGGTTAATCACATACATTGCATGTCTTGCTGCTTCTCCCCATAATGTCTCTGGCACCCTTTTGAACTTCAGAATTGTTCTAACCATCTCTATTACCGTTCTATTCCTTCTCTCCACGACCCCATTTTGTTGGGGGGTGTAGGGTGCCGTGTAGTGTCGATTCAGACCTGTTTTTCACAATAGTTACTGAAATCTCTGGACACAAACTCTCCACCCCTGTCTGTTCTAAAAGTCTTGATCTTGGCACCTGTTTCACTTTCTACAAGCGCCCGAAATCTCTTGAACACACCCAAAGTCTCATTTTTCATGTTCATGAGATGAATCCACATAACACGAGTGAAGTCGTCTACAAGAAGTAAGAAATACCTTTTTCCTGATGGTGTGACTGGTGTGATTGGACAACACAAGTCCCCGTGCACTAGCTCGAGTCTTCTTGTTGCTCTGAAGTTGGCTTCTATTGGTTGTGAGGTTCGTGTTTGTTTCCCGACTAAACATCCTTCACATGGACTCAAGGGGGCTCGAATACATGGCAGCCCACGAACCATGTTAGTCTCTGACATATGTCTAAGTGAAGTGAAGTTCACGTGCCCTAGACGGGTATGCCATAACCAACTTCCTTCATTTTCTTCACTGCCGAGTAAGCATTTCCCTTCAATCTCATTCAAGGCTATCTTGTACAAACGGTTTGCTGATCTTGTGACTTTCATCAGCAGCCTCCCGGTTCTGTCATGAATCCACAAAAATGCTCCATGCATGAGTATCTTGTCACCCCCTTCAGCTAACTGTCCCAAGCTTATTATGTTGCTGCATAAGCTTGGGATATAGTATACCTCCTGAAGTAGTCTTTGTTCACCATTTTTACACAGAAATAATATTGCTCCTTTGCCTTTTATTCGAACTTTAGAGCCGTCCCCAAACCTGACATATCCTTTTATGGTCTTATCGATTTCACGAAACTTTTCTTCTTCTCCTGTCATATGACTGCTGGCTCCATTGTCTAAGTACCACACCTTAGATTTGCTTGTTTCATCCCCTTCTGATATTTGCTTTGGCGTGACTTTTTCTTCATTAAGAAATACCTTATCGAACACCTTTTTAGAGTTGTATGAAGACAACAACAAAGCTGGTTCATCATCATCTGGTACTTGTGTTAGGTTGGCCTCTAGATTCCTTTCACGACGTGGATTTTTTCATTAGAAAGCGTAGTGCCCAAAGTCTTGACAGTTGTAACACTGTATCTTCTCTTTGTCACTATTGTTTGATGATCCACACCCTCCTCTATTGTGATGAGTGCCAGCACCGCGCCGCCCACCAAGGCCTGACCATGTACCACTCCTCACACGACCTCTCCCTCGGCCACGGGAACTGCTATTGGGTCGGTTGTCTCGCTGGGATGACTTTTGATCCTCATCTCTCTTCTTTTTTGTTCTATCTGACCACTCTTGATGAGTCAAGAGAAGTTTTCCTTCTGTGTTTTCTGTGTGCCCGTTGTGCCCCTTTACCCTTTCTTCATGAGCTTTCAATCTTCCAATTACTTCTTCAACTGACATGTTGTCTAAATCAGCGAATTGTTCAATAGTAGAGGCTATTTGAACAAACTTGGATGGTACCGCACGGAGTAATTTCTTTACCACATAATCTTCTTCTACAACATCACCCAGAGCTCTTATGTTACTTACTACATTGTTCACTTTCACAACAAACTCGTCAATCATCTCCGTTTCTTTCATGCTTAACAGTTTGAACTCCGCCTTGAGGGTTTGGACTCTCGTAGTCTTAAGCCTATATGCTCCCATGAGCATAGTCTTGAGTGCTATCCATGCCTCCTTAGCCGTTTGCTTCTCTACCAACCAGAGTAACAAATCTTCCGGTATGCCTTGATAAATGGCCGCCAAGGCCATCTTATCCTTCTTCACTTCGACAACTGTATTGGGGGTGCGGGGTTCAACAGCGTCCCAGACACCTTGAGCTGCATGAAAAGACGCATCTTTGTTGCCCACACATCATAATTGCTTCTTGAGAGCATGGGGTAGTGCAGCTTGATGGGTTCGTCTTTCTCGTTCCTTTCATTTCTATCTCCCATGTTGAGTGTATGAGGTTGGTATTTGGGCATACGCCAGGTTATGCTCTGATACCAAAATATTGTCTTTTACACAGGAAAGGTAAGACCTTTATTCGCAGGGTAATCACAAAGAACAAGAGAGGCCTATTCAGGTGGGGGCAAAAAACTCACTTTACTGCAGGATTGAAAAGAACAGACTGGGGCTAATTTTCTGATTTTTCATTCGAATGCTTGACTGGGAAATCGACTACATATTTAAAAGGAAAATAAGGAAAATGCTTCCTAAACTAATGGGTCAACTAACCCACTTCTTGATTACGCCTAAAGAAAAGGAAATATGGCCAACATGGCCTTTTTGAAGTGTCAAGCTACTAAATAAACTTAAATTTCCCAAAATACCCTCTCGATTAAACCAACAAAAAAGCCAAATGTCGATCACCTATTGGTGATTGGATGTGTTGCTTATGTAACGGTGGCTGGAACATACTTAAAGAAACTTCATGATAGGAGTAAGAAGAAGGTCCACTTGGGAGTTAAAAAAGGAACAAAAGGGTATAGACTACTCGATCTAGAGACGGGCTCGATTCGTATGAGTAGGGATGTGACGTTCGAAAAAGGAAAAGAATGGAATTGGAATAATTCTTTGAAAATCAAAAGTACTCCCAGCAATCCAGATAAATAGAGGAAGATCCAGACAGAAAGATTTTCAAGTACAAAGAAAGTTAGTTGTAAAAGGATACGTTCAAAAACAAGGAGTAGATTTCAATGAAGTATTTGCACCTGTACCCCGAATAGAAATCATACGTATCATTCTAGCACTTTCAGCCACAAATGGGTGGATTATACATCATCTTCATGTAAAATCAGCCTTTTTATATGGGAATTTAGAAGAAGTGGTTTATGTTACACAACCAGAAGGTTGTGTAAAGAAAGACAAGCCAAAACAAGTGTACATGTTGGCAAAAGCTTTGTACGGGTTACGCCAAGCTCCACGAGCATGGAATTCTCGCTTAGACAATAATTAAAAGGAATTGGTTTTGTAAGATTTCCACTAGAGTATGCTGTCTAAATTAGAAAAAACGATGGAAACATGTTAATAGTTGATGTCTGTGTCGGTGATCTCATTTTCACCGGTGCTTACAACATTACAACACCAAATGAGTAAGGAGTTTGATATGAGCGACCTTTGGAAGTTATCTTATTATCTAAGTCTTGAAGTACACAAACACAATGAATGCCTTACACTGAAATAATCAGCCTATGTAACAAAATAACTCAAGAAAGCAGGAATGTTCGATTGCAATCCATGTAAGTATCCCACGGAACAAAACTTACAGTTGAATAAAAATGAAGAAGGTAAAGTTTTAGATCCTACCTCATTCCGAAGCATTGTAGGAGGCCCTAGGTACCAGACAAACACTTGACTGAATACTGCTTATTTGGTAGGAAATATAAGCCGTTTCATGGAGAGGCCAACTAAGCAACATCAACAAGTTGTAAAACATATACTAAGGTATAGCAAAGTAACTATTGATTACGGCTTGAAGTACAAGAAGAATGAAATGGAAAATGTTGTAATAGGGTACACCGAGAGTTATTTAGCAAAAGATCTAAATGACATACGAAGTACTACTAGAATAGCATTCTACCTAAATGAGAACCTTGTCACTAGGAACTCACAAAAACAGAAGTGTGTTGCATTATCTTCACGCAAAGCAGAGTTCATGGCAGCAACAACTGCAACGTGTCAAGGAATATGGATATGTTGATTGCTGGGGATGATAACAAAGAAAACAGTAAGTCCAATTGTGTTGCAGGTGGACACCAAATCAGCTTTGGATTTGATGACAAATCTCGTATTCCGTGGAAGGAATAAGCACATTGACACTCGTTTTCATTTTATTCGTGAGTGTATTGAAAGAGGAGATGTAGTTGTAAGACATGTTGGCACGAATGAACAAAGAACTGATATCTTGAAAAATTCAATGGGAAGAGTCAAATTTAAAAGTGTGATAAGATTGCTTGGAGTTGAAGAGATAAGAATATCTGAATTACAGGGGAGAATGTATGTGTAAATCTAGAATATGGAAAGTATAGAGTATAAGGGAATTTTGTATATAAGTCTACTTAGGAAGTTTTGATTGGTCAAAGGGTCTAGGAAAATTAGAGGTTATGTTTTTGGTTTCCTATAAATAGGTGTATTAGTTTGTCTCTTTTTTTATTAGCTTAAGAATAAAGTAGTTAAGTTTTCTTCCAGTTCCATAGTTTTAATATTGTGCCTATGTGTAATTTTTTCCTGTTACTCTCTTCTTTTGTTTTCTTCTTGTTCCTAACAGCAGGTTAATTAGAGACTATACCAACACTCTTTTGGCCCGTAAGAATGGCATGCCCTCACGACTTCATAAGTAGCTAATTAATCATGAAGCTCCTCATTAAATGTCATGCCACATAAACTATAGTAAGTTCCATAACACACATTTATTAACTGTTTATTTATACAATTAATTTAGTTCTTAGGATTTAGTATTTGTTGTCCAAGAAGTACAACTAGTAATATGTAATATGTAATATCTAATTTGTATTCCTTGGCCAAAATTAAAGTTCATGATTGTATATAATAGTTGAAATATTTATATTTTTTTGAAGTTTTTATTTTTTTTTGGGAAAAGATGGTGCTTTAAGGATCTTTAATTAGAAGCACACATAAAAGTATAATTTTTTTGTTTGTGTTTTTTATTATTATAACCATCGTAAAGACAAGGATTGGTAATATGACATCCCCATTTTTCTTGGCCAGAAAAGACTGATTTAGTTTATGCTTTTAAAATAAAATCAGAGAAGTCTTGTAAAAGACGTTGTGGAATTTGTCCCCAAAATAAAATATGATATAAAAAATTGATCAAAGCATTTCTTAAAGAAATGTATTTTCATTATATAACAAAACCTCGGGATGTCAAGTTCTGATACAAACCAAAAGCAGAAACAACATATTATAAGCCTTAAACAGTTATTTACAACTGCTGGCCTATAATCGAAAAATCCCTCATAATCCTCCAACTATGTTCAGGGTCCAGTACTTGTAATACAGAAAGTTGAGTGGATCAGGCTTGGGAGCCTGGTGAGCATATAGGCTTTTCAACCCACAAATAATAACAAATTTATTAATTTCATCGACCAACAATAAATTTATTAATTTCATCAACCAACAATAACCCTGATTACCCGTTCCCGTTATCCTTACTTTACGTCCCTAAACAGCTATCGTAAGGGACCTAGCCTAAGGATCATCATCGGGATGGACTTTACTGCTATCAGGATTCCTCAGCCATATATATATGTAAGGCAACTGTGAGGGGGATGGAGTACACCAGCGAACATATAGTTCACCAACACCTACATGTTGCGAGTCTGCTAGCATTCCACTGAACTATCTAGAAAGGTCCGTGGTCATCATCTATACTCTGCTAGATGATTACAACAACAACAGCAACAACGACATTGAGGCCTCTAATCATTTTAACACACACACCAACTATTTCATCTACCCATGTTATACCCAACATATTTGTAAATAAAAATACATATACAATTTAAATCATTTTAAAACCTATATAAAACATTAATTCAACACCCATCACAAATAAATAAACAATAAATATACACATAGCACGTATTTTGTAGAAAATACTTCATATCTATTCGTAATATGAAAGTAACTACACACTCACTTGATATAACGATAATCGGGCAGCACTTCGTTTTTTAAAACGATCGTTTCCGATGAAACTGGGAGCTTTAATGAGAACCGGACCTTGCGAGGGTTGAGCTTCAAACCGAAAAGATAAATTTATCGGAGTCTTCGGGCACTTCGGGACGTTCTTCGGGTGTTAGGTATGATCCCGGGGCTTCGGGGGATGAAAAATAGCTTGAAAGAAGGTGTAAGGTGTAAAAAGTGTGAAATTTTCAAACAAAACGGGGAGGGTTTGTACCTCCCTTTATATAGGGCGAAGCTTCGGCCGAAGGGGAAGGGAATAAGGCACGCGTCGAACAAGTGGCGCGGGGGGGGGGGGGGGGGGAGGGGTGAGGGGGAGGGGCACGCATCGGATACGAGGAAAGGCAGGTGGCGAGTCTGAGACACACGGAAACTTCGGACTGGACCTCGCTTCGGCTGAATCAGCAGGCGGACACGGAGCAGGCTCACATGCGAGGCGACGTAGCCAAACCCTGACCTTGTGTATGTAAAAAATCTCGTTTTTTATGCCACAAACATAAAAAAATTCATAACTTTTGCATACGATCTCCGTTTATGACGTTCTTTATATGCATGTGTAGATGAGATTATACTACACAACTTTTATTTAGATTCCATCAGCTAATTTTGACCTTATTATTAATATTATTATTTTTAACAAACCAGGACATGAAAATCTGTTAAAGATTCATAACTTCTTCATCCAACGTCCGTTGTCCTCTGTCTTTTTACTGTTGTACTACTAATTGATGAGACCTTCGATTCTTAGTTAGTTTGTGTCGGCTAAAAATCACTCAATCTAAAATTCGAGTTTTTGGCTGTCTACTGCTTAGCTGAAACTTAAAAAATCATAACCTCTTCATACCAAGTCAGATTTGGGCATTATTTTTATGAAAATTTTTGGTTTAACGAATACTACGACTTTCATTTAGATCATTAATGCTAAAAAACACTTTATCGTAAATTCAGTTTTTACATCACATAGCGTCATGTTTGTTCTGTTGCGAAACTTAGACAGGTCATAACTTCTTCGTTATAACTCGGATTTCGGTATTCTTTATATCTCCGGAAACCTTATTTCAACCACCACAACTTTCTTCATAAATGTTGGCTTTATCTAACATTTATTTTCAAAGCTTATTTTTATACTCAACACATTAACTTATAATAATTAAGCATAAAACACATAATAATCATATAATACATCTTTATTATTTCAAAACAAGTTACAAAGGTTGGCCTAGACTATTACATCATCATTAGTGCCTAGCCTAGAAACACGGGCGTTACAATTCTCTCCCCCTTAGGATGTTTCTATCCCCGGAATCATACATCAGCAAACAAATGCGGATAGCGACTCAGCATGTCACTCTCCATTTCCTATCTGACATTTGGCTCATTTGTATGTTTCCATCGCACAAGAACTAAATCGACCATCTTGTATCGCAACTCTTTAGTCTTACGGTCAACGATTGCTTCTAGTTCTTCGATTAACCTCTTTCTTTCATCCAACTTTAATTCAGAAATTGGAATTATATCGGGAACATATCCCGTGAAGTTCCTCAAAATAACAC
Source organism: Lactuca serriola (assembly GCF_051521515.1). Taxonomy (NCBI): domain Eukaryota; kingdom Viridiplantae; phylum Streptophyta; class Magnoliopsida; order Asterales; family Asteraceae; genus Lactuca; species Lactuca serriola. The sequence goes on from NC_136411.1 coordinate 357,471,906, forward strand.
ACATTAAAAGTGTTATGAATACCATTGAGTTCTTCTGGTAACTCTAGTTTGTAAGCTTCGTTCCCAATCCTATGAAGAACTTTAAACGGTTCAATAAACCTTGGACTCAACTTTCCCTTTTTACCAAATCTTATAAGTCCTTTCCATGGAGAGACTTTAAGTAAAACCGAATCTCCAACTTCAAATGTTATCGGTTGTCTTTTCTTGTCAACATAGCTCTTTTGATGATCCTGAGCTGCTAACATTCTTTCCCTAATCACTTTCAGTTTTTCAGCAGTCTGATGAACTATATCGGGTCCTATAAACTGCTTTTCCCTAGCTTCAAGACAACACGACGGCGTTCGACCCTTTTGTCCATACAAAGCTTGATAAGGTGCCATCTTGATGCTTGAGTGGAAACTGTTATTGTAGGAAAATTCTATTAGAGGTAAATATTCATCCCAATTACCTTGGAATTCCAGGGTACATGCTCGTAGCATATTCTCCAATGCTTTAATTGTTTGTTCGCTCTAACCATCAGTTTGCGGATGGTAGGCTCTACTTAGACACAATTTCGTACCCAATTCCTCTTGTAGACTTCTCCAAAACCACAACACGAAATGACTATCACGATCTGATACAATCATTAAAGGAACACCGTGAACTTTCGCTACCTCTTTCATGTAAACCTTTGCAAGCTTTTTTACAGACCACTTCTCATTGGCTGCTATGAAATGTGCACTTTTTGTAAATCGATCGACAACCACGCAAATCATGACGTGACCGCTCTTTGTTCTGGGCAGTTTAGTCACAAAATCCATGGTGGTGTCTTCCCATTTACCAATGGGCACATATAAAGGTTCTAAACTCCCATAGGGTTTCTGATGTTGTGCCTTAACCCTCACACATGTCACACATTTGGCCACATACTTTGCAACATTGAGCTTCATCGTCGGCCATCAGTAGTAGGGTTTTAGATCCCTATACATTTTCGTGCTGTCAGGATGAATCGAGTACATGGTATTGTGAGCTTACTCCATCAGAAGATTTCTTATTCCTCCTGTCTTAGGTATGCAAATGCTATCTTGGAATACCTTCAATCCTTGACCCTTTGTATCGAACATTAACGTTTTTCCCAAACGTTCTTCTTTTCGGTCATTTTTCTCTGAAGCTTCCTCCTGAGCTTTCTTTAAACTTTCCATAATTGTCGACACAAATTCAATTCTTAACTCTCTTGGCCTTTTCTTTTCAACGTTTACCTTCCGACAGAGAGCATCAACAACAACATTTTCTTTACCAGGGTGGTAAAGCATTTCACAATCGTAATCCTGAAGCATATCTTGTTGGATATAGTGTCTAAGTCCATAACTATATTTAGTATGTACTTGAACCGACCCGGCATGGTCCATTTGGGTTGCATGGTATCATGCACATGGATAGACTAAATGAGAGAAATAAGACACTTATGGTTTATGAATATATTATAAGTTCTAATATATTATTAATAAGAATAATAATATTTAGTTAGTATTGATCAATAATTAATTTAGAATTAATTATGTGATCAAAAGAAGACTAACTAAGTATATGGGTTGATTGTGTTAATCATCCATAACTTATATAGTGAGCCAAGGCTCCATGGATTATTAAGTTGGGTTAAACCCATAAGATGCTCCATGGATGCACCATGGGGGTTACATATGCCATAGGTCATGGAAATGAAAGCTCATGACAATTAGGGTTTACGTGGTGTAACCCTAATTGTAACATACTATATAAAGGAGCTATACCTCACCATTTTCGGCCACTAGAGTCAATCAAAGAAGGCTAGCCGAAATTCTAAGAAGTCTTATTCTCTTAAGAGTTTATTCCAAGTGTACTTGGTGTTGTGTGAAGCATTTGAGGCATCACACTTGAGGTCCTAGGCTCACAAGGTTTCAAAGGAATCCAAGCTACAAAGAGGTATGTAATTCTTACTAAATATTAGAATAAAAGATCCCCATTTATGCTAGATAGGATTATGAACCTTGGAAAAACATTTTGCATGTATCTTAGTCAAACATAGATCAAAGGTTTCTAGGGTTGCATGTACACCATAGGAGTGTTAGAATGCTCAAAACCCAACAGTGGTATCAGAGCCTAGGCTTGTTTGTTTGATACTTGATGCAAAATAGCTGAAAAACACAGTTCTTTTGTTCACTACCCGCATGAACTCGACGAGTCCAAGGGGAGACTCGACAAGTCCATGAAGAAATGCATGCAACTCGTCGAGTCAGTTCATGCACTCAACGAGTACATGCTGCAGTGTTCAGATTTGTAGTTGGTGTAATGTATATGCTAATCCATTTACAATGGCTATTATCAAAAATTACAAGTTTTATATAAGTTTGTTATGATTCATGAAATTCTTGATAATCATGTTCTTGAACATATGAATTTAGATGATCATAGGAATTATTTGTAACCTCCATGTTAGTTAATTCTTGATCATTATGTGTTTTAATGGAGTCCATAACTTGTCCTCAAGTTATGGAAAACCAAGAGTAACACTTGGATTAAAGCCATTAAAAGAACACAAGAGTTATGAAAATGAAGAGTCTTCATTTTAATAATCTAATAAACTCATAAGTTATGAGAAATAAAAAGTTTTGAAAGTTTACAAAACTTGCCCTCAAGTTTTGGAACAAGTAAAGTCATAATTAAAACTTTAGTTCCAACCCTTAGAATTTTAAATATTAAAATTCAACCCTTATACCTTACAATATTATAAGTGAGTAATAATTATATATGTATAAGATAAAAGTCGTTTTACCATTAGTAGGCCTCTTCACTAAGGGGGGTATAAGGTTGTTGCCTATAAAATGGCAACTTAATGGGTGTCTATTCTCACCCACCGCTTCCTTGATCGGTGGAGGTTCGTTAGCCGAAAAGGTAGAATAAGGACTATAATTCTCATAATAAGTATTATGAATATACTAAAGTAACTAAACTTTTATTAATTCCCAATCTTAGTTACTTTAGGAAAATGTGAATAAGGTGCTAATCCATGAAGTTACACTTTGCACTTTGATTAAGTCGTTTGTAGAGCGTGTGTGGTTAGCCGGAAAACTAACTTGGACTTATCAAGGTAGGAAAAGGGTGACTTAATGTTTATCATAGTATCGTTGGAGCATGTGTGGTTAACTGGCACTTCGATTGAGGGGTAATACATTAAGTGTACCAAGTAATTTGCATGGTTACTTCACACCTTGTTTTGTGATCATCGACATCCCAGTCACAAAACTTGAAGGGCGCACTCGAGATTGAAACATTCCATTGAAAAGTTCAATGAATCTCAAAGAACTTAGGAATTTCTAAACCAATTAAAACCTAATAAGATTTATTCCGTTTTATCTTGGAAATTGGTGAATTGTCATTCACCTACCTTCAAATATTTTATAGCTTGGATTACGGCATCCCTCTTCTAAGTTATACAATGTTGTGTTGGGTTCTAGCCTTAATATAGAATTTGGGTGCTTTATTAAGGACTATCCTGAAATCTAATCTAAACTTATTTTTTCATTTCAGATGTCTTCCAAAAACAATGATTCTGGCTCAAACCCTAATGGCTCCTTCTCTCTCATGAACCTTTGTGGGAGAGTCATCTTTGATGGATCCAATTTTATGGATTGGATTAGAAACATCAGGATGGTCACTCGCTATGAAACATCATGATGGTCACTCGCTATGAGGACAAAGAATATGTTCTTGATAGGGAGCTGAAGGAGATTGATGAGTCAACTGCTACCCTAAAGGAGATTGCTGCATTTCAAGCACTTGAAAGGGATGCTACCAAAGTAGCATGTATCATGACTGCCACAATGACAACTGAGCTCCAAAAGTCCTATGAGGACTATTACCCTTTTGAGATGCACATGGACTTGATGGAGCGATACCATCAAAGTGCTCGTCAAGAGAGGTATGAAATAATCTCCTCCATGATAACCACCCAAATGAAGGACAATGAGTCCCTCACTACCTACTTACAGAAAATGCAAAGGTTTGTGGATCGCTTGAGGAAACTAAATGTTGACTTTCCTGAGGAGTTAGCAATAGTTATCATTTTGCACTCCTTACCTTCATGTTATGATCAATTTAGAATGACATACCACATGAATAAGGAAGAAGTTACACTTAGTAAACTTCAAGGACTCTTAAAGACTGCAACAAGTAGTCTTAAGGGTAAGTCGAGTGTTAGTACTCCTCCTACTCCTATTGCGGCCAATGTCTTGGCAATCGGGCGTGGCAAATGTAAGAAGAGAAAGAACCCTTCTAAGGGTACCAAGGGTAAGACCCTTGAAGGCTCCTCTTCAATAAAAACCAAGATAGGTTGTGTCACTCCTTCTGCTAGCCCTAATGAGGCTGAATGCTTCTATTACCATGAAAAGTCACACTGGAAGCGAAACTGCCTTAAATACTAGCAAGATCTTAAGGATGGGAAAGTATAACCCAACCATGCAAGTATATACACTATATTGTCTAATAACTCACCTCATTCTAAGTCTTGGGTCCTTGATACAGGTTGTGGAATTCACATATGTTCTGACTTGCAGGGACTAAGAAGAAGTGAGGATTTGGAGCATGGAAAGATAAACCTAATCATGGTGAATAGGAAAGTTTCACCTGTCACCAAGATTGGAGTTTATTCCTTGTTACTAGATAGTGGGTTTACATTAGACTTGAATAAATGTTGTTATTCACCAGAAATGGCAAGAAATGTTATTTCCTTTCATGCATTGTATAAACAAGGTTTCACCTTTTATTTTGATAATAAAAGTGGTGGTATTGATGCTTTCTATAATAGTGTTCTTTATTTTAAAGCATTACCTTGTGATGGTGTGTATGAAATTGTATTTGTTGTAGATAACTTAGGAAATAATGTATTGTGTATCGATTCTTCCACTAGCTTAGATAAAGCATCTTTATGGCATTGTCGTCTCGGACATGTAAGCAAGAAACACATAGGCCAACTCCAAAAGGATGGAGTCTTGGAATCATTCGACCTAAAGTCGGATGATAGTTGTGAATCTTGTCTACTTGGAAAAATGACAAAGTCACCTTTTACTAGCACTTGTGCTAGAGGTGAAGGTTTGTTGGATCTCATACACACAGATGTGTGTGGACCCTTCAGAACTGCCACTAGAGATGCTAATCGCTTTTATGTGACTTTTATTGACGATTTTAGTAGATATGGATATGTCTACTTAATCAAACATAAGTCGGAAGCCTTTGATAAATTCAAAGAATTTTAGCAAGAAGTGGAGAATCAGTTGGGCAGGAACATTAAGATGCTTCAATCTGATCGAGGTGGTGAGTATCTTAGTACCGAGTTCCTTGACTATCTTAAGGAATGTGGGATTGTCTCACAATTGACACCTCCTAGGACAACACAGTTGAATGGTGTAGCTGAGAGGTGCAATCGGACCTTGTTGGACATGGATCATTCCATGATGAGTCGAGTTTTGCTAACATTCTCATTTTGGGGGTATGCCTTAGAGACTGCCGCCCATATCCTTAACCGAGTCCCTACAAAGAAGGTTGCCAAAACACCTCATGATATGTGGACTGGAAAACTTCCAAATATAGACCACATCAAGGTTTGGGGTTGTGAGGCTTTTGTAAGACGCGAGACTCACGTCAAGCACGAACCTCGAAGTGAGAGGTGTATTTTCATCGGCTACCCACATAAATCTTTTGGTTATATCTTCTACAGACCCAGTGACAATGTGGTATTTGTAGCAAGAAGAGGAGTCTTTCGAGAGAGATAACTCATAAGCCAAGGAGACTGTGGGAGGAAAGTTGACCTTGAAAAAATTCAAGAGTCAAGCGTGAAGGAACCTCAAACCCTAGCCCTCAACATGAGGAGGAAACTCCTGTTGAGCCGACTGAAGAGTCCGTACCTCTAAGGCGTTCCACCAGAGTTAGGAATGCACCTGAGCATTATTATGGTTTCCATATTACTGTAGAAGGTGATACCCTTATCAGTGAAAATACACTGATAAATCTGGAAGAGCCTAACAGCTACACGGAAGCCATGGTAGGACCTGAGTCTTCTAAATGGAAAGAGGCTATGGATAGCGAGATACAATCCATGTATCACAATCAAGTTTGGAATTTGGTTGACAATGTACCAGGTCGTAAGACAGTGGGGCGCAAATGGATCTTCAAGAAGAAGACTGACATGGATGGTAATGTACACACTTATAAGACACGACTGGTTGCAAAGGGTTATTCTCAAATTCTGGGAGTTGATTATGATGAGACCTTTGCACCAGTGGCCAAGATTAAGTCTATTAGGGTTCTGTTAGCCATTGTTGCATTTCATGACTATGAAATATGGCAAATAGATGTCAAAACCGCCTTCCTTAATGGAAAGTTGGCTGAGGATGTTTACATGGTTCAGCCAGAGGGTTTTGTAAGTACAACATACCCTAATAGGGTGTGTAAGCTTGAAAATTCCATATATGGATTGAAACAAGCACATCGCAGATGGAATCTTTGCTTCGATGACAAAGTCAAAGAGTTTGGCTTTTCAAGTTGTGAAGATGAATCTTGTATATATGTCAAGGCTAGTGGGAGTATAGTTAGCTTTTTGGTATTGTATATGGATGACATACTGCTCATAGGAAATGAGATCCCAACCTTGTAGGAAGTGAAATCTTGGCTTGGAAAGTGTTTCGCTATGAATGACCTAGGAGAAGCTGCCTATATCCTCGGGATAATGATTTTGAGAAACAGGAGTAAAAGACTAATTGGACTTAGTTAGAGTACCTACTTGGACAAAGTGCTGAAGAGGTTCAATATGGAAAATTCCAAGAAAGGAGATTTACCTATTCAATGTAATGCCAGACAGAGTAAAACTCAGAGCCCGAGTACATATGAAGAGATAGCTGAGATGAGTCAAGTCCCATATGCTTCCATTGTAGGCTCGATCATGTATGATATGACTTGTACTCGTCCTGATGTTGCTTTTGCTTTAAGCATGCTTAGCAGATATCCGAGTAATCCAGGAAAGGCTCACTGGACTGCAATAAAGAATAATCTCAAGTACCTGCGAAGGACTAAGGATTGGGTCCTTACCCTTAGTGGGAGTGATGACTTGAAAGTAGCAGGGTATAGTGATGCTAGCTTTCAGACTTATAGGGATAATTTCCGCTCTCAGTCGGGATGGGTCTTTACCCTAAATGGGGGGCAATTACTTGGAAAAGTTACGAGCAAGATACAGTGGCTGATTCCACTTGTGAATCAGAGTATATAGCAACAAGTGAAGTAGCAAGGGATGCTATATGGCTAAGGAACTTCATCGGAGACCTTGGAGTTGTACCAGCTATTAAGGAGCCCATGGAAATTTTCTATGATAGTGAAAGTGCAGTTGCCTTAGCAAAGGAACCAAGGGATCACGGGAGATCCAGGCACATCGAAAGAAAATATCATTTCATCAGACGTCTAATAGAAGAAGAAATCCTCGTGGCAAAGAGGGTATCATCATATGAGAACCCGACAGATCCCCTCACGAAGGGACTGAGTAGGGTTAAGCATCTTCAACATTCTAGGAGCATAGGGCTAAGAGATGATATAAGTTTTTATAAGTTAGATAATTTTGAAATATGTAAAATGTAATTGACATTTGATGATAAATAAAAGTTGATATTTATGAGTAAAGTGTTCCTATCTCTTGTCAATCATTTACTAGCATTTCTTTTTGCATGTTTTGACTTCCAGCATAATTATTTTATGGTATATATCATATTATTCAAATTCTCCACAATCAATCATATGTTGGAAGTAAATATGAATCAAGACTGTCATGGGTTGGTTTGTAGAGGTCAAAAGATGTTGGACAAAGGGGGCTACAACACTCATGAGTGATCATAAGTTCTGAGTATTGGATTCAACCCACGCTCACTGGTATCACTTGATGGAATTTATTGCGAGTGATCGTGAGACGGTAATATCATATAAGTCTTCAAACCTAGACTTATGATTTGTCACCTATGATTTGGTTATGCATTGATTGTATGAAAACACATTGGTAACTCGATGTTATAAAACATACCTTTGTGTGTAATTCAACAAGTAGTAGAGCAAACATATGAGTCGAAGTTTATCTGTTCCTTCTTGGATTAGAAGCGATATATGGGACCCTTGATGATTTTGTTTTGACCCATGTATCGGGCCTGGTCAGAACTAAATTGATGTGTTCAATTAAGTTCTATGTCAAACAAATCGGAAATCGAGAAACAACTACTAGACAATAGAAAGATATTGTTCCATGTGTTTGTCCGACTAATATCTAGAACATAGGATTATATGATCACTTATCTAAAATGGCACACCATCATCTTCTCAGTTCCGAGAGACCTTGAAAGAGCTACGATTGTTGATCGGTTCCTGAAGTCATACTTGCAACAATAGTTATTAGACTTATCCAAGTGGGAGACTCTTAGATATAGTGTCTAAGTCCATAACTATATTTGGTATGTACTTGACCCGACTCGACATGGTCCATTTGGGTTGTATGGCATCATGCACTTGGATAGACTAAATGAGAGAAATAAGACACTTATGGTTTATTAATATGTTATAAGTTCTAATATATTAATAATAAGAATAATAATATTTAGTTAGTATTGATCAATAATTAATTTAGAAATAATTATGTGATCAAAAGAAGACTAATTAAATATATGGGTTGATTGTGTCAATCATCCATAACCTATATAGTGGGCCAAGGCTCCATGGATTTTCAAGTTGGGTTAAACCCATAAGTTGCTCCATGGATGCACCATGGGGGTTACATAACCCATGGGTCATGGAAATGAAAGGTCATGACAATTAGGGTTTACATGGTGTAACCCTAGTTGTAACATACTATATAAAGGAGCTATTCTTCACCATTTTTGGCCACTAGAGTGAATCAAAGAGGGCTAGCCGAGATTCTAAGAAGTCTTATTCTCTTAAGAGTTTATTCCAAGTGTACTTGGTGTTGTGTGAAGCATTTGAGGCATCACCCTTGAGGTGCTTGGCTCACAAGGTTTCAAAGGAATTCAAGCTACAAAGAGGTATGTAATTCTTACTAACTATTAGAATAAAAGATCCCCATGTATGCTAGATACGATTATGAACCTTGGAAAAACATTTTGCATGTATCTTAGTCAAACATAGATCCAAGGTTTCTAGGGTTTCATGTACACCATAGGAGTGTTAGAATGCTAAAAACCCAACATATCTAGTCGGCGTCGTTGTCTCATATTCAGTTCTTTCTGATTAAAGAGATACTAAAGACTCTTATGATCAGTGAAAATTTTGCACTTTGTGCCATAAAGATAATGCCCCCATATCTTTAGGGTGAATACTACTGCTGCTAACTCCTTATCATGAGTGGGGTAGTTCTTTTCATGTTCTTTTCATTGCCTCGATGCATATGCTATCACCTTATCCCTTTAGGTCAGAACACAACCTAATCCAACTCCAGATGAATCGTTGTAAACTGCGAAGTCTTCAACTCCATCAGGTAAAGAAGGAATCGGTGCTTCACACAACTTCTTCTTTAGTTTCTCAAATACTTCCTGATGCTTCTCACTCCGAGTATAAGTAGCTCCTTTGTGGGTCAAAGCTGTCAATCGAGCAGCTATCGAAGAAAAGCCTTGGATAAATCTTCGGTAATAACCGGATAATCCTAGAAAGTTTTGGATCTCTGTAGGACTCTTTGGTTGTCCAACTTTGTTATAGCCTCAATCTTAGCTGGGTCAACCATGATCCCTTCTTGGTTAACCACATGACCTAAAAATTAGACATCTTGAATCCGAAAATCACATTTAGAGAACTTTGCATACATCTTCTCCTTTTTCAGAACTTCTAACACTTCTTGTAGATGCTTTCCATGCTCCTGCTTGCCTTTTGAATAAATCAAAATATCATCTATGAACGCTATCACAAATTTATCGAGGAATGGTTTACAAACCCTGTTCATCAAATCCATGAATGTTGCTGGAGCATTAATTAGTCCAAATGACATAACGAACAACTCGTAGTGTCCATATCTTGTTCTGAATGCAGTCTTGTCAATATCTTGCTCTCTCACCTTTAGCTAATGATATACTGACCTAAGATCGATCTTTGAGAAATAGCTCGAACCTTGCAACTAATCAAACAGGTCATCAATCCTTGGCAACGGATACTTGTTCTTTATTGTTTCCTTGTTCAACTCTCTGTAATCTATGCACATTCTCATGCTCCCATCTTTCTTCTTCACGAATAACACTGGAGCTCCCCAAGGTGGAAAAACTAGGTCTAGTGAAATCGTTGTCTAACAACTCCTTAAGTTGCGTCATAAGCTCCTTCATCTCCGTCGGTGCTAATCTATATGGGGCTTTTGCTATAAGTGTTGTTCCTGGTAACAAGTCTATTCTAAACTCCACTTCTCTATCGGGAGGCAATCCAGGAAGATTTTCGAGAAAAACTTCCGGATAGTCACACACCACTAGTATACTTTTCATATCCTTTTTCTCCTTCTTAGCATCGATTACGAAAGCCAAGTATGAGGTGCATACTTTAGATAAACATTTTTTGGCTTTCATTATGTAAATGATTCCACAATTTACTCTGCACTTATCTCCGTATACCATAAACGACTCTCTTCAAGGCGGGTTTACCTTTACTATCCTTTTCTTACACAATATTTTGGCATCATTGGCGCTAAGCCAATCCATTCCTTGAACGATGTCGAAACCATTTAACTCAATGTGTAATAGATTATCAAGGAATCAAACATTAAATTGGTAGGCAATCCATTTACAATAAAGGTACCTGAAGTGACATCCGCTGCATCCTTTGCGGCTTCTAATGTCATTTGGAAAGCTCTGGCTTTTGGTTTTTGTGGAAGATTGGGCTTTGATGCCTCTTTCTTCTTCAGGCAGTCCCTCAAAATGTGCCACTCTTCATTGCACCCATAACATACTTCCTTATTGAAGGTACATTCATTGGCATAATGCCCAGGCTTTCCACATTTGTAACAAGTGACTTCCTCGCTACGTTTCCCAACATGTTTCTTCTTACACTTGTCACACCATTTCGCTTTGATTCCTCCTCTGAATTTCCTCAAACCAGACTTTGAGAACTTGTTCTTCTTGTTGGAACCTGAAGTACCTTCAAACTTTCTCTCTTCGCAAACTTCAGCCTTGCTGGCGGCTCTCCTCTTAATCATATCTTCAACAGACTTGGCAGCCCATATAGCTGCCTCCAAAGTAAGTGCCTAACGCACTGGCACCACATACTCCTACGGAAGTCCCTTTGCGTACCTATCGATTTTAATCAGGTCGTTTAGGACAATACACAAAGCAAACTCCATTTTGTATGCGACGTTATTGGTTTATTCATCGATGGTCATACTTCCCTTCTTTAATGTCAGAAATTGGTTTTCCAGCTCAAGCATATTTTGGGCTGAGCAGTACTTACGGTCTTCCCCAGAGTGTTCCACCAGCAAACATCCCCAACTCAGTTGCAGTGGCTTATTAGGGCTTAGGGTCTTCCCCAGAGTGTTCCACCTACGAACATCCCCACCTCTAAGCTGACGCACTACAAATATAGTTTGTAACTTGCCTTGACAACCACATGTCATGAAGGCCAATTCCATTTCCGAGATCCAATCCATTACTCCGACGGGATCTTCTTTTCCAGTGAAGGTTGATGGCTTGCAAGTCAAAAATTCATTATACTTGCATCCATTTCTCTCCATTCCATCCTTGTGGTTATTCCTCCTAAACACAAGCGATTCAGTTTGACCAACAAATCTACTATAATTTCCTTCCTTTGATTGATCGTCATTTAATTCAGGTTGTTCAACATGTATTGAAGGTCCAATTCTGTTGTTCAGCAACAATCGTCTCATTTCCACCCTTTGTTCAGTCATCATGGCTTCAATCATGGCTTGCACTCCATTCATTGTGATTGGTTTTGGTGTAGCTACTGCTATTGGCACCTGCTCCATCACTTGGGATTGAGGCTACTAATTTATGTTTGTATTTCCAGCTCCACTTCGAGTTTTTGCCATTATAATCTATACACCAAATAAGGTGAATTTAGATCTTCATCACTCTGAAACATTACATGCTAGTTCTAATATTGTAGTCGTACGCATAGAATCCTGAACACATAAGGTTTCCAAATCCAGTTGGCAACAAACCATAGATCCGAACAATTAATGGCATATATGGAAAACCTATAGCATTTAGCACATAAAAGCATTTTATGCATCTTTCCTAAAATTTATTAGTGCTCGTGTCTGAAATATGGTAGACACTCATCTGACAATCATCACATAGCATTCTAAGTTTAAGTATTGAAATCCTACAAATTCCTAGTTCACTTAAATTAATGCTCTGATACCAACTGTGACATCCCCATTTTTCTCGGCCAGAAAAGACCGATTTAGTTTATGCTTTTAAAAGAAAGTCAAAGTAGTCTTCCAAAAGATGTTGCGGAATTTGTCCTCAAAACAAAATATGATAAAAAAATTATCAAATCATTCCTTAAACAAATATATTTTCATTATATAACAAAACCTTGGGATGCCATGTTCCGATAAAGAACAAAAGCATAAATATCATATAAAAGCCTCACAACAGTTATTTACATCTACTGGTTTATAATCTAAAAATCCCTTGTCATCCTCCAACTATGCACGAGGTCCAGTACCTGTAATACAGAAAGTTGAGTGGGTCAAGCTTGGGAGCCTAGTGAGAATATAGGCTTTTCAACCCACAAATAATAATAAATTTATTAATTTCATCGACAACCAATAAATTTATTAATTTCATCAACCAACAATAACCCTGATTACCCATTCCCGTTAGCCTCACTTTACGTCCCTAAACACCTATCATAAGGGACCTAGCCTAAGGATCATCATCGGGATGGAATTTACTGCTATGGGGATTCCTCGGCAAAATATGTCCGTAAGGCAACCAAGAGGAGGATAGAGTACACCAGCGAACATACAGTTCACCAACACCTACAGGTTGCGAGCTTGCTAGTGTTCCACTGGACTGTCTAGAAAGGTCTGTGGCCGTCATCTATACTCCGCTAGGTTACTACAACAACAATAGAAACAACGACATTGAGGCCTCTCATCATTTTAACACACACACACCAACTATTTCATCTACCCATGTTATATCCAAACATATTTGTAGATAAAAATACATATACAATTTAAATCATTTTCAACCCTATATAAAACATTCATTCAACACCCATCTCAAATAAATAAGCAATAAATACACACATAGCACGTATTTTGTAGAAAATACTTCATATCTATGTGTAAGATGAAAGTAACTACACACTCACTTGATTTAACCATAATCGGGTAGCGCTTTGTTTTTTAAAACGATCATTTCCGATGAAACTAGGAGCTTTAATGACAACCAGACCTTGTGAAGGTTGAGCTTCAAACCAAAAAGATAAATTTCTCGGGGTCTTTGGGCACTTCGGGATGTTCTTCGGGTGTTAGGTATGGTCCCGGGGCTTCGAGGGATGTAAAATAGCTTTAAAGAAGGTGTAATGTGTAAAAAGTGTGAAATTTCTAAACAAAACAAGGAGGGTTCGCACCTCCCTTTATATAGGGCAAAACTTCGGTCAAAGGGGGAAGGGAAGAAAGCAAGCGTCGGACAGGTGGCGAGGGGGAGGGGCATGCGTCGGATGCGAGGCGAGGCAAGTAGCGATGCCGAGACACACAAAAACTTCGGACTAGAACTCACTTCATTCGAATCAGTAGGCGGACATGCAATAGGCTCGCATACGAGGCGACGTGGCCGAACCTTGACCTTGTCTATGCAAAAATTCTCGGTTTTTGTGCCTCGAACTTCAAAAATTCATAACTTTTGGATACGAGTTCCGTTTTCTATGTTCGTTATATGCATGCGTTGGTGAGATTATACTCTACAACGTTCATTTAGACTCTGTCGGCTAATGTTGATCTTATTTTTAATATTACTATTTTTAACAGACCGGTACAGGAAAATCCGTTAAAAATTCATAACTTATTCATCTGATGTCCATTTTCGTCTGTCTTTTTACCGTTGTACTACAAATTAACGAGACCTTCGATTATCGTTTAGGTTGTGTCAGCTAAAAATCACTCGATCTAAAATTAGAATGTTTTGCTGTCTACTGCTAAGCTGAAACTTAGAAAACCATAACTTTCTCATACGAAGTCAGATTTGGGCATTCTTTTTATGAAAATTCTCGGTTTAATGAGTACTATGACTTTCATTTAGATCATTAATGCTAAAAATCATTTTATCATAAATTCACTTTTTACATCACACAGCGTCATGTCTGTTCTGTCGCGAAACTTCGACATGTCATAACTTCTTCGTTATAACTAAAATTTCGGTATTCTTTATATCTCCAGAATCCTTATTTCAACCACTACAACTTTCTTCATAGATATCGGCTTTATTTAGCATTTATTTTCGACGCTCATTTTTATCCTTTACTGATTAAATTATAATAATTAAGCATAAAACACATATTAATCAAATAATACATCTTTATTATTTCAAAACAAGTTATAAAGGTTGGCCTAGACTATTACATCATCATTAGTGTCTGGCCTAAAAACACGGGTGTTACATGTAACATCTTTAACATACCGTCACATCATTTTTTATGATGTCATGTTATTTTTGTTGTCACTTCGCTAGCATCATTTTCTTGACATTTCATAACGACTTGCACCAATCCACGCATATTAGATCTTTTTTCAAACTTAAATAAATTATACTTTTATAAAACACAAACATTTAACATTAAATAAAAAGGTTATAATACATTAAAACTTAAAATACAACTTCATATATTAAAACATAACCTAACACCTAAAAACCATGACTTAATACCTAACAATTAATACATGACTTAATACTAAAACATAATTTAAAACTAGATTGATGACATAAATTCTAATACTTATCCCAATTATTTTGTTTTGCAATCACCGGCTTTGCATTTGCCACCATCACACGATCCTTTTCGGACAAATTTGATTCTTTTTTTGAAATAAAGTTTTAGCGCATAGTTTCTTTTCTTTCTTTTCCTACTTTTATATATTTTTCGAGCTTATTGTCCAACCCATGGATTCCATTCATTGTCTCCTTCACTTCACTCGAAGAACTTTGAGCAGTTTTTAACTTCCTTTTTGCTTTATGTCATTCCCTAGGATGAGTTAGCATTTTAAATGGATCATCGTTGTTAAGATCAACCCCGTTATGTGCATCAGAAGATTTTTTATATGTTAACTCGGAAGTTCTACTTCATTTGTACATACCCGCAAAATTATCAACACTTTTTAGAGTAAGCCATTTTGGTTTGTTCTTCATAACTTCCCAAAATGTCTCATTTGTAAAACCTCTACTAACTTTTTCCTTATAAATGTGACGAGATTTTGTTATGACATCCGCCTCATTTGCACTGGTTTGCGAATTGCAGATCAAGTTCACGTAGATGTCATTGAACTTCACTGAATTTTTGTTTACGATCCTCCATTTCGAGTATACTTGACTAGTAAAGTGATACTCCATATTCATTCAGCCACAAAAATCTTTTCAAACTCTAAATTTAAACATTGGGCCACTTTAGTCGTCTCATATCGCCGAATCCTCCAATACATCTATTTGTGCTTGCACCAATGTGGTATCTTCTTTATTCGTCCATCCTTGGCATTTTGACATTGTTTTTCTACTTTTTCCTAAAGGGCCAGCTTTGATTTCTTGAATGGTTTGAAAATGTATTGGAATTTCTTTTAGGATTGTGATTTGGAAAAGAATTGAGTTTCTTGAACCGACTTAACTAGATCAAGTTTGAGATTTGGATCAGGTAAGGGTTGGGATTGGAAATTTGTCTAGGGTTGGGGTTGGTGAAATGGTATGGGTTGAGATTGGAATTGAGAAGAGTATGGATGGAGTGGATACAATTACGAAGCCATGGTCGGATAATAGTAACTAGCAGGTGAGATGACGGGTTGATCAAGTGAAGGTCGATAACAAATTCGGGATTAAATGTTTGGTGAAGATGTGTTGTTGGGGTTTGGAGATTTTTTTTCTCCTAGGAGTTTTGTTTTTCCTAGGTGAAGACATTGTTTTTAGTGAATTGAGAATTTTTTTAGAGATAATAATGGTATTATTTGTGGCGAAATGTTGAGGTTTAAGTGTTTATTTATAATGGTTGTAAGAGATTTTCAAATTTTGAATTAAAAAAAAAGACTTTTTTTTTTCAAAAAAAAATGTTGATTTAAAAAAGAAAATCTAGTCATAGAGAATTAAACTAAAGGTCAAAGCTCCCAACCACCTCTAAACCACCAAATCTCTTTCTTTCTCTTCTCACTATGGAGCTCGCGATTGTAAGCTGGCGAGCCTCTTGGTGCAATTCAGAGCAGTGTTTAGCGACCTTGGTGCACTCTAGCGTGCCTCTTGGCTCACACCACTCCGCATAGGCTAATACGTGTATGAAAGGGATGTACACATTTGTTAGGGTACCACATTTGTTAGTCAAAGTTCAATATAATCCCTCACATTTCTTTCTATGTATAAAATTTCGCTCCCAACTATCTGAAATGTTGAAATTGTTTCTTCTTTTTCGTTTTACAAAATACATATCTCAAAAATTACCAATAACTTATGTGGAGGATACTAAAGATTAGTTGAGCTATTTATAGATACAATGAGAAAATGATATATAGAAGGGGCATAAAGGTCAAATCAAAACACCAATCAAACAATGATGCGAGATGTTTTGTAAAATATGTGATTGGTTAGCTTTATTATAAAATAAATGATGCAGAATAAACACAATCAAACAATGATGCGGATATCAAATTTTAATATGAAAACCTGAAAGAGTAAAAAATGTTGGGTTTTCTCTTGGGTTTTTTAGCCCATGAGGAAATCCCACTTCCTTATCCCATGTATATATATGTGTTACATGCACTAATTTCATTCACACATAAATTTTTTTTCAGGCACCAAGAGAGTTAGAGAGAGTAAGAAGCAAAAGAGGTTTTTCTCAATTCTCGTTTATGAAGATACACCTACAGTTTTTGGTAATTTTTCCGAAGATCCAACGGTCTATTTTCTTTGATTTTTGGACAACATCTTCCTAACATCAATCACCTCAGATCCAATGGTTAAATTGTCAAGGTCAGCTCCAAAGACTCTGGAATCATCGCTTTTGTATGATGCTGGAAATCAGGAATGTTTATGGTGATATTCTTATTTGTCTTTGCTTATTTGATTATGTATCCTTGATGTGATTTAGTTCCAAGTATGTGATGATTATTGTATACCTCTAGTACATCTACAGAAGACTTTGTATTGCTCTAATATTGGTGATAGTGGATTTGAAGCGGCTCTAGTAGTCCTGTGGTTTTACTCTCCTTTATTGAGAGGTTTTCACGCTAAAATTACGGTGTCTTTATTGGTTGATTACTTATTGTTTTGGATTCATTATATTGATCATATAATTTGCATTGGGGCTGATTTTTTGCAAGTGAAAATATCCTATTTGTTTGCATTCTAAAAAGTTCATTCAAGACGGGAATAGTTTAGTCAAACAAAGTATTATTCTGCATTGTTATTTACCGTTGTGGCTATGTTTTTTTCATCAGATTGGTAATTAGAGCCTAGTTCTTGTTATTAGGTTACTTGATTTAACAATGGAAGATAATACAAATAGGATTGTAAATTTAAATGGTTCAAATTATCAACTTCGGAGAGGCAAGATGGAAGACCTTCTTTATGTGAAGGATTGTTATATGCCCGTGTTAAATACTGAAAAATCTAAAGATAAAACAGATGCAGAGTGGAGTATTTTGCATAGAAAAGTTTGTGGGTATATTCGACAATGGGTTGATGATAATGTTTTGAACCATATTATCGCGAAAACTCATGCACATACTTTGTGGAACAAGCTTCACCAGTTGTATGCTCGGAAGACCGAGTTTAGTAATGTGTTCTTGATTAAACATTTGATCGGATTGAAGTACCATGATGGAAATCCTATTAGTGGTCATTTTAATTCTTTCCAGGGATTTATTAATCAGCTTGCAGGAATGGGTATCATGTTTCAAGATGAGTTACAAGGTTTATGGCTCCTTGACACTTTACCGGATTCTTGGGAAATTTTTAGGGCATCCTTGTCCAATTCTATACCATATGGTATTATCACCATGGAATTAGCTAAAGGCGGTGTTTTAAATGAATATATGAGAAGAAAGTCACAAGGTTCCTCTTCACATTCAAATGTCTTGGTCGTAGAAAGCATGGGGGGTCAAAGTAGAGGTCTGAGTAATAAAGGGAAGCATCGAAGTAAATCTAAAGAAAAGTTTGCTAACTATGAGTGCACTCATGGTGGTAGAAAAGGGCACACAATACGATTCTGCAGATAGTTGAAAAGGGACAACAAGAAGGCAAATTACAACAATCAAAAGAACAACCACAAGAAAATTGATGGTGGTAATGATATTACTAAAGTTAACACTGTTACCGAAGAGTTCTTTATTTGTTGTGATTATGATATAGTCAATCTTGTTCATGATGATTTGAGTTGGGTTGTTGACATTACAAAGGGATTTTTACACATCTTACACATCTGGTGATTTTGGGAATGTTAAGATGTGTAATAATGCGTTATCAAAGATTGTTGGTGTCAGAGATATTTGTTTGAATTTTGAGACTGGGATGGAGTCGGTTTTAAACAATGTAAAATATGTTCCAAATATTATAATTAGTTTGATCTCTGTTGGCTTACTCGATGATGAAGGTTACCATAGTACTTTGTTGGTGACATTTGGAAACTCACTCATGGTCTTTGATCATGGAAAGGGGAAAGAAGCTCAAAGTTATACATGAAACATCCTAAGATGTCCAAAGAATCGATCCATGCATAGATACATTGTGACATGACCGGTTTGTGGCATAAGAGACTTCGTCACGTGAGTGAATAGGGGATGTTTTTATTGTTGAAGAAAATTGTGTTGACCGGTGTGAATGTTGTGAATTTGAAGAGATGTTGTCATTGTCTAGTAGGTAAGCAAAAAAGAGTTTCCTTTAAGAGCCATCCTCCTAGGAAGAAGAATATACTTGATCTAGTACATTCTGAGGTATGTGGTCCCATGAAGACTAGGACACTTGGGGGTTGCTAGTATTTTTTCACATTCATTGATGACTATTCAAGGAAGGTATGGGTTTATACTTTGAAGACTAAAGATCATGTATTGGATGTGTTTAAGTAGTTCCATGCCTTGGTTCAGAGACAAACTAGGAAGAAATTGAAGTGTGTTCGGACAAATAATGGCAGTGAATACATTGGTGCTTTTGATGCTTATTGTAGAGAGCAAGGTATTCAGCACCAAAAGACTCCTCTTAAGACACCATAGGTGGGCGATTTAGTAGAACAGATGAATAGAACATTGGGTGAGAGATTTAGATGTTTGCTTTCACATCCAGGATTGCCTGATTCCTTTTGGGGAGAAGCTTTGAATACAGTGGTACATGTTATTAATCTTACTCCTTGTGTCCCTTTGTCTTTTGATGTTCCTAATAGGTTTGGAGTGGCAAAGATGTTTTGTATCGTCATTTACAAGTCTTTGGATGCAAAGCTTTTGTGCATATTCCTAAAGATAAAAGATCAAAGCTTGATGTGAAGACCAAGTCGTGTACATTCCTTGGTTATGGTCAAGACGAATTCGATTACAGGTTATATGATCCAGTTATGAAGAAACATGTAAGGAGTCATGATGTTGTATTTGTTGAAGATCAGAGTTTAAAAGATATTGAGAAGAAAAATATAGTTCCTTAATCTACTGATGATCGTGTTGATTTAGATCAAGTTCTCCCTCAACATTTTGAGCCAATTAGTGAAGATGTTCAGAATGATGAACAACATGGTACTGATGACAATGATGTTCCAAAGCAGTAGAAGTTCGATGAGGATCTTCATCCAGAGTTGTCGGTACCTGATATACCACCATTTTTCCCAATTAGGTCGTCTATGAGAGATCTGTCGGATAACGTGTCTAAGTCTATAACTATATTTGGTATGTACTTCACCCGAAAGTAGCTTGATCCATTTGGGTTGCATTTCACTGGAACAATTTGTAAGGATGGACTTTTGAGAAGAGTTTATATATGATTTATTAATATATTATAAGTTTTAATATATTAATATGAAATCATATTATTTAATTAGTATTGATCAAGAATTAATTTGGTGATCAAAAGAGACTAATTAAATGTAAGGGGATTGATTTGGTAAATGAATGATTCTTATAGTGTGGGCTTATGGTTATTTAGGATCGGCTAAACCAATATGGTAGTCCATGGATAGTCCATGAAGGTTTAACCTATGGATCCTAAGTAGGATGAAAGGACATGCACATTAGGGTTTACATGGGTGTGACCCTAATCCTTTCGATACTATAAAAGGAGTCCCTTAGCTCATGAAATCGGCCAATAGTGATCTTTGGAAGAGCATAGCCAATTTTTGTGTGCAAGATATTCTCTCTCAAAAGTCCTCCACTATTGGTGGTGTTTTGTGAAGCATTTGAGGTATCACATTTGGGGTGCTAGGCTCTTAAAGTTCCAAGGTATCAAGCTACAAGAAAAGGTATGTCATCTAACTAGTTTTTGTTATATAAGTACCCATGTTTTGTATGTTAGTTAGGATAATGCTTTGGAAAATCAAATAGCATCTAGAATTAGTAAAAATTTAGATCCAAATCATTTAGGGTTGTATGTGCACCTTAAGGTTGTTAGAGTGATCAAAACCCATCAGTGGTGTCAGAGCCTAGGATTGTTTACTATTATACTTGATGTTTATTGGTTTTCAAAGTTGAAAAAATCGAATTTCTGCAATCTGACTGGTGAACTCATTGAGTCCACTGGGTAACTCGACGAGTCCACTTAGAAACAAACCAACTCGACGAGTGCAGTTAATGACCTCGTCGAGTTAGTGCTCTAGTATGTAGAATTTCGAGTTTTTTCCAAAAATTAGATTAGGATCATTACCCAAAAATGTTTTTTGAAACATGAAATATGTTTTTGTCATAAGGTAATGATCATGCTTGTCCAATTAAAAGATAATTGTCATAATTTCAAGATTTGTATTAGTTTATATGATTAGGCTAATTCTTAAAGATTGATTATATGAATTAGTTTGTTTTTATGAGTTTAGTTACATCATATGAAGTCAGATTTGGGCGTTCTTTTTATGGATGTTCTTGGTTTAACGTATGCTACAACTTTGGTTTAGATCACTAAGGCTAAAAATTCTTCCATCATAAATTCACTATTTACATCTTCCTGTGTCGTGCTGGTTTTGCCGTAAAACTTCGAGGGGCCATAACTTCTTCGTTATAACTCGGATTTTGGCGTTCTTTATATGTTGGAACCCTTGAGACATATTCTACAACTTGGTTAAGATTATTCCTTCTGAATAATCTACCATTAAAAACTCATTTTTGATGCCTATTGTCTCTAAATTGACTAGCCCGGATCTACGGGCGTTACAATTATCTCCCCCTTAGGATGTTTACGTCCCGGAATCATCAACGAAACAGGGCAATATAATGACTCCATACGTTACCTCTTCATCCTAGGTAATGATTGTAACTTTCTGATTGCAGGCGATGCTCGATCTTGCACTTGCTTCCTATCTCACGTTAGACTCCAAATTATGACCTTCAAGTCACAATCTCGATCCTCACTAGATATGAACTTAAGATAAGTTCTTTTATTACTATCATGGACTGATGTGTCATATTCTAATGACCTCTCATCATATGTTGGAACGCTCAGACTCAGGTCTCTTAGAGTCAAATTCCAGAATAGACTATACCTTCCTTCATGTTCTAATGTGATACAATCACATTTCAATATGTAGCATTTCTAGCTACCAACTTCTTTAACAATCATCACGATACTTCTACTGATCACCTTGGTTAGCTTTCATTTCAATCTTCTGGTTTAAGTCAGATGCTACATCGAACTTGGTTCTCTGAACCACGTATCATACTCATCGTAGTCGGACTCAATTTGATATGACCACTAGGGTCGGAATAACAACAACCTTCTTAGTCATTACCGAA
The DNA here is from genome assembly GCF_051521515.1 of Lactuca serriola. NCBI lineage: Eukaryota > Viridiplantae > Streptophyta > Magnoliopsida > Asterales > Asteraceae > Lactuca > Lactuca serriola. The sequence goes on from NC_136411.1 coordinate 357,494,068, forward strand.
ACGATGGTAACGACATATTTGAATAAAACGGTATTTATTACTAGCTTCTTGGTAACCTTGTGACTTTCCCTGATCCAAGTGCGAGCCATGTGCTTCCAGTAGTATAGGCCTCTACTACCTTTCACGCCTACTCATACTCGTCCCAAGTATTGTCTCGCAGGTCTATCCAAGTCACCATGTAGGAAAATTACACAATCTTTCAACACATCAGATAACATAACAAATGTTTTATATTATTCCTTGAAACGATTACATAGGTGTTCAAGTTTACCCTAGACTATGCCTCGAAGAGGCTACACCACATGATACTACTCTCTTGGCTACTTCGTAACTCATCCTCGATTATTCGCGTTGTTTTCTGCTTCGTCGAGGATTATGTGGAATGCCCTTGACCTTGGTGGTGTATCTGGACTTGCTGCTTTATCTTTCCTCGGGCAGTCTCTGGACATGTGCCCCTTGCCTCCACATCCGTAACATACCTTATCATTATGTGTATAGTCCTTGGAATAGTGACCGGACCTCCCACACTTGTAACAAGTTACTTCTTTGTTGCATCTCCCATTATGCTTCTTCTTGCACTTATCACACCATTTTGCATCACCTTTCTCTCATTCTCCGAGCTTCGAGAATTTGCTCTCCTTGCTGGACCTTGAAGATCCTTCAAACTTCCTCTTTTCTCCTGCCTTATCTTTTTCCTGACCCTTTTCACTTATCTGGGTCTCTACGTTCTTAGTTGCTCTAACGGTTGTTTTCAAAGTAGTTGACATTTTGACCGTTGGGACAAAGTCTACCGGCAGTCCGTTAGCAAACCTATCAATCTTGCAGAGTTCAGTAGGAACCAAGTAGAGAAATAGCTTCATCTTCTCGGTGAATGCGGTGGCATACTCATCAACACTCATCTTCCCTTTCTTTATGTTCTGAAACTCGTTGTTTAGGTCTATCAGATCTATCTCTGAGCAGTACTACATTTTCAATTGTTCCAAGAATTCTTCCCATGACATCCTTAGGGCTTCTCCTCGTGGCATCGTATCTGCTAATAGCTTCCACCAGCCCAAGACTCCAGTTTTCAGCTGTCTTACTGCAAAGACATTCTTCTATTTCTCGCTACAACTACAGCTCTCAAGCACCATCTCCATCTCAGAGATCCAATCCATAATCTCAACCGGCTTCAGGCTTCTTGAGAGACTCGGTGGTTTCACACCCAAGAAATTCTTGTACATTCGCCCATCCTTTTCGGTTCTCCTCTCCAGGCCATCCCTTCGTTCACCTTGAGTCCCCACTTGACTCACTTGGCGGCTGTAGTTCCCTTCCTCCGATTGCTCGGGAATCAGCTTGGGTTGCTCAATGGGCATAGTAGGTTCATCCCTATTTTTGTGCAACATCTGCCTCATCTCTCCTCTCTGCTCAGCCAGCATAGCCCGAATCATAGCTTATACTCCGGCCATGGTGATTGGCTCGGGTGCGGCTGCTAGTCCTTGCACACGCTCAATCACTTGTGGCTCAAGCTGCGGGTTACCACTTCCCAATCTGCTTCGAGTTCTCACCGTGTCGATCTATACACCGATTTAGACGTTCGGTGTCCAGAGTCGAGAATTTATATAGGAAAGATTTAATTTACGATCAACGTGTAAATCTCCCTATTACTCATAAAAGTTACATGACAGTTCTTATACCATATTTAAACGTTTAGAAATCTGAACACATAAAATTTCCAGATCCGGTCGGCGTTAGACCATAGATCCGATCAAACAACAACCTATAGCATCACAAATCATTTTGCACGTAAAAGCATTTTAAGCATTTTCCCTAATTAAGCTAGCGCTTGTGTCTATTCGGGTGTACTACCAAAAATATATTAGACACACTCCTCACAATCATCGCTTAGCATTCTAAGTTTAAGTCTAGAAATTTCCTACAAATTCCTAGTTCGCTTAAACTATTGCTCTGATACGAAGTGTGACATCCCCATTTTCTCGGCCAGAAAAGACCGATTTTTTTGTTTATGCTTTATAAAAATCTGAGTACCTCTTTTAATAAAATGTTGCGGAATTTGTTCCCAGTGAAACATGATAAATACGTTATCAAAGCTTTTACGAAGAAAAGTATTTTTATTCATTTTAAAACATTTGGGATGTCATCGTCAATATAGAAACATAAGCATAAACAGAACTTATATTTATTATCACTAGTGATTTATATCTCCTTAATCTCTCAGTGTAATGTGACTTCATATCAACACCTGTGATATAAATAAACTGAGTGGGTCAGGTTGGGAAACCTAGTGAGTACATACGGTTTTCAACCCACAATAATATAATTATTATGTTCAAGAAATCAAACAATCAACCCAATTACACGTCCCCATTATCTTCCTTACTCTTAAGAGTCTACCATAAGAGTCATCTATCCTGCATTCGTTCATTCTGAAGTCCTTTGCTTCCAAGGTTATAGGACTAGCACTAAGTCCATAGTTGCCAATGCTCGTTCGTAAAGCACTAATTCCATAGCTGCTAAAGTTTATTCATCGGGTACTAAATCCATAACTACCAGTGTTTACATACTAAGTCCATAGCTACCAACGTTTAACTATCAGGTACTAAGTCCATAGCTACCAGCGTTTATTCAATAGGCACTAAGTCCATAGCTGCCAATGATCACTCATATCATCTTTTATCTCTCATCATTCATCTACCCATGTTATACCCAACATATTTGTAGATATAAAATACGTATACAATTTAAATCATTTAAAACTTCTATACAATCGTTCATCCAGCATATATAGCAAGTATACAGATAATATGCACATATACCACGTAGTTTATATAAAATACTTCATATCTATGTGTAAGATGAAAGGGACCTTGCACTCACCTGGTAAGGTGGTGAGTCGACACTCGGACATCACTTCGTTATCTCAAAACAATTTCCATCGGACAAAACCTAGTATCATTACCACTAGAGTTTAGTCTAATATTGACCGAGACTAATTAATAGTGTAGCTATTACTACTATTATATAAGCGTTAAGCAACACTCTTATATAACTCATAATAATAACCCAAATAATTATTTTAAGGTCCTAATAATGTTACTATATCAAAACATAAGCTATACAAAGGATATGATAGGCGTAGCTCACTTACAGTGGGTTTTTCTCAAAACCGGACGCCGTTGGAGCAGCGTTCCCGAGCCAAAAGGCTCTTCTTCTCGGAGCCGTCGGGCACTCCGGGGCTTCTGCCTCGTGCTAGGGAGGTTCCCTAGGCTTTTCGGGGGGTTTCGGGGGCTAGAGAGAGGGAACGAAGTAGGAAGGTGTGAGAATGAATGGGTGCCTCACCACTTATTCATAGGGGCTGAAAAGGCTCCCACGTCATGGCCATTTGATGTCGACGTCATGGCCAGTTGGGTACAGCCAGGCACAGCCTGGTGCGGACGCGTGTCATCGCACACAGGGTGGAAATCAGCCGATTTTCAAAAAATCATACGAACTCCGTTTTCGACGTTCTTTATATCCACGCGTAGGTAAAGTCAATATCTACAACTTTCATTTTGACTCTGTCGGCTAATTCTTGACCGATTTTATATTTAATAGTAGGGGAGATTAGAGTGTTAAATGACCACGAAGAATTTGTAACTCCTTCATACGGACTCCGTTTTCGTCTATATTTTTATGGTTGAGTTCCTCTCATTTAGGCCGCGTAGGCCAAAAATCGCTTGAACTAAAATTCGAGTTTCGGGTCGTACACTGCTAAGCCGAATCTTAGAAAAATCATAACTTCCTCATATGAAGTCAGATTTGGGCGTTCTCTTTATGGATGTTCTCGGTTTAACGTATAATACAACTTTGGTTTAGATCACTAAGACTAAAAAGTCCTCCATCATAAATTCACTATTTACTTCTCCCAGTGCCATGCCGATTTTGCCGTAAAACTTCGACGGGCCATAATTTCTTCGTTATAACTAGGATTTCGGCGTTCATTATATGTATGGAACCCTTCATACATATTCTACAACTTGGTTAAGATTATTCCTTCTAAATAATCTACCATTAAAAACTCATTTTTGATGCCTATTGTCTCTAAATTGACTAGACCGGATCTACGGGCGTTACACCATGTTCTAGAAATTGGGCATGTTAAAGGGAAGAAGAGGAAGACACCTTCCAAGGGACACAAGGGAAAGTCTCTAATGGATCGTCTTAAAGTGGAACCAAAGGTGGTTCTTTTACTCCCTCAACCAACCCAAAGGAAGCAGAGTGCTTCTACTGTCATGATAATGGGCAATGGAAGCGAAGCTGCCCCAAGTACTTGCAGGATGTTAAGGATGGGAAGGTTAAACCCACCCATGCAGGTATTTACACTATTCTATCTAAAAAATCATCACATGCTAAATCTTGGGTCCTTGATACAGGTAATGGATTTCACATTTGTTCTAATATGCATGGCCTAAAAAGAAGTAAGGATGTGGAGCACGGGAAGGTAAACTTGATCATGGGGAATAGGAAAGTTTCTCCTGTCACCAAGATTGGATTTTACTCATATTGATTAGAAGTGGTTTAGAAATAGATCTGAATAATTGTTGTTACTCGTCTGATATGGCAAGAAATATTATTTCCTTTCATGGTTTGTACAAACAAGGTTTTAGTTTTTCATTTGATAATGAAACTGGTACTATTAATGCTTTTTATAATGGTGTGTTTTATTTTAAAGCATTGCCTTGTAATGGTGTATATGAAATTGTGATGATCGTAGACAACTTAGGAAATAGTGTGTTACTTATTGATTCTTCCAATAGTTCGGATAAGGCATCCTTATGGCATTGTCGTCTTGGACATGTTAACAAGAAGAGCATAGGCCGACTCTAAAAGGATGGAGTTTTGGAGTCATTCATCTTAAAGTCGGTTGACACTTGCGAATCTTGTTTTCTTGGAAAAATGACTAAGTCACCCTTCATTGATACTTGTGAGAGGGGTGAGGGTTTGTTGGATCTCATACACACCAATGTGTGTGGGCCCTTCAAAACTGCCACAAGGGATGCTAACCGCTTCTATGTGACTTTTACTGATGATCAAAGTAGATATGGCTATGTCTACTTAATGAAGAATAAGTCAGAAACCTTTGCAAAGTTCAAAGAGTTTAAACAAGTGACGCCACCTAAGGAATATGGATAACAGTTGACGCCACCTAGGACACCACAGCTTAATGGTGTGGCTGAGAGGCACAATTGAACCTTGTTGGACATGGTTCGTTCCATGATGAGTCGCGCTTCGTTACCTATCTTATTCTGGGGGTATGCCTTAGAGATTTCCGCCCATATCCTTAATCTAGTCTCAACTAAGAAGGTTGCCAAAACTCCTCACGAGATGTAGACATGGAAGGTTCCCTCGTTAGCACACATCACGGTTTGGGGTTGCGATGCTTTCGTGATACATGAGACTCACGATAAGCTCAAACCTCGCAGTGAGCATTGTATTTTCATCGGATACGCATAAAAGTCCTTTGGATATCTCTTCTACAGACCGAGTGACAATGTTGTCTTCATTACAAGGAAGGCAGTCTTTTGTGAGAGAGAGTTGATATGCCAAGGGGATAGTGGGAGGAAAATTGACCTTGAAGAGCTTCAAGAGTCAAGTGCTGATGGAACCTCAAACACTAGCAATCAACCTGTGGAGGAAACTCCTGTTGAGCCGATTGACGAGTCTGTACCTCTGAGGCGTTCCAGTAGAGTTAGAGTTCTACCTGAGTTTTATTGTTTCCATATTACAGCAGAAGGTGATACATTTATCAGTGATAGCACACTGGTAAATTTGGAGGAACCTAACAACTACAAAGAAGCAATAGTAGGCCCCGAGTCTGATAAATGGAAAGAGGCGATGGACAGCAAGATTTAGTCCATGTATGACAATCAAGTTTGGAACTTGGTTGATAATGTACCGGATCGTAAGACAGTCGGGTGCAAATGGATCTTCTAGAAGAAGACCAACATGGATGGGAGGGTACACACATATAAGGCGCGACTGGTTGCGAAGGGCTTTACTCAAACTCTGGGAGTTGATTATGATGAGACCTTCTTGCTAGTAGAAAAGATTAAGTCCATTAGGTTTATGCTAGCCATAGCTACATTTCATGATTACAAAATACGACAAATGGATGTCAAAACCACTTTCCTTAATGGAAATTTAGCTGAGGATGTTTACATGAGTCAACCAGAGGGTTTTGTCGATGCAAAGTACCCTAATAGAGTGTGTAAGCTTGATAAATCCATTTATGGATTGAAACAAGCATCTCTGGTTTTGTCGATGAGAAAGTCAAAGGGTTTGGATTTTTGAGAAGCAAGGATGAGTCCTGTGTATATGTCAAGGAAAGTGGGAGTATAGTTAGCTTTCTGGTGTTGTATGTGGATGACATACTTCTCATAGGTGAAGAATCAAAGAATCAAGTTTGAATATTAATCAGAGTTTGAAATCAGAAATGTATGTAAGATTGAACACCGATGTAAATAAGATCTTGATTCAGCTCAATATTACGCTTTTAGGTTTACAGAGTGCAAAATAGACAAGACTGTAAAAACCTTATCTAACTCTAGTAAAGACTCCTATTTATAGGAGAATAAAAGTGTACAAAAAATATACTAAGAACTCGACAACTAAGCTTCGAATAATGTGCCTTAGTAAAATAGATAACAGATCATACGAAGAGTACATATAAGGCTTCGACTCATTACAACCAAACTACCCTTACATTCTCCCCCTTTGTAAACAGATTTGAAGACTTAAGTTTGTAAGAAGTTGAATGGAGTACAACATTACTCTTCGTATCTCAGTATACCAAGAGATAATCTTCTTCAGTTCCTTTTTGTCTCCTTCGTTATTCTTCTTGCAATGATTCATACGAACAATCAAGTTCGTATATTGCAAAGTAGAATATCTTTCAACCTCACTTGCCTGGAACAAAAACCTTTTTGATTTTCCTGACTTGTCCTTCCAAGAGAAGACTAAGCCAAAAGGCTTCAAGCAGATTTCGCCATCATCATATCTCTTTAACTCTGCTTGAGTCTTCGAAGGAGCCATATGTGCTTGTTTCAAACCATAAATTGCCTTATCTAAGATATAAACATAATCAGGATGTTCTTCGTTAACAAAACCTGGAGGTTGTTTCACATAGACAGTTTCTTCGAGTTCTCCATTCAGAAATGCACACTTCACATCCACTTGATAAACATCAAAGTCTTTGTGAGCTGCATAAGCCAAAAATATGCGAACCGCCTCGAGTCTTGCGACAGGGGAAAAAGTTTTTTCGTAATCAATTCCTTCTTGTTGAGAATATCCCTTAACAATAAGTCTAGCTTTGTTTCGAATGATATTTCCATCTTTGTCAGTTTTAGTTTTGAAAATCCATTTTAACCTGGCAATCGAAACATCATTTGGCTTAGGAATTAATCTCCAAACCTTATTTCGTTCAAATTCTGACAATTCATATTGCATTGCAACAACCCAATCTGAGTGTTCTATTGCAATCTTTACTGTCTTCGGTTCAATTTTAGAGATAAAAACATTAAACATGCAAAAATCTTGATGAGTATTTAATACCTCATTCTTTGCACGAATTTGAGCCCTTTTTAAGACTCCCTCTTGTGGATTACCAATTATTTGCTCCTTTGAATAACCTTTTTTCCATTTGTCCATTGGTGGATAAGCTGGATCGAAGTCCAGAGGTGCGTCTTCGTACAATTCATCAATATCTGAGCCTGTAATTAAACAAACATCATTAACATCAAGATAATTTTCATTATTTTGTAATAGCTCCCCCTCAACATTAGCATTTAATCTCTCCCCCTCAACATCAGAATTTTCTCTCTCATTCTCCCCCTCGAAAGAATTCTCCCCCTCCATCAAAGTGTTCGAATCCAAATGCTCCCCCTCCATTAGATCATTTTGCATACTTTCGCCTATCTCTTGAGGAGATGATGTTGAACCATCAGTTAGCTTCGAAAGTTCAGGGATATGATTATCAGGAGCTTTTTCTTTAGCATTTCCAGCATGATCTGAAATTCCAAATATCAAATCATAATCAATATCCAACATTTGCATTGGTTCGGATTCATCTTGAGTTTCTTTCAAAATTGGATGATTTTTAAATTGTTGTGCAGATTGTTTTATATAATAATCATCAAATGTAAGGTTAAAAGTTTCTTCCACTTTTTGTGTACACTTGTTCAATTACACGATATGCCACTGAATTCTGCGAATACCCCAGGAAAATCCCTTCATCAGCTTTAGCTTGAAACTTCGAAATGTTATCCCTGAGATTCATAATAAAGCACCTGCATCCGAAGACATGGAAGAATTTCACATTAGGTTTCCGATTATTCAGTATTTCGTAAGGTGTAATATTATAACGTCGATGAATGAAAGATCTGTTCTGAGTAAAACATGCAGTGGATACAGCCTCAGCCCAAAGATATTGTGGTAAGTTCGCATATGCAAACATAGTCCTTGCAGCTTCGCATAAAGATCGATTTCTTCGTTCAACAACACCATTCTGCTGCGGAGTGTATGGAGAAGAGAAATTATGCGAAATGCCTTTTTCCACTAAAAATGAATCAACAACATTGTTCTTAAATTCGGTTCCATGATCGCTCTTGATTTTACGAACAAGCTTTTTCAAAGTTATTTCCATTTTCTTGATAAAGTCAATCATGATTTGTGCCACTTCGGATTTTAATATGAGAAAATAAACCCATGTGAATCTGGAAAAATGATCAACAATAACTAAGATATACCATTTGTTGTTGAGTATTGAAACTGTCGAAGGACCACATAAATCAATATGTAAAAGCTCCAGTGGATCGACAATCTTCAAATCAATTGTGATCGAATGACCTTGTTTATGTTTCTTGCCAACATCACAAGCTACACATAAAGAATCATTGTCAAATTTAAGTACAGGTAAACCTCTTACCAAATCTTGCACAACAAGTTTGTTGATATTTCTAAAGTTGAGATGTGAAAGTCTTCGATGCCATAGCCAGCTAAGTTCTGATGTAGCTTTCGAAAGAAGATATACAGCAGCTGTACCCATAATTGAATTGATGTCCAAAGTAAACATGTCACCTTTCCGTTTGGATTTAATCAAAACTTCTTTTGTGTGAACATTTGAAATAATGCTTCCCTCTTCGTTAAAAAGTACTTGATTTCCAGTGCCTACCACAAGTTGTGATACACTTATCAAGTTGGGTTGTAAACCTTCGACATAAGAAACTCGATTCACTGTGAATTGACCATTCTTTATTTTCCCATATCCTTTGACTTGACACTTTTGATTATTTCCAAACTTAACAACTCCAGCGTTTTTCAAGCTTCGAAAGTCTCTAAGATTCTCCTTCTTCTCAGTCATGTGACGAGAGCAACCACTATCAATGTACCATTTTTTTATCATATTTCTCGTCACAAAGTACCAGCGATCATTGAAACAATTTAGCTACCCAAGGCTTTTTGGGCCTTGGAAATTAGATTGCAACAAAGAGTTGAAAGAATAACTTTTGACTAAATCACAAACTTTAGTTTTGAGACTATTAATAATGTCCACATCTTCATTTGTAGGGATTGAAACATAAGGTTTTGTTGGTTTCGTATGTATACTAACATCACCCTTTGTATTCTGAGTTTGTGATTCTACGGTCGTTGCTTTTGTGACTGGTTTACATGCTTTCACCAAGATATCCGAATCCTTTGACGACGAACTTCCATTTGAAGAAGCATTCACATACTTCTCATAAGCTTCGTCGATTTGTTCTTTTGAGTATTTACTCGATTGATAAATTTTTCCTCTTCCTTCCATCCAGTGATCAATATTCATTCTAGAAGTTATCCCTTTTTCATGCAAAGCTTTTAATGTTTGTTTCTTCATATGATTACGAAAATTTGGCTTTTGAGGAACAAAATCAAATTTTGGTTTTGAAACAAAAGATTCAGCATAGGAAGTATCAACTGTTCATTTAAAATGCTGACGTTGAGAAAAAAAACTTTGGTGAATTAGAATTGAATGAATTATCTGAAATTTTCCTTGAAATGTTAGGTTTTGACACTTTCAAAAACTTTGGTGATGTTTTCACTTTAAACTTAGAATGAGTTGTTGAACGATAAATTTGTTCTCTTTTTGAAAAAGATGAATTTTTCACTTTGTAAATATATTTTGGTGGTTTTAATTCAGACACATTTTTGCTTGGATGAGTGGGATTTTTCTTTTTGTCTGAATAATTTTCTGAATTCACAGTCTTAACTGGTTTCAACAATTCTGTTGACGTCTTTCGAGACTCGATTGTTTGCCAAAAATTTCTTTCTTGCTTGTCTTTTTTAAACATTATTTTCTTTCAAAAAAATTTCAATTTGTTCTTTGAATTCTTTTGAATTTAATTTGACACCACTTTTCGTTTCCTCAAAAATTGGTTTGGTGACTTCTTTCTCAAGTTTTGATTTTTCAACCCATTTTCAAAAAACATATGAATTCTTCGTTAGGTTGTTTTCATCTGATTTTTTCAAATTATCTTGTTCCACCAATTTCTTGAATTTTGGTTTGACATTTTCAACATTTCCAGTTGTTACGAACACTTGGTTTGGAAAAACAACATCATATGTACACTTGAAAATCAGATACACCACAGTATTTTTTTCAAGGTAATGAGCACCTTGTTCATTCAACACTTTTTCGTACTTTTGTGTATCACCATACACCTGGTCAACTACAATTCGAGGAATTTCTTCATCCTTTGAAAATTCATTTTCCTTAGAAAGTTTCTCATCTTTTTCATCATCACTATCATCTGTTTGACTGTCTCTGATTTCCAGGAAGTCCAAATCACAAACTTTCGAAGTTGAGGGTTGATTAGTATCAATCTTAACCAACAAATCATTAACTTTTTCTTTCCCTTTAGATGATGATGCAACATTAATAATAGACAACTGAGAACAATCAACATCCTCATGATTACTCAGTTCACTGATATTGTTAGAATTATCCTCAATATCAGCAAAATTAGATTGATAATCATATGTTGAAGTTTCAGTCTTTTTCAAAATGTGAATTTGTTCAGACTTAGTCAAAGTATCATTTACAATATTAACTAATTCAGTAGTATCAAGACATTCATCTACTTTGATTATTCCATATCTATATCTATCATCAGGAACTTTGTCAAATTCAGCTATTTCTTTCTCACAATCATATGAAATATTATCTATCTTAGCTCTTTCGTAAGCTAAAAAAGGAAATAATTTTCTATGTTGTTCTTTACTTATTTCGAAAGAATGATGTAATTCTGTTAATTTCCCATACAATCTCTTAGCTGAATTGCAATAAATGTTTCTTTGTGCTAACAACAGTTTTATTTCACTTGACAAATTATACCTATCAACCATAATGTTCGTAATCTGAAGTTCTAAACAATCTACTTTAGTGTTTTTCAAATCTAACTTATTCTATGTCTCTAACAACTACATAGAAAGCTTCTTAGCCTCATTGCTAGCAGACACCACAATTAAATCAAAATAAGTAACAGTTTCATCAAAATATACCAATTCAGAATTATAAGCTTGTACTGGAATATTAAAAGATTCAAGAATATTACGTACCTTTGTTGTCATTGGAGATTTGTCTGCAGCCTTTGATACGAAGCATCTTCCTTTTACTTCATATGTTTCTTCATTAGATTCCTCCTCCACCTTTGCAAACATTGCTCCATGTGTTGGATTTCTCATATCCTCATCATCTGATCCAGATGGCCAGACTTGATAAGTTCCATCATCTTCTTGTTCACCCATGGCAACCAATGACAAGTTTTTCGCCTTCGCACGAACTTCCTCCAGTCTTTGAGCATAATAAGCTTCATCTTTTACCTTATTCTTCTTCTCATCTTTCTTCCTCAACATGCAATCATTGGCTAGATGATTAGCCTCATTACAGTAGTGACAATCTACTCCAACATCTCCCTTCAATTTCTTCTCAATCTTCCCCTCAACAAGCTTCGCATCCTTCTTCTTATCCTTCTTCTTCTCATCACTTGCAGTTTTATTCAAAAAACTTCCTTTTATCTCAACTGACTTAATCTTCGAATTGAATGGCTTTTTGAAGAACTTTTTGACACGATTGTTTTTAATAAAATGCTATCGCTTCATCATCAGAATTCATGATGAATCCCTCTTCTCCATCAGAATCACTTTTCTCATGAATTACTTTCTCAGTCATTTTTGAAACCAAAGCCAGTGGACCTCCCAAACTCGCCTTTGTTTCTTCAGCAATTTCGTTCACTTCATTTTCTTGTGATTTTAACTGATTGTACACGTCATTCAAAGTTGATGTATCAAAGCTCTGTTTATTTTTGACATCATGCTTACATTTTGCCACTCCTTTCTCAGATCCATAATGAAGATAAGATTGAACTCCATGACTGATCTGGTGATTCCATATTCGTTGCATCGATAGATTAATTCATTCAGACGATCATAATATGCCTCAATAGTTTTACTTTCTTTCTATTTGAAGTCTTTCAGTTCAACCAAGCATTGTTTCACTGAATTAACTCTTGTCTTCTCGCTTCCTTAAAATTTCTCCTTTAGATTGTTCCAGATCTCTTTTGCAGTTTTACAACTCCTCACATAGTTGTACACAACTGGAGGCAAAGCTCCTCGCAACTCTCTCATGCATCTCTTCTCCAGCTTTTTCATACGATCAGTTTGATTCTCTACTCCAGAACTTCCAGAAGACGCTCCATGAATCCTAGCCTAACGACTGAATTCAGGATGCTGATGGAGACTAAATTTGAAATGAGCGCAATGGGTTCAATTAACTTTTTCCTTGGACTGAATATTCGACAGGGACCAGAAGGAATATTTATTAACCAGGAGGCTGACACCAAGACCCTGTTGGCAAAGTATGGCATGCTGGGAGACTCTAAAGTGAAAGTCCCCATGGCGTTTGGCACAACGCTTACCCCTTCTCTGGATAAACCGGTTGTCGATATGACCCTCTATCGTCAAATGATAGTGTCTCTTTGTAACATCCCGAAATATCAAGAGTAGCGTGGAAGGGCTAAAAGAGTAATTGGGAATGAGTGACTCGGCGAGTCCATGGGTGGACTCGGCGAGTAGAGTCGCGATTGGGTCGCATGTTAAGTAGCCGACTCGGCGAGTCAGTAAGATGGACTCGGCGAGTAGGCGCTGAGTGGAGAAAACCCTAATTCTCGGGGTTGAGCCCTATATAAAGATCATTATGTTTTCCTCCCAACCTCTTTGTTCCCCCTTAAGATTTCAGAAACCCTAAAATCATGGAGAAGCACCATTGTTGAGCAATTTGGAGCTTGAAGAGGTGGTTGTTGAAGAGATTCCAAAGAACAAGAGGCTTGGATCAAAGGGCTTTGTAAGGATTCGGGATAATCTTCTCCTAGAGCTTCCTTTTGAGGTATCTTTCCATTGTTTGAGCTGCTATTGTCTAGATTCTTCATTTGGGGAGTGTTGAGATCATATCCTTTGGATGTATTGGAGTTTAGAGGCTGGATCTGAGGTTGCTACCTCAGATCTGGGATGGAGAAGAGTTAGAATGCATGAAAGTCCCTGTGTTGAGTGTTGGATGAAGCTATCTTGTCCCAAACCTTATCCCTAATGTGTAAAATGCATAGATCTCTTTGGATTCACGTAAAGTTTGCCGCTTTACGTGATGGATGAGTGGTAGGAGGCTAGATCTATGTTTTGGAGCAATTGCATGGCCTGGAGTGCTTCTGTATGGATTCAGACCGGTGGTACTCGGCGAGTCACATGGGTGGACTCGACGAGTTGCTTGAAGATGGCCTGGAACTCGGCGAGTTGTATGAACAACTCGGCGAGTAGGATGAATATTTCCTGGAACTCTGCGAGTTGTATGAACAACTCGGCGAGTAGGTTGAAGATAGTCTTAGACTCGGCGAGTCTGTTCTTGGGCTAGGCGAGTCTTGTCGAAGAGTCCCAATATTTTCTGGTCGAGTCGAGAACCGGTGAGTCAAGGGATGACTCGGTGAGTTGTGTGCGAGTGGACTCAGAGTTGTTGAACTCGACGAGTCTCGGGGTGACTCGGCGAGTTAGGTCGTGGATTGAGTGAAGTTCTGATTATGGGAACTCGGCGAGTCATCGGGTTGACTCGGCGAGTAGGGTCAGTCAGGGGTTGACTTTGACCAAGGGTTGACCAGTGGTTTCCAGGGGCAATTTGGTAATTGTTGATTGTTGTTTTGAGTTCAGTGCATTGGCGGTTGTCCAGTGGTAGAGATCGTATCAGTGATTGGAGCAGTTCGGGTTATCTGTTCAGTCGGCAGTTTCGAGGTGAGTTATCCTCACTATATCAACAGGGTCTAAGGCACCAAGGCCGACCCTTATCGGATTGAGATCCGGGTAGTTGTTGTTATGTTGTTGCTATGTTTTGTTTGCATCCTGAGAGCTAGGATGGTATATAGAGACCTGTTTGAGATCGGTATCCTGAGAGATAGGGTGATGCTATGCTAGTGACCTGTTAGGTCGGTATCCTGGTTAGGGGGATGATATGCTATGTGATCTGTTTGATCTGCTTGTTGACTGTGAATTGCTATATGATTGTATGTATATGTGCACATGGTTGCTTGGACTGGAGTTGGGTTGAGGCGGGTCCTGCTGTGTGCGGTAGGCCAAGATACCCAGGGCGAACCGGTTGTCCCGAAGGCCCAGCGAGCGGCCCGGATAGGCTGTAGGCCCCGAAAGGGCGGACCAGACGTGCCGAAGGCTCGGAGAGTGGACCAGAGAGACTGAAGGCCCGGTGCGGGCGGACCAGTCATACTGTAGACTCAGAGAGTGGACCAGGTGGATTGAAGGCCTAGGAACGGGCGGACCAATCACACTGCAGACTCGATGTATGTGGATAGACTCGGAGGGTGGACCAGGTGGACTTTAGGCCGGTGCGGCGGACCAGTCACATAGTAGACCCGAAGTGCATGGTTGTTATGTGATCGGATATGTTATGGCATGTTATGTGTGTATGGTATTTGTGGTTGGTATTTTGGGGATATCTCACTAAGCTTTCGGGCTTACAGTTGTGGTTTCATGTTTTTCAGGTTCTTCGCGAGACTGTGGCAAGGCGAAGGCGTGATCGTACCGCTCCTCGTGATTTTGTAGTATTATGATTCTGGGAACACGTTAAATGTTTTGTATTGAAAACCTTTTTGTACAGATTTAATGGAATCGAGATGTTTTTGAAAAATTAAAAATTGGTTGTATTTTTCGGTTGTTTCAAGTTGGTATCAGAGCCTTGGTTTGAGTGAATTGGAGGAACATTCGTGTGACTCCAGTCTCAAATCGAGGAGAGTTTTCAAAAAGAGTATTTAAAATGGTTTTCAAAATGAGTAAGGGAGGACGCGGAGGTACGGCCAGCCGTAGCCAGTAAGTAACCCCAAAATACCATGCATGTTATGTGTTTTTGAGCTTTGTTAGAACAGCATGCTAGTGATAGGCTAGGGATCTTCAAGATTTCATGATATGTTGCCTGATTTGTGATGCCTGTAGCCTAGGGTTCCTTATGGGATATTTTCAGTGTTCCTCTAGTGGTGAGGGTTGAGCGTTGTTATGCATGTTTCTCTAGGGCGTTGTGGTAGTACTTCATACAAATTTGGGTAGGTGTGGAAGGTAGTATGGGCCCGTACTACTGAAAGCACAGGACCCATACGCGTATCAGGGAAACCATGATCTCTAGGGTTGGGTTGAAAGAGAGTTGGATCCCAGGTTGTGGGAAGAGTCTGAGATTTTGTGTGGTGTTTTTCAGTATGGAGTTTCCGAGGCATGATGAGAGTGGATCCGGATCAGGATCAGGAGCTGGAGAGAGAGTTCCGGGAGGATCAGTGCCGCCCGAGGTTATCGGTCAGATGAGCACGAGCGAGTTGGATGTGAGGATTCGTGAGATCCTGCGTGATGAGATTGCTGAGTTGTTCCGGGCTGAGTTGCCAGAGCTGTTTGGGTCGATTAAGACCGCCATGGTTGAGTATTTTGATGAGTGCTATGCAGCTCTCACTGAGACGGTTGCCGCCGCGGCTGTAGCAGCGGCAGGGGGAGGATCTAGTCGGGGATTTCAGTATCGGGACTTCGCTAATACGAAGCCTCCCACATTCGATGGAGTTCAGGACCCGATTGTTGCTATGAGGTGGTTATCAGACGTGGAGGGGTGTTTCTTCACGTGTTCATGCCCTGCTGATCAGAGGGTGAGGTGTGCTCTGAACCTGTTGAGGCTCGGGGCGAAGGATTGGTGGAGATTGACCACGGGGTCATATTCGGATGCGTAGAGGGCTGCGGTTTCGTGGGATCAGTTCAGAGAGATGTTCATCACTCGTTATGTTCCGCAGGTTGAGAGGGAGAGATTGGCTCAGGAGTTCCTTGAGCTGAAGCAGGATTCGGATTCGGTGAGCGAGATCACCAGGATGTTCACTGAGAGGGAAATGTTTTGCCCAGAGTTCGCTTCGGAGCAGGCTCAGATGTCTCGATATCTGAGCATGCTCAAGAGGGACATCAGGCACTTTGTGTCTGCGCAGAGGTGCGGGACATTGTTGGAGTTGCAGGAGGCCGCTAGGCGGCGTGAGTTAGAGATTGAGTTGCAGTTGCGTGAGCTGAGGCAGGCTCCGGTGCAGTCGCAGCCGGCGCCGAAACGGTCCAAGACCGTTGATGTTAGAGTGGGGGATCTGAGCAGCCACACTTGTGGGAAGTGTGGGAGGGGTCACACCGGAGTTTGTAGGTCCGGTGGTG
The DNA here is from genome assembly GCF_051521515.1 of Lactuca serriola. Taxonomy (NCBI): domain Eukaryota; kingdom Viridiplantae; phylum Streptophyta; class Magnoliopsida; order Asterales; family Asteraceae; genus Lactuca; species Lactuca serriola. The sequence continues at coordinate 357,510,847 of NC_136411.1, forward strand.
CATGCCGCAAGTGCGGAAAGGAGGGACACTATGCGAGGGATTGTCGGCAGTCAGCGCTAGTTCGGGATTTGAGAATTTGCTTTCATTGTCATCAGGTTGGGCATTTGAGGGTCAACTGTCCACAGCTTGCTGCAGGACCGGTGCAGGCTCCAGCACCGGCCACTTTGAGGATCACGGGTGGAGGTCAGGATGGAGCGGAGCCCCCAAGGGCTCAGGGTCGTGCTTATCAGCTTACGGCAGAGGAGGTCGGAGCAGTGCCGGATGCAGTTGCGGGTATGTTTCTTTCTTGATATATTTTGTTATCTTGTGATTTTTGTGGTATTATGTTTATGAACTGGTATTTTGTTGGTTTTCGATGTGGTATTCGCCTTTTTGTTGGTTGTGGTTTTGGTTATGGGTTATTGTTTTGGGAATTCCGTTGGTTATCATTCATGAGGATTATTAGTGGAAACCCGACATCGGGTTGCAGGCCGGGTAGCATCTGTTTTCTGAGGAGTGGTTAGATGCAGATTGAGTTCTTTCGAGCAGGTTGATCAGTGTTGATGCAAGATCTCGTTGAGGTTATTTATGCTTGTGGGAAGCAGTCCGCGTGTAAGTGTTTTCTTTGTGGAAGAGTTTTTCTTGGAGGTCGGTGATGGCGACTGGTGGTTGATAGCTAGTGCCCAAGTGGGGGAGAATTGGAGAATTCTCCGGGAGATCGATGAGTAATCGAAAGTGCTTAGCTGTTGGGATTCAGCAAGTGTTCTGTCAGCCCAGAGTATAGGTTGATAGGAGTGAGTATCAAGCATGCGGGGCGGGATACAGACCTAGGGCATTTGATTGTGGAGGGCCTGAGAGCAGGCCGGGATCAAGTATGTATGATGGAGTTAGAGTTCGGAACCCCTCGAGGGCTAGAACGGTATGCATGGGAGATTTTCCGGGAGGATAGCCCGGAATGTTGAATGCTAGTTGAGCGGTCCGGATAGACTGAAGGCCGGTAGGTGTACCAGTCAGACCGAAGGCTCGGAGAACGGTCCAGTCAAACTGAAGGCACTGAGAGCGGTCCAGATTGGCTGAAGGTTCTGAGAGAGTGGTCCAGATGGGCTGAAGGCCTGGTGAGGCGGTCCAGTCATGCTGAAGACTCTGCAGGTATTGTTGGATCAGTGTGAGGTTTTGGGTTGTGTATGCTTCAATGTGATTGCATTAGAAGGTCTGGCCCCAGGTAGTGATCTTGATTAGTGGAGATAGTGCATAGGCTTGAGAGTCCCTGCGATGAGAGTCAGAGTATATGTGTTGGATGGATAGCGGAGATGCTAGAAGGATGGTGTAGCGTTGGGCAAGCACCGTGGCACTTGTTGGAGTGGCAATATGGCCAAGTGGATTCCTTGGAAAAGGAAGTGAGAGAGGTGTGTAACTCCGAGAGGGAGTGCAAGTTCACGGAAGTGAAAGCAGCAAAGCAGAGTTATGATTAGAGTAACTCGAGTATGGTTTCTGAGCAGCGTGTTTGCGGCAGTGGAATTGAAGCACATCCGGTTTGGGATGTCTGCTGAGGTCGCAGAGGGAATTCCGTAGGTGTAGAGCCAAGAGACTCGGAAGGGATGCGGCGGGAGATTCTTGGGCTCTCAGTGTGATTCTGATCAGGGTATTGGTTATGTATTAGTGGTTCATCCTGGGGGATGTTGGAGGATATCATCAGTGTATCAGGTTTTTCCCAACCTGAGGGTGCTGGAGAAAGTTCAGTATGTGTATGTGATTACAAGAGGAGAACTCGTGGGAGTTGCTCTGAGATTGAGAATGGGTCTTTCCGTCGTCGCGGAATGGATAGAGTGGGATTCGGATCGGGGATCCGATGGTTCATGGCTTTCTAAGCCCTTATGGATCGAGTGAATGTTGAGATTTGGGGCAGTGATGCATCATGGGTAATTCGCGGTTATTGAGTGTGATTATCAGAGGGTACAGCCGGTGCCCGGCTTGAGACGGTGGTCAGGACACCGTAAGGAAAAAGAGAGTGTGTTTGAGTTTCGATGGGTATGCCTTGAGGGACTTGGCCAGGTTAAGGCCATGTGGCGCATTGTGGGAGTATCTTTGGGATGGAAGTGCTGTAGGCTTCGAGGACGAAGCCTAATTTAAGTGGGGGAGAATTGTAACAACCCGAAATATCAAGAGTAGCATGGAAGGGCTAAAAGAGTAATTGGGAATGAGTGACTCGGCGAGTAGAGTCGCGACTGGGTCGCATGTTAAGTAGCCGACTCGGCGAGTCAGTAAGATGGACTCGGCAAGTAGGCGATGAGTGGAGAAAATCCTAATTCTCGGGGTTGAGCCCTATATAAAGATCATTATGTTTTCCTCCCAGCCTCTTTGTTCCCCCTTAAGATTTCAGAAACCCTAAAATCATGGAGAAGCACCATTGTTGAGCAATTTGGAGCTTGAAGAGGTGGTTGTTGAAGAGATTCCAAAGAAGAAGAGGCTTGGATCAATGGGCTTTGCAAGGATTCGGGATAATCTTCTCATGGAGCTTCCTTTTGAGGTATCTTTCCATTGTTTGAGCTGCTATTGTCTAGATTCTTCATTTTGGGAGTGTTGAGATCATATCCTTTGGATGTATTGGAGTTTAGAGGCTGGATCTGAGGTTGCTACCTCAGATCTGGGATGGAGAAGAGTTAGAATGCATGAAAGTCCCTGTGTTGAGTGTTGGATGAAGCTATCTTGTCCCAAACCTTAGCGCTAATGTGTAAAATGCATAGATCTCTTTGGATTCACGTAAAGTTTGCCGCTTTATGTGATGGATGAGTGGTAGGAGGCTAGATCTATGTTTTGGAGCAATTGCATGGCCTGGAGTGCTTCTGTATGGATTCAGACCGGTGGTACTCGGCGAGTCACATGGGTGGACTCGACGAGTTGCTTGAAGATGGCCTGGAACTTGGCGAGTTGTATGAACAACTCGGCGAGTAGGATGAAGATTTCCTGGAACTCGGCGAGTTGTATGAACAACTCGGCGAGTAGGTTGAAGATAGCCTTAGACTCGGCGAGTCTGTTCTTGGGCTCGGCGAGTCTTGTCGAAGAGTCCCAATATTTTCTGGTCGAGTCGAGAACCGGTGAGTCAAGGGATGACTCGGTGAGTTGTGTGCGAGTGGACTCAGAGTTGTTGAACTCGACGAGTCTCGGGGTGACTCGGTGAGTTAGGTCGCGGATTGAGTGAAGTTCTGATTATGGGAACTCGGCGAGTCATCGGGTTGACTCGGTGAGTAGGGTCAGTCAGGGGTTGACTTTGACCTTGTCTTTGACCAAGGGTTGACCAGTGGTTTCTAGGGGCAATTTGGTAATTGTTGATTGTTGTTTTGAGTTCAGTGCATTGGCGGTTGTCCAGTGGTAGAGATCGTATCAGTGATCGGAGCAGTTCGGGTTATCTGTTCAGTCGGCAGTTTCGAGGTGAGTTATCCTCACTATATCAACAGGGTCTAAGGCACCAAGGCCGGCCCTTATCGGATTGAGATCTGGGTAGTTATTGTTATGTTGTTGCTATGTTATGTTTGCATCCTGAGAGCTAGGATGGTATATAGAGACCTGTTTGAGATCGGTATCCTGAGAGATAGGGTGATGCTATGCTAGTGACCTGTTAGGTCAGTATCCTGGTTAAGGGGATGATATGCTATGTGATCTGTTTGATCTACTTGTTGACTGTGAATTGCTATATGATTGTATGTATATGTGCACATGGTTGCTTGGACTGGAGTTGGGTTGAGGCGGGTCCTGCTGTGTGCGGTAGGCCAAGATACCCAGGGCGAACCGGTTGTCCCGAAGGCCCAGCGAGCGGCCCGGATAGGCTGTAGGCCCCGAAAGGGCGGACCAAATGTGCCGAAGGCTTAGAGAGTGGACCAGAGAGACTGAAGGCCCGGTGCGGGCGGACCAGTCATACTGTAGACTTAGAGAGTGGACCAGGTGGATTGAAGGCCCGGAAACGGGCGGACCAATCACACTGCAGACTCGATGTATGTGGATAGACTCGGAGGGTGGACCAGGTGGACTGTAGGCCGGTGCGGCGGACCAGTCACACAATAGACCTGAAGTGCATGGCTGTTCTATGATCGGATATGTTATGGCATGTTATGCGTGTATGGTATTTGTGGTTGGTATTTTGGGGATATCTCACTAAGCTTTCGGGCTTACAGTTGTGGTTTCATGTTTTTCAGGTTCTTCAGGAGACTATGGCAAGGCGAAGGCATGATTGTACCGCTCCTCGTGATTTTGTAGTATTATGATTCTGGGAACATGTTAAATGTTTTGTATTGAAAACCTTTTTGTAAAGATTTAATGGAATCGAGATGTTTTTGAAAAATTAAAAATTGGTTGTATTTTTCGGTTGTTTCACTCTTATGTATCTAACAGCTAGTAGACCAGATATTATGTTCTCTATGTGTTATTGTGCCAGGTCTCAAGTTAATCCAAGAGAACATCATATGATTGTTGTGAAGAATATTTTCCGGTATCTGAAACGAACATTGTCTCTCGGTCTCTGGTATCCAGCAAAATTCGGATTCTTCGTTCAAGCCTTTTCTGATGCAGAACTTGGTGGATGTGGTCTCGACCGAAAGAGCACAACTGGTGGATGCCAATTTCTTGATGGCAAACTTGTAATTTGGCAGTCAAAGAAGCAAACCTGTGTGTCTCTTTCGACCACCGAAGCTGAGTACATCGCAGCAGCCTCCTTTACTTCACAAATCATTTGGATTCAAAGCCAGCTTAGAGATTATAGATTGAATATGAAGAAAATTCCTCTTTACTGTGACTCAGAAAATGCGATAAAAATATGTCACAATCCAGTGCAACACTCTAAGACCAAACATATTGCACTGAGATACCATTTTATCAAGGACCATGTTGAAGATGGTAATGTGGAAGTTCATTTCGTTCGGTCCTCTGATCAACTGGCTGACATCTTCACTAAGGCCTTACCAGAAGCATGTTTTAATAAAATAATACAAGGTTTGAGAGTGATGGAAGCAAAGTCGTTACCGAAACCCCTTACATTTCTCTAAAAATTAGACAAGCGAAATAGAGCAATTGCTCGGTCTATTTCGGCTCTGTAAATTTTGGGAACCGAAATGAACCGAACGCTCAGTCTATTTTGGTTCCGAAAATTTAGGGAACCGAAATGACTCAATCGCTCAGTCAGTTTCGCTTCATCTTTTTAAGGTTAGGTTTCGGTTATAAATCTTGTATATTTTGTTCAGTATCTATACTCATCTTTCATTGGTTTTATCTTTATCTGCAATCTTTTATTTTCTATTTTTATTCTTTTTCATAAATTTCAAAAATACAAAAATATCTTTTCTTTTTTGTTTTTATTCTTTTTCAGAAATTTCAAAAGTACAAAAATATCTTTTATTTTTTGTTTTTATTCTTTTTCTGAAAGTTAAAAAATACAAAAATTTCTTTTATTCTCGTATGGTTTCTTTTCTTTAGTCTCAAGATCACAGATCGACATGCTGTGAAGCAAGGGAAGGTACAAATTCTCTTATCCATGAACTAGTTAGGTGTCCCTAGAAGCATGTTGTTATATGTAGACCAAAGCCTCCAAGACTCTAAGTGAAGCCTTAATGATTCAATTCATACCAATCATTTCATCCCAATCACGCAGCTCAATTTACTCAAGTCATGAGCTACCTTACTCTTCTTATATGAGTTAATAGTTTTCTGCTTTGTCATCCTTTTATAGCAGAGGTACTTTCGGTTCTTTAACCATATCTTCTTCTTTCTCAATCATGTTTCATTCCACAAATGTAACCCTTGAGACTCTGAGCTATTACCACTGAGGTTTATGGTTACACAAAATCTGAGTTTATGATCTTAGATATGTATACCACTTGCTAAGTGAGACCCAAAATCCAGCACCAACAATGAATTGACAGTGAATAATTACTATTCAAGCTATTACTTGTTACCTTATGAAGTCTCTTTTTATTGATCTTTATGAAATTGTCTGACACCAAGGCATTTCTTCCCAAAGGATCCTGTTTAGTTTTTTTGTTTTTGAGATCTCTATTAAATATCATGTCACTGCAACAAATATCCAACCTACTTGTTCAACAGACCACATCGGTCTCACAAGTACTTCATCCAACTTTCGGACTTATATTAAGTTTCGTAGTTCAATTGGAGATAAAGCCACCTTTTAAAGCCAATAGTTGAAAAGAAGCCTTTAGATGTTTATTTACAAACACTTGATCGTATTCTCTCAGGAAACCACACAAGCACTTCAAGTCTCTCTTGACTTTCAAGGCTTTTTTGGACACAACTCTTGAGCAGTATACAAATTCCATTGACTTGATCGTATTCTTCGACAGAAAATAATGATGTGGTTATGCAGGCTTTTTTGGACACAGCTCTTGAGCAGTATACAGATTCCATTGATAAATCCACAAAAGCGGTTGATGACTCCACGTCTCTCTCCAAGAAAGCAACAACTGATGTGGAGGAGGTTATTCAAGATTCTATGATCTTTCTTGATTCCCTTAAGGTTCATGCTGATTCGAATGCAACCAAGGTGAATGCCACGGTTGATTCGCTCTCACAATCTCTTCAAGCAGAGACAGAAAAATTTGATTCAGTTCGGTCTGACATTCAAACCGAGAACCATTCTCTCATTAGCTCGGTTAATTCTCGCTTAGAGAAGCTTCACGCTGACTTGGCAATGGAAAACAAAATAATAGATGATCTGGCTCGCAAAACTACTCAGATTGAATTTCAGAAAGTTCAACTTTCTCAAGCGAATAAGGAAATTGTTTCCTTGAAAACTGAGCGTGCAGTTCTAAAGAGTTGTCCCTCTGATGTTCTTAATCTTTTGAGTAATGTTATTCATGCTCATGGTCCAATTCTTACTCTCACAATCAGGAATCATTTGACATCCAAACTTCTTCCGACAATTGAAATCCTAAGCCAGATGAAGGGTGTTACGGAGCCGATCGTCGCTCCGCATCAAGGGGGAGATGATGTTGTGAAAGTTGTGAATAATTCTCCCATTGCACCCAAAATTGTTGTCAAAACAGAACCGAAGGATAATGAAGCTTCGGGTTTTGTTGTTCAAGATAAGAAGAAGGGCATTCTGGTGAAAGTGACGAAGATAATGAAACGATAGCCGAAGTCCTGAAGCGAAAGCAAAGGGACAAAGAGTTAGATGATAATCTTCGTATCACTAGAGAGATAGAAGAAAGAGAAAGTACGAAAAAGGAAGAGTATGATGCTCTTGTTTGCAAGAAGGCTTTGTTTCCTCCCTAGACTAAGGATGGACTGATCAAAGAAGCAATTGAGTTTCCTAGCATGTACTAGTTGGAACCTATTGTCTCTTTTGATTGTGACAACTCGAGGGACTCTCAATTCGATATGCCTATAACCAGAAAGGCATTTCTATTTCACTTTTTGATTCAACAGTTGAAGTTCTCTCTCCTCATCCTCAGGTTGATCATAATCTTATTGACGACTATCTCATGTTCGGTCAACCTCAATACCTGACGTGGAATGCTCAGAAGATAACCACTGTCAAGGTGATGAAACCCTCACCTGCTGGAAAATTTTTCAATATTCAGTTTCGGATAACTAGAGGTTCGGACAACTCGGTCCATACAATTTCTTTGGCATATCTTCCTAACCTAAATCCTCATGATTGGATTTTATTGTTTAATATTTTGCTCACAATATCGAAGGAGTATGAGCCGATCCTCAGTCATCTTAAGAGGATGATGGCCTCTTATATCCTTGAAGTTGCAAAAATGGATCAAGAGATGGCTCATGTTATGAGGAAGAGACCGACTGTGAAACCTACTGGAAAATCTGGAGATGTTAACAAAATGAAGTTGGGTCAAATCGAATCTAATAATCTTACTGTCATGTTCACGAGAGCCGAAGGTGAAAGGTTTTTGTTCGCTCTTATTGATAAGCACTTGTTCTCCACTGACTGCTTAGAGCACATTCTTGATATTATTCACCGATGTAAGCAAAACAGAGAGTCAGACAATAAGAATTTCACGGACATGCTTTGGTGGTATATCACTTTTCGTCAAACTTTGATGGCCATTATACCGAATGTGTTCAAGACTGTCAAGAAATCTTCTATTGCTCAACCGAACTAAGCTCTCGCCTCAATTGACGCAAAGAGGGAGATAGTTGAGTATTAGAGTTGCGTCATTGGGCTTAATGTTTGGTTTATTTTGTATATCCGGTTTGGGCCTGCCCAACCGTGATTATTTTATTAGGGTTTAGTATTTAAGGTGCATGCATGAATCCTTAGTAAACAACATTTTTGATAATCATTCTCATTAAAGGTACTAAAACCCTACCTCGCCTCTATAGTGGAAGTTCTTGATCGAGCTCTGCTGAGGCATGACTACTTTGAATCATTAAGCAATATTTGATTCCATCTTGCGTTATTTTGTTTGTTTGTTTGTTTGTTAGTTTGTTTAACTGATTAACATGTTGAAGACCTAATCGATCTAAGAGTTTCTTAACTCATCACAGGCCATTGTTGCTACAATTGAGATTGTTTGGATTCATCATTTGTTAAGCAATTTTGACATTTATATTCATGAACCTACTTTGGTTTTTTGTGATAATGAATTGGTAATCAAGCTCACATCCAATCCAACCTTTCGTGAGCATAAGAAACACATTGAATTTGATTGTCATTTCATTCACAACAAGATTTTGGATACTACAATCAAGCTAATGCCTGTACTCACAAGTTTCATCAATTGGCTGATATTTTTACAAAGTCATTACATCGACATAAGATGTTACCTATAATGACCAAGATGGCTTTGGAAAACATTTTCCAAAGTCCATCTTTAGTAAGAATATTACTGTTACATTTATGCTATTATACTTAACCATAGTTTAGTTTTTTTTTTTTTTTTTTTTGAACCGGCAAATCTAATATACTCCTAAGCTAACAATACATATTCCATCTATGTCCATGATGAAACTTGAACCCTCAACCTCAAAGAAAGAGGGCACCACCAGATACCGCTGGGCTACAAACCCTTTGGTAACCATAGTTTAGTAGTTTGGTTAACAACTAACGTAATTGTTATTGTTAGTTTGTTAGGTGCATGATAGCTAGATGTGGGTAGTATAAGCTTTAATATAAAAGTTCATTTTCATGTACGAAAGTCATCAGAGTGAACAAAATGAACTTTTCTTCCATTCCTTGTTCTCTGATGAGATGTAATAATGAAATTTGGAATTTCAAATTATTTTATAGACAAATTGTATCATTTTATAGATAAAATGTAAGTATCTAACTCTTTTATAAAATTTAAATACATGCAATTTATGTTTTTTGAATATGTGTTCATGTAATCGTGTTTACGTGAATATTAAACTTTTGTTTATATAATAGCACGTTTCATTGACGTATGAAGATGATTTTTGATGTGGATGATGAAGAACTTATTGCGAAAAGAAAGTGAGAAACAAAATTACAGCATCGAATATTTATGATGCACTGCAGCAGGGACTGGTAGTGAGAAACACTAAACAATAAAGGGTTTTGATGTAAAATAATAAAACCAACAAGACACAGACAGGAGTTGTACTATGTTGTCAAGGATACCAGCTGTCACTCCCGGCGTGTGCGTGGTGAGTCTGCCGCGGGAGCTTCCACCTTCCAACGCCGACCACTACAAATCCCAGTTATAAATATCGCCACCAAGGAACTACTTTATCCGTTCTCCATAAAAAAATGGATAATCCCTTCATCATAATCGACGACGAGAACTCCACCATTGTTTCAGCACTCCGGTATGTCATTTCCGGCGGCAAAGAAGCCGCTACAAGCAATGGTTTGATGGGAAATTCTCGAAGTCAGCCGTCGCCGGTGGTGCAGGAAGTCTGTAGCGAATGTGAAATGCGAGTCCCGGATCAGTGTTTGGGTTGTCAAATGTTCACCTGCGGTGGTGGAGAAGAGATGGGAAAGAGAACGAAGAAGGTCTACAGAGGAGTTCGTCTCCGGCCGTCGAGGAAATGGGCGGCGGAGATAATGGTTCCGGGGACGAAAGAGCGGAAGTGGTTGGGGACTTTCGAGACTGCAGAAGAGGCCGCCAGAGCTTACGACGTTGCCAATATTTACTACAGAGGAAACACGGCGAAGACAAATTTTCCGGTGGAGGAGTATACTGAATCAAGTTGCAGCGATATCAATTCCTCAGAGCTTATAAATCACAACGCGGTTTAGGTTAAATATGATTAGTATTAGAAAGTGACAGAGAAACCGAAATCCAACAACTCATCTGAAAAAAAGTGGTTGTGTTATTGCTATTTTAAATAACTTAGTTTTGGGGTATTTTTTTTAACGGCCAGCAAATGCTTATTATAATTCGGCATTTTTAACAATTAGTTTTTAGTGTTTAAACATATATATTAAAACTAAAAATGTTAAATAAATTTTGATCATAAGTTAGTTCTAACTTATGTAAGATAACTTAGAACTTATTTAAATCAATTTATTCTTAGGTTTAAACTGGTAGAAACAACCTTGAATATATATATATATATATATATATATATATATATATATATATATATATATATATATATATATATATATATATATATATATATATTAAAAATTGAAATCGTAATCACTAAACAAAACTTAAAGAATAATGACACAAAATGACAGTTTTTCCTTTTGTTTAAATGTAATATTACAATAAATAGTCACCTATTTATAGAAATAGGTCGTGATAGGAACTTGTCCCATTTTTTTGTTATTTTTGCCTATATAGTCATTTTGTATATGAAATTTTTATGATGAGTAGCAACCAACCAATTTTGTAGAAATAGGTTGTGATATGAGAAAATACGAGCATGGAAATTAGATTGTTAAGAGCATAGAAAAGTGATAAGTGTTCTTAAAGTTATTTATTATAAACAAAAGATTAACATGTAATGTTTGTAGTATGCAAAAAGTTGAGAAAAATAGTAAATTTAATATGAAGTATTACGTAAAAGGAAAAGACATGAGACAAATTAAAACATTTGCAAATTGTCTACTTAATAATGCTTTTGAAGGTTTCTTGAAAAAAAATATATGAAATTAATATGGAAAGGAATTATTCCAGATAAATAATTAATAAAAAAATTTAGGACAAATTAAATAAAAAATATATTATGAAAAAAAAAAAAAAAAAAAAAAAAAAAAAAACCCACCAAAAAACTAAACAATATAAGGCCATGATAGGCAAATGAACTTTGAGCTAACAACCATGACTCCATACCATATTACCATCTTCTAATTTTACACTATGAAATAGTAATGAGTTTATATCCCAAAAAACAAAGCATGATAGCCGCAAGTTATTATTACCAATAAGCTATTCAACTAATCAACTTGCAGGTAAACCTTCATTATATTTTCTGGACCAAACTCGTGGATACATTAACATGAAACATTTGCTCTACCTAACCGTCAAATAATATGAAACAAATATATCTTTTGGTTGTGGGTCTATAAGATACGTGAATTACCATTGTAGTACCAATACCATCAAGTTATATTCATATTTATGTGATCATAATTCAATTGTCATTAATTAATTGTTATAATTTGGTAAGATTCTATTTGGAGGTTTATTAGGTGCCGCATCAAATTGAATCCCAACAATTAAAATTTGTAGCCACAAATGCAAAACCAATTAAAAATCGGGAAAATGGTTTTCGAGGGTAATTAACTGTTGCGTTTTTTTTTTTTTTTTTTCATTCGGTCCATTTCCCTTTTTTGTACTAAATATACCATCTAACTTGTTGTTTGTATTCACCATAACTCTTTTGATCGGCTTTTGACCAGAGATAGTCGGTCAAAAGGTTATGGTGAACACAAACAATAAGTTCGATGATATATTGAGTACAAAAAAGGGACCAAATGAAAACAAATGCAACAGTTGGTTACCCTCCTGATATATTTTTCCTTTACTCATTTATAGCAAATCGCATGTCATCTCCTGCTGATATTAATGACTTTATGATATTTATTCTTTTTTCTCTTCAAAACATAACCCACGAAAGAACATTATTCATACATGTACAACTTTTTAATGCACATGAATATTTATTAGGGAAATCTTGACAAAGCAAGTGCATTTCATAACTACATTTACATTTCCAATCAAATGATTTATCGTATCATGGATTCTAGACAAGTCTACAAACGAGTGGAATCATAAGTGCTGTGATTTTTTAGTTTACTTAGCTTTAAGATTGAATTCATGGGATAAGATACAACATCAATATGTACAATATCATGCAACTTTTGCAGACACATCACCATAATATACCTTGAGGTAAACATTTATGCTGATAAATATACCTCTCATACACACAATCATATCCTTTTGCGGAGAGGTGTTGATAGCTAACCACAGTAAATATAGCATAGACCATGTTTTAACGAAGTTACCCCTCCGAAACGTTCTTTATACATGTTATGGCCAAAGAAGGTTGCAGTCTTTAATAATTTTGCAACTTTAATTTCATTTTAATTTTCAGAGAAAATGACTTAAGAGGGTAACCAACTGTTGAGTTTGTTCTCATTTGGTCAATTTCCTTTTTTTGTACTCAATATACCATCGAACTTGTTGTTTGTGCTCACCATAACCCTTTGACCGGCTATCACATGTCAAAAGCCGGTCAAAAGGGTTATGGTGAACACAAACAACAAGTTCAATGGTATATTGACTACGAAAAAAGAAAAGGGACCAAATGAAAACAAACACAACAATTACCTACCCTCTAAAGTCGTTTTCCTTTAAAAATTTCTCATTTGAGTGAATTGAAACTTAATTCAGAGGTGTAGCTACATAGGTGCAAGAGTGAGCTTTGGCCCACCCCCATACAAATTTGAGGTAAAATATATTATACATAAATTTTATATTTCTTTTGAATAAAAAATGTTAAGGATTTGAATTGTAATATGGCCCGCTCCATTCTAAACTTAAATTCATAATGAATGAAATAATTTACATGTTGAGACATGTGGATTAAAGAATTATGACAATAATTTTTTGAATACATCAAATTGCATTTCAATCTCCACAATGAATTCCTCGTTCATTAGGTTTGTATATTAATATTTTTTTATTATCTTAATTAATAAGTTACTTCCAACTTAAACAAACAGTTTACTTTAAAATCATATATTATTACATTTTGTTACCATATTTAGTATTTTGCTAATTGTTCATATTTTGTAAATTATTTGGCCTACCCTAAAATAAAATCATTGTTACGCCACTAAAACAAATATAACGTAATTTTCTATAAAGTAAAACAACCTTTCAAATGAAAAAACAAGTTGAACTGACTTTGCTTATCCAACCTGATGCGACCATATTCATGCATGGACTTGTAAATGAAAAGTTAAAAAAAAAATTGTACCGCCAGGAAAGGTATTAAATGATCATCTCTTAAGAAAATGAATACCACGAAAACACAGAGATTACAACTTAAATAACTTTTTTATATTAAGAACAAGTATGATACATCAACAACGATATGTAACCTCACTATAGGGAAAGATTATACAAAACTCTGAGATTGAATCACTCAACTAAAACTATGACCAAGAACAAATATAAAACCCTAATCTGTTAAACTTAACAAGATCAAAGAGATGAACAAATATATGATCGGTAAGTAAAGATTCTCTCTCCAACTTTTGAATTATATATCAAGTCATAAATTTCGGAAGTTACACTTTACACCTTACGTAACATGAAGTTACACTGCACCCATCTTATAATAACACCTAAAACAAATAAAACTAAAAACAAAAAATACCAATAAAAATGTTAAGATAAATGTTAATTTTGAACATATTATCAAAATAGCTTCATTTTCCAACACCCCCTCTCAAACTTGATAATTTATCCTCATTTTTTTTTGAAAAAGGAACTAACAAACTAAGTTTGTTAGACGGAAAATTATGTTGAGAGCAAATTAATGACTTTGTTAATACATCAGCATTTTGAAAATCAGAATCAATTTTAAAAATTTCCAGAATACCACTTATAACTTTTTCTCTTATAAAGTGTATATCCACTTGAAAGTGTTTTTTTTGTTCATGAAATACTATACTTAAGAACAACTTAATTGCTGAATCGTTACCATAGAATACACTAACAGGAGTCAATTTATCAAATTTGACATCTTTTAAATTTTTTAATAGCCACAGAATTTCACAAGTTATAGTACCCAAAGCCCTGTATTTAGATTCTGTTGAGGATCTGGACACAGTACTTTGTTTTTTACTTTTCCAAGACACAAGAGTATTTTCAAAATATACCAAATACCACGTAACAGACCTACAAGTTGCAAGGCACATAGCGCAATCTGCATCCACAAACCCAACTAAACTCAAACAATCATTTTTCGAAATTAAAACTCCTTTTCCAGGATTACCCCTCAAATACCAAAGCAATCGAAAAGTAATGTCCAAATGTGTTTTTTTTTGTTTATGCATGTATTGACTAAGAATTTGGACAGCATATGAAATGTATGGCTGAGTAACAGTCAAATATATAAGCTTACCAATCAATTTTTAAAATTCAGTTATGTTGCTTGAAAAATGATCATTTTTATCAACTCCTTCATGAATAATTACAAAATTAGCCTCCAAAGTTTTACCTGGTTACAGGAAAGCATGTCAAATTCATGTAACAACTCTAATCAATACTTCCTTTGATTTAAACAAACACCATTATTAATGTCAATTACTTATATTCCAAGAAAGTATTTCAATTTAACTAAATCTTTAATAAGAAACTGAGATTTTAAAAAGGTTTTAACTTTATCAATTTTAAATTCACTATTTCCAGTAAGTATTATATCATCAACATTAACAAGCAATATGACATTAGAATTTTTTTGGACTTCTCAAAAACAAAGAATATTCACTTATACTATTTGAAAACCAAAACTAAACAGGATGAAAAAAGCTTTTCATTCCACTTTCGTGGAGCCTGTTTAAGTCCATAGAAGTAGGGGTGTTGATCGGGTAAAATTTTCGGATTTCGGTTAATTCAGGTCGGGTAATTCGGGTTTTTCATATAAAAAATTTTACCCGTTATCCTACCCAAATTAAATTCGGGAAATGGGTCGGGTAAGGGTAATTCGGGTATTACCCAATTTTTAATTTTTTTTTTAATTTTTTAATGGCACCTAGAAATAAATGTAATGAAATAAGTATGTCGTGCAAAAATTTGAACATTGAGATTTTTTTACTCAATAATATTTGAGATATCAAGTATTCTTTCCAAACTTTCGATCTTGGGTTGAATTCTTTATTTTTTTTCTATTTTTCTTGTGGAACTTGATCATTGGTTGGGTTGTCAACTTCAATCGTCTCATCTTCTACTTCAATATAGTCATCTATTGGTGACGAATACCAACGAAGAGCAGACGAGGTACGAGGGTTTTTTACGTGGGGAAAATAGAATGAGCTTCAACGAGGGAAATTGGGATTTGGGAATTGGGAGGGTTAGATAAACTCATAAAGGTTCATTATTTCTTATATATATTTCGGGTAATCGGGTATACCCGAAACCCAAACAACTTACCATTTACCCGACCCGAAAAAAATTCGGGTTACCTACTTACCCGAAAAAATTAACCCGATACCGATTTACCCGACCCGATTTACCCGTTACCCGAAAAAATCGGGTGGGTAATTCTGGTAATGGGTATTTTTGACAGGGCTACATATAAGGACTTTAATAGTTTACACACCCTTATATCTCCCTTAGAATGATATCCTTTTGGTAATGTCATAAAAACATCGTTAGACAGATCACCATAAAGAAATGCATTGTTGATATCTAATTGATAAGGAGGCCAAGTCTTATTAACAGCAAGAGTAATAATCCTAAATGTAACAATTTTTCTACAAGGGAGAAAGTCTCCTTATAGTCAACCCCCTCTTTTTGATTATAACATTTGGCTACCAATCTAGCCTTATACCTTTCAATTTATCCATTTGATTTATATTATATTTTAAAAACCCAATGACAACCAGTTGGTTTTCTGCCCTTAGGTAACTCAGTAATATCCAACATATCATTTCTATAAAGGGCCTCCATTTCCTCATTCACTGCTTTGAACTAGTTAGGCTCAAGAGAGGCTTCATCAAATATTTGAGGTTCAACAGTCTTATTTAGATTTGAAACATAACATTGATTGGTATTATCAACCAATAAGTAATTAATAGTTTTTTCAATCCAAAATTTATTTCTACCATCTATAATACAGTCATTAAACCTACTTGGCATACAAATTTCACTTATAGACCTAGTGGACCTTAAAGGAGGGGTATCTAATGTTTCAGGATTAGGTTGACTATGTTCTTCATTCTTTCGAAATGAATCAGGAACTATAGAGTCAGTCAAAGGAACAGATGACCTGCCAGTCTGGTTACTGACCTGGCTTAAGTCAGGTCCTCCCAAGTTAGTAGTTGTACTAGGTGCCTCGCCGGATTGTAAATGATCTAGACTAAGATTGGTATCATCCAGATTATGGGATTCATGAAAATCACTAGGCTGACTAACAGTTCTCAGGTCATTTAAGGTCTGATTGTCATCATAGGACTTATCACAAACATACAAATAATAGGAAAAAGGATCATTATGTTCAAAATTTTGAAAAGAAACACCATCAATAGAAGAATAATTTATCTTGAAAGGAAAGACTGATTCATAGAACTTGACATCCTTGGATATAAAAATAGTATCAGAATCAAGACTCAAAATCTTATAACCCTTTTTTTCAGCAGAGAATCCAAGAAGTATACACTTCTCAGCTCGCTCTGAAAACTTATCAAAAATATTAAGCTAGTAGAAAAACACTAACATCCAAATATTCTAAGATTATCAAAAATAGGACCTTATATATATATATATATATATATATATATATATATATATATATATATATATATATATATATATATATATATATTGGAAAAGTGAATATGTGGTTGTCATGTATAGGTATAGAACCATCACAACTGACTTTATTTTGATTAAAAAAACACATTTTTATTTCATTGTTAGCTTATTCCTATTGTCTTTGAACTCATATTATATTTGATTTCATGATTCATTTCAAATATCTATCTATTTCGAATGTGTTTTTTATTAGACCTCTAGTAGGTTTCATATCTCCTTTAACACCTATCTTATGTATACTTGTATGATTTTTCTATGATGGCTTATGGAAAGAGTTTTAGTGAGTTTTTTAATGAACAATTTCAATCTTTCAATATAGTTTTCTCTATTAAATTTCAATTTGGAGACCTATAAGTAGTTGATATAATATTTTTATACATGGTTTGTGGTGCAATATTAAACTTATATAATTCCATAAAAAACTTAGCATAAGATCTAAAAGATGACACAAGAAAGATGGATGAGAGATTTGATTGCATTATGTTAAAACCGTGTAGTTTTTTATGGTTCTATATCTAACATTAGGTACATGACAGCCACATATTCCCTAAGCCCTATATATATATATATATATATATATATATATATATATATATATATATATATATATATATATATATATATATATATATATATAACTTTATAAGGAGAAGAACCATTTAAAACAGATGTTGGAGTTCTATTTATTAGAAAAACAGAAGTTAAAATTGCATCTCCATAGAATTTCAAAGGAACTCCATATTGAAACAACAAGGATCTAGCAACATTAAGTATATGTTTATGTTTCCTCTCCACAATACCATTTTGTTATGCAGTATGGATACATGAGGTCTGATGTACTATTCTGGATAACAGTAAGTAGATTGACAGGTTGTAAAGAGTGTAGTACCTGCCATATTCGTACTAGCAGGTGTTTCATCCTTCACAGAACTCTCATTAATGAGACATAAAAACTTGTTATATTGCTCATCAGTTAAGTTTCTAACTTCAGACCCAACAAAACTCTGACTAGATTGAGAACACTCAGAAGAAGTAAGCGATGAGGAGTTAACAAATAAATTCCTATTTTAATCGTTGGAATTAAAATCATTTCGTGGTTTGAAGTCTTTAGGATAGCCAACAAGTTAAAACATTTGTCAATAGAATGACCTTTAATACCACAATGTTTATATGAAATATTTTGATTTCTTCCTTTTTGATTTCTTTTATTGTTATTATTAAAACATGGATTAAAAACGGAAGCAATAGTTTTATTAACAGAGGAATAACTAGACAAAGAACCACCTTTTTGAATGTCATTCTTAATGAGACAAGAGAGGAAATGCAATTTTAACATTAGGAATGGGTTCCATTAAGAGTATATGACTTTTAACTTTATTAAAAGACTAATCTAAACTACTTAGAAAATGCATTAATTTCATTAGCTTAGCATGATCATTAAGACTAGTAGTTGCATCACAAGTGCAACAGTGAGACTAGTGAGGCCATCAAATTCTTTCTAAACAGAGTCCAATTTGTTAAATAATAAGAAAGGGAGGACCTATTCTGAGTAAGAGAATTAATTTTTTGATGGACATTAAACAACACAAACCCATCAGACTTACTATATGTTTCAGAAGACTCTTTCTAGATTTCCTCAACGATTTCAGAATAAACATGATCCGCATAAATGGACTCATAAATTCTCCCTAAAATCCATGAACAAAATATTGCATTAGCTCATTCCCATTTTAATGACATAACTGGATCATTAGTTTGTTTTCCAATGGTACCATCTACAAACCCTACTTTGTTACGAGCATTTAGACGCCTAAGAATAACACTATTCCATATTCGATAACTTGCAATACTAGTTAGTTTAATTGTAACTAATGTAGTAACAACATTATCAGATGGATGTATATAAAGTGGATCATCAAAATCAATTACTTCATTTTTGTTAGAACTACTACTGTTATCAGTTGGACCATCCATTGTTTAAAAAATAGGAATTAGTGAAGACTAAATGATCAAATGGTCACCACAAATGATAGGGAGCCTAGATCAGTCAACCACTTATTCCAAAAAATAAAAAAATAGAGAGACCGGATAGCACATAAGGCAAGATAGCACAAAGAGATGCATATAATAACTAGTGTACTCAAGATACCAGGATCTTTCACGACTATACTAAGAATAGAGGTAGAAAAGAAGGAGAAGGATCTCACAGAAGGTCCTTATATAGAGAAACTACTTAAGATCAGAGTTTTCTAATCGAGGTTTAGAACAAATGA
Source organism: Lactuca serriola (assembly GCF_051521515.1). Lineage (NCBI taxonomy): Eukaryota > Viridiplantae > Streptophyta > Magnoliopsida > Asterales > Asteraceae > Lactuca > Lactuca serriola. The sequence goes on from NC_136411.1 coordinate 357,530,087, forward strand.
TAGATTCCTCTTCTTTAGAGTTATTTTAGAACTTCTAGGTTCCGTTCTCTATCAGAATTAGATAGAATCTATCAGGATCAGATAAGACTTCTGTAGTTGGAGAATTGAACAACTAGGATGATCAACCTACAAAGCAAACAAGAACTTGTAGTAACTGAGATCTTAAACAAAAAAGGGTATCTGAAAACCATAAATTGACACAGATGATGTCATATCCAAGTATTTACACTCAGAGTCTTAGATTAACATAATAGGTGTCAATGGACAAAGACTTAATGGAAAACAAATAAAGAATTAAAAAAAAAGGATACGAACCCTAACCTTTAGAATCGCCATCGTTCGACACAAAAAATGATGATTAGATCAACTTAATCGGAGGAACCGATATCAAATACCATCTTAAGAAAATGAATACCAAAAAAACACATAGATGACAAGATAAACAACTCTTTCATATTAAGAACCAGTTTGATACATCAACAACAATATATAACCTCACTGCAGGGAAAATTATACATAACTCTTAGATTGAATCACTCAACTAAAACTATGATTAAGAACAAATATAAAACCCTAATCTATTAAACAGGATCAAAGAGATAAACAAAGATATGAATGGTAAGTAAAGGTTCTGTCTGTATCTTCTGACTTATATATCAAGTAATGAATATCGGACATTACATTTTACACCTCACGTAACTTGAAGTTACATTGCACCCCTCCTATAATAACACCTACAACAAATAAAAATAAAAACACAAATATACCAATATAAAGGTTATGATAAATGTTAAGTTTGAACATATTGTTGAGTGTTGGGGTTGCGTCATTGGGCTTCATATTTTTTGTATATCCGGATTGGGCCTGTCCATCCGTGATCTTTGATTAGGGTTAAGCTATATATAGTACATGCATGTATAGTCTTATAAAAGCATGTCTTTGTTAATTGTTGTATTGTAACCCTAAACACCTCTACAATCAAAGTTCTTAATCGAGCTCTTCTGAGGTGTTAAAGTTTAATCATTCGACATTGTTTGAGACATTCTTGTGTTCTTTACATTGTTGTTCTTGTTTTCTGTTTAGAATCTATCGATCATATTAGAACTTGGTCTTATCAATTGATATCAGAGCGGGAGACTGTGTAACTCATACGTATTCCTTCTGTTTGAAGAAGTTTTTAGGGTTTTCGCTTTTATCGAACATATAGTAGTCGTCTTCTTTCTGTCGACGGTGTTTCTAGTGTTCGATAAAACCCTAATCTCAAGTTTACAAGTCTAATTCTAGCAGATTTAAAGTAAGGCTCAACATGTCTCATGACGAATCTCAAACCAATCCCATCAACATCTCCAACAACATTGGATCCACCACCAGGATTTCCATTCTCTACACTGAAGACTATGAAGTTTGGGCGCATCACTTTGAAGACTATGTGGTGGGATCTAAAGATAATGGATACCATATCTGGGAAGCGATTACATTGGGTCCATTTGTTCACTCTGGAATGAATAGGACTGTGAAGACTTAGAAGGAGTATAATCAGCTCTTGGTGGACGTCGAGAAGATCCCTCAAGATGAAAAAGACAAGATACTATGCAATGTGAAAGCCATGAGAATGATTATATTTTTCCTGCAATTCGACACTTTTCGTTTAGTTGGTTCATGCACCAGTGCTAAAGAAATTTGGGACATGTTGAAAGAACTCTATTCTACGGATGAGGATTTGGAACACTCGATCCAAACCCTATTGCTCTTTGAGTTCGGTGCATTTGAACAAAAACCGGAAGAGAAACTCATTCAAACTTTCGATCGTTTCAACCACCTACTTAGTAACATGATCAAGCTGTTGGATTAATGTCTAAGTCCATAAGTATAATTGGTGAGACTTGACCCGACCTGGTATGGTCCATTTGGGTTGCATGGCATCATGCATTTGGATAAACTATAATGAGAGAAATAAGACTTAAGGTTTGTTAATATATTATAAGTTCTAATATATTAATAAGATTATTTAATTAGTATTGATCAAGAATTAATCTAGGATTAATTAAGTGATCAAAAGAAGACTAATTAAATATATGGGTTGATTGTGTAAATCATCCATACTTATATAGTGGGCTAATGCTCCATGGATTGTTAAGTTGGGCTAAAACCCATAAGGTGCTCCATGGTGTATTTGTACCCATGGATCATGGAAATGAAAGTCCATGACAATTAGGGTTTACATGGTGTAACCCTAACTATATAATGATCTTATTCTTGGAGAAAATCGGCCACTATGTGTGATAGAAAGGGTTAGCCGATTTTTCATGGAGTGTGAATTCCTCTCAAGTCATTCCATGTGTATTTGATGTTGTGTCAACCATTTGAGGTGTCACACTTGGGGCACTAGGCACTCAAGCTTCATGAAGAATATCTACATCAAAGAGGTATGTAACTCTAACTTGATATATTCATTTAAATCAATTTTATTATGCTAGTTAGGATGAATACCTTGGAAAGCTCATATTTGCATGTATAATAGAGAAAACATAGATCCAAGGTATTTAGGGTTGCATGTACACTTAGGAGTGTTAGAATGCTCAAAAACCCAATAGTGGTATCAGAGCCATGGGTTATTTTCTATTATATTTGATGCAAATGTATTTTTTTTTTCAAGTTGAAGGAAAAAAAAAAGAAAAAAAAACATGAAGTTTTTCAAATTTTAAGATAATTACTTGTTTTTTTGACAAACTAATTATTTGTAAAATTTGAATCATTTGCTATATGAGTTGAATTAGGTCAAATTTAGTAAAAGATACAATGATATGATTATTTTATTAGTTTTAAAAGTTTGATCTAAAGAGTTTTTTTAAACCTCCATAAGTTATGGATATGAAAAGGTTTTTAAAAAAAATTGATTCTAAGTTTTTTATGGAGTTACAAAACTTGGTCTTAATGTTTTAAAGAATTCCATAACTTGTTCTTAAGTTATGGAACATGAAAAGTTGTTTTGTGTTACCTTGTTTTATGAGTTAATTTAGATTGATGAAAAATATTATTTGTTAGTTGCTTTCAATCCATATTAATCTAAAAGAAGTTCATAAAAGGTGTTTTTGTAACTTTTCTTCAAGTCACATAAAAGGTCACATTTATGAATCTTAAAACTTATAAAAGTGCCATAGGTTACACAAAAATGAAGAGTTTTTTTTTTATTTAATTATTTTATGACTCCATAACTTGTCCTCAAGTTATGGATGTTTAAGAGTCACTTCTTTAAAAGTGTTATTAAAGAATAAGAGGTTACATAAAAGTGAAGAGTCTTCATTTTAATGAACCGTTAAACTCATAAGTTATGAATATGAAAGGTTTTGAATAGTTTCAAAACTAGCCCTCAAGTTTTGGAATTTGAAAATTTTTCACTTATGAATACTTTAATTCCATGTTAGCCCTTAGAATTTTAAAAGTTAAAATTCAACCCTTATACTTTATAATATTATAAGTTAATAATATTTATATATGTATAAGAGTAAAGTCAGTCTTACCGTTAGTAGGCCTCATTCACGAAGCCGGTTTATAAGGGGGGGGGGTATAAGGTTACTGCCTATAAAATGACAGTTTAATGGGTGTCCACTCTCACCCACCGCTTCCTTGACTGGTGGAGGGTCGTTAGCCGAACGGGTGGGACAAAGACTATAATTCTCCTTTCATTAAAAGTATTAATGATAAATACTAAGTAACTAAACCTTTTATAAATACCCAATCTTAGTTATTTAGAAAAATGTGAATTTGGTGCTAACCCATGAAATTACACTTTGCACTTTGCTTAAGTCGTTAGTGGAGCGTGTGTGGTTAACCGGCACACTAACCTGGACTTAACAAGGTAGGAAAAGGGTAACTTAATATTTATCATAGTATCGGTGGAGCATGTGTGGTTAACCGGCACATCGATTAAGGGGTAAATATTAAGGCTACCAAGTAATTTGCATGGTTACTTCACACCTTGTTTTGTGATCCTCGGCATCCCAGTCACAAAACTTGAAGGGCACACTGGAGATTGAAACATGCCATTGCAAAGTTCAATGAATCTCAAAGATCTAGGAGTTTCACAACCAATTAAAACCTAATAATACATTTCGTTTATCTTGGTGGAAATTGGTGAATCGTCATTCACCTACCTTCAAATATTTTATAGCTTGGATTACGGCATTCCTCTTCGAAGTTATAAAAGTATTGTGTTGGGTCCTAGCCCTAATATTTCATATTGGGTGTTATATTAAAGACTTTAAATCAACTATCTTGAATATCTCCCAAAAAGATGTATGGTTTAGGCATTTATGATCTTCCCAAATCTCTTGAAACAATCTTTCCTAAATGAAGATAATGTCCCATGGAAATCATACTTCTTTCACCTCCTCCAATTATTCTCCCTAACCCACAAGTTCTTGAAAAGTTTAAGGTCCTCAAGCCCTATTGGCAAATAAAGGTCTATGTGTGGTCACATCTTGGAGATGTAGTCACATATTGAAAAGCCGGGAGAGTTGGGTGTCAAAGTCTTGAGAAAGTTGGTGCCTCAACTACTTTCTAAGTCACATAGTGAGTTAATTTGGGACTCCTATGAAACAGACTATGAAAAGACCCTTAATGATCTTATCTATTTGCTAAGATCAACTTCCAAAACTTTATGGACATTGACAATAATGACATTGGATATCCAGTAAAGCTCTCTTTTCCCAATGGAAAGGGATCGGCCATAGTCAACTCGGTTGACCAAATGGTAAAGAGAAAGGCTAAGTCTGTGATAGTCCCATGTTCCATTACCAAAGCGTCCATATGTTAAATTGCCAAAGAAAGGGACAATGGTTGCGAAGCTGCCAATATTACCTAAGGGTGTTAAAGTCAATAAGTTTGACTCTAATACAGGTAAAGTCCACGATCTAACTCTGCTAAGTTTCTATTATGAAATTCTTGATAAATGATGTGACTGGGTCACATGTTGATGCTTTTTAAGAATCAAAGAAAAGTGAAGAAACTTAAAGAAAGAATATGTTGAATCTGATCGCGTAGATGGATTTCTATCGCATAGTTTGAAGATCGGATTCTTGAGCTACTTCTTAGGAGTTATGATATATTGCTTGGGAATAAATAACAACAAAGTTTTCATGTGCTTTTTCATTGTAAGGATAGTTTTTCCGCAAGTTTTAAAATAAAAGGAAAAATTTTGATTTTATTTATTTTAAAATATCCTTACAATGGCATTTGAGGAAAAAAAATTGTTGCTTATATGATTCCATTAATAGCAAGAGTGGAAATATGAAATTGATTCTTTCATTTGTGGTAATGTCTAAATTTACCAAATAAGGAAAGATCCTCATCACCCAAGTTTCAATTGGACCGAAACTTAGAATCATGAAAGTTGTATAGCATGATGAATGAGAATTTTTCATCTTTGGAAAATTAAGACTAGTTCCTTGTTCACATGTATATGTGAGCCAAGTGAAGGACTAAGGGATCGAGTACACATTCTTGTACACTGGTCAAAGTCCACCAGAAAAGATTGATAAGACTATTCATCATTATTTACTAAGGTTTAGTAAATGTGGTTATACTTACAAGCTTAAGTATAAGTTATGAAACATTGGAAAAGATGCAATGTATGGCAGAGCGAATAAGAAGAATCAAATTAGGCAGAAAGATAAAAGTTTCTTGTAACACCCCAAAACCAAGAACGGCGGAAACGTTCTGGGGCGGAGGACGTCATGTATAATATCAACAACAATGTAAAGTAGTAAACAAGCAACAACATCATCCATTGCATTAATAATATAATTATTATACGAATGTGTTCTGTCAAATTTTGATAAACACTAAAGCATAAATCAAAATGAAAGATAAGTCTTGAACAAGCTCCATCCTCCTTTCTCCTTGCATCGGTACCTGTCTATGATGACCTGAGGATACAAGTAATTTTGAAAGCGAGTATCAGCTTTGAAGCTGGTGAGATCATAAGTATTTAGTGTCTTAATTTGTATGTAAGTATTTGTATGTAAGAATTCGTATATGAACTGTTTGTATGAAATTTTTTGTAAAACAACTGTAAACGTTTGAAAAACCCTAGAAATCCCTATGATTCCTATTAGTAACAAAGGAGTCTTCTACCAAGACTTAACTGTTCTCATGTAGCCTTCTATCAAGACCTAACTATTCTGAATGTAGTCTTCTACCAAGACCTAACTGTTCTGAATGTAGTCTTCTACCAAGACCTAACTGTGATAGTATTCCCCTTTGTTACTAGGGCAAATAACAATGTTAACTAAAGACATCCGTAGATGTACATTTACCTCTGTTGCTAACAGTTGGGTATAGGAATAGTCAGTCCCCAAAAGTATACCTGTAATGGTATCAACCGTTGACATTAGTGGATGTGATTTTACCTCTGTAGCTAACAGAGATTCTAGGAATGGTCAATCCCGCAACGTATCCTTTGGTACTAGGATATTAAATCCAATCTATCTCGTCGATTGTGTGATTGTATCACAAGGTAAAGATAAGAATGAGGATTTAATAACATATTCGATACATATAAAATGTAATAGGACTCCTCCTGTAATATCTATGTAAAAGTACTCCTATAAGTGTGATCATGTAATTGTACTTATGTAAGTGTGATCATGTAATAGTATAGTAGAGTACTGTAATGTTCTACGGGTGCTAGCTGTAATGTGTGTTCTCTCTATCTAGCATGTGTAGTAATGTAATGAACTGTTCTAGCTGTAATGTACGTGCTCTCTACCTAGCAAGTATAGTAATGTAATGTACCATAATGTTCTATAAAGTATTGACTCATGAATGAACTGACTCATTGTATGATATCGTGTTCTAGTAATAGTTCTAGTATCTTCCTAAACTACCCATATGGTAGTTTACTAGCAGTCTAACTGGTACGTATGGACATGGATGTATACCCTTGCTACCCAAGGGCATGAGATGAACTGGAAGGAGCTTTTATGACTATATATGTACACATGATATATAAATAATAGTTAAATGACTTTCGGACGAATACCCGATATCCCACCAGACCACATCTCAAGCGCGAAAAGGAAATAGGGTGGATAGCCTTCCTAAGTCTTTTAAACATTTCTTATATAACTATACATATAGAGGCATGCAATTTATAATATAAAAGCATAAATAAGTTTTGTAAGACATTTGAAACATAAATATTAACTTAAGAAAAGATCGACTTGATGTCAATCTATAAAACAGTTTGAAGGCATGGTTTTGGTAAAACGGTTTAGTATAAGGAAACATTTGTTTGAAACACGATTGTAAATAAGTTTGAAATGTAATGTACAGAGTAAGATATACAGTGTAATAAGGAGTTTAAAACATATAAAATGTTTATAAAAATCATTTGAAGTAAACTGTTTGGTAAAACGGCTAATGAGTAGCCAAATCATTTGAATGTTGTATATTAATCACATGTGATTAATGGAATAACTAGCATAATTATACTTATTAATCACATGTGATTGATATAAGAAGTAGCATGATTCTACTTGTATCCCCCCCCCCCATAAAACATTTAAAAATAGTTTAAAACGTTAGTTAAGGGGTATGAACTCACCTGCAGTAAGTGACTGGAATTGAACAGACTGTTAGCGTACGGAAGGATCGGACAAGTGCTTGGTGTCAAGTGAAGACTTAGACACACACAATGATCCTAATTACATATGAAAACATATGTATATAAATAATTAGTGATTAAAACACTAATTGTACAAGTATAAACATTTAAACGCGAGGAAAACACTTTTGGTCAAGTGCTAGGAGGCTAATGGGTTGCAACAAAGGAGTGCAATGCCCCTAATGGGAGTTTAAGGTCTAATGACCATAAGCTTTGGAGTTTATGGCCCAGGGGAGTAAGCTCCTAGCCGTAAACTCTCAACCAAGGCCTAAATGGAGCTTAGAATTATCACAACTCTAGTGGGGAATTGTTTCAAGGCTTAAACAAGTTTTTGGGTACCATATTGACTCCTTTGGGGAGTTTACGGCCCATAGACCATATTCCCTTGGAGTTTACGACCATAAACTCCCTTGGGAGGGTTATTATGGTGCTTTCAAGTCTCAAACATTTCTAGGAACAAATCTAGACTTTAGTACTTGGCTTTAGGAGGGTTTATGGCACCAATTGGTACCATTTTATGGAGTTTACGGCCCTGGAGCCTTTTCGGCCGTAAACTCCCTCACTCATGGAGTTCTAAGTGTTTTAACTAGTCCATAAATCATTTAGGTACATGCCCAAATTTGTCTCTTGGCTTAAGGAAGGTTTTAGGGTGTCCTTTGACCCCTTTAAAGGTGTTTACGGCCCAAGAGTTTGTCTTGGCCGTAAACACATTTTTCCTTGTGATTTCTTGTGTTTTCTAGGCTATAAACACTTTAGGGTACTTGTCTATAATAAAGCCTAAGCCTTTGGGGTAATTAGGGCACATTTAAGCCCTTGAAATTGGTGTTTACGGTCCATGAAACTCTTGGGCCGTAAACGCCTAAGGCTAAGTGTTCTTGATTGATTTCTAGTCTCAAATGTACATACCTATTATCCTTAACTAGTTGCCTAACAAGGAAATGCGACTAGATGGCCTTTAAGCTTGATTTTGGAGTTTACTCCCCAAGAACGTTCTTGGGCGGTAAACTCCCGGATCTCCTGTATTTGACATACAATCTATGTTAATAAGGATAAAACAAGCATTATAACACGACTAGAGAAGTGTACTCACGATTTGGGATTAAAACCCGAAGATCCGTGAGAGAGAATTTGGCTTTTCTCTAATTGGAATTCAACTACTGAACCAATTTGGTTCAAAATTCTATTTATAGTCCTGAGGATTTTGGCAGAAAATATTTCTATTCTCGGAATGAATCTAATGTCCTAGAGTATTGGAATTTCAGTGTTGCACAAAACCCTAGTGCATCCACTCTCCTAATATCTCCTTAGATGTACAATCCTGAAAACTGCCAAACTTATACTCGAAATTTGAGTTTTCACTGTAACTGCTCTACTTCTATTGGCTTGGTGTGGTTTGTTCAAAATGGAAATTTCAGGTTGTCACATTTCTCAAATATGAAAAGATGGGAGAGTACTTTAGTATCAGTTTTTGTGATCATCTTAATGATTAAGAAACCATATCACAATTAGTTCTCTAAGGAAATCTTAGTGCATTATTATGACTAAGAAGAGGAATCTTGAATTGTTGAAATGGTTAAATCAAGAAGATGAGTCATACTTCATTCCAATACAAGTCTTAGAGTCATACTCCAAGATTGTAACTTGAGTGACATGTCTTAAAGAATGTTTAAAACACTTGTCAAATGTAAGAGTAAAAGTTTTCTACTCTTGTACATTTGAAATTGGTATGTTGTGATGTTTGGATAAAACAAAGACCAACTAAGGCCAATTGTGTGAAGTGTTTGTCTTGATTAGAATCCACACTATCTCTTGAATATCTGACAAGAAAGTCTTATATGTCAAAAGGACACTGGGAGTCTTAAAGGTCTTGAAAGACTCAAGAACTAATCAAGAACAAAACCTAAAGTTTTTCACTAGCACATAACTTGAGGTTTATAACCTATCGTGTTGACATATTTTGTGCCCATTCCAATTAAAGTTGGCTTTGCATATGATTTCTTAGAGTTCTCAATTGGTTGCACAAAAACTTGGAAGCAATTGTTGGATTAATGTCTAAGTCCATAACTATATTTGGTATGTACTTGACCCGACCCGGCATGGTCCATTTGGGTTGCACTTCACCGACACAATTTATATGGATAATCTTTTGAGAATAGTATGTTTATGATTAATATTAATATATTATAAGTTCTAATATATTAATATGGAATCATATTATTTAATTAGTATTGATCAAGAATTAATTTATAATTAATTAAGTGATCAAAAGGAACTAATTAAATATGGACTCTTATATATATGGAATGGGCCAAGTTCATTTAGGTTGGGCTAAGCTTTCATGGATATTCCATGGAGTGTTTAACGCATGGATCCTAGGAAATGAAAGGTCATGGGTATTAGGGTTTAACCCTAATCCTCCATACTATATAAAGATGTCCTTGGTTGGTGAAATTGGCACTAGTGTGGTACACTAAGAAGGGCTAGCCAATTTCACTAGAGAGAACCAAGTATCCATATTCTCTAAGGTCTTCCAAGGTGTCTTGGTGATTTGTGATTCCACTTGAGGCTTCCACACTATTGGGGCTAAGCTCTTAAAGCTTGAAGACATCAAGCTACAGAAAAAGGTATGTCATCTAACTAGTACTTTGTAGATTAAGAACATCATAATATGCTAGTTAGGATTAAAGCCTTGGAAAGTTCTTATTTGCATGTATAATAGAGAAAACATAGATCCAAGGTTTATAGGGTTGCATGTACACCATAGGAGTGTTAGAATGCTCAAAACCCAACAGTGGTATCAGAGCCTAGGCTTGTTTTCTTGTTATACTTGCAAAAGAAGCTGGAAAATCGAGTTTTGATGCTGTCTGCCCAGCAGAATCGCCGAGTCCATGAATGGACTCGCCGAGTCCAAGGCAAAAAGCATCCAACTCGCCGACTTGGTTCGTGCACTCGACGAGTTGGACCCCCAGACAGCATAAATTCGACTTTTTTGGCTGGAATTGGACTAGGAACATTACCCTAAGATGTTTTTGAACTTATAAACTTGTTTTCAATGTGGTAATGTTCATGCTAATCCAATTTCAAAGATAATTGTCAATAGATTCATGTTTTGTATTAGTTTAAGGTTTAGACTAATTCCATGAAAAAGTTTGATTTGAATTATGTTGTTCTTATGAGTTGCTTAGATTAATAGAAAGTTGAGTGAAATAGTTGTTTTCAATCCAAATTAATCTAAGAGGTGATTCTAAAATGTGTTTTTGTAACTTGTCCTCAAGTTATATGAAAAGTCACATTTAAGTTTCATAAAACTCATAAAAGTTGGCAATGGTTACAAAAGATGAAGAGTCTTGTCCTTAAGTTATGGAGGTTCAAGAGTCACTTCATTAATAAATAAATAAATAAAGTGTAACCTTAATTAATTCCACAAGTTATAAAATAAAGAAAAGTTAATTCTTTTATTAGTTTAAAGTCTTCCATAACTTGTCCTCAAGTTATGGGACTTGAAGAGTTTTTGGATTAAAACTACTTTAAACACATAAGTTATGGAATTAATTAGTTTTGAATAGTTTCAAAACTTTCCCTCAAGTTTTGGAATTTGTAAAGTTTTCTCTTATGAATACTTTAATTTCAAGTTAGCCCTTAGAATTTTAAAGAGTTAAAATTCAACCCTTATACTTTATAATATTATAAGTTAATAATAATAATATATATATATATATATATATATATATATATATATATATATATATATATATATATATATATATGTATAAGAGTAAAGTCAGTCATACCGCTAGTACGCCTCATTCACGAAGCCGGTCTATAAGGTGGGTATAAGGTTGTTGCCTATAAAATGGCAACTTAATGGGTGTCCACTCTCACCCACCGCTTGCTTGACTGGTGGAGGGTCGTTAGCCGAACGGGTTTGACAGGACTATAATTCTCCCTTCAGTAAAAGTATTAATGATAAATACTAAGTAACTAAACTCTTAATAATACCCAATCTTAGTTACTTAGGAAAATGTGAATAAGGTGCTAATCCATGAAATTACACTTTGCACTTTGTTTAAGTCGGTTAGTGGAGCGTGTGTGGTTAACCGGTACACTAACTCGTATTTAACAAGGTAGGCAAAGGGCAACTTAATGTTTATCATAGTATAGATGGAGCGTGTGTAGTTAACCGGCACATCGGTTGACGGGTAAACACTTAAGGGTACCAAGTAATTTGAATGGTTACTTCACACCTTGTTTTGTGATCCTCGGCATCCCAGTCACAAAACCTGAAGGGCACACTCGAGATTGAAACATGCCATTGAACAGTTCAATGAATCTCAAAGATCTAGGAGTTTCAAATCCAATTAAAACCTAATAATACATTTCGTTTATCTTGGTGGAAATTGGTGAATCGTCATTCACCTACCTTCAAATTTTTTATAGCGTGGATTACGGCATCCCTCTTCTAAGTTATAAAATAGTTTGTTGGGTCCTAGCCTTAATATTTCATATTGGGTGTCATATTAAGGACTTAAGATCAACTATCTTGAATATCTCCCAAAAAGATGTCTGGTTTAGACATTTATGATCTCCCCAAATCTCTTGAAACAAGCTTTCCTAATGAAGATGATGTCCCATGGATATCATACTTCTTCACCTCTTCAAATTATTCTCCCTAACCCACAAGTTCTTGAAAAGTTTAAGGTCACTCAAGCCCTATTGGCAAGGCAAGGTCTAGGTGTGGTCACATCTTGGAGATGTAGTCACATATTGACAAGCCGGGAGAGTTGGGTGTCAAAGTCTTGAGAAAGTTGGTGGTTCAATCACTTTCTAAGTCACATAGTGAGTTCCTTTGGGACACCTATGAAACAGACTATGACAAGACCCTTAATGATCTTATCTATTTGTTAAGATCAACTTCCTTAAAACTTGATGGACATTGACAATAGTGACACAGGAAATCCAGAAAAACATTCTCTTCCCAATGGAAAGGGATTGGCCATAGTCAACTCGGTTGACCAAATGGTAAAGAGAAAAGCTAAGTCTGTGATAGTCCCGTGTACCATTATCAAAGGGTCCATATGTTTATATTGCCAAAGAAAGGGGCACTGGTTGCGAAGCTGCCAAATTTACCTAAGGATGTTAATGTCAATAAGTTTGACACTACTTCAGGTAAAGTCCACTATCTAACTCTGCTAAGTTTCTATTCTGAGATTCTTGATACATGATGTGACTGGGTCACATGGTGATGTTTTAAGAATCAAAGAAAAGTAAAGAAACTTAAAGAAAGAATATGCTGAATCTGATCGCGTAGATGGATTTCTATCGCATAGTTTGAAGATCAGATTCTCGAGCTACTTCTTAGGAGTTATGAGATATTGCTTAGGAATAGATAACAACAAGTTCTCATATGGATTGTAAGGATATGTTTTTCCGCAAAGTTTTTAAAATAAAAGGAAAATTTTGATTTTATTTATTTTAAAAATATCCTTACAGTGGCATTTGTGGAAATTTTTGTTTCTTATAAGATTCCATTAATAGCAAGAGTGGAAATATGAAATTGATTCTTTCATTTGTGGTAATGTGTAAATTTACCAAATAACGGAAGATTCTCATCACCCAAGTTTCATTTGGACCGGAACTTGGAATCATGCAAGTTGTATAGCATGATGAACGAGAACCTTCAAGAATTGGAAAATTAAGACTAATTACTTGTTCACATGGATGTGTGAGTCAAGTGAAGGACTAAGGGATCGAGTACACATTCTTGTGCACTGATTAAGTCCACCACAAAAGATCGATAAGACTATTAGTCATTATTTACTTAAGTTCAGTAAATATGGTTATACTTACAAGCATAAGTGTAATTCTGAGACACTGGAAAAAGGTTCCAATGTAAGGCAAAGCGAATAAGAAGAATCAAATTAGGTAGAAGGATAAAAGTTTCTCAAATCTGAAAAGATGGGAGAGTACTTTAGTATCAGTTTTGTGATCATCTTAATGATTAAGAAACCATATCAAACTTAGTTCTCTAAGGAAATCTTAGTGCATTCTAATGACTAAGAAGAGGAACTTGAATTGTTGAAATGGTTAAATCAAGAAGATGAGTCATACTTCGTTCCAATACAAGTCTTAGAGTCATACTCCAAGATTGTAACTTGAGTGACATGTCTTAAAGAAGGTTTAAAAACACTCATCAAATGTAAGAGTAAAAGTTTTCTACTCTTGTACATTTGAAATTGGTAAGCTGTGATGTTTTGGATAAAACAAAGACCAACTAAGGCCAATTATGTGAAGTGTTTGTCTTGATTAGAATCCGCACTATCTCTTGGATGTTTGACAAGGGAGTCTTATATGTCAAGAGGACAGTGGGAGTCTTAAAGGTCTTGAAAGTCTCAAGAACTAATCAAGAATAAAACATGAAGTTCTTCACTAGCACACGACTTGAGGTTTATAACCTATCGTGTTGACATAGTCTATGCCCATTCCAGTTAAAGTTGGCTTTACATATGAGTTCTTAGCGTTCTCAATTAGTTGCACAACAACTTGGAAGCAATGGCAGGCCCTTGAGCTGCCAGGTGGCAAGAAATTAAGATTGAGTTTAATCCATATGAGTTTGGATTTGTCATTATCCTTGTCTTATGACTATGGTTTTGACAATTCACATGGATAAGAACACATACACCAGTAAATCTAAGTGTCATAAGGTTTCTCTCCGATTCATGAAAATGATGGTGAGGAAACACTTTCACTAAGTAGATTTTAGCTAGATAGCAATTGTGATATTTGCATTCTCAAAGTCGTTAGTGGAGCGTGTGTGGTTTACCGGCACACTAACATGGACTTGTGAGAAGTGGCAAAAAGGTCTAACCATTATGATTACGACATCCCTCTTCATAATTGTTTAGACACACAAGTGTGCTATCTAAGGGAAGGTGTATGATTTTGATAAAGTCTTATCAAAACAATCTAGCATCAGAAATCTGAACTTTGGTAAGAAAGTCAATGAAGTATTGATTTCTAGAAGTCCAGCTGATTTCTGAGTACATGTCAAAGCTAGTGGGAGCATAAGTGTTATGCTAATAATCATCATATTAGCGGGAGCATGATAATTATGATAAGTATTGCAAGTTAGCAATGTTAATTATAGAAAACAGAAGTTTCAATTGGGAAAGAGTTGTTTTCCTATAATTAAGGGAGAGGAAATTATACTTCATCTCAAATCTATAAGCTTAGATCGTGAGGTTTTAATCATTTAGTCAAGGATATATATATATGAATTTCATGTTGGAATGGCTCAACATAAGGAAATTATGTATATGGGTCCATTATTTGCGTTCTAAAATTCGATTATGATTACGGCATCCCTTTTCATAATCTGAATTATGAGAACTTGGCAAATTGAAATGGAAATGTTATAGCAAAAGACTGGTTTAGTCTTTATGTTAGACATCATGAATCGTGTCCCATATGCTTCGGATATAGGATCGATTACATGTGCTATATTCATCCTTTCTAAAATTTTCCAAATGCCTAGGGCATTAAGAAGGGAAAAGGTTTAGAACTGGATATGACTAAAGGGATTAAACAATTGTCGAAGACAATCTAAGGTTTACCAAAGATTGGTTGCTCAAGGACAGTTGGAAGTATAGTGATAATTCTGGAAGGACCAGATTGACATAGTCTGTAAGGAGGCAACTCTTGTTCAGAAGTGATAAGTCAAAATGGAATCTGGAAATGTTTCAAAGTTAGAATTTTTCAATCTGTTTAAGATTAGGAAACTTAATGCAAGAAGGATGTTTCTAAGGAGCTGATCTCCTTTGGAATGCTCTGTAATGTTTGTTGTCAAGTCTTTATGACTTTGTGCATAATCATTACAAGAGGATCAATGCATATAAGTTTAGAATCTAACAGATTTCAGTAAATGGCATGAATTTGGAATTCTTGCATTTGCGGTAAGGATTTGGGAGTGTGAAAAGAGAATCATTGAAGTTATGTTCAATTGATCTAGTTCACAAAGTAAAGATCATAGACAAACATAGTATGCATACTTGGTGTATGGCATGACTAGTGTTTAGAAAACATAGTGTACATGCTTGGAGCATGGGAGAACTATTGTTTTAAATTCAAGAATAAAGTTGATAGCTAAAACAGTATACAATGAATAATGTGTAATCGTATGGTGATAAATAAAAGGTGTTTTATTTATGTTCATAGGGTTTGATACCATATTGGATTCAATTATTATTGTGTTTCACTTTGCATGTTTTGACTTCCCGAATAAACTAAGTTATTCTTCCGGAATGACTAAGTTATTCAAACCATCCACAGTCGGTCATATGTTGGAAGTAGATATGAATTAGGACTGTCATGGGTTGGCTTGTAGAGGTCTAAGGTGTTGGACAAAGGGCTACAACACTCATGAGTGCTCATAAGTTCTGAGTATTGGATTCAACCCGCGCTCATTGGAATCACTTCATGGATTTTATCACGAGTGATCATGAGACGATAATATCTTTTATTCTTCAAACCTAGAGATATGAGTTGTTACTATGAGGTGATAGTACATTCATTGCACGAAAACGCATTTGGTAACTCGGTGCTATAAAACGTGCCTTTGTGTATGATTCAACAAGTAGTAGAACAAGCCATATGAGTCGAAGTTTATCCATTCCTTTTACCTTCGGGATAAAAGCGATATCTGTGGGCCCCTCGATGATTTGATGATGACAAATGGAAGTGCTCGGCCGGGCCAGGACTGATTTGATTTGTTCAATTAGTCAGTCGTCATAAATCGGAAATCGGGAAACAACAAATGGACAGAGAGAATGATTTTAATCCATGTCTCAATCCATATGATATCTAGAATGGAGGAATATATGATCCCTTATCTAATGGACAAGTTCGTTGACAAGATCAGAGTTCGACAGCGGCTTTAAGAGCTACGATTGCCAGTTAGGTTTGAAGTCATACGCAATAATAGTTTTAGACTTATCCAAGTGGGAGACTGTTGGATTAATGTCTAAGTCCATAACTATATTTGGTATGTACTTGACCCGACCCGACATGGTCCATTTGGGTTGCACTTCACCGACACAATTTATATGGATAATCTTTTGAGAATAGTATGTTTATGATTAATATTAATATATTATAAGTTCTAATATATTAATATGGAATCATATTATTTAATTAGTATTGATCAAGAATTAATTTATAATTAATTAAGTGATCAAAAGGAACCAATTAAATATGGACTCTTAACCCATGGGCTAAGCTTTCATGGATATTCCATGGAGTGTTTAACCCATGGATCCTAGGAAATGAAAGGTCATGGGTATTAGGTTTTAACCCTAATCCTCCATACTATATAAAGATGTCCTTGGTTGGTGAAATTGGCACTAGTGTGGTACACTAACAAAGGCTAGCCAATTTCACTAGAGAGAACCAAGTATCCATATTCTCTAAAGTCTTCCAAGGTGTCTTGGTGATTTGTGATTCCACTTGAGGCTTCCACACTATTGGGGCTAAGCTCTTAAAGCTTGAAGACATCAAGCTACATCAAAAGGTATGTCATCTAACTAGTACTTTGTAGATTAAGAACATCATAATATGCTAGTTAGGATTAAAGCCTTGGAAAGTTCTTATTTGCATGTATAATAGAGAAAACATAAATCCAAGGTTTATAGGGTTGCATGTACACCATAGGAGTGTTAGAATGCTCAAAACCCAACAGCAATGACAGGCCCTTGAGCTGCTAGATGGCAAGAAATTAAGATTGAGTTCAGTTGATATGAGTTTGGATTAATCATTATCTTTGTCTTGTGACTATGGTTTTGACGATTCACATGGATAAGAGCACATACACTATTAAATCTAAGTGTCATAAGGTTTCTCTCCGATTCATGAAAAATGATGGTGAGGAAACACTTTCACTAAGTAGATTTTAGCTAGATAGCAATTATGATATTTGCATTCTCAAAGTCGTTAGTGGAGCGTGTGTAGTTAACCGGCACACTAACATGGACTTGGGAGAAGTGGCAAAGGTCTAAACAATTGAGACTATGATTACGGCATCCCTTTTCATAGTTCTTGAAATTGTATAGACACACCTGTGAAATATCTAAGATAAGGTGTATGATATTGATAAAGTTTTATCAAAGCAATCTAGTATCAGAAATATGAACTTTGGTAAGAAAGTCAAAAAAGTATTGATTTCTAGAAGCCCATCTGATTTTTGAGTACATGTCAAAGCTAGTGGGAGCATAAGTATTATGCTAATAATCATCATGTTAGTGGGAGCATGACTGAAAGGATTAAACAAGTGTCGAAGACAATCTAAGGTTTACCAAAGATTGGTTGCTCAAGGATAGTTGGAAGTATAGTGATAATTCTGGAAGGACCATATTGACATAATCTGTAAGGAGGCAACTCTTGTTCAGAAGTGATTGTCAAAATGGAATCTGGAAATGTTTCAAAGTTAGAAATTATTCAATTTGTGTAATATTAGGAAACTTAATGCAAGAAGGATGTTTCCAAGGAGCCAATCTCCTCTGGAATGATCTGTAATAGTTGTTGTCAAGTCTTTATGACTTTGTGCATAATCATTACAAGAGGATCAATGCATATAAGTTTATAATCTAACAGATTTCAGTAAATGACATGAATTTGGAATTCTTGCATTTGCAGTATGGATTTCGGACTGTGAAAAGAGGATCATTGGAGTTATGTTCAATTGATCTATTTCACAATGTAAAGATCATAGACAAACATAGTATGCATACTTGGTGTATGGCATGACTAGTGTTTAGAAAACATAGTGTACATGCTTGGAGCACGGGACAATTATTGTTTTAAATTCAAGAATAAAGTTGATAGTTGAAACAGTATACAATGAATAATGTGTAATCATATGGTGATAAATAAAAGGTGTTTTATTTATCTTCATAGGTTTTTATTCCATATTGGATTCAATTATTATTGTGTTTCACTTTGCATGTTTTAACTTCCAGAATAACTAGGTCATTGTTCTGGATGGCTAAGTTATTCAAACCATCCACAATCGGTCATATGTTGGAAGTAGATATGAATTAAGACTGTCATGGGTTGGCTTCTAGAGGTCTAAGATGTTGGACAAAAGGCTACAACACTCATGAGTGCTCATAAGTTCTGAGTATTGGATTTAACCCGCGCTCATTGGAATCACTTCATGGATTTTATCACGAGTGATCATGAGATGATAATATCTTATATTCTTCAAACCTAGAGATATGAATTGTTATTATGAGTTGGTTGTACATTGATTGCAAGAAAACGCATTCGGTAACTCGATGTTATAAAATGTGCCTTGGTGTATGATTCAACAAGTAGTAGAATAAGTCATATGAGTCGAAGTTTATCCATTCCTTTTACCTTCAGGATAAAAGCGATATCTGTGGGCCCCTCGATGATTTGGTGATGACAAATGTAAGTGCTCGGCCGGTCCTGGACTGATTTGATTTGTTCAGTTAGTCAGTCGTCATAAATCGGAAATCGGGAAACAACAAATGGACAGAGAGAATGATTATAATCCATATCTCAGTCCATATGATATCTTGAATGGAGGAATATATGATCCCTTATCTAATGGACAAGTCATTGACAAAGGTCAAAGTTCATCGACAAGGTCAAAGTTCACCCGACCCGATATGGTCCATTTGGGTTGCATGGCATCATGCATTTGGGTAGACTATAATGAGAGAAATAACACTTAAGGTTTGTTAATATATTATAAGTTATAATATATTAATAAAATTATTTAATTAGTATTGATCAAGAATTAATCTAGGATTAATTGAGTGATCAAAAGAAGACTAATTAAATATATGGGTTGATTGTGTAAATCATCCATACTTACATAGTGGGCTAGTACTCCATGGATTGTCAAGTTGGGCTAAAACCCATAAGATGCTCCATGGTGTATTTGTACCCATGGATCATTGAAATGAAAGGCCATGACAATTAGGGTTTACATGGTGTAACCCTAAATATATAATGATCTTATTCTTGGATAAAACCGACCACTATGTGTGATAGAAAGGGCTAGCCGATTTTTCATGAAGTGTGAATTCCTCTCAAGTCATTCCATGTGTATTTGGTGTTATGTGAACCATTTGAGGTGTCACACTTGGGGCACTAGGCACTCAAGCTTCATGAAGACAATCTACATCAAAGAGGTATGTAATTCTAACTTGATATATTCATTTGAATCAATTTTATTATGCTAGTTAGGATGAAGACCTTGGAAAGCTCATATTTGCATATATAATAGAGAAAACAGAGATCCAAGGTATTTAGGGTTGCATGTACACTTAGGAGTGTTAGAATGCTCAAAAACCCAATACAAGCATGGTATCAAAAGAAAGGTGATCGAGCAGAAGGTTACATTCATGAATTGTCTAAGACCCGAGTGGATGGTAGTGGTTTCTACAGTGAAGGCTCATGAACAATTTAAAAACTATTCGCTGGCGAAACCGATGGGTATACTCAAATCTCATGAAAGCGTAGTGACGAAGGAAGCAAAGGTAGTGTCGGGTGTAGGATCACTAGCTCTTGTTTCTGAAAGCAAGAATGTAGCAGACGAAGAGGAGGATTCAGACATGTCAAAATGCGATCTAACCAATGAAGAATATGCTATGATGGTTACAAACCGAAAGAAGTTTGCTCAGAAGAAATTTCCTATCAATAAGAACCGTAACTGGCAAAGAAGTTACAGATCAAACAAGGTGAAGGAAGAAACAAAGAATACTTCTCAAAAGGAGGATGAAAAGAAAGAAGGCAAACTTATTGGAGACTGTGGGTACGATTGCAACTATTGTCATGGCAAAAACCACTTTGCCAAGGATTGCATGCTGAGGAAGATGGCGGAGAAAAGGGATGGTGATGATGATGAAGCTTATTACATGCGACAGCTTGAGGAAATAAAGAAAAAGAAGGCAACCACTAGTTCGATGAACGCCTTAATTGTGCAGGAAAATATTTAGGAAGATGAATTCGGGGGTGTAGATGTCTGGTCCACAGACTCTAAGGATGAAGAGGTCAGAAAACCCTCGCATGGAAGAGCTTATGTGGCGAAAGAGGATGTTGCTGAGTCGGCTGGTAAATGCTTGATGGTGACTGCTGGAGTGTCGACCGAAGGTAACCATGAGGAACCGAATTTGTATGAAGAAATATGTTTTTCAACAAAGCCCGTCAGTGAAAGGATCAATGACTATGATCGGCTAATCAAAAAGGTACAATTCATCCTTGAATCACTTAAAATAATGGTAAAAGATTATGAAAAAGAATTAAATGTATTAAAATTTAAATTCTCTAACTTAAGCGGTAGTCTCATGCAAACTCGCCTAGCGAATTCTAACCTAACTAACCAACTCAGCAGGGAGTCTTCCAAGAGTGAGGAGAGGAGGACGTGGATACAACTGAAGGAACAAGAGTTAGTTAGAGCTAGGGACGAAGGTATTTGTTTACAACAAGACAATTTAAAGTTTTTAAAGCAACGTAATGTTTTTTGTCTAATTGCAAAATGTTTATATACGAATATTACTCAGTTGCACATAGATTGTGAAATAGGGAAAAAGATTCATAAGATGATTTTGCCCTTCCTTGAATTTAAGGAGGATGAAGTTATTGCTGAATGTGAATCCATAATGTCCTCAGATGAGATCTCTGTCACCTACAAATATGGACTAGAAAAGATTGAGATCTTTATTAACTCTAAGGAATAAAAATGCATGCTTAAAAATCTCTTGGAAGAAAATGATACGTTGAAAATTAAGTCCGAGACCATACAAAAATTTGACTCTTCAAATGCCAAATTAAGTTCAGAACATAAAATGAATGTAGAAAACTCTTCTGAATTTGATAAGGGAAGTGAGATAAGTGAAATCTTAGTAGGTGATGTGGTTGATTATTTAGAATATCTTAAAAGCGAAACTGATAATGCAAAACCACTTACAATTGAAAACCAAGAGAAAAGGTTGTTGATTATCCGAAGGTTCAGATGGTGTCGAACCAAGTGTATGTTGTTGAAGGTGTTTCCAAGAAACAAACGGATGATTTGAACTCCTTGGTTGACAAAGATAACGCTGAAGGGTGCGGTGACTACTTTTGGTCCGCTCCTATTGACAATTCTGATGAAACGGTTGGCCTGTCAGAACGAACATTATGGAGAGTCAGGGGAAGATACGTAGTAGAACCCATCAACAAACCCTCAAGCTTTGACAAACCAAGCTCAAGTGGTACAAAAGATATACCAGAAGTATCAAAGAAATCATCTAGTGTAACTTCGAAGACAACCGAAGTTCAAATGAAGAAACCAAAACAAAACTCAATATCCACAAATCTCAAGAGCAGTTGGCCGAACAAAAACGCCAAAGGAACAAAAGATACATCAAGAATCTGAATGAATATGAATGAGCGAAAATAGTTTTGGCAATCCCAAAATCCTAACTTTATCCCTGTTAAGAAAGAGACCAATGTTAAACCATATGACAAAACAGGGTCTAGCAGTCAAATGAACCGAAAGGGAAGTTTCGGTCCCAATTCTTTCCACTCTAAGAACCGAAATCCCAGTTTCGGTCACAATACCAAAGCTCAGAAATAAAAGCCCAGTTTCGGTCCAATACCAAAGCTCAGAACCGAAAGCCTAGTTTCGGTTACAATACCACAGCTCAACACTGAAAGCCCAGTTCGGTCCCAATACCACAAATCAAAACCGAAGCCCAGTTTCGATCCCAACAATAGAGCTCCGAACCGAATGTCAGGTTTAGGTCATAAATTCCATTCACCTCAATCTCAACCAGAGTCTAACTCAGAGAAGGATTTAAAAGGCAAGGGAAAGCTGGTCTCGGATTCTAAAGTCAATACTAAGAAAAGGTTAGCTAACCCTAGGACTCAAAGGAAAACTTCACCTGAAAAACCAACTAACAAGAAACCATCTGATACACCACAACTAAAACAAGATAAAAATAAAATAAAAGTGTACACCATTAAAAGAAAAGACAAAACCACTTTAATTAAACGAACATATATGGTTGATCTTTCCGTTGCTATTCCCTTTTCTTTAAGAGACTCACCAGGGCCCAAGAGACTTTGGGTTCCTAAATCTGCTTAAATTTGCACGTGATTAGTGACGAGCAGTTTGACGACGAATGGTATATAGACAGTGGTTGCTCTCATCACATGACAGGAAGGAAGGAGGAATTAAGGGAGTTTCGGTCCCTTAAGGATATTGGATGTGTCAAGTATGGAAATAATTCTTATGGTACTATCAAAGGGTGTAGCATGATGGAGAATTTTCGATACGAATAGTGGCTTTCGTGGAAGGACTGTAGCACAACCTCATCGGTGTTTCTCAACTAGTTGTGGGAACCGGTTTGAAAGTTTCATTTAATGATGAAGGCTCTGAGATAATTGAGAAGCAAACTAAAAAGGTTTTGTTAAAGTCTGAACGCAAGGGAGATATGTATCCTCTAAATCTCAACCCAATTTGAGGAAAACCAGCCATATGTCTGCTGACCAAAGCCAAATTTTATGAGAGCTGGTTGTGGCACCGAAGGCTTTCGCACCTGAACTTCAAAGACATCAGTAAGCTGGTGCTTGGTGACCATGTTCGAGGTCTTCCTCTTCTCAAGTTTGATAAAGAACACTTATGTGCAGCGTGCGTAATGAGCAAGCAAAGCAGAAAAATCCATCTTTCTCGTATCAATACAGAGGTCATCAAACCACTTGAACTTCTACATATCGACTTATGTGGGCCTTCGGCAATTGAAAGCATCGGTGGTAATAAGTTAATTCTTGTAATAATTGATGATTTTTTAGGCTTCACTTGGGTTTACTTTCTTAGACCGAAATCATAGGCAACTTCCAAGTTGAAAGAATTCATTAAGCAAGTGGAAGTACAACTACGAAAGGTGGTAAGGAACATAAGAAGCGACAATGGGCTTGAGTTCAAAAATAAAGATTTTGATGACTTTCTAGATGAAAAGGGAGTAACTCACAATTTCTCTGCTCCCTACACACCATAACGGAACGGTATTGTCGTAAGGAGAAATCATTCTCTATGTGAAGTAGCCCGAACCATGCTGAGCTTCGCTTATCTACCACTATACTTCTGGGCTGATGCAATTGCAACTGCATGCTACACTTAGATCTGATCCTTCCTCAACAAGCGATTCTCCATTACTCCGTTCAAGATTCTAAACAACCGTAAACCCAACGTAAAGTTTTTCCACGTTTTCGGTTTAAGATGCTTCATTTTGAACTCCAAAGGGAACCGAACAAGTTCGACGTAAAAGCAGACGAGGGGATATTTCTTGGTTATTCGCTTACATCAAAGGCATATAGAGTTTTGAATAACCGCTCCAGGAAGATTGAAGAAACCTACTATGTGAATTTTGATGACAATTATATGAGGAAGATTAAAACAAGCGAAATTACTGGAGAAGACATCTTTCCAGACTCAGGCCAAGTCTCGGTTCCAATCTTAAACCTATTTGAAGAGTACTTGTTGCTCTTTGATGAACCTAAGAAAGCAATACATTCAGAATCGAAAGCAGTAGATAACAAAATCGACAACCTGAAAAAGATTATCGATGATGCTGAAAAAGACATGGAAAGCGATCCTCCCACACCAACCGAAAATCAACCCACAACTGATCCTCCAAATGATAGCTCAACATTCAAGGGGGAGGATTCGTTAGTATCAAAATCAGTCGGATTGCCTTTCGAGGGCGAGAATTCAACTCCTACCACAACCAATGATGGTCCAACCGAGGGGGAGAGTCCTGAACCTGATACGGATTACATTTCGTCATTTGAGGGGGAGAATGAAACTACAAATGAAGAAGGCAAACAATCGGAACTTGAAGAAGAAGTAAATGTTGAGTTGGATCCTATTTATGACCCGAACTACCCTCCTCTCATGAAATGGACAAAGGATCATCCTAAAACACAAATAATTGGTGAATCTTTTGAGCGAGTTCTCTCACACTCCCAACTTAAAGCGAAACAAACTGCTTTATTCTCACAAGTTGAATATTGCATTTTTAATTCGTTTGTCTCCAAACTTGAACCAAAGACGGTCAATTATATGAGGAAGATTAAAACATGCGAAATTACAGGAGAAGACATCTTTCCAAACTCAGGCCAAGTCTCGGTTCCAATCTTAAACCTGTTTGAAGAGTACATGTTGCTCTTTGATGAACCTAAGAAAACAATACATTCAGAAGCGAAAGCAGTAGATAACAAAATCAACAACCTGAAAAAGATTATCGATGATGATGAAAAAGACATGGAAAGCGATCCTCCCACACCAACCGAAAATCAACCCACAACTGACCCTCCAAATGATAGCTCAACATTCAAAGGGGAGGATTCGTTAGTATCAAAATCAGCCGGATTGCCTTTCGAGGGCGAGAATTCAACTCCTACCACAACCAATGATGGTCCAACCGAGGGGGAGAGTCCTGAACCTGATACGGATTACGTTTCGTCATTTGAGGGGGAGAATGAAACTACAAATGAAGAAGGCGAACACTCAGAACTTGAAGAAGAAGTAAATGTTGAGCTAGATCCTATTTATGACCCGAACTACCCTCCTCTCATGAAATGGACAAAGGATCATCCTAAAGCACAAATAATTGGTGAATCTTTTGAGCGAGTTCTTACACACTCCCAACTTAAAGCGAAACAAACCGCTTTATTCTCTCAAGTTGAATATTGCATTTTTAATTCATTTGTATCCAAACTTGAACCAAACATGGTCAATGCTGCCCTTGATCACTCTAATTGGGTATAAGCAATGCAAGACGAACTTCATGAGTTTGAACGTAATCGTGTTTGGAGACTGATTCCCACACCAAAGGATGCATCTATGGTCGTTTTAAAATGGGTCTTTAGGAATAAATTGGACAAGGAGGGTAATGTCATTCGCAACAAAGCATGGATGGTCGTGAAAGGATATTGTTAGGAAGAAGGAATAGATTATGAGGAGACCTTCAATCCTGTTGCAAGGTTGGAATCTGTAAAAATCTTTCTGGCATATGTTGCACATAAAAACTTCGAAGTTCTCCAAATATATGTAAAGTGTGCTTTCTTGAATGGAGAACTAGAATAAACGGTGTACGTTGAGCAACCACCTGGATTTGTGAACGAGAAGTATCCTGATCAGTGCTATGTTCTGGATAAAGTAGTCTATGGTTTGAAGTAAGCACCGAGAGCCTGGTATGAAACTCTAACTCACTTTCTCAAAATGTTGAAATTCAAGCAAGGTTTGGTTGACCCAACCTTCTTTCGTAAGAAAGAAGTCGAACATTTAATGATAGTTCAAATTTACGTCGATGACATCATCTTCGACTCCACGAATCCTAGCTTAACAGCTGAATTCAGGAAGTTTATGGAGACTAAGTTTGAAATGAGCACAACGAGCCCAATTAACTTTTTCCTTGGACTGAATATTAAACAGGGACTTGAAGGCATATTTATTAACCAGGAGGCTTATACCAAGACCTTGTTGGTGAAGTTTAGCATGATGGGAGATTCTAAAGTGAAGGTTCCGATGGCGTTTGGCATGAATCTCACATCTTCTCTGGATAAAATGGCTATTGATGTGACTCTCTATGGTCAAATGATAGGGTCTCTTATGTATCTAACAGCCAGTAGGCCAGATATTATGTTCTACATGTATTATTGTGCTAGGTTTCAAGCAAATCCAAGAGAACATCATATGGTTGCTATGAAAAATATTTTACAGTATCTGAAGCGAACCTTGTATCTCAGTCTCTTCTATGTAGCTAAATCCGGAATCTTGTTTCAATCCTTTTCTGACGCAAATCTTGGTGTATGTGGTCTGGACTGAAAGAGCACAACTGGCGTTGCCAATTTCTTGATGGTAAACTCGTCACTTGGCAGTCCAAGAAGCAAACATGTGTGTCTCTTTCAACAGCCGAAGCTGAGTACATCGTAGCAGCATCTTGTACGTCACAAGTCATCTGGATACAAATCCAGCTTAGAGATTACGGACTTAGCATGAAGTAAATTCCCGTCTACTCTGACTCAGAAACAACAATCAAGATTTGTCACAATCCAGTGCAACACTCCACGACTAAACATATTGCACTAAGATACCATTTCATCAAGGACCATGTTGAAGATGGCAATGTGGAAGTTCATTTTGTTCGGTCCTCTGATCAACTAGCCGACATCTTCACTAAGGCCATACCAAAAGCAAGCTTTAATAAAATATTACAAGGCTTGGAATGACGGAAGATGAGTCGGTACCAAAACCCCTTCTTTCTCTCTAAAAATTATACAAGCGAAATAGAGCGAATGTTTGGTCTATTTCGGCTCCGGAATTTTCGGGAGCCGAAATGACCCAAACGCCCGATCTATTTTGCTTCATCTTTTCTAAGGTTAGGTATCGGCTATATATCTTGTAACTTTTGTTTCGACCTTTTGCTCATCTCTCTACTATATTTTATTTTCTATTTTTATTATTTTTCATAAATTCCAAAAATACAAAAATATTTTATTTTCTTTTTTTATTATTTTTCAGAAATTCCAAAAATACAAAAATATTTTATTTTCTGTTTTTATTATTTTTCAGAAATTTCAAAAATACAAAAACAATTTATTTTCTGTTTCAATCATTACCAAAACCTAAAAATATTCACCTTTTGTATTTTGTGTGGTTTCTTTTCTTTCTTAGATCTCAATAACAACGAAGGGTCATGCAGTGGAGCGAGGAAGGTATAATTATCTTATCCATGAATTAGTTAGGTGTCCCTAGAAGCATGCTACTGTATGTAGACCGAAGCCTCCAAGACTATGAGTGAAGCCTTAACGATTCTATCCATACCAATCGTTTCTTCCCAATTAGGCTGCTAAACTCACTCAAGTTATGAGATACTTTACTCTTCTCATATGAGTTAAGAATTTTCTGCTTTGTCATTCTTATATAGCAGAGGTACTTGCGGTTCTTTAACCACCTCCTCTATTTTCTCCATCAAGTTTCGTTCCACCAAAGTAACCCTTGAGACTCTCAACTATGACCACTGAGGTTTATGGTTACACAAAGTCTGTGTTTATGATCTTAGATACGTTCACCACGTGCTAAGTGAAACCCAAAATCCAACACCTTAAATTAATTGACAGTGAAATTTACTATTCAAGCTATTAGTTGTTACATTTTGAAGTCTCACTTTATTTTTTTATCTTTATGAAACTGTCTATCACAAAGGCATTTCTACCCAATAAGATCCAGTTTCGTTTTTTTGTTTTTGAGATTTCAAATAAACGTCCTGTCACTACATAGTATAACTTACCTACTTGTTCAACTGACCACGTCGGTCTCACAAGTACTTTACCCAACTTTCTGTAACAACCCGAAATTCCATATTACTTCTTGTAACTCAAATTGTAATCCAATTCGATCAACCAAACGTCGTTTCCAAATCCGTTTCCGATTTCGCCATTTAATTAAGTCATTAACTTGTATTAATCTAAAATGACTTAATGGGTGTCTTAATGCCATTTGAAATCATTTTAACACCCCATAATAGTCATCGGAATAATTCTAGAATCGACCATATCGGGTTACGACAACTTGGTCGGGTGCGACCAAAAGCGCCGCCTAACGTCGGTATCGGGTATAATTCCGTCGTGTCCAATTCCCGAGCACTATATAAAGGATTCAAAGCTTTCATTTGAAGCTTTTTGCCATCTTTCCTTAATCACTCTCCAACCTCTCTCCTCATCCATAATCAAAGGTCCAAAAACAAAGATTTAAGGCTCCAAATCAAAGAGGTAACATCCTTAACTTGTTATCTAGCCTCTTTAGCCTTCAAATTGATGTTTAAATTGAGTTTAAGGACCTGGAACATGTGTTTACGGACAAGGATCAAGCTTGGGCCGTAAACACTTAAAAATGGGGTTTTTAAGCCAATTAACCCTTCCAAATCATTGTTGGGACTTAGATACGACCTTGAGACTTTCAAATCGGGACTTAAAACATTTAGAACATGAATTTTGAGGGACAAAAGAGACTTTCAAGCTATTAGTTGTTACATTTTGAAGTCTCACTTTATTTTTTTATCTTTATGAAACTGTCTATCACAAAGGCATTTCTACCCAATAAGATCCAGTTTCGTTTTTTTGTTTTTGAGATTTCAAATAAACGTCCTGTCACTACATAGTATAACTTACCTACTTGTTCAACTGACCACGTCGGTCTCACAAGTACTTTACCCAACTTTCTGTAACAACCCGAAATTCCATATTACTTCTTGTAACTTAAATTGTAATCCAATTCGATCAACCAAACGTCGTTTCCAAATCCGTTTCCGATTTCGCCATTTAATTAAGTCATTAACTTGTATTAATCTAAAATGACTTAATGGGTGTCTTAATGCCATTTGAAATCATTTTACCACCCCATAATAGTCATCGGAATAATTCTAGAATCGACCATATCGGGTTACGACAACTTGGTCGGGTGCGACCAAAAGCCCCGCCTAACGTCGGTATCGGGTAGAATTCTGTCGTGTCCAATTCCCGAGCACTATATAAAGGATTCAAAGCTTTCATTTGAAGCTTTTTGCCATCTTTCCTTAATCACTCTCCAACCTATCTCCTCATCCATAATCAAAGGTCCAAAAACAAAGATTTAAGGCTCCAAATCAAAGAGGTAACATCCTTAACTTGTTATCTAGCCTCTTTAGCCTTCAAATTGATGTTTAAATTGAGTTTAAGGACCTGGAACATGTGTTTACGGCCAAGGATCAAGCTTGGGCCGTAAACACTTAAAAATGGGGTTTTTAAGCCAATTAACCCTTCCAAATCATTGTTGGGACTTAGATACGACCTTGAGACTTTCAAATCGGGACTTAAAACATTTAGAACATGAGTTTTGAGGGACAAAAGAGAGTTTACGGCCAAGGCATGTGCTTGGGCCGTAAACTCCTCAAACATGGGGAGTTAACACCTTTTTACATGTTAGATTGCCTTGAAACTTAACCAATAGCCGTGTGATAAATCATAGAACCATCTAAAATTAGGTTGGGGGCCTTAAACATATCAAAATGCCACATATAGGAGTTTACGGCCTTGGCACATACTCTTAGGCCGTAAACTCATAAAAGTATGTTAGATGATGCCCTTAAATCACCCAAAGGCTTGGAAAAATTACTAGAATCACATGTGATTGCTCTAAGTGCCTCAAATCAATTTTCTTTTGACCATAGGAAAGTTTACGGCTGTAAACTCCAAGTTTACAGCCGTGAACTCCCATTTAAATGGTATAAATCCATGCAAATTAATCCAAGGCATTTTAGATGTTCATACCAACATTCCCTTGTCCATTTAAGTCATTTTAGCACCCTAAACTACCCAAACATGAGTTCACGTCCGTGAACTAATGTGTGTGTGTGATATATGGCCGTAAACTCCATAAAATGTTTACTCTTAGGGAGTAAACTCGAATCCTAAGTCCCTAGTGCCATTATACGTCCAAAGATGTCACCCAAGTCACTCCAAACGCTCGTTTTGAGGTGTTTAACCTCGTTGGAGTGTAATGTTCCATATAATTAGTAATTTTCAATCTAATTGGATATATATATGGAAATTATTACATTTTACATAGGGACATCGCGAGTAATCAAGCCCCGAACCAACGTCTAGTATCCGAAACCGTCGCATTTCCGAGTCTGGTGAGTTCATACCCCTACCCTTTTTCACGGTTTTTCACTGTTTTCTGGGGGGAACACAAGCAAAGCACAAGGGTTTCTTGTACTCAAAAACTTGTTTTCGTGTGTGTGTTTCACATTTTATATGCTTTTAATACTGATTGATACAACTGGTAACCATTCGAGCATGCAGATCACGTAAACATTTATTTGTGAAATGGGTTTTATAAACTGTTATGTTTTATATATTTCACAAATGTTTTCCACATTTTATCAGTTAAAAGCATGACATTAGAACATATGAACATGAAACTTGTACACTGTTTGTCCTCGGTAACACTCCACAAAGATACGCGAGTGGAGGACTATCATATTATTACTAGTAAATTTGTTATTCCTGTATGATTGGAGACACGTCCTCGGTGAACACTCCACAGAGATACGCGAGTGGAGAACTACACCCATAACCAGAATCTCTGGGATTTAGAGAGTGTGACTTGAGTGTATAGATCTATACGGGGCTGACTACCCCACACCTGGCTGCTAGCTACAGCCGAACCGAAATGGTTCAAGGGTGATGAAAGTCATAAGGTTGTGGACTACTTATTGCCATAGGTTCAGACTGTAGTATGGTTATGGAACTCGCAATTAGGATAACAGAGATTTAGTTATAGTAATAATGAATAACTTTATACATTTCACAAGATAACCAGTTTTCGGAATACATCTTTTACATTGATAACCAACATTCAGGAAAGTATGGGACTTTCCTGGGAAACCTTATATATAACTAGGTCTAACCAGAATACATCTTTTACAAATGGTAACCAACATTCAGGAAAGCATGGGGCTTTCCTAGGGAAAACATTTACATAACTAGAAAAGTGTAACAAACTGTATAACCTTACATCTTTTACAATTGGTAATATACAATCAGGAAAGTATGGGACTTTCCTGGGGATCCATTGGTACATAACCAGAACAGAATAACAAAACAGATAACCTAAATGTACATTTTCACAAGGGTAAACATGATTTCAGTGTACAACTTTACTTTACATAATGTGAAACAACCAACCAACCTTTTTAAGAAAATGTGGGATTTTCTTGGCGTGTGTTACATTTTCAGAAACAGAAAGGAAACATGAAATTTTCACAAAACAAAAACCGCTTATGAACTCACCAGCGTTATGCTGATTTTCAAACCGCTTGTGTTCTCAGGTCATTGATAGAACAGGTACCCGAAGATCCACTTGATCCAGGTTGGAGTGCGTACAAGACCCGTTCGTCTTGTTATGTATCACAAACTGTACAACTTTACTTTTGAAACAATTGTAAAACTTTTTATATGTAATGCAATGGTTGTTCTACTTTACTTACTATATACATTGGATTTGATACTCAACGTGAAATCAACCCCAGAAATGTTTCCGCCTTTGGTTTTCGGGGTGTGACAGATTGGTATCAGAGCCCTTGTTTATAGTGAATAAAGTATACCAAACCTTACATGGTATAAAACTATAAACACTAAAGGGCCTAAGTGCTCTGAAATAAAAGTATCTTCAAACTATAAGTACTTTCAAAAAGTATATAAGTATACCGAACCGTCGAGATCCATAACTACAAGTAGAACAAAACATAAGTAAATGGGTGTTGTGTACTGCGGTTAAACATGGGCAGTTATGTAGTCGTGTCTAGGATCAATATAGTCTGGCCAACTATATTCATTCGAGACACGGCCAACATGTGCTTGGGAGTGGCTGTGGTATGCGGCATGCCTAAAACTTACCCTAATACCACAAACATCGCGCCAGTGTAGTATCGAATCATGAAATACTATGGGAGTATTTCTCGAGCCAATTCTTCGTAAGAATCCTCATTCGCATATAGATCCTTGATCAATCCATTAGCGATAATTTACCTGCTTTGATAACTCTTTCTTGCTTTATCGCTTATTTGGAATAAATATCTGTCATATCTCTCAATCCAATTCAGAGGACTTATCATCCTCTCTTTCTTGATCTTATTAGATCAAGATGCCTCCCAGAAAGAGACCCAACTCAAAGACCAACAATCCTCCGCCACCACCTCCTCCTGAAATTGATCCCGTGTTATTCCAAACAGCTGTTACCGCCGCGGTGGCAGCTGCCATGTCCCAATTGAACACTGGTGGTTCCGGTGGTTCGGGAGGTGGTACTCAAGATCAAGAAAGTAATCAGGAACACCAAAAGGAGGGTTCCTACAAGGAATTCATGAATGCGAAACCTTCATCCTTCGATGGCACTGGTGGTGTCATTTCCCTATCCCGGTGGTTCGAGAAAATCGAATCCATCTTCGAAATCTATGCCTGTGCTGAGTCCGATAAAGTCAAATTTGCAGCCTGTACCTTCAGTGTTAAAGCGTTGACTTGGTGATATGGTCGAGTCAAATCCTTGACCCTACCCGTAGCCAATGCTATGGGCTAGGACGCCATGAAAGAACTCCTCCTTGCCGAATACTGTCCCCGTGGCGAAATGCAGAAGCTAGAGCACGAGCTCTGGAACCTGAAGATGAAAGGTTCCGACATTGCTGCATACATTTCCCGATACGATGATCTTGCCCTTCTCTGTCCTGGTTTGGTCACTCCTGAAAGAAAAAACATCGAGAGGTTTATTTGGGGGTTAACCAATCCAACAAAAGGTCATGTCTTAGCTGCTCGCCTGGACACATATGATAGTGCTAAGACTTTAGCCCAAGCCATAATTGACCACAGTGATGATGTCGAGGAAACCACCACTGCCCCCTGAGTCGACTAAAAGTAGTGGTGAGAAAAGAAAGTTCTGGAAGAAGAAGAAGGGTCAATCTTCCCAAGGATCCTCCAAAAGACAACAAACAGTAGCAGTCCATGCTGCTACTACCCCCGTTGCTGTTGCTTCTGTTGTGGGATCCACAGCTCCAACTCCTACCAGCCGGTATGCTGGTAATCTCCCCCTCTATGACAAGTGCAAGTATCACCACAACCCTGGCCCCTGCCGAGAACTGTCATGTACAAATTGTGGTAAGAAAGGGCACACAGTCCGATTCTGCAAAGCTACGGCCCAATCGGCCAATCAATCTTCTGGAGAAGGCGTTGGTCAAGCCTGTTACAAATGTGGTGAAGCTGGGCACCTTAAAAGGAACTGCCCCAAAAATTCTACTGCTGATAACACCGGAAGAGTCCTCACCATGGGACGGGAGGAAGCAGTCGCCGATCCTACTGTTGTCTCGGGTACATTCCTTCTCGACAACTCATATGCTAATATTCTTTTCGACTCGGGTGCTGAGAGGAGATTTATTAGTGATGCATACAAACATAACCTAAAACATAACTCTCAACCTTTAACCGAAACGTTTACCGTCGAGATGGCGAACGGTGAGAAAGAAAGCGCGAGCGAAGTATTCGTAGGTTCTACCATTACCTTGAATGACCATTCGTTTCCTATCGATCTCATGCCGGTATCCATAAAGAGCTTTGATGTCATCATTGGCATGGATTGGTTGAGTCCCAATCAAGCGTACGTCCTTTGTTTCAAAAAAGCAATCCGTCTCAACCTTCCTTCGGGTCAAACTCTAGTAATCTATGGCGATAAACTCAGTTCCAACCTTCGTATCATTTCCTGCATCAAAGCTCAGAAGCTCCTGCGAAAGGAGTGTATTGCATTCTTGGCCCATGTAATCAACGAGAAGCAGGAAGTTAAAGACCTCGCGAGCATCCCCGAAGTCTGTAACTTTCCTGACGTATTTCCCGAAGAGCTTCCAGGAATTCCTCCCGAACGTCAGGTCGAGTTCCGTATTGACCTAATACCTGGAGCTACTCCTGTAGCGAAGTCTCCGTATCGCTTAGCTCCAGCAGAAATGCAGGAGTTATCCAGTCAACTCAACGAGTTGCTCAGTAAAGGATTCATTAGACCGAGTTCCTCACCCTGGGGAGCTCTGGTATTGTTTGTCAAGAAGAAAGATGGATCCTTTCGGATGTGTATCGATTATCGCGAACTGAACAAGTTGACTGTCAAAAACCGATATCCTCTTCCGTGAATAGATGACCTCTTCGATCAACTCCAGGGAGCCAGTTACTTCTCCAAGACAGACCTTCAATCAGGGTACCATCAGCTACGAGTTCATGAGAGTGATGTTTCCAAAACAGCTTTCAGGACTCGATATGGACACTACGAGTTCGTAGTGATGCCCTTTGGTCTAACCAACACACCGGCGGTGTTCATGGACCTGATGAACCGGGTGTGTCGTCCTTATCTGGACAAGTTTGTCATTGTGTTCATTGATGACATACTTGTCTATTCCCGAAGCGAAGAAGACCACAAACAACAGTTCAGACTAGTGTTGGAAACCCTGCGATCTGAGAAGTTGTACGCAATATTTTCCAAATGCGAGTTTTGGATTCGGAAGGTAACTTTCCTCGGTCATGTAGTAAGCGAGGAGGGTATTCATGTAGATCCTTCCAAGATAAAGGCGATAGATAATTGGTCAGCACCGAAGACACCCACAGAAATCTGACAATTTTTGGGTCTCGCTGACTATTATTGAAGATTCATTCAGAACATTTCCAGAATCGCCAAACCCTTAACCACTCTAACACAGAAAGGTGTACCCTTTTGTTGGAGTGATAAGCAAGAAACCGCATTCGAGACGCTGAAGAAAGCCTTGTGCAGCGCGCCTGTTCTGTCCCTACCCGAAGGGACAGAGAACTTCGTTGTCTACTGCAATGCGTCTAATCAAGGCTTAGGCTGTGTGCTTATGCAAAGGGGAAAAGTAATTGCCTATGCCTCTAGATAACTGAAATCACACGAGGTTAACTATACCACACACGACTTGGAGCTAGGAGCCGTAGTCTTTGCGTTGAAGATTTGGATACATTACCTCTACGGAACCAAGTGCATGATCTTCACCGATCACAAGAGCCTGCAACACATCTTTAACCAGAAATACTTAAACATGAGACAAAGGCGATGGGTAGAACTACTCAGTGATTATGAGTGTGAAATCCGTTACCATCCCGACAAGGCCAATGTGGTAGCAGATGCCCTTTGCCGAAAAGAGAGTGCAGGGCGTAAAGCGAAGAACCAGACGATGACCATCCATTCCAAACTACCCATGCAAATCCGAGAAGCCCAGTTAGAAGCCCTCAAACCCGACAATGTGTTGACTGAAGCCTTGAGAGGAATGGAAAAGAAACTTGAGATCAGAGGTGACGGAGTCCATTGTTTCATGGATCGGATCTGGATTCCCAAGTTCGGAGGATTCAGAGAGATAGTTATGGAGGAAGCGCATAGAACCAGATACTCTGTTCACCCGGGCTCTGACAAGATGTACTTAGATCTCAAGAAACAATACTGGTGGCCAAACATGAAAGCTGAGATAGCTACATTCATGGGCAAGTGTCTGACTTGCGCCAAGGTTAAAGTTGAGCACCAGAAACCTTCGGATCTACTCCAGCAGCCCGAGATACCCGAATGGAAATGGGAGATGATTACCATGGACTTCATCACTAAACTACCCAAGTGTCCGAGTGGGTACGACACCATTTGGGTAATTATCGATCGTTTGACAAAGTCCGCCCACTTCATTCCGATCAAAGAATCATTCAAGATGGAAAGACTCGCACGAATTTACATTCAAGAGGTAGTCCGACTGCATGGTGTACCTGCATCCATTACCTCTGATCGAGATAGCAGGTCTACCTCTAGATTCTGGCAGTCTCTCCAGAAAGCCCTTGGAACCAAACTAGACATGAGCACGGCGTATCATCCACAGACCGATGGACAAAGTGAGAGAACAATCCAAACCCTAGAGGACATGCTTAGGGCATGTGTCATTGACTTTGGAAAGTCGTGGGACACACATCTACCCTTGATCGAGTTCTCGTACAACAATAGTTACCACACCAGCGTTAGGGCTTCCCCGTTCGAAGCTCTTTACGGTCGCAAGTGTAGATCCCCTCTGTGCTGGGCCGAAGTGGGGGATACACAGCTAGCCAAGAGTCGAGTCCCCAACAGTGCTCTCACTGGTCCTGAAATCATCCGTGAAACCACCGAGAAGATCATCCAAATCCGAGAACAACTGAAAGCTTCACGTGATCGCCAGAAGAGTTACGCTGATAACCGTCGGAAACCATTGGAATTCCAGGTTGGAGACCATGTCCTGTTGAAGGTACATTGGACCTTTTGAGATCCTCGCCACGATTGGTCCGGTGGCCTATAAACTTAGTTTACCTCATGAGCTCAGTAACATCCACCCCGTCTTCCATGTTTCAAATCTCAAGAAGTGCCTATCCGATGAAACTCTAGTGATTCCTTTAGACGAGATCGAGATCGATGAAAACCTCAACTTCGTGGAGGAACCGATCGAAATCATGGATCGAGAAGTCAAACTTTCGAAACAAAGTCGCATCCCGTTAGTGAAGGTTCGCTGGAATGCCAAGCGGGGACCGGAGTTCACTTGGGAGCGGGAAGACTCGATGAGACAGAAGTATCCGCAACTCTTTCCAGATCCATGATTTGTATTTTGTCTTATATCTTGTCTTGAATTTCGGGACGAAATTCCCTCTAACGGGGGGATAATGTAACAACTCGAAATTCCATATCACTTCTTGTAACTCAAATTGTAATCCAATTTCGGGACGAAATTCCCTCTAACGGGGGGATAATGTAACAACGTCGTTTCCAAATTCGTTTCCGATTTCGCCATTTAATTAAGTCATTAACTTGTATTAATCTAAAATGACTTAATGGGTGTCCTAATGCCATTTGAAATCATTTTAATACCCCATAATAGTCATCGGAATAATTCTAGAATCGACCATATCGGGTTACGACAACTTGGTTGGGTGCGACCAAAAGCCCCGCCTAACGCCGGTATCGGGTAGAATTCCATCGTGTCCAATTCCCGAGCACTATATAAAGGACTCAAAGCTTTTATTTGAAGCTTTTGGCCATCTTTCCTTAATCACTCTCCAACCTCTCTCCTCATCCATAATCAAAGGTCCAAAAACAAAGATTTAAGGCTCCAAATCAAAGAGGTAACATCCTTAACTTGTTATGTAGCCTCTTTAGCCTTCAAATTGATGTTTAAATTGAGTTTTAGGACATGCAACATGTGTTTACGGCCAAGGATCAAGCTTGGGCCGTAAACACTTAAAAATGGGGTTTTTAAGCCAATTAACCCTTCCAAATCATTGTTGGGACTTAGATACGACCTTGAGACTTACAAATCAGGACTTAAAATATTTAGAACATGAATTTTGAGGGACAAAAGAGAGTTTACGGCCAAGGCATGTGCTTGGGCCGTAAACTCCTCAAACATGGGGAGTAAACACCTTTTTACATGTTAGATTGCCTTGAAACTTAACCAATAGCCTTGGAATAAATCATAGAACCATCTAAAATTAGTTTGGAGGCCTTAAACATATCAAAATGCCACATATAGGAGTTTACGGCCTTGGCACATACTCTTACGCCGTAAACTCATAAAAGTATGTTAGATGATGCCCTTAAATCACCCAAAGGCTTGGAAAAATTACTAGAATCACATGTGATTGCTCTAAGTGCCTCAAATCAATTTTCTTTTGACCATAGGAGAGTTTACGGCCGTAAACTCCAAGTTTATAACCGTGAACTCCCATTTAAATGGTATAAATCCAAGCAAATTAATCCAAGGCATTTTAGAAGTTCATACCAACATTCCCTTGTCCATTTAATCCATTTTAGCACCCTAAACTACCCAAACATGAGTTCACGGCCGTGAACTCATGTGTGTATGTGTGTGATATATGGCCGTAAACTCCATAAAATGTTTACTCTTGGGGAGTAAACTCGAATCCGAAGTCCCTAGTGCCATTATACGTCCAAAGATGTCACCTGGGTCACTCCAAACGCTCGTTTTGAGGTGTTTAACCTCGTTGGAGTGTAATGTTCCATATAATTAGTAATTGTAAATCTAATTGGATATATATGGAAATTATTACATTTTACATAGGGACATCGCGAGTAATCAAGCCACGAACAAATGTCTAGTATCCGAAACCGTCGCATTGCCGTGCCTGGTGAGTTCATACCCCTACCCTTTTTCACTATTTTTCACTGTTTTAAGGGGGAACACAAGCAAAGTACAAGGGTTTCTTGTACTCAAAAACTTGTTTTTGTGTGTGTGTTTCACATTTTATATGCTTTTAATACTGATTGATACAACTGGTAACCATTCGAGCATGCAGATCACGTAAACATTTATTTGTGAAATGGGTTTTATAAACTGTTATGTTTTATATATTTCACAAATGTTTTCCACATTTTATTAGTTAAAAGCATGACATTAGAACATATCGGTAACACTCCACAGAGATACGCGAGTGGAGGACTATCATATTATTACTAGTAAATTTGTTATTCATGTATGATTGGAGACACGTCCTCGGTTAACACTCCACAGAGATACACAGGTGGAGGACTACACCCGTAACCAGAATCTCTGGGATTTAGAGAGTGTGACTTGAGTGTATAGATCTATACGGGGCTGACTACCCCACACCTGGCTGCTAGCTACAGCCGAACCGAAATGATTCAAGGGTGACGAAAGGCATAAGGTTGTGGGCTACTTATTGCCACAGGTTCAGCCTATAGTATGGTTATGGAACTCGCAATTAGGATAACAGAGATTTACTTATAGTAATAATGAATAACTTTATACATTTCACAAGATAACCAGTTTTCGGAATACATCTTTTACATTGATAACCAACATTCAGGAAAGTATGGGACTTTCCTGGGAAACCTTATATATAACCAGGTCTAACCAGAATACATCTTTTACATCTTTTACAAATGGTAACCAAGATTCAGGAAAGCATGGGGCTTTCCTGGGGAAAACATTTACATAACTAGAAAAGTGTAACAAACTGTATAACCTTACATCTTTTACAATTGGTAATATACAATCAGGAAAGTGCGTGAATTTCCTGGGGATCCATTGGTACATAACCAGAACAGAATAACAAAACAGATAACCTAAATATACATTTTCACAAGGGTAAACATGATTTCAGTGTACAACTTTACTTTACATAATGTGAAACAACCAACCAACCTTTTTAAGAAAATGTGGGATTTTCTTGGCGTGTGTTACATTTTCAGAAACAGAAAGGAAACATGAAATTTTCACAAAACAAAAACTGCTTATGAACTCACCAGCGTTATGCTGATTTTCAAACCGCTTGTGTTCTCAGGTCATTGATAGAACAAGTACCCGAAATCCACTTGATCCAGGTTGGAGTGCGTACAAGACCCGTTCATTTTGTTTCTATATATATACTATGTATCACAAACTATACAACTTTACTTTTTGAAACAATTGTAAAACTTTTTATATGTAATGTAATGGTTGTTCTACTTTACTTACTATGTACATTGGATTAGATACTCAACGTGAAGTCAACCCCGTAAATGTTTCCGCCTTCGGTTTTCGGGGTGTGACACTTTCGGTCTTATATTAGGTATCGAAATTCGGTTGAAGTTAAGCCACCCTTTTAAAGCCAATCTATGAAAAGAAGCTTTTCGATGTTTATCAAAAAACATTCGATTATTTTTTGGGGAACCACACAAGCACATCAAGTCTCTCTTGACTTTGAAGGAAGAGATTCGTGCCCGGGATCACCTGTGTCGTGTCTTTTTAGACATCACTCACAACCCATACACATGTTGCTCTCAATGCTCTACGAGATGGGTTATACTGATGTTCTAACAACAGTGACAACATTCAAGAAGTCATGTTTGCCACCTCAATGGAATGGATTACTTATTCTTATCAACAAGGGATTGGCAGAACGAGTAGTTGGGTCGGATGGAACTAGTAAAGGTTTTATGACCATTCTCTAGGGTCTCTATAATGGCATCAATCTAGATTACTGCTCCCTCATCTGGTCTTAACTGGTGCAAAGTGTCAACTCCTACAAACATTTTGAGATATCTTGTAGTCGGTTCTGGACTATAGTTACTCGTACAGCCATCGAGTCTTTTCAGATTCCATTTATGAAAGATGTTATCCTCTCCTTTGTGGCCACTTTTCACACCACAATGATTATCATCACTAATTCATCCAAGTATCCCTTCACTGGATCTATTCTTGAATCAACGTACAGGTGTGTTTCTAGCAAAAGTAATGTGATAGCTGATTATCGAAAGCTTCCTCCCAAAGGTCCACGCCAACTAACTACTAAAATGCAGGCGACATTGGAAGTTGTTGAGAAACTGGCTAAGAGAGGGAAGATGCTGGACACAAAGAAGGTGGACATCGAAGGTCCTTCTACTAAGGATGCTATGTGTAAAAAGCGAAAAGCTAATAAAGTTGCTTCTTCGCTCTCGAAGAAAGTTAAGAAGATGGAAAGGAGACAAAAGAGTCCTTCACCCTCTTGTTCTAATCATAATGAGGAGCA
Source organism: Lactuca serriola (assembly GCF_051521515.1). Taxonomy (NCBI): domain Eukaryota; kingdom Viridiplantae; phylum Streptophyta; class Magnoliopsida; order Asterales; family Asteraceae; genus Lactuca; species Lactuca serriola. Next base: position 357,570,921 of record NC_136411.1, read on the forward strand.
ATCTGCAGATGAGGAAGAAGCTGTTCATCATGATAGTTCACCAAGGGGTAATACGCCTACTCAGTCTCCAACTCCAGAGGTAAATCCTAATGATTCTGTTCCCACTCCTCCTCAATCTCCACCTCAATCTATTGTTCCAGTTTCGGTTGCTCCAATTTCACTACTTCACACAACTTAACATTCTTATTCCATTCCATTACCTCCACCTGTTACTACTATCCCAATTTCTACAACTTCACTTCCACCTCAAATTCTTTCTCATGCTACTATCACAACTTCCCAAATAACCACAAATACAACCGAACCACCAGTAATAGTCAACGTATTTGATACGGGGGCCAATACTGAAACCGAAACCCCTGTCACATCTAAACCTATTTTACCCTCACCTTCATCTGATTCTGCTCCTATTCTAGGCGGTCACAACTTTGACTTTGATTCAACATACTACAGTCCTTATAGACTTCCCAGTGATGTGGAAGATGAAGCTCTAGTAACAAAACAACAATTGCAGGGTCTTGATGAGAAGCTTGATCGTCTGCTTGCTTCTTCTTCAAAGTCTAATGATGTGGTGTTGAAAGCTTTCCTGGACACTGCTCTTGAGCAGTATGTAGACTCCATTGACAAATCAACAAAGGTAGTTGATGCATCTACATCTTCCTATAAACAGGCTACAACTGACGTATCAAAACTTATTCGTACTTCAGAGCTTTTTCTAGAATCCCTTAAGGGTCATGCTGATTCGAATGCAGCTAAAGTGAGTGCCTCGGTTGACTCCCTCTCAAAGACTCTTCAAGATGTGAAAGCTAAATTTGATGTCGTTCAGTCCGACACTCAAGCTGAGAACTCATCTCTTATCAGCTCAGTTAATACTCGCTTAGAAAAGCTTCATGCTAATTTAGCGCTAGAAAACATGATTTTGGACGAGCTTGCTTGCAAAACTAACACGATTGAAGTCCAACAATTTCAACTTCTTCAGGTGAATAAGGATATGGATTTGTTGAAAACGGAGTGTGGAGTTCTTAAAAACTATGCGGGTGATGTTCTAAATGTTCTTAGTAGTATTGTCAATGCTAACGATCCCATTCTTACTCTCACCATCCTAAATCACTTAACTTCCAAACTTCTTCCTGCGATGGAAATGAACTGAAGGGTGAAGGTATTGTCCCCCCGCAACAAGGGGGAGAAGGTATTGTGACGACTTCACTTGTTCCACCTAAGGTCATCTTCAAAACTGAACTGAAGGGTAATGAAGCTTCGGGTTCTGATGTTAAAAAGAAGGGTATTTCTAATGAAAGCGACGAAGATGATGAAATGATAGATGAAGCCTTGAAACGAAAGCAAAGGGAGAGAGAGTTAGATGATAATCTTCGGGTTGTTAGGGAAGAAGAAGAGACAGAACAAAAGTAGAATGAAGAGCATGATGCGCTGGTTTGCAAACAGGCGCTTTTCTCTCCCTGGACTAGGGATAGATTGATTAAAGAAGCAATTGAGTTCTCGAGCGCTTACTAGCTGGAACCCGTTGTCTCATTTGATTGTGACAACTCAAGGGACTCTCAATTTGATATGCCTATAACCAGAAAGGCGTTTATTTTTCACTGTTTTAATTCAACAGTTGAAGTTCCCTCTCCTAGCCTACAGGTTGATCATGATCTTATTGATTTCTATCTCAAGTTCGGTCAACCTCAATACCTAACATGGAGTGCCCAAAAGATAACCTTCGTCAAGGTATTGAAACCTTCACCTGCTGGGAAGTTCATCAATTTTCAGTTCAAAGTAACTCGAGGAACCAACTATTCAGTTCATATGATTTCGTTGGCTGATCTTTCAAATCATAATCCTCATGATTGGATTTTGCTCTACAACATTCTGCTTACCATCTCTAAGGAGTATGAATCGATCCACAATCACCTTAAGAAAATGAAGTTAGGCCAGATTTATTCAACACATCTCACTGTCATGTTCACAAGAAGCGAAGGTAACAAGTTTTTTTTCGCTCTTGTTGACAAGCACCTATTCTCCATGGACTGCTTGGAACACATTCTCAATATCATTTATCGATGCAAGCCGAACACAGAGTCAAATAAGAATAACTTTACTGACATGCTTCGGTGGTATATTACTCTTCGTCAAACTCTTTTGGCCATTATACCAAGTGTTTTCAAGACTATCAAGAAGTCTACCCCTGCTCAACCTAACTGAGCTTTCGCTCCAATTGACGCAGAGGGGGAGATTGTTGAGTGTTGGGGCTGCGTCATTGCGTTTTAATAAAATATAACAAGGCTTGGGAATGATGGAAGCTGAGTCGGTACCAAAACCCCTTCTTTCTCTCTAAAAATTATACAAGCGAAATAGAGCGAATGCTTGGTCTATTTCGGCTCCGGAATTTTTGGGAGCCGAAATGACCCAAACACTCGGTCTATTTTGCTTCATCTTTTCTACGGTTAGGTCTCGGTTGTATATCTTGTAAATTTTGTTTTGACCTTTTGCTCATCTCTCTACTATATTTTATTTTCTATTTTTATTATTTTTCAGAAATTCCAAAAATACAAAAATATTTTATTTTCTTTTTTTATTATTTCTCAGAAATTCCAAAAATACAAAAATATTTTATTTTTTGTTTTTATTATTTTTCAGAAATTTCAAAAATACAAAAACAATTTATTTTCTGTTTCAAACATTACCAAAACCCAAAAATATTCTCCTTTTGTATTTCGTGTGGTTTCTTTTCTTTCTTAGATCTCAATAACAACGAAGGGTCATGCAGTGGTGCGAGGAAGGTATAATTATCTTATCCATGAATTAGTTAGGTGTCCATAGAAGCATGTTACTGTATGTAGACCGAAGCCTCCAAGACTCTGAGTGAAGCCTTAATGATTCGATCCACACCAATTGTTTCTTCCCAATTAGGCTGCTAAATTCACTCAAGTCATGAGATACTTTACTCTTCTCGTATGAGTTAAGAGTTTTCTGCTTTGTCATTCTTATATAGCAGAGGTACTTTCAGTTCTTTAACCACCTCCTCTATTTTCTCCATCAAGTTTCGTTCCACCAAAGTAACCCTTAAGACTCCCAACTATGACCACTGAGGTTTATGGTTACACAAAGTCTGTGTTTATGATCTTAGATACGTTCACCACGTCCTAAGTGAAACCCAAAATCCAACACCTTAAATGAATTGACAGTGAATTTTACTATTCAAGCTATTAGTTGTTACCTTTTGAAGTCTCAATTTATTTTTTTATCTTTATGAAACTGTCTATCACCAAGGCATATCTACCCAATAAGATCCAGTTTCGTTTTTTTGTTTTTGAGATTTCAAATAAACGTTCTGTCACTACATAGTATAAATTACCTACTTATTCAACTGACCACATCGGTCTCACAAGTACTTTACCCAACTTTCGGTCTTATATTAGGTATCGAAGTTCGGTTGAAGATAAGCCACCCTTTTAAAGCCAATCTATGAAAAGAAGCTTTTTGATGTTTATCAACAAACATTCGATTATTTTTTGGGGAACCACACAAGCACATCAAGTCTCTCTTGACTTTGAAGGAAGAGATTCGTGCCCGGGATCACCTGTGTCGTGTCTTTTTAGACATCACTCACAACCCATACACATGTTGCTCTCAATGCTCTACGAGATGGGTTATACTGATGTTCTAACAACAGTGACAACATTCAAGAAGTCATGTTTGCCACCTCAATGGAATGGATTACTTATTCTTATCAACAAGGGATTGGCAGAACGAGTAGTTGGGTCGGATGGAACTAGTAAAGGTTTTATGACCATTCTCTAGGGTCTCTATAATGGCATCAATCTGGATTACGGCTCCCTCATCTGGTCTTAACTGGTGCAAAGTGTCAACTCCTACAAACAGGGATCACCTGTTTCGTGTCTTTTTAAACATCACTTTTACTTCTTTATCTTTGGCACACTCTTGCATAGAAATCTTTATGATTTTCCTCAACTCTTGTTTGTGGTATTAACGGTTGATTTCTGAATTGTGCTTGGAATGAAGGTTACTAAATGTAAAGCGAAAAGCTGAGTCACGTTAACCATTGCTTGTGCTGAATGTTGAAGATCGTTTCTAAAGATATAATCTATGGATAAGAATCTGAACCGAGTCATCGAATAAGCATTAAATTGGGCACGTGAATTTTAAACGGTTCCTAAACCCACGCTTGATGACGTCTATCTGGGGAAACCAAGTTGTCAAATCGTGTTATTTCAGGCGACGTTTCAGAGATCGTATCATCATCATAGATTATTTTCTCTCCCTCCTGGCAACGGTATATAAAGGGTTTCTCACACCTCTTGTACCTTATTAACTTATTCGCCTTCTCTCTCGAATACAACAGGCGCTTTTCTACTATTCATCTTCTTCTTTACTACAACAATGGCGGAATCCTCTTCTCAGCAAGATCAGACTGCATCATCTCACATGCTTCCTATCAAACCGAATCGAAATCTTATTATCCAACTAAATCCTTTTCTGTATGATGTCTACGTGCTACATGTGGTCGAGTGTCTAAAATACTCTCATTTGGTGATTGCTCTTATGCAAGTAGAATCTGTGCCAATATCCTTGTTATCTCAAGTCTATACCATTTCTTCTTATGACAAGAACAAGGAATGCATCTTCTTTGAGACCTTTAATCACAAGACCTCCGTTTCCAATGCCTGCTTCAGTTCATTGCTAGGGCTTACTGTTGATGCGTCTATCATCTCTCCTGATTTCAGCACTATGACTCAATTGTTCTCAATTCTCTACGAGATGGGTTATATTGATGTTCTGACAACAGTGACAACATTCAAGAAGTCATGTTTACCACCTCAATGGAATGGATTACTTATTCTTATCAACAAGGGATTGGCAGAACGAGTAGTTGGGTCGGATGGAACTAGTAAAGGTTTTATGACCATTCTCTAGGGTCTCTATAATGGCATCAATCTGGATTACAGCTCCCTCATCTGGTCTTAACTGGTGCAAAGTGTCAACTCCTACAAACATTTTGAGATTTCTTATAGTCGTTTCTGGACTATAGTTACTCGTACAGCCATCGAGTCTTTTCAAATTCCATTTATGAAAGATGTTATGCTCTCCTTTGTGGCCACTTTTCACACCACAATGATTATCATCACTGATTCATCCAAGTATCCCTTCACTGGATCTATTCTTGAATCAATGTACAGGTGTGTTTCTAGCAAAAGTAATGTGATAGCTGATTATCGGAAGCTTCCTCCCAAAGGTCCACGCCAACTAACTACTGAAATGCAGGCGACATTGGAAGCTGTTGAGAAACCGGCTAAGAGAGGGAAGATGCCGGACACAAAGAAGGTGGACATCGAAGGTCCTTCACCCTCTTGTTCTGATCATAATGAGGAGCAATCTGTAGATGAGGAAGAAGCTGTTCATCATGATAGTTCACCAAGGGGTAATACGCCGCCTCAGTCTCTAACTCCAGAGGTAAATCCTAACGATTCTGTTCCCACTCCTCCTCAATCTCCACCTCAATCTACTGTTCCAGTTTCGGTTGCTCCAATTTCACTACCTCACACAACTTAACATACTTCTTCCATTCCATTACCTCCACCTGTTACTACTATCCCAATTTCTATAAATTCACTTGCACCTCAAATTCTTTCTCAAGCTACTATCACAACTTCTGAAATAACCACAAATACAACCGAACCACCAGTAATAGTCAACGTATTTGATACGGGTGCCACTACTGAAACCGAAACCCCTGTCACATCTAAACCTATTTTACCCTCACCTTCATCTAATTCTGTTCCTATTCTAGGCGGTGACAACTTTGACTTTGATTCAACATACTACAGTCCTTATAGACTTCCCAGTGATGTGGAAAATGAAGCTCCAGTAACAAAACAACAATTGCAGGGTCTTGATGAGAAGCTTGATCGTCTGCTTGCTTCTTCTTCAAAGTCTAATGATGTGGTGTTGAAAGCTTTCCTGGACACTGCCCTTGAGCAGTATACAGACTCCATTGACAAATCAACAAAGGCAGTTGATGCATCCACATCTTCCTATAAACATGCAACAACTTACGTGGCAAAACTTATTCGTACTTCAGAGCTTTTTCTAGAATCCCTTAAGGGTCATGCTGATTCGAATGCAGCTAAAGTGAGTGCCTCAGTTGATTCCCTCTCAAAGACTCTTCAAGATGGGAAAGCTAAATTTGATATCGTTCAGTCCGACATTCAAGTTGAGAACTCATCTCTTATCAGCTCAGTTAATACTCGCTTAGAAAAGCTTCATGCTGATTTAGCGCTGGAAAACATGATTTTGGACGAGCTTGCTTGAAAAACTAACACGATTGAAGTCCAACAATTTCAAACTTCCAAACTTCTTCCTGCGATTGAAATTCTTAGCCAAATGAAGGGTGTTACGGAGCCAATTGTCCCCCCGCAACAAGGGGGAGAAGGTATTGTGACGACTTCACTTGTTCCACCTAAGGTCATCTTCAAAACTGAACTGAAGGGTAATGAAGCTTCGGGTTCTGATGTTAAAAAGAAGGGTATTTCTAATGAAAGCGACGAAGATGATGAAACGATCGATGAAGCCTTGAAACGAAAGCAAATGGATAGAGAGTTAGATGATAATCTTCGGGTTGTCAGGGAAGAAGAAGAGACAGAACGAAAGTAGAATGAAGAGCATGATGCGCTGGTTTGCAAACAGGTGCTTTTCTCTCCCTGGACTAGGTATAGATTGATCAAAGAAGCAATTAAGTTCTCGAGCGCTTACTAGCTGGAACCCGTTGTCTCATTTGATTGTGACAACTCAAGGACTCTCAATTTGATATGCCTATAACCAGAAAGGCGTTTATCTTTCACTGTTTTGATTCAACAGTTGAAGTTCCCTCTCCTAGCCAACAGGTTGATCATGATCTTATCGATTTCTATCTCAAGTTCGGTCAACCTCAATATCTAACATGGAGTGCCCAAAAGATAACCTTCGTCAAGGTATTGAAACCTTCGCCTGCTGGATAGTTCATCAATGTTCTGTTCAGAGTAACTCGAGGAACCAACAATTCAGTTCATATGATTTCGTTGGCTGATCCTTCAAGTCATAATCCTCATGATTGGATTTTGCTCTACAACATTCTGCTTACCAGCTCTAAGGAGTATGAACCGATCCTCAATCACCTTAAGAGAATGTTTTCATCTTACATCTATGAGGCCGCGAAGATGGATCAGGAAGTTGCACATGTGCTAAGGAAGGGACCGATAGTGAAGCCTACGGTAAAGCCAGGAGATGTAAACAAAATGAAGTTAGGCCAGATTGATCCAACCCATCTCACTTTCATGTTCACAAGAAGCGAAGGTAACAAGTTTTTGTTCGCTCTTGTTGACAAGCACCTATTCTCCACGGACTGCTTGGAACACATTCTCAATATCATTTATCGTTGCAAGCAAAACACAGAGTCAAATAAGAATAACTTTACTGACATGCTTCGGTGGTATATTACTCTTCGTCAAACTCTTTTGGCCATTATACCAAGTGTGTTTAAGACTATCAAGAAGTCTACCCCTACTCAACCTAACTGAGCTTTCACTCCAATTGACGTGGAGGGGGAGATTGTTGAGTGTTGGGGCTGCGTCATTGGGCTTCATATTTTTTGTATATCGGGATTGGGTCTGTCCATCTGTGATCTTTGATTAGCGTTAAGCTATATATAGTGCATGCATGTATAGTCTTATAAAAGTAAGTCTTTGATAATTGATGTATTGTAACCCTAAACACCTCTGCAGTCGAAGTTCTTAATCGAGCTCTTCTGAGGTGTTAAAGTTTCATCAGTCGGCATCATTTGAGACATTCTTGTGTTCTTTACATTATTGTTCTCGTTTTCTGTTTAGAATCTATCGATCATATTAAAACCTATTCTTATCACATATTATAAAAATATCTTCATTTTCCAACATCATCTGATGACAAAAAATCATTAATAAATCCATTGCTAGATAAAATAATGTCAACATGACTATAACTTCTTCACAATAATAGCAGTCTACTTATATTTCTAAAGAAAATGGAAGTATGTCAATATATTATGCGTAAAGTGTGTAACATGATTGCTAATATGGGTTGAAATTCAAGTACATTGCCCATATTGTCATCAAAAGTAAAGTATGTTGGTAATATAGGAAAGAGTAACTTAATTTCATCATATTATGTAACGCCTGCATTTCAGGCTAAGCATTAATAAGATGACGAAATAATTAGATTCAACAGTTGTAATCTATTTTGAAGTAATGAAGAAGAGTTATTTGAGTATTATGTGATTTTTGTGAAATATACGTGCTTATAACAATATAATAAATAATAATAAAAATATGCGTCAAAAATAGAATGAATATTTGACCCAATATCTTTAAAGGAAGTTGAATTAGTCATAACAAGTATTTTGGGGATATAACGAACGTTGAAATCCGACTTATAACGAAGAAGTTATGACTCGTCGAAGTTTTGCGACAAAACCGACACGACGATGTGTATTGTAAAAAACAAGTTTCCGATAAAATACTTTTTAGCCTTAGTAATCTAAACTAAATTCGTATTATACTTTAAACCGAGAGTGTGCATATAGAGAACGTCATAATCTGACTTCGTTAAAAGAAGTTATGATTTTTCTAAGATTTGGCATAGTAATATGTAGCCCGAAATCGAATTTTAGATCGATCGATTTTTAACCTACACAATCTAAACGAGAATTGAAGATCTCGTTAATAGGATCTCAACGATATAAAGACAGACAAAACGGATGTCGTATGGTAAATTTATGAATTTTTAACGGACTTTATCTGTTTAAGCCTGTTAAAATATAATTTTAAAATTAAATTAAAAATTAGCCGACAGAATCTAAAGGAAAGTTGTAGATCACATTGCTACCTATGCATGGATATATAGAACGTAAAAAACAAAGCTCGTATGCGAAAGTTACGGAATTTAGAAGTTTATTAAAGTATGGGATAAGGATGCGAGGGGACATGTGGCCAAATCCTGACCTTCGCTTTCTCTCCACGGCTTCGTATATGTAACGCCCACAGATTCACGCTAGTCAATTTAGAGACAATAAGCGTCAAAAATGACTTTTGATGGAAGATTATTTGTAATAAATAATCTTAACCAAGTGATTGTATATGTCACAAGGGTTCCGTACATATAACGAACGCCGAAATCCGAGTTATAACAGAGAAGTTATGACTTTTCGAAGTTTCGCAACAAAACCGGCACGACACTGAGAATCCTCCACCTATGTGTGGATATAAAGAACGTCAAAAACGGAGCTCGTATACAAAAGTTAAGACCTTCAAAAGATGTAGCTGTCTAAGAGCATGACATATGGCAAAAACCCTACTCTATCAAGGCTCATGACGTGAGGAGTCAAATGGACACTTTTCAAGGCTAGAAAGCATATGGAAAGTCTATGAAGTGATAAATTTAGGGCTCACGAAGTGAGCATGTTTTCTCACGACGTGAGGAGTCAAACGGATAGCTTCCAAAACTAGGGACACAAATGGCAACTCTACGAGGTGATGCAGCCATGGCTCACGATGTGAGCATTGATTGTCACCACGTGAGAGAACCAAAAATACCCTATAAATAGCAAGTTCGACTCTTTCATTCCTTACACTAAATTCTATTCACTCTCTCTTGTTTGTTGGAGGCATTTCGCGTCCCGAGCCCGATGATCACGAACTGCTGACCGTTTCTAGTTAGATTCTATCAAATCACACTACTAAGGTGAGTCATAGTTACGTTCATCTTACACACACACCCACACACACACACACACACACACACATATATATATATATATATATATATATATATATATATATATATATATATATATGAAGTATTTACTATAAATTACGTGCTATGTGCACATATTATCTATGTTCCTAATATATATGCTAGATGAACGATTTATACATGTTTACGTGATTTAAACAGTATACATATTTTTATACTTATAAATATATATTGGGTAGCGACAGGTGATGAGAGATAGGTAATGATAGAAAGGTGATGATATATAGGTGATGATAGAAAGGTGATGATAATTAGGTGATGATAGATAGGTGATGTGAGATAAGAGAAGATACATAACCTTGACCAGCGACATGGCGATGTGGTCATCTATGTAACATCCTAAAATTTAAGACCAAAAAATTCATTTTTAATATAACAATTAAAAAACCATTTGTCTGAAAACATTCATAGTATAAACTCATATCAAAACCTAAGTATCAATAATCAAAAGATGTCATGATAAAACAACATATGAGTATAAATCCCAAAGATCTCATGTACGGATAATGTAGTGTGATGCGTTGTGATCATGTCGGTTCCTTTCCCTTCGAATATGAACTACCTGAAACCACAATTGTAAACCGTAAGCACAAAGCTTAGTAAGTTCCCCCATCATACCACATACCATACAATAAAATACTGCCTAGCATATCTGGGTGCTGGCCTACCCCTTTGCTCTTTTTCAACCATTAAAAATTAGGGTTTCACTTGCCAGTCCTACTCGACGAGTTGAGGCTCCTCGACTTGTCGAGTAGACTTCACAACCCGCATCCAAATCCATCTCTACTCGACAAGTTTGGGGCATCCAACTCCTCGAGTTTCTATACAAAATGAATTAAATACATACCAGGAACCGGGCGTTAAAATCTAACTAAGTATAGATGGCGACCATAGACCATTCTAGACAATCATGTGGAAACACCAGTAGGCTCATAACTTGTAGGTGATGGATTACGAGTTCAGGCGATGTTGTAACTACTTAATCATGCGATGATACTCTAACCCTTACTATGAATTATCAGTATAGGCGATGTTGTAACTGTTGGGTTTTGAGCATTCTAACACTTCCTAAGTGTACATGCAACCCTACATACCTTGGATCTATGTTTTCTCTATTATACATGCAAATAAGAACTTCCAAGGTATTATCCTAATCTAGCATACATAACAATGACTATAGCAAGATAGAATACATACCTCTTTGGTGTAGAATGTCTTCATGAAGTTTGAGTGCCTAGTGCCCCAAGTGTGACACCTCAAATGGAATCACAATCATCAAAACACTTAGAATGACTTGAGAGAATTCTACACTCACCAAAATCGGCTAGCCCTTTCTTGAATACTACTAGTGGCCAATTTTTCCTCAATAATAAGATGCTTATATAGTTACACAATTAGGGTAAACTCTTAATTGTCATGGCTTTCCATTTCCTTGGATCCATGGGTACAAATACACCATGGAGCATCCATGGACCATCCTATGGGTTTTAGCCCAACTTGATTATCCATGGAGCATTAGCCCACTATACAAGTATGGATGATTTACACTATCAACCCATATATTTAATTAGTCTTCTTTTGATCACTTAATTAATCCTAGATTAATTCTTGATCAATACTAATTAAATAATCTTATTATTCTTATTATTAATATACTAGAACTTATAATATATTAATAACCATAAGTGTCTTATTTCTCTCATTCAAGTGCATGATGGTATGCAACCCAAATGGACCATGCCGGGTCGGGTCAAGTCTTACCAAATATAGTTATGGACTTAGACATTAATCCAACAGTCTCCCACTTGGATAAGTCTAAAACTATTATTGCGTATGACTTCAGGAACCAACCGGCAATCGTAGCTCTCAAAAGCTTCTATCGAACTCTGACCTTGTAGATGAACTCTGACCTTTGTCAGTGACTTGTCCATTAGATAAGGGATCATATATTCCTCCATTCTAGATATCATATGGACTGAGACATGGATTATAATCATTCTCTCTGTCCATTTGTTGTTTCCCGATTTCCGATTTATGACAACTGACTAATTGAACAAATCAAATCAGTCCTGGCCCGGCCGAGCACTTCCATTTGTCATCATCAAATCATCGAGGGACCCACAGATATCGCTTTTATCCCGAAGGTAAAAGGAACGGATAAACTTCGACTCATATGGCTTGTTCTACTACTTGTTGAATCATACACAAAGGCACGTTTTATAGCACCGAGTTACCAAATGCGTTTTCGTGCTATCAATGTACTATCAACTCATAGTAACAACTCATATCTCTAGGTTTGAAGAATATAAGATATTATCGTCTCATGATCACTCGTGATAAAATCCATGAAGTGATTCCAATGAGCGCGGGTTGAATCCAATACTCAGAACTTATGAGCACTCATGATTGTTGTAGCCTTCTCCAACACCTTAGACCTCTACAACCCATCATGACAGTCTTAATTCATATCTACTTCCAACATATGACCGACTGTGGATAGTTTGAATAACTTAGTCATTCCGAAAGAATAACCCAGTTTATTCGGGAAGTCAAAACATGCAAAGTGAAACACAATAATAATTGAATCCAATATGGTATCAACTCTTTGAACATAAATAAACACCTTTTATTTATCACCATATGATTACACATTATTCATTGTATACTGTTTCAGCTATCAACTTTATTCTTGAATTTAAAACAATAGTTGTCCCATGCTCCAAGCATGTACACTATGTTTTTTTTCAAAACACTAGTCATGCCACACACTAAGTATGCATACTATGTTTGTCTATGATCTTTACTTTGTGAACTAGATCCATTGAACATAACTTCAATGATTCTCTTTTCACACTCCCAAATCCTTACTGCAAATGCAAGAATTCCAAATTCATGCCATTTACTGGAATCTGTCAGATTCTAAACTTATGTGCATTGATCCTCTTGTAATGATTATGCACAAAGTCATAAAGACTTGACAACAAACATTACAGATCATTCCAAAGGAGATCAACTCCTTGGAACCATCCTTCTTGCATTAAGTTTCCTTAATCTTACACAGAGTGAAAATTCTAACTTTGAAACATTTCGAGATTCCATTTTGACTATCACTTCTGAACAAGAGTTGCCTCCTTACAGATTATGTCAATATGGTCCTTCCAGAATTATCACTATACTTCCAACTGTCCTTGAGCAACCAATCTTTGGTAAACCTTAGATTGTCCTCGACAATTGTTTAATCCTTTTAGTCATATCCAGTTCTAAACCTTTTCCCTTCTTAATGCCCCAGGCATTTGGAAAATTTTAGAACGGATGATTATAGCACATGTAATCGATCCTATATCCGAAGCATATGGGACACGATTCATGATGTCTTACATAAAGACTAAACCAGTCTTTTGCTATAATATTTCCATTTCAATTTGCCAAGTTCTCATAATTCAGATTATGAAAAGGGATGCCGTAATCATAATCGAATTTTAGAACGCAAATAATGGACCCATATACAGAATTTCCTTATGTTGAGCCATTCCAACATGAAATTCATATATATCCTTGACTAAATGATTAAAACCTCAGATCTAAACCTTATAGATTTGATATGAAGTATAATTTCCTCTCCCTTAATTATAGCAAAACAACTTTTTCCCAATTAAAATTTTTGTTTTCTATAATTAACATTGCTAACTTGCAATACTTATCATAATTATCATGCTCCCACTAACATGATGATTATTAGCATAACACTTATGCTCCCACTAGCTTTGACATGTACTCAGAAATCAGTTGACTTTCTTACCAAAGTTCAGATTTCTGATACTAGATTGTTTTGATAAGTCTTTATCAAAATCATACACCTTCCCTTAGATAGCACACTTGTGTATCTAAACAATTATGAAGAGGGATGCCGTAATCATAATGTTTAGACCTTTTTGCCACTTCTCACAAGTCCAGGTTAGTGTGCCGGTTAACCACACGCGCTCCACTAACGACTTTGAGAATGCAAATATCACAATTGCTATCTAGATAAAATCTACTTAGTGAAAGTGTTTCCTCACCATCATTTTCATGAATCGGAGAGAAACCTTATGACACTTAGATTTATATGGTGTATGAGTTCCTACCCATATGAATTTGTCAAACCATAATCACAAGACAAAGATAATGACAAATCCAAAACCATATGGATTGAACTCAATCTTAACTTCTTGCCACCTGGCAGCTCAAGGGCCTGCCATTGCTTCCAAGTTGTTATGCAACAAACTGAGAACTCTAAGAACTCATATGCAAAGCCAACTTTAACTGGAATGGGCACAGATATGTCAACACGATAGGTTATAAACCTCAAATTGTGTGCTAGAGAAGAACTTTAGGTTTTATTCTTGATTAGTTCTTGAGACTTTCAAGACCTTTAAGACTCCCACTGTCCTCTTGACCTATAAGACTCCCTTGTCAAACATCCAAGAGATAGTGCGGATTCTAATCAATGCCTTACATTGGAACCTTTTTTCCAATGTCTCAGAGTTACACTTAAGCTTGTAAGTATAATCATATTTACTGAGCTTTAGTAAACTATGACGATTAGTCTTATCAAACTTTTGTGGTGGACTAAATCAGTGAACAAGACTATGTACTCGATCCCTTAGTCCATTACTTGACTCACACATCCATGTGAATAAGTAATTAATCTTAATTTTTCCAAAACTTGAAAGTTCTCATTCATCATGCTATACAACTTGCATGATTCCAAGTTCCGGTCCACTTGAAACTTGGGTGATGAGAATCTTTCCTTATTTGGTAAATTTAGACATTACCACAAATGAAAGAATCAATTTCATATTTCCACTCTTGCTCTTAATGGAATCATATAAGCAACAATTTTTCCTCAAATGCCATTGTAAGGAAATTTTAAAATAAATAAAATAAAAAATTTTCTTTTATTTTAAAACTTTGCGGAAAAACTTATCCTTACAATCCATATGAAAACTTGTTGTTATCTATTCCTTAAGCAATATCTCATAACTCCTGAGAAGTAGCTCACGAATCCGATTTTTTCAAGCTACGCGATAGAAATCCATCTACGCGATCAGATTCAGCATATTCTTTCTTTAAGTTTCTTCACTTTTCTTTGATTCTTAAACATCACCATGTGACCCAGTCACATCATGTATCAAGAATCTCAGAATAGAAACTTAACAGAGTTAGATAGTGGACTTTACCTGAAGTAGAGTCAAACTTATTGACTTTAACATCCTTAGGTAAATTTGGCAGCTTCGCAACCAATGCCCTTTCTTTGGCAATACAAACATATGGACCCTTTGATAATGGTACACAGGACTATCACAGACTTAGCTTTTCTCTTTACCATTTGGTCAACCGAGTTGACTATAGCCGATCCCTTTCCATTGGGTAGAGAATGCTTTACTGGATATCCAATGTCATCATTGTCAATGTCCATAAAGTTTTAGGAAGTTGATCTTAACAAATAGATAAGATTATTAAGGGTCTTTTCATAGTCTTTTTCATAGGTGTTCCAAAAGAACTCACTATGTGACTTAGAAAGTAGTTGAACCACCAACTTTCTCAAGACTTTGACACCCAACTCTCCCGGCTTGTCAATATGTGACTACATCTCCAAGATGTGACCACACCTAGACCTTGCCTTGCCTAATAGGGCCTGAGTGACCTTAAACTTTTCAAGAACTTGTGGGTTAGGGAGAATAATTTGAAGAGGTGAAGAAGTATGATGTCCATGGGACATCATCTTCATTAGGAAACCTTGTTTCAAGAGATTTGGGAAGATCATAGGTGTCTAAACCAGACATCTTTTGGGAGATATTCAAGATAGTTGATTTAAAGTCCTTAATATGACACCCAATATGAAATATTAAGGCTAGGACCCAACAAACTATTTTATAACTTAGAAGAGGTATGCCGTAATCCAAGCTATAAAATATTTGAAGGTAGGTGAATGACGATTCACCAATTTCCACCAAGATAAACGAAATGTATTATTAGGTTTTAATTGGTTTTGAAACTCCTAGATCTTTGAGATTCATTGAACTTTTCAAAGGCATGTTTCAATCTCGAGTGTGCCCTTCAGGTTTTGTGACTGGGATGCCGAGGATCACAAAACAAGGTGTGAAGTAACCATGCAAATCACTTGGTACCCTTAATAAATTACCCCTCAATCGATGTGCCGGTTAACCACACACGCTCCATCGATACTATGATAAATATTAAGTCACCCTTTACCTACCTTGTTAAGTCCAAGTTAGTGTGCCGGTTAACCACACACGCTCCACTAACGACTTAGACAAAGTGTAAAGTGTAATTTCATGGATTAGCACCTTATTCACATTTTTCCTAAGTAACTAAGATTGGGTATTATTAAGAGTTTAGTTACTTAGTATTATCATTAATACTTTTAATTAAGGGAGAATTCTAGTCCTGTCAAACCCGTTCGGCTAACGACCCTCCACCAGTCAAGCAAGCGGTGGGTGAGAGTGGACACCCATTAAGTTGCCATTTTATAGGCAACAACCTTATACCCACCTTATAGACCGGCTTCGTGAATGAGGCGTACTAGCGGTAAGACTGACTTTACTCTTATACATATATATATTATTAACTTATAATATTATAAAGTATAAGGGTTGAATTTTAACTTTTAAAATTCTAAGGGCTAACTTGGAATTAAAGTATTCATAAGTGAAAACTTTACAAATTCCAAAACTTGAGGGCAAGTTTTGAAACTATTCAAAACTAATTAATTCCATAACTTATGTGTTTAAAGTAGTTTTAATCCAAAAACTCTTCAAGTTCCATAACTTGAGGACAAGTTATGGAAGACTTTAAACTAATAAAATAATTAACTTTTCTTTATTTTATAACTTATGGAATTAATTAAGGTTACACTTTTTTTTTTTTTTATTAAATGAAGAGACTCTTGGTCCTCCATAACTTGAGGACAAGTTATGGAGTCATAAAGCCATTTAATTAGAACTAGACTCTTCATTTTTGTAACCTTTGCCAACTTTTATGAGTTTTAAGATTCATAAATGTGACTTATAAGTTACATAAACACATTTTATGAACTTCTTTTAGATTAATTTGGATTAAAACCAACTATCACATAATTTTATTCATTAATCTAAATTCACTCATAAAATAAGGTAACACAAAAAACTTTTGGTGATCCATAACTTATTCTTAAGTTATGGAATCCTTTAAAACATTAACACCAAATTTTTTGTAACTCCATAAAACTTTGAATCAATTTTTTTTAAAACCTTTTCATATCCATAACTTATGGAGGTTTCAAAAAAAAAAATAAAACTCTTTAGATCAAACTTTTAAAACTAATAAAATAATCATATTATTTTATCTTTTATTAAATTTGACCTAATTCAACTCATAAAGCACATTATTCAAATTTTACAAATAATTAGTTTTTCACAAGAACAAGTAATTATCTTAAAATTTGACAAACTTCATGTTTTTTTCCATTTTTTTTTCAACTTTGAAAATAAAATATTTGCATCAATATAACAGAAAACAACCCGTGGCTCTGATACCACTGTTGGGTTTTGAGCATTCTAAAACTTCCTAAGTGTACATGCAACCCTAAATACCTTGGATCTATGTTTTCTCTATTATACATGCAAATAAGAACTTCCAAGGTATTATCCTAATCTAGCATACATAACAATGACTATAGCAAGATAGAATACATACCTCTTTGGTGTAGAATGTCTTCATGAAGTTTGAGTGCCTAGTGCCCCAAGTGTGACACCTCAAATGGAATCACAATCATCAAAACACTTAGAATGAATTGAGAGAATTCTACACTCACCAAAATCGGCTAGCCCTTTCTTGAATACTACTAGTGGCCAATTTTTCCTCAATAATAAGATGCTTATATAGTTACACAATTAGGGTAAACTCTTAATTGTCATGGCTTTCCATTTCCTTGGATCCATGGGTACAAATACACCATGGAGCATCCATGGACCATCCTATGGGTTTTAGCCCAACTTGATTATCCATGGAGCATTAGCCCACTATACAAGTATGGATGATTTACACTATCAACCCATATATTTAATTAGTCTTCTTTTGATCACTTAATTAATCCTAGATTAATTCTTGATCAATACTAATTAAATAATCTTATTATTCTTATTATTAATATACTAGAACTTATAATATATTAATAACCATAAGTGTCTTATTTCTCTCATTCAAGTGCATGATGGTATGCAACCCAAATGGACCATGCCGGGTCGGGTCAAGTCTTACCAAATATAGTTATGGACTTAGACATTAATCCAACAGTAACTACATATTTATACGATGATAACCTAACCCTTACTGGAAATGTATTGAGGGAGTAATCCCTGAATTAGTACTGTCTATGCACTGTAGGTGATGATCCTTAGGAAAAGTCATTAGGAACAAACATATAAGAAAATGCGATGTAAGGAGATGAGAGGTAAGTACGATATAGGAGATGCCCTTTAGGATACATCTTTAAGGAAGATTAAATGAAGATAATGGGGATGGGTGATTGTGTTAATTGTTTGATGATTAAACATAATAATTATCTTATTGTGGGCTGAAACCCCTATGTACTCACCAGGTTTCCCAACCTGATCCACTCAGTATATTTGTATCATAGGTATTGATACGAAGCTACTTTACACCGAGATATTAAGGGAGATGTAGATAACTAGTGTAAATAAATGTAAGGTCTGTTTATGCTTATGTTTCTATATTGACGATGACATCCCAAAGTTTTAATATGAAAAAATACATTTCTTCGGAAATGCTTTGATAATATATTTACCATGTTTTACTGGGAACCAATTCCGAAATATTATTCTTTAAAATGAATACTCTGATTTTCAAATAAACATAAATAAAATTTTTAAAATGACAATGAATTTGGGGATGTAAGAACATCAGATTCCGACAACTGGCCCTCATATGCGCAACGTAAGGCCTCATACGCGCAACATACCAAGTACGTGTAGCGTATTCCGAGGCTACGCCCAGCGTAGTCCAAGGATCTAGCCTATAAATAGGTGCGAGGATCACCTCATTTCTCACACCAATCTTCTTCCACACTTTCCTAATACCTCCAAACCCTTTCTTCCATTCCCTAGTACTTTCAAAGTTCTAGAGGCGAGTCACGGAGTGCCAGAAGGCTTGGAGAAGAAGAGCTTTTGGCTCAGAAGTTCTACCCCCGTAGAGCCCGGCTCCAAGCTAAACTCCATTGTAAGTGAGTTATGTTTACTCTACTTTAAGTATAGCTTATGTTTAAATTCAGTATCGTTATTATGAACCTTTGAACAATATATGAGCAAAGTATTATAAAAACATAGTGTTATTATAATACCTTTTAACTACTCGTGGTACGAGGAGTCTAATTTGAAGGGCTGCATAGGGTTGTTGGATTTCAGAATAGATTTAATGCCAAAATGGTCCTTCCCTCCGGTGTTTCATGTTTGACCCCTGTCTGTACATATTAGTCGAAATGAATTGTTTAACACTTATATAGTACAAGAAAAACAACATTACCTAGACTAATAATTAGTCACAATAAATAATAGACTAAGATCTATAGATGATGATACTAGGTTTCGTCAAAGGAAAATAAACAGTTAGAAGCGAAGTGCTGCCCGAGAGCGGAGTCATCACTTTATCGAGTGAGTGCATAGTTACTTTCATATTACACATAGATATGAAGTATTTAATATAAATTATGTGTTATACATGTACATTATCTACGTTCTTGATATTTCTGCTAGATGAACGATGTATACATGCTCTTACTTGATTTAAACTATATATGCATTGTATACCTATCAATATGTTGGGAAAGATGGGTAGATGAAATAATGATATGCGATGTAATAAAATGATGAGAGGCCTCAATGTTGAAAGCTGACGCGGTCATCTAGTAGAGTATAGATGACGACCACAGACTATTCTGGAGACTCTAGTGGAACGCAGGTAGGCTCGCAACCTATAGGTGTGTGTGAACGATATGTTCACCGGTGTATTCCATACCCCTTATGGTTTCCTTACTGACATATATTGCTGAGGAATCCCCTAAGCAGTATTGTCATCCCGATGATGATCCTTAGGCTAGGTCCCTTGAATTAGATGCTTTAGGGATAAAATGTGAGGATAATGGGAACGAGTAATCGGGTTGAATGATTTCATGAAATTAAAAAACTTAATTACAATTGGTTGAAAACCCTATGTACTCACCAGGATACCAATCCGGACCCAATCAGTTTCTTGTATGTAGGTAGTGGCAAGAAAGTACAGGAGTGATGATCTGATGAGACATCTATCGGATTATTGGTCATTAGAATAATACATGTTGTAAGGCATGTATTGTTTCTATTTATGCTTATGTATTGTATGGAAAATGATTTAACACCTGATCCCTAATATGATTCCTTTCAAGTATTTCCTATGTTTTTCTCAGGGACTCAACGAGTTGGTGGCCAAACTCATCGAGTAAAGTCATGATCCGCGGGGAGTTTAAATGACCTACTCGACGAGTTGGGAGACTGACTCGGCGAGTAGGTGCTGTTTCGGTGAAACCCTAATTTTGAGGGTTTGTGCCCTATTTAAACATCTTATCTCAGCCTCCACGGTTCCTATTACTCCCAGAAAGCATTATCTCGAAACCCTAGCCTTGTGAGAGTGTCCTAAGGCCATTTTGGTGCATTTTTTGTGGATTGTGAAGCTTGAAAAAAGGAAGGAAGCTTGGGAGTTCAATTTGGGGCTTGGAGATCCAGAGATTTTGTTCCATTTCCATCTCATTCAAGGTAAAATTCCCCTGTCTGGTCTTCTATGTGTTTATTTATCCTTAGGGCTTGGATTTTGAGTATCTTTAGGGCTTTCTAAGCCATTTTTGGAATTATGAAAGGTTACATGGAGTTTTGACTTCAAATCTCGGTCATTGGACGGGTCTCATCGCATAAAGGTGCCTACTCTATGGCCATGAGAGCCCCATGCACTTTGTAGAATATCTTTTATGGATTTTTGAACCAAAGACCCCTTGCATGTGCACCAAGCTTGGAACTTTACGTGTAAAATGGACATTAGGAGGCCAGATATATGGTTTTGATGTACTAAAACCCATTTAAATCTACTGTATAGTAATGATCAAGGATCAAATCGGCGAGTTGTTCTTAGGACTCGGCGAGTCGGGGTGTAATGACCGCCAAATTCTTTCTGTCGTTGGACCAGTTGATAGTGTGGAAGGTCCCTCAATTGTTTAGGCTCATAAGGGACCTGGGAATCATGGGACTCGACGAGTGTTCGAGCAAACTCGGCGAGTACAAGGCAATCTCCCATTCTTTAAAGATGAACTCGATGAGTTGTTCATACAACTCGGCGAGTCGTAGACTGGACGCATTCCTATGCTGAAGATGAACTCGACGAGTTCAAGGAAGAACTTGCCGAGTCGGTTGAAGATTGACTGAAGTGTTGTTGAAGGCGAACTCGTTGAGATCTTGCTAGACTCGACGAATGGGGATGGGTTTGTAGTATTATGTAGACGAAGGGACTCATAGAGTTGGTGGGCCAACTCAGCGAGTTTGGTCAACAAAATAGTTGACCTGACCAGGGTTTGACTTTGACTTGGATTCAAGTTGACCCTTGTAGGGGTTGTGAGTACAAATTGATAACTTAGCAAGATTGTCGTGTAGGTATTGAGGAGTCGAGGAGATCCGTCTTTCACACTAAGGACATTACAGACACTACATGACATGGAGGTGAGTTTCCTTCTAGTAGCGGTGGGTCTACAGCCACAATGTCGACCCACCAGTAAAGGCGTTGCATGGATGGTTGTCTTTGTGATAATTATCTAGCATTGATGTGCGATATGATTCCTGTGCTTGATATGATCATTGTATCTAATATGCTTGTTGTTCTTGATATGTATTAGCATGGGGTGGAATAGTCCCCGGATACCGGTTGAAAGATACCGAAGGGGAGGGTAGTTCCCAGTTACCTGTTGAATGATACCGAAGGGGAGGTTAGCTCCTAGTTACCAGTTGAAAGATACCGAAGGGGAGGGCGGTTACCGGTTGAAAGATACTGACGATTATGCATTACATGGAATGGGTATCATGGGGGCACTCACTAAGCTTTGTGCTTACAGTTTCAGTTTTGGTTTCAGGTACCTCTTCATCTAAAGGGAAAGAGTCGATGGTGTAGTGTTGGGTCAAAAATATGGTTTATACTTCGCTTTTCTAGGAAAATAAATTTTTCTATAATTTTGCGGTTGTGTACGGCTGCACATGTGTGTGCGGCCGCACACGCGTGTGCGAATGTACACTTGTGTGCAGCTGGTGGCCCATGTCTCATATATATATATATATATATATATATATATATATATATATATATATATATATATATATAGGGTGAGGAGAGAGAAAAAGAGAGGAGCATATTCTAGAGAGAAGAATAGTGTGTGTGAGAGAATCTATTGTAAGGAGCATAATTCATATCATCAATACATCATTAGATTCATCTTAATTCTTCTTCTTCTTCTCTTCTATTTGATCTGACATCATCTAATTGATTGGGATTCCGCACCATCAATTGGATCTGATTGATACACAAGCAATTTGGGGACTTACAAATGGTATAAGAGATTGGATTGTATTAGTCAATTTTGTCAGATCTGGAGCTTATTTGGTCTTATTTTGAAAAGATAATAGCATTTTTGGATAGATCTCGGAAAATTAGGGGGGGGGGGGTTTCTTCTTTTCATTTTTCATAAAAACGAGTTTTTGATCGAGTTTTGGAGCAAAAAATGGTGAAAAACGTCGTTTTTTCGCGAATTTGTTGAAGGTGTGCGGCTGGTTGAAGGTGTGCGGCTCGGGTGTGCGGCTACGGAGTGCGGCTCAAACATGTATAACTCGGTGTGTGGCTTGAACGTGTGCAGCTCGGACAAGGTCGGCTTGGAGGACGGCTCGGTGGCTTACTCATATGCGCATTCATTAAAAAATTGAAGCAAAGTTGAGGTTGTCGGGGATCGAACCCGGGACCTCCGGTTGATCAACACAGCACCTTACCAACTCGGCTAGCAAGCCTTTGGTGTCATCTCTTCGAAATTTTAAATTTAACATGTTCTTTTTGGTTTCTAATTTCGAAAATTGGCACTTTTAACCCCAAAAATCAATTTCTTTTATTTTTAAATTCCATTTTCATCCCAAAAATTTTAGTTTTTAATTTTAGATTTTATTTTTAACTTTTGACCTTAAAATTTTGCTTTTGAGTTTCAAATTTGACCTTTGACTTTAATCTTTGACTTTTTCGTTTAACTTTTAAATTTTCAAATTTAGCTTTTCGGTTTGACTTTTCAAGTTTGACTTTTAAGTTTGATTTTTTTTTAAATTTGAATTTTAAGGTTGACCTTCTCGTTTTATTTTTAAGACAAAGGGCAATTAAAAAATAAATAAATAATATAAAAAAAGAAAAGAAAATGAGTTCCACATCAATTCCAGTAAATGAAGTTTCATGTACTCCATCTTATGTTAAAACTATTAAATTTGTACGAGAATCAATAGATCTAATCAAGAGAGAGAATGAGGACTTAAAATATGAAGGCTATCAACTTAGGAAAGGACAGAAACCCCTGAATGCTCAATTAGAAACCAAAATCAAGGATTTCAAATAACTCCAAGAAGATTACAGCAACAAGTGTGAAAATTATGATTACATTAACAAAAAACTTGCTGCTGTAAGTGAAGAACTTGACGCTTTGAAAATTAAGTGTGGAAAAACATATATTAGTTTCAAAAATTACATTGTGTCAAGTATGACAGTTGAGTCCTTATTTGAAAACCAATTAAATTCAAAGATAATAAAAACAAGGGTTTAGGGTATATTGTGTTCCTCCACCTTTCAATCATAACTACACATCCATCCATATGACACATGAAGAAATTGTCAAGGAGGCACATTTCCAATATGGGAAACCTGTTGCGGTTGTGGCAGAAAAGGATGAAGTGAACATTTCTAATGATTATGTTACATGTGTAGGTAAAGGATTAGAAGATGAGAACAAGGAGAAAACTATTGAACAATCCAATGACTCCTTGAACTCTAAATCTGTTGCTTCAAACTCAGTTGCTTCTGATCAACCTGCTGTTAGGAAATACAGGCGTCCAAAACAAGCGACGCCGACGGCCTGTCGCAATTATGCTTGTAGGAACAACCAGAAACAAGGCAAGGATACGCCACCAGGGGCAGGAAGAAACAACTTCACAGTGAAGAAAAGGACTTGTTTTCACTGTGGAACACCTGGACAAATTGCCAGAAATTGTCCTAATCGAGCATACGTTCCCTACTATGCATAAGGCTGGCAGCACGCGCCAAGAGGGAGATTTTCTAAAAGAAACCCCTCAAGGTCACGTTCAGACAATGGTGACTGGAACGCGCAGAAGGCCTAGAATTTGAATCCCAAAGGCATGAAGGGAATGCCAGCCAAGAAGCAAAATCCAAGAGATGCTCCCGTGAAGCCAAAATCAAAGTCATCTCAACGGCCGGCATCAAGATCAAAAGCAAGTACTGAGCCACCCATCAGATCGAAAAAGAAATGGGTTAAACCCAACTACAAATGGGTTCCAAAGGCTCACTCTTCCAAATCTTCTAACGATTCTAATATTTCTACATCTTATGTTTGTGATAAGCAGGACATGTCATGGGAGAGAATATCGTGCAAAGATGAAAAAGATCAACCTAGTTTCAAAATGGATTGGGTTCCAAAGACCAATTGATCCCGCTCTGTGTCGAAGCAGCTATGGAGGCATATCATCATATTTCCATTTGTTGATAGTGGTTGTTCCAGGCACATGATAGGGGACATCTCTCAACTGTGCAACACTCAAAACTTTGTTTGAGAGTATGTGTCCTTTGCGGGATAGGAATAAAGGAAGGGATCACACATTGGGGTTTATGCTTAACGATGTGAAGAATGTTCGGATCTATTCTGAGTTTATGCGTGCTGTTCTTAGACCTTCTGGATGCAAATTCAATCGGTGACTTACGGTTTGAGTTTTCTTCTCTATACTCTTGACTTTATCTTACTCTGATTCATTTTAAAGACAATTCTTCATTATCTTAATACTTTTTCGTTAGTAGTTATTATTGGGAAGTGATATCAACAAGTGATAACGGACAATCTGAGTCTGTGTAAAGTACCAAAGCCGAATTATCTAGGCTCTGTGTTCGATGCACTAGTAGGCACGAAGAATTTAATGGGCTTGACTAGGCAAAGATGAACCTAAGAAATCAAATGACTTGACAAATCTTGACCTAGATAGATCCGTTTAGCCTGACAATACGATGCTCGTATAGCTTGAGCAGGGAGATATACATGAGAATCCACCAGTCACACTAAAGAACTCGTATCTTGAACTGTGGTTTTACTTTTCCTCGATGTACGGATTCTTTCCTTAATTCCGATATTGACGGGGCGATTGGGGAATTCCGATAAATAGGTATGTAGAAAATTATTTTCTATCTTTCTTATTGTTAGTCATATGTTGCCTCCTTTACGTGATTGCAAGAGATCTGACCTGGACTACAACATATGCAAATCTATTTCTCTGCATCTTATATCTATGAAATTCTTCCTATCTGTTAGCGATATGATGTCTCCTGTGTGTGATTAACAATCTGAACTGGTACACAACATATGCAACCTTCTACTTCTCAATCCCTCTAAAACTATAATTAATCATAATCTAAATCTATCCTCTCTATGAATAATAGTCTTCTCACCTAAAGTAAGGAGTATCTCAGAAGTTCTTGATTATTGGGGTATATCAGGAACCAGGAAACATGTTCTAGTACATCTAAAATTGAACAATTCTAGATTGTCTGTAGATCCCGCTGCTCAATTTAGGTGGACAACAATATCCTTGGTCGTCGTCAGATAAATGGTCCTTAGGATCTTTTTCTAGTAACTTAGGATTAATCTGTACGGTCACTGATAGCATTCCTAAAACTTGTCACAATCTTTCGTGCTTAAGTGGACCACAATACTGGCGATCGACCAAATATATTCATGAAGGGGAAGGTACTGATAAATGGATTAAGGCTGTCTCACAACTTTTATCCCAAATATTTTTGTTTTTGTTAAATTTGTTCATAGTTTTCCTCTATGCACAAATTTAGGGGGAGAATCAAAAAAATATATTCAAAAATCAAACAAAAATCAGAAAAATTCAAAAATCAAACAAAAAAATAGAAAATATAGTGATATTTCTATTTTATTTTTTTTTTCAGAAAATCAAAAATCCAAAAAAAAAAATTTTGTGCTAATTTTTCTTTTAGTTTTGTTTTGTTTTGAAAAGTGATTTTAGGCGTAGATGAGACTCGTGGAGACTGTATTGAAGATTTTCTGAGCCAAGGCTTCATCCGTGAGCATCGAAGGAGCAAGAAATGAAGATTATTCTTTAAGCATTCAATCCTTCAACCCCATAAGCAAGGTCAATCGGCGCTTGAAGATTATGTGACAGATTGCATTGAAGCCTCGTCAATCAATCTGCTGCTATCTATAAACCTGCTAAAGTGATCCAAAAGATTCATTATCTCTTTTCTCTCTGAAGATTCTCAAGCTGAAAGCGCTATCTTTTAAGAATCAATACATCAAGCCTCCTCATCCAATGTGCGTTCAATGTCAAATTCTGCAGAAAGCCCAACCGCTCAAGATGAAGTCGTTTATTGAAGATTCATATGTTCATCTTGATGCTATGAAGAAATTTGAAGATTAATGTTGAAGTCAAGCTCCCAATGAAGATTAACAAGAAAAGCCAGCTACTTTTTAGGGGGAGTTTGTTGGGCAAATTAGACAAGAAAGCTATAAACCAAGGGGGAGATTGTTGGGTCAAAAATATGGTTTATACTTTGCTTTTCTATTAAAATATATTTTTCTATAATTTTGTGGTTGTGTACGGCTGCACATGTGTGTGCGGCCGTACACATATAATTTTGTGGTTGTGTACGGCTGCACATGTGTGTGCGGCCGCACACCCTGTGTACGGCCACACACGCGTGTGCGTCTATACACTCGTGTGCATCCGGTGTATATATGAGACATGGGCCACCAGCTGCACATGAGTGTATAGACGCACACGCGTGTGCGTCTATACACTCGTGTGCAGCTGGTGGCCCATGTCTCATATATATAGGGTGAGGAGAGAGAAAAAGAGAGGAGCATGTTCTAGAGAGAAGAATATTGTGTGTGAGAGAATCTATTGTAAGGAGCATAATACATATCATCAATACATCATTAGATTCATCTTAATTCTTCTTCTTCTTCTCTTCTATTTGATCTGACATCATCTAATTGATTGGGATTTCGCACCATCAATTGGATTTGCTTGATACACAAGCAATTTTGGGGACTTACATGTAGCAACACATCATACACATATATGGTTTCCGCATGAAGATTTCTAGAATTGTACTCTGATTTTTATTACTTTTGATGATATGGTTTTCAGACATGTTGTTATGGATTGTTCTTTTTTAAAATTGATATGACATTGGCAATGTTTTGTAAAATATGTTATGAATCTCGTAATTAAAAATGAAAATTTTGGCCTTGAAAAATTAGGATGTTACAAGTTGGTATCAGAGCCTTGGTTTAAGGGATTTAGACACACCCTCGGGGGTGTCTGAACTCAAACTGAGGGCTTGAAAGATTTTTACAAAGAAATAGTTTTTCTAAAATCTAAATTAAAAAGTTTTGAGAAGGAATAAGGTGTGTGATGCGTGCGACCGGCCGAGCTCAAGTAAGTTTTCCCCAGGATACCCATACTTGTTATGTTATAGGATATGATTATGAGAACTTCATGCTAGATTAGGGCTGAGGATCTAGAGAGATGACTTGTATGCCTGTTGTATGATTCTATGAACTGCATGTTGGATTAGGGCCATGGATCTAGTGGGATGCCTTATATGCCTATTGTATATGCTTATTGAGTTGTATGCTAGGACTGTTAGGCAACAATATGAAAGCCTGATTAGGTCATGCTTGACTGGGTTACTCAATGCACGAATGTTGCTTGCTTTGTTCTTATGGGGGTCCTAGCTAGCATTAACTAACTAGCAAGTGGATACGTAATAGTATCCAAAAACTAGTTAGGGAAGGATTGTGGGGACTCCTTGTGTAACTGATGGCGGAGAGTAGGTTGGGGAGTACCCTAGGTTAAGCCTAGGGTGAGATTAGCGTGGGAGGTTGTATTAGTAGAAAGGGACTTGGTGAAGTCAAGGCAGTCCTTGAGGAAAGTATGGATAGATGTGGAATGTAGTATGGGCCCGTACTACTGAAAGCAAATGATCCATACTCGAGTCAAGGAGGGCCGAGATGGAACCAAGAAACATCGGGATAGTATGAGACCTCTCGAGAGTATGTATGATCCTGATGTTTACGTGTTTATTTGGAGTATGGTGGTCACACGACATGGAGCAGGAGGTTTAGGAACTGGATTAAGGTCAGGATCAGGCTCGGGTGCAGGGTCCGAGCAGGTCGATGAAGGGCTACGCGAGTTCATCGCGTCTGACATCACGAGAGGTATCCTTGAGGTGACCCCGGTTATTTTCGGTTCGATCAAGGAGGGGATTGTTGAGCTGATGGAGGATCACCTCCGAGCATTCAGGAGTGACTTGGCGTCCAGCTAGTCGGGTACGCGCACACTGTCCTTCAAAGACTTCAGGGGGTGTGGCGCGTCGGACTTTCACGGGGTGAAGGACCCTATTGCTGCCAGGAGATGGATTGCAGACATTGAGTCTGCGTAGTTGACGAGCTTCTGTCCAGAAGGGTCGAAGGTCCGATTTTCCCCGAGATGTTTGAGGCATAATGCTAGAGACTGGTGGGAGTCAGTTGGTGACTCGCTGGGAGCCCCAGCCATCGAGGCTATGACTTGGTCAGATTTTGTGACTCGGTTTATGCCGGAGTTTGCGCCAGTTGTGGAGCTTCAGGAGCTGGCCAGAGAGTTTATTGATATGAGAAAGACTATTGATACTGTTGTGCAGATCACTGCCAAGTTCCGGGAGAGGGCCTTGTTGGTACCTCAGTATGCATATGAGGAGATACTGAAGACCCGCTATAATGATATGCTGAGGGCTGACATTCGGGATCATGTCAGCTATTCTGCTTGCCCGACTCTTGATTCCATGATTGCCAGCGCGAGGGAGAGAGAGATTGATTTACATCACCTCGGGAAGAGGAAAGTGGAGGTACGGCGGGTTGTTGGGGTTTCAGGGAAGAAACCCAAAGGATTCGATGCTAGGCCGAAGGGCCAGCAGGGCCGAGACCGCTGTGGGAAATGTGGTAGATCACACGAGGGATTCTGCTGCACTGAGTAGGGATCAGGCTATTATAAGTGCGGCAAGACTGGGCATTTTTGCAGGGATTGTACTGCCCCTGCCCCCACTATTCAGATCTCAGACTTGATTTGCTTCCATTGCAATCAGAGGGGCCATAAAAAGGCAATTGCCCCAGGTTGATAGCAGCAGCAGCGCCAGTGGTAGCACCAACTCCAATGGCGACGCAGGTTACGAATGGCTGGAAGGTCAAGCCAAAGGCTCCAGTGGTGAGGAGCCGAGCTTTCCAGTTGACAGCCAAGGAGGCACGCATTGCACCCGATGTGGTGATGGGTATGATTTTTTCTCTTTAACCTTTTATGTTATGTCGCTATGATTTTGATATGCTATATAAATTTGCTCTGTTTAGGATCATACCACGTGAACGGTATCCCAATTCAGGTGTTGTTGAATCTGGTGCTACCCGACCATTTGTCTCTCTTGCGCTTAGGAAGAAGGTTCCTAAGCCCTTGGGTATGTTGGATTGCCCTCTAGAGGTCGAGATTGTGGACGACCAATCAGTACAAGCATCAGAGGTCTACCGAGATTGTGTTTTGAGGTTGTTCGAGGAGTGTTACCTGGTAGATTTGGTTCCCATACCCTTGTGGGGGAACAAGGTTATTATTGGTATCGATTGGCTAAGCCCCAATGAGGTGGTGATTGACTGCACGCAGTAGTTGGTGCGGATCAGGATCCCGAGTAGGGGAGAACTGGTGGTTCAGGGTGAGAGGCCACAGCGAGGGCCAGCTTGATGTTCAACAGTAAGAGCTAGGCGCTTCCTTCAGCAGGGTTGCGCAGGATATGTCACATATGTTGTGGATACCCGGGAGGCGGGTAAGGCGATGGTGGCCGATGTGCCAGTAGTGTGAGAGTCCGCGGATGTATTCCCTGAGAAGTTGCATGGGATACCTCCGGAGAGGAAGGTGGAGTTCAGGTTCGACCTAGTCCCTGGTGCGGCTCCGATAACCAAGGCACCGTATCGATTGGATCCTCTTGAGATGCAGGAGTTGTCTACACAGCTGCAAGAGCTATTAGACAAGGGATTCATTAGACCGAGTAGTTCACCCTGTGGAGCTCTGATTTTATTTGTGAAAAAGAAGGACGGGTCGCATTGGATGTGTATAGATTATCCTTAGCTGAAAAAGGTAACGGTGAAGAACCGTTACCCACTCCCGAGGATTGATGACCTATTTAACCAGCTACAGGAAGCATCTTGGTTCTCCAAGATTTATTGACGTTCAGGTTATCCTCAGATGAGGGTCAGAGAGAAGGATGTGCAGAAGACTACTTTCCAGACGCGTTATGGTCACTATGAGTTTGTGGTGATGCCTTTCAGGATCACCAACGCTCCTACCGTGTTCATGGATCTCATGAACCATGTGTGCAGGCCGATGTTGGATCGTTCTATGATAGTTTTCATAGACGATATCTTGGTTTATTCCAAGACGCAAGAGCAGCATGAGGAGAACTTGTCGGAGGTTCTGGATACTTTGAGGAGGGAGAGGTTGTATGCTAAGTTTTCCAAGTGCGAGTTCTGGTTGCACGAGGTGCAGTTTCTTGGGCACCTTGTCAACCAAAACGAGATTTCGGTTGACCCGACCAAGGTAAAGGCCGTGATGAGATGGGAGGTTCCGAGGTCTCCATCCGAGATTTGAAGCTTCCTGGGACTGTGAGGCTACTATCGGAGATTCATTCAGGATTTCTCCAAGATAGTCGTTCCCCTGACTAGGTTCAAGAGGAAAGCCATGGTTTTTCGTTGGGGGCCTTAGCAACAGATTGCTTTTAAGACTTTGAGACAGAGATTGTGCGGGGTGCCAATCTTAGCCCTGCCAGAGGGCATGGAGGATTTTGTAGTAGATTGTGATGCATCCATCTCTGGATTGGGTGCAGTATTGATGCATAGAGGGCATGTTATCGCTTACGCCTCGAGGCAGTTGAAGCCTCATGAGGCGAATTAGCCTAAGCATGATTTGGAGTTGGAGGTTGTTGATTTCTCCCTCAAGATTTGGCATCATTACCTCTATGGGGTTCGTTGTACTATTTACACAAACCACAAGAGCCTGAGGTTTCTCATGGACCAGCCAAATCTGAATATGAGGCAGTGTCGGTGGCTTGATGTGATAAAGGACTATGATTGTGAGATCCTCTACCACCCGGAGAAGGCCAATGTTGTGGCCGACGTGCTTAGCCACAAGCCAGCGCCGATTAGAGACGTATGTATGAGGATGGCAGTTGTGACTCCTCTGTTGGAGTAGATTCAGGAGGCCCATCCGGAGGCCATAAAGGAGGAACATCGAAAGAGCGAGTGTATTGTGGGTCAGGTTTTCTCCATTGACTATGACAGTCGTGGATTGTTGACTCTTCACCATAGGGTGTGGTTCCCATATCATGGGGGTGTGCGCCAGATATTGATGGTGGAAGCGTACAAATCCAGGTTTTCTATCCATCTCGGGGCGACGAAGATGTACAGGGATCTTCGTCTTGATTATTGGTGGCCCTATATGAAGAGGTATGTAGCTTGGTTTGTGGAGAGATGCTTCACCTGTAGGAAGGTCAAGGATGAGCACCAGAGACCTCATGGCAAGGTCTAACTGTTGGATATCCTGCTGTGAAAATAGGAGGATATTACTATGGACTTTATCACAAAGCTTCTCAGGACCGCGCGGGTAGTGGATTCGATTTGGGTCATTGTTGATCGATTGACCAAGAGCGCCCATTTTATTTTGATTCAGGACAGCATTTCGGCCGAAAAGTTGGCCGTTATCTATACCAGGGTGGTAGTGGCACGGCACGGTGTAACAACGTGAATTTTCAAAACAAATTTTCATTTTTCAAACAACATAAAACTATCATTCAATATTCTCAAGTCTCTTGTTTAGCAAATGTCATCATAATAAAAACATATCCCAAGATCATAAAATAAGACTTCTGCCAGTGTGTACGGATCATGTCGGCCCCTTCCCGCGATCATCGCTAGTACCTGAAACACATAACACATAACACTGTAAGCATAAATGTTTAGTGAGTTCCCCAAAATACTACATACAACACATACGCCACTCAAGGCCATAGTTGTATGGGACCTTTCGATTCATATGTCTCAGGGGACTTCCGTCACAACCCTGGTAGACCTTCCGGCCCTACCGATATAACCTTCCGGTCCTCATCATCTTGAGCTTCCGGTCCATACACTGTCGACCTTCCGGTGCATATCATGGTACTCATAACATAGCATAACACATACATATCACATAGCAACATATATCACATACTCAGCATAGCATATAAGACCTTCCGATCGCACATAGTTACCACTCTAGATAGAGTATAGTGAGAAGACTCACCTCGTATGAAGTCGGATAAACTCTCGTGCTTGAATATCCCGACCTAGCCTCTTCCTATCAACAGGATAACAATTCTAATCAAAATCCTCTCATGTTCTAATCTATAATAATCGGTAGAATACCATTCTACCCCCCCCCCCCCTTTGACCTCTCTTGAATCAGCTTAATCAAAACCGCAAGGTCAATGGAAGTCAATTCTAGTCAACGGTCAAACTTTCACCAGACTCGTCGAGTGCACATGGGTGACTCGGTGAGTCGAAGCGTGTCCTCTGGATCCTTCTAAAGCCTCACTCGACTCGTCGAGTGAATCTTACCACACGACGGGTTGCCTCTAAAATGGCAACCTAGGTTTATATCTCTAATGGAATAGCATAAAACAGGGTAGATAGGACTCTTTGGATCTCTTAAGGTCCAGATCTAAGAAGAACTCCACTTTGGGACCTCATAGACTTCGAATCCAAGCTAAAGAAAGCATAAGAAAACGCTAGATTCAATTAGATCACCAAATACACGAGGTTGAGCACATATTTATACCTCTAGTAGCCTCTTCTGATCAAATGGTGGTAGATCTGAGCTCCTCAACCCTCCTAGCTTGCCCTTCTTCCTTCTTCCTTGCAAAAACACACTTAAAATGATGAAAATCGCTTATTCTCTCTCCCAACGCTCTCAGGTTCTCTGGTGCTCACAAGGGTGAAGGTGGCGACAAATGAGGGCCATAAGGTCCTTTAAATAGGGCACATGCCTGAAGATTTAGGGTTTCTGTCCACAGCACGGACTCGTCGAGTCCACCCATCGACTCGTCGAGTCCGTTTATTAATCTAGTCAGCAAATCGCGATCCAACTCGGCGAATCTAGGCATCAACTCGTCGAGTCCCTCCTCATAACTCAAAATAAACAATTTAAATATGCTACCTGGAAATTCGGATGTTACAATTTTCCCGCACTAGAATCAGACTTCACCCTCGAAGTCTCATTCTGCAAACAACTCCGGGTGTTGCTCCCGCATCTCTGCCTCCGGCTCCCAAGTCAGCCCGGACACTCTCTAACGTTGCCACTGGACCTGAACCAGGGACACCTCCTTGTTCCTCAGAACCTTGAGCCTGCGATCCAGGATCGCGATCGGCTTCTCAACATAATTCAGGATCGCATCCACCTGAATATTCTCTAATGGCACTATCGCCGACTCGTCATCTTTACACTTCCTCAACTAGGACACGTGGAAGATATCATGTATCTGGCCCAACTCTGCTCGTAGCTCTAAACAATACGCTACCCTGCCCACCCTTGCGGTCACCCTGAAAGGACCAGTGTACCGGGGCCCTAGCTTGCCCCCTCTTCCTGAATCGGATCACTCCTTTCCAAGGAGACACCTTCAGGAGTACGAAGTATCCAACCTGAAACTCAAGCTCGGATCGTGGCCTATCCGCATAACTCTTCTGGAGACTCTAGGCTGTTAGCAATCTCTGCCTGACCTGCTGTTTCTGCTTAGTCGTCTGAAGCACTATCTCAGTGCTAGCCATCACTCGTTGCCCTATCTCTCCCCAGCAAATGGGAGTCCGGCACCTCCTCCCATACAACAACTCAAAGGGAGGCATACCAATGCTCGAACGGTGGCTGTTGTTATAGGAAAACTCAGTCAATGGTAGGTACGTGTCCTAACTTCCTCCGAAGTCCAACACACATGCTCGAATCATGTCCTCGAGCGTCTGAATCTTCCGCTCACACTGTCCGTCTGTCTGTGGGTGGTATGCGGTGCTAAAATGCAGCCTCGTACCCAACTCTTCATGGAATTTCATCCAGAACCTGGAAGTGAAACGTACGTCTTGATCCGACACAATTAAGATCGGTACTCCGTGCCTTAATACCACCTCCCTCACATATATCTCTGCTAACCTTGCTACAGAAGAGCTCTCATTGATAGCAAGGAAATGGGTGCTCTTCGTTAGCCGATCAATAATCACCGAAATTGCATCGAAACCCCTCGCGGTCCTCGGCAATTTCGTGTTGAAATCCATAGAAATTTTTTCCCAATTCCACTGGGGAACCTCAAGTGGCTGCAACTTTCCATGCGAACGATGGTGCTCGGCCTTAACCCTACGACAGTTCAAGCACCTCTCAACGAACCATGCAACATCCCTCCTCTTGCAGGGCCACCAATAATCTCCTTTCAGGTCCAAATACATCTTAGTGGCCCCGGGATGGATCAAGAACCTCGATCTGTGTGCCTCCTCCATCAGGATGGTGCATGCCCTGCCTTTGAACGACACCCAAATCCGACCTTGAAAGGTCATAAGCCCTTGGCTATCGGTAATAATCTCCGATACCTGCCCAATCACTCGGTCTATCTTGCGGTTTTCCATTCTCACAACCTCTGCCTGAGCCTCTCGGATGGTATCCAACACCGGAGTCATCACCGTCATCCTCATACAAATATCTTGTATCGGGGCACTCTCCGCCCTATGGCTCAGAGCATCAGCTACAACGTTAGCCTATCCCGGGTGATACAGGATCTCGCAGTCATAATTCGTTACCACATCCAACCATCTCCTCTGGCGCATGTTCAGGTTGGGTTGATCCATCATGTACTTCAAACTCTTGTGGTCCGTGTATTTGATACACCGAACTCCATACAAATAATGACGCCATATCTTGAGGGTGCACACCACGGCCCCCAACTCCAAATCGTGGGTGGGATACCTCACCTCGTGAGGCTTTAGTTGCCTCGATACGTACGCTATCATGTGCCCTCTCTGCATAAGCACCGCACCCAGACCTGACGTCGATGTGCCAAAATATACCACAAAATCTTCCATCCCTTCCGGGAGGGCTAACACCGGGGCTTCGCATAATCTCCGGTGAAGCTTCTCAAATGAGGCTTGTTGCTCTGGACCCCAACTAAAAGTTACGCCCTTCTAGGTCAACCTGGTGAGAGGAACGAAAATCTTGGAGAAATTCTTGATAAATCTCCGATAGTAGCAAGCCAATCCCAGAAAACTCCTGATCTTGGTGGGGGATTTTGGCACCTCCCATCTCGTAATTGCCTCAATCTTGGCCAGATCGACCAATATTTCATTCTGGTTAACAAGGTGTCCTAAGTACTAAACCTCTCGTAACCAGAAATCACACTTGGAGAATTTGGCGAAAAGCCTCTCCGACCTCAACACTCTGAGAATCTCTCTCAGATGCTCCTTTTGCTTCTCTCTAGATCTCGAATATACCAGAATATCGTCGATGAACACGATCCCCGACTGATCCAAAATCGGCCTGCACACCCTGTTCATAAGATCCATGAACGCTGCCGGTGCATTGGTGAGCCCAAAAGGCATCACCACGAACTCGTAATGCCCATAACGAGTCCTGAATGTCGTATTCTAGATATCTTCATTCGTACTCTCATCTAATGATATCCAGACCTCAAATCTATCTTGGAGAACCAAGACGCTCCCTGCAATTGATTGAACAGATCATCGATCCTCGGTAATGGATAACGGTTCTTGACCGTCAACTTGTTCAACTCCCGGTAATCAATACACATCCGGTGTGAACCATCATTTTTCTATACATAAAGGATTAGCGCTCCCCACAGCGAGCTACTCGGTCTAATAAACCCCTTACCCAGCTGTAAAATCCGGATTCCCAGGTATTATATTTTTATCATTTTTTTTAGAAAAAGAGAGGGACTCGACGAGTTGAGTCGTAGACTAGTCGAGTAGGACCGCGAATGCTGACTGGATTAATGAACACGCTCAATGAGTTGGGAAGGATGGACTCAATGAGTCTGTGCTGTGGATTCAAACCTTAATTCTCTGGGTTTGTGCCCTACTTAAAGGCCTTTATGGCCTCCATTTGCGGCTACCAGTCCAGAGAGAAAGACCCGAGCGATTGTGAGCGAGTTGTGAGAGAGTTTGAGCATTTTTATTTGGTGTTATTTTTGCAAGGAAAAGGTGTTTCCAGCAAGGGGAGGTGCCCCTGGTGCAGGTTCAGTGGCAACATCGGAGAGGGTCCGAGTTGACTTGGGATCCAGAATTAGAGATGTGTGAGCAGCATCCAGAGTTGTTTGTTGAGTAAGACTTCAAGGACGAATGTTGATTCTAGTGGGGGAGAATTGTAACATCCAGATTCCCAGGTATTATATTTTTATCATTTTTTTTAGAAAAATAGAGGGACTCGACGAGTAGGACCGCGAATGCTGACTAGATTAATGAACGGGCTCGACGAGACGGGAAGGGTGGACTCAACGAGTCCGTGCTGTGGATTGAAACCCTAATTCTCGGGGTTTGTGCCCTATTTAAAGGACTTTATGGCCTCCATTTGTGGCTACCAGTCCAGAGTGAAAGACCCTAGCGATTGTGAGCAAGTTGTGAGAGAGTTTGAGCATTTTTTGATCATAGATGGTGTGATTTTTGCAAGGAAAATGTGTTTCCAGCAAGGGGAGGTCAGGAGGATTGCATTTCAGTGGGTTTCCATCTTGGATCTTCAATTTTGACGTAGCTATTCGATCCTATCCTTTTGTTTTGCTTAAGAGCATTGAATTTAGGGTTTTCTATACCCTTTTATGGCTTGTATAGATGAGTATAGTGTCCCACTGAGTGCTAAACTCTAGATCTGGACCTTTTGAGGTCCAGAGAGCCTGAACCATGCTGCTTTTTGTGGTTCTATGGAGAAAATGGACTTTGGTTGCCATATTAGAAGAGATTTCACCAAAATAAGCCTAGAGTGCCTTGCATGTGTACCAAGATTCAACCTTTACGTGTTTATTGGTCATGGGGAAGTCAGATCTATAGATTAGAGATGCAGATCTGACCTCACGAGGTCAGATGAGTGTTTTCATGGGAGGAACTCGTCGAGCCCATAAGGGACTTGACGATTCGAGTTGAGTTGCCCCGCGATTCGCGACCTATGATAAACCGCTGACTGTGGGGTTGAGTCAGCAAGTCGAGTGAGGACCAGGCATGAATAGGACACACATATACTCGCTGAGTCACACGAGTGCACTCGACGAGTCGGGTCAAAGTTTCACCGTGAACTATTGTTAACTTTTAGGGTTTAGTCAGTGTTTGGACTTATGAGTCATTAGAGGGGTAGAATGGTCTTTTTCCTTTCTTAGAGAACTTATAGAGAGGGGTTAACCTAGCCTTTAGAAGTTGGATTAATTAGAGTGATTATTTATGTGATTAGGCGGAGGCTAGTGCGGTATTCTAGAGTTCGAGGTTTACCGAGTTACCTGAGGTGAGTCTTCTCACTATACTTTACCTTGAGTGGTACGTAGAGTTATGCGATAGAGCATCTTGTATGCTATTTATGTGATGTGTTGCACAACATTATTTCTATGTGAGTATGTTGTGCGTATATCAGTGTTTACAGAGTTAGGACCGGAAGGTCCACAAAGTTAGGATCAGAGGGTCAACAGAGTTAGAGCCAGAGGGCTCACAGAGCTATAGCCTCGAGAGGCTATTATGTGTTACATGTGGTATTTTGGGGAACTCACTAAGAATTTATGCTTACAGTGTTTTGTGTTATGTGTTTTAGGTACCAGTGAGGATCGCGGGAAGCTGCCGGCATGATCAGTACACACTATTGGAGTTTTTATACATTTTCATCTTGGGATGTGTTTTATGGATTTGATATGTGATACAATGAGATATGAGAATTATTATGAATGAAATTATAAATTTTAAAAAGTGAAAACTTGTTTTCAAATTTACGTTGTTACAAGTTGGTATCAGAGCCTTGGTTTGAGGGATTCGGATGCACCTTCGAGCGCATTTGAACTCAAACTGAGGATTTGAGGAATTTTTTTCGAAGTAAAACAAAATTTTTCTAAAAGAGTAAAAAGGTTTTGAAAAGAACAAAGCAGAGCAGTGTGTACGATCAGCCAGCGCCCGAACGGTGGTTTCCCAAAATACCCTTATATTATGTGTTATGAGATAATATGTTATGCATGCTAGAGTAGGCTAGTTATTCTTATTAGGACTACCGTGCCCTGATTTGTGATGCCTTAGCCTAGGGGTTTTGCTGCTAGGAGATGCTTGAGAGTGAGTAGATAGCAGTGAGGAGCTTGTGAGAGATCTGCTAGAGAGTAGACTATGCATGGTGAGAGTAGAGTACTTGGGATTTGGGATCCTAGGATGAGGACTTGGGATGAATATTGATGCCATTTGGACGGTAGTATTAGGCCCATACTACTAAAGACACTGGAGCAGTGTGCACCCAAGTAAGAATCCTTGGGGTACCAGGAAACGAGTAGGGTCGAGTTATCGAGTGCAAGTATGCTCGAGCAAGTCTAATATTTTTATGTTGTATTTCAGAGACATCATGGTTGGGACACGCCACAGACCAGAGACCGGCGAGGTGAGTGATGAGGAGCTCCGCCAGGTGATCAATGAGGAGGTGGTTGCAGCTATCCATGCAGAGATTCCAGAGATGTTCGGGTCTATTAAGACCACGCTGATTGAGACTTTCGATGAGAGATACGCAGCGGTTACTGAGGCTGCATCCGCTGTAGCTACCGCAGTTGTTGCTGCTGCCAGACCTCAGGGTGGCGATTCATTGATGTTTCGGGAGTTCTGCAACACGAAGCCACCAGAGTTTAATGGGACGCAGGATCCGATTGCTGCGATTAGATAGGTTTCTGATATTGAGGGATGCTTCTATACGTTTTCATGTCCAGAGCATTTAACGGTCCGGTTCGCGTTGAGCCAGCTTCGCTTGGGAGCGAAGGACTGGTGGTAGTTTGTGACGGCGCACTTTTCATCTGCTAAGCTTGCCGCAGTGACCTGGGAGAGGTTCACCGCTATGTTTCGTGATGAGTACGTTCCCCCGGTGGAGAGGGAATGTTTGGACCAGGAGTTTCTAACCCTCAAGCAGGGTACTGATTCTGTTACTGTAATCACCAGGATGTTACATGAGAGGGCGATGTTCTTCCCTGAGCATGTGTCTACCGAGCAGGCATGGATGAGTCAGTATCTGAGTATTCTGAGGAGGGACATACAAGAGTTCGTGGCGAACTCTTCATACCGAACATTTGCCGAGCCTCAGGCAAATGCTCGGAAGAGGGAGATAGAGCTGTAGACTCAGGTTAGGGAGGAGCGGAGTCTCAGGGGAGGGATCGACGACCGACAGAGTCCCAGCCGGCAGCCAAGCGGGCCAAGCCCGCTGATTCGAGATAAGGGAACCAGAAGGGCCGCACTTGTGGCAAGTGCGGCAAGGGTCACGAAGAAGTGTGTAGAGCAGGGTCTTGCTACAAGTGTGGCAAGGAGGGGCATATGGCCAAGGATTGCCCCAAAGGATTTGTAGTCTATTTTCACTGCAACCAGACCGGACACCGGAAGGCTGAGTGTCCGCAGCTGTGGGGATCAGCACAGGGAGCATCACAGGGATCTGCTCATGCTACTGTTCGAGCCACCGAGGGTCGGCCGGTGAGGGCCGAGGCACCAAAGGCACGAGGGAGAGACTTCCAGTTGACCGCGGAGGAGGTCCACACAGCGCCTGATGTTGTGGTTGGTATGTATTCTTTCATGTACTTTCTATGACGTTTGTGATATTTTGTTTATATTATTTATTGCATATGTACTTTTCTTGTGTGTTCTGTACCTGCCTTGGTGTTATTTGACTCGGGTGTGAGCCGATCTTTTGTGTCATTAGCGTTTAGTCAGCACATCAGTATTCATCGGGAGTCATTGAGTCGTCCTCTGCGAGTTTCCAAAGTTGACGAGCTAGCGGTGTATGCCACCAATGTGATTCGGTGATGTGTACTTGAGATCTTCGAAGTTGAGTTTCCGATTGATCTGGTTCCGATTGCGATGGGGGATGTGTGTGTCATCGTGGGCATGGACTGGTTGAGCATATTTGGAGCGGTTATCGACTGTGAGCGGCAGCTGGTGACCATACGAGACCCTAGTGCGGGAGTTCTTACGGTGTATGGCGAGGGTACCCATCCTGGGTCAGCATTTTGTTCGGCCGCTAGAGCGAGGCAGAGCCTACAGTAGGGCTGTAATGGATTTATGGCATATGTGGTGGATACGAGAATAGATGCAGAGAGGCCGAGGTCGGTCGACGGGCTTCCGATAGTGCGGGAGTTCCCAGACGTTTTCCCCGAGGAGTTGTCGGGTGTGCCTCCCGAGAGGCAGGAAGAGTTCAGTATCGATTTGGTTCTAGGGGCAGCACCTATCACCAAGGCGCCCTATCTCCTTGCGCCTCCAGAGATGCATGAGTTATCCTCGCAACTTCAAGAGCTGCTAAGGAAGGGATTTATTCAGCAGAGTAGCTTGCCGTGGGTAGCGCCGATTCTTTTTGTCAAGAAAAAGGATGGTTCGCACCAGATGTGTATCGATTACTGGGAGTTGAACAAGTTGACGGTCAAGAACCGTTACCCCTTGCCGAGGATCAACGATTTGTTTCATTAGTTATAGGGAGCGTCCTGGTTCTCCAAGATTAATCTGAAATCTGGATATGACCAAATGAGAGTGCACGATGAGGATATCCAGAAGACAGCATTTAGGACTCGTTACGAGCATTACGACTTCGTGGTGATGCCTTTCGGGCTCACCAATGCACCGACGACGTTCATGGATCTCATGAACAGAGTGTGTAGGCCGATGCTGGATCTTTTAGTGATCGTGTTCATTGATGATATATTGGTATATTCGAGATCTAGAGAGCAACACAGGGAGCAGTTGAGGGAGATCCTTGGAGTTCTGAGGTCGGAGAGGCTTTACGCCAAATTATTTAAGTGCGATTTTCGGCTACGAGAGGTCCAGTTCCTAGGACATCTCGTTAACCAGAGCGGGATATTGGTCGATCCGGCCAAGATTGAGGTAGTGATGAGTTGGGAGGTGTCGAGCTCCCTCTCAGAGATCAGGAGTTTTCTGGGGTTGGTCGGCTATTACCGGAGATTTATCAAATATTTCTCCAAGATTCCAGTTCCTCTCACCAAGTTGACCCGGAAGGGCGTAGCATTCAGTTGGGGCCCAAAGCAGCAGGCCTCATTCGAGACACTTCGTCAGAGATTATGCGAAGCCCCGGTATTAGCCCCTCCGGAGGGGATGGAGGATTTTGTGGTATATTGTGATGCGTCGATATCAGTTTTGGGTGTAGTATTGATGCAGAGAGGTCATCTGATAGCATACGCATTGAGGCAGTTGAAGCCTCATGAGACGACATATCCCACCCACGATCTGGAGTTGGGGGCTATGGTGTTCGCCCTCAAGATTTGGTGTCACTATTTGTATGGAGTCCGGTGTACCATATACACGGATCACAAGAGCCTGAAGTACCTGACGGATCAGCCCGACCTGAATATGTGCCAGAGGAGATGGTTGGATGTGGTAAAGGATTATGAGTGTGAGATCATGTACCACCCGGGCAAGGCTAATGTCGTAGCCGATGCCCTGAGTCACAGGGAGGAGAGTTCCCTGATACGAGATGTTTTGTTTGAGATTAACAGTGATGACTCCGGTGTTTGACACCATTCGGGAGGCCCAGGTAGAGGCCATGAGACCTGAGAACCGCAAAAGAGAGCGAGTGATCAGAAAAATATCTGACTTCGTTGCCGATATTTGTGGGCTTATGACCTTCCAAGGTCGGATTTGGGTGTCGTTTGAAGGCGGGGCACGTACCATTCTGATGGGGGAGGCACATAGGTCTAGGTTCTCGATCCATCCCGGGGCCACTAAGATGTATTTGGACCTAACGAGGGAGTATTGGTGGCCGTGTATGAAGAGGGATGTCGCGTGGTTCGTAGAGAGGTGCTTGACCTGTCGCAGGGTGATGGTCGAGCATCAGCGTCCGCAGGGCAAGTTGCAGCCACTTGAGGTTCCCGAGTGCAAGTGGGAACAGATTACCATGGATTTTATCACCAAATTGCCAAGGTATGCAAGGGGTGTCGATGCAATTTGGGTGATTGTTGACCAGTTGACGAAGAGCGCTCACTTTCTTGCTATCAGAGAGAGCTCTTCTGCTAAGAGGCTAGCAGAGATATATGTGAGATAGGTGGTATCGCGACAAGGAGTACCAATCTCGATCGTGTAAGATCGACATGTACGTTTCACTTCCAGATTCTGGAAGATATTCCATGAGGAATTGGGTACAAGGCTGCACTTTAGTACCGCATATCACCCACAGTCGGACGGTTAAAGTGAGTGGACGATTCAGACGCTCGAAGATATGCTTTGAGCATGTTTGATGGACTTCGGAGAAAGTTGGGACACGTATTTGCCTTCGGCTGAGTTTTCTTATAACAACAGCCACCTTTCGAGTATCGGCATGCCTCCCTTTGAGTTGTTGTACAGGAGGAGGTGTCGGACTCCCATATGTTAGAGAGAGGTCGGGCAGCGAGTGATGGACAACACTGAGTTAGTGCATCAGATGACTGAGCAGATCCAGCAAGTCACACAGAGGTTGTTAATAGCTCATAGTCGCTAGAAGAGTTACGCAGACAGGCAACGATCCAAGCTTGAGTGACGGGTGGGGGATTTCATACTCCAGAAGGTATCTCCTTGGAAACGAGTGATCCGATGCAGGAAGAGGGGCAAGCTGGGGCCCCGGTACATCGGTCCATTCAGGGTGACTGCGAGGGTAGGCAGGGTAGCATATCTTCTGGAGCTACCTGCGGAGTTGAGCTAGATCCATGATACCTTCCACGTATCTCAGTTAAGGAAGTGTATAGCCGACGAGTCAGCGGTGGTACCATTGGAGGATATTCAGGTGGATGCCAGCCTGAATTATGTTGAGAGGCCAATTGTGATTATGTATCGGAGGACCAAGGTTCTGAGGAGCAAGGAGGTGCCCCTGGTGCAGGTTCAGTGGCAACATTGGAGAGGGTCCGAGTTGACTTGGGAGCTGGAATTAGAGATGCGTGAGCAGCATTCAGAGTTGTTTGAGGAGTAAGACTTCAAGGGCGAAGGCTGATTCTAGTGGGGGAGAATTGTAACATTCGGATTCCCAGGTATTATATTTTTATCATTTTTTTTTTTGAGAAAAAGAGAGGGACTCGACGAGTTGAGTCGTAGACTGGTCGAGTAGGACCACGAATGCTAACTGGATTAATGAACGGGCTCGAAGAGTCGGGAAGGGTGGACTCAATGAGTCCGTGCTGTTGATTGAAACCCTAATTCTTGGGGTTTGTGCCCTATTTAAAGGCCTTTATGGCCTCCATTTGTGGCTACCAGTCCAGAGAGAAAGACCCAAGCGATTGTGAGCAATTTGTGAGAGAGTTTGAGCATTTTTTTATCATAGTTGGTGTGACTTTTGCAAGGAAAATGTGTTTCCAGCAAGGGGAGGTCAGGAGGATTGCATTTCAATGGGTTTCCAGCTTGGATCTTCAAGTTTGAGGTATCTATTCGATCCTATCCTTCTGTTTTGCTTAATAGCATTGAATTTAGGGTTTTCTATACCCTTTTATGCCTTGTATAGATGATTATAGTGTCTTACTGAGTGCTAAACTCTAGATCTGGACCTTTTGAGGTCCAGAGAGCCTGAACCTTGCTGCTTTTTGTGGTTCTATGGAGGAAATGGACCTTGGTTGCCATGTTAGAAGAGATTTCACAAAAATAAGCATAGAGTGCCTCGCTTGTGTACCAAGATTCGACCTTTACGTGTTTGTTAGTCATGGGGAAGTCAGATCTATAGATTACAGAAGCAGATCTGTCCTTAGGAGGTCATACGAGTGTTTTCATGGGAGGAACTTGCCAAGCCCATAAGGGACTCGACGAGTCGAGTCGGGTTGCCCCACGATTCGCGACCTGTGATAAACCGCTAAGTGTGGGGTTGACTCAATGATTCAAGTGAGGACCAGGGGCGAAGAGGACACGCATGTACTCGCCGAGTGACACAAGTGCACTCGACGATTCGGGTCAAAGTTTGATCGTTGACTCTTGTTGACTTTTAGGGTTTAGTTAGTGTTTGGACTTATGAGTTATTAGAGGGATAGAATGGTCTTTTACCCTTTTTAGAGAACTTATAGAGAGGGGTTAAGATAGCCTTTAGAAGTTGTATTAATTATAGTGATTATTTATGTGATTAGGCGGAGGCTAGTGCAGTATTCTAGAATTTGAGGTTTACCGAGTTACTCGAGGTGCGTCTTCTCACTATACTTTACCTTGAGTGGTACTTGGAGTTATGAGATAGAGCATCTTGTATACTATTTATGTGATGTGTTGCACAACATTATTTCTATGTGATTATGTTGTGTGTATATCAAAGT
This sequence comes from Lactuca serriola, assembly GCF_051521515.1. NCBI lineage: Eukaryota > Viridiplantae > Streptophyta > Magnoliopsida > Asterales > Asteraceae > Lactuca > Lactuca serriola. The sequence goes on from NC_136411.1 coordinate 357,615,723, forward strand.
TTATAGAGTTAGGACCGGAAGGTCCATAGAATTAGGATCAGAGGGTCCATAGAGTTAGAGCTAGAGGGCTCACAGAGCTATAGCCTCGAGTGGCTATTATGCGTTACATGTCGTATTTTAGGTAACTCACTAAGAATTTATGCTTACAGTGTTTTATGTTATGTGTTTTAGGTACCAGTGAGTATCGTGGGAAGGCGTCGGCATGATCAGTACACACTATTGGAGTTTTTATACATTTTGATCTTGGGATGTGTTTTATGGATTTGATATGTGATACAGTGAAAAATTGTTTTGAAATTTACGTTGTTACACCAGCAACTCCTAAAGCTGCGAGCATAACTCCTACATCTCTGGCGGCGCAAGGCGATAAGGCGGCTTGGCGTTAGGCGCTGCCCATGGAAACAAATCGATGCGGAACTCCACCTGCCTCTTGGGAGGAAAACCCGGCTTCTCCTCGGGAAAAACATCCGGGAACTCACACACTATCCGAACATCATCAGTCGAACTCAGTCTCTCTGCAGCCACACGTGTATCCATCACATAAGCTACAAACCCACTGCAGCCCTACTGTAAACTCTGTCTCGCTCTAGTAGCCAAACAAAATGTTGACCCATATCTGGTACCCTTGCCATATACCATCGGCACTCCCCCACTAGGGTCTCGTATCATTACTATCTGCCGCTCGAAGTCTATAACCGCCCCAATTCGGCTCAACCAATCCATGCCCACTATAACGCAAATGTCCCCCATCGCAATCGGGACCAGATCTATCGGAAACTTAACACCGAAGATATCAAGTATACATCCTCGAATCACATCAGTAACATACACCGCTCACATGTCAGCTATGGAAACTCGAAGAGGTCGACTCAGCACCTCTCGTCGAATACTGATGTGCTGACTAAACACTAACGACACAAATGATCCACTCACACCCAAGTCAAATAACACCAAAGTAGGTATAGAATTCACAAGAAAAGTACCTACGCATATCATAAACTAAGCACGATATCTCAACTTGGCAAAAATAAATGAAAGAATACATACCAGCCACGATATCGGGCAGACCTCCTCCGCTGTTAACTGGAAGGCTCTCCCGCGAGCCTTTGGTACCTCGGCCTTCATTGGATGACCCTCAGTAGCTCGTGCAGTAGCAAGGGCAGATCCCTGTGTTGATCCCTGTAACAACTACGGGCACTCGGCCTTCCGATGGCCCGTCTGATTGCAATGAAAGAAAACCATAAATCCCTTGGGGCAGCCATTGTCTATATGCCCCTCCTTGCCACATTACTCCCAGAAAGCATTGTCTCGAAACCCTAGCCTTGTGTGAGTGACCTAAGGCCATTTTAGTGCATTTTGGTGGATTATGAAGCTTGAAAAGAGGAAGGAAGCTTGGGAGTTCGAGTTGGGGCTTGGAGATCCAGAGATTTTGTTCCATTTCTAGCTCATTCAAGGTAAAATGCCCCTGTCTTGGTCTTCCATGTGCTTATTTATCTTTAGGGCTTGGATTTTGAGTATCTTTAGGGCTTTCTAAGACATTTTTGGAATTGTGAAGGGTTATATGTTGTTTTGACTACAGATTTGTGTCATTGGAGGGGTCTCATGGCATAAAGGTGCCAACTCTGTGGCCATGAGAGCCCCATGCACTTTGTAGGACATCTTTTATGGCTTTTTGAGCCAAAGACCCCTTGCATGTGCACCAAGCTTGGAACTTTACGTATAAAATGGACTTTAGGAGACCAGATCTATGGTTTTGATTTGTTAAAACCCATTTAAATCGACTGTATGGTAATGATCAAGGATGGAATCGGTGGGTTGTTCTTGGGACCAAAAAATTCTTTCTGCCGTTGGACCAGTTGATAGTGTGGAAGGTCCCTCAGTTGTTTAGGCTCATAAGGGACCTAGGAATCATGGGACTCGACGGTGTTCCAGCAAACTCGGTGAGTCCAAGGCAATCTCCCAATATTTGAATATGAACTCGACGAGTTCTTCATACAACTCAGCGAGTCATAGACTGGAGGCATTCATATGCTGAAGATGAACTCGACGAGTTCAAGGAAGAACTCGTCGAATCGGTTGAAGATTGAATGTAGTGTTGTTGAAGGAGAACTTGTCGAGCTCTTGCTAGACTAGACGAGTGGGGACGGGTTTGTAGTATTATGTGGACAAAGGGACTCGGCAAGTTGGCGGGCCAACTTCGCGAGTCTTGTCAACCAAAGAGTTAACCTTACCAGGGTTTGACTTTGACTTTCACTTGGATTCAAGTTGACCCTTGTAGGGGTTGGGAGTACGAATTAATAACTTAGCAATATTGTTTTGTAGGGATTAAGTAGTCAAGGAGAGCCGACTTTCACATGGAGGATAGTACAGACACCACACAACTTGGAGGTGAGTTTCCTTCTAGTAGGGGTGGGTATGCGGCCACAATGCTGATCCACCAGTAAAGGCGTTATGTGGATGGTTGTCTTTGTGACAATCATCTAGGATTGATGTGCGATATGATTACTGTGCTTGATATGATCATTGTATTTGATATACTTGTTGTGCTTGATATGTATTAGCATGTGGTGGAATAGTCCCCGGATACCGGTTGAAAGATACCGATAGGGAGGGTAGTTCCCAATTACCAGTTGAAAGATACCGAAGGGGAAGGTAGCTCCCAGTTACCGGTTGAAAGATACTGAAGGGGAGGGTAGTTCCCAGTTACCGGTTGAAAGATACCGATGATTATGCATTACTTGGTATGGGTATGATGGGGGAACTCACTAAGCTTTGTGCTTACAGTTTCAATTTTGGTTTCAGGTACCTCTTCATCTAAGGGGAAGGAGCCAGCGGTGTAGCAACACATCACACACATATGGTTTCCGCATGAAGATTTATGGGATTGTACTCTGATTTTTATTACTTTTGGTGATATGGCAAAAATGAAATTTTTGGCCTTGAAAATTTGGGATATTACAAATGACATCCCAAAATATTTAATATAATGAAATCATACTCCTTCGGGAATGCTTTGATAATTTACTTATCATATATTTGGTAACAAATTCCGCAATATATTTCTTCAAAAGTACACTCTATTTTTCAAATAAAGCATAAACAAATCGGTTTTTTCAGACTGAGAAAATAGGGATGTCACAGTTGGTATCAGAGCATTAGTTTAAGCAAACTAGGAATTTGTATGATTTCTAGACTTAAACTTAGAATGCTAAGCAATGATTGTGAGATACGTGTCTACTATATTTTTGACACGAGCCCTAGCTTATTATAAGAAAGATGCCTAAATTGCTTTTATGTGCTAAATGATTTATATTATAGATATAAAGATACCTTATATGCTATTATCTGATCGGATCTATGGTCTATTGCGGAATGGATCTGGAAACCTTATGTGTTCATATTTCTAAATGTCTGACTACGATATTAGAACTAGCATGTAAATTTCCAGAGGAAGAATGAGTATTTAAACGTCTATCATAAATAAAGATCTAAATTCACCTACTTTGTTGTATAGATCAACATGGAAAGAACCCGAAGCGGATTCGGAAATGCTAATGGAAATGCTAATCAGTGACCTGTGATTGAGCATGCACCGGAAGTAGCAGCTGCACCTGAACCAATCATTATTGTAGGAGTCCAATCGACGATTTGGGCTATGATGGCCGGAAAAAGGAAGGAGATGAGACAAATTGTCACACCCCCAAACTGAATTGGCAGAAACATTTAGGGATGGAGGACGACATATACAGTATCATAACAATGCATAATAGTAAATCAAGCAACAACATCCATTGCATTAAATTGTATAGTTAATACAAGTGTGTTCTTTATAAACTTTAAGTGACACCAAAAATGAATGTATAATAAAAGAATAGGACGAGTCTTGATTTCTGCTCCGTCTTCTAAAAAGTTGGACGAGTGTACCTGTCTTATAGGTTCCCTAAGAATACAAGTTATTTTGAAAGAGAGCATCAACACAAAAATGTTGGTGAGATCATAAGTATTTAGTGTCATTATGTTGCAATTGTTTTACAGAAATGTTTGTATTTGTATCATGAAAATGTTTGTTTGTTTTCCCAGAAAATAGTATATTTTCTGCTTATAATGAAATGTAGTCTTCTACCAAGACCCGACTTTTTGTACATTTGTTATCCTATAATAATGAAAATGAAGTGTTTGTACTAGTTAAAAATACTCTACTGAAAGTTTTACTGCCTTATTACCGAGTTGGTTAATTTAGGATAAAATGTGATTGAGGTTATAACCATGTTTTATCGACCAAGTATAAGACACGATACTCTTCGGACGTCGAAATGATATGACATTTGTCCACCCGTGGACCTGCAGGTCCCACTGTAGCTAGCAGCGAGGTGTGGGATGGTCAATCTCGTATAGATCTATAAACAAAGTCCCGCTCTCCCTCCAGGAGACTTTGGTTACAAAACGTGACACAAAAAATGTATTAATGTGCCATGAAGTAGTATCTCACATTTTACTTGTCATATACATGTATAGTGTGTATGTTCCTTCCGTTTTACTATAAATGTATTTGTTCCTTTTGTAAATGTATATGTATAGTGTTACTTCTTGTTCTTTTATATGTATATCTATATGTATGATCTCTAAACTATACCTATTATAGTTTACTAGTATGATTATTGTATAACTACTTGATGAAAAGACTCAATTGTTAAGCATAAAGAATTAAGTTAACTATAATCTTGAGAATTAGATTTAATATTCATATAAATATTTAGTATGTATAATCATAAGTTAATCGACGGTCGGACTAGTGGATCCTAAGCCCACAACAAAACAAGGAATAGGAGTCAAGGTCATTAACATTAGTCCTAAGTCCATTAAAGCATACTTATTCACAAATATCTGTATGAATATGGTTTTGAAAGTAAAAGAGTTTATAATTAGTTTGAAAAGGGTTCTGAAATGAAGTTGTAACATCCCAAAATTCAAGGCCAATAATTTCATTTTTAAATAAGTTAAAATAAAACCATTTGTAATAAAACTGTCTATAATAATGTCTCATGTCAAAACCGCAGTGTCAATAATAAAACATAATATCATAAAACCATATCATTGTGTAATCCCAACGATTTCATGTGCGGAAATCATAGTGTGATGCACTGCGATCAAGCTGGCTCCTTTCCTTTGAAAACAAGGCACCTGAAACAAAAATTGTAAACCGTAAGCACGAAGCTTAGTGAGTTCCCCCATCATACCACACACCACATAATACCATCGGTATCTTTCAATCGGTAACTCCCATCTGTATCTTTCAACCGGTAACCGGGGACTATTTCACACCTACCACTAACACATAATAATATATCATAAACATACTAATCACATACTAACATCATAAACATGCTGATCACATACTAACATATCATAAACAAACTGATAATCATTGCATGGGTTCTATATACCCCTTCAGTATCTTTCAACCGGTAACTGCCATCGGTATCTTTCAACTAGTAACTACCATCGATATCTTTTAATCGGTATCCGCCATCGGTATCTTTCAACCGGTAACCGGAGACTATTTCACCCCCTACCAATATCATACAATAATAGGATATAATCATACAGTTAGGCATATCTAGGGTACTGACCTACCCTTCGGTCCTAACAATCGAGTCAGGGAAAAACTATTCCCTGCTACTACCACTAACACACATAGCATATCACATAAGCATATCTCATAAGCATATCACATTAGCATACCTCATGAGCATATCACATAAACATACCAAGATAATTATCACAAAGACAATTATCTACCAGCTACTCCTGTTGGTGGGCCTGCATTGTGGCCTTAGACTCACCCCTACTGGAAGGTAACTCACCTCACACTGCTGAAGTCCCGCTAACTCAACCCCAACTGCTGGATGATAGATTCCCAAAGTGTCAACACCAAAATAACACCCAATTAATAATTGGGTTCCACTACATAACCATAGGTGCATACTTTGGGTAATTACTACATTAACCTCTTGCGAGGCTTTATTCAAGCCCAATGCCCAATCCATAGGCCCAAAGTCAAACTAGGAATCAAGGCCCAACATACGGCCAAATTTTCCAAATTGGGCCCAACCTTTATAAGGCCTTACCCTAAGGCCCAACCATTAATTCCAGTACAAACAATTGGCATTTTAATGGCCCAATGTCTCATAATCATCTAGGCCCAACTATGGCCCAAGTGAAATTAGGGCTTCACATAAAATGATGATTAGGGTTAAGTGTTTCTCACTTAACCCATTAAAGACATAATCCACTAAGGACTTAATCCAATAAGTCCAATATTGCTTAGATTAATTTTTGCCAATGATCATTATTTAATATCTCCAGCTATTAAATAATTCTCGTGCATCCCAATTAATTACCCAAATTAAGGTTTTATTGGCATTAGGGCTTTCCAACTCAATACTAGCCCGTTATTAATTTGTTGGGCTTTTAGGTCAATTAGGCTTTATTGGGCCTATTAGGCCCACTAGAATATCATTAAGCCCATTAGGGTTTGCATTGGGTCAATTTGAATCCATTAAGCTTCATTGGGCCCATTAGAACTTACAAGGCCCATTAGGGTTTTAATCCTTTGTCCAAACATCCAAAAAGCAATCCCAACACAACTAAGCACACTGCCACCCGACACAACGGCCGGTGGCGGCAGGAGGCGGCATCCACCACCCTAAGGTGGTGGTTTTGATTTTCCTTTCATTATTCTAATTTTTACATTTTACAATGAACTCACGAAATAACACTCACACACTATACTAAATTAACACACACCCGCAACCACCCTAAGTGGTGGCCGGAGGTGGCACGTGGCGGCAGCCACCACCTCATGGTGGTGGTGGTGGCTTTTCCGTCTAAAAAAACTGCAATAACCTAATAAAACCCGAACACAACAGATCTGTTCGAATACACACTCAAACATAAGTCGTAGCAATGTTTGATGGTGTCAAGATCCAGCAAAAAGCGGTTGAAGGAAGCTATATGGCGGCAACGACAACAGTTTGTGACAACAGCCACCACCTCACGGTGGTGGTGACGGTTTCTCTTGTCTTCTTCCCGATGATAGGTAAACACACGCGAGCGCATGCTGGACTGCATCTAACCACCTCCACCCTTACGGTGGCAGGCGAAGGGATAAATAGAAGAGGAAAAGGAATGGAGGATTGTGACGATGGCATTGGAGACGAAGTGGGGGGGTATAACGATGGAGAGCTGGCAGGGAACGTCGGCCACTGTGGTGCCTACAGCCGGCGGAAGCCACGCGACAGTGAGATAGCCGGCAGATCTACGTCCTAAGGTGGGCCCTTGACCCGCAAAATGCTAGAGCAATAGCAGACGTCTTCAACTTGGTGGCTCCCGGATTCGTTTTCGGCTGGAAAAGTTAGTGGCGCTAGAGTGGTGGCGGTGGAAGAATGGTGATGTAGGGGTGGTGCAGCGCCGGAGTTGAAGAAGGGGATACAAGGTGGTGTTGGCGGCTGACTTCCCGATCCTTGGGCTAGGGTTTTGAACCTTTAAATACCCGCTCCATCTAAATGTTTTCCATATTGACAATAACTGTCCCTCCCTTCACATTTTCTTTCAAAGCAAGCCAAGTATTTAGCATTTAAACCCTGCCCCTTGAATTCGGTTACAAAATAAGTTTGGGTCTTACTAAACAGCCCCCATCTGCTAAAATCTTTACAAAACTAATCCACAATTTTACCTTTTTAAATTCCCAACTCACAAATAGGACATATTTAGCTTTCCCCTCTCTTTTCTTCAAACTTAAGTCCCAATAATTATCACGGAGCCCCTGCCTTCATAAATATTTACAAAATAAGTCTCAAATTTATACTTTAACCCATGAATAATCCCAATAACAACTTTTGGCTCCCAAAACCAACACATTGCTACATAATTATTGATTTTAGGGCTACAATTCGTTCGTTAATTTATTTATTTATTTATTTAATAAACGGCGTGTTACAACTCTCCCCCACTTAAATTATATTTCGTTCTCGAAATCATTCCTTACACGCTAAACCACTCTAGTAACATGGTACCATCCTGGGCACACCCTAGATTTTTCAGGATAGCTATGACTAATCTTCGTAAAGACCTAAAATCCGAAGGTTAACGAATTCCTCCCAACAAGATAACATCTACTCGGTTCAAAATCAGCTGTCTCGAGATGGTCCGAATCCCTGAAGGACCACTCATACTAAATCATTATCGCGGAACCCAGTCTGTTTATCCCCCAACTCACTACTCAACTTCTGATAACCTGTGGTTCCCAATACAAAACTGAAATCAGAGACCCAATTATCCATGTAGCTCATTTAGCATAACCTAAGCAATCTATTATTCCGTTCGTATTTTCAACCTAATACACAAATACTAACACCGCCTAATCGCTGAAACTGCTCGAAACAGCATATTGCCACATGGCTGCTTTCCAAAATCTAATGAGAACATCCTGATCTCCATTCATTCACCAGTCATCTGAAATACCGGGTTCCGGCCCGGTTATGGAGCCAAAGGACTCCCACTTAGTTGTCTCACATGACTCCTGAACAAAATTCTTCTCCGAAACTAGTTGCCACTAGTTACCATGCCACTGCGACTCTAACAACTTTCTGATCTAACCAATCGAGTCCATGCGTCGAATCCTATCATCATCCAATCCAAGACTAAAAGTGATTGCTACCTGACCAGTGGTAACCTTATCTCACCCGTCATTAAGCAGTCCATTGCTTCCCTGATCTCATAACTATAGTGACATTCCTACAGTCTTACCACTCACTTAACTAGATCTAATCCCTCTGGGAAAATCCATGAACTAATCCATGGATTTCCATATCCTCACTGCTACACCCAAACTAGTAGGTACTACTGGTCCTTCCGTGTTCCAACAACACGCTCTTTCCAAATACCAACCTAGTGAATGTGATGGCTACCCGCAGTCTCACGACACTCTATCACTATCTGACCGCTAGTGAACGCTACGGCTACCCCCGCAGTCTTACAACACTTCCCATGCTAACTGACCACTAGTGAATGCTACGGCCACCTCCGCAGTCTTACAACACTTCCCATGCTAACTAACCACTAGTGAATGCTACGGTAACCCCCATAGTCTTACAATGCTTTCCATACTATTTGACCACTAGTAAATGCTACGGCTACCCTCGTAGTCTTATAACACTTTCCATGATATCTGACTACTAGTGAATGCTACGGCTACCCCCGTCGTCTTACAACACTTTCCATGGTCTCACGTGACCCCACTGTATCAATACCACACCCATGCCCATAATCAAAGCGTCACAGTAAACCACGAAATCATATACACTTGAAACTCAATTAGAGACCTCGGCCTCTTTCTTGGGCGGATCGACCGGAATACCCTTCTGGTTGGCAAGGTGCCCAAGGGATTGGACCTCGCACAACCAGAACTTACATTTGGAGAACTTTATAAAAAGTATCTCCCCCACTAAGATTCGACTAAGTCTTCATGACAAGCGAGAATTGAAGGATTCTCAATCCTCCTCGCTTTCTAATATCCCACTGATGATAACCTGTGCTTACCAATGCTAACGATCAATTACCAGTCAACCTTAAGATCATCCAGCCTATGAAATCGTGAAGAGTACTCTTGATATCTGGTCTACTCTGACACCTCAGTCCATTTCCCATGTCGCCACTGAAGGACTTAATTTTCACCCTGGCTGACGAGTACTTGTTCCCACTTCCACACTTGCAGTAGCACCGAACTCTAACCGAACAAAGCCCATGCGAAAATACCATTCTCTTGAACATCCAATGACCAAACATTTATGCATCTAACACCCGCAACTAACACTACCATCTTAATGCTACCAGTCCTGTGTTAGCAACGGTAGTGCCTTGAGCTTCCAAAGTTCTTCCATAGACAACTGTCAACCATACCTGGATCATGATAAAACCACTGAACGCTGACTTCGGTGAAGAACTATTGCTCTATCTCTGACTAGATATCCTCTCACTAATACTCCAGCACAGATCCCTACAAAGATCCGGAATGATAACGGTACATGTGGAACCCACTCTGCAAGATGCGTCCCTCAGTGGGTTCATCAAGGACTTTTCGGCATGCATGATGGCATATATGATCCTTGGTAACCCAGATACTAGCAAGAAACCGACCCGAGGTCTGACTTATCATAACTCACTCACAATTTCAAAGCGATACGTATTCCCAACATCCATCTAGTAGCAGTAGAAGATGACATACCCGCAACATGTGGAGGAATACAGATCACCTTCAGCTAACATGGTCAACCCTGCCTCACTTGTAGCAGTCTAAACCCTTGGAGTGACAAACTCCCTTGTGCATTTTGCCGTACGTGCAGTACTGACTCCGGCCCTGCTGGCCTTTCGCATGAGGATCAAAAGTCAGGGATCTCTTCCCGGGACCCTCTACTATATGCACCTGGCACGACCCTCTCTTCCCAGGGTGCTCTAAATCGATCTAGCATCTTCAACTCTTGGAAATCATATCCTTCAGGGTTTGACACCCTATCACGCTCACTAGCTCACTTACCAATGGCTAAGCTGCAACAACTGGAACATCCTTTGTCCCCAAACCGGGTCACAAACTCCTCCCAGAAGCTTCTCAGATTAACCAAAACTCTCACCGATTCGAGTATGGATCATGTGCTTTCAGTTATACGGGTCCAATACTACTTTCCATACCTATCCATACTCTCCTCAGAAATCCTCCCGAATCCTATAAGTCACTTCCTCAAAATGGTAACCCTAGTCTCAGTAAACCTCACTACTAACCCACTGAAACATATCCTAGGCTCTCCTAGGTTCCCGAACTCACCTAGTCCTCAGCTGCTGAAAGATTTCTAGTAATCTCAACTAGCTATTTCACGAATATAGCTAGCTCTCATTACTAAGAGTCCCACAAAAGCACAGAGCAAGCAACATTCAAAAAATGGAAAATATAACCATTATATTCCAATCAAACCATTTTATCCTCTACTCAGGAGTCTATACATGCAATTCAAAGGTTCATATAATCAGGGATAACCTAAACAGGTTATCCTATCACTGACTGATCAATACAATCGTGCAAGTCTACAAGCACATACAATATGCATATAAGGCATCCTCCTAGATCCTCGGCCCTAATCTAGCATGCAGTTCTCATAATCATATCATAACATAACATGTATGGGTATCTTGGGAAAAACTTACTTGAGCTCAGCTGATTGCACGCATCACACACCATGTCCATTTCAAAGTTCTTTTCTCTTTCAAATTCTTTGAAACTTCTTTGTATAAAATGATTTTACTTTTGAAAATTTTCATACCAAGTCCTTAGTTTGAGTTCAAACATACCCGTGTGTGTGCCTGAATCCCTTAAACCAAGGCTCTGATACCAACTTATAACATCCCAAAATTCAAGGCCAAAATTTTCATTTTTAAATAAGTTCATATAAAACCATTTGTAATAAAACCATCAATAATAATGTCTCATGTCAAAACCAAAGTATCAATAATAAAACATAATATCGTAAAACCATATCAGAGTGTAATCCTCAGGATCTCATATGCAGAAATCATAGTGTGATGCGCTGCGATCAAGTCGAATTCTTTCCTTTGGAAAAAAGACACCTGAAACAAAAACTGTAAACCGTAAGCACGAAGCTTAGTTAACATCATAAACACTCTGATTACATACTAACATATCATAAACAGACAGATAAGCATTTCATGGGTTCTGTATACCCCTTCGGTATCTTTCAACCGGTAACTACCATCGGTATCTTTGAACCGGTAACTGCCATCGGAATCTTTCAACCGATATCCGCCATCGATATCTTTCAACCGGTTACCGGGGACTATTTCACCCTACGACTATCATACAATAATAGGATATAATCATACAGCCAAGAATATTTGGGGTACTGACCTACCCTTTGGTCCTAACGACCGAGTCAGGGAAAAACTATTCCCTGCTACTACCACTAACACACATAGCATATCACATAAGCATACCTCATGAGCATATCACATAAACATACCAAGATAATTATCACAAAGACAGTTATCTACCAACTAGCCTTGTTGGTGGGACGGCATTGTGGTCTTAGACCCATCCCTACCGGAAGATAACTCACCTCACATTGTTGAAGTCCCGTAGACACAACCCCACATTGCTGAAGTCTCACTGACTCAACCCCAACTGCTGGATGACAGATTCCTGAACTGTCAACACCAAAATAACACCCAATTAATAATTGGGTTCCACTACATAACCATAAGTACATACTTTGGGTAATTACTACATTACCCCCTTGGTTGGCTTTATTCAATCTCGAGGCCCAATCCATAGGCCCAAAGTCAAACTAGGAATCAAGGCGCAACATACGGCCAAATTTTCCAAATTGGGCCCAAACTTTAAAAGGTCTTACCCTAAGGCCCATCCATTAATTCCAGTCCAAACAATTGGCATTTTAATGGCCCAATGGCTCATAATCATTTAGGCCCAACTATGGCCCAAGTGAAATTAGGGCTTCATATAAAATGATGACTAGGGTTAAGTGTTTCTCACCTAACCCATTAAGGACTTAATCCACTAAGGACTTAATCTAATAAGTCTAATATTGCTTAGATTAATTTTTGCTAATGATCATTATTTAATATCTCCGGTTATTAAATAATTCCCATGTGTCCCAATTAATTCCGCAAATTAAGGTTTTATTGGCATTAGGTTTTTCCAACTCAAATACTAGCCCATTATTAATTTGTTGGGCTTTTAGGTCAATTAGGCTTTATTGGGCCTATTAGGTCCACTAGAATATCATTAAGCCCATTAGGGTTTGCATTAGGTCAATTTTAGTCCATTAAGCTTGATTGGGCCCATTAGGGCTTACAAGGCCCATTAAGGTTTTAGTCCCTTGTCCAAACATCCAAAAAGCAATCCCAACAAAACTAAGCACACCGCCACCCGACACAGCAGCTGGTGGCGGCAGGAGGCGGCAGCCACCACCCTAAGGTGGTGCTTTTGATTTTTCTTTCATTATTCCAATTTTTACATTTTACAATGAACTAACAAAATAACACGCATACACACTATACTAAATCAACACACACCAGCACCCACCCTTGGGGTGGTTGGCGGCGGCACATGGCGGCAGCCACCACCTCACGGTGGTGGTGGTGGCTTTTCCGGCTAAAAAACTACACCAACTTAATGAAACCCGAACACAACATATCTGTTCGAATACACACCCAAACATAACTCGTAGAAATGGCTGGTGGTGTCAAGATCCGACAGAAAGTGGTAGAAGGAAGCTATACGGCGACAACGACAACAGTTTGCGACAACAGCCACCACCTCACAGTGGTGGCGACAGTTTCTCTTGTCTTCTGCCCGGTGACAGTTAAACACACACGAGCGCACGCCGACTACACCTAACCACCTCCACCCTTGCGGTGGCAGGTGACGGGATAAATAGAAGAGGAAAACGGATGGAGGATGGTGGCGACGGCGTTGGAGACAAAGTGTGGGGTATAAAGATGGAGAGTTGGCAGCAAACGTCGTCCACTGTAGTGCCTACAACCGGCGGCAACCACGCGATGGAGAGATACCCAGCTGATCTACATCCAAAAGTGGGTCCTTGAACCGCACAACGCTAGAGCAATAACGGACGTCTTCAACCTAGTGGATCCCAACTTCGTTGTCGGCTGGAAAAGATGGTGGCGCTAGAGTGGTGGCGGTGGAAGAATGGTGATGTAGGGGTGGTGCGGCGCCGGAGTTGAAGCAGGGGATAGAAGGTGGTGTTGGCGGCTGACTTCCCGATCCAAGGGCTTGGGTTTTGAACACTTAAATACCCGCTCCATCTAAATGTTTTCCATTTTGATAATAACAGTCCCTCCCTTCACATTTTATTTCAAAGAAAGGCCAATATTTACCATTTAAACCCTGCCCCTTGAATTCCTTTACAAAATAATTTTGGGTCTTACTAAACAGTCCCCATCTTCTAAAATCTTTACAAAACTAATCCACAATTTTACCTTTTTAAATTCCCAACTCACAAATATGATATATTCAACTTTCCCTTCTCCTTTCTTCCAACTTAAGTCCCAATAATTACCAAGGAGCCCCTGCATTCATAAATGTTTACAAAATAAGTCTCGAATTTATACTTCAACCCACAAATAATCCCAATAACAACTTTTGGCTCCCAAAACCAAAACCTGGCAACATAATTATTAATTTTAGGGCTAGAATTTGTCATTTATTTATTTATTTATTTATTTAATAAACGGTGTGTTACAGAAGTTTAACAATGTTTGAAAACTATGAAGTCCTTTTTGTTTGCAAGGAGTCAAATGTATAAAAAAACACAATTTTGATTGTAGGGGTATGAACTCACCCGTTAGTGAGTGATTGTTATGAATGATAGATATAGGAAGCTTGAGTTCACAAATGAAGTCCCGAAACACAAACGGATCCTATATAGCATCTAATAACATATACATTTGTACAACTACTGCCTATAACAACGAATATGCATAGTAAACAACCTTAAGAGGTTGGAAAAACTTACAATAAAGTGTTAGAATCGAAAGTAGAGGGCTGAGAGGTGATCACGGCCAAAGAAAGAGGGTTCACGGCCTTAGAGTAGTTCACGGCCCAAGATCCTATGAAGGGTTCACGGCCCTAGCTTGATGATTTGAAGGGTTCACGACCCTTGATGAAGGGTTCACAGCCATGTTCTTGAAGATCTTGAAGATGATGATAAGAAAGTGATGAATCAATAGATAGAAGTAAGTGGTTTCAAGTATAAACAAGAAAAGCGATGATATGCTTACGTTTTTGGGGTGAAATGAGAGCCTTTTTTGGATGATACTTGAGAGGCTTATATGTCAGTTTGATGTTAAGAAGTGTTATCTCGAGATCAGAGGAATACATTAAACACAGTAAATCAATAGCAGAAACAAGTCTGACTTTTGATTGATTGAATTTACTTGCAGATAGAGATTTCAGGTTGTCACAACGTCCCCCTGTTAAAGGGAATTTCGTCTCAAAATTAAGATTAAGAAATACACATAGACTAAGGGAAAAGATGAGTATATTTAATTTTCATTTAATCGTCTCGCTCCTAAGTGAATTCGAGTCCTCGCTTTGCATTCCAGCGGACCTTCACTATCGGGATACGAGTCTGTTTCGTTTGCTTGACTTCCCTATCGATAATTTCCACGGGTTCTTCCATGAAGTGAAAGTTCTCATTTAGTTCTATCTCGTCGAGAGGTATTACAAGTGTCTCATCGGACAGACACTTCTTTAGGTTAGACACATTAAATGTAGGGTGTACATTGCTAAGTTCTTGCAGTAGACGAAGTTTGTAAGCTACTAAGCCGATTCTTGAGAGAATCTCGAAAGGTCCAATGTACCTTAGATTAAGTTTACTATGCTTGCGGAAGCGTATCATACCCTTCCAGGGCAAGACTTTCAATAGAACAAAGTCACCGACTTGAAATTCAAAACGTTTTCGTCTTTTATCAACGTAGCTTTTCTGTCAATCTCGCGAGGCTTTCAGACTCTCGTGAATTTGTACTATCGTTTCTGTCATCTCTCAGATGATTTCTGGACCTGTGAGAGTGTTGTCAGGAACTTGTCCTTTAGCTAACTGAGTATGGCCCACCTCAACCTAGCACAGAAGGGATATGCACTTCCGGCCATAGAGGGCTTCCAAGGGAGCAGCCTTGATGCTTGTGTGATAACTGTTATTGTAGGAGAACTCGACAAGGGGTAAATGAGTATCCCATGCCTTTCCAAAGTCAATCACACAGGCTCGCAAAATATCTTTTATAGTTTGTATAGTCCTCTCACTCTATCCATCAATTTGTGTGTGGTAGGTTGTACTCATCTCCAACCCGGTCCCCAAAGACTTTTGCAGCGACTGCCAAAAACTCGTGGTGAACCTACTGTCTCTGTTAGAGATAATGGATATAGGCACCCCTTGCAGTCATACAATCTCTCTAATGTAGGTTCTGTTTAGCTTTTCCATCTTGTATACTTCTTTGATCGGTAGGGAGTGTGCAGACTTGGTTAACCTGTCAACGATCACCCATATGGTATCGAGACCAACCGTTATCTTAGGTAACTTGGTTATGAAGTCCATAGTAATCCACTCCCACTTCTACTCCGGTGTCTCCGGTTGCTATAGTAGACCTA
Source organism: Lactuca serriola (assembly GCF_051521515.1). Taxonomy (NCBI): domain Eukaryota; kingdom Viridiplantae; phylum Streptophyta; class Magnoliopsida; order Asterales; family Asteraceae; genus Lactuca; species Lactuca serriola. The sequence continues at coordinate 357,631,972 of NC_136411.1, forward strand.
AGGGTTTCTGGTATTCAACCTTGACCTTGGCGCAAGTAAGACACTTTCCCACGAAGGTAGCAATTTATGCTTTCATGTTAGGTCACCAGTACAACTTTTTGAGATCCAGATACATCTTATCTAAACTTGGGTGAATAGAGTATCAAGTGTTGTGTGCTTCCTTCATGACTACGTCTCTGAAACCACCATGACTTGGCATCCAGATCCGGTCCATGAGATACAGAGCTCCGTTATCCTTGACTTCTAGATTTTTGTTAATTCCTTTTAAGTTTTCACCCGCCACATTCTCAGGTTTCAAAGCTTCCTGTTGAGCCTCTTTAATTTGTGCGGACAGGTGAGAATGGATTGTCATAGTCAATGATTTGACTCTACAACCTAAGTATTCCTTCCGACTTAGGGCGTCTGCTACTACATTGGCATTACCGGGATGATAACGAATTTCACATTCCTAGTCATTTAGTAGCTCGACCCACCGTCGCTGTCTCGTGTTGAGTTCCTTCTTATTAAAAATGTGTTGAAGGCTCTTGTGGTCTGTAAAGATAGTGCTTTTCGTTCCATACAAGTAGTATCTCTAGATCTTCAGGGCAAAAATAAATGCTCCAAGCTCAACATCATGCATAGTGTAGTTAAGTTCGTGTGTCTTCAGTTGTCTTGAGGCATATGCGACGACCTTTCCCCATTGCGTTAGAACACAACCAAACCATTGGTTAGAAGCATCGCAGTACACTTTGAAATCTTATATCCCTTCTAGGAGGGATAGTATCGGTGCGCTACATAGGTCTTGTTTGAGCGTTTGGAAAGCATTCTCCTGTTTTTCTACCCAGCTAAAATTTCACCCTTCTACATCAGGGTGGTAAGTTGCTTAGATATTCTTGAGAAGCTTTAAATGAACTTGCGGTAGTAGCCAGTGAGGCCTAGATTTTGACGAATTTTTGTAGCTGTACTTGGTGCTGACCAGTTCTCGATTTCCTTAATCTTGGAAGGATCCATGTGAATACCCTCTTTGCTCACCACGTGACCCAAGAATTCGACTCTTCGAATCCAAAATTTGCATTTAAAGAACTTCGCATACAGCCTCTCTACGTGTAGTGTTTCCAAGATCTGACGTAGATGTTGACTATGTTCCACCTTACTGCACGAATAGATAAGTATATCATCGATGGATACAATCACGAACTTATCCAAGTAAGTATGGCACACCCTATTCATTTAATTCATGAATATTGTAGGCGCATTCGTTAATCCAAAGGGCATCACTACGAACTTGTAGTGACCATAGCCAGTTCGGAAGGCTGTTTTGGGAATATCCACCTCTAGAAATCGTAGCTGACGGTACCCGGATCTAAAGTCAATTTTAGAAAAGTAGCTCACTTCTTGGAGTTGGTCGAATAAGTCGTCGATGCGTGGAAGAGGATAGTGTTTCCTAATGTTTAACTTTTTAAGCTCGCGGTATTCGATGCACATACGGAACGATCCGTCTTTCTTCTTGATGATTAAGATCGGTGCTCCCCAGGGCGAGAATCTTGGTCTTATAAATCCTTTACTGAGGAGTTCGTTCAATTGAGTAGATAGCTCTTGCATCAACGCTAGTGCTAGACGATAAGGCGACTTGGCTACAGGGGTAGCTCCAAAAATTAAGTCGATTCTTAACTCGACTTGTCGCTGTGGGGGTACCCCTTGGAGATCTTTAGGGAAGATGTCGGGGAAATCGCAAACATCTAGGATGCTCTTCAAGTCTTTTACCTCTTTGCTCGTATCAACAATGTGAGCCAAGAATACATGGCAATTCTTTTGTAAGTACTTCTAGGCTCGAATGAATGTAATGATTGGAAGATTTGCGCCTGGTTTTGTCGCCATAGATCACTAGGGTTTCACTACTCGGCATATTTAAACAGACGGCTTTCTTAAAACACAACATATTAGCATGATGGAGACTTAACCAGTCCATGCCAACGATGACGTCGAAACTTTTAATTGAGACAGGCACGAGGTCGATTGGAAATGAATGGTTATCTAGAGAGAGGGTACATCCTACGAAAATTTCGCTAGAGGGCTCAGTCTTCCCATTAGCCATTTCTACGACAAACGTTTCTTTTAGCGCTTGCCGTGCTTGATTAAGTAAGTGTTTAAATTTTTGTTTCATAAAAATCCTCTCCACTCCACTATCGAATAATATGCATGCCTATGAGTTATTGAGGAGAAACGTACCCGTGACCACGGTGGGGTCCGCCACGGCTTCCTCGTGACCAATAGCAAGAAGTCTTCCTGCTCCGCCCGTGTTCCTTACCTTAGGGCAATATCTTTTGTAGTGCCTCGTATTGCCGCACCTGTAGCAGGCCTCGCTTGCTCCTGTGCCAGGGACCTTGGTGATTGGCCTAGCTGGTGCCTTGTAGAAACGGGTCGTATGCCCCTTCCTGTCATAGTTAACACAGTGCGTTTCACGACAGGGTCTGTTGTGATGGAAATTGCACTTGTTTCACTTTTGCAGGCTCCCCGCATATTGGTTCGCTGGTGCAGGGCTGCAGGGGTTGTCGCAACCTGAACAGCCACAATTTGTTGTTTCTTGGCAGAGGCTTATGTTGATTGGCTTTTCTTCCTATCCCAAAACTTCCTCTTGTTATCAGTTTTTTGGCTAGTTCCGGGATAGTAGGGGTGGTTGTTCTTGCTTGTGATTGGACTCCATGGTCTACAAGTATCTGTGCCAACGCTTGGCACTGTCGAATGTAGTGGGGTTTAAAGACAAAACATTCCCCTAAAATGGAGGTACCTGTCCCCAAATATATCTCTCGATCTTCTTGCTTTCCGTGGGGACCATACCTGGGCACAAGGCCGCCAAATCACTAAACCTCGCCGTATAGGCCACTATATCGGAACCTTTCATCATAAGGGCCCAAAGCTCTTGCTCGAGCTTCTGAATTTTTCCCCTCGGGCAGTATTCTACTGTCATGAGGTCCTTCAGTGGATCCCAGACCATCTTGTTAGCCACTACCAGAGTGAGTGACTTGACATGGCCATTCCACCTTGTCAGGGCTCTATCAGAAAAGGTACATGCAACAAATTTTACTTTGCTTCCTTCCGGGAAGGAGCAGATATCAAAGATCGACTCCATCTTCTCAATCCATTGCGATAAGGCAATGACTCCCCCAGTTGCATCAAAGACCCTGAGTTTGCAGTTGGTGAAGTCCTTGAAGGTACACTCCCTTGTACACGTTTGGCTATAACCTTGATAGGAGTTGGTACCTGTTCCAGTTGCACTGGCACCACCAGAATTCATCTGTGTCATGGCTGCAGTTACAGCCACAGCCACAGAAACTTGAAACATCACTACATCGAACTGTAGTAGAGGTAGTGGAGTTATAGGGGGATTTCTGTTGGGACGTTTGCGAGGCGGCATTATTTAGCTATAAAAGATGAAATGGTGATAAGACTTCAATAGAGTTACCAAGTTTAATAATATTGAACTAGAATAGAGTTCGAAGAAGATGATTATTTAAAGGAAACAAGATATTTATCATTATAGTTGGTATAAAAGTTACATAGAGTTTGGAAAATTCGACCTTGGAGTAGGTCTCATAGCATACCAACAGAGGGAAAACTTGACAGCATAAAGATCTAACGAAGTAGTACTTTCTAGACAGTAATATTTACAAGAAAGATTGCTACTTAGAGCATCTACGAAGGCTATTCCTTAAACCAAAAGAAAGGGGGAGTAGAGCATCCCTTAATAGTGACTAGAACTGCTCGGACGAGCCCTTGCTTCTGCCAACCGACGCCCATTTCTAGCATGCACCTATCAAATACTGTCTGACGTGCCCACAGATCTCTGACTTCAGCTTGAGTTGCAATTAACTCCCGCAACAGAACCTCATTGTGATTTAGAGTTCTCCTTGGATCTGCTTCAAGTTGGAGAATACGAACCGTATTGACTCCAGTGTTCGCATCTAGCTCCATGGTTTGGTGGATAGCTGCACTACCCTACTCATCATTGCGATCAACTCGGCGAACGAAGATTGGAAGGATTCTGTCTGCCCCTCGCTCAGGTTATAGAAGTTGTAGTCTCCATTGTACGGAAGGGGTTGACCCTGTCCATGACTCCACCTACCCAAACTCTCTGCCCACAGAGGCGTTGGGTCCTGAAATTCATGCCGAGGGTTAGGATTTGGCATTGGAGCCACTAGAGGATTATCATGTTGGATAAGGTTTCTAAGTCCATAACTATTTTTGGTATATACTTTACCCGGTATGGCATGGTCCATTTGGGTTGCATGGCATCATGCACTTGGGTATACTAAAATGAGAGAAATGACACTTATGGTTTGTTAATATATTATAGGTTATGATATATTAATAATATTATTTAGTTAGTATTGATCAAGATTAATTTAGAATTACTTTTCTGATCAAAAAAGACTAATTTAATATTTGGTCTAATTGTGTAATCATCCATTTCTTTAATAATGGGCTTGTATTCCATGTTGTATTGAGTTGGGCTAAAACCCATGAGATGCTCCATGGATGCTCCATGGTGGATTTGAACCCATGGATCCAAGAAATGAAAATTCATGTCATTTAGGGTTGACATGGTGTAACCCTACTTGTGACACAATATAAAATTGATGTGTTAGCTACCAAAATCGGCCACTAGTGAAGAACACGGGGGCATAGTTAATTTCTAAGTGTGTTTCATTTCTCTCTAAGTTTTTGCAAGTGTACTTGGTGTTATGTGAAGATTTTGAGGCATCACATTTGGGTTTCTAGGCTCACAAGGTTCTCAAAGGAACTCCAGCAACAAAACGTATGTATTTCTTACTAGCTTTCATGTTTAAAAGTTCCCCATGTATGCTAGATAGGTTATAAACCTTGGAAAATCAAATTTGCATGTATCATAGTTAAACATAGATCCAAGGTTTCTAGGGTTGCATGTACACCATAGGATTCTTAGAATGCTCAAACCCCATCAGTGGTATCAGAGCCTAGGCTTGTTTACTTGATACTTGATGCAAACTTGTTTTTCAAAAGTCAAAAACTGCACAGACAAGAAAACTCGACGAGTTTAGGCCAAAAACTCACCAAGTTCATGTGTTATTTCCTGAACTCGACGAGTTTCTTGATGAACTCGACGAGTTTGTCATCCAGTGATCAGGTTTTGGAGCTTTGCTGCTGGAAATGGACTAGAAACATTACCCTAATCTGTTTTGGTGTTATAAAACTTGTTTTAGATGGTGTAATGGTTATGCTAATCTATTTACAATGGCTAATATCAAAATTCCATGTTTATATGTGTTCATATGATTCTTGAAGTTTTGATATGCGTGTTCATGTTCTTATGAGTTATTGTTAGATCATAGGAACTATTTGCTAAACTCTTTAGTGATTAATTCTTGATCAATTATGTGGTTAATGGGATCCATAACTTGTCCTCAAGTTATGGATAACCAAGAATCACTTTCTTTTAATGTCCATTTAAAACACATAAGTTACATAAAAATGAAGAGTCTTCACTTTTATGAACTATTAACTCATAAGTTCTGAAATGAAGAGCTTTGAATCGTTTCAAAACATGGCCTCAAGTTTTGGAATTTGTAAAGTTGAACATTTAAGAATACTTTAATTCCAAACCCTTAGAGTTTTAAAAGTTAAAATTCAACCCTTATACTATTATAACATTAATGGTTAATAATTATATATATATATATATATATATATATATATATATATATATATATATATATATATGTATAAGATCAAGTTGCTTTACCGTTAGTAGGCCTCATTCACGAAGCCGGTCTATAAGGGGGTATAAGGTTGTTGCCTATAAAATGGCAGCTTAATGGGAGTCCACTCTAACCCACCGCTTCCTTGATCGGTGGAGGGTCGTTAGTCGAACGGGTAAGATAATGAATTTAATTCTCATTAAAAGTATAATGATTATTATAAAGTAACTAAATATTTTATAAATTACGAATCTTAGTTACCTTAGGAAAATGTGAATATGGTGCTAACCCATGAAATTCACACTTTGTACCTTACCAAGTCGTTGGTGGAGCGTGTGTGGGTAACCGACCCACTAACTTGGACTAGTAAGGATAACAAAGGGTGACTTAATGTTTATCATAGATGGGTGGAGCGTTTGTGGGTAACCGACACATTGATTAGGTGATAATATTAAGGGTACCAAGTGAATTTGCATGGTTATTCACACCTTGTTTTGTGATCCTCGGCATCCCAGTCACAAAACTTGAAGGGCACATTCGAGATTGAAACATGTCATTGAAAAGTTCAATGAATCTGAAAAGAACATAGAATTTCAAAACCTTTCAAAACCTAATTATTTATTTCGTTTTCGTGGTGGAAATTGGTGAATCGTCATTCATCTACCTTCAAATATGTTATGGCTTAGATTACCACATCCCTATTTTAAGTTATAATATATTGTGTTGGGTCCTAGCCTTAATATTACATTTGGTGTTTTGTTAAGGACTCTATATATCTAATCTAAACATGTGTTCTTTTCAGATGTCTCCCAAAAACAATGATGCTTCTGGCTCTAACCCTACAGGCGCCTTCTCTCTCATGAATCTTTGTGGGAGAGTCATCTTCGATGACACAAACTTTATGGATTAGATATGTAACATCAGGATGCTCACTCGTTACAAGGACAAGGAATATGTCCTTGATAAGGAGCTTAAGGAAATCGATGAGTCTACTGCTACTGCTGAGGAGATCTCTGAATTCAGGACACATGAGAGAGATGCCACTAAAGTGGCATGCATCATGATGGCCACAATGTCAGTCAAGCTCCAAAAGTCCTATGAGGACTATTACCCTTTTGAGATGCACCAGTATTTGATGGAAAGGTACCATCAAAGTGCTCGTCAAGAGCGGTATGAAATAATTTCCTCCATGATCACAACCCGAACGAAGGATGGTGAACCCATCGCGAGCCACATGCAAAAGATGCAAAAGTATGTGGACTATTTGCTGAAACTGAATGTTAACTTTCCTGAGGAGTTGGCAATTGACATCATTTTGCAATCCTTACCTTCTTGTTATGAACAATTTTGAACTACATACCACATTACCAAGGAGGAAGTTACTCTCAGCAAACTTCAGGGGCTTTTGAAGACTGCAGAAAGTGGTCTTAAAGGTAAGTCAGTTGTTACTTCCACTCCTACTTCTACAGCTACCTCTGTTTTAGCTATCGGGAAAGGCAAAGGGAAAAAGAGGAAGACCCCTTTGAAGGGTACCAAGGGAAAGTCTCTTGAAGGCTCCTCATATGGAACCCAAAAGTGGCTCTATCACTCCTTCTACCAACCCCAAAGAGGGTGAATGCTTTCCGGAATAAGGGGAAATGGAAGCGAAACTACCCAAAATACTTGCAAGATGTCAAGGATGGGAAAGTAAAAACATCCCATGCAGGTATATACACTATATTGTCTAATAACTCACCATATTCTAACTCTTGGGTCCTTGATACAGGTTGTGGTATTCACATATGTTCTGATTTGTAGGGCCTAAGAAGAAATGAGGATGTAGAGCACGGGAAGATAAACCTAATCATAGGGAACAGGAAGGCTTTGCCTGTTACCAAGATTGGAGTTTATAATTAGTTGCTAAGTAGTGGGTTAAAGTTAGATTTAAATAAATGTGTTTACTCATCTAAAATGATGAGGACTATTATTTCTTTTCATGCTTTGTACAAAAAAGGGTTTAGCTTTTCTTTTGATAATGAATATGGTAGTATTAATACTTTCTTTAATAATTTTCTTTATTTTAAATCATTACCTTTTGATGGTGTGTATGAAGTTATGTCTGTTGTAGATAACCTAGGAAATAATGTATTGTGTATTGATTCTTCTACTAGATTGGATAAGGCATCATTATGGCATTGTCGTCTTGGTCATGTAAGCAAGAAACGTATAGTCCAACTCCAAAAGGATGGAGTATTGGAGTCATTTGACCTAAAGTCGGATGATGGTTGTGAATCTTGTCTACTTGGAAAAATGACAAAATCACCCTTCAATGGTTCTTGTGCTAGGGGTGAAGGTTTATTGGATCTAGTACACATTGATGTGTGTGGACCCTTCAGAACCGACACAAGGTACGCTAACCGCTTCTATGTTACTTTTATTGATGATTTTAGTAGATATGGATATGTCTACTTAATCAAGCATAAGTCAGAAACCTTTGAAAAGTTCAAATAGTTTAAACAGGAAGTAAAAAATCAATTGGGCAGGAACATTAAGATGTTTCGATCCGATCGAGGTGGTGAGTATCTTAGTATAGAGTTCCTCAACTATCTTAACGAGTGTGGGATTGTCTCACAATTGACACCTCCCAGGACACCATAGCTTAATGGTGTGGCTGAGAGGCGTAATCGGACCTTGTTGGACATGGTTCGCTCCATGATGAGTCGAACATTGCAACCAATCTTTTTTAGGGGGTATGCCTTAGAGACTGTCTCCCATATCCTTCATCTAGTCCCTACAAAGAAGGTTACCAAAACACCTCATGAGATGTGGACTAGGAAAGTTCCCAATTTGGACCACATCAAGATTTGGGGTTGCGAGGCTTTCGTGAGATGCGAGACTCAAGATAAGATCGAACCTCGAAGTGAGAGGTGTATTTTCATCGGCTACCCACAGAAATCCTTTGGTTACCTCTTCTACAGACCAAGTGAGAATGTGGTTTTTATGGCAAGAAGAGGGGTCTTGAGAGAGAGAGAGAGAGAGAGAAAGAGAGAGAGAGAGAGAGAGAGTTCATAAGGCAAGGAAACAGTGGGAGGCAAATTGACCTTGAAGAAATTCAAGAGTAAAGTGATGAAAGAACCTCAAGTCCTAGCAATCAACCTAAGGAGGAAACTCCTATTGATCCGGTTGATGAGTCTGTACCTCTGAGGCGTTCCACAGGGGTTAGGAATGCACCTGAGCATTACTATGGTTTCCATATTACTGCGGAAGGTGATACATTTATCACTGATAGTACACCGGTAGATTTGGATGAACCTAACAGCTTTAAGGAAGCCATGGTAGGCCCGGAGTCTACTAAATGGAAGGAGGCTATGGACAACGAGATACAGTCCATGTATGACAATCAAGTTTGGAACTTGGTTGACAATATACCCGGCTGTAAGACAGTCGGGTGCAAGTGGATCTTCAAGAAGAAGACCGACATGGATGGTAAAGTGCATACTTTTAAGGCACGACTAGTTGCGAAGGCTTTTACTCAGACTCAGGGTATTTATTATGATGAAACCTTCTCACTAGTAGCGAAGATAAAATCTATTAGGGTTATACTAGACATTGCTGCATTTCATGATTATGAAATATGGCAAATGGATGTCAAAACCGCTTTCCTTAATGGAAAGCTACCTGAGGATGTTTACATGAGTCAGCCAGAGGGTTTTGTCAATGCGAAGTACCCAAAAAGAGTATGGAAGCTTGAGAAATCCATTTATGGATTGAAAAAAGCATCTCGCAACTAGAATCTTTGTTTCGATGAAAAGGTCAGAGAGTTTGGTTTCTCGAGAAGTGTATATGTCAGAGCTAGTGGGAGTATAGTTAGCTTTTTGGTATTGTATGTGGATGACATACTACTCATAGGAAATTAAATCCCAACCTTGCAGGAGGTGAAGTCCTGGCTAGGGAAGTGCTTTGCTATGAAGGACCTTGGAGAAGCTGCCTATATCCTAGGGATAAGGATATTAAGAGAATGGAGTAAAAGACTAATTGGACTTAGTCAAAGTACTTACATGGATAAGGTGTTGAATACGTTCAGCATGCAGGACTCCAAGAAAGGAGATTTACCGATCCAGATTAACGCCAAGCTGAGTAAGACTCAGAGTCCAAGTACAGAGGCTGAGATAGCTGAAATGAGTCGAGTACCGTATGCTTCCGTTGTAGGCTCGATCATGTATGTTATGAATTGTACTCATCCTGATGTGGCTTTTGCTTTGAGCATGGTCAGCAGATATCAGGGGAACATTGGCAAGGCTCACTAGACTGCGGTAAAGAACATTCTCAAGTATATTCAGAGGACTAAGGACAGGGTCCTTGCCTTCGGTGGGAGTGATGACTTGAGACTGGTTGGGTATAGTGATGCTAGCTTCCAGACTGATAGGGATAATTTCCGCTATCAGTCAGGCTGGGTATTTACCTTGAACGGAGGAGAAATTACTTGGAAAAGTTCAAAGCAGGAGACGGTAGCTGATTCGACTTGTGAGTCAGCATACATAGCAACGAGTGAAGCATCGAAAGAGGATATATGGTTGACGAACTTCATTGGAGACCTTGGAGTTGTACCAGCTATAAAGGAGCCGATGGAATTTTTTTTTAGTGAAAGTGAAGATGCCTTAGTGAAGGAACCAAGGGATCATAGGAGATCCAGACACATCGACAGAAAATACCATTTTATCAGACATCGAATAGAAGAAGGACTCCTCGTGGAAAATAGGGTATCATCGGATAAGAACCCAGCAGATCCCCTCACGAAGGGACTGACTGGGGTTAAGCATTTACAGCATGTGAGGCGCATCGGGCTGAAGGATGATATTATTTTACAGATTAGATAGGTATTTCTAAAACTTGTAAAATTTAATCGACATTTGATGATGAATAAAATTTGTTGTTTATTTATGAGTAAAGTGTTTCTATCTTTGTCAATTATTTACTATAGTTTCAGCTTTGCATGTTTTGACTTCCAGAATAATTACTTTATTCAAAATATCCACAGTCGGTCATATGTTAGAAGTAGATATGAATCAAGATTTTCATGAAATAGGCTTGTAGATGTCTACGTAGTTATACATAGCAAGAGTTGCTACGACACTCATCAGTGCTCATAAGTTCTTAGTATTGGATTTGACCCACACTCACTTGTATCACTTCATGGAATTTATCTCGAGTGATCGTAAGACGGTAATATCATATAAGTCTCCATACCTAGAGATATGAGTTGGTTAAACATTGATTGTACGAAAACGCATTGTTAACTCGATGTTATAAAACTTGCCTTTGTGTATAATTCAACAAGTAGTAGAAGAGGCATATGAGCCGAAGTTTATCTGTTCCTTCATGGATTAGAAGTGATATTTGTGATGGGTTTTAGACAAAAGATCTTTCCTATGTGCACATAAAACCCTATAGCTTGGATCTAGGTTTCTCTAATTGAACATGAAATATATCCAAGACTTTCATGGCTAGATCTAGTGTAATCCAACAATCAAAACATATGAAAACAGATCTAGAATAATACCTTGAGTTACTTGCTTGAAACCTTCTTCTTCTTGGAGCTTAGAGTCACAAATGTCACTCCTCTAATGGCTTACAAACAACAACTAGCAAGAAGATGATTTGAGAGAGGTAAGGAAGAGGGAAATCGGCTCTAGGGTTACTCCAATAACAAGGGTGACGATTTCCACAACCCCAAGGGTCTATTTATACTGTGAGCTCCTAGGGTTTCACCCTAAAACCCTTATTGGATAACTTAGCCTCAAAGCAATCCAATATCCCTTCTAGATAAGGCCTTGGACGATTTCTAGGTGATCCACATCCCTAAAATCGTCCACCCCATATCCATAAGGATTCTTAGCTCAAAATACAACTATCACACATTTGACAGTTTATACCCCTTTCATCAATTAATCTCTTTAAGTCACCAAATTAATTCCTAATTAATTTATGACTTATATTAATCAAATAATATTATTATTCCTTTAATATATTATTCTTATAATACATTAATAATAATATCTCTTCTCTCTATATAAATCACCTTGTCAAGTTGCTATGGTGAAGGCAACCCAAAAGGACCATGCACAATCGGGTCAAGTACTTACCAAATATAGTTACCGCCTTAGACACTAATCCAACAGTCTCCCATTTGGATAAGTCTAGTAACTATAAACGCAAACACAATCCGATCAGCAATCGTAGCTCTCAAAGACGCTATCAACTCTGATCTTATCAGTAACCTGTCCTTCAAATAAGGGATCGTACAGTCCTCTGTTTTGATATCGTGTAGACGATTTCATGAAACATTGTCACACTTATTGTCCAGCAACTATTTTCTCAATCTTAGATTTATTTAACATAGAACTTAATTGAACACATCAATTTAGTCCTGACCGGGCCTGGCACATAAGTCAAATCAAATCATCGAGCGGCCGTGATATCGCTTTTACCCTCTTAGAATAAAAGTAACAGATAAACTTCGACTTATATGCATTTACTTATCGACCAATCAACAATACACAACAATGCGTTTTATAACATCAATTTACTGATGCGGTTTCGCATTATCAATGTACAACCAATTAGTAAATAATAAACCATATATCTAGGTTTTAAGACCATATGATATTATCGTCTTGCGATCACCCCCAAAGTGATTCCAGCAAGCGCGGGTTTATTCCAATGCTCAAAACTTGTTCATAAGCACTCATGAACGTTGCAGCAAACCTTTGCTATCTCTAATACCATTTAGACAATCTACACACCAATTCATGACAATCTTCACTCATACCTACTTCCAACATATGAACGATTGTGGACAGTTTGAATAATTCGATTATTCTTAATAAACTCAATTATTCTGGAAGTCAAAACATGCAAAGTGAAACAATAGCTAAACAATTAACATAAGATAGTAACTTTACTTATAAACAATACTCTTTTATTTAATCATCAAATGTCAATTACATTTACCTATTACATGTTTCTAAAACTATCTAATCTAAACTAATATCATCCTTCAGCCCAATACTCCTAGCATGCTGCAAGTGCTTAACCCTGCTCAGTCCCTTCGTAAGCGGATCTGTTGGGTTATCTTCTGATGATATCCTCTTAACCACGAGGTGTCCTTCTTCTACTCGATGTCTAATAAAGTGATATTTTCTGTAGATATGCCGAGATCTACCATGATCCCTCGGTTCCTTGGTCAAGGCAACCGCTCCTTCATTATCACAGAAAATTTCCATGGGCTCCTTTATAGCAGGCACAACTCCAAGATCGCCAATGAAGTTCTTCAACCATATTTCCTCTTTGGACGCTTCGCTCGCTGCAATGTACTCTGATTCGCACGTTGAATCAGCTATAGTTTCCTGTTTGGAACTTTTCCAAGTTACCGCTCCTCCATTAAGGGTAAATACCCATCCCGACGGTGAACGGTAGTTGTCCCTGTCGGTCTGGAAACTGGCGTCACTATACCCTCGCACCTTTAAGTCATCACTCCCTCCGAGGACTAGAAACCATTCCTTGGTCCTCTGAAGGTACTTAAGGATGTTACTGACCACAATCCAATGCGCTCTTCCAGGATTCCCTTGATATCTACTGACCATGCTCAAAGCAAAGGCCACATCAGGACGAGTACAAGTCATAGCATACATGATTGAGCCAACTACGGAAGCGTAAGGTACTCGGCTCATCTCAGCTATCTCGGCTTCGGTACTCAGACTTTGAGTGTTACTCAACTTTGTATTACTTTGTATCGGTAGTTCTCCTTTCTTCGAGTTCTCCATACTAAAATGTTTTTGTACCTTATGTAAGTAAGTATTCTGACTAAGTCTTATTAGTCTCTTACTTCTTTCTCTCACTATCCTTATTCCCAAAATATAGGAAGCCTCTCCGAGGTCCTTCATAGCGAAGCACTTCCCGAGCCAGGACTTTACCTCCTGCAGAGTCAGGAAGTCGTTTCCTAATAGACTTTATCTTAGCAACTGGTGAGATGGTCTCATCATAGTCAACTCCGGGAGTTTGATTAAAGCCCTTCGCCACCAATCGTGCCTTATACGTGTGCACATTTCCATCCACGTCGGACTTCTTCTTGAAGATCCATTTGCACCCAACCGTCTTATGTCCGGGCACATTGTCAACCAAATTCCAAACTTGGTTGTCATACATGGACCGAATCTTGTTGTCTATCGCCTCTTTCCATTTTGCAGACTCTGGGCCTGCCATGGCTTCCTTATAGCAATTAGGTTCATCTAGATTTATTAGTGTACTATCACTAATATACGTGTCCCCTTCGGTAGTAATATGAAAACCATACAACTGGGGTTGAACTCTAACTCTTTCGTAACGTCTCAGAGGTAAGGACTCGTCAATTGGTTCAACCGTAGTTTCCTCCTCGAGTTGAGCACCAGCAGTAGAGGTTCCTTCATCACTCGACTCCTGAATCTCTTCAAGATCAATCTGCCTCCCACTGTCTCCTTGGTTTATGATTTCTTGTTCTCGGAAAACCCCTCTTCTTGCTATGAAGACAACATTGTCACACGGTCTATAGAAGAGATATCCAAAGGATTTCTACGGGTAGCCGATGAAAATACATCGCTCACTACGAGGTTCGAGCTTGTCATGAGTTTCTCGTCTTATGAAAACTTCACAACCCCAAACCTGGATATGTGCCAACGAGGGAGCTTTCCTTGTCCACATCTCGTGAGGTGTTTTGGCCACCTTCTTTGTAGGGAATCGATTAAGGATATGGGCGGCAGTCTCTTAGGCATACCCCCAAAATGAAATAGGTAGTGAAGCACGACTCATCATAGAACAAACCATGTCTAACAAGGTTTGATTGCTCCTTTCTACCACATCATTTAACTGCGGTGTCCTAGCTGGCGTCAATTGCGAAACTATTCCGCATTCCTTGAGATAGTCGTGGAATTCAAGACTTAGGTACTCTCCTCCTGGATCGGATCGAAGCATCTTGATCTTCCTGTCCAATTGATTCTCCACTTCATTCTTGAACTCTTTGAACTTTTCAAACATTTCAGACTTGTGCTTGATTAAGTAAATATACCCATATCTACTATAATCATTGGTGAAAGTCACGTAGAAGCGGTTTCCATCCTTTGTGGGTGATCTAAAGGGCCCACATACATCGGTATGTATGAGATCCAATAAACCCACCCATCTCACAAGTGCCAGTGAAGGGTGACTTGGTCATCTTTCTAAGTAAACAAGATTCGTACGTGTCATCTTTCCTAAGGTCGAATGACTCCAACACACCATCCTCTTGGAGTTGGGCTATGCGTTTCTTGTTGACATGTCCAAGACGACAATGCCACAAAGATGCTTTATCCACACTATTGGAAGAATCCATACACAACACATCATTTCCTAGGTTATCTACAACCATAACATTTTCATAAATTCCATTACAAGGCATTGCTTCAAAGTATAAAACACCATTTAGATAAGCATAAATAGAACCATTCATATTATTAAATGAATATCTAAATCCTTGTCTAAACAAACCATGAAATGAAATGATGTTTCTTGCCATATCTAGCGAGTAGCAACAATTATTTAAATCTAAACCTAATCCATTACTAAGCACTAAAGAATACACTCCAATCTTGGTCACAGGCGACGATCTTCTGTTTCCCATGATTAGATTTATTCTTCCTTGCTCCATATTTCTATCTCTTCTTAGTCCCTGCAAATCAGAACAAATTTGGTAACCACATCCTGTATCAAGAACCCAAGAAATAGTATGAGATTAATCATTAGATTTAATTGTGTATATACCTACAAAAGATGGCTTGATCTTTCCATCCTTGATGGCTTGCAGATATTCCGGGCAGCTTCTCTTCCAATGCCCTATTTTGTGGCAATGATGGTACTCTGCCTCCTTCGGTTTAGGGTTGGGCTCAGCAGGATCAACCTTGGTCCCACTAGAAGAATAAAAATCTTGGTACTTTCCCTTGCGGTGGCCCTTTGACGGAGCCTTCCTCTTCTTGCCCCTTCCCTTCCCTATAGCCAAAACAGGAGCAGCGGTTGGTGCGGGAGTTGGCGCAACATACTTGTCCTTTAGGTTGCTCTTAGCAGTCCTTGGAGTTTTCTTAGGGTGACCGCTTCCTTGTTCATGTGGTAGGTCATCCTAAATTGGTTGTAGAAGGAAGGCAAGGAGTGAAGAAGAATGTCGATGGCCAAATCCTCCCCAAAGTTAACATTTAACTTACGAAGACGATCAACATATTTTTGCATCTTTTGTAAGTGCACGGTTAACGATTCTCCACTTCCCATCTTGGCGGTGATCATGTTGGTGATGATCTCATAGCGCTCTTGCCTCGCGCTTTGGTGGTACCTCTCCATCAAGTCTTGATGCATTTCATAGGGATACATGTCCTCATAGGACTTTTGGAATTCTTGGTTCATAGTGGCTATCATGATGCAATGGACTTTCGTTGCATCACGTTCGTGTGTCTCAAAGACAGCCATCTCTTCGGGAGTAGCGATTTCCGGGTTGACCTTCTCAAGCTTTTCGTCGAGGACATACTCTTTTCCCTCGTAGCGTGCAATGGTGCGAATGTATCTTGTCCATTCGCTAAAGTTCGTACCATCGAAGGTCACTTTTTGGCAAAGACTTATTAACGTGAATGAGTTAGCAGCAGCGTTGTTTGCGTTCGCCATCTACAATTAGAAAGGACAAAGTTTGATTAGAATTGGATCCCTAATTAAACACCCAAAATGAAAAATTATGGCTAGGACCCAACAACATTATTTACATATTAGAAAAGGGATGCCGTAATCCAACATGCAAATAATTTGGAGGTAAGTGAATGACGATTCACTAATTCTTCACCTTGAAAACATAACCTTAAGTTTGTTTTTTATTGAGAATTCCTGTATTTTCTTTGAGATTCATTGAACCTTTCAATGGCATGTTTAAATCCCGATATGCCCCTCTAGTTTCTGACTGGGATACCGAGGATCACAAAGTGGGTGTGAATAACCATGCAAATCTACACGGTGCCTTCATTGTTACAATCACCCATTCGATGTGCCGGTAAACCACACACGCTCCATCGAACTATGATATACAATGAATCACACTTTGTCACATTTGCTTAGAACCAATTAGTGTGCCGGTAAACCACACACGCTCCACTAACTTCTTAGCAAGGGTGCAAAGTGCAATTTCATGGGATTGCATCCATTCACTTTTCTTAAAGTAGCTAAGATTGGGAATTTTATAAAATAGTTTAGTTACTTTATAGATTCATTATACTTATTAATGAGGAGAGAGAGTTGCCCTATCCTACCCGTTCGGCTAACGACCCTCCACCAGTCAAGCAAGCGGTGGGTGTGAGTGTACACCCATTAAGCGCTATTTTATAGGCAGCAACCTTATACCCACCTTATAAACTGGCTTCGTGAATGAGGCCTAATAACGGTAAGACTAGCATTTTAATTTTACTTATATATTTATTAATCCGTTAATAATATAATAGTAAAGGGTTGAATTTTAAACTTGTAAATTTCTAGGGGTTGAAATTTAAATTCTTCTAAATTAAACTATTAATCACCAAATTCAAATTTCAAAACTTTCGGGATAAATATTGAACTTTTCAAAACAATAGGGATCAAATAACAAATAATTCAAATTAAACAATTAATTTCATAATTATTTATATTTGACCTAATCCAATTTTAGTCATTAGATAATTACCAAATAATCTTAAATAGTCCATATTTATCATATAAATAATTAATATTCACAAGATTTGAAATTATCTATTCTTATGTCAAGGATAATCATTAAATTAGGTTAAAATTCGGATTTATACTTAATAAAACGATTTAGGTATCAATCCAAGACAAAACAGCAATAAAATCCCGAATTATCCTCTATCTGACGCTGGAACTCGCCGAGTCAAGCTTTGGACTCTCCGAGTAGGGCCAACTCGCAGAGTCCAGACACTGACTCGCCGAGTTGGGTCGGACAGAGGTGAAGAAAAACGATTTTCAGCAAGCAAAACAGTTAAGCATCACATTCAATTGAAACCAATCATGGCTCTGATACCACTAATGGGTTTTAGACATAAGATCTTTCCTATGCGCACATACAATCCTATAGCTTGGATCTAGGTTTCTCTAATTGAACATGAAATATATCCAAGACTTTCATGGCTAGATCTAGTGTAATCCAACAATCAAAACATATGAAAACAGATCTAGAATAATACACTGAGTTACTTGATTGAAACCTTCTTCTTCTTGGAGCTTAGAGTCACAATTGTCACTCCTCTAATGGCTTACAAACACCAACTAGCAAGAAGATGATTTGAGAGAGGTAAGGAAGAGGGAAATCGGCTCTAGGGTTACTCCAATAACAAGGGTGCCGATTTCCACAACCCCAAGGGTCTGTTTATACTGTGAGCTCCTAGGGTTTCACCCTAAAACCCTAATTGGATAACTTAGCCTCAAAGCAATCCAATATCCCTTCTAGATAAGGCCTTGGATGATTTCTAGGTGATCCACATCCCTAAAATCGTCGACCCCATATCCATAAGGATTCTTAGCTCAAAATACAACTATCACACATTTGACAGTTTATACCCCTTTCATCAATTAATCTCTTTAAGTCACCAAATTAATTCCTAATTAATTTATGGCTTATATTAATCAAATAATATTATTATTCCTTTAATATATTATTCTCATAATTCATTAATAATAATATCTCTTCTCTCTATATAAATCACTGTAAAGCCCGTGTTTCTAGGCTAGCCATTATCATTGACATAATGGTGTAGGTTAACCTTTGTAACTCATTTAGAAGAAATGACAAGGAATTATGTGAATTTTAAGTGAATTATGTGTTTTATGCTTAATTATTAGGATTTAATTAATTAAGAATAAAAATTAGCGTCAAAATTAAAGTGTGAGATAAGCCCGATATCTTTACCTAAAGTTGTAGTGGTCGAAACAAGGATTTCAAGGATATAAAGAATACCAAAATCCGAATTATAATGAAGAAATTATGACCTGTGGAAGTTTCGCGACAAAACCGTGTAACGCCCGTAGATCAGGGCTAGAAAATTTAGAGACGATAAGCATCAAAAATGACTTTTTTATAGAAGATTATTTAGGATGAATAATCTTAACTAAGTTGTAGTATATGTTACAAGGATTTTGTACATATAAAGAACGCCGAAATCCGAGTTATAACGAAGAAGTTATGACATGTCGAAGTTTCACGACAGAACCGGCACGACACAGCGCGACGTAAAAAGGTGAATTTACGTTAGAGCAATATTTAGCCTTAACGATCTAAACGAAAGTCGTAGAGTTTGTTAAACCGTGAGTGTGCATAAAAAGAACGCCCAAATCTGACTTAGTATGAGGAAGTTATGAATTTTCGAAGTTTCGACTTAGCGGTATGCAGCCCAAATACTTGATTTGAGACCGAGCGGTTTTTTGCCGAAACAATATAAACGAGAATCGAAGATCTCGTTAATTGTAGTAAAACGATAAAAATACAGGCGAAAACGGACGTCGGATGAAGAAGTTATGAATTTATAACTGAGTTTTCTTTTCCTGGCCTACTAAAAATAAATTATAAAAATAAAATCAAAATTAGCAGACGGAGTCTAAACGAAAGTTGTAGATCGTAGTCTCACCTACGCGGGGATATAAAGAACGTCGAAAACGGAGCTCGTATGAGGAAGATATGAATTTTTGAAGTTTATTAAATAATTAAAGCATTTAATTTAAATATAAATTTGATATTATCTGGAAGGGGGGGACTCACCGGCCTTATCTACATTACGCCCAGCGTAATTCGTTGTTCCATCCCCCTATAAAAGGAAGTCGAGGGCAGCCGAGTTCTATTGCTCCATTCTTCCTTCCTCTCGCGTTTTTACCTCGTTTTGCGTGCAACTTATACCCCGAAGCCCCGAAGCAAGTCCCGAAGCCCCGAAGATCCCGAGAAGTACGATTCCCGAGCCGAAGCTCTGCCTGCGAGAAGCCAATTTTTGTGAAGATCTTCCAGATCTACCGAAGAATACTACTTCTACAAGTCGTAGTGCTGTCCGATCATCTTCTAATCAAGTGAGTGTGTGGTCACTTTCTTCTAACACATAAATATTAAGTATTTGCTATGAAATACGTGCTACGTGTATAATATTTTGTTGTTTATTTGAGATGATGGTGGAATGGATGAATTATATAAGTTTTAATGAGTTAAACTATATACGTATTTTGTATCTAAAAATATGTTGGGTAAAACATGAGTAGATGAAGTTGTTAGTAGGTGATAAAAGGTGGGTTGGACCAGGAGATAAAAGGATAAAGAGATAAACTTGTTTTAGATCTGGATGTATGGATCAGGTCGGGAGGTTAGTTTTAGATCCGGATGTATGGATCAGGTCGGGAGGTTAGTTTTAGATCCGAGAGTATGGATCAAATCAAGAGATTAGTTTTAGATCTGGGAATATGGATTAGGTAAGGAGGTAAATTTTAGATCCGGGAGTACAAATGATGTATTTTTGAATTATGTGTTCATACGATAAGGTATCATGCGTATAGTCCCTTTTAGGAACGTGATTTTTATACGTGTATTGATTAAGGTATGAAATATACATATGTATGTAAAGTATTTGTTATTATCCGAAATACGGGTTAGATATATTTGATGATATACAACGTGCGAATCAGTTATGGTTCAATATGTGTTAAGATGTGAATATATGATATTATTATCTAAAACTTTGTGTTAAGTATACACTAGTTAGCATTGCCTAAACGGAGTTAATATCAAAAATTGATTATAAGCATTGTAGGCTTGCCTAGTGATGGGTTAAGGCTTAAATAGGGATGTTTAGTTCAATTAAGATTAGAATTTGGGTAGTCTCTTATTAAGAGTACGTGTGGGGTAAGATTGATGATCGGTGGAGTACGTCCTACGTACAGAAGTACATTTTATGTACGAAGTATTTTTCAAAGCTCTGTGTCTTGGGTGCTGCTTGTGCTAGGGTACTATTATATTCTCGGGTACGATTCTTTCGCATACCAGAGTACTATAAGGTGCCAGAAGTACTATCAAGTACAAAGTCTTTTTGACAATTTTGTGTGTCGGCTACGGGAGCGTACGGGAGTACTCTAGTAGTATTTTCTCATACTTTTATTTTGAGAGAGCTTTGGAGTCAGCGTTTCTTTTATGAAGTGATCGACCGAGCTTCATATGTCAGCGTTTTCTTTCACGAAGTAATTAAGGGAACTTCGTAGACTGCCTAGTAAAGTGTGTCGGTAATAGACCACTGCTAGGTATGTCTGGTTTTATATTGTTGGATAGGGTGCGTCTGGGGGTGAAATACCTCATGTATTCAGGCCACTGCTAGGCAAAGTTCGATGCTGGGATAGGTAGAGTCTGGGGGTATAATACCTCATGATAGTTGGACCACACCTAGGCATTGTTATCTAGATAACTACCCCTGACTTAACTATCTTGTGGTTCTTTCTTTTACGAACGAAGGTTCGTGGTGAAACTTATTCCATTCCCCTCATTTGATGTCTTTATTGATCCTCGTTTTCTGCCAGGGAATTTCCGAAGCAGCTTCGTCAGTTTGTTGTTCATATCGATTCCTTAGCCTAGATCTCGTAAAATCATAGTATAGGGTCAGTATGTGGGGATCGACGGGATGGGATATATTGTTTTAGAAATATAATTTATATGTGTTTATAATATTAGTGATTTTGTAGGATCGAGATATAGCTTATTATCACGTTGTTTGAACTAAGAGCTTTCATACTCTCTGTTCCTTAGGTGATTGGGTTCACCAGGGATATTCGACCTAAGTGTTCGTTAGATATTTGAACTTAGTGTTCACCAGGAATATTTGAACTAAGTGTTCATTAAGTGTTTGTGAACTAGGTGTTCATTGGGTAATATTGGAACTAAGTGTTCATTAGGTGTTCTTGAACTAGGTGTTCATTAATTATTGTGAATTGCATGTTCACAAGAGGTAATCTAAGAACCTTGGCAGCACTAGACATTGTGCCAGTTCCTTAGGGAAATCCTTAGGAATGAATGGGAGAAGGGTAATTGGTTCTTAGGATAAATCTTTAAGAAATAAATGGAGATAATGGGGGTGGGTAATTTGATTGATTGTTTGATAATTAAATATAATAATTATATTATTATGGGTTGAAAACCCTATATGCTCACCAGGCTCCCAAGCCTGACCCACTCAGTTTTCTTTGTATCACATGTATCGATACGAAGACATATTTCACAGAGAGATTTAAAGGAGATATAAATCATTAGTGTAATTGAATGTAAGTTTTGTTTATGCTTATATGTCTTTATCGGAACATGACATCCCGAGGTTTTATTATTAAATGAAAATACATTCTCGTTGAGAAACGTTTTGATAAGTTATTATCATATCTTGTTTTGGGTACAAATTCCTCAACCGTTTTCTTTAAAAGATTACTCTGATTGTATAAAACAAAGCATACACAAATCGGTCTTTTCTGGCCGTGAAAATAGGAATGTCACAAACCGGCACGGTGTCGAATGTCGTAAAAAGTGAGTTTTTGATAAACTACTTTTTAGCCTTAGTGATCTAAACGAAAGTTGTAGTATTCGTTAATCCGAGAAGTTCGATAAAAAGAACGCCCAAATCTGACTTCGTATGAGGAAGTTATGATTTTTCGAAGTTTCAGCTTAGCAGTAGACAGCTAAAAACTAGAATTTTAGATCGAGCGATTTTTAGCTGACACAACCTAAACGAGAATCGATGGTCTCGTCATTAGGAGCACAACGGTAAAAAGTCTGACGAAAATGGACGTTGGATGAAGAAGTTATGAATTTTTAACAGATTTCCTGTCCCGGTCTGTTAAAAATAATAATATAAAATTTAAGTTCAAAATTAGCCGACGAAATCTAAACGGAAGTTGTAGAGCTTAATTTTAGCTACGCGTGCATATAAAGAACGTCAAAAACGGAGCTCGTATGCGAAAGTTGTGGATTTTAGAAGTTTTGGCGCGAAAAACGAGAAAATTCGCATAGTCACATTTTGCCACGTCACCTTCGCTGAAAGAGTGCCACGTGTCCTGCTGATTCACTGAGCTGCTGAGTCACCAAGCTACTGAGTCATGCGAAGCCACGTTTCGGATTCTGATTTGACCGAAGGGAGGTCCAATCCGAGGTTCGTATATGGACCGAACCTCGCACCCCTAGCTCCGAGCCTTGCACAAGGGATACGACTCTGCGGTCCAATCAGCGAGTGCCACCGAGACCCTCGCACGTGCTGACCACCTGCGCATCGAACACATGCTTCGGACCAATTACAAGAAGCCAGCAGCCCCTTCGCACATGCCACCCTCGTGCGAGCCACCCCCTGCGAAGCCTTTCAGCCGTCGGATCAGAAGCCTCTCAGCCCTTGGATCAGGACTTCGGACCCTATAAATAGAAGGGTACCTGCGAAGGCTCTCGGTTACTTTTAGATTTTTGTACTATTTATCCCCTTTCTTCATATTTTCTTCATCTTAGAATTTCCCAAAGCCCCGGTATCGATTATAAGCCCCGAAATACGCCACGAAGTGCCCGAGAAGCCCGAAAAATTTATCTTTTCGGTTTCGAAGCCCGACTTTTACAAAGCCCGTTTTCTCAATAAAACTCCCGGTTTTATTTGAAACGATCGTTTTAGGAAATGAATTGCTACCCGATTATCACCAAATCATGTGAGTGTATAGTCACTTTCATTTTACACATAGATATGAAGAATTTACCTTATAATACATGCTATGTGTAAATATATATTAATTGTTTATATGAGGTGACTGTTGAGTTGACATTTTATACAAAGTTTAAACTGTATAAGTATTTTTATCTACAAATATGTTGGGTAGAACATGGGTAGATAGTGATGTGTGATAAAATAAAATTGAGGAGAGGCCTCGATGAGTTTTGAGATCCAGTCATCTAGCGGAGTTTGGATGACGACCACGGACTTTCTAGACAGTCTAGTGGGAAACATTAGCAGGTCGGCAACCTGTAGGTGTTAATGAACTGAGAGTGTTCATTCGTTGTACTCCATCCCCCTCATGGTTGCCTTTAGGACATGTATGGCTGGGGAAACCCCTTAGCAGTAGTGTCCATCCCGATGATATTCTTTAAGCTAGGTCCCTTGTGATAAGTGTTTAGGGACATAAAGTAAGGATAACGGGAACGGGTAATCAGGTTTATTGTTGATTGATGAACATAATAAGTTTATTATTATTTTGGGTTGAAAACCCTATATGCTCACCAGGCTCCCAAGCCTGGCCCACTCAGCTTTTTCATGTTACAGGTAGTGGACCCCGAGCATAGTTAGAGGACAATGAGGGATTTTTGGATTATAGGCCAGTAGTTGTAAATAACTGTTGAAAGGCTTATAATGTCTTGTTTATGCTTTTAATCTGTATCGGAACATGACATCCCAAGGTTTTTATATGAAATGAAACTATACATTTCTTAAAGAAAGTTTTGATAAACTTTTATCATATGTTGTTTGGGGACCAATTCCGCAACATCTTTTAAAAATATTTCTTTGATTTTATTTTAAAAAGCATAAATTAAATCGGTCTTTTCTGGCCGAGAAATTAGGGGATCTCACAGTTGGTATCAGAGCATTAGTTTAAGCGAACTAAGAAATTGTAGAATTTCTAGACTTGAACTTAGAATGCTAAGTGATGATTGTGAGATGAGTGTCTACCATATTTTAGTCACGAGCACTAGTTTATTTTAGGGAAGATGCCTAAAATGCCCTGGTGTGCTAAATGCTATCTGTTTGCCATGTGTGCCATTATTTGTTCGGATCTATTGTCTGTTGCCGACCGGATCTGGAAACCTTATGTGTGTAGGATTCTAAGCGTATGATTACGAGATTAGAACTAACATGTAAACGTTTTGGAGTGATAAGGGAATTGACATGTCTAACAAGGATAAAGACCTAAATTCGCCTTATTCGTTATATAGATTGTAATGGAAAAAACTCGTAGTGGAGCTGCAAATGCAAACGGAAACAGGGATCAACAGCCTCAACCTCAAGTAGTTGAGCAAGTACCTGTTGTAGGAGCTGCACCTGAGCTAATGACGATGGCTGGGGTACAAGCAATGATGCAGATGATGTTAGATCGCCAGATGGAGGAGACAAGGCGATCACTACAACAACATAGGGAAGAGACTACGATGCCTGTTGAACAACCCGTATTGAATGAAGGGCAATCAGTAGGAGGGAACTACAGTGGGACTCTTGGTCAAGCCAACCCACCGATAGTTAGACAAAACAACCAGGATGGAGGAGCTGATGAACGCGGATACAAATACAAAGATTTCATGGCATCTAAACCGACGTGTCTATTTGGAAGTCCGACGCCGGTGGAAGTCATGAATTGGATCTCCGAAATGGAGACGATGTTTGAAAGTTGCGAGTGCAGCAACAAACAAAAGACCGCACTTGCAATCCCTCTGTTAAAGTCTGGTGTGTTGAGCTAGTGGAAGTTACTAGCTGATTCGATGCCCAAGCGTGAAGCTAGTAAAATCTCTTGGGAAGATTTCGTGATACATCTAAAATTGCAGTACTACTCTGAGCAGGATCTTCTGGAAATCAATAATGAGTTCCAGAATTTAAAGAAAGGAAAGATGAGCGTTATTGAATACGCTGCTAGTTTTATGGAAAATATGAAGCTAGTTCCTCATCTAGTTCCAACTAAACTCTCTAAGGTCAATAAGTTTGCCCTCGGATTACCAGTGGACTTTGGTCCAATGGTTAAGCAAGCAACAACTTTGAAAGCCGCCATCTGGGCTGCTAAGAATGTTGAGGTTCAGATCAAAGAGAAGGGTTTGTAGAGGGCAGAAGTTGGTGAAAAGAGAAAATTTGAAGGAACTTCAGGTTCCAACAAGAAAAGCAAATTTTCTAAGTCTAAGAAGTTTGGAGGAGGAGGTGGTGAAGCGAAATGGTGTGAGAAGTGCAAGAAAAAGCACTCTGGGAGATGTAGTGAGGAGGTGACTTGCTTTAAATGCAGAAAGACTGGGCATTATGCCAACGTGTGTCCGTCCGACAAGAGGGTATGTTTCGAGTGCCATGAAGTAGGGCATATTCTTAAAGACTATCCAAAGAGGAAGGATGCCGCAAAGCCCAATATACCACCAAAGCCAAAGGCGAGAGCCTTTCAGATGACACTTGAAGCTGCAAAAGAAGAAGTCGATGTCGCTTCAGGTACCTTTCTCGTAAACGAATTGCCTACCCAAATTTTGTTTGATTCTGGAGCCAATTACTCCTTTATACCGCATGAATTTGGTAGAAAGCTAGCTTTGCCTGTAGATAGGCTAGTTAATGCCTTATTAGTCGAGATTGCTAGTGGCAAGTTTGTACCTGTTATCCATCGTATGAAAAACATCGTCATTAACTTGGATGGGAATAAGTTCCACAAGGAATTACTGCCTATCAAGTTAAATGGATTCGACATAGTTTTAGGAATGGATTGGCTTAGCGCCAACGATGCAGAAATATTATGTAGAAAGAAGATAGTAAAAGTAAACCCGCCACGGAAAGAGTCATTTATGGTGTACGGAGACAAACGCAGAGTAAATTCTGAAATCATTTTCCTAATGAAAGCCAGAAAGTGTTTGGCCAAGGGATGTACATCATATCTAGCGTTCGTGATCGATGCTAAGATGGAAAAGACGGAGGTGCAGAATATTCCGGTGGTGTGTGATTATCCGGAAGTCTTTCCCGAAGATCTTCCCGGATTGCCCCCTGATCGACAAGTAGAATTTCGTATCGACTTGTTACCAGGAACGACGCCGATAGAAAAAGCACCATATCCATTAGCACCAACAGAGATGAAAGAACTTATGACACAACTTCAGGAGTTATTGGACAAAGGTTTCATTCGACCTAGTTCATCGCCTTGGGGAGCCCCTGTGTTATTTGTAAAGAAGAAAGACGGAAGCATGAGAATGTGCATCGATTACAGAGAACTGAACAAAGTGACGATAAAGAACAAGTACCTGTTGCCAAGGATCGATGACTTGTTCGACCAGTTACAGGGTTCGAGCTATTTCTCGAAGATCGATCTTAGTTCGGGATACCATCAACTAAAGGTGAGAGAGCAGGATATCGAAAAGACTGCGTTTAGAACAAGATATGGACACTATGAATTTTTGGTTATGTCGTTCGGACTAACCAATGCCCCAGCAGCTTTCATGGATTTGATGAATAGGGTTTGTAAACAATTCTTAGATAAATTCATGATAGTATTCATAGATGATATCTTGATTTATTCGAAAAGCAAGCAAGAGCATGAAAAGCATCTGCGTGAAGTGCTAAAAGTCCTGTAAAAGGAGAAGTTGTATGCAAAGTTCACCAAATATGAATTTTGGATTCCAGAAGTCCAATTTTTAGGTCATGTGGTTAACCAAGAAGGAATAATGGTTGACCCAGCAAAGATTGAAGCTGTAACGAAGTGGGAACAACCAAAAAGTCCTACGGAGATTCGAAGCTTTTTAGGATTAGCTGGATATTATCGAAGGTTTATCCAATGCTTTTCTTTGATTGCTACTCCATTAACAGCTTTGACCCACAAAGGAGCTACTTATGCTTGGAATGAGAAGCATAAGGAAGCCTTTGAGAAGTTGAAGAAGAGATTTTGTGAAGCATCGATTCTTTCGTTGCCTGAAGGAGTTGATGACTTCGCAGTTTATAGCGATGCATCTGGAGTTGGGTTAGGTTGTGTTCTGACCCAAAGGGATAAAGTGATAGCATATGCATCGAGGCAATTGAAGGAACATGAAAAGAACTACCCCACTCATGATCTGGAGTTGGCAACGGTAATATTTGCCTTAAAGATATGGAGGCCTTATCTTTATGGTACTAAATGCAAACTTTTCACTGATCATAAGAGTCTCCAATATCTCTTTAATCAGAAGGAATTGAATATGATGCAACGACGTTGGCTAGAGTTACTCAAGGACTACGGCTGTGAGATACTTTACCACCCTGGTAAAGCAAATGTTGTTGTTGATGCTCTCAGTCGGAAGGTAAACCTTGAAAAGAAAAGGCCAAGAGTGTTGAGAATTGAAGTTTTCTCGACAATTGTGGAAAGTATAAAGAAAGCTCAAGAGGAAGCTTTGGAGAAAAATGACCGAAAGGAAGAACGTTTGGGCAAAACGTTAGTGTTCGGTACAAACAACCAAGGGTTGAAGGTATTCCAAGATAGGATTTGGGTACCTAAGACGGGCGGAGTAAGAGATTTTCTGATGGAAGAAGCTCACAAGACCATGTACTCGATTCATCCCGGCAGTACAAAAATGTATAGGGATTTAAAACCCTATTATTGGTGGCCGACGATGAAGCTCGATGTTGCTAAGTATGTGGCTGAGTGTGTAACTTGTGCTAGGGTTAAGGCACAACATCAGAAACCGTATGGGAGTTTAGAACCTTTACCCGTACCCATGGGTAAATAGGAAGACATCACCATGGATTTTGTGACTAAACTGCCCAAAACAAGGAACGGTCACGACATGATTTGGGTGGTCGTTGATCGCTTCACTAAGAGTGCACATTTCATAGCAGCCAAAGAGAAATGGTCTATGGATAAACTTGCGAATTCTTACGTCAAGGAAATTGTGAGGCTTCACGGTGTTCCGCTAACGATTGTATCCGATCGTGACAGCCGATTTACCTCAAAGTTTTGGAGGAGTCTACAAGAGGAATTGGGTACAAAGTTGTGTTTAAGTACAGCTTACCATCCGCAAACCGATGGTCAGAGCGAACGAACGATTCAAACATTGGAGGATATGCTGAGAGCATGTACCCTAGAATTCCAAGGTAACTGGGATGAAGACTTACCTTTAGAAGAATTCTCCTATAATAATAGTTTCCACTCAAGCATTAGGATGGCACCTTATCACGCCTTGTATGGGGAAAAGTGTCGAACGCCATCATGTTGTGTGGAAGCTAGAGAAAAGCAGTTTATGGGACCTGAAATAGTCCATGAGACTGCTGAAAAGTTGAAAGTGATAAGGGAAAGGATGTTAGCTGCTCAAGATCGACAAAAGAGTTATGCTGACAAGAAAAGACAACCGATAACCTTTGAAGTTGGAGATTCGGTTTTACTTAAAGTCTCGCCGTGGAAGGGACTTATAAGATTTGGGAAACAGGGAAAGTTGAGTCCAAGGTTTATTGGACCGTTCAAAGTTCTTCAGAAGATCGGGAATCAAGCTTACAAGCTAGAGTTACCGGAAGAACTGTAGGGTATTCATAACACCTTTCATTTGTGTTATTTGAGAAAGTTCACGGGAGATGTGCCCAACATAATTCTGATTTCTGAGTTAAGGTTGGATGAAAACAAGAGGTTGATCGAAGAACCTGAGGCAATCGTTGACCGTAAGACTATGAAGTTACAACGCAAGATGGTCGATTTAGTGCATGTGCGTTGGAAACATACGAATGGACCAAATCTCACTTGGGAAATGGAGAGTGACATGATGAGTCGCTACCCGCAGTTGTTTGGTGATATGTGATTCCGGGGACGGAATCAACCTAGGGGGGAGAGAATTGTAACACTCGTGTTTCTAGCCTAGACATTTATATTGAGGTGATAGTCTAGGTTAACCTTTGTAACTCATTTTGAAGAAATGAAAAGGAATTATGTGAATATTATGTGAATTAAGTGTTTTATGCTTAATTATTAGGGCTTAATTAATTAAGAATAAAAAGAAGCGTCAAAATTAAAGTATGAGATAAGCCCGATATCTCTACATAAAGTTGTAGTGGTTGAAACAAGGATTTCAGGGATATAAAGAATACCAAAATCCGAGTTATAACGAAGAAGTTATGACCTGTCGAAGTTTCGCGACAAAACCGGCACGGTGCTGAATGTCGTAAAAAATGAGTTTTTCATAAACTACTTTTTAGCCTTAGTGATCTAAAAGAAAGTCGTAGTATTCGTTAAACCGAGAAGTTCGATAAAAAAACGCCCAAATCTGACTTCGTATGAGGAAGTTATGATTTTTCGAAGTTTCAGCTTAGCAGTAGACAGCTAAAAACTCGAATTTTAGATTGAGCGATTTTTAGCCGACACAACCTAAACGAGAATTGTAGGTCTCGTCATTAGGAGCACAACGGTAAAAAGTCTGACGAAAACGGACGTCGGATGAAGAAGTTATGAATTTTTAACAGATTTCCTATCCCGGTATGTTAAAAATAATAATATAAAATTTAAAGTCAAAAGTAGCCGACGAAGTCTAAACGGAAGTTGTGGAGCTTAATTTTAGCTACGCGTGCATATAAATAACATCAAAAACGGAGCTCGTATGCGAAAGTTATGGATTTTAGAAGTTTTGGCGCGAAAATTGTGAAAATTCACATAGCCACATTTTGCCACGTGTCCTGCTGAGTCACCAAGCTGCTGAGTCACCGAAGCTGCTGAGTCATGTGAAACCACGTGTCGGATTCTGATTTGACCGAAGGGAGGTCCAATCTGAGGCTCGCATATGGACCGAACCTCGCACCCCTAGCTCTGAGCCTCGCACATGGGTTACGACTCAGCGGTCCAATCAGCGAGTGCCACCAAGACCCTCGCACGTGCTGACCACCTGCGCACCGGAGCCGACTTCGGACACATGCTTCGGACCAATCACAAGAAGCCAGCAGCCCCTTCGCACATGCTACCCTCATGCGAGCCACCCCCTGCGAAGCCTCTCAGCCGTCGGATCAGGAGCCTCTCAGCCGTTGGATCAGGACTTCGGACCCTATAAATAGAAGGGTACCTGTGAAGGCTCTCGGTTACTTTTGGAATTTTGCCATATTTAGCCCCTTTCTTCATATTTTCTTCATCTTAGAATCCCCCAAAGCCCCGGTATTGATTATAAGCCCCGGAATACGCCACGAAGTGCCCGAGAAGCCCGGAAAATTTATCTTTTCGGTTTCGAAGCCCGACTTTTTGCAAAGCCCGGTTTCTCAATAAAACTCCTGGTTTTATTAGAAACGATCGTGTTAGGAAACGAATTGCTGCCCGATTATCACCAAATCAAGTGAGTATATAGTCACTTTCATTTTACACATAGATATGAAGTATTTACCTTATAATACATGCTATGTTTTATACAAGTTTTAAACTGTATAAGTATTTTTATCTACAAATATGTTGGGTAGAACATGGGTAGATAGTGATGTGTGATAAAATAAAATTGATGAGAGGCCTCGATGTGTTTTGAGATCCAGTCATCTAGCGGAGTTTGGATGACGACCACGGACTTTCTAGACAGTCCAGTGAGAAACATTAGCAGGTCCGCAACCTGTAGGTGTTAATGAACTGAGAGTGTTCATTCGCTGTAGTCCATCCCCCTCATGGTTGCCTTTAGGACATGTATAGCTGAGGAAACTCCTAAGCAGTAGTGTCCATCCCGATGATATTCTTTAGGCTAGGCCCCGTGTGAAAAGTGTTTTGGGACGTAAAGTGAGGATAACGGGAACGGGTAATCAGGGTTATTAACTATTGGTGAACTTAATAAGTTTATTATTATTGTGGGTTGAAAACCCTATATGCTCACCGGGCTCCCAAGCCTGACCCAATCAGCTTTTTATGTTACAGGTGGTGGACCCTGAGCATAGTCAGAGGACGATGAGAGATTTTTGGATTATAGGCCAGTAGTTGTAAATAACTGTTGAAAGGCTTATAATGTCTTGTTTATGCTTTTGGTCTGTATCGGAACATGACATCCCGAGGTTTTGATATATATATATATATATATATATATATATATATATATATATATATATATATATATATATATATGGAAAATATATACCTTCTTAATGAAGGGTTTTGATAAACTTTTATCATATGTTGTTTGGGGACCAATTCCGCAACATCTTTTGAAAAGATTTCTCTGATTTTATTTTAAAAAACATAAATTAAATTGGTCTTTTCTGGCCGACAAATTAGCGGATGTCACATGTTATTCCTTTTGTTTTCGTTTACGTTTAGAACAACCTGATTCAAAATTTTTGGTTAGAGGCATCTTTTTTAACAAAAAAAATAATTAATGTTAATAACTTAACAATATATATATATATATATATATATATATATATATATATATATATATATATATAATATTGTTTAAAATTTAATATTTAAAACAGTTAGAATATCAAACAAAATTCTTGTTTTCTAACATTTCCAGGTATTATACTATATTATATTAATATTAGAAACCAAAAATGAATAGACCATTGTCACCTACTCATACCCCCACCCTACCCTTAAAATGTGTCGATGCTCTACTCTCACCCTTCTATATACCAAGCATTAAAAAGTTAAAGGTATAAAGTATTGTGATAGAGTGGCAATTCACAAAACACTATACTATATACATGAAACAACCAAGAAAATTGTTTTGTTTACTTTCTTTACTTCATTATAAATTCATAAATAAATCATTCAAATGAAAAGGAACATTTAGTCTGTGAGAGAAAGTAGTTAATCACGGGTGAGATTTGTGAAATTTAAAATGAAAAGTGATACTAAACTGTAGTTCGGCAGTTTGTTAGAGGAATTAGTAGAGGATAATGTGATTATTAACAACTCAACGAAATACCAAAATTCAAGAAAAAAAAATTGCAGTTTTCGACAAGAGAGACAAACAACACCGACGATCTACTGATAACTTTATTAGGTTTGTTAGGATTTGATATTTTTGTGAGTTTTATAAAAACTATAACATTTGCTTGAATTTATAGTAGAAACATATATGTTTTTTTATATAGACTTTTTCCATAAATTGGTGATAAATGTTACTTTTAAGATTGCAACAAATGTTAGATTGTGTATATAGTTAATTGCTAATTTTATTTAATAAAAACACATAAAATTGTATTTTATGAAAATACCAGCACCAATACTATGTATTTTTCCTAAATTCAAAGGCTCCATGCGGCCGCACCACTCGCACACCCCCATGGCCACCACTATAAGGACACATATTCAAAAAAACATAGATCGGATGTATTTAAATATTATAAAGAGAGTTAGAGATTTACATTTTATGGGTAAATAACACAAAAGTCAGTAACTTTTTTATTTATTTTATTTTTTCGATTTTGACACCATTTTTTTTTGTTACAGTTAAGTTACTATGTTTTCAATTTGTTTACAATTTTAACACTAAGTCATTTTTTTCTTTTTTTATTTTTTCAAATTTGACACTAAGTTTTCAATTTTGTCTAATTTGCAACATAAATGACATAAGTAATTGCTCTATTTACCTTATAATATAACTATATATATATATATATATATATATATATATATAATATTAATAAAAGAATATAAATAAAATAAACATATGTAAAGATATAATTGCTCCATTTTTTATACTTGCTTTTCTTTCTCCTTAGAAATTCATTATTACTCTCCTCAAATGGGTTTTCATCATTTTCTTCCGACCACCAAGAACCTCAAAAATTACGATTCGTGGGCTATCATCACTGGAGAAACTGACGGCATCAGCAAAGCCTTTGCCTTCCAACTAGCTGAAAAGGGTTTTCACCTAATCTTGGTTAACGGAAACCTATCCAAACTTAAAGAAGCTTCTGATGAGATTGTATCGGTGCACCCAACCACAAAGATCAAGATTTTCACTATTGATTTTTTTGATGAGTATATTAAAGCGTAAGTTGGTCGTTAATTATCTCTTCGTTAATTATCTCTTTCTTTCTTTTAATTCGATCCATGGTTCTCTCTTTCTGTTTTAAGATCAAATTAAAGGCACATATAGTTGATTTTGAGTCAAGTAACATGTAAATCAGACATGTTTTTGAATTATGAAAACAAGTTATTTACATACACGAGGCAAGGTCAGAGAAACGAGGGACGAGAGATAAAAAAAAATAGTATAAGTATTGCATCAAGGAATAAATGAAACCCAAAGAGTATATAGTATGACAAATTAAGGTTCTATAGTTGAAATCTTATTTACAAATATAGGATAAACAAAAACTATATACAAACCAAGATCTTCATTGATGGGTGTGAAAATTGGATATGTTTATTTCATTATCTTAGCGAATCGGAGAACATTGAATACTTAGTGAAATTGGAAAAGTTAAAAAACGTAGTGTCAAAATCACAAAAAAATGAAAACATAGTGGCTTTTGTGCTATTTTTTTCGTTTCTGACACATCATCATGTCACGTCAACAGTGACAATCGGATGACTTGAAACAAACCAGTCAGCAGGTCGTAATTGCAACAAATTAAAAATATAATGATTTAATTGTAACAGAAAAAACAGTATCAAATCAAAAAAGTGAAAAGTTTGTCACTTTTATGTCATTTGCCTATATTTTATCTATACAATAATATAAATTGTCTATAAGCTAATTTAAATAGAGTAGAAAGGTGTCAAAATTTCGTTTATACAATTATCAAAATCTCTTATTTTATTTATTCCTATATTTTTTTTCTTCTCTTTCCTTAAGAGGTTTATTGGCAATGTAATCTTTCATTGAGTGGTGGCTCTTCATAGTGGTTTTTCCCTCTTTTAGGTTTCCATTTTATAACGTTGTGTTTGTATAATTGTTGGATTGTGTTTATTATGTATAGTTTATTTTATAACAAAGCTAACCAATCACATAGTTTACAAATCTCCTTGGGTTCACTTGATTTAGTAATTAAAATATAAGGAAAACAAAACAAAAATATAGTCGCATTGTGGGAATTCGAAATTTAGTGTTTGAATTTGATCTTTATGCCCATTCTATCATTTTCTCAATGTATCTATAAAAAAAACTCAACTAATCTCTAATATCCTCCACATAAGTTATTGGTAATGTTTTGTAACACGCAAAAAGAAGAAACAATTTCAACATTTCAAATAGTTTGGAGCCAAATCCTAACAAAGAAAGAAATGCAAGGGGCTGTAGTGTAGTTTGAGTAACAAATACGGGCAATAGCCAAAAAATAAGAGGTATTTTCAAAATTTATACATGAAAATAGACATTTCTGGGTATAGACATGCATTCCGTGGAGGTAGCTCCGCGGAATCTACTATAGCTCCGATGAATGGCAAAATCGTAATTAAATCAACGTATAAAAAAAAACCTCAAGATCCATTTCGCGGAGCTCCGCAGAGGTAGCTCCGAGGAACGAATCTTGAGTTTATTTATTTATTTATTTGAATCGATTCTTCGGGGTTTATATTTATTCACCAACTAATATTTTCAAAAAAAGATTTTGATAGTATAATAATCTTTTTTTTGAAAATAATTAGTTGGGTAATGAATATAAACTCCGAAGAATCGATGCGGAAAAAAAAAAAAAAACCCTTAAAATCCATTCCTCGGAGCTACCTCTGCGGAGCTCCGCGGGATCTACTGTAGCTCCGCGGAATGGATCTTGAGTTTTTTTTTCGTTGATTTAATTACGATTTTGCCATTCCGCGGAGCTACAGTAGATTCCGCGGAGCTATCTCCGCGGAATGCATGTCTATATCCGGAAATGTCAATTTTCATGTCTAAATTTTGAAATTATCCCCTGCTTTTTTACTATTACCAGTATTTTCCCCTAAAAAATATATACATCCCTTTCATACAGTATTACAGTTGTTATAATAATAA
Organism: Lactuca serriola; assembly: GCF_051521515.1. Lineage (NCBI taxonomy): Eukaryota > Viridiplantae > Streptophyta > Magnoliopsida > Asterales > Asteraceae > Lactuca > Lactuca serriola. The sequence goes on from NC_136411.1 coordinate 357,667,366, forward strand.
TAATAATAATAATAATAATAATAATAAAAGAAACAAACACACAAACAAACAAAATTATACAAATCATACCATTATGTGTGCTTCTAATTAAAGATCCTCACAGTAACATCTTTTTCAAAAAATAAAATAAAATAAAATTCAAAAAATTGCGAAAAACACAACACACTCGATGATAATCATCCACAAAAAATATTTCAACAATTATATACAATCTTGAACTTTTGGCGAAGTACTACAAACTATAAACAACTTATTAGTAGTTGTATTTCTTGCAAACAACTACAAACAAAATAGTCAAACCAGATTGTAAATAGACATTTAGCCTCAACTTTCTAAATTTTCCACTCTTTATGCATGAAGTATAACTAGATTCCCTAAAACGTTTTTCTAATTATATATATTTGTTGACCTAAATTAATTGTATAAAAAATCAGTTAATGAATAGGTGTTACGGAACTCACTATACTTTCATTGGCTTAGCATTAAATCTGGAGCTTCATGATTAATTAGTGTCTTATGAAGTCTTGAGTGTGAACTAAAAGGAAAGACATAGAAGGGTAATGTTTCATATTATTATCAAATGAGAAGTATAATTACAATGAAAGGGAATAACATAATTTATAGACCAACTAATTAGAGTTTCCTAGCTATTGAGCCAACATAATACCCAATATAAAATAAAGTCCAAAATCTTATTAGGTTAAAATCCTCCTCAAACTCACAATGCAAAGTGCAAGGAACATAAGGAAGGGAAATAATACCCTTTTAGAGATACTCAGACTATGTAGAATATCGAGAGACAGTCTCTTGTTTCTTACTCTTCCATGACATCGACGAATCTCCAAGAAAAACACAATACCTAGTAGTGGACTTATGATCATAAATATCACTATCCCAATTAGCATCACTATAGGCACGCAACTCAAGAAAGGATGTAGATGGAAACACAAGGGTATGGAAATGAGTACCACAAAGATATCTCAAACTACGAAGAACAACTCTTCAATGAACAGTAGAAGGAGTAGTGAAAAACTGGCGAACCACATGAACAACATGAGAAATATTCGATTTAGTGACAGTGAGGTAAACCAAACTCCCTACAGTGGTACGATAAACACTTGGATATGATAAGGGGACACCTTTAGTTGGAGAATACTTTACATTACTCTCTATAGGCGTATCAATTGTCCGATTATTCATGAGTCATTCTCGTTCAAACAAAACTGAAATATAGTTCATTTGAGATAAAAGATAAACCTTTGGAGATTGAGCAACTTCAATTCCCAAGAAATAACACAGCAAGCCCAAGTCTTTTATAGCAAAATGATGAGTCAAATCACGCTTTAAAGACTCTATTCCATCTTATTATCACCAGTAATAATCATGTCATCGACATATAAGGAAAGAATAATCTGACATGCACTCATAAACTGAACAAATAGATCCTAATCATGATTACTTGGTCGAAAACCAAGCAAAGTTGCCACACCCCTGGCTGGTGTGCAATGTTTTAATGTGGTACACAGGTATTGAATACATTGAACAATACACAGAAGGTATAAGACAATCATTACTGTAACATCCTATTTTGAGAAGTTTCTTAATCCCGGATTGTGGAATGTAATTCGATCATATGAAAGCCTTAGGCTTCAAGGAAATAAGGTTTAGACGTTGTTGGTTGTTGATAATATTAGTTATGTGATCTAATTCCTTGATTTGTCTTTTGGAGCCAAGGGTAAAATAGGTAAAGTGATGCTTCAGACTTCTTGCATGAATTAATGATTTTAGTTTGGTATATTTTAAGTCAAAAGTAATTAGATGGGGTTTCAGGGCTCGTCAATAGCTTTTCGTGCATATAAAGATCACCAAAAACGAAGTTGAAACGAAGAAGTTATGAATGTTTGACGTTGTAATGGATTTGGGTGAAAATTTGTCGCCACGGAGTGGAGAGCAAATCTCCATGGATTGGCAGTTACCACAGAGTAATGAGCAAGTTTCCACGACAGCAGTTTCCACAAAGTGGAGAAATGTTGCCACAGAGTGGCAATCTGTCAGGCCTAATCCCATGATTTTTACGGTTTTCAACATATTTAAGCTTAAGATTCTGACTTTTTAGTCATTTTATGAGCCTCTATCATATCTAGAACCCCATGGGAGAAACCCTAGCCTCCATCTTCAAGATTTGAGATCCTCCCCTCTCATCTCTCCTCTTTTTGATGTTTTGTATGATATTTTGATAAAGCTTAAAGATCAAGAAGGTTCTTTTGGTTGCAATGAGTGATGTTTCAAGTTTGGATCCATAAAAGGCACTACAATTCTAGACTATTGTGAGTATAAAGTTCCAATCTTGCTCTTTAGTTCTTTATATCTTTTTATTTGCGGTTTTTGGAACTTTTCATCCATTTTATGAGTGATCTTGGAGTTAAATGGACTCTAACATCTTTTGATCAGTTTGGAATGCTTCTTGGACCTCATGGACTAGCAAAGTTATGATCTTTTTCCTTCCCTTTTAACCATGCAAGTTATCTTAGGCCTTTAGGTCATTTTGGCGTATTAAAGTTTAGGTCTTGAAATATTATGACATTATATTGGATAAAGTTGGAAAATTTATCCATCTAGACATATATTTCATTCAGATCTAAAAGTGGGAGACTTGGACTTAATGGATTAAGTTAAGAAAGATGCATTGTTGGTTCATTCAAGATTTAAAGCCTAGATCTTGGTGATTTGGGTCATCCTAATGGATAAAGTTGGAACTTTATCCACTATAAAGCTTTTAGGAACCATGTATGATGATATGAGCTTTGGTCCTTATGGATTAAGCTCTTATTGAAGAAAAGATTTCAAGAATGGAAACCACGACTTGGCCAAAGAAGGCCCACGAAATGGTGGCGAGACTTATCATGTCTATTTTGTCCGAACATGCCCGCGACGTGACATGATGCTTGCCATGGTGAGGCGACAAGTTTATTCGCGACTGTTTTGCCTGGATTCTGCCACGGCGTGGTGACATGTCTTTCACAACATGATAGTAGATTTTGATCGAGACTGGATTGAGTGGCCACGACATGGGTATCAACTGGAGTTGACTTTGACCGTTAACTTTTTAACCAGTTTGGATTTTGGTCAAACATGGGCAACATTGAGTATTTGGCTAAGGACTAGTATCGGTTTGGATTTAAGTATGTCGGATTTGTATTCGGTTGTTGTGGTAGCTATTGAGCTTCTGTAGAGCAGTTCATGTGAGTCTTCTCACTATACTCATTGGTCGAAGGCACAAATTCTAACCCACTAGATTGTGTATGTAGGATGAAAGTTGTCTTTGTAACTCTTGCATGTGTATGTATGGTAAGTTAGGACCAATTATATATGATGGGCCCGATTGTATGGTTGGGCCTGATGATATGGGTTGGGCCTAAATGTGTAGGATGCGCCCAAAAGCATATGTATGTTGGGTTGGGTCCGTTACTTGTATGGTAAGTGGTATTTTGGGGGAAATCACTAACCTTTATTCTTACGGTTTTGAGTTTAAATGTTGAAGGTACTATTGGTTTCAAAAGGAAGGGACCAACTTAATCTTACTGCATCCCCTAGAGACTTATTTTGTATTGACTGTTTACGATTTACTCTGATGTTTTAGGAATACTTTTACTCTAATTGTCTTTTGGAATAAATGAATGAATGGTTTTGATCAAATTAAATGAAATTTTTACTCAATATTTTCGGGATGTTACAAGTTGGTATCAAAGCCTTGGTTTGAAGGAGGTGTATCTAAACTCAAACTAAGGATTTAATAAAATATTTCAAAAGAAAATGAGTTTTCAAAAAAGGTTATTAAGAAAAAGGGGTGTGATACATGCAATCAACCGAGCTCAAGTAAGTGATTCCCAAAATACCCATACATGTGGATATGTTATATGTGATATAGTATGATATGCATGCTAGAAGTTAGAGTAAGGATCTGCTCACGGTGCATGGTAGAATGCATTCTTAGAATAGATTCATGTTTGTGCCTGATATGTGAATTGTTAGAGAGGCATGATAGTGTGTTGGCTAAGGATATTCAGGAGTTGAGTGTTATAATTTCCTGATCTATATGATGCCTTGGACATGTTGGTATTGTTGCTCGAATGTTGCTTGCTTTGTGCGATATGAAACCTATATTAATGTTTATTAATTATTAAGTGAATACGTTATGTTGAATTCCACAAAGATTAAATAGTTTTAGAATGTTTGATTTAGCTCTATTGCACAACTCTTGTTTGAGTCCAACAATTATAGTGCATGATCATTCGGTCGAAAGATTATTTAATGTTTGTTGCATATGATTGTATTTGTAAGATAGTTAATTGACATTGGTTGAAGTTTCCTCCACAACCGATAGCAGGGTGGGGTGGTAATTCCTAGTGACCTAAGAAGAATATTAAAATATGCTTGTGTGAGTATTTTCGGAAGAGAGATCCTAGAAGGAGAATCTAGGAAGATTAGTAGTGTGTACTCGCTTAAGGGTGGGTATTTGTTATTGGATCGGACGGTAATGGACTTGAGTAGTGACTTGGGAATCTTGAGACAATTCTTGGTACGAATATGAATAGTATGGAAGGTAGTATGGGCTCGTACGACTAAAAGCACATGATCCGTACGAGGACCAAGAAGAACTGAAAAGGTTTCTAAGGAGCTGGTAGAGAGTAGATACCATGGTTGCCACCATAATTCATTTTAGTGTATTTCCATCCTTATCCGTTTATCGGTTATGGTTGTTCAAATTGAGGATGGGTTTGGTGATTATTTGGGCCTTAGTAGCCATGTCAGTGCAAGCCTGAATGATGCATACCTAGGTGAGTTAGTTGATTTTGAGGTCTTAGGGGCATTTCTCGAGGTAGTACCAGTTGAGTCGTGGGACACAAGAAAGAAGCGATTGTGATGATCATCTCGAGGATTGTAGTTGGAGGCTGAATGATTGGCAGATGGATTGGGATGACACTCTTTATGACAAGGGTTATGTTCTTCCAAGTTTCCATGTTCGGAGGAAAGAGAGAGCATACATGTGATTTTCAGAGTTAGAATATAGACCGAACATGGGGCTAGATAGTTGCGGTTTTTTGTGGAAAGTATGGCAATGTAGGAATATACAAGAGGATTCCCATGGTATGATTTCCTTGAGATCAGATTAAGGGTATGCTTTCTTGAATATAGTTAAATCAGGTGCTAGTTGATTAGTTCAGGTGATCAGGGGAAGTGAATCCGGAACGAAAACTTTTGTTGTCTCTAATGTATCCCGATTATGAGAATGACGTCTCTTGTAAATCTGTAATGATTTTCACGATGAATTGATGGTTGGGGATTTCTAGGAGAGGTGTGTTGTAACATCCTAAAATTTAAGGCTGAAAATTTCTGATGAGTTATAAAAACTCTTTGATCGATTAGATCTTCGTAACAGGTAAGTAAAGAACGTAAAAAGCAAGGAAATAAAACACAAGTATGGATCACAATGAGTCGAATGATTAGATTACTCAATCCTCAGCAGAGCTCGACTAAGAACTTCCGCTGTAGAGGACTTCTAGGGTTACAAAACAAGAACGATGAATATACTTCAAAATACTTCTCTAATCGTTTCTAATCATTACATTCTAGGATGCATGCAAGCATCTATTTATAATAAACCCTACAAAACTCACAGATGGACAGGCCCATACCAGAGATCAACATTGGACTAGCTAACGAGCCCAATAGACGCAACACTAAGCTAGACCTAACAATCTCCCCCTTTGCGTCAATTTGGAGCGAGACTTCATTTCTTCTTGCTTGGACCAGCAGCAGGAACTTTCTTGGTTGTATCAAACAGACGTGAGATAAGCGCAAGGACAGTCTGTCTGAAGCGAATGTACCATTGAATCATGTCGTCAAAGTACTTCTTGTCATCCGCTATGTTCTGCTTGCACCGATGGATGATCCCTAAGACATGTTCCAGACATGCAGTTGTATAGAGATGTTTGTCTTCCAAAGCGAAAAGACATTTATGGCCTTCGTTTCTGGTAAACATAACAGAGTTCCTCTTCGGGTCTATCTTCCCCATCTGCATCATGTTTAGGTCACTTGCTGAACCAACAGGAGATATGGTAGGCTTTTTCTTGAATACGGTCGCTATCTCCTGATCCATCTTGGCGACTTCCATAATGTAACAAACAAGCATCCTCTTGATGTGGTCGATGATTGGACCATATTCAGCTTCATTAGTAAGAAGGATGTTGTGCAAGATGATCCAGTCGTGTGGATTCAAGTTGGGAAGATCAGCAAGCGAGATGGCATGTTCGGTCTTAGCAGATCCCCTTAGCACCTTAAACCGAACGTTAGTGAAGTTTCCTTCCTTGTACGGCTTTAGAACCCGAACATTGATAATCTTCTGAGCGCTCCATGTTTGGTACTGTGGTTGAGCGGCCCTCAGATAGAATTCAACCAAGTCCCTGTCAACCTTTGGATGAGGATGAGGGAACTCAGCAACGTTGTCAAAGGCATGGAATACAAACGCCTTTCGGGTTAGTGGCATGTCGAACTGAGAATCGACAGTATTATCACGATCAAGAGAGATGACCGGTTCTAGCCACAAGATGTTGGGTGTTTCGATGGCTTCTTTCAGTAGCTTCTCAAGAGTCCAAGGAGGAAAAATAGTTTTCCTGCTCTCGAGAAGGTCGTGAGCTTCTTTTTGTCTTCTTTCGGCTTCTTCAGCCTCTCTAGCTACACGAGCACTGATGCCTACATCTTTATCTCGACCCTGTCTCTTCAAAAGGTCGACAATTGTCTCCTTATCATCATCGTCACTCTCCTCAGCAATTTTCTTTCCTTTGTCTTTCACACCGGAACCTGAGGCTTGGCCTACTGGAGGAGGTTCGGTTGTGTGAGTTGTTGTTGAAGTAGGAGGTGGTTGAGACACTTTCTCTTTTTCTCCCCCTTGTTTCGGAATGGACACGAAATCAAGGAGCCCTTCAATCTTGCTCAGTAAGGAGAGGGCAGGAGCGAGCTTTTCTGCAAGAGTTCGCCTGACAGAATAGTTGATTATCGGGTCATGTGCTTCCAGGATGTTGGATAAAGCTGAGTGGACATCCGAAACACACAAAGAAATTATTTCTCTTTCAGATCGAAAAGACTCAATCTCCTGTTGAGAGTTGGAGAGTTGAATACTCTTGACCTTAAGAGCTGTAGTCTTCCTTGCAAGAGTATCCATGAGGGAGTTCTCAGCAGCTAAGTCTTCTTGAAGCTTGGAGAGGCGCTCCTCAATGGTTGTTTTGAAGGATAAGTTGTCTTCTGATAGAGTTTGACGAAGAGAAGCAAACGACTTCAGCTCTGATGCAACGGATGTAGCCAGCTAGTTGACAATTGGTTCCAGCGATGTTTTGGTCGCTTCAGCACATTCCTGTAAAGATTGTAACAAGGAAGAAGAATCAATGAATAGTTTATCGACGTTTTCGGTCGCTGCCTCACAGGCTTTGGTTGAGGCATCAATGGCTGCAGTGGCGGAATCAAGAGAAACTTGATGAGCTTTGGAAAAAGCATCAACAATTTTCTGTATGGCAACTTCAGAGATGGAGGACTGGGATGTAGAAGATGAGGCGATGAGTGAATCGATTTTATCGTGAAGCTCTTTGAGATGCTTCTTTGTGACAGGAGCATCGTCATCATCGTCACTCTGAACTTGAAACAGACTATAGTAGACCGAATCGAAGGTCATGTCCTCTCCGCCGAGGAATGGTTCTTCATCCTCTGCTGCCTGAGGTGAGGGAGGTGGTGAGGGTGGAGGCTCGGTAGTTGTAGTAGGTTCGGGTTGGGTGGTATGTTTGGTAGTTGGTGTGGTTTCGGGTGCTGAGGTGGATTTGGGTGCGTCAGTGTGAACCCCCGTATCAGATACGTTGGTTCTTACTTCGGCAGTGGTGGTGGTTGCTTCGGTAAAGATGGGTGGGGGTACTGGGATGGAGGTGGATGGTATTTGAGTGGTGGAGGTTATGGGGGGAATAGAAATGGGAATAGTAACTGGTGGAGAAGAAATTGGAGAAGTGGAAATATGAATCTCTGGTGTAGGCGAGCGTGGTGGAGTGTTACCACGAGGAGATCCATCAGAATCAGAACCCTCTCCCTCAGATTCGCTTGAGGAAGAAGCGATAATCAGCTTTCGCCTTGGTTGGGTTTTTCTTTTCTTCATCGGAGGGGATTGGGCGGCTTTGGTGGTTTTTCTCTTCTTGGGAGATGGGCCTTTCGCTCCCTTTGCAACCTGCTTGCCCTTATCTGTCTTCTTTCCTCTTGGGCAGGCTTGTCAGCATCGTGAATTGACTTGAGCATCTCAAGAGTAAGCTTTCTCGGACCAGAGCGTCAGAACTCCTTGTATGTTGTTATAATCCGGCTGTCAGCAGGAACATCGCCGTACATCGATTCAGGGATTGAACCGTTGAAGGGAAATTTTGATGCGTCGGAGACAATGATCTTCGTGGTATGGAAAGTACCAATCGAAGACATTGGAGAACCAGCAACAATGGGGATGTGGTACTTGTCCATCACCCATTTAGTAACAAGAGTCCAGAACCGGGCGTACGAAATCTCAGAATGCCGAGAAGTGGAAAAGAGACTCTGAATAAGTTGTTGCCAAAGGACCGACCCGTAGTCCATATTGATTCCATTGTAGACCCCGTACAGAATCGAGAGAAAAAGACGACTAGCCCCATCCGATCCAGCACTGCGTTCAGACAGCCCCTTGAACAGTACCGTAAATAACCCATTCCACTGAGGAGGCAGGCACGATTTCTTGAATTTCGTGACCGTTGTGAGTACCTCAGTGTACCCCATGTTGTAGAACATGTTGAAAATATGACCCATTGGAATGGTTTCAGGGTTAACCCTCGATGAATCAGGTTCAAACCCTAACAATTAGCAGAATCTCTGCTTGGAAATTGACGCCTTGTGACTGAACACGTCGAATAAAATCCGATCGACGACCTTGTCGTAGTAAGCAGTGGCGAAGATCTGAGATAAGAACTCCATAGGAACTACTTCAACCTTGGTAAGAGCAGGAGCAATCGGCGAGTACTTGAGACACTCGATTATCGGGAACATGAAAGCGTCGTACACCTGAGGAGTAAGATCGATGATCAAACTCTGTTGGGAACGAATCGGCAAGATGTGAGAGGTTGCATGAACTGATGAAGAATCCGCCATTGTTATGAAGAAGATGGGAGAGATGATGAACAGTAGCATGCTTGAAGGTTTCTTGCTCTCTGAAATATGGGGGCAGTAAAGAGGTAAACAATGGTTTACGTTACCTTTTATACTGTGAGTAGAATCTGTCCCAAATCTTCGAGAGAAATGCGAAGGGTTTTTCGGAAGTGATTGATGCGTGACAGTTATGAGCACCGATGATCACGCATGAGAGAGAGTGTCAGTCCCGATTAGCACGCCTTCCCATCAGGCGCCATTTTCAGATGAAACGGTTCGAATTCGCACGCGTGGCCTTCTAGCGCCGTTTGAAATCAAATCGATTGGACTCCCGCCTCAGTCAGCATTTGATAATCTTATCCCTTTAGAGCTAACGGCATCTTTTTAAAAAAAATTACCCACGTGGATTAATATTGACCGCAACCCGTTAATAACTGCCAATCCCATTAAAATGCCTTGTAACTAATGAAACCTGAAATTTGGAAAATCAAAAAGATTTTCGTGATTAGTGTGTAAAAGAAAAAGAAATAAAGCAACACATTTGAGGGATTATGTGATGTCAATAAAGACACGAAACAATGGATCCCGTGCACGAATCTCTTCCTTCAAAGTCAAGAGAGACCTTAAAGTGTTTGTGTGGTTTCCCGTTGAATAACGATCAGACACTTATGAAGAAGTGTTGAAAGGCTTCTTTTAATTAGGCTTAATTGGGTGGCTTTCGCTTCAATTCAGAATTCCTGATCTTGATATAAGACAAAAATCGAACGAAGTACTTGTGAGACCGGTGTAGTCTGTTTGAACAAGTAGGTGGGAGATAATTTAAGTGGCAAGGTAAAATAATGTATGTAAAATCTCAAAAAAAAAATTAAAACTGGATTCCAAGGGAAGAAATGTTATTGGTTTTAACAATTTCATAGAAATCACTCAAAAGAAACGTAGAGATTTTACTTTGTATCCCCATGGATAAGTCCATCAATTCATTAGTGAAAGCTAGAGCAAATTTATTGTTCACCGTCAATGCATAGTAGGTATTGAATTTTGGGTTTCACTTAGCACATAGCGACACGAGGCTAAGATCATGAACACAGAAATTGTGTAACCATAAACCTCAGTGGTAATTTCTGAGAGTCTCAAGGGTTACGTTTGTAAAATGAATAAGATGGAGAAAAGTAGTATAGATGGTGTAAAGAAACCAAAGTACCTCTGTTGTTAAAATAGGGACCAAGCAGAAAACTCTTATCTCATGTGAGAAGAGAGTTAGGTAGCTCATGATCAGAATAAATATGAGAGCCTAATTGGGAAGACAAGGTTTGTTTGTACCAAGTCAGTAAGGCTATTATTCAGAATCAGGTGAGGCTTTGGACACATACAGCAGCATGCTTCTAGGGAACCGAACCCGAGCGTTCGGTCTATTTCGGTTGAGAAAAAGTTTGGAACCGAACCCGAGCGTTCGGTCTATTTCGGTTGAGAAAAAGTTTAGGAACCGAACCCGAGCGTTCGGTCTATTTCGGTACACCAAAACAAGACCCGAACCCGAGCGTTCGGTCTATTTCGCTTCTAACTTTTGAGCTTGAGAAGTAATCTTTGGTACTGACTCCGATTCCATCATTCCTAGCCCTTGTAGAATTTTGTTGAAAGATGCTTCAGGAAGAGCTTTGGTGAAGATGTCAGCCAGTTGATCAGTGGTTCGAACAAAGTGAATTTCAACGTTCCCATCTTCCACATGATCCTTTATGAAGTGATACCTCAGTGCTATGTGCTTAGTCTTGGAGTGTTGCACTGGGTTATGACAGATCCTAATTGCACTTTCTGAGGCGCAATATAGTGGGATCTTTTTCATATTGAGTCCATAGTCCCGGAGCTGGCTTTGGATCCAAATCACTTGAGATGTATAGGAGGCAGCTGCGATGTATTCTGCTTCGGCTGTAGACATAGATATACATGTTTGTTTGTTTGATTGCCAGCTAACCAACTTCTCGTCTAGGAATTGGCATCCTCCAGTGGTGCTTTTCCTATCTAGTCCACAACCTCCAAGGTCTGCATCTGAGTAGGCTTGAACAAAGAAGCCTGAGTTTGATGGATACCATAAACCGAGAGAGGTGGTTCGTTTCAGATACCGGAGTATGTTCTTCACAGCAAGCATATGAGGTTCACGAGGATTCGCCTGAAATCTAGCACAGTAACAAACAGAAAACATTATATCAGGCCTGCTAGCAGTAAGGTACATTAAAGAACCAATCATCTGACGATATAACGTAATATCGACTGCCGGTTTCTCCAACGATGGTGTGAGCTTGGTGCCGAATGCCATTGGAACTTTAACTTTGGAGTCTCCCATCATGCCAAATTTAGCAAGAAGAGTCTTGGTGTAAGCTTCCTAGTTGATAAAGATGCCTTCGGGTCCCTGTCTAATATTTAAACCAAGGAAAAAGTTAATCGGACCCATTGAGCTCATTTCAAATTTAGTCTCCATCAGCTTTCTGAATTCAGCTGTTAAGCTAGGATTCGTTGAGCCAAAGATGATGTCATCGACATAGATTTGAACAATCATAAGGTGGTTACCTTCCTTCTTACGAAAGAAGGTTGGGTCAACCGAACCTTGTTTGAATTTTGACATCTTTAAAAACTTGGTTAGCATTTCATACCATGCCCTAGGTGCTTGTTTCAGACCGTAAACCGCTTTGTCCAGAATATAATAGTGATTGGGGAACTTTTCATTGACAAACCCAGGAGGTTGCTCCACGTAAACGGTTTCTTCAAGTTCTCCGTTCAGAAAGGCGCATTTTACGTCCATTTGGTAGACTTCAAAGTTCTTATGTGCAGCATAGGCCAAAAATATTCGAACAGATTCTAGCCTCGCTACTGGAGCAAAAGTTTCCTCATAATCAATTCCTTCCTCCTGGCAGTATCCTTTCACCACTAGACGAGCTTTGTTTCTGATCACATTGCCTTCCTTGTCCATTTTATTTCTGAAGACCCATTTGAGACCAACAACTGAGGAGTCTTTAGGAGTTGGAATGAGGCGCCAAACCTTATTTCTTTCGAACTCGTTGAGTTCGTCTTGCATAGCTTGAGCCCAGTCAGAGTGATCAAGAGCAGTATTAACTGTCTTCGGTTCAACTTTTGAGACGAAAGAGTTAAACATGCAGAACTCTACTTTTGAGAATAGAGATGCTTGCTTTGCCTTCAGTTGAGATCGGGTCAGGACCTTTTCGGAGACATTACCCACTACCTGTGAAATGGGATGATCTCTGGTCCATTTGACAAGAGGAAGGTAATTTGGATCATAGGATGGATCTAATTCAGCATTCACCATTTCTTCTAATTCAGATTGGCTATCATCGTCGCAAAACACATCGGAATTCTCCCCCTCGACAGATGAGCTTTCAGGTGTAGCTTGACTTTCTGGTGCTACAGGACTTTCGGGTGGTGTTGGGCTTTCATGTGCAGTTGAGCTTTCGGGTGCAGTTGAGCTTTCGGGTGGAACTGGAATGGAATTCTCCCCCTCAATTTGTGAGCTCGGTTGTTTGGAAGAAGGTGGATTCTCCCCCTCAACTGAAGCACCATGCTTTGGAGGTTCGTTTGGAACATGTTCTCCTTCACCCATTCGTTTGGCGGCATCTTCGACGATTTGCTTCAGATGGTTGATTTTTTTGTCTGCTGCCTTAGCTTCCGAGAGAGTAGCTTTCTCTGGTTCATCGAATAGTTCTACAAACTGTTCAAACAAATTAGCAATCGAGGCCGTGACTTGACCTGTTTGAGTGAAAATCTCTCCAATTGCTTCTTTAGTGGCTTTTAGCTTCTTTACGTAGCTGTCGTCGAAAGTTACATAATACGTTTCTTCGATCTTCCTCGAACGCTTATTTAATACCCGGTACGCTTTTGAAGTGAGTGAGTAACCCAAAAAAATTCCTTCATCGGATTTAACATCAAACTTGTTACGATGTTCTTTAGAGTTGAAGACAAAGCATCGTGAGCCAAATACATGGAAGAATTTAACGTTCGGCTTCCTGTTGTTGATGATCTCATAAGGAGTGAGAGAAAAACGCTTGTTGAGACAGGACCTGTTCTGTGTAAAACATGCTGCAGCAATAGCATCAGCCCAGAAATATAAAGATAGAGAAGCGAAACTTAGCATGGTTCGGGCTGCCTCACACAAAGATCGGTTTCGTCTTTCGACAATTCCATTTTGTTGAGGGGTGTAGGGTGCTGAAAAGTTGTGACTGGTTCCTTTTTCTGCCAAAAAGTCTTCAAATTCTTTATTCTTGAACTCTAGTCCATTGTCGCTTCTGATGTTGAGAACGACTTTCCTCAGTTGCACTTCAACCTTCTTAATAAACATCTTTAGCTTGAGAGTAGCCCCAGATTTGTGCTTTAGAAAGAATACCCATGTAAAACGTGAAAAGTCATCAACGATAACAAGAATACACTTGCTACCACCAATGCTTTCGATAGATGATGGACCACATAAGTCAATGTGAAGTAACTCAAGCGGTTCAACAAATTTAGTGTTTATGGGTGACTTTGACGACTCTGCTTCCCCATTTCACATGCAGCACACAAATGTTCTCGATCAAACTTGAGCAATGGAAGACCCCGAACATGACCTCCGGTGACAAACTTGTTGATATCTTTGAAGTTGAGATGGGAGAGCCTTCGGTGCCACAACCAACTTTCGTCAGAATGAGCTTTGGATAACAGACAGATAGTTGGATTTCCTTTGATAGGCTTGAGATTAAGAGGAAACATTTCTCCTTTGCATTCTAATTTGAGAATCACCCTTTTTGTTTTCTTCTCTATTATTTCCAAACCCTCATCGTCAAATAAAACTTTAAGACCAGTACCTCCAACAAGCTGAGATACACTGATGAGGTTATGTTGTAGTCCTTCAACGTACGCCACCTTTCTTATAGTGAAATCACCATTGGTTATCATCCCATAACCCTTTATCGTTCCATATGAGTTGTTCCCGAACTTGACATTCCCACCATTCTGAAGAGATCGAAACTCCCTTAGCTCCTCTTTTCTCCCTGTCATGTGACGTGAGCAGCCACTGTCAATATACCATTCTTCGTCGAACTGCTCGTCACTAATAACCTGCAAAAATTAAGAAGATTTAGGAACCCAAAGTTTCTTGGGTCCACGTGAGCCTTTCACAGGAACAGGAATAGTAAGAGAAACATCAACAAGATATGTTCTTTTTATTAAAGTTGTTTCATCTTTCTTCTTAATGGTGTACACTTTGATTTTGTTAGGTTTAGTTACAGTCGCTTTGGTTTCAGGTTTTGACGTTTGGGCCTTGGATTGCTTTCGGTCATTCTTGACTGTGGAAACCTTCGATTTTCCTTTCAAATCCTTTGAAGAATTTGAACTTTGAGCAGGAATAGAATTAGGTTTAGAATGAGAAGTATTAGAATGAGAGAATTTTGACTGAGAATTTTTCATAACGTGAGGTTCTAAGTGACCCTTTTGTTTTTGATCATTAGAGAGACCGATCCTTGAACTTTGGTAGCTCTTGCTTTCGGAACCGAACCTATGCTTTTGGTTGCTGGTGTTCTCTGAACCGAACTTGTCCTTTCGGTTGTCGTTGCCCTCTTGCGGCCTGACAGCACTTTTCTCTGACTTTGAATTTTTGTCATGATAAGAGAAATGATTGTTTTGAGAGCGCCAAAACTGCTTTCGCTCAGAGAGATTCTTTTTTTATGTTTGATTTCTTTGTTGCTTTTGATCCTTCACTTGTTTTGGTTGTTTGTGAATGTTAGCCTTTTACTTCTGCTTCTTGTCAGCCGGTTCACTTATCACAAATGATGTTTCGCTTGTGGAAGTAACTTCTTCTACAGGAATTTCTTTTGTACCACTAGTGCTTGGCACGTCGAAGTTGTCAGGCTTGTTCAGTGGCTCTGGAACATATCTACCTTTGGTTTTCCAGGACGTCCGCTCTGATAGACCAACAGTTTCGTCAGCGTTATCTATAGGAGCAGACCAAAAAAACTCATCACAACCATCTGCATTATCTTCATTCACTATGACAGTGAGTTCGGCTGTTTGATGTTCGGTTACTCCTGTGACCTTATATACTTGATTTGGTGTTGTCCTCACCTTTTGGTACACAACAGCCTTTTCTTCTAGAGTGGGAGACTTATTCTGGGACAAACGAGCAAACTCCACAGAATTTTCAGAAATAAGATTTTTGTGGTTTTCGGGTTCGCTCTTGACAAACTCAGAGCAATCGACTTCATCCTCTACAGAAATTACGCTCATATCATCATCCTCATTAAGCTCAAACGCGTTTTCAGCATCAATTTTATTTTCTGAGCACAAGTTGGCATTCAATGAGTCAAATTTTTGTATGGTTTCGGTCCTTAGTTTCAGTTTGTTGTTTTCATCCAAAAGGTTTTTCAACATGTCCTTATGGTCCTTGGACTTTATAAAAGATTCGATTTTGTCCAGACCATACATATAGGTGGGATTTACATCATCAGATGAAACAACACTTTCGCAGTTATATGCCTCAGCATCGATTTCATCCTCCTTAAACTCAAGGAAGGGCAAAATCATGCGATGAATTTTCTGCCCTATTTCACAGTTCAGATGCAATTGAGTAATGTTAGCATAAAGACATTTAGCAATTAAACAAAAAACATTTCTCTGTTTCAAAAGTTTTAAATTGTCTCTTTCTAAATAAATGTTTTCGTCCTTAGACTTAATCAGCTCTGACTCCTTCAGCTCTATCCACATCCTTCGTTCCTCACTCTTGGATGACACCCTGCTTATTTGGTCAGTTAGGTTAGAATTGGAGACCCTTGTTTGAGTTAAACAACTATCCATATTTGAAATTCTTGAATTTAGGCTATTTAATTCTTTTTCATATGATTTTTGTGGGACTTTGAATGAAACAAAAAGAGATTGTACCTTCTTGATCAATTCATCAAGTTCATTGATCTGCACACTGAGAGGTTTTGTTGTGAAGCATACGTCCTCTCGCTCCTTGGTGTCCTCTTTTCCGCCATCAGTATTGTATCCCCTCATGTGAGATACATCAGTCACCATCAAACATTTCCCACTGCTTTCGTCACCTCTTGCCACATACGCCTTTCCATGCGAGGGCCTCCTTACTTCATCATCCTCAGAGTCGGTAGACCATACTTGCACGCCACCGAACTCGTCATCCGCTGCCAAACCCTGTACAATAAGAGCATTCATAGAAAGGTTAGTAGCAGCTTTCTTCCTCTTGATCTCATCCAGCTTTTTCATCAACATAGACTCTTCATCTTTTTCTTCATCTTTCTCTGCCATTTTCTTCAGAACGCAGTCTTTGGCATAATGGTTCTTTCCTCCACAATAGTAGCAGTTCACACCAGAATCTCCTTCAACCTTTGCCTCTTTCTTTGGTTCTTCTGTCTTCGGTTCCTCTCTGACCTTTTCAGAACTATAGCTTCCCTGCCAATTTTGGTTCTTATTGGTAGGGAACCTTTTCTTGATAAACCTCTTTGGATTTGACACCATCATTGCATAATCTTTAGAAGTAAGATCATAGTCTTCTAGGTTCAGATATTCATCATCAACTATATTTTTGCCTTTAGACAGGAGGGCCAAGGACCCCCAAACTTGAAACCACATTCTTCTCTTGCATGACAATCTTTTCTTGGGATTTCAAAATTCCCACCAGCTTTGCCAGTGAATAAGACTTGAACTGCTCATGAGCTTTGACTATAGACACAACAGCTCTCCATTCGGTTCTTATGCCATTCAAGAAGGTGACCTTCTGTTCAATCAGCTTCCTTTCTATATCATGTTTGATCATCTTGCTAAGAAGATGATTGAAGCGATCGAATGTCTGAGTAACAGTTTCATCAGAATTTTGCTTAAATTCACCAAACTCAGACAACAGAAGCGTCTGAATGGAATGCTCCAAATCTTCATCTGTGGAATAAAGCTCTCGCAACCTATCCCAGATTTCTTTAGCAGTACTGCAGGAACTCACTAACCTGAATGTATCAGATTGAAGAGCGAATCGGATTAGTCTCAATGCTTTGATATTGCACTGAAACTTTTCCTTTTCGTCTTGAGCAACGTCTTTTACATCTTTTAACAGATCATTATATTCTTTCTGAGTTTTGATGATCTTTGAAGTTCCTGAGTGAGCGAATGGTCCAGACACGATTGCTTCCCAAATAAGATATCCATTATCTTCAGATCCGATGACATAATCTTCAAAATGATGCGCCCAGACTTCATAATCCTGGGTGTAGAGAATAGGAATCTTTGTTGTTGATCCAATGTTGTTTGAGATGTTGATAGGATTAGTTTGTGACTCGTCCATGCTTGATCGTTTAACCTGTTTGAAAGATCAGACTTGTAATACGTAATATTAGGGCAAAACAAATAAATGTTGAGTTATGTCAATTATGGAATGACGGCTTAATAAATATCAGTTAATGCGGAATAACCCAAATCGTAAACTTTTTCACAGAAAGATGTGTACTGATTACACAGCCTCCTGCTCTGATACCAATTGATGAGTTATAAAAACTCTTTGATCGATTAGATCTTCGTAACGGGTAAGTAAAGAACATAAAAAGCAAGGAAATAAAACACAAGTATGGATCACAATGAGTCGAATGATTAGATTACTCAATCCTTAGCAGAGCTCGACTAAGAACTTCCGTTGTAGAGGACTTCTAGGGTTATAAAACAAGAACGATGAATATACTTCAAAATACTTCTCTAATCGTTTCTAATCATTACGTTCTAGGATGCATGCAAGCATCTATTTATAATAAACCCTACAAAACTCACGGATGGACAGGCCCATACCGGAGATCAACATTGGACTAGCTAACGAGCCCAATAGACGCAACACTAAGTTGGACCTAACAATTTCACTTTTAAATTAAGTTATTATAAAACCAACATTATAAGAAAACATCCATAATAACATATCATGTCAAAAGCAGTATGCCAATAATCAAAACATGTCATCATAAAACCATATCAGAGTATAATCCCAAAGATCACATGTGCGGAAAACATAGTGTGATGTGCTGCGATCGAGCCGACTTTTGTCCTTTGAAAATGACGTACCTAAAACCAAAACTTAAAACCGTAAGCACGAAGCTTAGGGAGTTCCCCAAATACCGCCGTCATTTTATGTGAAAACCCTAATTTCACTTGGGCCTTGAGTTGGGCCTTTCTATTGGGCTTTGGTTATTGGACTAATAATGGGCCATTCAAGAACAATATTGTGATTTAGAATAATTGGATGGGCTTTAGGGTAAGGCCCATATGAGGGTTTGGGCCCAATTTGGAAAATTGGGCTATAGATCGGCCATAGTTTGGGCCTTTATGATTATGAGACATTGGGCCATTAGAAATGCCAAATGTTTGGACTGGACTAAATGGTTGGGTCTTTGAATAAAGACATGTAAAGGCTTGGGCCCAATTTGGAAAATTGGGCCATATGTTGGGCTTTGATTCCTAGTTTGACTTTTGGGCCTTTGAATTCGGTTTTTGGCTTGAATCAAGCTGAGTTAGGGGTAAAGTAGTCTTTTACCCAAAGAATGGACTTATGGATATGTGTTGGGACCCAATTATTAATTTGGTGTTATTTTGATGTTGACAGATTCAGGAATTTGTCGGCAAGCAGCCACAACTTTATTCGCGGGACTTCTACAGTGTGAGGTGAGTCTCATCACTATTTGTATGGGTCTAAGACACCAATGCCGACCCATTTAGTATATGTCTGATAGGAAGACCCAGGGGTTAGCCCTAGGCATTATGCATGAAAGACAAAGAGGCGACTCTTGGCACACATCATGTTATTATGTGTGGTAGGAAGACCCGGGGGTTAGCCCTAGGTAACATGTATGGAAGACCAGGATAGAATTCCTTTGAGAACCTTGTGAGCCTAGCACCCCAAATGTGATGCCTTAAATGCTTCACACAACACCAAGTATACTTGGAATAACTTAGAGAGAAATGCAACACACTTAGAAATTGGATATGCCCTCTTGTTCTTCACTAGTGGCCGATTTTGGTAGCTAACACATCCATTTTATAATGTGTTACAAGTAGGGTTACACCATATAAACCCTAAATGACATGACTTTTCATTTCTTGGATCTATGGGTTCAAATCCACCATCGAGCATCCATGGAGCATCTCATGGGTTTTAGCCCAACTCAATACACCATGGACTACAAGACCACTATTAAAGAAATGGATGATTACACAATTAGCCCATATATTTAATTAGTCTTCTTTAGATCACAAAATTAATTCTAAATTAATTTTTGATCAATACTAACTAAATAATATTATTAATATATCATAACCTATAATGTATTAATAAACCATAAGTGTCCTTTCTCTCATTTTAGTCTACCCAAGTGCATGATGCCATGCAACCCAAATGGACCATGCCATACCGGTTCAAGTATATACCAGAAATAGTTATGGACTTAGACACCTTTTCCAACAGTCTCCCACTTGGATACGTCTAATAACTATTACTGCAAGTATGACTTCAGGAACCGATCAGCAATCGTAGCTCTTTCAAGGTCTCTCGGAACTGAGATAATGATGTTACGCCATTTAAGATAACTGATCATAAAATCATAAGCTCTCATGATATCAATCGGACAAATACATGGAACAATGTCGTACTTGTTGTTCAGCAGTTTGTTTCCCGATTTACGATTTGTTTGACATAGAACTTAATCGAACACATCAATTTAGTTCTTAACGGGCCCGGTACACAGGTCAAAAAAATCATCGAGGGGCCCAAATTGTTGGATTAGTGTCTAAGGCTGTAACTACATTTGGTAAGTAATTGACCCGATTGTGCATGGTCCTTTTGGGTTGCCTTCACCATAGCAACTTGACAGGGTGATTGTGACATCCCCTAATTTCTTGGCCAAAAAAGACCGATTTAATTTATGCTTTTAAAAATAAAATCAGAGAAATCTTTTTAAAAGATGTTGTGGAATTGGTCCCCAAACAACATATGATAAAAGTTTATCAAAAATTTATTTAAGAAATGTATAGTTTCATTTCATATCAAAACCTCGGGATGTCATGTTCCGATACAGATTAAAAGCATAAACAAGACATTATAAGCCTTTCAACAGTTATTTACAACTACTGGCCTATAATCCAAAAATCCTTCATTGTCCTCCGACTATGCTCGGGGTCCACTACCTGTAACATAAAAAGCTGAGTGGGTCAGGCTTGGGAGCCTGGTGAGCATATAGGGTTTTCAACCCACAATAATAATAAACTTACTAAGTTCATCAATCAACAATAACCCTGATTATCCGTTCCTGTTATCCTTACTTTATGTCCCTAAACACTTATCACAAGGGACCTAGCCTAAAGAATATCATCGGGATGGACACTACTGCTAAGGGGTTTCCCCGGCCATACATGTCCTAAAGGCAACCATGACGGGGATGGAGTATAGTGAATGAATACTCTCAGTTCATTAAAACGTACAGGTTGCGGACCTGCTAATGTTTCCCACTGGAGAAGTCCGTGGTCGTCATCCAAACTCCGCTAGATGACTGGATCTCAAAACTCATCGAGGCCTCTCCTCAATTTTATTTTATCACACATCACTATCTACCCATGTTCTACCCAACATATTTGTAGAAAAAAATACTTATAGAGTTTAAAACTTGTATAAAACGTCAACTCAATAGTCACCTCAAATAAACAATTAATATATATTTACACATAGCACGTATTATAAGGTAAATTCTTCATATCTATGTGTAAAATGAAAGTGACTATACACTCACATGATTTGGTGATAATCAGGCAGCAATTCGTTTCCTAAAACGATCGTTTCTAATAAAACCGGGAGTTTTATTGAGAAACCGGGCTTTGTAAAAGTCGGGCTTCGAAACCAAAAAGATAAATTTTTCGGGCTTCTCTGGCACTTCGTGGCGTATTCTGGGGCTTATAATCGATACTGGGGCTTTGGGGAATTATAAGATGAAGAAAATATGAAGAAAGGGGCTAAATATGACAAAACTCCAAAAGTAACCGAGAGCCTTCACAGGTACTCTTCTATTTATAGGGTCCGAAGTCCTGATCTAGGGGCTGAGAGGCTTCTGATCCGACGGCTGAGAGGCTTCGCAGGGGGTGGCTCGCACGAGAGTAGCATGTGCGAAGGGGCTGCTGGCTTCTTATGATTGGTCCGAAGCGTGTGTCCGATGCGCAGGTGGTCAGCACGTGCGAGGGTCTCGGTGGCACTCGCTGATTGGACCGCGGAGTCGTAACCCATGTGCGAGGCTCGGAGATAGGGGTGCGAGGTTCGGTCCATATGCGAGCCTCAGATTGGACCTCCCTTCGGTCAAATCAGAATCCGACACGTGGCTTCGCATGACTCAGCAGCTTGGTGACTCAGCAGCTCGGTGACTCAGCAGGACACGTGGCACTCTTTCAGCGAAGGTGACATGGCGAAATGTGACTATGCGAATTTTCTCGATTTTCGCGCCAAAGCTTCTAAAATCAATAACTATTGCATACGAGCTCCGTTTTTTATGTTCTTTATATGCACACGTAGCTAAAATTACGCTCTACAACTTCTGTTTAGACTTCGTCGGCTAATTTTGAATTTAAATTTTATATTATTATTTTTAACAGACTGGGACAGGAAATCCGTTAAAAATTCATAACTTCTTCATCCGACGTCCATTTTAGTCAGACTTTTTACCGTTGTGCTCCTAATGACGAGACCTTCGATTCTCGTTTAGGTTGTATCGGCTAAAAATCGCTCGATCTAAAATTCAAGTTATTAGTTGTCTACTGCTAAGCTGAAACTTCGAAAAATCATAACTTCCTCATACGAAGTCAGATTTGGGCGTTCTTTTTATCGAAATTCTCGGTTTAACGAATACTATGACTTCTGTTTAGATCACTAAGGATAAAAAGTAGTTTATCAAAAACTCACTTTTTACGACATTCGGCACCATGCCGGTTTTGTCGCGAAACTTCGATAGGTCATAACTTCTTCGTTATAACTCGGATTTTGGTATTCTTTATATCTCTGAAATCCTTGTTTCGACCACTACAACTTTATGTAAAGATATCGGGCTTATCTCACACTTTAATTTTGACGCTTATTTTTATTCTTAATTAAATAAATCCTAATAATTAAGCATAAAACACATAATTCACTTAAAATTCACATAATTCCTTTTCATTTCTTCTAAATGAGTTACAAAGGTTAACCTAGACCATTATGTCAATATTAATGCCTAGCCTAGAAACACGGGCTTTACAACTCTCTCCCCCTTAGGAAGATTCCGTCCCCGGAATCACACAACGACAAACAACTATGGGTAGCGACTCACTATGCCACTCTCCGTTTCCTAGGTGGGATTTGGCCCATTTATATGTTTCCAAAGTACAAGCACTAAATCGACTGTCTTACGTTACAACTTCTTAGTCTTAAGGTTAACGATTGCGTCAGGTTCTCCAATTAACCTCTTGTTTTCATCCAACCTTAATTCAGAAATGGGAATTATGTCGGGCACACCTCCCATGAACTTTCTCAAATAACACACATGAAAGGTGTTATGAATACTCTCTAGTTCTTCCGGTAATTCTAGCTTGTAAGCTTGATTCCCAATACTCTAAAGAACTTTAAATGGTCCAATAAACCTTGGACTCAACTTTCCCCTTCTTCCAAATCTTATAAGTCCCTTCCACGACGAGACTTTTAGTGAAACAAAATCTCCAACTACGAATGATATTGGTTGTCTTTTCTCGTCATCATAGCTCTTTTGAGCAGCTAACATCTTTTTCTCTTATCACTTTCAACTTTTCAGCAGTCTCATGGACTATTTCAGGTCCCATAAATTGCTTTTCTCCAGCTTCCACCCAACATGATGGCGTCCGACACTTTTCCCCATACAAGGCGTGATAAGGTGCCATCCTAATGCTTGAGTGGAAACTATTATTATAGGAGAATTCTTCTAAAGGTAAGTCTTCATCCCAGTTACCTTGGAATTCTAGGGTACATGCTCTCAGCATATCCTCCAATGTTTGAATCGTTCGTTCGCCCTGACCATCGGTTTGCGGATGGTAAGTTGTACTTAAACACAACTTTGTACCCAATTCCTCTTGTAGACTCCTCCAAAACTTTGAGGTAAATCGGATGTCACGATCGGATACAATCGTTAGCGGAACACCATGAAGCCTCACAATTTCCTTCACATAAGAATTCGCAAGTTTATCCATAGACCATTTCTCTTTGGCTGCTATGAAATGTGCACTCTTAGTAAAGCGATCAACGACCACCCAAATCATGTCGTGACCGTTCCTTATTCTGGGCAGTTTAGTCACAAAATCCATGGTGATGTCTTCCCATTTACCCATGGGTACGGGTAAAGGTTCTAAACTCCCATACGGTTTCTGATGTTGTGCCTTAACCCTAGCACAAGTTACACACTCAGCCACATACTTAGCAACATCGAGCTTCATCGTCGGCCACCAATAATAGGGTTTTAAATCCCGATACATTTTTGTACTGCCGGGATGAATCGAGTACATGGTCTTGTGAGCTTCTTCCATCAGAAGATCTCTTACTCCGCCTGTCTTAGGTACCCAAATCCTATCTTGGAATACCTTCAACCCTTGGTTGTTTGTACCGAACACTAACGTTTTGCCCAAACGTTCTTCCTTTCGGTCATTTTTCTCCAAAGCTTCCTCTTGAGCTTTCTTTATACTTTCCACAATTGTCGAGACAACTTCAATTCTCAACGCTCTTAGCCTTTTCTTTTCAAGGTTTACCTTCCGACTGAGAGCATCAGCAACAACAATTGCTTTACCAGGGTGGTAAAGTATCTCACAGTCGTAGTCCTTGAGTAACTCTAGCCAGCGTCGTTGCCTCATGTTCAATTCCTTCTGATTAAAGAGATATTGGAGACTCTTATGATCAGTGAAAAGTTTGCATTTAGTACCATAAAGATAATTCCTCCATATCTTTAAGGAAAATACTACCGCTGCCAACTCCAGATCATGAGTGTGGTAGTTCTTTTCATGTTCCTTCAATTGCCTCGATGCATACGCTATCACTTTATCCCTTTGGGTCAGAACACAACCTAACCCAACTCCAGATGCATCGCTATAAACTGCGAAGTCATCAACTCCTTCAGGCAACAAAAGAATCGGTGCTTCACAAAATCTCTTCTTCAACTTCTCAAAGGCTTCCTTATGCTTCTCATTCCAAGCATAAGTAGCTCCTTTGTGGGTCAAAGCTGTTAATGGAGTAGCAATCGAAGAAAAGCATTGGATAAACCTTCGATAATATCCAGCTAATCCTAAAAAGCTTCGAATCTCCGTAGGACTTTTTGGTTGTTCCCACTTCATTACAGCTTCAATCTTTGCTGGGTCAACCATTATTCCTTCTTGGTTAACCACATGACCTAAAAATTGGACTTCTTGAATCCAAAATTCACATTTGGAGAACTTTGCATACAGCTTCTCCTTTTACAGGACTTCTAGCACTTCACGCAGATGCTTTTCATGCTCCTGCTTGCTTTTCGAATAAATCAAGATATCTTCTATGAATACTATCATGGATTTATCTAAGAATGGTTTACAAACCCTATTCATCAAATCCATGAAAGCTGTTGGGGCATTGGTTAGTCCGAACGACATAACCAAAAATCCATAGTGTCTATATCTTGTTCTAAACACAGTCTTTTCGATATCCTGCTCTCTCACCTTTAGTTGATGGTATCCCGACCTAAGATCGATCTTTAAGAAATAGCTTGAACCCTGTAACTGGTCGAACAGGTCATCGATCCTTGGCAACGGGTACTTGTTCTTTATCATCACTTTGTTCAGTTCTCTGTAATCGATGCACATTCTCATGCTTCCGTCTTTCTTCTTTACAAATAACACAGGGGCTCCCCAAGGCAATGAACTAGGTCGAATGAAGCAAGTCACCTCCTCACTACATCTCCCAGAGTGCTTTTTCTTGCACTTCTCACACCATTTCACTTCACCTCCTCCTCCTCCAAACTTTTTGGACTTAGAAAATTTGCTTTTCTTGTTGGAACCTGTAGTTCCTTCAAATTTTCTCTTTTCACCAACTTCTGCCCTCTTCAGACCCTTCTCTCTGATCTGAACCTCAACATTCTTAGCAGTCTAGATGGCGGCTTTCAAAGTGGTTGCTTGCTTAACCATCGGACCAAAGTCCGCTGGTAATCCAAGGGCAAACTTGTTGACCTTAGAGAGTTTAGTTGGAACTAGATGAGGAACAAGCTTCATCTTTTCCATAAAACTAGCAGCGTATTCGGTAACGCTCATCTTTCCTTTCTTTAAATTTTGGAACTCATTATTGATTTCCAGAAGATCCTGCTCAGAGCAGTCTGCAATTTCAGTTGTACCACAAAATCTTCCCAAGACATCTTACTAGCTTCTCCCTTGGGCATCAAATCAGCTAGTAACTTCCACCAGCTCAACACACCAGACTTTAACAAAGGAATTGCAAGTGCGGTCTTTTGTTTGTTGCTGCACTCGCAACTTTCAAACATCGTCTCCATTTCGGAGATCCAATTCATGACTTCCACCGGTGTCGGACTTCCAGATAGACACGGCGGTTTAGATGCCATGAAATATTTGTATTTGCATCCGCGTCCATCAACTCCTCCATCCTGGTTGTTTTGTCTAACTATCGGTGGGTTGGCTTGACCAAGAGTCCCACTGTAGTTCCCTCCTACCGATTGCCCTTCATTCAATACGGGTTGTTCTATAGGCATCGTAGTCTCTTCCCTATGTTGTTGTAGTGATCGCCTTGTCTCCTCCATCTGGCGATCTAACATCATCTGCATCATTGCTTGTACCCCAGCCATCGTCATTAGCTCAGGTGCAGCTCCTACAACAGGTACTTGCTCAACTACTTGAGGTTGAGGCTGTTGATCCCTGTTTCCGTTTGCATTTGCAGCTCCACTACGAGTTTTTTCCATTACAATCTATATAACGAATAAGGCGAATTTAGGTCTTTATCCTTATTATACATGTCAATTCCCTTATCACTCCGAAACGTTTACATGTTAGTTCTAATCTCGTAATCATATGCTTAGAATCCTACACACATAAGGTTTCCAGATTCGGTCGGCAACAGACCATAGATCCGAACAAATAATGGCACACATGGCAAACACATAGCATTTAGCACATAAGGGCATTTTAGGCATCTTCCCTAAAATAAACTAGTGCTCATGTCTAAAATATGGTAGACACTCATCTCACAATCATCACTTAGCATTCTAAGTTCAAGTCTAGAAATTCTACAATTTCTTAGTTCGCTTAAACTAATGCTCTGATACCAACTGTGACATCCTCTAATTTCTCGGCCAGAAAAGACCGATTTAATTTATGCTTTTTAAAATAAAATCAGAGAAATCTTTTCAAAAGATGTTGCGGAATTGGTCCCCAAACAACATATGATAAAATTTTATCAAAACCCTTCATTAAGAAGGTATATATTTTCCATACATATATATATATATATATATATATATATATATATATATATATATATATATATATATATCAAAGCTGAGTGGGTCAGGCTTGGGAGCCTGGTGAGCATATAGGGTTTTCAACCCACAATAATAATAAACTTATTAAGTTCACCAATCAATAATAACCCTGATTACCCGTTCCCGTTATCCTCACTTTACGTACCTAAACACTTTTCACAAGGGACCTAGCCTAAAGAATATCATCGGGATGGACACTACTGCTAAGGGGTTTCCTCAGCCAAACATGTCCTAAAGGCAACCATGAGGGGGATGGAGTACAGCGAATGAAAACTCTCAGTTCATTAACACCTACATGTTGCGGACCTGCTAATGTTTCCCACTGGACTGTCTAGAAAGTCCGTGGTCGTCATCCAAACTCCGCTAGATAAAAATACTTATACATTTTAAAACTTGTATAAAACATCAACACAACAATCACCTCAAATAAACAATTAATATATTTACACATAGCACGTATTATAAGGTAAATACTTCATATCTATGTGTAAAATGAAAGTGACTATACACTCACTTGATTTGGTGATAATCGGGCAACAATTCGTTTCCTAAAACGATCGTTTCTAATAAAACCGGGAGTTTTATTGAGAAACCGGGCTTTGAAACCGAAAAGATAAATTTCCCGGGCTTCTCGGGCACTTCGTGCCGTATTCCGGGGCTTATAATCGATATCGGGGCTTTGGGGGATTCTAAGATAAAGAAAATATGAAGAAAGGGGCTAAATATGGCAAAATTCCAAAAGTAACCGAGAGCCTTCGCAGGTACCCTTCTATTTATAGGGTCCGAAGTCCTGATCCAACGGCTGAGAGGCTCCTGATCCGACGGCTGAGAGGCTTCGCAGGGGGTGGCTCGCACGAGGGTAGCATGTGTGAAGGGGCTGCTAGCTTCTTGTGATTGGTCCGAAGCGTGTGTCCGAAGTCGGCTCCGGTGCGCAGGTGGTCAGCACGTGCAAGGGTCTCGGTGGCACTCGCTGATTGGACCGCGGAGTCGTAACCCATGTGCGAGGCTCGGAGCTAGGGGTGCGAGGTTCGGTCCATATGCGAGCCTCGGATTGGACCTCCCTTCGGTCAAATCAGAATCCGACACGTGGCTTTGCATGACTCAGCAACTTCGGTGACTCAGCAGCTTGGTGACTCAATAGGACACGTGGCACTCTTTCAGCGAAGGTGACGTGGCAAAATGTGACTATGCGAATTTTCTCGATTTTCGCGCCAAAACTTCTAAAATCCATAACTTTCGCATACGAGCTCCGTTTTTGACGTTCTTTATATGCACACGTAGCTAAAAGTACGCTCTACAACTTCCGTTTATACTTCGTCGGCTAATTTTGACTTTAAATTTTATATTATTATTTTTAACAGACCGGGACAGGAAATCCGTTAAAAATTCATAACTTCTTCATCCGACGTCCGTTTTCGTCAGACTTTTTACCGTTGTGCTCCTAATGACGAGACCTTCAATTCTCGTTTAGGTTGTGTCGGCTAAAAATCGCTCGATCTAAAATTCGAGTTTTTAGCTGTCTACTGCTAAGATGAAACTTCGAAAAATCATAACTTCCTTATACGAAGTCAGATTTGGGCATTCTTTTTATCGAGCTTCTCGGTTTAACGAATACTACGACTTTTGTTTAGATCACTAAGGCTAAAAAGTAGTTTATCAAAAACTCACTTTTTACGACATTCAGTACCGTGCCGGTTTTGTCGCGAAACTTCGACAGGTCATAACTTCTTCGTTATAACTCGGATTTTGGTATTCTTTATATCCCCGAAATCCTTGTTTCAACCACTACAACTTTATGTAGAGATATCGGGCTTATCTCATACTTTAATTTTGACGCTTCTTTTTATTCTTAATTAATTAAGCCCTAATAATTAAGCATAAAACACATAATTCACATAATTTCTTTTCATTTCTTCAAAATGAGTTACAAAGGTTAACCTAGACTATCACCTCAATATAAATGCCTAGGCTAGAAACACGAGTGTTACATAACAAATTATTCATAGTCAAAGAGGATCTATTAATCGATTTATCATCAAACAAATGTTAGAATACCATCGTAATGATGAATTGGTTATGGAAGAACATAGAGAAGAAGAAATTGAATCACATGTGCTAGAAATATGGATGAATTTCATGAAGTTGTGAAAAAACCTAGAGAAGATTTTCATGATTTTGTGGAACAACCTAAAAAGGAAGAATATTAATGCAAGTGCCAGAAGATATGTCTTGTGTAAATGAAGACATAGAACTTGAATGGTAATGATGATGACAAAGAAGATATTCTATTGAACATGTATCATCTTGGAAACTGGAACATCTAATGATTGGATACATGATGTTATTGTAATGAATTTATGAGATGTTTGTTAGCAACTTTGAGTTTTGAATTTAGTGATAGGAAAGTTACTTAATAATATTTACAAGAAAATTTTTATGGAGCTTCATTTTGATTTTCGCACAAGCCCTCCAACATGTCAGGGTCGGACATGTGTTCATGTAATGGTGTTTACATGAAGGTTACACTTTTGTTTATATAATAGCACGTTTTATTGACGTATGAAGATTCTTTTTTATGTGCATAACAACCTATAATGTTGGAGAAAAATCAAAATTCACCTATATTTACCCATTGATTGATGAACAACTTCTTGCGAAAAGAAAGTAATAAACAAAACTACAGCATCAAAAAATTTACACTAGAGGGACTGGAAGTGAAAAACGCTATAAAAGAAGTGGTTTTAATGTAAAATAGTAAAACCGACAGGACACAGATGTAGTACTATGTTGTCAAGGATCGTAGCTGTCACTCCGGGCGCGTGGCTGAAACTGCCACGGGAACTTCCACCTTCCAACGCTGACCACTACAAATCCCAGTTATAAATATCGCCGCCGAGGAGCCACTTCATCCGTTCTCCATAAAAAAAATGGGTAATCTCTTCATCATTATCGACGACGAGAATTCCGCCATTGTTTCAGCACTCCGGTATGTTCGCCGGCGGTTATGTAGAAGAGATGGGAAAGAGAACGAAGAATGTTTACAGAGGAGTTCGTCTCCGGCCATCGAGGAAATGGGCAGCGGAGATAACGGTTCCGGGGACGAAAGAATGGAAGTGGTTGGGGACTTTCGATCGAGACCGCAGAAGAGGCCGCCAGAGCTAACGACGTTGCCAATATTTACTATAGAGGAAACAAGGCGCAGACAAATTTCCCGGTGGAGGAGTATATTGAATCAATTTGCAGAGATAACAATTCCTCAGAGCTTAAAAGTCACAGTTCCATTTAGCATGAATATAAGGCTGGAGTGCGGTTCAGCTGCGGTTTTAGCTGATGTGGCACTGAAACACCACCCCCTCTATACGGTTTTGGAAATGCAGTTTGAGACTGCGGTAGAAATTGGGAGCGCTCCCTTGCTCTCTCTCTTCCTCTATCTCTCTATCTCTCTTCTTTCTCTATCTCGTCCTCTGTCTCTCCACCCCTTGGGTGTTGTAAAAAAACACAGTAGGAGGAGGGAGTGTGGCACCACTCCCTCCAGTCTAATTAAGATCCAAATCCAAAATGGTTATATAAAAACAAACTACTATAGGTTAAATATGATTGGTATTAGAAAATGAGAGATACCGAAATCCAATCTAAAAAAAACTGGTTGGGTTATTGGTATTTCAAATAACAGTTTTGAGGTTTTTGAGATTTTATTTAGGACGAGTATTTGCTTATTATAATTTGGCATTATTAACAAGTAGTTTTTAGTGTTTAAACATTTATTTAAAAAAATTAACACATAATGTTTGTAGTATATATGTAAAAAGTTGAGAAGAAATAGTAAATTTAATAAAAAGTATTACGTAAAAGAAAAAGACACGAGACAAATTAAAATATCACTAAATGGTCTACTTAATTTCCATAATGCTTTTGAAGGCATATATATATATATATATATATATATATATATATATATATATATATATATATATATATATATATATATATATATATATATATATATATATATATATATATATATATGGGTAAAATGAATATATCTAACAACCTTATATAAGCTTAGGTACCTAACCTCATCAAACTACGTTATTTTGCATTAAATTTTCATTGCAATCATCCAAAGTTCTTAAACTTCATACCTAAACTTGATTTACTTCAAAAAAATTTGGAAATTCATCATTATATTTCTCCTACATCCTTTCATTTGTAGCAGTAGGATATGAAGCCCATCAGGTGGTATTCGATAGAAAGACATGATGTAAAAGAAAGATATTGGTGAAAGTCCAATGATTTTGGAAGTAATCAAGTTATGGGGTTGAAATTTAAGAACCTTAAGCAATTACAATGTAAATATGATACAAACCGATGTAGTATTATGGAGTTAGGTATCTAAGTTTATATAAGGTTGTTAGGTATATTCACTTTACCCTATATATATATATATATATATATATATATATATATATATATATATATATATATATATATATATATATAAAGAAAAGTAGCCAGTAAAAGTCCAAAATGTTACTAATAGCGGTGGCGCGTCGCCGCTACTGCTTCGTCGCTATTGATCACTTTGTCACCGCTAATGAGAAAAGTCGCCGCTATTGACCTTGTCGCCGCTAATGAGTCGTGTTGCCACTAATAACTATGTCGCCAGAAATGAGTCTTGTCACCGGTAATAACAGTTTTCATTTTTTTAATTTTTTTTTAATTAATGATTTTGGTTGTCGGTAATAATGTCGTTGGTAATTACATAACAATATCCGATTAAATGATACATACCTTTATGAGAGAGGTCAAAAGAGCTTAAAAGAGCTTAATGATGGTCTTAATTCATGATTGAACTCAAAATCTCCACAAAGCTTGCACATTTATGAGAAAGGGAACCTTGGAATGTCCTTATTTACTAGTTTGAGTCCCTAAAACGACCCTAGCTCACTAAGACCAAGCAAAAGGGACTAGAATGACCAAAAACCCAACCCAAAGTAGATCTATGAAATGAAAAGCCAAAATAGAGAATTTATACCTTGAGAGTCTCGAAATGGAGATATAAATTCTGGACCTCTAAGTTCTTCTCTAGAGGTTGAGTCCTTTACCTCCTCCTTCTCTTGCACAAACCACCAAGATTTTTCTTTCAAGCTCAAAGCTTCATCCAAGGCAATCTAAGGTTTTATGGACGTAAAAGGGGTGGTTGTTGAATTAAAATGACCTAAGGAGTGGTATAATGTTGCTTATATAGGGTAGAAACCCCAAAATTAGAGTTTTAGTGTGACGGGAGTACGCCCCGCATACTTCTTAATACGTACGACGTACTCACAAACCACCCGCGGCCATTCATCTTTAAACGTTGGGCGTACCCCAGCTTACGCTGGGTGTACCCAGCTAAACACATGCATGCATCCTTACATGCATGGGGCTGATCTGCCAAGTATTTCCATTAGGGGCTAATTCTGCCAAAACATTCAAAGTACCATAACTCCCTCATTCTAAGTTCGTTTTCGACGAACTTTATATCTACGGAAAGACGATGAGAAGCCCTACGCTTCTAACAACTCACCCTTGCCTAAAAACGCCCTGAAAAAGAAGCCAAAATCCATAAAAGACTGAGATGTCAATTTACCGCCATACCCTTGGCTTCCGAAGACACAATCGAATACATGGATCACTTAAACCATGACAACTACATTCGAAACGGGCTAAATCCTTCCTTTCCCGAAGCACCAAACCCCATGACAACTAATGATTGGAACGCTAGTCCGGACCATAAGTTCCGGATAAAAATTCAAGAACCGGTTACTTATTCCAGAGCGTTCTACGTATTCTGGACATGATTTTCAAAGCCCGGACACGTTTCGGACTAGCTAAAATTAGGATTTTTATAACAATTTATGATGTAGTATAAATGTATAAATACATGTAATCTTATAATCGCCTTAACACGAATAAAATTCACAAAAAATCATATAATACCTATATAATTGAATAAACTAAACATGTTATAACATATAATTTTAATTAAATGGCTATAATTAGAAACAAATTTGAAACTTACATGTAAAAACTGCATTTCTTCATTACTGCCAGAATACATTTTCAGTTTTAATGGTGTCCGGAATGGGATGTAGGGTAATCCAAAACAAGAGAATGGCAAAATCTAGTCCGAAATGGATTAAAGAGTAATTATATTAAGACCATATTACTGGCTCAAAATTATTTACTTGTTTACCGAATATTAAATCGGGTCAGAAATGTCCTATTCTGAACCAAATGGTCATTTTGCAAAAAAAGAATGTTATATTTAAAAATAATAATAATAAAGTTAGATTACTCGATTTCCCTTTTCTAAAACCTCTAAAAATAAATTATTTTTATTGAACATTATTAGGTTGTAGAAAAACTTAAAATTTTGTTAAGAATTTAAAAAAGTTATAAAAGAAATATATATTTAAAAAATGTTTAGAAAACTACTAAAAATTTAAAAACTTATTTAGACTCACCCCGACTATTTCATGAAAAATACTTCAAATAGCATGTTATTATACCTCTATCTCGCTTCCTTCTCTCCTCATTTTTGTGGTAGCCAGCGATACAACATCATGAATGAGCAGTTAATATCAAACCTCATATCATTAAATACTCTTTAATCCAAACTTATTTACTCCTATCATTTCTGTTACGATTATTTTGAAACAAAAAACCAAGCTGTAGAATCAACATGGCTTCCGTGCGCAAGCTCTTCGTCTGCCACGTTTCACTGAAACAAACGCCACGTGTAGACTCATTCCTGACGTAAGCAATCCAATACACCCACCACATGCCCTACGTCTTCCTTCCACGTGGCCCGTCATCACCGGTCACATGCCACCGTGTACAACTAACTTTACAAAATTCCCGCTATATAAACACTTCCACTCACTTCACCCTTACAACTGTTTATTTCATAAAACATTAAACAAAAACATGCAGAAAACTGAATTAGCCGATCACCACCAACTTGGTGACGGAGTAATGAATGTCTGGCGTCCATTGGCCGCCGAGGAGGAGCATTCCATCATTCTCTCTGCACTCAAGATGGTAATCTCCGGCCACATTACCACCAATCACCACCCTTCATCATCATCGTCGTTAGCTACCACAACCGAGACTGATCACAACAGCCACCATGAAATTCCAATGATGTCACTCTGTTTACATCCGATGGAAGTATGTCAGGTTTGTAGAATCAACGGTTGTCTTGGGTGTAATTACTTCAGACAAAATGCACCTTGCGACGGCGGAGCACAGATGAATAATGGTGGTGATGGAAGAGTAGAGACGAAGAGGAAGAGGAAGAGACAGTATAGAGGAGTAAGACAGAGACAATGGGGGACATGGGCGGCGGAAATTCGGGATCCATTTAAGAAAGTGAGAGTGTGGCTGGGCACCTTTGGATCGGCGGAGCAAGCCGCCAGAGCTTACGACAGAGCCGCCGTACACTTCCGTGGAGATAAAGCGAAGACTAACTTTCCGGCGAGTGATTACAAGAAACCACAGCGACCTGTGAAACTTGAACGAGAACATGAAAAGTGCAATACAAGCTCAATGTCACCCAAGAAAACTGATCAATGATCCTTAAGAGTTAAAGTCATACTGTTTTGATCTTGTACGAAAATGTGTTTGAAAAATAATCGAAGAAAAAGTTGGGTTTAAATTTCAGTTTTGAATGTAAGAGTTTCTGAAATTAAGAATGAAAACTATGCAATTCGATTGAAATCTGAAAACAGAGTATGGAACAAAAGGAAGTTACCTTCAATGGCTATTGGTGATGTTTTTAAATTTTATTCGCAGACGTCAACCAATCCCTGCTGCTACTTTACTTCGAGTGGAAGCAAAATTGTGCCACGTGTCGCAAAAAATAAAATTTTAAATGTTTGATTTAATATATTTAATAACAAAATATTTAAAGTATTGTATAATAAAACAAAATTTATAACCGAAACCAAATATATTAAAGTACTTCGAAATTGAAGGAATGATAAAAAGAGAGTACTTCAAATTAGAATAAAAATATTTAGGTGAATTAATGTGTAGAAGATGAAGGAAATACATTGTATTAATTTTCATAAAAGAAAATACAATATTCAAGCAATATATGAATAGTTTTGGTTTTGTACTTTCGAGGTGTAGGCAGAAAAATAAAACAGCATCTGTTCTTTATACTACTTTCTTCGAGTTTAAGGACAGAAGAAAAATGAAATGAAAAATGGTTTAGAAAGATCTAGAAAAAGATGAAGATAAATGAAGGAAAGGTTTGGAAGGATCCAGAAAGAGACGAAGTTAAATGAAAGAAAGGTTTGGAAGGATCTAGAAGGGGGTGGCATGCCAGTTAAATATACTTTGGCATATAGCCATTCTCATGTCTGTTTAATTTACGAAAGGGTAACATATAAACTTAAATTTAAATGATAATATTAAATATTATCAAAACTTCAAAGGTATATTATGTTTTGATATTTTAAGAGGTAAAACTTAGTATTTTATATTTATTTGTAAATAAGTTTTAAATAAAAATTTATTTACGAAAAATTATGAATTATCGGTAAAAATAACGATTTGGTTATTTTTTTCTATTTATCAACTTAGTTGTTGATATGACGTCTAGATATTAAATAAGTTGGGAAAATCTTCATTAAAGTCATATTATTTTACCTAAATTTACAAATAAATTTCAAACTAAAATTTGTTTATAAAAAATCATGAATTATCGATCTAAGTAGTGATGATTTGATCATTTTCTCCTTGTGACATATTTTATGGGTTTCATTGTTGACTTGAACACCTAGTCATTAAATTGATGGGTTTCATAGGTTATAAAATTCATTTACAATGCGGAATATAACACTTAACAATTAAAGGTGCATGCAACCTATTAAGGATCTACGTCTTCACATTAAGGCAACATACTATGAACTGCAAACACTAGATCAATCCTACTATTATCGAAAATCATAGAATATGAATACATACATTTTGAATTGTTATAACAAACAATTCTTTGAATCCTTTCTTAAACTTTAGAAAACAAACACCAAAAGTATGATGTCTCTAATAACTCACCCAAAACCCTACAAACTCTATAATAAAGAGGAGAGAGAGGAAAAAAAGGATATTTCATTCATAAGCCTCTTAGAGAGGTTATGCCTATAAATAATGAGCTAAGAGGTTCTATTTATAGTTAAGATAACTTGCAGATAAAGTCATATTTGAATCGATTAAATAATAGATTTAATCCTAATTTAAATCATTTCCTTATCTATAACTAGGAGGCTTCCGGAAACCCTAGGAATCCCTCCACAACCGTCCATACGATGGATGGTTCTATAATTACTTCTTTTGTTCAACTATTGAACAATTACAATTCAATTATTACACCTTTAATTAATTCCAGTTAATCCAAAAATTAATTTTAGTTAAATATGATTATGTCTAAATTAATTTTCATTGATTTCTTATTAATTTATTAATCATATAAAATAACAAGTCAACTTTTTAACCATTGATCTCATTTTAATTTACTAATCACATAATAAATTAACAAATCAATTATCTATTTCTAATTAATATATTAATCATATAATATATTAACAAATCATTTCATTTCTCTCGTAATATTATTTCTAGTTATGTATGGTTATGAGGGCAACTCAAAAAGGACTTTGATTTAATTACAAGTATATACCAATTTAGTTACGAGCTTAGATACATTCATCAAACAGTCTCTCACTTGGATAAGTCTATAGTTATAATTGCAAGTATAACCTCGAACCAAACAACAAAATGTACTATCTAATGCCACTGTCGAACTCTGATTCAAATCAAACATTGGCCCTAAGATAAGTGATCAGCTATTCCTTCGTTCTACAATGTGACATCCCTAACTTCACGGTCAGAAAAGACCGATTTATTTATGCTTATTAAAAAATCAGAGTATCCTTTTCAAAGAATAATATTGCGGAATTTGTTCCCCAAAAACATGATAATGATATTATCAACGCATTTTCGAGAAAATGTATTTTATTTATCTTAAAACATTGGGATATCATCGTCAATACAGACTCATAATCATAACAAAATATTACAAGCCTTACAGTAATTAAACTAATGGCCTAATACTCATTGAATCTCTCAGCATAATGTATCTTTAATATCGCTACCTGTGATACAATAAACT
Organism: Lactuca serriola; assembly: GCF_051521515.1. Taxonomy (NCBI): domain Eukaryota; kingdom Viridiplantae; phylum Streptophyta; class Magnoliopsida; order Asterales; family Asteraceae; genus Lactuca; species Lactuca serriola. The sequence goes on from NC_136411.1 coordinate 357,704,344, forward strand.
GAGTGGGTAAGGTTGGGAAACCTGGTAAGTACATAGGGTTTTCAACCCACAATAATAGAACTAATATGTTTAATCATCAAACAATTAACCCAATTTATCATCCCCTTTATCTTCTTTATTCTTAAGGATTTACCTTAAGGATCATCTATGCTGACATTGCTAGTTCAGGGATTCCTCCATGATACTTGTCAGTAGGTATTCTTCCATATTTATTCCTAAGGATTTGTCCTAAGGAGTAGGCACGAAGTCCATCACTGCCAGGGTTTATCTAATAGGAACTAAGTCCATACTTCCATTGTTGTCTATTAGGCACTAAGTCCATAGTTGCGGTGTTTTTTTAATAGGCACTAAGTCCATAGCTGCCAAGGTTTATCTAATAGACACTAAGTCCATATTTGCCAGATTTTATCTTCATTATTGACAACTTTATTTTAGTGTTTCCACCCACAATACATGTCAATGGGTTTTTAGGGTATATCTGATGAACACATGGTTCACAAACACCTACAGGTTGCAAAGCCTATAAGTGTTTCACTGGATTGTCTAGAATAGTCTATGGTTGTCATATATACTCTGCTAGATCACATCATCTTTAAAATCAAGGCCTCTCATCATCTATTTCATCTTTCTCTCTCATCATCTATATCATATTTCATCTCTCATCATCGATGTCATCTTTCATCTACCCATCTTTACCCAATATACTTATAGGTATAAAAATACGTATACAATTTGATAGATATCAGGAACACAAATAATAAGCACATTTAGCATGTATTCATATTAAATACTTCATATCTATGTGTAAGATGAAAATAATTATGCACTCATTTGTTAAAGTGACGATTCGAAATTCGGACAACGCTTCGCTTCTAGCAACTATCTTTTCCTTTGATGTAACCTACTATAATTATCACTAAGCCTTAGTCTAATATTTATTACAACTAATTATTAGTCTAGATTCATCATTAACTCAAAGTCTACTTCAAGATCTATCAATTAAGGATCGGCCAGGCAGGACAGTTGGGAGGCAAGATCATTTCGGCGTATAGCATTTTTGAAATCCAACAACCAAGCCAACGTAACCATTCTAGACACTTCTCCCATAAGTATATCAATCAGTATAACAACTTGGAATCACTGATAAATCTTGTTTATAGGTTCATAATAATGATAATGAACTTAAACATAAGTTATACTTAAAGTACGGTAAGCATAACTCAACTTATAAGTGGTTTAGCGAGAAACTAGACTTTGCACAGGCAGAGCTTCTAAGCCGAAAGCTCTACTTCTCGGAGCTTTCTGACACTCCGAAGCTTCACTACTAACACCTAGGAAGTGCTAGAGAAAGTCATTGAGGCCTTTGGGGGGAGGAGGGGAGAGAGAATAGAACGGAATAGTGTGAGGAAAAGAGTGAAAATTCAGTTCTATATTTATAGGCTGCCTAGTGCCCAGTACATGGGGCGTACACAAGACTTATGTGGGGCGTACTCAGTATGTTGGGCATATGCGAATTATATTGGGCGTACTAAGGGCCAGGTGCCGCCATCAGATTGCAAGCCTTGAGGAGGAAGGGGTATGCCAGATCGCGGCACGTGTCACACCAAGGTTAACCCGAAATTTAATTGTCTTGTAAAATTCACAACTTTTGCATACAAGCTTCATTTTTTACTTTCTTAATATCCATGCGTAGATATCGACGAGATCTACAACTTTCGTTTACACTCTGTTGTCTAATTTTGACTTTATTTTTAAAGTTATATTTTAATAGTCTTAAACAGTTAAAGTCCGTTAAAATTTCATAACTTTGTCATCCGACGTCCGTTTCCGACTGTCTTTATATCGTTGAGCTCTTATTAACAAGATATTAAATTCTTGTTTAGATTCTATTGGCTAACAATCGATCGATCTAAAATTCTATTTTCGAGTTGTACATTGCTACGCTGAATCTTAAAAAAATCATAAAATCCTCAAATGAAGTCAGATTTGGACGTTCTCTATATGCATGCTATTGTTTTAATGTCTACTACGAATTTCATTTAGATTGCTAAGGCTAAAAAGTATTTTGTCAAAAATGTACTTTTTATGATACGCGGAGCCGTGGCTGTTTAATCGTGAAATTCGACGGGTCATAACTTCTTCGTTATAAGTCGGATTTCAACATTCTTTATATATATGAAATCCTTGTGACATATACTATAGCTTTGGTTAAGATTATTTATCTTAAATAATATTCTATCAAAAATTCATTTTTAATGTTTATTATCTCTAAATTGGCTAGCCCGGATCTACGAGCGTTACATACAAGATATCATATGAACAAAGTCATGGATTAAAACATCAACCTCATGTTCATTTATTTGTTTCTGGATCTCCGATTTTATGATCAAATTTAGACTACAAAGTTGAGCACATTAATTTAGTCCGGACCAGGCCTAGTTCTTATAGATAAAATCAAATCACCAATGGGTCCAAAGATATTGTTTTTTTCTGTTAAGACAAAAGGAATGAATAAACTTTGACTACATAATTATAACATTTACTTATCAAATTGTACATGACACTACGTTTTATAACATCAAGTTATTGATGCGTTTTCATAGTACCAATGCACAACTGACTTGCAAATTGCAACTTATGCATCTTCGTTTGAAGATAGAAAATATTATCGTCTTAGAATTACTTATGAATTAATCGATGAACTAATCTCTAAGTTTCAGTTTATCTAATACACAAAAACTCCATTTTCTAAGTACTCATGAATATTGCAGCAATCCTATGTAATGTCTAATCTCCATAGACAATCTATAAATGATTCATGACAATCTTAATTAACCATTTACTTCCAACAGTATGGTCGAGTATGGAATTTTGAATACTATTTAAATTACTCATGGAAGAAAACATGCAAAGTGAAAGAAAATAATAAATTAATTAACTATAGTATCATACCCCTTGAATATAAATAAATCCCCATTACTTAATCACCATAATAATTATGAATTTATTCATTGTATATTGTTTTGTGTAATCAACTAACCACTTGAATCAAACAACATCAGTCATGTCATGTTATAAACATGTATACTATGTCTCTCTATGGTCCTTCCTTTGTGAACATATTGATTGGACATTACTCCAACGATGCTCATTTCATAATTTCTAATTCTTATCGTTATTCAAGATGTAGTGGAATTTCATCTTTACAGGCATTGACCTCCAATGATTTAGAGGTTCTAAAGTCACAGAGACTAAGCCTTTGATATTACAGAATGTTCCAATGGAACTTGTTACTTGAAACAATTCCATGGTTATGAAGTTTCAAATTCAAGGTACACTCCTGGAACACTTCTCTTGCATTAAAGTTTCCAACTCAAGTGTATATTTTATAACCATCTCCCATTATGGAAATATTTCCATATTCACATATGACCATCAATTTATGACCAAGAATCATCTCAATCCAAAACATATCAATATGATCGGCCCAAAATAATAACATACTTTCAACTGTCCACAAGCAACCAATCTTTGGTAAAACCTTAAAATGATCTTGACAGGTGTTTCACATAAAATTCTAATCCTTTTCTCATACTGCTCAAGGCATTTGAAAAATTAGAATAAACATATACTATAACATATATGATTGATCCGATATTTGAAACATATGGGACTCAACTCATTGTTACTCGTATAAGAATTGAATATCTGTTGAATTTCTTGCTATAATACTTCCATGCAGAATATCCTATGTTGAAACATTTCAACATGATATTTATAAATGTCTTTGACTAATATACGATCTAAAATTTTTGATTCAAAATGAAGTATGAGTGCCCACTCCCTTAAGTCCATTATAGCGAAGTAATTTGTAACACTCAGTTTCAGATTTGCTCCGTTGCATGGGGCTACGGCCCAATCATCAATTGTCATGAGGATTAGGGCTTCGGGAAAGGAAAGATTTAATCCATTTCGGATGTAGTTTCCATGGTATAAGTGATCCAAGTATTCGAGTGTATCTTCGGAGCCAAGACTATGATTGTAATTAGGTATCAAGGTATTTTATAGATTTTGGGTTTTGTTCGGAAGGTTTTAAGGCTTGGGTGTGTTGTTAGGAGCGTAGGGATTCTCGCCACCTTTTTGTGGATATAAGGTTCATTGGAAACAGACCTAGGATGACGGAGTTATGATACTTTGAAGTTATTGGTAGATTTAGTCCTTGGTGGAAAAAGCATGCATTTCAGTCATGCATGCAAAGGTGGCATGCACGTGAGTACGCCCAACATAGGCTGGGGTACGCCCAACGTAGGAATGGAAAAGTGGAACGTGGGTTGGGAGACGTACGACCAGCATACATGAAGTACGCCCAGCGTAAGTCTAGGATCCCCAAAACCCCAATTGTTAGGGTTGAGCACTATATAAAGAACATTACGTCTTAGGGACCAGCCTCCCTCTCATCCTTAATCAGCTCCCACAAAACCTTAATTCAAATATTGTGTGTTCTTGTGTTTGGAAGGCCTCTTGAGAGCATTCTTGGTGTTTTGATCCATTCTCCAAGGAAGTGAAGGTTGAAGCAAGGTGATGGTTCAAAGGAGAAGGTGCAGATCTAGGATTGTTGCTTCATTTCAGACCTTTTCAAGGTATAAAGTCTTGAACTTGTCTATGAATGCTTAGATCTCTTGAGTTGAGTTGTTGGCTCTCTTTGGTCCAAAGTATGAAGCTTTATTGTCCAAAGTCATTTTCTAGGCTTAGGGTTGCCACCCTTGGTGTTGTATGTGTCCTTAAGTCAGAAAGTTACCATCTTGGGAGTCTTGAAGCATCCATGCATGAGTTTTGTCATTTTTGAGGAATTAGATTGTTTTATTTCAAGTGTGGCCGAATCCCTCAGACACACTCAAGATTTTGCCAGAATCCCTCAAACCAAGGCTCTAATACCAACTTGAAACATCCCAAAAACACAGTCCAAAATTTTCATTTTTATTTATAACAAAACCATAATAGTCCAATCATCTCATAAAATATAAGTGTAATATCTCAAAATATCATGTCAAAACACTATATCCAAATCTTGAATCAAAATATCAAAGTGAATCCTCCCAAGCCGAATATTGTGGTGTGTGCCATGCAGTCATCCTGAGCTCTTCCCCTTACTAGCGGAAGTACCTAAAACCAAAACTGAAAACTGTAAGCACGAAGCTTAGTGAGTCTCCCCAAACTACCACATACAATACACATATCATATAACATAAATCTAGGAGATACGGGGCTCAGCCACACTCAAGGAGATACGGACCCCCGTCCACACTCAGCTAACTATGAGTTATGGGCCTCACCCATACTCAGATATCTCAAAGATACGAGCCTCACCCACACTCTGCTAACTAGGAGATACGGGCCTCGCCCACACTCTGCTATCTGGAGGATACGGGATCCCTCCCACACCCGGCTACCTAAACATACATACAAGTATCATACAGACAACAAGTATACCAAAATATACCAATTCATAAACATACTCAGATAATACTAAGATATGGGCCCTGCCCACAGTTAGCTACTAATCATAAACAATTCTAAGATATGGGCCCAGCCCACACTTAGCTACTCTACACGAGCCGACATTAGTGCCTTCGACCCGTTCCTACTGAAGGAAACTCACCTCGCAAAGCTGGCTGTGAAATCTCATGGTGAAAAATCTCTTACCACTGCTCCAACGACTCCCCGACTATCATTATAACAATAACACTTACTCAAAATCTGATAATCCTGATTAGGGTAAAATGACCATTTTACCCCTGATCAAAGTCAACATTCTGGTCAAAGTTAATGTCCTGGTCTGACTCAACTCGCTGAGTTGACTCGTCAACTTATCGTGTTCTATAACTTAAAACCCTGAAATCGCGATCCAACCCATCGAGTCATCCCCCTGACTCACCGAGTTCCTTGGCTACTCATAGTCGCGATTTGGCGAATCAACTCGTCGAGTCCCTTTGTAGACTCGCCTAGTTCTACCTTGTACAACATCGGGACAAAACAGCTCAACTCGTTGAGTCCCTCTCTGGACTCACCAAGTTCCCCAGCCTAATTAATCCATCTTAATAGATTAAGCTCCTATCCTTCAGACAAACTCCCTACTCCATCTACATACTAGAAATGCCCTTTTAAGGGTAAAGTTTCCAAATTTACCCGTCATTAGTCCTTCTTAATGGGTTTAGCTAAAACCCTAGTTCTCTAAGACATAGATCTTGGTCCAAAAGCCATAATACTTCAAACTAAAGCATACTAACATAGATCTAGGCCTTATACATCATTTGAACATGTAAAGCTCTTGACTTTCCTTCCATGTGTGACATTTTGGGGCTTAAAAGGCCATACTAACACTTTAAAGCTTGCATGGGGCTTCCATGGTCATAAAGTTTGCATCTTTATGCCATGAAACCCCTTATAGACCCCAGATATGAAAGGTAGATCACTCGGGACATTCAAATCCCAAAGACTAAGTTTCTTGGACCAAAAATCCCATGAATAAGATAAAATGGAGATCTAACAAACTACTAAGCAAGGTTGAGGCTTTCTTACCAGAAAATGAAGAGGATGAGATGTTGCTTCTGGATCTACAATCTTCTCATGGAATCCTCTAGCTTCTTCTTCTTCTAAAAGCTTCAAATCACACAAAGATCACTCAAAAATGGCTCATAGATTCACACTTAGCTCTAGGGTTTCGTTGATTAGGGTTTGTGACTTGGAGGCTGGAAATGAGGTAATAAAGTGGGATTAATATGCTTAAATAGGGTGCAAAACCCCAAAATTACGGTTTCATCCTGACAGCCATACTCGTCGACTCGAGGCTTCTCAACTCTTAAAGTAGGCGACTTAAATCCCGCATCCAATCTCGTTTCTACTCGACGAGTCTGGGGCTCCTAACTCATCGAGTAGCTCTTCAAAAATGAATAAATTATAATAAAATGCGTACCAGGAATCAGGCATTACATCTCATAATTTTATATACTTTAGGTTTTGTTCAGGAGGTTTTAAGGCTTGGGTGTGTTGTTAGGAGCGTAGGGCTTCTCGCCACCTTTTCGTGGATATAAGTTTCGTTGGAAACGGACCTAGGATGAGGGAGTTATGATACTTTGAAGTTATTGGCAGATTTGGTCCTTGGTGGAAAAAGCTTGCATTTTAGCCATGCATGCAAAGATGGCATGCACGTGAGTACACCCAGCGTAGGCTGGGGTACGCCCAGCGTAGGAATGGAAAAGTGGAATGCGATTTGAGAGACATACACCCAATGTATGTCCAGGATCCCAAAACCCTAATTGTTAACGTTGAGCAATATATAAAGAACATTATGTCTTAGGGACCCACCTTCTTCTCATCCTTAAGCAGCTCCCATGAAACCCTAATTCAGATATTGTGTGTACTTGTGGTTGGAAGGCCTCTTGAGAGCATTCTTGGTGTTTTGATCCATTCTCCAAGGAAGTGAAGGTTGAAGCAAGGTGGTGGTTCAAAGGAGAAGGTGCAGATCTAGGATTGTTGCTTCATTTAAGACCTTTTCAAGGTATAAAGTCATGAACATGTCTTATAAATGCTTAGATCTCTTGAGTTGAGTTTTTGGACCTCTTTGGTCCAAAGTATGAAGCTTTATTGTCCAAAATCGTTTTTTAGGTTTAGGGTTGCCACCCTTGGTGTTGTGTGTGTCCCTAAGTCAGAAAGTTATGATCTTGGGAGTCTTGAAGCATCCATGCATGATTTTTATCATTTTTGAGAAAGTAGTGTAATATCCTGACTCCTAGGTATAGAATTTAATTAATTTACATTCATGTTGTTAGAGTAACTCGACGAGTTTGAGGCCCCAACTCGCCGAGTAGAGAGATAAATGGCCGCGTGATTTTTAGAGTCTACTCAACGACTTGGTGGACCCCAACTCGACGAGTAGGAGCTGAGTGTGAAAACCCTAATTTTCAGGGTTATGTCCTATTTAAAGGACCTTAAGCCTTCATTTCCACCTCCCTGGTCATTTTGACACACTGAGAGAAACTCTAAACGAGTTGTACTCATTGTGAGTGAGAGAGAGAGAGAGAGAGAAAGAGAGAGAGAGAGAGAGAGAAATCCTAAGATTTTATGTTCTAGTGCATTTTTGAAAGGGGATTGAAGAGCAAAAAGGCTTGGAATGAGAAGAAGCATCTGGATCCAGTGTTCTTTCAGTTCTAGCTTCTTTTTGGAGGTAAAAATCTTTCACCTTGATCATTGTTTAGTTAGATCTCATCATTAGGTAGTTTAGGGCCATTTCCATCCTTTCTTTGGGTCCTTAAGCTGTTTGAGCTTGCCATGGAGTTGAGACTTCAGATCTGGACAATATGAGGTCCCTTGGGGCTAAAGATTCAAACTTTATCAAGTTATTGGCCAACATGCATCAAACCCTCTATAGAGCTTGTTTTGGCGTTTTGAGCCCTAGATGTCATGCATGGACGTAAAGCTTGCAGCTATACATGATACTTCAGCCTTAGAAGGCTAGATCTAGAGTATGATGCCTTAGTTCTACTTAAAAATGTCTGAATGAGAGAATGGAATGAAGGGACTCAACGAGTTGATGATCCAACTCGATGAGTTGGCTAGGGTTTTCCCCGATAGTCTGGACAAGCTACAACTCGGTGAGTTGATGAGACAAATCGACGAGTTGAGTTGGATTTTCCCGATACTTTAGAGATAACAAAGGAACTTGATGAGTCGTATAGGTGCACTCGACGAGTTGGGTCAACATGGACTGTTGACTCGAGCGTTGACTTTCGTTGACTTTTAGGGTTTGGTCAAGACATGAGTTCTGGAGACCATGGAGGGGTAAAATAGTCTTTCACCCTTTCCGAGAGTGAGAGAAGGGGTTAGCCTATTTTTTTAGATTTGTGGCTATAAAGTGTTAATTAGAGATGATTATATTATGTAGGCGGAGTCTAGACTATTCGTGGGGTACTAGATCTACTTGCTTACTTACGTGGTGAGTCTTCTCACTATACTTACCTGAGTGGTAATACTGTGTGACCGTAGGGTCTTATTTGAGTTATCGACCGGAGGGTCCTATGTGCTTATACTAATTTATGTGATATTATGCATTTTTTTTTCTTTGTGATTTATGCTATATTATTTTGTTCCTTACTGAGTTAGGACCGGAGGGTCCAACCGAGTTGTGAGATCGGAGGATCGTCACTGAGATAAAGGACCGGAGGGTCCAACCCGAGCTGTAAGACTGAAAAGTCTTCACTGAGACACATGACCGGAGGATCCACACCGAGCCATGAGACCGGAGGGTCCTCACCAAGACGCATGACCGGAGGGTACATGTTGAGCTATAGCCATGAGAGGCTTATTATTTGTGTATGTGGTATTTTGGGGAACTCACTAAGCTTCGTGTTTACCATGTTGTGTGATATGTGTTTCAGGTACTTCTCAGGATCGAGGGAAGGCGCCGGCTTGATTGTACACACCAATTAGAGATCATGATTTTGAGGATTCTTGGATTTTATCAAACATTTTTTACTTGTGTTTTGACAACTTATACATTTTGTGGTTTTTGGGAAATGTGATATTGATTTTATGTGATTTTATTTGTAAATTACAGTGTTACAAATAGGTTGTTATATTTCAAGTGTGGGCCCAATTGGAGGCATGCAATTCACCAAGTAATTGACTTTATGGATTAAGACCCTTTAGTGGACTCGGATATGTGGTTGGAACTTCAGATCTTAAAGGATTAAGCTCTCTTTGGTATTTTGGCTTAACAGGAGAGTACGTTGGGCGTACAAGCCTGTACGCGTAACGTACAAGCTACCCAGCCGATACGCCTAGCGTAGATGTGAGTACACCCCGCGTACTCACTAATTTGGACTTTGCGTTGTTTGGGCCTCGATTTGGGTCATTTCCTTGGGTTAGTGTCTTGGGCCAAGGTGGACCATCTGGAACTGGACTAATGGACTGGAGAAATTTATTAGGCCTTGGGCTAAGGCCCATGTGAAAGGATTGGGCTCAAATGGAAATTGGGCCATATGTTGGGCTCCATGGGATTGTTTATCTTATTGGGCCTTGAGGTGCCATTTCGAGTGTGGACTATCTTTTAAGCTTACATTGTTAAGGTCTAGTTAGTCTAGCTATGACCATGTGTTTTGGTTAAAGAAAAGGGAATGGGCTTTAGGAAAAGGCTCATGTAAAGGTTTGGGCCCAATTTGGAAAATTAGGTCATTAATGGGCTTTTATGGATCTTATAGTTTTGGGTATGTTTGTTTTTGGACTTGGGCCTTGGTTATGAGGCTTGATGGACCAGGGGTAAAATGGTCATTTTACCCTAAGTTTGGTTTATGGATCGTGGTTTGGACTTCAGTGACTAATTGGATGTTGTTTCGGTAATTGTTAGTCTGGGAAATCGTCAGGGCAACAATTAGGGATTTCTTGCAATAAGCTTCAACATTCGAGGTGAGTTTCTTCCTGAACTGAACGGGTCGAAGGCACCAATGTCGGTCCGTGTTTATGATTATATGCTTTGTAGATTACTGTCCTTTGTCGGGCAGGACCCAAGGAATAGTTGTTTGCTTTGTGTCTTCGTGACCCTTGCATGTGTTTGTACTCGTATGCTTCTGGACTAAGGTCCGATGTCGTGCGGTGCCTGATGACTATTTGTATGCTTTGTATCTAGGTGATTATTGTATGCATATGTGTGTTTATTTGATATATAATAAGTGTATGCCGATTTCAACTCGATGTCGGGCGGAGCCCGATGCCGGATTATGTCTGATGTCATGCGGGGCCCGATGCCAGATTATGTCTGATGTCGGGCGGGGCCCGATGCCGGACTATGTTCGATGTCGGGCGGGGTCTGATGGTAAGGTGGGGCCCACTATATGTGATTATGTGTTTGGTATGTGGTATTTGGGGAACTCACTAAGCTTTGTGCTTACGGTTTTCAGTTTTTTGTTTCAGGTACTCCAGTTTTCAAATGAAAGAGCTCGGGACGATCGCAGCATATACACCCGTGTTTTCCGTAATATATGATCTTTGGGATTAGACTCTGATATTTTTTTTAATTGAAATGTTTTTCAATATATTGAACAAGTTACATTAGTGTTTTGGTTATAATAAAAAGGAAATTTTTACTTTGGATTTTTGGGTCGTTACACAATTCCGAAACTTTGCAATTTGCAAACTAGAGAAATTGTTTCCTACAAAAATATTCCCATCACGTTATACCAAGAAAACAATTTTACTCCCACTAGCTTTGAAATGTATGTTGGATTAATGTCTAAGTCCATAACTATAATTGGTAAGACTTGACCCGACCCAGCATGGCATCATGCATTTGGATAGACTATAATGAGAGAAATAACACTTAAGGTTTGTTAATATATTATAAGTTCTAATATATTAATAAGATTATTTAATTAGTATTGATCAAGAATTAATCTAGGATTAATTAAGTGATCAAAAGAAGACTAATTAAATATATGGGTTGATTGTGTAAATCATCCATACTTGTATAGTAGGCTAAGACTCCATGGATTATCAAGTTGGGCTAAAACCCATAGGATGCTCCATGGATGCTCCATGGTGTATTTGAACCCATGGATCCAAGGAAATGGAAAGCCATAACAATTAGGGTTTACCCTAATTGTGACACTATATAAAGATCATATTCTTGGGAAAATCGGACACTATGTGTGAAAAGAAAGGGCTAGCCGATTTTCATGAAGTGTGAAGTTCTCTCAAGTCATTCCATGTGTTAGAATGCTCAAAACCCAACAATGTACGCATAAGTCAACTGGACTTAGAGAAATCAATACCCCTTAACTTTTATATAAAAGTGTGGATTTTCTTAAATGGTGCTTCATTAAGTCTCTAACTAGACTTATCAAGCTTATGCACTTTATTCGGATAGTGTATGTGTTCAAACCCTTCAAGACATGATAAACATTGATAGATGCCATTTTATGCATCTTTAAGGATTGTTTTTATTAACATTTTGCATCATATTTAATGTGTATTAATGATTAAGAAACCATAGCACAATTAGTTCTCTAAGGAAATCTTAGTGCATTCTTATGACTAGGAAGAGGAATCTTGAATTATTGAAATGGTTAAATCAAGAAGATGAGTCATACTTCGTACCAATACAAGTCTTAGATTCAAACTCCAAGATTGTAACTTGAGTGACATGTCTTAGAGAAGGTTTAAAACACATGTCAAATGTAAGAGTAAAAGTTTTCTACTCTTGTACATTTGAAATTGGTAAGTTGTGATGTTTTGGATAAAACAAAGACCAACTAAGGCCAATTGTGTGAAGTGTTTGTCTTGATTAGAATCCACACTATCTCTTGAATATCTGACAAGAAAGTCTTATATGTCAAGAGGACAGTGGGAGTCTTAAAGGTCTTGAAAGTCTCAAGAACTAATCAAGAATAAAACTTGAAGTTCTTCACTAGCACACGACTTGAGGTTCATAACCTATCGTGTTGACATATTCTGTGCCCATTCCAATTAAAGTTGGCTTTGCATATGAGTTCTTAGAGTTCTCAATTGGTTGCACAACAACTTGGAAGTAATGGCAGGCCCTTGAGCTGCCAGATGGCAAGAAATTAAGATTTAGTTCAGTCCATATGCGTTTGGATTTGTAATTATCCTTGTCTTGTGACTATGGTTTTGACAATTCACATGGATAAGAACACATACACCATTAAATCAAAGTGTCATAAGGGTTCTCTCCGATTCATGAAAATGATGGTGAGGAAACACTTTCACTAAGTAGATTTTAGCTAGATAGCAATTGTGATATTTGCATTCTCAAAGTCGTTAATGGAGCGTGTGTGGTTTACCGGCACTCTAACATGGACTTGTAAGAAGTGGCAAAGGTCTAAACAATCGAGACTATGATTACGGCATCCCTTTTTCATAATTCTTAAAATTGTTTAGCACACCAGTGAGCTATCTAAGATAAGGTGTATGATATTGATAAAGTTTTATCAATGCAATCTAGTATCAGGAATCTGAACTTTGGTAAGAAAGTCAATAAAGTATTGATCTCTAGAAGTCCAGCTGATTTCTGAGTACATGTCAAAGCTAGTGGGAGCATAAGTGTTATGCTAATAATCATCATGTTAGTGGGAGCATGATAATTATGATAAGTATTGCAAGTTAGCAATGTTAATTATAGAAAACAAAAAGTTTCAATTGGGAAAGAGTTGTTTTGCTATAATTAAGGGAGAGGAAATTATACTTCATCTCAAATTTAAAATCTTAGATTGAGGTTTTAATCGTATTTAGTCAAGGATATATATATATATATATATATATATATATATATATATATATATATGAATTTCATGTTGGAATGGCTCAACATAAGGAAATTCTGTATATGGGTCCATTATTTGCGTTCTAAAATTCGATTATGATTACGGCATCCCTTTTCATAATCTGAATTATGAGAACTTGGCAAATAGAAATGGAAATGTTATAGCAAAAGACTGGTTTAGTCTTTATGTGAGACATCATGAATCGTGTCCCATATGCTTCGGATATAGGATCGATTACATGTGCTACATTCATCCTTTCTAAAATTTTCCAAATGCCTGGGGCATTAAGAAGGGAAAAGGTCTAGAATTGGATATGGCTAAAAGGATTAAACAATTTTCAAGGACAATCTAAGGTTTACCAAATATTGGTTGCTCAAGGACAGTTGGAAGTATAATGATAATTCTGGAAGAACCATATTGACATAATCTGTAAGGAGGCAACTCTTGTTCATAAGTGATAGTCAAAATGGAATCTGGAAATGTTTCAAAGTTAGAAATTATTCAATCTGTGTAAGATTAGGAAACTTAATGCAAGAAGGATGTTTCCAAGGAGCCGATCTCCTTTGGAATGCTCTGTAATGGTTGTTGTCAAGTCTTTCTGACTTTGTGCATAATCATTACAAGAGGATCAATGCATACAAGTTTAGAATCTAACAGATTTCAGCAAATGGCATGAATTTGGAATTCTTGCATTTGCAGTAAGGATTTGGGACTGTGAAAAGAGGACCATTGGAGTTATGTTCAATTGATCTATTTCACAAAGTAAAGATCATAGACAAACATAATATGCATACTTGGTGTATGCCATGACTAGTGTTTAGAAAACATAGTGTACATGCTTGGACCATGGGACAACTATTGTTTTAAATTCAAGAATAAAGTTGATAGCTGAAACAGTATACAATGAATAATGTGTAATCATATGGTGATAAATAAAAGGTGTTTTATTTATGTTCATAGGTTTTGATACCATATTGGATTCAATTATTATTGTGTTTCACTTTGCATGTTTTAACTTCCTGAATAACTAGGTCATTGTTCTGGATGACTAAGTTATTCAAACCATCCACAGTCGGTCATATGTTGGAAGTAGATATGAATTAAGACTGTCATGGGTTGGCTTGTAGAGGTCTAAGATGTTGAACAAAGGGCTACAACACTCATGAGTGCTCATAAGTTCTGAGTATTGGATTCAACCCGCGCTCATTGGAATCACTTCATGGATTTCATCACGAGTGATCATGAGACGATAATATCTTATATTCTTCAAACCTAGAGATATGAGTTCTTACTATGAGTTGGTTGTACATTGATTGCATGAAAACGCATTCAGTAACTCGGTGTTATAAAACGTGCCTTTGTGTATGATTCAATAAGTAGTAGAACAAGCCATATGAGTTGAAGTTTATCCTTCCTTTTACCTTTGGGATAAAAGCGATATATGTGGGCCCCTTGATGATTTTTTGATGACAAATGTACGTGCTCGGTCGGGCCAGGACTGATTTGATTTATTCAATTAGTCAGTCGTTATAAATCGGAAATCGGGAAACAACAAATGGACAGAGAGAATGATTATAATCCATGTCTCAGTCCATATGATATCTAGAATGGAGGAATATATGATCCCTTATCTAATGGACAAGTCATTGACAAAGGTCAGAGTTCATCGACAAGGTCAGAGTTCGACAGAAGCTTTTGAGAGCTACCATTGCCAGTCGGTTCTTGAAGTCATACGCAATAATAGTTTTAAACTTATCCAAGTGGGAGACTGTTGGATTAATGTCTAAGTCCAAAACTATAATTGGTAAGACTTGACCCGACCCGACATGGTCCATTTGGGTTGCATGGCATCATGCATTTGGATAGACTATAATGAGAGAAATAACACTTAAGGTTTGTTAATATATTATAAGTTCTAATATATTAATAAGATTATTTTATTAGTATTGATCAAGAATTAATCTAGGATTAATTAAGTGATCAAAAGAAGACTAATTAAATATATGGGTTGATTGTGTAAATCATCCATACTTGTATAGTAGGCTAAGACTCCATGGATTATCAAGTTAGGCTAAAACCCATAGGATGCTCCATGGATGATCCATGGTGTATTTGAACCCAGGGATCCAAGGAAATGGAAAGCCATGACAATTAGGGTTTACCCTAATTGTGACACTATATAAAGATCATATCCTTGGGAAAATCGGACACTATGTGTGAAAAGAAAGGGCTAGCCGATTTTCATGAAGTGTGAAGTTCTCTCAAGTCATTCCATGTGTATTTGGTGTTGTGTGAACCATTTGAGTTGTCACACTTGGGGCACTAGGCACTCAAGCTTCATGTCAAAGAGGTATGTAATTCTAACTTAATATATTCATTTGTATCATTGTTATTATGCTAGTTAGGATGAATACCTTGTAAAGTTCATATTTGCATGTATAATAGAGAAAACATAGATCCAAGGTATTTAGGGTTGCATGTACACTTAGGAGTGTTAGAATGCGCAAAACCCAACAATGTACGCATAAGTCAACTGGACTTAGAGAAATCAATACCCCTTAACTTTTATATAAAAGTGTGGATTTTCTTAAATGGTGCTTCATTAAGTCTCTAACTAGACTTATCAAGCTTATGCACTTTATTCGGATAGTGTATGTGTTCAAACCCTTCAAGACATGATAAACATTGATAGATGCCATTTTATGCATCTTTAAGGATTGTTTTTATTAACATTTTGCATCATATTTAATGAGTATTAAATTAAATAATGTTTAGCTCATGTCATTCGTTAGAATTCTCGTACTACTCATGTTTTGATGTTATTTTAAGATAATGAAAGTGCAAGATACAGTGTGCGGACAAGGTTTGAAAACTCAAACCTTGAATTAACATAAGATCAATGTCTGTTGCTAATATTTTGGTCCAGTCAAGTCTGGTAAACCAGTCTTGTCTTGAAGAATGAAGATCAACAAAGTATCCAAAAAAATGTTTAAGTAAAGTAAACTGAGTATGAGCAAAGTAAAGACAATTTAAGAACATGAAGAATGATGGTGAAAGAGATTTGACTTGCAAGAGAATTTCAAATTGATGTGAAGAGAAAATTATTATTTCTTTCTTACAATGATCATCTCCTTAAATATTAAGGAGAGAGATAGTACTAACTGAGAACATGTTATTAACTAGATAAAACATCTAACTAACCAAATCTGACACACAAGATTTACTTGATTTTGTCCTATGATTTGTTTACTCAATAAAAATGATAAATAGCATTTAATGCTTGTACATACTCTATCACATCAAAATACTAACTTCGGAATGTCTTGGAAATGTCTTCATCTCGGAGGAAGACTGACTTTAGAACTTCAACACATCTCAGATAGTGCTGACTTTGGATTTGGTTGGCTCGGATTGCTAGAGGTTCACTTTTATACATAAACAATCTCCCCTAAGTGAACTTAGAAATCAATCAACTTAGTTGGTTTCATCAGACACAAAGAGGTAGGCATTGTGTAGCCAGCTTCGGACTTCCAAATACCATTTCAGGTGTTTGGTGAACTTTTTCTTCATATGCTCAGGAGCATCACTTTTTGCAGCGTTAGAGATGAACTTCTGGAGGATTTTTTATGGAACCAGATGTTTTTTAAGAACTCTAAAGAATTATTTTCGGTTGGTCTTCTTTCTAAGATAGACGTATCCAAGTTCCAATTGTTCAATGGGCCCTTCATCCAAAATCTGAGCTTCAGGCAGTTCATAAGTGATTTTCGCCAAAATATTTCTAGTTCCGAACAAGTGAACAAATTCAATGTCGTACCTGTAGAATTTTGCAATTAGTCCTTCAAGAAACTTATTGTAGTAGTGTAAGCTTCGATGCTTCAGTGATTTGTTTGGCGTTCTCTGAGGTGAGCAACAATGATGAGAATGTCATTGGGGTTGATTGACGGAAAGTCGGCATTAGTGAGAGTGATGGTTGCTACTTTATTCTGAGAGACATAGTATCTGTACAACACACAGTTAAGATCGAACTTGATCTGAACTTTGTTACCGAATCCAACGATCTTGGTAATCCGCTTCCGAGACCACACGTGTTTTTGAGGACGTACGTTAACGGAATAGAAAGTTCTCAATCTCTTACACTATGTCCTGATGATTGTTTGACGAATATCACTCGAATGAAGAGGAGCGTACTTGATGTAGAATTGGCCATGTGGAAAGGATGGAAGATCAAGTTGGTCAACATCATGAGTTGGAAGATCATAGTACATAAATGGCACAAAATGATCGTCGTAAATAACTCCTTCTCAGAAAAGAGGAGATACGCCCAATATCAGATTCAGATTATTTTTCAAGGCTTGAATCCGGATGCTTTCTTCCAAAGCTTCATTTATTCGTTCTTGAGACCAGCCCTCTGACTTTTTGAATGTCCTCACCGGTCTGTCTGGTTCAGTAGCAACCTTCTTTCCTTTGTCTTGAGGCGATTTGTTTAGGTCAAAGATGCTTTGTTGAACGGCTTCAGGGATGATGAATTCTGGTGGAGGAGGAACCAGGAGATCTTCAAGGAGATCATCAGGTTTTCGGGTTGGAGAAACTTCATCGATCTGAGCGATCCTCGGAGCAGGGATAGGTGGAAGCATAGATTGTGTATCTTAGAATGCATCGATGGTCAGCTTTGTTTTGATTTTAGCCATATCTCGACATCTTTTGAACGTTTTGGCTAAGGTTGATGGCCATGTAACCGACAACCATTTGAGCCTTTCTGCATCTAAAAGGACTTTCACAGGTTTTTCCCTAATAGCTTGAAGTCCTAAAACAACATCTTCAATCAGATTTTCTTCTTCTTCTTCTTCACCAGACTTACGATGTCCACAAGATTCAACCTTGATTAAGTCTTCTTCTGATGAATCATCTCGGAGTGTAAATTCCGAGACAGGCTTCCATTGAATCCTTCTTTGTCTCTGATGAATCATCTCGGAGTGTAAATTCGTTCTTGAGACCAGCCCTCTGACTTGCGTTGGAAGGCCCAACATCTGATGTAAGTCTGGAAGTGCTTTCAAATTCACTTAGGCATTCGAACACTCTCTGAAAGCTCATATTGATTTGTTTAGAGAGAGAGAGAGAGAGAGAGAGATGTAGGCTTCAGCATTAGGAGCTTGAGCTTTGATATCGTCAAACAACGGTCCCAAAATTGTGAGAATTTCATCAAACTTATTGTTAAGAATATCAACAATGTTCCAACATGCTTGGATCAGCTTCATGAGGACCTGTTGCATAATCATGTTCATCTCGTCTATTTTTTTGAATCTCCTTCTCCAGCCTTTAGATTTGCTTCTCATGACGAACATGAGTTTGTTTGATCAGTTCATTGGTATCACCAATCATGTCATCATGAATATTGAGCATAGTGGTGGTGGAAATATAATGATAAAGGTTGTCGTTGTATATCTGTTCAACTTCTTCCAGTGTGTGCATAAATCGATGGGAGATGTACTAGTCGAGTTGATTTGCTCTATCGAGCTCAGAGGGTCCAACATCCTTGATCTCGGAGAGAGATTTGAAAATGAGTTCAAGCTTGGAGTCGAGGTTGGTAACCTTTTGATCGATCTTGGAATCAAGTTGAGCAATAGTCTTATCGAGGGAATCAACCTTGGAAACAGAAGCAGCAACGTTGTCTCAGAGTTCTAATAAGGCAAAAGCATTTGAAATGTTTTCATCTGAAGATCCTGTGTCTGAGGTAGAGCTCTCAGACTTTTTATCATCTCATGGTTCGAAAATCTTGGTATTTTCAGCTGGATTGGATTTAGTTTCGATGCCTTGATTTCCTTGAGTGTTGGCATCAACATTTACTGCTTCTTCTTCCAAAGAATCATATATTGGTTTGGAGGATAAGGGATTTTGTAATGACTTGATAGATGTGAGGATTGGAATAGCACCAACAGATGTGTTGTCTTCATAAAACATTACATCATTTGAATGTTCTTCGTCAGAGAGTGGCTTGGGAGTTTCTTCGCTTGTAAACATCGGAGGAAGATCATCTGAAACAATTGTAGGATCGAGAACATCTCCTGTAGCTGTTTACTGAGCTCCTTCGGAAGAGTGGAACTCTTGATTGGTTTCTTCATCAATTGGATAAGTGAATGGATGATAGATTTGAATAGCCCTATGACGCATCGAAATAAGCGCATACTCCATTAGTACTCTAGTAAGCTTCGGATGACGAGAATGAGCACTGTTTACAAAATCAGACCAATCTTTGTCAGAAGTACCTGGCCGTTCTTTACCTGAACCAGGTATCAGACCAGTTGGGGCTTTTAAAGTAGGAGGGACTGCTCCATCTTTAGAAAGCTTAGAATTAAAGGCAGAGGCCCCTGATTGTGCAAGTGAAGAATCGAGAGGGATTTCTAATACTAACACCATCTTTTTGGAAAGATGGGGGTAAATTATGTAGGTAATACAAATTTATCAAGGTGGGTAATACAAATTTACCAATTGCAATCTAGTATGAAGCTCCCATATTGTTTGAGATTCATTGAATCTTATCAATGACATGTTTAATCTCAGATTATGTTCTTTAAATTTGTGACTAGGATGCCGAGGATCACAAATAAGATGTGAATAACCATGCAAACCTGCTTGACAACCTCGATATCAGTTATCATCTCAAATTAATGTGCTGGTAAACCACACACACTCCATTAACAATGATAATTTTCTATTTGTCCGTCACTCAACTACATAGTCTCAAATTAGTGTCGGTTAACCACGCATGCTCCACTAATGACATATAAAGAGTGATGTGCATTTTCATGGATTAGCATACACTTCACATTTCTTTTCCTAAAGTAACTAGCCTTGGGATTTATTCAAAAAGGTTCTAGTAGTTTAATGTTACCAGAATTTTAAGAGGTTATGTCCTATTAAATCTGTTCGGCTAACAACGATCCACGATATCAAGGAGCGGTAGGTGAGAGTGGACACCCATTTAACGGTCATTTTATATGGCTTCGTGAATGAGACGTATTAGCGATTTGACTGGCTTGTCTTATACATATAATATATTAAACATTTAATCATATATATATATATATATATATATATATATATATATATATATATATATATATATATATATATATAGGCTTAGGTTATTTTGTTTTTACTAAGTATTGTGTGCCAGAATGCATAAATCTAGACCAATGGATGAAATTAATCAATGGACATGATTTGAGGGTGTATGATATTACAATGGGGTAACATATAGCATATAATCACACAATTTTAAGCAAAAGGGTATTTTGGACAATTAACTACATTTATAAAAGGAAATTTTCGGATTTTTAGTGATGATTAATTCTCCTAATTTAAAAAAAAATCTGAATTTTTTAATTAATTCAATTTCAAATTTTTACCGATTTTATTCTGTCAGAATATTATTTGTTAGAATGATGCTCTTTCAGAATTTTATTCTAATAGAATATTATTTTGTTAGAATGATGCTCTTTCAGAATTTTATTCTAATAAAATATTATTAAAGAAAAACAAACTTTTTGAATCAATTCTAATATATTCTTATACATCCAAACTTAAATACAAATTCATACATATTCTTACATTCTAATATAATTATACATATTCTAAAAGAATATCAAGGTCTTCAACGCCTTCTTCCAGCCATTCCTATCACAACTACAACAAAAACTAATACTTGTTAAAAACATGTTACTTACAATTATCTATCACTTAATATATTCTGGTATAATACATAGAATATGATATAATACATATAATACATTTTGGCAGAATACATCGATTTTATTCTGATAGAATATATAGAATACATTCAAAGGTATTGTATTTACAGCTAGTAATTCTGACAGAATGCATACCACAAGGTTAAATTCTTTAAATACTCTTTCAGGCATTTCAACAAACACTTGTTAGACATTATCATCAAACAAGCCAAAAACCATATTTTATTTACTTGCAATAGTTTACATATAAACATAATTTCCAGCAACATGATTTAGAATGCATACCACAAGGTTCATAGATTAAATTAATTTGTGTTGATGAAAAATAAAAAGGCACAAACAACCTAGAATTGTATTCCATAACCGAAAGAAAAACAAAATATATGGCAGACCCATTAAATCATAGAAACGTGGTTTTCATATAAGATTTGAAAACATTATTTTGTAAAAAAAGAAGAGCATCCACATAAAAGAAATTGAAACTCATCAACTTGAACACATGAATAAAGAATGTTACTTACATTATAAGGCCCTGATACAAGAGCTGGAACCATACGAACTAACATCTTTTTCTATGCTTCCTTCTAACTGAAAGTGACTCATTAAGCAAGAAAGAAAAAAATTTGGAATAAGTAACTGAAGTTCACTTAGACATTTTAACAAACAGTTGGTGTGCAAATCGGAATATTTTCAATTCCACCAACATTTCACTAAGAAAGCAAGCTGGTCCTTCTTTCAGGAATTTAGTCGAGCACCTTATGTGCATAGCTCGTTCTTCTTGAACACGTTAGGTTTTCCCTTACTGAACCATCCAATTCAGCGAACAATAGAAATAGATAATTTGAATCACAAGTTAACGATTTGTAATTAATGAGAATTGAAGAGTTGTTACCGGATAAATAAGGGCATACGAAGTTTGCTCGATTTGGAAAAGCTCTAGAGAACCCATCATCGAAGGAACTGTAACAATGATGCAGAAACATACACCGGCTTCTTGTGACTCCAAAATTGCCTCGATGTTGAAGCTAGCTTCGATTGGAGACGGAGCCACCGAGAATAATATCTTCTTAATCAATGGAATGGGGAAACATATTTGCAGCAAGAGGAGGTTTGACTACCTCTTTTGATCAGACGATGTTCATTCGTCCATAACAAAATTGGAGGAGGCATATTACGTATGATATAGAAGGCTAGGGTTAAATAGTTGGTCAAACAGATTTTTATGGCAATTTCCATGAATTAAGGGATTTTATTTTAATTAGCATGCTAAAGTTACATAATTACCCTTATTACAATTTTTAATTATTTAATTATTCCTAAATTCCTATTGGTGCACACAGGCACACAATAGTTGTCAAAAACATTTGAACCTATCTCTCTCTCTCTCTCTCTCTCTCTATATATATATATATATATATATATATATATATATATATATATATATATATATATATATATAGTATAAGGTGTATTTTAAAACTTTTTTAAAATATTAGGGTTTAAAATTATTTTTTGAATTAAACAGTTAATAATAAATCAATCTTAATCTACATGATTATTTAATCTTTTATCTTAATTAAATAAATTTAAATCATATTATTTCCCAATTAAACAATTGATTAAATAAATTTAAATAATATGGATTAAATAATTATTTACCAATTAAATAATTCAAATTTAATCATAATCCCTTAGTCTTCTAATTTTTTAACAAAGGGTAGCGTTTATCAAGTTTTAATAATTCAAATTTTAAATCATTTTAAATAATAATTAAGGAAACTAGAAACCCGAGGGATATATCAATTTTTCAAAAATAAGGGGAGGTGGCTAGGGTTTCAAAAAACCCTAGCCAAGTCAAAATTTTAAGTCTTTAGGGTTTAATTTCCATAAACCCTAATTTTGATCAATTCAATTTAATGCACAATCAAATAGAAAACTAAGTCTCTGATACCATTGATGGGTATTCTAGGTTATGTGACGGAAAAAACATTTAAAAACCCTTAAGTTCACATGTAACCTAGAAATGATATATGTTTTCTCTATTGATAGCAACTAACTATGAATATCAAGAAACCCTAGGAAACCCTAGTATAATCCAAATTACAAGAAGGTTTAGGGTTACATACCTTTTGATTAATGTAACAATTAATCAACCAAAATCTCCTTTGACTTCCTTGGAAAGCAAGCACCAAAAATTTGGATGCCTCTAATGGATTGTACCAAAAACCCTAGCAACTGGAAGACTTTAAGAGGGCGGGGGGGGGGGGGGGGGGGGCAAAACTTTGGATCTTGTATGAAGGAGTGGAGGGACGAAAATTGAGAACCTATAAGCGGGTATTTATAGGTGAATAAGGAAGCTTAAATAAGGCAGGTAGCCCTCCCTAAGGTTCCTAGAAACCCTAGGAAGCCTCCAAAAACCATCCTCCCTCATGGGAAGGTTCTGGAAGCCTCCAATGTTTAACTTTTGAATCTTTTCACCTTTAGTCCCTACACTTTCAATTAATCTAATTAATCATAAAATTACTTCCAATTAATTTCTGATTAATTCTTAATTAATTAATATCATTTCTATTTAATATATTAATTATATAATATATTAATAAATCATTCATTTTGATTTCTAATTAATTTATAAATCATATAATACATTAATAAATCAACTTGTCTCTCCAAAAATCATTCTATTCACTTACTTGTTATGAGGGCAACCCAAAATGGACTTTGTTCTATAAGAATATATCAACTTAGTTATTGGCTTAGACACCTTAATCCAACAAAAGTGTCATTATTTTCAAAAATATTTCCAAAATCAGAGTTTTCCCAAGACCTAATGCCATAAAAACAGGACGCTGCACACGATCACGCCTTTGCTTTCCCACGAACCTCTGAAGTACTTGAAACCATAAACTGAAACTATAAGCCAAAGCTTAGTGAGTTCCCTTAAAGTACCAAACACAAAACATATAAAAACATATATTGGGTCCACATCCTATGTACGGAATACCCCTATAAGGTCCTCAGCATAAGTCTAGATTACCCCTGAGCCCACAGTAAGAGTCTGGCATACCTATCGGGCCCTCAGCTCATATTTGGAATGCTCACAAGCCCTCAGTATGAGTCTGGCATGCCAACCGGGCCCTCAGCTCATATCTAGAATGCTCTCGGGTTTGTTGGCTACAACACAAAGCAATACAACCTCAACCCAACACAATATGTCGACATATGCAACAGATAAATATAATACATAACCAACAAACACGGATAATCATGAAGATCTACTACTTAGCCACATACCAGCATAAAACTATCCAATACCCAGGATACATAATCTAGTGGATCGGCCTTGGTGCCTTCGACCCACGGTACAGTGAGGAAAAACTCACCTCACAGTCTGACGAATAGTTGAACAATATATTGCTCCAAATACCGACCCTATAGGTCACCAATTCAATAGATAGAGATCAAGGCTTAACTATAGCTAAAAATACCCAAAATACCCTCAAGTCAAACGTGGTCAACCCTGGTCAAAGTCAAAGTCAACAGTCATGGTCCAAAAGTCAATATTTCTTCCCAGCAGAGTACGCCCTACGTACTCTGATGTTGACAAAAAAATGGGGCGTTGACCACGTATGTGCATCGTACCACCAGCTATGCCCAGTGTATGCAGCCAGTCCCAAAACTCCGTTAAGAGCTTATTCCATTAAGCCATTACGTCCAAAACTCAGATCCAAGCCCAAAATGATGTCTTAAGTCATAAAGTTTCCAAACTTATGACTTTTCATGGCTATAAAGTGCTAAATGTCCAAAACCCTAAGTTCTTAACCCAATATGACCATCTAACACATGCATGAGTTACCTACAACACTCAAGATCATATTTTTATGCATCACAACACTCTAAAATGTCTAAAAAGACATCTCAAATGAATTAGAGTAACCCATATTCATAATGCCAAGCTAATGGGACCAAGATGTTCATAACTTCAAGGCTAACAAGATCTTAAGCAAATCATCATCAAGTTCAGAGCTTTTTACCTTAAAATAATGCCAAACGGTGATGAGATTCTGGATCTAAGCTACCTCACTCTTCCAAGGAGGTGCTCTCTTCTTCTCCTTCCTTCTAAATCACCAAAAGTACCCAAAAAAGCTCAAGAACACTCTCAAGGAGGATTAGGGTTCTAGATGGACGAAATGGCAAGTGGAGGCTGAAGAGTGAATGAGAAATGTGGAGTTAAAGATGTTTATATATGGACCAAGCCCTAAAAATTAGGGTTTGAGGATCCTTCATGTACATTCTACGTACGCAGTGTACGTCCAACATACTAAGGTCCGCCCAAGTACACCCAACGTACACATCGTACTGTCACAGACCAAGTTTCTGGAAAATTCCATGATTGTCTAGAGAACTCCGGAACGATCAAGTATACTCGAGAAGTCTCCAGAGAGATCAAGAATGCTCTACGGGACCCTGGAAGAAGCTAGAATATTGTAATTGTCCGTGGAACAATGAAGAACGATCCAGAATAAGCAAGAAAGAACTAGATGAATCTAGAACGACCCTAAAGACTTTGGAGCGATCTAGAACACGCTAGATCATACAAGGGCAATTTGGATAATGTCCGGACGACCTAGAGATTTCTAGAGCATCGTAGACAAGTATACCATATTCTAGAGTCTTTTAAAATCCATGTATATAATAGTAAGAGTCTAGATTAGTCAAGAATGATTGGGACCTAGAAACTTCCATTTGAGGAGGTGTAAGGTACCTATAAATAGGAAGGATGTATCATTTGTAGGAATCATCGAGAAGTTCTCGTTTAAGAAGTTGAGTTATATAATTGAAGCTTTCATTCTTTCTTCGTAGCATTCCTTATCACATCTCTTGCCATCCTAGTCATTAGTACATCATAAGGAAGTGTTCCAAGCCTGACTTAGTCAAAGAAACACTAAGTGGCACACTGTGATTGAGTCATCCCATAACATGTGGTATCAGAGCCCAGAGTTCGTGCAAGATAGAGATCATAGCTATGGAAGGAGGAAGTAGTGAAGTAGCAAACGTGCCCCCTGTCGTCGAAGAGAAAGGAAGAAAGTCCAAGAAGAGGCACCGGTTGATAGATGCATTGGCAAGCTTAGAAAACAAGCTTACAAGGGTGGCAATTAACGTTGGTGAGATCCTTGAATGGAAGGACACCGTTGATCAGTTCGTTGCAAAGATAAGTGACATGAGTGATGGATTGAAGGAGACCATTGGTGTCATCAAGGAAGAAGTCCTTGGCCTTGTCAACACCTTGCGGAGCGATTTCCGTGAGAAGGTAGGCACACTACAAGCCGAAGTAAACTTGTACAAGGCAGCAATCGCTGGAGGGACCATTGAGAGAACGTTGCCGCACACAGCATCACCTAAACCATTGAAGTATGGAGGTAAACGCGACCCCAAAGAACTTGACGAATTATTTTGTTTAATGGAATGCTACTTCAATGCTATTCAAGTGAAGGACAACAAGACGAAGGTAGATATAGCCGTCCTTTATCTATGCGAGAGTGGAACTCTATGGTGGCAAAGGAACAACAGTGACATTGAAAAAGGATTATACACCATAGACACATGGGAAGAATTCAAGAGGCAACTTAAGAGAAATTTCTGCGCACACAATGCTAAAGACATAGTGATGAAGAAACTTCGTGGGCTAAAGCATATTGGATCCATCCGAGACTACATAGTTGAGTTCACAAACTTGATGCTAGAGTTACACGACATGCAGGCGAAAGACAAAATTTTCTATTTCATGGATGGAATACAATCTTGGGCTTAAAATGAGATGAAGAGGAGAAATGTTAGAGAGATTGACTAAGCTATCGTTGTGGCAGAAGATCTAATGGAATTTCGAAGAGAAACCAAGGTTAAGAAAAATAGTGGGGGGGGGGGGGGGGATCAATCAGCACTAGAATCACACGCAAAGCAAGACACACTCCAACCCTAAAATTTGAAGGGAAAAGAAATAGAAGGAAGAAATAAAAAAGGAGAATGAAAGGAATTCAAGTGTTACCTATGTGATGGTCCTCACTTGATCCGAGATTACTCAAAGAAAAAAACCTTCTATGCAATGGTGTTGCAAGAAGACGAAGCACAAATAAGCTCAATGCTTTTTCTAAACTCAATATCGATGGACGAGATAAAATAATCTAAAAGGGAAGAAAATAAAGGAGTGAGTCTCATGTTCGTCGAAGCCAAAGTGAATCCAAGGAAGACTACGAGGCTAGTAGATTCCAGAGCAACACATAGTTTCATCGCAGAGGAAGAAGCCAAGAAGTTGGTGTCACAACTAGAAAATTTGGTGCTTTGTAATCACAACACTTATAAGAACTATGAATCAATAACATGAAAGCATGAATGATGCTTATTTTATAACAACAAAACTTCATCAAATACTTCATTCTAGCCCTAAAAATGGTCAACAAAGAATTGGAAACCTTTGAAATTCCAATTTGAGTTCACTTTGAAGTAGGACTTCCTTATTGGACCTAATGGACCAATGAGCTCCCAATTTAACTATCTTGAACCTAGAACTCTCAAATGGGCCCTAATTGGACCCATATACATGAAACCTAACATTTTTGGGCCTTATGAACCCAAAATAAATTAGATTAACTTTAAAGGGCCTTATTGGACCAAAACAAATTTATATTACCCTAATAGTTCGTAAAAATCATTCCTTGATTTTTTATTGGGCCAAAAATCACCTAACTTAGCCATAAAATGGACTTAAGCATTCAAGGCCCAAATTTTCTTTTCTTCCCTCTCCATTCTCGACCCAAGCCCACCAAGAGGAAGAGTTGACTTGTGTGGGTGCCACCTCATTTTTACATGGAGGTTTTCCATGCAGAGTCTCATGCTTCCATGCACCTATCTCATCACTCACTCTCTCTTCTCTCCTCTCTTTCTTCCTCTCGGCCGAACCCAAACACACACACACACACTTCACTTAAAATTCTCTCAAGGAAACTCTCTCCACTCCTCTCCAAATTTTTGAGATCTAAGAGGCTTTCAAAGAGATTCTTCCATAAAAATCATCAACCAAGGTAAGTTTATGTTTGGATCCATGATCTAGCTACTTCATTTCATCCAAAAATCGCTTCTAAATTCGTTTAATCTTGTGATCTTGCACCTTATAAGCATCTAAGTTCGAGATTTACCAAGAAGACTTGCTAGGATATAAATTTCTTCTTCTAGTCTTCTTCAAAACCAAAACTACAACTCAAGTGAGTTTCATACCCCTCTATTTTCGGTATTCATATGTTTTATGGGGGAGAATACAAGAAAATGTGTAGATCTATGTGTATGTGTATGCTATGTGTGATTTTATGCATGTATGTGTGTGATGTTATGTGTTTTTGTGATAAATATGTAACAAAAAGGGGTGATAATACTAGATCTTTGACATGAGAAAAGAATCAAACAAAACTAAGTTCTTTTACACTAAGCTAGTTAAGAAAAATAACTTATAAGGTTATGAGGAACATACTTTAACATAAAACCCATTTTAGGACTTAAAATGTTAAAAATACAAAACTTGTGGTAAAAACTGCCAAGTCACGGTTTCTTGAGGGTTAAAAGAGTCAAAACAGTTTTTATAATCACTTTTCTGAATATTAGAATTTTTCAAAGGACTTAAAATGCAAAAACTTGAGTTATTGGGCTAAATATGGGCTTTTCAACCCAACAAGCCCAAAATTGCGAAAATTGAAGTTTTTAAGGGGCTGAATTGTAATATTATGTAAAACAGGGGACATGAAGTGAAATAAAACTATTTCTAACGTCAAAAATGCTTTTAAACTCCAAAAATGATCAAAAATGTAAACTTTTTGTATTTTGGGCCAATACTGTAAAAATTGCAAAATTTGGGGTTCTAACCGAGAAACACCATTATGGAAGGGCTAAAACTGTTTACTAAATATAATTTGGGTTAAAAATGTCTTTTCAACAAGTTTATGATACAAAAGTGTCAAGAAAATGTTTTTAAGGACTAAAAATGAAATTCTTTTATATAAAGGACTAAAAGTGTTATTTTTATAAAAGAAAGGTAGTGAAAAGGGTCAAAGTCATACTTCTAAACAAATTAATTCATTAAGACAAAATACAAGATATCCGGCTAGCGACAAAACGAAAAACAAATACACATTCAATACCAAATATCGTTATAAACGAATTGATTCGATCTCGAATCAATACAAAACAACAAACGTTAAATCAAAACACTTCAATAGATACGTGATGACTACAATGAGTAAATCTACAAACTTTGGGCTTATGAGTTTCAAATTATGTTTGTTGGGCCTTGCAAGCTCACCAACATGATCTTTGGGCCCAAAGGGATAACGTTTATATGTTATTGGGCCTTCAATGACCTAATATTTTATAAAAGGACTTTCAATAGCTTTGTGTGTTAGTGGGCCAAAGTGCCCGCTAGAAAAGCTAGTAAGGTCACAGTAATCAAATGCGAGTTGGACCATCGTGTCTTTCGCATCCACGACAGCCTAAGGAACTTACGATAGTAGTGGGACATAATACTCCCCTCCTCTTCATTTGTTAAGGCTTATGAGAAATCAAAGTAGACAAATTTAGGACGATATTCAATATGGATTAATTCAATAATGAATTTTACCAAGCTTTCGAAGAACAGTTTATAAAAATGCCACACGCTCGTTATGATTATGAAATTAGCGTTCCTCTTGGGATTGTAAAGTGGTATTCGTTAAGACAATACAAAAATCAGTAATCACGAATACATTTCAGCATTGGGAAAACATCGGGTTTTTCCGGGGAATTCAATACTACTCGTTCGAAATATTATAACTATAATACAAAATACCCTTTATATATATATATATATATATATATATATATATATATATATATATATATATATATAAGTTTTTAAAATCATTTATGCACCAACTTATGGATCTCACACTTTGATAAACAAAAGTCTTTTCAGAAAATATCGGATTTTCTGGGTTTTACAAAATAAACAAATCATTTTATCACAACATTGCTTATGAACTCACCAACATTTCATATGTTGACGTTTTTCCAAAATAACTTGTATTCTCAGGTAACAGGTAAGCGGAAGAGTTATAAGAAGTAATGTTAGATGTTATGTTGTTAAATGTACTCAACTATGTAGGTTATAAATGTGTAGCGTTAAAACAATGTACTTGATGTGAACAATTTCAGTTGTAATATATTTATTCATGGTGACGTTTATGTTATGATTCATGTATACTCATTGTGACGATATTCAATTTAACTCACACGAGCCCTCGGAAGTTTCCGCCGTCTGGTTCAGGGGTGTGACAGGTTGGTATCAGAGCATTGTTTATAGTGAACTAGCATATCTAACCACACATTGATATGCAACTATAAACCAAAAAGGAGACTAACCCAACTCTGAACAAAACAAAACAAATAAAAACACAACTATAAAATATCTAAGCTTGTGTGAATTAGGAAACATAACATAAAACCAAACCAAACAAGATAATGCTAGCATCTCGGTTAAGCCAGGACTGCTCATAGTCGCATCAAGGAGTGGATGTAGCCTGATCAACTACATTCCTCCAAGGTACAACTATCACATGTCTCGAGGAAATCGTGATGGCTAAGGAACCTAAAAGCCTACCCCTTTAGCACCAAAAAGAGAATAGCGACTCAATCCATACGTCTTAGGAATGATATTAGCATGTTTATACACCCTCGCAGACAGCATGGCTGGTTTCCATCACCCTGGAGATCCTTATTTCCCTAATCAGGGGAATAACGGATGGCTGGAAGAATCAGAGGAAGAACCTGAAGAGGACCCTAAGGAGGAGTCTGAAGAGGAACCCGAGGAAGACCCCGAGGAGGAATCCGAGGGGGGACCTGGGGCGGAAGCCGAAGGCGGACCTGCCGAGCCAGTGGTGGACCAGGAGGAGGAGGAAGCCGAAGGAGATCTCGAGGAAGAACCCAACGAAGACGAAGATGGTGATTCGGACACAGAGTCCGAAGTCATCAACCCCCATTATCCTATTAGGGTACCCGCTTATTGGGTAGGCTCCAGTGGTCCTACACCCCCCTGGGGTATCGACCTTTGGGGGTGGAGCAGGCAGCAGGGACAGCGACCCCCATTCGGCATGTCACGCGAATTCTTTGATCTAAGGGATGGAGGACCGGCCGATCGTGCTCTTCCAGTCATGGTGAGACGATTGCGGAACACTGGCGACCTAGCTCAGAGCACCGCCGATCAGATGCACCAGATGTGGACTAGGGTCGAGCGCGCAGAGCAGGAAACGAGAGAGGTTATCCGAGAGCTCCACATGAGACATGTGAGGTGGGAGGCTCGACTCCAAGATGCGGAACGACAGGTGACTCGTCTTCAGGGAGCGTCCACTTCCTCAGCACCACCCCCTGGCACATCCCACCATGACTAGGACTAGTCATACCTGTCTTTAGTACTATGTCACTAGGATCTATGCTATGTACCCTCGACTCTATGTTTAAGTGATTACACTACTCATAGAGCCGTTATGCTGCCGAATTTGCATCACTAATGTATTGCTCTTTTGAGCAACATTTTCATGTATCGAAAAAAAATGCGGATAATATTAATGAAAGGTTTCATGTGTTCCACTGTGATGTTGTAATTTGTTATGTGTTATATATCCATGATTGTATGCTAAATTGTGAAATCACTTAAGTTCGCGCCACACACCTAGTTTATAGGATCACAATCTCACAAAAGCACGGACACTCAACATCTTTCTGTTCCATGACAGAAAGATGCCTCGAGGACCAACTCGCGGTAACCCTGGACCAACCCCTCCAGAGGTTGACTCAACTGCATTCCAAGCAGCTGTGTCTGTTGCGGTCACCGCAGCTATGGCACAAATTCACCAAGGGAACAATAGAGGAGTCAACGGACAAGGGGTCGGAAGTTCAAACAACAGGATAAATCAAGGACCGACCAAGACATGCTCCTACAAGGATTTCACCAATGCCAAGCCGCGAACCTTTAATGGAACGGGTGGTGTCATAGCCCTAAAAAGGTGGATTGAGAAGGTGGAATCAGTGTTCGAAATATGTGAATGCCCCGAGGGATTGCAAGTGAAGTTTGCCGCGTGCACCTTTGTCGACCAGGCTCTCACCTGGTGGAATGGGCATATAGAGGCCATGACTCTCCCTGTAGCCAACTCGATGCCATGGATGGAGCTGAAGGAAATGCTGATGGCTGAGTACTGCCCTCGCGGCGAAATTCAGAAGTTGGAGCAAGAGTTGTGGGATATCACCGTCCGAAACTCTGATATAGATGCATACATATCAAAGTTTAGCGAGCTGTCATTATTGTGCCCTGGCATGATTTCGTCTGAAGAAAATAAAATCGAACGATTCATCTGGGGACTGACCTCCCCAATTCAAGGAAATATGATCGCTGGAAAACCTGAAACATTCGATAGCGCCAAGAGATTGGCCAAGAAGCTGTACAACCACAACAACAAAAAGGGCGAGAAGCCAGCAGAAATCGAGGGCAAGAAAGAGAATGAAAACAACAAAGGGAAGAACAATAAGAGGAAAGGACGACAAGGCTTAGAATCAGCAAAGAAGCAATAGACGGTGGCGGTCAATGCTGCAACCACTCAAGTACCCTTCACACCACATGCTCTAGCCTCAACTAATCCAAGTGCTCCTAGGCAGTATTATGGAAATCTCCCAAAGTGCAACAAGTGCAACTACCACCACAACGGCAAATGCAGGGAAAAGCATTGCACCAGCTGCAATCGGAAGGATCACACTGCAAAGTATTGCAGGACCTATCCTCCCCAGAATCTTTTGGGTTTTGAGCAATCTAACACTCTTATGTGTACATGCAACCCTAAATACCTTGGATCTATGTTTTCTCTATTATACATGAAAATATCAACTTTCCAAGGTATTGTTCTATTCTAGCATACAAAACTTTGAAAAACATAAGTTAGAATAAGATACCTTTTGTTGGTGCTTGTCTTCATGAAGCTTCGGTGCCTAGTGCCCCAAGTGTGACACCTCAAATGGTTCACACAACACCATTAGCACTTGGAATAACTTAGAGAGAAATTAGAACACTTCAAGAATCGGCTTGCCCTCCATGCATATCATAGTCGCCAATTTTCCCAAGAAAGAGATCATTGTATAGTGTGTTACAATTAGGGTAAACCCTAATTGTCATGGCTATCCATTTCCATGGATCCATGGGTTCAAATACACCATGGAGTATCCAATGGATTTGAGCCCAACTTGATAATTCATGGAGCATTAGCCCACTATATAACTATGGATGATTTACACAATCAACCCATATATTTAATTAGTCTTCTTTTGATCACATAATTAATTCTAAATTAATTATTGATCAATACTAATTAAATAATCTTATTAATATATTAGAACTTATAATATATTAATAAACCTTAAGTGTTATTTCTCTCATTTTAGTCTATCCAAGTGCATGATGCCATGCAACCCAAATGGACCATGCCGGGTCAGTTCAAGTCTTACCAATTATAGTTATGGGCTTAGACATTAATCCAATAGTCTCCCACTTGGATAAGTCTAAAACTATTATTGCAAGTATGACTTCAGAACCCGACTAGCAATCGTAGCTCTCAAAAACTTCTGTCGATCTCTGACCTTGTCGATGAACTCTGACCTCAGTCAATGACTTGTCCATTAGATAAGTGATCATATATTCCTCCATTCTAGATATCATATGGACTGAGACATGGATTATAATCATTCTCTCTGTCCATTTGTTGTTTCCCGATTTCTGATTTATGACGACTGACTAATTGAACAAATCAAATCAGTCCAGGCCCGGCTGAGCACTTACTTATGTCATCACTAAATCATCGAGGGGCCCACAGATATCGCTTTTATCCCTTTAAGGGTAAAAGGAATGGATAAACTTCGACTCATATGCTTGTACTGACTACTTGTTGAATCATACACAAAGGCACGTTTTATAGCATCGAGTTACCAATGCGTTTTCGTACAATCAATGTATAACCAACTCATAGGCAACAACTCATATCTCTAGGTTTGAAGAATATAAGATATTATCGTCTCATGATTCACTCGTGATGAAATCCATGAAGTGAATCCAAATGAGCGTGGGTTGAATCCAATACTCAGCCCTTATGAGTACTCATGAATGTTGTAGCAACTATTGCATTGTCTAAAGGACTTTAGACAAATCATACAAGCCAAATTCACGACAGTCTTGATTCATATCTACTTCCAACATATAACCGACTGTGAATGGTTTGAATAACTTGGTCATTAAGGAGAATGACCTAGTTATTCTGGAAGTCAAAACATGCAAAGTGAAACACAAAATAATACTAGTCCTATATGGCCTCAACACTTTGAGCGTAAATAAAACACCTTTTATCTAAGCACCATATTGATCATTCATTATTCATGTTTCGATTAATCAACTTAATACTTGAATTGAAATAGTAGTGATGCCATGCTCCAAGCATGCATACTATGTTTCTATAAACAATAGCTATGCCATACTCCAAGTATGCACACTATGTTTACATATGGTCATCTCTTTGTGAAATGTATATCAATTGAACATGACTTCAATGATTCTCATTTAACAATCCCAATCCTTATTGTAAATGTAAGAATACCAAGTTCTTGTCATTTACCGTAATCTATGCAATGATCCTCTTGTAATGATATTCACACAAGTCACAAAGACTTGGCAACAAACATCACAAAGTATTCCAATGGAAAGCAATTCCATGGAGATGAAGTCTCAAATTCAAAGTACATTCCTTTGAACATCCTTCTTTGCATTAAGTTCTTTAATCTTACACAGATTCAAAGAATAACTTCCACCTATGGAAAAAATTCCATATTCCCATCTTGACCATCACTTTTGAACAAGAGTTGCCTCTTTCCAAAATATGTCAATACGATCCTTACTCCATACTTCCAATTGTCCATGAGTAACCAAACTTTGGAAAACCCCAAATTGTTCTGGACAATGGCTTAATCATCTTAGTCATATCCATTTCTAATCCCTTTTCCCTTCTTAACGCCCTAAGCATTAGGAAAATTTAGAATGGATGGATATTATAACACATGAAATCGATCCTATATCCGAAGCATATGGGATACGATTCATGCTATAAAATTTTTATTTGCCATGTTCTCATAATTCGAACTATGAAGAGGGATGTCGTAATCATAATCGAATTTTGAGAAAGCAACATATATAGAAATTCCTTATGTTGAACCATTCCAACATAACATTCATATATATTCATGACTAAAGTTGATTAAAATCTCAATCTAAGCTTGTAGAATTGGAATGAAGTATAAATTTCTCTCCCTTAATTATAGTAAAACAACTTTTTCAAAGTGAGTTGAAACTTTTTGTCTTCTATAATTAACATTGCTAACTTGCAACATAATCATCATGCTCCCACTAGCATAATGATTATTATCTAACTAGCATAACACTTTATGCTCCCACTAGCTTTGACATGTACCTAGAAATCAGTCAGATTTCTGATACTAGATTGCCTTGATAAAACTTTATCAAATCATACACCTGGAGTCTAAACCTTTCCTTAGATAGCTCACATGTGAGTCTAAACCTTTTCCATTCTCATTAGTTAGTGTGCCGGTTAACCACACACGCTCCACTAACAACATGAGAATGCAAACTTCACACTTGCTATCCACTTAAATCTACTTAGTGAAAGAGTTTCCTCACTATCATTTTCATGAATCGAAGAGAAACCTTATGACACTTAAATTTTGATGGTGTATGTGTTCCTATCCATGTGAATTTGACATAACCATAATCACACGACAAGGTTAATGACAAATCCAAATTCATATGGACTGAACTTGTGCAGTCTTAATTTCTTGCCACCTAGTAGCACAAGGGCCTACCATTGCTTCCAAGTTGTTATGCAACCAGTTGAGAACTCTCAGAACTCCAATGCAAAACCAACTTTAACTGGAATGGGCACAGAATATGTCAACATGATAGGTTAAAAACCTCAAGTCGTGGTCTAGTGATTAACAAAACTCTTGATTAGTTCTTGAATCTATCTTAAGATCCTTTTAAGACTCCCACTGACCTCTTGACATATAAGATTCTCTTTGTCAAGAACCATCCCTTGACAAAAACGAATATTCAAGAGTTAGTGCAGATTCTTATCAAGTTAAACACTTCTCATAATTGGTCTTAGTTGGTCTTTGTTTTATCCAAAACATCACAACTTACCAATTTCAAATGTACAAGAGTAAGAACACATTTTACTCTACATTTAACAAGTGTTTTAAACCTTTCTTAAGATTATGTCACTCAAGGATTAATCTTGGAGTATGACTCTAAGATTTAATTTTGGAACGAAGTATAATTTATCTTTTGATCTAACCATTTCAACAATTCACGATTCCTCTCCTTAGCCAAACAAAATGAACTAAGGTCTCCTTAGAGGATCAATTGTTACATGGTTTCATAATCACTGAGATCATCATAAAACAAGATACTCAAGTACTCTCCCATCTCTTCAGATTAGAGAAACTTTTATCTTTCTGCCTTATTTGATTCTTCTTACTCATTATGTCTATCATTGAAACTTCTCCAATGATCCAGAACTATAGTTAAACTTGTAAGTATAACCATATTTACTAAACTTTAGTAAATCATAATGAATAATCTTATCAACTTTGTGGTGGACCTGATCAGCGCACACCTAAGTGTATCCGATCCCTTTGTCCTTCACTTGATTCACATATACATGTGAACAAGGAATTAGACTTAATTTCCCAAATATATAAAAAAAAAATTCTCATGATCATACAATACAAGTTGCATGATTCCAAGTTTCTATCCAACTGAAACTTGGGTGATGAGAATCTTTCCTTATTTGGTAAATTATGACACTTCCACTAATGAAAGAATCAAATCCATTTACCCATATTGCTTATTAATGGAAACATATAATCAACAACTTTTCACAAATGCCATTGTAAGGATACTTAAAATAAATAAAATCAAAACCATTTTTCTTTTTATTTTAAAACTTTGCGGAAAAATTTATCCTTACAATCCATATGGAAAACTTGTTGTTATCTATTCCTAAGCAATATATCATAACTCTTAAGTAACAACTCAAAATTCTGATCACTGAACCATGCGATCGAAATCCATCTTCGCGATCAGAATCAATATATACTTCCTTTAAGTTTCTTCACCTTTTCTTTGATTCTTAAAACATCAACATGTGACCTCGTCACATTATGCAATAAGAATCTCAGAATAGAAACTTAATAGAGTTAGACAATGGAATTTACCTGAAGTAGAGTCAAACCTATTGACTTTACCATCCTTAAGATGTTTCAGGTAAATTTAGTAGCTTTGCAACCAATGTCTTTCCTTTGGCAACAGAATCATATGGACTCTTTGGAAACGGTACATGGGACTATCACAGACTTAACCTTTCTCTTTACCATTTGGTCAACCGAGTTGACTATGGTCGATCCCTTTCCATTGGGAAGAGAAAGTTTTTCCTGGACCTCCAATGTCACCATTTTCAATGTCCAAATAGGTTTGGAAAGTAGATCTTCCAATCCAATTTGTTTTACTAATGCTCCAAATCATTGTTGATTTAGCATCATCAAGCAAATAGGAAAAATCATTAAGGGTCTTGTCGCGACCTGTCATCAGGAAGTGACTGAAGAACCAAGTCAGCAGCCAGCTACCTCGAGACTTCGACACCCGACTCTCCCGACTTGTCAATATGTGGCTTAATCCCCAAGATCTAAGCACATATAGACTTTGCTTGCCAATAGGGATTGAGTGACTTAGAACTTATCATGTCTTAAAACTTGTGGGATAGGGAGATTTATTGGAGGAGGTGGATGAAGTGAAGTATGATTTCTAGTCCCACAAATGCCCAACAAAGGGATTGATCTTTCACCTTCATTTCCATTTGGGATATCATCTTCATTAGGAAGCTTGTTCCTAAAGATTTGGGAAGACCATAGGTGTCTAAACTAGACATCTATAATGGGAGAAATTCAAGTTAGTTGATTTAAAGTCCTTAATATAACACCCAATATGAAATATTAAGGCTAGGACCCAACAACCTATTTATAACTGGAAGAGGAATGCCGTAATCCAAATTATAAAATAGTTGAAGGTAGGTAAATGACGATTTACCAATTTCCACCATGAAAACGAAATATTTTATTATTAGGTTTTATTAGTTTTGAAACTCCTAGATCTTTTGAGATACATTGAACTTTTCAATGGCATGTTTGAATCTCGATTGTGCCCTCTCAAATTTGTGACTGGGATGCCGAGGATCACAAACAAGGTGTGAATAACCATACAAATTGACTTGGTACCCTTAACAATATTACCTAATCGATGTGCCGGTTAACCACACATGCTCCACCGATCTATAATAAAGCCAAGTTACCCTTTGCCACTCTTACTAGTCCATGTTAGTGTGCCGGTTAACCACACACGCTCCACTAACGACTTGGTAAGGTACAAAGTGTAATTTTATGGGCTAGCACCTTTTCACATTTTCCTAAGTAACTAAGATTGGGAATTTATAAGTGTTTAGTTACTTAGTATTTTTCATTATACTTTTAATGAAGGGAGAATTATAGTCCATTCCTACCCGTTCGGCTAACGACCCTCTACCAGTCAAGGAAGCGGTGGGTGAGAGTGGACACCCATTAAACTATCATTTTATAGGCAGTAACCTCATACCCCCCCTTATAGACCAGCTTCGTGAATGAGGCCTACTAACGGTAAGATTGATTTCCTCCTATACATATCTATATAATTAAAATTATAATAATAGTATAAGGGTTGAATTTTAAACTTTTTAAAATTTCAATGTTCAATTTGGAATTAAAGTATACATGAGGAGTAACTTTTCAAATTCCAAAACTTGAGGGCAAGTTTTGAAACTATTTCAAGACTCTTTAAATCATAACTTATGAGTTTAATGGTTCATTAAAATGAAGACTCTTCATTTTAATGTAACCCCTTATTCTTTAAAAACACTTTAAAGAAGTGTCTCTTCAACATCCATAACTTGAGGACAAGTTATGGAGTCATTAAACTATTTAATGGAAAAAACTATTACATTTTATGTAACCTACAAAACTTTTATGAGTTTTTAAGATTCATAAATATGACTTTTCACATAACTTGAAGACAAGTTACAAAAACATATTTTATGAACTTCTTTTAGACTAATATGGATTGAAAACAACTAAAACATAATTTTTTTCATTATCAATCTAAACTAACTCATAAATCAAGGAAACATAAAATTCTTGAAAATTCATAACTTGAGGACAAGTTATGAACTCCATACAATTTTCAACAAGATCATGAATTATATCACCAAACAATTTGCACACAATTCCTATGATCTAGCAAAACTCATAAGCATGATCATTCATAATCAACAATTTTCAAGAATAACATGAACACATATAAACTTGAAACTTTTATTATAGCATTGAAATTGGTTTAACATAATCATTACCACATTCAAAACAAGTTTTATAAGCCCAAAACAGTCAAATGTAATGATTCTAGACCAATTCCAGCACCAAAACTCGAAAATATGTTGTCTGGGGGTCCAACTCGTCGAGTGCATGAACAAACTCGGCGAGTTAAATGCATTTTTCCTTGGACTCGTCGAGTCCCTTCATGGACTCGGCGAGTCTGCTGGGCAGACAGTACCAAAAGTCGATTTTTAAGCAGTTTAAGCAAGTACAACAAGAAAACAAGCCTAGGCTTTGATACCACTGTTGGGTTTTGAGCAATCTAACACTCCTAAGTGTACATGCAACCCTAAATACCTTGGATCTATGTTTTCTCTATTATACATGCAAATATCAACTTTCCAAGGTATTGTTCTATTCTAGCATACAAAACTTTGAATAACATAAGTTAGAATAACATACCTTTTGTTGGTGCTTGTCTTCATGAAGCTTGAGTGCCTAGTGCCCCAAGTGTGACACCTCAAATGGTTCACACAACACCATTAGCACTTGGAATAACTTAGAGAGAAATTAGAACACTTCAAGAATCGGCTTGCC
The DNA here is from genome assembly GCF_051521515.1 of Lactuca serriola. Taxonomy (NCBI): domain Eukaryota; kingdom Viridiplantae; phylum Streptophyta; class Magnoliopsida; order Asterales; family Asteraceae; genus Lactuca; species Lactuca serriola. Next base: position 357,744,596 of record NC_136411.1, read on the forward strand.
CTCCATGCATATCATAGTCGCCAATTTTCCCAAGAAAGAGATCATTATATAGTGTGTTACAATTAGGGTAAACCCTAATTGTCATGGCTATCCATTTCCATGGATCCATGGGTTCAAATACACCATGGAGCATCCAATGGGTTTGAGCCCAACTTGATAATCCATGGAGCATTAGCCCACTATATAAGTATGGATGATTTACACAATCAACCCATATATTTAATTAGTCTTCTTTTGATCACATAATTAATTCTAAATTAATTATTGATCAATACTAATTAAATAATCTTATTAATATATTAGAACTTATAATATATTAATAAACCTTAAGTGTTATTTCTCTCATTTTAGTCTATCCAAGTGAATGATGCCATGCAACCCAAATGGACCATGACGGGTCGGGTCAAGTCTTACCAATTATAGTTATGGACTTAGACATTAATCCAACAGAATCAACCGCAAGGAAACAACAACAACAACAACGACAACAACAACAACGACAATAGCAACCGCAACAACAACAAAAACAACAACAACACCAACAACAACAGCAATAATGCAGGGTCAAGCCCCACATGCTACGGATGTGGAAAGACAGGGCATATACGTCGGAATTGCCCCAACGCCAACAACTCTGGGAACACATGAACAGGAAGGGTGTTAGCTCTTGGTCAGGGAGAAGCAGTTCAGGATCCCACTGTTATTACTGGTACGTTTCCCCTAAACCACACCTATGCATGCATCCTATTTGATACCGGGGCTAAACGGAGTTTTGTGAGAAATAAATTCAAACACCTATTAAATCAACAACCCCAGAAGCTTAATGAAACCTTTACGGTGGAAATGGCTAATGGGAAGACAGAATCCACTGGGGAAATCTATATCGGATGTACCCTAACCTTAAATTACCACGCCTTTCAAATAAATTTAATGCATGTTTCCATTAGGAGTTTTGATGTGATTATTGGCAAGGATTGCTTAAGCCCCCACCATGCTGAAATTATGTGTCATGAGAAGGTCGTTAGCCTTCATCTCCCAAATCATGAAACCCTAGTTGTTTACGGAGACAAACCCAGTACGAACCTTCATCTTATCTCGTGCATTAAGGCGCAAAAGCACCTACGAAAGAAGGACTTGACGTTCCTAGTTCACAGAGTAGACAAATCCAAGAAAGAGGTCAAAATTCAAGACATTCCAGTAGCTCTTGAATTCCCAGACGTCTTTCCTGATGATCTTCCGGGGATACCCACAGAAAGACAAGTCGATTTTCGAATCGACCTTGTACCAGGAGCTACCCCTATCGCCAAATCGCCCTACAGATTGGCTCCTACGGAGATGCAAGAGTTGTCCAGTCAACTCAGTGAGCTTTTGGATAAAGGATTCATCCGACCCAGTTTCTCACCTTGGGGAGCTCTAGTTCTCTTTGTCAAGAAGAAAGATGGTACATTCAGGATGTGTATCGACTACAGAGAACTTAACAAACTTACTGTCAAAAATCGATATCCACTTCCACGAATCGACGACCTATTCGACCAGCTCCAAGGAGCTAGTTACTTCTCAAAGATAGATCTGCGATCCGGATACCACCAACTCAAGGTCCGGGAGGAGGATATTCCAAAAACCGCCTTCCGAACTCGTTACGGACATTACGAATTCGTCGTAATGCCCTTCGGTCTAACGAATGCTCCTGCCGCATTCATGGACCTAATGAATCGAATCTGCCGACCTTTTCTTGAGAATTTTGTAATAGTTTTCATTGATGACATCCTAGTATATTCCCGAAGCGGAGAAGAACACGGCCAACACCTTCGACAAATCCTAGAAACTCTGCGAACCGAAAAGCTGTACGCAAAACTCTCCAAGTGCGAGTTTTGGCTCCGAAGCGTGAACTTTTTGGGTCATGTTGTTAGTCAGGAAGGAATACATGTGGATCCTTCTAAGTTCAAAGCCATCGAAGGTTGGTCAATCCCAACAACACCCACAGAAATTCGCCAATTTCTGGGTCTCGCAGGCTATTACAGAAGATTCATCCAGAACTTCTCTAAGACCGCCAAGCCACTTACCTCACTTACACAAAAAGGTGTACCCTTCGTATGGACGGACAAGCAGGAAGTCGCGTTTCGATCTCTGAAGCAAGCACTCTGCAGTGCGCCAGTGTTATCACTACCCGAAGGAACAGAAGACTTTATATTCTACTGCAATGTGTCAAATCAGGGTTTAGGCTGTGTACTCATGCAGCGTGGAAAGATGATAGCTTACGCGTCCCGAAAGCTAAAGACACACGAAGTGAATTATACGACCCACGACCTGGAACTGGGAGCAGTGGTCTTCGCCCTTAAGATTTGGAGACACTACCTGTATGGAACCAAGTGCACTATCTTCACTGACCACAAGAGTCTTCAACACATCTTGAATCAAAAGGAGCTAAACATGAGGAAACGAAGATGGGTCGAACTGCTAAACGAATACGAGTGCGAAATCAAGTATCATCCAGGCAAGGCTAACGTAGTAGCTGATGCCTTGAGTCGGAAAGAATATTCAAGTCGTCGTGTAAAAAATCTCTCGATAACCATCCAATCCCACCTAACCTCGCAAATCAGAATGGCCCAGTCAGATGCCATGAAGGTAGAAAACAAGGCAAGTGAAGCGCTGTGTGGAATGGAGAAGAACTTGGAGGTGAAGGAAGATGGAGCATACTACTTCATGAACCGCATATGGGTCCCTAAACTTGGGGGATTTGGAGAGGTAGTCATGAACGAGGCTCACAAGACGCGATACTCTATCCATCCGGGTTCAGACAAAATGTACTTGGATGTTAAGCAACATTATTGGTGGCCAAATATGAAGGCAGAGATTGCCACTTATGTGAGCAAGTGCCTCACTTGTGCTAAGGTAAAAGTGGAATATCAGAAGCCCTCTGGATTACTACAGCAGCCAGTAATTCCCGAGTGGAAATGGGAAAGGATTACCATGGATTTTGTGACCAAACTACCCAAGTTGACGGACGGTTTAGACATGATCTGGGTAATAGTTGATAGACTAACGAAATCCACCCATTTCCTGCCAATAAAATAATCATACAAGATGGAGCGCTTAACAAGAATCTACATCAAGGAAATCGTGAGACTCCACGGAGTACCGGTATCTATCATCTCAGATAGAGATAGTAGATTTACTTCACGCTTTTGGCAGTCGCTTCAGAAAGCTATGGGAACACAACTCGACATGAGCACTGCCTACCACCCAAAGATGGATGGCCAAAGCGAGCGAACCATCCAAACGCTAGAAGATATGCTTCACGCGTGCATAATAGACTTTGGAAAATCGTGGGATACCCACTTGCCTTTGATCGAGTTCTCATATAACAACAGTTATCACTCGAGTATCAAAGTTGCTCCTTTCGAAGCATTATACAGGCGTAAATGTAGATTACCGTTGTGTTGGGCTAAGGTAGGAGACACCCAGCTAGCGAGAGGGCAAACTCAAAACAACACCTTAACGGGACCAGAGATCATACGCGAGACAACCGAGAAGATAATTCATATCAGAGCACGACTGCAATCGTCACGAGACAGACAACAGAGCTACACCGATACACGACGAAATCCCTTGGAATTCGAAGTCGGAGATAGGGTGTTACTAAAAGTCTCTCCTTGGAAAGGGGTGATTCGTTTTGGGAAACGGGGCAAATTGAACCCTCGATACATTGGACCCTTCTAGATTCTTGCCCGAATCGGTCAAGTGGCTTATAGATTGCAACTACCCGCCGAGCTCAGCAGTGTACACCCTGTGTTCCACGTCTCCAACTTGAAGAAGTGGTTATCCGACGAGACTCTCATCATTCCATGAGAGGAAAACGAAATCAATGAGAACCTTTTGTTCATCGAAGATCCGGTTGAAATCATGGACTGAGAAGTAAAGCATACCAAGCAGAGCCGCATTCAAATTGTGAAAGTTCGATCGAACGCGAGACGCGGACCAGAATTCACATGGGAACGCGAAGATCAAATGAAGCAGAAATACCCTCATCTATTGTCGCATTCTCAAATCTAGCTTTCAAAAAAATTTCGGGACGAAATTCCCTCTAACGGGGGGATGATGTCACAACTAGAAATTTTGGTGCTTTGTAATCACAACACTTATAACAACTATGAATCATTAACATGAAAGCATGAATGATGCTTATTTTATAACAACAAAACTTCATCAAATACTTCATTCTAGCCCTACAAATGGTCAACAAAGAATTGGAACCCTTTGAAATTCCAATTTGAGTTCACTTTGAAGTAGGATTTCCTTATTGGACCTAATGGACCAATGAGCTTCCAATTTAACTATCCTGAACCTAGAACTCACAAATGGGCCCCAATTGGACCCATATACATGAAACCTAACATTTTTGGGCCTTATGAACCCAAAATAAATTAGATTAACTTTAATGGTCCTTATTGGACCAAAACAAATTTATATTAGCCCTAATAGGTCATAAAAATCATTCCTTGATTTTTATTGGGCCAAAAATCACTTAACTTAACCATAAAATGGACTTAAGCATTCAAGGCCCAAATTTTCTTTTCTTCCCTCTCCATTCTCGGCCCAAGCCCACCAAGAGGAAGAGTTGACTTGTGTGGGTGCCACCTCATTTTTACATGGAGGTTTTCCATGCAAAGTCTCATGCTTCCATGCACCTATCTCATCACTCACTCTCTCTTATCTCCTCTCTTTCTTCCTCTCGGTCGAACCCAAACATACACACACGTACACACTTCACTTAAAATTCTCTCAAGGAAACTCTCTCCACTCCTCTCCAAATTTTTGAGATCTAAGAGGCTTTCAAAGAGATTCTTCCACAAAAATCATCATCCAAGGTAAGTTTATGTTTGGATCCATGATCTAGCTACTTCATTTCGTCCAAAAATCTCTTCTAAATCCATTCAATCTTGTGATCTTGCACCTTATAAGCATCTAAGTTCGAGATTTACCAAGAAGACTTGCTAGGATATAAATTTCTTCTTCTAGTCTTCTTCAAAACCGAAACTACAACTCAATGTGAGTTTCATACCCCTCTATTTTCAGTTTTCATATGTTTTATGGGGGAGAATACAAGAAAATGTGTAGATCTATGTGTATTTGTATGCTATGTGTGATTTTATGCATGTATGTGTGTGATGTTATGTGTTTTTGTGATAAATATGTAACAAAAAGGGGTGATAATACTAGATCTTTGACATAAGAAAAGAATCAAACAAAAACTAAGTTCTTTTACACTAAGCTAGTTAAGAAAAATAACTTATAAGGTTATGAGGAACATACTTTAACATAAAACCCATTTTAGGACTTAAAATGTTAAAAATACAAAACTTGTGCTAAAAACTGCCAAGTCACGGTTTCTTGAGGGTTAAAAGAGTCAAAACAGTTTTTATAATCACTTTTCTGAATATTAGAATTTTTCAAAGGACTTAAAATGCAAAAACTTGAGTTATTGGGCTAAATATGGGCTTTTCGACCCAACAAGCCCAAAATTGCGAAAATTGAAGTTTTTAAGGGGCTGAATTGTAATATTATGTAAAACAGGGGACATGAAGTGAAATAAAACTATTTCTAACGTCAAAAATGCTTTTAAACTCCAAAAATGATCAAAAACGTAAACTTTTTGTATTTTGGGCCAAAACTGTAAAAATTGCAAAATTTGGGGTTCTAACCGAGAAACACCATTATGGAAGGGCTAAAACTGTTTACTAAATATAATTTGGGTTAAAAATGTCTTTTCAACAAGTTTATGATACAAAAGTGTCAAGAAAATGTTTTTAAGGACTAAAAATGAAATTCTTTTATATAAAGGACTAAAAGTGTTATTTTTATAAAAGAAAGGTAGTGAAAAGGGTCAAAGTCATACTTCTAAACAAATTAATTCATTAAGACAAAATACAAGATACCCGGCTAGCGACAAAACGAAAAACAAATACACATTCAATACCAAATATCGTTATAAACGAATTGATTCGGTCTCGAATCAATACAAAACAACAAACGTTAAATCAAAACACTTCAATAGATACGTGATGACTACAATGAGTAAATCTACAAACTTTGGGCTTATGAGTTTCAAATTATGTTTGTTGGGCCTTGCAAGCCCACCAACATGATCTTTGGGCCCAAAGGGATAACGTTTATATGTTATTGGGCCTTCAATGACCTAATATTTTATAAAAGGACTTTCAATAGCTTTGTGTGCTAGTGGGCCAAAGTGTCCCGCTAAAAAAGCTAGTAAGGTCACAGTAATCAAATGCGAGTTGGACCATCGTGTCTTTCGCATCCACGACAGCCTAAGGAACTTATGATAGTAATGGGACATAATACTCCCCTCCTCTTCATTTGTTAAGGCTTACGAGAAATCAAAGTAGACAAATTTAGGACGATATACAATATGGATTAATTCAATATTCATTCGTTAAGACAATACAAAAATCAGTAATCACGAATACATTTCAGCATTGGGAAAACATCGGGTTTTTCTGGGAATTCAATACTACTCGTTCGAAATTTTATAACTATAATACAAAATACACATATATATATATATATATATATATATATATATATATATATATATATATATATATATATATATATATATATAAGTTTTTAAAATCATTCATGCACCAACTTATGGATCTCACACTTTGATAAACAAAAGTCTTTTCAGAAAATATCGGATTTTCTGGGTTTTACAAAATAAACAAATCATTTTATCACAACATTGCTTATGAACTCACCAACATTTCATATGTTGACGTTTTTCCAAAATAACTTGTATTCTCAGGTAACAGGTAAGCGGAAGAGTTATAAGAAGTAATGTTAGATGTTATGTTGTTAAATGTACTCAACTATGTAGGTTATAAATGTATAGCGTTGAAACAATGTACTTGATGTGAACAATTTCAGTTGTAATATATTGATGCATGGTGACGTTTATTTTATGATTCATGTATATTAATTGTGACGATATTCAATTTAAATCACGCGAGCCCTCGGACGTTTCCGCCGTCTGGTTCGGGGGTGTGACAGTTGGGTATTCATTATACAAAGGAGTTAGGTCGGTTGAAAGTTGTCAACTCTCCATCCAATCTGATCCTCAGAGTTTCTCGTGGAATACCCATGAAGATTACAGAATGGGAAGGGACCATCGACTTGATAGTGGTTCCAATGTACGACTATCGCATGGTACTAAGAATAGACTTCCTAGATATGGTATGTCCTTGGTCATTCGAAAGAGACAACACCATGGATATAACCAAGGGATCAATTATCCATATAATTCCCTTGGAAAGAAGCAAGACAAAAACTCAAACCCTTTCAACTATGAAGTTTAACAAAGGCCCCGAGAGAGAAGGAAGTATGCTCATGTGTTATAACAAGAGTAATAGGATCAAGAAGAATATGAAGCCAAAAAGGGAGATTCGAGTAAACAAGGCACATTTGAAGGAACATGGATCCATATCCCACTTAAAAATATTTACTCAAGATCTGAGGCTGAGAGAAGAAGTAGGATTCAAGGTACATTGAGAAATAAAAGCACACCTTACTCGAAGTGATACTTTGGAGAAAAAGAAAATACACGAAGTAGTTCCGTGACAAGATCGAGACATATGTATAGAAGACTTGACGAGGACGTCAAGGGTTTAAGTGGGGGAGGGTGTCACGGACCAAGTTTCTGGAAAATTCCACGATCGTCTAGAGAACTCCGGAACGATCAAGTATACTCGAGAAGTCTCCGGAGAGATCAAGAATGCTCTACGGGACCCTGGAAGAAGCTAGAATATTGTAGATGTCTGTGAAACAAAGAAGAATGATCCGGAATAATCAAGAAAGCACTAGCCGAAGCTAGAACAACCCGGAAGACTTTGGAACAACCTAGAACACGCTAGATCATACAAGAGCAATTTGGATAATGCCGAGACGACCTAGAGATTTCTAGAGCATCGTAGACAAGTATAGCATATTCTAAAGTCTTGCAAAATCTATGTATATAATAGGAAGAGTCGAGATTAGTGAAGAATGATCGGGACCTAGAAACTTCCATTTGAGGAGGTGTAAGGTACCTATAAATAGGAAGGATGTATAATTTGTAGGAATCATCGAGAAGTTCTCGTGTAAGAAGTTGAGGTATATAATAGAAGCTTTCTTTCTTACTTCGTAGCATTCCTTATCGCATCTCTTGCCATCCTAGTCGTTAGTACATCATAAGGAAGTGTTCTAAGCTTGAATTAGTCGAAGAAACACTAAGTGGCACACGGTGATTGAGTCATCCCGTGATAGTACGCCCAACGTACTAAGTCTTTGACCAAAATCACCAAAATGCCACTACGGGCCATTTATGCAATTTTTCTCATGCACAAAGGTCAAAATGCAATATTCCTTCATACATAGGATTAAAATTGAAAATACCTCATCATCGGAAAGTTTATATATATATATATATATATATATATATATATATATATATATATATATATATATACTTATTGGATAAATATTATATCCCTTTTTTCTTGATGCCATGGGCCTAAGCCCAACTCGTCCATGCATTGGGTTGGGCATGTTACGTGTATTAGATAAGAAGAACAAAAATGAACTCTAATCACTTTACTAATATAATTCAGACTTACAAAAGAAAATAAATATACAACTACCGACTTCATTTTCTAAAACCTAATCTTCGATTTTCTCGACTTTAACTACCAATTCAAATTTCTAAAACAATGATATAATGTGAACAACTTTAAACATTTGAATGGTTGAATGTGAACATAAAAAGAAAATTGTCTAGATATGAACAAAGTCAATAGTTCATTATCCCGATGGGTAATCATCTTTGTCATGTATATTTAACGTAAGTCGTAAATTGCTATAACTGGTCATAATTATTATACGTGAACACTTTGCTCATAATATTAAGTGGGTGTTTGAGAGTTTTTTAGAGTAACTTGTCAACTTATTGGTTTTTTTAAAAAAAAACAAAACAAAACAAAAAATTAAAAAAATATATATGTTTGGTAAACACTAATTTTTTTTGTCAAAAAAATTAGCTTTTCCAAAAAATCAAGAAATTAATTGAAAAACATTCCAAAACATACCCTAACTCGATTCGATAATTCATACTCAAACTATACTCATACTCATACTCATTATCGTTTTAATTTTCATCCATTTAAACATTCATAATTCTCATTTCATTACCGATTTTGTTTCATACTTAGCCCTACACAACACTCTTTAATCCAACTTATTTATTATGATTTTGGTTACGATTGCTTTTCTCTTGTAATCCCACATGTCAAAACCATATTACATCTGTTTTTTTTATAGCATCATCAAGTGGGTTGAACTTAAAACAAAAAACCAAGCTGTAGAATCTACATGGCTTCCGTGCGCAAGCTCTTCGTCTGCCACGTTTCACTGAAACAAACGCCACGTGTAGACTCATTCCTGACGTAAGCAATCCAATACACCCACCACATGCCCTACGTCTTCCTTCCACGTGGCCCGTCATCACCGGTCACATGCCACCGTGTACAACTAACTTTACAAAATTCCCGCTATATAAACACTTCCACTCACTTCACCCTTACAACTGTTTATTTCATAAAACATTAAACAAAAACATGCAGAAAACTGAATTAGCCGATCACCACCAACTTGGTGACGGAGTAATGAATGTCTGGCGTCCATTGGCCGCCGAGGAGGAGCATTCCATCATTCTCTCTGCACTCAAGATGGTAATCTCCGGCCACATTACCACCAATCACCACCCTTCATCATCATCGTCGTTAGCTACCACAACCGAGACTGATCACAACAGCCACCATGAAATTCCAATGATGTCACTCTGTTTACATCCGATGGAAGTATGTCAGGTTTGTAGAATCAACGGTTGTCTTGGGTGTAATTACTTCAGACAAAATGCACCTTGCGACGGCGGAGCACAGATGAATAATGGTGGTGATGGAAGAGTAGAGACGAAGAGGAAGAGGAAGAGACAGTATAGAGGAGTAAGACAGAGACAATGGGGGACATGGGCGGCGGAAATTCGGGATCCATTTAAGAAAGTGAGAGTGTGGCTGGGCACCTTTGGATCGGCGGAGCAAGCCGCCAGAGCTTACGACAGAGCCGCCGTACACTTCCGTGGAGATAAAGCGAAGACTAACTTTCCGGCGAGTGATTACAAGAAACCACAGCGACCTGTGAAACTTGAACGAGAACATGAAAAGTGCAATACAAGCTCAATGTCACCCAAGAAAACTGATCAATGATCCTTAAGAGTTAAAGTCATACTGTTTTGATCTTGTACGAAAATGTGTTTGAAAAATAATCGAAGAAAAAGTTGGGTTTAAATTTCAGTTTTGAATGTAAGAGTTTCTGAAATTAAGAATGAAAACTATGCAATTCGATTGAAATCTGAAAACAGAGTATGGAACAAAAGGAAGTTACCTTCAATGGCTATTGGTGATGTTTTTAAATTTTATTCGCAGACGTCAACCAATCCCTGCTGCTACTTTACTTCGAGTGGAAGCAAAATTGTGCCACGTGTCGCAAAAAATAAAATTTTAAATGTTTGATTTAATATATTTAATAACAAAATATTTAAAGTATTGTATAATAAAACAAAATTTATAACCGAAACCAAATATATTAAAGTACTTCGAAATTGAAGGAATGATAAAAAGAGAGTACTTCAAATTAGAATAAAAATATTTAGGTGAATTAATGTGTAGAAGATGAAGGAAATACATTGTATTAATTTTCATAAAAGAAAATACAATATTCAAGCAATATATGAATAGTTTTGGTTTTGTACTTTCGAGGTGTAGGCAGAAAAATAAAACAGCATCTGTTCTTTATACTACTTTCTTCGAGTTTAAGGACAGAAGAAAAATGAAATGAAAAATGGTTTAGAAAGATCTAGAAAAAGATGAAGATAAATGAAGGAAAGGTTTGGAAGGATCCAGAAAGAGACGAAGTTAAATGAAAGAAAGGTTTGGAAGGATCTAGAAGGGGGTGGCATGCCAGTTAAATATACTTTGGCATATAGCCATTCTCATGTCTGTTTAATTTACGAAAGGGTAACATATAAACTTAAATTTAAATGATAATATTAAATATTATCAAAACTTCAAAGGTATATTATGTTTTGATATTTTAAGAGGTAAAACTTAGTATTTTATATTTATTTGTAAATAAGTTTTAAATAAAAATTTATTTACGAAAAATTATGAATTATCGGTAAAAATAACGATTTGGTTATTTTTTTCTATTTATCAACTTAGTTGTTGATATGACGTCTAGATATTAAATAAGTTGGGAAAATCTTCATTAAAGTCATATTATTTTACCTAAATTTACAAATAAATTTCAAACTAAAATTTGTTTATAAAAAATCATGAATTATCGATCTAAGTAGTGATGATTTGATCATTTTCTCCTTGTGACATATTTTATGGGTTTCATTGTTGACTTGAACACCTAGTCATTAAATTGATGGGTTTCATAGGTTATAAAATTCATTTACAATGCGGAATATAACACTTAACAATTAAAGGTGCATGCAACCTATTAAGGATCTACGTCTTCACATTAAGGCAACATACTATGAACTGCAAACACTAGATCAATCCTACTATTATCGAAAATCATAGAATATGAATACATACATTTTGAATTGTTATAACAAACAATTCTTTGAATCCTTTCTTAAACTTTAGAAAACAAACACCAAAAGTATGATGTCTCTAATAACTCACCCAAAACCCTACAAACTCTATAATAAAGAGGAGAGAGAGGAAAAAAAGGATATTTCATTCATAAGCCTCTTAGAGAGGTTATGCCTATAAATAATGAGCTAAGAGGTTCTATTTATAGTTAAGATAACTTGCAGATAAAGTCATATTTGAATCGATTAAATAATAGATTTAATCCTAATTTAAATCATTTCCTTATCTATAACTAGGAGGCTTCCGGAAACCCTAGGAATCCCTCCACAACCGTCCATACGATGGATGGTTCTATAATTACTTCTTTTGTTCAACTATTGAACAATTACAATTCAATTATTACACCTTTAATTAATTCCAGTTAATCCAAAAATTAATTTTAGTTAAATATGATTATGTCTAAATTAATTTTCATTGATTTCTTATTAATTTATTAATCATATAAAATAACAAGTCAACTTTTTAACCATTGATCTCATTTTAATTTACTAATCACATAATAAATTAACAAATCAATTATCTATTTCTAATTAATATATTAATCATATAATATATTAACAAATCATTTCATTTCTCTCGTAATATTATTTCTAGTTATGTATGGTTATGAGGGCAACTCAAAAAGGACTTTGATTTAATTACAAGTATATACCAATTTAGTTACGAGCTTAGATACATTCATCAAACAGTCTCTCACTTGGATAAGTCTATAGTTATAATTGCAAGTATAACCTCGAACCAAACAACAAAATGTACTATCTAATGCCACTGTCGAACTCTGATTCAAATCAAACATTGGCCCTAAGATAAGTGATCAGCTATTCCTTCGTTCTACAATGTGACATCCCTAACTTCACGGTCAGAAAAGACCGATTTATTTATGCTTATTAAAAAATCAGAGTATCCTTTTCAAAGAATAATATTGCGGAATTTGTTCCCCAAAAACATGATAATGATATTATCAACGCATTTTCGAGAAAATGTATTTTATTTATCTTAAAACATTGGGATATCATCGTCAATACAGACTCATAATCATAACAAAATATTACAAGCCTTACAGTAATTAAACTAATGGCCTAATACTCATTGAATCTCTCAGCATAATGTATCTTTAATATCGCTACCTGTGATACAATAAACTGAGTGGGTAAGGTTGGGAAACCTGGTAAGTACATAGGGTTTTCAACCCACAATAATAGAACTAATATGTTTAATCATCAAACAATTAACCCAATTTATCATCCCCTTTATCTTCTTTATTCTTAAGGATTTACCTTAAGGATCATCTATGCTGACATTGCTAGTTCAGGGATTCCTCCATGATACTTGTCAGTAGGTATTCTTCCATATTTATTCCTAAGGATTTGTCCTAAGGAGTAGGCACGAAGTCCATCACTGCCAGGGTTTATCTAATAGGAACTAAGTCCATACTTCCATTGTTGTCTATTAGGCACTAAGTCCATAGTTGCGGTGTTTTTTTAATAGGCACTAAGTCCATAGCTGCCAAGGTTTATCTAATAGACACTAAGTCCATATTTGCCAGATTTTATCTTCATTATTGACAACTTTATTTTAGTGTTTCCACCCACAATACATGTCAATGGGTTTTTAGGGTATATCTGATGAACACATGGTTCACAAACACCTACAGGTTGCAAAGCCTATAAGTGTTTCACTGGATTGTCTAGAATAGTCTATGGTTGTCATATATACTCTGCTAGATCACATCATCTTTAAAATCAAGGCCTCTCATCATCTATTTCATCTTTCTCTCTCATCATCTATATCATATTTCATCTCTCATCATCGATGTCATCTTTCATCTACCCATCTTTACCCAATATACTTATAGGTATAAAAATACGTATACAATTTGATAGATATCAGGAACACAAATAATAAGCACATTTAGCATGTATTCATATTAAATACTTCATATCTATGTGTAAGATGAAAATAATTATGCACTCATTTGTTAAAGTGACGATTCGAAATTCGGACAACGCTTCGCTTCTAGCAACTATCTTTTCCTTTGATGTAACCTACTATAATTATCACTAAGCCTTAGTCTAATATTTATTACAACTAATTATTAGTCTAGATTCATCATTAACTCAAAGTCTACTTCAAGATCTATCAATTAAGGATCGGCCAGGCAGGACAGTTGGGAGGCAAGATCATTTCGGCGTATAGCATTTTTGAAATCCAACAACCAAGCCAACGTAACCATTCTAGACACTTCTCCCATAAGTATATCAATCAGTATAACAACTTGGAATCACTGATAAATCTTGTTTATAGGTTCATAATAATGATAATGAACTTAAACATAAGTTATACTTAAAGTACGGTAAGCATAACTCAACTTATAAGTGGTTTAGCGAGAAACTAGACTTTGCACAGGCAGAGCTTCTAAGCCGAAAGCTCTACTTCTCGGAGCTTTCTGACACTCCGAAGCTTCACTACTAACACCTAGGAAGTGCTAGAGAAAGTCATTGAGGCCTTTGGGGGGAGGAGGGGAGAGAGAATAGAACGGAATAGTGTGAGGAAAAGAGTGAAAATTCAGTTCTATATTTATAGGCTGCCTAGTGCCCAGTACATGGGGCGTACACAAGACTTATGTGGGGCGTACTCAGTATGTTGGGCATATGCGAATTATATTGGGCGTACTAAGGGCCAGGTGCCGCCATCAGATTGCAAGCCTTGAGGAGGAAGGGGTATGCCAGATCGCGGCACGTGTCACACCAAGGTTAACCCGAAATTTAATTGTCTTGTAAAATTCACAACTTTTGCATACAAGCTTCATTTTTTACTTTCTTAATATCCATGCGTAGATATCGACGAGATCTACAACTTTCGTTTACACTCTGTTGTCTAATTTTGACTTTATTTTTAAAGTTATATTTTAATAGTCTTAAACAGTTAAAGTCCGTTAAAATTTCATAACTTTGTCATCCGACGTCCGTTTCCGACTGTCTTTATATCGTTGAGCTCTTATTAACAAGATATTAAATTCTTGTTTAGATTCTATTGGCTAACAATCGATCGATCTAAAATTCTATTTTCGAGTTGTACATTGCTACGCTGAATCTTAAAAAAATCATAAAATCCTCAAATGAAGTCAGATTTGGACGTTCTCTATATGCATGCTATTGTTTTAATGTCTACTACGAATTTCATTTAGATTGCTAAGGCTAAAAAGTATTTTGTCAAAAATGTACTTTTTATGATACGCGGAGCCGTGGCTGTTTAATCGTGAAATTCGACGGGTCATAACTTCTTCGTTATAAGTCGGATTTCAACATTCTTTATATATATGAAATCCTTGTGACATATACTATAGCTTTGGTTAAGATTATTTATCTTAAATAATATTCTATCAAAAATTCATTTTTAATGTTTATTATCTCTAAATTGGCTAGCCCGGATCTACGAGCGTTACATACAAGATATCATATGAACAAAGTCATGGATTAAAACATCAACCTCATGTTCATTTATTTGTTTCTGGATCTCCGATTTTATGATCAAATTTAGACTACAAAGTTGAGCACATTAATTTAGTCCGGACCAGGCCTAGTTCTTATAGATAAAATCAAATCACCAATGGGTCCAAAGATATTGTTTTTTTCTGTTAAGACAAAAGGAATGAATAAACTTTGACTACATAATTATAACATTTACTTATCAAATTGTACATGACACTACGTTTTATAACATCAAGTTATTGATGCGTTTTCATAGTACCAATGCACAACTGACTTGCAAATTGCAACTTATGCATCTTCGTTTGAAGATAGAAAATATTATCGTCTTAGAATTACTTATGAATTAATCGATGAACTAATCTCTAAGTTTCAGTTTATCTAATACACAAAAACTCCATTTTCTAAGTACTCATGAATATTGCAGCAATCCTATGTAATGTCTAATCTCCATAGACAATCTATAAATGATTCATGACAATCTTAATTAACCATTTACTTCCAACAGTATGGTCGAGTATGGAATTTTGAATACTATTTAAATTACTCATGGAAGAAAACATGCAAAGTGAAAGAAAATAATAAATTAATTAACTATAGTATCATACCCCTTGAATATAAATAAATCCCCATTACTTAATCACCATAATAATTATGAATTTATTCATTGTATATTGTTTTGTGTAATCAACTAACCACTTGAATCAAACAACATCAGTCATGTCATGTTATAAACATGTATACTATGTCTCTCTATGGTCCTTCCTTTGTGAACATATTGATTGGACATTACTCCAACGATGCTCATTTCATAATTTCTAATTCTTATCGTTATTCAAGATGTAGTGGAATTTCATCTTTACAGGCATTGACCTCCAATGATTTAGAGGTTCTAAAGTCACAGAGACTAAGCCTTTGATATTACAGAATGTTCCAATGGAACTTGTTACTTGAAACAATTCCATGGTTATGAAGTTTCAAATTCAAGGTACACTCCTGGAACACTTCTCTTGCATTAAAGTTTCCAACTCAAGTGTATATTTTATAACCATCTCCCATTATGGAAATATTTCCATATTCACATATGACCATCAATTTATGACCAAGAATCATCTCAATCCAAAACATATCAATATGATCGGCCCAAAATAATAACATACTTTCAACTGTCCACAAGCAACCAATCTTTGGTAAAACCTTAAAATGATCTTGACAGGTGTTTCACATAAAATTCTAATCCTTTTCTCATACTGCTCAAGGCATTTGAAAAATTAGAATAAACATATACTATAACATATATGATTGATCCGATATTTGAAACATATGGGACTCAACTCATTGTTACTCGTATAAGAATTGAATATCTGTTGAATTTCTTGCTATAATACTTCCATGCAGAATATCCTATGTTGAAACATTTCAACATGATATTTATAAATGTCTTTGACTAATATACGATCTAAAATTTTTGATTCAAAATGAAGTATGAGTGCCCACTCCCTTAAGTCCATTATAGCGAAGTAATTTGTAACACTCAGTTTCAGATTTGCTCCGTTGCATGGGGCTACGGCCCAATCATCAATTGTCATGAGGATTAGGGCTTCGGGAAAGGAAAGATTTAATCCATTTCGGATGTAGTTTCCATGGTATAAGTGATCCAAGTATTCGAGTGTATCTTCGGAGCCAAGACTATGATTGTAATTAGGTATCAAGGTATTTTATAGATTTTGGGTTTTGTTCGGAAGGTTTTAAGGCTTGGGTGTGTTGTTAGGAGCGTAGGGATTCTCGCCACCTTTTTGTGGATATAAGGTTCATTGGAAACAGACCTAGGATGACGGAGTTATGATACTTTGAAGTTATTGGTAGATTTAGTCCTTGGTGGAAAAAGCATGCATTTCAGTCATGCATGCAAAGGTGGCATGCACGTGAGTACGCCCAACATAGGCTGGGGTACGCCCAACGTAGGAATGGAAAAGTGGAACGTGGGTTGGGAGACGTACGACCAGCATACATGAAGTACGCCCAGCGTAAGTCTAGGATCCCCAAAACCCCAATTGTTAGGGTTGAGCACTATATAAAGAACATTACGTCTTAGGGACCAGCCTCCCTCTCATCCTTAATCAGCTCCCACAAAACCTTAATTCAAATATTGTGTGTTCTTGTGTTTGGAAGGCCTCTTGAGAGCATTCTTGGTGTTTTGATCCATTCTCCAAGGAAGTGAAGGTTGAAGCAAGGTGATGGTTCAAAGGAGAAGGTGCAGATCTAGGATTGTTGCTTCATTTCAGACCTTTTCAAGGTATAAAGTCTTGAACTTGTCTATGAATGCTTAGATCTCTTGAGTTGAGTTGTTGGCTCTCTTTGGTCCAAAGTATGAAGCTTTATTGTCCAAAGTCATTTTCTAGGCTTAGGGTTGCCACCCTTGGTGTTGTATGTGTCCTTAAGTCAGAAAGTTACCATCTTGGGAGTCTTGAAGCATCCATGCATGAGTTTTGTCATTTTTGAGGAATTAGATTGTTTTATTTCAAGTGTGGCCGAATCCCTCAGACACACTCAAGATTTTGCCAGAATCCCTCAAACCAAGGCTCTAATACCAACTTGAAACATCCCAAAAACACAGTCCAAAATTTTCATTTTTATTTATAACAAAACCATAATAGTCCAATCATCTCATAAAATATAAGTGTAATATCTCAAAATATCATGTCAAAACACTATATCCAAATCTTGAATCAAAATATCAAAGTGAATCCTCCCAAGCCGAATATTGTGGTGTGTGCCATGCAGTCATCCTGAGCTCTTCCCCTTACTAGCGGAAGTACCTAAAACCAAAACTGAAAACTGTAAGCACGAAGCTTAGTGAGTCTCCCCAAACTACCACATACAATACACATATCATATAACATAAATCTAGGAGATACGGGGCTCAGCCACACTCAAGGAGATACGGACCCCCGTCCACACTCAGCTAACTATGAGTTATGGGCCTCACCCATACTCAGATATCTCAAAGATACGAGCCTCACCCACACTCTGCTAACTAGGAGATACGGGCCTCGCCCACACTCTGCTATCTGGAGGATACGGGATCCCTCCCACACCCGGCTACCTAAACATACATACAAGTATCATACAGACAACAAGTATACCAAAATATACCAATTCATAAACATACTCAGATAATACTAAGATATGGGCCCTGCCCACAGTTAGCTACTAATCATAAACAATTCTAAGATATGGGCCCAGCCCACACTTAGCTACTCTACACGAGCCGACATTGGTGCCTTCGACCCGTTCCTACTGAAGGAAACTCACCTCGCAAAGCTGGCTGTGAAATCTCATGGTGAAAAATCTCTTACCACTGCTCCAACGACTCCCCGACTATCATTATAACAATAACACTTACTCAAAATCTGATAATCCTGATTAGGGTAAAATGACCATTTTACCCCTGATCAAAGTCAACATTCTGGTCAAAGTTAATGTCCTGGTCTGACTCAACTCGCTGAGTTGACTCGTCAACTTATCGTGTTCTATAACTTAAAACCCTGAAATCGCGATCCAACCCATCGAGTCATCCCCCTGACTCACCGAGTTCCTTGGCTACTCATAGTCGCGATTTGGCGAATCAACTCGTCGAGTCCCTTTGTAGACTCGCCTAGTTCTACCTTGTACAACATCGGGACAAAACAGCTCAACTCGTTGAGTCCCTCTCTGGACTCACCAAGTTCCCCAGCCTAATTAATCCATCTTAATAGATTAAGCTCCTATCCTTCAGACAAACTCCCTACTCCATCTACATACTAGAAATGCCCTTTTAAGGGTAAAGTTTCCAAATTTACCCGTCATTAGTCCTTCTTAATGGGTTTAGCTAAAACCCTAGTTCTCTAAGACATAGATCTTGGTCCAAAAGCCATAATACTTCAAACTAAAGCATACTAACATAGATCTAGGCCTTATACATCATTTGAACATGTAAAGCTCTTGACTTTCCTTCCATGTGTGACATTTTGGGGCTTAAAAGGCCATACTAACACTTTAAAGCTTGCATGGGGCTTCCATGGTCATAAAGTTTGCATCTTTATGCCATGAAACCCCTTATAGACCCCAGATATGAAAGGTAGATCACTCGGGACATTCAAATCCCAAAGACTAAGTTTCTTGGACCAAAAATCCCATGAATAAGATAAAATGGAGATCTAACAAACTACTAAGCAAGGTTGAGGCTTTCTTACCAGAAAATGAAGAGGATGAGATGTTGCTTCTGGATCTACAATCTTCTCATGGAATCCTCTAGCTTCTTCTTCTTCTAAAAGCTTCAAATCACACAAAGATCACTCAAAAATGGCTCATAGATTCACACTTAGCTCTAGGGTTTCGTTGATTAGGGTTTGTGACTTGGAGGCTGGAAATGAGGTAATAAAGTGGGATTAATATGCTTAAATAGGGTGCAAAACCCCAAAATTACGGTTTCATCCTGACAGCCATACTCGTCGACTCGAGGCTTCTCAACTCTTAAAGTAGGCGACTTAAATCCCGCATCCAATCTCGTTTCTACTCGACGAGTCTGGGGCTCCTAACTCATCGAGTAGCTCTTCAAAAATGAATAAATTATAATAAAATGCGTACCAGGAATCAGGCATTACATCTCATAATTTTATATACTTTAGGTTTTGTTCAGGAGGTTTTAAGGCTTGGGTGTGTTGTTAGGAGCGTAGGGCTTCTCGCCACCTTTTCGTGGATATAAGTTTCGTTGGAAACGGACCTAGGATGAGGGAGTTATGATACTTTGAAGTTATTGGCAGATTTGGTCCTTGGTGGAAAAAGCTTGCATTTTAGCCATGCATGCAAAGATGGCATGCACGTGAGTACACCCAGCGTAGGCTGGGGTACGCCCAGCGTAGGAATGGAAAAGTGGAATGCGATTTGAGAGACATACACCCAATGTATGTCCAGGATCCCAAAACCCTAATTGTTAACGTTGAGCAATATATAAAGAACATTATGTCTTAGGGACCCACCTTCTTCTCATCCTTAAGCAGCTCCCATGAAACCCTAATTCAGATATTGTGTGTACTTGTGGTTGGAAGGCCTCTTGAGAGCATTCTTGGTGTTTTGATCCATTCTCCAAGGAAGTGAAGGTTGAAGCAAGGTGGTGGTTCAAAGGAGAAGGTGCAGATCTAGGATTGTTGCTTCATTTAAGACCTTTTCAAGGTATAAAGTCATGAACATGTCTTATAAATGCTTAGATCTCTTGAGTTGAGTTTTTGGACCTCTTTGGTCCAAAGTATGAAGCTTTATTGTCCAAAATCGTTTTTTAGGTTTAGGGTTGCCACCCTTGGTGTTGTGTGTGTCCCTAAGTCAGAAAGTTATGATCTTGGGAGTCTTGAAGCATCCATGCATGATTTTTATCATTTTTGAGAAAGTAGTGTAATATCCTGACTCCTAGGTATAGAATTTAATTAATTTACATTCATGTTGTTAGAGTAACTCGACGAGTTTGAGGCCCCAACTCGCCGAGTAGAGAGATAAATGGCCGCGTGATTTTTAGAGTCTACTCAACGACTTGGTGGACCCCAACTCGACGAGTAGGAGCTGAGTGTGAAAACCCTAATTTTCAGGGTTATGTCCTATTTAAAGGACCTTAAGCCTTCATTTCCACCTCCCTGGTCATTTTGACACACTGAGAGAAACTCTAAACGAGTTGTACTCATTGTGAGTGAGAGAGAGAGAGAGAGAGAAAGAGAGAGAGAGAGAGAGAAATCCTAAGATTTTATGTTCTAGTGCATTTTTGAAAGGGGATTGAAGAGCAAAAAGGCTTGGAATGAGAAGAAGCATCTGGATCCAGTGTTCTTTCAGTTCTAGCTTCTTTTTGGAGGTAAAAATCTTTCACCTTGATCATTGTTTAGTTAGATCTCATCATTAGGTAGTTTAGGGCCATTTCCATCCTTTCTTTGGGTCCTTAAGCTGTTTGAGCTTGCCATGGAGTTGAGACTTCAGATCTGGACAATATGAGGTCCCTTGGGGCTAAAGATTCAAACTTTATCAAGTTATTGGCCAACATGCATCAAACCCTCTATAGAGCTTGTTTTGGCGTTTTGAGCCCTAGATGTCATGCATGGACGTAAAGCTTGCAGCTATACATGATACTTCAGCCTTAGAAGGCTAGATCTAGAGTATGATGCCTTAGTTCTACTTAAAAATGTCTGAATGAGAGAATGGAATGAAGGGACTCAACGAGTTGATGATCCAACTCGATGAGTTGGCTAGGGTTTTCCCCGATAGTCTGGACAAGCTACAACTCGGTGAGTTGATGAGACAAATCGACGAGTTGAGTTGGATTTTCCCGATACTTTAGAGATAACAAAGGAACTTGATGAGTCGTATAGGTGCACTCGACGAGTTGGGTCAACATGGACTGTTGACTCGAGCGTTGACTTTCGTTGACTTTTAGGGTTTGGTCAAGACATGAGTTCTGGAGACCATGGAGGGGTAAAATAGTCTTTCACCCTTTCCGAGAGTGAGAGAAGGGGTTAGCCTATTTTTTTAGATTTGTGGCTATAAAGTGTTAATTAGAGATGATTATATTATGTAGGCGGAGTCTAGACTATTCGTGGGGTACTAGATCTACTTGCTTACTTACGTGGTGAGTCTTCTCACTATACTTACCTGAGTGGTAATACTGTGTGACCGTAGGGTCTTATTTGAGTTATCGACCGGAGGGTCCTATGTGCTTATACTAATTTATGTGATATTATGCATTTTTTTTTCTTTGTGATTTATGCTATATTATTTTGTTCCTTACTGAGTTAGGACCGGAGGGTCCAACCGAGTTGTGAGATCGGAGGATCGTCACTGAGATAAAGGACCGGAGGGTCCAACCCGAGCTGTAAGACTGAAAAGTCTTCACTGAGACACATGACCGGAGGATCCACACCGAGCCATGAGACCGGAGGGTCCTCACCAAGACGCATGACCGGAGGGTACATGTTGAGCTATAGCCATGAGAGGCTTATTATTTGTGTATGTGGTATTTTGGGGAACTCACTAAGCTTCGTGTTTACCATGTTGTGTGATATGTGTTTCAGGTACTTCTCAGGATCGAGGGAAGGCGCCGGCTTGATTGTACACACCAATTAGAGATCATGATTTTGAGGATTCTTGGATTTTATCAAACATTTTTTACTTGTGTTTTGACAACTTATACATTTTGTGGTTTTTGGGAAATGTGATATTGATTTTATGTGATTTTATTTGTAAATTACAGTGTTACAAATAGGTTGTTATATTTCAAGTGTGGGCCCAATTGGAGGCATGCAATTCACCAAGTAATTGACTTTATGGATTAAGACCCTTTAGTGGACTCGGATATGTGGTTGGAACTTCAGATCTTAAAGGATTAAGCTCTCTTTGGTATTTTGGCTTAACAGGAGAGTACGTTGGGCGTACAAGCCTGTACGCGTAACGTACAAGCTACCCAGCCGATACGCCTAGCGTAGATGTGAGTACACCCCGCGTACTCACTAATTTGGACTTTGCGTTGTTTGGGCCTCGATTTGGGTCATTTCCTTGGGTTAGTGTCTTGGGCCAAGGTGGACCATCTGGAACTGGACTAATGGACTGGAGAAATTTATTAGGCCTTGGGCTAAGGCCCATGTGAAAGGATTGGGCTCAAATGGAAATTGGGCCATATGTTGGGCTCCATGGGATTGTTTATCTTATTGGGCCTTGAGGTGCCATTTCGAGTGTGGACTATCTTTTAAGCTTACATTGTTAAGGTCTAGTTAGTCTAGCTATGACCATGTGTTTTGGTTAAAGAAAAGGGAATGGGCTTTAGGAAAAGGCTCATGTAAAGGTTTGGGCCCAATTTGGAAAATTAGGTCATTAATGGGCTTTTATGGATCTTATAGTTTTGGGTATGTTTGTTTTTGGACTTGGGCCTTGGTTATGAGGCTTGATGGACCAGGGGTAAAATGGTCATTTTACCCTAAGTTTGGTTTATGGATCGTGGTTTGGACTTCAGTGACTAATTGGATGTTGTTTCGGTAATTGTTAGTCTGGGAAATCGTCAGGGCAACAATTAGGGATTTCTTGCAATAAGCTTCAACATTCGAGGTGAGTTTCTTCCTGAACTGAACGGGTCGAAGGCACCAATGTCGGTCCGTGTTTATGATTATATGCTTTGTAGATTACTGTCCTTTGTCGGGCAGGACCCAAGGAATAGTTGTTTGCTTTGTGTCTTCGTGACCCTTGCATGTGTTTGTACTCGTATGCTTCTGGACTAAGGTCCGATGTCGTGCGGTGCCTGATGACTATTTGTATGCTTTGTATCTAGGTGATTATTGTATGCATATGTGTGTTTATTTGATATATAATAAGTGTATGCCGATTTCAACTCGATGTCGGGCGGAGCCCGATGCCGGATTATGTCTGATGTCATGCGGGGCCCGATGCCAGATTATGTCTGATGTCGGGCGGGGCCCGATGCCGGACTATGTTCGATGTCGGGCGGGGTCTGATGGTAAGGTGGGGCCCACTATATGTGATTATGTGTTTGGTATGTGGTATTTGGGGAACTCACTAAGCTTTGTGCTTACGGTTTTCAGTTTTTTGTTTCAGGTACTCCAGTTTTCAAATGAAAGAGCTCGGGACGATCGCAGCATATACACCCGTGTTTTCCGTAATATATGATCTTTGGGATTAGACTCTGATATTTTTTTTAATTGAAATGTTTTTCAATATATTGAACAAGTTACATTAGTGTTTTGGTTATAATAAAAAGGAAATTTTTACTTTGGATTTTTGGGTCGTTACACAATTCCGAAACTTTGCAATTTGCAAACTAGAGAAATTGTTTCCTACAAAAATATTCCCATCACGTTATACCAAGAAAACAATTTTACTCCCACTAGCTTTGAAATGTATGTTGGATTAATGTCTAAGTCCATAACTATAATTGGTAAGACTTGACCCGACCCAGCATGGCATCATGCATTTGGATAGACTATAATGAGAGAAATAACACTTAAGGTTTGTTAATATATTATAAGTTCTAATATATTAATAAGATTATTTAATTAGTATTGATCAAGAATTAATCTAGGATTAATTAAGTGATCAAAAGAAGACTAATTAAATATATGGGTTGATTGTGTAAATCATCCATACTTGTATAGTAGGCTAAGACTCCATGGATTATCAAGTTGGGCTAAAACCCATAGGATGCTCCATGGATGCTCCATGGTGTATTTGAACCCATGGATCCAAGGAAATGGAAAGCCATAACAATTAGGGTTTACCCTAATTATGACACTATATAAAGATCATATTCTTGGGAAAATCGGACACTATGTGTGAAAAGAAAGGGCTAGCCGATTTTCATGAAGTGTGAAGTTCTCTCAAGTCATTCCATGTGTTAGAATGCTCAAAACCCAACAATGTACGCATAAGTCAACTGGACTTAGAGAAATCAATACCCCTTAACTTTTATATAAAAGTGTGGATTTTCTTAAATGGTGCTTCATTAAGTCTCTAACTAGACTTATCAAGCTTATGCACTTTATTCGGATAGTGTATGTGTTCAAACCCTTCAAGACATGATAAACATTGATAGATGCCATTTTATGCATCTTTAAGGATTGTTTTTATTAACATTTTGCATCATATTTAATGTGTATTAATGATTAAGAAACCATAGCACAATTAGTTCTCTAAGGAAATCTTAGTGCATTCTTATGACTAGGAAGAGGAATCTTGAATTATTGAAATGGTTAAATCAAGAAGATGAGTCATACTTCGTACCAATACAAGTCTTAGATTCAAACTCCAAGATTGTAACTTGAGTGACATGTCTTAGAGAAGGTTTAAAACACATGTCAAATGTAAGAGTAAAAGTTTTCTACTCTTGTACATTTGAAATTGGTAAGTTGTGATGTTTTGGATAAAACAAAGACCAACTAAGGCCAATTGTGTGAAGTGTTTGTCTTGATTAGAATCCACACTATCTCTTGAATATCTGACAAGAAAGTCTTATATGTCAAGAGGACAGTGGGAGTCTTAAAGGTCTTGAAAGTCTCAAGAACTAATCAAGAATAAAACTTGAAGTTCTTCACTAGCACACGACTTGAGGTTCATAACCTATCGTGTTGACATATTCTGTGCCCATTCCAATTAAAGTTGGCTTTGCATATGAGTTCTTAGAGTTCTCAATTGGTTGCACAACAACTTGGAAGTAATGGCAGGCCCTTGAGCTGCCAGATGGCAAGAAATTAAGATTTAGTTCAGTCCATATGCGTTTGGATTTGTAATTATCCTTGTCTTGTGACTATGGTTTTGACAATTCACATGGATAAGAACACATACACCATTAAATCAAAGTGTCATAAGGGTTCTCTCCGATTCATGAAAATGATGGTGAGGAAACACTTTCACTAAGTAGATTTTAGCTAGATAGCAATTGTGATATTTGCATTCTCAAAGTCGTTAATGGAGCGTGTGTGGTTTACCGGCACTCTAACATGGACTTGTAAGAAGTGGCAAAGGTCTAAACAATCGAGACTATGATTACGGCATCCCTTTTTCATAATTCTTAAAATTGTTTAGCACACCAGTGAGCTATCTAAGATAAGGTGTATGATATTGATAAAGTTTTATCAATGCAATCTAGTATCAGGAATCTGAACTTTGGTAAGAAAGTCAATAAAGTATTGATCTCTAGAAGTCCAGCTGATTTCTGAGTACATGTCAAAGCTAGTGGGAGCATAAGTGTTATGCTAATAATCATCATGTTAGTGGGAGCATGATAATTATGATAAGTATTGCAAGTTAGCAATGTTAATTATAGAAAACAAAAAGTTTCAATTGGGAAAGAGTTGTTTTGCTATAATTAAGGGAGAGGAAATTATACTTCATCTCAAATTTAAAATCTTAGATTGAGGTTTTAATCGTATTTAGTCAAGGATATATATATATATATATATATATATATATATATATATATATATATATATATATATATATGAATTTCATGTTGGAATGGCTCAACATAAGGAAATTCTGTATATGGGTCCATTATTTGCGTTCTAAAATTCGATTATGATTACGGCATCCCTTTTCATAATCTGAATTATGAGAACTTGGCAAATAGAAATGGAAATGTTATAGCAAAAGACTGGTTTAGTCTTTATGTGAGACATCATGAATCGTGTCCCATATGCTTCGGATATAGGATCGATTACATGTGCTACATTCATCCTTTCTAAAATTTTCCAAATGCCTGGGGCATTAAGAAGGGAAAAGGTCTAGAATTGGATATGGCTAAAAGGATTAAACAATTTTCAAGGACAATCTAAGGTTTACCAAATATTGGTTGCTCAAGGACAGTTGGAAGTATAATGATAATTCTGGAAGAACCATATTGACATAATCTGTAAGGAGGCAACTCTTGTTCATAAGTGATAGTCAAAATGGAATCTGGAAATGTTTCAAAGTTAGAAATTATTCAATCTGTGTAAGATTAGGAAACTTAATGCAAGAAGGATGTTTCCAAGGAGCCGATCTCCTTTGGAATGCTCTGTAATGGTTGTTGTCAAGTCTTTCTGACTTTGTGCATAATCATTACAAGAGGATCAATGCATACAAGTTTAGAATCTAACAGATTTCAGCAAATGGCATGAATTTGGAATTCTTGCATTTGCAGTAAGGATTTGGGACTGTGAAAAGAGGACCATTGGAGTTATGTTCAATTGATCTATTTCACAAAGTAAAGATCATAGACAAACATAATATGCATACTTGGTGTATGCCATGACTAGTGTTTAGAAAACATAGTGTACATGCTTGGACCATGGGACAACTATTGTTTTAAATTCAAGAATAAAGTTGATAGCTGAAACAGTATACAATGAATAATGTGTAATCATATGGTGATAAATAAAAGGTGTTTTATTTATGTTCATAGGTTTTGATACCATATTGGATTCAATTATTATTGTGTTTCACTTTGCATGTTTTAACTTCCTGAATAACTAGGTCATTGTTCTGGATGACTAAGTTATTCAAACCATCCACAGTCGGTCATATGTTGGAAGTAGATATGAATTAAGACTGTCATGGGTTGGCTTGTAGAGGTCTAAGATGTTGAACAAAGGGCTACAACACTCATGAGTGCTCATAAGTTCTGAGTATTGGATTCAACCCGCGCTCATTGGAATCACTTCATGGATTTCATCACGAGTGATCATGAGACGATAATATCTTATATTCTTCAAACCTAGAGATATGAGTTCTTACTATGAGTTGGTTGTACATTGATTGCATGAAAACGCATTCAGTAACTCGGTGTTATAAAACGTGCCTTTGTGTATGATTCAATAAGTAGTAGAACAAGCCATATGAGTTGAAGTTTATCCTTCCTTTTACCTTTGGGATAAAAGCGATATATGTGGGCCCCTTGATGATTTTTTGATGACAAATGTACGTGCTCGGTCGGGCCAGGACTGATTTGATTTATTCAATTAGTCAGTCGTTATAAATCGGAAATCGGGAAACAACAAATGGACAGAGAGAATGATTATAATCCATGTCTCAGTCCATATGATATCTAGAATGGAGGAATATATGATCCCTTATCTAATGGACAAGTCATTGACAAAGGT
Source organism: Lactuca serriola (assembly GCF_051521515.1). Taxonomy (NCBI): domain Eukaryota; kingdom Viridiplantae; phylum Streptophyta; class Magnoliopsida; order Asterales; family Asteraceae; genus Lactuca; species Lactuca serriola. The sequence goes on from NC_136411.1 coordinate 357,772,511, forward strand.
CAGAGTTCATCGACAAGGTCAGAGTTCGACAGAAGCTTTTGAGAGCTACCATTGCCAGTCGGTTCTTGAAGTCATACGCAATAATAGTTTTAAACTTATCCAAGTGGGAGACTGTTGGATTAATGTCTAAGTCCAAAACTATAATTGGTAAGACTTGACCCGACCCGACATGGTCCATTTGGGTTGCATGGCATCATGCATTTGGATAGACTATAATGAGAGAAATAACACTTAAGGTTTGTTAATATATTATAAGTTCTAATATATTAATAAGATTATTTTATTAGTATTGATCAAGAATTAATCTAGGATTAATTAAGTGATCAAAAGAAGACTAATTAAATATATGGGTTGATTGTGTAAATCATCCATACTTGTATAGTAGGCTAAGACTCCATGGATTATCAAGTTAGGCTAAAACCCATAGGATGCTCCATGGATGATCCATGGTGTATTTGAACCCAGGGATCCAAGGAAATGGAAAGCCATGACAATTAGGGTTTACCCTAATTGTGACACTATATAAAGATCATATCCTTGGGAAAATCGGACACTATGTGTGAAAAGAAAGGGCTAGCCGATTTTCATGAAGTGTGAAGTTCTCTCAAGTCATTCCATGTGTATTTGGTGTTGTGTGAACCATTTGAGTTGTCACACTTGGGGCACTAGGCACTCAAGCTTCATGTCAAAGAGGTATGTAATTCTAACTTAATATATTCATTTGTATCATTGTTATTATGCTAGTTAGGATGAATACCTTGTAAAGTTCATATTTGCATGTATAATAGAGAAAACATAGATCCAAGGTATTTAGGGTTGCATGTACACTTAGGAGTGTTAGAATGCGCAAAACCCAACAATGTACGCATAAGTCAACTGGACTTAGAGAAATCAATACCCCTTAACTTTTATATAAAAGTGTGGATTTTCTTAAATGGTGCTTCATTAAGTCTCTAACTAGACTTATCAAGCTTATGCACTTTATTCGGATAGTGTATGTGTTCAAACCCTTCAAGACATGATAAACATTGATAGATGCCATTTTATGCATCTTTAAGGATTGTTTTTATTAACATTTTGCATCATATTTAATGAGTATTAAATTAAATAATGTTTAGCTCATGTCATTCGTTAGAATTCTCGTACTACTCATGTTTTGATGTTATTTTAAGATAATGAAAGTGCAAGATACAGTGTGCGGACAAGGTTTGAAAACTCAAACCTTGAATTAACATAAGATCAATGTCTGTTGCTAATATTTTGGTCCAGTCAAGTCTGGTAAACCAGTCTTGTCTTGAAGAATGAAGATCAACAAAGTATCCAAAAAAATGTTTAAGTAAAGTAAACTGAGTATGAGCAAAGTAAAGACAATTTAAGAACATGAAGAATGATGGTGAAAGAGATTTGACTTGCAAGAGAATTTCAAATTGATGTGAAGAGAAAATTATTATTTCTTTCTTACAATGATCATCTCCTTAAATATTAAGGAGAGAGATAGTACTAACTGAGAACATGTTATTAACTAGATAAAACATCTAACTAACCAAATCTGACACACAAGATTTACTTGATTTTGTCCTATGATTTGTTTACTCAATAAAAATGATAAATAGCATTTAATGCTTGTACATACTCTATCACATCAAAATACTAACTTCGGAATGTCTTGGAAATGTCTTCATCTCGGAGGAAGACTGACTTTAGAACTTCAACACATCTCAGATAGTGCTGACTTTGGATTTGGTTGGCTCGGATTGCTAGAGGTTCACTTTTATACATAAACAATCTCCCCTAAGTGAACTTAGAAATCAATCAACTTAGTTGGTTTCATCAGACACAAAGAGGTAGGCATTGTGTAGCCAGCTTCGGACTTCCAAATACCATTTCAGGTGTTTGGTGAACTTTTTCTTCATATGCTCAGGAGCATCACTTTTTGCAGCGTTAGAGATGAACTTCTGGAGGATTTTTTATGGAACCAGATGTTTTTTAAGAACTCTAAAGAATTATTTTCGGTTGGTCTTCTTTCTAAGATAGACGTATCCAAGTTCCAATTGTTCAATGGGCCCTTCATCCAAAATCTGAGCTTCAGGCAGTTCATAAGTGATTTTCGCCAAAATATTTCTAGTTCCGAACAAGTGAACAAATTCAATGTCGTACCTGTAGAATTTTGCAATTAGTCCTTCAAGAAACTTATTGTAGTAGTGTAAGCTTCGATGCTTCAGTGATTTGTTTGGCGTTCTCTGAGGTGAGCAACAATGATGAGAATGTCATTGGGGTTGATTGACGGAAAGTCGGCATTAGTGAGAGTGATGGTTGCTACTTTATTCTGAGAGACATAGTATCTGTACAACACACAGTTAAGATCGAACTTGATCTGAACTTTGTTACCGAATCCAACGATCTTGGTAATCCGCTTCCGAGACCACACGTGTTTTTGAGGACGTACGTTAACGGAATAGAAAGTTCTCAATCTCTTACACTATGTCCTGATGATTGTTTGACGAATATCACTCGAATGAAGAGGAGCGTACTTGATGTAGAATTGGCCATGTGGAAAGGATGGAAGATCAAGTTGGTCAACATCATGAGTTGGAAGATCATAGTACATAAATGGCACAAAATGATCGTCGTAAATAACTCCTTCTCAGAAAAGAGGAGATACGCCCAATATCAGATTCAGATTATTTTTCAAGGCTTGAATCCGGATGCTTTCTTCCAAAGCTTCATTTATTCGTTCTTGAGACCAGCCCTCTGACTTTTTGAATGTCCTCACCGGTCTGTCTGGTTCAGTAGCAACCTTCTTTCCTTTGTCTTGAGGCGATTTGTTTAGGTCAAAGATGCTTTGTTGAACGGCTTCAGGGATGATGAATTCTGGTGGAGGAGGAACCAGGAGATCTTCAAGGAGATCATCAGGTTTTCGGGTTGGAGAAACTTCATCGATCTGAGCGATCCTCGGAGCAGGGATAGGTGGAAGCATAGATTGTGTATCTTAGAATGCATCGATGGTCAGCTTTGTTTTGATTTTAGCCATATCTCGACATCTTTTGAACGTTTTGGCTAAGGTTGATGGCCATGTAACCGACAACCATTTGAGCCTTTCTGCATCTAAAAGGACTTTCACAGGTTTTTCCCTAATAGCTTGAAGTCCTAAAACAACATCTTCAATCAGATTTTCTTCTTCTTCTTCTTCACCAGACTTACGATGTCCACAAGATTCAACCTTGATTAAGTCTTCTTCTGATGAATCATCTCGGAGTGTAAATTCCGAGACAGGCTTCCATTGAATCCTTCTTTGTCTCTGATGAATCATCTCGGAGTGTAAATTCGTTCTTGAGACCAGCCCTCTGACTTGCGTTGGAAGGCCCAACATCTGATGTAAGTCTGGAAGTGCTTTCAAATTCACTTAGGCATTCGAACACTCTCTGAAAGCTCATATTGATTTGTTTAGAGAGAGAGAGAGAGAGAGAGAGATGTAGGCTTCAGCATTAGGAGCTTGAGCTTTGATATCGTCAAACAACGGTCCCAAAATTGTGAGAATTTCATCAAACTTATTGTTAAGAATATCAACAATGTTCCAACATGCTTGGATCAGCTTCATGAGGACCTGTTGCATAATCATGTTCATCTCGTCTATTTTTTTGAATCTCCTTCTCCAGCCTTTAGATTTGCTTCTCATGACGAACATGAGTTTGTTTGATCAGTTCATTGGTATCACCAATCATGTCATCATGAATATTGAGCATAGTGGTGGTGGAAATATAATGATAAAGGTTGTCGTTGTATATCTGTTCAACTTCTTCCAGTGTGTGCATAAATCGATGGGAGATGTACTAGTCGAGTTGATTTGCTCTATCGAGCTCAGAGGGTCCAACATCCTTGATCTCGGAGAGAGATTTGAAAATGAGTTCAAGCTTGGAGTCGAGGTTGGTAACCTTTTGATCGATCTTGGAATCAAGTTGAGCAATAGTCTTATCGAGGGAATCAACCTTGGAAACAGAAGCAGCAACGTTGTCTCAGAGTTCTAATAAGGCAAAAGCATTTGAAATGTTTTCATCTGAAGATCCTGTGTCTGAGGTAGAGCTCTCAGACTTTTTATCATCTCATGGTTCGAAAATCTTGGTATTTTCAGCTGGATTGGATTTAGTTTCGATGCCTTGATTTCCTTGAGTGTTGGCATCAACATTTACTGCTTCTTCTTCCAAAGAATCATATATTGGTTTGGAGGATAAGGGATTTTGTAATGACTTGATAGATGTGAGGATTGGAATAGCACCAACAGATGTGTTGTCTTCATAAAACATTACATCATTTGAATGTTCTTCGTCAGAGAGTGGCTTGGGAGTTTCTTCGCTTGTAAACATCGGAGGAAGATCATCTGAAACAATTGTAGGATCGAGAACATCTCCTGTAGCTGTTTACTGAGCTCCTTCGGAAGAGTGGAACTCTTGATTGGTTTCTTCATCAATTGGATAAGTGAATGGATGATAGATTTGAATAGCCCTATGACGCATCGAAATAAGCGCATACTCCATTAGTACTCTAGTAAGCTTCGGATGACGAGAATGAGCACTGTTTACAAAATCAGACCAATCTTTGTCAGAAGTACCTGGCCGTTCTTTACCTGAACCAGGTATCAGACCAGTTGGGGCTTTTAAAGTAGGAGGGACTGCTCCATCTTTAGAAAGCTTAGAATTAAAGGCAGAGGCCCCTGATTGTGCAAGTGAAGAATCGAGAGGGATTTCTAATACTAACACCATCTTTTTGGAAAGATGGGGGTAAATTATGTAGGTAATACAAATTTATCAAGGTGGGTAATACAAATTTACCAATTGCAATCTAGTATGAAGCTCCCATATTGTTTGAGATTCATTGAATCTTATCAATGACATGTTTAATCTCAGATTATGTTCTTTAAATTTGTGACTAGGATGCCGAGGATCACAAATAAGATGTGAATAACCATGCAAACCTGCTTGACAACCTCGATATCAGTTATCATCTCAAATTAATGTGCTGGTAAACCACACACACTCCATTAACAATGATAATTTTCTATTTGTCCGTCACTCAACTACATAGTCTCAAATTAGTGTCGGTTAACCACGCATGCTCCACTAATGACATATAAAGAGTGATGTGCATTTTCATGGATTAGCATACACTTCACATTTCTTTTCCTAAAGTAACTAGCCTTGGGATTTATTCAAAAAGGTTCTAGTAGTTTAATGTTACCAGAATTTTAAGAGGTTATGTCCTATTAAATCTGTTCGGCTAACAACGATCCACGATATCAAGGAGCGGTAGGTGAGAGTGGACACCCATTTAACGGTCATTTTATATGGCTTCGTGAATGAGACGTATTAGCGATTTGACTGGCTTGTCTTATACATATAATATATTAAACATTTAATCATATATATATATATATATATATATATATATATATATATATAGGCTTAGGTTATTTTGTTTTTACTAAGTATTGTGTGCCAGAATGCATAAATCTAGACCAATGGATGAAATTAATCAATGGACATGATTTGAGGGTGTATGATATTACAATGGGGTAACATATAGCATATAATCACACAATTTTAAGCAAAAGGGTATTTTGGACAATTAACTACATTTATAAAAGGAAATTTTCGGATTTTTAGTGATGATTAATTCTCCTAATTTAAAAAAAAATCTGAATTTTTTAATTAATTCAATTTCAAATTTTTACCGATTTTATTCTGTCAGAATATTATTTGTTAGAATGATGCTCTTTCAGAATTTTATTCTAATAGAATATTATTTTGTTAGAATGATGCTCTTTCAGAATTTTATTCTAATAAAATATTATTAAAGAAAAACAAACTTTTTGAATCAATTCTAATATATTCTTATACATCCAAACTTAAATACAAATTCATACATATTCTTACATTCTAATATAATTATACATATTCTAAAAGAATATCAAGGTCTTCAACGCCTTCTTCCAGCCATTCCTATCACAACTACAACAAAAACTAATACTTGTTAAAAACATGTTACTTACAATTATCTATCACTTAATATATTCTGGTATAATACATAGAATATGATATAATACATATAATACATTTTGGCAGAATACATCGATTTTATTCTGATAGAATATATAGAATACATTCAAAGGTATTGTATTTACAGCTAGTAATTCTGACAGAATGCATACCACAAGGTTAAATTCTTTAAATACTCTTTCAGGCATTTCAACAAACACTTGTTAGACATTATCATCAAACAAGCCAAAAACCATATTTTATTTACTTGCAATAGTTTACATATAAACATAATTTCCAGCAACATGATTTAGAATGCATACCACAAGGTTCAAAGATTAAATTAATTTGTGTTGATGAAAAATAAAAAGGCACAAACAACCTAGAATTGTATTCCATAACCGAAAGAAAAACAAAATATATGGCAGACCCATTAAATCATAGAAACGTGGTTTTCATATAAGATTTGAAAACATTATTTTGTAAAAAAAGAAGAGCATCCACATAAAAGAAATTGAAACTCATCAACTTGAACACATGAATAAAGAATGTTACTTACATTATAAGGCCCTGATACAAGAGCTGGAACCATACGAACTAACATCTTTTTCTATGCTTCCTTCTAACTGAAAGTGACTCATTAAGCAAGAAAGAAAAAAATTTGGAATAAGTAACTGAAGTTCACTTAGACATTTTAACAAACAGTTGGTGTGCAAATCGGAATATTTTCAATTCCACCAACATTTCACTAAGAAAGCAAGCTGGTCCTTCTTTCAGGAATTTAGTCGAGCACCTTATGTGCATAGCTCGTTCTTCTTGAACACGTTAGGTTTTCCCTTACTGAACCATCCAATTCAGCGAACAATAGAAATAGATAATTTGAATCACAAGTTAACGATCTGTAATTAATGAGAATTGAAGAGTTGTTACCGGATAAATAAGGGCATACGAAGTTTGCTCGATTTGGAAAAGCTCTAGAGAACCCATCATCGAAGGAACTGTAACAATGATGCAGAAACATACACCGGCTTCTTGTGACTCCAAAATTGCCTCGATGTTGAAGCTAGCTTCGATTGGAGACGGAGCCACCGAGAATAATATCTTCTTAATCAATGGAATGGGGAAACATATTTGCAGCAAGAGGAGGTTTGACTACCTCTTTTGATCAGACGATGTTCATTCGTCCATAACAAAATTGGAGGAGGCATATTACGTATGATATAGAAGGCTAGGGTTAAATAGTTGGTCAAACAGATTTTTATGGCAATTTCCATGAATTAAGGGATTTTATTTTAATTAGCATGCTAAAGTTACATAATTACCCTTATTACAATTTTTAATTATTTAATTATTCCTAAATTCCTATTGGTGCACACAGGCACACAATAGTTGTCAAAAACATTTGAACCTATCTCTCTCTCTCTCTCTCTCTCTCTCTCTCTATATATATATATATATATATATATATATATATATATATAGTATAAGGTGTATTTTAAAACTTTTTTAAAATATTAGGGTTTAAAATTATTTTTTGAATTAAACAGTTAATAATAAATCAATCTTAATCTACATGATTATTTAATCTTTTATCTTAATTAAATAAATTTAAATCATATTATTTCCCAATTAAACAATTGATTAAATAAATTTAAATAATATGGATTAAATAATTATTTACCAATTAAATAATTCAAATTTAATCATAATTCCTTAGTCTTCTAATTTTTTAACAAAGGGTAGCGTTTATCAAGTTTTAATAATTCAAATTTTAAATCATTTTAAATAATAATTAAGGAAACTAGAAACCCGAGGGATATATCAATTTTTCAAAAATAAGGGGAGGTGGCTAGGGTTTCAAAAAACCCTAGCCAAGTCAAAATTTTAAGTCTTTAGGGTTTAATTTCCATAAACCCTAATTTTGATCAATTCAATTTAATGCACAATCAAATAGAAAACTAAGTCTCTGATACCATTGATGGGTATTCTAGGTTATGTGACGGAAAAAACATTTAAAAACCCTTAAGTTCACATGTAACCTAGAAATGATATATGTTTTCTCTATTGATAGCAACTAACTATGAATATCAAGAAACCCTAGGAAACCCTAGTATAATCCAAATTACAAGAAGGTTTAGGGTTACATACCTTTTGATTAATGTAACAATTAATCAACCAAAATCTCCTTTGACTTCCTTGGAAAGCAAGCACCAAAAATTTGGATGCCTCTAATGGATTGTACCAAAAACCCTAGCAACTGGAAGACTTTAAGAGGGCGGGGGGGGGGGGGGGGGGGGGGCAAAACTTTGGATCTTGTATGAAGGAGTGGAGGGACGAAAATTGAGAACCTATAAGCGGGTATTTATAGGTGAATAAGGAAGCTTAAATAAGGCAGGTAGCCCTCCCTAAGGTTCCTAGAAACCCTAGGAAGCCTCCAAAAACCATCCTCCCTCATGGGAAGGTTCTGGAAGCCTCCAATGTTTAACTTTTGAATCTTTTCACCTTTAGTCCCTACACTTTCAATTAATCTAATTAATCATAAAATTACTTCCAATTAATTTCTGATTAATTCTTAATTAATTAATATCATTTCTATTTAATATATTAATTATATAATATATTAATAAATCATTCATTTTGATTTCTAATTAATTTATAAATCATATAATACATTAATAAATCAACTTGTCTCTCCAAAAATCATTCTATTCACTTACTTGTTATGAGGGCAACCCAAAATGGACTTTGTTCTATAAGAATATATCAACTTAGTTATTGGCTTAGACACCTTAATCCAACAAAAGTGTCATTATTTTCAAAAATATTTCCAAAATCAGAGTTTTCCCAAGACCTAATGCCATAAAAACAGGACGCTGCACACGATCACGCCTTTGCTTTCCCACGAACCTCTGAAGTACTTGAAACCATAAACTGAAACTATAAGCCAAAGCTTAGTGAGTTCCCTTAAAGTACCAAACACAAAACATATAAAAACATATATTGGGTCCACATCCTATGTACGGAATACCCCTATAAGGTCCTCAGCATAAGTCTAGATTACCCCTGAGCCCACAGTAAGAGTCTGGCATACCTATCGGGCCCTCAGCTCATATTTGGAATGCTCACAAGCCCTCAGTATGAGTCTGGCATGCCAACCGGGCCCTCAGCTCATATCTAGAATGCTCTCGGGTTTGTTGGCTACAACACAAAGCAATACAACCTCAACCCAACACAATATGTCGACATATGCAACAGATAAATATAATACATAACCAACAAACACGGATAATCATGAAGATCTACTACTTAGCCACATACCAGCATAAAACTATCCAATACCCAGGATACATAATCTAGTGGATCGGCCTTGGTGCCTTCGACCCACGGTACAGTGAGGAAAAACTCACCTCACAGTCTGACGAATAGTTGAACAATATATTGCTCCAAATACCGACCCTATAGGTCACCAATTCAATAGATAGAGATCAAGGCTTAACTATAGCTAAAAATACCCAAAATACCCTCAAGTCAAACGTGGTCAACCCTGGTCAAAGTCAAAGTCAACAGTCATGGTCCAAAAGTCAATATTTCTTCCCAGCAGAGTACGCCCTACGTACTCTGATGTTGACAAAAAAATGGGGCGTTGACCACGTATGTGCATCGTACCACCAGCTATGCCCAGTGTATGCAGCCCAGTCCCAAAACTCCGTTAAGAGCTTATTCCATTAAGCCATTACGTCCAAAACTCAGATCCAAGCCCAAAATGATGTCTTAAGTCATAAAGTTTCCAAACTTATGACTTTTCATGGCTATAAAGTGCTAAATGTCCAAAACCCTAAGTTCTTAACCCAATATGACCATCTAACACATGCATGAGTTACCTACAACACTCAAGATCATATTTTTATGCATCACAACACTCTAAAATGTCTAAAAAGACATCTCAAATGAATTAGAGTAACCCATATTCATAATGCCAAGCTAATGGGACCAAGATGTTCATAACTTCAAGGCTAACAAGATCTTAAGCAAATCATCATCAAGTTCAGAGCTTTTTACCTTAAAATAATGCCAAACGGTGATGAGATTCTGGATCTAAGCTACCTCACTCTTCCAAGGAGGTGCTCTCTTCTTCTCCTTCCTTCTAAATCACCAAAAGTACCCAAAAAAGCTCAAGAACACTCTCAAGGAGGATTAGGGTTCTAGATGGACGAAATGGCAAGTGGAGGCTGAAGAGTGAATGAGAAATGTGGAGTTAAAGATGTTTATATATGGACCAAGCCCTAAAAATTAGGGTTTGAGGATCCTTCATGTACATTCTACGTACGCAGTGTACGTCCAACATACTAAGGTCCGCCCAAGTACACCCAACGTACACATCGTACTGTCACAGACCAAGTTTCTGGAAAATTCCATGATTGTCTAGAGAACTCCGGAACGATCAAGTATACTCGAGAAGTCTCCAGAGAGATCAAGAATGCTCTACGGGACCCTGGAAGAAGCTAGAATATTGTAATTGTCCGTGGAACAATGAAGAACGATCCAGAATAAGCAAGAAAGAACTAGATGAATCTAGAACGACCCTAAAGACTTTGGAGCGATCTAGAACACGCTAGATCATACAAGGGCAATTTGGATAATGTCCGGACGACCTAGAGATTTCTAGAGCATCGTAGACAAGTATACCATATTCTAGAGTCTTTTAAAATCCATGTATATAATAGTAAGAGTCTAGATTAGTCAAGAATGATTGGGACCTAGAAACTTCCATTTGAGGAGGTGTAAGGTACCTATAAATAGGAAGGATGTATCATTTGTAGGAATCATCGAGAAGTTCTCGTTTAAGAAGTTGAGTTATATAATTGAAGCTTTCATTCTTTCTTCGTAGCATTCCTTATCACATCTCTTGCCATCCTAGTCATTAGTACATCATAAGGAAGTGTTCCAAGCCTGACTTAGTCAAAGAAACACTAAGTGGCACACTGTGATTGAGTCATCCCATAACATGTGGTATCAGAGCCCAGAGTTCGTGCAAGATAGAGATCATAGCTATGGAAGGAGGAAGTAGTGAAGTAGCAAACGTGCCCCCTGTCGTCGAAGAGAAAGGAAGAAAGTCCAAGAAGAGGCACCGGTTGATAGATGCATTGGCAAGCTTAGAAAACAAGCTTACAAGGGTGGCAATTAACGTTGGTGAGATCCTTGAATGGAAGGACACCGTTGATCAGTTCGTTGCAAAGATAAGTGACATGAGTGATGGATTGAAGGAGACCATTGGTGTCATCAAGGAAGAAGTCCTTGGCCTTGTCAACACCTTGCGGAGCGATTTCCGTGAGAAGGTAGGCACACTACAAGCCGAAGTAAACTTGTACAAGGCAGCAATCGCTGGAGGGACCATTGAGAGAACGTTGCCGCACACAGCATCACCTAAACCATTGAAGTATGGAGGTAAACGCGACCCCAAAGAACTTGACGAATTATTTTGTTTAATGGAATGCTACTTCAATGCTATTCAAGTGAAGGACAACAAGACGAAGGTAGATATAGCCGTCCTTTATCTATGCGAGAGTGGAACTCTATGGTGGCAAAGGAACAACAGTGACATTGAAAAAGGATTATACACCATAGACACATGGGAAGAATTCAAGAGGCAACTTAAGAGAAATTTCTGCGCACACAATGCTAAAGACATAGTGATGAAGAAACTTCGTGGGCTAAAGCATATTGGATCCATCCGAGACTACATAGTTGAGTTCACAAACTTGATGCTAGAGTTACACGACATGCAGGCGAAAGACAAAATTTTCTATTTCATGGATGGAATACAATCTTGGGCTTAAAATGAGATGAAGAGGAGAAATGTTAGAGAGATTGACTAAGCTATCGTTGTGGCAGAAGATCTAATGGAATTTCGAAGAGAAACCAAGGTTAAGAAAAATAGTGGGGGGGGGGGGGGGATCAATCAGCACTAGAATCACACGCAAAGCAAGACACACTCCAACCCTAAAATTTGAAGGGAAAAGAAATAGAAGGAAGAAATAAAAAAGGAGAATGAAAGGAATTCAAGTGTTACCTATGTGATGGTCCTCACTTGATCCGAGATTACTCAAAGAAAAAAACCTTCTATGCAATGGTGTTGCAAGAAGACGAAGCACAAATAAGCTCAATGCTTTTTCTAAACTCAATATCGATGGACGAGATAAAATAATCTAAAAGGGAAGAAAATAAAGGAGTGAGTCTCATGTTCGTCGAAGCCAAAGTGAATCCAAGGAAGACTACGAGGCTAGTAGATTCCAGAGCAACACATAGTTTCATCGCAGAGGAAGAAGCCAAGAAGTTGGTGTCACAACTAGAAAATTTGGTGCTTTGTAATCACAACACTTATAAGAACTATGAATCAATAACATGAAAGCATGAATGATGCTTATTTTATAACAACAAAACTTCATCAAATACTTCATTCTAGCCCTAAAAATGGTCAACAAAGAATTGGAAACCTTTGAAATTCCAATTTGAGTTCACTTTGAAGTAGGACTTCCTTATTGGACCTAATGGACCAATGAGCTCCCAATTTAACTATCTTGAACCTAGAACTCTCAAATGGGCCCTAATTGGACCCATATACATGAAACCTAACATTTTTGGGCCTTATGAACCCAAAATAAATTAGATTAACTTTAAAGGGCCTTATTGGACCAAAACAAATTTATATTACCCTAATAGTTCGTAAAAATCATTCCTTGATTTTTTATTGGGCCAAAAATCACCTAACTTAGCCATAAAATGGACTTAAGCATTCAAGGCCCAAATTTTCTTTTCTTCCCTCTCCATTCTCGACCCAAGCCCACCAAGAGGAAGAGTTGACTTGTGTGGGTGCCACCTCATTTTTACATGGAGGTTTTCCATGCAGAGTCTCATGCTTCCATGCACCTATCTCATCACTCACTCTCTCTTCTCTCCTCTCTTTCTTCCTCTCGGCCGAACCCAAACACACACACACACACTTCACTTAAAATTCTCTCAAGGAAACTCTCTCCACTCCTCTCCAAATTTTTGAGATCTAAGAGGCTTTCAAAGAGATTCTTCCATAAAAATCATCAACCAAGGTAAGTTTATGTTTGGATCCATGATCTAGCTACTTCATTTCATCCAAAAATCGCTTCTAAATTCGTTTAATCTTGTGATCTTGCACCTTATAAGCATCTAAGTTCGAGATTTACCAAGAAGACTTGCTAGGATATAAATTTCTTCTTCTAGTCTTCTTCAAAACCAAAACTACAACTCAAGTGAGTTTCATACCCCTCTATTTTCGGTATTCATATGTTTTATGGGGGAGAATACAAGAAAATGTGTAGATCTATGTGTATGTGTATGCTATGTGTGATTTTATGCATGTATGTGTGTGATGTTATGTGTTTTTGTGATAAATATGTAACAAAAAGGGGTGATAATACTAGATCTTTGACATGAGAAAAGAATCAAACAAAACTAAGTTCTTTTACACTAAGCTAGTTAAGAAAAATAACTTATAAGGTTATGAGGAACATACTTTAACATAAAACCCATTTTAGGACTTAAAATGTTAAAAATACAAAACTTGTGGTAAAAACTGCCAAGTCACGGTTTCTTGAGGGTTAAAAGAGTCAAAACAGTTTTTATAATCACTTTTCTGAATATTAGAATTTTTCAAAGGACTTAAAATGCAAAAACTTGAGTTATTGGGCTAAATATGGGCTTTTCAACCCAACAAGCCCAAAATTGCGAAAATTGAAGTTTTTAAGGGGCTGAATTGTAATATTATGTAAAACAGGGGACATGAAGTGAAATAAAACTATTTCTAACGTCAAAAATGCTTTTAAACTCCAAAAATGATCAAAAATGTAAACTTTTTGTATTTTGGGCCAATACTGTAAAAATTGCAAAATTTGGGGTTCTAACCGAGAAACACCATTATGGAAGGGCTAAAACTGTTTACTAAATATAATTTGGGTTAAAAATGTCTTTTCAACAAGTTTATGATACAAAAGTGTCAAGAAAATGTTTTTAAGGACTAAAAATGAAATTCTTTTATATAAAGGACTAAAAGTGTTATTTTTATAAAAGAAAGGTAGTGAAAAGGGTCAAAGTCATACTTCTAAACAAATTAATTCATTAAGACAAAATACAAGATATCCGGCTAGCGACAAAACGAAAAACAAATACACATTCAATACCAAATATCGTTATAAACGAATTGATTCGATCTCGAATCAATACAAAACAACAAACGTTAAATCAAAACACTTCAATAGATACGTGATGACTACAATGAGTAAATCTACAAACTTTGGGCTTATGAGTTTCAAATTATGTTTGTTGGGCCTTGCAAGCTCACCAACATGATCTTTGGGCCCAAAGGGATAACGTTTATATGTTATTGGGCCTTCAATGACCTAATATTTTATAAAAGGACTTTCAATAGCTTTGTGTGTTAGTGGGCCAAAGTGCCCGCTAGAAAAGCTAGTAAGGTCACAGTAATCAAATGCGAGTTGGACCATCGTGTCTTTCGCATCCACGACAGCCTAAGGAACTTACGATAGTAGTGGGACATAATACTCCCCTCCTCTTCATTTGTTAAGGCTTATGAGAAATCAAAGTAGACAAATTTAGGACGATATTCAATATGGATTAATTCAATAATGAATTTTACCAAGCTTTCGAAGAACAGTTTATAAAAATGCCACACGCTCGTTATGATTATGAAATTAGCGTTCCTCTTGGGATTGTAAAGTGGTATTCGTTAAGACAATACAAAAATCAGTAATCACGAATACATTTCAGCATTGGGAAAACATCGGGTTTTTCCGGGGAATTCAATACTACTCGTTCGAAATATTATAACTATAATACAAAATACCCTTTATATATATATATATATATATATATATATATATATATATATATATATATATATAAGTTTTTAAAATCATTTATGCACCAACTTATGGATCTCACACTTTGATAAACAAAAGTCTTTTCAGAAAATATCGGATTTTCTGGGTTTTACAAAATAAACAAATCATTTTATCACAACATTGCTTATGAACTCACCAACATTTCATATGTTGACGTTTTTCCAAAATAACTTGTATTCTCAGGTAACAGGTAAGCGGAAGAGTTATAAGAAGTAATGTTAGATGTTATGTTGTTAAATGTACTCAACTATGTAGGTTATAAATGTGTAGCGTTAAAACAATGTACTTGATGTGAACAATTTCAGTTGTAATATATTTATTCATGGTGACGTTTATGTTATGATTCATGTATACTCATTGTGACGATATTCAATTTAACTCACACGAGCCCTCGGAAGTTTCCGCCGTCTGGTTCAGGGGTGTGACAGGTTGGTATCAGAGCATTGTTTATAGTGAACTAGCATATCTAACCACACATTGATATGCAACTATAAACCAAAAAGGAGACTAACCCAACTCTGAACAAAACAAAACAAATAAAAACACAACTATAAAATATCTAAGCTTGTGTGAATTAGGAAACATAACATAAAACCAAACCAAACAAGATAATGCTAGCATCTCGGTTAAGCCAGGACTGCTCATAGTCGCATCAAGGAGTGGATGTAGCCTGATCAACTACATTCCTCCAAGGTACAACTATCACATGTCTCGAGGAAATCGTGATGGCTAAGGAACCTAAAAGCCTACCCCTTTAGCACCAAAAAGAGAATAGCGACTCAATCCATACGTCTTAGGAATGATATTAGCATGTTTATACACCCTCGCAGACAGCATGGCTGGTTTCCATCACCCTGGAGATCCTTATTTCCCTAATCAGGGGAATAACGGATGGCTGGAAGAATCAGAGGAAGAACCTGAAGAGGACCCTAAGGAGGAGTCTGAAGAGGAACCCGAGGAAGACCCCGAGGAGGAATCCGAGGGGGGACCTGGGGCGGAAGCCGAAGGCGGACCTGCCGAGCCAGTGGTGGACCAGGAGGAGGAGGAAGCCGAAGGAGATCTCGAGGAAGAACCCAACGAAGACGAAGATGGTGATTCGGACACAGAGTCCGAAGTCATCAACCCCCATTATCCTATTAGGGTACCCGCTTATTGGGTAGGCTCCAGTGGTCCTACACCCCCCTGGGGTATCGACCTTTGGGGGTGGAGCAGGCAGCAGGGACAGCGACCCCCATTCGGCATGTCACGCGAATTCTTTGATCTAAGGGATGGAGGACCGGCCGATCGTGCTCTTCCAGTCATGGTGAGACGATTGCGGAACACTGGCGACCTAGCTCAGAGCACCGCCGATCAGATGCACCAGATGTGGACTAGGGTCGAGCGCGCAGAGCAGGAAACGAGAGAGGTTATCCGAGAGCTCCACATGAGACATGTGAGGTGGGAGGCTCGACTCCAAGATGCGGAACGACAGGTGACTCGTCTTCAGGGAGCGTCCACTTCCTCAGCACCACCCCCTGGCACATCCCACCATGACTAGGACTAGTCATACCTGTCTTTAGTACTATGTCACTAGGATCTATGCTATGTACCCTCGACTCTATGTTTAAGTGATTACACTACTCATAGAGCCGTTATGCTGCCGAATTTGCATCACTAATGTATTGCTCTTTTGAGCAACATTTTCATGTATCGAAAAAAAATGCGGATAATATTAATGAAAGGTTTCATGTGTTCCACTGTGATGTTGTAATTTGTTATGTGTTATATATCCATGATTGTATGCTAAATTGTGAAATCACTTAAGTTCGCGCCACACACCTAGTTTATAGGATCACAATCTCAC
This sequence comes from Lactuca serriola, assembly GCF_051521515.1. NCBI lineage: Eukaryota > Viridiplantae > Streptophyta > Magnoliopsida > Asterales > Asteraceae > Lactuca > Lactuca serriola. The sequence continues at coordinate 357,789,334 of NC_136411.1, forward strand.
AAAAGCACGGACACTCAACATCTTTCTGTTCCATGACAGAAAGATGCCTCGAGGACCAACTCGCGGTAACCCTGGACCAACCCCTCCAGAGGTTGACTCAGCTGCATTCCAAGCAGCTGTGTCTGTTGCGGTCACCGCAGCTATGGCACAAATTCACCAAGGGAACAATAGAGGAGTCAACGGACAAGGGGTCGGAAGTTCAAACAACAGGATAAATCAAGGACCGACCAAGACATGCTCCTACAAGGATTTCACCAATGCCAAGCCGCGAACCTTTAATGGAACGGGTGGTGTCATAGCCCTAAAAAGGTGGATTGAGAAGGTGGAATCAGTGTTCGAAATATGTGAATGCCCCGAGGGATTGCAAGTGAAGTTTGCCGCGTGCACCTTTGTCGACCAGGCTCTCACCTGGTGGAATGGGCATATAGAGGCCATGACTCTCCCTGTAGCCAACTCGATGCCATGGATGGAGCTGAAGGAAATGCTGATGGCTGAGTACTGCCCTCGCGGCGAAATTCAGAAGTTGGAGCAAGAGTTGTGGGATATCACCGTCCGAAACTCTGATATAGATGCATACATATCAAAGTTTAGCGAGCTGTCATTATTGTGCCCTGGCATGATTTCGTCTGAAGAAAATAAAATCGAACGATTCATCTGGGGACTGACCTCCCCAATTCAAGGAAATATGATCGCTGGAAAACCTGAAACATTCGATAGCGCCAAGAGATTGGCCAAGAAGCTGTACAACCACAACAACAAAAAGGGCGAGAAGCCAGCAGAAATCGAGGGCAAGAAAGAGAATGAAAACAACAAAGGGAAGAACAATAAGAGGAAAGGACGACAAGGCTTAGAATCAGCAAAGAAGCAATAGACGGTGGCGGTCAATGCTGCAACCACTCAAGTACCCTTCACACCACATGCTCTAGCCTCAACTAATCCAAGTGCTCCTAGGCAGTATTATGGAAATCTCCCAAAGTGCAACAAGTGCAACTACCACCACAACGGCAAATGCAGGGAAAAGCATTGCACCAGCTGCAATCGGAAGGATCACACTGCAAAGTATTGCAGGACCTATCCTCCCCAGAATCTTTTGGGTTTTGAGCAATCTAACACTCTTATGTGTACATGCAACCCTAAATACCTTGGATCTATGTTTTCTCTATTATACATGAAAATATCAACTTTCCAAGGTATTGTTCTATTCTAGCATACAAAACTTTGAAAAACATAAGTTAGAATAAGATACCTTTTGTTGGTGCTTGTCTTCATGAAGCTTCGGTGCCTAGTGCCCCAAGTGTGACACCTCAAATGGTTCACACAACACCATTAGCACTTGGAATAACTTAGAGAGAAATTAGAACACTTCAAGAATCGGCTTGCCCTCCATGCATATCATAGTCGCCAATTTTCCCAAGAAAGAGATCATTGTATAGTGTGTTACAATTAGGGTAAACCCTAATTGTCATGGCTATCCATTTCCATGGATCCATGGGTTCAAATACACCATGGAGTATCCAATGGATTTGAGCCCAACTTGATAATTCATGGAGCATTAGCCCACTATATAACTATGGATGATTTACACAATCAACCCATATATTTAATTAGTCTTCTTTTGATCACATAATTAATTCTAAATTAATTATTGATCAATACTAATTAAATAATCTTATTAATATATTAGAACTTATAATATATTAATAAACCTTAAGTGTTATTTCTCTCATTTTAGTCTATCCAAGTGCATGATGCCATGCAACCCAAATGGACCATGCCGGGTCAGTTCAAGTCTTACCAATTATAGTTATGGGCTTAGACATTAATCCAATAGTCTCCCACTTGGATAAGTCTAAAACTATTATTGCAAGTATGACTTCAGAACCCGACTAGCAATCGTAGCTCTCAAAAACTTCTGTCGATCTCTGACCTTGTCGATGAACTCTGACCTCAGTCAATGACTTGTCCATTAGATAAGTGATCATATATTCCTCCATTCTAGATATCATATGGACTGAGACATGGATTATAATCATTCTCTCTGTCCATTTGTTGTTTCCCGATTTCTGATTTATGACGACTGACTAATTGAACAAATCAAATCAGTCCAGGCCCGGCTGAGCACTTACTTATGTCATCACTAAATCATCGAGGGGCCCACAGATATCGCTTTTATCCCTTTAAGGGTAAAAGGAATGGATAAACTTCGACTCATATGCTTGTACTGACTACTTGTTGAATCATACACAAAGGCACGTTTTATAGCATCGAGTTACCAATGCGTTTTCGTACAATCAATGTATAACCAACTCATAGGCAACAACTCATATCTCTAGGTTTGAAGAATATAAGATATTATCGTCTCATGATTCACTCGTGATGAAATCCATGAAGTGAATCCAAATGAGCGTGGGTTGAATCCAATACTCAGCCCTTATGAGTACTCATGAATGTTGTAGCAACTATTGCATTGTCTAAAGGACTTTAGACAAATCATACAAGCCAAATTCACGACAGTCTTGATTCATATCTACTTCCAACATATAACCGACTGTGAATGGTTTGAATAACTTGGTCATTAAGGAGAATGACCTAGTTATTCTGGAAGTCAAAACATGCAAAGTGAAACACAAAATAATACTAGTCCTATATGGCCTCAACACTTTGAGCGTAAATAAAACACCTTTTATCTAAGCACCATATTGATCATTCATTATTCATGTTTCGATTAATCAACTTAATACTTGAATTGAAATAGTAGTGATGCCATGCTCCAAGCATGCATACTATGTTTCTATAAACAATAGCTATGCCATACTCCAAGTATGCACACTATGTTTACATATGGTCATCTCTTTGTGAAATGTATATCAATTGAACATGACTTCAATGATTCTCATTTAACAATCCCAATCCTTATTGTAAATGTAAGAATACCAAGTTCTTGTCATTTACCGTAATCTATGCAATGATCCTCTTGTAATGATATTCACACAAGTCACAAAGACTTGGCAACAAACATCACAAAGTATTCCAATGGAAAGCAATTCCATGGAGATGAAGTCTCAAATTCAAAGTACATTCCTTTGAACATCCTTCTTTGCATTAAGTTCTTTAATCTTACACAGATTCAAAGAATAACTTCCACCTATGGAAAAAATTCCATATTCCCATCTTGACCATCACTTTTGAACAAGAGTTGCCTCTTTCCAAAATATGTCAATACGATCCTTACTCCATACTTCCAATTGTCCATGAGTAACCAAACTTTGGAAAACCCCAAATTGTTCTGGACAATGGCTTAATCATCTTAGTCATATCCATTTCTAATCCCTTTTCCCTTCTTAACGCCCTAAGCATTAGGAAAATTTAGAATGGATGGATATTATAACACATGAAATCGATCCTATATCCGAAGCATATGGGATACGATTCATGCTATAAAATTTTTATTTGCCATGTTCTCATAATTCGAACTATGAAGAGGGATGTCGTAATCATAATCGAATTTTGAGAAAGCAACATATATAGAAATTCCTTATGTTGAACCATTCCAACATAACATTCATATATATTCATGACTAAAGTTGATTAAAATCTCAATCTAAGCTTGTAGAATTGGAATGAAGTATAAATTTCTCTCCCTTAATTATAGTAAAACAACTTTTTCAAAGTGAGTTGAAACTTTTTGTCTTCTATAATTAACATTGCTAACTTGCAACATAATCATCATGCTCCCACTAGCATAATGATTATTATCTAACTAGCATAACACTTTATGCTCCCACTAGCTTTGACATGTACCTAGAAATCAGTCAGATTTCTGATACTAGATTGCCTTGATAAAACTTTATCAAATCATACACCTGGAGTCTAAACCTTTCCTTAGATAGCTCACATGTGAGTCTAAACCTTTTCCATTCTCATTAGTTAGTGTGCCGGTTAACCACACACGCTCCACTAACAACATGAGAATGCAAACTTCACACTTGCTATCCACTTAAATCTACTTAGTGAAAGAGTTTCCTCACTATCATTTTCATGAATCGAAGAGAAACCTTATGACACTTAAATTTTGATGGTGTATGTGTTCCTATCCATGTGAATTTGACATAACCATAATCACACGACAAGGTTAATGACAAATCCAAATTCATATGGACTGAACTTGTGCAGTCTTAATTTCTTGCCACCTAGTAGCACAAGGGCCTACCATTGCTTCCAAGTTGTTATGCAACCAGTTGAGAACTCTCAGAACTCCAATGCAAAACCAACTTTAACTGGAATGGGCACAGAATATGTCAACATGATAGGTTAAAAACCTCAAGTCGTGGTCTAGTGATTAACAAAACTCTTGATTAGTTCTTGAATCTATCTTAAGATCCTTTTAAGACTCCCACTGACCTCTTGACATATAAGATTCTCTTTGTCAAGAACCATCCCTTGACAAAAACGAATATTCAAGAGTTAGTGCAGATTCTTATCAAGTTAAACACTTCTCATAATTGGTCTTAGTTGGTCTTTGTTTTATCCAAAACATCACAACTTACCAATTTCAAATGTACAAGAGTAAGAACACATTTTACTCTACATTTAACAAGTGTTTTAAACCTTTCTTAAGATTATGTCACTCAAGGATTAATCTTGGAGTATGACTCTAAGATTTAATTTTGGAACGAAGTATAATTTATCTTTTGATCTAACCATTTCAACAATTCACGATTCCTCTCCTTAGCCAAACAAAATGAACTAAGGTCTCCTTAGAGGATCAATTGTTACATGGTTTCATAATCACTGAGATCATCATAAAACAAGATACTCAAGTACTCTCCCATCTCTTCAGATTAGAGAAACTTTTATCTTTCTGCCTTATTTGATTCTTCTTACTCATTATGTCTATCATTGAAACTTCTCCAATGATCCAGAACTATAGTTAAACTTGTAAGTATAACCATATTTACTAAACTTTAGTAAATCATAATGAATAATCTTATCAACTTTGTGGTGGACCTGATCAGCGCACACCTAAGTGTATCCGATCCCTTTGTCCTTCACTTGATTCACATATACATGTGAACAAGGAATTAGACTTAATTTCCCAAATATATAAAAAAAAATTCTCATGATCATACAATACAAGTTGCATGATTCCAAGTTTCTATCCAACTGAAACTTGGGTGATGAGAATCTTTCCTTATTTGGTAAATTATGACACTTCCACTAATGAAAGAATCAAATCCATTTACCCATATTGCTTATTAATGGAAACATATAATCAACAACTTTTCACAAATGCCATTGTAAGGATACTTAAAATAAATAAAATCAAAACCATTTTTCTTTTTATTTTAAAACTTTGCGGAAAAATTTATCCTTACAATCCATATGGAAAACTTGTTGTTATCTATTCCTAAGCAATATATCATAACTCTTAAGTAATAACTCAAAATTCTGATCACTGAACCATGCGATCGAAATCCATCTTCGCGATCAGAATCAATATATACTTCCTTTAAGTTTCTTCACCTTTTCTTTGATTCTTAAAACATCAACATGTGACCTCGTCACATTATGCAATAAGAATCTCAGAATAGAAACTTAATAGAGTTAGACAATGGAATTTACCTGAAGTAGAGTCAAACCTATTGACTTTACCATCCTTAAGATGTTTCAGGTAAATTTAGTAGCTTTGCAACCAATGTCTTTCCTTTGGCAACAGAATCATATGGACTCTTTGGAAACGATACATGGGACTATCACAGACTTAACCTTTCTCTTTACCATTTGGTCAACCGAGTTGACTATGGTCGATCCCTTTCCATTGGGAAGAGAAAGTTTTTCCTGGACCTCCAATGTCACCATTTTCAATGTCCAAATAGGTTTGGAAAGTAGATCTTCCAATCCAATTTGTTTTACTAATGCTCCAAATCATTGTTGATTTAGCATCATCAAGCAAATAGGAAAAATCATTAAGGGTCTTGTCGCGACCTGTCATCAGGAAGTGACTGAAGAACCAAGTCAGCAGCCAGCTACCTCGAGACTTCGACACCCGACTCTCCCGACTTGTCAATATGTGGCTTAATCCCCAAGATCTAAGCACATATAGACTTTGCTTGCCAATAGGGATTGAGTGACTTAGAACTTATCAAGTCTTAAAACTTGTGGGATAGGGAGATTTATTGGAGGAGGTGGATGAAGTGAAGTATGATTTCTAGTCCCACAAATGCCCAACAAAGGGATTGATCTTTCACCTTCATTTCCATTTGGGATATCATCTTCATTAGGAAGCTTGTTCCTAAAGATTTGGGAAGACCATAGGTGTCTAAACTAGACATCTATAATGGGAGAAATTCAAGTTAGTTGATTTAAAGTCCTTAATATAACACCCAATATGAAATATTAAGGCTAGGACCCAACAACCTATTTATAACTGGAAGAGGAATGCCGTAATCCAAATTATAAAATAGTTGAAGGTAGGTAAATGACGATTTACCAATTTCCACCATGAAAACGAAATATTTTATTATTAGGTTTTATTAGTTTTGAAACTCCTAGATCTTTTGAGATACATTGAACTTTTCAATGGCATGTTTGAATCTCGATTGTGCCCTCTCAAATTTGTGACTGGGATGCCGAGGATCACAAACAAGGTGTGAATAACCATACAAATTGACTTGGTACCCTTAACAATATTACCTAATCGATGTGCCGGTTAACCACACATGCTCCACCGATCTATAATAAAGCCAAGTTACCCTTTGCCACTCTTACTAGTCCATGTTAGTGTGCCGGTTAACCACACACGCTCCACTAACGACTTGGTAAGGTACAAAGTGTAATTTTATGGGCTAGCACCTTTTCACATTTTCCTAAGTAACTAAGATTGGGAATTTATAAGTGTTTAGTTACTTAGTATTTTTCATTATACTTTTAATGAAGGGAGAATTATAGTCCATTCCTACCCGTTCGGCTAACGACCCTCTACCAGTCAAGGAAGCGGTGGGTGAGAGTGGACACCCATTAAACTATCATTTTATAGGCAGTAACCTCATACCCCCCCTTATAGACCAGCTTCGTGAATGAGGCCTACTAACGGTAAGATTGATTTCCTCCTATACATATCTATATAATTAAAATTATAATAATAGTATAAGGGTTGAATTTTAAACTTTTTAAAATTTCAATGTTCAATTTGGAATTAAAGTATACATGAGGAGTAACTTTTCAAATTCCAAAACTTGAGGGCAAGTTTTGAAACTATTTCAAGACTCTTTAAATCATAACTTATGAGTTTAATGGTTCATTAAAATGAAGACTCTTCATTTTAATGTAACCCCTTATTCTTTAAAAACACTTTAAAGAAGTGTCTCTTCAACATCCATAACTTGAGGACAAGTTATGGAGTCATTAAACTATTTAATGGAAAAAACTATTACATTTTATGTAACCTACAAAACTTTTATGAGTTTTTAAGATTCATAAATATGACTTTTCACATAACTTGAAGACAAGTTACAAAAACATATTTTATGAACTTCTTTTAGACTAATATGGATTGAAAACAACTAAAACATAATTTTTTTCATTATCAATCTAAACTAACTCATAAATCAAGGAAACATAAAATTCTTGAAAATTCATAACTTGAGGACAAGTTATGAACTCCATACAATTTTCAACAAGATCATGAATTATATCACCAAACAATTTGCACACAATTCCTATGATCTAGCAAAACTCATAAGCATGATCATTCATAATCAACAATTTTCAAGAATAACATGAACACATATAAACTTGAAACTTTTATTATAGCATTGAAATTGGTTTAACATAATCATTACCACATTCAAAACAAGTTTTATAAGCCCAAAACAGTCAAATGTAATGATTCTAGACCAATTCCAGCACCAAAACTCGAAAATATGTTGTCTGGGGGTCCAACTCGTCGAGTGCATGAACAAACTCGGCGAGTTAAATGCATTTTTCCTTGGACTCGTCGAGTCCCTTCATGGACTCGGCGAGTCTGCTGGGCAGACAGTACCAAAAGTCGATTTTTAAGCAGTTTAAGCAAGTACAACAAGAAAACAAGCCTAGGCTTTGATACCACTGTTGGGTTTTGAGCAATCTAACACTCCTAAGTGTACATGCAACCCTAAATACCTTGGATCTATGTTTTCTCTATTATACATGCAAATATCAACTTTCCAAGGTATTGTTCTATTCTAGCATACAAAACTTTGAATAACATAAGTTAGAATAACATACCTTTTGTTGGTGCTTGTCTTCATGAAGCTTGAGTGCCTAGTGCCCCAAGTGTGACACCTCAAATGGTTCACACAACACCATTAGCACTTGGAATAACTTAGAGAGAAATTAGAACACTTCAAGAATCGGCTTGCCCTCCATGCATATCATAGTCGCCAATTTTCCCAAGAAAGAGATCATTATATAGTGTGTTACAATTAGGGTAAACCCTAATTGTCATGGCTATCCATTTCCATGGATCCATGGGTTCAAATACACCATGGAGCATCCAATGGGTTTGAGCCCAACTTGATAATCCATGGAGCATTAGCCCACTATATAAGTATGGATGATTTACACAATCAACCCATATATTTAATTAGTCTTCTTTTGATCACATAATTAATTCTAAATTAATTATTGATCAATACTAATTAAATAATCTTATTAATATATTAGAACTTATAATATATTAATAAACCTTAAGTGTTATTTCTCTCATTTTAGTCTATCCAAGTGAATGATGCCATGCAACCCAAATGGACCATGACGGGTCGGGTCAAGTCTTACCAATTATAGTTATGGACTTAGACATTAATCCAACAGAATCAACCGCAAGGAAACAACAACAACAACAACGACAACAACAACAACGACAACAACAACAACGACAATAGCAACCGCAACAACAACAAAAACAACAACAACACCAACAACAACAGCAATAATGCAGGGTCAAGCCCCACATGCTACGGATGTGGAAAGACAGGGCATATACGTCGGAATTGCCCCAACGCCAACAACTCTGGGAACACATGAACAGGAAGGGTGTTAGCTCTTGGTCAGGGAGAAGCAGTTCAGGATCCCACTGTTATTACTGGTACGTTTCCCCTAAACCACACCTATGCATGCATCCTATTTGATACCGGGGCTAAACGGAGTTTTGTGAGAAATAAATTCAAACACCTATTAAATCAACAACCCCAGAAGCTTAATGAAACCTTTACGGTGGAAATGGCTAATGGGAAGACAGAATCCACTGGGGAAATCTATATCGGATGTACCCTAACCTTAAATTACCACGCCTTTCAAATAAATTTAATGCATGTTTCCATTAGGAGTTTTGATGTGATTATTGGCAAGGATTGCTTAAGCCCCCACCATGCTGAAATTATGTGTCATGAGAAGGTCGTTAGCCTTCATCTCCCAAATCATGAAACCCTAGTTGTTTACGGAGACAAACCCAGTACGAACCTTCATCTTATCTTGTGCATTAAGGCGCAAAAGCACCTACGAAAGAAGGACTTGACGTTCCTAGTTCACAGAGTAGACAAATCCAAGAAAGAGGTCAAAATTCAAGACATTCCAGTAGCTCTTGAATTCCCAGACGTCTTTCCTGATGATCTTCCGGGGATACCCACAGAAAGACAAGTCGATTTTCGAATCGACCTTGTACCAGGAGCTACCCCTATCGCCAAATCGCCCTACAGATTGGCTCCTACGGAGATGCAAGAGTTGTCCAGTCAACTCAGTGAGCTTTTGGATAAAGGATTCATCCGACCCAGTTTCTCACCTTGGGGAGCTCTAGTTCTCTTTGTCAAGAAGAAAGATGGTACATTCAGGATGTGTATCGACTACAGAGAACTTAACAAACTTACTGTCAAAAATCGATATCCACTTCCACGAATCGACGACCTATTCGACCAGCTCCAAGGAGCTAGTTACTTCTCAAAGATAGATCTGCGATCCGGATACCACCAACTCAAGGTCCGGGAGGAGGATATTCCAAAAACCGCCTTCCGAACTCGTTACGGACATTACGAATTCGTCGTAATGCCCTTCGGTCTAACGAATGCTCCTGCCGCATTCATGGACCTAATGAATCGAATCTGCCGACCTTTTCTTGAGAATTTTGTAATAGTTTTCATTGATGACATCCTAGTATATTCCCGAAGCGGAGAAGAACACGGCCAACACCTTCGACAAATCCTAGAAACTCTGCGAACCGAAAAGCTGTACGCAAAACTCTCCAAGTGCGAGTTTTGGCTCCGAAGCGTGAACTTTTTGGGTCATGTTGTTAGTCAGGAAGGAATACATGTGGATCCTTCTAAGTTCAAAGCCATCGAAGGTTGGTCAATCCCAACAACACCCACAGAAATTCGCCAATTTCTGGGTCTCGCAGGCTATTACAGAAGATTCATCCAGAACTTCTCTAAGACCGCCAAGCCACTTACCTCACTTACACAAAAAGGTGTACCCTTCGTATGGACGGACAAGCAGGAAGTCGCGTTTCGATCTCTGAAGCAAGCACTCTGCAGTGCGCCAGTGTTATCACTACCCGAAGGAACAGAAGACTTTATATTCTACTGCAATGTGTCAAATCAGGGTTTAGGCTGTGTACTCATGCAGCGTGGAAAGATGATAGCTTACGCGTCCCGAAAGCTAAAGACACACGAAGTGAATTATACGACCCACGACCTGGAACTGGGAGCAGTGGTCTTCGCCCTTAAGATTTGGAGACACTACCTGTATGGAACCAAGTGCACTATCTTCACTGACCACAAGAGTCTTCAACACATCTTGAATCAAAAGGAGCTAAACATGAGGAAACGAAGATGGGTCGAACTGCTAAACGAATACGAGTGCGAAATCAAGTATCATCCAGGCAAGGCTAACGTAGTAGCTGATGCCTTGAGTCGGAAAGAATATTCAAGTCGTCGTGTAAAAAATCTCTCGATAACCATCCAATCCCACCTAACCTCGCAAATCAGAATGGCCCAGTCAGATGCCATGAAGGTAGAAAACAAGGCAAGTGAAGCGCTGTGTGGAATGGAGAAGAACTTGGAGGTGAAGGAAGATGGAGCATACTACTTCATGAACCGCATATGGGTCCCTAAACTTGGGGGATTTGGAGAGGTAGTCATGAACGAGGCTCACAAGACGCGATACTCTATCCATCCGGGTTCAGACAAAATGTACTTGGATGTTAAGCAACATTATTGGTGGCCAAATATGAAGGCAGAGATTGCCACTTATGTGAGCAAGTGCCTCACTTGTGCTAAGGTAAAAGTGGAATATCAGAAGCCCTCTGGATTACTACAGCAGCCAGTAATTCCCGAGTGGAAATGGGAAAGGATTACCATGGATTTTGTGACCAAACTACCCAAGTTGACGGACGGTTTAGACATGATCTGGGTAATAGTTGATAGACTAACGAAATCCACCCATTTCCTGCCAATAAAATAATCATACAAGATGGAGCGCTTAACAAGAATCTACATCAAGGAAATCGTGAGACTCCACGGAGTACCGGTATCTATCATCTCAGATAGAGATAGTAGATTTACTTCACGCTTTTGGCAGTCGCTTCAGAAAGCTATGGGAACACAACTCGACATGAGCACTGCCTACCACCCAAAGATGGATGGCCAAAGCGAGCGAACCATCCAAACGCTAGAAGATATGCTTCACGCGTGCATAATAGACTTTGGAAAATCGTGGGATACCCACTTGCCTTTGATCGAGTTCTCATATAACAACAGTTATCACTCGAGTATCAAAGTTGCTCCTTTCGAAGCATTATACAGGCGTAAATGTAGATTACCGTTGTGTTGGGCTAAGGTAGGAGACACCCAGCTAGCGAGAGGGCAAACTCAAAACAACACCTTAACGGGACCAGAGATCATACGCGAGACAACCGAGAAGATAATTCATATCAGAGCACGACTGCAATCGTCACGAGACAGACAACAGAGCTACACCGATACACGACGAAATCCCTTGGAATTCGAAGTCGGAGATAGGGTGTTACTAAAAGTCTCTCCTTGGAAAGGGGTGATTCGTTTTGGGAAACGGGGCAAATTGAACCCTCGATACATTGGACCCTTCTAGATTCTTGCCCGAATCGGTCAAGTGGCTTATAGATTGCAACTACCCGCCGAGCTCAGCAGTGTACACCCTGTGTTCCACGTCTCCAACTTGAAGAAGTGGTTATCCGACGAGACTCTCATCATTCCATGAGAGGAAAACGAAATCAATGAGAACCTTTTGTTCATCGAAGATCCGGTTGAAATCATGGACTGAGAAGTAAAGCATACCAAGCAGAGCCGCATTCAAATTGTGAAAGTTCGATCGAACGCGAGACGCGGACCAGAATTCACATGGGAACGCGAAGATCAAATGAAGCAGAAATACCCTCATCTATTGTCGCATTCTCAAATCTAGCTTTCAAAAAAATTTCGGGACGAAATTCCCTCTAACGGGGGGATGATGTCACAACTAGAAATTTTGGTGCTTTGTAATCACAACACTTATAACAACTATGAATCATTAACATGAAAGCATGAATGATGCTTATTTTATAACAACAAAACTTCATCAAATACTTCATTCTAGCCCTACAAATGGTCAACAAAGAATTGGAACCCTTTGAAATTCCAATTTGAGTTCACTTTGAAGTAGGATTTCCTTATTGGACCTAATGGACCAATGAGCTTCCAATTTAACTATCCTGAACCTAGAACTCACAAATGGGCCCCAATTGGACCCATATACATGAAACCTAACATTTTTGGGCCTTATGAACCCAAAATAAATTAGATTAACTTTAATGGTCCTTATTGGACCAAAACAAATTTATATTAGCCCTAATAGGTCATAAAAATCATTCCTTGATTTTTATTGGGCCAAAAATCACTTAACTTAACCATAAAATGGACTTAAGCATTCAAGGCCCAAATTTTCTTTTCTTCCCTCTCCATTCTCGGCCCAAGCCCACCAAGAGGAAGAGTTGACTTGTGTGGGTGCCACCTCATTTTTACATGGAGGTTTTCCATGCAAAGTCTCATGCTTCCATGCACCTATCTCATCACTCACTCTCTCTTATCTCCTCTCTTTCTTCCTCTCGGTCGAACCCAAACATACACACACGTACACACTTCACTTAAAATTCTCTCAAGGAAACTCTCTCCACTCCTCTCCAAATTTTTGAGATCTAAGAGGCTTTCAAAGAGATTCTTCCACAAAAATCATCATCCAAGGTAAGTTTATGTTTGGATCCATGATCTAGCTACTTCATTTCGTCCAAAAATCTCTTCTAAATCCATTCAATCTTGTGATCTTGCACCTTATAAGCATCTAAGTTCGAGATTTACCAAGAAGACTTGCTAGGATATAAATTTCTTCTTCTAGTCTTCTTCAAAACCGAAACTACAACTCAATGTGAGTTTCATACCCCTCTATTTTCAGTTTTCATATGTTTTATGGGGGAGAATACAAGAAAATGTGTAGATCTATGTGTATTTGTATGCTATGTGTGATTTTATGCATGTATGTGTGTGATGTTATGTGTTTTTGTGATAAATATGTAACAAAAAGGGGTGATAATACTAGATCTTTGACATAAGAAAAGAATCAAACAAAAACTAAGTTCTTTTACACTAAGCTAGTTAAGAAAAATAACTTATAAGGTTATGAGGAACATACTTTAACATAAAACCCATTTTAGGACTTAAAATGTTAAAAATACAAAACTTGTGCTAAAAACTGCCAAGTCACGGTTTCTTGAGGGTTAAAAGAGTCAAAACAGTTTTTATAATCACTTTTCTGAATATTAGAATTTTTCAAAGGACTTAAAATGCAAAAACTTGAGTTATTGGGCTAAATATGGGCTTTTCGACCCAACAAGCCCAAAATTGCGAAAATTGAAGTTTTTAAGGGGCTGAATTGTAATATTATGTAAAACAGGGGACATGAAGTGAAATAAAACTATTTCTAACGTCAAAAATGCTTTTAAACTCCAAAAATGATCAAAAACGTAAACTTTTTGTATTTTGGGCCAAAACTGTAAAAATTGCAAAATTTGGGGTTCTAACCGAGAAACACCATTATGGAAGGGCTAAAACTGTTTACTAAATATAATTTGGGTTAAAAATGTCTTTTCAACAAGTTTATGATACAAAAGTGTCAAGAAAATGTTTTTAAGGACTAAAAATGAAATTCTTTTATATAAAGGACTAAAAGTGTTATTTTTATAAAAGAAAGGTAGTGAAAAGGGTCAAAGTCATACTTCTAAACAAATTAATTCATTAAGACAAAATACAAGATACCCGGCTAGCGACAAAACGAAAAACAAATACACATTCAATACCAAATATCGTTATAAACGAATTGATTCGGTCTCGAATCAATACAAAACAACAAACGTTAAATCAAAACACTTCAATAGATACGTGATGACTACAATGAGTAAATCTACAAACTTTGGGCTTATGAGTTTCAAATTATGTTTGTTGGGCCTTGCAAGCCCACCAACATGATCTTTGGGCCCAAAGGGATAACGTTTATATGTTATTGGGCCTTCAATGACCTAATATTTTATAAAAGGACTTTCAATAGCTTTGTGTGCTAGTGGGCCAAAGTGTCCCGCTAAAAAAGCTAGTAAGGTCACAGTAATCAAATGCGAGTTGGACCATCGTGTCTTTCGCATCCACGACAGCCTAAGGAACTTATGATAGTAATGGGACATAATACTCCCCTCCTCTTCATTTGTTAAGGCTTACGAGAAATCAAAGTAGACAAATTTAGGACGATATACAATATGGATTAATTCAATATTCATTCGTTAAGACAATACAAAAATCAGTAATCACGAATACATTTCAGCATTGGGAAAACATCGGGTTTTTCTGGGAATTCAATACTACTCGTTCGAAATTTTATAACTATAATACAAAATACACTATATATATATATATATATATATATATATATATATATATATATATATATATATATATATATATATATATATATATAAGTTTTTAAAATCATTCATGCACCAACTTATGGATCTCACACTTTGATAAACAAAAGTCTTTTCAGAAAATATCGGATTTTCTGGGTTTTACAAAATAAACAAATCATTTTATCACAACATTGCTTATGAACTCACCAACATTTCATATGTTGACGTTTTTCCAAAATAACTTGTATTCTCAGGTAACAGGTAAGCGGAAGAGTTATAAGAAGTAATGTTAGATGTTATGTTGTTAAATGTACTCAACTATGTAGGTTATAAATGTATAGCGTTGAAACAATGTACTTGATGTGAACAATTTCAGTTGTAATATATTGATGCATGGTGACGTTTATTTTATGATTCATGTATATTAATTGTGACGATATTCAATTTAAATCACGCGAGCCCTCGGACGTTTCCGCCGTCTGGTTCGGGGGTGTGACAGTTGGGTATTCATTATACAAAGGAGTTAGGTCGGTTGAAAGTTGTCAACTCTCCATCCAATCTGATCCTCAGAGTTTCTCGTGGAATACCCATGAAGATTACAGAATGGGAAGGGACCATCGACTTGATAGTGGTTCCAATGTACGACTATCGCATGGTACTAAGAATAGACTTCCTAGATATGGTATGTCCTTGGTCATTCGAAAGAGACAACACCATGGATATAACCAAGGGATCAATTATCCATATAATTCCCTTGGAAAGAAGCAAGACAAAAACTCAAACCCTTTCAACTATGAAGTTTAACAAAGGCCCCGAGAGAGAAGGAAGTATGCTCATGTGTTATAACAAGAGTAATAGGATCAAGAAGAATATGAAGCCAAAAAGGGAGATTCGAGTAAACAAGGCACATTTGAAGGAACATGGATCCATATCCCACTTAAAAATATTTACTCAAGATCTGAGGCTGAGAGAAGAAGTAGGATTCAAGGTACATTGAGAAATAAAAGCACACCTTACTCGAAGTGATACTTTGGAGAAAAAGAAAATACACGAAGTAGTTCCGTGACAAGATCGAGACATATGTATAGAAGACTTGACGAGGACGTCAAGGGTTTAAGTGGGGGAGGGTGTCACGGACCAAGTTTCTGGAAAATTCCACGATCGTCTAGAGAACTCCGGAACGATCAAGTATACTCGAGAAGTCTCCGGAGAGATCAAGAATGCTCTACGGGACCCTGGAAGAAGCTAGAATATTGTAGATGTCTGTGAAACAAAGAAGAATGATCCGGAATAATCAAGAAAGCACTAGCCGAAGCTAGAACAACCCGGAAGACTTTGGAACAACCTAGAACACGCTAGATCATACAAGAGCAATTTGGATAATGCCGAGACGACCTAGAGATTTCTAGAGCATCGTAGACAAGTATAGCATATTCTAAAGTCTTGCAAAATCTATGTATATAATAGGAAGAGTCGAGATTAGTGAAGAATGATCGGGACCTAGAAACTTCCATTTGAGGAGGTGTAAGGTACCTATAAATAGGAAGGATGTATAATTTGTAGGAATCATCGAGAAGTTCTCGTGTAAGAAGTTGAGGTATATAATAGAAGCTTTCTTTCTTACTTCGTAGCATTCCTTATCGCATCTCTTGCCATCCTAGTCGTTAGTACATCATAAGGAAGTGTTCTAAGCTTGAATTAGTCGAAGAAACACTAAGTGGCACACGGTGATTGAGTCATCCCGTGATAGTACGCCCAACGTACTAAGTCTTTGACCAAAATCACCAAAATGCCACTACGGGCCATTTATGCAATTTTTCTCATGCACAAAGGTCAAAATGCAATATTCCTTCATACATAGGATTAAAATTGAAAATACCTCATCATCGGAAAGTTATATATATATATATATATATATATATATATATATATATATATATATATATATATATATATATATATACTTATTGGATAAATATTATATCCCTTTTTTCTTGATGCCATGGGCCTAAGCCCAACTCGTCCATGCATTGGGTTGGGCATGTTACGTGTATTAGATAAGAAGAACAAAAATGAACTCTAATCACTTTACTAATATAATTCAGACTTACAAAAGAAAATAAATATACAACTACCGACTTCATTTTCTAAAACCTAATCTTCGATTTTCTCGACTTTAACTACCAATTCAAATTTCTAAAACAATGATATAATGTGAACAACTTTAAACATTTGAATGGTTGAATGTGAACATAAAAAGAAAATTGTCTAGATATGAACAAAGTCAATAGTTCATTATCCCGATGGGTAATCATCTTTGTCATGTATATTTAACGTAAGTCGTAAATTGCTATAACTGGTCATAATTATTATACGTGAACACTTTGCTCATAATATTAAGTGGGTGTTTGAGAGTTTTTTAGAGTAACTTGTCAACTTATTGGTTTTTTTAAAAAAAAACAAAACAAAACAAAAAATTAAAAAAATATATATGTTTGGTAAACACTAATTTTTTTTGTCAAAAAAATTAGCTTTTCCAAAAAATCAAGAAATTAATTGAAAAACATTCCAAAACATACCCTAACTCGATTCGATAATTCATACTCAAACTATACTCATACTCATACTCATTATCGTTTTAATTTTCATCCATTTAAACATTCATAATTCTCATTTCATTACCGATTTTGTTTCATACTTAGCCCTACACAACACTCTTTAATCCAACTTATTTATTATGATTTTGGTTACGATTGCTTTTCTCTTGTAATCCCACATGTCAAAACCATATTACATCTGTTTTTTTTATAGCATCATCAAGTGGGTTGAACTTAAAACAAAAAACCAAGCTGTAGAATCTACATGGCTTCCGTGCGCAAGCTCTTCGTCTGCCACGTTTCACTGAAACAAACGCCACGTGTAGACTCATTCCTGACGTAAGCAATCCAATACACCCACCACATGCCCTACGTCTTCCTTCCACGTGGCCCGTCATCACCGGTCACATGCCACCGTGTACAACTAACTTTACAAAATTCCCGCTATATAAACACTTCCACTCACTTCACCCTTACAACTGTTTATTTCATAAAACATTAAACAAAAACATGCAGAAAACTGAATTAGCCGATCACCACCAACTTGGTGACGGAGTAATGAATGTCTGGCGTCCATTGGCCGCCGAGGAGGAGCATTCCATCATTCTCTCTGCACTCAAGATGGTAATCTCCGGCCACATTACCACCAATCACCACCCTTCATCATCATCGTCGTTAGCTACCACAACCGAGACTGATCACAACAGCCACCATGAAATTCCAATGATGTCACTCTGTTTACATCCGATGGAAGTATGTCAGGTTTGTAGAATCAACGGTTGTCTTGGGTGTAATTACTTCAGACAAAATGCACCTTGCGACGGCGGAGCACAGATGAATAATGGTGGTGATGGAAGAGTAGAGACGAAGAGGAAGAGGAAGAGACAGTATAGAGGAGTAAGACAGAGACAATGGGGGACATGGGCGGCGGAAATTCGGGATCCATTTAAGAAAGTGAGAGTGTGGCTGGGCACCTTTGGATCGGCGGAGCAAGCCGCCAGAGCTTACGACAGAGCCGCCGTACACTTCCGTGGAGATAAAGCGAAGACTAACTTTCCGGCGAGTGATTACAAGAAACCACAGCGACCTGTGAAACTTGAACGAGAACATGAAAAGTGCAATACAAGCTCAATGTCACCCAAGAAAACTGATCAATGATCCTTAAGAGTTAAAGTCATACTGTTTTGATCTTGTACGAAAATGTGTTTGAAAAATAATCGAAGAAAAAGTTGGGTTTAAATTTCAGTTTTGAATGTAAGAGTTTCTGAAATTAAGAATGAAAACTATGCAATTCGATTGAAATCTGAAAACAGAGTATGGAACAAAAGGAAGTTACCTTCAATGGCTATTGGTGATGTTTTTAAATTTTATTCGCAGACGTCAACCAATCCCTGCTGCTACTTTACTTCGAGTGGAAGCAAAATTGTGCCACGTGTCGCAAAAAATAAAATTTTAAATGTTTGATTTAATATATTTAATAACAAAATATTTAAAGTATTGTATAATAAAACAAAATTTATAACCGAAACCAAATATATTAAAGTACTTCGAAATTGAAGGAATGATAAAAAGAGAGTACTTCAAATTAGAATAAAAGTTGAAGAAGGACATGAAAAGTGCAATACAAGCTCAATGTCTCCAAAGAATACTGATCAATGATCCTTAAGATGTATCGTATCATGCTGTTTTGATCTTGTAGGAGAATGTGTTTAAGAAGTAATCAAGGAAAAAGTTGGTTTAAATTACAGTTTTGAATATAGAAGTTTCTGATTAGGAATGAAAACTATGCATTTCGATTGAAAAAAAAAATAGAGAATACAAGAAAATGGAGATTACCTTCAATGGCTATTGGAGAATGTCTGAATGGAGATACTCTTATTCGCAGACGTCAACGAATCGCTACTGAAACCTTGGTGAAACAAAATTGTGCCACGTGTTGTCGCAAAATAAAATTTTAAATGTTTTATTTGATAGAATTTAATATTTTAATAAAACAAATATTATTCGTTTATGGCAACTAACTAAAACTAGGGATGAGCAGAAACCGAACCGCAAACTGGAAAAACCGCAAAAACCGAAACCAAAAAACTGAAACCGAAATGAAAACCGATGGTGCGATTTTTAGTTGTACAAAAACTGAAAATGTTCGGTGCGGTGCGGTTTCTAGTCTTGCAAAAACCGAATCGCACCAAATATATATATATATATATATATATATATATATATATATATATATATATATATATATATATATATATATATATATATATATATTAAGTGTTGATATTTGTAAGAACGAAAAACTCATGACAATTAAAATTTCTATAAATATAAATATTTATCTTATCAGAAAATAATTGTATATTTTTAAACATCCATATAATGATATTTACAAGAACAAATAATGTTTATTATATTTTTTAACAATTTAATATTAAGAGTACTAATGATCATACTATCATTTCTATGAATACATTAATTAATATTATCGTATGTACATGTGAAACACATATTATATTTAATTCGTATTATGTTCAAGCGTTATAAGCATGTTGGATGAGTAATTATGTTATTTGATTTCAAAAGTTTCTCTACATAAAGTTTCTCAAAAAACCACAAAGAAAAAACCGAACCGAAAAAAACCGTAAAAACCGAACCGCATAAAAACCGAACGGTGCGGTTTCTAAACTTCAAAAAACCGAAGTTGCAGTTTTCGGTTCAGTTTTGGCCAAAAACCGCACCGAACCGCACGATGTTCACCCCTAACTAAAACCACCGTATAATAAACAATACTTCGAAAAAGAACGAATAATAAATAGGGTGCTTCGAGTGAAGGTAATATAGTTTTTTTTTTGGATATCATATTAAAAAATAACAATTCATTTCTAAATATTTTTTAATATATTATTGAAAAATATATGAAATATTTTTGGTTTTTTACTTTACTGATATTTTTGCGTAGTTATAAGTATTTTTGACGTCTAAGCACAAAAATAAAAACAGAATATTTTTACATGCTCTTTTTTTTTTTTTTTTTTGAAGTTTAGTGTGGAGAAGAGAGAAGAAGAGGAAAATGAATATAGTAGAAAACAAAGGGTTTAGAAAGATCTAGAAAAACATGAAGATAACTAGTAGAAGGGTTTTGAAGGATCTAGAAAACGATGAAGATATATGAAAGAAAAGATTGGAAGGATTAAAAAAAAGACGAAGAAATTTGAAAGAAAGGTTTGGAAGGATCTAGAAGGGGGTGGCATGTAAGTTAAAATACATTTTGGTTTTTAGCCTTTATCATGTCATTTAATTATATGCGAATGGGTGATATACGAAGTTAAAATTTGAGTGATACCATTAAAATATTTGAAAATACTCAGAGAGGATATTATTTTTTACTGAATTTTAAAATAAATAGTAAATTGGTAATCAATTATAAAGTTGGTATATTTTGAATTACTGAGTTTTAAAACAGCTGTATGTTAAAAAGCTATTTTGCGATTTGCCAACTTTGGATGTTCGTGAATTTTAACATATTTTGTTTAGATACTTTGTAAGTTATTCCAAACTTTTTGAGAAAAAAAAAATCTAACTAAATTCTATATTATATTTATACAGAATCTATATATTTTAGTATTAAAACTATAAATCTATATAGAATTAATATCATAAAACCTAAAAAGTTATATAAAAACATAACATAATATTCTAATATAGTAACATGGAAATTAGTTAGTGTTAAAGTGTCAAATGTAGTTTAATCACATGACACGGGTTCGGCTTCCGAGTCAACATCATCCATGGCATTCACTTTTTCATCAAGATCATTCTCCACATCTCTAATATCATTTAACTAGTCGTACTGGCATCCAAGTTCGTATTAGTAGGAGTCATGGTGGCTGAATTCACAGAAGCATGTGAAGAAATCCCTTTAATATTTGTCAATTCACAATTGGTTAAACCCGTTTCACAATCACATTATATGATTACATCACAAATTCACAATATAGGTAGAGTGCACTCAATTACAGTGCACAACATGTATACTCAACAAATTGAAGGATTAAAGTATGAATTTGGTTAACAAATTCATCAGCCATCACATAATCACAATGTATAATAGTTAACGGTACAAGTCATGAAGTCAAAAACTCAATTAGCTCACTATTCCATGGAATTCATGAGGTCCGAATTCTGTTCCTAAAGATGTGTATGTTGATTTTGGTAAAAATATTGAAAGGAATCAAAGGATTAACGGATATACATGGTAGTCGATTTTGTGTGTCTGTGTGGACTGTGGAACAATGGAATTCGATTGAGGGAGAGTCGCCGAAGTCGAAGTTGTGGAGGTCGATTTATTGAGGTTGTTGCTCATTCTCAATCTTGGTGGACTCATAAAATCGACAGTGTTTGTGCATTTTGTGGTTTTCGTACAGAAAGAAAGATAGAATGAATGAAGTCGTTGTTCCTTTGATTTTGAATTTTGACTTTTTAATTAGTTTTTTTAGATAGGTTATTGTAGTTGGGCTTCGTATAACCGTATATAACCAAAAAAGTATTGAGCTCATTAATTTAATAACGGATTTAATAACAAAAGTAGCCCATTGTGGATGAAAATCAAAAAGCGGTAATAACGTTGATATAGCGGTCACGGGTTTCCCGGTAAATAGCGTTGAT
This sequence comes from Lactuca serriola, assembly GCF_051521515.1. NCBI lineage: Eukaryota > Viridiplantae > Streptophyta > Magnoliopsida > Asterales > Asteraceae > Lactuca > Lactuca serriola. The sequence continues at coordinate 357,811,588 of NC_136411.1, forward strand.
ATTAGCAATACCGCGACTACTATACGCTATTTTGAATATGTAGGTCGTGGAACACCGCAAACCGATATAGCGTCGCTTTAGCACCGCTATAGCTCACGATTGATAGCATAGCATACAATATTGAGATAGATGTTAATAGAGGTGTGTATGGGGCGATTTGGTTCGATTATTGATCAAAACCGAACCATAACCATTACAATTCGTTAATGTATTTCGATAACCATTGGGTACCAGTTAGTATTAGTTTTGGTTAACAGTTTTAGTCGATTGATAGGTATGGTTAATGGATAATATTGGTTAACCAAAATGGTCAAAGATGACCTAAAAATAAAAATATTTTTATGTAAAAATTGAAAAACACAAAGTCTGTTATTATAAAAAGTGAGTGATTGTGTATATATAATTGAATCGACAGAACATTACTTATCCTATCTAACTCCAAATAATTACCATTTAAACTTCGATTCCTAATATAATTACATACTGTATATTTAATATTATATTATATTAGAAAGAGTTCTTAATATTATGGTTTGGTTCGGTTTTAGATGAAAACCATAACTGAACCATATGTATTTTGTTAATCAAATTTAGAAAACAAATCATATCTTTTTGTAATTGTTCGGTTAAAATGGTTCGGTTATATTAGTTAATTTGGTATTGATTTGATTTTTTGGTTAATATGCTCACCCCTAGATTTTAAGAAAAAGGATATTAATCACTTTCTAAAACATCTAGAAAATTTCAACTAAGTCTAACAAATTGATTGTTACAAATCTGATATCTAAATATATATTTGTCGGACTTATAGATTATTAGTCATAAATAACAAGTTCATAAGTTATCATCATCGAATCACCTTTAAGACGAATATATTCCTTATTAGTTGTGAGACCCATGTATCACATAGCTTAATTTATAAAAAAAAAATGTTAAATAGAAAGGTCAAAATATTTGAGAATTTTGATTTATAAAAAATTAAGAAAAATAATGATTTATTATAATGGAAATGTTTTTTATCTTTTAAATTTAAACAATAATAATTTTTGGAATTTTGAAATTAAAAGGTAAGTTTATTAGTGAAATGCATATTCATTTATTACTATATTTATTGTAATTATTACATTAAAATATTATGAAATTTAATAAAATAGAAAAACTCATAAAATGACATGTGGAAAAAAATTAATTTAAAATAACCACAAAATGACATTTGGCAAATTGAATGAGAATGTGACAAGTGGCAAAAAAAACTTTCATTTATTATAGGGGATGTTTAATAACTAGCAAAAGATAAATCAATTTAAAATAAAATTGGATTTTTCGTATTTTGGACTTCATTTCATTTGAGAAAAGTAAATAGATGATACGAGTTGATCATACTATCAAATTACATTAACTATTTATAAGATGTAATACCCGTGATCCGATGGTTGATGTTTCAATAATTAGGGCAAATTGTAAAAAAAAAAATTAATATATTACCATAAATTTTAAATTTAACACCGAGTTTTTTTTTCCGTGATTATGTCACTATATTTACAACTTTATTGCAGTATAAGCAAATGACCGGTTCTACTTGTTCTCTCGGTAACCATTTTTTCCGAATTGCAATAAGGTCACTATATTTACCAAAATTATGGTTTTGGCAATGTGTTTTTTTTTCTTAATTGTGTCAATATATTTACAATTTTGTTGTAATATCAACCAAATGACCGGTTGTCATCAGTCTAGCACGTAACCAGATAAATAACACGATAATATTGTGACACGGAAGTCACATCACACCTCAATGTGTCGCGACACATTTTACTAAATGCACCTGACTCCATACGTCCAACATTTCGTACACGAAAAAAAGTCAGTCTAACTTATGGTTGCGGCACGACCCTCTACAGGGCGCGGTAAGGCAAGGCAAAAACCTCACTATAAAAGAAGGGTCACCCCCTCCTCATTTCTTTCCACCAATTCTTCCAACTCTCTCACTCCCTCTCAGGATTTCAATCCATCGTGATTCGACTTCTCGTTCTGTAATATAGTTCTCAAAGCTCTGTAGATTTCAGAAGGATAACTAAGGAAAGCAAGAAAACTTCGAAGTTCTACTCACAACTATTCAGGTCTCATCAAATTGAGTAAGTGTTGGATTAAGATGTCTACGCTTATAAATAAATTGACATAAACTTGAAAATAGAAGCAAAGTCCTTTTGGGTTACCCTCATAACCAGAAATAGTTAGAAATGATATTAGGAGAGAGAGAGAGAAAAAAAAAATATTGTGTTAATATATATTAATTGGGAATGGATAATTAATATGTTAATTTGCTATGTGATTAATAAATTAATATGAGATCAATAGTTAAATAATTGATTTGTTAACTTATATTGTTAATAAATTAATTAAAAAAATCAATTATAATTAATTAGTTATTAATCATAATTAATTAGGATTAATTGCAATTAATTAAAGATGTGAGGGGTGACTTGTAATTGTTTAATAAATGAACAAAGAAGCAATTCTAAAATCATCCAAGGGTTGAACGAAATTTGGAGTCTTTTTTAGGGTTTCTAAAAGTCCACTGGTTGCATAAAAGGAAAAGATTTGAATTATGATTAAATCTATTATTTAATCATATAAATAGCACAACAAGGTCATCAATTTTCGTTCATGACATTCCTAAGAGTAATAGGAACGAAATTTCCTTATTCTTACTCTCTCTCCTCTTTATTCTAGGGTTTCTAGGGTTTTAGGTGTGATCCATCTGAGGCACGAGATTTCTGGTGCTTTTTTTTCTAGAGCTTGTTCAAGAAGAATTTTATTGATTATTTACAGCAATAATCAAAAGGTATGTAAACCCTGGTCCTTTTGTGAATTTCAAAAATAGTAGAGTACTCATATAATTCTTGATGTTCAATTGTTTGTTTCAAATTAAAAGAGAAAAAATAGATCCAATAGGTTGCATGTAAACGTAAGGTTAAGTTTTTCCGCTACATATTTTTTTGTAACCTATCAAACCTATCAGTGGTATCAGAGCCATTATTTTCAATTGATCTTGCACAATGTTGAATAGATCAAAATTAGTGTTTATAGTAATTAAACCCTAGGGTCTTGAAACCCTAGCCTCCACCCTTAGGATTTTCGAAATTTGATAGGGTTCTTGAGAACCCAACCCCCTTAGCCTTTTTTCAAAAATTAGGGAGCTCTTTTAAGGTTTATTTTGTTTCTTTAATTGTGATTTTAAAAGCTTTAAAATTTAAATAATTAAAACCGGATAAATGCAAGCCATATTTTCAAAAATTAAGGGGTTTTGGATTATGATTAAATTTGAATTATTTAATTTATAAAGTTATTTAATCCCTAGATGATTTAATTAATTTAATTTAATGGTTAATTAAAAGATAAAGAAACATCACAATTGGTTTAATACTAATTAATTAAAAGGTTTAATTTAGATAACTAATATTTAAACCTTGTATTTAAAAAAGATTTAAAATACACCTTATATATTTACTATTAAAAGTTTAATATATTATATGTGTAAGACAAGTCAGTGAAATCGCTAGTACGCCTCATTCACGAAGCCATACTATAAGGGGGTATAAGGAAGCGACCTATAAAATGACTATTATTAGGTGTCCACTCTTACACATCGTTGCCTTGTATGGTGGAGGGTCGTTAGCCGAACGGATTTGATAATACATAATCTGATTAAAAGTATAATGATATAAAAGTACTAGAACCTTCCTTACAAAAAATCTCAATCTAGTTACTTTAGGAAAAATGTGAAAAGTATGTTAATCCATGAAAATGCACATCATTCTTTATATGTCGTTAGTGGAGCGTGTGTGGTTAACCGACACATTAATAGGGACTATAATGAGATATGATGAGCATCACAAAAATTATCATTATTGATGGAGCGTGTGTAGTTAACCGACATATCAATGTGAGATGATAAATGACGTTGAGGATGTCAAACATGTTTGCATAGTTATTCACATCTCATTTGTGATCCTCGGCATCCCAGTCACAAAAGTGAGAACATAATTCGAGATTAAACATATCATTGATAATATTCAATGAATCTCAAAAGATCTAGGAGTTTCATAAGATTGGAATTAGTAAAAGCCTTACCTACCTAAAATATATTACAATTTGATTATGACATCCTTCTTCAAAGTTCGAATCGAAAATATGAATCATAACCTTAATTTAAATTTTGCGTTAATAATTAAGGATTAAAACTTAAATTCTCTTTTCTCCCACTTCTAGATGTCTTATGAAGATAGAAATGGTCTTCCTCATTCTTATGGAAATAGTTTTCCACAATCTTCTAGAGATGGTCTTCCAATTTCAAGTTAAGGTGAAATTGTTTTCCTTTCCTTAGGAAATGATGGAACTGGACAACATCTCTCTTCAACTCTTCCGCCTCCTCCTCCAGTGACTCCCCCAACATCAAAATTTTCCTTAAGTTGAAAGATATGAATCTACTCAAGCCCTATTGGCAAGTAGACATCAATATGGAAACTCTATGTGTACACATGTTCTGAAAATGAAGTCGTACATTGAAAAGTTGGATAGAATGGGTGTCGTTTTACCAAGGGAACGAACTGTAACCACCGAATATTAAAAAATAACTTTGAAATAGTATGAATAACAAATAAGGTATGTCAAATATGAGTAAATAAATGGAAAATGACTTAAAAAATAACAAAGTTTTCAAAATGTACAAAAAAAAGACCATTGTTTTTTTAGTTAGCAAAATGTCATTGAACCGGCTATTGTAGGTAACCATCATGTTACCCGATTTCCAAAATGTTCAAAAAATACAATTTCTTTTCTTTGTACAAAAAATACCATTAAAGTACACTATTTGTACACAGAATACCAACAAAGTACAAATGTATTTAAATAAAACCTTGTGGTAACCGTCATATATGTTCACAATAGTTGTGCAATCTCTTTCATTCTGTAACATCCCAAAAATCATAACTATCTTTTTTTGTGTTTAGGTCAACCAAAATCATTTAATATTCATCTCAACCAAAAAAAGTATGTTAATGTGAAAATAGTTATCAGAGTAAAATTCCAAAATCATAAAGAAAATGTTGGACACGGGTGGATGCGCCAAACCAGGCTCCTTTTCGAACTGGAAGTATTTGAAACATAAACTTAAACTGTAAGCACAAAGCTTAGTGAGTTACCCAAAATACCACATCACATACATCATACATATATATCATATTAAAACATATATGGGTTTATTTCACCCCTGAGCCCCTTCCGACTTTCTGAGTCTCTTCCGACTTCCTGAGTCCCATCCAACTCGATGAGTCCCTTCCAACTTCTTCGGTATCTTTCAACCAATATGGGTCTATTGCATCCCCTACAACTAAGCATATAATCACTCTAGCAAGATTCACGAAGACAACAAGCACATACATGCATATCAGTAAGTGTCACAACGACCATTATTATCCTACAACATAATCCAGTGGGTCGACATTGGCGCCTTCAAACCACAAGCACAGTAAGGAAACTCACCTCAATTTGAAGATGAACAAATCACACTCTCGGTTTACTGCTACCACAGCTCCTCATATTGGACATATCCAAAATTAACGCTAATAAATAATCAGGGTAATAACCCATAATAAATGGCCCATATTAGAATCTATATGCTAAGGGTAAAAGACCATTTTACCCTTCTCTTAGTTGACCTATCTAACCATAGCCCAAATCATAAAGATCTAAGGCCCAACAATGGCCTAAACCTATAACGACTTAAGGCCCAAATAATCGCCCAAAGATCTTTTGGTGAGTACACTAAGCGTACCACTCTCTTAAGCCCAACGTACAAGCTTTAACAGCAAGGGAAAAATGGGGTTGAACGAGTTACGCTAAGCATATTCACATTTACATCCAACGTACTCCCCTGAAGCCCAAAATCCATATTAAACACTTAATGCCTTAAGCCCAAACGTCTAAATCGCAGAGATTGCCCTTGGGAATGTATTAAATGATAAATTCGTCAACTCAAAGCCTTTGCATGGCTCAAAGAGACCCGAAACCCATTTCTAACATTCTAACTTCATGTTATGACCATCAACTCATACATGGTTAAGCTAAGTCCATCAAGATGTTATTTTTATTTATTAGGAACCTCAAAAAAATCAAGGTTTACTATCCTAAGCTTCTAGAGTAACTTATACTCACATGAATCGACCCAATGGACCAAAATATGCCAAAAACCCTAAACTAACTAGATCAAAGAAATGAATCAACAAGGTTGAGACTTCATACCTCTATAAGAATGGTCAAGGAGAGGAAGGTCTGGATCTACAAGCTTCAAATCATTAAATGCTTCTCCAAATAGTTATTCTTTCTTCTAAATACACCAAAAACACACTAAAACACATAAAAGGCTCAATACTCTCTCAAAAGGGACTAGGGTTTCGAGGGAACTATTTTGGACGAAGGAGGTTGGTGGTGGAAGAAGAATTAAGGTTATAAGGTGTTTAAATAGGGTCTAAACCCTAAAATTTAAGGTTTTCACCCTACATAACTGTGACTTGCACACGCATATGTACGCCCAATGTACTCAAAAGAATATGCGATTAACTTAATGACCTACACCCAGTGTACCTAACACATACGCCCAACATAAGGACCAATTTTGCAAAACTTTTAATTAATCAATCCCTAATGAAAAGCACCTGGAACATAGAAGTTACACATTCCATCACTTGATCGTTCTTGTGGTAACATGAGAAGTAAGTGGGTATTAACTTTAGTTAAACGTTTTTGCTTCCTGGTCGCATTATATGCCTCAAAGTTAGTTGTTCATTAGTGTTGTGACACAAGAGAGACACAAAAGGGAAACGAGTGTGACATTATGTCATGAGAATTCCTAAATATGGATGTAGAGAGTAGGAGTTGCGTTTAATTCTTTAGGGCCAGTGAGAGATGAATGGCCAGGAACAATCAACGTCGTGTGGCTGATTTGATGAGGATTTGTAGTCAAAGTAAAGAGAGAATCATATGTGTTAGAGCGCTAGGACGTTTTGCGTCCTAATTGATGGATTATTAGTTATGTGTTTTTCTATGATTGTATTTAGATACAAACTGACCAAGTGAGAGAATGAGAAAGAAAGTATGCTTAAGAGTCAATGTTCCGAGTGAGAGAATAAGAAAGAAAGTATACAAACTGACCGAGCGATGTTTTGCCCTGAGTTTGTTTCGGAGCAGAGTCAGATGTTCCGATATCTGAGTATGCTTAAGAGGGATATCAGACAGTTTGTGTCTAGGCAGAGGTGCGAGACCTTGCTGGAGTTGCAGGAGGCCGCCCGGCGGCGTGAGTTGGTGCTTGAGTTACAGTTGCGAGAGCAGAGGCAGGCCCCGATGCAGTCGCAACCGGCGTTGAAACGGTCCGAGACCGTTGATTCCAGGTTGGACAGTCAGAGCGGCCGCACTTGTGAGAAGTACGGGAATGGTCATACTGGAGTATATAAGTCCGGTGGTGCGTGCCGCAAGTGCGGGAGAGTGAGGCATTATGCGAGGGATTGCTGTCAGTCAGCCCCGGTTCAGGATATGAGGATTGGTTATCAGTGCCATCAGGTTGGCCACATGAGGGCCAACTGTCCACAGCTAGTTTCCAGGCCAGTGCAGGTTCCAACACCGGCCACTTTAAGGACTACTGGCGGGGGCCAGGGTGGAGCGGAGCCTCCGAGGGCTCAGGGGCGTGCTTTTCAGCTCACAGCAGAGGGGGTCAGGGCAGAGTCGGATGCGGTTGTGGGTATGTTTTCGTTTCGTTGTTGTCTGGTTATCTGGTTATTTTGTGGTGTTGCATTTTATACGCCGTTCTGCGTGTTTCATGGGTTGGTTGAAAGTGATAGTAGTCAGGAGTGTAAGTGGTTAGCATCCAAGGGATTGATGGTCAAAAATTGGTTATATGGTCTTGTTTCCGGACATAGCAATAGCGATTTGAGAAGTGTTCAGCGGAGAGTCGGACTCCCTTAGAATTTGAGATGTACGATGCCTGGGGAGTGATTTTGTGGATGTGCTCATTTTAGGGGGAAATCAGTTCATGGATAATGGGAATATGTTGAGTAGGTTTGTTTAAGTGATGCCGGTTGGGCCACCAGTGGTTGGAAGATAGTACTCTAAGTGGGGAGAATTGGAAAATTCTTAGGAGGATCGATAAGCGTTAGAGTTTGATTAGCTGTTTGGGATCCAATAGTGTTTTAGTCAGCCAAGAGTGTGGGCTGGTATGAGCAAGTGACATATCGATGGGGCGGAGTACAGACCAAGGATTCCGGATAGGGTGATTGGTTGTTGTGAGGCCTAGGATTAGGCCGGGATCTGGGTATATGGAATAGAGTTGGAGTTCGGAACCCGTAGAGGGCTAGAACAGTATGTATGGGAGAGATTCCCAGGAGGAATAGCTCGGGATGATGTATGGATAGTTTGAGTGGACCGGGGAGACTGAAGGCCGGAAGGCGTACCAGTCAGGCCGAAGGCCTGGTAAGGCGGTCCAGTCATGCTGGAGACTCTGTATGCGTTAGTGGATCTGTATGCGGAGAATGGGTGATTATGTCTCCATGTAATAGCAAACAGTAGGTCTGGCTTCGGGTATTGATCATGTTAGTGAAAGGTGGTGTATGGATTTCGATAGTCCTTGTGATCAGATTTAGAGTATATGTGATGCATAAAATAGCGATTACTCTACAAGGGATAGTGTAGAGTGGGGTGTGAGCACCGTGGCACTTGTCTGAAGTGGCAAGGTAGGCAAGTAGATTTCCTTAGATAAGGAAAAGGAAGGGTATGTAACTCCGGGAGGGAGTGTTGGATCACGGAAGTGAAAGCAGTAGTGAGAATGGATGATTGAGAGTATTTCAATTATGGTTGTTGAGCACCGTGATTGTGCCAATGGTTTGGAAGCATATCCGGATTGGGTGTCTGTTGAGGTCGCGGAAGGAATTCCGGTGGTATCGGACCCGAGGAGTCCGGAAGGGATGCAAGGGTAGGTCCTTGGAATCCAGGTATGGGAGCGATCATGGGTTATGTATATAGTGGTAATTCATCCTGGGGATGTATGATGGTATCGTCAGTGTGTCAGGTTTTTCCAACCCAAGGATGTAGAACAGGATCAGCATGTGTATGTGATTGCAAAGGAGAACTCATGGGAGTTGCTCAGGAGCTGAAGGGTGTGTCATCCTGTCAGCACGGAATGAAAAGAGCTGGATTCGGAAAGGAAGCGAGATAAGTCCCAACAGTAAATTCGATAAAGTTACGACAAGCGAGGAAAGGGGTAGTAGTTGGTATCGGGTCAGGACCCGGTGGTTCATGGTAATATCTAGTTTTGCAAGAGACAAGTGATTGTGTGATTTGGGAAGGATGGAAGTATCATCGGGTGATCATTGGTTGATAAGTATGGTTGTCAGAGAAAGAAGCTGGTGGTCGGCTTGAAGCAGTTGTCATGACTCTGTGAGGGAAGAGTTGGAATTTATAGAGGTTGATAGCAGTGTTTGGAGGAACCTGGGTCGATTGATACTAGGAGGTGCATTGTGGGAGCATTATCTGGATTGTGTGATGCAGCAGGCTTCGAGGGTGAAGCCTAATTTAAGTGGGGGAGAATTGTAACATCCCAAGTCAGAATCAAGAGTTCAGGGGGGGGGGGGGGGTAAAGTGTAATTTTGATAAAGAGGAAGTCGGCGAGTAGGAGCTGCAACTCGTCGAGTCTAAGCGTGTGTCGGGCACATGTTAAGTGATCGGACTTTCCGAGGAGGCTGGACTCGACGAGTCCATGCTGGAATGAGAAACCCTAATTCCTAGGGTTTGCATCCTATTTAAGGAGCCTTAAGCCCCCATTTTGGCCCCTTATTACTCCCTTGAGAATCAGCAGCCCTAAAATCATAAGTCAGAGCCTTGGGAGCATTTTGGAGCTTGATAAGTGGATTTAGGAAGGAAGTCTTAAAGATTGAGAAGCTTGGATCAAGGAGGCTGGGGGAGATTTGGTTTACTCTTCAGTTGGAGGTTGTTTTGAGGTAAGGATTTGTCATCTTGTCTTTATTTCTTCTAGTTCCACCTTTCATGGAGCTTTAGGGTTTGTTTGGAGGAATTTATGATAAGATCTTAATGCATGAGCTAGATCTGGAGTTGAAACTCCGGATCTGAGTTCTATATGGATTCTATGTGAAGCCTTTGTTTAGCTATGCAAAAGCCATCCCTAATGAGTTAAGTTCCATTTTAGCTTGGTTTTTGGTGAATGGGTCTTGGAAGCACGTAAAGGTAGCAACTTTATGTTGCTAATGAACCATAGGAACCCTGATCTATTGTTTGGAGCAAAGGAGAAGCTCTGTAATTTCAGATTATGGAATAACCCGTGTAGACTCGGCGAGTCTGGGAGAAGACTCGACGAGTCGGGTAGGGTTTGGTCCGGTTAGTCCCGTGTGGACTCGGCGAGTTGGAAGAACAACTCGGCGAGTCTGTTGAAGATTGCCTTGGACTTGGCGAGTCTGTTCTTGGACTCGACGAGTCTGGTCGTGGAACCATAACCTTTTCTGGTTAAGCCGTGAATCGGTGAGTCGAAGGACGACTCGGTGAGTTGAGCAGGATGGGACTCAGAGATTGTTGAACTCGACGAGTCTTGGGGTGACTCGGCGAGTTGAGTCGTGATATGGGAGTTTTGAGTATGGGAACTCGACGAGTCAACGGGTTGACTCGGCGAGTAGGGTCAACCAGGAAGGTTGACTTTGACTGAGGACTTGGACTTTGACCAAGGGTTGACCAGTTGACTTCCAGGGGTATTTTGGTAATTATTGGTATTTATTGGTTTTGGTTATTTGGTAATGTTAAGTGGTGGAGTTCGTGTTTGTGGTCAGAGCTGCGTGATCTTATTCTTCAGTCAGCAATTGCAGGTGAGTTATCCTCACTATACTGACAGGGTCTACGACACCAAGGTTGGCCCTCTATCGGATGGAAATCTGGGTATTGTTGTTATGTTATTGCTTTGCTATGTTTGCATCCTGGTAGTTAGGATGGTATACGTTAGGGACCTGGTTAAGGTCGGTATCCTGATAGTTAGGATGGTATATGTGTGACCGGAAGGTCTTATGTGCTATGAAGAGTATGAGATATATGTTGTTAGATGTTATGAGAGTTGTATGTGTTATGTTATGATATGAGCAATATGTTATGGACTGGAAGGTCATCATGTTATATGCGGTTATATGATATGTATGTGCTATGTATGTCATGTATGATAAAGACCGGAAGGTTAAGATGATATTTATGTATGTGCTATGTATGCTATGTATGGTGAGGACCGGAAGGTCAAGATGATATGGACCGGAAGGTCAACAGAGTATGGACCGGAAGGTCAATAGAGTTATGGGATGGAAATCCCCTGAGACATATGGATCGGAAGATCCTATGGAGTTATGGCCTGGAAGGGCGTATGTGTTGTTATGGCCTGGAAGGGCGTATGTGATGTATGTAGTATTTTGGGGGTAACTCACTAAGCTTTCGGGCTTACAGTTTCAGTGTATTGTTTCAGGTACTTCAGGAGATCGTGGCAAGGCGAAGGCGTGATCGTACCGCTCCTCAGTTTTATGTTGATGTTTCTGGGATACTCTTATAATAAATGAATTGAAAACCTTTTTGTAATAACTTAATGAATATGGTTGTTTTTGAAAAGTTTAAATTGGTTGTAAATTTTTACGATGTTACAAATAAAATGGTCATTTTACCCCAAGTATGGATTAGGGATCATGGTTTAGCACCCAATTGTTGATTGGGTGATTTTGTGGTATTGATAGCTTGAGGAGTTGCTAGGGCAACAGTTAAGGATTTTTGGCTGTAACACCCCGTTTTGAAAAGCACTTTGTGGCGGTCTCAGAGGCCCAAGGTATGAGTGATTCGGTCTTTTAGGGTCCCGGGATTTATTCGGAAGGTTTAAGGCTTGTGTGTGTGGTTAGGAGCGTAGGACTTCTCGCCACCTTTTCGCAGATATAAAGTTCGTTGGAAACAGGCTTAGAATGAAGAAGTTATGGCACTTTAAAGCATTTAGCATAAATGGTCCCTAATGGAAATGTTTGGCAAGCAATTCCCATGCATGCAAGGGAAGCATGCACGTGTCCGGCTGGGTACGCCCAACGTAGTTGAGTAAATGATCACGGATATGGGGAGGATTACACCCAGCGTACGAGAGGTACGCCCAATGTACTCTTAGAGACCCTAAACCCTAAATTTTAGAGCATGTAGCTATATAAAGAACATATCACCTGAATTATCAGCCTCCCTCTCATTTTCATACAACCACCACGAAACCCTAACCCTCCCTTGGATGTCCTTGGAGCTTTGGAGGTCATTAGAGAGCATTTTTGTGATTGTGAAGCCATTTCCAAGCAAGCGAAGAGTATAGCAAGGTGGTGGATCAAAGGGGAAACAGTAGATCCGAGTTTGGGGTTTCATTTCAGATCACCTGGAGGTATAAAGCTATAAACTTTATCCAATGGTGCTTAGATCTAGTGTGGTTTAGTTTTGAAGTCATTTTGGTCCAAAGGTTGAAGCTTCTTAGTCCAAATCCAGCTTCTAGGCTAAGGGTTGCCACCCTTAGTGCTAAATGACTCCCTAGGACAGAAAGTTGTCATCTTGGTGGTCTTAATGGGTTCATGCAAGAGTTAAGACCACTTTCATGAAAGTAGAATATCATTTTTGGAGTTTGGACTTGTTTAGGGTATGCAAAGTCACAAAGTCAGTGGCTTTATGGATTAAGACGTTGGAAAGGACTTGGATTTGTGTTTGTAGCTTCTGAATCTGAGTATTAAGCACTTAATGGGAAAATGACTTAACAAGGGAGTACGCTGAGCGTACAAGCAGATACGCCCAGCATACGCACCATTTGGCTAGTACGGTTAGTGTACATAGGAGTACGCCCAGCGTACTCATCAGTTATGGGCCTTATGGATTTTAGGCCTCGGTTTGGGCCATGCGGGGGAGTTTTGGTCCTTTGGGCCTTAGTGAGCCATCAAGAGTCAGATAATGTGGGCCAAGAAGATGTTTGGGCTTAGGGTAAGGCCCATAAGAGAGATTGGGCCCAATTTAGCAAATTAGGCCATTAGTGGGCCACTAGTGGGTTTGGGAAGCCCATCCAATGTTGGGCTTTTCATATTATGATTTTGAGCCTTGGATATGGACCAAGTTGGGCTAGGGGTAAAATGGTCATTTTACCCTAAGGAGGATTATTGTTTGAACTAAGTGATATTTTGGTATTGATAGCCTTGGGAGTCGAGAGATCAGCTATTCGGGAATTTTGGTGAGGCAGCGATTCAAGAGTTCGATTCTTTAGTTCATATCGGTAGTGCGAGGTGAGTTATCCTTACTTTATCAACAGGGTCTAAGGCACCAAGGCCAGCCCTTTATCGGAGTTGTATCCGGGTATTTGCTTGATATGTTTATTGATTTGCTAGATCTACATCATGGTAGTTAGGATGGTATTATGTTAGTGGCTTGGTTTAGGTCGGTATCCTGGTATATAGGATGATGTTATGTTAGTGATCGGTTAGGTCGGAATCTTGGTTATAGGATGGCTGATGTGTTAGTGATATGTTAGATCGGTATGATTATCTGTTATATACATGATAACGTATGATATTTATGTACACATGATTGTTTGATTGGTATGGGGGTTTGGTTGAGGCGGGTCCTGCTTCGTGCTGTTGGTCAACATACCTAGGGCGGACCGGATAGACTGCAGGCCCAGAAAGGCACCTAGTCAAGCCGCAAGCCTGACAAGCAGTTCGGATAGGCTGCAGGCCCCAAGAGGGTGGTCCATACGTGCCGAGGCTCGGAGAGTGGGCCAGATAGACTGAAGGCCTGGTGCGGGCGGTCCAGTCATACTGTAGACTCAGAGAGTGGACTGAAGGCCCGGTGCGGGCAGACCAGTCACACTGTAGACTCGATATGCATGGTTGTTCTGTTGCTTATATGTTTATATTATATGGTTATATCGATGTGAGGTTGGTATTTTAGGGGTAACTCACTAAGCCTTCAAGCTTACAGTTTCAGTTTATTGTTTCAAGTTCAGTGGATGACCGCGAGAAGGCACAGGCGTCACCGTACACTTCCTCGATTGATGATTTTGATTTCTGGGAACTCTGATGTTTAAACTATTTTGAAAACAAATTGTAATAATTGAATGGTTTTAAATGATTTAAAAAGTTTAAAATTGGCTCGAATTTTATGGATGTTACACTGGCAGTGGACTTCAGCAGTGTGGGGTATGTTACCTTTCAGTAGAAGTGGGTTTAAGGCCACAATGTCGGCCCACTAGTAGGAGATGTTTGTTAGATGATTGTCTTTGTGATAATTTTCTGGTATGCCACTAGCTGTTATGTTTATGTGTTAGTATGATATGTTACTATGTGGTAGTGGTACGGGTGAAATATTCCCCGGTTACCGGTTGAAAGATACCGAAGGCAGTTACCGGTTGAAAGATACCAAAGGGGAGGCCAACTCCCAGATATACTAGGCAGTATGTGATTTATGTGTTTATGCTAGATTATTTATGTGGTAGTGGTAGGGGTGAAATAGTCCCTGTAGACTCAGAGAGTGGACTGAAGGCCCGGTGCGGGCAGACCAGTCACACTGTAGACTCGATATGCATGGTTGTTCTGTTGCTTATATGTTTATATTATATGGTTATATCGATGTGAGGTTGGTATTTTAGGGGTAACTCACTAAGCCTTCAAGCTTACAGTTTCAGTTTATTGTTTCAAGTTCAGTGGATGACCGCGAGAAGGCACAGGCGTCACCGTACACTTCCTCGATTGATGATTTTGATTTCTGGGAACTCTGATGTTTAAACTATTTTGAAAACAAATTGTAATAATTGAATGGTTTTAAATGATTTAAAAAGTTTAAAATTGGCTCGAATTTTATGGATGTTACACTGGCAGTGGACTTCAGCAGTGTGGGGTATGTTACCTTTCAGTAGAAGTGGGTTTAAGGCCACAATGTCGGCCCACTAGTAGGAGATGTTTGTTAGATGATTGTCTTTGTGATAATTTTCTGGTATGCCACTAGCTGTTATGTTTATGTGTTAGTATGATATGTTACTATGTGGTAGTGGTACGGGTGAAATATTCCCCGGTTACCGGTTGAAAGATACCGAAGGCAGTTACCGGTTGAAAGATACCAAAGGGGAGGCCAACTCCCAGATATACTAGGCAGTATGTGATTTATGTGTTTATGCTAGATTATTTATGTGGTAGTGGTAGGGGTGAAATAGTCCCCGAATACCGGTTGAAAGATACTGAAGGGGAGGCCAGCTCCCGGATACCGGTTGAAAGATACCGAAGGGGAGGCCAGCTCCCGGTTACCTGTTGAAAGATACCGAAGGAGAGGCCAGCTCCCGATTACCGATTGAAAGATACCGAATGGTAGTCCAACTTCCAGTACCGATTGAAAGATACCGAGGGATTGACATTATGTGTATATGGTATGTGGTATGATGTGGGAACTCACTAAGCTTTATGCTTACGGTTTTCAGTTTTGGTTTCAGGTACTTCGTTTTCAAAGGAATGGAGTCGGCTCGATTGCCGCGCATCATATTATGTTTTCCACACATGAGATCTTTGTGATTACACTCTGATGTGCTTTAATGATAACATGTTTTGATTATTGACACTTTGGTTTTGACATGGGATGTTTTTATACTGTTGGTTTTCATAACAACTTATTTAAAAACGAAATTTTTGATCTTAAATTTTGGGATGTTACAGTAAAAAACAAAAAAATATATAAAAGAAATAAAAGGTTAAGAAAGATCTAGAAAGAGATCGAAGATAAATAAGGGAAAGGTTTTGAAGGATTTAAAAAATATGAAGATAAATGTAGGAAATGGTTGCAAGGATCTACAAAAAAAAAAAAAGAAGATAAATGAAAGGAAGGTTTGGACTTTGGAAGGATCGAGAAGGGGTGCCATGTAAGTTAAATATATTTTGGTTTGTAGCCTTCCTCATGTCATTCAAGTATACAGTGGTGGTATACTAATATATGAAGTTAAATTAAAGTGATAATATTAAATATTATGCCAACTGGTTATATACAAATTACAAAGTTAAATTTAAGTGATAATATTAAATATTATGCCAACCGGTGATATACAAAATTAAACTTACTGGGTAATTTTTGTTATCGGTTATTGACAATGACAAGTAATTAAAATTAATTTATAAATTAAAGTTCTAAAATAAATTGAATCAAAATTAAGATACATTACTTAAACGGATATATGACAACAAAACGAAAAATGTAAACTAAATACGAAATACAAAACAAGCGGTTGAACAACGTTACAATGAGTTATTATAATCGAGCTTTCGACATGATAGCTGCCCACACACAACGTTTCATCGGACATCGTAAAATGGTTTAAAAAGTTATGTTTGTTGTGATTTGATCATCAAGGCTGTAGCTAGCAACCGCAGGTAGTGGTGTCAGCCCCATATAAATATATACATATTTTCTCGCTCACTTAAGATTTAACCATAATAAGATGGGGTTACCTAAAAGCTAATCAACTAAATGATAAATAATATCCTTTTCACCTAACACAAATTTGTTTAGGTTTTTAGTATGTTTATCGTCTTCAATCTCGTTATCCATTGTTTTGAACTACTTTGTTTTGATTTCACACACACACACACACACACACACATATATATATATATATATATATATATATATATATATATATATATATATTGAGAGTGAGAGAGGTTCATGTATTATAACTTTTTATTGTGTGGATATAGAAATAATTGTAGAACAATCATTTCAAAACTTGCAATAAGTGTAAACAAGTAATATTACCTATTAATTAATTATGTTATTAATCAAATAAAGGATTTCCCCTTTATTCAAGTTGCCATCTCTATAACCCTACCCCATTAAATCACAAATCAGTTTATTATGTTCGTGCCTTCTCTCTTCCACGTTCTCCACATCTTGCTCTCTAAATCCCTAATTCTCGATTTCTCTATTCCGATGGGAAAATCCCAGGTCACTTGCAAATCCTTCACGCCTCTTTCTTTATCGGAGACAATCTCATCCGGAAAGTGTATTATGATCAAGGGTATTTTTGGTACCTGATATGAAGCAAGGGGCAACTCGGTTGAAAAAAGGAACGGTAATACATCGGAAGACGAGGAGTCTCGTTGGTGCTTCTATCAGAAAAACCCTAATGTCGCCACCACCGTCATCAAGCGACCACCTTCCACTTCTGTAATTTTTTATTTAAAACAATTTTATTTTTTCTTCATGACTTCAAATCACTTAGATTTACAATAAATTTGATTGTTTTTTATTGTTTCTTTGCTTTACCCCACATCAGATCACATTTATGTGGCTTCGGGGTGGGGATTTTCTCTTTTGCTCATTTTCTTCCAGATTCTAGGTTTGCGAATTCCAAGCATTTGATTTGTTGACTCTAATGTCGAATAAATTTTGAAGGTTAAGCTGTCAGACATCCTAATTAACATGGAAGAGATTCATTTCCATGCCTCGAGTTTTCGATTAAACTAACAACAACATGGTCATAGGTTTGTAGAAGAAGCTTTTTTTTATCTAAATTACAGTAAAGATTTTCGTTATAACCGTTTATTCTCCATCTCAACATTTATTTTTGTGCTACAATGGAACAATTTTTATTTTTCTTTATCATACTTTTTTGACAAAACTGCAAATTTGGTCTCTGTGGTATGCATTTTTTTGGGGTTTTAGTCCAAACCCCGATTTTTTTGGATTAGTGGTCCTTTTGAGCTAGTTTCGTTGCGTTTTTTTGTCCCTGTGAATAGTGAAATGACTGTAATACCCTTGGGGTATTTATTTTCCATTTTTCTTTCATTTCTTTTTTAAATCTAATATTTATTTATTTATTTTAATAATTAAAAAAAATAAAAAGGGGCTCTCTCTCTCTCTCTCTCTCTCTCTCTCTCTCTCTCTCTCTCTCTCTCTCTCTCTGCATCACGAACAAGAGGAGCATAGTTTCTACCCCAAAATCCATTGTTATACATCGTCTTTTCTTTGCATCTTCACGCCTCAATTTGGATTTGTTTTTCTTTTTGGAAATCGATTCAAATGGGTTCACATTCTTGGGTAGGATCAATTTTTCTTTTTTGGAAATCAATTAACAGGTAATGTGGATGAACAGCCGATTTTCTGGGTTTGCTCTTCAAGAACAATCAAACTTTTGGGTTTGGTTCTGGAACTAAAAATCAAAATCAATGTCTAAATCTGAAAAAGGATTATGGGTCTTCAAGAACAATCGATTTCTGAAAATTTGATTTTGTATGTGTGTTTTCATACCATTTATATTTGTAGGGTTAATGGAATCAAAGAAAAAAAGGATGGCACTAAATAAAATCGAAGCTGAATCATCCCATAACTCGATTGGGTCACGAGAATCAGAACTAAAATCGAAGGTGAATCGAGAACACGATATCATGAGAGGCTCGTATCTGCAAGTTTGGAATCCAAACTTGAGAAAGGGGATCGAACACGCCATGGCTGCATTTTGTGTGTGTGTGTGTATGTTGGATCAGCAAGTCTGTATTTCTGTGTATGTTGAAGAAGATGAATGCAGAAAAGTATTATGGTGCCTGAGGTTTGAAGATGGGGATGTGAGTTTTGATAGATTTTTTTCCAGGTTCATTTTGTGTTCTTCCTTTTGTGTTCATAATCACCTTCAACCTCCACCTTTATCAACCGAAGAACTATGTGCCCAAGTGATTCATCAACCTATAATCTTGCTTTGCTCTTTTCTGGTATCGGAAATAGGTAAGAAGAACATAGTGTTAGCAAGGTTCACGGACCTATAGCCACCGCCTCGATCTTGGATGGGTTCTATTTGGAGAGAGAGAGAGAGAGAGAGAGGGAGAGGGAGAGGGAGGTGGGTCCTCTTAATTTTCAATTATTAAAATGAATAAATAATTATTAAACATTTAAAAACTAATTTTAAAAATAGAAAATAAATACCCCAAGGGTATTTAAGTCATTTTAGTTTATTGAGGGACCAAATCCGCAACGAAACTAGCCCAAAAGGACTACTAATCCAAAAAAGTCAGAGTTTGGACTAAAACCCCAAAAAAATGCATACCACAGGGACCATTTTTGCAATTTTGTCTACTTTTTGTTGTTTAACTTATCCTACTAAATTTACTAGGAACATGATGTTAAGGTTCTGGATGTAATTCGATTGTTTTCTTTCATGTGGCTTCGGGGTGGGGGTGGGGGTCTATTTGTGGTGTGTGTGTGTGTTTTGCTTTCTTTGGTCGTTCATTGTCTATTTGCTTGTAGTTTTTCTTAGTTATTTCCATGGTGTGGTTGTTTCTATGGATTCTTCCTATGCATTTTTGTTTCATGGAGTTTCCCTAAGTTTTAGTTTTGATTGGCTCGATTCGTAGCTGTCTGGTTTGGTTTTGCTGGGGCTCATATGCGATTCTTGTTGTCCGTAATGGATTTTAGGGTGGTTGGCCTTTTTAACCCTGGTGTTTTTTTTTCTTTTTGTTGTGTTGTTGGTTCTTTGGCTTGTGTGCAATTGTTTGTTATTGCTTAGTGGTAGTATGGTGGGTTTTTCCTAGAGTTGTGGTATGTTTTTGCTGTTGGTTCCTTTTTACGCTATGTTTGTATTGAGCTTCTCTTTTGTTGGTGTTTTTTCTTTTCCACATAAGCATTTGATGCAATTTGTTTTTATTTTTGTATAGACATTGCTGAAGCAAGGCTATAAATTCTTATGGAACTATAAAGCCTGAAAGAAATAACATCAAGTAAATAAAAAGAAGCTAGGTGAAGAATGAAAACTCGGTTTGGAGCCTGAAGAAGATTTAAAAGTAAGGCAATAATATTCGATCAGAATGGATTAATATTTTTTTCCAGTCAGAATGATTAGTAACATATATTCTGTCAGAATGTATTAGTATTTTACTTAGATTTCAATTTTTATTCTTAAAGAATAAATGTAATTGTTAAAGATTATTACTTACATTCTTTCAGAATAATGTCATTTATGTATGTTCATAGTTGTATTTGTTAAGAATGAATGTAATTATTGATTTTAAGATATTAAAATTCTTTTAATATAAAATTTGTATTTATTAAAAATTATTAATCTTGATAATATATGTTTAGAGTATTATGTCAAAATTTAATGTTTCTTTCAAGATGATCATAAACACATTCTTTTAGAATGTCCTAATTAATATATTTATTATCCAAAAAATCAGATTTTTAAAGTTTAGAGAATTAATTATTTCTTAAAATCTGTAATTTTCTTTTTTAAATTTATGTTAATTGACTAAAATACATTTATAATGAAATTAGATGGTATTTTTTAATTATCTTTAATTTAATAGTATGCATTAATCACTTTAACAATTAGTTAGAATACAATAACTTAAGCACAAATACACACATACACACACACACACACACATATATATATATATATATATATATATATATATATATATATATATATATATATATATATGTTAAGATATTCAAAGTATCAACTTGGTATAATGCTATCATTCAGATTTATCTAACATAACAACTAGGTATTATTTTATTCTAGAAAGTTGGTCATCATAATGACTATGTACTATCATATCATATCATATCATACTATATTATAAATGAAACATTTTTCCTTTCACCATATTAATTTGAAACTCCTATATATATATATATATATATATATATATATATATATATATATATATATATATTTTTCACCACATTCATTTGAAACTCCCATGACTTTTCAATTTCTTTTTAATAATAATTATTATAAGTTGGTTAATAAGGTTAAATAAACATCAAACCTAAAGTGTAATCATATATAAACTTAATTTCAATATTAAAATAATATATTTATTTCTACTTATAAAGTTATGTTTTTTTTTTTTAACTTTTAAAATATCATACTTAATTTATTAGTTATAATATAGTATTGGATGTAAACCATTATCATTTTAAAGATACAATTTTGGAACAATTTGTATAAAATACTTAAATTATTAATTTAAATATAACATTACATGGTCAACTTAAATATAAATTTTAGTTTAACTTAAACAACCCAAAAAATATTTTGTAAATAGTTAAATGTGATGAATTGTTGTGTCTTTCTAATAATGATTATAAGTTGATTAATAAAGTTAAAGAAATACCAAACCTAAATAAACTAAATTTCAATTTTAAAATAATGTATTTACTTCTACTTATAAAGCTATGTCTTTAACTTTTAATATATTATACTTAATTTATTAGTTTTAAAATGTTGTTGTATATAAACTATTGTTAGTTTAAAGCTACAACCTTTTAATAGTTTGGACAAAATAATTAAATTATTAATTTAAATATAATATTACAGTATCAACTTAAATATAAATTTCAGCTCCACTTAAAAAACCAAAGAATATTTTGTGGATAGTTAAAAGTGATAAATTATAGTGATAAATGCAAAAACTAAATTGTAATATCAATTTAACTAAAATATTTTCCTAGAGATATTTTTATAATCGTTAAAAGTTTTCAAATAAGTAACTTAAAATAACTTACAATAACAATAGTTAAAAATAACTCAATATAAATGATTATATTGTTAGCTTTAAAATAATAAAAAAAACAATGTTTGATCTTTTAAAAAATTACAATAATAGAAATTAAAACATTAAGCAAATAAATTTTAAAAAATTAATTAACAATAACAACTATACATAACATTAAACCATATATTATATTTAATTTTATTTATGTGTAACTCGCGGTAGAAGTCATTCAAACGATTGAATAAACTATAATATTAAAATCTCATATTATATTTCTATTTATAAAATTATGACTTTAACTTTTTAACATATTATAGTTAACTTATTAGTTTAAATATGTTATCGTATGTGAGCAATTATTATTTTAAAGTCACAACATTTGTATAATTTATGAGTTGATGTAAAATAATTAAATTATTAATTTCAATATAATATTAAACAATTAACTGAAATCAAAATTTCAGTTAAACTTGAAAAAAATTGAGAGACTATTTTATAAATAGTTAAAGATTATAAATTATAGTGTTAAACCTAAATTGTAATCCTAAATTAACAAAAAAAAACCATGAAACTGTTTTTATAATCATTAACAATTTTCAAATAAATAACTTAAAAATAACTTATAATAAAAATAGTTAAAAGTAATATTATATAAAAAACTATAATATTTTCTTTAAAAACAAAAACAATGTTTTTTGTTTTAAATAACTACAATCATAGAAACTAACAATATTCATCATATAAATTTTAAAAACGTTAAATTTCTTAAACCAAATTAAAATAATAAGAATTTCGAAATACGTTATTTTAAATAACTTACAACAACAATAGTTAAAAGTAAAATTATATACAAAAGTTATATGGTTGTCTTTAAAAACAAAAACAATGTTTGATGTTTTAAATAATTACAATGATAGAAATTAAAATCTTAAGCAAATAAACTTTTAAAATTAATTAATCATAACAACTATAAATATCATTAAATCATATATTATATCTAATTTTATTTATAAGTAACCTGCAGGTAGACGTCACTAAGACACTTATGATTATATAATTTTAAAATATATTTACATTATCATATAATTGAAACAAATAATGTTTATATCAACTTATTATAAAATTTATTATATAAAAACTACTAACAATGTCATTGATATATTTAAAAAATATATATTTATAAAAATTTCAAATATATTATTATATTCTGCACAACGTACAAGTATTCGCCTAGTATTAGCTTAAAGAATTGGCCATTATAATGACCATACATAATATTATCATAAAATTTAAGAAGAGTGACTCCCATGTATAATATTATCTTAAAAGTATGTGCAATATAAGACAAGAAATATTATTCCTTACCTTTCAATATTTTATAATTTTATAAATTACGGATATAATGTAAATAATAATATTTTACAAAATCAGTACTATATTGTAATATATTAATTTAACATGTATTCAAAGGAACTCACCATTAGTATTACCCTTAAATTTTCAATTGCATTAGTGGGATCGCCATCTGAGCTTCTTCGATCCTTTGTTCAGCGATTAAATGTTTTAACCCCCAGTCCCTTGGCTTCTCTTCTTCATTTTTGGTGCTCTAATTTTTTTTCTTCGCACTTCCTTTTTCGAATTCCAATTGCTCATTATATGTATGAACATAACAAGTTTATGTTGCCAGAAATTTCGTTAATCATTTCATCCGATAAAATCAATTTCTTTTGATGAAGATGATGTTGCCTTTCTTGTGGCTTTTCTCACCTTATCCTTCATCCTCACTGATAGGGCATCATAGTTCTTCTTCATCTTCGGAGTAATTGGAGTCATTCAGATTGAAAAAGCGAAGATCATCGGATGACTCTGTATGATAGTTAATATAATTTATAAAAGTTTTAATAATATTTACATTTTCTTAAGAGAGTTTAGTTGACATGTAATTGAGTGGAAGACTAAAGCTAAAAAAGATTTAAACAAAACTAAAATAAAAAAATAACTAATTATAGAACTTTGGGGTGCAAATTGTAATTTATCAAAATAACGATATATTTAGGGAAAAAGAGAGATGGAAAGTGGAGTATCATACTATTTGATCTTGTAGGAATTTGTGTTTTTAAAGATAAGAGAAAAAAAAAAAAAAAAAAAACTTTGATTTAAATTACAGTTGTGAATGTAGAAGTTTCTGATTAGTAATGAAAACTATAAAATTCGATTTAAAATTGAAATGGAGAATAGAAGAAAATGGAGGTTACCTTCAATGGCTATTGGAGAATGGAGATGCTCTTATTCGCAGACGTCAACGAACAACGAATCCCTGCTACTACTTTACGAGTGTGGAAGCTGAAAATTTTGTGAACAAAATTGTGCCACGTGTCGCAAAATAAAATTTCTAATGTGGAATTTAAGGGATATATTTAATAACATAACATTTAATGCATAAAGTATGTTAAAAAAATACTTTGAAATTGAACGAATAATAAATAGAGTACTTCAATTTTGAATAGATATATTTATGTTTGAATGCACAAAGATGAAGGTGATATTTTTTTTGAATATTTAATATAAAATAATAATTTATTTTGTAAAATACTTTTAATAATTATATTATTTTTGATAAAAAAATAATTATTCGAACAATATACGAAACATTTTTGATTTTGTAGTTTATTGATATTTTGTGAATTATTAGTATTTATTATGAGGTGGAAGCAGAAAAATAAAAACGAAATATGTTTTTCATACTTTTCTTTGGAGTTTAGTATGGAGAGAGTAAAATGAAAAAAAAAAAAAGGTTAGAAAGATCTAGAAAGAGGTGAAGATAAATAGAGGAAGCGTTTTGAAGACTCTAGAAAATGATGAAGATAAGTGAAAGAAAGGATTGGAAGGATCTAGAAAATGATGAAGATAGATGAAAGGAAGGTTTGGAAAGAACGAGAAGGGATGGCATATATTTTGGCTTTTAGCCTTCCTTATGTCGTTCAATTACGGGAAATTGGAAATGGGTGATATACAAAGTTAAATTTAAGTGATAATATTAAAAATTATCATATTTATATAATAAATAGTTAAAATAATAGTAATCAAATTTGAAGTTATATTTTTGGAGAAATTAAATTACCTCATATATTTTATGCCTATAATTATTTTTAACCATTAAAATTATGACAAATCACCATTCAATTTAATTTTATTTGATATATTTCTAATATAGTCTTAACGAGTTAGTTAAAAAAATATGAAATGATAACACTTGTCATAATTTAATTGGGTAGGAACATTTATAGACATTAAAAATAAGAATCGATTTAATTTCTTATATTTTTGAAACAAGTTGTTAGTTTTTAATTTTCTACGACTTGCCATCTTTGGATTGGATACCTATTAATTTAAAATATTTATATTCCGAAAAAATACAATAAATTTTGTTAGTTATTCGAAATCAAATTAGGTAAAAAAGATTTTTTATATATATATATATATATATATATATATATATATATATATATATATATATATATATATATATATATATATATATATATATATTTGTTAGGATTATAGATTATCATAACGACAACGACAAATTATTATTATTATTAGTAAAGTTAATAATAAAAATATAATTATTAAATAATAAAATTTTGTAATTTTTATAAGTACCATTTCAATGTTGTGTACCCCTTAAATGTAAGTGTAATAATGCTTGTGCATTATGGTGTTGTGATAGTATGTGAATGAATGGGTATTTATAGTACAATCTTAAAGTTTTATTGATTAAGTTATATTGAAATAAGTATAAAAGTTAATGTATAATAATTATATGATAATGATTACTTAAAAAGCAAGACTAATTGATGATTAATTATTTAAGAAAAAAATAAAATGAAGAATATTATTAAATTAAAATAGAATAGAGGTAAAAAGAACCTAATAAAAAATAATTTTGTCATATTTAAGAACCTTTTTTTAATTTTTTTTTTCACTTTTCATAGAACTTTGGACTATTTTTTATTTTTTATTTTTTTATTTTTTTATTTTTTGTCTTCGTGTCATTTTAAAGAAGTAAACACATAATACATGGGGACGATGTGGTGCTCGAATAGACCGCTGAGAAGAGGCACAGAGACGAATCAACTTGTGGAGTTGCACATGAAATTGAGATTGTAAGGTTGACTTCATCTATTAGTTCTTGGAGTTTTAAAGATAATGCAAATGGATATTTCTTGGTTAGCATATTAGGAATGTGCATGGGTGATTTTGACTTCAGAAGCCTTGATATCTCTTTCAATTGGATTAATTGTATCTCATTGAAAGTGAATTGTTTTGTTTGGAGAAGTAGTTTTGTGCTTGGTCGAGACTTATAGGTGTTGTCCTTATGAGCTTTTCTTCATTCATTTCGACGTTATCTGAAAGGTTGACAAAAGGAGATGTAAATTGTTTTTTTTTTTTTTTTTTTGGCTTATATAGTGTTGTGGCCTTTATGGAAAGTTAGGAATGATATCATTTTCAAAAAGTAGAGGTGCAATCTGATGAGAACGGATGATATTCAACTTTCTGACTTTCAATTAGATTAAGTATATAGCTAAATTGCTGAGGTAATGTTGGTTTGATTGGTTTATTAATCATACTATACTATGTGCTATATAATTTTCTAGCTTCTTTAGTTTTAATGTTATTGTCGTTATAAAAGAAACTATTTAGAATATCGATCCTATTAAGTGTTGTAATGAACTCAAGAATCTCCTACTTGATTTTAAAAAAAAATTGTCTTTATGTTCCAACTTTTTATTAGATAACTTCGATTAGGTAGCAACCTTTGTCAACTTTAGCTACTTTGCAACATTTGGAACTTTTACTACTTCTCACACGGTAAAAACGTGAGAGATGATCATGACTCGAGAATTGGTGAGACGATAGAGACAAAAGATGAACGAAACTAAAGAAGTGGTTGAATACTGGTGCCATCAACTTGACATACCGTCGACTTGGATAATCGAGTACGAAATGCTAGGAGCTTGAGAGTCCAACTTTGCAATTTTAATTATGAAAGTAATATATATCAATATTATGGATTATGATGTAAACAATAATTACATAATCAACTTCGTATTTATAATATCACATATAATATTCAAATATAATTTTAAAAATTGTATATATTAATAACAAAATTATAAATATTATAAAAATATAAAAGATTCGATGTAAGATAATAAAATCGAATAATTAGATTGAAATAAACTTAATATCGTCACAATATCAAACTCAAATATTTTTATAGATTTTTTTCTATACCTCAATTAGGATTATGTAGCAAAAACCGTTGCAAAAGTTTCATGTTCGAGTTTTTTTTTTGTGGGATAATGAATTAGGAGGGTAATTAGGTTTTCAGTTTGTCTGTATTAGATTATTAAGGTTTTTTTTTGTGCGAATTACACCAATATGATTGTTATTACTGTTTAGAAATAGTCATTTTTACCGGTTAAACAGAAAGAAACCGATAAAAAAAACTATTTCTAAACAGTAATAACAATCATATTGGTGTAATTCGCACAAAAAAAACCTTAATAATCTAATACTGACAAACTAAAAACCTAATTACCTCCTAAGTCATTATCCCTTTCTTTTTCTCTCCATCCACATGGCTTGTTTATAAATTATAAGTTATAACTCATTTTTAAAAGGGCAAAAATCCAAGTGATAAGGACCTTTATAGAAAAAATAGAAAGAAAAAAGAGTAAATATGACAATTAATTAATCCTAAGAACTACTTTTGTAAACTACTTAAAATAAGTCACGATGCTCGACGAACTGGTAAAACCTTATTGCCTGACTGCGTTGCAAAGAGAAGGATCGGTAGGGTTTTCTTTCGCCGGAGTTTCTCGCCGGAGATGGAGTTAATGGAGGCATCTTCACATCCTTCTCCTGCTCCCGCTTCTATTAGGTATCGGAATCTGATTTTTTCACTGTAATTCATTTGTTGATTCGAAACTATTTTGTTTTCACAGCTAGAGCGACAATGTATAGAGAAGCTAATTTGATGAATCATGTTGTGTATATTGCAGTCCACAACGCCATTTCTATCTCGCCGTCGACAGAATCCAGTTTAAGATGGTCCATCTCTTGCTCTATTTACGTTTCAGTTAAGAAAAATCGTTTCTTATTCGGAATCATCAATTCATTTTATCCCTTTTATAAAATTCAACCACATACACGACTTTCTATCTCCATGTTCATTTAGATCTTTCCTCAATTTATCCCTAAAAATCCTTCATCTTTCATATTAAGTTCAATTCTCGATCCGGAGGTGAAAATTGTGTATTTTTTCAACTATAATCCGATTCGTAGTTCAGTATTTCTCTGCAATTTGGAAGTATATACGACATTCATGGAGAAAATTCGAGATTGTTATTGAAGCTTTTAGTGAAAATCGACAGGAGACATTGGTGGATCTATTAGAAATGGCAGGGCGTCGGCCATGGCTGCCAATGGTGGTTTGTTGCAGCACACGAGATGAGCTTGATGCTGTTTGTTCTTCCATCTCCAACATCTCTTACATCACTGTTACACCTCTGGTATTTCATCTGCCTTTTTCTCTTATGATCTTTGCATTCAAGGTCAATAATTTACATTCTATCATCATTTTCTGAACCTTTTCTTCTCAGTATAGTGACCTTACTGAAGCTGAACGTGCATTGATTCTAGATAAATTTCGCTATGCAACAACAAAATGGAATCAAAATTCAGCATCCATTCAATCTGGAGATGAAAAGGAAGAACAGAAATCTCATATGATAGTTGCAACTGATTCTTGTCTTCCTCTTCTTGCTTCAGGAGAATCATCCATCAGTTCTAGTGTTCTTATAAACTATGAACTCCCAACAAAAAAGGTACTTTTATACAATTATATGAACCACATTTTATAAATGGATCCAATTTGATAAACGATTTTTGAATTGTGATATTTATCAGGAAACATATATGAGGCGAATGACAACATGTTTGGCTACAGGTTTTTTCCATATCTTTTTTTTTAATTAATACATCTTACTTATTAATTAATAATTATATAAAAATAATATCTTAAGTTAAAAGTTATGTTGTTGAATAATCTAGATGGGATTGTGATTAACATGGTTGTTGGGGGAGAAGTGGTGGCACTTAAAACCATTGAGGAAAGCAGCAATCTTGTGATTGCAGAAATGCCAATAAATGTAAGTTTTTGTTATTCTTTTTTAATATTTTCATTTTTTTAATACAAACCAAAGATTTTTCTTGCTTGAATATTTGAATTTGGTTTTGTGTTTTTTTCTTGAACAGATTTTTGAAATGTTTTAAAGACATTTTTTTGGGGTTTCTTTCAAGTGAATGAGTAATCAGGTATCATAGATATGAGTCCCTTTATATGATTACAATTTACAAGAACTATTTTGTTAAAACAATAACACGTGATTTTTAAGTAAAGTTATCTTATTAGACTTTTGAGAGATTTGATTCGTTTATTTTGTAGTTGTTTTTTTTTTTCTAGTTTAATTGTTTGATATGATATTAATATTATTGTGTTTTAAATAAATTTATTGGTTACATTTATTATGTTAAGCATCTTTTGAAAATAGTAATACACTTTGAAAATAAGTACATTAAAGAAAAAAAAAACTCAACTTTAAAAAGGTTTAAACGCAAATAAATGTAAGTAAAAATCTCATGAGGGGTGTTCTACAAGTCCAAAAGGATAAACAATGTATAAAATAATGATATTATGGTTCTTTTTCGATAATAATAAAAAGGAAATCTGCGAAAAAGTCTAAATATTTTAGGCCAATTTACGATTTATTTCCAAATTAAATTTTGTTTACAAAAAAGGACAGCTTACCGGCTAAGAGAGACAGATCTGTATACCGAGCGGGGCTCGATGCCAGGCGGGGCCTGATGTGGGGCGGGGCCCGGTGCTGGGGTATTAAATTAATGGTTCGACAATTATGGTTTTAGTATTAAATTAAAAACGAAATTTTTGGTCATGATTTTTGGGATGTTAAAAGAAGTTGGTTGCTTTATTATGTACAAAAAAAAAAGAAGTTGCTAATATGTGAACACGGATAAGAGGTAGTTACCCTCCTAAGTCATTTTCCCTTAAATAAACACAAATTGTGTATATTTGCCTTAATAATGTTCAAATTATCATAGCAAGACATTCTTTGTTCAGAATAAAATTAATAATCAAGAAAAACAATCTAATATCATCATAACCTCACCATAAAAAACACATCTTGATTTTGGTTGGATTCTTCATGGATGTGATGCACTTGTACAATGATGAATAAATGATCATGTCATGTTGGTGATGAGTTGTTGATGACAATTCTAACATTTGAGGTTGAAAAAAAAAAGTCTTTTTCGCTTGTAAGCTTTGAAATCCAATTCTTTTTTCCACACCTTTCCTCATAATATGTTGCTTTGTTTTCATGCATTTTCTATCATTTGTCGTTCCTACAACCATTATTCCCAAAGAATAGAAGTAAATCCCATCCATATACTACATAACTATTTATCATGATAAAATGCTAGGTAGAATAAAGTAAAATCGACGATCAAACATTCCCAACTCTATTTTTTCTTGTCTTGCAAATGGCTTTCACAGAATTACAAGTATTAGAAATATTAGGTATAAGATATGATGAAAACAAACATTAAAGATGCAAAAAATAGGAACACAATGATTTGCATTGTTTATATGATTAGAGTAACTATGCTAATTCATAGGCGAACTAGAATGAGATTTTGTTAGATTTGTAGAATATAGAGTAATCACAAACTCTTTCTATTTAGGGTTATTAAGGCATATTAAGATGTTTATAATGACAAAACTTGACTTAGGACTGAACGTGGGCCTTAAAAGCCCAAGATGTCACCATTTGGTATGGTTGAGCACTATAGTTTTGCCGATCAGGACAGCAACTCCTTAGAACCGAGCACCGCAACCTTGTTACCCAACACCATGACTCCTTAAGAAGAGATGTTTGTTTATTTGTTTGTTTGTTTTAGATCTTCTTTATTTTTTTTGTTTGTACAATATTAACCTTTGCAGACTGTTTGTTTTTTAAAAAATCGTAGATCTAAAAACGTCTGTGTGTCCTCTTCGTGGCGCGGATGTTGACCAAAGTCTTCTAACATTTTCTAGCCTGAAAAAACTCATATATCTTTTGTTTAAAAAAAAATAATAATTAAAACATAGATATCTTTGATAAACAATTTGGAAAATTACGTACAATACTTCAAGAAAAAAGAGTTCGACGACACAACTATTTCCTTTGCGACAAATTTATAAGTAAATGTTTAATTATAATACTAGTAGTTAGAATTGTTTATATAGGTATACAAATAATCCTAATATTGTCTAATATTTTTTGTGCTAAATTTTACAATATATATATATATATATATATATATATATATATATATATATATATATATATATATATAGGGTTAGGTTATTTTGTTTTCATTATCTATTGTGTGCATGTATGATTGATTCTGGACCAATCATTTTAGTTATTTTAAGAAAGTAATTAATGCATATTACATGTTGAAGATATAATGGATATTAATTACATCTTCAGCATTTAATATGCATTAATTACTTTCTTAAAATATCTAAAATGATTGGTCCAGAATTAATCATACATGCACATAATAGATAGTGAAAACATTTGAACCTAAGTATATATATATATATATATATATATATATATATATATATATATATATATATATATATATATATATATATAGGGGATAGAGAATATACATTACAACCCACCTAAGCTTAGGTACTAAACCTCTAAAATATGTCGTTTTAACATGCTAAATATGTCTGGTTTGGTTTCACTTGGTAAATGTATGATCCTCCATAACATTTCTTTCTTTCATTATTGTTTTACCATCTTTGTTTTATTTCCTCAATTATTGTTTATTACTTCACCCAAGTGAACATTACTAAACCCTAAACCTAAACCCTAAACCCTAAATTTAAACCCTAAACCCTAACCCTAAACCCTAAACCCTAAATCTAAACCCTAAACCCTAAACGCTAAACTTAAACCCTAAACCCTAAATCTAAACCCTAAACCCTAAACCATATTGTGTCGATCTTGAATTTACATCTTGAAGTGTTAACCGTGAATCCATTAACTGTAATCTTTATATAGTAAAACAATGTATTTTCAAGAGGTTTAGTACCTAAGCTTAGGTGGGGCTGTAATGTATATTCCCTTTTCCCATATATATATATATATATATATATATATATATATATATATATATATATATATATATATATATATATATTGTATCATCTATTTCATTGGAACAATATTTACGGTTAGCTTTTAATTGATTTAATTGAATAATAGTAAAATAAAAATTATGAAAATTTTCATTTTAAAATCAAGGTTTATTTCTATCCATTTTATGTGTTAAATTCTGTAATCCCTAATTACAATATTTAGGCATAGCTTTGCGACCAAAACTTGTTTTTTTATCAAATATATCCGTGAATTCGTACAATTTTATTTTAATTTTATACAATAATACATAAAATTTGATATATATATATATATATATATATATATATATATATATATATATATATATATATATTTGTTAACTAATTATAATAAAGTCGTAAAAATATTGAAAAACTATTTCAAGTTAAAAAAAAGTTTATTTTGGCAGTTTACAGACGTTAAAAAACAAACAGTTTTCTTCTTCAGACTGCAGACGTTTGGTGCATCTCTTCTACCGTAAATATTTGCAGATGTGGTCCACATACTACATACCTTTTGCTTCAGAATAAACAAACACCCAAGTATTTCAACTACGAACCTCATTTTGCAGATGGTCAAGGAGCATATTGGACTATATAACTTAGTTCCTCAATAGCAACAATGAGGTCAAGGGTTATATCAGACTCCACAACTCAATAATCTCCGATTTAGAGGTTAATCAATCAATTTGCTGCAATCTAAACATGAATTTTATAACTCCCATCTTTATTGATGTTGGTGAATTATTCGAGAACAGATGTGGCTGTGTGGCTAATGGCGTATTTTGGTCCAGATTTTGGTTTACTTGTAGTGTTGTCCAAGTATTGAAGTATCATCCAAGGATTCCTAGTATTTCCTTGAGCAATAAGGAATGTATTATAAGGAAATTTTATTGATTACCATTAGGTTTCCTAGACATATTCTAATGGGTTTTGATCAGTATATATACAGATTTTCATTAGGTTCCTATAATCAATTACATTGAAGTTTTGAGCTAGTTTCTTCAATAATAAAAGTGTCTGAGTTTATGCAACATACTATTCTGTTTTCATGTTAAGTTCTTACTGCTTTTAATTAGTATCAGAGCATCAGATATCGTGTGGTTTTCTTTTTTCTGTTTGTGTGATTGAAGAAAGCAGCTCGTGTGAAAGAAGCTGATCAAAACCTGCATAGACGAAGAGTGTTTTGCTGTGTTTTTTCTGCTGTGAAGAATTTGTTTTCTACTGTGTGTTCTATGACAATAGGAAGCCAAATCAGAGAAAAAAGTTCTCCTGTGTAGAAGGAGCTGTGTGACAGACGTTGCCATATCTTTTTTTGGCAACAACTTTTTCTACTTTCTGTTTCTGTCTCCTTTTTTTTTTCTTTTGTTTGTTTCCTGTCCTTATGAAGACCAAATACATGCAATCTATCTTTTTGCTGTATGGAGACAAAAGACGTGCAAGATCTTATATTTTCTGATGTGTTTCAATTATCAAAACCTGATCGCGTGCAGAAAACACTTGAGTAAATCTATAACACCCCGTTTTGAAAGTACTCGGTTGTGGTCCCGGAAGCCAAAGGGTAGGGGCGATTCAGTCTTTTATGGGTCTCGGGTATTATCCAGAAGGTTTTAGGCTTAGGGTGTAGCTAGGAGCGTAGGGCTTCTCGCCACCTTTTTATTGATATAAAGTTCATCGAAAACGGACTTAGAGTGACGGAGTTATGACACTTTGAAGTTATTGTCAAATTTAGCCCCTAATGGAGTTTTGTGACAAGGCAGCCCATGCATCCAAGGAATGCATGCGTGTGTTTAGCTGGGTACGCCCAGCATAAGTTGGGTTACGCCCAACGTATAAGGTTATATGGTCACGGGTGTGGAGAGGCGTACGCCCAACGTACGCTGAGTGTTTGTAAAACCCTAATTTTAGGGTGGTGTCACTAAAAAAGTAAAAATGTGCCTTAGGGGTCAACCTCCATCTCATCTTTAGACAACAACCACGAAACCCTAACCCTCCCTTGAGTGTTCTTGGAGCTTTGGAGGCCATTAGAGAGCATTTTGGTGTTGTGAAGCCATTTTGCAAGCAAGTGAAGAGTATAGCAAGGTGGTGGATCAAAGGGGAAGCAGTAGATCCAAGATTGTGGTTCCATTTCAGATCATTTTGAGGTATAAAGTCTAAAACTTTCCTCAAGTATGCTTAGATCTATGTTAATGGAGTTTTTGGACCTTTTAGGTCCCAAGAATGGACCTTTATGACTCAACTCATTTTCTAGGTCTAGGTTTGC
Source organism: Lactuca serriola (assembly GCF_051521515.1). Taxonomy (NCBI): domain Eukaryota; kingdom Viridiplantae; phylum Streptophyta; class Magnoliopsida; order Asterales; family Asteraceae; genus Lactuca; species Lactuca serriola. The sequence goes on from NC_136411.1 coordinate 357,845,789, forward strand.
CATCCTTAGTGTCATATGAGTCCCATATGCAGTAAAGTTTCAATCTTTAGGGCTCATTTGTGACCATGCATGAGATCTAGCCCTTTTCATGGAAGTTTGTTGTCACATTTCAAGTTTGGGCTCATTTGGTGGGTTGCAAGTCACCAAGTAATCAACTTTATGGATTAAGACATTGAAGAGGACTTGGATTTGTAATTGTAGCTTCTGGAATGGAGTATTAAGCACTTAATGGGAAAAGTAGCTTAACAAAGGAGTACGTTGGGCGTACATGCAGGTAAGCACAGCGTACACCACCTTCAGCTTGTACGCTTAGCATACAGAAGAGTACGCCCCACATACTCATCAATTATGGGCTCGATGTGTTTTGGGCCTCGGGTTGGGCCAAGCAATGGACTTTGTGTATTTAGGCCTTAATGGGCCATCAGAAGTCAGATGTTTTGGGCCAAGAATATGTTTGGGTTTAGGGTAAGGCCCATTAGAAGAATTGGGCCCAATTTAGCAAATTAGGCCATCAGTGGGCTTAGAAAGCCTACCTAGTGTTGGGCCTTTTTGTATTATGGCTTCGGGCCTTAGATATGGACCACGTTACACTAGGGGTGAAATGGTCATTTTACCCTAAGGAGGATAATTGATTTGGGCTAATTGTCATTTTGGGTAATGGTACCTCGGGGAGTCGAGAGACCAGCAGTTCGGGGATCTACCACCTAGCAGCGAAGGGTTATTCGCAGTGTTCTACAGTAAGCTTATGAGGTGAGTATCCTCATTATTTGTATGGGTCTAAGGCACCAATGCTGGCCCATTTAGTTTATGTATGATAGGAAGACCCGGGGGTTAGCCCTAGGAATTATGCATGAAAGTCCAGGAGGCGGCTCCTGGTACACAATATGTTATTATGTATGGTAGGAAGACCCGGGGTTAGCCCTAGGCAATATGTAAGAAAGATCAGGAAGTGGCTCCTAGCACACTGTATGCTATTATGTATGAAAGACCAGGAGGTGGCTCCTGGCACACTATATGCTGATTAGCTAAGTAGAGTAGTATGTATGCTAATTGTCTTTGTGATGCTTGCATGGAAGACCAGGAGGTGGCTCTTGGCACTTGTCTGTAAGACCGAGGGGGGTGGCCCCAGGATTGGCAAGAAAGACCACGTGTGGCCCATTACATAATGGCAAGAATATGTTTGGCACACAGCACCTTACTTGATTATGGATATGTTTGATATGTATGGCTCACAGTATGTATGGAATGTATGAACCAGTTGATATATATGGTATGTGGTATTTGGGGAACTCACTAAGCTTCGTGCTTACAATTTACAGTTTTGGTTTCAGGTATCTTCAGCTTTCAAGAAATAGGAGCTCGGGACGATAGCAGCGCATTCACCCATGTTATTCCGCATTATGTGATCTTTGGGATTAGACTCTGATATTTGTTTTAAATGAAATGTTTTCAATGTCTGGAACAAAGATATTAAAGATTTTCTTATATTAAAAATGAAATTTTTAGCCTTAAATTTTGGGATGTTACAAAACCTTTTTTCTCAGCAAATGTATGGGAAACCTGAACAGAAAATGTAAGGTCACACCTTATGATCTGATGAGTCAAACACTTCACATTGATCACCAGCGCCAACCCAAGTATATCAGCGTCAGCGTAAACTTCATAATTGAAGTAATCTTTGTATATTAGGCATATATACGTTGCATATATAGAATATATATATATATATGATCCATAATCTTAGTTATTAGGATCATACCTTTACTTAGATAGGTATACATCCCTAAATAAGTGGGATATTAGTCATTGTAATCGTATATAATCAGCCTTAGGGTGAAACCCTAAGGTAATGCTTTGTGCCGTTTTTGTGACCTCGTTCTCTTTGTGAGAACCCGTCTTTCTTATTGAAAGAATATTTGTGATTATATGTGTTCTTTAGTTTAATCTTTGATTTGTTTATTCCTTCTTTTTTATTCACACTTGAGTGTATTCTGTCACATCTAGCAAGTTTAGGATTGAGATTGTGATTCATGTACAAATAATTTCTCTATGTAACCTTGTTGCATTAAACTATTGAAATTAAAAATGACAATGTCATACGTACATACATGCATACACTAAGAATCAAGAAGTAATAACCTCATGTAAGCCCAAATTTGATCCAATAGCTAAACAAAAACGAATGTTGGCTTGTGCTTAGAAATCTCGTCCCAAATTAATTGGATTAGGTGTCTAAGCCCATAACTATTTTGGTATGTACTTGATTTGATTACGAACATGGTCCTTTTGGGTTGCCTTCACCATAGTAACTGATATGATGAATTGTAGAGAAAGAGGATTAATTATGATTTATTAATATATTATAAGAATAATATATTAATTGTGAAATCATATTATTATTTAATTGGTATTGATCAGAAATTAATTTGGTGATCAAAAGAGACTGATTAAATTAGAGGGGACTGATTATGTAAATCAGTAATATTTATAGTTTGGGATCATGGACCTTATTGGTATAAGGTGGACGAAATCTATATGAGAGTCCATAAAGATTTCTTCCAAGGCTTGTCCAATGGGAGTCCATATGTTGCTTAGGGCCTAAGCAAGGAAATTAGGGTTTCCAAGCTGATAACCCTAGAAATCCTCAACTATAAAAGAAACCCCAATGGCTCTCAAAATCAGCCTATGCCTTAGAAGGAACCCTAACTGACTTTTGAAGCTTCCTCTCTCTCTCTCTCTCTCTCTCTCTCTCTCTCTTATTCTTCCTTGTTGCTAATGGTGTTTGTGACTCCATTAGAGGTGCAACATTTGAGGCACTAATCTTTCAAAGGTCAAGGACATTCAAGGTGAACTTGTTATTGCTACATTACAAGAGAGGTAAGATCTAAACCCTAGTTTATATGTCAATTTTGATTTTTATATGTTAGTCTTAGGGTTATTGCTTTGCTATTCATAGTTGTATGTTCAAGTTAGAAAAACCTAGATCAAAGCAATTAGGGTTGCATGTACACCATAGGAATGATGTTATGCTCAGAACCCAAAAAAATTAACCCTAGGCTGAAAACCTTTCTTTAGGCCTTGTTGAGACCGAAAACTCTTGAATTGGCCCAACAAAAACCAAAAACCTCAATGGGCCATAGTAAACCCGAAAGCCCACACCACAAGGACCGAAAACCCTAACGAAGGGTGTTTTAGGCCACCCTAAAACCAAAAACCCCTCCCCTAAATTAGGAAAATCGGTTTTGGAAATCGTCAAACAAAAAAAGAAAATGTTAGGTCCAGTTTAGTGTTGCGTCTTTGGGCTCGTTGGCTAGTCCAGTTTTGTCTCCGGTATGGGCCTGTCCATCCGTGAGTACGTTGTAGGGTTTACTATATATAGATGCTTGCATGCATTCTTGAACGAAATGATTTTGATAGAGATTTTATAGCGTACACGTTCTTATCTTTTGTAACCCTAGAATCCTCTACAGCGGAAGTTCTTCATCGAGCTCTGCTGAGGATTGAGTTAATCGAATCATTCGACTCATTCAGATCCATACTTGTGTTTTTATCTCACTGTTTTTACTTTATTGATTTGCCTGTTATAAAGATCTAATCGATCAAAGAGTTTTAAATACTCATCAATTGGTATCAGAGCAGGAGGATGTGTAATTCATACACATCTCTTCTGTGAAAGAAGTGATTAAGGTTTATTCCGCATTAACTTATATTTATTGAGCCGTCACTCCATAATTGACGTATCTCAGTATTTATTCGTTTTGCCCTAATATTGCATATTACAAGTCTGATCTTTCAAACAGGTTAAACGATCAAGCATGGACGATTCTCAATCTAATCCTATCAACATCTCAAACAATATTGGATCAACGACGAAGATTCCTATTCTTTACACCCAGGATTACGAAGTTTGGGCTCATCATTTTGAAGACTATGTCATCGGATCTGAAGATAATGGGTATCTTATTTGGGAAGCCATTGTGTCTGGACCATTTGCTCACTCAGGAACATCCAGAATCATTAAAACTCAGAAAGAGTATAATGATCTATTAAAAGATGTAAAAGACGTTGCTCAAGACGAAAAGGAGAAGTTTCAGTGCAACATCAAAGCATTAAGACTGATCCGATTCGCTCTTCAATCTGACACGTTTAGGTTGGTGAGTTCCTGCAGTACCACTAAAGAAATCTGGGATCGGCTGCGAGAGCTGTATTCCACAAATGAAGATTTAGAGCACTCTATTCAGACTTTGCTTTTGTATGAGTTTGGAGAATTTAAGCAAAATTCTGATGAGACCGTCACTCAGACGTTTGATCGCTTCAATCATCTTCTTAGCAAGATGATCAAACATGATATCGAAAGGAAGCTGATTGAACAGAAGGTCACCTTTTTGAATGGATTAAGATCTGAATGGAGAGCTATTGTGTCTACAGTTAAAGCTCATGAGCAGTTCAAGTCATATTCATTGGCTAAACTGGTGGGGATTCTGAAATCCCAAGAAAAGATTGTGATGCAAGAAAAGAATGTGGTCTCAAGTTTGGGGTTTTTGGCCCTCCTGTCCAAAAGCAAGAATGTAGTAGAAGATGAAGATCTAAACCTGGAGGACTACGATCTTACTTCATAAGATTATGCTTTGATGGTGTCCAATCCAAAAAGGTTCATCAAGAAGAGGTTTCCTACCAATAAAAACCGAAATTGGCAGGGAAGCTACAGTTCAGAAAAGGTAAGGGAGGAGCCGAAGACTGAGGAACCAAAGAAAGAGGCGAAGGTTGAAGGAGATTCTGGTGTCAACTGCTATTACTGTGGAGGAAAGAATCATTATGCCAAAGACTGTGTTCTGAAGAAAATGGCAGAAAAGGATGAGGAGAAAGATGAAGAGGCTGTCTTGATGAAAAAGCTAGAAGAGATCAAGAGCAAGAAAGCTGCTACTAACCCTACTATGAATGCTCTTATTGTACAGGGTTCGGCAGAGGATGGCGAGTTCGGTGGCATGCAGGTGTGGTCAACCGACTCAGAAGATGATGAGGTGAGAAAGCCTTTGCATGGAAAGGCGTATGTTGCAAGAGGCGGAGAAAGCAATGGAAAGTGTCTGGTGGTGACTGACGTATCTCACATGAGAGGATACAATACAGATGGTGGAAATGAGGACACCAAGGAGCGAGAGGACTTATGCTTCACAGCAAAACCTCTCAGTGTGCAGATCAATGAACTCGATGAATTGATCAAGAAGGTACAATCTCTTTTTATCTCGTTCAAAGTTCCACTGAAATCATATGAAAAGGAATTAAATAACTTACATTCAAGAATCTCAAATCTGGATAGTTGTTTAACTCAAACACAGGTCACCAATTCTAAACTAACTGACCAAATAAGCAGGGTGAGTGAGGAGCGAAGGATGTGGATTGAGCAGAAGGAGTCAGAGATGATGAAGTCTAAGGATGAAAACATTTATTTACAAAGAGACAATTTAAAACTTTTAAAACAAAGAAATGTTTTTTGTTTGATTGCTAAAAGACTTTATGCTAACATTACTCAACTGCATCTGAATTGTGAAATAGGGCAGAAAATACATCGCATGATTTTACCCTTCCTTGAGTTTAAGGAGGATGAAATTGATGCTGAGGCATACAACTGTGAAAGTGTTGTATCGTCTGATGATGTGAATCCCACTTACATGTATGGTCTGGACAAAATAGAATCTTTTATAAAGTCCAAAGACCATAAGGACATGCTGAAAAATATTTTGGATGAAACCGATAAGCTGAAACTAAGGACCGAAATCATACAAAAATTCGACTCATTGAGTGCTAATTTAAGTTCAGAAAATAAAATTGATGTTGAAAACGCATCTGAACTTAATAAGGACGATGATATGAGTGAAATTTCTATAGAGGATGTAGTCGACTGTTCTGAGTTTGTCAAGAGCGAACCCGAAAACCACAAAAATCTGATTTCTGAAAATTCTGTAGAGTTCGCTCGTTTGTCCCAAAATAAGTCCCCAATTCTTGAAGAAAAGGATATTGTGTATCAAAAGGTGAGAAAAACACCAAATCAGGTGTATAAGGTCACAGGAGTAACCGAGCATCAAACAGTTGAACTCACTGCCATAGTGAACGAAGATAACGCAGATGGCTGTGATGAGTTCTTCTGGTCAGCTCCTATAGATAATGCTGACGAAACAGTTGGTTTGTCAGAGCGAACGTCCTGGAAAACAAAAGGAAGATATGTACCAGAGCCGCTGAATAAGCCTGACAACTTTGACGTGCCAAGCACAAGTGGCACAAAAGAAATACCTGTAGAGAAAGTAACTTCCACATGCGAAACATCATCTGTGAAAAGTGAACCGGCTGACAAGAAGCTGAAACAAAAGGCTAACATCCACAGACAGCCGAAACAAGTGAAAGATCAAAAGCAGCAGAGGAATTTGAGATACAAAAAGAATCTCTCAGAGCGAAAGCAGTTTTGGCAATCTCAAAACGCCAATTTCTCCTATCATGATAAAAATTCAAAGCCAGAGAAAAAGACCTTCAGGCCGCATGAGGAACAGAACTGAAAGGACAGGTTCGGTTCAGAGAACAACAACAACCGAAAGGACAGGTTCGGTCTCGAAAGCAACAGCTACCGAAGATCCAGGTTCGGTCCCTCTGATGATCATAAACAAAAGGGTCACTTAGAACCTCAAGTCAGGAAAGACTCTCAGTTCAAATTCTCTCATTCTAATTCCTCTCATTCTCGATCCTTTTCTAAATCCTATTCTGTTCCGACACGAAACTCAAAATCTTCAACGGATTTGAAAGGAAAATCAAACATTTCCTCTGTCAAGAATGACCAAAAGCAGTCTAAGGCCCAAACACCAGAACCTGAAACCAAATCAACTGTTGCTAACCCTAAAATCAAAGTGTTTACCATTAAAAGAAAAGATGAAACAACATTAATAAAAAGAACATATCTTGTTGATGTTTCTCTTAATGTTCCTGTTCCTGTGAAAAGCTCACGTGGACCCAAGAAACTTTGGGTTCCTAAAGCTGCTTAATTTTTGCAGGTTATTAGTGACGAGCAGTTCGACGAAGAATGGTACATTGACAGTGGCTACTCACGTCACATGATAGGGAGGAAGGAAGAGCTAAGGGAGTTTCGATCTCTTCAGAATGGTAGGAATGTCAAGTTCGGAAACAATTCTTATGGAACGATAAAGGGTTATGGGATGATAACTAATGGAGACTTCACAATTAGAAAGGTGGCGTACGTTGAAGGTGTAACATCCCGAAATATCAAGAGTAGAGTTGAAGGGCTAAAAGAGTAAGTTGTGAAAGAGTGACTCGGCGAGTCCATGGATGGACTCGGCGAGTAGAGTCGCGACTGGGTCGCGTGCTAAGTAGCCGACTCAGCGAGTCAGTGAGGAGGACTTGGCGAGTAGGCGCTGATTGGAGAAAACCCTAATTCTCAGGGTTGAGCCCTATATAAAGAACATTATGTTTTCCTCCCAGCCTCCTTATCACCCCTTGAGCCCCAGAAAACCCTAAATCGCGGAGAAGCACCATTGTTGAGTGGATTGGAGCTTGGAGAAGTAATTGTTGAAGGAATTTTGGGAGATTGAAGGCTTGGAGCAAGGGGCTTTGCTTGGGTTCGAATTACATTGGAGTTTGGGCATCTCTTGGAGGTAATATCTCGTTCTTGGGCTGTTGTTATGTTGTTTCTTCATTTTGGGAATTGTGGGAACTTGTCTATGGATGTAATTGGAAGTCTAGAGGTTAGATCTGAGGTTGCTACCTCAGATCTGGAATGGAGAAGGATTAGAGAGCATGAAATTCCCTGTGTTGGAGTGTTTTGTGGAGCCATCATGTCCCCAAACCCTAGCCCAATGTGCAAATGGCCTAGATCTCTTTGGATTCACATCAAGTTTGCCACTTTACGTGATGGATGAGTGGTAGGAGGCTAGATCTATGTTTTGGAGCAATTGCATGGCCTGGAATGTTTCTGAATGGATTCAGACCGGTGGTACTCGGCGAGTCACATGGGTGTACTCGACGAGTTGCTTGAAGATGAGCTGGGACTCGGCGAGTTGGAAGAACAACTCGGCGAGTTGGATGAAGATGGCCTGGAACTCGGCGAGTTGTATGAACAACTCGGCGAGTAGGTTGATGATAGCCTTAGACTTGGCGAGTCTATTCTTGAACTCGGCGAGTCTTGTCGAAGGGTCTCGATATCTTTTGTTTGAGTTGAGAATTGGCGAGTCAAGGGATGACTCGGTGAGTTGTGTGCGAGTGGACTTAGAGTTGTTGGACTCGGCGAGTTAGGTCGCGGATTGAGTGAAGTTCTGATTATGGGAACTCGGCGAGTCATAGGGTTGACTCGGCGAGTAGGGTCAGTCAGGGGTTGACTTTGACTGAGGACTTGATTTTGACCAAGGGTTGACCGTTGACTTTTAGGGTTTGGTCAGCGATGTGGCCTTTGGGCCAAGAGAGGGGTAAAATAGTCTTTTACCCTTAAGAGGGTGCCATGAGAGGGTTGATTCTAGTCTCGAGAGTTATATTCATTAGAGTATATGCCTTACGTGTTAGGCGGTGGCGAGATCGAGATTCAAGTGTGGGGATATCTGCTTTCTGCTTGCCAGGTGAGTCTTCTCACTATACTTTACCTTGAGTGGTAGTTATGTGTGACCGGAAGGTCTTACGTGCTTACATTGAGTATTATGTTATTCTGTTGTATGTGATATGCTATGCATTATGTCTTTATGATTTATGCTATGCGGAGTTTATAGACCGGACCGAAGGGTCCAACGATTTATGAGGCCGGAAGGCTTAAGCAGACCGGACCGGAGGGTCCAACGAGCTTAGGACCAGAGGGTCCACAGAGTTAGGGCCGGAGGGTCTACAGAGTTAGGACCAGAGGGTCCATAGTGTTATAGCCTCGAGTGGCTAATATGTGTTATGAGTGGTATTTTGGGGAACTCACTAAGCTTCGTGCTTACAGTGTCTTGTGTTGTGTGTTTCAGGTTTCTTCCAAGTTCACGGGACGGCACCGACTTGATTGTACACACCAGAGAAAGAGTCATATTCTGAGGATCCTGGTTTTCTATACAAGTGAAAATGGAGTTATGTTTTGTAATTCGATTATGAATGAGATTTTAAACAAGTGTTTCTAAGAATTTAAACGTTTATTTTTAAATGAAAAATTGTTTGAATTTTTCGGTGTTACAAGTTGGTATCAGAGCCTTGGTTTGAGGGATTCGGATGCGCCTTCGGGTAATTCTGGACTCAAAATGAGGAAGTAAGAAAAGTTTTCAAAGAAATAATTTTCTAAAACGAATAAGAGTTCAAAGAGAAAACGAGAAAGAGCAGTGTGTACAATCAGCCAGAGCCCGAACGGTGATTTCCCAAAATACCCTTACTTTTGTGTTATGAGATATTTATGATGCACTTTATGAGATATTATTGCATGCTAGAGACAGGCTAGGTATTCCATATATTAGGACTAGAGTGGCCTGATTTGTGATGCCTTAGCCTAGGAATTACTGTGTTATGCGATGTGCTTTTGAGTATGTGATGAGTGAGAATATTTGATTGGAATCCTTTAGGGGATTTGAGTAGAGGAGTAATCTAGGGGAGATACCTAGATGAGTACTGTGGTACTTGGAGAGAGAATAGTTAGAGCCCGCGAGGGGAAGAGTTGCAGAGTTCGGTGGTACTTCCGAGGAGGAGCAGAGCAAGCGGAGTTATCACCCAGAGTGAGTCATATATATTCTTCGATGCTCGAATGCTGCTTTCTTCGTGCTTTGTGGAACTCTCGATGATGGGAGTCAGCTACCAAGCGAATATGACGATATTCAGGAGGTAGATGGCTGGCATCATTAGGAGCTCTTCAGCAGCTGATGGCAAAGAAGTGTGGGAATCTGAGAAGAGCCTAGGGAGTAACCTTAGCCAGATGAGTGCACTGGCAGGGTAGAGAATTTTGCTGGGGAGCGAGCGCGCAACGGAATTGGTGAACGAGAAGGTCGAGCAACTACTTAGGAGCTCCGGGATAGTCCATGTGGAAAGTATGGGTAGATGTGGCAGGTAGTATGGGCCCGTACTACTGAAAGCAGAGGACCCATACTTGATACAGGGAGTATTCTGAAGGTTCTAACGAGCGTATTAAGGAGTGATGTATGGTTTGAGTACCATACATCGGAGCAGATTGAGGAGTGATGTTATGGTTCGAGTACCATACATTGGAGCGGATTGAGGAGTGATGTTATGGTTGAGTACCATACATCGGAGCAGATTGAGGAGTGATGTTATGGTTCGAGTATCATACATCGGAGCAGATGGAGGAGTGATGCTATGGTTCGGGTACCATACACCGGAGCATATTGAGAAGAGATGTCATGGGATGAGTACCATGGTTCGTAGTGAATGATGCTTGTGATTCTCTGGTTATCCGGTCACGATTGATGAGGTAGAGATTGGACGCTATGGGTTTTAGGCCTGTAGGCCATGACTGAGTTTGGAGAGGCGTCCCTCGAGAGGGAAGTCGAGAGCCTATCAGAGTATTTTGGTAAGGAGTTAGAGGGAGAGGAGAATTTCGGTCTGAGTTGAGCAATCAGTCGATAGAGGAGAGGTCACCTTCTATGTGAGTGGTGCTATTTATGTTCGTGTGCGAAACATGAGAGGCCTGATGTTTTAGTTTTGGGTTTGGGGGTAAACCCTGCGGGTCTTTATTGATGATGATTTCTCCCAGAGTATGAGGTAGCATGTGTGCCGCGAGGCAGTGATCTATCATGAGCAGATAGTCAGTTGGGACTGAGATAGTCGAGGACCACACTACACCTATTTGAGTATAGTAGGATGTATTGTAGTGGTATCAGTGGGGAGTTCAGTCGAGTTTAGCAGTGCAAAGAGTTTTCTATCTATGTTGGGTGTTGAATATGGGAGTGGGTCCCTGTTCTTGGGATGATCTCGGTGTTGGAGCAATGTTTGATGAGTTGAGGTGAGGGGTACGCTGATTTTGTGGTTCGGTCTATGAGCCAGGGATGTTATTGAGCAGTTGAGTTGTTTGGTGCTAGATTGGTACGAGATTTGGAACGACTAGAGGCAGTCGTGGCGAGAAGTTCTTGAGGAGTTCATCTGAGGATCAGAGTTATGAGATCGATTAATTTCCTTAAAGGGGATTATCGGGTGTTGCGTAGCACTTTCTAGGGGCAGGTGCGTTATTGCTGGTGGAAATAGTTCGTGAGGTTGTTGATGTGTCAGATAGTGATGGTTCGAACCCTAAGTGGGGGAGAACCGGGTGGTTTATTGAGAGAACCAGAGATTTGTGCAAGAGCGGTTAGGGGTTGGATGCAGAACCTGCGACTTGAATTCATGAGATCAGGGTCATTGGTGATTAAGGAAAGGTGCAGGGCGAGATAATGCATGTGATATATGTCTAAGGGAAGGATGGGTGTCTCCACGGCGGGTGGTCAATGATCAGGAATCTGATGGTGGTCAGAGTCGTCTCGAGTGGAAGGCTCGTAATGATGGTATGGGCAGTTGAGAACTTCTGGGTTGAGATATGGGTAGCTGATTATCGAGTAGCCAATTCCCGGGCTAGGATGTGTATTCTTGCTTGAATTTTTGAGCAGTAGTGGAAAGGGTTTCGGAGGATCATCAGTGTGTTCTGAAGGGTTAGCGCCTTCCTTGTATTCCAATTGAGTGTTTGGATGCACTGAAGTTGCGCATCGTGTGATAACAGAAATTATTATGGGATTCAGAGGAAATGTATTGTTGTGAGTGTATGGTATTGGGAGTAAGGGAATCAGTGGTTGTGGCAGGATCTTGTGATGTTCTGTTGGGATATTCCGAGGTATCCGGGTATGATACCTTTATTTCAGAGTTACTCGTAAATCTTGAGTTGAAACGATTTGTGGTGTATCAGGTATCTACGGATCTAGTGGGAGCCCTTCGAGTATGGGCATCCAGGGAGATTATTAAGAGAGTGGATCTTCGCAAGGGTGGGCATTTTGATATGTCGATTGCTTCCAGAGTCTGAAATGTGTATTCGAGTCGAGTATGGGTAGCTGCCTGTGATAGTCTGCGGAGCATGCGCTAGTGGAGTTAGAGGGTGTTGTGATACTGTGGGGAGCCGTAGTACTCACTAGTCAGAGGGTGTTGTGATATTGCGGGGAGCCGTAGTACTCACTAGTCAGAAGGTGTTGTGATACTGCGGGGAGCCGTAGTACTCACTAGTCAGAGGGTGTTGTGATACTGCGGGGAGCCGTAGTACTCACTAGTCAGAGAGTGTTGTGATACTGCGGGGAGCCGTAGTACTCACTAGTCAGAGGGTGTTGTGATACTGCGGGGAGCTGTAGTACTCACTAGTTAGAGGGTGTTGTGATACCGCGGGGAGCCGTAGTACTCACTAGATGGCAAGAGAATGTGATGATGGAATGATCTCCGATCAGTGTATGATGTGGAAGAGTTTTGGGCTTGAGTATCCCTAGTATTGAGTTCTGGAGCCTGGGTGTTGAACCGGGGGCGAGACTGGGGTCACCGTCTCTGTCGGGAGATGCGGCGAGATGCGCAGCAGAAACCAGAGATCAGAGTTGAGGCGATCCTCGGTTGGATTGTATTTTCTCGCATGAGGAAAAGAGAATTTTGTGACTTGCGCGTCCCTGGGCCGGGATAGTGGTCACGGGGAGGAAGTTAGTGGGTTATTTGGATCATGATATGGGTGACCTTTGGAGGCTCAGCTGTGGAGTCAAAAGCTGACCTAGTGCTCAGTCTCGAAGAGAGATATGAGAAATGAGCTAGAGCTTATCATGATGATGTTTGAGGACACTTCAGAGCGAGCGAGCGATTCAGACGCTCGAAGACATGCTTCGGGCATGTGTATTAGACCTCGGAGGGAGTCGCGGCACGTATTTATCTTTGGTTGAGTTATCCTATATCAACAACCATCATTAGTGCATTGGTATGCCACCCTTTGAGCTATTGTGTGGGAGGAGGTGTCGGACCCTCATTTGTTGGAGAGAGGTAGCGCATGGACCCGAGGGCCCTTGCGAGCAGATCCAGAGCATGTGTGATACATGGAGTAGTGGCAAGGTTGGCTAGTGGTTTCCCTGGGTAAGGGAAGAGAAAGGTATGTAACCCCCCGGGGGGGGGGGGGGGAGTGTTGGTTCACGGAAGTGAAAGTAGTAGTGAGAATGGATGATTTGGAGTATGGTGGTTGAACACTGTGTCTGTGACAGTGGTATGGAATGACATCATGTTGGGATGTCTGCTGAGGACGCGGAAGGGGTTCCGCGGGAGTAGAGCCAAGAGTCTCAGGATGGATGCAGGGAGGGAGTCTGGGACTCCCAGCTTGATTCTGATCAGGGTATTGGATATGTACTAGTGGTTCATCCTGGGGGGGGGGGGGATATTGGAGGATATCATCAGTGCATCGAGTTTTTCCCAACCAGGGGGTGCTGGGAAAGTTCAGCATGCGTATGTGATTGCAAGAGGAGAACTCGTGGGAGTTGCTCTGAGATTGAAGAGTGGGTCTTTCTGTCAGCACGGAATGGATAGAGAGGGATTCGGATCTGGGATCCGATGGTTCATGGCTTTCTAGCCCTCATGGGTCGAGCAATTGTTGAGATTTGGAGCAGTGATGCATCTCGGGCAATTCTCGATTGTTGCGTGTGATTATCAGAGGGTACAGCCGGTGCCCGGTTCGAGACGGTGGTCAGGACACCATAGGAAAAGGGAAAGCGTGTTTGAGTTTCGATGGGTATGCCTTGTGAGACCTGGTCCGATTAAGGCCAGGTGGCACGTTGTGGGAGTATTTCTGGAGTTGAGTTGTTGTAGGCTTCGAGGACGAAGCCTAATTTAAGTGGGGGAGAATTGTAACATCCCGAAATATCAAGAGTAGAGTTGAAGGGCTAAAAGAGTAAGTTGTGAAAGAGTGACTCGGCGAGTCCATGGATGGACTCGGCGAGTAGAGTCGCGACTGGGTCGCGTGCTAAGTAGCCGACTCAGCGAGTCAGTGAGGAGGACTCGGCGAGTAGGCGCTGATTGGAGAAAACCCTAATTCTCAGGGTTGAGCCCTATATAAAGAACATTATGTTTTCCTCCCAGCCTCCTTATCACCCCTTGAGCCCCAGAAAACCCTAAATCATGGAGAAGCACCATTGTTGAGTGGATTGGAGCTTGGAGAAGTAATTGTTGAAGGAATTTTGGGAGATTGAAGGCTTGTAGCAAGGGTATTTGCTTGGGTTCGAATTACATTGGAGTTGGGGCATCTCTTGGAGGTAATATCTCGTTCTTGGGCTGTTGTTATGTTGTTTCTTCATTTTGGGAATTGTGGGAACTTGTCTATGGATGTAATTGGAAGTCTAGAGGTTAGATATGAGGTTGCTACCTCAGATCTGGAATGGAGAAGGATCAGAGAGCATGAAAGTCCCTGTGTTGGAGTGTTTTGTGGAGCCATCATGTCCCCAAACCCTAGCCCAATGTGCAAATGGCCTAGATCTCTTTGGATTCACGTCAAGTTTGCCACTTTACGTGATGGATGAGTGGTAGGAGGCTAGATCTATGTTTTGGAGCAATTGCATGGCCTGGTATGTTTCTGAATGGATTCAGACCGGTGGTACTCGGCGAGTCACATGGGTGTACTCGACGAATTGCTTGAAGATGAGCTGGGACTCGGCGAGTTGGAAGAACAACTCGGCGAGTTGGATGAAGATGGCCTGGAACTCGGCGAGTTGTATGAACAACTCAGCAAGTAGGTTGATGATAGCCTTAGACTCGACGAGTCTGTTCTTGAACTCGGCGAGTCTTGTCGAAGGGTCCCGATATCTTTTGTTCGAGTTGAGAATTGGCGAGTCAAGGGATGACTCGGTGAGTTGTGTGCGAGTGGACTTAGAGTTGTTGGACTCGGCGAGTCTCGGGGTGACTCGGCGAGTTAGGTCGCGGATTGAGTGAAGTTCTGATTATGGGAACTCGGCGAGTCATAGGGTTGACTCGGCGAGTAGGGTCAGTCAGGGGTTGACTTTGACTGAGGACTTGATTTTGACCAAGGGTTGACCGTTGACTTTTAGGGTTTGGTCAGCGATGTGGCCTTTAGGCCAAGAGAGGGGTAAAATAGTCTTTTACCCTTAAGAGGGTGCCATGAGAGGGTTGATTCTAGTCTCGAGAGTTATATTCATTAGAGTATATGCCTTACATGTTAGGCGGTGGCGAGATCGAGATTCAAGTGTGGGGATATCTGCTTTCTGCTTGCCAGGTGAGTCTTCTCACTATACTTTACCTTGAGTGGTAGTTATGTGTGACCGGAAGGTCTTACGTGCTTACATTGAGTATTATGTTATTCTGTTGTATGTGATATGCTATGCATTATGTCTTTATGATTTATGCTATGCGGAGTTTATAGATCGGACCGAAGGGTCCAACGATTTATGAGGCCGGAAGGCTTAAGCAGACCGGACCGGAGGGTCCAACGAGCTTAGGACCAGAGGGTCCACAGAGTTAGGGCCGGAGGGTCCACAGAGTTAGGACCAGAGGGTCCACAGAGTTATAGCCTCGAGTGGCTAATATGTGTTATGAGTGGTATTTTGGGGAACTCACTAAGCTTCGTGCTTACAGTGTCTTGTGTTGTGTGTTTCAGGTTTCTTCCAAGTTCACGGGACGACACCGACTTGATTGTACACACCAGAGAAAGAGTCATATTCTAAGGATCCTGGTTTTCTATACAAGTGAAAATGGAGTTATGTTTTGTAATTCGATTATGAATGAGATTTTAAACAAGTGTTTCTAAGAATTTAAACGTTTATTTTTAAATGAAAAATTGTTTGAATTTTTCGGTGTTACAAGTTGGTATCAGAGCCTTGGTTTGAGGGATTCTGATGCGCCAACGAGCTTAGGGCCAGAGGGTCCACAGAGTTAGGGCCGGAGGGTCCACAGAGTTAGGACCAGAGGGTCCACAGAGTTATAGCCTCGAGTGGCTAATATGTGTTATGAGTGGTATTTTAGGGAACTCACTAAGCTTCGTGCTTACAGTGTCTTGTGTTGTGTGTTTCAGGTTTCTTCCAGGTTCACGGGACGGCGCCAGCTTGATTGTACACACCATAGAAAGAGTCATATTCTGAGGATCCTGGTTTTCTATACAAGTGAAAATGGAGTTATGTTTTGTAATTCGATTATGAATGAGATTTTAAACAAGTGTTTCTAAGAATTTAAACGTTTATTTTTAAATGAAAAATTGTTTGAATTTTTCGGTGTTACAGAAGGGCTACAGCATAATCTTATTAGTGTATGTCAACTGGTAAGAGGTACCGGTCTCAAGGTTTCATTTGATGATGAAGGTTCAGAAATCATAGAGAAGAAATCAAAAAGGGTGATTCTCAAATCAGAACGCAAAGGTGAAATGTTTCCTCTCAATCTCAAACCAATCAAAGGAAATCCAGCTATATGTCTTTTATCCAAAGCTCATTCTGACGAAAGCTAGCTGTGGCACCGAAGGCTCTCACATCTCAACTTCAAAGACATCAACAAGCTTGTCATAGGAGGTCATGTTAGGGGTCTCCCATTGCTCAAGTTTGATCGAGAAGATTTGTGTGCTGCGTGTGAAATGGGGAAGCAAAGTCATCAAAGTCACCCATCCATTATAAACACAAAAGTTGTTGAACCACTTGAATTGCTTCACATTGACTTGTGTGGTCCATCATCAATCGAAAGCATTGGCGGTAGCAAGTATATTCTTGTTATTGTTGATGATTTCTCACGTTTTACATGGGTGTTCTTTCTGAAGCACAAATCTGAGGCTACTCCTAAGCTAAAGATGTTCATCAAGCAGGTTGAAGTGCAACTGAGAAAAGTCATTCGCAATATCAGGAGCAATAATGGACTGGAGTTCAAGAACAAAGAATTTGAATACTTTTTGACAGAAAAAGGAACCAGTCACAACTTCTCAGCCCCCTATATGCCTCAACAGAGCGGAATTGTCGGAAGACGAAACCGATCCTTGTGTGAGGCGACCCGAAGGATGCTAAGTTTCGCTTCTCTTCCTTTATATTTCTGGGCTGATGCTATTGCTGCGGCTTGTTTTACGCAGAACAGGTCTTATCTCAACAAGCGCTTCTCTCTTACTCCTTATGAGATCATCAATAACAGGAAGCCGAACGTGAAATTCTTCCATATATTCGGCTCACGATGCTTCATCTTCAACACCAAAGAACATCGTAACAAGTTTGACGTTAAAGCTGATGAAGGAATCTTTCTGGGATATTCTCTTACTTCAAAAGCTTACCGGGTCATAAGTAAGCGTTCAAGGAAGATCGAGGAAACATATTATGTGACATTTGATGATAACTACATCAAAAAGCTAAAGGCTTCTGAAGAAGCAATTGGAGAGATATTCACTCAAACAGGTCAAGTCACGGCCTCGATTGCTAATCTGTTCGATCAGTTTGTGGAATTATTCGATGAACCTGAGAAAGCTACTCTCTCGGAAGCCATGGCAGCAGACAACAAAGTCGACCATCTGAAGCAAATTGTCGAAGATGCCGCCAAACGAATGGGTGAAGGAGAACAAGTTCCAAATGAACCTCCTCAGCAAGGCGCTTCAGTTGAGGGGGAGAATCCACTTTCTTCAAAACAACCGAGCTCACAACTTGAGGGGGAGAATTCTATTCCAGTTCCACCCGAAAGCTCAACTGCACCTGAGAGTCCTGTAGCACCAGAAAGTCCAGCTACACCTGAAAGCTCATCAGTCGAGGGGGAGAACTCCGACATGTTTTTCGATGACGATAGTCAATCTGAATTGGAAGAAATGGTAAACGCTGAATTGGATCCATCCTATGATCCAAATTACCCTCCTCTTGTTAAATGGACCAGAGATCATCCTGTATCTCAGATAGTGGGTAATGTCTCTAAAAAGGTCCTCACCCGATCTCAACTGAAGGCAAAGCAAACATCTTTATTCTCCAAAGTAGAGTTCTGCATGTATTATTCTTTTGTATCAAAAGTTGAACCGAAGACAGTAAATACTGCTCTTGATCACTCTGACTGGGTTCAAGCTATGCAAGGTGAACTCAATGAGTTCGAAAGAAATAAGGTATGTCGTCTCATTCCAACTCCTAAAGATGCCTCAGTTATTGGTCTCAAATGGGTATTCAGCAATAAAATGGACAAGGAAGGCAACGTAATTCGAAACAAAGCTCGTCTCGTGGTGAAAGGATACTGCCGGGAAGAAGGAATTGATTATGAGGAAACTTTTGCTCCGGTAGCGAGGCTGGAATCTGTTCGAATATTTCTGGCTATGTTGCACACAAGAACTTCGAGGTCTACCAAATGGACGTGAAATGCACCTTTCTGAATGGAGAACTTGAAGAAACGGTTTATGTGGAGCAACCTCCTGGTTTTGTCAATGAAAAGTAGCCAAATCACTGTTATATTCTGGACAAAGCAGTTTATGGTCTGAAACAAGCACCTAGGGCATGGTATGAAACGCTAACTAAGTTCTTAAAGATGTTCAAATTCAAACAAGGTTCGGTTGACCCAACCTTCTTTCGTAAAAAGGAAGGTAACCACCTGATGATTATTCAAATCTATGTCGATGATATCATCTTTGGCTCAACGAATCTTAGCTTAACAGCTGGATTCAGAAAGCTGATGGAGACTAAATTTGAAATGAGATCAATGGGTCCGATTAACTTTTTCCTTGGTTTAAATATTAGACAGGGACCCGAAGGCATCTTTATCAACCATGAAGCATACACCAAGACTCTTCTTGCTAAGTTTGGCATGATGGGGGACTCAAAGGTCAAAGTTCCAATGGCGTTCGACACCAAGCTCACACCATCCTTGGAAAAACCAACATTTGATATCACGTTATACCGTCAGATGATTGGTTCCTTAATGTACCTCACTGCTAGCAGGCCTGATATAATGTTTTCTGTGTGTTATTGTGCTAGGTTTCAGGCGCATCCTCGTGAACCACATATTCTTGCAGTGAAAAACATACTCCGGTATCTGAAACGAACCACCTCCCTCGGTCTATGGTATCCATCAAACTCAGGTTTCTTCGTTCAAGCCTACTCAGATGTAGACCTTGGAAGATGTGGTTTAGACAGGAAAAGCACCACTGGAGGCTGCCAATTCCTAGACGGGAAATTGGTTAGCTGGCAATCAAAGAAACAGACATGTGTTTCTTTGTCTACCGCCAAAGCAGAGTACATCGCAACAGCCTCCTGTACATCTCAAGTGATTTGGATCCAAAGCCAGCTCCGGGACTATGGACTCAATATGAAAAAGATCCCACTATATTGCGATTCAGAAAGTGCAATTAGGATTTGTCATTACCCAGTGCAACATTCCAAGACAAAACATATAGCACTGAGGTATCACTTTATTAAGGATCATGTGGAAGATAGGAATGTCGAAATTCACTTTGTTCGAACCACTGATCAACTGGCTGACATCTTCACCAAAGCTCTTCCTGAAGCATCTTTCAATAAAATTCTACAAGGGCTAGGAATGATGGAATCGGAGCCAGTACTAAATACTATCTCTCAAAATTAAAAGTCGGAAGCGAAATGTACCGAACGTTCCGGTTCGGGTCACATGTGTGCCGAAATGAACCGAACGCTCGGGTTCGGTCCTATCATCTGATCTTTGCTTATCACTCAACAGTAGTTTCTTTGGTTGTAAACCTTTTGTATCATTTTCTCAAATTCTTCTCTCTTATTTTCAAAGTTCTTTTCTTTCTCAAACTTATTTTTTTTGCAGCCGAAATGAACCGAACGCTCGGGTTCGGTTCCAAAATTTTTTTGTGTGTCTCATTTTTTTATTTTTCTTTTAAATCAAAAATTCCAAAATCTTTTTAGTCTTTTAAATCAAAAACTCCAAAAAACATTTTTTTTTTTATTTTTATTAGTTCGATAATTTTTTGTTTTTTTTTTTGTTTTGTGTCTTATATTTTTGTGTGGATATTTGTGGGGAAATTCTTTTATTAAGTTAAGTGTCCCTAGAAGCATGCTGCTGTATGTGTCCAAAGCCTCACCCGATTCTGAATAATAGCCTTACTGACTTGGTACATACAAACCTTGTCTTCCCAATTAGGCTTTCATATTTATTCTAATCATGAGCTACCTAACTCTCTTCTCACATGAGACAAGAGTTTTCTTCTTGGTCCTTATTTTCACAGCAGAGGTACTTTGGTTTTTCTTTATACCATCTACACTACTTTTCTCCATCTCATTCGCTTCATAAACGTAACCCTTGAGACTCTCAGAAATTACCGCTGAGGTTTATGGTTACACAATTTCTGTGTTCATGATCTTAGCTTCGTGTCACTACGTACTAAGTGAAACCCACAATTCAATACCTACTATGCATTGACGGTGAACAATTAATTTTGCTCTAGCTTTCACTAACGAATTGACAGACTTATCAATGAGGATGGAAAGTAAAATCTCTAATTTTCTTTTGTGTGATTCCTATGAAATTGTTAAATCCCATAACATTTCTTCCCTTGGAATCCAGTTTTAAATTTTTTTTGAGATTTTACATAAACTATTTTACATCACCACTTAAATTATTTCAAACCTACTTGTTCAACAGACTACATTGGTCTCACTAGTACTTCGTTCGATTACTGTCTTATATCAAGATCAGGAATTCTGAACTGAAGCGAAAGCCACCCAAATTAGCCCGATTAAAAGAAGCCTTTCAACACTTCTCAATAACTGTCTGATCGTTATTCAACGGGAAACCACACAAACACTTTAAAGTCTCTCTTGACTTTGAAGGAAGAGATTCGTGCCTGGGATCCATTGTTTCGTGTCTTTATTGACATCACAAATTCCCTTATATGTGTTGCTTTATTTCCTTTTCTTTTACACACTAAGCACGAAAATCGTTTTGATTTTCCAAAATTCTGGTTTCATTTGTTACAAGGCATATTTTTTAAATGGGATTTTAAGTCATAAAAGAGTTGTGGCTCACATTGATCCACGTGGTCAATTTTGCTTTAAGATGAAGTTTAATCTAAAAGGATAAGATGCTGACTCAGGCGGGAGTCCAATCGATTTGATTTTCAAACGGCGCTTGAAGGCCAGGCGTGCGAAGTGGAACCGTTTCGTTTAAAAACGGCGCCTGATGGGAAGGCGTGTGAATCGGGACAGATATTCTCTCTCATGCGTACTCATCGGTGCTAACAATTGTCACGCATCAATCACTTCCGAAAAACCCTTCGTATTTCTTTCGAAGATTTGGGACAAATTCTTCTCTCTCCTTTAGCCACAATATAAAAGGTAATCTTCACCATTATTTACCTCTTTACTGCACCCAAATTTCAGAGAGCAAGAAATTCTTCATGTATTCTACTGTTGATCATCTCTCCCAACTTCTTCACAACAATGGCAGATTCATCATCAGTTCATGCCACTTCCCACATCCTGCCGATTCGTCCCCAACAGAGTTTGATCATCGATCTTACTCCTCAGGTTTATGATGCCTTCATGTTCCCGATCATCGAGTGTCTCAAATACTCGCCGCTTGCTCCTGCACTCAGCAAAGCTGAAGCTGTTCCTATGGAGTTCTTATCCTAAATTTTCGCCACTGCTCATTACGACAAGTCAGTCGACAGGATCTTCTTCGATGTGCTTGATCACAAGGCGTCAATCTCCAAGCAACGATTCTGCTCCCTTTTAGGGTTTGAACCTGATTCATCTAGGGTTAACCCTGAATCAATTCCGGTGGGTCACATGTTTTCTATGTTCTACAATATGGGTTATACTGAGGTGCTGACAACGGTCACGAAGTTCAAGAAATCATGCCTGGCTCCTCAGTGGAATGGGTTGTTTACAGTGCTATTCAAGGGGTTATCTGAACGCATTGCTGGATCAGATGGAGCGAGTCGTCTATTCATCACTATTCTGTATGGGGTTTACAACGGTATCAACCTAGATTATGGGTCAGTGTTATGGCAGCAACTGATCCAGAGCCTTGCATCCACGTCTCGACACTCCGAGATCTCCTACGCTCGATGCTGGACATTGGTCACAAAATGGGTGATGGACAAGTACATGTCCCCATTGTTGCTGGTTCTCCACTGTCTTCGATTGGTACTTTCCATACCACGAAGATCATCGTCTCCGATGCCTCAAAATTTCAATTCATTGGCTCTATCCCTGAGTCGATGTATGGAGACGTTCCCGCTGACAGCCGTATCATCCGAACCTACAAGGAGTTTCGTCGCTCTGGTCCTAGAGAGCTAACTCCTGAGATGATCAAATCCATCCATGAAACTGACAAGCCTGCCCCAAGGGGAAATAAGAATGAAAAAGGCAAAGACAAGCAGGTTGGCAAGGGAGCGAAAGGCCCTTCTCCCAAGAAACGTAAAACCACCAATGCTGCCCAATCCCCTCCAATGAAGAAGAGAAAAACCCAACCCAGGCGAAAGCTGATATTAGCTTCCTCCTCAAGTGAATCTGAGGAAGAAAATTCAGACTCTGACGAGTCTCCTCGTGGTAACACTCCTCCACGATCGCTTACCCCAGAAGTTCATTTTTCCAGTTCACCTATCTCTTATCCACCCGTCACTATTCCTATTTCCATTCCCCCCATAACCTCCACCTCTCAAATACCACCTACCTCCATCCCAGTACCCCCTCCCATTTTCACAGAAGCTACCACCACAACCGCAGAAGTAAGAACCAACGTATTTGATACGGGGGCTCCTACTAAAGCACCCGAACCCACTCCCACTACCGAACCTACTTCACAACCCGAACCTACTTCCACCTTCACCTCCACCCTCACCTCAGGCAGCAGAGGACGAAGAACCATTCCTCGGTGGGGAGGATATGACATTTGATTCGGTCTATTACAGTCCGTATCAGGTGCAGAGTGATGACGATGATGATGCTCCGGTCACCAAGAAGCATCTCAAGGAGCTTCACGAAAAGATAGATTCGCTCATCGCCTCCTCTTCTTCATCACAGTCTACCATTTCTGAAGCTGCTATTCTGAAGATTGTTGATGCTTTTTCCAAAGCTCATCAAGTCTCTCTAAACTCAGCTATTGCTGCAATTGATGTATCCACCAAAGCCTGTGAGGCTGCGACCAAAAAAGTCGAAAAACTATTTACTGATGCTTCATCTCTTTTGCAATCTTTATAGGAGACTGCTGATAACACCAAAACGAAACTGGAACCGATTTTCAACCAGCTGACTACCTCAGTTGCCTCAGAACTGAAGTCTTTTGGCACTCTTCGTCAAACTCTCTCAGACGACAACTCAGCGTTTAAGGCGACGATTAAGGAGCGACTGACCAAGCTCCAAGAAGATCTTGCTGCTGAAAATTCTCTTATGGATGCTCTTGCCAGAAAGAGCACTGCTCTGAAGGTCAAGAGTCTTCAACTCTCCAATTCTCAAAAGGAGATTGAGTCTCTTCAATCTGAAAGAGAGATTGTGTCTTCGTGTGTTTCAGATGTCCACGCAGCCATTTCAAACATCCTGGAAGCACATGACCCGATCCTAAACTACTCTGTGAGGCGTGATCTTGCAGAAAAGCTTGCTCCTGCCCTTTCTCTCCTGAGCAAGATTGAAGGGCTCCTTGACTTCGTGTCCATTCCGAAACAAGGGGGAGAGAATGTGTCTCAACCGCCTCCGACTTCTACAACAACCAAAACAACCGAACCTCCTCCAACAGGCCAAGCCTCAGGTTCGGGTGTCAAAGACAAGGGCAAGAAAATTGCTGAAGAGAGTGATGAAGATAAAGAGACCATTGTCGATCTTTTGAAAAAGCAAGGCCGAGACAAGGACGCTGACATTAGCGCTCGGGTTGCTAGAGAGGATGAAGAAGCTGAACGAAAACAGAAAGAAGCTCACGACCTTCTCGAGAGTAGGAAAACTCTTTTTCCTCCTTGGACTCTTGAGAAGTTGCTGAAAGAAGCCATTGAAACTCCAAGCATCTTGTGGCTAGAACCAGTGATTTCACTTGATCGCGATAATTCGGTCGATTCTAAGTTCGACACGCCACTGACCCGAAAGGCGTTCGTCTTCCATGCCTTTGACAACATTGTCGAGTTCCCTCATCCTCATCCAAAGGTTGACCAGGATTTGGTCGAATTCTATCTGAAGGCTGCTCAACCACAGTATCAAACATGGAGCGCTCAGAAGATAGTCAATTTTCGGGTCCTCAAGCCGTATCGGGAAGGAAACTTCACTAATGTTCGGTTTAAGGTGCTGAGAGGATCTGCCAAGAATGAACATGCCATTTCGCTTGCTGATCTTCCCAACTTAAATCCACACGACTGGATAATTTTGCACAACATCCTTCTTACAAATGAAGCAGAATATGGTCCGATCATTGACCACTTCAAGAGGATGCTTGTTTGCTACATCATGGAAGTCGCCAAGATGGATCAGAAGATAGCGAGTGTCTTCAAGAAAAAGCCTACTATTTCTCCTGTTGGCTCAGCAAGTGATCTCAACATGATGCAGATGGAGAAGATAGACCCGAAGAGAAACTATGTTATGTTTACCAGAAACGAAGGCGAAAAATGCCTATTCGCTTTGGTAGACAAACATCTCTACACCACTGCATGTCTGGAACATGTCTTAGGGATTATTCATCGATGCAAGCAAAACTCTGCTGATGACAAGAAATACTTTGATGATATGATCCAGTGGTATATTCGCTTCAGACAGACAATCCTCGCTCTTATCCCTCGTCTGTTTGATACCACCAAGAAGGTTCCGGCAGCTGGACCCAGCAAGAAGAAGTGATAGTCTCGCTCCAAATTGACGCAAAGGGGAAGATTGTTAGGTCCAGTTTAGTGTTGCGTCTTTGGGCTCGTTAGCTAGTCCAGTTTTGTCTCCGGTATGGGCCTGTCCATCCGTGAGTACGTTGTAGGGTTTACTATATATAGATGCTTGCATGCATTCTTGAACAAAATGATTTTGATAGAGATTTTATAACGTACACGTTCTTATCTTTTGTAACCCTAGAATCCTGTACAGCGGAAGTTCTTCATCGAGCTCTGCTGAGGATTGAGTTAATCGAATCATTCGACTCATTCAGATCCATACTTGTGTTTTTATCTCACTGTTTTTACTTTATTGATTTGCCTGTTATAAAGATCTAATCGATCAAAGAGTTTTAAATACTCATCAGAAAAAAAAGAAAAAGAATTACACAAATGTGTGCCAACTCATTTCTTAATTTACACTTCATTACACAACAAACAACCACACCATGCATGCAATTACCTTCCATGTCCCCATGCATGGCATTTATGAAACCATCAAGTATTAAGCAATAAACTTTCCCCTCCCCATTTAAGGTGTGTTCGGCTGCAAACACCCACACACACCCACACACTAAAAATATTTTCACTCATTTTACTCTCCAAATTCTCAACATGTTTCCTCAGTGTTTTGTTAGCAAAACTGAATGTATAGGTCAATCAAAGATCTCTACCTCAGATGATTCATCCTTCTCTTCTATGTCCCATGACCAAATGGCATCTGAGCACATCATCGATGACACTCCTTGGTCCAGAACTAAAGCAAGAGTTTTCAAATCTAATGATCAAGATTCCTTAAGTTTGATTTTCAAAAAAAATAAAAGTTCTAACATTAAAAGAAAGAATTATGGAACAAGAGTTTGTTATCGGTGTGGTGATGCTTCTCACGGAGTCAACGGCTGTACCTTTGAAGAAAGCTTTGTTCGCGCTGACAACATCTTGACTCGAAAAAATAAATAGATCAAGAAGGGAAACTCTTTAAATTGTCTCCCTGATGTCTGTTATACTCCCTCCGTCCCAATATTATAGTCCATCTTTCCTTTTTGGTTTGTCCCAAAATAATAGTCCATTTCTAAAAATAAATAGCATTTTTACCAAAATACCCCCTCATTATTACTTAACCAACTAAGTGTTTAATGGAACATTAAATGCAAAGTAAGGACAAAATTGTCATTTTATTGTATAAAGTTAGTGGTAATTAATGTTTTCTTAATTTGTGTGTTTTTTGTCTGTGGACAATAATATTGGGATGGAGGGAGTAATATTTTCTCTTAGATGACCCATTGCAAAATGGGGCAGTGGATACTAATTGTATATTTTAGTTTTTTATGTTAAAGAATATATTTGTTACTTAGATAGTGGTTGTTTAAGATATATGACAGGACTCAAGTCACTTCTGGATGATTTCGTAAAAAGGATGGACAAACTGTTACATATAGAGATAATGACAAGGGAGCTACAAAGGGATATGGCACTATTAAATGCAACTCTGTTGTATTCTAGTCAAGTCGAGATTTGGAAATAAGTGCACTCTTGTCATCGTAGATGAATAGTCAAAATTTACATGAGTGAACTTTTTTAGAAGGAAAAGTTATGTTGTTGATGAAATCATTTCTCTCATCAAGCAATGGGAAGTTCCTTATGATCATAAAGTTAGGCAATTATGAAGTGATCATGGCATCAAATTTAGAAATTCCTCTCTAGAAGATTTTTGCTCAAATTTAGGGATTTCTCAAAATTTCTCTACTGTTGTTGAAGTTTGTCTTCCTCTATCCTTTTGCGTTGAAGCTGTCAACATAGCTTGTTACACTCAAAACCGTTCCATCATTGTAAAGTGTCATGGGAAAACCACTTATGAGCTGCTTAAGGGAAGAAAACCTGACATTTCTTACTTTCATGTATTTGGATATGTCTACTACATTTTGAAATAAAGAGATCAACGTTTAATTTTCGAAGCGAAATCTGATGAAGGAGTGTTTCTAGGGTACTCTAGTGTGTCAAAGGCTTTCAAGGTATTCAATTTTTCAAGGGAAACTATTGAGGAAACTGATCATGTAACATTCGATGAAGATTCATTCATCCATGACCGGATTGATCATCCACCTTCCATTCTAAGTGAATTCACTCTCAGTCCATCAGACCATTTTCCTGAGTTTTTGCCAAATGTCACTGATCATGTTGTTCATAATATTTATCAAATTGTCAATTCCCATTCAGACTCTGAAGATCAGGCTGTCGTCTCTGAAGAAGCAGAACCATCCAACTCCTCAAATCAGTAAGATTCAATTTCAAATAATTTGAATGAAAATTCCAATCCTAGAATTCTTCGAGATCATCCAGAATCTCAAATCACTGGAGATGTCAATTATGATATTCTTACTCGTAGCAGAGTAAACAGTAACTTTTGCATGTTTGTGAACTTTGTCTCGATGATCGAACCAAAGAATGTTGCTGATGATTTCAAAGAAGATGACTGGATCAATGTTATGCAAGACGAACTGAATGAGTTTGAGTGTCATCAAGTGTGGAATCTAGTTCCTAGGCCTCAAGGAAGGACTATTATCAGTACTCACTGGGTGTTCAGGAAACAAGATGGATGGAGATGGAATTGTTATTAGAAACAAAGCATGACTTATGGCCCAAGGATTGTGTCAGCTAGAAGGTTTGGACTATGACGAAACCTTCGCCCATGTAGCTAGACTTGAGGCAATTTGTCTGTTCCTTGCTTTTGCCTCATTCAAGAACTTCAAGGTCTACCAAATGGATGTAAAGACATCCTTCTTACGTGGGAATCTTCAAGAAGAAGTTTTTCTAAAACAACATCCAAGGTTTGAAAGTGAAGAATTTCCTAATCATGTATATCGTCTTGATAAAGCTGTCTATGGTTTGAAGTAGGCACCCATGGCATGGTATGACATATTGGCTAGTTATCTTCCAGAGAGTGGATATAAACGAGGAAAATTTGACAACACTCTATTTATCAAGCAATCAAAATCTCATATCATCCTTGCTCAAGTGTATGTCGATGATATCATTTTCGGATCCACTGATGAAAAACTGACTTTTGAGTTCGTTGAGGTTATGGCCAAGAAATTTGAAATGATTATAATGGGTAAACTAACTTTTTTTAAGGTTTGTAGGTCAAACAACTCACTGATGGAATACTTTTCTGTCAAGCTAAATACATTGCAGACATACTGAAGAAGTTTGGTCTTTCCTAGGGGTGGTAATTGATGACACAAAATGACAAAAATACACGACATGAAAAGAAATTAGGACGAAATTGAAATTCGAATTTTTTGCTTGTGTAGTGTTCATGTGAAGTGTAAAAAACACGATATCGTGTCGTGTTCGTGTTAAAAATTCGACACAAAATTGACACGATTCAACATTTGTTTGTCTTGTTTATCGTGTTATGTATGATTTAATATTAATGAAATAAACTAATTGTTATGTAAATTATCTTTGTCGTGTTGTGTCGTGTTTTTCGTTTTTTAATTGGTTCATTTTCGTGTTAGTTAACAAAACACGACATCGTGTCATGTCGTGTTGGTGTTACATGAAACCTTGTCGTGTATTGTCAGACAAAAACAAGACATGATGGCTCGATTTTCCACCCCCAGTCTTTTTGATAGCAAACCAACGAAGACTCCAATGTCTTCATTAGTGTCTATCTCCGTTGATCCAACTGGTGTTGATGTGAATGCAACTTTGTATCGAGGAATGATATGATCACTTCTCTATCTTACTGCTAATCACCTTGACATTATGTTCACCACCATATTCTGTGCTCGTTGTTCATCATGTCCTAAGGAATCTCATATTCTCGTTGTTAAAAATATCTTTCGTTACTTGAAACATACACCCAATCTTAGGTTATGGTATCATCATGACTTCGAGTTTAAGATGGTAGGATACACTAACTCAAATCATGGTGGGTGTGGGATTGACCGAAAAACTACTTCAGGAAGAGCTCAAATGTTGGGAAATAGACTGGTGAGCTAGTCCAACAAGAAGCAGAAGTTAGTAGCTTGCTCTACCGCCGAAGTTGAATATGTAGATGTTGGAAGATGTTGTGCTCAAATTCTTTGGACTAAAAACCAACTTCAAGATTTTGGTTTCAACTTCACAAAGAGTGCCATCCAAATGATTCAAAATCTTGTGCAACATTCAAAGTCCAAGCACTTTGACATCCGTCATCATTTCATTAGGGACATAGTTCAAAAAGGCAAATTAGAATTATTCTACATTTCATCCACTAATCAATTGGCTGACATTTTCACTAAGGCATTGGATGAGAAGACCCTGAATAAATTGATTGCTGATCTCGACATGCTTTCAATGACTTAACTATTTTCAGCTTGCTTTGCAAAAACCTTTCTTTTATTTTCTTTCTTAAAAACAAAAACACAAAAAAAGTACTTTATTTTTCTTTCAAATAAGTTTACATAGCTTGCTAAATTTTTATATCTAATATTTATATGTGCTTTCTTTTCTCTTTATTCTTCTTTTTAGGTTTATCAATATTTTATCTACAAGTGATCTGCATCTTTTGGGGTATGAAATCTTGTCAAACATGGAGCACTTAGATCACAATGGAGCAGTTGAGGTTCATGGAGCTTGTGAAAAAGGAACAGATCTTCTGAGAAAGGAATGGATCATCAGACAAAGGAACGGATCAAGTGACAAAGGAACAAATCTTCCAAAAGATGGTTTGGAGTAACTTGGAGTGGCTTGGAGCAACTTGGAGCAACATGGAGCATAATGTTGAGCAAGGAAGTTGTGCCATCCTTAGGGATGCTGTGCCAAATGATAGTTTCATTGTTCGATGCATTTTTTATGCATCTTTGAGCATATTTTTCTCGGTATTTTTCTATAAAAAGCGAACTATCCCCCTAATATTATTATAAATTGTGCATTTTTCATTATATTTTTAGAATGCCTACACTACTCACTTTTGTTATGATTTTCAGGGCAAATTGGAGCACATTGACACATTTGACATCTTGGGATACGTTCTAGGGACCATTGGAGCTTTATTAGAGATGGAATTAAGGAAAGATGCTGAAGAATGATCAGGAATAGCTTTAAAGGAAGAATCACGACCGAAATGAGGCAGGAATAAAGAAATGCGATCTCATTTTCCATATATATGGTCGAAAATTATGCTCGCATACTTGCTTTGAGGTTTCTACATGCAAAAATCCGATCTGGAAGAAAAAGTCCAAAAATGCGATCATAGTTTTTCCTCGAAGTCCTGAAAAGCTCCAAAATGGTGTCGTATTGCATTAAATCACTTTAGGACATGTTTTAATAAAAAAGGCAATCACAAAATCAGTATATGCGATCACATATTTTCTGCGTTTTTTTGACTGGACATATAAATGGCTTTGAAAAACACCCCACCAACCTAATTTTTCATGCCAGACGACTGAGTGACAATTTCCAGAGGTTTTTGAGTTCTAAACAGAGATGAAGAACACGATTCGAGTTTTATTTTCATTTAGTAAGATTTGTCAAATAGATTTTGTTTCTGCTTCTTGTAATTCGTTTTTAGCCATGTCAGGCAAAAAACCTTAGATTTCAGTGTCACAAACAACTCGACCTTTTGTGGAAGTAATAATTAAGCACAATTTTTTATTGTGTTTATTGTTTAGTTTGTTCAGTTTTATGCTTAACTAAACGTTTGATTTATTTTTTGTTGGCCACTTTATCTGTTTATAAGTTATTCAAGTTATCTGATTCGTTTAGATCCGTAACTTTCTTTATTAATCAGTAAAAGTAAGAAATATTAGATTAATTATGTGTTAGGGTTAACTCTAATATAAGTTGATCAAACAAGTCTTTACGCTTTCGAGCTTGTGAGAAGTATTGAACTTTACTGGGAATTTTACACTGTGTCTAATGCTCTTTTTCTAAATTAATTAAGAGCTTATTTAGTTAATTTAGTAAAAAGTAAGGTTTAATTCAAAGAAAACATTTTAGTAAAAGAAAATTGTTAGAGCTTATTATTGATTTTCAGTACCAGTTTAAACAGTGCACAATTCAAGTATTGTGTTGAAGGTTATTTGCATGATTAGGAGAGTCACCGCGAAACTGAAATTGCTTTTACCTTCTGAATTTTGTTCTAGTGTTTAAGTTGCATTTTTTTTTATAAATTTCTATCCAAGTTAGTTTTAATAGTCAAAAAATTCCCCCATTTTAATTTCTATTAATTTAGTGAGTGCCTTACGGAAGAGAGGCACAGACCTTAAGAGGTGTCCCTATGGATTCGACCCTACGTTCCTGTACTACCCCTTACTGCATTAAAGCAGTATTTTTATTTATATTATTTGTTTGTTAGGCATTGCGACACGTTGCTAAAAATGATGCGCCAATCATGTCTGAAGTAGACCAAAGGTGATGTTAAGCCAAGGAGATGTTGAACAAGTGAAGATGTTGATCCAAGTGAAGATGTTGAGCCTAGGAAACATTAATCCAAGAAGATGTTGAGCCGTGAAGATGACGTTGTGCCATATTGATTCCTTTGTTGAGCCATGTTGATCCACATATGCATAGA